>NC_080789.1:78355670-80855670 GCF_028018385.1 Neofelis nebulosa
CACTGAGTCATGCATTCACATAATTCTTTATTATCACTATACATAAAACACTCAATGCTTGTTGAAAACACTTAGAAATTTAGGATTACTTCTTTTTGGACTATTTCAAGTCATCTATGAAGCAACAATATGAAGAAGTAAAAGAGTTGTTACCTATCTTTTAATATCAGCTGTTTGGGAGTTACTTGTTTTTCTGAAAAACCAATAGACATCCTCTGACCACATCCTTCTTCAAAATGTCCCCTGTTAATGCTGTTACAGCTCAGGCACTTGTAAATTTTCTAAATTGTTTAAGATAATTTACAATCTTCCTTAAAAGTTAATTTCTTTTTTGTCATTTCTTGTCACATAATGTGTCTTTTTCTTCATTATATATATTTCCACAATTAATTACATATTTATTTTAAAATTTTTATTGCATATATATGTTCATATGTATAAAATTAAAAAACAAGAAAAAATTAAATACATGTTATGGAGTTTATTACTCATTTTTAAAAGTTTGTGAGATTTTTCTTTTTTGTTGCTTCCTTCTTGAACTTAATGACAACAAGCAATATTTGAAATTACCTTTTGATTTTAATTATCCACTATTTCTGCCATAAAATGAAAGAAAAACTTATGTATTAGTTAAAATAAAAGTGCTATAATGATTATCTACATTTTTTATTGTGATAAAAATACATAACACAAAATTGATCACTTCAGCCATTTTTTTTACCATTTATTTATTTATTTATTTATTTATTTATTTATTTATTTATCTTGAATCCAAGTTAGTTAACATATAGTATAATAATAATTTCAGGAATAGAATTTAGTGATTCATCACTTACATATAACACCCAGTGCTCATCTGAGGTGTCCTCCCCAATGCCCTCACTCCTCTAGCCCCTCCCCACATCCAACACCCTGCCAGCAACTGCCGCCTTCCAGCAGCAAACGGAAGAAGAATGAGGCACAAACAAGTCAGCTGCAAGAGAAAGGGAACAGGGGTCGACAGTTGGAAGGACTGTAGCCCGGAACAACTCCTCATTCCCATATTTATTGGGGAAATGATATCAATCATCAAAAGACATCAAGATTCATTACATTGTTCAAAGAGTGTTTTCAAGAGAAAAACAGAACTTGCTTAAGCATGTAGTGGGAGTAACTTATGGTTGAGCAAGCACAATCAATGAATCTTATCAGATCCATTGCAGGTGGTCATGGTCTCTGGGGAAGCAGAGAAGTACAAACAAAAGAAGCCGGCAGCCTTCCACCCTGAGCGGGCCAGGCGTTCCCAGCTGCTCCGCTTCCGTGAGGTACATAAGCCGCCTCTCCAGAGAGACCTTTCAATATTATATTTTCTCAAGGCTATGTTATTTATGACATAGCTCTGCATAATGTTTTTCTTTAATCATCACATTGTTGTCAGGGGCCATCACAAGCAACCCTCAGTTTGTTCTCTGAATTTGAGAGTCTCTTATGGTTTGTTTCCCTCTCTGTTTTTATGTTATTTTTTGCTTCCCTTTCCTTTTGTTCATCTGTTTTGTATCTTAAATTCCACATGAGTGAAATCATATGATATTTGTCTTTCTCTGACTGACTTATTTAACTTAGCATAATACACTCTAGTTCCATCCATGTTGTTGCAAATGGCAAGATTTCATTCTTTTTAATTACCGAGTAATTTTCCATATATATATGTAAATATATATATATAATATATATATATATTTACATATATATGTGTATATATATATATTTACATATATATGTATATATATATTTACATATATATGTGTATATATATACATATATATATATATATATGTATATATATACCACATCTTCTTTACCATCAGTTAATGGACTGATGGACATTTGGACTCTTTCCATATTTTGGCTGTTGTCGATAGTGCGGCTATAAATATTGGGGTGCATGTTCCAATTCAAATCAGCACTCCTTTGGAGAAATACCTAGTGGTGCAATTGCTGGGTCATAGGGTAGTTCTATTTTTAATTTTTTGAGGAACCTCCATACTGTTTTCCAGAGTGGCAACACAAGTTTGTAATCCTACCAGCAGTGCAAAAGGGTTCCTCTTTCTCTGTATCCTCGTCAACATCTGTTGATGCCTGAGTTGTTAATTTTAGCCCTTCTAACAGGTGTAAGGCGGTATCTCATTATGGTTTTAATTTGTATTTCCCTGATGATGAGTGATATTGAGCATTTTTCATGTGTCGGTTGGCCATCTGGATGTCTCTTTGGAAAAGTGTCTATTCATGTCTTTTGCCCATTTCTTCACTGGATTATCACTTTAGCCATTTTTAAGTGCAAAATTCAGTAGCATTAAGTGCCTTCTTAGTGTTGTACAACCATCACCACTATCCATCTCCAGAACTTTTTCATCATCATAAACAGAAACTGTACCCATTAAATAATAGTTCCCCATTAACCCCTTCCCCAGCTGTTGGTAACCTCTATTCTACTTGTACCTATTCTAAGTGCCTCATATAAGTGGAATCAGACAGGGGACCAGGGTGGCTCAATTGGTAAAGCGTCCTACTTCAGCTCAGGTCATGATCTCATGGTTTGTGAGTTTAAGCCTCACATTGGGCTCTGTGTGAACAACTCAGAGCCTGGGGCCTGCTTCAGATTCTGTGTCTCTCTCTCTCTCTCTGTCTACTCCTCCCCCACTCACACTCTGTCTCTCTCTCTCAAAAATCAACACAAAAAAAATTTTAAAAAATAAGTGGAATCAGACAATAATTGTCTCTCTGTGTCCAGTTTACTTCACTTAGCACAATGTTTTCACGGTTTATCTGCATTGCAGCATGGATCAGAATTCCATACTTTTTTAAGGCCAAATAATATTCCCAGGATATATATCACATTTTGTTTATCCATTCATTTATTGATGGATTTTTAGGTTGCTTCCACCCTTTGGTTAATGTGAATAATGCTTCTATGAAAACTGATATACAAGTATCTGTTGGAGTACTTGCTTTCAATTCTCTTGATTGTATACCTAGGAATAGAATTGCTAGATCATGTGGCAATTCTACGTTTAACTCTTTGAGGAACCACCAAACTGTTTCCACAGCATTAAATCATTTTATAGTCCCACCAGCAATGCACAAGAGTTTCAATTTCTCTCTATCCTTGCCAATATGTGTTATTTTCACTTTTGTTTTGTATGGTAATAGCTATCTTAGTGCGTGTGAAGTGGTTTCTCAATCCAGTTTAACTGTCTACATGTAAAGTCTCATTTAAGAGGTAAGGGAATTGAAATTAGGAGCAACAAATAGAATGGCCCAAATACAGTTAGTAGATGGTAAAGGAGAAACTAAAGTCAGGGTTTCCTAACCCGAACAAGGGCTTTTCCTTCTTCCACAATCTTGCCTTATCATTTTCTATCTGTTTGGCTCTTTCTATATTTTGTCTGACTTACATTTAGAGATGAAACAGGGTAGTGTCCATGTAGTATTTTGTCTAAGTTTATGAGAGTGTTGATTTTGCAGGCCAACACAATAAAGTAGCAAGAATTTTCTATGGCTCAACTCACTATTGAAACATGTTCCTTTTATCATAAAGGGGATGTTAGGGGGCGAAGAGTAACATTTCAGAAGATATCTACAAATACATTGAAAGAAAAGTTGTTTGATGGACTTTGGAGGGTGAAGAAATTGAAGACTTTCTGGATATATGGAGTAGTCCATAGTTCTTTTAAATTTGGATTGCATTAGAACTCTATCCATGTATACTTTAAAATATGTTCAACGTATTTCCTTCTAATTCTAAAGACCCTTAAACTTGATCATATCCTAAGACACATAAATGTCTATTTTGTTGAATTTTAAAGACCTTTAGGCTTAATGTAAGCCAGCATCATTTTTATATTCTCAGAACCACCCAATTTTTATTCATATTTAAATGATATATGAGGAAAAAAGGGTTGTTGTGTAGCAGGTCAGCAATTAATTCTCTTTTGTTACTGGGAGGCACTTCTGGGAAAGAAGGAGAGGAGGAGATCTGATATAGTTTTCTTGTGAATATTCTAATAAATAGACCTCCTGGCAAAGAAGCTAATGGTACTTGCTAGCTGAAGAGTCCTTATGTATGAAATGCTTTTAGCAGAATGCATCTAGTTGACCAGGACTGTTATGGTAACTAACTTGGAGTCTATGAATTTATAAGTCTTCCTGTAAAATGTCATGTAAACTAGGCAACTATCTGAGTATAAAATGGATATTTTGTGACTAAAATGTTGTGGGTTTGTTTTTGTTTTTGTTTTTTGTTTTTTTTCATGTCACCTGAACACGTTGCTTAGAAACCTCACATGCTAATCTTGGCCAGAGCTATATTGATCTGAGGGATGGGTCTCAGATCTGTCCCTACCTCACCAGTGCTTTATGACTACTTATATCCTTGAAATTAGAGGAAAGCTTAATATTAGAGAAGCCTCTTGTTTGATGAGTTTGATTTGTAGTCTGATCCTTTGTGCTATCCCAATATGTGAATTTTGGATGTCATCCATAGCTTTTCTGATTCATAGCCATATCATATATAAGATACATCCAAATGAATATATACAATAGGTCTTGACTCTTTTTAACACCTGCATAGGATTCCATTGTGTGTAGGTCATAATTTAGATCAACTTATCTACCCAGTCTCCTAATGAAGAATATGTAGATTGTTTCATGCTAGAGTAAAGATTTTTGTTAACAGATCAACTGGCACAGTTGGGAACAGATCAATAGGGTAGATTCTCAGAAGTAGAATTTCTTTTTTTATTTTTAAAAGATTAAAAAAAAATTTAATGTTTATTTTTGAGAGACAGAGAGAGACAGAGCATGAGCAGGGGAGGGGCAGAGAGAGAGAGGGAGACAGAGAATCTGAAGCAGGTTCCAGGCTCAGAGCTGTCATCACAGAGCCCAACGCAGGGCTTGAACTCATAAACTGTGAGATCATGACCTGGGCCAAAGTTGGATGCTTAACTGACTGGGCCACCCAGGTGCCCCTTAGAAGTAGAATTTCTGAGTCAAAAGACATATACATTTTCAATTTCAGGGGCTACTGTCAATTTGTTTCCTATAGAAGTTATACTCCCATAAACTATATGAGGAAGTGCCTATTTCTCTATACTCTCGCCTCACCTCTTCCAAACCAATAGGCAAAAGTTTGAATTGCTTTTCTCTTACAGGTATAATTAAACATTACATAAATACATCTTTTTAAAAATTTAATATCTCATTTTAGGTCTGGGACCTGGATTGGTAATTTGGGCATAGGCTGAAACCCAGGTGTTGCTTCATTAAAGATGTCCTTTTTCACAGATGTTTTGTGTCTATAATTTTCCACAAAACCCCCCAATTTGGGTTCAGGTATGAATTTCCTGTTAAAATAAGCTCTCTGTAGAACAATGGTAAATATCAACCTTTGGATCTTAGTAGGAAAGAAAACTCCAAGCCTGGGGTTAGCTAGAAAGAAAAAGATATAGGAAATAATGAGAGGAAGTTTTGAAAGTGGTAGAGAATCATTCCATATTAGTGAAGAAGAAAATGACATCCTACAGTTTGCAAAGAGACAGTGGATGGATTGAAAGATTTAAATACAAGATGACTTTTGAAGTTAGTAGAGTTGACTACAGCTGTAGGAGAAAGCCAAACTAGATATTTTATAGGAAGACATGAAGAATCTAGACTAAAGATTATGTACAGGGAGAGAACAGGTTGTTTATTTGTTTGGTTTTATCTAAATGTAGGTAATCAACATCATCATCATCATCATCATCATCATCATCATCATCATTTTCACATAGATAGTTGTTTCACCATTGCTCTGCTGTTGTCAGCCAAGGTCCATCCAAAACAACAGGGTAATTGAGAAACAAAAAGGCACTCTTTATAATGGTGTGGGAACAGTGAAGAGAAACCAAAAAGGATGATGAAGCTTCTCAGGACTAGAAAGAACATGGAACATTTACCACCCTTGGACCCAAAAAGCCAAGGGACAGAGTAATTATAAGAACTCAAAGAACATACTTCAAGCTAGAAGAGAGGGCCACTTGATAGAAGCCATGGCCTTCAGAAAGGGATGCGGCAAGGAGCAGGGAGGGATCCAGAGAATAAATACTTCAAACTTACTTTCTTCATACTCTCTTTTTTTTTTTTTAATTTTCTTAATGTTTATTTATTTTTGAGAGAAAGAGAGAGAGAGAGAGAGAGAGAGAGTTCAAGCAGGGGAGGGGCAGAGAGAGAGGGAGACACAGAATCTGAAGCAGGCTCCAGGTTCTGAGCTGTCAACACAGAGCCCGACGCGAGGCTCAAACCCACAAACCGTGAGATCATGACCTGAGCTGAAGTCTGGCACTTAACCGACTGAGCCACCCAGGTGCCCCGATACTCTCTAATCTTGTCACCACCACCTCCCCACTCCCAAGGACTAAATCCAAATGGTAATTATGTTAGACAGAATAATGACTCTCCAAGATGTCCATGTTCTAATACCTGGAAACTGTGAATATTTTTCTTAACATAGCAAGGGACTTTAGAGATGTGATGAAGAATCTTGAGATGGGGGATACTGGGGTGGGCCCAGTGCAGTTGTAAAGGTCCTTATAAGTGAAAGAGGGAGAAGTGAAAGTGAAAGAAGAGTCAGAGAGAGGGATTTGAAGATGCTGTGTTACTGACTGTGAAGATGGAGGAGGAGACATAAACGAAGGAATGCAGATGGTCTCTAGAAGCTGGAAAAGGTAAAGAAACAGATTGTCCTCTAGAGCCTCTAGAAGGAATGCAGCCATGCTACCACCTTGATTTTAGCCCAGTGACATTCATTTCAGGCTTCTTATTTCCAGAACTGTAAGATAACAAATATGTGTTGTTTTAATCCACTAAGTTTGTGGTAATTTTTTATAGCAGCAATAGAAGACTAATACAAAAACCAAGGGCAAGGCAACCTGTTGATGCAGTCCATAATGATCCAATCCCATGGACACAGAATAGGGTGGAAAGGGACAGGGCAAATATAAATTTGCCATGGTCAAATATAAATCACACAGCACTACTCTTTTTTAATCCTCACCATGCATTCTGTTCTTAGACAAAATGAGAAATTTTTTCCTCAAAATAAGAGACATACAAAGTACCACCAGTCACCATATTATCATGGGATGATGTCAATTCAGTCATACTTTCAACATGAAACCAAAAATATTAGCAATTTCCAGAACTCTTTATATAAGTGTTCTGGGGAAAACAAAGAAGGGAGGAAAGTCATTAATATAAAATGTGTCTACTAATTTCTCAACTGCTGGATTTAGTTGCACAGTTGATAATTGTATCTTCTTTCTTCCCCCCCAATTCCATAATCTCCTTACCTCTGCTAGCCTCTTGTTTTAGACAGAGTCCTTTACCTGGTGGGGTGGCCCAACCATTGATGATTCTATCTTTGTTAAGTTCCCAGTTTTCCATTGACCATTATTATGAGTCATGGCAGTACTGAAATGTACCCAGGTGAATCTCCTTGGTTCTAGATGTAGTCTTCCTTGATTTCATTTCCAGTTTTCCCCTGGTAATCATGATCAATCAATTTGGCCAATAGAATGACCAACTTCTCTATCTGGTGGTTCAGTGACATGAAGAACTCCAAGTGTCAGGGGGAGTCTCAGTTTCCAGTTTACCAAAAACTTGACTCTTTTCCCAGGAAGACACACACCTCTCCTGGGTGCTAGGACCTGTAACCACACTAAGCCCAAGAATTGCAGATAGGAAGCAAAAAATCATTCACCAGGTGTTTATGTGTAATAGTGAGAAATTTACTCCCACTTTATCCCTTTTGCTCCCAGAATTATGTATCACAGTAGTAGAAGAGATGGACCTGAATTGCCACAAATAGTTAGATCATCAAAACAGACTCACATGAGTCATAGATCTTACCAAGATCAAACTTTGCCAATTGGCTCAATTGATACATATAGGATATAGATACAAATGTAACATTTATCCCTGAAGGGGTACATCTTCCCAATTTCCCCTTTATTCCACCCTGGGATGTATTTTGGTTTTGGAGCAACAGATGAGCACTTAACAGTGCGTTTTCAGAGAAAGTCATTTGATAGATAAAAAGGTTTGCAGGAGAAATTCTCAATATGTACACCAATCCATAAATTCCAGATTTATTTACAATAAGAAATCTAGACAGACAAGGTATAGCCATTTTTAGGTAATGAATTCCTTATCTATTTCCACTAGTAAATACCTTTAGCATGTTTACAAGCCAGGATGGTTAATCTCAACCGTGTCCCTGGTAGGGAGGAAATGAGTCACAGGCCTGGCATTAACTCTTTTCTTCACAGAAACATTTATTAGTTACTGGCTTAAGGCATACACAGCATACTGTAGGATGGTGTGCCAAATTCACAAGGCATCCTTTCCTGGCAGGCATCTTCAGCAGCTCTGGGTGATGGGATACATGTTGAGACAAGTGAATATTACAGGCATGAGCACACTGTCACAATGTTTTTGCTGTAGAATGAATGCCCTGGTCTGAGTCTGTGTGTGGATACCGCACACACAAGCTGGTGGAAGCATTTTTGGCAGGGCAGGTAAAATTATACCTGAAATGTATGTCTATCCCTATGACAACAAGCTGCTCCATCTCCATGATGGAAGGGATTCAGTGTAATCCATCTGCCAAAGGTTTGCCTGGTTTCTTGGGGAATGATGCCATATTCTGGCTCATCACTGGCCTTTATTGTTGTTGGTAGTCACAACCTCAATCTGATGATGAGAAGATGTAGTTAAACCCATGTGTATTACTTTGACAGAGCTGCCATAACAAAATACCACAGACTGGGTGGCTTGGACAAGAGAAATATTTTCTCACAGTTCTAGAGGCTTAGATGTCCGAGATCAAGGTGTTGGCAAATTTGGTTTCTCCTGAGGGCTCTCTTCTTGGCTTACAGATGGCTGCCTTCTCATTGTGTCCTCATAGGGCCTCTTTGTGTGCACTCATCCCTAGTATCTCTGTCTGTATGTCCTGATCTCCCCTTCTTATAAGAACACTAGTCAGATACGATTAGGGCCCACCCTCACAGATTCACTTTAACTTAATTACTTTTTTAATGGCCCTATCTCCAAATACCATCATATTCTGACGTTATGGAGGTTAGAGCTTCAACATATAAATTTTGGTGGAATACCATTCAGTCCATAACATTCTGCTCTCTGGATCCTCAAAATTTATATCTTTCTTATAGGCAAAATACAGTCACCCCTATAACAACAGCTCAAAAGTCTTGGGGCACTGGGGTGACTCAGTTAAGCATCAGACTCTTGGTTTCAGCTCAGGTCATGATCTCATGACTTCATGGGTTTAGTTGATTTTCAGGTATAGTTGATCTTCGTGGGTGTAGAGCCTTCTTGAGATTCTCTCTCTCCCTCTCTTACTGCCCCTCCCTCAGTCACACACATGTCATCACTCACTCTCTCTCAAAATAAATAAATAAACTAAAAAAAAAAAAAGTCAACCCATTTCAGCATCACCCCGCACATCTCAGATCTCATCTACTAAATATTAGCTAAATTGGAGTACCCTGGTGGCTCAGTTGGTTAAGTATCCAACTCTTGATTTTGGTTTAGGTCACTATCTCACGGTTTGTGGGTTTGAGCCCTGAGTCGGGTTCTGCGCTGATAGCACAAAGCCTTATTGGGATTCTCTCTCTCCATCTGTCTTTGTCCGTCTCCTGATTATGCTCTCTCGCCTTCTCAAAATAAATAAATAAACATTTAAAGAATAAAAATAAATAAATATTATCTAAATCAAGTATAGGTGAGACTCAAGGTATGATTCATCTTGAGGCAAAAATTCCTCTCTATTGTCTGAAGATGTGAAATCAGACAAGTTATCCACTTCTGATATACAATGATGGGATAAGCAGGAAGCAGAAATTCCCAGTTCAAAAGGGTGAAGTCAGAAAGAACAAAGGAGTCACAAGTCCCAAGCAAGTTCATAAGTGCAGCAGAGTAAATTCCATTAGATTTTAAGGCTCAAGAATAATATTCCTTGGTTTGATTCTCTGTCTTCTGGTCCCACCTGGGTGGTGGTCCTGCCTTTTTGGTCCACTGGGGCAGCAGCATCACCTAGAGGCCCTGGACAGTAGCTGTGCTCCGAAGGCCTTATCTGTAAATACCAGACACATTCTGAGGTACTGGGTTTAGGCTTCAACATTTGAGTTTTTCACAGAAGGGTACAATTCAATCCATGACGCCAGACATAGCTTCTTTTCTTGCCACCATGGACACTTGTACATGGGTCCATTAAGCAAATGCTGGAGTAACTGGGGAAAGAAGGTTACTCATATGCAGAGGATAGGCCATCTTGTCTACCTGATTACTGACTCTTCCTCCAGAGTGGATGCCCGCTCGTGGCACTTACATGGGAAAAAAATATCTTCACATTCTATACCCTTTATGATAAGTCCATCCCCACACCTTTCTTCTTGTCCTCTTTTTGTCAATCTTCCAATCCTCTTGTTATCAAGTTTCTGTGTAACTGATCTACTATTAGTCATGAATTAGTGTAGATACAGATCTCAGGTCACCTCTCTTTTATGAAGTGCACAACCATTATATGATCCAGATTTCTGCCCCAGGGAGGGTTTCTCAACCACCTCAGAATTACCCTTCAGTGGAGCTATAGTGAAGTGGCCTTCCATTTTTGGCTTATGTCAGCATATCATGAGTCTCATTCACAAATCAGGTCTGCATTTTTTCTTATTCTGCTTTCTGGGCATAGGAAACTCCATATAAAACCTTAAATGTGAGATGAAGACAAGACAGCAAATAGTATATGTAGTTACTACCAAGCAGCTCTGTCTCATCCACTCGTACAGTTTAACTGTACCTCTTCAATCTACTTGGGCCTTGTCTTATATATAATATTGCCATTATAAATAATGAAATGCTACAGCAATTAAATGTTGTACGCATGTAATGTTCTGATTTGATCATCATGTCATTCTTAGTTTATGACTGGCAGTTTGAGTGAACTAAATACTTGGATGTTCCACATTTAAGGACCCAGTCTCTACCAGGTCCTAGGAGCAAGTGAAGAGCTACTTTTCAAGAGAAAAGTTGGCAGAAGAAGAGGGTGTGTACTTCTTCCAAAACTCTAGGGCTCTCTAACATGACTCTTCTATTAAGGTTTCCTGGAGGCTGAACGCATCATTTCTGCCTCCCAAAGACACTTCCAATACCATTGGGACTTCTGTCACCTGCACAAGTAACAGGGAATCTTGCACTGTACCCTAGACTTGCTACAATAACTTCTAACTCTGGGCTTTACTCAAAACTAGAAACCTTATGGGTTACGTGGTAAATGAGAGGGAGCAACACGTCAGACAGAATGTAGGTTGTCAGTTTAAAGAGGTCCTCCAAGTATGATGCTTCTTTCTCCCTTTGGTGCAATGCCACATTCAGCAACTTCTTTCATTTCAGAGGGAAATCCCAACATAGCCTCAAGCCACTGGACCCCTAGAAATCCACCACAGAGGTAGGTCTTGAATTGTGTGGGATTTATCTACTGTTCTCTGGCAGACTGTGTCCATAACGGTCAATCTTCTAGGAAAGGATAAGATAGAGAAGAATAAACACTATATATGGAGGAGAAAAAGATATAGTCCAGAGGTAAGATGGTAAAGGCTTATTGCTATCCCTGACACATGATGGCAAGCTGCTTTTGATTATCATTGCTAAAAGGAATTGGAAAGGATTATTTACTAGGTCATTAGCTCATACCAAGTGCCAGAGGCTATGTTGATTTGCTCCAAAAGTACACCACACCCAGGATCACAGCTGTGATTGGCATCACTTTCTGGTTAAATTTCGGGTAATCTACAGGGGCACCTGGGTGGCTCGGTCAGTTAAGCTTAAGTGTCCAACTTCAGCTTAGGTCATGATCTCACGGATGGTGATTTCGAGCCCTGTGTTGGGCTCTGTGCTGACAGCTCAGAGCCTGGGGCCTGCTTCAGATTCTGTGTCTCCCTCTCTCTCTGCCCCTCGCCCACTCACACTCTATCTCTCCCTCTCTTAAAAAATAAATAAACATTTAAAAAAATTTTTTAATCAAAAAAAAAAGAAATTTCCAGTAATCTACAGCCATTTTCTAAAACACATGTGGCTTTTGCACCAACAGAGAATTAAGTGGGATTGTGGTAGAAATCACCACTCTGCATCTTTAAAGTGTATGTTGGTAATACAAATCTTTAGAATTTTCCCACTGAAGCATAATAACTTTTGGAACACTATCTTAGTAGGCTTCTACTTGAACCTTCTTACTGTAATGGCCTTCACCCTATCAATCAAAGGACAGTTAATAAATATTCCTTTTTCATCATGTATTCTGAGAGGTAGGGAAGTAACTATAGGATGGCTCCATCACGACATTGGACCCACTGTGAAATTGATTCTGGTCAAGATTTGTCACCTGACCTCATAAGATCTAATACTGAATAGTGGACTTGGTGGATTTTGTTTGCTTTTGTTTTGTTTTGTTTTATTTTATTTTGCTTATTTTGTGTCTCTGAGGATTAGATATTAGCTTCAATTTGAAACCAATATTAAATAACCCCAAAAGATATTGATCTTTTTTCAGTTTACAGTCATACTGGGCCCACTTGTCATTGGGGAAAACTTTACTAAAGATTCACAACTGTGATCATATTGCAGAATACTTTGGGGCTCCAAGTCTGTGAATTAGTTTAGTTCTACAAACTGGATAAGAGGTTGTGAATCCCCATTATAGTGACTTAAGTTAGGTTTTTGCCTATTAGACCTAGAATCACCATCTGAATATGCCAAATGGCATGTTGGTAGGCTGCCCTTGTATTTATTTCCTAAGGTCTTATGACCAATTATACATTGTCACATATCCCTATAGGTCATACACTCTGATTATTGCTTCATCTCTGTGGGTTATTCTGGTAATTGTACTCACCTTGTTACTGAAGCCTAAGAATTGCTATGCTTCTTCCACTTCTGTACCTCTTCATTCATTACATTTGAGATGAGAGTACTCTATTCCTTGGCGATATCCTTCACTGACATCTCCAGCTGGCAAAGTACAGCCACCAGAGAGCTTTATATGGATGTTGGTGTCCCCCTTACTAAAGCATTCTGTAATGCATTGATATAAGGATTATCTTCCAGGTTTGCCCAGGGAGGCATGTGGTTCACAGTGGGAAAGCAAATAAATCATAATAGATTCATGTCATCATTCTTGAAAATAAACAAATTACTATTATGACACCTAACCATGCCATCTCATAATAGCAGAAACACCTTTCCTAACACCCTTGTAGTCATCACACCTTAAGGCCCAGATATATTGGAGAAGCAGGAGATCCTTCTGACTTAAAGAATCTTCAAGTCAGTAAATGTTTGTTGAGGATCCTTGCTGTATTATGTACCATGCCAAATGCTAGGGAAAACTGGTTAAACACAAAACTCACATAGTTCTTGCTTTTGAGAAGCATGTTTTTGTTAACTTCATAGGACCAGTTAGAACCATGGGGTCAATATGGGCACCATCTCTAGACTTTTGCTGAGAAAACTTTTGCATGTATTGGAAAAATGACCCTCTACTCATATTCCAATACTATCTCCAACTCCCTTTTAATTCAAGGCCTTCTCCATTACAATCCATATCCCAAAATCAAAACATAGACTTAAGAGTAGACAAGGCACAGTATAGGCCTAGATATAAAATGGGAGGCCAATCAGAGATTCCAATTTAATCACATTTCATATCTCAGATAGGAGGAAAAGGGCTTCTCTCATTAATTAAGAAATTCCTTTGGGGGCATCTGGGTGGCTCAGTTGGTTAGGTGTCCAACTTTGGCTAAGGTCATGATCTCACAGTTTGTGAGTTCAAGCTCCATGTCAGGCCCTGTGCTGACAACTCAGAGCCTGGAGCCTGCCTCAGATTCTGTGTCTCCCTCTCTCTGTACCTCTCCCCCTTTCTGCTCATGCTCTGTCTCTCTACCTCTCTCAAAAATAAACATAAACAAATTTTTAAAAAGAAAGAAATTCCTTTGGAGATTAATGAGGAAGGAATGTAGGATGTACAAGAGGATATTCTCAATTCTAAGATCTGTTAACTTGGAATAACAACCTAGAAGAGACCTAAAGTTTTAGTCATCATGATGTTTCCTGGTTAGAGCAGAAAAAAAAAAAAGAAGAAAAAAAAAATTAGGTTTCTCTAGCCAATATATTTATAATCTTTCAGGAAAAACTTCCTATAAAGCAAAAGATTCATGTTTGACTACACAATACATATATATAATATATACATATATATGTATATATACATATATAATAAGCTCTTATAAATAATAAGAAAAAGTACAATTTAATAGGAAAATTGATAGAGGATGTGAACCTACTATTAACAAAAAAATAAATATTAATGGTATATAAACAAATAAGAAGATGTTCAACTGTATTCATAGTTAAACAAATGTAAATTAAAACAGCAAAATATCATTTTAACTTCGATAGATAAATTCATGGTGCTGGAGAATTTGTTGGAAAAGAGACATACTTATTGGAACTACAAATCTTTGCAGCTTCTTTGATGGGCAAATATTGGAAATATATATCAAAATTGGAGGCATGATACTGTTTGCTTCAGCCATGTCCCATTTGCTCTCTGCTCCATTTCCTACCCTCCTGCTCAGATTTATCTCACAGGGGCTGACTCCTGCAAACTACAGACCCCAGGCTCCTTTGCCCACTAGCTTCCAGGTAGATTCGGTCAATAGGAAGTACCAGCAAGAGATTGAAGAGCCAAAGAATAGAAGAAGCTAGTATGTTTCTTTTCCCTTTTCAATTCCAGGGCATTCCCAGCAGTGGCTGCATCTGACTCATGTATGACCCAGTGCCTGCCAGGCAGGACAATCCAACTCCCACAAAGTGCTTCTGGCTCCAGCCTCTGGTCATACTACCACCTCTTTGTCTCTCCAGTCCCTGGTGGCTTTATGTTGTTACAGATCTTTGAGTGACCTATTTGCTCTTTCAGGCTCCCTTCTATGTCTTTGAAACTGGCTCCCCATATTGAGTTCCCTCTATTAAAAGTAACCTGGAGTGTGATTTTAAATTTTTGTTTGTTTTGTTCTGTTTTTAAAATGTATTCTAACTGATATATTCTTTGACTTAGCAATTGTGGTAATTTTCCCTAAATTTTTAGATATGTGAGCACCTGTGGGCAAATACCTCAGTACAAGGATACTCAGTGAAGCATTGTTTTTAAGCGCAAATGCACAGAAATAAGCTAGATATTTACTGATTGGTAACTCATACAATGGAATACTGTACAGCTACTAAAAGGTATGAGGTAGATTTATAAATATGTTGATATGGAAAGATAGCCATGATACCATTAAAAGAAAATAACATGCAGAACAGTATGTATACTGTAAGATTAAAAAAAAAATACACATGTGCATTTATGTGTATCATGGCTGAGGGGTGCCTGGGTGGCTCAGTCAGTTAAACATCTGACTTCAGCTCAGGTCATGATCTCATGGTTTGTGGGTTCGAGCCCCACATTGGCCTCTTTGCTGATGGCTCAGAGCCTGGAGCCAGCTTCAGATTCTGTGTCTCCCTCTCTCTTTGCCCCTCCCTTGCTCACATTCTGTCTCTCTCTTTCTTTTAAAAATAAATAAACATTAAAAAACATTTTGTTTTTAATCATGGCTGAAGGACACTTCTCTAGAGACAGATTGCTTGGGATTACATCTCAGTTCTGTAACTTGATAACTGTGTGAACCTGGGCAATTTACATGAGCTTTCTCTTTCCTTATCTGTCCCTATTTCTTTACCTCTAAAATGGAGATAATAATTCTCATATTTTTTTGAATATTAAGTAAACTAATGCAAGAGTTGAAAAACATTAACCCATAGGCCAGATGTGGCTGTTGCTTGTTTTTATAAATAAGATGTTATTAGAACATAGTCACACTTGTTAGTTTATGTATTTTCTATAACTGGTGTCCTTCAGCAGGAGCAAAGATGGTGGTGTGGTAGGAGGACTGTAGACTTGCCACATCCTTCAAACACAGCTAGATAACTACCAAATCATTATGAATATCCAAGAAATTGACCTGACCACTGACAGAACAAGCTGCACAACTAGAGGAAGAGAGGAGGCCACATTAAAGAAGATAGGAAGTGTGGGGATGCGGTTTAGGAGAAAGGGATCAAGGGTGCTGCTGAGGGGAGGGAGCCCTGGTCATGAAGGAAGGTAAGAGAGAGTGGAGCACGCAAGGATATAGACAAGAACACTTCTCCAAAGCTATTGGTGGAAAAATGAGAGGGGTTGCTTTTTGTGAGTTCTTGCAACCAGAGGGGCTTGAGGACTGGAGTTTTGGAGGTCCATGGGCTTGGCTGGGATAGAGACCTGAGGGTGTTGCCCTACTCCTTGAGAGAAAGAAAAGATTCTTTTATGAGAGAAAATCCATGCAAGGAGAGAAGACATGCAAGCCACCCGGGGCAGATGATGCAATCTGAGGATTGCCTAGAGCACATGGGTGAGATTTCCCTTCCTCTTAAATTTTTTTTATGTTTTATTTTTTATATTTGAGAGAGAGACAGAGAGACAGAGAGCGAGTAGGGGAGGGGCAGAGAGACAGAGTCAGAACCTAAAGCAGGCTCCAGGCTCTGAGCTGTCCACACAGAGCCCAACACAGGGTTTGAACTCACAAACTGTGAAATCATAACCTGAGCTGAAGTGGGACGCTTAACCAACTGAACCACCCAGGCACCCCTTCCTTCCTCTTGGAGCACATCTGTGAGAGGTGGCATTACCTCTCCATAGAAGAAGGAGCCAGGGGGCACCATTTCATTCCCTTGCCCCTCAGCATTGACAGAGAAACACGCTGCTGGGCGCAGCTAACTCAGACACTGGCTATTAAGCCTGCTTTCTCCAAATACCAAGGCCCTGTGTTCTGGTGTGACCGCACTTCTGGCTCAAATCTGCATTGATCCTAGCACAGCAAGACCCTTAACCAGAAGACCAGTGCAGGTCCCCACCACAGCAGGTCCCTAAAGTTTGGAGTTTTAAAAGTCAGCAGGCTTGGCTAGAATAGAACCCAGAATATACTGCACTGGTCCAAGCAGGCAAGCAACCTGGACACAGTGAGAAAACAGCAATTTGAAAAATGCCAAGGACACACAAGAGGAAATTATTTACTCTTCTGGGAGGGCTTCCCCAAGAGCAGCAGCATGGACTCCCCTCTACAGGGACAAAGGAGATAGCAGGCACCATTTCCCTCCCCACCCTTCAGCATAAACCAACTTCAGTAAACAGCACAGCAACCAACACTGGCTGCCTAAACTGGTTATACCAGGTCCTACTCCCCTGTGCTCTGCTGGCTCTCCTTTTCTTGGGCAAGTGTGCTGTAGGACCAGTGCAGCAAGTCTCTTCCCCAGAAGATGAGCAGAAACCTCCACACACACCATATCCACTGACCACAGAGTTCTGCAAATCTTCAGGTTTTTTAAATTTTTTTAAAATAAAATTTATTATTTATTTATTTATTTTTGAGAGCGACAGAGACAGAGACAGAGCACAAGTGGGGAAGGGAAAAGAGAGAGGGAGACACAGAATCTGGAGCAGGTTCTAAGCCATCAACACAGAGCCCAACCTGGGGCTCGAGCCCACGAGCCGTGTGATCAGCCTAAGCCGAAGTTGGATGCTCAACTGACTGAGACACCCAGGCACCCCTGCAAAGCTTTAGGTCTAATGGAAATAGCATCAGGTCTCATTTAAATAGCAGACCAGAGCACATATAGTTAAAACTCACCACACCCTGGCCAAGGTCCAAACATTCTTCATTGCAGGCAAGGAGAGCCTCTGCAGATGAGCCTCTGACCTCAGGGGCAGAGCAGTCAAAATATAGAAGTAGAGTGCATGCAGCAAATACCGAGACACTTCCTGAAGTATCAGGCCCTAGACATTACATGACCTCTTCTTCATAAAGCAATTACTCACAGGAGCAAGAAACATAACAGGATTTTCTAACACAGACAGAGACCTACACAAAATACTAAGATGGAGGAATTCTTTCTAAAATAAAGAACAAGAAAAGGTCATGGCCAGAGATCTAACTGAAACAGATACAATATGCCTGATACAGAATTTAAAGCAAAAGTCATACGGATACTCGCTGGGCTTGAGAAAAGCATGGAAGACTTCAGGGAGACACTTAATGCAGAAAAAAAGAGGTAAAAAACAATCAGGAAGAAATGAAAAATGCAATATCTGTGATTTGAAACCAACTGAAAGTAATAACCACAAGGTTGGAAGAAGCAGAGGAATGAATAAGTTATATAGAAGATAGAATTATGTAAAATAATGAAGCTGAGCAAAAGAGAGAAAGAACTGTGATCACAAGAATAGACTTAGAAAACTCACTGATTCCATCAAACATAATAACATTCATACATTGGAGTCTCAGAACAAGAAGAGGGAGAAAAGGGGGCAGAAGGTTTATTTGGGGAAATAACAGCTGAAAAGTTTCCGAATCTGGGGAAGGAAACAGACATCCAAATCCAGGAGGCACAGAGACCTCCATTCAAAATCAGAGAAGCAGGCAAACACCAAGACATATTGTGGTTAAATTTGCAAAATATAGTGATAAAGAAAAAATCCTAAAAGCAGCAAGAAAAAGTAAATTCCTAACTTACAAGGGAAGACTCATAAGGTTAGCAGCAGATCTCTTCACAGAAACTGGCAAGCCACCAGGGAGTGGCATGATATATTCAACATTACTGAATGGGAAAAATAGGCAACCAAGAACACTCTATCCAGAAAGGCTACCATTCAGAATAGAAAGATAGTTTTCCAGACAAACAAAAACTAAAGGAGTTCGTGAGCACTAAGCCAGCCCTGCAAGAAATATTAAAAGTGATTCTTTGAGTGGTAAGGAAAGACCAAAAGCGATAAAAACTAAAAAGGAACAAAGAAATAATGTTCCTTATTAAGGAACAGAAATAATGATAAAACAAGTAATAAAATGGCACTAAATATATATCAAAAATTACTTTGAATGTAAACGAACTAAATGTTCCAATCAAAAGACATAGATGGTCAGAATGTATTAAAAGAAGACCCATCTACATGCTGCCAATAAAAGAATCATTTTACACCTAAAGACACCTGCAGATTGAAAGTGAAGGGATGGAGAAACATTTATCATGCAAATAAATCAACATCAAATAAAGCCAGAGTAGCAATACTTATCAGACAAACTAGATTTTTTTTTATTTGAGAGAGACAGAGAGAGAGCACGAGCTGTGGAGAGGGGCAGAAGTGGGGGAGGGGGGAGAGAGAGAGAGAGAGAGAGAGAGAGAGATGAGAGATTGAGAGAGAGAGAGAGAGAGAGATCCAAGTAGGCTCCACATTCAGTACAGAGCCCAACATGGGGATCAATCCTATGACCCTGGGATCATGACCTGAGTCAAAATCAAGAGTCAGATGCTTAACCAACTGAGGCATGCAGGCACACCAGACAAACTAGATTTTAAACCAAAGACTGTAACAAGAGATGAATAAGGGCAATAATATCACAATAAAGGAGACTATCCAACAAGAAGATCTAACAATTGTAAACATTTATGTCCCTAACATAGAAATACCCAAATATATAAAACAATTAATAACAAACATAAAGGAACTCATTGATAATAATACTATAATGGTATGTGATTTTAAAACCCCCACTTATATCAATGGACAGATCACTTCAGCAGAAAATCAACAAGGATACAATGGCTTTGAATGACACACTGCACCAGTTGGACTTAACAGATATATTCAGAACATTCCATCCTAAAGCAGCAGAATACACATTCTTTTTGAATGTATATGGAACATTCTCCAAAATAGATCACATACTAGATCACAAATCAGGGCTCAACAAATACAAAAAGACTGAGACCATACCATGCATATTTTCTGACCATGACACTATGAAACTTGAAGTCAACCACAAAAGAAAAAATTTGGAAAGCCCACAAATACATGAAAGTTAAACAACATGCTACTAAAGAATGAATGGGTAAACCAGGAAATGAAAGAAGAAATTTAAAAAAAATACATGGAAACAAATGAAAATGAAAATAGGATAGTTCAAAACTTTTGGAAGGTAGCAAAAGTGGTCATACAAGGGAAGTATATAGGAATACAGGCCTACCTACAAAAAAAATCTCAAATAAACAACCTAACCTTACATATAAAGGAGCTAGAAAAAGAATAACAAATGAAGCCTAAATCCAACAGAAGAAGGGAAATAATAAAGATTATAGCAGAAATAAATGATATAGAAACTAAAAAAAAAAAAAGTAGAAAAGATCAATGAAACTAGGAGCTGGTTGAATGAAAAAGTTAATAAAATTGATAAACCCCTACCCAGACTTACCAAAAAGAAAAGAGAAAGGACCCAAATAAATAAAATCAGAAATGAGAGAGGAGGAATAACAACCAACACCACAGAAATACAAACAATTATGTAAGATTATTATTAAAATTTATATGCCCCCAAATCAGAAAATATGAAAGAAATGGATAAATTCCTAGAAACATATAAACCACCAAAATGAAAACAGGAAGAAATAGAAAACTTGGGGCACCTGGGTGGCTCAGTAGGTTGGGCGTCCGACTTCGGCTCAGGTCATGATCTCACAGTCCGTGAGTTTGAGCCTCGCGTCAGGCTCTGTGCTGACAGCTCAGAGCGTGGAGCCTGCTTCGGATTCTGTGTCTCCCTCTCTCTCTGTTCCTCCCCTGCTCATGTTCTGTCTCTCCCACTGTCTCAAAAATAAATAAAAACATTTAAAAAATTAAAAAAAGAAAAAGAAAAAAGAAAACTTGAACAGACTGATCACCAGCAAAGAAATTGAATCAGTAATCAAAAATCTCCCAACAAAATTCCAGGGCCAGATGGCTTCACAGGCAAATTATACCAAACATTTAAGTAAGAGTTAGTACCTATTCTTCCCAAACTGCCCCCAAAAAATAGAACTGGAAGGAAAACTTCCAAATCATGGAAATGAGGCCAACATTCCCCTGATTCCACAACCAGACAGACTCCACTAAAAAGGAGAACTCCGGGGGCGCCTGGGTGGCTCAGTCAGTTGAGCCTCCGACTTCGGCTCAGGTCATGATCTCATGGTTCATGAGTTCAAGCCCCGCGTTGGGCTCTGTGCTGACAGCTCAGAGCCTGTAGCCTACTTCCAATTCTGTGTCTCCCTCTCTCTCTGACCCTCCCCCATTCATGCTCTGTCTGTCTCTGTCTCAAAGATAAATAAACATTAAAAAAAAAAGAGAACTCCAGTATCCCTGATGAATATGGATGTAAAAATTCTCAACAAGATACTAACAAATTGAATCCAACAGTATATTAAATGAATCACTCATGGGTGCCTGAGTGGCTCAGTCGGTTAAGCATCTGACTTCGGCGCAGGTCTTGATCTCACGGTTTGTGAGTTTGAGCCCTGCATCAGGCTCTGTGCTAACAGCTCAGAGCCTGGAGCCTGCTTTGGATTCTGTGTCTCGCTCTCTCACTGTCCCTCCCCTGCTTATGCTCTGTCTCAAAAATAAGTAAAACATTAAAAAAAAAATCACTCACCAGATCAAGGGGATTTATTCCTGGGTTACAAGGTTGTTCAGTATTAGCAAATCAATCGACATGATACACCACATTAATAAAAGAAAGGATAAGAATCATATGACCTTCTCAATAGATGCAGAAAAAGCATTTGACAAAGTACAGCATCCATTCTTGACAAAAACCCTCATCAAAGTAGGGATAAAGGGAACATAGCTCAACATAATAAAGGCCATATATGAAAGACCCACAGCTAATATCCTCAATGGGGAAAAACTAAGAGCTTTTCCTGTATGACCAGGAACAAGACAGGGATGTCCACTCTTAATCATTATTAAGATCTTATCTTATCTTAACATTGTACTGGAAGTCCTAGCCTCAGCAATCAGACAACGAAAAGAAATAAAAGGCATCCAAATTGGCAAGGAAGAAGTCACACTTTCATTATTTGCAGACAATCTGATACTCTATGTAGAAAACCCAAAAGACTCCACCAAAAAAATTGCTGGAATTGACACACAAGTTCAACAAAGTTTCAGGTACAAAAATCAATGTACATAAATCTGTTGCATTTCTATATATCAATAATGAAGCAGCAGAAAGAGAAATCAAGGAGTCAGTCACATTCACAATTTCACCAAAAACCATAAGATACCTAGGAATAAAGCTAACAAAAGAGGTAAAAGATCTGTACACTGAAAACTACAGAAAGCTTATGAAAGAAATTGAAGAAGGCACAAAGAAATGGAAAAACAGGGGTGCCTGGGTGGCTCAGCTGGTTAAGTGTCCAACTTTGACTCAGGTCATGATCTCGCAGTCTATGAGTTTGAGCCCTGCATTGGGCTCTGTGTTGACAGCTTATAGCCTGGAGCCTGCTTCTGATTCTTTCTCCCTCTTTCTCTACCCTTCCTCTGCTTGCGCTCTGTTTCTCTCTCTCTCTCAAAAATAAATAAACATTAAAAAAAAAAGAAATGGAAAAACACTCCATGCTCATGGATTAGAAAAACAAATATTGTTTAAATGTCTGTACTACCCAAAGCAATCTACACATTTAATGTAATCCCTATCAAAATATCACCAGCATTTTTTCACAGAGCTAGAACAAACATTCCTAAAATTTGTATGGAACCACAAAAGACCCAAGCCAAAGCAATCTTGAAAAAGTAAAGCAAATCTGGGGACATCTTAATTCCAGACTTCAGGCTATATCACAAATCTGTAGTGATCAAGACAGTAACAGTTTGGGGCTAGCACAAAAGGAGGCATATAGATCAATAGAACAACATAGACAATGAAGAAGTGGGGACACCTGGGTGGCTCATTCAGTTAAGGTTTCAACTCTTGGTTTCAGCTCAGGTCATGATCTCCCAGGTTCATAAGTTTGAGCCCTATACTGGGCTCCACGCTGACAGTGTGGAGCCTGCCTGGGATTCTATCTCTCCCTCTCTCTCTGCCCCTCCCTCCCTCCCTCTTTCTCCTTCAAGATAAACAAACTTAAAAAAAAAGAAAAGAAAAGAAAACCCAGAAGTGAACTCACAACTGTATAGTCAGTTAATCTTTGACAAAGCAGGAAAAGAATACCCAATGGAAAAAAGACAGCCTCTTTAACAAATAGTGTTGAGAAAACTGGACAGCAACACTCAGAAAAATGAAACTAGACCATTTTCTTACACCATACATCAAAATACATTCAAAATGGATGACAACCTAAAGGAAACCATCAAAATCCTAGAGAAGAACACAAACAGTAACTTCTTTGACATCAGCTGTAGCAACTTCTTTCTAGATATGTCTTCTGAGGCAAGGGAGAAACAAAAGCAAAAATAAACTATTGGGACTTCATCAAGATAAAAAGCTTCTGCACAGTGAAGGAAACAATCAACAAAACTAAAAGGCAGCCTATGGAATAGGAGAAGATATTGGCAAATGACATAACTTATAAAGGGTTAATATCCAAAATCTATAAAGAAATTATCAAACTCAACACCCAAAAAACAAATAATCCAGTGAAGAAATGGGCAGAAGCCATGAATGACATTTTTCTAAAGAAGATGTCCAGATAGCTAAGAGACACATGAAAAGATGCTCAACATTATTCATCATTAGGTTAATACAAATCAAAACTACAATTAGATATCACCTCATACCACTCAGAATGATTAAAATTAACATCATGGGAAACAATGGATGTTGGCATGGATATGGAGAAAGGGGAAACCCCTTACACTGTTGGTGGGAATGCAAACTGGGTCAGCCAGTCTGGAAAACAGTATGGAGTTTCCTCAAACAGTTAAAAATAGGACTACTCTATCTTGCACTGCTAGGTGTTTACCCAAAGGATACAAAAATACTGATTCGAAGGGATATATTCACCCTGATGTTTATAGCAGCATTATCAACAATAGTCAAAGTATGGAAAGTGACCAACTGCCCATCAACTGATGAATGAATAAATAAGATGTGATATATATATATATATATATATATATATATATATATATGTGTGTGTGTGTGTGTATACATACATATATGTGTGTATACATACATATATATGTGTATACACATATATATATGAAAAAAATACAGACAAATCAGAAAATAGACTTAACTATAGAGAACAAACTGAGGGTTACTGGAGGGGAGGTAGGCAGGAGCATGGGTTAAATGGGTGATGGGTATTAAGGACGCATTTGTTGTGATGAACACTTGGTGTTATATGTAAGTGATGAATCACTAAATTCTACCCTTGAAACTAATATTACACTGAATGCTAATGAATTGGAATATAAATAAATATTTTCTCTATAACTGCTTTCATTCTACAAGAGTTGAGTAGTTGCAACAGAGACTAAATGGCCCACAAAGCTTAAAACACTCTCTGACCTTCACAGAAAAGTTTTGCTGAGCCCTGAATTAAATTACCACCCAGCTGTAAGACAGGCATGATAAAAACTGCCTTACATTAATATGAGAGTTGAATGAAATAATGTGTCTAGATAGCAACTGGCCAGATATTATCAGTGTTATAGAATTTGTAATTACAGTTGACCCTGAACAATGCATGGGTTAGGAGCACCACTCTATCCTCGCACAGTCAAAAATCCAGATATAACTTTTGACTCCCCAAAACTTAACTACTAATAGCCTAGTGCTGACTAGAAACCTTACCAATGAACAGTCAATTAACACATATTTTGTATGTTATATGTATTACATACTGTATTCTTACAATAAAGTAAGTTAGAGAAAAGAAAATGTTATTAAGAAAATCATAAGGAAGAAAATATACAACACTGTACTATATTTATTTTAAAAATTCATCTATAAGTGAACCCATGCAGTTCAAACCTGTGTTATTCAATGGTCAACTGTAATGTTCTTTCACTTCAAGATAGGAAGGACTATTGGAGTCTCTGGGCTTCAGCATAAACACTAAAGTGTAGACGTTTTCGGGGCACCTGGGTGGCGCAGTCGGTTGGGCGTCCGACTTCAGCTAGGTCACGATCTCGCGGTCCGTGGGTTCGAGCCCCGCGTCAGGCTCTGGGTTGATGGCTCAGAGCCTGGAGCCTGTTTCCGATTCTGTGTCTCCCTCTCTCTCTGCCCCTCCCCTGTTCATGCTCTGTCTCTCTCTGTCCCAAAAATAAATAAATGTTGAAAAAAAAAAATTAAAAAAAAAAAAAGTGTAGACGTTTTCATGTAATTAGTTTTGAAAGATACAAAGTTACTGGGGACACACAGAGGCCCCTCTAGGATGGTTTGTCATATCCAGAGGTACATTTGAGGGCTGGTTCATTTGTAAGTTCATGGGAAGGCACAGATAACATGACTCAGCAGTTTTCCACAGCAACTTATCAAGGGTTTGTTTGTTTGTTTTTTTTTTTCTCCCATCTGTTTGGATGGGATACTTACAGCTCTATAGATGCTATTTAGAAGAATCTTACAAACAATGGGAAGAGAACCTTGCCTGGAAATCTTACTAAAATCATCTCTGTAGCTATTTTATTTATGCATTGCTGGATAATAAACTATTCCAAACTATTCATGGTTCTGTAGTCTGTACTGCAGGCAGGGTTTGACTACATGGTTGTTCTGCTCCATGTGGCCACAGCCATAGTCACTCACTAGGCTGATTCCAGCTAGCGGCTGGGCTAGGCTGGGAGGCACAGGAAGATGTCACTCTTATCTCTAGTGCCTCAGTGCTCCTCCACATTGCTTTTCTTTCTTCATGTGGTCTCTCCCTTCAATAGTCTTGCCTGACAAACCGTAATAGACTCTTAAATACAGAGAACAAACTGAGTGTTGATGGGGGAGGGAGGGGAAAATGGGTGATGGGCATTGAGGAGGGCACTTGGTGGGATGAGCACTGGGTGATGTATGTAAGCGATGAATCATGGGAATCTGTTCCTGAAGCCAAGGGCACACTGTATACACTGTATGTTAGCTAACTTCACAATAAATTATATTAAAAAAAATAGTCTTGCCTGAGCTTCTTTATACTGAAGAGGTTCAGGACAGGTTCTCCAAAATGTGCCACTTTGTCATGTGGACTATTTGAGCTGAAGGCAGTGAAGATGCTGTGGGTTCAAGATAAACTTTTCCCCTCCCTAACTACATAGAAGAATCTAAACTAGGGGTCTTACCCAGTATAAGGGTTATTGTCAGAGATAAATATTATCTGAGTAACCTACCTGTATGGTAGGGCAAACATCTAATTACCAAGCATCTGCTTTTCTTCTTACTGCCCTGTGAATTGCATCCCTTCCCTTTAAAGTCCCAGATCCCTACCACCTTCTACTTGGTTCAGGATGGCATATATACTTCATTTTGCTTGTCTTTGGAATTTCCATGTCTGTGTGAATTCCCTATAAGAATGAAATTAAATCTTATTTTCTCCTGGCATTTTGTCTCATGTCAATTTGATTCTTAGTCCAGCTAGAGAGACCTTGAAGGGGACAGGAAATGCTTTCTCTCTGACAATACCATGGAATGTATCTTCTTGAAAAAAAAATGGAAGCTTCTAGACTCCTGAAAAGCTAAGCCTAGAATGGGCACAGCATCACTTTGTTGGAAGGAAAACTTTTCCTCTACCAGCTTAGATCTATTCATTGAGAGACTGCAAATTAATTGGCCATAGACAGATTAACAGGAAAAACAAAAACAAAAATGTTTTATTCACATGCATGCAGGAATGTCCAAAAAAAGGGGCTCATTGAACAGTCAGGGGTAAAGGTGTATTAACAGGAGAATGATGAAGAGGTGTATATATAGGACTTCTATGGGAAAGAAATAGAATAAATGGAAGGTATTACAGTTTGTAATCATGATTCTTTATGCAATTTTTCATCCCAGAAGTCTCTGTATTAAGTCAGATAAGGGAAGCTCAGAGAAGGCTTCTTTCTGCATCTACTGTATCTCAAATGTCTTCATTTCAAAACAATATTTATATCATTTTGGTGGGTTGTGAGTCTCTTCAACTTCCACTTTATTCTACTAGTTAAGGCAAGTTACAGGTCAGACCAGATGCTGGAAAAGGAAATAATCTCCACCTCCTAATGGCTAGAGCAGCACATGCATGCAGGGAGGAAGGGATTAATGGTGCTCATCTTTAAGAACTATCTGACACAGATCTAAATCCAAAGGACTTGAAAGGATGGTCCTGTATAGGATTCCCTGAGTGTGGCTCTAGGGACTGTTTTCTGCCTTAGATAGAAACAGAAAGCACCCAGAAAAGTAAAATGGCTGCTTCCCTGAGTCCCTCAAGTGCCACCCAACCATCACCCCACCAGCTACTCCAGATATATCATAAAGAAGCAAAAAGTCACAAAAACCCCAAATCAGAAGTCTCACCTCTGGCTCTTGTTAATGAATCAAGTTATTATTGAATGTGGACTGTTATGATGATGCAGCCAGCATGAAATAGAACTGGAGAAGATCCAAGAACAGTGGGCAGAGATTCATCAGAAAAATCTTTTTGAGAATGTAATAGGTATGTGCCATATTATTTAAGCTATATCATTCAATTCTACTATACAAAACTGAAGAAATACACAAGTGAGGATACACTGAATTGTTTAGAGGCAAGTAGTTTGTGAGACAGGTAGAATCTATAAGATGTGTTCATGAACATTGTATTCATGAACACTGAATATATATGAGGTATATGAAGCAACAAAAAACTGTAATGCATTAAATATACACAAGAAATACAAGTGCTCAGTGTCTGTAAAATCATAGATGAGCTGTTAGCAAGCCCTCTTGCTCAACTATAGGCCCCAACAGTTAAAACCAGAGACAAGACTATTTAACTCATGCTGGAACTAAAATCCATTGTTCTTGTTTCTTATTACACTTTGAGACATTGATGAAGATGTTTTACAGTGCCCAGAACATTCCAACTGCCAGACCAGAAAAGCCCTGATAGCAAATAGAACACCCCACACAACCCTTTCCCTGACCATGACTCATGTGCTGAACACACCAACTCCTACCCATGATCACATGCTCCCTGTCTGCTCTCTTGCATGCACCACCCTCCCCCTGCAACTTCTCCTTATAGAACTTTAGGTGTCCATCTTTGGGACAGAGGTCACTTGGTAAGACTAGAGCCTGCCAGCTCCCTTGGCTGCCACCACCTGAAATAAATTTCTCTCTTTCTCTTTTCCAAACCCTGTCTCTTGAGTTACTGGCTTCTCTTGCAATGAGTTTATCTGACTGTTTTAGCAACAGTGTTGGCAAACCCAGCTGGGAGCTTCACTTTCAATTTGCCCAGCCTCTGAGGATTCACTGGAATAGAGCAGTAGGCTGTGTGCCAGGACTCATGGATTAGTTTCTTGAGTTAGTGGCTCGGATAAATTGGTAACAGAGCCATCCCCATGCAAATAAAACGCAGGGTTGTTCAGCAGGCTAACTGGCAAATTACAATTGTGGCCAGGTACACTTACTCCTGGGTTTCTCCAATATGGAAAGTGTGTGTCATTGGACCCAAATACCTTTCCTCTAATTGAATCTTCTTGCTCATACTTCAAGTCTGGTCCCTGAAACCATGTGAGTAGCAGGGAAGGCTGCTGCAGCAGGGAGAGAGGCAGAACATACGGACATAATGTATCCCAGGATTCAGGTGATAAGGTCACTGTATCCTGTTTGCACCCTATCTTAATTGTATTAAACTTATGCTCTTTTCTCTTGCTACTTGTTTGTTTCAGATTTACATTAAACATGTGATTAGTGTACCTTAATTTGTCTGTAAGCCTTTCTGTACCATAGCCTTTGAGTTGGCTTTTTGTGTAGTATACTTGGCAATTATAACAGATAATTTCTCACCTAACAGAAATTTTCTTTTTTTTTTTTTTTAATGTTCATTTATATTTGAGAGAGAGAGAGACAGAGACAGAGACAGAGACAGAGACAGAGTATAAGCAGGGGATGGACAGAGAGACAGAGATAGAATCCAAAGCAGGTTCAAGGCTCTGAGCTGTCAGCACACAGCCTGACTTGGGGCTCAAACTCACAAGCAGTGAGACCATGACCTGAGCTGAAGTCAGACGCTTAACTGACTGAGCCACCCAGGTGCCCCACAACAGAAAATTTCTTAAATTCAGATTGAGGGGTTGAGCTCCTGCTTCCATGATGTTAACATGCTAATAATCTTTTTCTTTTTTTTTTTTTAATCTTTTTTTTTTTTTTTTAATTTTTTTTTCAACGTTTTTTTTTTATTTATTTTTGGGACAGAGAGAGACAGAGCATGAACGGGGGAGGGGCAGAGAGAGAGGGAGACACAGAATCGGAAACAGGCTCCAGGCTCCAAGCCATCAGCCCAGAGCCTGACGCGGGGCTCGAACTCACGGACCGCGAGATCGTGACCTGGCTGAAGTCGGACGCTTAACCGACTGCGCCACCCAGGCGCCCCTCTTTTTTTTTTTTTAAGATTATGGGAATCAGTCTGGTGTTTGTTTTTTTCATTTATTCTGGGAACCTAAGGACCCAGGGTTTTATGAAGAGAGTCCTTGTAAGTTCTACAGTAGGTGTAAATGAAAAGCAGTGAGTGTTCCCTTGAAGAATTTATTTCTGGGATCTGCCCCTTTTATTCTTCTTCTAGTATTTCCTTTTTTCTTTGTTAAACCTCTCAAGAGCAGTTTAAAATGTTGTTCTCTTTCTCCCCACCTACTCACCCTATAACCCACTGTGGTCTATCCTTCCCACTCACTAGCCACTGAAATTCATAAGTTGAATTTCCCAATGACTGTAATGAACAAATCCAAAAGTTCTCATTTCTTACTTACTTTGTCTTCATGTGTCATTTGACACTATTAATCACTCCCTACTTGACACACTATCTCTTTCTGGCTTCCCTGGTATTCCAAACCTTGCTTCTCACACTTTATCACCACCCCCGCCTTTTTTCAATATATGAAATTTATTGTCAAATTGGTTTCCATACAAAACCCAGTGCTCATGCCAAAAGATACCCTCTTCAATACCGATCACCCACCCTCCCCTCCCTCTCCCCCCCATCAGCCCTCAGTTTGTTCTCATTTTTTTTTTTTGTTCTTTTTTTTGTTCTCATTTTTTAAGAGTCTCTTATGCTTTGGCTCTCTCTCACTCTAACCTCTCTCTCTCTCTCTCTTTTTTTTTCCTTCTCCCCCAAGGGTTCCTGTTAAGTTTCTCAGGATCCACATAACCGTGAAAACATAAGATATCTGTCTCTCTCTGTATGGCTTATTTCACTTAGCATAACACTCTTCAGTTCCGTCCACGTTGCTACAAAGGGCCATATTTCATTCTTTCTCATTGCCACGTAGTACTCCATTGTGTATATAAACCACAATTTCTTTATCCATTCATCAGTTGATGGACATTTAGGCTCTTTCCATAATTTGGCTATTGTTGAGAGTGCTGCTATAAACTTGGAGTACAAGTGCCCCTGTGCATCAGAACTCCTGTATCCCTTGGGTAAATTCTTATCAGTGCTACTGCTGGGTCATAGGGTAGGTCTATTTTTAATTTTTTGAGGAACCTCCACACTGTTTTCCAGAGCGGCTGCACCAGTTTGCATTCCCACCAACAGTGCAAGAGGGTTCCTGTTTCTCCACATCCTCTCCAGCATCTATAGTCTCCTGGTTTGTTCATTTTGGCCACTCTGACTGGCGTGAGGTGATATCTCAGTGTGGTATGGATTTGTATTTCCCTGATGAGTGACATTGAGCATCTTTTCATGTGCCTACTGGCCATCCGGATGTCTTCTTTAGAGAGGTGTCTATTCATGCTTTCTGCCCATTTCTTCACTGGGTTGTTTGTTTTTCGGTGTGGAGTTTGGTGAGTTCTTTATAGATTTTGGATACTAGCCCTTTGTCCAATATGTCATTTGCAAATATCTTTTCCCATTCCGTTGGTTGCCTTTTAGTTTTGTTGGTTGTTTCCTTTGCTGTGCAGAAGCTTTTTATCTTCATGAGGTCCCAATAGTTCATTTTTGCTTTTAATTCCCTTGCCTTTGGGGATGTGTCAAATAAGATATTGCTGCGGCTGAGGTCAGAGAGGTCTTTTCCTGCTTTCTCCTCTAGGGTTTTGATGGTTTCCTGTCTCACATTCAGGTCCTTTATCCATTTTGGGTTTATTTTTGTGAATGGTGTGAGAAAGTGGTCTAGTTTCAACCTTTTGCATGTTGCTGTCCAGTTCTCCCAGCACCATTGTTAAAGAGACTTTCTTTTTTCCATTGGATATTCTTTCCTGCTTTGCCAAAGATGAGTTGGCCATACTTTTGTGGGTCTAGTTCTGGGGTTTCTATTCTATGCCATTGGTCTATGTGTCTGTTTTTGTGCCAATACCATGCTGTCTTGATGATTACAGCTTTGTAGTAGAGGCTAAAGTCTGGGATTGTGATACCTCCTGCTTTGGTCTTCTTCTTTAAAATTACTTTGGCTATTTGGGGTCTTTTGTGGTTAGATACAAATTATAGAATTGCTTGTTCTAGCTTCGAGAAGAATGCTGGTGCAATTTTGATTGGAAATGCATTGAATGTGTAGATAGCTTTGGGTAGTATTGACATTTTGACAATATTTATTCTTCCAACCCATGAGCACGGAATGTTTTTCCATTTCTTTATATCTTCAATTTCCTTCATAAGCTTTCTATGGTTTTCAGCATACAGATCTTTTACATCTTTGTTTAGATTTATCCCTAGGTATTTTATGCTTCTTGGTGCAATTGTGAATGGGATCAGTTTCTTTATTTGTCTTTCTGTTGCTTTGTTATTAGTGTATAAAAATGCAACTGGTTTCTGTACATTGATTTTGTATCCTACGACTTTGCTGAATTCATGTATCAGTTCTAGCAGACTTTTGGTGGAGTCTATCGGATTTTCCATGTATAATATCATGTCATCTGCAAAAAGCGAAAGCTTGACTTCATCTTTGCCAATTTGGATGCCTTTGATTTCCTTTTGTTGTCTGATTGCTGATGCTAGAACTTCCAGCACTATGTTAAACAACAGCAGTGAGAGTGGGCATCCCTGTCGTGTTCCTGATCTCAGGGAGAAAGCTCTCAGTTTTTCCCCTTGGAGGATGATGTTAGCTGTGGCCTTTTCAGAAATGGCTTTTACGATGTTTAAGTATGTTCCTTCTATCTCAACTTTCTCGAGGGTTTTTATTAAGAAACGATGCTGAATTTTGTCAAATGCCTTTTCTGCATCGATTGACAGGATCCTATGGTTCTTATCTTTTATTAATGTGATGTATCACGTTGATTGATTTGCGAATGTTGAACCAGCCCTGCATCCCAGGAATGGATCCCACTTGATCATGGTGAATAATTCTTTTTATATGCTGTTGAATTCAATTTGCTAGTATCTTACTGAGAATTTTTGCATCCATATTCATCAGGGATATTGGCCTGTAGTTCTCTTTTTTTACTGGGTCTCTGTCTGGTTTAGGAATCAAAGTAATACTGGCTTCATAGAATGAGTCTGGAAGTTTTCCTTCCCTTTCTATTTCTTGGAATAGCTTGAGAAGGATAGGTATTATCTCTGCTTCAAACGTCTGGTAGCACTCCCCTGGGAAGCCATCTGGTCCTGGACTCTTATATGTTGGGAGGTTTTTGATAACTGATTCAACTTCTTCTCTGGTTATGGGTCTGTTCAAGCTATTTCCTCCTAATTGGAGTTTGGGAAGTGTGTGGGTGTTTAGGAATTTGTCCATTTCTTCCAGGTTGTCCAGTTTGTTGGCATATAATCTTTCATAGTGTTCCCTGATAATTGCTTGTATCTCTGAGGGATTGGTTGTAATAATTCCATTTTCATTCATGATTTTATCTATTTGGGTCATCTCCCTTTTCTTTTTGAGAAGCCTGGCTAGAGGTTTGTCAATTTTGTTTATTTTCTCAAAAAACCAACTCTTGGTTTCATTGATCTGCTCTACAGTTTTTTTAGATTCTATATTGTTTATTTCTGCTCTGATCTTTATTATTTCTCTTCTTCTGCTGGGTTTAGGCTGCCTTTGCTGTTCTGCTTCTATTTCCTTTAGGTGTTCTGTTAGATTTTGTATATGGGATTTTTCTTGTTTCTTGAGATAGGCCTGGATTGCAATGTATTTTCCTCTCAGGACTGCCTTCGCTGTATCGCAAAGCGTTTGGATTGTTGTATTTTCATTTTCGTTTGTTTCCATATATTTTTTAATTTCTTCTCTAATTGCCTGGTTGACCCATTCATTCTTTAGTAGGGTGTTCTTTAACCTCCGTGCTTTTGGAGGATTTCCAGACTTTTTCCTGTGGTTGATTTCAAGTTTCATAGCATCGTGGTCTGAAAGTATGCATGGTATGATCTCAATTCTTGTATACTTATGTAGGGCTGTTTTGTGACCCAGAATGTGATCTATCTTGGAGAATGTTCCATGTGCACTCGAGAAGAAAGTATATTCTGTTGCTTTGGGATGCAGAGTTCTAAATACATCTGTCAAGTCCATCTGATCCAATTTATCATTCAGGGCCCTTGTTTCTTTATTGACCGTGTGTGTAGATGATCTATCCATTGTTGTAAGTGGGGTGTTAAAGTCCCCTGCAATTACCACATTCTTATCAATAAGGTTGCTTATGTTTGTGAGTAATTGTTTTATATATTTGGGGGCTCCAGTATTTGGCGCATAGACATTTATAATTGTTAGCTCTTCCTGATGGATAGACCCTGTATTATTATATATTGCCCTTCTTCATCTCTTGTTACAGCCTTTAATTTAAAATCTAGTTTGTCTGATATAAGTATGGCTACTCCAGCTTTCTTTTGAGTTCCAGTAGCATGATAGATAGTTCTCCATCCCCTCACTTTCAATCTGAAGGTGTCCTCAGGTCTAAAATGAGTCTCTTGTAGACAGTTAATACATGGGTCTTGTTTTTTTATCCATTCTGATACCCTATGTCTTTTGGTTGGCACATTTAGTCCATTTACATTCAGTGTTATTATTGAAAGATATGGGTTTAGAGTCATTGTGATGTCTGTAGGTTTCATGCTTGTAGTGGTGTCTCTGGTACTTTGTGGTCCTTGCAACATTTCACTCACAGAGTCCCCTTAGTATCTCTTGTAAGGCTGGCTTAGGGGTGATGAATTCCTTCAGTTTTTGTTTGTTTGGGAAAACCTTTATCTCTCCTTCTATTCTGAATGACAGACTTGCTGGATAAAGGATTCTTGGCTGCATATTTTTTCTGTTCATCACTTTGAAGATTTCTTGCCATTCTTTTATGGCCGGCCAAGTATCAGTAGATAGGTCTGCTACGACTTTTATGTGTCTACCTTTGTATGTTAGGGCCCGTTTACCCCTAGCTGCTTTCAGAATTCTCTCTTTATCCTTGTATTTTGCCAGTTTCACTATGATATGTCGTACAGAAGATCGATTCAAGTTAGGTCTGAAGGGAGTTCTCTGTGCCTCTTGGATTTCAATACCTTTTTCCTTCCCCAGATCAAGGAAGTTCTCAGCTATGATTAGTTCAAGTACACCTTCAGCCCCTTTCTCTCTCTCTTCTTCTGGAATTCCTATGATACGGATATTGTTCCATTTGATTGCATCACTTAGTTCTCTAATTCTCCCTTCATACCCTGGATTTTTTTTTATCTTTTTCTCAGCATCCTCTTTTTCCATAATTTTATCTTCTAATTCACCTATTCTCTCCTCTGCCTCTTCAGTCCGTGCTGTGGCTGCCTCCGTTTTTATTTTATACCTCATTTATAGCGTTTTTTAATTCATCATGACTACTTTTTAGTCCCTTGATCTCTGTAGCAATAGATTCTCTGCTAGCCTCTGCTTTTTTCAAGCCCAGTGATTAATTTTATGAATATTATTCTAAATTCTTATTCCATTATATTGCTTAAATGAGTTTTGTTCAATTTGTTAGCTGTCACTACTTCTTGGAGTTTCTTTTAAGGAGAATTCTTCTGTTTCATCATTTTGGCTAGTTTTCTGTTCCTTATGCATATTAAAAGCTTGTGTACTCTGCACCTGCGAGCACTGCTATATTAAAGGAGGGTCATACACTGTCCAGAGCTTGGCCCTGTTTTTTCAGGGATTGTTACTTGCTCTCTGTTGTTGTGACTTTAGTTATTTTATTACCCCACTCAAAGTAATACTTTGTACCCTCTATCAGGTGTGCTTTGATTTGTTCCTTGGAGTAGCCCTCTCTTTTTCCAACTTTCCCATTTTCTTCCTAGTAGATTCAGTCTCTTTTCCTCCCAGGCTCTGGTGTTCAAAGTCCTTTGGCTTCTACACTTCTTTGTTTGAGAGATGTGGGATGTATGGGCCACTCCTCCTACTTCTCTGCCATGTTGGTCCAGAATCAATTTTAACATTCCTTTATTCCACATAAATTTGTTGTTCTTTGATTTCTTTGAATAGATCATAACATCTTCTTGGTTTTTCTCATTTAATTAATGAAATAAGTAAAATCTTTAGCATTAACAACATAGATCTACACACTGAGATGTGATTTAGACTTTATGACTCTCCTACATCACTTCCTGTTAGTCTCTTCCAGCCACCAGAACAGACTGAGTATTTGTGATTCTTCTCCTTTTGCTTTTGTGGGTTTTTTTAGGCAGCTCTTGGGAACCCCAATAGATTGGATGGACACACACACACACACACACACACACACACAAGGTCACAGAGAGAAAGGTCGCTGGCATGTTGATTTGGTCATTCACCCAGGAGCAGCTGGTAGCAATAATAAATCCTTATGGAATTCCAGCACTCAAATTTCCACTCTGAGGTTAAGGGCTCTGATTCTATTGTCAGCTTCTCATTTATATAAGATTGTCAGGCCTCTCTAAGACACAGAATGTGCTTTATTGACCATGCTACCATAACCCTGACCTCTCTTAAATACTCCAATCTCTGGGAGCATTTTGCTTAAAGGGTGGTAGTGTAGCAAGTCTGTTGGAGAGAGCACTTGGTGCTAGATCTTTGTTATATGTATCCTATCACTCCACATACACTGAGGTGCAGTTGCTGCCAGAAAACAAAAACCATTTACCAAGGGCCTCTCATCACCAGTGCCTACTTTGCCGGGCCCATTTCTATTCACTTACTCTCTGGGACCAATGAAATGGAGATGGGAGGGATACCAAGAGGAACAAGAAAAGGCACGACAGGGGAGGAAAACAAACTTTTCCTCTACCTTCCAAGGTTTTCTGCCTGGTGTCTTACAAATTAGGCTGATAAAAGACAAATTAATAAGAAATGAACAACAGAATTTGTTAACATGCGCATTGTGCATACACACGAGAAGCTCAGTGATGAGTAATTCAAAGGGGGTAATTTGGACTTACATAACATCTTAACAAAGAACAATAAATTTGTAGAGAAGTGACAAGACAAGCAAGAAGGGTTTTAGGCTTCCAAGTGTTGCAAACTATGGGAAGGTAAATATATAGGGAGAAATAAGAAACATAAGGGTTATTTTAGTAAAGTTTATTGTGTAGATTCCTCTTGGTGCCATCTCTGGGCTAATAAAAAGCTCTAGTGATTACGAGTCTGAGAGTGTTTTCAGTGCTAGACCAAACAACTCTAAAATTTGCATGGAACCACAAAAGACCCTGATGCCAAAGCAACCTTGTAAAAGAAAAACAAAGCTGGAAGCATCACAATTATGGACTTCAAGTTATATCACAGAACTGTAGTAATCAAAATAGTATGGTAGTGGCATAAAAATAGACACAGATCAATAGAACAGAATAAAAAATCCAGAAATGAACCCACAATTATATGGTCAATTAATCTTCAACAAAACAGGAAAGAATATCCAATGGGAAAAAGACTGTCTCGTTTTTCCAAAGAAGACATACAGATGGCTAACAGACCCATGAAAATATGTTCAACATCACTCATCATCAGGGAAGTACAAATCATAACTAAAATGAGATATCAACTCACACCTGTCAGAATGGCTAAAATTAACAACATAGAAAACAACAGATGTTGGTGAGGATGTAGAGAAAGAGAAACCCTCTTGCATTATTGGTGGGAATGCACACTGGAACAGCTACTGTGTAAAACAGTGTGGGATTCCCCAAAAAGTTAAAAATAGAACTATCCTTCAATATAGCAAATGCACTACTAGGTATTTACCCAAAGAATGCAAAAATACTAATTCAAAAGGATACATGCACCCCAATGTTTACAGCAGCATTATCTACAATAGCCAAATTATGGAAACAGACCAAATGTACATCAATTGATGAATGGATGAAGAAGATGTGGTATATATATGTATATATGTGTGTATATATGTGTATATATGTATATATATATGTATATATATACAAATATACATATTTGTATGTATGTATGTATATACATATATACACACACATATATACATATACATACATATATATACATATACATACATACATACATACAAATATGTATATACATATATATGTATATATATACATACATACAAATATGTATATACATATATATGTATATACACATATATATGTGTATATATATACACACATATATATACACACATATATATACACACATATATGTATATGTATATATATGTATATATATACATGTATATATAAATGATGTGATATTACTCAGCCATAAAAAAGAATGAAATCTTGCCCTTTATGACAACATGAATGGATCTAGAGAGTACTATGCTAAGTGAAATAAGTCAGTCAAAAAAAGACAAACAGCATATGATTTTACTCACATGTGGGATTTAAGAAACAAAACAAATGATCACGGAGAAAAAAAAGAAGAGAGAGAGGGAAACCGAGAAACAGATTCTAAACTACAGAGAGCCACAAGATGGTCACCATAGAGGAGGGAGATAGGAGGATAGGTTAAACAGATGATGGAGATTAAGGAGTGCACTTGTGATAAGCACCAAGTGTTGCATGGAAATGTTGAATCTCTATATTGTACACTGAAACTAGTACTACACTGTATGTTAACTAACTAGAATTTAAATGAAAACTTAGGGGTGCCTGCCTAGCTCAGTAGAGTGTGCAACTCTTTTTTTTTTTTTTTTAATTTTTTTTTCAACGTTTTTTATTTATTTTTGGGACAGAGAGAGACAGAGCATGAACAGGGAAGGGGCAGAGAGAGAGGGAGACACACAGAATCGGAAACAGGCTCCAGGCTCCGAGCCATCAGCCCAGAGCCTGACACGGGGCTCGAACTCACAGACCGCGAGATCGTGACCTGGCTAAAGTCGGACGCTTAACCGACTGCGCCACCCAGGCGCCCCTAGAGTGTGCAACTCTTGATCTCAGGGTCGTGAGTTCAAGCTCTACTTTGGGCATAGAGCTTACTCAAAAAAATAATAAAAAATAAAAACTTAAAAAAATAATCTAAGCATGTTTTTAGGCAAGGGGGGGTGGGCAGAGAACTTTTTGGTATCTGATGTTTCTCAATTTTCTTCAGCTTAAAATAATTATTATGCCAAAGTAGTATATTTGGGAATGGCATATTTTGATCCTCTATACCACCCAATGAAATAGAGAAGGATTTTGAAAATATATCCCACAGTGGAGTAAAAGGGGTAAAGTGTGGTTTTGAGAAGAAGATGGCGGCGTAGGAGGTCTCTGGGCTCACCGCGTCCTGCTAATCACTTAGATTCCACCTACACCTGCCAAAATAACCCAGAAAACCACCAGAAGACTAGCAGAATGGAATCTCCAGAGCCAAATGTAGACAAGAGGCCCACGGAAGAGGGTAGGAAGGGCAGAGAGGCGGTGCACGCTACGCGGACTGGCGGGAGGGAGCCGGGGCAGAGGGGCAGCCCGCTGGCCAAGCAGAGCCCCGAGTCTGGCTGGCAAAAGTGGAGGGGCCGGATAGAGTGTGTTCGGACACAAGCGGGACTTAACATCTGGAAGGTTATAAGCTAACAGCTCTGCTCAGAGAGCAGGAGGGCTGGAAGACAACGGGAGGGAGAGTTGTTGAGCCCTGGACCACAGAGCTCAGCTTGGCGGGGAATAAAGGCACTGGTCAGCGCCATCTCCCTCACCCATTCCCCAGCCATACTCCCAAAGGGAACCAGTTTCTGCCAGGGAAATTGTTTGCACTGCACAAACACCCAACACTGTGCTTCTGCGGATCCATCCCTCCGGCAGTGGGTCTGACTCCCTCCCGGTGCCACAGGGCCCCTCCTGAAGCAGATCACCGAAGGAAAAGCAAGCTGAGCTTGCCCCTCCTGCCCCTGTGCACCTTGCCAATCCACCCCAGCTAATATGCCAGATCCCCAGCACAAGCCTGGCAGTGTGCAAGTAGCCCAGATGGGCCATGCCACCCCTCAGTGAATCCCGCTCTTAGGAGAGGGGAAGAGAAGGTACACACCAGTCTTACTGTGGCCCCGCCCACCCATGCAAGTTATTCAAGACAGCACAGGGGAGGTGCCCTGCAGTTCCACACCACTCCAGGGAATATCCAAAATGGCGAAACGGAAGAATTCCCCTCAAAAGAATCTCCAGGAAATAACAACAGCTAATGAAGTGATCAGAAAGGATTTAAATAATATAACAGAAAGTGAATTTAGAATAATAGTCATAAAATTAATCACTGGGCTTGAAAACAGTATAGAGGACAGCAGAGAATCTATTGCTACAGAGATCAAGGGACTAAGGAACAGCCAGGAGGAGCTAAAAAATGCTATAAATGAACTGCAAAATAAAATGGAGACAATCACAGCTCGGATTGAAGAGGCAGAAGAGAGAATAGGTGAACTAGAAGATAAAATTATGCAAAAAGAAAAGCTGAGAAAAAGAGAGATAAAAAAAATCCAGGAGTATGAGGGGAAAATTAGAGAACTAAGTGATGCACTAAAGAGAAATAATCTACACATAATTGGTATTCCAGAGGAGGAAGAGACAGGGAAAGGTACTGAAGGTGTACTTGAAGAAATAATAGCTGAGAACTTCCCTGATCTGGGGAAGGAAAAAGGCATTGAAATCCAAGAAGCACAGAGAACTCCTTTCAGATGTAACTTGAATCGATCTTCTGCACAACATATCACAGTGAAACTGGCAAAATACAAGGATAAAGAGAAAATTCTGAAAGCAGCTAGGCATAAACGTGCTCTAACATATAAAGGGACACTGATAAGACTCGTGACGGATCTTTCTACTGAAACTTGGCAGGCCAGAAAGGAATGGCAGGAAATCTTCAATATGATGAACAGAAAAAATATGCAGCCAAGAATCCTTTACCCAGCAAGTCTGTCATTCAGAGTAGAATGAGAGATAAAGGTTTCCCAAACAAACAAAAACTGAAGGAATTCATCACCCCTAAACCAGCCCTACAAGATCCTAAAGGGGATCCTGTGAGACAAAGTACCAGAGACATCGCTACAAGCATGAAACGTACAGACATCACAATGACTCTAAACCCATATCTTTCTATAATAACACTGAATGTAAATGGACTAAATGTGCCAACCAAAAGACATAGGGTATCAGAATGGATAAAAAAAAACAAGATGCATCTATTTGCTGTCTACAAGAGACTTATTTTAGACCTGAGGACACCTTCAGATTGAAAGTGAGGGGATGGAGAACTATTTATCATGCTACTGAAAGTCAAAAGAGAGCTGGAGTAGCCATACTTATATCAGACAAACTAGATTTTAAATTAAAGGCTGTAACAAGAGATGAAGAAGGGCATTACATAATAATTACAGGGTCTATCCATCAGGAAGAGCTAACAATTATAAATGTCTATGCGCCAAATACTGGAGCCCCCAAATATATAAAACAATTACTCACAAACATAAGCAACCGTATTGATAAGATGGGGGTAATTGCAGGGGACTTTAACACCCCACTTACAACAATGGACAGATCATCTAGACACACACGGTCAATAAAGAAACAAGGGCCCTGAATGATAAATTGGATCAGATGGACTTGACAGATGTATTTAGAACTCTGCATCCCAAAGCAACAGAATATACTTTCTTCTCGAGTGCACATGGAACATTCTCCAAGATAGATCACATTCTGGGTCACAAAACAGCCCTTCATAAGTATACAAGAATTGAGATCATACCATGCATACTTTCCGACCACGATGCTATGAAGCTTGAAATCAACCACAGGAAAAAGTCTGGAAAACCTCCAAAAGCATGGAGGTTAAAGAACACCCTACTAACGAATGAGTGGGTCAACCAGGCAATTAGAGAAGAAATTTAAAAATATATGGAAACAAACGAAAATGAAAATACAACAATCCAAACGCTTTGGGACGCAGTGAAGGCAGTCTTGAGAGGAAAATACATCGCAATCCAGGCCTATCTCAAGAAACAAGAAAAATCCCAAATACAAAATCTAACAGAACACCTAAAGGAAATAGAAGCAGAACAGCAAAGGCAGCCTAAACCCAGCAGAAGAAGAGAAATAATAAAGATCAGAGCAGAAATAAACAATATAGAATCTAAAAAAACTGTAGAGCAGATCAATGAAACCAAGAGTTGGTTTTTTGAGAAAATAAACAAAATTGACAAACCTCTAGCCAGGCTTCTCAAAAAGAAAAAGGAGATGACCCAAATAGATAAAATCATGAATGAAAATGGAATTATTACAACCAATCCCTCAGAGATACAAGCAATTATCAGGGAATACTATGAAAAACTATATGCCAACAAACTGGACAACCTGGAAGAAATGGACAAATTCCTAAGCACCCACACACTTCCAAAACTCAATCAGGAGGCAATAGAAAGCTTGAACAGACCCATGACAAGCAAAGAAATTGAATCAGTAATCAAAAATCTCCTGACAAATAAGAGTCCAGGACCAGATGTCTTCCCAGGGGAGTTCTACCAGACGTTTAAAGCAGAAATGATACCTATCCTTCTCAAGCTATTCCAAGAAATAGAAAGGGAAGGAAAACTTCCAGACTCATTCTATGAAGCCAGTATTACTTTGATTCCTAAACCAGACAGAGACCCAGTAAAAAAAGAGAACTACAGGCCAATATCCCTGATGAATATGGATGCAAAAATTCTCAATAAGGTACTAGCATATCGAATTCAACAGCATATAAAAAGAATTATTCACCATGATCAAGTGGGATCCATTCCTGGGATGCAGGGCTGGTTCAACATTCGCAAATCAATCAACGTGATACATCACATTAATAAAAGAAAAGATAAGAACCATAGGATCCTGTCAATCGATGCAGAAAAGGCATTTGACAAAATTCAGCACCGTTCCTTAATAAAAACCCTTGAGAAAGTCGGGATAGAAGGAACATACTTAAACATCATAAAAGCCATTTATGAAAAGCCCACAGCTAACATCACCCTCAATGGGGAAAAACAGAGCTTTTTCCCTGAGATCAGGAACACGACAGGGATGCCCACTCTCACCGCTGTTGTTTAACATAGTGCTGGAAGTTCTAGCATCAGCAATCAGACAACAAAAGGAAATCAAAGGCATCAAATTGGCAAAGACGAAGTTAAGCTTTCACTTTTTGCAGATCACATGATATTATACATGGAAAATCCGATAGACTCCACCAAAAGTCTGCTAGAACTGATACATGAATATAGCAAAATCGTAGGATACAAAATCAATGTACAGAAACCAGCTGCATTCTTATACACTAATAACGAAGCAACAGAAAGACAAAGAAACTGATCCCATTCACAATTGCACCAAGAAGCATAAAATACCTAGGGATAAATCTAAACAAAGATGTAAAAGATCTGTATGCTGAAAACCATAGAAAGCTTATGAAGGAAATTGAAGAAGATATCTAGAAATGGAAAAACATTCCGTGCTCATGGGTTGGGAGAATAAATATTTTCAAAATGTCAATACTACCCAAAGCTATCTACACATTCAATGCAATCCCAATCAAAATTGCGCCAGCATTCTTCTCGAAGCTAGAACAAGTAATCCTAAAATTCATATAGAAAAACAAAAGGCCCCGAATAGACAAAGTAATTTTGAAGAGGAAGACCAAAGTAGGAGGCTTCACAATCCCAGACTTTAGCCTCTGCTACATAGCTGTAATCATCAAGACAGCATGGTCTTGGCACAAAAACAGACACATAGACCAATGGCATAGAATAGAAACCCCAGAACTAGACCCACAAAAGTATGGCCAAATAATCTTTGACAAAGCAGGAAAGAATGTCCAATGGAAAAAAGAAAGTCTCTTTAACAAATGGTGCTGGGAGAACTGGACAGCAACATGCAAAAGGTTGAAACTAGACCACTTTCTCAAACCATTCACAAAAATAAACTCAAAATGGATGAAGGACCTGAATGTGAGACAGGAAGCCATCAAAACCCTAGAGGAGAAAGCAGGAAAAGACCTTTCTGACCTCTGCCGCAGCAATTTCTTACTTGACCTCCCCAAAGGCAAGGGAATTAAAAGCAAAAATGAACTATTGGGACCTCATGAAGATAAAAAGTTTCTGCACAGCAAAGGAAACAATCAACAAAACTAAAAGGCAACCAACAGAATGCGAAAAGATATTTGCAAATGACATATTGGACAAAGGGCTAGTATCCAAAATCCATAAAGAACTCACCAAACTCCACACCCAAAAAACAAATAATCCAGTGAAGAAAAGGGCAGAAGACATGACTAGACACTTCTCTAAACAAGACATCCAGATGACCAACAGGCACATGAAAAGATGCTGAATGTCACTCCTAAACAGGGAAATACAAATCCAAACCACACTGAGATACCACCTCATGCTGGTGAGCGTGGTTAAAATGAACAAATCAGGAAAATATAGATGCTGGCGAGAATGTGGAGAAACAGGAACCCTCTTGCACTGTTGGTGGGAATGCAAACCAGTGCGGCCACTCTGGAAAACAGTGTGGACATTCCTCAAAAAATTAAAAATAGATCTATCCTATGACCTAGCAATAGCACTGCTAGGAATTTACCGAAGGGATACAGGAATGTTGATGCATAGGGGCACTTGTACCCCAATGTTTATAGTAGCACTCTCAACAATAGCCAAATTATGGAAAGAGCCTAAATGTCCAGCAACTGATGAATGGGTAAAGAAGTTGTGGTTTATATATACAATGGAATACTACTTGGCAATGAGAAAAAATGAATTCTGGACATTTGTAGCAACATGGATGAAACTGGAGAGTGTTATGCTAAGTGAAATAAGTCAGGCAGAGAAAGACAGACACCATATGTTTTCACTCTTATGTGGATCCTGAGAAACTTAACAGAAGTTAAGTGGGGGAGGGCAAGGGGGGAAAATGGTTACAGAGAGGGAAGGAGGCAAACCATAAGAGACTCTTAACAACTGAGAATAAACTGAGGGTGATGTGGGGTGGGAGGGAGGGGAAAGTGGGTGATGGGCATTGAGACACCTTTTGGGATAAGCACTGGGTGTTGTATGGAAACCAATTTGACAATAAATTTCATATTTAAAAAAAAAAGAATGTTAAATTTAATGTGCAAATGAAAGCAAAATTGGTTTGGGGTGGAGCAAGTGGGTTGTCCTCCACTTGAACAGACTCCATTTGCATATCCATAGGCAAGCATTATTTTGCAATGTTTTTAATGCTTTGATGTATTAATCAATATTATTTAACATTGCTAACAAACTTACAGAGTTATAAAATAGCTCTCTTAGAATCAGGTAACCAAAGAAAGTGAGCTATAGATAATGGAGTTTTCCACTGAAGCAAAATTTTTGCTAAGTGTAAAGGTTTGGAAGGATACACAAGAAATATATTTGCCCTACCAAAGGTTGAGAAGTGCTTCATGTTTTCTTTAAGACAGTTGTATACAATGGGGCTCTTTTATAAAAATGTATTCATGTAGAGTTTGTTCTAAAAAAAAGGGAAGTATTTAAAAGTTGACTTGAGTGCTATATAATTTAAAGGATAAATGCACAGCTCTGTAGTCAGTGACTGGTTTGAATCCCAGATTCACCACTTATAGCTGTTTGATCTTGAACAAGGCACTTAGCCTCTCTATGTCAGTTTCTTAAGCTACAAAAAGAAATAACATTAATGCCACCCTTCATGAGATTATCCTGAAGGTTAAATGAGAAAATATATTTAAGGTACAACTATTAAACATCAATATTATTGCCTATTATTATTATTATTATTATTAATTGCTATGAAACTAAAGTAATGTGGAAGGGTAGGATCTGAAAAAGGGTACTCTGAGACCAAAAAATTTTAGAATCACTCTCTGAAAACCATCTTCAGAAGGGACTTGATTTCAGACAATGTAAAGTTTAAATATATATTAGTAACTTTGGGGAAAGTTATGACTGGAACAGTTTGAAGTGTCTTGAATTAGCTACCTCATAGAATCATAGAAATTTAGAGCTGGAAGTAATCTTAGTCCATTTTTTTTCTTTGCAGGCTAGGAAACAATTATGGACGTGTTACTTGCTTTGATGTCACAGAAAAATGGAAAGGATGGTAATGGGAAGGCCCGAAGAAATGAAGGAGATCAGAATATGCTACCCAAAATACGCCAAAATATGTATTATTTCAAACTGAAGTAAATTGAGAATCAACAGATGCAGAAAAAAGTCTTCTTGGAGATTCCCTTATCTGATTAAAAGCAACAACTTCTGAAAAATGATGATAGCCGTAAATCCCCTTTCCAGGGGAGTTCTAAGGCCATGAAGATGGAAAGCTGGCATTGAGAGGCATCTATAGAAAGAAATCTTGCTAAAAAAGTCCTTATCTTCCATAAATTTCCCCACATATTTACCTTCTCTAAAAGCCTCCTTTCCTTTATCTAGTACTTTCTACAATATATTGACCTTTGTCAAAATGGTGTATAAGCTCTCCAGCTTGCCTTTTCAAGATTTCACTTCTTTTCTGTGAACTTGCTCTCATGCATGTAAAATTGAAAACATTAACATCAATAAGAATTTTTATGCTTTTCCTTCTGTTTTCTTTCTTTGCCAATTTAATTTGCATACTGTAGCTACAGAACTTAAGAGGGTAGAGGAAAGTTTTTCTTCTTCCACAGAAATAACTGGCATTAAGACCAGATGCCACAATAATCTTAAAGGCCGAGGAATGGGAAAACTATCTGTGAAAAAATCTGAACAGCCAAGTTCCCTGTTCACCTCTCAACTACCCCACCCAACACTTTACTCTGATAAGCCATTTCCTATCTCTCTTCTCTTCTTTTTCCTTTCTCTTTGGCCTCACCTTGGAACAGACTGAAAATCAACCAAAGTTTAATGACTTTCTAACAGAGACACTATGTTTTTACGAACATTTACTTCTTTGTCTTCTGATATGTAGCACAAATAGAATCCTTCCTTCAAAACCAAGCCAGTAAATAAAACAATAACTGACTTTAACCAATTTTAGACATATTTGGAGGATAATCTTTTTCTCTACTGACTTAGGTCTTATAGCCGTGGACCTGCAAATTAATTAATAATAGACAGATTAACAGAAGAAAACACATTTTATTCATACACCTGTAGGAGCATTCAGATGAAGAAGCTCCTTGAATAGCTAGGGATAAGGGTTTACACACCAATTTAATAAGGGAATGGGAGAAGAGAGAGTTTCAAAGAGCAAATGGACTTTAATGGAAACAAATGGAAGGTAAGACAGTTTGTGATAATGTTTGTTTATGTAATTTCTCATCCCCCTGTGAGCAGTCAGTCTTCTCTCTAGAAGTGAGGCTTTCCTGAAGAGGGAATTTATGGCAGCTTCACTCTCTGCCTATTAGTCAGATAAGGGAAACTCTGAAAAGACTTCTTTCTCATCTGCTATATCTCAAATGTCTTCAGTTTAATCTTCATACCAACTCTGGGGATCTGAGTGGGTCTCCACAGAGAATTGTCTGATGTAAAGGTAAAGAAAGGCACTTCAAAGGAAATCACAGAAATTTAACAAATGTACGTATACATACAAAATTTCAGGCGACAACATTAAAACTTATTTTTTAGAAAAAATAATATGAAAAATATAGTGATAATTATACTATAAGTTTCTATGAAAAGGGCTGCTGAACTCTGAATATTAAAGTCAGTGGCTGGTGTTATGAAGGGAAAGATAGGATAAAACAGGCAGAGAGGGAAAGGTTAGGACCTGAGGACCCTGGGTGGGGGAAAAACACATATTTTGGAACAATACTGGGAGTGGCTGACCACAGCAAACCCCCTCAGGTGTAAGGTTCCTCTTAGGAATGTAACAGACACCATTTACTCCCCCTCAGGTTCCCCTCAGGAATTTGACAAACAAAATACCTAACTAAAATATGCAAACCATAAAACTTATGTTATATGAAGGACAGTACAACCATAGTCTGACTCCTCACATAATGGAATTGAGCCAATCAGGAATGGACAACCCAGCACCTAGAGGTATCCAGTCAATAAGGGTAGAACCTGAGAAGGATCAAGGGGGAAGGGTAGGGGGCCAACCAAAACCCTAGAAAACAAAGTCCTTTGCCTATAGTTGGGGGTATTCACTTTCGAATGCCCCCTCTCTGTAAAGAGAGCTTTCATACCATTCTTACTTTCTGATCTTATACTCTAATAAACCTTTGCCGCTGCTCATTTTATTCTGTGTCCACCTCTTCTTCATTCTTCGAAGCAATCAATGAACCCTGGGCACTGAGATAAAGAATCCTAAAACAGTGTGTTTAAAGAGCACAGAGCACATGTAATAATGACTTCCATACAACTGAACTTCCTATTCTACAGTGTGTAGTAAGTAGATAATTCAGTAGGTACCAAAACATTTAATTTCATTCAAATTTGTCACTTGTGATCCCTAGGATAGGGGAGTAATGAGCACCTTGATATCCTGGGGATATGTCAGAAGTACCAATGTTTTGTGAGATTATTGAATATTTCATTTTTCCTCCATTGTGGCCACCCTAATGTTTAGTGTTACACTTTCCACGCCTCTATTTTGTGAGTTTGTTCCATATCTCAGTAATATGACATTTTCCAGTCTTAGGTACTGGGGCAATCTGATTATTCGGTGGTGTATAGTAGAACCACCAACCTACTCTCACAATATGTTTTTATTTGGCAATTGGCTGTCCCGAAACCCAGTGATTTAGGTTAAGTTTGTGGCGTCATCAAGGCATATCTTCTGTCCTGACTTGCCCTGATCTCTCAAAGTCCCAGTAACTTTCTGAGGATTCTTTTTGGTAGATCCCAATCTATGTATTCCACTCAACAAATATGAGTTAAGCATTTATTATTTGCTAAGCAAGTTCCAGACATCTGGAAACATGAGAAAGAATATAATACATATGGGTTTTCATGGATCTCAGCCTAGTAAAAAAGAAAGACATATAAACAAAATCTTGAAATATAATGGAATACATGTTACAATAAAAGTGAGTACAAGAGAAACTTCTTTAAATGACTTCTTAACCTACTCCGTGAGTTAACCAATGCTCATGGTTCCTTTAGCAAGACTAAAAGAGGACTTGAACTACCTCCATTTTTACCTCCATCTGTACTTTCTAATTCATTAAGTTCTACTTTCCAGCTTATCTCTGAAGCAAAAAACAAGCAAACAAACAAACAAACAAACAAACACAAAAAAACAAAAACCTACTCCCTCAAGCAATAGCAACTGCCCCTAGCCAGCAAGACCTCTGTAGTTGACTCCAAGACAACAATCAACCTGACCTTAATGCCTACCTGCAGGTACCCACCTACCTTCGTCCCACATTTTCCTTATATAAACCTAGAAGTATTTTCAGCATTTCTGAGACAGTCTTTGAGAAGTTAGTCCATTGTCTTCCTGGTTTTGGCTTCACTGAAATAAATTTCTTGTGTTACTGACGCGCTTTGAAGTGCTGGTATGTGGAGCTGATGGCTAAGAAAGAATTCCTGAGATGGTTTTGGCACAAAAAAAAGGTGGTTTTATTAAAGCATGGGGACAGGACTCAGGGGCAGAAAGAGCTGCACTGGGGTTGTGAGGAGTGACTGATCATATACTTGGGAATTGGGGGAGGTAAAAACAAGGGAAGTTTCCAAAAGGGCTTTCATATGCTAAAGAAGACTCACAAGATTCTAGAGGCCTGGTTATTGTCAAGCTAAGGCTGTTTTTCCCTCAAGCACATAGCATTAACATTAAGAGAGTTGGGAGTTCCTGGAAGAATGTCATACTCTGTCTATCTCAAGGATCTGTAAATGGTTGGGTTATATGTAGATTTAATATTATCTACAGTTCTTTCTGCCTTTGTTTCCCACATCATTATCACCTCTCTCTCTCTCTCTCTCTCTCTCTCTCTCTCTCTCTCTCTCTCCCCCCCTCTGCCTTTGGATATTGTCAGTGGTGACTGGTTGAACCTGTTTCATTTGGAACCTGTTTTGTTTGTGGAGTCAGGTGCTTTTGCATTCCTGCACCCCAGTTGAGAAACATGGCTGATAGTTATAGCAGTTTGAACACTTTCAACCAGTGGGCTCATGTCTACAAACACAATCACTTCTGCTTTTAAACAGTCATATTGCATTCTTACTAATAATTAGACATTCAAGAAGAACAAAAGAGTGAAACTTGCTCAACTTCTATTTATTATAGAGATATAGTAATTAAAGCAATGTCTGGTGTGTGGGGGTGGGAGAATTTTGATGTACGGAAGTGAAGCATGGTAAATCAGTGGGGAAAAGAGGGACTATTCAAGTAATTGAGCTGGATAAATAATTATCCATTAAAAAAAAAAAGGAGTTGGAGCACTAATTGACACCATGATAAAAATCAACCATAGAGAGATTAAGGGCTTGAAAATCAAAAGTAAAATTCTAAAACTTTTAGTAGAAAATATGGATAAGTATGTTTCTGGCTTTGGCGTAAATAAGTTCTTAAGACACAAACAAATATTAAACCTAGAGGGCATGAAAAGTCTGCCCATATAAAATTCAGAATGTGGGGCCACTTGGGTGGCTCAGTCAGTTAAGTGTCTGACTTTTGGTTTCAGCTCAAGTCATGATCTCACAATTTTGTGAGTTTGACCCCTGCATCTGGCTCTGTGCTGGCAGCACAAAGCCTGCTTGGGATTCTCTCTCTCCCTCTCTCTCTGCCCTTCCTCTGGTCATGGTGTCTCTATCTGTCTTGAAATAAATAAATAAAGTTAAAAAAAATTTTTTTAACTCATAATGTGTATTCATCAAAAACACCTTAAATAAAATGCAAAGTCAAGACATAAACTCAAAGAATATACATTCAACATACATAAGCGATCAAAGGATTAGTATCAAGACTATAAAAAGAACAACTATAAATGAAGGAAGGACCAACTCACTAGAAATAAACTGGACAAAGATCAAGAACAGGTTTATACCCAAAGAAATACCAGTTCAATAAAAATGAAGAGATATTCGACTTCAACAGTAATCAGGACCACAATCAAGACCATAATGGCATGCCATTTTCTACCAATCTGACTGCCAAATATAATGTCAAATATTGGAGAGGATATAAGTCAACAGATGTCTTAAACATAGAAAGGATACAAGTCGATTTAGGCATTTTTGAGAGAAGTAACTCTATTCCCAGATATATACCTAAAAGAATTATATATACCAGGACCCAAGTACAGGAATGCTTGCTATATTATTGCTTATCAGAGTAAAAACAAACACACAAAGCACCTAAATGCTCTTCAACAAGATAATGAATAGATAGAAAATATCATATAGTGGTGAAAATGAATAAATAAAATTGTACATATCAGGGCACCTGGGTGGTTCAGTCTCTTGATCTCGGCTCAGGTCATGATCTCATGGTTCATGAGTTTGAGCCCCACGTTGGGCTCTGTGCTGATGGCCTGGAACCTGCTTGGGATTCTGTCTCTCCTTCTCTCTACCCTCATCGAGTGCACACATGCACCTGCACACTCTCTCTCTCTCAAAATAAATAAATAAACTTAAATAAATAAACTTTAAAAAAACTTTAAAAAATGATAAATTAAAAAAATTGCACACATGAATATGGAAGAATCCTAGTAATGTTCCATTTGAATGAAAAAGCTGAGACTGAAAACATTACATACAACGTGATATACATTTGTTAAAATTGATAAATTATAGAAGTTAAACAGCATATTTTGGGGCATCTCTTTCTCTCTCTCTCTCTCTCTCTCTATATATATATATATATACACACACACACGTGTATATACATGTGTATATATATTCACACGTGTATATATATTGACAAAAACAACTTTAAATGATAAAGGGATACAATCAGACAAATGAATTTGAAATACTTTACAAGAAAAGTGTCTTGTATGGTCTTAAAGGATTAAACTAAATACTGCAGGGAATAGAAAGTCATTTAAAGATAAGCAGAGGATAAACACTTTTAAATTTTCATTAAAAACTGGTAACTGTATGCAAATATATAGAGACAAATATATTTTACAAATATATAGAGACAAAAACCTCCCTGGTTAAAGTACAAGCATACCTCAGAAGTATTGTGGCTTTAGTTTTAGACTGTAACAATAACATGAATCAAATGAATTTTTTGGTTTCCTAGTACATATAAAGTTACATTTACATTATGCTACACCCCATTAAATGTGTAATAGCTTTGTGTCTAAAAAATGTACATGACATCAATAAAAAATACTTTATTGCTAAAAAATGCTAACCAACACTGAGATTTCAGTTATCACTTATCACAGATCACCACAACAAATACAGTAACAATAAAAAAGTTTGAAAGATTGTGAAAATTACCAAAATGTGACACAGAGACACAACATGAACAAATGCTACTGGAACAATGGCACCAATAGACTTGCTTGACTCAAAACCTGATGCAAAACTTCCATTTGTATAAAACGCAGTATCTGCAAAGCACAATAAAATGAGGTATGCCTGAATTAAGCACAATTAAAGTATACAAATATATGCATGCACATTATTGAATATTTGACTATAATTGTGAAATATTGGAAATAACCTAAATGCCCATACATGGGAGAGTGGTTGAATCAACCATTGCCACATCCACAAGATGGAGGACTATGCAACTGTACAAAAGAATGAGCAAGATCTCTATAAACCAGTATGGAGAGATTTCTAAAACATGTAGTTAAGTGACAAAAAGTCCGAAAGAATATCTATAGTATGCTCCCCTTAAAGTGAGAAAGAAGGGTATATAAGAAAACACACACATATCTGCTCCTTGACCAAAACAAATATAAGGAGGATGAACAAGAATCTAGACAAACTGGTTATAGGGGAGGAGTAGGAAGAGGTATAAGTAAATGAGGAGAATGAGACTATGTTAACACCGATGAAGAGGAAGTAAGAGAGCTAGGAGCATGACACTGGAGCCAGATGCCTAATCTTGGGCTCCAGCACCTACAATAGCAATGCATTGGTCTGGAACAGTACATCACACAAAGCAAATGCTCAACTAATGCTACTTATTACTAAATTTATCCCTAAATATTTTACAGTCTTTGTCAACTACTGGGACTAGACTATTTGCCCACTTTAATTTCTAGAAGTTTATTTCTGGAATTGTGAAAACATTGATTTTTGCAGCTTTTGTATATTTATCCTGAATCCAACTACCATATTAATACTTTCATTGATTCCAGTAGGTTTGTTTGTTTGTTTGTTTGTTTGTTTGTTTGTTTCTTACTAGAATCTTTGGGATCTCCAGGCATAAATCTTATAATCAGCCCAAACAGATCATTTTATCTTTTCTTTTCCAGCATATATGCCAGTTTCTTCACTTTTTAAAATCTTACTGAATTTATTAGATGATTTAAGATAATAAAAATTACAGTGATAGATAGCATCCCTATCTAGTTCTAAACTTTAATATTTCACCATTTAAAACAGGAAAAAGATAAAAATAATTTAAAGGAAAAGATCAATCAGTTATATTATATTATAATTTTAAAACTCTGCTCACCATAAAAACCCCATAAAGAAAATGAAAAATCAACCTACAAACTGGAAGAAGATACTTGGCATGCACTTATAATCCCAACAAAGGATCAGAAGGATTAGAATCCAGAAAATGTAAATAACTAAAAAATACCTAACAACTCGTGAGAAAAATGGAGGAAAGGTGTAGAGGGATGTTTTGACTTTGAGGGACAATAAATCATGCAAAAGTCTAGGAAAGCCAATGAAAGATAAGGGCTATCTTATTTTAGTAAGGGGTTTGTTTATGTAACCTCATCTTGGTGCTAGCTCTTCATCTCCATTGACAAGAGTTATTTTCCTCTTCCTGGTACAGGAGAAGTGGGGACACTTTCATAATGGGAAATTTACGTCATGCTTTTAGGCAGTAAAGGGAAGGGCAGAGAACTGTTCCTATATCTGTTGGTTTTCAGTTGCCTTTAGCTCAAAATATCTCTTATGCCAAACTGACATATTTTGGGGTGGCATATCCTGAACATCTTTGAAGGCATATAGACATGTCACAAATTAACAGCCAATAAGAAAATGAAAAGAAGCACAATCTCACTAGTAATCTGAGCAAGGTAAATTAAAACCGTAATGTAACATAATTTTGTACCTACCATATTGAAAAAAAAAAAAAAAGTAAGCACTGCCAAGGATGTGGAGCAATAAGCAATATTATACACTGCTGATGGGAGTCTGAATTGGTGTGTTCACTTTGAAATCAATTTGGCATCATCTGGAAAAGCTGTAATGGATGTGCCCTATGACTCAGCATTTCTACTTCCTGGCCATGTTCCCTGGAGATACTCTTGCATGTGGGCACAAGAAGACTATGAAAACGCTCATAGCAGGATTGCATATAATGGCAAAACATTAGAAACTGCCCATATGTCCTCAAATAGAATGAAAAAAAAGTACAATATGATGATATAATAGAATATTCACATTATTGAAAATAAACTACAGCTACATGAGTTAAAACACTCTATACATTTCATAGACATAATGTTAAGCAAGCTTCCTGTATATACACACAGTTGATTCTACTTATATTAAGTTAAAATGTAAAAGTAAAACTATATGTTTTTAGGATACATGCATATTTGGTTAACTATGAAGAAAATCAGGAGAATGAGGAAAACCATAATCAGGATGGAAATACTTTCAGGCAAAATGCAATGGGATCCAGAAGGAGCCCATTCTGTATTTCTTAAAACCGAGTATTTTTTAAAGTGGGTGGTGGGTGCAATGGTATTCATTTGTCTGTTCATTCTCCGTAACATTGGCTATTAAACCCAGCTGCACATTGGGATCAGCAATGGAACTTTTAAGACACTGATACCCAGTTCCTACCTCAGGGATTTTTATTTAAGTAGTATGGGATCTGGAAAATATTATCCTAATGGAAACCTTATATTTTTCTTAAAATGTGTCACTGAAGATAATTGGTCTCATTCTTGATTTTTTTTAATTTTATTTTGAAGTAATTTTAGATACCACAAAGCTAAAATAGCACAGAGTTCCCATATATTTTTTACTCAGCTTCCTCTAATGGTAACACCTTATATAACTATAGTAGAATGATCAAATCCAGGAAATTAACATTGATAAAATACTATGAACTATAATATAGCCCTTATTCAAATATTGCTAGCTTACCCACTGATGTCTTTTCTGTGGTCCAGGATTTCATTCAGGATCCCACATTTTGTTTAGCTATCATATCTTCTTAGTCTGTTCTAATCTGTGACAGTTGCCCAGCTTTTCTTCGTCTTTCACAACTTTAATACTTCTGAGAGTGCTGAATTGGTTATTTTGTAAACTCAGTTTGGTGTGTCTGATATCTCTCATAATTAGACTGAGGTGATATATTTTTGGCAAGAATACCACAAAAGTTATGTCCTTCTTGGTGCATTACATGAGGGACTCCATAATGTCAAAATCTCTCATTACTGGTGAGGTGATGTTAACTCAGATCACTTGATTAAGGTGATGTCTACCAATTCATCATGTTATCAAGCCTCTCTTTTTTCACTCTCAAAAACTCATATATTATGAAGGATGCCTGACTATCACTCTAATGCACCAATAAAGAAGTGCTGGACCAAAATACGTAGCCATGCAGATATGCAAGACACACACACATGCTAAATGAAAGATATATAAACCCCATTGCATTAGTCAATTATTATCACAATAATGCTGCCTAACACTCCTCCCTAAAATTCAGAGATTTATAACAAGCTTATGAGTCTGCATGGGCTGGAGCAACTTTGCTTTAAGCTGTAGGCTGCCTGGTCTTGGCTCTGTGCTTCTACTTGGGTTCAGGTCTGTTTTACATGTTTCCTCAGTCTCTTTGGACCAGCATGGGTGCATGTCCTTCTTATAAAGAGATCACAGGAGCACACAGGGATGGTGTTATCTCTTGGAACAAGAACTGTCACACTGTCCCTTCAACTCACTTTATTAGTCAAAATAACTTTCAGATAATATAACCCATCTCTAGTGGGAAGAATTGCAAAGTCACACAGCAAAGAATGTAAAGGTAAAATTCAGGTACATGGAGGCATACAAAGAACTAAGAATAATGATCCCATCTACCTTACTGACTCTATGATTTTTTTTTTAAGTGGCATGATGTTCAACATACAATATTAGCCTGAACTAATTAGAGAAGATACATGTTAAATGTTTCTTCTGGATTAAATCATTACTATAGTTACTAGTAGTAAATAAGTTATGATAAAGAAGTAAATACATTGTGCTTTTTAAGAAGTAACTATTAACCATGGTATGAAAACAATTTTTCAGTAAATTGAAACATAATTAAAGATGGAACTAAGGGGCTATGACTGGATTGTAAAATTACTAAAATAACCCTCACATAATTAAATAGTGTTTGCATAATTCAGCCATCTCTTCCCTTCTCTCCATTGTACCAAGATAGTTAATATTAACTTGTGGGTGTTCTTACCTTTTCTTATTTGTGCCTAAAATGGTGTTGAAAAATAACTTCCTCAGCTACTTCTAACCTGTTTCAAAGAACATAATTTTGGACATAGTGTAAGTACTGATCTTTTAAAATAAAAATATGTATAACTTAATGCATCTAATGTTATCTAAATAAAATAGGATTTTGATATACACCATAGTCATCAAAAGCAAAGAAGAAGAAAGAGGAGAAGGAGGAAGAGGACAAGGAGGAGGAAGAGGAGGAGGAGGAGGAGGAGGAGGAGGAGAAGGAGGAGGAGAAGGGGAAGAAGAAGAAGGAGAAGAAGGAGGAGGAGGAGATCTTCTTTAATGGACAGACATTTCATGTAATTTCTCTTTCCTCTTTGAACACATATTTCCATTCCTTTACCCCACAAAATTTTATTCTAATATAACATATGTTTAAAAGTAATTTATTTATCATCCTATCATATTTTTCTGAGTAAAAGTAATTTATTCATCATCCTGTCATATTTTTCTGAGCAAAAATATGTATATAAATTGAAATTTAACTTTTTATTTTCTATGATCTTAAAGTTCTAAGTGTTAAATGTTTCTTCTGGATTAAATCATTACTATAGTTACTAGTGATAAATAAGTGATGATAAAAAAAATAAATACATTGTGCTTTTTAAGAAATAATTCTGCCGGAAGCCAAGCTATCCAACCAGCCTGATGGCAGGGCCCAGGCGGTGGACGCATCGGGACTACAGGGCAGCCCAACGACAGTGAAGCTTCTTGTACTCCCGCTTTTATGTAGTTTGGCTTTAATAAAAGTACCTGGGGAATTGTCTTTTGGGGAATTGCCCTCACCAGGCCCCCTGGGCAAAGAACCATTGGGGAAAGAAAATAAGGTTCCGCAAGGAAATTGTGCAGCCCTACATTAGCCCTTGCCACCCCCTATAAAGACTCCTCTACCTAAAGGAAGGATAGCCTCATACATTTGCCAGCAAAGAAGGAATAAATGGATTTGAAAGCCCCACTCCGGCGACAAAGGAGTGTATCTACGGGCACAAATTACTCCAAGCCCTAGGCCCACTTGGCCCCCAGGAGGCATTCCAGATGATGACTGAACCTAGTCGGTTAAGGTACAGAATGGTTCATTAGTTCCTAGGTGCATTGTCTCTCTGGGAATGCATAAGGCGTGGGTTCCTAAGGCCCTCTTGGCCCCCTCCTGGCACCTCGGACCGAGGCGAACACTTTTGTTCCTCAAGCCACAAGTGGTTCAGGGAAACAACTAAGAGGTCATGTCCCTGTAACTGTTCCACTTGAGGTGTTGAGAGATAGATGAACTTTCATGAAAATGGCAAAGCAAATGCTCTATAGATTGTAGATAAACATAGATACATAATGAAAATAATGTAAGAAATTAATCAATAAGCAAAGGGCAGGAGGGAACGTTATGAGAAAATAACCATGTTATTCCTTAAAGGGTGGTTACACATAGGAACATTTTTAGAATTAGGTAATGCTAGAAAACGTAGATGACGTATGCTTGCTAACAAATATAATGCCACGTTTGCCACAATAAAGCGGCCAGTTCAACACACTGCTGTTGTCTGTGTCCATTTTTATTTTTGTTTTATTTTTTTTTTAACTTTTTCACCAACGCCGTTCATCCTTTGGGAACCCCTGGACCTGCTGGAGCTGGACTCAGGCATAATTCTTAAACATTGTATGAAAAAAATTGTCAGTAAATTGAAACTTGTTCTAGGCCCAGGAACACCTGGGGAAACTGACCCTGAATTTACCTTCTTGCAACATTAATTCTGGGAATGTTAAGATAAATATGGAATGGGGTACAGACTGCTTTTTCCACATGAAATGCATCTGGTTGTCCAGATTATTTGTTGTATAACCTATCGTTGATAAGATTCAACTGCCCTGAAGAATGTTAGTAAATTATACACACCTTGAGGGACAATATGACAAATAGGGTATAAAAAAGTCAAGGAGCAGACAGTCGAATACCTTCCCCAGACCAAGGTTGTCCACCCCACTTTACCTTCAACCCATACAATTTATTTTATTTTTTTTTTTAATTTTTTTTTCAACGTTTTTTATTTATTTTTGGGACAGAGAGAGACACAGCATGAATGGGGGAGGGGCAGAGAGAGAGGGAGACACAGAATCGGAAACAGGCTCCAGGCTCTGAGCCATCAGCCCAGAGCCTGACGTGGGGCTCGAACTCACGGACCGTGAGATCGTGACCTGGCTGAAGTCGGATGCTTAACCGACTGCGCCACCCAGGCGCCCCCATCCCATACAATTTAGTATGACCCATGAAATTGGAGGTCTTGGAACCTGGCTGTGTCTGGGATATTGCAAAACTTTTTGCTAAAAGTGATGCTTGCTTGCCCGTTGAAGTATCTGTCCTGTTTCCTTTGAGTAAGATAAATAAAGTGGCATTAGAAACACATTATGTTTTGTTAATCTTTCCATTAGTCCATATTTGTATCTGAAGTGACAAGTGATGTGAGGATCCCTAACTCCACATGGCAAAACTTTTATATAGTAAGAAATTAGACAGGGGATGAAGAATTTTGGTTATGTCAAATAACAAAGGAAACAATCAATAAAATGTAGCAGAATGGGAGAAATATTTGCAAACCATATATCTGCTATAGGGTAAATATCCAAAATTTAAGGAAATTCTGCAGCTCAATAGTAAAAATAACCCAATTTTTTAAAATAGGCAAAGGAATTGAATAGACATTTCTCCAAAGAAGACAAATAGCTAACAAATATATGAAAAGGTGCACACATCATTAATCATCAGAAAATGCAAATTAAAACCACAATGAGATATCATCTCACAACTCTTAGGATGGCTTTATTAAAAAAAAAAAAAAAAGTAACGTTGGAGAGGATACACAAAAGTTGGAATCCTAGTGCACTACTGGTGGGAATATAAATTGGTACAGTCATTATGGGAAACAGTAGGGAGGCCTTCAAATCACTAAAAATAGAGCTACCACATGGTCTAACAATCAGACTCCTGGGTACACATCCAAAGGAATTGAAATCGGGATCTCAAAAGAAATATCTGCACTGCCATATTCACTGCAGCATTATTCACAATATCAAAGACATGGAAGCAACCTAAATGCCCATCAACTGATGAATGGATAAAGAAAATGTGGTATATACATGCAATGGAAGATTATTCAGCTTTAAAAATGAAGGAAATCCTGCCATTTGTGACAACACAGATGAACCTGGAAGACATTATGCTAAATGAAATAAGCCAGACACAGAAAGACAAATACTGTATGATTTACTTACACGAGGAATCTAAAATAGACAAGCTCATGGAAGCAGAGTGGAATGGTGGTTGCCAGGGGTAGGGATAAGGGGAACAGGGAAGTATTAGTTAAAGGGTAATAAAAAGAAAAAAGAGATTTTTGATGCCTGAAAATTGATGACCCATCATGTTGTTTGATATGGGTACCATTTTATAATTCTGTCCAAGAATTGATATGATCAGTGGATGCAAAAACATTGACTCGAGTCACTAAGAACTGATGAAATGCCACCTGCTAGTGTTGACAAAGAGCAGCGGGGGGGGGGGGGGGGGGGGGGCCTAAAAATAGCATCCCATAGTTGCTGCTTACAGCATTGTTGGATATGAAACCACTGACAGAGAGAAGGAAAAAGGAGAGCCAAGAACCCAAAAACCACTATTTGAAACAAAGGCTGACTCTTTCAGCTTCCTTAAAGCCCTGTTGGGGGCATAAAAGGACACCACAATTATTTGCTTTGCCACCCCACAGAGATCCCTAACTAATCAAACTAACCAAGGTCTTTTTTTTTTTTTTTAATTTTTTTAGTGTTTATTTTTGAGACAGAGAAAGACAGAGCATGAACGAGGGAAGGTCAGAGAGAGGGAGACACAGAATCCGAAGCAGGCTCCAGGCTCTGAGCTGTCAGCACAGAGCCCGACGTGGGGCTCAAACTCATGGAGTGTGAGATCATGACCTGAGCCGAAGTCAGACTCTTAACCGACTGAGCAACCCAGGCGCCCCTCAAACTAACCAAGGTCTTAATGGAGGTGTGCGATTCACTAGAGAAGCCCAGCATTGCACTATGAAGAAATTGGGCTATTTTGTCGGGGAAAAAAACCAAAAAACCAAAACCAGAAACTGTTATCTTGGATCCTTAGATAAAATTATCAGGATGCCAACAATTTCATTCAGGATATTGCAGAATGGAGTAGTTTGCATGGAATAAGCTTTTATAATATGAGAACAAATTGAATCTAGAAAGTCTTTCTATCAGTGCTGAACCTAATACTCACCAATAGCTGAGTAAAGTAAAATTTTAATGGGAATGTATTAGTGAGATGGATGTTCTTTTGTTTCTTTGTTTTTCAGTTCATGTATCCATGGACGATTATGACTTAGTAAGAAAATGACTTAGGGTTCAGCATCAATTCTGTGTGAACCTTTGGCAATGTTGAACTTTACTTGAGTCTTGTCCTAGAAAACAGCTATAGTTTAAAAAGCCCCCCATTATTTTGGGTTTCAAGAAGTGGCCTACTTCCAAAAGCCAACCTGTCCTATATGACTTAGATAAGACTCATTGATGAGCCTGTCTACCTATGACAAAGCCAGGCATTTGTCCAAATTCCCATTCTCTGCCTCATAAATGATTAACTGAACTGTTTGCACTGACCAATCTAAACAAAATGCCACTAATCTGACTTGACCAAACTTTCATGAGGCTTCTCTCCTTCCCCCAGGCCCCCGAACTTTGGCCTACCCTTCTGCTTAAATGAGCACTGAAGTGTGGAGCAACTTCTCTAATGGCCCTCACAGAAGTGCCTGGCCACAAAGAAAAACTGTCCACCATGCCAACTGCTCAGAGTGCCCTCTGCCAATCCCATTCCCCAGCACTCTGTTCCTTCTGACCTTGTTTACTACAATGACCTGTTCTCTTTTTTTGCAATATCTTCCTCCCCTTATCCCAATAGTCTTTTTTTGGGGAAAAAAAAATCTCCCTTCCTAAGTCTGGATTTGTTTTCATTTGACACCTTATAGCATAAAAAATTAGATGGGAATGGAAGGGGTTTTATTATAGTGATGTTCAATTGTATGAACTTTTTCTCAGATATATGTCCCAAATTACATAGTTATCAATCATCAAATGCTCATTTTTAATGTAATTTTGGCTGTCATCTTCTTTAGATCTTCCTTCAATTTTGCTGAAAGCAAAGAACTGAGAAACATTTGACTTGCAAAGGATGTGTTACTATATCATTTGAGTCACTCACTTCCTCAGTAGCTGACACTGTGTTTCAAAGTATATCCATCCTGGGGTCCTGGAGTCTTCCTCTCCTCCAAGCATAGCAAGTTCATATAAGACGGTGGACACAAAAGGGGAGCTGGAAAGGAAGGACCTGTTATAAAACCTGAAAACCAGCATGATGTCTTGACTATACAGCTGAATTCTTAGATCTGGTTTAAGAAAAAGTATATAGAAAAGTTGAAGATCTGGAAACTTATTTTCTTAAAACTAATTGCCCCCATTCTTTATCTTCACCAAAGCAGCCATTTTGCTATTGCCACCTGCTTGTATTGATGGAGTCTCTTGCTTCAGATTAAACAATAATATGAATCAAGAAAAGGTGGCCAGACTTAAAGGTCAGATCTGGAATGGAGACAGAGCTACACCTTACACTGCAGAAAGGTGATGTATAGAATAATAACAGCTGAAAACAAAAAAGCCTCTGAAGTTTCTTTTAAAAAAAAAATAGCAGTAAATAATATTACTGGGGTGGAGAGATAAACCTAATTAAAGATGAAGGGGGAATACCATGACCCAGCCTTTCCTCTCTAAAATCTTTCTATACTTACTTATCGTGCAAGGCCAAAGCAGTTTCAGAAATGCTCCCTAGAATATGAAGGCAGCTGGGCACTGACAATGTTACACATCCTAGGATGTTAGCCAGTCTTTCCCAGAGCGATGGTTGAATAGCAAAAGATAAAAACTAGAAGATATTTCTGATGAAGATAGCAGAAACAAATGAAAACTACCCAAATGAGAACAAGGTAAGGCTTGTTTTCTCAGCTTGCTATAGCAAGAGAATCACCATCACTTGTGCTTGGCTTCGGTCAGGCAGAAGAGTAGAAAAGTTTCATAGCGGAGGAAAAGGGAAGGCTTTGGGTGGGGCTTAATTGAATTGGGTGGGGCTTTGTTGGTGTGGGGAAGCAGTAGGTGGACTGGGGAGAAGTGGAATATCCTATGTGATTGGTTACGTGATTTGGCTTTCTCTATTTGGCCCTACATTGGAATTGGGGAGGGAACTGGGAGGAGCAAAAATTAGAAAAGCTATCAGGTATTAACCAAGTCCTAGACATTTGGGGCTGATTATTACAGGGATTATTGTGTAACTGTTTGGCCTCCTGGACTGTTTGCTAGAGATGGTGGTCTGACTTCCTACAAGTCTGACTTATAAAGAGTGGGTTGACTTGTTGTGTTGGTTACTGTACATACTGGGTTAATTTCCTATGCTAGTTGCTGCAGATTGTGGGTCAGAGTTCTGTTTTTATGTACAGTCTGGCTATTGTCTGTTTGTATATTCAGCCTCTCAGTCTAAATACCCTAGAAATTTTTGATGTGACATCAAAGGATGACAGTAAAGTCTCATTGGTATTGGCACTCACATGGAGTATATTTAACAATCCAACTCTACAGTTCCAAAGTTGTAGAGAGGCAGAGAACATCATCCACTAATACTTATGTAATAGGAGTATTTTTGTATCCTAATAATGCTGTTGATTCATCATTTTTCTTCCAATTAATTTGCATTTTGCATTTATTCCCAGGATCTTCATTTATTTGTTGAAATACAAACTGTAGATGTGGTTTGCAGCATTATTTCATGTTTCTTTTTTCTTTTCTCTCTTTTCTCCATTCCCACATGGCTACCCTTGTTATTAGTGTTTTAATTTTGATTTGGGGGCTGAGCATATTTTTGGTTAGTGTGAGTTTGTGCAAGTGGGTATGTATGTGTATGCAGTGAGGAACAAATTAGAAAATATTTCCATCAATTGTCCTCCTTCCCCAGCAGAAACACATGTTCACATTTGTTATGTTTTTGCTGAATGATGCAGACAATTGCTGAAAAGTAAGTGCCTTATGTTTCAAATATGAAGACATTCAAGATTTGGTTTTAGTTTGCTCTGTTAACTTTTGTATTTGAGAAAATATTTTTCTTTAAGGTATCTTGCTGTCAGCTTTGTGCTGATACATGAATAGAATATCTTTGGTCCAATTGCCTTTGATTTAGTTATCCAGACAAAGAATTTCTCTCATTATTTTTCTTTATACTTTTCAACCTGTACATTGTCCTCTTCTTTTTGTTCTCAAAAAGCTTGGTCACCCTTTGGTAATTAATATGCTTTCCCAAGCAGGGAAGGGGTCTACAAACTTTTTTTTAATATATAAAGAGCTAGATAGGGGGCGCCTGGGTGGCTCAGTCAGTTAAACATCCAACTCACGATTTTGGCTCAGGTCACGTTCTCACGATTCAGTAAGTTCGAGCCCTGCATCGGACTCTGTGCTGACAGCGTGCAGTCTGCTTGGGATTCTCTCTCTCCCTCTCTCTTTGCCCCTACCCTGCTTGCACTCTCTTTCTCTCTCTCAAAATAAATAAACGTAAATAAATACATAAATAAATAGCTAGATAGTAAATACTTAGGCATGGGAGAACATATAGTTTCTGTTGCAACTACTCGGCTCTGTCCTTGTAGCATGAAAGCAGCCATAGAAATATGAATTAGTGTGGCATTGTCCCAATAAAACTATTTATGGACATTGAAATTTGATTTTCTTTTAATTTTCGTGTGTCACAAGGTATTATTCTTTTAATTTTTTCCAACTATTTAAAAAATGTAAAAACCTTTATCAGCTTATGAGTTGTACAAAAATAGGAAATGGGCCAAATTTAGTTCACAGGCCATAGTTTGCCAATCACTGCTCTAGACTAAGAAACAAATAGGGTGCAATGAATGCTTAGGCTTCTGTCTGTAACAATTGTTCACTTTTCCTGAGTAATAATTGAGACCACCTGCATCAACATAGTTTAAGTACTGGGACAGAGAACTAAAATATTTGCCTCAGGAAATCTTATCCAGAAAGATGGGATGATAAATCAATAACTTTACTATGCATTTGGGCAAATTTTTGCAAATCTGATTTTATCTAGGTAAGCAATTTGTTCATGTAGGCAAATGGCTTTTCTATTAGGACAATAGATCAACCATCTGGACCAAAACCCTACTTATCAAGTAATAGTTTACTTATCATGACTCACTTCAAGATCTTCATCTCACTATATCCACCAGTCCTCAACTTTTGTATCACAAACTTTGTCCAATCCCAACACTGAGAGACCCATCTAAGCCACTTGAACTCAAGGCTCTAAAACCCTACAAATAGCTTCCTCTGACTTCACTCTTCTGAAGCATTACTAAGACTCTATCAAAGTGGTTTTCTTCCTTACTGCAATTGGCCTAACAAAGTTTTGCCTGACGAACAGGGTTTTTTTAGTAGTGTGTTAGAAGATTTGACAACTGATCTGAGGAACAGCAGCTCTATCCTCAATTTCTAGTTCTGTATTTCCTTTTTTTTTTTTTTTTTTTGGATTTCAAGATAGGCTAGCTTACATGCATTTATTAAACAATGATATGTCGGGGTGCCTGGGTGGTTCAGTCAGTTTAGTCTCCAACTTCAGCTCAGGTCACCATCTTGCAATTCATGAGTTTGAGCCCCACATCGGGCTCACTACTGTCAGCCTTTCAGCCCAGAGCCCGCTTCAGATCCTCTGTCCCCCTCTCTCTGTCCCTCTCTTGTTTGCACTTTCCCCAAATAAATAACTTAAAAAAAAAATAATAATAATGATATGTCAACCTTATCCTATGTGCAGACTGTTCTTACTAACATATACAGAGCTGTCTCTTTTTCAGCAAGTTTGAAATTGTGAATGCCCTTTTTTTTAAGGCAGATTTATTGGAGACAATTCACATACCATACAATTCACCTATTTATAAAATTCAGTGGCTTTTGGAATACTAAATTATTAATTTTTAAAAATGTTAGTTTGTATATGTAACATAAAATTTGCTATTTTAATCATTTTTAAGTATCATGGCATCAATCACATTCAAAATGTTGTTCTTTGGTTATCACTATCTATTTCCATAACTTTTTCATCACTTCAAACAGAAACTACAATGATTGAGTAGGAACTCTTCATCCCCATCCCTCCAGCCTCTGGTAACTTCTACTCTACTTTCTGTCCCTATGAATTTGCCCATTCTAGATATTTCATGTAACTAGAATCCTATAATATGTGTCTTTTGTGGTTGGCTTATTTTATTTATCATAATGTTTTCAAGGTTCATCCATGTTGTAGCATGTGTCAAAACACTATTCTCTTTTTATGGCTAAAAAATATTTAATTGCCTGTATATGCCATATTTTGCTTGTCCATTCATCTGTTGATGGACATGTGGATTATTTCCACCTTTTGACTAATGTGAATAATGCTGTGGTGAAAACCAGCTTACAAGTATCTGGTTAAGTCCCTGCTTTCAGTTCCTTTGGGAATAGGCTTATTAGTGGAATTGCTGAGTCATACGGCAATTCTAGGTTTAACTTTTACAGGAATTGCCAGACTGGTTTTGTATTGCCTGCACTATTTTACATGCCCATCAGTAATATATAGTAATTTCTCCACAGTTTCACCAACACTTAATTTCAGGGTGGTTTTTTTTTTGTTTTTTTTTTAAATCACAGCCAACCTAGTAAGTGTGAAGTAGAGAGTGTCATTTTGAACCCCAAAATAAAGTTTTAACTCATCTGTAGCACTAACTGGTGCAATTAATGAAAATGATGTTATTCTACCTTCACACTGCATTCTTCACTCAGCTAGGTACAGAATTTTATGTTGGAAATGAAATTCCCTCAGAGTTTTGAAGACATCACCAAGATACTTCAAAAATATCCTTTTCACACTTGTACCCTCACTACTATCATCTTGGGTTCAAGAAAAGGAAGTGGAAAGACATGGATAAAAAGAAACCATTCAACAATATGAAAACTACCCTATCTCTATTCTGAATTATTTTAGCACATGTGCTTGACAGGATATATTTAAAATTTAAATAAATAAATATCTAGTCACATGGTACAAAATGCAAAAATTACATTGATATCTATACACAAGAAATTGCATATGTATTCTTTCTTTACTCCCTTTTTAATAAAAATGGTACTATTCAATACAAATTCCTAATATCTAATATAATAGGCTATCTTTTAAACAAAATTTATTCAGTTTATTTATTTTGAGAGAGAGAGAAAGGTGGGAAGGAGCAGAGAGAGAGGGAGAGAGAGAGAATCCCAAGCAGGCTCTGCACTGTCAGCACAGAGCCTGACGTGGGGCCTGAAATCACAAACTGCAAGATCATGACTTGAGCTAAAATGAAGAGCTGGATGCTCAGCCAACTAAGCTACCCAGGCACCGGTATAATAGGCTACATTTAAAATAATTTGGCTTGGGGGCGCCTGGGTGGCTCAGTCAGTTGAGCATCCAACTTCAGCTCAGGTCATGATCTCGCAGTCCTGAGTTCGGCCCACGACCGGCTCTGTGCTGACAGCTCCCAGGCTGGAGCCTGTTTCAGATTCTGTGTCTCCCTCTCTCTGCCCCTCTTCTGCTTTCACTCTGCCTCTAAATAAATAAATAAATAAATACTTACATAAATAAAATAAGTAAAATAAATTTGGCTTGGAGTTTTCCTACCTCCTCTTTTAGCTCAAGATTATTGTCCCATACACCATTTATCATTGTGCTTTTTGCCAACATATTGTGATCAAACACTTTAAGTTTGTTGCCCACAGTGTTTTGATGATGAGGAAATTAGTAGCACTTAATTTAGGAGTCTTTGCAATTGAAATAGTTGGGAAAGGATGGGATTTTTTTTTTTTTTTAAGGCAAGTACAGTGGAATGTTCAAAAGCAGAACTTTGAAGGGGGCAATTTAAGAGATATTAAAAGACAATTTTCCATAACCTGCAGCACTCCTACATGTTTAGCCCATGTGCTCCAGAACTAACTGTCTAGGAATGCTTGTACAGCCAGGCAACCCTGAAAAGAGAGAGACAGGGACTTACCCTGGAGCAAATGTATTTGCATTCCTAGATAAGTAAAGATCAAAATGGTGACTCCCTCTGTGAAATTTACAGATACCTTTCCCCTGGAACATTAACTTACATTCCAGGATAATAAAATAATGTCTTTCTCTAGAAGGTAGGACGGGTGGATTTGCCAGCAGCACTGTGTAAGATCAGAGTCTCCGAAGTTGGACGTCATCTTCTTTATTGTAACCAAAAGGCGTGTATAGGTACCGTCTGGCCCTCTCTGTGTCACCCCACAAGGACCAGGGTTCAGGGAACTGAGCTATGATGTCACCTCGGCTGCTGCCTTTGCTGTGAGTACACAGTTTTTGTCTCTGACACAGAGGTTTCCTGTTTTCTGCCACTGTCTATATAAAAACCTATGGCAGGATCATTTATTAGCTTGCAAACAGCTTAAAATCTCATACCTTTCGTACTTTCTGACTTAGCAAGAAGAGGTTAGGAAAACAAGAATCAGAAAAAAGTGAATATATGAGTGTCATTTAAATAAATGGGGTGTCGGTCATCAGTCCCCTCCTAGAGTGACAAGGTGACTTTCTTGATTTAAAAATAAGATTCATAGATATTGGTGCTGCTCACTAATATATGATTTTCCTCTTCTTTCTGACACATAGGATTAAATTGGAGTTGGGTTAGACCAAGTTAATATTCTGTCCAATGAGTTATGAACAAAAGTGACACATGTCTATTTTCTGCAGCTGTGTAAAGGCCAATCCTAAAATTTATATGGAATTTCAAGGGGCTGTGAAGAGGTAACACAGTATTCAAAAAGAACAAAGTTGGGGGACTCATGTTTCCCCATTTAAAAACTTACTACACAGAGATACAGTAATCAAAAGGGTGTGATACTGTCATAGAGATAGACATATTTACCAATGGAATAGAATTGAGAGTCCAGAAATAACCCATATATTTATGGCCAATCGATTTTCCACAAGGGTGCCAAGGCCATTCAATGGGGAAAAATGATCTCTTCAACAAATGGTTCTGGGACAGCTAGATATCCATTTGCAAAACAATGAAGCTGTAACCCCTACTACATGCCATATTTAAAACTTAACTTAAATTGGATCAATGACCTAAATATAAGAGCTAAATCTATAAAACTTAGAAGAAAACAGGGATAAATCTTCATGAACTCAAATGTGTCAGTGGATTCTTAGATCTGACACAAAAAGCCCAAATAACAAAAGAAAAATCAGATAAATTGTATTTCATTAAAAGTAAAAAACAAAACAAAACAAAAAAAAAAAAACTTCTGTTCAGCAAAGGACATTATTCAAGAAAGTGAAAAGACAACCCAGAGAATGGGAGAAAATACTTGCAAATCATAAGGGTCTTATTCCCAGAATATATAAATAACTCTTACAACTCAACTACAAGAAGACAAACAATACAATTTAAACATGGGCAAAGGAATTGAATAGACATTTCTCCTCCAAAGATATACCAAATGGCCAGCGGCAAGCACAGTGAAAGATGATCAACATCAGTAATCATTAGGGAAATGCAAATCAAGACCACAAAGAGATATCATACCATATCCATTAGGATGGCTATGATTTAAAAAGAAAGAAAGAAAAAAGAAAAATAACAAGTGTTGGTGAGGATGTGGAGAAATTGTAACCCTCATATATTGGTAGGAATATAAAATAGTTCAGCCATGTGAAAACAGTTGGCAGTATCTGAAATAGTTGAACAGAGGATTATCATCTGATCCAGAAAGTCTACTCCTATATATATACTCAACAGAATTGAAGACAGAGATTCAATTACTTAGACACTAATGTTCATAGCAGCACTACTTACAATAGCCAAAATATCCAATCCAAATATCCATGAATGGATTTTAAAAAATGTGGTATACACATACAATGGGATATTACTCAGCCACAAAAGGAAATGAATTATTATTACATTCTACAATCTGAATGAACCTTGAAAACATGCTAAGTGTAAGAAGCCAGACACAAAATGTCACATATTGCATGATTTCATTTCTATGAAATATCCAAAATAGGTAAACCCATAGAGACAGAAAGCAGATTGATGGTTACCAGAGACTAGAAGGTAGGAGAAATGCAGAGTAACTGCTTAATGGGTACATTAATGGGTACAGGGTTTTATTTTGGGGTATGAAAATTTTGGAACTAGATAGAGTTTGTGGTTGTACAACATTGTGAATGAGTTAAATGCCACTGAATTGTTCATTTTAAAATGGTTAATTTTATTTATGTGAATTTCTCTTCAATTTGTGAAAAAAGTGACATGGGTCATAGCCAGCATAAGTATTTAGGTGCCCAATGTGAGAAACTAAGGAGCTTTTCTCCCTAACATGGCAACTGCCAATGTTAAAGACGGTAAGTACATTGTCAGTACTAAATGACTAAGTGTCTAAAATGAACAAAATCTCTTGAAGAATCTTTGGGGACATGTGATTAGAAAGCAAAACCTTTGTTGTCGTAAACTACAGAGATTTGGGGATTATTTTTTCTGCAACATAATCTAACCTATCATAACTGATAAAGTGCTACGAAGAAGTATAGCATACTGTGGGGTTTATACAACAACGAGGGTTCTTTGAAAGGATTCCTTAGGGAAGTTATATTTGAGCTGAGTTGAGGCATCCATGTAAAAGACAAAGAAAACATTTCAAAAAGAGAGAACATTATGAGCCAAGTCTCTGAAGTGGATGAAAATGTGGCACGTTAACAAATGTGGTTCATATTTTGAAAGCAAAAAGAAGAATGGTATGCAGTGAACATAATAAGGTAGAAAGGGAAAGACAGGGTCTTGCAGGCCTTATTAACAATTTTGGTTTACAGGTGCCTGGGTGGCTCAGTTGGATGAGCATCCAACTCTCAGTTTTGGCTCAGGTCATGATCTCAAGGTTTCATGGGTTTGAGCTCCGTGTTGGGCTCTGCACTGACAGTGGGGAGCCTGCTTGGAATTCTCTGTCTCCCTCTCTCTCTGAGCCTCCCCTGCTCATGCTGTCTCTGTTTCTCTCAAAATAAATAAATAAATAAACTTTAAAAATAATTAAAAAAATAGATTTTGGTTTATATCATTTAAAAAAATTTTTAATGTTTATTTATTTTTGAGAGAGAGAGAGAAAGAGAAAGAGAGAGCATGCACACGAGCAGGAGAAGGGCAGAGGGAGTATCCACACTGACAGCAGAGAGCCCCATGTAGGGCTAGAACTCACAGAACCACAAGATCATGACCTGAGCTGAAGTCAGACACTTAACTAACTGAGCCACCCAAGTGCCCCAAGATTTTGGGTTTTATTATAATAACAATAGGAAGTCTGAATGGTGCTAATGAAAATAATGACAATACCTAATACCTCTACCTAATACTAATACCTAATACCTCTTGAGCACTTATTCCATTAAACTCTATGAAGTATTATTATTATCCTCTACTTTACAGATTAAGATATTGAAACACAGAGAAGTTAATGGGTTTTTTTGGCCTATTTTTCACAAAAATTAGCAAGTGGGAGAGTCATAATTTAAAACTAGGAAATCTAATCTCAGGGTCATAACAAGGTGTTCTATGCTTACGTTGTACTTCACTGCCTCAGATCTGGAATCACCCATTTTTTCAATTAAAAGCCAATGATTCCTTTTAGGGGGGAATAATATTTAGAAACTCTAATCTGGGCACTCAGTGTGTTCAATGCTACTGGAGTGTCATTGCTTCTTTAGTGAAGAAAATTAGCAAGTGATACAGTTTTAAAATAATGATGGGGCGCCTGGGTGGCTCAGTCGGTTAAGCGTCCGACTTCGGCTCAGGTCATGATCTCACGGTCCATGAGTTCGAGCCCCGCGTCGGGCTCTGTGCTGACAGCTCAGAGCCTGGAGCCTGTTTCAGATTCTGTGTCTCCCTCTCTCTGACCCTCCCCCGTTCATGCTCTCTCTCTGTCTCAAAAATAAATAAACGTTAAAAAAAATTTAAAAAATAAAATAAAATAAAATAAAATAAAATAATGAGTTGATATTGATACTGTCAGATCAAATTTAACATTGCTGGTTTCTCTTCTTTTATTTTTGTATCTTATTTCTCTTATGGCTTACTCTTGATATATTTTCTAATTTGCTTTATCCTATGATATATGTAAAAATAGTTATGTATAGTTTCCAAAAGCCAATGTCCTACAGAACAAAGAAAGAAGGTAGGGCCAATGTTCTAAGGTGAAAGTGACCCAAAGACCAGATGACCAAATTGAACCTTGATTGAATTTTGTGTAGAAGAGAAAAACAATCAAAGAACAAACAAACAAAAACCAGCAATAAAAGCCCATGTTGATGCTTGGAGAAATTTGAATATGGACTAGATGTCAGAAGGTATTATAGAATTATAGTTAATTATCTTGGGTGGGGTAACAGATTATAGTTATGAGAGAGGCTCCCCTTATTCCTAAAACATGCTTGTTGAGATTTTTACAGGCGAAATGTCATGGATATCTACAACCTCCTTTCAAATAGTTACTTTAAAAAAGCCTAAAACACACACAGAGACAATAGAAAAGTATACACTAAAAGGAATAATTTCCTTTTAAGTGGAAAAAACGGCAGATTCCAGGTCTGAGGCAGAGAAATGTCAAATAAAAACAAACCCAGACTTAGGTAGGAAGAGACTTTAATTAGAAATAAAGACTATTGTAGTAGGGAGAACATTCTTATCTCAGAAATCTGCAAGCATCTAAAAATCAAACAGAAAATGACTTTTCTTTTATAGGATAAAAGAAGAGAAACAGAGATGAGCAGAATCTTTTATGGAGAAACTGGATAAGCAAGAGGGGTCTGACAGGAAAAGGTCAGCCAACTTTCAGGAGAAGCTAATAAGGGGGTGCATGGTCAATTTTTTTAATGTGTATGCTGAAGCTTGGCGCAAGCAGAGTTCAGAGGCCTTAGGGGAAATCGAAGCCTGACTAGTTTGGTCAAGACAAAGCAGAGGGAAAGGAATAGGCAACTGTGAATACTTAGAAAACACAAAATTAGCTTAGAATGTCTTGATGTGACAATAAAATTAGATTTCCTAGTTTTAAACGATGACTTCACAAAGTTTGTGGAAATGGCACAACAAAACATTACACACACAGACATTAAATATGACAAAATTAACAGTGACTGAATCTAGGTGAAGGATATACAGATATTCATTATATTATTTCAATTTTCTTGTGTATTTGAAAGTTTTTCATAACAAAAATTTTGGGGAAATACCCCAAAAAAACACATTTTATAAAAATTTCAAGTGCTTAAGAATAAATTTGGGGGCATCTGGGTGGCTCAGCTGGCTAAGTGTCCAACTTTGGCTCAGGTCATGGTGTCACAGTTCATGAGCTCAAGCCCCATGTTGGGCTCTGTGCTGACAGCTTGGAGCCTGCAGGCTGCTTTGGATTCTGTGTCTCCCTCTCTCTCTGTCCTTCCCCCACTTGCACTCTGTCTCTCTCTCAAAAATAAATAAACATTAAAAAAAAAAAGAATAAATTTAACAGTGTACAAAGCCTTTTGGGAGAAAATTATAAAACTTATTGAGATACAGTAAAGAAAACCTAAAAAGTAGTGATATATCATGCTTTTATATAAGAAGGATCAATATCTTAAACTCTCTAAGATTAATTTGTAACTTGACAAACTGATTCTAAAGGTATTATTGAAGAACAAAGAGCCAACCATAGTCAAATACTCCGGGTTTTTTGTTTGTTTGTTTTAATTTTTTTTTTTTTAACGTTTATTCATTTTTGAGACAGAGAGAGACAGAGCATGAACGGGGGAGGGGCAGAGAGAGAGAGGGAGACACAGAATCGGAAGCAGGCTCCAGGCTCCGAGCCACCAGCCCAGAGCCCGACGCGGGCTGGAACTCACAGACCGCGAGATCGTGACCTGAGTTGAAGTCGGATGCTTAACCCACTGAGCCACCCAGGTGCCCCAAATACTCCGTTTTTTAAAAATGTATGTTAGCTTTGAGATTTTTTTAAATGGATCCATGGAGGGGCACCTGGGTAGCTCAGTTGGTTAAACATCTGACTTTGGCTCAGGTCATGATCTGGCTGTTCATGATTTCAAGCCCCTCATCGGGCTTTGTGCTGACAGCTCAGAGCCTGGAGTTTGCTTCAGATTCTGGCTCCCTCTCTCTCTGCCCCTCCCCCACTTGCAGTCTGTCTCTCCCTCTCTCAAAAATAAACATTAAAAAAAATTTTCAAATAATAATAAAATGGATCAATGAAATAAAAATAAGAACCCAGAAAAAGTTCCCTGCATATATAGAATCATTACTTATGAAAGAACAGCACTGCAAATCAGTGTAAAAAGCATGGCTCCTGAGAAAAGGGTGCTGAGACAAAAAAGAATTCTAAACAAATTATAGTCTTAAATATAAAAGGCAAAACTACAAAACTTTTGGAGGACAAAATAAGAAAATATTTTAAGAATTTAAAGTAAGCAAGTGTTTGTTAAACAACACAAACAACACTCAACAAAAACTGATTAATTGAATCACATTAGAATTAAGAACATCTATCAAAGCCATTATTAAGTGAAAGATAATGCATAAGGAAAAGGAAAATACCTGCAATCATACAACCGAAAGGATTAATACCCAGAATACATAAAGAATTTCTACAAATAAAAAAGAAAAATACACAGAAAAATGGGCAAAAAGCATTTCATAAAGTAGGAACCATAAACATATGAAAAAAATGTTCAACCTGTTTAGGAAAGAAGGAATGCAAATTAAAAACACAATGAGATAATATTTCCTAGGCACTGGATTTGCAAAAATGTTTTAATCTGATGATATCAAGTGTCGGTGAGGATATGGAATAAAAACATTCACACCGTGCTGGTGGGAATTGATATAATCACTTTGTAAAGTAGTTTTGCATCACAGAGTGAAGTTGAACATGCACATAACCTAAAGTCCTTGATCCACAGTTTGGCACATGAGCATCAGGACATAATCCCAAGAATATTCTTAACAACACTATAATAGCCCCCAACTAAAAACTGCCTTATGTCAACCAACTGAAAACTGCTTTATGTCAATCAACCACAGAATTGGTAAATTTTGTGTATTCATGAATGGAATACGGCAGAAAAATCTGAATGAACTACAGATATTTACATCACATGGATAAATCTCAAAAACACTGTTATATAAGAGAAACAAACACCAGAAAAATTTATGTGGTATGATTCAACTTATATTATGCTTAGAAACAGATAAAATGAAACAACCTTGTTTAGGAATACATACATACTATAAAGAAACAAAAATTAAGATAATATGAAATTCAGAGTAGAGGAGTATACAATTTGAGTGAGGCACACAGGAGGGCACAGGAGAGTGCCTGTGGTGACCATGTGTCCTGATTTGCCTGGGAGAGTACTGGTTTACACCTCTTGTCATTGCATCCTGACCATTTAGCACACCCTTTCACTCTTAAAAGTGAAAAGGTGAAAGTCACGCTTAGTTAAAGATACTGGTAATATTCTATTTCTTAAACAGAACAGTGGATATATGGATGCTTTTTATTATTATGTATATGTTGTGTTTAAAGTTTTGTACAAATGATATTTCACAATAAAAAAATTTTTTTTAAACAACAGTGGGACAGAAATTGTATATCAAGATAAAGTAGAATTGCCAGGAAGTATGAAGCTCTCTTGGGTTTGCCAAACAGTCAAGTTTAGAGTTTATGAATTTAGAGGCACCCACCATACCTGGTTTCATTTTCTCCACCAGGGCTTGGAAAAAGCTAGCCAGGTATAAAAAAAGAGAAGGCAGAGGATCGGGTTTACCTCAAGTTAGAGCTAGTGAGATGCAATAAAACGAGTTTGATACTTGCAAGAAACCATTGCAGTAATTAATCATGGCATCTAATCTGGGCAGGTGTCAGTACAGTTAGGAGAGGACTGATGAATAGGGACAAAATATAGAATATTAGTGTCAGTAGAGTCTAGAGCCCTGTGAGTTTGGAAATTATTAAGAATGTTTATGTACTGGGGCACCTGGGTGGCTCAGTCGGTTAAGCATCTGACTTCAGCTCAGGTCATGATCTCATGGTTTGTGAGTTCGGGACCCACATCAGGCTCTGTGCTGACAGCTCAGAGCCTGGAGCCTGCTTCAGATTCTGTGCCTCCTTCTTTCTCTGCCCCTCCTCCACTTGTGTTCTGTCTCACTCTGTCTCTCAAAAATAAATAAATGTAAAAAAAAAAAATTAAAAAAAAAGAATGTTTATGTACTTAAAATTTATCTTTTTGAATGTTTAGTATGGGCTAACTGCTTGGCTAGACACTGGGGAATTTCTGTTGGGTCAAAACATACAATTCACCCGCTTAGGGATTTTCCATTCTCTTGGAGGAACCAAACAACACTCAAATAATTGCACAAATAAATAAACAGAAAATTGTAACTATAACAAGGAATAAGACAGAAAGAACTGAGTATACAATGTTTAAGGAATGCTATAATAGGGCCTGTGACCTAATCAGAGAAGTCAAGGAAGGCTTCTCTGAGGAAGTGACCATTGATTTGCCCCTAAATGATGAATAGGTGTTTATTAGGTGAACTGATGGATTGGGTGTCTCTGTGCATAAGTTGAGGAGCTGAGACCATTTTAGGAAAAATGCAAGGAAAGAGATTGTATTTGGTGAGTGAGATGTTTGAGATTTTGAAGGCTAGAAAATTTCAGATAATGATAAGGTTCTGAGCAGCACTGTCCAGCAGAAATAGAATGTGAGCCACACGTGCAGTTTTCAATTTTCTAGTAATCACATCAAAGAAGATGAAAGAGCTGAAGTTAATTGAAATGAATTTTACTAATATATTTTACAGTCACATATGTCAAAATATTGTCACTTCAGCATGTAATTATGAGTAGATCTCAGAGATTGACAGCATGGACTCTGGAATCTCATAAAACTGGGTTGAAATCCTTGTTCTACTATTCGCTTTGTTCTATCAAGTGCCAGCCAATATAAATAATCTAGTCCATATAACAATCCTAAGAGTAATATATTATTATCAACATTTCATAAATGAAGAAACTGAGGCACAAAAAGGTTAAATAACTTGCCCAGGGTTACAGAGTTAGGGTTACAGAGACTGGAATTAACCCAGTCAGTCTGGCTCCTGAGCCCCTACTAATGAACTAACATATATGGACTTTGTACAGTATCCCAGTGGAGATGCCCAGAAGGCTGTTGAGAATATAGAAATGGAGCTAGAAATGTGAATTTTAGAGTCATCAGCCAGTAAGCAGTTTATAAGAATCTCAATTCAGGGGGGTGCATATATGAAAAAAAATTTTTTTTCTCAAGTCAGTGCTTTCAATCATGCTCTGCTGAATTCCCTTTCTTTGTCTTGTAACAACATCATGGACAGAGTCCATGATCTCCATTTGGATTCCTCACTTTCAGTTATTAAAACTTAGTCCAGCCCACTTAAAAAATGCAATCATATATGTAATTCAAAACTTCCCTACCCTTCATTCTTCATTTCTTGCTAGAGTTTTGGCTTGAGGAACCGAAAGTAGCTGGGGGTGGGGTGGGGTTGGGTCAGTAATATTCAGTTCCATGATTTCCTCCACTACACTGACATGAGATCAGGCTTTCACTTGACCTCTTCCACCTCATCCTACCCCTATTGCATTCCTCCAGCTTTTTACTGCTAGCGTCCCTTCACCTTACCAAAAGTGTTTTGGGACTAGCTAAAGGCCCAAGGAAACACATGTATTCCTGCCATTCCATCCAGTGAGAGTTGTGACGACTCCAAGGCTGTCTCTCACTATCCTGCTGACAACTCTAAGGTTCAACTGGAGAAGAAATGCCAGTCTCCGTGTTGGAGGCATCCCAAGCTCTCTCAGTATTTCTATTGGAGTCTTCTCCCTCATGTAGTTTTGTGAAGAAGCAGGGACCACTGGCTGTGGGCAACTCTGACCCTCACCCCTCCCTAGCCCTCTTCTGTAGATTGGAGTTGGAGACAGGGTGAAAGCTGGTTTGAGTAAAGCTCATCCTACTGTGTGTTGGTAAGCCCAGGGGTGGAATCTAGCCCCAAAATGGGTAACTCTCTTTATTTTTATTTATTTATTTTTTTAATATATGAAATTTATTGTCATATTGGTTTCCATACAACACCCAGTGCTCATCCCAAAAGGTGCCCTCCTCAATACCCATCACCCACCCTCCCCTCCCTCCCACCCCCCCATCAACCCTCACTTTGTTCTCAGTTTTTAAGAGTCTCTTATGCTTTGGCTCTCTCCCACTCTAACCTCTTTTTTTTTTTTTCCTTCCCTTCCCCCATGGGTTTCTGTTAAGTTTCTCAGGATCCACATAAGAGTGAAACCATATGGTATCTGTCTTTCTCTGTATGGCTTATTTCACTTAGCATCACACTCTCCAGTTCCATCCACGTTGCTACAAAAGGCCATATTTCATTCTTTCTCATTGCCACGTAGTATTCCATTGTGTATATAAACCACAATTTCTTTATCCATTCATCAGTTGATGGACATTTAGGCTCTTTCCATAATTTGGCTATTGTTGAAAGTGCTGCTATAAACATTGGGGTACAAGTGCCCCTATGCATCAGTACTCCTGTATCCCTTGGATAAATTCCTAGCAGTGCTATTGCTGGGTCATAGGGTAGGTCTATTATTAATTTTCTGAGGAACCTCCACACTGCCTTCCAGAGCGGCTGCACCAATTTGCATTCCCACCAACAGTGCAAGAGGGTTCCCGTTTCTCCACATCCTCTCCAGCATCTATAGTCTCCTGATTTGTTCATTTTGGCCACTCTGACTGGCGTGAGGTGATATCTGAGTGTGGTTTGGATTTGTATTTCCCTGATAAGGAGCGACGTTGAACATCTTTTCATGTGCCTGTTGGCCATCCGGATGTCTTCTTTAGAGAAGTGTCTGTTCATGTTTTCTGCCCATTTCTTCACTGGATTATTTGTTTTTCGGGTGTGGAGTTTGGTGAGCTCTTTATAGATTTTGGATACTAGCCCTTTGTCCGATATGTCATTTGCAAATATCTTTTCCCATTCCGTTGGTTGCCTTTTAGTTTTGTTGGTTGTTTCCTTTGCTGTGCAGAAGCTTTTTATCTTCATGAGGTCCTAGTAATTCACTTTTGCTTTTAATTCCCTTGCCTTTGGGGATGTGTCGAGTAAGAGATTGCTACGGCTGAGGTCAGAGAGGTCTTTTCCTGCTTTCTCCTCTAAGGTTTTGATGGTTTCCTGTCTCACATTCAGGTCCTTTATCCATTTTGAGTTTATTTTTGTGAATGGTGTGAGAAAGTGGTCTAGTTTCAACCTTCTGCATGTTGCTGTCCAGTTCTCCCAGCACCATTTGTTAAAGAGACTGTCCTTTTTCCATTGGATGTTCTTTCCTGCTTTGTCAAAGATGAGTTGGCCATACGTTTGTGGGTCTAGTTCTGGGGTTTCTATTCTATTCCATTGGTCTATGTGTCTGTTTTTGTGCCAATACCATGCTGTCTTGATGATGACAGCTTTGTAGTAGAAAATGGGTAACTCTCTTTAAAACATCTCTCTTTTCTGGTTGTCTCAGCTTTCAACACCAGTCCCCAATTCTGATCTAGTGAAGAATCACTTTTAGCATCTTTGTTATAGATGCATAGATGGCAAGTGAAGCTATGAGAGTTGACCAAAACCTCAGGAACTGTAAAGATATCTGAGAATGAGCTCTACTTGTACCCTTTATTAAGAGTCAGCTTCCAAGTGGATTGAAGAGATTTTTTAAATGGTATAGTATATTTGAAACAATTTTTTTCCTTTTCCTTTTTTTTTTTGTATCTATGAGATGACGGGTGTTAATGTATTGTAGTGCTGTACGTCAATTATATCTCAAAAAAAAACTAAAAAAAAGAAATTTTAAAAATGTGATTATGCACTGGCAGTGATAATAAAACATTAAATAGCCATTGCAGAGTCACATTTGAAATGTCTTATGTTGTCTAAATGTATCGAGAGTTGCCATGCAAAACATACCATGAAGGGCAAAATATCCTATGTTGGGTAAATATGTATGAGGGAGAAAGAAACAATTAGTAGATCCACATTAACAAGCATAATAAAACAAAAGAATTCCAGGGGGACAAAAGTTGTCAAAAACAACCAAGCAAGCTGACACCCATCTTCCACCTCTCAGAGAAAAAGAGTATCAAAGGCAGGGAGATGGATGGGGTGCCTGGGTGGCCCAATCGGATAAACGTCCAACTTTAGCTCAGGTCACGATCTTGTAGCTTGTGGGTTCCAGCCCCGCGTGCAGCTCTGTGCTGACAGCTCAGAGCCTGGGGCCTGTTTCAGATTCTGTGTCTCCCTCTCTTGCTACCCCTCCCTCACTTGCATTCTGTCTCTCTCTCTCAAAAATAAACACACATTGGAAAGAAAATTTAAAAAAAAAAAAAAAAAAAAGACAAGGAGATGGAGCCCATGCATAGATGTCTTCTACTGTCCCAGAAAACCCAACTGAGCCCAGATCCTGGTTTATGATGCCTTTCTAGATGTGATGATAGCTTGACAGTCAGCAACAGTGACCCACTGGAATCCTTTTCAAAAGTATTTATTTCATCACACTCACTGTTTCCTAGTATGGATTATTTCCCAACACAGCACAACATCTCCTCTCCAGTCTTCAAACTGGGATATGTTCCCTTGGGGGAATTTGAAGAATTTCCATGATGTGCATGAATATGAATAGCTTTAAAAGAACTAATTTCTGTCTCTCAGCTTCTATTTGCCCTCTCATAAAACCGATCTGCTTGGGAATGCGTTGTGGTGTACTAGTATTCCAATCACCCTTTTCCCAACTTAGAAAATAAGGCATACCTCTCACCCATTTCAAAATGTGTATAATGTGTGTAGTGTGTGGATGGGGAACTGTAAAAATGCTCTCTAAAGCAAGAAATAAAGATACTATTCATCACATTCAGCTTTATTTCAACCAGATACCCAAATGACCAACTCATGCCTTGATTAATTAGCTATTTATCTATTACTGTATAGAAATTACCTCAAAAGTTTAGTAGCTTAAAACAACAACAAAATAAAAAAGTTCCCCTGGTTCTTAAACTTATGGAGGACTGAGGCTTTATCACCAATTTGAACCATAAAGATATGTGCAAGGAATCTTGGCTTCAGGAGAGGCTAGAACAGAAGTTTCCAGCAGGGTTTTTGTCCCTCTGGTCACATAATCAAACCAGGTAATCTAACTGGTTAGACTGGTTGAAAACCATTAGTAAAGAAAGTGACTTTGGGAGTTGCCGGGGGAGATTCAAATTTTAAATAGCACATCATAAATTCCACTGCCCTTACGTTAACCAAGAGTCAGAATCCAAACATCCAGGCTTCCCCAAAGCTATAAATCAATCTATTGTCTGTCCACACTTTCCCAGCAAAGGTCTTTCCTTTAAGAGCCCTCAGTGCAAATTCAACAAACCGAGGGGTTTAATGCACATTAGGAAAACATCTAGACACACGTGACTCAAGTTGATTTGAAAATCATTCATTCAGGGCACATTGTAAATTTTCTTCATGTTATACTACAGGTATTTTATAAATATTTGTTGAGAGAGAAGAGAAAGGAAGAAAAAGGAAGAGAAACAAAAAGCAACACTTGTGGTTCCATTTCCCTTCCTGCTTCTACTCTTTTCCCCTACTAAGCATTTTCACTTCCTCATCTACCCTGAAGTTTCACTTTTAGCTGTTTAAGCTTCCCTTTCCTAAAAGGGCCAGTGTGACCTTGCTATCTGGTCCAAACTTAACCTTCTGATACCCAGAATTTCTGTTTCCCCCTTCTGAAACGGATTATATGCTCTCTTATTCCTGCATGCCTACCTGCTGGACTCCTACTGAGCCATATTTCAGCTCATATCAAGATAGAAATTAGACTTCATGCTGTAGAAGGTAGAATAGACTTGATATGTCCATCCCAAGTTAAAAATAAATACCACATGTACACCTGAAACTAATACAACCCTGTATGTTAAATAACTGGAATTAAAGTAAAAATCTTAAAAAATAATAAAAAATTAATACCACAATATTGATATCTAAGTTCTACTTACCAATCTTTTCTTTAAGCAAATATATTAAAACTGATTTATGTAATTGATTCTAGTCACTTCCTTATTATTTTCCTTGCAATCTAAGTTTTCTCTTCAATAAATTTGTTCCCCAGTCTTTGGGCATATTGACTTTTTGTGTGTGAATCTTGTTAAAGAATCTAGAATGATAAAAACTCTCTTTAAGAGACTATCCATGAGGAAAGCCAACATACCAGGTCTAGTCACTCAGTCCTCACATCTCTAAGGCAGGCTTGAACTATAGCTGACCCTTGGCCAGCCTCCAGCAATGTGGTCCTCAGAGTGTTCTTTACGTCACTAATTAATTATTTTTATTATGTACATCCGAAGCAATGTACAATGCCATACCAGCTTGTCAATTTGCTTTGCACAAAATCCATACTGATGATATACACCTGGGCTCGTTGTTGAGGTCCTGAGTTGTGGTTGCTACCACTGGTAGCACAACAGCATGTGTCTGTGTGACCAGTCCTCCATAAAAACCTCATACTCTGAGTCCTGAATGGCCTTCTCTGAGTAAAGATATTCCTCCTATGTCCCTGTAATTTGCTTCTGGAGAGAAAGCATATCCTGTGTGGCTTCAGATAAGGCAGGATTTGTAATACGTATTAGACCTCTTTAGACACCACCTGATTCATGTCTTTTTCCTATTGCTTTTGCTCTGTAGCTTATGTTGTATAAAAAATCACCAATTGTGGGGTGATCTTGGAGTCCCCAAAACACCATTTATTCTAACCCATACTGCCTTTGTAATTAATGTCTCTGCTAACTAGTCATGCCGTATCTATTCAAATATGCCCAGTAATGGTGAATTCACCACTTCTTGGTGATATGTAAATTTAGAAATCATTTGACTTGAACAATTATATAACATAATATTCCCAACTAAAAACTGAACAGAAAAATTGAGTGATAAACAAGAAACTATTCTCTCAGAGCATTATCCTTTTTCAGAACTTAGGACAGTCTCAAGATGGTAATTATTGATTTTTCATCACAGATTATACCTGGAAGTATGAAAGAAAAAAATCCACCTTGTATAGCAGTCATGAAAAGACAAATAATAAGTGTTGGGGAGGATGTGAAAAAATAGAAACCCTTATGCAATGCTGGAAGGAAGAGTTTAGAAGTTCCTCAAAACATTAAACCTGGAACTCTCATATGACCCAGCAATTCCACTCCCAGCTACACCCAAGAGAAATGAAAGTGTATGTTCAAATATAACCTGTACATGAATATTTTTTTTAGTTTTTTTAATGTTTATTTATTTTTGAGAGAGAAGGACAGAGTGTGAGCAGGCGAGGGGCAGAGAGAAAGGGAGACACAGAATCTGGAGCAGGCGCCAGGCTCTGAGCTGTCAGCACAAAGCCCAATGCAGGGCTCAAACTCATGAACCACAAGATCATGACCTGAGCCAAAGTCGGACATTTAACCAACTGAGCTCCCCCAGGCAACCCTGTACATGAGTGTTTATGGTAGCACTACTCATCATAGCCAAAATGTAGAAACAAATTTCCATCAACTGATGAATGGATAAATTGAATGTGATATAGTTATACAATGGAATATTATTCAGCAATAAAAAGAAATGAAGTACTAATGCATGTTATAACATGAATGAATCTTGAAAGCATGCTAAGTCCAAACTCAACACCCAAAAAACAAATAATCCAGTGAAGAAATAGGCAAAAGACATGAATAGACACTTCTCCAAAAAAGACATCTAGATGGCCAACCGACACATGAAAAAATGCTCACATCACTCACCATCAGGAAAATACAAATCAAAACCACAGGGAGATACCACCTATACCTGTCAGAACGGCTAACATTAACAACTCAGGCAACAACAGATGTTGGCAAGGATGCAGAGAAAGAGGATCTCTTTTGCACTGTTGGTGGGAATGCAAACTGGTGCAGCCACTCTGGAAAACAGTATGGAGGTTCCTCAAAAAATTGAAAATAGAACTACCCTCCGACCCAGCAATTGCACTACTAGGTATTTATCCAAGGGATACAGAGATGCTGTTTTGAAGGGACACATACACCCCAATGTTTATAGCAGCACTGTCAACAATAGACAAAGCATGGAAAGAGTCCAAATGTCCATCGATGGATGAATGGATAAAGAAGAGATGATATATATATATATATATATATATATATATATATATATATACACACACACACACACACACACGCACGCACACACACACACACACACACACTATGGAGTATTACTCAGCAATCAAAAAGAATGAAATCTTTCCATTTGCAACTACATGGATGGAACTAGAGGGTATTATGCTAAGCAAGATTATCCAGTCAGAGAAAGACAAATATCATATGACTTCACTCATGTGAGGACTTTAAGAGACAAAACAGATGAGAATAAGGGAAGGGAAGCAAAAATAATATAAAAACAGGGAGGGGGACAAAACATAAGAGACTCTTAAATATGGAGAACAAACAGAGGGTTGCTGGAGGGGTTGAGGGGGGGGATGGTTAAATGGGCAAGGGGCATTAAGGAATCTACTCCTGAAATCATTGTTGCACTATATGCTAACTAATTTGGATGTAAATTTAAACAATAAAATTAAAATAAAATACATAAATAAAAAGAAAAAAAAGAAAAGAAATACAGAGTTTCATTAAATAGAAAAAAATATATACTTTCCAGGACAGATTTATAATAACAAGAAATAAAACATGCTGAAAATAATTATGAATATTTACACTATCTCAATATTGTACAGAAAAAAAATCGATATTTTTATGAATATTCACCATTTAACATTTTATAAAATCAAATATTTTGAACAAGGTTTATGTCACAGAAAGAGATCTCTTCCTCTGTGCTATAGGGCATGGGAGCATATCCTTTATAGCTTTCTGAGACATCTTTTATTCATTAGAAAGGTTTGCACTGATAAAACCAAGCTCTGTATTTTCACTAGTTAGCATTATAAGCTAAAAGCAGACCTATGGAGATCAATTTTAATGACATAAATACAGGTGAAAATGAGTAAGATCTTATAATAACGATTATATAAGGAACACATAGCATTACTTTTCCACACGGTATGGTCACATTTTTGTTGTTGTTGTTGTTGTATTTATTTATTTATTTATTTATTTATTTATTTATTTATTTATTTATTTTTCAGAGAGACAGCATGAGAGTGGGCCAGGGGCAGAGAGAGAAGAGGACAGAGAATCCCAAAGCGGGGCTCTGCATTTACAGCACAGAGCCTGATGTGGGGCTCAACTTACAGGCCTGGAGTTCATGACCTGCACCAAAGTTGGAGGCTCAACCAACTAAGCGACCAGTGCCCCGGTCACATATTTATAAATGTGACAATACAGGAAGTATCCCTAGAATGTCACTTTATACAAATTTACAGCAACATAAGCAAATATACCCTAAATGCTGCTTTATTCTTTTTTACATATGCTTTTCTGTTAGGTCAAATTTTACTTTGATACAAAAAGATAATATACCATTAGGTTAAAAGATAATAGATTTGGGTCATGGCCAGGGAACATAAACGTAAGTTGTTTTGTGTACATACAAAAAATATTTGTGTATATTATAACAGGACAAAAATTTCAGGTTACCCAGAATGCACAGTTATCTAAATTGTCTCTGAAATAGAAATTATTTAAATTTCTGAAAAAAAAAATCCTTCTTTCTTGTCTAAACACAAATAAACAATAATAAATTAAAATAAGTGGCAGGTAAGTAAAATAAGAAGATTCCTGTGTTGTTTTCTTTTGCTTTAGTGTTAAAAATAAACCTTTCTGACAATCATCTCTCATGTAAGTATACCAGGTATGTATCTGAAACCTTATCACACAGAACAGAATAGCAACTCCCTGACTTCATGAAAATAAAACAAAACCAAAGCTAGTGAAACAATCCTCTATTATGAATCAGGAAATTGTTTCAAAGATCAGGAATGAGGAAGATTGTTTTTCTTCAAGTTCAAGTTTTTGATTTTTTATTATATTCAGGAACTCTTCCTATCTATCTATTCATTTATCTATCTATCTATCTATCTATCTATCTATCTATCTTCCAGCTTTACTGAGATATAATTGACATGGATTCTTACTATCTATATTGAAGTCATGTGTTTTGTTACCAGGTCAACTAGCCTACTCCTGTAGTGCTGACCCTGGGATAAAAGTTGGGGTTTTTTTGTTTTTTGGGTTTTTCTGTTGTGTTTTTTTTTTTGCCTCCAACACCCAGAGGTATATCTCTGAGGACTCTGACCTCCTAAGTGTGACACAAAATCCCAAAGAGATCTTTTTAAATGACAAACTTGATTACTAAAAAAAATTACACATGGGGGCGCCTGGGTGGCTCAGTCGGTTAAGCATCCGACTTCAGTTCAGGTCACGATCTCACGGTCCGTGAGTTCAAGCCCCGTGTCGGGCTCTGGTCTGATGGCTCAGAGCCTGGAGCCTGCTTCCGGTTCTGTGTCTCCCTCTCTCTCTGCCCCTCCCCCGTTCATGCTCTGTCTCTCAGTGTCTCAAAAATAAATAAACGTAAAAAAAAAAAAAAATTAAAAAAAAAATTACACATGGCGTAAGTCAAGAAAGTATTAACAAGGTCAAAAGGCAAATGAGAAACACCTATGATATAAGAATACCTAGAAACACACAAGATCCATTAAGGTGATTGGGATGTAAGACTATTGAGAAAGGACTAGAATGTGATTGTACCCAACATTGCTAAAATATCAATTTTACACTGTCCAAAGAAATTTTGCAGTAAAAGCAAAGTTTAGAGGAGATAATTGATGATAGCAAGAGAGCAAGATTTTGGCACTGATTACCTAATTACTAGAGTCCAGAGAAATTGACCATGGTGGACACATGTACTCTGTGCCATAGTTACAGACTCCTGGAGGATAAAGTTGGCTTACTTTACCTCATTATAATTTAGATCAAGAATTTCATAGTTTGGGGTGCCTGGGTGGCTCAGTCAGTTAAGCATCCAACTTCAGCTCAGGTCATGATTTCACACTTCGTGAGTTTGAGCCCCGTGTTGAGCTCTGTGCCAACAGCTCAGAGCCTGGAACCTGCTTCGGATTCTGTGTTTCCCTCTCTCTCTGCCCTTCCCCCACTCGTGCTCTCTCTCTCAAAAATAAATAAACATTAAAAACAAATTTTAAAAAAAAGAATTTCATAGTTTGGATAAACAATATACTTCCTATTGCTCTAATTCCATTTGCCTGTAAGTAAAGTGATTATATAAATGCTTTCCAGTCACCTAAACAGAGGAAATGAAAAAATATATAATTTTTACTATAATTTTTTCTGTTAGATGTCCTGGTTTATAAACCATTTCTTCTGAGTTTGGTTATCATCATATTCATGGAGTCTGGTCAATGCTGGATTTATTAATGATTTTAAATTTGCACATCTGTGAGCTGAGAACCAGACTGTACATTGATGACTCTAATTAACAATTTCACCTCGTGAGCCTTTACTCAAGCAGCCAATTGATCTCAGATACACCTGTCTCAGTTAGCTTTTGTTGCATTACAAACCACCCCCAAAATTAGTAACCTAAAACAGCATCTATTTATTGCTCATAGTTTTGAGAATTGCAATTTGTTCAGCTGGGTGGTAGTTCTGCTGGTCTTCCCTGGAATTACTAATGTGGCTACACTAATCTCTCCAAGATAGTCTCATTCACACAAATGACACTTGTGCTGGCTCTCAACTAGTGCTCCTTTGAAATAGAAATTGTTTACTTTCTGAAAAAAAAAATCCTTCTTTCTTGTCTAAACACAAATAACAATAATAAATTAAAGTTAAGTGGCACATAAGTAAAATAAGATGATTCTTATGTTTTCTTTTGCATTAAAAAAATTTTTTAACATATAGTTATTTTTTTAAATTTTTTTATTAACATTTATTTATTTTTTGAGAGTCAGAGAGAGATAGAGCACAAGCAGGGGAGGTGAAGAGAGAAGGAGACACAGAATCAGAAGCAGGCTCCAGGCTCTGAGCTGTCAGCACAGAGCCCGATGTGGGGCTCGAACCTATGAACCATGAGATCATGACTTGAGCTGAAGTCAGATGCTTAACCAACTGAGCCACCCAGGCTCACAAAAAGGTTTTTGTTTTGTTTTGTTTTGTTTTGTTTTTTTGGCTTTATGTGTAAAAATAAACCTTTCTGGGGGCGCCTGGGTGGCGCAGTCGGTTAAGCGTCCGACTTCAGCCAGGTCACGATCTCGCGGTCCGTGAGTTCGAGCCCCGCGTCAGGCTCTGGGCTGATGGCTCGGAGCCTGGAGCCTGTTTCCGATTCTGTGTCTCCCTCTCTCTCTGCCCCTCCCCCGTTCATGCTCTGTCTCTCTCTGTCCCAAAAATAAATAAAAAATGTTGACAAAAAAAAAAAATTTAAAAAAAAAAATAAACCTTTCTGACAATCATCTCTCTTTTAACTAGGTATGTATGGTATGTATCTAAACCTTAGATACAGGTATGTATCTAAAACCTTAGCACACAGAATCACTCCCTGACTTCATGAAAATAAAACAATTTTAAATTTGTTTTATTTATTATTTATAGTCCAGTAACCTAGACTGAGCTTATTTACATGGTAGTCTCAGGGCAGCATTCTAAGAAAGCAAGAGCAAAAGCACAAGACCTTTGGAGGCTGAAATTCAGAAATCTATAATACTGTTTCTACTTTGATTGGGCAAAGTAAGTCATGAGACCAGCCCAAGATTCAAGAAGTAGGCATGATGGTTAATTTTATGTTGTCTGCTTAACTGGGATAAGGGATGCCCAGATAGCTGGTAAAACATGATTTCTGAGTGTGTCTGTGGGGATGTCTGTGGGAGGGATTAGCATTTGAAACAGCAGACTGAATAAAGAACAACACCCTCATCAGTGTGAGTAGGCATCTTCCAGTCCTTCAAAGGCCTGAGTAGAACAAAAAGGAGGGACAAATTCACTCGGTCTGCTTGAACTCAGACATCCATCGCCTCCTGCCCTCAGACATTGGCACTCCTGGTTCTCAGGTGTTCAGACTCAGCTCAGGACACATGCCAACAATCCCAGATTCTCAGAACTTCAGACTTGGACTAACATACCACTGGCTATCTTGGTTCTTCAGCTTGCCGATGGCAGACATTGGGATTTCTTGGCCTCTGTAATCACACGAGCCAATCCTTCTTATCTATATATCTAGATCTGTTTTCATATCCATTCCATCGGTTCTCTTTTTCTAGAGAGCCCTGACTTATACAGTGGAGAAACAGTCTCCCCCTCTTTTCAGGAGAAGCTACAAACAAATCTGCACCTACATGTAATCCTCCACTATTTTTTTTTTAATGTTTCCTTATTTTTGAGAGAGAGTGTGTGCAAGCAGGGAGGGGCAGAGAGGGAAGGAGAGAATCCCAGGCAGGCTCCATGCTATCAGACGAGAGCCCAACACAGGGCTCAATCTCACAAACCATGAGATCACGACCTGAGTCGAAACCAAGAGTCAGATGCTCAACCAACTGAGCCACCCAGGCACCCCCTTCAATATTTCTAACATAAATTCATCAGCTGTTCCAATGATATCCTTTATCGACAAAGTAAGGATTCTCTATTCGAGGATCCAATTTGAGATCACACATTGCCTTTAGTTGTCATATCTCTTTAGTTTCCTTTAATTTCTAATAGTTCCTTAGCTTTTCTTCATCTATCATGACATCGACATTTTTGAATTTTGTTTTTTTAATTGATGTTTTGAAATTTTGAATTTTGCAGAATATCCCTCAATTTGTCTGATATTTCCTGGTAATTCGATTCAGATCATGTGTTTTGGGCATTAACATTGCATAACAGATGTTATGACCTTCTCATTATATTGCATCAGGAGGAAATAATATCAGTTTACCCCATTATTGGTGACGTTAACCTTGATCAACTGGTGTTTCCACTGCAAAGTTCTGTTTTTCTTTTATAATTAATTAGTAATTTGTGTAATAATATACTGTTCCTTATTAAACTTTTACTGACTAGTTTTAGTATCAATTAATTATTTCTAAATAAAATTTATAGAAGAAAAAAATTTTTAACTTAGTTTCAAACTTTGGTCTGCTACATATCAGTTGTGTGATCTTAGGGCACTCACTGATGGCTCTGAGCTTCAGTTTCCTCATCTGTAAATTGTAGATAATACTAATTATTTCATAAAGTTGTAAAGAATAAAATATGATAATATATGCAAAGTACTTAGCAGAGTGATTACCATTCATTTATTTTAACTAGTTTTTATTGGAGTTCTTTAATTTTTAGTAGTGATCTAGGAAGACATAAGTAAAACAGATAGTATGCTTGCCTTAATAGAGATTATATTCTAGTCTACAGCAGATAATCAACAATTTTTTTCTGTAAAGAACCAGGATGTAAATATTTTAATTGTTTTTAAGTTTGTTTATTTATTTATCTTGAGAGAGAGTGAGAAAGCAGGGAGGGCAGACAGAGGGGCAGACAGAGAATCCCAAGCAAGCTCTGCACTGTCAGCATGGAACCCAACATGGGACTTGAACTCAAGAACTGCCAGATTATGACCTGAGCTGAAATCAAGAGTCGGCTACTTAACCTACTAAGCCACCCAGGCACCCAGAATGTAAATATTTTAGGAGCCATACAAGCAATACATAAATGAATGGGTGTTACAGTGTTCCAATAAATTTTGTTTACAGAATAGGTTGTGGCTAGACTTGGCTCATTGGCCATAGCTTGCTGATCTCTAGTCTATAGGAAACAGAGCAACAAATAAATATAATTACAAATTTTCATAAGTGCTATGAAGGAAAAATACAGGCATTAGGAGATTATATAACACTGACCTCATCTAGTCTAGAATATCAGGGATAATAAAGTTGAGGAAATAACATGTACAGTAAGACCTGAAAAACAGTAGCTGGTAACTAAAAATATGGTGGCAAGGAATTCTATAGGCAAAGCAAATAGGATGTGCTAAGGTGCTGAGGGAGAAAGTTGCCTGCATTTTTTTGAGAGCTCAAATAAAGCCAATGTGACCAGAGGGCAAAAACATAAGAGTGATGTGAAAGTCTTTTAACAAATGTTTATTAATTTCTTCCTATATGCCAGGCATTTTTCTAGATAAAAGGAATACAGTGGTGAATAAGACTGACAGGTCTCTGCCCTAATAGGGTGGACATGTGGGATAGAGGTGAATTTTAGAGACAGATAATAAACTCATAAATAAATACTGTATGTATGTATATGCATGTATAAATGAGTGTAACAACATATTGTGGTAAGTGCTAAGGAGAAAATAAAAAACAGCATGAAGGCACTTTAGATGCATAGAGAACAATTTTTGAGGAAGTAACACTTGATCTGAGACTTGAACACTGAGAAAAGGCCAAACACATGAAAGCACGAAAAATAACGTTAAAAACTTAAAACAACAAAAGTAGGTGAGACAATGAAGAGCCAGTATTGAGGACAGAACCCTGAGGGAGCCAAAGTGAGAATGCTTTGAAATGAGATTGAAGAGGTAGGCATAGCTCAGATCATGTTGTCTTGGAGTCCTTGGTGAGAAATTTAGATTTTATTTGAAACGCAATGAAAACCCATTGCAAAGTTTTATTGAAGGGAGGTACATTACTTTGGATTGGATATGAGCATTAAAGGAGAAAGACAATCTCTAGTCTCCTGAAAGGAGAAATTGGGTCACTGGTGGTGCCATTCACTGGACATCCAAGAGGACATAGTAAATATGCATTTGAAAACTGGAGTTCAGAGGAGATTTTATAAAATCAGGGATGCATTTGTCCATAGATTGTCACTGAAGCCATGGATGTGGATAGTAATGCCTGAGAAAAGAGCACAAAGTAAGAAGGGAAGCCAGCCTAAGTCTGAGTCTTGAGAAATTTGGACATTTAAAGATGGCAGCAGCAGACAAACTGAGCAAGGAGGCTAGGAAGACATGGGTATAGTGTAGGCAGTAAACCAGGAGGCATAATGTCACAGAATGCTGTTGAGAGACAACAAAAATGAGGATTGAAAAACAGGTACTGGATTTAAAGACAAGGAGGTCACTGATAAGCTTATTAAGAGTTATCTTAGCAGAGAGGACAGACCTGTATGGTGACAGGATGTATATATGACTTTGAGAAATACAGACATAGGGGCGCCTGGGTGGCTCAGTCGGTTAAGCGGCCGACTTCGCCTCAGGTCATGATCTCGCGGTCCGTGAGCTCGAGCCCCGCGTCGGGCTCTGGGCTGATGGCTCAGAGCCTGGAGCCTGGTTCAGATTCTGTGTTTCCCTCTCTCTGACCCTCCCCCATTCATGCTCTGTCTCTGTCTGTCTCAAAAATAAATAAACGTTAAAAAATAAAAAATTTAAAAAAAAAAAAAAAGAGAGAAATACAGACATAAAAGGAGAAGACATAGGCCACAGAGTAATCTCTTAGTAAATAATAGTTTTCGTTACTACTATTTTATAGTCATTTAATAAATGTTACAGGTACTTGGGAGTTTTCACTTAAGTACCAAATTTACTTGCTTAGTCCACATTAATTTTTAATGTCAATTTTGCTTTATAAAATATTCAATACATCCAAATGGTTTCAAATTCAAAAGGAACAAACAGTACAGTGAAATGTTTACTTCTCACCCTGTTCCTCAACCCACAGTTTCTTTCCCAGAAGAACCAATATTACGAGTTTAGCTGCTTCATTCTTTTTAACCCTCGCATGGTAAGTATTCAATTATATATGTTACCATACTTTATTTAACCAGTATACTAATGATGGGCATTTAGCTTGTTAAGAGTCTTTTTCTATTACAAATAATAAAGCAATGGATAATCTTGTATGTGTCATTTCACATATGTGTGAGTGTCTTAGGTCTGTCTTTCCAGCTGCAGAGATTCTGGTGGAGATTCTTGTGCAAGTGTTTTATTAGAACATTCTCAGGAGTAAACCTAAGAGAATGAGGGAAGCAGAACAAGGAAGGAGAAGAAGTAAAGCAATAATGTGGTTGCAGATGAAGTCTGGATTCAGTCTGTTCCTTCAGGGAGCTCTGAAGCATAAAGTACAAGCAGCTGCTGTCTGCCTTCAGACAAGGACCAGAACATTTGTACCCTCACTGTGGGAGTGCTGACAACACTGACTCCATCTTTGGCCCTCCACCTTGTTCATGCCTGCACAATGACCTCCCTCGGGACTATGTGTTCCAGACTATGTGTGCCCTGAACAGAATACAGGAAGGTTTGTTCTGACCTTCCCTAAATTGGCACGCAGAAGACATCACTTTAGATAACCAGTAGAGATGACTGGCTCACAGATTGCACCCTTTTAGATAACTACTAGAGGTGACTTACAGACAAAAGTCACCACTTTAGATGACTACCCTTTGACCTCACCACAATGATCCCCTCGCTCTAAAAAAGCTGTAAGTTAAAGTCCAGACTGGGCAGAGAATAGCTGTGTGTTGCCTGGATCCTTGCCCGCCTGATCTCCCCCATCAGTAGGTTGTTCACCCTAAAGAAATTCTGTATATGGTATTGAGTGGCTTGCTCTGTTTTTTGGTCTCAAAGTGTGTTCTCAGTCTGGAGGATATTTTAGTGTCCCTCCCACCACCTTCCAACATCCAAATAGTCACTGGCTACTCCAGGATGGGGGTTGGGGGGGAGGTATGGGAAAACAGCACATAACTCCAGGCACTTTAAGATTCAGGTGGCTCTAATCATCCAAGGGCAATCTTCTGGGGTTGTAGGTGGGAGCTATTCCCAGCAGCTCCCACAGCTGCTGGGGGGATGAGCACACCAAAATGGTAGCAGGGATGCCTGGGGCACCAACAGATTCTGCAACAGTGAGTAAAACTGTAGGATAAATTCCTAGAAGTAAAACTGTTATATGGGACTAACATTGCCAGTTGCCTATTCAAACAATACCCACCCCACCCCTGCCCAGTCCTTCTTCCTAATAGAGCACTGATTTTATTCAAAGTAGATGTGATTTAAAAAATACTCTTTCATCTTCCTTGGCATCTGGGCTGGTCAGGTGACAGTTTTCAAAATAAGATGAAGGTAGTGATGAGGGAGCATAAGGCAAACTGAGGGCAAATCACAAACTAGCACACACACCCCCACACTCTCCCCACCCCCACCCTTCACAACTCCCCCCACCATGGGATATGTGTGATATTCCTCAGGCATTCCTGGCTGCCCAAGAACAAAGGAAAGCAAAGCAAACAAATGGTTAACTGATAGAGATCACAGTCATGCCAGTCCTGAGTCTCCATCAGTTTACAAATATCTTAGTAAATTACAAGAAAAGGACAATCTTATCAATAGCCTGATCTCTAGAAACCTATAGACTCGGTTTCCTGGATCCCCTAATATCACCCTCTCCTTCATAGTGATATGGGAAACAAAGACAAGAAGGAAAGGGCAGGTATAATTAAATTTCTTTATAACCTGCAGCCCATTGACAAATACTTGAGGCAAATACAGAGTAGGAACCCCCTACTGTCATAATGTTAATGCCTTACTAGAGGGAAGACAACCTTAACTTGACAATAGCTGGGGCACCAGTAATCTGAGTCTTCTTTAGCATATGGAAATCCCTTTAAGAAACTTCCTCTTGACTTTACCTCCCCCAACTCCATAATATATAACCAGACACTCTTCACAACCCCAGTGTAGTTCTTTCTGCCCACGGGTCCTGTCCCCGTGCTTTAATAAAATCATCTTTTTGCACCAAAGACATCTCCAAGAATTCTTTCTTGGCCGCCAGCTCCAAACCCCCACCACCACTTCAAAACCCCATCGGGTAGTAGTTTCTGGAGATAGTGTCTCTTTCTGAATAAAAAGATACAGCTTATTTTGTCCTCTTTGCTCTTTACTTCACATCCTTCTTTCTGCCAGGAATGTACACAAATGTGTCTGTAGATGCAGCAACCATCTTGTGGCCATGAGACGGAAAGCAGGAAAATGAATGCCTATGCACTAAAATGGCAGAAGTCAACACAAGCCATGAATGAAAATAGTGTCTTCTTGTACCCAGGCCTTAGTGCAGTAGCATTAGTAATTATTATTACACAAATTTGCGTTCATTTATATGGGATTTTACGAATCCCAAGTGTGCTTTCACAAAATTTACTTCATCTCATTCTTTCAATCCCTCCACCTCTACGTGATAGGTATCAGAACTCTGGGAGACAAAAATCTCCTGCAATATTGAGAGCACATGATTTGCTGATGGCTAATTTTGATCGTTAAACTTTAGCTTGCTCTCCTTCTAAGAAGCTAAGATCCACTACCCTAAAAGTATGGAACTTTTTAATTTGGGGACACAGGACAAAATAATCTTGTAGCATAGAGTATTTTGAAATGGATCTCATACCCCAAATTGAAGTGATAGGGTAGAGCCTCATGAGACTACCAAAGGTCAAAGGAAAGATGCACTAAATGAGAGGGAAAGAGTGCAGAAAGGACGTCCACGCATCACAAAATACAAATTTTTCCCATTCTGAAATTTTGCACTGTAGCCTAGAGAAGAGCAATTTTCCCTATATTTCTGTGTTTCTGCAGGACATTGAGCTATGGACATTGATCTACTATGAAGATGAGAATGTTTAAAGTCTTGCTTTCAAGGATGTTTGTTGCCCTTTAAAGGGTAATAAAACTTATCTTACCTGGAGTCAAAGCCTTACATTCCAGGACAGGGAACTTTCCCTCCTCCCCAGAGATGCCTAAGGAAGGATTTGGGGAACTATCTGCCTATGTGCTCACACATCAAAAGAACAGAAAACCCTGGCTGCAATCTCAAAGAGGCTGGTTTTATCTTCCCTCAGAGACAATTTAGATAATTTAGCTTCCAAAGGGTAACAATCCAAGAATTCTTCCCCTCTGTTCCTAAGGAGAATTAGTTTACACTAGAGGCAAAGACTTTTCTCCCTCCTTCAAGGAAGGGAAAGAAGAAAAGTTATTTCTCTTTCTATAAGGGAGCAGAGTCCCTCATCCCTCCCTACATGTAGGTCTAGCCACCTTGCTCTCATCAGTGTCTCCCTATGTGGGGTTTTAGGCCCGAGAGACTATGCAACAGTGTTAGTCCACCTGGCATTATTGCTGTGAGTAAATAAAAGTTCTAATCTCTCATTCAGAGACCTGTTTTTGCTAGCACCTCCCCCCAACCCCACCTTCCTATCTACCTATCTCTATGCAAACAGGGTAGCATCTAATATTCATCTTCGTTTCTGATTTGACATAATCTCCCTTTAAGAAATTAATGAATTACTCTCTTTAATAATGATTCAACCAACATTGAGTTTCTAATATGTATACAATGTCACTTACACATTTTGCTGCCTAAAATGGAAGAAATCTAAACATGAAGAAACATTGGAAAAAATCTTAATTGGCTAACATTCTAAAAGCATTGGTCTATGTGCTTCAAAAACATCAATGTCAAAAAAAGAAAAGTCAATGTCAAAGAAGACAAAGTCTGAGGAACTGTTCCAGATCAGAGGAGACTAAAGGGACACAGGAGCTGAATGAAAAGTGAGAAGGGGAAGGAGGGCATTACTGAAACAACTGGCAAAATTTGTACATGGATTGTATATTCACAGCAACAGTGTATTGATGTCAAAATTCCTGAATTTGGTAATTATACTGTGGTTTTGTATGACAATACCTTTTTCTTAAGGATGGATGCTAAATTACATCATGATCCCTGTAACTTAGTTTCAAAGGGAGAAAGAAAAAGAATCAAATCTGGCAAAATGTTTACTAAACATTATTGACCTGGGTAAAGGGGGTTCCAGAGCTCATGATAGTATTCTTGTAACTTTTCTCTAATTTACAACTTTTTTCAAAATAAACAAAAGTATGGGCACCTGGGTGGCTCAGTCAGTTAAGCATCCAGCTTGAGCTCAGTTGATCTTACATTTCATGAGTTTGAGCCCTGAGTCAGGTTCTCTGCTGTCAGCACAGAGCCCACTTCAGATCCTCTGTCCCCCATTCTCTCTGCTCCTCCCGCACTGGTTCTCTCTCTCTCAAAAATAAATAAACGTTAAAAAAATTAAAAATTAAAAATAAATAAATAAATAAATAAATACATGGAAAAGAAATCCCATCAAGAGAGTCTAATATGTGGAAGGCTCTGAGCTAACCAGAGCCCCAGAGAGAGAGTAATGGATGTGATAAATTCCTGGGCCTCAAAATCTGACATTTAGTGAAGAAGGCAAATGAGGAAACTGATATCATGTGATAAAATTAAAAAGCATATCATTTTAGAGTATGTTTATGACCATTTTCTTCATGTGGCTTATGTGATATTCCTCTGCCTTTCTTTAAAAGTTGATATATTTTGAGAGACAGAGAGAGAGCATGCAAGCAGGGGAAGACCTATCAGGGCAGACCCAGACTCAGGGCTTGATCCCACAAACCAGGAGATCATGATCTGAGCCAAAATCAAGAGTCAGCGGCTTAACCAACTGAGCCACCCATGCACCACATCACCCTTCTATCTCTTGATCCCCCTCCTATCTCCCTACTACGTGTCAGTATCCTTTGCTAATTCCTCTACATCTTCCCACAGAACTCACTCTTTGGACTTCTTCCCTTCTCTGTCTACTCTTGCTCAGGTGGACTTAACTAGTTACATGGCTTTAAAAACCATCTACAAGCTGATAACTCCCCAATTTATATATCTAGCCTGAGCCTCTCCTCTGAACTTCTACCTACTTCACACCCCGACTTGAATGTCAGGGATCACAAACTCAACTTCTCCAAAAACAAATTCCCGATTTTCTTTCAATCCTACCTTTCCTCAAAAATATTTGCAAACCATCTGACAAAGGACTTGACTCCAGAATATGGAAAGAACTCTCAAAATGCAGAAATAAGAAAATAAATAGGCTTCTTTTTATTTTTTATTTTTTAAAAGTTTTATTTATTTATTTTGAGAGAGAGTGCGCATGCACACACATGAGCAGGGGAGGGGCAGAGAGAGACAGAGACAGAGACAGATTTCCATGCAGGCTCCATGCTGTCAGCATGTCGGACTCAATTTCACAAACCATGAGATCGTGACCTGAGCTAAACCAAGAAATGGATGCTTAACCAACTGAGCCACCCAAATGCCCCAATAGCCTTCTTTTTAAAAGATTTAAACAATCACTTCACCAAATAGGATGTACGGATGGCAAATAAGCCTATGAAGAGATGTTCAACATCACTAGTCATTAGGGAAATGCAAATTAAAACTACAATGAAAATGAAATACTATGTACCTATTAGCATGACTACACACACACACAAAAACCTGACAATACCAAGTGCTGGTGAGGACTCAAAGTAACTGGCATCCTTATATTTTGCTGGTGAGACTGCAGAATAGGACAGCCAATTTAGAAAACTCTTTAGCAGTTTCTTTTAAAGTTAAACATACACTTTGCACATTTATCTGAAGGAATGAAAATCTATGTTCACACAAAAAACCTGTATGTGAATGTTTAAAGCAGCTTTATCAATAATCACCAAAACCTGGAAACAACCCAATCTTCCCCAACTGGGAAAAACAAAAAAAAATCCTACCCTTCCTATAGCATTACCCAGCTCAGTGAAGAAAAACTTTTCTTGCATGTTTAGGGCAAAAATCTTGGAATCATCTTTGATGTCTTTCTCTCAAACTCTCCATGAATCCTTTAACAAATTACATCAGCTTTAAAATCAAAATGTACGATAACCATAACTGCCCATCCCATAGCACTTCACTGCTACCACCATGTTCCAAACCATCATCATTTCTTGCCCAGATAATTGCAATAACTTTCTAATTAATCTCTACATTTCTTTGTAGCTGTTCTTCATGCTGTTGAAAATTGACACCAGATCATGTCACATTTTGGCTCAAGGCCTCAATGACATTCTATCTCACTCATGATTTTACAAGCAACACCCAGCCCTCGCCTCCCTACTTCTCCTTTTATTCTTCCCATTGGTCCCTCAGCTCCAGCCACACTGGCTTCTTTTCGGTTTCCTGAACGCAAGCATGCTTCTATACCTCAGGACCTTGGCACTTACTTTTCCTTCTGTTTGGAAGACTATTTCATCGCATAACCATATGGCTTCCTCCCTTACATCCTTCAGGTCTCTATTTAGATGTCACCTTCACGGAGAAGATCTCCCTGACCACCCTACAAACTATTTGGTATTTCTGCCACCCACCCCTAGGACAGCCTAACCCGCCTTGCTCTTATTTTTCTCCATAGCACCTATTACTATTTAATATATTATCTATTTATTTGTTGTTTTTGTGTTCCCCAATTGAATGCAAACAAAAACTTCGTCTTCACACTGTATTATCTCTACACCTAAACCGATGCCTGTCATATACTAGGTGCCCAATAAACATTTGCTGAATGTACGAATAAATGAATCTTAACAGAATGCAAGAAACACACATAGAATTTACATAGAATTGTAAATAACCGTTATATTTGGTTAAAAGCCTTGGAAAATGGAAAACAAGGACATATAGATATGGGTATTTGGAGGGTTTTCAGTTCTATGGGAAAATTGCCCTGGTCAGCAATAAAGAAGAATGAAGTTGAATAGCTGGCTCTCAGACAAGAGATAAAAGAATGAAGATCAAATTGTGCTTCAGACTTGAGACAACCAGATCTTACTTACCGAGTAAGCCAAGAACACATTGGAAGCTGGCCCAGGGCGTAGGTAAAGGGCTCCACAAAGCAGGACTCCCCAGGCATGCACTGGTTACCAAAGAGATGAGCCTCCTCTTGAGGATAATATTATAATGAGAAATGAAGAAAATCATCACTAAGCATATTGATCTAATCAGTGCCACCTTGGAGAAAGACCTGGGGGAGATGTAACCATGGATCAAGGATAAGAATACCTGAGTACAGATTTTAGACTGTAAATAAAAATAAACTTGGGCTCAAGAACTTCATGGTTATTGAATATCCATGAACCTTTCTCCAGCTAGATTCACAACTGGGGTTTGTAGTTATAAATTTGACCTTTGAATCAACAACATTGATTCATATTATACTTCAATAAAAACAAGTTGGTTTTTTTGTTTTATTTTGTTTTGTTTTTCCTGAAATGAAACAGAACTTATTCCCCAGGTAGTTTGTGTGCCCTGGCAGGGAATGGATGCCTATGGCCTCTTACTGCTTGGTTTGCTTTCTCTGCCTCTTACTACAGTTACAAAGAGACTATCTAGACAGGGAGAGTACCAAAGAGAAAAGCAATGCAAATCAACATTTAATATACAGTGGATGATGTGCACTAGTCATTTTGCAATGTATATAAATATCAGATCATTAAATCATACACCTGAAACTAATATAATATTATATGTCAATTTTACCTCAATAAAAAATTACACATACATACATATGTATTCACATACTGTGTGATGGTGCAGGTAAGTAATATTAGTAATTATCATTATTAAAAGGTTATATTTATACAGTACTTTACAAAGTCAAGTGTGCGGTATACTCTTGTTTCATTCTCGCTACTGCCCCCTTGAGTTAGGTGTCAACACTCCCACTTACAGTGAAGAAATTGGGGCTCAAGCAGGCTAAGAGGCCTTGCTCAAAGTTATTCAGCTGTGACCTACACCTAGATTGAAGATATGTGCTGGCGTGTCCGGTATAGTCCCCATTTATGCCTGTTCTCCTAGTGTAATTATTAATAGCAACTCTTTCACTCTCCCAAGTCTCCTACTTGGACAATAAACTTTATGGTGACTCTGTCAAAACCTGCTTCTTTCATTCACTTAATTCCAATCTTTTATTTCATTATTGCTTTGTTTCTTCCACTTATAGCAGCTCAGGGTGGTTATAACATCCTAAAGAGCTGGCTTCAGACCATGGGATCACTTCTATGATAAGGATATTTCTATGAGAAAGGATATTTCAGGTTGCAAACAAATTCAACCAGTAACTTTTAAAATGGAGAATTATCAGTATAGTCTACTAAACGATCAGGGTCTAAATCCTAGCTCTACTACTTCCTAACTATGTGGCTTTGGGGAAAATAATATGGAAAAAATCAGTCAGAGCACCATTAGCATAAGACTTTATTTTAAAATATTGGTCCCAAGAAGTCTCTGGAAGGAGCTAGAGAACAGTTTATCTTCGGGAAGGAAGGGGCAAGAATCTCATAGAATTTTAGCTGGTGTTGAGTAGGAGACTATCAGCCAAAATTCAGCTAGTTTGGGGAATAGCTGGTCAGAAAAGTGTCTTGAAAGAAGAGGAAATGGTACTGCAGATTACCAGCCATTATTTGGGCAACTTGAATTTATCAACATAGATGGGAGAGACAGATAGGGACTAGGATCCTGTGCAAGAAGAACGGGAGAAACAATTCAGGCAAAGTAGACATACAGGGGCCACATGGAAAACTCTTGCATCCTCAGGGACTCTTACATAAATTTTCCTCTCTCCCAAACTCAAATGTCCTCACCACAAAACAAAAGGATATATAATACATACCTCCCAAGTTGTTCAGAAGAGTAAATATGTTATTAAATATAAAGCAGGCAAAACAGTGACTGACACAATTCATTTGGAAGGGGGTCAGTAACAAAAGGAGGCTTGGATTGGCATTAGTGTCTACGTAATTTTTTTTTTTTTTTTTTTGAGAGAGAGAGAGAGGATGCAAGTGAGCGAGAGGCAGAGGAAGAGAGAGAGAATCCCACAAGGGGCAGAGAGGGAGAGGGAGAGAAGCAGGGTTCATGTTCACCTGAAGCAGGGCTTGTGTTCACCCGCAAGGGGGCTTGTGGTCACCCGATGTGGGACTTAACTCACTAACTGTGAGATCATGACCTGAGCCAAAGTCAGATACATAACGACTGAGCCACCCAGGCGCCTGCTTCCATAATTTTAATAAACTCTTCCACATACATCCTCTGATGTGGAAAATGACTTGTTCTCAAAGAACTAGCTCAACACTAATCCCTATGACACTGTACCATTCGCCATCCTTCTCAGCCCAACCAAGTTGCCATCTCTAAAAGCCAACATTCTGGATCTTTTTTTTTTTTTTAATTTTTTTTTTCAACGTTTTTTATTTATTTTTTGGGACAGAGAGAGACAGAGCATGAACGGGGGAGGGGCAGAGAGAGAGGGAGACACAGAATCGGAAACAGGCTCCAGGCTCCGAGCCATCAGCCCAGAGCCTGACGCGGGGCTCTAACTCACCGACCGCGAGATCGTGACCTGGCTGAAGTCGGACGCTTAACCGACTGCGCCACCCAGGCGCCCCAACAACATTCTGGATCTTTAAGGGAGAGCTAAGGGACTTTCCCAAGCCTTTCTTGTATTTGCATAATAAATTCATCATTTTCTACTTAGATTACATATTATAGGCCAATAAATAAAACACAATTTACTACAGAAGCTTTGATTCATAGTTTCCGTAAGTTTGAGAAAAAATCAATTATTCATAATAAAGGATGAAAACTTCAAAAGCCATATGAGATGAGGGGTAGAGAGTATGCCTAGAAATTTTGGAGTCAGGGGACTTCCCAAGCTGTCGTTGGACCTCACCCACTCAATAGGTTGGAACACAGACCGGTGATTCATAGTAGTTTGAAGGTGTTTTATTTGGTACTCATTACTTAGAGGTTTTACTATATTTTCCTTGGGGGAAAGAAATTCCTTTTTTTCTTTCCTTTTTCCCTTTTTTTTTTTTTTTTTTTTTTTGGCTCTTTGAAAATAAGGTAGATTTCTTCAGATGTCAAAAGTATTAATGACTAATCCAATAGCTTCTCTTTAGCACTAAGCCTAAAAGAATGGTGATTAATTCCCATCTGCTGTTTAGTAGTTTCATTCCCAGAAATCACAAATTTTCCATTATTTTCTTGCCAGAACTGTCCAAATTCTGTCCAGAACCAAAAGCTCTGGTGATATGAACAGTTTCTATTGTAAGTTTCAACATTCTACACATTTTTACCCTATCTGTACAACAGCACAAAGAGCTTTATAGAGATACATGCTGCTATTAATCAAGGTCTGAAAAGGCTGTCCATTTTTTCCTGTGTTCATGTAGAAAGGTAACTCTTTTACAAAGGAAATTATTGTTTCTAAATTCAAGGTTTATATTTTTGGCATCAGAATATCCCCATTTCATCCCAAGATTATACAAATATTCATTAGGGTTTCTTTTCCTTTGATATTTACTGTTTTACGACAAGTGTTTCATTTCATTTTGCTCCTTTATATTTTCTGTATTTTAAGTTGAACAAGTTTTACTTTTATAAGAAAAAAGATAGAAAATAATTTTAAGAAAAAAGATAAAAAATAATTTTTAAAAAATTCACATATAGGGGCGCCTGGGTGGCGCAGTCGGTTAAGCGTCCGACTTCAGCCAGGTCACGATCTCGCGGTCCGTGAGTTTGAGCCCCACGTCAGGCTCTGGGCTGATGGCTCGGAGCCTGGAGCCTGTTTCCGATTCTGTGTCTCCCTGTCTCTCTGCCCCTCCCCCGTTCATGCTCTGTCTCTCTCTGTCCCAAAAATCAATAAAAAACGTTGAAAAAAATTTTTTTTTTAAAATTCACATACATACAGGTTCACACAGCATCAAATAAATAAGGTTAAGACAATACGGGCATAAAGAGTTCCAAGAAAAACAGATGGAAACAAGAGCAGCAAAAGATGTTTTGCAAAGGCAGTGGCATTGAAATGGCCTTAAGCAGAAGCAATGTAGGTTAAGAGAAGAAGGAAAGGAGGGCAGAGGATTAGGGGAAGGAGAGATGCAACAAAGCATTGTGAAGTTTATGTGAAGGGGGGAATTGGTTTGTCTCAAGTGTAATATTTATGCAAAAGAGAAAACTGGGGGGGATATAGGATCCACATTGTAAAGACTTTAGAATTAGGATTAAAGGAACTTTATTTTGCAAAACTCAGACACAAATTGAAGAACTGACTAGAGTTTTAACTTGCATTTGCAAAGGAGACAAGTTAATACAGAACTGGCTCACCTATTCAAGAAAATAGAAGTCTTTGAATTTAAAAAAATCACAAGGTCAGGAGATAACTCCATTTGTTCGTTGGTAGTCAGTAATTCTGATTAGATAGCTTTGGGGTCCATTTTGATAAAAAAGAAAAACAAAATGTTTCTTTTGAATAAAAAATAACTTTATGGCTTATCTTAGAATTCAAGGCTTTTAGAATATTCCTGTTTTTTTAAGACTTGTCTTAGAGTGAAATGCTTTTAGAAATGTCAGCCTTTTTTAGGCTTTAGTACATCATGGGCTTGATTAGTCATTATTGTGGACAGGGTTAGACAACAGTTTTCTTTGCCATATTATATAAACTAGAGTGTAGAGCTTCAAACATCTGGAGGCTTCAAGATGGGCTGTGATCATATAGGTTGTGCACTGCACAACTGTAGGGGGTGCTATGTACATAGTGCCCCCTGGAATTATACAACGCAAAATCTGCTCAGCTATACTTGGAAACTTAGAAGCCAGGCGAGGAACATAAATCAGTGAAGCATATGACCCACCTAAAGGATTCCAACTAATTAAACAATGTTCAGAACATTGGAGCAATAAAACAAATTTGCAGACTATATCCAGCCTTGGAGATCCACTTTGCCACCTCTGCTATAGAATGTAGAAACAGTCAATATTTTTGAGCAATGTAATGATGCATTAAAAAGGTCTATAAAATGAATTATAGAGCAAAAAGACTAGAAAGAAGGAGACCAGTAAGAAAACTTACTTCAATAATCTAGAATGGAGGAGAAAAGAGCCTGGCCTAGGCCTATGGTAATAGGATAGAAAGGAAAGAATTCTTAGGATTCAATGATAGAATTGATGACTTCCCACAAGGAAGGAAAAAAAAGGAGTCTGGAGTAATGCAAAGCTTTGAATGTAGGTCCTTAGGAGAATACTTGGAGAAAAAAATGTTTACCTTTGAAATAATTTCAGATATTATTTTTAAAAGATTTTTAGGGGCGCCTGGGTGACTCAGTCTATTGAGTGAGCAACTCTTGGTTTCAGCTCAGGTCATGATCTCCCAATTCATGAGATCAAGCCCCATGTCTGGCTCTGCACTGAAGGCAAGGAGCCTGCTTGGGATTCTCTGCTGATTGTTCAGAGCCTGGAGCCTGCTTCAGATTCTGTGTCTCCCTCTCTCTCTGCCCCTCCCCAGCTCATGATCTCTCTTTCTCTTTTTCTCTCTCTCAAAAATAAACACTAAGGGCTCCTGGGTGGCGCAGTCGGTTAAGCGTCCGACTTCAGCCAGGTCACGATCTCGCGGTCCGTGAGTTCGAGCCCCGCGTCAGGCTCTGGGCTGATGGCTCAGAGCCTGGAGCCTATTTCCGATTCTGTGTCTCTCTCTCTCTCTCTGCCCCTACCCCATTCATGCTCTGTCTCTCTCTGTCCCAAAAATAAATTAAAAAGTTGAAAAAAAAATTAAAAAAATAAAAAAAATAAAAAATAAATAAACACTAAAAAAATTTTTTTTAATATGTGGGAAAGAAGCAGAAAAAGGAAGAAAGGAATTGGAAAAACTATGCAAAAATGTTAACAGTGACTGTCTTTAAGTAATGTGGTTACAAGTTATAATTCTCTTCTTCATACTTACATGCAGTTTCCAAATTTTCTTCAATGGATGTGTTAAGTTTATAATTAAAAAAAAATTGTTTTAATACACTAAGGGTCTCACCTTTTATATAATCCCTAAATTAAATCTCCATTGTTTTCTTTTTGTGACAACTATTTGCAATAGCAAATGCTAACAGGTTAGCTTTTCAGTGTTGGGAAAACAGATCTTGTTCTAGGGTGCTAAATACAATCCTTGCAATCTCAAAGAACTAAATATGTGGGGTGCCTGGATGGCTCAGTCAGTTAAGCACCTGATTCAGCTCAGGTCATGATGTCATGGTTTGTGAGTTCAAGCCCTGCATCAGGCTCTGTGCTGACAGCTTGGAGCCTGGAGCCTGTGTCTCCCTCTTTGCCACTGCCCCACTTGCACTCTGTTCCTCTCTCACAAATAAATAAAACATAAAAAAAAAATTTAATAAAAGAAATAAATATTTAATATTTTCCAGTGATAAAGACTTGTTTTAGACGTTATTTTTTGACTCAAAAATTAATTTCAAATGTGTTAATAATTTTGTTTAAAAGACATGATTTTGTTTCCTTTTTTTTTTTTAGCATTAGCTATTAGCCTTTCTCTAGTGCATTCAAGACTTAAAGACCATTCAAGCTTTTGCCAAGAACACAAAAATTCAAGGTAAGTAGAAACGATAATAGTATCAACAATAAAAATAATAATGTTTATAGATTTAAAAAATAGCTTCACAAATATTTCATACAGGGCTCATTTGACTTTTAAGAAAAAAATAGAATGTAATAATGGCAGGGTTTTTTTTAGCTCTACTTTGTGGGGGAGACACTGAGACTCAGAGAGGTGAATATCTTGCTCAGTATCATATAGCTACTAAATAGTAAAATCAGAATTCAAATCAAGATCTTCCATATCCAAGTACTGTAATTTTTCCTATAGAGTATTAATGGGAAACCATGAAAACTATGCCCTGTCCACCTTGTTAAACCCTTCTCTGTACTGACAGAAGGGCCGGTTAATCTTGTCACCTTTGCCTGGTCCCATGACCCGGCCAAGCTCCAGACTCTCACTGTGGTCCATCCTGCTCCAAACTAGGGAAACCCAAAATACAACAAAGGAGAATAGATAGCAATAAAAAATGAAAAACAAAAACAGAAACAAAAACGAAAAACACCTCTTTTGTTAAGGAAAAAAACCCACTGTCTTTCATTTCTTTGAGGCATATTTGTCATTTTAAAATTTGTACAATGGTTTGCATATAAATCCTTCCTAAAATGAATACAAGAGTAACGGTCTGAGACAAATAATGGAAATGACTGAAAATTCACAAGTTTATTAATGCAATAAGTCACATCCACCAGCAGAATAATTGTTTATGTATGAATCTTTTACTTAAAAGTTTTTTTAATGTTTATTTTTTTTATTTTTTTAATGTTTGTTTATTTTTGAGTGAGAGTGGGGGAGGGGAAAACAGAGAGGGAGACACAGAATCTGAACCAGGCTCCAGACTGAGCTGTTAACACAGAGCCTGATGTGGGGCTGGAACCCACAAATTGTGAGATCATGCCTTGAGCCGAAGTCAGACGCTTAACCACTTAACTGACTGAGATACCCAGGTGCCCCTTTAATGTTTATTTTTGAGAGAGAGAGAGAGACTGAGCATGAGTAGGGGAGGGGCAGAGAGAGAGGGACACACAGAATCTAAAGCAGGCTCTAGGCTCCCAGCTGTCAACACAGAGCCCGACATGGGGCTCGAACTCACGAACCGTGAGATCATGACCTGAGCCGAAGTCTGATGCTTAACCAACTGAGCCACACAGGCGCTCCTGCATGAATCTTATACTTATCATTAATGGTTAAAAGTGGGGCACAACTCTCTTGGATGACCTGAAGCAGAACTTCAAGAATCAGCTTCAGTTCCACCTGGTTATATCCTCAAAATTAGTTTTCCCTTCATACTTCTTTTATATGATCCCATTTGGCAGTTACGCTCACTTGCTGGAAGAATTTCTCATTGTTCTGTGATCAAGGGTATCATTTGTCTTCACTGATACTCTACTGTTCGTCATGCAAACATGATTTTTGCTTTGAACACAACTTTGATTTGATACGTTCTCAGATTGTTCTTCAGGCATGCATGGGTTCTCTGTATGTATCATTTTTTTCTGCCTGAATTATTAACTTTGCAAATATACTATTTGGGTATTTGTTCATGCTTTTATGCTAACACCCATACCACTTTGTTCAGTAAAGCCTTATTGTTGGATAATTTGGATATACTAGCAAATAGCTCATCTGTCACTCTACTATTTTAAAAGCAACCACTGCTTTCTCTAAAGTTTATAACATTATAACATTATAACATTCTCTAAAGTTTAAACATTTTTCAGATGAATCATTAAATGGATACTAGCTAAAAGGTAGTATAGACAAATTCCAATGGGATGTTACAAAAAAGTAGGAGATTCTAAAGTGGTTTTTTTGAGTAATAAAAATAGTTAAAGTCTAGTTGTAAGTTAGAATGTGAAATATTTTAAGATACCAAGTGTAAGCAATAAAAGATAAGCTTAAAGAATAAGAACTTGTAAAAATGACCAGACTTGATAACGTCTCAGAGAAAGCAAAGAACATCCTCCTGCCCAAAGCCAATCCCTCCTGTATTATTTATCTACTTATGCAGATGGGGTTCAGAACACGCTATCCCAAAATATGAGTCCTGAGTGTTTTAAGCTGAAGGAGTTTGAGAAAACAAGCAGAAGCAAGATCACTCTGACCTTCTTCCTACCCTTCTGCCTTGAAACGGGTCATAAAGCCCTCATGTGAGAGGCGCCTTCCCTAAATGTGGTGGAAAGGAGCATCTTTATCTCCAAAGACAAAAGGACACTAAGAAGAATCCGAGCAAACAGGCCTTGCTAAGTATGCTACTATAGTTACCTCATACTCCCTTCATCTATCGTATTCCTCCACAACAATCCACCCTCCAGCAAACCTAGCATCAAAATACTGAGGTCTGTTTCTTTGGGTCTTCATTTCCTTTTGAAGGCTCCTGTGTCACATAACACTTGTATTAAATTTGTATGCTTTTCTCTTGCTAATCTGTCTTTGCCGGTTTAATTTTCAGACCCAGCCAGGGACCTTAACAGGGTTGAAGAAAACTTTTTCCTCCCCTACACCGCATAGCAAATTACGGAGACTTAGCAGCTTAAAACAATAAACACTTATTATCTCACACCATTTCAAATGGTGAGGAATCTGGGAACAGCTTAGCTGAGTGTTGCTGCCTCAGAATATCTCATGAGGTTACAGCCAAACTGTCAGCCAGCGCCGCGGTCATATGAAGACTTAACAGAGCTGGAGGATCCCCTCCCAAGCCTGTCACTTGGTTGTCAGCAAGAAGCCTCAGCTCATCACCATGTGTGCCCTCTCCATAGGACTGCTTATGCAATGGCAGCTGGCCTCCCCCAGAGCAAATGACAAGGGAGAGAGAAGGCACCAAGATGAAACTACAGTGTCTTTTATAACCTCATCTCAGAAGTGACATAGCACCATTTTTGTTGTATCCAATCGGTCACAAAGACCATCCCTGATACTATATGGGAGGAGGTGACACAAGGGTGTGAATACGGGGATGCGGGGCTCATGGGGGGACATCCTGGAACCTGGCTACCTCCCTTCCCTTGTATCCTTTATTCTCTTCTCCGGCTCCCATCACCCTTGTGCTCTTTCAACTTAAACTACTTTGTCCTTACTAGCTCTTCTATCTTGGTTCTAGACACTCTGACACTATCCTCTGAAACTTCACTTGTATACCTTCTTGGGAAAAAAGAAAAAACAAAGTCCTTCCTAAACTGTTCTTCCTAGTTCAACTCTAGTTACCAGTCTCCATGGCTGAATTCCTGAAAGAGAAATCCACACACGCTTACACTTCTTCACCTGGTCCACAGAAATCTGACCTGCACCCCAACCTGTCCAATGGAACTGTAATCCCAGGTCACTGGAACATTGCTAGGAGTTCTTCATTTAAAATTCTAATACATTTGGGGCGCCTGGGTGGCTCAGTTGGTTAAGTATCTGACTTCGGCTCAGGCTGTGAATTCACTGCTCGTGTGTTCAAGCCCTGCATCGGGCTCCGTGCTGACAGCTCAGAGCCTGGAGCCTGTTTCAGATTCTCTGTCTCCCTCTCTCTCTGCTCAAAAATAAATAAACATTTAAAAATGTAAATTCCAACACATTTTCAGTCCTTACTTAATCTCTGCATCATTTGTTTTCCATGAATTTCTTTTCCCTTGGCTGCTGTGACACCATTCCTCCCTGGCTTTTGTTCTAATTTCATGACTATTTCTTACTTCCATGGCTGACCTTTTTCCTTTACCTCTCTGTAAGTATTGGTATTCTCTGCAATTCAACCCTCACCTCTTTTTCTTATTGTTTTAAACACTCTCCCTTTTTTCTATTCCAGTGGCTTTTGCTACCATCTGTATGCAGCTAACTGCCAAATCTAAATCTCCAGATTCCTTCTCTTTCTTGAACTTCACACCATTATAACCAACTCCTTGCTTAAGACTATGAAAGCCCCACAGGTTTCTCAATAGATAGATGTGTTGACTCAGTTTGAGGAGATCAGTTACTTCTGAGAACTTGTAATTGGGAGGGGAAACCTTAATAAAAAAAGAAAGTATTATATATATATATACATATATATATATATATATGTATATATATTTTTTTTTTTTGAGAGAGAGAGAGAGAGAGAGATGGAACACAAGTGGTGGAGGGGCACAGAGAGAAAGGGACAGAAGATTCAAAGCAGGCTCCCTGCTGACAGCAGCGACCCCGATGTGGGACTCGAACTCACAAACTGTGAGATCATGACCTGAGCTGAAGTCAGACACTCACCCAACTGAGTCACCCAGGCATCCAAAAAAAAGTATTCTAAAGGAAGCCTTATCTCCAAACAGAGTTTTATCCATTTGGCACAACCTTTAGTGCAAAGGCATGATGGAGTGTGATCCCAGCAAAGGGTTTCCCTGTCTTCCTAGGAGAAGCCACCAATTTATCCACCAAGCCATTATTCACCATTTTAGTTCAAGATAAAGAAGAGTCAGCAGCTCACTGTCAAAATCAGTTCATGCAGAGATTGGTAAAATCAAGAGCTGCATGCAGCTTCGTAATCAACTCCTATTCGCCAGCACCACCTTCAGACACTTCACGGTGGCTGTGCCAAGGCTCCCAGGACCTTGCCACATTCTGTCCTCCTGGACAAATTGTCCAGCGAAGACCAGCTTCTCCCTGGAATGCTCAGGGTTTCAGACCTAAACTGCTCCCAAACTATTGTCACGAGACCACACTCTGAGTCACGTCCCACCGTGTGTTGTTAGCACAGATGCTGGGTCCACAACCTGCAGCTGTTGTTAATGCAGCTACTCATGCCGTCCTCACATCCTCACATTTCCACCATATAAATGTGCTGTGAGCAAGAGTTCATCATGTTCAATAACGTCGTGATGCCCAGACACATGGTCCCAGGTAGCAGCCTGCTGTTCATATGCCCACAGGGTCAGAAACATTGAACATTTCCACGTTGGTATGTGCTCCTCTCATGGGCAAAACTAGACGTCAGGTGCATAGGTGTTTCCTTTTATTCAAGCCACAAACCTTATTTTTGCCAGTGAAGTCACTGGCATTGAGACTGAGCACCCAGAATTTCTTCGTATCTTGGAGCCTCCAGAGCCTCATTCTAAGGCTAATGTAACCATCTCTGTGCTTTAAGCCCATCTAGTCAAGAGACTGCCAGAAACCAGCCAGCAAGTGCTACTGTGGTTCTAAGGTATAAAACTGATCAGGGATCACAAGAAAAACTCATGTTTCAGGGTGCCTGGGTGGCTCAGTCCATTAAGCATCCAACTCTTGAGTTTGGCTCAGGTCATGATCTCACAGTTCCTGAGTTCAAGCCCCACATCAGGCTCTGCACTGACAGCGTGGATGGAGCTTGTTTGGGATTCTCTGTCTTCCTCTCTCTCTGACCCTCCCCGCTCATGTTCTTTCTCTCTCTCAAAAATAAATAAACATTTAAAAAAATAAAAAGAAGAAAAATTATGTTTCATCCAGGGAAAAATATGAAAACATTGAAAAACTTTAGTAGTTGTGGGGGGAGAGAATTGTAAAATAAAACAAAATTTTAAATAGAAAAAATGTGATGGGGTGCCTGGTTGGCTCAATTTCAGCTCAGGTCATAATCCCAGTGCCATGGGATCAAGCCCCATGTTTGGCTCTATGCTCAGAGTGAAGCCTGCTTGAGATTCTATTCTCTCTTTCTCTCTTTCTCTCTCTTTCTCTCCCCGCCCCCCCCCCCCGCCCTTCTCCCCTGCTTGTGCATGCATACTCTCTCTCAAGTGGGAAATAAATAAATAAATAAACAAATAAATAGAATATTTGCAACATATGTACTGAGAAAATGCCATGTCTAACAAACTTAATGCTAGTTCTAGATTATTTACGGTGAAAAGGCAGAGAAGAAGAAAGGAAGGAAGGGAAGAGTAAGGAAAAGTGAGGGGGAAGGGAAGGAAAGAGAAAAGTATATACAAAAAGCTTCTTTATCTAGAAATTAATAAGAAAATACAAGGTTTGGCTCCAGATACTCTGAAACTACCTTTGGAAGTTAGTCGGGATTCCTTTCTCTTATAGCACTATTTTTTTACTTATTGAGATTGCATAAATTTATGGCTGATGTTGTTTTACACTGATATGCTTGTATTTTTGTTATTTTGAGAATGCTTTATAGACTCTTGTAACCAAGACATAATTCACAGATGAAATATAAAATATGAAATATTAATAAGGGGATTAAGAGTATACTTATCTTGAGCACTGAGAAATGTACAGAACTGATGAATCATTATATTGTACACCTGAAACTAATACACCTCTGTATGTTAATTATACGTCAATTAAAAAAGACATAATTTGCGCCCTTTACTACATTAATTATTTAGAGCCACATGTAATCTTGATATTCTGATGTTTGGGAAAAAGGCACAAAAAGTTTCCAATAGTGTCTCTAGTACTGGAACAAACCAGGAGCATTCTGATCCTAACAGCTGTTCAAAGACTGAATAGTACTGACTTCCACACATACCAGAAGCCTACGTTAGAAGGTAAGCTAGCAGATATGACCTTCAAGTCCACCATCATCAAATTAAGACAAAGAATTTCAACAGCAGAGCAACCCCACTCCATCCATCTGCCCAGTCTAGGTCTGCATATTGCACAGTGGTACCTATATGCCAAAGGAACCACTGAAGCACTCCAAGTATTACTTATTATAGGATGTAGGTAATGGAAAGGAGACTCTTACCATTGTTGTCATCAACATTGTCAATCTGGGATGGCTTTGATCATATATGGTTTTTCAAAAGTTTATTCTCATGAGCTAGGTTTGAGACATCACAACACTGGCATGAATCACAAGATCAATAAAACCTTCCAAGCTTCTGCAAACCTAGTACCTCTGTCTCCTTGACATTCTCCTGTTATGCTTAAGACAGGCTGTTGAGATTGAGTGGGAGGCTAAATGGGCAGCTTGAAGAAAATTATAAATGTTTGTAAAATCTGCTGAGGGAATTTTGGAGAAGCAGATGGCCCAGAACAAATAAAGATTGCCAAGCTCTGTTGGAGTTTCACCTGAATTTAGAGGTCATGGATTTATTGTGGCTCTTACATGCCAGAACCATTAGGTTTGTTTTCACATTTAATGCTCGTGACATCCATGTATGTATATGTAATTTGTCTTGATTTTACAAAATTTAAGGCACTAATATAAGCTTCTACAGCTAGCACATTAGGGTCTCATGGTTGCAAACAACAGAAAATTACTCTGGCTAATAGAAGATAAAAAGCAATTTCATTGAAAGGATATGTGCAAGCTATCAAAACAAAGGGGAGGCTAATGAACCAGTATGTAAAGAACAAAATGTTTTCACAGGTCTTGGTAGTAGAAACAAATAGCTGCCTATGTGAATCACTTAATGCTTTGGATCACTCCATTCCAGAGTCCAGTTCCAGAGAGAGAGAAACTGTTTGTCCTAGCAAGGCTCATATGCTTAGGGGAGCTGCCTCCAAGCCTAGAGGGTTGGACAGGTAATTCACGAAAGAATTGTGATGCTGTTGCCAAAAGAAAAGGGGTTGGATGATGGTGAGCAAAAATTAATAAATGTCTGCTATAGATAAAAGAATAAAAGCTTCAGAATTAAGATCTGAATCTATATTTGTCACATGTAAAACCTAATATGGTATGTTCTTTGCCAACTTGCCTCCTAATGGGAATGAAGAAGACAATTGTTTGGGGGTTACAGTACAGGTGGAACAGGAGAGTAAGAATGTGAGAGGGTCAGGAAGCCTGCAAATGATGACGGGTGGTAGGGCCTCCAAGCTAGGGACGAAAGTGAGGCCAGGGGTGCCTCGGTGGCTCAGTCAGTTAAGCATCTGACTTTTGATTTCGGCTCAGGTCATGATCTCACCGTTCGTGGGTTCGAGCCACACATCGGACTCTCTGCTGGCAGCATGGAGCCTGCTTGGAATTTTCTCTCCCTCTCTCTCCCTTTCTCTCTGCCCCTCCCCTGCTCACAAGGTTTCTCTCTCTCAAAATAAATAAATAAACTTAAAAAAAAAAAAAAGAAACGTAAGGCCAGAAGGGGACTTCAAAACCAGGAGAACTGGAAGGACAGGGTGGTGAAACAGGTGAGGTGAGGGTATTTCTGGGAGTCTTCTGAAATGATTCCAGAAATTCTATGAAGTAAACCCAGTGAGAGACATGTCCTGAGAAACTGAGGTATGTCATGACAGGTCCACAAAAAACAAATAAAGTTCTAATTGTGTTTTAGTTTCTGATACAATCAAAGAACACTATTTAGCTATTGAAGACTTAAGCGGGAGGGAAACAGTTCATTTTCACAACCATCTTAAAAATAAAATCTGCTCCAGAGATTGAACAAAGGAAAAATGAAATCTATATTGATCATGGTATTTACAAACTTAGTGAAGAATGTCTGAAGGATATTTTATGAATGAACTTATTTTCCTACCCACACCTTTCCCCAGAGAAATGTTTTATGACTGTAGGTAATATGACTAGGTAATATGACTCTCAAACAAAAAGAGTGTTAACACAAGCCTAGAGGCAAAACGTTTTTGGTGCCTAAAGATAGTCCTACTGATACAAAGAAATTGAAAGCAAGTGTCTTTATTTGCTGTGTATTAAAAGGAAGGAAAATACATCAGAGGAAATCTACCATTTATGAAAACAGTAGAGTGCATCAAACCAACCCTTTCTGGAGTGTGGGGGACAAGAAATGAGCATGGTTATAAAAGGGCAAGATGAAGGGTCCTTGTGTTGATGGAAATAATCTGTACCTTGACTGTATCAATGTCAATATGTTGGTTGTGATATTGTACTATGGTTTTGCAAAATATTACCACCGGAGAAAGCTAGATGGGATCTCTCTGCATTATTTCTTACAACTGTATGTGAATCTACCATTATCTCAAAAAAAAAGTTTAATTAAAAAGAAAAACAACAGGGGCACCTGGGTGGCTCAGTCAGTTGAGCATCTTAGCTCAGGTCATGATCTCACAGTTCATGAGTTTGAGCCCTAAATCTGGCTCTCTGCTGTCAGCGAGGAACCAGCTTCAGATCTCAGATCCTCTGTCCCTCTTCTCTGCCCCTCCCCCACTCATTCTCTCTCTCTCGCGCTCTCTCTCTCTCTCTCTCTCTCTCCTCTCTCTCTCTCTCTCTCAGAAATAAACATTAGGAAAAAAGAAGAAAAACAACGCACACACAAACACAAAATGAACTTTCCTAGCTATAGGGAAGAAGAGTTCTCTCCACCCCTTGTGTTTCCATATGCAGTAATTTGAACTAGACGAAAACGGTTTTCTAACCTGGCTGCTCATTTGTTCCCTGGTGACCTCAAACTTCCTGGAAAACTGAGAATTACTGAGCTTCTCTCCACCCCTCATTTACTCCTCCCTAGGGAAGCTGGGGAGAATAAACAGCTCAGCCCTTCCCCCACCCTCTCTAGTCCAGTGTTTTGCAGACAGTGTGTCAGCTTTCCTCTCCTGGGACTTTATTCCACTGGGAAGACTGTGTTGTTCAACTGCGCCAGTGACTACTGGATAACTCTGGGAAAAGTGTGAGAGTGCCCACTTGGCCGTGTCTTCCAGTCAGCTTTATGAAGCTGATAGTTTGACCTTCATTTGTCTGATTCTGTATCTCTTTCAACTGATTCTGAATTGGAAAGGAAGAAAGGGATGATTTTTTTTTTAGGTACTTGGTTCCTGCAAGAAAAGGAGTTTCAGCTGGTCTGAACTCCTACATCAGACCAAGGGACCCTGGGGATATGACCTTAGATTTGCCTTCTTGCCACTCAGCTCTCCAGAATGTAGCAAAGTAAGATAAACGTGGAATGTTAGCAGGTCAGATTGCACCTGGTTTACAGAAGCATTCATTGTGAAATCTCACTGATGGGTTGCAGCTGCACTGGGAGGCATGTGACTTGGCATTTGCTCCTGAAGAGACTATGTAACAAGCAGGGGATTACACACGGGTAACACTGGGAGGGAACAGATGGGGTGGCTGTCCTAAGGTGAAACTGTCTGCACCAGGTTTGCCCTCATCTCTTGTGACTCAGCCCTGAGGAGTGGAGGAGAGTGGAAGCCACACCTAATACCTGTTACCAGGTATTACATAACACTTGTAGCAAGTCGTCCACTAAAATTCTAGCACCTGGTCCCTGCTCTTCAGTAACCGGACAAAGTTCTTTGTTAAGTTCATCTAGTTCTTGCAGTCATTCTGGTAGGTTAGCGCATCTATCCCTTGTTCCAACACGGATCTCCATTTTCCTTTCCTTTTTAGAGATGTAAGAAAGCTAACTTACCTTCTCAGATGTCCTTGCCATTAGAGGTGGTCCTATAACTCAGTTCTGGCAAATGAAATGTAAGCTGAATACTATTTCTGGTACCGCCTCTTCCATTTCATGCTTCTTGCCTGGAACACATGCATGATTCTGGAGTCTGACCGGTCATTGCCAACTATGGTATACAGCAAGACAGAAGGGTCAGTTGGTGGTGGTGTTCAGCTACCATACCAGTCTTGGACCTCCCTTCAACCAGATTTGGGGAGAATGTCCTGGATTGTCCAGTTGGATGCAATGTGATCATAAAAGTCCCTATAAGGGAAAGAGAGAGGTAGAAGGAAGGATCAGAGAAATATGTGACAACGGAAGCAGAGTCAAAGGAATGCTATGTTGCTGGCTTTGGAGGAGGAGGAAGGGGGCGGTGAGGCAAGGAATGTAGGCAACCTCTAGAAGCTGGAAAACGAAACAGCATCTTCCCCTGAGACCAGAAGGAATGCAGCCTTTCCGACACCTTAGTTTTAGCCTAGTGAGGCCTGTGTCAGATTTCTAACCCACCGAACTATAAAACAGTAAATTCTTGTTGTTCAAACCACTAAATATGCAGTAATCTGTTACACTGGCAATAGGAAATGAATACACTATATTAAGACCTTTTAATAACAAATTATGGTTAGACTAAGGAAATTGTTTCCTTTTAGTGTAAGATAACCTCTAGTTTTTAAATCCAGGGCAGGCAAAAAGAGATATAACTTATTTTTTAAGAATAAAAAAATATCCCCAGGAACCTAGGAAAAGACGGATATTTTTATAGCCATGGTAACAAACACCAAAGCTGGTTTTAAAAACTATTTAACTGATAAGTGACAACTTCAGTAAACACACCTCAGGAACAGGAAACATGCTTCTATAACCCATGTCTCTAAGGCTGATTTTCAGCTACTCCTTCCTCAGTAACCAATACCTCCCCAAATAAAATTTCCCATAAAACCTGTATTTGCTTTGCTCAGTGAGACTGTGTCTGATCAGCATAGCCTTCCCTTACTTAAGTAAACAATAAATTCAGTGTCTAGGTTTCACATTTTGGTTGATGATCTCATCCTTTGAAATATTATACATTCTTCTTAAGACAAACTTATTCTTAATTTATCAAGGGTCAAGGAAAACACAAAGTGCCAAGTTTTGATACTGTTAAGTGAAGGTAGTTGGAAAAGCAGTATATAAGAATTTGTTTTCATTATGGGAAGAAATAATTTTATGTGTTTTTTTAATATTTATTTATTTTTGAGAGAGGGAAGAGAGAGAGCAAGCACATGAATGGGGAAGGGGCAGAGAGAGAGAGGAAGACAGAGGATCCAAAGTGGGCTTTGCAGAGAGCCCAATGTGGGACTTGAACCCACAAACCGCGAGATCATAACCTGAGCCAACATCAAGAGTTGGACTTTAAACTGACTGAGCAACCGAGGCACCCCTTCTATTTGTTTTTTTTAAAACTCTTGATTTGCTCCTATGTTTACATTTGAAAAACAAAAATCCTAAAACTAAATGAAATCACTCATGATCCCACCATCTTCATTTTCTTAATATTTAAAAACTTACAAGTCCTGATCTGCTTCCTACTAACCCCACCCAACAGAGGTAATTGCTAATAACAATTTTATGTATATCTTCTCAGATGTAAACTTAGGCACAGAGGTGTTATAAGAAGGCTATTTTAACCAGTTGCCATGGTGTTGCTAGGATCTTTGGAATGTATTTTATATGGCTAAGTATAGTTTGGTATTTTAGCACGGTTGTGGGCTTCTTAAGAATGGCAGCCATGATACATTCATCTCTCCATAACAAGTTACATTACATAATGGGTTTTCAACAAATATTTACTGAATTGAATTAAGAACTAAATTTCTCTAAATAAGATCCCATTTAATTTCTGGTATAAGAATATAATACTTAGTCCTAAGGCAATATAGACAGATCCTGAGTCCATCTGTGGTGGACTCTTTGGGATCTTAACGTTTAATGTTCTAGGACAGAATTGCTCAAAGAGTAGTCAACTAGTGGTGGTTTATCAAATATTCAAAAAAAGTTGGCCATTTCAGGGGGAAAAAGCAAAGAGGTAATTTTGTTCACACATAGTTCATAAATGTGAGGTTAAGATTAATTACTTCTTGGGGGCACCTGGGTGGTTCAGTCAGTTAAGCGTCTGAGTTTGGCTCAGGTCGTGATCTCATGGTTCGTGGGTTCTAGCCCCAAGTCAGGCTCGGTGCTAACAGCTTAGAGCCTGGAGCCTGACTGCTTCAGATTCTATGTCCCTCCCCACCCCACCTCTCCCCCTCCCCCATTCATGCTCTATCACACTCTCAAAAATGAACATTAAAAAAAAATTTTTTTAAAGATTCATTACTTAATTTTACAGAAATCCTCTTATATTCTTAGTTCATTATTTTAAAAATAGATTATGATTTTCATGATTCAAAATTGAAAACAGTTGGGGCACCTGGCTGGCTCAGTCGGTAGAGCACATGACCCTTGATCTCAGGGATTGTGAGTTTGAGACCCACCTTGGGTGTAGAGATTACTTAAAACATAAAATTGAAAAAGGTCAAAGGATAAACAGTAAAAAGTCTCACCACAACCACATCCCCTAGCCAATACTGGTCAGTTTGTTATGTATACTTCCAGAGATACTTTATTTTAAAAAAATTTTTTTTTAATCTTTATCTATTTTTGAGAGAGAGATAGAGAGTGAGCAGGGGACGGGCAGAGAGAGGGAGACACAGAATCTGAAGCAGGCTCCAGGCTCTGAGCTGTCAGCACAGAGCCCAACGCGGGGCTCAAACTCACAGACCGCAAGACCATGACCTGAGCCAAAGTCAGACGCCTAATCGACTGAGCCACTCAGGAGCCCCCAGAGATATTTTACAACATATAAGAAAACACACGCACACATACACACACCACTGATCATTTTAGACAAGTGGTTTAGGCTATAGTCTTCTGCACCTTACTTGTTACACACATGCAACAGTATGTCTATGGCAGCCTTCCATTTCAGTACACAGAGTAGTCTCATTCTCTTATACAGCTGCAGAGAATTCTCAAATGGACCTAAAGAAGTTTTCTTTTTTAAACTACTAAGATCTTAATAAATAACTTTGTACAAATGTTAGTTCATACACATTTGAATCTATCTGTAGGACAAATTCCTAGAAACAGAACTGTTGGGTCAAAAGGTATGTGAATTTGTAACTTTTAAAGTTACTGCCAAAATCTCTCTTCATGGGGGCAATTCATCCTCTCATGGAAATTAGAGTGCCTACTTCCCCATAGGCTCAGCCACACAATACATTATTATCAAATTATTTTCTCTGCTAATCAAACATCTCAAAAATGATCACTTAGCAGGACATTAACTAGCATTCTGTTGTGAAAGAAGTTTACTCTTTTTTTTTATGTTTAAATCATTTGTATTACCTTTTCTGTGAATAATCTGGTCATATGATTTGTCCAATTTTTATTGGGTTGTTTTTTCCTTTAGTTATTGTAGGTGCTCTTTTATATTAGGAAAATTAGCCCTTTGTGATACAAATATAAAATGAATTTCCTCAAGTAGCCATTACCTTTTGACTTACTTTATGGTAACTCTTCCCCTGCAGAATTTTTTTAAAATGTGACTTGAAAACACTTTATCCCATTCTTTGGTTGTCTTTTCACTTTCTAGGTAATGTCCTGGAAGCACAAAAATTTCTAATTTTAATGAAGTCCAATTTATCTATTTTTTTCTTTTGTTGCTTATGCTTTTGGTGCCATATCTAAGAAACCATTGACTAATGCAAGGTCACAAAGATCTATATCTATGTTTTCTTATAGCTTTAGCCCTTACATCTAGGTATTAATCCGGTTTCAATTAATTTTTGTGTATAGTGGGTGGTACTTAAGTTCTAAATTCATTTGTTTGTAGATTCCAATTGTCACAGAACTATTCATTAAAGACTATTCTTTCCCCCCATTGAATTGTCTTGACACTCTTATTGAAAATCATTTTACCATAAGTGTATGGGTTTTTTTCTGGACTCTCAGTTCATTCCATTCATCTGTATGTGTATCCTTATGCTAGTACCACATAGCCTTGAATACTGGAGCTTTAAAGTAAGTTTTCAAATGGAGAATTGTGTGTTCAAACTTTGAACTTTTTCTTTTGTTATACATCTGAAAGTCTTTTTTATTGAAAAAATCATTGACATACAATGTTGTATTAGTTTCAGGTGTATAACATGATTTTTTTTTTTTTTTTTTTTTTTTGGGACAGAGAGAGACAGAGCATGAACGGGGGAGGGGCAGAGAGAGAGGGAGACACAGAATCGGAAACAGGCTCCAGGCTCCGAGCCATCAGCCCAGAGCCTGACGCGGGGCTCGAACTCATGGACCGCGAGATCGTGACCTGGCTGAAGTCGGACGCTTAACCGACTGCGCCACCCAGGCGCCCCTGTATAACATGATTTGATATTTATATACAAAATAGTCACCATAATAAGTTGGTCACCATATAAAATTGTAACAGTGTTATTGACTATATTCCCTATGCTGTTCATTATATCCCTATACCTTATTTATTTTTTTAATGTTTATTTTTGAGACAGACAGACAGACAGAGTATGAGCGGGGAAGGGGGAGAGAGAGAGGGAGACACAGAATCTGAAGCAGGCTCCAGGCTCTGAGCTGTCAGCACAGAGCCCAATGTGGAACTCGAACTCATGAGCCACAAGATCATGACTTCAGCTGAAGTCAGACACTTAACCAACTGAGCCACCCAGGCGCCCCTATCTTACTTATTTTTATAACTGGAATATTGTGCTTCTTTTTCAAGATGTTTTAGCTCTATAAGGCCCCCTGCAATTGTATATGAACTTGAGGACCAGCTTCTCCATTTCTGCAAAAAGGCGATTGGAATTTTGACAGGCATTGTATTGTAGGTTAATGTGGGGGAGTAGTGTCATCTTAACATTAGGTATTCCAATCTATAAACATGACTGTTTGTTCAATTTCCAGTCTTCTTTAATTTCTTTCAATGATGTTTTATTTTTTAACTATGAGCCATTCACTTCTTTTGTTAAATTTATATTAACTTTCTTGTTCTTTTTAATACTATTGTAAATGGAAGTATTTTCTTCAATTTTGGATTGTTATTACTAATGCATAAAAATACAATTATCTTTGTATATTGATGCTGTATCTCTGAAACATTGCTATACTCATTTATTAGCCCCCATGGATTTGTAGATTCTCTAGGACTTTCTATATATATAAAACTATGTCATCTGCAGATAGAAATAGTTTTACTTCTTTTTTAATCTAGATGCCTTTTATTTTATTTTCTTGCCTAATTGCTTTGGCTGGAACCTCTAGTGCAATGTTGAATGGGAGCAGCATACTTATTTCCAATATTTTTTAACTTCTAATTTTCCCCCAAATTATAAAGATAATTGCATTAGCTAGGAAAACGTTAGTGGAAATAGTAGTCATTTTTTAAACTTTTTGTTAATGGGAGTGCTTCTAATATTTTTCTATCAAACAGAAGCTGTCTTGGGCATTAAAATAGATTTATGTTAAGGTAGTATATTCTATTCTTATTCTTTTATAAACATTTTGATTCAAAAGTAGATTTTAAGTTTTTATCAAATCCTGTTTCAAAGTCTGTAGTTGATATTCTTTGTATCTATTCATAAAATGTATGTCCTAATATTTAATCACCTTTGTATTCCTGAAATAAACCCATTCTGTCATACTGTTCTTTTAAGATATTGCATGATTCCATGTCCTAATATTTTATTTAGTATTATTTCATCAATAAGTGAAATTAATGGGCATTTCCTTTCCTTATAGTCTTTGTCAGATTTAGTATCTAAATTATTGTTTCATATAAAGAACTTGGAAGGTTTCTTCTTTCTCTGTGTGCTGGAATACCTTAAATAATTTTGGAATTATCTATCCTTTAAGGTTGCAGTGTAACAGCCTATAAAAAGTGTTTTTTTGTGTGTGGGATAGCTCTTTATACTTTCTTTTAAGTAATTAATTTGCTTAGACTTTCAGTTTATTTTCAGATCAGTTTGGCATATTACAGCTACTTTCTTTTTTTTAAGGTTTATTTATTTATTTTGAGAGCAAGTGAGTGAGAGCATGGGGAGGGGCAGAGAGAGAGAGAGAGAGAGAGAGAGAGAGAGAGAGAGGACCCCAAGTAGGCTCCATGCTGTCAGTGCAGAGCCCAATGTGGGACTCAATCTCATGAACCATGAGATGATAACCTGAGCCAAAACCAAGAGTCAGATGCTTAATTGATTGAGCCACTCAGGCACCCTGGGTATATTATAGTTTCTTAAAACAAACCCATTTTACCTAGAATTTCCAAATCATTGCATCATGTATATTTGTGCTTTTTTTCTTAATTAACATACTTAAAAGTTTTTTTTTTCTTTTTTCAAGCAACCAGCTCTTGGGTTATTTAATTCTACCATTTTTATTTTATAATTAAGTAGTTTCTACTTTTATCTTTTTAATCTTCTCTGCTTTCTTAGATTTATTTTGCTGATCTTTAATTTCATTTGGATGCTTCATTCTTTCTTATTAGTTAATATGGTGAAATATTCTAGCTGCTTTGTAATTTAATGACCGGTGGATAAGACCTACTTTGGAACATTTATAGAGCTATAGTCTAGGATATGTTTGCATCAACATGACCTGATACATATGCAATTTATATCCACTTAAAAAACAAAATCATTTAAGCAGGCACTGATAGCCAGTGACAAAACTGGTCAAACTTAATGCTTGACATAACGTTAGTTTGCTAAAGGACAGTTAGACCCTGACCTTTATGCAAACTTTCTGCACTGTAATTGCTTGCTCCGTCTCAGATGTAAATTCCACCCCATGTGCCTAACCACCAACTAAAATTTCCTACCTTGATCTTTCTGCTTTTGCAATATTTGACACAGTTCATTAAGTTCAAGACCCACCCTCCTTGCAATTTTAGTATCCCCCTTCCTCTTTCCACAGTCACCTGTCTCCTGGTCTGTGCATATAAAAGTTTTGCTTGCCCATGCCTTCTCAGAGATGTTTCTCGCTTAGGTTTTGAGTATCTCTCTATTGCAATAGTCCCCCTTAATAAATACTTGCCTTGTTAATATCCAGACTCATATTTTTGTTTTGACATCGTAAGAGTTTGAAAGACACTTTGATTTCTAGAACTCCATTGAGTTTTGGATTATAATTTTGTTGCCAGTGATTTTTGCTTATTAAATAGGATATTTATGTATGTAGTAGGTTTCTGAAATCCCCTAGTACAATCCCTAGCTATTCTAACCAAATTGTGATATACTATAAAAATATTTAAATTATTTTCCTCTGAACACTCGTTTAGCAGTAACACATAAATTCTGATATGTAATGTTTTTATTACTGTTTTATCCAAATAGTCTGCAATTCCATTTTTCCCTTGGGCCCAAGAGCTGTTTAACTCAAGATATTTTATTTTCCAAGTGGGGCTTTTGTTTCCTTGTTATGCTATTGCCTTCTAGTTTTATTTTATTGCTTCTAGAGAAAGTTGTCTGTACTGTTTGGCTTTTGTTTGTTTGTTTTTGGACTTTATTAAGGTTTCCTGTTTAATTGGGAAAATATGAGATATATTCTCTGTTTTCAGAATCACAAAATTGATTAATAACTCTACTATATTATGTTATTTAAGTCCATGATATCCTTATTTGTTTCTTTGTATATTTAATCTGTCATAGACTTGGGGGATGAATTGAAGTACCCTGCCATTAATGTGCTTCTGTCTACTTCTCTGTGTAGAACTTAACTTTTGCTTTAAGGACTATGCTTATACTGATGCTATGTCATATGTACATAGATATCCCTAACTCTTTTTTTTTTATTTATTTTTTTTAATCTTTATTTTTTTTTTTATTTATTTATTTATTTTTATTTATTTTTGGGACAGAGAGAGACAGAGCATGAATGGGGGAGGGGCAGAGAGAGGGAGACACAGAATCGGAAACAGGCTCCAGGCTCCGAGCCATCAGCCCAGAGCCTGACGCGGGGCTCGAACTCACGGACCGCGAGATCGTGACCTGGCTGAAGTCGGACGCTTAACCGACTGCGCCACCCAGGCGCCCCGTAATCTTTATTTATTTTTGAGAGAGAGATGGAACATGAGCAGGAGAGGAGCAGAGAGAGAGAGGGAGACACAGAATCTGAAACAGGCTCCAGGCCCTGAGCTGTCAACACAGAGCCTGACATGAGGCTCGAACTCACCAACCGTGAGATCATGACCTGAGCTGAAGTTGGACGCCCAGCTGACTGAGCCACCCAGGTGCCCCTAGGTATCCCTAGTTCTTATCTCTGTCAATTGCACCCTTTTGCATATGAAGTACACTTGTCTTATTTAATGCTTTTTTTCTTTCAGTTTTAAGTTTCTCTTTCTTTACAGTGTAGAATTACTTTTATTTTGTATCCAATCTGACTCTTCCCTTTTACAGGATGAGTTTAACTCATTTATAATTATTACAATTATTTACAATTATATTATAAGTATAATTATTACAATTATTTAGTCATAAGAATGCCATGACTGTTTAGTTGTTATATTGTGGTATCATTCATGCTTTTAAGGTAAAAAAATTATTGGGGCGCCTGAGTGGCGCAGACGGTTAAGCGTCCGACTTCAGCCAGGTCACGATCTCGCGGTCCGTGAGTTCGAGCCCCGCGTCGGGCTCTGGGCTGATGGCTCGGAGCCTGGAGCCTGTTTCCCATTCTGTGTCTCCCTCTCTCTCTGCCCCTCCCCCGTTCATGCTCTGTCTCTCTCTGTCCCAAAAATAAATTTTAAAAAAATGTTAAAAAAAAAAAAATTATTTCCTGTGTGGTATTTTGCTTGGTTATACATGAAATTCTTTTTTTTTTTTTCAATATATGAAGTTTATTGTCAAATTGGTTTCCATACAACATCCAGTGCTCATCCCAAAAGGTGCCCTGCTCAATACCCATCACCCACCCCCCATCAACCCTCAGTTTGTTCTCAGTTTTTAAGAGTCTCTTATGCTTTGGCTCTCTACCACTCTAACCTCTTTTTTTTTTTTTCTTTCCCCTCCCCCATGGGTTTCTGTTAAGTTTCTCAGGATCCACATAAGAGTGAAACCATATGGTATCTGTCTTTCTCTGTATGGCTTATTTCACTTAGCATAACACTCTCCAGTTCCATCCATGTTGCTACAAAGGGCCATATTTCATTCTTTCTCATTGCCACGTAGTACTCCATTGTGTATATAAACCACAATTTTTTTATCCATTCATCAGTTGATGGACATTTAGGCTCTTTCCATAATTTGGCTATTGTTGAGAGTGCTGCTATAAACATTGGGGTACAAGTGCCCCTATGACATGCAATTCTTCTGATAATTATGACTTGATATTTTTGTCAAGGTCTAATCTTTCTTTAGACAGGATTATAAATGCCCAATTTTAAGCAACAATTAATTAGTAGTTTGCCTCATCATTCCACCTCCCTTTCTTCTCCAAAACTTCCCAATTTTAGTTAATTATATTATCTTTCTTAATGTTTATCTTTGTTTTGTAAATATAATACCCATATTTGTTTTTTAGTTTTAATCCTATTTATCAGCATTCCTTAATGTTACCTACCTTATGCTTTCTAGTTATCTATTGTTTGATAAAAAATTGTTCACTGGCAGAATCTTCAAATGAGTCAACGGAAACATTATCCCTAGGATCTTGTGTTTTCAGAAGTGTTTACCTTTATACTTCAGCAACAGTTTGACTGGATATATAATTCCTGGGTCACATCTCTTTCCTTGAGGATTTTGTCTGTATTGCTCTATCTACAATGTCTTCCAGGAATGAATATTGTGGAAAATGTGAAGTCAGCCTGTTTTCCTCATTATAAGTGATTTATTTTCTTTCACTTTCAAAGAATGCTAATTTTTGAAATCTAATAATTTTATGAGGACATATGTTGGTATTGACCATGTGGGACTATTTTTGTAAAATAGTATTTGCCCTTTTATATTTTCAGACTCCAATATCTTTTTATTTCTATGATTTTTTTTTCTTGAATTATATTTTTAATTTTTTCCCTTTGCTTTTAAGATCTGTGGATTTATGGTTTTTCATCAGTTCTAGAAAAAAATTCACAGCCATTATCTCTATATATTGCTTCTCCTCCTTTCTCATTCTTTCTATGTGGAACTCTAAGTATTAGATCTTATCATTCCATCTTCCATATCTTCTAACCTTTTTTTTTTTTTTTTTATTCACATTTTCCATTTCCTTGTTTCTCTTTACTACATTCAGGATCAGATCTTCAGACAGATCTTCTGGTTCATAAACTCCCACTTGAGTAATCTAGTTAATCTCTTCACAGTTTATTATTTGTTTGCTTATTTGTTTTTGCTGCCAACAACTGTATTTTTTATTTCTGGTTTCTTTTGAATTGTTCCCAAAATGTTTCTGTTCATTCCTGGATGTTTTTAATTGAATGATCACTTTTTAAATTACATGCTTTATTTAAACAGTTCACACAGCTGCTTTTTTAAAAATGTTTTATTTTTGAGAGAGCACGTGCACACAAGAACAGGGGAAGGGCAGAGAGAGGGGGACAGAGGATCTGAAACAGGCTCTGTGCTGACAGCAGAGAGCCAATGCAGGGCTCAAACTCATGACCGTGAGATCATGACCTGAGCTGAAGTCAGATGCTTAAAGGACTGAGCCACCCAGGTGTCCCTCAAAAATATATAAATACATATATTTTATTTATACATATTTATATATGTTTTATTTATACATATGTTTTATTTATACTATATATATATATATAAAACTATAATTCCAATATTTGAAATCTTTGGGGGATCTAAATTGATAGTTTGTTTCTGCTGACTCTTACTCATGGTTATTGCCTTCTTGTGTATTTGGTAATCTTGTTTCTGAGTTCAGTGCTTAGTCATAATCTGTGGGAGTCCTCTGAACCGAACTTGGAGAGCTCTCCTCCAGATAATGTTTGTTTCTATTTCTGTCAGTAGCCAAGACCACTTCAGCCTTCCTTGGGTTTTGGCTTAAGAGTGTCCCAGGTTCAGCTTGTCCACATAGCTGCCATTCCAAGGGTTGGTACGCACAACAATTGTGTTGCTATAGGAACACTTCCTCAGGCCTACACGGTTCTTCCTGGCTTCCTGCCCATTCAGGCAGCTTCCTGTTACTCTGGCTATCTACTGTTTTCCAAACCAACAAGAATTTTGCTTATGACCCAGTATTTTGCTTGACCTTAACTTTTCCCCAGCAAATGGAGATAGGCTATACAGGGATATTCACAGTGCAGTCTCTCTTCTCCCCAAGTGTCACAGACAAAGACTGTTTTCTGAAGGTACAACTTGTCTATGTGATACATATGTTGCTGCACTTTCTCTGATTCTTGAAGCCATGTGGATCCAGGGAAGCTCCTGCAACCAACCTGTGAATTGCATTCCTACCTTTGAAATGAAAGATTTAGGCTCTATACAAGAGATTTAAGCTATGTCCTTAACTTTTAAGTAGTATATTTTGCTATTTAACCCTAACCCTGACCCCAATCCAATCTGAAACCCTAAATCTAATAAGATCTTTCTAAAATCTGCACTCTTAACAACCTCCCATACTCTCACTCCCATCCACTTATTTTGTAACTTAAGGATTTGCCTCATAGTTTTTCTTATTCTGTTCTTTACTTTTGAGTGAGTTACCCCCCAAAAGGAAAAATATTAACTTTATACTATTGTCTTCAAATAATAATAATAAGTCCTGCTACATTCTTTGTGATTATACCATTTTTGGCATACCACATGAACTATAAGAACTGTGTTTGGCAATTTGTCTCCACTAATATTCAGTTATCAGGTGCAGTTCATCTCGATTTAAAATATTTTCACACTTTAAGTTTTGTGTGGTTACTACTGTGTGGTCTTATATCTCCAATGTTTAAATAAATGTTATCAAGAACTCGGGAAGCACTAAAGCAAAAATTTAATGATGAAAATAGCAATGTAAATATTAAAGTTCATAATGGCATAAATATAAAAAATGAACAGGATGCCCATTTTTAGAAGGAGACCAACGTGGTAATTTCACAGAAACAAGTAAAAAAATATATGGATAGAAGTGTAAAGGTGAATATCTGAAAATCAGCAATGCAGTTATTTTTTTTGACACTGTGCTATCTATCTTCTAAGAAACTTTGTCAGGTTTTGGCATGAAGTTAATGATGCCTTCATCTCAATTTCTAGCATAACATTGTGACCTCCGGTAAATCAATTAAATTTTTTACTACTACAACAAAACAATTTAGTACAGAATTTAATAATTCTTTTTGCTAAAGTCAGAAACAGACCAAAACTACCAATATTTCATTCAGAGCTGCATTCCTTATTTACTAAACCAGGTGGTTCTCACTGTTGTCAAAAGGTTTGTAAAAGCCAGCTAGAAAGTTCTTGAAAATGTGCTCAGAGAAAGCAAAACAAGCTGCTGGCAAAATTCCATGTCAGTGCATTTGGCATCATATAATGTCAATGGCATTTAATGTGAAAGAGGAATTACTGTTCTGTGTTCATGCTAGCAAATATTCTATTTAGAGTTGTATGATGCCACTAATCACAAATGTCTAGAAAATGAGTCAGTTCTAGGCATATATGTGGTATAAGGAGAAGTACTAGAGGACTTTTTGTTCTGCTCATTATTAAAATCCAGTGCTTCAGGAGAACTCTTTTTTTTTTTTTTTTTTTTAGATTATCACTATTTTGTAACTCAGACTGGAAAGGGTATGATGGATTTAGTTCTGATACCAGCTAGCTACATGTAAGAAGGCATACGTGCACTGCTTTATAAAGAATTGGTGGTCAACAATATGTCTCTTGATATTTTTTGAGACAAACCGTAAAAAAGAAGAAAGTGAACAAACTAAATGGTGGCCCCTGAGCATTCAACTCCCCAGTGTGGCTGGGTAAAGTCAATCAGCTGCTTCCTCCACAAAACATCCCTTATCAAACCTGCCACCCATCTTCACCTTGCCAAATCTAATGATTTGTTCTCCATCTAAATCATAATTGATCTCTGAGCAGTATCTCTTTGAAACACTTTCCTCTCTAAGATTTCCTAAAGCCACACTCTTCTGTTCCCCTCCTTTCTCACTGGCTGCTCCTTCTCAATCTCCTTTTGAGGACCCACCCCTTCCTCTGTCTGGCTTTTAATTATGAACACTCTATCCTGAGTCCCTGGTGCTCTCCACTGTCTCCCTACATAATGTTTGCATTACCACTGTCAAAGGTCTTTGATAATATCAGATTCTTTTTTTCTACTTTTAACAATCTGGTGGCTTATATGGGTATTTGTCTGTGTGTGTGTGTGTGGTTTTAGCATATTTTCCTGGTTGATTAATGAGACTGAACATTTTTTACATGTTTATTGACCATCTGGATTTCCTCTTTGGGGAAACTGGTGACTCAGGTATTTTGCTGATTTTCCAATTGCATTTTTTGGCTTTTATCATATTTATCTTGTGGGAGTACTTTTTATACTCTAGATACTAGTCTTCTTCAGTTACTCGTGTTGCAGGTATTTTACCCAAATTTATGGCTCTAAATAGATCTGTTTAAAATACCTTCCAGGTCTTGTCATGTCCTTGTTTCAAGACTTCCAGTGACTCCCAACTGCAGTTAGCTGTCAAGGCCCTAAATGATCCAGTCCCGCCTATCTCTTTGTCCCTGAACTCCAGCAACACTGGCCTTCTTTTTGTTCCTCAGTTATGTTTAGGAGATAGACTTGAGCTCCCTCTCTTGCACAGCTTTGGACAAATGCCAGGTCTTAGTAAATGCTCATTTGCACCTCTGCAGTGTTAGAAGAGGCCCAGCTGCAAGGTGCAAAGCACTGGCTCTGATAAAAATGCTTTCTTTTCCTATAGAATTGTTGAATCAGTGCGTTTTACACCTGAAACTAATACAACATTGTATGTCAACTATATTTCAATAATTTAAAAAAATTCTTTTTTCAGATTCTCATGCTGCCATTTATTAAACACAAAGAACAGTTACATAACACTTGTATCAGCTTCCTCATCTGTACAAGGCACTGTACTCCTATCAATGGTGAGCACAGTGTTTTCAAAAAAAAATTTTTTTTAACTTGTTTTATTTTTTTTAATTTACATCCAAATTAGTTAGCATATAGTGCAACAATGATTTCAGGAGTAGATTCCTTAGTGCCCCTTACCCATTTAGCCCATCCCCCCTCCCACAACCCCTCCAGTAACCCTCAGTTTATTCTCCATATTTATGAGTCTCTTCTGTTTTGTCCCCCTCCCTGTTTTTATATTATTTTTGTTTCCCTTCCCTTTTATGTTCATCTGTTTTGTCTCTTAAAGTCCTCATATGAGTGAAGTCAAACGATTTTTGTCTTTCTCTGATGGACTCATTTCACTTAGCATAATACCCTCCAGTTCCATCCACGTAGTTGCAAATGGCAAGACTTCATTCTTTTTGATTGCCAAGTAATACTCTATTGTGTACATATATATACCACATCTTCTTTATCCATTCATCCATCAGTGGACATTTGGGCTCTTTCCATACTTTGGCTATTGTCGATAGTGCTGCTATAAACATTGGGGTGCATGTGTCCCTTCGAAACAGCACACCTGTACCCCTTGGATAAATGCTTAGTAGTGCAATTGCTGGGCTGTAGGGTAGTTCTATTTTTAACTTTTTGAGGAACCTCCATACTGTTTTCCAGAGTGGCTGTACCAGCTTGCATTCCCATTTAAAACTTTTTTTTTTTAATGTTTATTTATTGTTGAGAGAAACAGAGCAGGAGTTGGGGAGGGGCAGAGAGAGAGAGGAAGACACAGAATCACAAGCAGGCTCCAGACTCTAAGCTGTCAGCACAGAGTCCAATGCGGGGCTTGAACTCACGAACCATGAGATCATGACCCAAGCCGAAGTCGGACACTCAGCCGACTGAGCCACCCAGGCGTCCCTATATTTCAATAATGTTAAAGCGATTTTTTAAACATGTTTTCTTATAATTGTGTTAGGACCAAAAGAAACAAAAACAAAAACAAACAAACAAAAACTAATCCCTGAACAGCAAAAATAATCTCAGCCACAAAAGAGAAAGACAGAAACTAAGCTGGGTAATATCTATCATTGAAGCTTGTATCCAATGGAAAATGATCATCTGAATTAGTAGACCAGATGTTACATGTAAGGAGAATGTAACATCTCCCTCTATAAGCCACAGAAGAAGCCCTTTGGATGAGACAAGATCCCACCTACTAGTGGCTGCAGGTCTGTTGGAGGCCATCCATGCTGAGTGGTTTGAAGCCTAGGAAAACTGCATTCTTGGGGAAAAACAAAAAACAAAAAACACCAACAGGGAATATCACATCTGAAAATACAGGGTATTTCTCTACCTTTTATTAAAAGTTCTGAGGCAGCTCTTCCAGCCCATGGGTCCTGTCCCCACGCTTTAATAAAATCACCTTTTCACACCAAAAAACATAATAATAATAAAATAAAAGTTCTGAAATTGAGTTTCATACCCTTTGTTAATGAATGAATTATAACTAAAGTTTGCTATGAGAATTCTCCACTGAATCTGGCCCAGTGAATCAAACAATTTTTGTGATTCATACCAAGTTTGTCTAGTCTCAAGGCATTGCATTTATTGTTCTTTTAGAAAATAACATCTTTGAGATATCATTCATAGGCCATATAATTCACCCACTTGAGGTATATAATTTAACACATTCTAGTATATTCACAGAATTGTGCAAAAATCACCACAATCAATTTCAGAACATTTTCATCACCCCAAAAAGAAACCCTATACTCAGTGCTAGTCCCCAGATTTCCTAAGACTAACAACTACTTCTTGACAAGACTCAAACAAGCATTACCATCTCTAGGGAGGTCACATTACCCTTTCTAATTATTCCCTGCCTCTTTGGATGACAGTGTTTGTTGCTTATGGTCATTCCCTCTCTAACAGAATCATCATTTTGTTCATGTATCCAATACCTACATGCTACAAGGGTGGTCAGGCCCATGTCCAACCCCAAGGGATAAATCATGACTGATCTACATCAAAGATGATGTCTCATTCCCCTTGGCAAGGATGGTTTAGTAAGGATAGAGCTGGAGGGTTCTTCTAGGCAAAGATTTCTATGCCCTTAAAAGACAGATGTGAGAAAAAACAGATTTTCCCTGCCTACACCTTAGTGCGAGGAGGTATTGCTTAGACCTGTAGAATCATCTTACAAGTGTGAGAAGAAAACCTGAGAGTCACAGAGATGCTGAGCTGGAGCCATGATGTCATCGAGCCACCGAATAACCAACTGTGGAACAATCCTACTCTGAGTTTTCCCATGACATAAAACCCTTAACGTTCACGCCATTCTGAATTGGGTTTTCAGCCAAATATATCCTACCTAATAACCTGTTACATTGTCCTCTTTTGTCTTCTTAGAACTTAACATTCTTTTGTAATATCTTGCTTGTTTATTGCTTGCCTCCATCAATCAGAACATGAGATCTTTAACATCTTGTTTGCTCTGCACCTAAAGCATCTTAAATAGTACCTAGTATCTAGTCAATAGCCAATAATTATCAGTTGAAAATGAATGAATGAACAATGCCTTGATTTCTCTCTTTCCCTCATTTCCAATACTTCAGCAAGTCTATTGGTTAAACCCTCAAAATATATCCAAATTTGACTATTCTGACCATACCTGGGACAATCAACAGTGAGTGTCCAGGTTGAAAGTGTCTTACCCTCCTGTTCACCTGGTAATCTCCTTACTCCTTTTCCTGTTTTCATTGATTCCATGTTTACTGAGGTGCATGCAGGGCACTGGACTGCCCTCATGAACCCACAGTCTAGTGGAGGAAGTAGAGAGAGATCCTGTACAGGTCATAACTGCGTAAGAAATAGGGGATGCAGGGGTGCTGGGTGGCTCAGCCAGTTAAGCATCCGATTCTTGATTTTGGCTCAGACCAGGGTCTCACTGTTCATGAGTTCAAGCTCTGCACTAATGGTGTGGAGCCTGCTTGGGATTCTCCCTCTCCCTCTCTCTCTGCCCTTCCCTCACTCGCATGTGCTCTCTCTCTCTCTCAAAATAAATAAATAAACAAACTTAAAAAAATATAGGGGATGCAAAGGTAGGTATGGTGATCTGAGCAGGTAGAGACCTGTAGTCCCCATTCACATTGCACAGAAGACTAGGCAAAAAACGAGCCACTCCTCTGTGCTCTGCACAGGGATGAAGGTGAGGTTTTATATTGGGGTTGGGAGCATTTCCTTTGTGTATATAAGAAAAGGTCAGGCACACCTTGCATATGTTCTTCCCTTTTCCAAATGACATTAAAAACAAAAATAATCCTTCAGTCTAAAGTACACTTGTCATACCTCTCCTCTCACATATTTAGGTGGGAGGGATCAGCTAGCCCCATCTGAGAGATCAAGAAATTGAGACTCAGGGGTGCCTGGGTGGCTCAGTTGGTTAGGTGTCCAACTCTTGATCTCAGTTCAGGTCTCCAAGTTCCTGAGATTGAGTCTGTATCAAGCTCTGTGCTGACAGTGGAGCCTGCTTGGGGTTCTCTCTCTACCTCTCTCTTCCCCTCCCCAACTCATGCACTCATGCACCTGCACACTCTCTCACTCTCAAAATAAAAAACTTAAAAAATAATAATAAAATTAAAAAAAAAGAAATTGAGACTCAGCAAGAAGCCATTTCCCTAGGGTTGTGCACCTCTTCAGCAGTAAGGCCACAAGCAGACCCTATGTCTTTTCACTCACAAGCAATTCACATTATAGCTCGCTGAACACCCAGCCCAAACCTCCCCAGAACAGGGGCTCAATAAACAGAAGTTATTCCCCCAACTCTCTTTCTGGTCTCCACTAAGAAGCCCTCCTGTTAGAAATGGGGAAACTTGAGAAGCAACTTGTAAGGAATAACAGCAGAGAGGCTGACCTGTCCCAGGAGCTCTGATTCTAATCATAATAATAGTCAATCATAGTTTATGGAATACTTCTTATGTGCTAAGTCCTGTTCCAAAACCTTAACACAGTATTTTTTTTTCCATCGCCCAGCAACCCTATAAGGTTATATGGTACAAGTCTAAGATCTCTTATCTTAATTTGGAAGCCCAAAAGACCCTGAAAACCAACAGACTTTTCCTATATTTGCTGCCCAAACTCTCCTGGTAGCAAAGTTTGTCCTGAACAGATGTGAGGCTATTTAGATTACTTATAATGTTTTTTATTTAAAAAATTAAAAATCAGGAAAAAAGTATGAATATCCATAACTTTATTAGTTTCCTATTGTTATGGAACAATATTACTACAAATTTAGTGACTTAGACCAACACATTTACTATCTCTAAGTTTTAAATTTTTTTTATTTTATTAAAAAAGTTTTTTTTTTTTTTACATGTATTTGTTTTTTGAGAGAGAGAGAGAGAGCACAAGTTGGGGAGGGGCAAAGAGAGAAGAGACACAGAATCCGAAGCAGGCTCCAGGCTGCGAGCTGTCAGCACAGAGCCTGATGCAGGGCTCGAACTCATAAACTGTGAGATCATGACCTGAGCTGAAGTTGGATGCTTAACTGACTGAGCGACCCAGGCGCCCCTAATTTTTTTTTTAATGTTTATTTATTTTTGAGAGATGGAGGAAGACAGAGTGTGAGTGGGGGAGGGTCAGAGAGAGAGGGAGTACCAGAATCTAAAGCAGGCTCCAGGCTCTGAGCTGTCAACACAGAGGCCCACACGGGGCTTAAACTCACCAACCGCGAGATCACGACCTGAGCCGAAGTTAGACACTTAACGGACTAAACCACCCAGGCGCCCCTACTATCTCTAAGTTTCCATTGGTCAGGAGTCCAAGCTGGGTTCTCTGCTGAGGATCTCACAAGGCTTCTATCAAGGTCAGCTGGGGCTGCAGTCTCTACTGGGTTCTAACAGGGAAGGATCCACTTCCAAGTTTACTCATGTTATTGGCAGAATTCAGTTCCCTGAGGTGGTAGGACTGAGGGCTTCAGTTTGGTGTGTGTGTGTGTGTGTGTGTGTGTGTGTGTGTTTTGTTTTGTTTGCTGCCTGTAAGTCGGAGGCTGCCCTCAGCTTAGAAGTCATATTCATTGCTGTGTGGCATCCCCTACCATGGCCATTTGCTTCCTCAAAGCCAGCAAGGATGAGTGGTAGGGAGAAGAAAAGACGGAGACTGACACTCCAGCAAGACGGATACTACAATCCTATGTAACGTAATCACATAATCATGCACTTGCAATCATATACATCTTATCATCTTTGCCATATTCTTTCAGTTAGAAGCAAGTCACAGGTCCTACCCACACTTGAAGGGACAGGATCATATAAGCGAGTAAACACCAGGAAGTGGAGAGTGTGGGGTCACTTTAAGAGTCTGTCCACCATAATACCTTTCAATGCAGAAATATTAATGTTTGATTTGCCCTAGAGCCCCGTGAGGGTATCTCATAATATCTGGTATATGTACCATGACAGCATTCTAAAATCTTAAAATTTAGAAATTCTCAGATATATCTGTCCTCATGGATTTTGGATAAGATACTATATTACTATGCTCATTTTACAAGTGAAGAAACTGAATTACCAAGGAGTTAAGTGACTCAATTTAAGGAAAACTCACTTCCATGTGTTTCTCCTCTAGTCTCAATATTCTGCTACTATGTATCTTCCTTAACTTATGATGGGGTTACACCTTGATAAAGCTACATGTGCTGAAAATACCATGTCAAAAATGAATTTAATACACCTAAACTACTGAGCATCATAGCTTAGCTTAGCTTAGCCTACTTATTATTATTTTAAAGTTTATTTATTTTGTGTGAGAGAGAGAATGCAGGGGAGGGGGAGAGAGGGAGAGGGAGAGGGAGAGGGAGAGGGAGAGGGAGAGGGAGAGGGAGAGGGAGAGTGAGAGGGAGAGGGAGAGGGAGAGGAGAGAGAGAGAGAGAGAGAGAGAATCCCATGCAGGCTCTGTGCTGACAGCACAGAGCCTAATACAGGGCTCAATCCTATGAACTTTGAGATCATGACCTGAGCTGAAATCAAGAGTCAAACACTCAACTGACTGAGCCACCCAGGCGCCCCCTAGCCTAGCCTACCTTAAACATGGTCAGATCACTTACATTGGGCAAATCATCTAACACAAAGCCTGTTCTATAATGAAGTGTTGAATATCTATGTAATTTATTGAATACTGTACTGAAAGTGAAAAACAGAATGGTTATAAGTGTATTGGTTGTTTACCTTTGCAATCATGGCTGGCTAGAAGCTGTGGCTCATTGCCACTACCCACATCACAAAAGAGGATCCTGCCACATACTGCTAGCCTGGGAAAAGAACAAAATTCAAAATTTGAAGTACAGTTTATAGTGAATGCATATTAATCTCATACCACTATAAAGTCAAAAAATCATCAGTTAAACACTGTAAGTTGGGGACCATCTGCACACTACTTTACTTCTGACAGCAGATGTGTGAGTTTTCTTCACATCAAGCAATTCTGCAGCACCAGCTGGGTGTCCTACAATTTCACTCAGATCTGACACTATCTACCTGGGGATAGCACCGGATCTCACAAGTTAAAGGCTCACAAATCCCCTCCCACACTCACATATGATGCCAGTCACAAGTCCAGGTTGTCACCTGTGTTTCTGACCTACTGGCTATAAATTGGAAATTCCACGAACCCCTTCTCCAGTTTAATTACTTTGCTAAAGCAGCTCACAGAAGTCAGGAAAACATTTTACTTATTAGATTACCAATTCATTATTAAGAAATGTAACTCAGGAACAGCCATATGTAAGAAATGCACAGGGCAGGTTTTGGGAGAAGGAGCATGGAGCTTCCATGTTCTCTCTGGGTGCAACACCTTCCCCAAATCTCCATGTGTTTGCCAACCCAGGAAGCTCTCCAAACCTGTTCTTTTGAGTTTTTATGGAGGCTTCATACACAGGCATGACAGACTAAATCATTGGCCACTGGTGACCTCCAGCCCTTCTCCCCTCCCCAGAGATAGGGGGTGGGACTAAAAATTCCAACCTTCTAATCCAGTAGCTTCCCCTGGCAACCAGCCCCCATCCTTAGAGCCTTTTCAAAAGTTACCACATTAACATAAACTCAGGTGTGGTTGAAAGGGGCTTGTTATGAATAACAAGACACTCCTTTCACCTTTAAGGATCTGGAGCTATTTCAGGAACAAAGGACAAAAGACCAAATATTATAACAAAGGCTACTCCCATTGCTCTTAAGAAATTCCAAGGGTTAGGGCATCTGGGTGGCTTAGCAGGTTAAGCACAGGACTCTTGATTTCTGCTCAGATCTCACAGTTCCTGAGTTTCAGCCCCAAATCAAGCTCTTCAGAGACTGCTTGGGATTCTCTCTCTCCCTCTTTCTCTGCCCCTCCCACATGCACGCACATTCTCTCTCTCTAAATAAATAAATGTAAAAAAAAAAAAAAATCCAAGGGTTTTAGGAGCTCTGCCAGAAACAAGATGAAGACCAAATATATGTGTCCTATTGATGAGGAAGCTTGAGGCAAACTGAGGGCAAAGTACAAGTTAGCCCACACCCCCTCCCGAGGTAGGAAATATATGATATTCCTTGGACACTCCCAGCCACACCAAAACAGGAAAGGAAAAAAAAACAAAAACAAAAACAAAAACAAATGGTTAAACTGATAAGAGTCTCCACCAGTTTACCAGAAAAAGGCAACCACATCACAGCCTAACGTCCAGGAACTCCCTACTGTCTTAATGTTAATGACTTGAGAGAGAGAAGAGGGGGGCGGGGAACCTTACCTTGCTAATAGCTAGGCCTCCAGTAAGTCTTTAGTATATGAAAGTCTCTTTGGAAACTCCCTCTTGACTTTATCTCCCCTCTTAACTTCATCTCCCCCAACTCCATAAAATGGTCACTCCCCACAACCCCAGGGCAGCTCTTCCTGCCCATGGGTCCTGTCCCCATGCTTTAATAATCACCTTTTTTGCCCCCTAAGATGTCTTCAAGAATTATTTCTGGGCCATTGGCTCCAGACCTCATGAACCGCCCATCACCCCAAAACTTCACCATTGTTACAAATCACATTACATTCACTGTGGAAAAAATAAGCGTTCCAACTCTGAGGTTACAGCCCAAGCTCTTCCCATGCAGGCTTCATGGCTCTGAGATTTAACAGTCTCAGATTCTAAATGCTCTCATCAACACCATGACCCCAACCCAGAATTGAAATCCCAGAAGTCCCAGGCATGAAGGTCCTATGGATGTACATGCTCACTATCACCACAGTTCTTCTCTTTCCCTGGGGCACCTTCCACCTGGCTCCTTCAATCCTTCGAACTTTACCGAGCACATTTTTTGCTTCAGAGCCTTTCTTTTCCTTCTGTCCCCAGATCCCTTCATGGTTAGCTCCTTTCATCCTTCAAGTCTGTTAAACTAATTACACAAGGAGGCCATTAGACTGAGGTGGCTCTAATGCCATGGTGGCCTACGTATGCAAGCCCAAATCTAAGCCTGTAAATGCCTCAAGGTTCCAATATCAAAACACTAAGGATAACCAATCACAAAAAGCCAACTAGACTTTAATATATAGCCAATCAAATAATTTCCTTTCTTTGCTTCTGCACTTTCTCTATACAAGTCTTTCTTCTGAATTGTTGGCTCAGCACTCATAACTGCTTTTGGTTTGGCACTGCCCAATTCCAATCCATCTTTGCTCAAATAAAATTTTTAATACCCCTCAGTTTATCTTTTAACAAATCTCAGCAAAAATGTTACAGCCTTAAAGATGCCTTCCTTGACCACCAGAGTAAAACTAATCCCTCTCTTTCTGTCTCTCCCCCTTCTCCCCCATCTCTCCCCCATTCTATCTTTATAGTTCTTTATAGCCCTTATCTCCATATACTGCTTTGTTTGTGTGCCTATTTTGTAGCTCTCACACTAATGTGTAAACTCCAAGAGAGACATTTGTTTACTGATAAACTGCCTGGCAAATAATAGGTATTAAACAGTTATTTGAATAAATGTAATTAATGGATTTTTAAAGTCTATCTGACAGAAATAACAGGCATTAGATTCTATTGCAAATGACTAATAAATGTAGTTACGAATTGTATAGTTTTATAAAAATAATGAAGCTAACTAGGAAAAGGCAAAACTTAAGCTGCTGTTGCACTGGCTCTCAGCATCATGATTAAAGACCACGATTGCCATCCCTCTCACTGTTATAAAACTACAACAATTATTACTTCGGCTCAGACTAAGCTATTACTTATTAATTTTCAAAATGTTTGTGATATCTAATTATTTTATATAAAAATCAGTGGCTTATGAATCCGTTATTTTCCACTCTATCCTTCTCTACTTTGGGCTCTAAGAGGCTGACTTTTGTAGACTGCACCTCTAATTTCTGGGTGTGTTGAAACTATGCACAGAAGCACCAGGAGATCTAAAGGGGGATGAAGAATGGGGTTAGAGCATTTACTCTTCCAGGATCCCTGCCAGCTGTGTTGCCATAGGCTGACTACATCCCTTTACTGGCCCAAAAGCCATAGCTGCTTCTAGATGACCTCACCTATGGCCACTCTCTCTGGTTTTGGTAACTGTTCCCTTCCTGGCTTTCAGGACTAGGAGAGGTAAGGGCTTCCTGCTATTGCTAGTCTAGGTATTGAACCACCCTTATCCCTGCTTTCCCTACATTCTGCCCACATCTTTATAAACAGCCTCTTTATTAATATCTCCTTGCCTATCCTGTTTGAACTTCTGCAGCTGTTTCCTGCAAGAATCCTGAGTCATACATTTTATGCCTCAAACTCCTGAGAATTTGAAAGACCTGGGTCTATAGCCTATATACAAATTAAATCAAGGGTTCAGTCAATGGAAAATTTTAACAATGCACAAGAATTCATGAGCATGGGCACTGTTGTTTCCAATTTAGAGTAAGACACAGTATGAGATACAAAAAGAAATTAAATATTTTCACATTGGCACCAATTAAGGACATTCCTACCTGGAAATAACCTGCACATGGTAGGATAATAAAGTAGTCACTCATCTGGCTTCTCTTTATTCTGTTTGTTTTCAGCCCCCTTTAGAGTTACAACCTAAAGATCTGAGAAATAGAAAATGTACTGGGCAAGGAATTAGCAAACATGTTCTAGTTCCATCTTTGCTCAGAAATCTTGAGAAATCAGTCAACTTTCCTGAAACTACAAAATTAAGATGATGGAATGAGTTATAGCTAAGATACCTTTTAGTTCTAAATCTCTGATAACTATATTTTATAATTATGAAGAACTATCAAGAGTTTTTATTTTAAAGAGGTAGAGGCAACAATATAGTATTGCTTAAGAACCCAGCTGTGCAGCCTAATTGTTTGGCTTCAAATCCCAGCTCTACCACTGACTAGCCACATGGACTTGGGCATGTTTCTTAATCTCTTTGGGCCTCAGTTTCCTCAAGTGGAAAATCGGTATGATAACAGTAAAAATACCTGCCAATGAGGATTTCTTTGAGGGTGAAATGAGTTTGACCCTGTAAAATACTCACTGTGTGCAAGGCACTATTCTAGCCACCCAGTAAGTATTCACAACTATCACTGATACTGTTAACAGAGTTTTTTCCATAATTTAATGATCTAGTAGGCTTTTATTCAGCAACTCATACATGGGGCAACATCCAGTCTAGCAGATAGAAAGGAGCTCTAAAGAGCTGTACAAGGCAAGAAATATTTACAGACCAAAATGAGAAGGAACAAGGAAGCTGTACTAGGCATTTGCTGATTGGTTAAAGCAGGATTACTTCCCTTATATGGAGCAAAGGAGAGTCTTGGAGCCAGGTTAGATAACTTGTGTGGACAGGCAAGCACTGATTGGTTGGCCTAGGCCCACTTTTTCTGGGAGAGCCAAGCATAGAAATTTAGTTAAATTCCAGTTTGCTGATGTGGGCTTAGCATAAGTGGTTCCATCTTGCACCTGGTCTGGACACTAACACCCAACTGAAGATTTGGAGTTAACAGTGGATGATGAAGTATAGGTTATACTGAGCTGAAAATTAACTTTAGAAGAGCAATTGCTATTTTGAATCTATATATAAGCAATATGGGGCACCCGGGTGGTTCAGTCAGTTGAGCATCTGACTTCAGCTCAGGTCATGATCTCACCATTCGTGGGTTCGAGCCCCGCATTAGGCTCTGTGCTAACAGCTCAGAGCCTGGAGCCTGCTTTGGATTTTGTGTCTCCCTCTCTCTCTGCCCCTCACCTGCTCACACTCTGTGTGTGTCTCTCTCTCAAGGATGGATAAACATTAAAAAAAATTTTTAATTAAAAAAATAAATATAATATGGTTTAAGAGTGAAGACCCTAACTCATAGCCTGTTCTTATATTTTGATATGACATGTAAAGATGATTTGAACAACAATTTATTTCTATCTACTTGTATGCCTATACGTTCTTATAAATGACCCAAGATTTACTACATACATGCACACACATGCACACACACAAAAACACACATATACAGTTGACCCTTGAACAACGTGGGGGTTACATGCCCCTACCCACTATGCAGTCAAAAATCCACATATAACTTTTGACTCCCCCAAAACTCAATTACTAATAGTCTACTGTTGACCAGAAGGAAGGCTTACCAAAACATAAAGTCAATTAACACATATTTTATATGTTATATGTATTATATACTGTATTCTTATAATAAAGTAAGCTAGAGAGAAGAAAATATTATAAGTGAAGAAAAACATAAAGAAAATACATTTGCAGTACTGGAAAAAATCCACATATAAGTAGACTTGCATAGTTCGAATCCATGTTGTTCAAGGGTCAACTGTGTGTGTACATATATACACATACATACATAGCATAAGGTATACTTAATCATTTTATCTGTATACATTTATTATATATTTTTCTTTACATACACAAACACACTAGGAATAAATAGCATAATTTAAGGAAAGCAATGTTGCTTATTATTCTTATATAACCTGCCCAGAGAAACATATAAAGTTTTCTTTATATGGTAGCTAGGGTAGGAAATGGAAGAGGTTTCGAGCTAGAGGAAACTATAGCAAAGTGGGCACAGCAAGCAAAGAGGGGAGAATGGGAAAATGACATCCTGCCCTTAGCCTAGCACTGTCCACAAATCACTTACCATGCACCAGAAAAGACTTATTTCTAACAACCTTGCATTCCAAGATAAACCATGAATAACAGGAACCTCCCAAAAGCATTTACTAACAGGAAATCCTGAAATCTTTGCCTCTTGAGATAAGCCACAAAAATAAGAACATCCTGTTTTCCTTTCAAAAAGACAGGAACATCTTGTTCTTATCCAATCTGAACTGTCAACTGCCATATCTGAGCTATAAATATCCGCCATATCATCAGAGCTATAAATTCCTCCTATTCTATGAGATGAGCCACTACTTCTGAAGGCCTGGTTCGCTTATTTATTAGCAAATAAAAGGCAAAATAGGTAAAGGGGATAAAGAGGTAGAAACCTGCAGTTATAAAAGATAAAATAAAATAAGTCACAGGGATGAAAAGTACTGCATAGAGAATATAGTCAATAATATTATAATAACTTTGTATAATGATAACTTATGATGAGCATTGCGTAATGTACATAACTGTCAACTCACCATGTTGTACACCTGAAACTAATATGTCAACTGTACTTCAACTTTTTAAAGAAGTTTCCCTGTGTTCACATTTCTTTCTGAATTTTATTCTGACAAAGAGTTACTGGATAGACAGTAGTTGGAACTGATTTTCTTGGTAAGTACTGGATATACCAAGGCCAGCTTCATGGGCAAACTAATGATGCAGTTGTACAAGGCCCAGCCTTGGTTTAATGCTCTGCTATCACCATCTTGAAATTCCTAATAACCTTTTGAAAAGGAGTTTTGCAAGTTATATTGATGGTATTGGATGCATCATAAACCTCTCTCCTGGGGTTCCTGGGTGGTTCAGTTGGTTAAGCGTCCGACTCAGGCTCAGGTCATGATCTCATGGTTTATAAGTTTGAGCCCCGCATTGGGCTCTCCACTCTCAATGAAGAGCCTGCTTTAGATCCTCTGGCTCCCTCTCTCTCTGCCCCTCCCCAGTTTTCTCTCTCTGTCTCTCAAAAATAAAATAAACCTCTCCTGAGCACCCAAATAAAGTAGGAAGAGCATGGTCTTTGGAGTCTGACATGGCTATTTATTTAGGTAAGGCTCACCTTCATCTATAAGACAGCATGATATCTCAGACTTGGTTGATGATTGACTACATGAGATCATGTAAGTATTTACCATGTTTGACACCTAGAAGGTCCATAAATCATCCTGAATTATCCCATTTTACCTTCTTTGAAAAAGAGGTCTATGGGGCACCTGGGTGGCTCAGTTGGTTAAGCGTCCAACTTCGGCTCAGGTCATGATCTCATGGTTCGTGGGTTCGAGTCCTGCATCAGGCTCTGTGCTGACAGCTCAGAGCCTGGAGCCTGTTTCAGATTCTGTGTCTCCCTCTCTCTCTGCCCTTCCCCCACTCACGCTCTGTCTCCCTCTGTCTCAAAAATAAACATTAAAAAAAAATTCAAAGAGCTCTACCTTTATACAATCTCCTTTTCTTCTCAGCATGAGTCTTAATAGAAGCAGCAATTCATTTGAACAAGTATGTATTGTGAGAGCTGGGCTACTTGTGTGTTTATTTCTTCTCTTCCCCTTCATTCCTCCCATTACATCAGACTACATCCTTTACCATCACCTCAAGGACCCTCAATGACCTTCCTGTGGCTAAACTACCTTCAAGTGTTATTCCACTTGACATCTCTTCAGCATGTGACAATTTTGCTCATGTTTATCTTCTGTAGCACCCCACTGTTTTTTTCCCCTACCTTTTTGGCTGTTCCTTCTCAGTGTCAATTGCCAGTCAATTGCTGTTCTCAGCTGCCTCTCCAAGGACTTGTTGTTCTCACTCTATATACATCTGATGGGTGAGCTCATCAATTCCCATACCTTCAATTTCCATTTATATGCTGGTGACTCCTGTTATGGATACATAATTGTTAGGATGTTTTGGCAGCAAGAAACAGAAAATTCAACTCCACTAATTTTATCAACAACAAAGGGAATTAACTGAATTGTGTGACAGCACAAAATAAAGCCACCCCTGCCCAAGTTGCCACATCAGCAAAACAAAACTTGGATTCTAACTTTCATGTTTCTGTAAATGCTCTGCTTCACCAGAGTTTGGTATATCCAGTCAGCCAACCCCCAACTGCTAAGAATCTGCAATGATTTATTTGTTCTCAGATATGCAACTCCAGCCAATCAGCTTAAGCCAAATATTCTTTCTTTATTCCCTGATTAACATACTGGCCTTATAAGGAAATCCCTGACCCCCTAGCCAATCATTCCCTGTTTCCTTGTTGCTGCTTCAAACACTATAAACTCATTCTTGCCCAAACATCCCATGGGAAGAGTGCTCCACTGCTTATGGGGCACTGATTCCCTTGAGTAAAGAACATCAAACTCGATGCTGAATTGTTTTATTTTTGTCATTTCATAATACAGAGGAAGGGTGGTGTTCAGGCACGGTTCAATCAGGACACTAGCTGCTCTCCCTTGATTCTCTTAATCTGTCTTCCTCTATATAACTTCATTCAACGTGACAATGCTGAGAATGTTGATTCATGAAGCATTATCATAAATTTGAGAAAACTTCTTTCTCAAAAATCTGCAGCAAAACTTTTCCTGCTTCTTATTGGTCCCAAATAGGTCACATGCCCCTGGGCCTATTTTTGAATCCAACTCTGTGGCTGAGGGAATATGGTGATTTCCTGATTAAGGTCTGCTTATCCCTGAATCAATTACTGCAGCAATCACTGATTAGCCTAATCTAGACCCACCTCTGAAGATGGGGTCAGTTCTCCAAACCACATGGCTGCCATAAAAAAAAGAAGAAGAAGAAGAAGAAAAGAGAAAAGAAAAGAAAAGAAAAGAGGAAAGGATGAAATAAAACTGTCAAGGCAATCACAATGTATATCAGATCTATCTTATTCAGTGGAGACTCAAAATAAATTCTTGATACAGTATGCTAAATACCGGAGAGGCTGGTTTGTAGATACCACAGGTCCTAAAAGCTGCAGGAAATCATAATCAAAATAGTTCTAATAATTTTCATATCATGAGGGCTTACACATCTTTGACCTTTAAAATAACTGGCTAGAAACAACTAGAACTTTGTCATCCTATCTCATTATATAATTATTTTCTTAAAAGAAAAAAACAAAAAAAACAGCTGTGATGACTTCCTTTGACCACTGAGAACAATTCAGGCACCCAAGGCTGAACATCTCATAATGATGGGGACGTGGCCTATATTTTCCTGGGCTTGAAGAATCAAGTAATCAGTGGGAAGACCTAGATGGACAGATGTGCAGCACTCAACAGACAGAAAAGACCATGAAGTCCTACCTTATCTGCTCTGTCAAGCTCTCCTATGGTCTTCCAAGGTGTAATTGGCTCCCAGAACAGCAGAGAATTCTTCCAAAAAAATTATTGTATTAATAAGTAAATGGATGTATTGTCATTGCTATTCAATCTCATCTTTATTTTATTATGTTTTTAATTTTTTTCAACGTTTATTTATTTTTGACAGAGACAGAGCATGGGTGGGGGAGGGGCAGAGAGAGAGAGGGAGACACAGAGTCCAAAGCAGACTCCAGGCTGAGCTGTCAGCACTGAGCCCAACACAGGCCCCGAATCCACGGAACCATGAGATCATGATCTGAGCCGAAGTCAGAGGCTTAACCAACTGAGCCACCCAGGCACCCCTCAATCTCGTCTTTATAAGCAAACCAGCACAATTTGCAGATCTAAAGCTCCATGCCTACATTTTCCATAGATACTTCAAAATCCACATGTCCAACATTTAAATACCCTCCTCTCTTCAAAAAGCTCCTGTAATCCTCTCAGCTCAATAAATAGCACCACCATATGCCACATAATTCTCCAATCCCAAAGCCTAGAAATTAGCCTTGAGTCTTCACTTTCCCTCATCCCCACCAATCTCTGTATCCTATCAGTTCTCCTTCTATTACCTCTCAAATCTGTCCATCCATTCCACTGTTACTACTTTAACTTAAGCTGTCATCAAAAGACTCCTATCTGGTCTCCACCTGTGACCTCTACAGTTCTTTTAATGCTTAACAGGTAGAGTTCTTTCTAAAACTCATTTTACCTATGCATGCCCTGTCCTTGCTTAAAACTTATCTATGACTCCACCCAAAGCCTAAATTGTTTAATATAACACAGATCATCAGGCCCCAGTTTAGCTTTCGGATCAGGAGAGGACATACTACCAACCAGCCAAATCCAGCCCACTGCCCGTTTTTGTTTCCAATGTAAAGCCTTTACATTTTTTAACGGTTGGAAAAATCAAAATATGATGTGGCGGCTGAGTGGCTCAGTTGGTTAAGCGTCTGACTCTCAGTTCTGGCTCAGGTAATGATCTCACAGTTTCTTGAGTTTCAAGCCCTGTGACCGGCTCCGCCCTGGCAGTGAGGAGCCTGTTTGGTATTATCTCTCTCCCCCTCTCTCTCTGCCTCTCCCCAACTCATGCTATCTCTGTCTCTCTCAAAATAAACAAAACTTTTATATATACATACATATATATATGAAAATTCAAAATATTAATATTTCATGACAGTGAAAACTACATGAAATTCAAACTTCAGCATCCATTAAAAAAACTTTACTGGAACACAACTCTACCCATTCATACTGTCTATGGCTTCTTTTCAGCTACAAGTTGAGTAGCTGCGACCAAGGCAGTATGGCCCACAAAACCCTAAAATCTTTACTGTCTGGCCCTTAAAGTTTGCCAACCCCTGCTCTACTCATCTTTCACCACTCCCCTTCGTAGCTGCCACCCTGAACTGTCTGCAGTCCCTAACAGACCACCATTTTCCCTCCTACCTGCCTGTTCTCCCTACTCTTCCATGGGTGCTCACATAGAACCAACTTCATATCAGCGTTTAACAGTTATTCTGATTGTCCTTCTACTTGTCTGGTGCATATGTTCACCACTGAATCCTCAGCACCAACACGATCTCTACTCTCCTTCAGTGCTTGATAAATGAAGGGTGTCCCTCTGGAATTCCTTCTGATTTGAACATAAGCGCCCCCCCCCCCAACCACCATAATGGAATTCTTACTGAGCTTTTTTGTTGGCCTGTAGTGTCATCTGTAAAATAAGACTAAATAATTCCGACTTCATAGGATTAAATGAATGTGGCTAATTATTGAGAGCACGTAGCGCAGTGCGTGCTTCAGAGAAAGTGCTCGGTAAACAGGGGTCACTCTTGGTTGCTCTAAAACTCTCCGTTTGACGTTAATGGTGTCCGTATCCAAGAGAGTCTCCAGGGTGTGTCGCCAAATGCATGGACCAGCATCAAACACATCCCTACAGTAACAGCAGCAACCTCCAAGCAAAGCGCCGCCGGAGGCGTACTAGGCCAGGCTGCACGCAGGGCTAAAACTACTAGGAAACCGCCCGGAAACGGAGCCCGCGAGGTGGAAGAACTACAACTCCCGTCGTGCCTCACCGAGTTTAGGGCTACTCTACATTTTATCACCTCCAGCCACTTCTCTTCTTTCCCTCTGTAGTCCCGAGGGTGGCTGCGTCCTGGTCACCGGAAGAAGCCGTGTGACGTCACGAGGGCCTACGCGTCGCGCGGGTGGCAGGAGTTGACGGACGGTCTCTGGCTGCGTTTGGGCGGCCCCGGGACCACGGAAGAGGCTTCCCTGGTCGGCCGCGATGCCTAGCTCGCGGCGGGTCAGTCAGCTCCTGGATCTGTGAGTTCACCCGGTCCCCGCCTCCCCTTCGCCCCGCCCTGTGCTCGCTCTCCCTCCCCGCCCGCTTTCCACCTCTGGACCTCTGAAGAGGGCTCGCTGGTGTTTCTGTTGCTGGGTTCCTGACTTGTCGTCTCCTCGTAGATGACAGTTGTACCAAGTGTGCTGCTGGGGAGGCTTGCCCCTCTGTCCTCCGCTCCGGGCGCCGCCAGATGGGTGGTGGTCCGAACTCTGTCAGCCTTGACCCTCGATGCTCTGGTAGTTGCTGGCAGTGACCTGTTTCTGAGGAGAGCTGAAAGCCTTGGTAGAACAATAACAAAAACACTACATGTGGCTCTCAAAAGCCTTCAGCAGAGTTCCCCCAGTTCCTGTAACTGGGATAGATATTGATTCTTTGAGGCAGCACGGCTCCGTGATTGCTTGACCGCGATTGCTGGGTTCAGCGCCCAGTCTGCCGTTCACCAGCTGCGTGACCACGGAGAGTAACTTAACCTCTGTGCCTGAGTTCTTGATTTATCGAATTAGTGTAACAACAGTACGTGTCTCATAGAATTGCAGTAAGGAATAAATTTAACGGATGTAAAGTCCTTTGAAGGATGCCTAGTGTCAAAAGAAATTTCAAAGAACTTTACTTGATAAAAATCTTTTAGTGAGGGAGAAACAATCTCAGAGGCATGTCGTTGCAGAATGACTTATACACTGAGAATGACTATATTGTTTATCCTTCGCAGTGATTGGTTATTACAGTGGTTGGTTACTACAATTTAAAAAACCTCAAGGGGTTGGTTAAAAGTGGTCGTCTTACACTATTTTAGGGAGATGATTTAAACTTTGTTTATGATTGGGGCGCCTGGGTGGCTCAATCGGTTGAGCCTCCCGACTTCGGCTCAGGTCGTGATCTCACAGTTAGTGGGTTCCAGCCCTGCATCTTGATCTGTGCTGACCGCTTGCTCAGAGCCTGGAGCCTGCTTCAGATTCTGGGTCTCCTTCTCTCTCTGCCCCTCCCCTGCTCACACTTTGTCTCACTCTGTTTCTCAAAAATAAATGTTTAAAAAAAAATTTTTTTAAATAAACTTTGTTTATGATTATCAGAGGGATTTACAAGAAATAACCTGCTATGTTTCACTTTGTTCGTGAAATAAACCAGATTTAGCTTCACTTATGTGACCTAACTGGTTGGGTCTGCTTAGGGGATTTTCAAGCATGGTCTCCATTTTATTTTATTTTAAAAATTATCCCCTTGGGGTCATTCCCTCAGAAAGCTGAAAGTGTGAGCCGATATACTGTTACTGTATACCCATTGATGTATACCCAATATACTGTATACCCATTGATGTAGTCATTGGGCTGTATGGTCATGTAGTTGCCATTACCAACAGTTGCATGGTCATTGAAGACATGGGCAGTGGGACCGTTGAGGTCTTTGAGTTGTGTAATCCTGATGGCTATCATTTGGTGTGTGAGTGGCTGCCGAAAGACAGTTAAAACTCTTGAGAGGATACAGTGCACTAGTGTTAAAAGGTGGGGGAGGGACAGTAAAGTATCCTCCAGACTGAGCAGGCACTTGGAAGCAGAAAAATGAAGCCAGCCTCTCCATTACTGTTTACACAGACTTTTATTCAGGGTGACCTACTGACAAAGGGGAGCCAGTGGATAGATGATCCTGTGGTAGAGCCCCTCCCTAAGGAATGTGGTGAAAACCTCAAGGGAAGGCAACCTGGCTATGTGTGTGTACGTGACATTCCTCACGACTTTGTAACACAGACCGCCCAATCAGACTGTATGTCTATGTTACCATTTATGGGAGACAAAGAAGTAGAAATTGCCTAAAAGGCTACCCCCCGCTGTGCTCGGTGCTCAGTTTCTCAGGTACAAACCCATTGAGCCCATGCCGGCACAATGAATAAAGTTGCTCCCTGGAAAGAAAAGCCTGAGTGTCTTGACTCTCTGTGTGGACCTCGGTCCCATTACAATCCAGGTGCTATGCAGCTATTCTCCACCCAGTCCAAACCTTAACTTACAGCTTTTATAGAGCAAAGGGCATTATGGTGCAAAGTGTAGTTATCTAAAGTGGCGCCATCTATTCGCGGTCATCTCTCCTGGTTATCTAAAGTGGTGCCTTTTGTGCATCAGTCATCTCTACTAGTTATCTAAAGTGGTACCTTCTGTGCACCACTTTAGGGAAGATCAGAGCAAGCCTTTCTGCATTCCAGTCAGGGCATACTTTAACCTCCAAGGGGCTTGGAACATACAGCTCCGAGGGAGGTCATTGCAAGAGCAGAAACAAGATGGAGGGCCAAAGATGGAGTCAGTGTTGTCAGCGCTGCTACAGCTAAGGATGTTAATATGATGACTATGAGATGGAAATTCAAAAATTCTGGGAGAGATTCCCAGGAGCCAAGATTTAACCAACTAAGTAAGTCAGTGGAAGAAGGATCACCTATCTGATGAAAGATTGACATCGGATCTTTAAGATCTTTTAAATTAGGGGTAATAATTCCTAATTTATTAACGTGGAAACGGGGCACCTGGATAGCTCAATCAGTTAAGTGTCTGACTCTTGATCTCAAGTCAGGTCTTGATCTTGGGGTTGTGAGTTGGAGTCCTGTGTTGGGCTCCACAGTAGGCACGAAGCCTACTTTAATTTTTTTTTTTTTAAATCCATGGAACCTTTTTTTTTTAACCAGTTACAGCATATGCATCTCCTTGTTAAGTGGTTAGGGTGTCTAAGGCTGTGCAAGAGTTTACAGATTCTTGCTGTATTGGTAGGGATTTTGCAAAAGATAAGATCTCTCCTGAAAAGATTTAACTGTAGTCTTTTGTGAGTATCCTTTCCAATAAACTAAGTCTCTAGGAATGTTTTCTTTTGGAATGGATCACATTTTTAAATCTGGTGGAAAGTACATTTCTTAATATTCATTAGTGCCTTGCCCTGTTGAATCATGTTATGATCACCGAAGATAAACATGAGGATGTCTTATTTCAGGAGTGTTATAGGTGCGCTTCCATCTAAGTTACGCCTCTGTATGGTGTGAGCAATTAGGCATTTCTATGGAAACTAAAGACAGATACAAATTAACACTTGGAGCAAATTACAAACTCAGTTTCTGAATCTGGAGAGCAACCAGTCAAGAAAATTTCTAGATTTGAGCTCAAAACACCTTTATTTTATTTTGTTTTATTTTCATTTTTTTCAAAAAGTCTTTAGATAATGGAGTCAGGAGGCAATTTCTATCTGTTGGATTTTCCTGGTTTACAGTTTGAATGATTTTGATGACATCATTGAGTATTTTGGTGAACTCTCTTGAGTGGCCTGAAATAGAAGTAGGCACGAAGGTTGTCTGTACATGATCTGTTGTGGTGATTTCTCTGAAGTTTATATCAACTTGTCTGACTTTAGGTTGTAGGACTTGAGGAAAAGGGTAGTTTTAGTTTTTATTCCAAGTCAGAAGGGTAAGAGAAAATTGGAAAAGTTAGGTTGGAAAGTTGTAGCCAGATGTTGGAGGGAACTAGAAGAATTCAGGATCCAGTCCAGTTTATAGAAAGATAACAAAGCCTCAAAGATAATGAACAGGACTAGAATATAATAACAGGTACACTATAGTTTTCTATTGAAACATAATTTTTCTCTCTATAGCCACTTTGTTTTTACCAAAGATAATCATAATAAGACCAATTTATTTGTAAAATGAATCTGGTCCCATTAAATTCAGCTCATTATTTATATAAGTGCAGCAGAATAGTCACTTTATGCACATTTTCAAAAATGATATTCAAGTCCAAGCTTTGGTAATCCAAGGGTCTTTGTTTGCTCCACAAATCCAATGTTAGTTTCTTAAAAACTGTCTGGTAATAAGAAATCTCAGATTAGATCTTTAAACACCCCTTTAGGCCAAGAAGTCAAGCCAATGGGTTGTCCAATTGCGTTCTGTTACAAAAAGAGCAAATTCTGATTGAATTTGTCCTAATACCTACACTGCCATGAAAGTAAGAATACTCAATAAGAGTTATTTTGTCTTAACTCTGAAGGGATCAGGTAGAGAGAACAAGATAAATGTTTAATTTTTGTTCTCAAAAGTTTACCACATTGTTATGTTATATAGTTTTTATTTTATTTTATTTTGTTTTGTTTTATTTTATTATTTTATTTTATTATTTTATTTTATTTATTTTATTTTATTATTTTATTTCATTTTATTTTATTTTATTTTATTATTTTATTTTATTATTTTATTTTATTTTATTTTTATTACTATTTTTTTTTTTTTTCATTTGAGAGAGGTAGAGGAAAAGAGAGAGAGAGAGAATCTTAGTCAGGTTCCATGCTCAGCAAAGAGCCTGACACAGGGCTCCCTCCCAAGACCCTGGGATCATGACCTGAGCCAAAATCAGGAATCAGATGCTCAACCACCTGAGCCACCCAGGCTCCCCAGTTATATAGTAGTTTAAAAGAAAACAGAAAGGGGGTTCTTTAAATTTGGAAAGCAAAACATTAAAGAACCAGTAATGCTTCAAACAATGTCATAAAAATGATAATCATCTCTATTAGTTGGTTTAGTCCCATGTAATCAATTATTCTTTTCTTGCTCTTGGGTTAGCAGTTTTATGAATCAATCAGTTTCTCCATTAGCATGCTAGAAATTCTTACCCAGTTAAGTGGTATGATCTTAAAATTATCAGAAACTTGTATTCTAGAGTATTTTTCAGGGTCTTTTCCATGAATTTCCTTGAAGACAAAGCATTTTGGCCTGCAGTTGGTTATAAATGCTTTCATAGATGATTCAGTGTATAATAATAGCTGTTTCTAAATGACAAAAGATAAAAATAGCCTTTGTTACAGCTCACTACAAAAAAAAATGATATGATTGATTGCTAAGTTTGGCTATTTTTGTGGTATACAACATTTAAAAATGATTAGAACTATGACTGATAACATTATATCAGGGCATATCAGATTCCTAGGAATTTCATGCAATTTCTGGAACACTTATATTAATAACATGTATCCATACAAATACAACCTAAGAAGGTTAAGCATCCGCTTTACTTGATAATGTTTTCCATGCAATTTCACATTTAAAAAGCCTGTAGTTTAATGTCTCCCTTTTTATAAGAAGAGAAAAAAAACTTCAAGATCTTTAGGAACCCTGAAAGTTAGCTCAAAGTCAAAAAGACTTAATTTAGAATTTGATTTTGCGAAGTTTGTAAAAAATGCCAAAAGGTTTAAAACACTTGATTAAATAGGATCACAAGTCATTGTGAAATAATACTTAGTTATCTATTCAACCAAAGTGACAAAAAGATTTCAAAAGCAAATATAGAAAGTACATAGTTTTTAAAAAGTACCTTAGCTCTTTTAATATTGAAAAGACTGTTTTCCTAAGCAATCAAAAACCTGATAAAGACCAAATGAAACACAGGAAATTACTTTAATAAGACACAGAATCTTTGTTTCCTAGACAAAATACACAAAGGTAAAGAAAAACCTTTCATAATCCCTTATTAGGAGCAGACTAACAACCTAAGAAAATTTGTTCTTTTAACAGAGAAAATTAAACTGTGGTTTTGTGTCAGTATGTTATTCAGCTCAGTTTTGGAAATCTTTGTAAATAAATCCATTGAATTTTAGCTAACTTTGACCATGCAACATGAAATTTCTTCACAAGCTTTTTGCAACTTTCTGTATTCATTTAGATTTTTGTTTTATTCCTTTTTTCTTTCTCATTTTACTTGAAGACAAAATTACTTTTTTTCCTAATAAAAACACATCCTATATTCTTTGCTTACTCTTATAAAAAACACATCCCATTCTCCTCTCATACTTTGTATACAAAGTTGTTTCTTTCACTCTTGTTTTTAGGAGGCTTATTTTTATATATGGATTATAAGTTTTAACCATTATTAATCTTTATTTTCCAGTGAAAACTAGGACAGGCAGTTGTGAACTGTCTGGCGTATATCAGCATCCTGTAGTAGATTAGCAAATTTATCAATATTTAATTATAAAAAAATATACTTTTTAGAGACATGTGCTTCTTCATAGTACATTTTTTTAATTCAGCAAAAGGCCACATTAAAATAGTTCCAAATATATTTTGTCTCATAAAAATTAAGCAGCCAAAAGTAAATAAACTTAAACATGTTTAGCAATTAATATTTCAGTATATTAGCTTGTTATTGAATGATCTACATATTTAACAAATACCCATCATCTAATGTAATCTACTTAATTTGTTTTTAATAATTATATTTGTATTAAACATTAAACACTTAACTAGCATCTTAAGTTTTTCTTCCTTACAAATTTAAAACTATTTTAAAGTTTGTTTATTTACTTTGAGAGAGAGAGAGAGCAAGGAAGGGACAGAGAGAGAGGGAAAGAGAGACAATCCCAAGCAGGCTCCTCACTCTCAGCCCAGAGCCCAACGTGGGGCTTGAACCCACAAACCATGAAATCTTGACCTGAGCCGAAATCAAGAGTCAAACCCTTAACCAACTGAGCCACCCAGGCACCCCTTGCTTACAAACTTTATACAGAGATAGCACCAGCGTATTTGACTAGTAAACTGAGGTAGAAAAGATTGTATATTTGCATTGTGTTTAATGTTGACTACTGTGAAGACATGCCTATTTTTATTAAACCAATACATTTAAATCATTTCTTTTTTTTTAACTTTATTTATTTTGAGAGAAAGAGGGGGGGAGGGGCAGAGAGTAGGGGGGAGAGAATTCCAAGGAGGCTCTACGCTATCAGTGCAGACCCAATGTGGGGCTTGATCCTACAAACTGTGAGATCATGTCCTGAGCTGAAACCAAGAGTCAGACGCCTAACCAACTGAGCCACCCAGGCACCCCTAAACTATTTCTGAAGCTTTTATAATTCAAGATTCTCCAGATCATATGAACTTGAAAAGCATTTCAGTTAGTTTATATTTCTGAGAGTGTTAAGAATCCTTAAACTTATATAAGTACTTATTTTTCTTTAACCTTAATTAAATAGAGCTCTTTTTGAAATCACATATACATAACATACATACATATATACATACATATACATTAGTATACAGACAGTTGTAAACAGATCTTGTAGCTTTCATTTAAAAATTTTAGCTGTATGTCAGGTACAACAATACAAAACTCAAAAGAATAGTTGGACCCAAATTGTGTTTCTGGCTGATGGGATAAGGTTATTTGCTGCAATGACGTAAGCTTTTACCACACATTTTTCATTTGCTGTAAGAATTCTCTAGAGAAGCTATTTTTGGAATGATTTTGTCTTTTAGAAGCTTTGACATACCAACCAATGAATGCATTTATTGCCTTTAAGAAATTTGGGATCCTCTTTTTTTAAAGATGCCCCTAAGGTGGGCTATTTTATCTAAATTAAAGATTTTCCCAAAATGGTCACTGCAGTTCCAATTATTCTTCATAAAGTTTACCCATTTTTCTAAGAAGGTATAAGATCCTGATCTGAGCTTTGGACCAGATGGAACCCATCTTTGCCTTAGATTCCCTAAGAAAACTTAATTATCAGGGCTCCTGTTTTTCAACAGTTATTCCAAAGTAGAGGGAATCACACATTCCCCCCTCTTTTGAACAGAATATCATCACTTACTGAAAAGCTTCAACAAGCATTGCTCGGTAAAATCAGAGGAGTCAACACAAAGGGAGTGGAGTTTAGATCTGAGGAAGATTTGCCCTGGAATCCCATGGTTGGTAAGAAAGCATTGTGTATTGGGCTCCATGGATGCTGGCACCTAGTTACTCACTGGCCTTGGAGCTCATCAGGAGTCATCTTTGGATCCCACTTTTGACACCAAAAACTTTCAAAAGAAAATTCAGAGATTTTTAGTTGATATGAATGTTTTACTGAGTGAGAAACACACTGTTAGTGAACAGGGAGACTTAAAACCAAAAATGGTTAGAATCTCGAGATGTGGTCATAGGATGGCTCATAAAGTGAGAATGAGGAAGTTGTTTAATCTTTACAATGATTGGTTATTACAAGGGGAGTTTACACAGTATGGAGGTTTTTCAAAAAATTAAAAGTAGGATTGCTGGATGATCCAATAATTTCACTACTGGGTATTTCCCCGAAGAATACGAAAATGCTAATTCAAAAAGATATATACACCCCTATGTTTATTGCAGTACTATTTACAATAGCCAAATTATAGAAGCAACCCAAGTGTCTATTGAGAGGTGAATAGACAAAGAAGATGTGATACACACACACACACACACACACACACACACACACACACTGGAATATTATTCAACCATAAAAATGAATGAAATCTTGCCATTTGCAACAACATGAGTGAAGCTAGAAAATATAATACTTAGTGGAAGAAGTCAGAGAAAGACAAATAACATATCATTTCACTCATGTGTAATTTAATAAACAAAACAAGCAAAATAAGAGAAAGAGAGAGAAGGAGAGACAAACCAAGAATCAGACTCTTAACTATAGAGAACAAACTGATGATTACCAGAGGGGAGGTGGGTGTAGAGATGGGTGAAATAGGTAATGGAGATTAAAGAGTGCACTTAACATGATGAGCACTGAGCAATGCATAGAATTATTGAATCATTATATTATACACTTGAAGCTAATATTACACTGTATGTTATGTATACTGGAATTAAAATTTTTAAAAATGAGAGTTTACATATAGCAGGGGATTGGTTAAAAGTGATTCTTTATACCATTTTAGAAAGGTGATTTATTTATGATTATCAGAGACATTTACAAGAAATAACCTAGGTTAAGTTTCTCTTACATTCATGATATAAGCTGGATTAAGTTTCACTTACATGACCTGACTGGTTTTGTCTGCTTGAAGAATTTTTGAGCCTGGTCTGCATGTTATTTTAACCCTAGCAAGTAGTAAACACTACTAAGTGTTATTTATTGTTATTAATTATTTCACTGAAATATATGCTGGAAGTTGTAGTTACAATAGCAATTATTTCTCTCTGGGAGTTTTCAGTCTGTTAATATTACATAAAAAAATTGCCATGTAAAAATTAAGGCTGAGGAGAACAATTATCTTTATCTGCCGAATGCTTTTGAAATCAATGTTTTTGAATTGATATTTACATTACATCTCATAAACTTCTGTCCCTCAATCCACAGTCACTTTTTTTAAATGTTTTTTTAAATGTTTATTTATTTTTGAGAGACAGAGCACGAGAGGGGGAGGGGCAGACAGAGAAGGAGACACAGAATCCAAAGCAGGCTCCAGGCTCTGAGCTGTCAGCACAGAGTCCAACACAGGACCCAAACTCACAAACCATGAGATCATGATTTCAGCTGAAGTTGGACGCTTAACCAGCTAAGCCACACAAGCACCCCTCACAGTCACTTTTTGTAAAAGAGAAATCTGTTGACTCCTTTGTATAACTAAGGCTTGTGTAGAGTCCTGAGAAAAGTATTTTCCTTTCATTCTTGGCTTTAACTTTATACCTGATCCAAATAAGATTTTCTGTCAGTAAAGACAGAGAAATAGTTAAGAGTGCAAGTTATGAAGACAGATGAAAGCCTAGCTATCTTCCTGTCTTTTAATTCCTGCCTTTGTATTGAACATTCCCTGAGGCATCCATATAAATGATCCTCTGAACTTCTGTGGCCAGAATCAAGTCTTTTATCTCTTCACAGCCACAGTTCCTTATTTTTCAGAGTTGCTCAATATTCAGTTAAGCATGTATTTAGCATATGAAACACTATGCTGATGATTATGACAAATATCTAGCATAAAGGAGGTAGTTTTATGGGGCAAGCATAAGGCAAGTATATAAATAACTATAATATTGGTAGAATAATAGCACAAAAGAGAGATTGACAAAGTATTTTGAAATTTCTGATGAGAAGAATATACAAGACTAGGAGAAGGCTTTGTAAAGAGGGTTGTATTTGAAGGTTGGTAGCATCTGACATTTGCAAATGGGAGGAAAAACATCTAAGGAGTGGAATAATAAGGGCAAAGGCTTGACAAGCAGGAGTTAGAAATATGTGAGAAGACCAGACAGTAGTATTTCAATTTGGCTAGAGAATACAATGTGAATAGCAGAGCAGTAAGACATAAAGCTGATAATTAGAAGTGGAACTTTGGGGATCAAAATGATATTATATTAGACTGTTTAATTTCATAGCAGTAGGGGTCTATAAAAGGTTTTGTAACTATAGTGGGTGTAGAGAGAGATTTGCATTAGGGAGAAGTTGGGAATAAAGAGACAATTAGGAAACTGTTGCAAAATCTTGGAAAGAGGTAAGGAGTGCCCAAACTAGGAGACATGTATGAAGATGTTCATTGCAGAATTCCATTGTGGAGAATTGGAATGTCTATTGCTGGGAGAGGTGCCTTCAAGTATTATGCAGCTGTTAGGAAAGTGAAGAGTAGATGATATATATTCAAATGGTTGGAGCTTTAAAATGTAGTGCTTAGTGAGCAAAGAGGAAACAGAATAAAACATGGTAAGAAAAACTATGTAGGGGCACCTGGGTGGCTCAGTTGGTTGAGCGTCCGACTTCACCTCAGGTCATGATCTCACGGTTTGTGAGTTCACGCCCTGCATCAGGCTCTCAGCTGTCAGCACAGAGCCCGCCTCAGATCCTCTGTCCCCACCTCTCTCTGCCCCTCCCCCACTTGTTCTCTCTCTTTCTCTCTAAATATAAAATAAAAAAAGAAAAATCATCTAGAACTTGGAAGTAAAGTAAAAAGATGACCACATGACCTTCACTGTCATACTAGGGTGTTGTCCCCCATGTAAGGGTCCATATATGCCTTGAGAATCATATTTGCAAATCCTTTTGGGACAAGGTATGTTCAGGCTGGCACTTGGTCAGCAGTAAGCTATTTCTGGATTGTAACGAGGTAAGGAGCTTGATCCAGAATAGCAATCAACCCTTTTACTAAGTGCACTGTTTGTCCAGAGGATGGGACTTCTCCATGAAGGAAACTGCTTGGTTACATCCTTGCATGAGCTCCTAATCTCACTGACTAGCATTTTGAACAGCACTGCCTTAGAGAATCCTTTGGATCTGGGAAGTGGTGAATAATTTTGAATAGAAGAACCAAGAAAAAAGAAAAAGCAAAAATTACTCTAAAGTTTTCAGCTTTCTTGACCAGGAGAATCGTGATATCATTAGATAACTGTGGAGAAGTAGGTGTCTTATGAGAAAAATGAATCCAAATATCCAGTAGAAATATCAAACAAGCAGACTGAAATATTAGGACTAAATTTCTAATAAATGGTAGATGAAGCCATATTAAATTTATGAGAGAGAATATGGGGAGAAGAAAAGGCTAAGGACCAAATTTTGTGCAACACTCATATCAGTAGACCATTTTGCCAAAAATCATTTCTTTGTTACATTATTTCACCATATAACTGATGGTTATATTAATAAGTTTCTTTTAAGTATAAAATTTAGAGCAATTCATATTGAATGAGAGATCTATCCACCCCCCCCCCTTTTTGTCTATAACTTTTAAGGATTTTGTTAAGTTTTAGCTGGCCAGTTTTCATTTTGTCTTGAGAACTTAGACCACTTATGTCAACTGTTGGGACTGAGAACTGAGATCGCTTAATGTCAATATAACTTTTTGCTCCAGGAAATTTTTGCAATCAGTTTATCTAAACAAATGTTTGGTTATTAGGGCAAACATTTTGATTGTTAGAGCAAACATTATATTTATCAGGATATATTGTTTCATCGGGGCTTACTTTGAGACCCTGTGTCATGTCCATCAGTCTTATACTATTATGTTACAAATTTTGTCTCATCCTAACCTGTTCCCCATCTTGGAGGGAGAATCCCAGATGTACTCTAACATAGCTTTCCCCTATTGAGACATTACCCAAACCCTGTTAAACCCTTGCTGCAGTAAATTTAATAAACTTTCTTTGTTTGACCAACAGACTTTTAGATAGTTTTTGTGAGCCATTTAGTAATTCTCATAGCAGCATTTTTCAAAATACTAAATTGTTTCTGTCCCAACTCCCTTATGTTACTGCTGGAGGGAACTGGAGCAGAAAGAGTAAACCGTTTACTGTGGGGAATACGTGGCACAGGCTGCACAGCTAAGCTCAGAGAAGAGGACCCTAAAGGCCAAGATGACAAAGACTGAGGAAGAGACATGGGGGAGCAAAAAAGATGGCACCATGGAAAAAAGTAAACATTTAAAATATAGCTGAAATCTGCATAAAGGAAAATATAAGAGGAGTGACTGTCAGTGTAGAATTTGATTTTACCTGTCTTATATATAAACAAATACATTTTTAGCCTGGTCTTGTTTCGTGGATACTGGTAGAAGAACAAAGTCTCCTGGGTCAAAGGCACAAAGGACTTTATTATTCATTGCACAGCAAGCAACATGAGCATTCGCATGTTTATGTCACTTCCTCTTGACCTCCAAGACGCACAGATGCAACACGAAGGGCTCAGATGGATGCCAACACAAACAATGGGTTGCATTCCAGGAGAGAAACACAGCCCAGATGAATGTCTACTCAAGCAACGAGTTGCATTACAGAAAAGAAACACTGAATTTAGGGACTCTGCCAATGTATAGTAAGCAGTAAGCAACCTCTTTGTCCTGGAAGGAGACATTACTTTATGGCACAGGGCTGCTTATTATAAACACAACTCTGTGAATGGCCCGGATAAAGCATATCAGGGCTGTGTATTCTTGTCATTCCCAGCAAGACTGGTAAGATGATGAAAAACCCATAAAGAACTGCCTTTCCTAACATTCCACTTTTTGGTCCTACCATCTTGGCTTCTGACAAATTATCACATGAGTATGATACTTTTTCAGCCACACTGATTACTTTGATCAGCAGAGGCTAGGACCAAATGTAATGAGTTTGTAAAATACAACATTTAACTGAGGCTATTAATAGAGCTCCAAGAAGCAGGGTGAGGTCAATCTGCAATATTGACCTCAGCTGTGTTCCCAGGAGCCCAGACTCAGCTGTGAATAAATCCCAAGGGAAACCGGTAGGTCTTAGGCAAGAGGTAGTATAAGCCCAGGATAGTATCCATTATGACCTGCACAAGGAAATTGAAGCTTACCTGTTAATCTTTAGTGATATGGTCAGTAATTATCGGGATAGTAGATGGGCCAAAAAGAAACCCTCAACCCAACTGAGAGATATTCCATGGCCTATTCTTCTCTACATACAACCATATAAACCAAAGAGACACAGGTCACTCTAGTCTGGATTTATTGTTAAACTCGATTTGGATCACTATGACATTGTTTTGCTTCTGCCATCTGGGCAGTGTCACTGAGTAACTGCAACCTTCCTTATAATACACAGAAGTTCAGGGCCACCCATATCCACAGACATTTTTCTGTTACTGCACATGGACAGAGATAAGAAACCCAGCAGCAGATCAAATTGACAGCTACAGCTGCTGCTTGCCTCAGGTGGATCATAAAATTGCTTTGGCTGGAGGTGGAGAAAGCAACAATTTTTTAAAAATATTATTTTGGGTGACAGCACGGATTGCTGTACATGGGGAGAACATTTGCTACCAGATCGCAAGGAGTCTTCTCATATCTCCAGACCAGGCCCACAGAACCTTTCTTCTTCCTCTTCCATAAAACTATGTTTCCATCAGTATCCAATTCTCATCACAATATTGTTAGATCTAGGATTTGATTTTACTTGATTAGACTATTACTGTTTCGTGGATACTGGCAGAAGACCTACGATTTCTGGGCTAGAGACAAAGGACTGTGTTACAGCACAGCAAGCAGCGCAAGCAGTTTGCCTCAGTTACCCTTCTCCCCCAAATCCCATGAGGATGACACAGAGGTCTCAGATGGATACCTGCACAGTGGTGTATTACAGGAAGAAAAACACTGAGTGTTTTTTGTATCACACAAAAACAATTGTGTGATACAATTTTATAACAAGCAGTAAGCAAGCTTTCCTTTCTCATCTCTCAGTTTAGTTTGCTGCAAACACAACCCATTTGAGAAATGCTCCAAATAAAGAGCGGTTGGGACCTTACATTCATGGCATACCTATGGAAGTATGAAAGATTGAACTGTGAACACCAGCCACAAGTAGGAAAACTATCTCTCACCTCAATTTTTAACACAATTTAGCAAATTTATGTATTTTTAAAAATACATGAATGTCTCTCTCTCTCTGTCTCCCTTGCACACACACACACCATTTCTTTCCAAGAATTGTTGTAGAATTAATGGAGATAGAAAGAACTTTTACTGAAAAGTAAGCAAACTTAAAGTGAACAGTTTATTTTAAAAGAACCCAAGTACATACTTAAAAGAAAAGGAGTCACCATATTTCTTATTAATGGCATACAGGTATTTGTTAAATGGATGTGAACATTGATGATATTTGGAAGACTTACAAAAGGCAGCATGAGAAGCTCCAAGAATATGTCTCCCAGTAAAATAAGCATAAAAGTTGAAAATTATAAAAACAACTGCCTCAAGTCTCCAGACAGCTTCCTAAGGGTATACAGCAAATGAAGAAACATTCATTCAAGATAATCTTTTAAAACTCAGTAAGAACAAGAGTCTGGCATTGGAACTATAACTCCACTCCAGGTGGGTATGGCCAAGGTGATGGGGTTACCTCTCCCCCCAGCTCCTACTCAGAGGCCTCAGTGTTTTCCTGGGAAGGACGGGATGCCAGCATTTATCATCACACTCCACCCCAGATACTTGTGCACAGGCTAAATTATGGGTGAGTATGGTCAGTGATTGGGGGATTGCTACCTCCACCTAGCCCCCACTTATCAGGCAGCTCATTTGTGGATGGAGGTTCCATCCTAAATGAGACAAGCCAGGAAGACCAGAAGCTACTTCCCAGCACCCTGCTCCTAAAGTAGGGGTTTCACTCAGAGGAAAGCATATCATCATCCTTGTTCCCAGTTCTGAAATTCTGGCTTAAAGATTTTTCCCAGGAAGAAAGACAGACTGCAAAACACAGAACTCCAAAGCTGTCAAGAAAATGACTTTATTTGAAACAGAGGGTGGGGGGAGTTTAAATAAAAGTAATTACAAAGAGCCTGAGAGCTTCATGTGAGATGCAAGCTAAACCATAGGCCAGGAAGTTTACCAGAGAGAACCGGGGAAAGGAACATATAACAAGAGCCTGCCTGGGGTCAGAACAAGCCTTAAACACTGACCTCTGAAACTAATCCTACAAAGGAGTCCAAAATGAATTGGATGACATTATGGAGCAATTTATACCCTACGCATTGTTGAAAACATTAGAGCAATCGATCTGTAATGAGTGAAGGCTGACAGTGGATGTGATACTAATACAGACTTAACAAAATAATCAGAGAAAGAGATAGTCAAAGAGACCCCTACTACAACCGCTGACATCCCAGGGTAACAATGCTTACGTCCAAGTCGTGCCCACTAAGGAGCAAATCAGAGGTTGCATACAGTCAGGAAAATAGCCTTAGTCCAGTCATGTCACTAAACAAACAAGTAAATAATCACAAATCTGTGGCATCAATATCCAGAGTTACTGCATTATAGTATCTAGACTATACTGTTTTTGAAAAAAAAAAATTGCAAGACAAAGAAACAGAAACTGTGACCCATACACAGAGAAAAAAAATAGGCAAAAGAAACTGCCTTTGAGAGGACCCAGGTGTTGGACTTAGCGAGGGCTTCAGAGAAAGTATTATAAATGTGTTCAAAGAACTAAGGGAAGTCATATTAAGAAGTAAAGGAGAAAACTACTTGGCAGTTCCTCAAGAAGTTAAACATAGAATTACCATATTACCCAGCTTCCACTCCTAGGTATATACCTAATAGTACTGAAACTAGGTACTCAAACAAATACTTATACACATATATTCATAGTAGCAGTATTCACAATAGCCAAAAAGTGGAAACAACTAAATGTCCATCACCAATGAATCAATAAACAAAATGTGGGGATGCCTAGCTCATTCAGTAGGGCACAGGACTCTCAATCTTGGGACTGTAAATTCTTTACCCACGATCGTGTAGAGATTACTTAAAAATAAAATCTTAAAAAAAAAAAAAAACAAGCAATCCCTATCAAAATAACACCAGCATTCTTCACAGAGGTAGAACAAACAATCCTAAAGTTTGTATGGAACCAGAAAAGACCCCAAATAGCCAAAGCAATCTTGAAAAAGAAAACCAAAGCTGGAGGCATCACAATCCCAGACTTCACACTGTATTGCAAAGCTGTAATCATCAAGGCAGTATGGTATTGGCACAAAAATAGACACTCAGGTCAATGGAACAGAATAGAGAACCCAGAAATGGACCCACAAATGTATGGCCAACTAATCTTTGACAAAGCAGGAAAGAATATCCAATGGAATAAGACAGTCTCTTCAAGTGGTGCTGGGAAAACCGGACAGTGACATGCAGAAGAATGAACCTGGACTACTTTCTCACACCATACACAAAAATAAACTCAAAATGGATGAAAGACCTAAATGTAAGACAGGAAGCCATCAAAATCCTCAGGGAGAAAGCAGGCAAAAACCTCTTTGATCTTGGCCAACTTCTTACTCAACATGTCTCCAGAAGCAAGGGAAACAAAAGCAAAAATGAACTATTGGGACCTCATCAAAATAAAAAACTGACAGCAAAGGAAACAATAAGCAAAAACAACAAACTAAAAGGCAAACAACGGAATGGGAGAAGATATTTGCAAATGACATATCCGATAAAGGGTCAGTATCCAAAATCTATAAAGAACTTATCAAACTCAACACCCAAAAAACAAATAATCCAGTGAAGAAATGGGCAAAAGACATGAATAGACACTTCTCCAAAGAAGACATCCAGATGGCCAACCGACACATGAAAACATGCTCAACCTCACTCATCATCAGGGAAATACAAATCAAAACCACAATGAGATACCACCTTACACCTGTCAGAATGGCTAACATTAACAACTCAGGCAACAACAGATATTGGTGAGGATGCAAAGAAAGAGGATCTCTTTTGCATTGCTGTTGGGAATGCAAGCTGGTGCAGCCACTCTGGAAAACAGTATGGAGGTTCCTCAAACACTTAAAAGTAGAACTACCCTACGACCCAGCAATTTCACTGCTAGGCATTTATCCAAGGGATACAGGTGTGCTGTTTTGAAGGGGCACATGTGCCCCAATGTTTATAGCAGCTCTATCGACAATAGCCAAAATATGGAAAGAGCCCAAATGTCCATCGATGGATGAATGGGTAAAGAAGATGTGGTATATATATATATATATATATATATATATATATATATGTATATGTATATATGTATATATATATATACGTGTATATATATATATATGTATATGTATATATGTATATATATATATATACGTGTATATATATATATATGTATATGTATATATGTATATATGTATATATATATATATATATATATATATCATGGAGTATTACTCAGCAATCAAAAAGAATGACATCTTGTCATTTGCAACTACGTGGATGGAACTAGAGGGTATCATGCTAAGCGAAATTAGTCTGAGAAAGACAAATATCATATGACTTCACTCATATGAGGACTTTAAGATACAAAACAGATGGACGTAAGGGAAGGGAAGCAAAAATAAAAAAATAAAAAATAGGGAGGGGGACAAAACATAAGAGACTCTTAAATATAGAGAACAGAGGGTTGCTGAAGGGGTCGTGGGAGGGGGGATGGGCTAAATGGGTAAAGGGCATTAAGGAATCCTCAGATTGAATAACAATCTAAATTCCTTTTCATGTTTCATAATAGCTGATATATTGGACTACATCCTGTCTGTCTAAATGAGACTGACTAGTCCTCCTCCCCCCCTCCATACTTATTCACAGTTAGCTGAGTCTGGGACTCTGGGGGGCACTGTTGAGGTCATTACTGCAGATTGGCCTTATCTTACTATTTAGAATACTATTGATAGTAGCCTTAATTAAATGCTTTAAGAGACAAATTGAACAGATTTGGTTTCTCCCTTTGTTGGTCAAATTAGAGTAGCTGACTGAGTGGTGTACTTAAATAAATATTTGAGTTCAGCCAAGAACATGTCGGGTGGATGTTGGGAGAGGCAATCTGCCATGAACCTACTGGTTATGCCAAGAATGTAAGGCTTTGACTACCCTTTACCTAGGGCATTTCTCAAATGTGTTTTTGCAGCAAATACTGTCTCCTTCCAAAAAAAAAAAGCAAACTTGCTTCAGTTTACCATAAAAGTTGTGAATCACCCAAGCTCATGGTTTTTCTCAAGCATTCATTTGGGCCCTACCTATATTACACGGTAGGACTTAGAGGGCATGAAGAGCCAGCATAAATGTGAAGCTCTGACTACTGCTCTTGTCATGTATACTAAAGTCCTTCTTCTTTGACTCGGGAATCTATCTTCTGCTAGCATTCATGAAATGGTAGTAGGCTAACTTGCAAGCTTGTAAGTGGGAGAAATTCTCAGACTCTGCATAGTTCTTGACAACTACAAAATTCAATTCCAGGTAGTTTTTAAGTCAAAAAGTGAAAAGCCCGGGTGCCTGGCTGGCTCACTCAGCAGAGCATGATCTCAGGGTTGTGAGTTCAAGCCCCACATTGGACACAGAGATTATTTAATTAAAAAAAATTTTTTTAAGTGAAAGATAAAACAACACATTTAGTTAATTTTTCTTAGAAGAAAGCATAGCAGATTAGCTTCATGAACTTAGGACAGTGAAAGAGTTCATAAACAGAATGCAAAAGAAACTTGCCATAAAGAAAACATTAGACTATACTTCAACATAAGACATGGGAAAGAGAGTGAAAAGGCAGTCCACAGAATGGGAGAGTATAATTGCCACATATATAACCAACAGAAAGCTCATGTCCAGAATAGAAGAGGAACTCCTACATGTCAGTAAGTAAAATGTAGACCCAAAAGAAAACTGGGCAGTCTACTTGAACAGATACTCCACAAGAGACTATCCAAATGAACAATAAAGAAATGAAAACATGCTCAAATTAATTCATAATAAGGGGTTGCAATTTTTTTAATGTTTTTTTATTTATTTTTGACCGAGAGAGAGAGAGAGCATGAGCAGGGGAGGGGCAGAGAGAGAGGGAGACACAGAATCCAAAGCAAACCCCAGGCTCTGAGCTGTCAGCACAGAGCCCAACACAGGGCTCGAACTCAGACTGCGAGATCATGACTTGAGCCAAAGTTGGATGCTCAACCAACTGAGCCACCCAGGCGCCCCAGTAAGGGGTTGCAATTTAAAGTCACATTGCATTGCTGCCATATATTCATAAATTGGCTACAATTAAAAAGACTGATAATGCCATGCTGACAAAGGTATGGATTCCAGGAACTTTCACTAATTGAAGATAGGAATCAGTATAATCACTTCCGAAGACTGTTTGGCATGAAGCTAAACATATGCATACCCTATGAGCCAGCAATTCCACTTGTAGACATATACTTGATTAAAACAGACACACGTGCACCAAAAGACCTGTCCAAGAGCATTCATATGAATATAATTTATAATAGTAAATTATAAACCACCCAAATGTTCGCTGACAATAGAAAAGACAAATTGTTCAAACAATGGAATATTATACAGTATTGAAAATGGACTTGAACAAACTCAAAATTAAAATCAACTTGGGACACCTGGGTGGCTCAGTCAGTTGAGCATCCAACTTCAGCTCGGGTCATGATCTCACAGTCCATGAGTTCGAGCCCCACGTCGGGCTCTGTGCTGACAGCTCAGAGCCTGGAGCCTGTTTGAGATTCTGTGTCTCCCTCTCTCTGCCCCTTCCCCGCTCATGCTCTGTCTCTCTCTGTGTCTCAAAAATGAATAAACTTTAAGAAACAATTTTTTTACATCAACTATAGCTACCTGCAACAATGCAGATGAATCTTGTAAACTTGTTAGCCAAAGAAGCCAAAGAAAAATGGTAGAACAACGTTAAAACTAGACTGAATACAATCTAATGTGAAAAACATTAATGTGGATAGAGAAATTACTTACTGAGGAAAGGAATATTCTACAAGAAGAAATAATGATCATGAATTTGCAACTAACACCAAAGTCTTATTAAAAGGAATGTCGTCACATACAAAGACAATTGACACATTCAGCCATGGTAGGAAATTTAATATACTACATTTTACAATTATAGAAAACAATATTCTGTTATTTACACACATATACTTTAGTAGTAAAAATATAATAAAATCATGGACAGAAACTGTTTTAAAAGCTGTTTAAAAAAAAAAAAAAACTTCATGGTTGTGGTTGCCTCTACCAAGGGCAATAAAGAGAGTAAACCTAAGTAGGTGTACAAAGGAGGCTTTAATTTTATCTGAAATGTTTTATGTCTTAAAGATATTTGACACAATCTGATAAATAATAAATTTTAAAATTCTAGATTTATGATTTAAGGATTTTATGTCATTCTATTTTAATTTTATGTATTTAAATTTTTTCATTATAAAATAGTAATGTACAAAAGGCAAAAACTAGTAGAAATGAAAGTAACTTCATAGGGGATTAATCACTGGATTCTACTCCTGAAATAGTTATTGTACTATATGCTAACTAACTTGGATGTAAATTACAAAATAAATAAATAAAATAAAATAAAATATTCCCCCCCCAAAAAAAGAAATGAAAGTAACTTGATTTCAAAATACAAGTATTGTATTGTAAACTAAAAATTCTACAAATTTAGTAGAAAAAATAAGAACATAGATGAGTTGGGGTGGCTGGGTGGCTCAGTTGGTTAGGCGTCATGCTCGGCTCAGGTCATGATCTCATGGTTCGCGGGTTTCAGCCCCACATCGGGCTCCGTGCTGACAGCTCAGAGCCTGCAGCCTGCTTCAGATTTTGTGTCTACCTCTCTCTCTGCTCCTCCCCCACTCATGCTCTGTTTCTCTCTGTCTTAAAAATAAAAATAAACATAAAAAAAAGAACATAGAAGAATTAATACTATCCATAAACAATCATATATGTCCACATAATATATTTGTGTGCATATACATATACATACATGGAGAGATATAGACAAACATGCATAATGGAGAGAACATTACATCTCTTAGAGAACATACATTCTCTAAATGTTTATAGAGCAAATACAAATTCAGTCATATATTTGGCCACAAAAACAACTCTTACAAATTTAAGTCAAAAAATAGTAAAATAGGCAAAGGATATGAATAGACAATTTAGAGAAATAGGCTATCCAGATAGCCAATAGGTTCATGAAAAGATGTCAAATTTACAGTAAAAAGAGAAATGCAAATTAAAGTAATAATGTACCACTTTTCACACATAAGATTTTCCAACATTCAAGAGTAGGTAGACTTTTAAAGCAGTGGTGAGTGAAAAACTAGATAAATCTATGACAAATACCACATATATAAATTAGAAATACAAGCATGTTAAAAGGACACATACATCAAAAGGGTACATACTAGACATTAGATTCCTGGATGATGGAGGATGTGATTGGGAAATGGAGATAATGGAAATGAAAAATTAAGTAAAATAAACCTATTGCCTGAGGGATGTAGAGAAATAGGGTAGATATAATAAATATGAAGTGTTATAGACTTTCTAGAAAACAATCTGACAGCATATGTTAACATGTCTTAGAAGCAGTGGAATATCATATATAGAATGACTAAATAAATCATCCACACTGTGAAATGTTATATAGCCATGAAAGGAACATTAGAACTATACTTGATGCTTTGAAGAATTTTGTAAGATATTATTGAGTTAAAGAGGGTATAGAAAAGAGTACACAGTGATGCCATTTTAGGAAACAATGATCACCCACCCCCCACAACCCTTTAAATGTGTATGTGTGTATGTTTGTGTGTGCGTATGTGTGTGTGTAAAAGCATAGAAAAAAATAAGAAAGAACATACACTAGATATTAGTGGAAGGAAGGAAGGAGAAAGGATCAGAGAGGGAAATTAATGAATGTAAAATTATATATATGTGGGGATATTTGTAGTCAGAAATTTAAGGAAGATTTATATTTATTTGTTTTAAGTATGAGGTTCTCAGTTGGAATTTCAGGCCACATATGAGATATGTTGGTCATATGGGTCTTGGTTATTGCCTGCTCTGATAACCCTACTCTAGGCATATACAACCCTGGTTGTTATCTCCATGATTTGTACTATTTGTGCAGTCTTTATGGTCATAATTCTTTCATGATTTCATTACACAAATAATTTTTAAGAAAAATCATGAAAAGTTTGCTGCATGAATAGATAGAACTTGTCAATTAACAGGCCCTAGCTCACTGTTTATTTAGGAATATGTAACAGAAATGTTAGTAGTATGTCTTAGGAATTAGAGAAAAACTTAGGACTTAGGAAAAACTTTTTTTGACATTTAGAATGCATTTTAGTAAATGAGGTATGCTGAGAAAAAAAATGTGAGGGAAGAGCCTCTGGTCCACAACTGAGTACACGCTAGGCTTTTAAATCTTAACCAAGCTTATGTTGCAAATATTTATATTAAATGTACACCCTATTTATGAAAGGACTAAGTGCTAGCAAACAGCATCAAATATTAGGAATCAGTATAGGTACCATGTAATTTACTGTATTGTTTTGTATTTCAGATGCCTTTGGTGCTTCATGAAGAATATTTCCAGATATATCACAGACATTAAGCCTTTGCCTCCAAACATAAAAGACAGACTGATTAAAATAATGAGTACCCAGGGGCAGATAACAGATTCAAATATAAGTGAGGTAAGAGTATGTATATTTGTAAAGCAAGCATATTATATTTTACTATTTAGATATGGTTTCAGATTTTTAGAGCAATGGCATATAGTAGGTTTAGTAATAACGTTTTTTTTTAGGTTTAGTAATAATTTCAAAATATAATAAAACATTGGGGTTCTTTTTTTCTCTGCATATAACCAAATGTTTATGTGTAATAGTTACTTAAAAATCTTCTCCCACCATTCTTTCATCTGCTTCCCTTGTCTTCATCATACCAGCACCCTTGATCTCTACATTTTTTAAAAGTTTTAAGCTTTTTGAACTATTATAGCTCAATAAGGCTGGAAAAAATTAAAATGCAGGGTGAATACACAAATGGCAAAAAAAAAAAAAAACCCACAGTAAGAAATATATGTTCTATTATGCCTCTGGTACACAAACCACATTTACATGTAACATACTGTGTGCAGTACACTTGGATATTTTCTATTTTGTTTTATTATGTCTTATTTCAATTTACAAAAATGTTGATCAGAGTCCACTAAGTTGATTTTATCCACTCATGGCTAACAATCAGCAGTTAAAAGCCACTCCTCTAAACTCATTCTTCTGGATACCTCCCTCCTGCTAGCTAATACTCACTCTCCCTCCTTACAGCTAAGCCAAAATTGGCTATTCTATAAGGCAATAAGTATAGTAAAGGCCTCCAACCTGATTTGAAATCCTAGCTTTGCCACTCTCTAACATTGAGCGTCAGTGCCCTTAACTATAAAATGGGTTTGTAGCCATCATCACTGTCTTCAGAGACTCTAGTCTAGACTAGACTAGTCTACTATAGAAACTCTGGTTCTAACTACCAACTGCTGACTTTAGTACACATTCTGCCCAAAGCCCGGAATCAAAAGGGAACAAACTGTGGTGATAGCACTCCAGCACATGACTGTCCCTGTGACCTCTCTTTGTAATTGCACTTACATGTGCCATTAGTGTTTCTTTTAACAGCCTGAGGTACCTGTAGTGCTTTGATTTCTTCATGTTAGCTTGCACTGGAACGTAGACATTTTAGTGTTGCAGTCTGCTTGACTCAATGGAGGTAGAATAATATCCCCAGGTTCTTACTGCCAGTGGTTCTGTGGATATATATAGTTTGTGTATGGCTCACAGAAGAAACATTATGAAACTACAGAAAATTGATGCTTTTCCTCATTTCCCCACTATCCCCATTTTGCTCTAACCCTTTAGCTTATATTGGAGTGGCTTAAATGTTCATTTTATGACAATCCTTAATATTCATTTAAACTTCATTTTACCTGAATAGGAAAGGGCTAAGGGGTGAATGAGATAGAGAAAAAACAGAAGTATGCTTTCTTTAGTGCTCTCTCTCAAATCCCTGTCCTCTAAAATGGAGTCCTGCTTATGAAATTATTCAAAAAGCCAGATCTAACATCTGTTGCAAAGTTGAATGCATCATTGGATGGCTCTTTTTGAAATATTTCCTAAATCTTTTTATAGTTAGATGGAGGAGGCCTTTCTAAACATGACACCAAAGTTAGAAACCAAGAAGAAAACTATTGATGGATTTGATTACATAATAATATGAAATTTCTTACTGCAAGAAGAAAAAAAAAAGAAAGTCAAGTAACAAACTAGGAAAAATATTTGCAATACACATGTAATTCTATAGGTTTGTTATCTTGATAACAAACCAATAAGAAAAATCAAAACAAATACTAAAACAGAAGAATCAGGAAATACTCAAAGGAAAAAATATAAATCACTATCAGTGTATAAAAGTATATTTAACCTCATTAGTAATAAAAGTCACAGTTTGTCTTTCAGTTTGGCATTGCCAGAGACTTAAAAAATAATAATACCCAGTGTTGACAATACTGTGGGCAACAGTCACTTTTGTCTCCTGTTGGTGGGAGTGTGAATTTATAAAAACCTTTTAGGAGGACAGTGTGGCATTAACTATCAAAAGTCCTAAAAATGTACTTACTGTGGACTCAAAAATTTTAGTCCTAGTATTTTTTCCAGTTTTATTGAGATATGATTGACATATAACATTGTGTAGGTTTACAGCCTACGACATAATGTGATGATTTGATACATTTACATATTGCAAAATGATTACCACAATAGGGTTATTTAGCATCTGCATTTACCATTTACTTCTGACATGAATCCCAAGAAATAATAATCAGGAAAGTACACAGGTATGCTCATCATAATACCATTTATCATAATAGTTGACAGTTACATATAATGCATAAGCGAGACACCTTTGTCACAAAATATTCTACCAATTTTAATAAAGAGGGTATTGAGGCACACACACACACACACACACACCAGAATTGGATCACACTCAAAGGGTTCAAACTCAGGCAGTCTGCCTCCAGAGGACATGTTCTTAATCACTATACTATATTGCCTCCTAACTCAACCTAAATGTTCAACTGAAGTGTTTGTCAGTGTAGGATGCATTTAATACATTATGGTGCATTCATAAAATGGAATCGTATGTAACCACAATAAGTTGTTTTTGTAAAAAGTGCTCATCTTATATATAATCTGATCCCATTTTTCTTCAAAGTTGTTTTTTTTTTTTTTAAGTCAAAAAACACCAAAACTAAAATGCTTTTCTCTGGGCATTGGTATGATGGGTAATTTTAGTTATAGTGGATAAAATCATAGCCTTTGGAATTGGAAAGACCTGGTTTTCAATCTTAGCTCTGCTTCTTTTTTGCTGTGTACTTTGTGTTACTATTTAAGCTCTGGATGCCTCAGTTCCCTCCTTTATAATATGGTAATGACGAATCTCTCAAGAGTGTTTGTGTGTTTGAGAAAGAGAGAATACTAAATGGCATCATGTATATAATGTACTTAGTACTCTTCTTATTTTTATAATTTTTCTATATTGTCTAAATCTTTTCAGTAATAATACATTACTTTTACATTAAGAAAAGTAAAGTTAGTTCTACTTTGGAAAAAATAAAGTAAAAAGAATGCACAAGAAAAGAGCTCAAAACCCTTTGAAATTGATTTGCTATATTTGTTGCTTTCAAGTAAACCTTCAGAAATACTGGGTCTGCTTGTACTAGCTCCCAATAAGAATGAAGGAGGTAAATGTTGTAGATAAGTAATATTCATATCCTATAACCATTCAGTGTCTAAGTGATTAAAGACTCATACCTGCTGAGCAGAGGCATGTAGCCAGGATCTCTAATAATAGTCAGGATCTACTGAAAAAAGATAAGCACATGCCACCACCTCGATCCTGCTTCTCAGGTCCCAGCAAAGACTTTGGGGATGCTAGAAGCTGCACCTCCAGTTAGAAGTGGGCTTGTATTTTTCCTGCCTTACATATGTGTCTCCACACAGATATGTCTTTGTATTCTTTGCTACATTTTCCATCCACCATTTATCTGATGGGACCACCAAAACACTGAATATGGAATAAACATTTATATTCATAGGAAAAATTAATTTTTAAATCATGTATTTTTTATAGATTTTACATCCTGAAGTCCAAACTCTAGATCTACGGAGCTGTGATATTTCAGATACTGCTCTCCTGCACCTGTGCAACTGCAGAAAGCTGAGGAAATTAAATTTAAGTTCCTCAAAAGAAAACAGAATTTCCATAACTTCAAAAGGTCTGTTTGTTAACACTGAATAAATTGGTAGACTACTATTCCTCATCTAGTATAATTTTGGAACAAAGAACGGGAAGGAGGGGTAGTAAATTTGTCAAAAGTGAGTACAAAGATATCAAAGAAACAGAAACTGTATTTATCAATAAAAATATTCAAACTAAGGGTGCCTGGGTGGCTCAGTCAGTTATATGTCTGACTTCAGCTCGGGTCATGATCTCACGGCTCATGGATTCAAGCCCCATGTTGGGCTCTGTGTTGGCAGCTCGGGGCCTGGACCTTGTTTCAGATTCTGTGTCTCCCTTGCTCTCTGCCCCTCCCCCACTCATGTATATATATGTGTGTGTGCGTGTGTGTGTGTGTGTGTATATATATGTATGTATATATATATATATATATATATACACACTGTCTCTCTCTCAAAAATAAATAAACATTAAAAAAATGTTTAATATTCAAACCAAGCGAAAGAATCCAAATTAGAGTTCCTGCTTATAATATTTGCTGAAAGTTAAGAATACACTAAGTCACTACTTGCAATTTAAACATATTTTTTTTAATTTTTTTTTTTAACGTTTATTTTATTTTTGAAACAGAGCATGAACGGGGGAGGGGCAGAGAGAGAGGGAGACACAGAATCAGAAGCAGGCTCCAGGCTCTGAGCCATCAGCCCAGAGCCCAACGCAGGGCTCGAACTCATGGACCGTGAGATCGTGACCTGAGCTGAAGTCGGACGCTTAACCGACTGAGCCACCCAGGCGCCCCTAAACATATATAAAATAAACATGGATGGACACCTCTGTATTTTAAATATTTTTCCTGGTATAATAGAATAAGAAATGACCAGTTCATACTTTAAGGCTTTCTTGAGGCTTACTTTAAGCCTTAAGGCTTAAGCCTTTAAGCCTTAAGGCTTACTTTAAGGCAAAATTACAACAGAAAGTTAAATCATCATCAGAGTAAGGTTGTTAAGCACTCTGCTATCAGTCTGTACAATGCATAGTTTATTTTTTGTTTTTATGTCTTTTGATTAAAAAAAATTTTTTATTGGAGTAGGGTTGACATACAATGTTACAATAGTTTCAGTGGTACAAACTTAGTGATTAGACAAGCCTGTACATTATGCGAAGCTCACCACAAGTGTTGCTTCCCTCTGTCACCATGCAAGACCATTACAATACCATCAACTATATTCCCTACGCTGTACCTTTCATCCCCTACAATGCATAGTTTTTAATAGCCAGTCAGACTGCATTTTTCAGTGTCACTATTGCATGAATTACAGAGTTTTGGCCCTTTTTTTCTATCAATATAGAATTTTAACCTTTCCCTTCAATATAAGAAAGAGAGACTATCAATGGACGAATGGATAAAGAAGATGTGAGATATATATATATATATAGATAGATAGATAGATAGATAGATAGATATACACACACACACACACACACACATACACACACACACACACACACACACACACACAGTGGTATTACTCAGCAATCAAAAAGAATGAAATCTTGCCATTCACAGCTACGTGGATGGAGCTAGAGGGTATTATGCTAAGCAAAATTAGAGAAAAACAAATATCATGACTTCATTCATATGAGGACTTTAAGACACAGAACAGATGAACATAAGGGAAGGGAAGCAAAAATAATATAAAAACAGGGAGGGGATAAAAGCATAAGAGACTCTTAAATATGGAGAACAAACAGAAAGTTACTAGAGGGGTTGTGGGAGGGGGTAGGGGCATTAAGGAATCTATTCCTGAAATCATTGTTGCACTATATGCTAACTTGGATGTAAATTTTAAAAATAAATTAAATTTAAAAAAAAAAAAAGAGGGACTGATTTGTCTAGCTAGGTTTCTGGAAAGTTTTGTGAGTAGTTGGCTATATTTTGCAGTCATCTTGGTTAGCAAGTTAGGCTACCTATAATATTACAAAGAAGCTTAAGTTTTTTAAATGTTTACACAAATAGTAACTCACTAAAAAGAACTTTCATGCTGGACACTGATAAATAAAATAAAAGTTCTTTTAGGGGGTAAAAAAAATAAAAAATCAAAGATCTTAAGATACAGAGAACAGTAAAAATGACCTACATATGAATTTCCCATCTTCCCTTTTGTGTATTTTGCTCATAAAGCTATCTTTTAACACTGTTGTAATGTGTGTGCATGATTAAAAGGCCCAGGATTCCCAAAGTACTCTCATTTATGTGGCTCATTATCATGTACCAGTCTCCAATGTGCATTTACATCAGTTTAATTGGATTTAAGAGTCAAAGGGGGAAGAGAGAGTGCAGAAACATATGTATGATTCCTAAGGATAACAATGAAAACTATTACCTAAGACATTGGGGCGATTTAACTTTTGATTTCCCTTCAGAGTCCACAAGAAAATTAACTTTATTACTTTAAAACTTTTGTTTTAACAAAAAGATTTATCTACTACTTAATTGCCTAATTTGGTTCTGAATAACGTTTGGCTGTTTCCTAAAGGCAAATCTACTTGTCAACAGTAAAGCCTTGCCATTCATTACAGATATTCTGAATGATATACTACAGACTCTGTAGAGAATTCCTGAAACTTTCCAAAAGAGTTTTAATAATGGCAGCATCACTGGAAAATAAGTATATCCTCACAGACGGACTACTTTACAAAAGGCTAGCATACAGTTGGATACATCAATACTGGTGACTGCTAAAATGAAAATCAGTCACATTTCTCATATATATGCATATATAGCTCATTGATACATAATTATGTTTCCCCTCAGGAATAAAAGCAGTGGCTTCCTCCTGTTCATACCTGCATGAAGCTTCTTTGAAAAGATGCTGCAATCTCACTGATGAAGGAGTCCTTGCTCTTGCACGTAACTGCCGGCTACTAAAGATCATTGATTTAGGTGGCTGTTTAGGTATTACTGATGTGTCCTTACATGCATTAGGAGAAAACTGCCCATTTTTGCAGTGTGTTGATTTCTCAGCTACGCAGGTAAATGAAATACAGACTTACTATATAGAGACTGTATGTGTTTGCCCAGTGAACTTCCATGACTCATCAGAAGAGCATAATTAATTCTTTTGGTTGTTGTTGAATTTGTTGACTACCTCATGCTTCACTGTTTATATAATTGCAATATAATTTGGCACATTTCCCTCAATTATTTTAAGTAAGGGTGAAAAAGATAAGTGTGGCTAAAACACATGTTTGCTAAATGGGAGGCGATAAAACTATACATAAATGATTAATAATATTTAGAAAATTTATAATTCCATCTTTCCCATTTGTGTGCTGTGTTGCTTTTTCTCTTTGCTTAGGTGTCAGATGATGGGGTGATTGCGCTTGTTAATGGACCTTGTGCCAAGAAATTAGAGGTAATTTTTAAATATCTATGAAGTTGGTGCTGACTAAATTCTTTATATTATCATCAGAAATTATTTTTTGAATGTAGCAAACAACCAATGCCTTATAAATTAGGTGTTTCCATGGCATTATTTTGATTGGGTTTGCTTTGGGTTTTTGCCTCCACCTCTTTATTTCCAGAGTGAAGAACAACAGTAAAGTTAGATAAAGCATGCTTCAAATAAAAACCCATTCTGCTTCTAACAAAAGGTCTCATTTTCCATAAGTTTTAGTTTCTAACACATTTAAGGATAATCTTATTATGGGTAAAGATTATGAAAGTTTATCAGTGTAAAAATTACATTCTTTAGAATCTTCATTGCCAGGACTACTTAGTCCCTTACTATTCTATTTTCTTAATATACATGAAGGGATTCAGAATATGCCAGTCACATAAAACTTATTTTGAGCTAAAGATGTTTAAAAATCAACAGATGCAGGTGCCTGGGTGGCTTAGTCAGTTAAGCATCCGGCTCTAGATTTCGGTTCAGGTTGTGATCTCATGGTTAGTGAGTTCGAGCCTCACATCAGGCTCTGTGCTCGTGGTGTGGAGCCTGCTTGTGATTCTCTCTCTCTCTCTCTCTCTCTCTCTCTCTCTCTAACCCTCCCCAGCTTGCTCTCTCGCTTTCTCTCAAAGTAAATAAACTTTAAAAAAATCTACAGATGCAAAAAGAGGCTTTGTCTGAAACACACACACACACACACACACACACACACACACACACCCCATCTGCCTAAAAACAGAGACTTCCAAAAGCATTCAACTGCCTCGAACCCCTTTCAAGGAAGACTACCCAATACCAGGAAGATTGCTTCCATCACTGGAGGAATCAAATGAGAAATTAATAAACAAACATTGTCACAAGACTGTCATACCTCCTTTACTCTCTAAAGGCCCATTTTGTTTTCCCTAAAAGTCATCTATTTTTCTCTAAGTGTCCTATCTCCCCCTCCCTTTCTCCTGTTAAGATGGTATATAAACTCAAAATCATAGCCATTTCTTTGAGCCACTTTCTTTGTGAACTAGTGTGTGAATAAACTTTGTCTTTTCTCTTGTTAGTCTGTCTTTGTCAGTTTAATTCACAAGCTCCCAAAGATAGAACATAATAGAATAGAGAAAAAGTTTTCCTCCCCAACAGCTGCATTGTACAGCTATTTAAAAAGATCCTAAATTAGTGTGCAGCCCTTCCATTCAGTGACTGATGTGGCACCTATCACCTGTTTCTAAATATATTAAGAAGCCTTTTATCCCAGGATTTTGGTTTCTGCCTTTCCCAGTTTATAGTGGGGGTTTTTAAGTCTTATTAATAAGCCACATCAAATGTTTTTTGGAAGTAAACAGGCTGTAAATGAATTATAAATGTTAATAATAACTATTGTAATAGAATAGCAGTGCCATGTTTTTGCCCAAATATTTCTCCTTGAGTTATTGCCCTGAGATAATTTTTTTGTTTTTATATCTGCATGCTGCTTGTATGTATGTGTGTTTGCATGTGTATGTGTATATATACATACATATAGCATATATATTTTTACAAATCCTTTGATTAGCAAATTACCATATTTTCTTATACCAAGTTCCAAATTCCAAATTGCATCCTAACTGTAGAGGTAATAAACTCTGCCATAACGTTTACTGTTTGAAATACTAACATTTGTTGAGCACTTACTATATATTACATACTGTTGCCTTATATTCATTAGGTTATCTAATTCTTACAGCAACATTATCCTATAATCATCATAATTTTTTTTAAGTTTAGAGAGAGAGAGCATGAACAGGGGAGGGGATAGAGGGGGGCGGGGAGGGAGAGAGAGAGAATCTCAGTCAGGCTCTATACTCAGCACAGAGCCTAATGCAGGGCTTGATCCCATGACCCGGGGATCATGACCTGAGCCACAATCAAGAGTCAACACTCAACCAACTGAGCTACCCAGAATCCTCCATCATCATTTTTAATAAAGTTCCCAAACAGTTAACACAGTTTACCATTCCCAAATAAAACTACCAGGAAATTAGATGTTATGCAGTGATAGGAAACATACCGGCATATTTACTTCAGTGTTACAAAACTAGGAGCACCAACCTAAGCAGACTTAGGAAGAGATTCAGGAACCAATAAGTGTTGGCAATTTTACTGCCATATCATTCAATTTTTCATATTTTCAATCTTACAAATCTTATTTCTTTAAGTGCCAAAATATTTCAATGGAAATATTTCTAAACTTTATTAGAAGTTGGGTCACCTGAGTGGCTCAGTCAGTTAAACCTCTGACTGCAGCTCAGGTCATAATCTCACCGTTCAAGCCTCACATTGGGCTCTGTGCTGACAACTCAGAGCCTCTAACCCACTTCAGATTCTGTGTCTCCCTCTCTCTCTGACTCACCCCGACTCACACTCTGTCTCTCTCTATCTCTTAAGAATGAATAAACATTAAAAAAATTTTTTTAAAGAAGGGGCACCTGGGTGGCTTAGTCGGTTAAGCATGCAACTTTGGCTCAGGTCATGATCTTGCAGTTCATGAGTTCGAGCTCTGAGTCGGGCTCTGTGCTGACAGCTCAGAGCCTGGAGCCTGCTTCGGATTCTGTGTCTCCCTATCTCTCTCTGTTCCTCCCCTGCTCATGCTCTGTCTCTGTCTCTCTGTCTCTCTCTCTCTCAAAAATAAACATTAAAATATTTTTAAGAAAATTTTTTTAAAGAAGAACTTAAGTCCTTCCTTAAAGTAGATATACTTTGACTTTTGTCTGATAGCATCTAGTATTTTTGTGACCACAATTTCTGGCTCATTGAAACACAAACTTTTTCATCTTTTTTACTGATTTTTCTCTTGTGGGCAATATGTATTCCTACCTTTTATCACATGCTCTGTTTTAATCTCTTGCTTTTTTTTTTTTTTTTTTTTTTAATTTTTTTCAACGTTTTTTATTTATTTTTGGGACAGAGAGAGACAGAGCATGAACGGGGGAGGGGCAGAGAGAGAGGGAGACACAGAATCGGAAACAGGCTCCAGGCTCCGAGCCATCAGCCCAGAGCCTGACGCGGGGCTCGAACTCACAGACCGCGAGATCGTGACCTGGCTGAAGTCGGACGCTTAACCGACTGCGCCACCCAGGTGCCCCAATCTCTTGCTTTTTATATGTTCTCTTCCTGGAAATTATATTATCAATGTTACTGAATTGTTTACAACTTGAAAATAAATTTGGGGATGCCTGGGTAGTGCAGTCAGTTGGGCATCCATCCTGCCCTTGATTTCAGCTCAGGTCATGATCTCATGGTTTGTGGGATTGAGCCCAGCATTGGGCTGTGGGCTGATAGCATGGCACCTTCTTGGGATTCTCTTTCTCCCTCTCTCTCTGCCTCTCCCCTGCTCATTCTCTCTCTCTCTCGCTCTTAAAATAAATAAATAAGCTTTAAAAAAGAAAGAAAGACAAGAAATTTGATTAAAACTCTAAGGACTTCAGGTACCTGGCTGGCTCAGTCAATAGAGTATGCAACTCTTGATCTTAGTGTTATGAGTTCAAGCCCCACATTGGGAATAGAGCTTACTTAATTAAAAAAAAAAAAAAAAAAGAGGAAAGAAAGAAAAAAAGTCTAACAACCTTTCCTAAAGACTGAGAAACAGTTATACAAACTTATGTTACAACATTTATTGAATGTCATGATTGTTTTTGAAATTTCTGTTGATTTAAGTTCCCAGTGGCAGAGACCATTTTGTTCATCATTTTATCATCACTTTATCCCTATGTATTACTGCAGTTCCAGGCACATGATAGTACCTCAATAAATGTTATCATATTAACTTTATATTACAGTCATTTTGTAAGTTTCTACAGTCTTCATGGTTAAAAGTTTTTCTCCTGTAAAATTTCATTTATTCAACAATTATTTATTAAGCACTTGCTATGTTCTAGGCATTGGAATATCAGAGAACAAAATCTGTTCATACAGTGTATCATTCCTTACTTTAATCATTTTTTCTGTTATTGGTAATCCAGATTATTTCCAGTTTTTAACTGTTAGAAATAGTCATATGTTGGGGCGCCTGGGTGGCGCAGTCGGTTAAGCGTCCGACTTCAGCCAGGTCACGATCTCACGGTCCGTGAGTTCGAGCCCCGCGTCAGGCTCTGGGCTGATGGCTCAGAGCCTGGAGCCTGTTTCCAATTCTGTGTCTCCCTCTCTCTCTGTCCCTCCCCCGTTCATGCTCTGTCTCTCTCTGTCCCAAAAAATAAAATAAAACGTTGAAAAAAAAAATTTAAAAAAAAAAAGAAATAGTCATATGTTGGGGCTTACAAATTTTTTCTTCCATTGCTGTAACAAACTCCAAAAAATGGAATCAGTGGGTCAATAGGTATGGATATTTTAATGCTCCTAAATTCATATTGTAAGATTGTTTCCTATAAAGGTTATGTTGTGAATTCACAATTTTGCCAAGACCCCAGTTTGCAACATTGAATCTTTTTTTTTTAAATGCCTTAATATATTTTAAATGGTACCTGGGTGGAGCGCTATTCCTTCCATCTGTTCTCAAATTGTATTTCTTTGTCTGTATCCTTTGCCAATTTATATCATAGGCTACCTTTGCCAGTTTATAACAGAAAATGTTTTTTTCCTCAATTTTATGAGTTTTCGGTATACGCAGGTTTCCTTTACTTACAAGATATGATTGATTATAATATGCACACCAACTTAATATCAACTTTTTGGAAGGAAAAAATATTAATGCCATAAATAAATGTGTCAACCATTATATAACCTTACTTCCAAAATTCTTTTTTTTAAGTTTGTTTGTTTGTTTGTTTGTTTAGAAAGAGTGACAGCATGAGTGAGGGAGGGCAGAGAGAGACAGAGGGAGAGAGAGAATCCCAAGCAGGCTCTGCACTGTCAGCGCAGAGCCCAATGAGGGGCTCAAACTCACAAACTGTGAGATCATGACCTGAGCAGAAATCCAGAGTCAGGCAGTCATCCGACTGAGCCACCAGGGTGCCCCCTTACTTCCAAAATTCTTAAAATATTTTTTGCTGTGGTCAAATATACACAATGCAAACTTTACCACTTTAACCATTTTTAGTGTACAATTCAGTGGAATTAAGCACATTCACATTATTGTGCTGCCAACACCACTATCCATTCCCAGATATTTTTCCTCATCCTACAGTGAAACTCGTTACCCATTAAAACAGTAATTCCCCATTACCCCTTATGCCCAGCCTCTAACTATCTCTATTCTACTTTCTGTCTCGATGAATTGCCTATTCCAGATAACTCATATATAAGTGGATCATACAATATGTGTCCTTTTGTGTCTGACTTATTTCATTTAGCACAATGTTTGCAAGGTTTATCTCTGTTGTTGCACATATCAGAATTTCGTTCCTTTTAAGACTGAATAATATTTCATTGTAGATATATGGTATATTCATATATATATATGCAGAAACATGTGCATGCTTATATATGAATATATTTATATATGTATGCTTATGGGTGTGTATATATAAGTACATAAACATTTTGTTTATCCATTCACCTATCAATATTTGTTTCTACCTTTTCACTATTATGAATACTGCTGCTATGAGCATAGGTATACAAAAATATGTTCGAGTCTTTGCTTTCAATTCTTTGGGCATTTACCTAGAAGTGAAATAGCTGGATTATATGGTAATGCTATGTTTAATTTTTTTAACGAACTGTCATACTATTTTCATAGTGGCTGTACTATTTTATATTCCCACCACCAATGCAGAAGGATTCCAAATTAAAACATCAAACAAGGGGTATATAATATTTCAAACATATGAAAAAGTATAGAAAGTAATATAACATAAACCTGTGGACCAAACACTTGAATTTTAACATTTTTTTAAAATTTATTTATTTATTTTGGAAGAGAGAGCATGAGCAGGGGAGGGGCAGAGAGAGAGGGAGAGAAGAATCCCAAGCAGGCTTCATGCTGTCAGCACAGAGCCCGACGTGGGGATCGATCCCATGAACCATGAGATCATGACCTGGGCTAAAATCAAGAGCTGGATGCTTAACCGACTGAGCCACCCAGGCACTCCTTGAATTTTAACATTTTCTGCACTTACTTCAGTTCCTTGTTAAAAATTATATGTTACCTGTAAAGTTCCCATGACATTCATTCTCCCTTTCTTCCTGCAGAAGTAACCACTATTCTAAAGATGCCTGTGTATTTATCCTTGTGTGTTTGCATACTTTATCTATATATGGATAGAAACATATAGATATAGATCTATAAACAAGATAGAGTATTGTCTTATGTTATAAATTTTCAAATGATAGCTTCATAATATATGTGTTCTATTACAATTTGCTTTTTTATTCAAAATTGTTTAATTTTTCAAGCTTTATAATTTGCATACAATAAAATTTACCCACTTTAAGTGTAATGAAGTTTGATGAATTTTGGTAATTGTTATACAGCCTTGTAACCACCACAATTATATATAAAACATTCCATCATCCTAAAAGTTTTCTCCCATCCCTTTGCAATCATTCCCTGCCATGCCTCCATCCCCAGGCAACCAGTGATTTACTTTGTCATTATAGTTTTGCCTTTTCTAGAATTTTATATAAATGGAGTCATGAAATACTGTTCTTTGTTTTTTACCTTTTTATTTTACTTCTTTCACTTAGCGTAATGTTTTTGAGATTCATCCATGTTGTTGCATGTATTACTATTTCATTCCTTTTATTTATTCATTTTGCTGAGTAGTATTCCATAGTGTGGATATGACACAGTTTGTTCGGATATTCATCATTTGAGGGATATTTGGGTTGTTCTAATTTTGGACTGTTATGAATACTGCTATGAAGATTTGCATACAAATCTTTGTGTAGACATACATTTTCATTTTTCTTGGGTAAACACCTAGGAATGGAATTGCTAGATATAGAAAGTACACATTTGGCTTTAAAAAACACAACCGTACAGGTCTCCAAAGTTTCTGAACTAACGTTCTGTTTGAGATTTATGCCTATTAATACAAGGAGATATTTTTCATTTTAACTCTTTTTTTCTGTTCCATTAATAAACCACCATTTGTTTATTCATTACTCACTTCTTTACTATTACAAATGATATTAAAATGAGCACATTTATAAGTTATTTCCTTGGGCACATATACAAGAGTAACTCTATGTATAATGGGCACTTGCAGTTGATACTGCTGGGTTCTAGGGTATGCTTTTCTTCAGCCTTAACAGATTTTGCCATATTGATTTATAAAATGGTTGGGCACTTAACTTTTAAGTCATCTATACTTTCCAAATTCCTCCATACTTACATTAGTCCTTTCTATAGGATTTTTCTTGCAAGTAGATATTTCGTTCTTTTTGTTTGTTTGCTGTTTAAGTTTTATTTATTTGAGTAATCTCTACACCCAACATGGGGCTCAAACTCATGACCAAGAGATCAAGATGTGCATGCTCCTCCAACTGGGCCAGCCAGGCGCCCCTGGTTCTTTTTGTATCAGAGTATTTCCCACGCTTTTTCATACTGTCATCATAAATTTGTTTTTTCTTTTAACTGTCCTTTCCTTATTTTTAAATAGGAGATTCATATGGGACATTGTGTGAATCTGACTGATGAAGCTGTAGAAGCTGTCCTCACTTGCTGTCCTCAGATACGTATATTACTCTTCCATGGATGCCCCCTAATAACAGGTTAGTATGATAGACTGCTTGGGTTCAAATCCTGGCTTCATCTTTTAATAACTGTGACCTTGAATAAATTACTCAACTCATTCCATTATTCAGTTTCCTCATCTGTAAATGGACATGATAGTAGTAAACTTGATCATGAAAATTATCTGACAGCACTTTATATGGTGGCTAGCACATAGTAAAGGCTCAATAAATGTTAGTCACGATGCTGGTGGTGCTGGTAACGCTAAGTGTCCAATAAATGTTAACTATGGGGGCGCCTGGGTGGCTCAGTCAGTTGAGCATCTGACTTCAGCTCAGGTCATGATCTCGCAGTGCGTGGGATCGAGCCCCACATTGGGCTTTGTGCTGACCATGCTTTAGATTCTCTATCCCCCTCTCTGTCTGTCCCTCTACTGCTCACACTCTCTTTCTAAAATAAATAAACATTTTTAAAAATTAAAAAAATGTTAACTATGATGAGGATGATAATGGTGGTACTAGTGTTGACATTAAACATGATGTTTTACGTAGACACAAAAAATTCAAGCTTGTAATATTACGTCTATTAAATATGCTAAATGACCTGTTGACTATAATCTCATCAAACTATAGCCAATGAGATTCAGAGCAATTTGGACTCAGGCTAATGTGATAGATACTTCGCTGAAGGAGAACAAAGTAGTCACAGTCCATTTGGCCTGTGGCTGGAAGCCATGACACTGGAAATAAAAGGTACAGCATAGGGAATATAGCCAATGATGTTGTATGATGACAGATGGTAGCTGCACTTGTGGTGAGCAGAGCAGAGCATAACGTATTCAGAACAATTTGGATTCTGAGGCTAATGTGATACATCACTGAAGGAGAACAAAGTAGTCACAGCCCATTTGGCCCGTATAAGAGCCATGATACTGGAAATAAAAGGTATAGCGCAGGGAATATAACCAATGATATTGTTGTGTGGTGACAGATGGTAGCCACATTTGTGGTGAGGATAGTATAACATGCAGAGATGTTGAATCACTATGTTGTACACCTGAAACTAATGTCACATTGTGTGTCAACTCTATTCAAATAAAAAAAAGATGTTTTAAGAAAAAAGAAATGACTACTAAAGATAGTAAAATATAAAGATTTTACCTTTAAGAATATTTTATTGTTTATAAAATATAACCGCAATAATAGTAATATATAAGAACATAAAATTTTAAATGGCAAAATGTCATTTTGGTATCACAATTTATATAAAGTAATGAATAAAATATTTTGTTATTGTGGAAAAAAAAAGAGCCATGATAATATACATGACCATGTCTTAAAACCTTAGCACCTCAGCCATTTTGCATCACCTCTGCAATGGCCCACATACTACAATGTAACCTGGACTTCACTTGTAAGTCAGCATTGATGCCCAGTCCTTCCATGTCATTTCTCTAGTTACAGTCTAAACAGTTATTCTCTGGGTTGAGTTATGATCCTAGAAATCCTTTTAGAAACTTCTGTTCTTATGTTTGGACTGTCAATGTAAACCTAGCCGACAACAGGTTGTATGTGGTATCAGTGACATCTATAATGAAGACTAAGTCTTTTTTTTGGCCAAGACATTTGTCAAAAAACTAAGGCCAAAAAGGACATCGGGAAGTGTTAATAGGGGCACCTGGGTGACTGAATTGGTTGAGCATCTGACTCAGTTTCAGCTCAGGTCATGATCCCAGGGTTGTGGGATCGAGTCCCACATCAGGTTCTGTGCTGACAGCATGGAGCCTGCTTGGGATTCTCTCTGCCTCTGCCCCACTTCCCTGTTCACACTTGCTCTCTCTCTCTCTCTCTCCCAAATTAAAAAAAAGAAAGAAAGAAAGTGTTAACAGTGCTTACCTCCAGGGAAAGTTGTGGAGGGACAAGAGCAAGAAAAAGCCTAGGGGCGCCTGGGTGGCTTGGTTGGTTAAGCATCCGACTTCGGCTCAGGTCATGATCTCACAGTCCGTGAGTTCAAGCCCCGCGTCGGGCTCTGTGCTGACTGCTCAGAGCCTGGAGCCTGTTTCAGATTCTGTCTCTCCCTCTCTCTCTGCCCCTCCCCTGTTCATGCTCTGTCTCTCTCTGTCTCAAAAATAAATAAACGTTAAGAAAAAGAAAAAGCCTATACTATATACCCTATGTACCTTTTGAATTTTGTATCATGTGGATGGTTATATCTATTAAAATTAGTAATAATAATTTTTAAAAAATCACTTAGAACAAGAAAAACTCATGGGACTGAGTGCAGGGGATTGGTACCTGCGTACATTATCCTGGGGGTTGTGAGAAGGCAAACAGAGGTTCTCTGGTTATCAAATAAGGCAAAAAAATGTATTCTAACAAGTAGGCTCTTATTTTAAGGTAGAGAAGACCACAGAATATGGAATGTAATAACAGCAATCTTTGATAATCTTTCCAGAATAACAATCTAAGTGTGTAAATCTACCCCCTGAGCTATGTGTGCATTTGATCAATAGATTGAATAAGCAAGGGGTACTCAAAAATCTGCTCAAAAGAGCAGATTTTCCCTACTGCCAGATGAAACCCCAGGTGCCATTGACTTTTCTTATCATTCTTAGAGAGTTAAAATGCCTTGTCATTTCTTATCACTGAAACCTCTCATTTCGGTAACTAAAACGTCTTCAATCCAGCAGTACTCCAAACAAGTTCAAGTGAAAGCTTTTGCTCCTCTGGTCAGCTCAGATTTGGCCTGCAGTGGATAAGCAGACATTGTTAGTTCCTCTCTTTTACCAGCCCTCAGTTTTCTTCCTACCCCCAGCTTTCCCACTGCAGTTTCTGATCCCACCAATGTTAGTACAGGGTGGGCCTGGGATAAGCAGGAACAGAGGGAAGGGAAAGAAAAGGCTTACTTATCAGTGCTACTGTGATTGAATATCAGCACTCCAGGCCTGTGGTGAGCTGATCTGTCCTCTGTCAACAGTGGGGCACTTTTGAGGTTCTGCAGGGCCCACTTCCTACTACCCACCCCCATCACTGCATATATCTCCTATCTGCAGTTCTCTTGATTCAAGCCATGGTGCCTCTTCTGGCTAGTAGCTACTGTTTTCTTTCTCTATCCCCAGGAATCCAGCATATACCTTCAGTCTTTCTCTGTTTCAGGTTTCCTAACTTATCTCAGTTGCTTTCATGAGCAGAATATAAGGCAAACCCATGGCAGCCCACCTCTGTCCACAGGAAACACATACTTTCAGCAATGAGAGTGTGTGTACTTCCCAACCCAGTCTTCTCTTTAGCTGTATAGACTCTCACCATAGCTTTTTGTCCTTTATTTTTCTCAGATGTGGGTCTGATATTGGTGTCCTGTGTCCCCCAAGCCCCAAGGGACATATCAGACTCACCGACTGATCTCCTTAGAATTTCCTCTCACTAGGCTTGAAGGGAAAAGCAAGCACCTCCAGGCTTCTTTCTAGAACTCCAGTCACCGCTGTCTTCAAAGAAATCCTTTCTTCAATTTCCTACTCTCCATCCCTTCTAACTTTAACACTTTCATATCTTTGAATGGATGAAGTGCCATGGATTCCAAAATCAGATTTTAGCCAAGCATTTTCAAGTCATGTATACGTGGTCTGGAATCTCACCAGAATCAGAGAGTAGCTAGTAACTCTAGTCCTGGAACATTAGCTGAAATAGTTCTATTTTAATGTTCTGTTATATTTGTCTCAGGATAACTTGGCTAGACAACATGTCATAAAATCAACTGTTGCTCATTTTACCCTCATTATCTTTCTGGTTACCCTGCGGATGCTCTTCTTTGATATTACCCCAAAACTCAGTAACTGGTAGTTTCTTAAAGGTTAATTGCAGTGTAGGAAATGAAAACATATTAATGAAATTTTTATATACTTACATTACAATCCATTGGTCTGTCTTGCATTTGATTAGATCTTTGGATCTTTTACCCATACATGATTTTGTAATGGCATGCATTGGCAGTTTAGACAATATTGGTTCTGTTAGTAATACAGATCTTCCAATGTTGACACATTTCATCAGACAAAAAAAGTCACATTTGTTAATATCACCATTGGGTGGTTGTCAAGATCATAGTGGCAGCTACAAATTTTCCAAAATTCACTTGGATGCTAAAATGTTTCATTGCCAACAAATTCTGTCACTTGTTTTCTTTGAAGTGACAGGTTCATTTCGCTCTTTTTCAAGAAATCGTCTGAGAAGCGCCCAAGTCTGAATAACCTTAGGCCAGCAGTCATTCTTTCAAATAAAAATGGTGCGCCATGAATAAAATGACTAGTTTAGCTCACAACCCTAAAAAGGTCTGACTGGAGGATCTGCAGACCACACTTTGAGAACCATTGCTTTACAGTAAAAAAAACAGTTATCAGTTAACTTCAGCATTTGGAGCAGGAACAAATATCCCTTTCAAATCACTTCTTATATTTTCATGTGACTACTGGAAGTGAAAGTAGACATTAAAATGACAGAAGTTCAGGGGCACCTGGGTGGCGCAGTCGGTTAAGCGTCTGACTTCAGCCAGGTCACGATCTCGTGGTCTGTGAGTTCGAGCCCCGCGTCGGGCTCTGGGCTGACGGCTCGGAGCCTGGAGCCTGTATCCGATTCTGTGTCTCCCTCTCTCTCTGCCCCTCCCCCGTTCATGCTCTGTCTCTCACTGTCCCAAAAATAAATAAAAAACGTTGAAAAAAAAATTAAAAAAAAAAAAAAGACAGAAGTTCAAAATACTTGGGATAAAATAACTATAGTTTGACCTGGAAGATTATCTAGGCCAGCATTTACCAATTATGTTACTGTTATGTAAATGAACCAAAGATCACTTCTTTTTTTTTTTTTTTTTTTAATTTTTTTTAACGTTTTATTTATTTTTGAGACAGAGAGAGACAAAGCATGAACGGGGGAGGGTCAGAGAGAGGGAGACACAGAATCTGAAACAGGCTCCAGGCTCTGAGCTGTCAGCACAGAGCCTGACGCGGGGCTCGAACTCACGGACCATGAGATCATGACCTGAGCCGAAGTTGGACGCTTAACCGACCAAGCCACCCAGGCGCCCCCCAAAGATGACTTCTATGTTGTTTACTTCTTCACATCAAATTGGGACTGTTAGTTCAAAAGCTCACCAGCACTGAATCTTTGTTTATCCAATGGTTTTAAATACAGGCTAAGAAAGCAGATCTTGGGGGGGCCTGGGTAGCTCAGTTGGTTGAGTGTCTGACTCTTGATTTCAGCTCAGGTCATGATCCCAGGGTCATAGGATCAAGCCCCTCATTGGGCTACACGCTGAATGAGGAGACTGCTTGGGATTCTTTCTCTCCCTTTGTCCTTCTCCCCAACTCACACACTTTCTCTAAAATAAAAAAAAATAAAGGGGGTACATGGGTGGTGCAGTCAGTTAAGCATCTGACTTTTTTTTTATTGTTTTAGCATTTATTTATTTTTGAGAGAGAGACAGAATGTGAGCAAGGGAGGGGCAGAGAGAGAGGGAGACACAGAACCTGAAGCAGGCTCCTGACTCTGAGCTGTCAGCACAGATCCCAACGCAGGACTCAAACTCAGGAATTGTGAGATTGTGACCTGAGCCAAAGTTGGATGCTTAACTGACTGAGCCACACAGGCGCCCCAAGTGTGCCTCTTGATCTCAGCTCAGGTCATGATTTCACAGTTCGTGAGTTTAAGCCCCACATCAGATTCTGTGCTGATGGTGTAGAGCCTGCTTGGGATTCTGTCTCTCCTTCTTTCTTCCCCTCCCCCTGCTTGTGCTACCTAATCTTTCTCAAAATAAATAAATAAACTTAAATTTTAAAACAATTAAAAAATTAATAAATAAAATAAAATAAATTTTTAAAAGAAGCAGCAGATTTTTAGCCATCCAGAGCTTGCTTGCTTTGCATACCCTGAAAAACTTCATTCAACATCTACCACCATAGATAAGATGAAACCTAGGGGTGTGAAAGACCCCCTTGCCTTTTGGAGCTCTCTGACCCAGAGACTCCTTATCTTGATGTTGAGCAACATCATGAGACCTAAACCTCCTCTCCTGTCCTCTGAGAGTTGCCTTACCCTCCTTCCCTTCTCAGTAGTGCCCCCCCCCCCCACCACACACACACACACACACACACACACACACACACACACACACTGTTGTCTTTGGAAGGTCTCATGTTGTGAGGGACTTCTGCGAACAAATCTGTCAAAGCACTGCCCAAATAAAGCTCGTTGTGTCCTACTGCCACCGTGTGGTCATATCTTTTTCCTTGCTCTGCCCTGAAATCCCTTAAACTTACTACAGTGACCTGGTATAGTATGGTGTTCTAGAAAATACCATAAGTATAGTGTGGGCTCAGGGCAGGCCACCCAAAAATATGCCCTGGAGTGTATTTATTATTTTGAATTAAAGTTACTTAAGAGGGGCACCTGGATGGCTCAGTCAGTTAAGTATTCAACTTCAGCTCAGGTCATGGTCTCACAGTTGATGACTTTGAGCCCTGCATCCGGCTCTCTGCTATCAGCACAGAGCCCACTTCACATCCTCTGATTCCCTGTCTCTCTGCCCCTCTACCCCTTGAGCTCTCTCTTTCTCTCTCTCTCTCTCTCTCTCAAAAATAAATAAAAGTTTTAAAAAATAAAAATAAAAAGTAAAGTTACTTAAGAAACAGCCTGTGCAAGAACACTCTGAACGTCTTTTGTCTCTAGAAAGCAGGAAACAGATCTCCCATGTGAAAGGTACCCTCCCTGTACCAGGAGATAGAAAGACTCTCCTTATCATCGGAGATGCGGAATTCGGGACCTAAGAAGCCTATGTAAACAAACCTTGTTTTTTTACTTATTTACTACCCCAGCCCAAATTCTGTTTAGAATTCCTTACTAATTCAAGCTCCCAAACATAAGTTTTCTTTTTCCTGTCAGTTCCCCACAAATTTATTGTTTCTCTGTCAAAAAAGTATAAAAGCTGCCTGTCTTGGTCACTTGTTAGGTCCCATATCTATGAGACCTCCATACATGGAAATTAAATTTGATTTTCTCCTGTTAATCTATCTCATGTCAATTTAATTCATAGATCAGCCAGAAAAATCTTGAAGAGTAGAGGGAAATTTTTATTCTCCAACAATAGCATAGAACTAAAAGTGTTTATATGTCCAAAAAGTTTGAGAAATGCAGTATGCCACTATAATGAATTTTAATTTATCAAAGACTCTGAGAAACACTATAGCTAAGAATCTTATTTAACTTTCTTTATCCAGGCATTTCCCAAGATTTTTTAGCACAGAACGCTTTTGTGGACCTCAGCTTTCCCTTGCGTATAATTGTCAGACATAAAATTGGGAGATCTGATAATAATGCAAAAGATTTCATATACCATGGTTTTATTAATAAAGGTTTATAAAGAGAAGAAGCTGAAGTTTTTCAGCTACCCAGATCATCTCTACTCTTCCCCCTTTCCTGTCAGCACTACAACCATTGTATATTTTTGCTGCCGTCATTGAATGAGAATAAACTGAGGTAATATTCACTTTATATTTAATTTTTATTTATTTTTTCTCCAAAGAATTTCTTGGCCTGGTAAATGAAAGTTTTTTTGTCTTTCATGTGACACATTATATAACATTGTTTCTTCATGTTCATATATCTATGTGGTTGCTTATATATGAATATATAAGATAATATGATTTATTTTCCATAAAAACATATATGCACATGTATGTTCAATTATAATGTTAACCTCAAAGTAAGCAGACCCCAAAATTGGCAGTGTCTGCTGTAGTTTCTCATCAAATTCCCTCAATTAATAGGTTTATCTTCTCTACTATAATTCTTAGTATATTTAAATTTTCTTAATCTTACGGTCAGACTATAAACATAACTCCACATTATAAATTGGGTCTTGAAACTTAGAAACACACTGATTTTATCACTGCAGAAGAGAAAAGAAAAAAAACTATGCTGTTATTTAAAATATCATAAATTATGGGGCGCCTGGGTGGCGCAGTGGTTAAGCGTCCGACTTCAGCCAGGTCACGATCTCGCGGTCCGTGAGTTCAAGCCCCGCGTCAGGCTCTGGGCTGATGGCTCGGAGCCTGGAGCCTGTTTCCGATTCTGTGTCTCCCTCTCTCTCTGCCCCTCCCCCGTTCATGTTCTGTCTCTCTCTGTCCCAAAAATAAATAAATAAAAAACGTTGAAAAAAAAAATTTTTTTAAAAAAAATAAAATAAAATATCGTAAATTATGATTGTTAGAAAGCCACAGGCCAAAGGTAGAGTCACTTGCCCCAGTACAGCAAACTAAGACTTAACTGAAGTTTCAACTTGTCCAAGAGTGAAATTTTAAGCCGATCAATGTGAGTTTTCTGGTCAGCACCACTGAGGTAATCTGTCATATGGGCCCTCTTCATCCCCCAAAGAAGGATGAGATAATCCACCTAATAAGACCCCTTCCTTGCCTTTCCTCCTATGAGAAGGTGAACTTGCCTGAACCAATCCTTTCTTTTCTTTTGTAATAAGTTCTTGCCTTACTCTCCTTCCTATAAAAATCTTCCATTTTGTACAACTCCTTAGAACTCCCCTCTACTTGCTAGATGGGATGCAGCCTGATTAATGAACCGATTAATAAAGCCAATAATTTACTCAGTTGAATTTTGTTCTTTCACATAATATATTTTTTATACATGTTATGGAGGCAGGAAAATAATTTTACAACTTATTAAACTATTTTTAATTCAATTATGCAATGATTATCAGTAAGTTCAACTCATACACCTTTACTAATCTACAACAGACATGCATTTCAGTTTCACAGTATTTGCAGGCATGGAGGTTTAGATTTTAGAAGGGCAATAAAGCAATGAGACGGCACTAGATTAATTTATGTATTACACTGAAAGACAGGAAAATCCAACAGGAAATCTGCCACTTTTTATTGAACTGACCCAAATTTTAGTCACATGTGAGAATATGTTTCATCCTGATTACTATGCAAGGAAGTTCTTTACTTCAATTCCTGGATCATAAATATGTCACGATTTACCACATAGAGCCCAAAACAAAAGTATTTTAAGGGGCACCTGTGTGGATCAGTCGGTTAAGCAACCAACTCTTGGTTTCAGCTCAGGTCATTATCTCCTAATTCATGAGTTCCAGCCTCTCATCAGACTCTGCTGACAGCACGGAGCCTGCTTGGGATTCTCTGTCTCCCTCTCTTTCGGCCCCTCCCCAGCTCATACTCGCTTGCCCTCTCTCTCTCTCAATCTCTCTAAAAATAAATAAACTTAAAAAAAATATATTTTAAGACCCAAGTGTTTTGCTTCAGAGTTTCCTTTAATTAACGTTGATTCCTTGCTTAAAGGACAACTCTTTTTTTATTTTGTATTTTACTTTTTCTAAACCCTATATTATTGTTTCCTTCTCCTTATTTATTCATCCATTACCAATCCCACATGATAGAACTTTTTTTTTAATGTTTTTAAAATGTTTTTATTATTTATTTTGAAAGAGAGAGAGTGTGTGTGTGTGTGTGTGCAGGGGAGGGGCAGAGAGAGGGAGACACAGAATCCAAAGCAGGCTCCAGGCTGTCAGCACAGAGCCTGACAGGGGGTTTGAACTCCCTGAGATCACCTGAGCCTGAGTTCACCTGAGCTGAAGTCTGATGCTTAAGGGCTTAACTGACTGAGCCACCCGGGGCGATCCCCACCCGCCCCACTCATGACAGAACTTCTTGCTGCCAGACACAAATGAAGCGTTAGAACCTTGAAGCATTAGAACTATTGTTTGTAAAAATCTGCCAGCCTCACCTTTTTCACTGTGTATTCTACAAAAATATCTAAATTACATCTTCCTTGATCATTTGAAAACATTCATTAATTTATATTTCCCACAGTTTCTTCTTTTTCTTGGTGCTTTAAAAGCCCCTGCCATGCATCTCTTTCAAAAAGTGGCCTCCATCTATGTTAGTCATAGATTTTGAGAGATGGTAGAAGCTTCCTTAGACTTCATCTATACAACACCCTTGTTTTAAGGATAAGGGAACAGAGAATGAATTTAAGTGGAAACACTTGATAGTAGAACTGGGAGTAAAAACCTAGGTCACCTGATTCAGTCTCTAATTCTTTCCCCAACAGAGCAATTTCCTGAGCCGACAGTGTCAAGAGGCTTAACTGTTACTGGAAAAGGGAGGGAAATAGGAGAGTGACATCAAGCAACAGCAGTGGGATTGGTTTGATGACGTTTTGAGTCTTTTTCAATGTTGAGAGTTTGTGTTTTAAAGGGTGGCAGAACATGCCACCCCAAAATATGCTTCTTTAGTATAAGGATTTTTTTTTTTTTTGAGCTGATTGTGTCTGAGAAACAGCAGACAACCAGAGAGCTCTGAAAATGGAGAAGTTATCCTTTTGTAAGAGAAACTTGCATTTATAAAGGAAATCTCCATCTGTAAGGATCTCCCCCTCTACACCAGGAAGGAAAAGGGCAACTCTAAATCCAAGAGAATCTTACCAATGGAGGAGACACCAACCTAAATGTGTATAGCAAATCTTACCTTTTACTCCTTACTGTGCTTTTTCTAGTAACTTCCTATAATTGGCCTGCCCACTCCACCCCAATATCTTTCTTTTGTCTTTAGCTGAAGATGGGATTTGAGGTGGTGGCTAGGGCTGTCTCAGGGAGTTTACTTATTTTCCCTGCGTATCTCTCATGCATACATGAAGTAAGTAAACATATTAATAACTTTTTTTTTTCTGGTTAATTGCCTTTTTTTTTTTTTTACAAGAGTGTCTCAGCCAAGAACTTAGAGGATAGAGGGGAAATTGTTTTTCCTCCCCTACAGTTTCTACAGTGTTCTGTCAAGGGATCACTAAATATTTAGAGAATCCACAGTTTCTCCATATAGCATAATAAACTCATAGGCACCAAATACTCCTCCTGTTCAAACTCACAGTCCTAAATACTCTATTTTCTCAGGAAAAAGGTGCCTGGGGAGACTTTGAGTAATATAATACTGCCATCTAGCCTCAAAATCTTTAAATTACATAAAAATATATTGTATGGTTACTATTGGAGGGAAAAGTGTCCTCTTATTTATGTGCAGTAATAAATTTCTATAGAAGAATGGCTGAAATAGAGTTAGAAAACAAATATGTATGTTTGATAACATATTCCTAACTAGTAAAAATGCCAAAATAATCCTAAAAACAACTAAAATGAAATTGGGAAGTATAGTTTCCAATTTTGTTCTTTTCAAAATTGTACTGACTGTTCTGGGTCCCTTGAATTCCCATATACATAGAATTGGCCATATACGGCCAAGAAAGAATTCTTGAAGACATCTTTGGTGCAAAGAGGTGATTTTTTTAAAGCACAGGGACAGGACCCATGGGCAGAAAGAGCTGCACTGGGGTTGTGACCGGTAACTCATTATATACCCTCAGGTTGGGAGAGGGTCAGGGACAGTGTAAGTCTCTAAAAAATTTTGGAAGCAAGGTTTCCAGGACCTGACAGGGGGGTGGCTAACTGTTGTTAGGAAAACACCATTTATTACCGTTTAGTAAAGCCTCAGTCATGAGACCCTTCAGATGTATATGAGGAGGCCATAATCTTTTTTTTTTTTTTTTTTAATATATGAAATTTATTGTCAAATTGGTTTCCATACAACACCCAGTGCTCATCCCAAAAGGTGCCCTCCTCAATACCCATCACCTACCCTCCCCTCCCTCCCACCCCCCACCCCCCATCAACCCTCAGTTTGTTCTCAGTTTTTAACAGTCTCTTATGCTTTGGCTCTCTCCCACTCTAACCTCTTTTGTTTTTTTCCTTCCCCTCCCCCATGGGTTTCTGTTAAGTTTCTCAGGATCCACATAAGAGTGAAACCATATGGTATCTGTCTTTCTCTGTATGGCTTATTTCACTTAGCATCACACTCTCCAGTTCCATCCGCGTTGCTACAAAAGGCCATATTTCATTCTTTCTCATTGCCACGTAGTATTCCATTGTGTATATAAACCACAATGTCTTTATCCATTCGTCAGTTGATGGACATTTAGGCTCTTTCCATAATTTGGCTGTTGAAAGTGCTGCTATAAACATTGGGGTACAAGTGCCCCTATGCATCAGTACTCCTGTATCCCTTGGATAAATTCCTAGCAGTGCTATTGCTGGGTCATAGGGTAGGTCTATTATTAATTTTCTGAGGAACCTCCACACTGCCTTCCAGAGCGGCTGCACCAATTTGCATTCCCACCAACAGTGCAAGAGGGTTCCCGTTTCTCCACATCCTCTCCAGCATCTATAGTCTCCTGATTTGTTCATTTTGGCCACTCTGACTGGCGTGAGGTGATATCTGAGTGTGGTTTGGATTTGTATTTCCCTGATAAGGAGCGACGTTGAACATCTTTTCATGTGCCTGTTGGCCATCCGGATGCCTTCTTTAGAGAAGTGTCTATTCATGTTTTCTGCCCATTTCTTCACTGGGTTATTTGTTTTTCAGGTGTGGAGTTTGGTGAGCTCTTTATAGATTTTGGATACTAGCCCTTTGTCCGATATGTCATTTGCAAATATCTTTTCCCATTCTGTTGGTTGCCTTTTAGTTTTGTTGGTTGTTTCCTTTGCTGTGCAGAAGCTTTTTATCTTCATAAGGTCCCAGTAATTCACTTTTGCTTTTAATTCCCTTGCCTTTGGGGATGTGTCGAGTAAGAGATTGCTACGGCTGAGGTCAGAGAGGTCTTTTCCTGCTTTCTCCTCTAAGGTTTTGATGGTTTCCTGTCTCACATTCAGGTCCTTTATCCATTTTGAGTTTATTTTTGTGAATGGTGTGAGAAAGTGGTCTAGTTTCAACCTTCTGCATGTTGCTGTCCAGTTCTCCCAGCACCATTTGTTAAAGAGACTGTCTTTTTTCCATTGGATGTTCTTTCCTGCTTTGTCAAAGATGAGTTGGCCATACGTTTGTGGGTCTAGTTCTGGGGTTTCTATTCTATTCCATTGGTCTATGTGTCTGTTTTTGTGCCAATACCATGCTGTCTTGATGATGACAGCTTTGTAGTAGAGGCTAAAGTCTGGGATTGTGATGCCTCCTGCTTTGGTCTTCTTCTTCAAAATTACTTTGGCTATTCGGGGCCTTTTGTGGTTCCATATGAATTTTAGGATTGCTTGTTCTAGTTTCGAGAAGAATGCTGGTGCAATTTTGATTGGGATTGCATTGAATGTGTAGATAGCTTTGGGTAGTATTGACATTTTGACAATATTTATTCTTCCAATCCATGAGCAGGGAGTGTCTTTCCATTTCTTTATATCTTCTTCAATTACCTTCATAAGCTTTCTATAGTTTTCAGCATACAGATCTTTTACATCTTTGGTTAGATTTATTCCTAGGTATTTTATGCTTCTTGGTGCAATTGTGAATGGGATCAGTTTCTTTATTTGTCTTTCTGTTGCTTCATTATTAGTGTATAAGAATGCAACTGATTTCTGTACATTGATTTTGTATCCTGCAACTTTGCTGAATTCATGTATCAGTTCTAGCAGACTTTTGGTGGAGTCTATCGGATTTTCCATGTATAATATCATGTCATCTGCAAAAAGCGAAAGCTTGACTTCATCTTTGCCAATTTGGATGCCTTTGATTTCCTTTTGTTGTCTGATTGCTGATGCTAGAACTTCCAACACTATGTTAAACAACAGCGGTGAGAGTGGACTTCCCTGTCGTGTTCCTGATCTCAGGGAAAAAGCTCTCAGTTTTTCCCCGTTCAGGATGATGTTAGCTGTGGGCTTTTCATAAATGGCTTTTATGATGTTTAAGTATGTTCCTTCCATCCCGACTTTCTCAAGGGTTTTTATTAAGAAAGGGTGCTGGATTTTGTCAAAGGCCTTTTCTGCATCGATTGACAGGATCATATGGTTCTTCTCTTTTTTTTTGTTAATGTGATGTATCACGTTGATTGATTTGCGAATGTTGAAACAGCCCTGCATCCCAGGAATGAATCCCACTTGACCATGGTGAATAATTCTTTTTATATGCTGTTGAATTCGATTTGCTAGTATCTTATTGAGAATTTTTGCATCCATATTCATCAGGGATATTGGCCTGTAGTTCTCTTTTTTTACTGGGTCTCTGTCTGGTTTAGGAATCAAAGTAATACTGGCTTCATAGAATGAGTCTGGAAGTTTTCCTTCCCTTTCTATTTCTTGGAATAGCTTGAGAAGGATAGGTATTATCTCTGCTTTAAACGTCTGGTAGAACACCCCTGGGAAGCCATCTGGTCCTGGACTCTTATTTGTTGGGAGATTTTTGATAACCGATTCAATTTCTTCACTGGTTATGGGTCTGTTCAAGCTTTCTATTTCCTCCTGATTGAGTTTTGGAAGTGTGTGGGTGTTTAGGAATTTGTCCATTTCTTCCAAGTTGTCCAATTTGTTGGCATATAATTTTTCATAGTATTCCCTGATAATTGTTTGTATCTCTGAGGGATTGGTTGTAATAATTCCATTTTCATTCATGATTTTATCTGTTTGGGTCATCTCCCTTTTCTTTTTGAGAAGCCTGGCTAGAGGTTTGTCAATTTTGTTTATTTTTTCAAAAAACCAACTCTTGGTTTCGTTGATCTGCTCTACAGTTTTTTTAGGTTCTATATTGTTTATTTCTGCTCTGATCTTTATTATTTCTCTTCTTCTGCTGGGTTTAGGCTGCCTTTGCTGTTCTGCTTCTATTTCCTTTAGGTGTGCTGTTAGATTTTGTATATGGGATTTTTCTTGTTTCTTGACATAGGCCTGGATTGCAATGTATTTTCCTCTCAGGACTGAGGAGGCCATAATCTTGAAGTATGATTGACAGCATATATGTTCGGGCAGTTGAGATAAAGGAAGTAGACTTACAGGATCCTTGAGGTTGGGATAATGTTCAGCTAAGATTCTCTTTTGCCCCCAGCAAAGTGTCATCTTAGAGGCAGCTGAGCTCGTAGTGGGAGGTCACTCTGCTGGTTTCAAGGATTTGTCAGTGGGCTGTAGGCAGTAAGAGAGTTTAATTTTTCATTTGCCTTAGTTTCCCACATCACCATGGCAAGCACTTAAATCCCTTTCCTTTTGTTCTTGGATAGCCAGGAGTGTCCAAGGAATATCACACGTATTCCACCCGGGGCGGGGGGGGGGGGGGGGGGGAGCAGAGTGTGCTGTTAGCCTATACATTGCCCTCAGTGTGCCCCATGCTCCCTCATCTTCTCAATTTTTTTTAAAGATTTTATTATTTTTAAGTAATCTCTACATCCAACGTGGAGCTCAAACTTACAACCCTGAGATCAAGAGTCACATGCCCTACCTACTGAGCCAGCCAGGCATCCCTTGTCAATTTCTTAAAAAAAAAAAAAAAAGGCAACCGGGATTCTGGGAGAGATTGCATTGAATCTGCAATCAGTTTAGGGAGTATTGCCATGTTAATATTATCTTCTGATCTGTGAACACAGATATCTTTCCATTTATTTAAATCTTGAATTTCTCGGGGCGCCTGGGTGGCGCAGTCGGTTAAGCGTCCGACTTCAGCCAGGTCACGATCTCGCGGTCCGTGAGTTCGAGCCCCGCGTCAGGCTCTGGGCTGATGGCTCAGAGCCTGGAGCCTGTGTCCGCTTCTGTGCCTCCCTCTCTCTCTGCCCCTCCCCCGTTCATGCTCTGTCTCTCTCTGTCCCAAAAATAAATAAAAAACGTTGAAAAATAAAAATTTAAAAAAATAAAAAATAAAAAAAAATAAATCTTGAATTTCTCTCAACAATGCTTTATAGTTTTCAGACTTTTTCACTTCTTTTGTTAAATTTATCTCTAAGTATTTTATTCTTTTTGATGGTAACATAAATGGAATTCTTAATTTCATTTTTGGATTGTTCCTTGCTAGTGTATATAAATCATTTGATTTTTGTATATTGATCTTGTATGTGGAGCCTTGTTGAACTCATTTACTAGTTCTAATTTTTTAGTGTATTCCTTAGGACATTCTGTATACAGTATTATATAATGTACAGGTAATGATAGTTTTACTTTCTTACCAATATGGATGCCTTTTATTTCTTTTTCTTCCCTAATTTCCTTGGCTAGAACCTCCACTGCAATGCTGAATAGAAGTGGAAAGAGCAGACATCCTTATCTTGTTTCTCATCTTAGTGGGGAAACATTAGTGTCTCATCATTAAGTATTAGCTTTTTCCTAGATGTTCTTTATCAGGTTGAGGAAGTTCCCTTCTATTCCCAGTTTGTTGAATGTTTTTACCATTAGTGTTGTAAAATGCTTTTTCTGCATCTATTGAAATGATAATGTGGTTTTTGTCCTTTAGTCTATTGATATGGTGTATGTTATAGGCAGAATGATGCCCCCACCCAAAGATGTCCACATTTTAATGCACAGGACCTGAGTATGCTATGTTACATAAGATTGCAAATGGAACTAAAGTTGCTAATCAGTTGACCTTAAAATAGAGATTATCCTGGATTATCTAGGTGGGTTCAGTGTAATCATAAATCTTTATAAGTGGAAGAGGGAGGCAGAAGGAGAATCATAGAGGTGGCAGCATGAGGACTCTGTCCCATGTTGTTCCATTTGAATATGGAGGAATGCAAGGAATGTGGTGGCCTCTAGAAGCTGGAAAAGTCAAAGGTAAATCCTCTCCCTTGAGCCTCCAAAAAGGAATGCTGATCCATTTTAGCCCAATGAGACTTAATTTGGAATTCTGACTATATAATAATAAATTTGTGTTGCTTTAAGCCAGTAAGGTTGTAGTAATTTATTACATTAGTAATAAGAAAGTAATACAGTGTATTACATTAATTGATTTTCAGATGTTAAGCCAACCTTTCATTCCTGGGATAGATCCCAGTTGATCATGGCATATGAGCTTTTTTATATGTTGCTAGATTTGATTTGCTAGTGTATTGTTGAGGATTTTTGAGTACATATTTACTAGAGATATGGGTCTGTAGCTTTGTGTGTATGTGATATCTTTATTTGGCATCAGGGCATCAGGGTAATACTGGTCTTCAGAATGAGTTAGGAAGTATTCCCCATTTCGGCTCTTAGTAAAACCACTCCAGCTTTGTTAATAGTTACAGTTTTCATGATGCAGCCTTGTCCATCTTTTTGCTTTCAAACTATTTAAAGCCTGCCTTTAATCTAGATTTCCTCTATAATAAATGATATTTTTAAAATTTACATTAGGGGTGCCTGGGTGGCTCAGTTGTTTGGGCATCTGACTTCAGCTGAGGTCATAATCTCACGGTTTGTGGGTTTGAGCCCTGCATCAGGCTCTGTGCTGACAGCTTGGAGCCTGGAATCTGCTTCAGATTCTGTGTCTCTGCCCCTCCCTCACTCACATTCTGCCTTTCTCGCTCTCCCTCTCAAAAAATAAATAAACGTTGGGGCGCCTGGCTGGCTCAGTTGGTTAAGTGTCGGACTTCGGCTCTGGTCATGATCTCACAGTTCATGGGTTCAAGCCCCACGTCGGGCTCTATGCTGATAGCTCAGAGCCTGGAGACTGCTTCAGATTCTGTGTGTCTCTCTCTCTGTGCCCCTCTCACACTCGCACACGCTCTCTCTCTAAAAAAAAATAATAATAATTAAAAATAAATAAATAAACGTTGAAAATTTTTTTTTCTAAATTTACATTAGAGAGAGCAAGGGGAAGAGGCAGAGGAAGAGAGAGAGAGAGGAAGAATCTCACTCTGAGCATGGAGCCTGACATGGGGCTTGATCCCACCACCCTGGGATCATGACCTGAGCTGAAATCAAGAAGAGTTGGACATACCTGAGCCAGCCACCCAAGCGCCCTGATACATTTTTTAAATGTTTATTTACTTTTGAGAGAGAGAGAGGGAAAGAGAGAGCACAAGTGGGGGAGGAGCAGACAGAGAGGGAGACATAGAATCTGAAGCAGACTCTGAGCTGTCAGCACAGAGCCCGACGCAGGGCTCGAACTCAGGAATGTGAGATCAGGACCTGAGCTGAAGTTGGTCGCTTAACTGACTGAGCCACCTAGGACCCCCACCCCTGATATTTATATGACAAAATAACTACATTTGTTCACTTACAAGCTGCTTTTAAAAAAAAATAGCTGCTGATATAAACCTTTGTTTTTTGAACTATAATTCTCATTTCATACAATCTGATTCTCTTGCTTGCACTAAATCTTGGCATTTTGGCTTATTTTTGTATTTCTTAAAATCAAATTTAGGGACCATATATTGGGCCCAATTTTTTTTCTATTGGTTTGTGAAATCTGTAACTAACAACCACTAACCTAGAAACTTTCCAAGACTAGTTTGGAGATCTGTTGTATATACAACATAGGCTGTATCTATGGAACAAGTTTGGTAAACTTGTGAATAATTTTTAAAGCAGTAACATTTTATCAGTATTTTTGCTTTAATTCATATTTTTAAAAGATCTTATAAAATCAATTTTGCAAAAGAAACGTAAACCATATTAAAACTGCTGCTATACATTATGAATAACTGAGAACATCTAAATGTCCAATAATATGGATTGGTTAAATCATAATGAATTCATATAATAGTTATCGATTAAAAATCATGCTTTATAATAATATTGTATGATGTGGAAAATGTTTACCTACCGGTCAAATTCTCCTAGTAACTGCTCCTTCCCCTAACCATTTATATTGCAGCTTTCCAAGGTGCTTTACCACACCATAGGTTTTCTTTAATCCTGCTCACTCCTTTGTAAATAGTTGTTTCGTTAAACCCTGTTCAAGCACACCACTTTAGTATGTCTGTTTCCCACCAGGACCCTGGGAAAGTTCAAACACAGACTAATGGTGAAATTATACCATTACTCTCTGGTTGGTGAAATTAAGATGAAATTACAGAGAAAATAATGAATACCCATTTTTAAAAAGTATTACTATGACATGTGCACTGCAGCTAATAAATGAAGGTTACCATTAATTAAATGTTTTTAGTTGTATGCTATTCTTTGTATATCATGCCCTTTAATCTTTTAAATACCCCTATGAGATATAATAGTTATTATCACCCCTAGTTTATATTGAGGACATAATAAATATTTCTGATTATTGTGAGTTAATATATTGTCATTGTTTTCTTTTGTAGATCATTCACGAGAAGTCCTGGAGCAATTAGTAGGCCCAAACAAACTAAAGCAAGTGACTTGGACTGTTTATTGATGCTTATTGAAGCCTATCAAAGCAATGATCTTCATACTACATTCCCAGGAAACAATGGTTTTTGAGATTGGCTTTCCAATAATGTGGTTTTTGCTTTGAAGTTAACTAGACTCTTAAACATTTTAATAGTGGTATTATTCTATGTTTGTTTGAGGAGTCATTGTTTTTGACATGGTAAGCCTAGCATGCCCTCTGATGTATTTGGGGTGGGGGTGGGGGGAGTATTGTGTTTGTTTCTTAAATAACAAAGTTTTAAATTACCAGTTTTCCCTGGAGATTTCCTTCTCCTACTGACATATTTGAGCCATTATAAGAGAAATTTTACCAATATGAATAACCATTAGAATTCTAAGTATCTCTAAAGGCATAATTACCTTCCTAACTATTTTCTGGCCCCTACCTTCCTGAAGTATTTAAGTGCTCATTGGCTAAAAGGAAAGCTGAACATCAGGCCTTTAAATCTTCCCAGAATTCAATATTTCAATAAAACAAAGAAATAGTTTAATGCCATAAACCCATGACATCATACACCTCAGCCATTCAGCATATGAATGTTACTGAGGCCCTTGCCCAGCCACTTACTTTTTATGGCTACTTTTTCCAAATACGTGCTATGCATCTATGAAATTTCTTCCTTAAAAACTGCATTCAGGAATGTGTAAGAATGAGTAGCTACAACATATCATTATAGAGGCTGTTTCTAAAGCTCTGTTGGTTTCACATTGTGAAACAAATAGCACAGGTCTTCCTTTTCAAACGTATTGCTCTTTTATGATCACACGTATACAGTGAAATATACAGTGTTTAAACTACCCCCAAATTCAGAATATTCCCTGTGCCATGAGCCTGTCTCAGTGGGACTTTCTTAAAGATTTTCTATTTTAACTCTGATGTAGTGCAAAAGAAGGGAAGTATAGCATAGGCAAAATTCTTCTACATGTTTAGAAGGAGGGTTTACACAGTCAACTCCATTTCTTGACCTTACTATTAATTACTTTATAAATATGGTATGTTTATAGTATGGATATATATATTGCCCCTCAAAGGTGGTACATATGTATATGTGTAAAATGGGTAAAGCCTGTTTTACCTGTGAATTTTCTTTTAAGTAGGTTCCACCAATGTGGGGCTTGAACTCATAACTCTAAAATTAAGACTCACCTCCTCTACGAACTGAGCCGTCCAGTTACCCCTAAAGACAAATTCAATAAAATTTAATAGTAAACATCAAACAAAGTAGCTTTTTCCTCTCTTGGGGAAACAAGTTTTAAGATCTAAAGATCAGCTTTTTAGGATCTGTAAAGGATTATCTTCCTAAAGCACTCTGCAGTTTAATATTCTTGACTTTTTATATTGCTGGTTGTATTAGCTATTTCTATTTAAAATTTCAGGGCCCCATGCCTATCTATCTCTATCATCCTCACCTGTTACCTTGATCTCTATTTTTCTCCTTACCATCTATCACCATCTGATATCTTGTCTATTTTTTGTTTACTATCTGTCTCCCCACCCTAGAATATAAGCTTCACGAGGGCAGAAAAAAATTTTTTCCCGTTGCTGTATTCCCAGTACCTAGAACAGTATCTGGTACATAACAAGCACCCAATATTTGTTGAATTGATGGACACAGAAAAAAATAAAGGACAAAAATAAATAAATAAAAATAATACCCGTACTTCCAGTTTCCAGTCCAATGTTATAGAGAGATTGGAAGTCATCACTCCTGTCCTCAAAAGATAAAAGCTGAACTGAAAGTCATTAAGTGCTACAATACTGCTTGTACTATAAGTGGACTCGGCCTAGTTATAAATGTATACCACTAAAAAAAATTTTTTTAGTATGTATAATTGATATCCTAAGGGAAGAGAGAGAATCATAGAAAATACTCAGTTAAAAGCAGAGAAGGCACAGGGCACCTGGGTGGCTCAGTCAGTTAAGCGTCTGACTTCGGGTCAGGTCATTATCTTGCAGTTTGTGAGTTTGAGCCCCACTTCACGTTCTGTGCTCATAACTCAGAGCCTGGAGCCTGCTTCGGATTCTTTGTCTCCCTCTCTCTCTGCCCCTCCCCTCTCTCTCTCTCTCTCTCTCTCTCTCAAAAATAAACATTAAAAAAAAAATTTTTTTTTTAAAGCAGAGAAGGCAGGGGGCACCTGGGTGGCTCAGTCAGTTAAGCGCCCGGCTTCGGCTCAGGTCATGATCTCACAGTACATGAGTTCGAGCCCTGCATCAGGCTCTGTGCTGACAGCGCAAAGCCTGAAACCTGCTTCAGAGTCTGTGTTTCCCTCTCTCTGCCCCTCCCCTGCTCACACTCTGTCTCTCGCTCCATCTCTCTCTCAAAAATAAATAAACATTAAACAAAAAAAACTTTAAAGCAGAGAAGGCAGGACAAGAGTAGAACACCAAAAGGAAACCAGGAACTCGGGCAACAAATAGGAAACAGTTACAAATATGGAAGATATTAATCCAACTATATCAATAACCACTTTAAAATTGAATGGTCCTTTTTTATTATTTTTTTTAATGTTTATTTTTGGGGCACCTGGGTGGCTCAGTTGGTTAGGTGTCCAACTTCAGCTCAGGTCATGACCTCACAGCTCGTGGGTTTGAGCCCCGCATCCGGCTCTGCACTGACAGCTCAGAGGCTGGAGCCTGCTTCGGATTCTGTGTCTCCCTCTGTGTCTGTCCCTCCCCTGCTCATGCTCAGTCTCTCTCTCTCTCTTTCTCTCAAAAATAAACATTAAAAACCTTTTAAAAAATTTAAAAATAAATGTTTATTTTTGAGAGAGAGTACACGCAAGCAGGGGAGGGGCAGAAAGAGGGAGACACAGAATCTGAAGCAGGCTCCAGACTCTGAGCTGTCAGCACAGAGCCCGATGCGGGGCTTGAACCCATGAACCGTGAAATCATGACCTGAGCCGAAGTTGGACACTTAACCGACTGAGCCACCCAGGCGCTCCCTGAATGGTCCTTTTTTAAAAAAAAGGATTTTTTTAAGTAATGTCTACACTCAACGTGGGGTGAGATCAAGAGTCCCATGCTCCACTAATTGAGCCAGCCAGGCACCACTAAATGTGAATAGTCTTAATACAAACCTGTTTGTTAAACTATGAAGTCATTCACAGCTCACCATTATATACATGGGAGATTTTAAAATAAGTAACATTTGGATACCTCAACGACCTTCTTGTGCCCTCCAAATAAATCATCAAGAGAGGATAATAGAAGCAGGGTTTGTAGATATTTAAGCTTAAATCTTCTCTTTGTCTCAGGTTAATTTCCACAGTGCTCCAGAGTGTAATTTTCTCCAATTTTCTCTTTCTTATCTTGCTAAGAAGGGCAATAACCAGCAGAATACTCTGAATCTTCAAAGGATATGTCAACAAAACTCCTTCCTCTCAAATATCATCCAATGCCATTGTAGCCTATAATTTCTATTAATTTTAACCAAGGCTGAATAAAAATGTACAGTTGATAATGTTTGAGACCCAGTAAACCAGCAGGAATTAGATGCACAAGAGTTGTTTCAGTAGGCTGGAATAAACTCTAACATCCAAGTTCAAGAATCCCAAGTTCCTCTGCAGTCCCAGCTCCAAAATTCCCATCTAATTATCCTATTTTCCTATCTAAGCAACACCTTGTCCTTTACTGCTTTCTGCACATTTCTGCTGTATGACTATAACTGATCACATCTCCTTGGTACCCTAATCCCAGTGGCATGCATGTATTATTAGAAAGCTTACATATAATGCGTATGTTATAAACAATTCCTAAGCAGTGTATAAGAATGTGAGAGCACATTAGAAAGGCTGCATCTTCTACTTCACTTGTAACATATATGATGCTGGTGTTTAGTTTTAAATTAGAGAATAGAAAATATAGTACATAGGGGCACCTGGGAGGCTCAGTAGGTTGAGCGTCCGATATCAGTTCAGGTCATGATCTCATAGTTCATGAGTTCAAGCCCTGCGTTGCCTTGCTGCTGTCAGGGTGGAGCCTGCTTCAGATTTTCTGTCCCCCTCTCTCTGCCCTTTCCCCGCTCGTGCTCACTGTCTCAAAACTAAACATTAAAAAAAAAGTAAAAAAAAAAAGGAAAAGAAAGAAAATGTAGTACATATAATTAGTACAAAATTATAAGACCCAAAGGTAAAACCTAGGTCTCCCTCCCACCCCAGTCTACCAGCTATCTGGTACCCTACCCCGAACGCAACCACTGTTACCAGTTACTTATTTATCTTTTCAGGGATAGTCTATGTATGTTGCAAGCAAATACGTATTTTATATGTGAACATATATGTAAGTACATATGTATATCTTTTCTATATAAATAGTGGTATACTGTACATATTCTTTACATTCTCACTTATGTCATAGGGTTTTTTCTGATTTATCAGATCCTCACAACCTGGGACATGTAGTGGTAGCATAACCAATTTCTAGCTAACCTTAGAGAGACATAAAGAGGCATCATAAGGTGTCACAGTACAGAGTATGTAGGAAATTCTAGAATCCTTATTTTTATGCATGACTGTCCATTGAGGTCCTATTATATATTATGTACTTTATGCTTTCATTTAATATAATAGCCTTTGAGGTGAGGTTTACCAAGTTTTGTTACAATTTTATAGATGAGGAAATTAGAGCTCAGAGAGCTTAACTACCTGAAAATCCCAACTAGAAAGTGACAGAGTTGCCTGACTCCAAAGCCCGTGTACTCTGTACCATACTAACTGCATCTTTGATCTTTACAGGTAATTTTTTGGAAATACAGCATTCTTATATATTTTGTATTGTGTTTAATTCAAAGATATATCATATAGTTGTCCTCAACTACACGAACAGACTTTGCCACACTTTCTCATTTCTCTCCACTACTTAAATTACATGTTGCTACCATTTTGGTACTGTCTTTTATAGTTCTATCCCTACAGCAGTAAAACTAGAAAATTGTAGGTAGAGATTTGTACATTTGGCATAATGCAGAACTACGTGACAACGGCTGACAAAACTTTAAGCCTTCACATTTTGGAAACAAGATTTGCCATTTAACAGGAACTGCATGCTCTAAACTGGCAGGTCTCTTAGGAGTAAACCCAAACATAGCTATGTTCATCTTAGAAGCACTTGGACAACTCAAGGCCGAAAATCCCATACTGTGCTTGTTGTCAATCCATTGTTCTCCTTCCTAGTAGGCTCTGGAAGTGAATATTCTACCACTTTGTGCAGCTGATGTTGAATGCCATGTCCACTGAACTGGGGTCGCCCAGGGTCACCAATCAGTACTCGAGTTCTGTGAGTCCAAAAGCAATTCTTCAGCCATTGATGAAGACTGTCTGCAAGGTCTTCATCATAAAACATGTCTCCAAGCACAACAAGGTCCCACTTATCTTGTTCCAAATCCAAAATGTTTTTAGTTAAAATTGGAAAAGGATTCAGTTGGTTCAATTCACAATTCAGTGTGACAGCCATTCCTGCAACTTTAAAAAGAACATAATGCATTGGTATATGCTGGGCAGTTTTAATTCCCTATTGATTAATTTAAGTGATTCAGAAAATCTCCTAACAATATTTTTTCCCTTTTGTTGTAAGTTGTTTTTTAGGTAAAGCAGTTTATACCAATAGAAACCATTTACTGCTTCAGATATATGAATGGATATCCTGAAAACAAAACAAAACAACACAAAACACCTAAAACTGTGGAGGTTTTAACGAACATTTGCTGACCTAGAAACCAAGAGGTTTGGTTTGTTAGTCTAGGAGACAGGGAAACAAACCTTGGGCTTGAGCAATGTGGCAAGTTAGAACTGAGACCCCTGTATAAAACAGGATCTTCAAGAGCTAAATCCTCAGTAAAACTGAAAACTAAAAGAAACTCAGATGAAATTAAAACTTACCTGTCTCAACTTGGGTTTTAATGGACTAAAATCTCCCTTAAGAACCCAAGGCCTCTCCTCACTTCGGTTTGGGATCAAATACACACAACCTACATATTTCAGGAAATTCGCAGCCCAGAAATTAACAGTGAGTACTCCCAGGCTCCCAGGTGGTATCGCCTTGGGATATCTGACAGACATAAATATAAATCCTGTTAAGAAAAATTTACTTCAGTTTAGGCCTCACAGGATCCTCACAGATAATATCAATATCCCACTGAACGTAAGTTCACGATATCAGATTACAAAATACGCATGGAAATAAGCTATCACATTGAGGCATCTATAGATATTTATCCTGAAAGAAAATAAAGTTGAGTTTTAAATAATTTTAAATATGAAATCCTTACTAGGGTCTATGTCGTTGGCCAAGATCTTCGATGCCCCGCCCATCTTAGCAGCAATAGCTGTAGCTCCACATCCACTCCCAAGATCCAATACAGACCTTCCTCTGACAACATCAGGATTATCCAAAAGATACCTAAATAGAAAGAAAGAAAAAAACACTGAGATGGGAGAAGGTCAGTAAGAAGTAGAAAAGAAAAAGCCTTTTTTTTTTTTTAAAGCTCTACACCAACATGGGGCTTGAACTCATGACCCTAAGATGAAAAGTCACATGCTCTACCAACTGAGCCAGCCAAGCACCCACCAAAAATGTGTCGTTTTAAAGTGACTGAGCACTTTACTAGGATCCAGAAACTGTTACGCACCAAGAATATAAGCAGACAAAATACTGCTACAATCAGGACTCAGTAAGTGAGATCCGAAATTCAGTCTCCTCTTGATTGTTCATCCTAGAATGGTTTTACCTACTGCTAACATTATAATGACCTCTCTGGTAAGGCACAAAGTCCAGTTCAACTAAAGAATTTGGACCAGGGATAAATAGTTATCAATGAAGATGGATGAGAAACCCTGAAATAAATATCAACTGACACTCGACCTTACTAGTGGAAAGTGAAGAACAGCAGGGACTATGGCAAAGTAGGGGTGTCCATGGCCAGGCTAAAGGGAGAGCTGCTACCCCATCTTCAGCTCACTGTTGCCACACAAAATCCCATGTTATCACATAGTCCTGTTTTTCAAGTCAGAGTAGATTTTTACATGAAGTTTTCCAAGTTTTAAAATGTTAGCAACTGATTTTTTGTTTTAAGCTTACAAGGCCAAACAAAACACATCTGTGGGTGCACCGATGTGCAGCCTCTGATTCAGTCTGTTAAAGAATTCGTATTTGAAGTTGATAAACAATCACTTTAATAGATGTCATTTAAAATGTCAATATTTTTAAGGTAGGATGTAAGTGAAGAAAGCTTGAAAATTTGCCAACAATGACCAGAAAATCAGAATTGTTTAATACCTAGAAAGCTTTCCAATCTTCATTCTCTGAAAAGCCCTATATTTACATTTATGTAATTTACATTTAAAACTATAAGCAACATTAATTCTGTTAGGCCATATGATACCTGTGAATGAGAAGTCCTTATCCTTTTCATTTCAGAGCTCTAGAACCTCAAGGCATAAACAGGTTTAATCACTTACCAATCCAAGAGCAAAGACCAGATTGAAATGCTCCAAGGTCTTGCCTTTGTTTCAGCAGCTGTGTTTTAGTAAAAAGCATAGTGTGAATGTGTGAGAAAATGTTCTAAAGAACACCTTTGTGGGTGCCTGGGTGGCTCAGTCGGTTAAGCCTCCGACTCTAGATTTTGGTTCCGGTCATGATATTGAGGTTCATTCATGATCTTGAGGTTCGTGGGATGGAGCCCCAGGACTTGAGCTGACAGCACAGAGCCTGCTTGGGATTTTTTCTCTCCCTCTTTCTCTGCCCCTCTTCTGCTCGAATGTGCTCTCTCACTCTAAAAATAAATAAATACACTTAAAAAAAAAAAACACTTTTGCAGTCTGGGGAATTAGGAGACCTTAAAAAATGCAGATTCAGGGGCGCCTGTCTGGTTCAGTCAGTAGAGGTGCAACCCTTGGTCTTGGGGACATGAGTTTAAGCCCCACAATGGGCATATGGCTTACTTTAAAAAAAAAAAAAAAAAAAAAAGCTGATTCAAGTCCAGAGTTCACTTGAGACGTCAATAAGCCACTACAGAAGAGGGAACCTTTGTGGGGCCCACTCATATCTCTTGTTCTTTGAGAGATTGAGAAGATGCAATGATGGAGGGAGTGTGAGGCTCGAGGAGCAATATTTATGAAATTAAACTGGAAAGCTGAAGGACTGGGGCTTTAGTTTCCATCTAGGAACTCTGCACTGGCCATATAATAGGAACCATGAACCTGAGAATAGTGTGAAATTTCCAGATCATTTATAGCTGGCAATGGTTTTGACAGCTGACCCTAGGGTTTCTCTTGGAGAGAGAACTGTATATGGGGAATTACCTTGATAAGCCTGAAGTAAACTGTTCCAAATTAAACAAACAAGAATTTAGGGATTTGCTCTGGTTTTTTGTGAGAAGGAGAATGCAGAAAAAAAGGATCTGTAGAAAACAGAAAGGATCTGAATGGTCCTTAAAGGTTCCCATTTCAATTAGGGCAGTACCTAGACAGGGCTTGTCCTCCTGGCCAGTAGATTGCCCAGTAAGGATCGCTGTAGGGCCACAGGTCAGCTCTTTGCCACCAGAACTTGCATCTTGGCGTCAAAAGCCGCAACCGGATTTCAGGAGTGAGGCTGCCTCTGTTGGTGACTTCAGTGTTCTCTTCCAGGAAAGCTTTCATCTCAGGATCCAAAACATTTCCAGTTCTTCTCCAGGGGCTGTGGCTCCAGGGAAACAAGGGAAGACCATTGCTTCTCACAGCTTTCAGAAAGACACCAGAGTGGTTCACAGGAAATGGTGCAAATGTTCTCCCACCCAGGCTCAAAGCCATCAGTCCTTTTCCAAAACACAGGTTCTGTCAGTGATGCTGTTGACAAGAGCTGCTGCTCCTCATGAGGAAGGAAGGGTCTGGCTGCCACTCTGATCTCAACTGGAAATCTGTGCGTCTCTAAAAACAGAAATAAAGCTGAAAATTCCAAGGCTCACTGACACATCCAAATCCCATTACACAGTGAGAAAATATTACAGTGTAAGCTCTGTAGCAGATGATTCACAAGTGTAAGTTCATTTCAGATGGAAGTGTTGGTGCATCAATTTAGGAAAATACAACCTTTCAAAAAGGAAGCCTTTTCACAACAAAAGCCTTTTAATAATTTAGAACAAATATACATGCATTTGAATCTGAGAGAAATCCTTGGGAACATGCCTGTTACATAAAGTAAGGTTTACCTTTAAAGTGATTTCACACATTGAATAAATCACTTACCTTTAAGCACGCACCCTGAACAAAATAAAAGTCTGCGGCTTCAGGAAGCTTAGATTCTAGTGGGTGAGGCAGAGTTATTACCAGGGCAAACACTGGTCTTGCTTTTATGAAGCCTTGCCAAGAGTTGTGGAGGTTAACAAACTATAACTGCCTGTGGACAAAGACATATAAATCATACTGAGTACACTCTATTTCAATAAAAATTGTGGCATAAAACATCAATGTAATCAAGATTCAGATGTTTTCCTTAAAAGAAAACTTTGTGGATTTAATTGTCACAAAAGAATATCAACTCCCAAATATCTTTCTGTAAATATCTCTGATGACTCATCTTTCCCAAGCCTGGGCCAAAAACTCTTATTCCAACAGAAAAACACCTTGAATGAGAATAAGCGAGAGTAAGGAACAGCAGTTTAAACACGAACTATACACCCAGTTACTTGGGACCTCTGATCTGTTCTACATAAATGTTTTAAATAGTCATATATCCATCCACTCCAGTATTTAGAGGAGGGGCCCCAAACTCAAACCCTTACTAGGGTCCAGACTGGTGATGAGTGATGCCAATGGTTGTAACAGAAAGACTGTAGCGAACTGGAGATCGTTTCTCAATCGTCCAAAGAGGCCAGCAAACTGGTTCCAGGGAAGAACACTGCCAGATCTTCCCAAGATAATAACCCAGATATTTACACATAAACTCCCACTTGTAAATGCAAGCGATCAATTAAAATATCAAAACACAGGCAGGCTAAAATACCTGTCAGGCCACTTGTGTGAACTCGGGACAGACTTCCAGCGCGTGTTAATCATCTCCGGATCGTGCCCTCGGGATCCCAGGGTCTCTAACAGCCTGCCTTCTCACTGGACTCCTTCTATTAGAAGTATCGGGTCAGCCCTTGAATCGCACAAGCTTAAGATTAAAAATACAGCAGAACAAACGTAAAACTGATTTTGGTTTGGGACACCATGTCTTTTAGACCGACGCTTCCCCCTCCCACTCCAGCACCAATGAAGCATCTGTTATGAACACGCGACTTACGTAGAGGACACTTGGTACCTGTATGCACTGTTAAGGAAAGAAGGGGAAGTTCAAAAGGGTAAGTCCCAACTGTGTGTGTGACCACATTATTTCCCTCCAAGGAGAACAGGAGTCAGCCTTAAAGGGACAGGCACAGTCCTCTTCTTACCAGGCTGGGCTAACAGGGCCCAGGGAAGCTAAGCCCCCGGACCCAGTGCGTCTTTTCCTGCGTGTTTTAGAAGCGCCCCTGGCGTTTGCGAGCCCCCGCGTGGAGGTTGACGCGCTGCTCCGGGTGGCAGAGGGCCCCGCCCTCCTTCCCAGCAGCCTCTCTCTCCCTTTTCCTATCTTTCTTAAAGGGACAGGGCTTCCGGAGGAGGTGGCGCTCCACCTCCCTCTGGGAACAGGGGACGGCCAAACTCTGATTTCTACAAAATCCAGTCAAACTGGAGCATCTGCTTTGTGCCAGGCACGTGTTGGAGAGGAAACAGGTTTCTCTTCGTTTCCTCTACCCTTCAAAGCTTCTTCCAGCTGATCTTAGTCTTAAATTGACATTAAATACATTAACAGAAGAAGACCAAATTGAATTTTGTACCTATGGGGAATGCCAGGTACAGGAGAACTGAAAAGGCAGGAAGATAAAATGAGGATATATGTCATCCTGAACTGAGGAGAAGGGAGTTTGGGACTTCAAAGGGACGGAAAGCAATTCACAGAAGATGAAAAGGAGTAAATGTTTGGTAAACAAATGTTTGCTGCCCCATAGGAAACAATGGGACGTAGAGAGGAATTTTAAGACTGCTAAATTCCTCCCTAATCACATCTAATTCATCTTATACTATAGTCATCTATGGTGATAGCTATCTTCTGGAGCAGGTTCTCTTTTTAAATTCTTTTAGGCAGTTAGGGGAGGTCAGTTTCTTCCTGAGTCTTTTTTGTACCTTGATTGTTTTCAGCTCAGAAATAATCTGCAGGCCAAAGTGGCATACCTTGGGACAATTCCTTCTGAGCCCCTTCACACACTTCTAGGCACCCTGCATAGAATGGTGAGCAAAATAGACACAGTATAAGCCTTTTATGACATTTACCTTCAACTGAGATTAAATCATGATGTATGTCTTCCCTTTTACAATAATTTTCATAAATGTACAATGTAAATCTGTTTGCAACCTATATCACTCGAGTTCTGGACCCATATGTCCATCTTCCAACCTTCAACTAAATATAGTCCAAAATCAACTCACCATCCCTCCTGACAACAATTAAAACCTGCTCTGGTGTGCCAAAGGAAAGGAAAATTGACCCCAAATGAAAAAACAGGCAAACCATGTTTCTGCATCTTAGTTTGCAGTATCTGGCAGCCACCTTTCAAAATTAGAGCTCGTTGCTTCTGTTTTCCATTTCTGCCCTCGGTTTATGGGGTTTCCCATTTTCCCTGTAAACTGGAACTTCTAGGAACTACTAGAAGGGAATGAAACTGTTACTCCAGTTAACAACCCCAGATGCATCCTTATCGTTTCCTTCTTGCGTGAATAGCAATACTTATTTTAAATTGGTAGGCTACACACCTAGCATTTCTGAGTCATTCTGCCCTAGATTTCCTCTATAAAACTAATGACTGTGAATAAAACTCTATTTATTAACTAGCTACTTTTTAAAAAATTAGCTGTTGATGTAACCTTTGTTTTCTCAACTATAACTTATTTCCACATGCTCTCCCATTCCCTCACTGGCAATAAACCTTAATACATGTTCAAGATCAATTTGTCAAAGAATTATTTTTAACTAGCTTCTGTGTTCTATCCCAGTGAATAGCATGAACAACCCAATTGTTGCCCAAGACACCAGGGAGAAGAAGCAAGCCTAATGTTGCTACAAAAGAGGATTTGTAGTAAAAATCTAAGTGCTCAAGGGGCGCGTGGGTGGCTCAGTCAGTTTAGCATCAGATTCTTGGTTTCAGCTCAGGTCACCATCTCCCGGTTTCAAGAGTTTGAGGTCTGCGTAGGGCTCTGAACTGACAGTGCCGAGGAAACTGCTTGGGATTCTCTCTCTCCCTGTCTCTCTGCCCCTCCCCAACTCATGTTGTCCCTGTCTCTCTCAAAAATAAATAAATAAACTTTAAAGAGAAAATCTAAGTGCTCATCACTGAAGATGCATTTAGTAATGTGAAGCTACTTTAACCAACACTTGGAACTAGGTAAAGGGACTGCTCAATGTCCTTTTCCCACCTTAATATTTTTTTTAAATGTTTATTTTTGAGAGAGCTAGCGCATGCGAGTGGCGGAGGGGAAGTGACAGGGAGACAGAGGATCCAAAACTGGCTCCGTGCTGACAGCAGAGAGCCTGGTGTGGGGCTCCCAACTCATGAACCCTGAGATCATGACCTGAGCCGAAATCAAGAGCTGGTAGCTTAACCCACTTAGCCACCCAGCTGCCCCAGCCCACCTTAATAATTTTAAAATTGATCCACTTTCTATTCTTAGAACTAGTCTCTCTCCAATCCTGCCTTCCTCTCTTTCTCTATAGTACAACTTAAATGCTTTTTCCTGGGCTATTGTATATTCTATAGTCCAGAAAAGGCCTTACATTCCTGTAAGATAAGATAGACCAGATAAGTCATGAAAAACAGACATGAATTTTTCTTTCTGTTGTTGCTTGGTGTTGATGTATTATTATTTCTTGGTTAAAAGAAAGAACTGTCTTGTTTTTATTAAAATTGACCCAAATGCTACCAAGCAGACTTGCCAAGTGTCTAATAACAATTGAGCTATCATTTGACTTTATGATATTTACCTCTAAATATCTGCCTACATTTTTCTTTTTCTTCAGAGAGCCAGCTCTCTAATAAGCAGACTCTCTTGCAAGTGCAAGTAAAAAATCTTGTTCTGTACTGAAATTTGTCTTCAAGGGTTTTTTTAGTCAATTATACTTATTAGCTAAATGACCTCAGGTACGTTAAAAACCTCCTTAATGAGGGGAACCAGGATATGCCACCCCAAAATATGCTACTTCAGCATAAGAATTCTTTTGAGCTGAAGGGATCTGACTTCCCGAAACCCCTTATCTGTCCGAAGCAGAACATCCCAAAAGAACTCAACTGTCATAAACCCCTTCCTGGGAGCAACTAATCCTCTTACACTTGAGAAATCAATACCACACCCAAACAGACATTGTCTCAAAATTATCTCCTACCTATTCTCCTAAAGAACCACTGATGTTCCCAAAAAGTCATTCCAGTAGGTGCCCTCTCTACTCTTGCCCATCACCTACTGAGTTAGATGTAGGAGTGCCAAATTCTAACCACCCCCTTTGAGTTACTCATGAGTGAGTTCTGTATGTGTTGCATGTTTATGTTCTATTTTATTTTTTTCCGTTCATTTATCTTCTCTCAGTTAAATATGAAGATCCCATAAGAGGTAGAGGAAAGCTTTCCCTCCCCTACACTAAGAATCAGTTTTCTCAGCTGTAAAATAGTGATGATGATGATAATAATAATGAATTGGGAGGATTTAATGCAAAAAAGTAAAGTGCTTAGCACAGTTCTTGGCATATTGTAAATGCTTGATAAGTACACCGAAACTGATTATCGTTGGAAATGTGGAGATAGTGTTGGGAAGGTGCAAGACTGGAGGCTGAAGATCAGGTTTTCAGTTAAGACTGAGAGGATCAGATTGAGTTTCAGAACAATGTTTTAAGCTGCAGGTAGAGCATAGAGGCAGGACAGGGGACAAGGAGAACCCTATCGGAGGATGTAGTGGTAATCCAAGCAAGCAATAATGAGGACAAAACTAAGGCAGTTGTGCCAAGGATGGAATTGGACACATCTGAACAGATTCAGGAAAAGTTCCTAGCAGGACTTGGAGGCTAGTTAAATATACTTGTGTAACCATAATGATGGAAAAACCTGAGGGCAAGAATGTTGGTGTTTCTTTCTCAGCTTGACCTGTCCATGTTCTTTAAACCATGCTATTTGATCATGTTCTCCCTTGCTTAAAATCCTCCCTGACTCCCCAGACCTTCCCTATCAGAGTCCAGTTCCTGCTCACAGCTTCCCAGGGTCTTAGGGATCAGTCCCTATCTCTCTATCCTGCCTGGCTTCAAAACGCTCCTTCTGTCTCCTACAGTTTGCTCCCCTGCCTCTGGGCCTTGTCTTCTCACCCTAAGCCTTGATGAAGACAGCAAGCTAGGGCCACCCCCACATAGACAACCCATCTTCACTGTCTCTAACCACCTCCTCATCCTTCAGAACTCAGCTCAGGGTCGATGCCCCCTGAAACGCCTTCCCCAACACACATACACACTAATCTGGACATTTTCTTAGCTTCTTACGGGTCTATCCGACAAGAATATCATGCAGCACTGTCACTGCCTGGCTCCTCTACTAGACTGAGAGGCAGACCATCTCTTTCCTCTTTTATCTTTTGGCACGGTTAAGATATTCAATAAATTCTGCTACATGAAAGAGAAAGCAAATAAATGAGTAAATTAACAAACATTACACATCGGTGTCTCATTTTTAAATTTTAACAATTTTATTGAGGTATAATTAACATGCAATAAACTTTACATATTTCAAGTGTACAATTTGATGTTTTGATGTATGTATACACTCATGAAACCATCACCAAAATCAAGATAGTGAACATATTCGGTGTCCCCGTGTTCTCTCGCCCCCCACCCTGTCCCTGCCCACATCCCCTCCTCCATCCCCATGAAGCCACTGATCTGCTTTCTGTCACCATAGATTAATTTGTATTTTCTAGATTTTTATATGAAAGCAATCATACAGTATGTACTCTTTTTCATCTTTATTTTCACTCAACATGATTATTTTGAGATTCATCTATGTTGTTTGAGCATCTTTTCATATGCTTATTTGCCATCCATTCATCTTCTATTCAAATCGTCTCATTTTATTTTTTAAATAGTTTTAAAGTTTATTTATTTATTTTGACGGGGGGGGGGGAGCAGAAAGAGAGGGAGAGAGAGACTCGCAAGTGGGCTCCGCACAGTCAGTACAGAGCCCAACGTGGAGCTCCATCTCATGAACTGTGAGATCATGACCTGAGCCAAAACCAAGAGGTGGATGCTTAACTGATTGAGCCTTGTGGCTTATTTTAAATTGAAATTGTTGCATTGTTTTCTGTTCTTACACAATTCAGGTACACCAAAAATAGGGGCTTTCTATCTTTGTTTTTCCTCAGTGCCGGGAGAACAATAAAGCTAATGGAATTATATGGAATGATAAGAAAAACATAACTTCTTTTGCCACATTGGGAGAATATTGTTTATAAATATAATATAATTTTTTAAATTTTTTTTAAACGTTTTTTATTTATTTTTGGGACAGAGAGAGACAGAGCATGAACGGGGGAGGGGCAGAGAGAGAGGGAGACACAGAATCGGAAACAGGCTCCAGGCTCCGAGCCATCAGCCCAGAGCCTGACGCGGGGCTCGAACTCACGGACCGCGAGATCGTGACCTGGCTGAAGTCGGACGCTTAACCGACTGTGCCACCCAGGCGCCCCTTAAAATTTTTTTAAGTTTATTTATTTATTTGAGAGATAGACAGTGTGAGTGGGGGAGGGGGAGAGAGAGAGAGACAGAGAGAGAGAGAGAGAGAGAGAGAATCCCAAGCAAGCTCTGCACTGCCAGTATAGAGCCTGATGCAGGGTTCAAACTCACGAAACTGTGAGATCATGACCTGAGCTGAAACCAAGAGTTGGACTCTTAACCTACTGAGCCACCCAGGTGCCCCAACATAACATAATTTTTAAGTGTTTATAAATACAAATTAGAAATAAGTTTGTAAATATATTTCTAATAAAATATTGACACTTCAGTTTTGTTCTAAAAACAGCCTCAAGATGCAAAGAACATAAATTGCACCCAAGTAGGGGTGCCTGGCTGGCTCAGTCTGTAGGGCATGTGACTCTTGATATCAGGGTCTTGAGTTCAAGCCCCATGTTGGGTGTAAAGCTTACTTGCAAAAAAAATTGCATGCAAGGAAGTGTGATTTGCCTCTGCCATCCCAGAATGTGCTTCTCCCCAGACGTTTGAAGTGTGAAGTTAGGGGGTTTCTAGAGCTTAAGCTTCCTTCTAGGTTCTCTCCACCAAACTATCCTTGCAACCATTGTGTAGGACCATGTCGGTGTGAATGTGTAGGTTTTTTCTTTTCAGTTCCTCATCTGAGGTTGCTGCTCCTTCAGGAGGCAAACTTACAAACCCAGGTCACTTAGTCACGCCTAAAAATCCTGACAGCTGGCCCTTTAAAACCAGTTTGCAATGAAAGGGATTGAGCTGTTACTGAAACATGCAATCTTCTGCCAACTAAAGCTACGGTGCCATCTAGTGATAAGCAAGCTTAACATCAGCCAGGTGTGTCTGCTAAATGGTCAAAGAAAAACAAAAGCCAACAAACCCCTCAACTGTGACATAGGCTTAATTCTGTGTAAAGAGCAGATTCTCACTCACAATGTTACCATACACTCGTTCAGTTGTAAAATACGGCAGAAACACTTATCACCGATGATAGCTAAATCCTAAAGTTTAAGAAAGATTTGGTGTCACCCATGACACATTCTCTGCCTGCTTTCTCTCTCACTGCTCTCTTCTCTCCTGCTTTCTCCTTCTCTCCCTCCCTCTCCCTTTCCGTCTCCCTCTCTCCCTCTCAGCATCACCTCTCTCTCTCTCTCTCTCTCTCTCTCTCTCTCTCTCTCTCTCTCTCTCTATCTCTCTCTCTCACACACACACACACACACACACACACACACACACTCCCCACAACTAATCCACCACCAAATCCTATAGACTCTACCTTCAAAAATATACCCAGAATCAGGGACACCTGGGTGCCTCAGCGGTTAAACCTCCAACTTTGGCTCAGGTCATGATCTTGTGAGTTCGTGAGTTTGAATTCTGTGACGGTCTCTGTGCTGACAGCTCAGAGCCTGGAGCCTGCTTCAGATTCTGTGCCTCCCTGTCCCTCTGCCCCTCCCCACTGACAACTCTGTCTCTCTGAAAAATAAATACACATTAAAAACTTTTTACATAAATAAACATTAAAAAATATATGCCCAGAATCTTACCACTTCTCACCACCGGCACTGCTTCTCTCTAGTACAAGTCACCATCACCTACCATCTGGATTATTGCACTAGCCCTCCTAACCTCTCCATTTCCACCCTTGCTCCTTGTGGTCTGTTCCCAACAGAAAAAGCCAGAGGGATCCTTTGAAAAGGAAGTCAGATCATGTGAATGCCCCCCTGTATGCCCTCCAGTAGCACTGCACCCACCGTGCCTTCCCATCACACAAGCCTGGCCCCTTCTCTGACTTCCACTCCTATCATCTGCCCCCTTCAACACCTTTTCAAATATGCCAGACCCATCATCTTGCTGTTTTCAAATACATTTGCTGTTTCCTGCTTCAGGGTCCTTACACTTGCTATACCACAAATGGTCTTCCATTGGACCACGTGGAATGGTCTTCCCTCGGACCACGAGCACAACTAACCCCTCAGTTGTCAAATGCTTTTTCTGTATCAATTAAGATGATTGAGTGGTTTTCCCCCCTCATTCTGTTAATGTGGTGTATGACATCGATCAATTTTTGTATGTTGAAGCTTTCCAGCAATGACTACCTGCCCAGGAGAACACGCTCCTCACGAAGGACCTCCCGCACCCGTCCCCAGAAGAGGAGAAGAGAAAGCACAAGAAGGAGCGCCTGGCGCAGAGCCCCAGCTCCTACATCATGGACAGTGGTTTTGTGTGTGGGCTGCTCCACTGTCCTGTACCAACCCACAGGAGGAACAGCAAAGCTTACAGAAGGATGCTCCTTTAGTACCAAAACCACCCCGAATCATCATGCATGGAAACTATTCCAATAAACAGATTTTATATTAAAAAAATTTTTTTTGTATGTTGAATCATCCTTGTATTGCAGGGGTAAATCATGCCTAGTCATGGTGCATGATCCTTTTACTATGCTGTCCATTTCAGTTCTCTAGTATTTTGTTGGAGATTTTTACCCCTCCTCTCTTTTAAGTCTGCTCAAATGCTACCATCTCCATAAGGTGTTACCAGTCTACTTAAAATTGCAATCCTTCCTAAATAAATAAATACATAAATCATAAAATAAAACAGTAATCCTTCCTTTCCCTGTTTTGCTTTTCTCCATAGGTATTCATCCCTTATTTTGCTTATTGAACTGAGGACAGGGACTTGCCATGAGGACAAGGATTTGTTTCCCTTTTCTCCCCCTCTGGTTGAGGCCTAATTCACATTCTCTGAAATGCACAAATCTTAAGTGAACAGTCTGATGAGAGATCTTTTTTTTTTAGATTTTATTTTTAAGTAATCTTCACAACTGATGTGGAGCTTGAACTTACAACCCCGAGATCAAGACTCACATGCTCACCAACTGAGCCAGCCAGGCACCCCTGATGAGAGTTTTAATAAATATATGCATGCATGTAACCCACGCCTGTCAAATATAAAACATTCCCATTGCCCCGGAAAGTTCCTCCTGCCCCTTCTCATCCAATCTCATCCATCCACCCACCCACTTCTAGGCAGCCACTGTTTTGATATCTATCACCATAGGTAACTATTACTTGTTCTAAAGTTTCACATAAATGGAATTATGCCCTGTGTAGGCTTTTGCATCTGGCTTCTTTTGCTCAGCATAACGTTTTTGAGATTTGCCATGTTGTCACTGATATTGGCACTCCGTTCCTTTTGTCACTCAGTAGCATCCCATTGTATGAACATACTTTATCACTTTCTCTGTTTATTGACATTTGTGTTGTTTCCAGTTTGAGATCATTACCGATAAAGCAGCTGCTCTGAATATTCCTGTAGGACTCTTCTTGTGGACATGTGTTTTCATTTCTCAGGTAAATACCTAGGAGTGGAGTTGCTAGACTATAGGGTAAGTGATAGGGTTCAGGGCAAGCCGCCTCAAAAGGTGCCTCTTTGGCACGTAGATTATTTCCAGCTGAAGACAACTGAGGCCCAACAGACTCAAAAAAGAGCTTTTAACCTCCCCGCTTAACTGCCTAAAAGAATTTAGATAGGGGGCCTGTACCAGAAAGAGAGCTATTACCAGAGAGAATTTTTACATCGGAAAGACTTCTCTGCGTAGCATGGCAACATTTATTTGCCAAACATTTGATCTTCCCTTTTCCCTGTGAATTGTCTTCCTTCTCCTTGAAACCTGGACCCCAGACTGATATGAAATCCAACAGAAAAGCTTTAGGACAGCCAACAAGAGAGTTGAATTTTTTTTTTCATGTTTATTTATTTTGGGGAGACAGGGGTGGCAAAGGGAGATGGAGACACAGAATGCGAACCAGGCTCCAGGCTCTGAGCTGTCAACCCACAGCCTGACACGGGGCTCGAACTCACAAACCATGAGATCATGACCTGAGCCAAAGTAGGATGCTTAACCGACTGAGCCACCCAGGCACCCTGTGTTGAATTCTGAGTTGAATTCTTTTTTGTTTTAAATAATAGTATTACAAACGAAACATTAAACGTGAACTGTTTTTAATGTTCAGTACGGGAAAACAAGGTCTCTTCTTCGCAGTTTCTCAATCATAAAGCTGAAAGGAATTTGTCCCTTGCCAAAGTCCTCATTGCTCAGCAGAAGTTCAAATTCAGATCTTAAGAAGATAAAGTGGTCTTCCTGAGAGCGGTGGGGTCCCCAGGGCTAACCTGAGTCTCTTCAGCCATGAACCCCTCCCAGCAGCCTCACATTAACATATACCCTTAGAAGAAACAGTTTGCAAATGCACTTTCGACACAGCCCCCAGCATTCCTTCTCACCATATTGTAACTCCTATACTCTGAACCCCAAGCCTCGCTCACACACAACCCCGTTTCTTCCACAGCAGCACTTCCCTTTGCCTATTTCCAATTTCCTCATCAGCAAAACCTGTTTTCAAAACAAGTATTACCCAGAACCCAAAAGGTATGCTGGGCTCCTTCTCACATGTGGCTTGGTGCCTCCTCTCTGGACGGAGGCCTGTGCCATCCCACATAAAGTTGGGAATGAAATACCTGCCCCTCCAAGTACCCCAGGGCAGTGCTTCTCAAACCTCGATATGCATACCAACTGCCTAGGAATCTTGTTAAAGGTCAGATGCTGGCTCACCACGGAGGCACCTGAAAGTCTGCATTTCTAACAAGTTCCCAGGGAAGACAGCACCATCAGTGGGTATCACCTAAAACGAATTTTAAATTACACACGCACTCTTCTCCTCACTATACATTTAGGTGCAAAATCCTCAGGATGGAATCTGGGAGCTGCAACTTTTAAAGCTCCCAAAGCCAATTCTATTTACAAACACAATTCTAAAACAATGTATTTCAAACTCCCTCATGATAAGACCCACCTGAGACACTTTATTAAATTCCAGTCCCCAGACTCTGGCCCAGAGATGCTGACTTAGCAGGTTTGGGGTAGAATTCAGAAATCTATTTTATAAGAGACACAAATGATTAGGAGGCCAGAAGTTTGGCAGACAGTGGGCCTCAAACATGATTTTAAAACCATTCAATTCTGGGGGCTCCTGGGTGGCTTAGTCGGTTAAGTGATTGCCTTCCACTCAGGTCATGATCTCACAGCTCCTGGGTTCAAGCTCTCATCAGGCCCTGTCCTGACAGATCAGAGCCTAGAGCCTGCTTCGGATTCTGTGTCTCCCTCTCTCTCTGCCCCCCTCCACTTGCTCTCTGACTCAAAAATATAAACGTTAAAAAAAATTTTTTTTTAATAAAACCATTCTGTGTTCTAGTTCTCAGATTTCTCCATTCTTTCATTGTCATTGTTAACTTCTGAATTATCTCCTACAGGTGTTGATAAGCTGCCCCGTTTCTTTATCTTTACCTTAATCAGACTTTTCAGTGCTGAGTCTAAAAGGAGCCCAAGCATTCCCAGAAGGCAGTTTAGAACGTTTAATTATTGTTTATGTAGGAAAAAAAATAACCCAAACATTTCAGCATGAGCTTTTATTAGAGAATGCCTGGCATGAGAAATCTCAAGAGGAGCAGTCAATTTAGAAGAAAAAAGTAGAATGCTTTATAGGACTTGAGCAAGAGGGGTCTGTCAACGCTCAGATTGTTTTGGGAATGGAGAGGAATTGTTCTAGAGACTTAGCAGCCATACCTTGAGCAATCTGGATTTTACCTGGAGTGATGGAGAGGATCAAAAGCGGCTAAAGTCCTGTACAAGAAGGCAGAAGAGCTGCAGAACAGACACCTGCCAGGTCCTCAAGGGAAAATGTACAGTCTTTCAGTGTCTCGAAAGCTCTCGTCTTGGTCAACAGGGACACCAAGTTTCATATCTTGGTCTGACCACATCTAAGTTTGCTTAGTTCACGAGGTCTACACTACTCCTAAAGACTGCTATCTCAGACTCTGGTAAGAATGAGCATCAAGGCTCCCCATGACTTTTACCTTTGTGGTGAAATTCTAATCATTCGTCAAGTGAGTGGTTGCCCAAAGGAGAAAATAGAGAACGACTGTGGAGACAAATATTAGCATGAGACTTATCTGAAGGTCTTGAACAGTGCCTCTAAGTCACGTTAGTACTGACTGTATGGTTTGCATGTTTATATCCCCCCAAAATTCATATAGTGAAACCCTAATTCCCCATGTGATGGTATTTGAAGATGGTGCCCTTGGGAGGTAATTATGTCATCAGGGTGGAGGCCTCATGATGGAATTAGTGCCCTTATAAGACGAGATAGGAGACAGCTTGCTTCTCTTTCTATTTACCACCATGTGAAGATAAAGCAAGACGGTGGTCATGTGTAAAACAGGAAGAGGGACTTCACCAAGAACCCAACCATGAGGCTCCCTGCTCTTAGACTTCCAGTCTCCAAAACTGTGAGAAACATGTGTTTGTTGTTTAAGCCATCCAGTCAATGGTGTTCTGTTAATTCTGAACTAGCCCACCTGGGGTTAGGAGGGAAACTAAATCTCATTCCCATCCTAAGTCTGTAGAGGAATGAAATTTGATATTAACAGTTTTGTGTAACCCTTTCTTTATCTTCCATATTTACCCAAAGTACCGTATATTAGCGAAGGAAACCTTAAGTATTTAATTTTAGCAATAAAAGCTCTAAACTAACAGAGAGAAAAGAAAGCCAAGAAATGGAAGGGAAAGAGACTAAGAAGGATGTGACAGTCAATGACTCCCGGTTTGCCTAGGCCCTGTTTTCACGATCTTGGGTAGAATTTGTTCATGTCTAGCCACTTGCTGTGTAGTCTGAGGCTCTTGGAAAGACCATCTCCTTCATGATGTTTTCTGTTTCTGATAAAGTTCCTCCTGGTGCTGTTAGAGAACAGTCTTACATTGATATGCTTTTCAATATGCCCAAGTCTCTGGGATGAAGGTTTATGAAGGGATTCTTGTGGTTTATGTTTTGGATTTGATTAGAGAACATACCGGGGCACTTGGGTGGCTCAGTCGGCTCAACGCCTGACTTTGGCTTAGGTCATGATCTCACGGCTCGTGAGTTTGGCTCATGAGTTTGAGCCCTGCGTCATGCTCTGTGCTGACAGCTCAGAGCCTGGAGCCTGCTTCAGATTCTGTCTCTGTCTCTCTCTCTCAAAAATCAGTAAACATTAAAAAGAGTCTCTGATTACAGAACCTAATTTGTATGATTTTAATACTTTTAAACCTATCAAGACTTATTTTTTCCCTTAGCATATTGTCTATCCTGGAGAATGTTCCATGTGTATTTGGTAGGAATGTATATTCTGCTGTCACTGGACGTAGTGTTCTATCACTACCTGTTAGATGTAGTTGGTTTGTACTGTAGTTTGTCTTCTGTTTTCTTGTTGATCTTCCATCCAGTTGTTTTATTATCAAAAGTGGGGTATTAAAGTCTCCATTTATTAAATTTTCTATATCTCCTTTCAATGCTGTCAGTTTTTGCTTTATGTATTTTGTGGCTTCATTGTTAAGTGTGTATAAGTTTATAATTATAATACATTCTTGATGGATTGGCCCTTTTGTGATTATGTAATATCCTTCTTTGTTGCTCATAACTATTTTTGTCTTCATTGTCTGTTTTGTCTAATACTGTTTTAGCCACTCCAGCTCTCTTCTGTTTACTCTTTTCATGACAATTTTCTGTTGTTTACTTTCAATTGATTTATGTCTTTGAATCTAAAGTGAGTTTCTTGTAAACAGCATGTACTTAGATCATGGTTTGTTTGTTTGTTTAATCCATTCTATCCATCTCTGCCTTTTAATTGGAGTTTTAATCAATTTATATTGCATATATACTGATAAGGAAGGATCTCTACCATTTTGCTACTTTTTTTCTGTCTCGTGTCTCTTTTGTTCTTTGATTCTTCCATTACTGCCTTCCTTTGTGTAAAGTAGATATTTTAATTCCCTATCATTTGTAATAGTATATATTTTTTGAGTAACAGCAGTCCCCCCCTTATCCAGGATTTCATTTTCCATGGTTTCAGTTACCTGTGGTCAATCTTGGCACCTATTTTGAGAACAAAATCTTTGTCCTAATTGAGTCTTCTTTTTTCATGGAGTACACAGATAAAATAAATAAAGGCACATAATAGCTATTGATAATTTCTAAAGGGAAAAAAAAACAGAATAAAGGGATTAGGGAAAAATAGGTCGAGGTCAATAATGTTTTATATGGAGTGTCAAAGGAGGCCTCACTGATAAAATGACGTCACTGAGGAAATGCATGGTAAGTGGCATAGGATGGAAAAGGAAGGAGAGAAAGGTGAGAAGAAAATCAGAAAGAGTCATGTCTTAGAAACTAAGGAGAAAGAGAATTAATAGTTGCAAATGCTGCAGAGTGGCCAAGGAAGAGAAATGTTTTAAAGTGTCTAATGATGACCTTGACCAGGGCAGTTTCAGCAGAGCTGTGTGGGAGAAGCCATCCTGCTGATGCCAGACCCAGGCAGCATTTTACCATAAGTTTTCAAGGCCCTTGCTGTGCAAATCGAAGGGCAAAATAGTGTGACTGCTGGATGAGGAATACAAACCAGAGGACAACATTCTCAAATTGGTAACTGCACTTTAATTTGTTTCAAATTGAGGAGAAGTGAAGAACAGCATAGACAGGAAAGCTAAAGTTACAGGGATTGACCGATGGAGATAGTACCCAGGACAAAAAGACATGTCTGTAGGAATTACTTTTCTTCTCAGAAAAAAGCCAAAGTCCTTACAATGGGTTTTAAGGGCCGTCCCTGATGTCACCCCCAACCCCCTTGCCCTTACCCTGTTGAGGATTTAGTCACCCTAGGCTTCTTTAGTCTCCCTTCACCCTGGCTGCTCCTCACATGAGCTAAGCCAGCATCTCCACTGCCCTTTCGCTCCCCACCCCAGACAGCTGAGACTCTCCCTTGCTTCCATCAGGGCTCGGCTTACCTTTTCATGGAGTGTCCTTGAACACCCTCGATAATGTAGCAACACCACCATGCCCACCCCAGCATACCCAACCCCTCCCCTAATTTTTCCCCTTGTATTTATTACCATCTGACAAACTCTATGTCTTGCTTATTTCATTGTCCACTGCTTATGTCCCCTCACTAGAATATAAGCTCCACGAAGACACGGACTTCGCCTTGTTTACAACACTGAGGACATTGTGTGGCACATAATAGGCACCCCACAAATATTTGTGGAATTAATGAATGTGCAAAGAAGCAGCAGAGACAATATATGAATTTAGAAAAAAGAGTCGTCATTGTGAAAAGGCTCAGGTCAGAGAAGGCAACATGGATAACAGCTGAGCGGACATGCTTTGGTCACACTAACCAGTGGATAATGGTCTAAGTACTTTACTCGAATCGTCTCCTTTAAGCTTCAAAATAAGTCTAGACTTACTTGACTTCTGCTTTACAGGTAATGGAATGGAGTTACGGGGAAATTAAGTACCACGCTCCCTCGAGGTCTCATAACTAATTCGCAGGGGAGCTAGGATGACCGACCCAGCCAGTCTGGTTTTGGAGCTGGGCCCGTGTAGCTGTGCACCAGGCTTTATCCCCTCAGCCTTCTAGGATCTAGACTTGGTAACGAGAAAGAAGAAAGGTGTTTTAAGCACTGAGTGAAGGGCAAGAATTTACATGTTTGTTTGTTTGTTTTCTGGAGAGAATAAAAGCTCAGGCCAGCTAGAAGGGAGCATCCCTGCACCAGGGACTAGGAGATGAAATTAGGAGAAGGTGGGGGCCAGCTGGTGGAGGGTCTCAATGGCTGGGCTTAGAAGCTTGGATTCCATCAGAAATTTTAACTGGGAATCCAGGTAGGTGTGTGATCAGAGGAGTAATAAAATGAAGACGGCAGCTTTGTACCTTGTCAACCTGTTAATGGCCTCGGAAAATAAAGTACACAAAATAAGGAACGTTGGGAAGGTGAAGGAAAAGCTTTCTCATCACCAAGCTCAAACTACTCTGTATTTTATTTTATTTTTTTATTTTTTTTTTAAGTTTTTTTTTTATTTATTTTTGGGACAGAGAGAGACAGAGCATGAACGGGGGAGGGGCAGAGAGAGAGGGAGACACAGAATCGGAAACAGGCTCCAGGCTCCGAGCCATCAGCCCAGAGCCTGACGCGGGGCTCGAACTCACGGACCGCGAGATCGTGACCTGGCTGAAGTCGGACGCTTAACCGACTGCGCCACCCAGGCGCCCCACAAACTACTCTGTATTTTAATTACGCATTATAAAAAGATGGAAATATAGCCAGGTGTCCTTACCAACTTTCCCTGTCTCTAAAAGACAGACTCAGACGTACAAGTCAATAGCCAGTGTTAATGGTGGTGACGGAGTCGTGACCTGGCATCACCCATGTTACTTCATTTCACGTCCTTTACATCAAGTATTTCATTTAATCCGTGCAGCAGTCTGTTCAGAAGAGGAACACAATGCTCAGTTCTAGAATCTCAGGCTGTTAGAACAGAAAAGAAACTTTCATGTCACCCACACTAATGCTCAGTTTTTTTTCTGCAACATCTGAAGATCAGGAGAGTCACTATGATGGAGCTTTGGCATGGTGGGGGTGCGGAGCCAATGGCCAAGGAAGAATTCTTGAGACATCTCCGGTGCAAAAAAAGTGATTTTATTAAAGCAGGAGGACAGGACCTGTGGGCAGAAAGAGCTGCACTGCGGGGCGCCTGGGTGGCGCAGTCGGTTAAGCGTCCGACTTCAGCCAGGTCACGATCTCGCGGTCCGTGAGTTCCAGCCCCGCGTCAGGCTCTGGGCTGATGGCTCGGAGCCTGGAGCCTGTTTCCGATTCTGTGTCTCCCTCTCTCTCTGCCCCTCCCCCGTTCATGCTCTGTCTCTCTCTGTCCCAAAAATAAATTTAAAAAAACTTAAAAAAAAGAAAGAGCTGCACTGGGGTTGTGAAGAGTGACTGGTTATATACCATGGAGCTGGGGGAGGTAAAGTCAAAAGGGAGGCTTCCAGAAGGACTTTCATATGTTAAAGGAGACTCCTAAGATACCTGAGGCCTAGCTATTGTCAAGCTAAGGTTGTTTTCCTTCTAGTAAAGCATTAACATTATGACAGTAGGGGGTTCCTGGAAAAAACTCTACACTCTGTATTCGCCTCAAATAGCTATCAATGGGCTGCAGGTTATAAGGAAATTTAATTTTATCTGCCATCTCCTTCTCGCTTTGTTTCCCACATCACTAGGGAGGGGAGGGTGATGTTGGGGCTCCAACATACTTAGTCCAAGAAACTAAGTCTATAGGTTTCTGGAGACTAGGTTATTGATAAGATTGCCTTCTTATAATTTACTAAGATATGTGTAAACTGACAGAGACTCCTGTCTTGCACGATTGTGATCTCTATCAGTTAACCATATGTTTTCGTTCCTTTTTTTTGTTCTTGGGCAGCCAGGCGTGACTGAGGAATGTCACACACATCCCACCTGGGGTGGGGGAGGGGGGCGGGTGTTGTTAGCTTGTGCTTTGTCCTCCCTTGCCCTATGCTCCCTCATCAACTAGACTCTAGTGTTCTGCCTAGTGAGCCATGACAGACTGTCCCCAGCCCTCAGCCTGCAGTGATCCTCAGAAGCTGAGGGTTGGGGACAGTGCCCGTGCCCCTTTGATTAAATCAACATGTATGGCACTGAGTAGGGCATGTCCCTCAGGGGCATATGGCAAACATAGAAACCTTGTGTATAATGGCTAATAATAACCATTAGAGAGATGCCCCAGCTAGCTCAGTTGTCAAAACTCTACTGAGAATCTGCTAGGGGTAGACACTGTAGGAGAAGCAAAATGGATGAGACTTGGTCCCTGCCTTCAAGGAGCTTTAATATGAATCTCAGAAGTAAACTGAGATTTTGAAATATGCCTATGTTCCAAAACAAGTTCTGTAAAAAAGCAGAGCACAGCAGCTCTAAAGTCAAACTAGTCCACCATCTAATAGCTCTGTGAGCTTATGATGAAGTGACTTGGCCTCTCTCTGTTCCAACGTTCTTGTCCATAAAATGAGACAGTGAGAGATAGGTACCTGTGTCGTAGGATTGAGGTGCAGATTGAATGAGTCAATGCATACAAACTTTTGAAAGCAGGGCTTGCCCATAGAAAACATTCAGTAAATGTTTATTATTATTATTATTATTATTATTATTATTATTATTTAAACTACCAATGAGTATTCTATCCCTGCATGAGTCAAATGAGCTACAATTTTTATGAACTCAGCACAAGAAGTCCTTGTCTGTTTGTTATTTCAGGAGTCGGAGTATATCTTTACACAAAAACATTGTAATAGATGATGCTTAATTCCCAGGCCCTGAACAAAAGGCTCATTAACCCCACGCTATCACTTAAGACTTGCGTGGTTGTAGCTTAAAAACAAATTTAAGACCATTCTGTTGTAATAGCAGAAAATAAATGGAACAATGATTAAAAATATAAACTGTCGCTTTTTATTTATCTTGTAAGTTGGCACTTGAAGAAAATCAGGGTAGAATTTTAAAAGGATGAAAAGTGTGGAAATTTGTGACATGAGGAAAAGAAATATCTGAGTACTTGAAAGGTTTTAGAGGTTGACACTCTAGTTTTTTAGAAAGTCTTATTTTATTCACTATTTCTATGGCTTTTGTTTTTCACCACGATTAGAAGTGGTTTTGCACCTGTACATGGAATTTAAAAGGACAGAAGAGGACTAAAAGAAGTTATATTTCCCTTATACCTATGTGTATACACATGGGAGAAAAAAAACCTATCTGGAATGGAATTAAGAAATAGGGCAGGCAGGAACCTGGGTGGCTCAGTGGGTTGACCTTCTGGCTTTGGCTCAGGTCATGATCTCAAGGTTCCTGAGTTTGAGCACCGAGTTAGGCTCACTGCTGTCAGCGCAGAGCAGGCTTCAGATCCTTTGTCCCTCTCTCTGCCCCTCCCCCATTTGTGTTCCCTCTCTCTCTCCCTCAAAAATAAATAAACATTAGAAAGGAAGGAAGGAAGGAAGGAAGGAAGGAAGGAAGGAAGGAAGGAAGGAAGGAAGGAAGGAAGGAAGGAAGGAAGATGGGCTAGAGTTCCCCAAAAGAAAACATATATATCAGCAGCTTTTGTCTTTCATAATTTCAACCACTGCATGTTTCAAACCTGTACTTTTACGTTGTAAATATTGGGACCCAGCAAATAATGGAGTTAAGCCCTTCTGCAGAGGTTTCTGCTGGTCAACAGTACAGTCGCCAACTTTGTTTGGCATTGTTTGCCATGTGATTTCATACCCTATTTTGTTTTCCCTTGTTTGAATTTTAAAAATGTGAAGAAAACATTAAAAATGTGAGAACACTTGGGGCGCCTGGGTGGCGCAGTCGGTTAAGCGTCCGACTTCAGCCAGGTCACGATCTCGCGGTCCGTGAGTTCGAGCCCCGCGTCAGGCTCTGGGCTGATGGCTCGGAGCCTGGAGCCTGTTTCCCATTCTGTGTCTCCCTCTCTCTCTGCCCCTCCCCCGTTCATGCTCTGTCTCTCTCTGTCCCAAAAAATAAATAAAAAACATTGAAAAAAAATTAAAAAAAAAAAATGTGAGAACACTTAAAAATAAAGAAAATATGTAGACCACATAAGTAGAACACAATTGAGATAGAGAGGACTCTCAAAGGAACAAATCCTAAGTCTCAGTCAAATATCCACTGATCTACCTGTGAAGGAAAAGAAAAAAAAATTAAAGAACATGTGCCCACTAGTAGAAATATATATTTGAAGATTGTGAAATAAAAGTGAGAATTCGACTACCATTTGGCTCTCTGGAAATCAAAACTCCCATAACATATAAATTGATACAGATTACATAAATCCAACTTTTTTTACTCTTAATTATAAGAAATGCTGCGTATAGGCACAAGAGTAAAGAGATTACAAGCACAAAGCGAGGAGGCGCGCTCTGCCCGGTGATTCCCTGTGCTGGCCACCAGGGGGCTCCATCAGCTCAGAACTGCCTGGCACTGGGAGCTATGAGTGGGAAGGGCTGTTTCCAGGGCAGTTAAAGAAGGAAAAAAATCAACTTGCTTTTCATGCATTCATTCAGCTGAGATTTTTACAAATTAGCATTTGTAACCTAGAGACTGCCAAAGATTTGGGATGTAATTAGGTTTTTGCTGTGTCACTAAGATACCTTGTATACATGTTTTTAAATGTAGTCTTGGGGGTAACTGACTTCATTTCTCCGTTCTCTCCAGAGCCTGTAGAAATATTCCAGTTCTGACATGGCCCTGTAGCTTTTAGCTGCCAGAGTAGATAATCTCATCTCTATGAACTCTGAAACACCAAATCTAAGTAAGAATCTGACCTTAGATTTGTATGTCTTTAAATTAGATAAATTAGGTGAGTAAGTACTATTTATGTCAAGAAGGGAGTTAGATTCTAGACGAAACCAAACCCCCAGTCAAGAAAATGGCAGCCATCCAGCCCCACTCCGTTTCCATGGCTCTGCTCCTCATGAAGATACGTACTGTTACTGCACAATAGGTATGGGGACCCCTTTTCTTGCATTAATGCTGTTCAGTAGTTTGCTTTTGCCTTTCAGCTGTTTCCTCTTGCTGATGATCTGCTTTTTTAAGGCCTAAGTTCCTTTAAACCACTTAAAAGACAACTGGGCTGCATGAGAAATTGTAGCTGGTAAGCCTCGCTGGCTGCTAACGTAGGACGTGCTCGAAAGCAGAAAGCTGGTGGGGACCTCACATTCCAGGGTCTGGCCCTCCTTGACACACAGTCTAAAAACCAACTTAGACAGGGCATGATGGTTGAGTCTTACACTACCACATTCTCAAGAGATTGTTACACAAAAAACAATAAGTTGCAATTTATTAAGTCATCATGAACAACTAGGGCATAGGAATAATGACAGAGGCACACAGTTTAATGGAAAGAGCTCTTGAGTTATTAAAGTTGGGTTGCTGAAGTTACTTTAACAGATGGCAGCCTAATCTATTAAATGAGAGTTTTGTTGGTTGATTTCCCAGTAGGTACATTATTTACAAGTATGGGGAATACATTTACCTGTAATATACCATATATACTACAATATGAATGTGTCTTATTTTATAGTCACTTACCACACTGTATATCCCTGAACTTTCAGGATCTTAACACCATAAAGGTTTATTTCTCACGCATGTTGGTGTTCTGGGTCAGAGGGTTCACCAGGCAGCTGTTCTCTAAGCAGCAAATTAAGGGACTGATGCTTCTCTATCATGTGCCTCTGCCATCCTGGAACCTTCACTTCCAGCCATGCACAAGGAAAGAAAGCCAGCCTGAGAGATTGAGAGGTGTTTTATGCAAGTGGTGCTGGGAAATGTAGTCTTCCTCAGAGCTCAAAAGGACAATGAAATGGTTCCATGAACACATGGAACTGCCTTTGCCACAATTGTTAATCATTATTTTTTAACAAAGGAACTTCCTATAAACATCAATTTCATCTTTCTGTGTCAATTCCACCTTCCGGATTCTGCAAAATTTCTAGTGACTTTTTTTTTTAATTCCTTTTTTTTTTTTTTTTTTAAGATTTAAGATTTAAGACAGTTTTAATTTTTATCTTTTTACAGATTGTATTTTTTTTTCAACGTTTTTTATTTATTTTTGGGACAGAGAGAGACAGAGCATGAACGGGGGAGGGGCAGAGAGAGAGGGAGACACAGAATCGGAAACAGGCTCCAGGCTCCGAGCCATCAGCCCAGAGCCTGACGCGGGGCTGGAACTCACGGACCGCGAGATCGTGACCTGGCTGAAGTCGGACGCTTAACTGACTGCGCCACCCAGGCGCCCCAACAGATTGTATTTTTAAGTAATCTCTGTACCCAATGTGGAGCTCAAACTCACCTCCCCAAGATCAAGAGTCTCTCACTATTCTGACTGAGCCAACCAGGCACCCCCTTGGATTCTGTAAAATTTCTAATTAACAGAGAGAAGTTAAATAAAACTTTCATGTTCTTGTGACATTATCAAAGACATGTTAACGTACATACTTAACCTGGAGGAACATTTTAATTATAAACCACTCTCCATAGACAGAAGAACCCTCCCCCCACCATTCTTACCTTTAGGCTTCAGGCCATGTTACAGTTAGAACCTAGAAATCACTGGTAAGTTCTTGCTTCTCTGCAGTTGTAAAGCCTTAACCCTCCTACACATAGCTAAGAACATTAAACTAGAGTCATGTTTCCAAATTCCTGACAGATACTGTCTTTGGGATTCAGGCATGAGAAATCAGAGTTCCCAGGAATTCCAGAAACCTTAAGTTCTTCTTAAAGTACTGCCAACATTCTTCCTATTCTTTATGCGTTGTTATGGATATCTGACAAAATTTAATAATTAATAGACAATAAGTTTACTAATATTACGAAGAATTGCAGCCTATAGCAAAGAGTCAAACACTGAAGAACGATGAGCAAACATTAGTATTTGCATAATGTGACATCAAGACCTGTAATAGCAGTACCCAGGGCACCTGGCTGGCTCAGTCGGTAAAGCATGTGACTCTTCATCTCAGGGTTGTGAGTCCGTGCCCCACATTTGGTGTAGAAATTACCGAAAAATAAAATCTAATAGCACTACCCAAATCACATATGGAAATTGTCAACTTAAACATTTATTTTGCTTCCTAAATGTGTTATTTCTGTGACACCACTCATAGGATTTGCGTAAGGTATACCATGCACATAAACATGTTAATATTTACTTTATATGCAAGGATGACTTCCTGTTAGCAGCAGATAGGGCCATGAATATGCACAATAACATGGAAAGAGCTACAAGCAACACCGAGTGGTTCCATGGAGACCACCTCTAAGTGCTGACGTCAACCGTTGGCTCCATGTGTCAGCAAAACCTTCTGAAGCAAAGCTGGAAAGGAATTCTGACTCAGACACGGTAAATCGGGGCAAGTGCAGCTAACACCTGCACCAGGACTAGCAATGGTAACCCGGTTGCCAGTTCACTCCCATTGACTGTCAGGCTCCTGCACTGAGGCTGATCTTCTGAAGAGTTCTTTGCCTCTCATCCTCTTCCCTGTATTTATTAAGTAGTTCCTATTCACTTTCTGAGTCTCCCAGCTCCGAATGCTCTTCCAAGTCAGGTTCTCTACTTGTTCCTTCTCACGCTTCATACACACTTCTCCCTGCCCTACATAAGGAGCCTTGGTTCCCCCCACCTACCTCCCAGACCTGAGGACTGCCAGCTCCCATCGACACACTCATGTTGACAATTCACCTTACTTGTGTGGCCCTTAATGGGAAATACATATATAAAAATATCTTAGGGGCCCTTGGCTGGCTCAGTCAGTAGAGCATGAGACTCTTGATCTTGGGGTTGTGAGTTTGAGCTCCACATTGGGTGTAGGGATTACTTAAAATTACAATCTTTAAAAATAAATAAATAAAAATTAAAAATGTCTTAAATCCGGAGCACCTGGGTGGCTCAGTAGGTTAAGCCGACTTCATCTCAGGTTACACTCTCGTGGTCAGTGAGTTTGAGCCCCGCGTCGAGGTCTGTGCTGACAGCTTGGGGCCCAGAGCCTGCTTAGGATTCTGTGTCTCCCTCTGTCTCTGCCCCTCCCCCACTCACACTCTGTCTCTCAAAAATGAATAAATGTTAAAAAAATTTTTTTTAATGTCTTAAATCTATACATTGAGATAAAATACCTAATATATGATCTTAGTCTCATGACATCTCTGAGAGGCTGAAAAGAGGGGGGGACGCTATTCTCTCTTAAGATGAGAAAAACACGCATACGGGAAGTGTAAGTTTAAATAAATGTCTCAACGTGTAACAGAGCTGGACTGGGACTAATGTTTCCTTTTTATTCTTTGAATAGGTATTTGAATGCCTACTGTGTGCCAGGCACCTAATGCAGCTTTTACTTTACTGCTCTGCACTCCTTAGAAGGGAATGCACTCAGAGTAGCAGAGAAGCATAGCATTCTACCATTACAGTATTTCAGCCAGATATTCATAACAAGAGGTTACAGAGGTAGAGTCTGTGATGTTTGAATGTTCCGTAGAAAGCACTGATCATCTCTGATCACTTTCATTCATTATTTCATAATAATTGAAGCACAGAGCTAATTCATCCATCTTCACAGCCCGAGAGGAATTCACGGGGGCACAAGTCAGAGATAGTGGCTTGGAGTTCTTCCCAGTTGATAAAGTGCCTTCAATTAAATGTCCTCTAATATCATCTTCACAATTTTCTGAAGGAACAGGGCCAGGATGATTCTCACCACATAGATGAAACTGGGATGTGGCTGCTAAAAGGATTCAAAGACAAATCTACTCTTTCACTCTTGATGAATTGGAACAGTATCTGAAGAACCCAGTTGGGTGTCAGGAATGCAGCAAGAAAGTGGTTGTGATGAAATATTCCCAAATTTAATTTTACCTGACCTACAAATTGTGACAGTTAAATAAATCTTGCAGTTTCATTCAGAAAGTCACCGAGTTTTTGATAACACATACAGGCTTAGATTGGCTGCATTTGTAGCTTCAAGCTAGCACACTTTATTATTTTTTTTAAATTCCAGTATAGTGAACAGTGTTACATTAGTTTCAGGTGTACAATATAGTGATTCAACAATTCCATATATTCCTCAGTGCCCATCAAAACAAGTATTCTCCCAATCCCCATCACCTATTTCTCTCATCCCCCCTACCCATCTCCCCTCCAGTAACCCTCTGTTGGCTCTAAAGTTAAAGTCTAGTTTTTGGTTTGTTTCATTTTTTCCTCTTTTGGTCATTTGTTTTGTTTCTTAATTCCACATATGAGTGAAATCATATGGTATTTGTCTTTCTCTGACTGACTTATTTCTCTTAACATGATATTCTCTAGCTCTATCCATGCTGTTGCAAATGGAAAGATCCCATTATTTTTTCTTTATCTATTTATTTATTACTAGGCACTTGGGCTGTTCCCATAATTTGGCTATTGTAAATAATCCTGCAATGAACATAGGGGTCCATATATCCCTTCGAATTACTGTTTTTGTGTTCTTTGGATAAATACCCAGTAGTGTGATTACTGGATCATAACATAGTACTATTTCTAACTTTTTGAGGAACCTCCCTTCTGTCTTCTATGGTGACTATACCAGTTTGCATTCCCACCAAGAGTGCATGAGGGTTCCTTTTTCCCACATCCTCACCAACATCTGTTGTTTCTTTTTGATTTTAACTTATTCTGTCAGGTGTGAGTGGTATCTCATTGTGGTTTTGATCTGCATTTCCCTGATGAGTAGTGATGTTAAGCATATTTTCATGTGTCTGTTGGCCATCTGGATGTCTTCTTTGGAAAAATGTCTGTTTATGTCTTCTGCCCATTTTTTAATTGGATTATTTGGTGTTTTGGGTGTTGACTTGTATAAGTTCTTTATATGTTTTGGATACTAACCCTTTATCACATATGTCATTTGCAAATATCTTCTTCCATTCCATAGATTGTCTTTTAGTTTTGCTGGTTGTTTCCTTTGTTGTGCAGGTTTTTATTTTTTATGTAATCCCAATAGTTAACTTTTGCTTTTGTTTCTCTTACTTTAGGAGACATATCTAGAAAAATATTGCTATGGCTGATGTCAGAGAAATTACTGCCTGTGCTCTCTTCTAGGATTTTTATGGTTTTAGTCCTTAATCCATTTAGTCTAATGGATAGACTAATCCTGAATTTAGTCCTTAATCCATTCTGAGTTTATTTGTGTGTGTGGCGTAAAAAGTGGTCTAGTTTCATTCTTTTGCATGTAGCTGTCCAGTTTGCCCAACACCATTTGTTGAAGAGACTCTTTTTCCAATTGCATATTCTTATCTCCTTTGTCAAAGCTTAATAGACCATGTATAATTGTGCTTTTTTTCTGCATTTTTTTATTACGTTTCACTGATCTATGTGTCTATTCTTGTGCTGGTACCATACTGTTCTCATTGCCATAGCTTTGTAATATAACTCGAAGTCTGGGATTGTGATGCCTCCGGTTTTGTTTTTCTTTTTCAGGATTGCTTTGGCTATTTGGGGTCTTTTGTGGTTCCACACAAATTTCAGGATTGTTTGTTCTAGCTCTGTGAAAAATTTCTCTTGGTATTTTGATAGAGATTGCATTAAATGTGTAGATTGCTTTGGGTAGCAGACATTTTAACAATATTTGTTCTTTTAGCCCATGAGCATGGAATGTCTTTCCATTTGTTTGTGTCTTCTTCAGTTTATTTCAGTTTTATGGTTTTCAGGGTACAGATCTTTTGCCTCATTGGTTAAGTTTATTGCCAGGTATTTTATTCTTTTTGGTACAATTGTAGCTAGCAGCACTTGCAAAATAGTTCCTCTTGTGTTTATTACTGCAGGGAAGTGTCCCAACAGTTCTGATTCAGCTGCACGAAGTTGCCCAGTAGTTACCAGTGCACTGAATATCTACACAGAACTTGCCTATAGTCAACTCAACTCCTCTGACTAGCAAACCAAACAGTAGCTGGGATGATATTGAACTTGCCATTGGGAGGCAGCACAATGTAGTGGTTGAGAGTTTGTGACACTGAACAGGCATCTTGATTTCAACATCTGGCTTCATTATTTACAGTGGTACAACTTGAACAATGTAGTTACCTCCTCTGTGACTTGAGCTCCTCAGCTGTAAATGAATAAACAATGGCCCCAGCCTCAAGGTTGTTGCAAAGATGAAGGGTGTTATGGAGATGAAGCGTGGCATAATATGCCACCCCAAAATAGGCCACTTTGGCATAAAGATTATTTTGAGCTAAAGGCACTTAAAACCAAGGTGGGTGCAAGGAGCGCTGTCTCTCCTTTTTCTTCCTAATGGCAGAAGATAAAACCCCCATGTGGATGATGTCCTCCCTATACCGCAGAAAGTTGAAAGCAAAAGAATTTTGTACAGACCTTGTTCAAATAATTCTATCTTCATTTAACCTCCCGTATATTTAGTTGCTTTTCCACAATTGCTTCTTTTTGTCCAACTTGGTATAAACGCATTTAGGTCTTGCCACTTCTTTGGGTCTTCATTTCCTTATGAGGGCTCCCATGTCACATAAACCTTCTATTAAATAAATGTGTGCTTTTCCCCTGTTAATGTCTTTGTCTAGTTAATTCTCAGGCCCAGGCGAACACTCTAAGAGGAGAGAGGTAAAATTTTGCCTCCCCAACATGGATTAAATAAGATAACAATGTATCTGAAACAACAGTACAGAAGAAATGTTTACTATTATTACCTACCAAATATGTGCATATACACGGATATAAATGCAAAACACATGATCTGGAAGGAAGCATGCAAAAGTAGAAATAGTGGTGATTCTAGGGAAGTGAGATTTTGGGGGAAGGGGTCCAGAATGATGACTGACTTTAACCATTTACTCCATATATTCCTGAATTTTACTTTTTTACAATGAGAATTTATTTATCAATGAATTATTTGTGGAACTTTAAAAGTGATGTGTAGATATGCATGGTCATTGCAACACTGTTAGAAAACATCACATCACATACTAAAAATATCCATCATTTCATTAAGTAATACAGGTTTTCTATTTTCTAAAATTACCTGAAAATATCTGGAAAAAAATACAAATGCGTTTAAAAATTGTATTGATTCAGGGGCACCTGAGTGGTTCAGTCGGTTAAGTGTCTCACTTTGGCTCAGGTCATGATCTCATTGCTTGTGAATTTGGGCCCCACATTGGGCTCTGTGCTGACAGCTCAGAGCCTGGAGCCTGCTTCAGATTCTGTGTCTCCCTCGCTCTCTGCCCCTCCCCCACTCACACCCTCTCTCTCTCTCTCAAAAATAAATAAATATTTTAAAAAATCATACTGGGGTCGCCTGGGTGGCTCAGTCGTTTAAGCGTCCGACTTCGGCTCAGGTCATGATCTCACAGTTCGTGAGTTTGAGCCCCGCATTGGGCTCTGTGCCGACAGCTCAGAGCCTGGAGCCTGCTTCAGATTCTGTGTCTCCCTCTCTCTCTGCCCCTTCCCTGCTCATGCTCTGTCTCTCTCTGTCTCAAAAATAAATAAACATTAAAAAAAATTAAAAAAAAATCATACTGATTTTACCATAAGGGATTGCTTTAGGAAATATCTAAAGCAGTGTCATAGAAACCTGCATTAACGTGTTCAATCACATCACTTTAGAATTCTCATGTAGTATAATTATAACAGAAGCCAAGTGCATGACAATGTTATCCATTTTCCTTACCATGTTCCTGCATAAAGTCTTCAGTCTACTACAGCCATACCATGTGTATTTGAGTTTCGGCGTCATAAACTTACATTCATGTGATACAAAGCGTTATAGATATGTGTTTCTGTCATTATTTCGTATGGGCCACAGCTATGAGTTTTTACATAGGACATTATCTACAGATAATAAAAGAGTTTCAACAAAAGTAAAACGTTTTAATTTAGAGCCAATGTCCTGCCCCTTAAACAAAAAATTTTTGTGATTCTTATGATCAGTATTTGGGAATATTAGTAAGAACAATAATTGAGGTGTTCAAATGGTTTTCTCCCTCACCTCAAGGGCCCAACTTAAGTTACATAATTCAAGAAGTAAACTGGGAAGCGATGCTTCTGGAGTTCCTATTGCACAGATGGAATCTGAATACACTAACAGAGGTCTCTGTTGACGCCTCTCCTTCATTTTTGGATGTGTCAAGAAACTGCAGGGAGACTTAGCGTTCTCCAGCTGACAAAAGTGAGTTAAAGATAACCAAGTTAAACCTCTTCAGTAGGTAAACCATTTGCAGTATCTCAAAGGAAATAAAGCCTTTTCCGGAGGTAGCTGAAGGGGAAGATGGTGGGGGTGGTGTTGGAGGGGATGGTTAAGAAAAAAAGAGAAGAGGAGGAATGCTAAGCAGAAAGGAGCAAGCAACCCCAGGGGTGGCCTTTCCAGAACCAGCCCAGGTAGAAGCTCCTGCCATTACAAGATGTAACCACCAGGTGGAGCCTAGGGAAACATCAAATCTGAGCCCTTACAGAACTCCAGGTTTGTGCTAAAGCCCACCAGCCTACCAGGTTCACACCTGCAATCACATAAAGTAGGGTTTATTACTTGCTGTAGCAAAGATAATTATAAATCTTGGGGACTGAGCAGCATCTAGATAAGAGGGAATTAGGAGGGGTTTATATTAGGACTTGGGTTTCTGTTAGATGGTTTGGGGGATGATTCAGGAGAGTGAAGTTTGTTCTGAATTGGGAGCTGTCAGAAAATAGGGGTACTATCGTGATTGAGTATCTTGATTTTTATCAAGGAGGTGGCAGGAGTGGGATCAAGATAACACTGACATTGATAAAGAAGTAGCAGGTGCTCATGTTAGCTAGGAGAGTGAGATGTTTTGTTGTTTCTATGGTTCACACAAGGATCTTGTTTTTGTGCTAAAGGCATGATTGTGGAGTGGGATGTTTTGTGTCACTCTATGACAGCCACAGAGGGACCTTACTAGACATGCTGCTATGTGAAATGGTTTGTGTTTGCTAAGTATTGAACCAGTTCCCAGCTGTTGATGCCAGGCCAGTTCCCAGCTTGCACTTGTCAGGACTCTTTTTTTTTTCTTTTCACATGCTTTCTATCCACAGATAGAAAGGAGCAACCATGAGAAGGAGCATCCCCATGAGTCCATCCCTGAGGAAAGCTGGGGACGTGGTGGTTAAATGCCAAGCTGTGGCCTTGGACCAACCTGACTTTGTGTCCCAGCTCTGCCACTCATTGGCTATGTGACCTTGAGTAAGTTATTTAACTTCTCTGTGCCTCAGTTTCTGCTTTTGTTTTTTTTTTCTTTTAAGACTTATTTTACTTTTAAAGAGAGAGAAAGAGAGCATGTGAGCAAGGGAGACGGGCAAAGGGAGAGAGAGAAAGAGAAAGAGAATCTTAAAGCAGGTTCCATACTCCACACAGAGCTTGATGTGAAGCTCAACCCCATGACCCTCAGATCATGACCTGAGCTGAAATGAGGAGTCAGTCACTCAATGGACTGAGCCACCCAGGCACCCCCCCCCCCGCCCCGCTTTTAAAGAGTTTCTGCTTTTGTAAACAGAACTAAAAACAATACCTAACTCTTATGGAATTTGGGAAAATTAAGTGAGATAACACATATAAGCACTTAAAACAAGTGCCCAGCACATGAAAAGCATTTAACTTAGATTATTTACCCTTTTCATCATTTGTCAGAGGTCACCTTCCCTTGGTAAGGCACAGTCACTCTGGAAACCCATTCAGGTGGCTGAAGAACCAAAGAATATTAGGTTTCTATAAACTTCTATAGATAGAAGGAGCTCAGAAAGGGAGTTGATGGGTTGTCTTCCACATCTGGTTTAAAAATTAAAAGAAAAAAAAATTGCCTGACTTAGTAAGAGATTGTATCCAAAAAGACTATTGCAAAACAGCAACAGCAACCAAAAACCAAAAGGATTTGCAAGAGGGGAGGAGGAAAGGGACCACTGCAATAGGAGAATGCTGCGAACATGTCTGCCAGCAGCTTAAGAGTCAGGTAAAAAGAGTTTTTCTGTTATAGAGAAGAGTAAACAAGGCTAAGAAGAATCCATGCGGAAGTGAGATGTAAGAGTGGCATGATTGGATAGTAAGCCAGAGAGTGTTTGATCCTAAGGCCTACCCATTCTCACAAGGGGCTGTGTGCGGGGGCTCAGGCTGAGAGTGGGCCAAAGTTCAAGCGCCCAGAGGTAGAGAAGCTTAACCAAAATTTGGTTAACAGCATTTAGTTGCAATTGATCAGTGAGGACAAACAGTTCAGCTAATCATTTATGAAGCAAACAAAGGGAATTTAAAATCCGTGTCCAGCCTTGTCACAGATAAACAAGGGGACATTAGTGGCTCTTATTTAAGTCATATGGGGAAGGGTGGTTCTTTGCAGTAGGCCCTTTTCCAGAACATAAAGGGTTGGGGATTTCTTAATCCCCATTACTCTTTTCCAGGAACACAGGGCTCAGGTCAAATTCAACATGTTTCCTAATTCTCAACGTGTTCTATTCCAGATAAAAGACAACATTTGGGCTTTGATATGACCTGAGACATTCTGGGTCCTTATGCAGAGGCACAGTTCTGTAAGCGAGAGGGCTTGGAGAGAGGACTTGTTTATTTGTGATGCCCTTGGCAAACTAAACTGTTTGGAACATACTCGCTTGTTGCACAGCTTGTGTGGCTCTGCACTTCTTCTGACCCCCCAGAGGATCCATGGGAAATAAAACTTCAAATGAGGCAGCATCAGCACAAGTGCTGAAACTGTACTTGAGTTCAACCCATATTGAGGGAACAGCTCTCTCTCCGTCGCTTTAGCCCATTCTCTGCCTGTAACTCAGCATTGAAATGCTGCTCACCGGCAGACTTCCCCTGCACTCCCTCTGCCTCTGCCACATGGCTGAATGTTTTCCTGTGTTGCTTACTGTGCTTCCCTTGTAGGAATGCAAACATTTCACTTGCAAGTTGGGGCTTTCTCGACCACTTTGCCCCTATAACTTCTCCCCTCTCACTCTTTCCTTTTCATTGCTTTTGTTAAAAGTGACACGGCTTGAGGGCTGATCATTCATTCTGCAGTAGAGCCTGGCCATCTTGCAATTCCTACAACTTGCTGTATTTTTCTGGAAGCCAGCCTGGATGGGAAGTAGGGCCTGAGAGATGACTGCAGATCCTCAAGCCTGCCCCCACCTCTCATGAACATCTTTATTAAGATTTCCTGTCAGGTTCTGAGCAGTCAAGCTCTGATTTACTTTCCCCTTCAAGAGCCAAGGGAATAAAGCTGTCAAGTGAGCAGCTGATGATTTGAACTAATTCTGAGGATTTGTGGAAAGTCTCAAAATCCATGTAGGAGGGAGGAGCAGCCTGACAGCTACAAATGGAAAATGGGTCAAGTGTGTCTATCTGCACTCACCCTTCCCTTCCTGCCCCTTCCCTCTTTCCTGAAGAGACTCCTTCCTCTCCACCAGTCTCCACTTCAGGAGCCAATGCCCTCTCCCTTTCTTCTTCTCCTTCTTTTTTCTTTTTATTTAAAGTAGACTCCACACCCATGGTGGGGCTTGAACTCACTGCCCCCCAGATCAAGAGTCCCATGCTCTCTGGACTGAGCCAGCTGGGTGCTCCCGCCTTTTCCCCTTCTTAAAAACAATACCCCAAACTGGCTGTTCTGAAAGAAGGGCTGTGAATCATAGACCCCTATCCAGAGGAGGAACTCTAGAGAGTTGTCTAATCCAACGCCTTCCTTTTGTAAAATACTTCTCACTCCACATTCGGAAATCTAGCTGTACCCTTTTTCTTCACATCTTGGAAAATTCTAATTATGTATTTTCCTGGGAGCGGAAGGAAAGAAGTAGCTTTTCATCCGCTGGCTTCCTTCCTTCCCCTGGAGGCTGCTTCTCCTAGGAAAGAAGGGCATTTTGTGGCACCTCAAAGAAGAAGTGGCTGAACTTTTAGAACTATCCTTGCATCAGTACACTAAAATAAAGCTGAGGCACTGTGAATCCCTGGTCCAGAGATAGCACTTTTAGAGACATTGATTAAACTGGGGCTGGGGGTAGTATTTAATCAAACAAGGTTGGAAGTCAATGCTCACACCATAGTGTCTGCAGAAAACTCCTGCATAAGAGGAAGAGAAGCCAGATGTGTTCTTCTGCAGCTACATCCGGGACCTCTTACTTCCCTCTTACTTCCCCTCTCCCGCTCTCAGTAAGAAAGTTCGGTAAGAGGGGCGCCTGGGTGGCTCAGTCAGTTGAGCCACCGACTTCGGCTCAGGTCATGATCTCACGGTCCGTGAGTTCAAGCCTTGCATCGGGCTCTGTGCTGACAGCTCAGAGCCTGGAGCCTGTTTCGGATTCTGTGTCTCCCTCTCTCTGACCCTCCCCCGTTCACGCTCTGTCCCTCTCTGTCTCAAAAATAAATAAACGTTAAAAAGAAAAATTAAAAAAAAAAAAAAAGAAAGTTCGGGAAGAGGAGGACTCAGGGCCAGGATGGAACATGTGGCCCAGCCTAAGCCAATCAGTGCATCCTGAACCACGTTCCCCCCTCCCCCACCCCCCACGTGGCTGTCAGACGTGGGCGTAGGATCCGAGATGTTAACAATCCTTGAATGCCAGGGCATGTGCAGCAGCTCCATGGAAGAATCTCTCTCTCTTTCACTGAACTGGAGCCCACGAGGCTGTGCGTTGGAGCTGCTGTCTGAAGAAACCACTCAGAGCCTGAGAAAAGAACCAGTGCACAGAGGGGAGCAGAGTCAGCCACGAAACGGAGAAATCCGTTTTGCTTGAGCCCCGAGTCAGGCTTCTCCTGAAACCAGTCCTCAATTCCATGTGCCAATCAATTCCCACTCGCCTTAATCTGGTTTAAAGTAGTTTCTATCACTAGATACTCAGAGTCCTACCTGAGAGAATCAATGTACTTAACACATAGTAGCTGCTCCAAGAGGTTTTGGAATGAGTTTATGAATCAAGCATATGTTTGTCTTTAATGTACTGTACTGGTATCCACACCCACTTCAGCCCTTCTTGGTTCCTTTCTTAAAGGAAGTTCAAATTGCTTTATATGTTTCAATTCAAACTGGGTGAGTGGCAGGTATTATTTGGGGGGGCAGGGGATGAGCAGAACTTAAAATGGGGGGGGGGGGGCGGTGTGGACAAGAAGGAAGAAGGACATAAACCAGAGATGGTGAGGGTGAGATAATCAGCGAAGGGCTTCCAAAGAGAGCAGTTAGTTGCCTTCTCAGAATAGAGACAAAAATAAAATCTCTTCCGAAGAGTTTAATGCTATTGCTCTCCCTTAAATGAAGTAATTCCAAAACAGGGCAGACAACAAAATCCTTCTAAGGCTTGCACCTTGAAAAGTATAGACTTTTTAAGGCATTATTCATTGTATAAACTGGTTCAGTCCCGTCAGAAATGCTTTTGCCAGCATTTGGATTTTTTTTTTTTTTTTTTAATCTTTTGACCCATGTCAGGAAGGAAGAATTTCCTCTGCCCTTCAAGGTCCTCCTAGCTGGACTAAGAATTAAATTGACATGAGACAGATTAACAGCAGAAAATCAAATTTAATTTCATGTGTAGAAGGAATCCATACAGAAGACAGACAAAAAAAGGTATGCGTGTCATTCTGAATTAAGGAAAAGTGGGTGAGGATCTTGGACTTCGAAGGGAAGGAATACAATTCACAGGAAGGTGAAATGGAGTAAATATTTGGTAAACAAATATTTGCTGGGCCCCTCAGCAACAATGCAATATAGGAGACTTTGATCTAACCCATCTTGCTAGGTTCCTCCCTGTCTGCCGTAGTAGACCCTCTCAAAACGTAATTATCTACGGTGATAACTCTCTTCCTAGAGCAGGTTGCCCATCTAAATTCTTTTTAGGCAATTGAGGCAGAAGAAAAGAACTTTTCCCGGATCTGCTGGGTTTTAATTGCTTTGCTTTTTAAATCAAAATAATCATGCCAAAGTGGCCCATCTTCAGACAGCCTGCCCTTGGCCCATACACTCATGTTTCAAATACTTATGACTAAGTAACTATCGCAAAATTTAGTAGCTTAATACAACCATTTATTTTGCATGCAGGTCTGTGGGAAGGGCTCTGCTGGGAAGTTTGCCTGACTCCAGTTTGTGAGGTCTGTATGATACATTTCCAAGGTTGTATCTTTGTCCACATGTCTGATGTCTCACTGCTGCTGGGATTTTCTTATTGTCACCTGGCATCTCAGAACCCAGGGATTCTTCATGTCACTTGGGTCTCTCACATCATGGTACTGTCAGGATAATTGTACTTTCTAGAAGCAGGAAATAGATGTTAGGGGGCCAATTAAGGGCTACACTTGAAACAGGTGCAGTGTTACTAATACATTTTTTTTTAAGCTAGGGGGAACCTTTTATTTTTTTCTCTTTACAAATATATATATACATATATATATACATATATATGTATATATATATATATATTTTTTTAATTTACATCCATGTTAGCATATAGTGCAACAATGATGTCAGGAGTAAATTCCTAACACCCTTTATCCAATCCCCTCCCACCCACAACCCCTCCAACAACCCTCAGTTTGTTCTCCATATTTAAGAGACTCTTATGTTTTGTCCTCCTCCCTGTTTTTATATTATTTTTGCTTCCCTTCCCTTATGTTCATCTGTTTTGTATCTTAAAGTCCTCCTATGAGTGAAGTCATATGATATTTGTCTTTCTCTAATTTTGCTTAGCATAATACCCTCCAGTTCCATCCATGTAGTTGCCAATGACAAGACTTCATTCTTTTTGATTGCTGAGTATTACTCCAGTGACAGACATGGTATTCTATTGGTCAAAGCAGTCACAGAGCCCACCCATGTTAAACGGGGAGTGTCAAGGTTGCATTGTGGAAGAGCAATGGGATTGGGAGATACTGTTGTGGCCATCTACAGAACATAAAATCTGCCACAACTTATAATCTTAGGAATTTATCACATGGAGAATATGCCAAAGAAGGTATAAAAACAGAGATGTTCATTATAACTTTTGTATCCCAAAAAAGTGAAAACAACATACTTGTCTACTAATAGATTAATGACTAAGTAAATTATCACACATCAACTGATAGGAAAATGAAGCCATGATAATTAAGAAGATTATGAAACAACATGGACAAATGTTGCTATAAAAGGAGAAAAGTAAAAAATGAAAAGCATGTGCACTATGATGGTAATTATATAAAAACCGGCACGTGTCTGGACAAAGTCTGTAAGAAAATATGTAGAATTGAAAATAATTGCATTGAGGTGGTAAGATTATACATGCCTTGCATTTCCTCCTTTATTGTTATAGCTTCAAAAATGAGAAGAAAAGAAGAGGATTAAAGCTTTAATTGTCAGTGCTCAGAACTTGAAAAGTACATGGAGGTCCAGGAAAGACAAAGGGAACCCACTGTCTCCACACATATTCTTACTTATACCCTTCTGCATTGACCTCTCATCCTTGGAATGCTGATTGTCACGAAAGCAATAATTATTATATTAGTCTTGCTATGTTTCCTCAGCTGTTTATGATATAAGACCGAAAATGCTTTAAAAAGCTTCTATGACACATAAACCTAAGGTAATATTTTCATCTTTTTCATAAATGAATCCATCTTATCTAGGGTTTCTAAAATAGTTAGTGGCAATTTGGCCTGCACATTTACCCTAGAATGCTCTGGTGAGAACTAGATTAACTCTAGTCCCCCTTTTTACAGCTTTTGTTGGCTTGGGGACTCAAGGAAGAGGCTGTGGAGTCTGGAATATTCTATGCTAATGAAGCTGTAAGCGAAATTCCTGGAGTGGCCCTGAATTAACCTGAGTCTCAAGAGACCAGGGACCAGCTCTCCTGGGACTATGACACTCATAGCTATGAGTGACTTCCAACCCTGCACAATCAAAACCGACCTTTGAACGAGCACTGCTGTCCAATATTACTTCAATTTGCCAGTCATTATTGTGGGGGTTTTTTTTGAAGGCCTTTAAAAAGAGTTATTAAGGAAGGTGAAAGAAAATGCAACAAAGGTCAAAGTCTTAAAGTCTGATTAAGTATTGCAAAAACATATTTTAAAAAAGAACTGATTAGTTGGCATGTGTTTATATAGTTAATGATTGGAGAAAACTTGGAGGAGAGAAGGGTTTCTATTACATCCTGGTAAACTATTTTGATTTAGTTCAATTGCCTTTTGGAAAGTAAAAAAAAAAAAAAAAAAAAAAAAAAAAAAGATTATCTACTGTTTGATTAATGTAAGTACTGATGTTCTTAGAATTCACATTTTAGGGGTTTTTTTCCTGAAATTTGTGTTCCATTTAACAAATGCTTACATACCAGTCACTACGTGGCATTATCCTGTACTTTACAGATAGTAACCAACTTAATTCTCAATAACCCATAATGTAGTTACTATTATTACTATCCTCATTTTACAGATAAGGAAACTGAAACATGAAGAGGTTAAGAAACTTGTGTGAGATCACCAGCTAGTAAGCTGTCTAGCCAGAACCCAAATCCAGGCAGTCAGGCCCCAGAGACCTGTACTGAACTATTACGCTATGCTGCTTAGATAAGGATTCCATTAGAATTCCATTTTAACAGATATAACTACAAAGTGTCTATAATAAAACACATCCATCTCCAGGTGTGTGCTTTCTGACCAAGTTGTAGCAAAGACTCCTAAACTCGAAATAGTTAATCATCTTTCTCTTATTCTTATTCATATAGGAAATATGCTCTTATTCATATAGGAAAGATGCTCTAATATGCAATGCAGGCAACTCTTTAGGGAATTCCCTCCTCCAGCTACTGGGTAGTTATAATAACAATAAGTAAAATATACTGAGCCTTTGCATAGAGTGCTTGCCAATTTCATTGGCTACCCCCCTGCCCAACCATCCCCATGAAACATTCCTGGTGTTCATGTCCCCGTGTAATCCCTTGAATCTGGGCTGTCTTTGTTGACTCTGTTAGCCAACAGAATATGGCAGAAGTGATGCTGTGCTAGTTTCCAGGCTTAAGTCTTGAAAGGACAGCAGCTTCCACTTTTTCCCTCTTGGGAACCCTGAAGTGCTTTGTAGGAAATCCAACTACCTTGATGTAGAGACCATATGCAGAGGCCATGTGGTGAGGGTGGGGGAGGGGGAGGTCCAGCTGAGCCCAGACTCCAGTCAATCTGTTGCAGCTACACAAGTGACTATTGGCAAGACCAATAGAAAAATCACTCAGCTGAGTCTAACCAAAATAAACAGTTGTTTTAAATCACTAAGTTTTGGGATAGTTTGTTTTGCAGTGATAAATAACTGGAACTCGGTGCCTTTGCCTTTTATTGAACTCATACCAAAATATTGAATCTCTAGGAACTGGATATAATGTTGAAAATTAAACAGATAAGTCAACGATGTAAGTACTCTGAATAAGATATAGTCATAAAAGGATAAAGAGTGATTGGTAGGAGTGGTTATTTTAGATGGGGAGGCCAAGGAAGGCTCTTCCAAGGACATTACTTTCAAGTAGAGATCTGAATGTAGATTAGAAGGACCAACCACACAAAGATTAGTAGGAAGCAAGTTCCAGATGAAGGGGTAAGTTAAAAGGCACTGAGGTGGGAGGGGCTTGGCCTGTTTGAAAAGCAGAAGTCCTGGGGTGCCTGGGTGGCTTGGTCGGTTGAGCGTCCGACTTCAGCTCAGGTCATGATCTCACGGTCCGTGAGTTTGAGCCCCGCGTCGGGCTCTGTGCTGACAGCTCAGAGCCTGGAGCCTGTTTCAGATTCTGTGTCTCCCTCTCTCTCTGCCCCTCCCTTGTTCATGCTCTGTCTCTGTCTCAAAAATAAATAAACGTTAAAAAAAAAAAAAAAAAGAAAAGCAGAAGTCCCTGGGCTGGCCCACAGTGAGTGAGGGTGGAGTGGTGGGGGGACACAAAGAGGTGAAGTGGGACTAGATCATGTTCCAGTTCTGGTAGAGTTGGGATTCTATTCCACGTGTAAAAGACCATGGGAGGTTTTTACACAGTAAAGTGATATGCTCTAATGTGAGCTCTCAGAAACATGGCTCTGGCAGCTGTGTGAAATAAAAACTTCAAGGACACCAGGCGGGAGCAGGGAAATTAGTTAGGCAAGTCTTGCAATAGTCCAGACATAAGTGAGAGTGGCAGAGACGAGGGAAGTGGTTCTCAGACTGTGGCGTCTAGTTTGGTGGTTCCTCAAAAAGTTAAGTGTAGAGTTGCCATGTGACATAGCAGCTCTGCCTCCAGGTATGTACCCAAGAGAATTGAAAACATGTCTACACAAAAAATTGTACACTAATGTTCATAGCAACATACTGATAATAGCCAAAAAGCAGAAGCAAAACCAAATGCCCATCAAACGATGAATGATTAAGATGTAATATATCCAGAAGCGCCTGGGTGTCTCAGTTGGTGAAGCACCCACTCTTGATCTTGGCTCAGGTCATGATCTCACAGTTTGTGGGTTCGAGTCCCATGTCTGGCTCTGTGCTGAGCATGGAGCCTGCTTGGGATTCTCTCTCTCCCTCTCTGCCCCTCCCCTGCTGTCTCTCTTTTTCTCTCAAAATAAATAAATAAAGTTAAAAAAAAATAGAGGCACCTGGGTGACTCAGTTGGTTGAGTGTCTGACTTCAGCTCAGGTCATGATCTTGTGGTTTGTGAGTTCAAGCCCTACATCAGGTTCACTGGTGTCAGCCTATTAGCACAGAGACTGCTTTGGATCCTCTGTCCCCCTCTCTGTGCCCCTCCCCCACTTGCATTCTCCAAAAATAAATAAATATTTTTTAAAATTAAAAATAAATAAATACATACATAAATAAATAAAATAGAATGGGCTATATCCATACAATGGAATAGTATTCAGCCTTACAAAGAATTAAGTATGATAAATGCTACAACATGGATGAACTTTGAAAATATTATGTTCAGTAAAAGAAACCAGAAAGAAAAGATCATATATTATATATGGGTTAAACTTTTGTGATGTGTCTAGAATTAGCAAATTCATAGAAACAGAAAAATTAGTGGTTACTAGGTAGTAACAGGTGATGGTATTGGGGGAATGGGCAATGACTGCTAATGGAATGATGAAAACGTTCTGGAATAAGATAATAGTGATTGTCGTACAACTTTGTGAATATACTGAAAACCATTAAACTGTATAGCTTATAAGGGTGAAGTTTATGGTATGTAAATTATTTTTCAAGTTAAAAAAATATTAAAAAGTGTAGCCTGAGGACCTCTAGGAATCCCTGAGACATACTAATGGGTCTGCTATTTTCAGGTCAAAACTATTTTCATAATAACACTAAGACATTATTAGCCTTTCCTTTTCTCATTCTTTCATGAATATAGTTTTCCAGAGGCTATATGACATGATATTGAAGCAGAAGTTATTGAATGCAGAAGTAGATATGAAAATCCCCCCCCCCTTTTTTTAAACTAGATATTAAGGGGATTGGCAAAAAACTAAAGCAATGCCACTCTTCTCACTTAATTTTTTTGGAAAATATGGATGCATTACATACACATATATAATTTATATTAACATGGTATGGACTTTTTATTCTCTATTTTATTTTTATTTTTTAATAGATTTTTTAAATGTTTATTTTATTTATTTTTAAGAGTGTGAGCAGGGAGGGGCAGAGAAAGAGGGGCAGAGAAAGAGGGAGACAGAGAATCCCAAGCAGGCTCTGCACTGTCAGCACAGAGCCCAATGTGGGGCTCAAACCCATGAACTGTGAGATCATGACCTGAGCTGAAATCAAGAGTCTGACACTCAACTGACTTGAGCCACCAGCCTCTTCTTTTTAAGAAGAATTTTAGTATTTTATTTATTTATTATTATTATTTACATTTATTTCTTTTTGAGACAGAGAGAGACTGTGAGCAGGGGAGGTACAGAGAGAGAGGGAGACACAGAATCAGAAGCAGGCTCCAGGCTCCGAGCTGTCAGCACAGAGCCCAACGCAGGGCTCGAACCCACGAACTATGAGATCATGACCTGAGCTGAAGTCAGACGCTTAACCAACTGAGCCACCCAGGCACCCCAAGAATTTTAGTATTTTAAAGCTGAGTGCAACATAGCAGTGTAAACAAACTGAAAGTCAGCCATGGCATTAGGAAAGATGCCAAGATATTTCTCTTTCCATTCTGGACTCAGAGAAATTATTTTCAAAAGCAGAGAGGTTGGATTTCAGTTTTGCTCTGTTTGTTTTGTCTTACAAATAATCAACTTTCTCCATTTCTAGTTCTTGTATAAAATAAATCAACCAACCAATCTATCAAATACAGGAATGTGATTTATAAGATATATTCATTTAACATACTTTCAACACAACAAAACAGTGCAAGTATTGCATAGAAATTCTTAAACTCAAAAATTCAGATTCCTATAAAGTTCAATCTGAAAAAAATGTTGTATTACTACTAAATATTATTGAAATTAGATGACTATAAGTAAAACTTGACATTACTGACTGTATATTATTTATAATAAGGTGTTCATTTTTTTAATGTTTGAAAATGGCAGTATGATGATGCTTTTAAAAAAGTCTTTATCTCTTAGATATATATACTACAGTATTTTCTGGTGAAATAATATGCTACCTGACAGTTTATTTCATTTTATTGTTGAGGGCTTTTTTTTTTTAATTGAAATATAGTTGGCACACAATGTTACACTACCTTCAGTTCTGACAGTTGCTGTTAAATAATCTAGTGTGGTTGGGGTCAGGGGACAGCAGGGTTATAAACAAAATTGGTCATATGCTGATAAATGTTGAATCCAGGTAATAGATACATGAGGACTCATTATCCTATTCTTTCTACTTTGTGTATGTTTGGAAATTTCCATAACAAAAAGTTTAAGAAAAGAGCTCAATATTTATCCAATGTTTGGAGACTGTGGCTGCTGTTCAAAAAAGAACACACGAGATCCGAGACTGTAAATTGTTCTATATTTTACTCACTTGAAGTTTTTTTTTCTTGAAAGGATTTTGTGCAATTGTACGTTTCAAGACAAATATAAAAAGTAGTGTGTATTTATCCATAACCTCCTTTATAGTAAGTCCTGGTACCTCCTATACACTTCCAAGCATAGCAATGAGAGTAAATAATTCCCCCTAATTTGGTCTTCTCACTCAACTGCTGTCACATTAATTGCTACTTTTGTGTAGCTACTGCCTGCCTGTAGCCACTGATAACATTTTAAAATATATCACTAGACAAGACAGATATTTTAGTGTCCAAATTCACATGTTAATTTAGCAAGCTTTCCATTTTTCAGTAATTATCTTTAGGTTAGAATTTTTAAATTCTGTTATTGACTTAGTTCTTTATTATAATCCAATCGTATTTTGCCTTAGAGGAGTCTTCAAAACTCACTTTTTACCCACCAGTGTTGAAAAGGTCACTCCATAATATTTTAACATTCCTATATATAAATTATATAGTATACACGTATGTCAGTAAATAAGATATTCTGAACCCTTTACACTGCTTCTCCACCCCCTCGTGAGGACATAATGCAAAGATGGCCGACTGCAAACCAGGAAGAGGGCTCTCTCCAGACACGCAATCTGTTGGCACCATAATCTTGGAATTCCCAAATTTCAGAATAGTCATAAATAAATTTCTATTGTGTAAGCCACCCAGTCTATGGTAATTTGTGACAGCAGCCCAAACTAAGACAAAGAATTTCTGTTTTATAAGCCTGGATAGTCAACAATTTTGTGTAATGATAAAGAGGTAAGCAAAACCAAATTTAAGGACAGAGCAGCTAAATACAAGGAGTTGAAGTTATTTAATTCAACTCAAACCTTGAAGAAATGAGAATATACATTTTAAAAGGTTTCAAGCTCCTGTTTTTTCACTACTAGATAATGCTCTTTCCTACTCTTAGTTAATAACATGCATGTCTAAAATTAAGCCTCTTGTGTTGCCTTGGATTCTGTTACTTTAAATAGGCACCCACCAGATTATAATTTTTACTTGTTTGAAGATTGTTGGAGTCTGATGTTAATTTTTTTCCTGCCCCCCCCAAAAAAAAAATATCACAATGGGCAAGCTGGAAGTCAGAAACAATTATTCAGCATAGTACAATTAAATTGGCTTTTCTCCCGGCATCTTTCTTGCTACCTTTAATTATTGTTTGAGTCTGAAGTTCAAGGAAATCGTCATAGGACAAGAATTCTTTAAAAGAGAGAGAGAGACCATTGTTTTTCTAAAACAGAATAGATACTTTTCACAGTGTATTCCAAAAAAACTATTATGTAAGCTAAAATTGCTCCCTGGAAATGATGCCTACTGAGGGGGCTATCGGCTTGAAGGATAACAGTTGCTTCGATGTGAGCTAGGGTGAATAAACATCCTGACATTTCTCTCTAGGACCTGAAGCCTAATTCAATGATGGGATTATGTCTAAATTGCTAAACTGAAAATAATTACCTCAGGAATAGTTATATTGATTATGACTGAAAAGCACAGAGGATCCGCCTTCTATTTTTAGTTTAAATGTACATTCTTTGTTGAGGAAGCTGAGGGATGCATTTAGTCAACCAAATTTCTGAAAGAATAAACTGTGGTGTATGATTGTGAGGAAAGAGAAAACAGTTTGTGACCTCCAGAAGCTCTCAGCTACACAAGTTAGAAAGAAAAGATTTATATACCTGAATTAATTAATATTGGAATACTAAATTGTATGGGACTAATTACAAGTGCCTCTGAATTCAGAGTGGGAGCAAATGAATGAGTATGATAACCATGATTTAAAAGAGGTGTTAGAAATTGTATGTTAAGTCTGGAACTGAAAACTCAGTTTCAAATTCTGGCATGTGGTAAGGGTCTAAAGATACTGCATCCAAAATATTCTAGTTAGCTATCCAATTCAGTGCTTTCAACTATAAAGTTTATAGATGAAATTGGGAAAGATTACAAATTTATAACAGGAAATCAAGTTCATCATTGATTAACCAAATTAAATGTTTCTGATGATTGAAAATTACACATACATAAACGTACATATTTTGCTTCATTTCAATATTTATTTACATTCTTGAGACTATTTTGGACCTACATATGTGCAGAACAATATATCTATAGGACTTTTACTCATTTATAGTAAGCACACAGTAAGAATTGTTGAATAATGATCATGCATACACGTGTATATATGCATATATGAATAGATATAGTCATTTGAATTAGTCTCAATAAGTCAATAAAATAATTACAAGTTTGAGTTATTTATATACAATGGCCATGATTCACAATATTGATGATCTTTTCTCACAGAAAAATACATACATACACTTTAAAAAGAAAGGTTTTGAATTAAAAAAGCGATAGATACCTTTTGTATCTATTGTAAAAATTTTCAACAATACTGAAATATGAGAAAAAAGGTGGAAGACTTTCATGTTTTTCTAAAGCGCAGACATGTATACAGCTTATTTTCAACACAATAAGATCATACTATATGTTTTTCTTTCTTGATTTTTCCATTCAATTATATATTACATAATTGTTTCCTATCAGGGCAACCTCATCGCTAGCATTGCATTGTATAGATATACCAGAATTTTTTTAGAATGTTTATTTATTTTTGATAGAACTCACACGAGAGCAGGGGAGGGGCAGAGACAGAGGGACACAGAGGATCCGAAGGGGGCTCTGTGCTCACAGCAGAGAGCCAGATGTGGAGCTCCGGCCTATGAACCGTGAGATCATGGCCTGAGCTGAAGTTGGACACTTAACCTACTGAGCCACTCAGACGCCCCTAGATATACCAGAATTTATGCAACCATTTCCTCCTGGTGGATATAGAATTGTCTCTCCTTTTTTAATATCACGAATAGCGTTTCAGGGAATATCACTGCACGTATATCATTTGTGTGTTTTTATAGGAGAGATTCTGAGAAGCAGAATTGATGAATCAGAAGGTATGAGTGTTCTAAATTTTGATAAAAACTACACATTTGAATTCTTGTATTCTTGTATTCTCAACCTTCGGTTAGTAAGAAGGAATACAGCCAACCAAGGAAAATGTTTTCTATAGAAAACATCTTACTAAAATATCTTACTCATCCAATGGACCCTGATTCTAGGGGACAGCCTGCCTTGCCCCCCTGAGGCTCTAGTGGCATAACACTGTCACCTCCTTAAGAGACGGCCCTGGGATTTTTTCCAGAATATGGAATTATATATTTCTTTCCTATTAAATTTAGGATATGGTTTTTTTTTTTTTAAGTGAAAGGGAACTTAGAGATTAACCCCCTAATATTTGGGGCATACTTTTATTTGCAAGTAAAAGAAATAACTCCAACTGGCTAAAACAATAAAAGGAGTGTAATTGGCTTACATTCACTGACAAATGACAGATATTGGGCAGGCTTCCTGTGTGATTTGCTCCAGGGTTCATGATATGATTTGCTTTTTAGAATTTCTCTTGGCTCTGCCCTTTTCTGTATGTTGGCTTCATCCTTGGCCTGGCCTTCCTTACAGGGAGGGCGACCAGCAATTCTAGGGACTGAATACTTCCTTATTTCTATCCTGAATCCCACACTAATTAGACCAACTTGGGATAACTGTCCATCCCCGAATCAATATCTCTTACAAGGCAAATAGGTCCACAAACCCTCAACCTAGAGCTAAGTGTAAGGCCAATCCCACCCAAACAATATGAATGCTACGTAGTAAGGGAGGAGGGGAATGGATGCTGATTAAACAACCACTTCTTAGGGAGGAACTTCCTTTCCTCTTGCCTCAGGTTTCCACAGAGAAGAACTTCTAAAGAAGTAACCCCTTCCTTACTCCTCCCCTGACTGGTGGATACTAAATTCTGGCATTCATGTTCATTTCTCCACTGGATAGAGCTAATCTAATGAAAGGTTGCAAGCACTGGAGATTTAGCTATTTTTTTTTTCTTCCTGGAGTTTAAATGGGACAGCAATACTGGGATAAATGTGGATCCTTTGCAGGCTCAAATATCCCCTGCTGTGTGCTGTGCTAGGGTCTGGCATAGGGGAGGAGGAGGTTAGAGGGACAGGGAGTAAATTAGCAGTAAGGCTTTTTGTCCACAGGTCTAAATTTCTCTCTTCTAATCAGCTTTATTGATAATAGAGTCTGTATTTTGTTCTCTACCTCTTGGTGTCCTGTGTCTTTACTTCTCAATTGGTTCTGATCTTGAGGCAGAGAGACGAAGTTGCTTATTGACCTTTTAAAACCCAATATTGCACCATTTCAGGTTCTGGTCTTTTTGAGGCTTTTCCTTCCCATGGATGGAAACACCTGAATGTGATTTTCCAGGCCTATTCTTACCCCAGTTTCTGCTTCAAATCTAGACCTTCTACCCAATCTAGTCCCTGCATTTTCTATGTAGAATTTGTTATTATGCTTATGTTATTGGAATTGGGCTTCTGTCTTATATGCGAAGTCACTCTCTCTTGATGAGCCCTAGGTCCCATGTATGTTGGGTCCAACTTTGGTAACCTAGGTCTCCAGTTCCTTTTTCAGACTGGACCTTGGCCAGTTCCCCTCTATGTTATTTTCCTAGGGCTGCTGCAACAGATTACCATAAACTTGGTTACTTAAAAGAACAGAAATTGATTTCCTCAGTTCTTGAGGCCAGAAGGTCAAAATTAAGGTACCAGCAGTGCTGGTCCCTTTGGGAGGCTGTGAGGGAGAATCCAGTTCATGACTCTCTCCTGGCTTCAGGGGTCTCCAGGGAAATCTTGGCATTCCTTGGTTTGTGGCAACATCACTCCAATCTCTGCCTCTGACTTCACATGGTCTTCCCTTCTGTGTCTATAAGGACATCAGAATTGGATTTAGGATCTACACTGAATCCAGAAGCCCTCATCTTGAATCCTTAACTTTTTTTTTTTTTTTAAGAGAGCTCCATGCCCAATGTGGGGTGGGGCCTGAATTTACAACCCTGAGATTAAGAGTCAGATGCTTCAGGGCACCTGGCTGGCTCAGTCAGAAGAGCATGCAACTTTTGACCTTGAGGTCGTGTCCCCATGTTGGATATAAAGATTACTCAAATAAATAAAAACTTAAAAAAAGAAAAAGGTGCTTGTGGATCGGTTGGTTAAGTGTCTGACTCTTGGTTTTGGCTCAGGTCATGATCTCTCAGTTTGTGAGACTGAGCCCCACGTCAGGCTCCACGCTGATAGTACAGAGCCTGCTTGGAATTCTCTCTCTCCCAATCTCTCTGCCCCGCCCTCCTCACTTGCAGTCTCTTTCCTTCTCCCTCTCAAAATAAATAAATAAACTTAAAAAAAAAAAAAAAAGAGTCGGATACTCCACTGACTGGGCCAGCCAGGCACCCTGAGATCTTTGAATTCATTACATCAGCAAAGACCCTATCTCCAAATAAGGTTATACTCACAAGTAACAGAGATTAGGACTTGGACATATCTTTTGGGAAGACACAATTCAACCCATACACCCTCTTCACTTTTTAGTCCACCTGGAGAAACTGACTCCTGTGACTTCCTGAAGCTCACTGCTTGCACAGACTTCTGAATGCTGCCTGCATTGGAGCCTCCCTTCCGCTCTCCTTTTCAACAACTAAATCTTATGACCCCTTTTGTTTACTGTCTAGACACCATCTAGGGATGTGGCTCACCTTGAACGCCAAGTTTGACTGCCAAACTCCAACCATCCTATTATCTGAGCACAGACTCAGGGTCCACCCCACCCCATCACTCCGCTATTTATCATACATCACTGAGTGTGTCCATGGCTAGGGTCTAAAATCCCCACTGCTGCATATGATTATAATTGGTCATGTCCTGCTGTATTCTGAGGTGCTACCCAAGAAGCACTAGACCTCTTAGAAATCTCATTAAGAATTTCAAATATTTAGTGGGGTGCCTGGGTGGCTCAGTCAGATGAATGTCCAACTTTGGCTCAGGTCATGATCTCACAGTTTGTGGGTTCGAGCCCTGTGTTGGGCTCTGTGCTGACAGCTCAGAGCATGGAGCCTGCTTCAGATTCTGTGTCTTCCTCTCTCTCTGCCCTTCCCCCACGCATGCTCTGTCTCTGTCTCTGTCTCTCTCTCTCTCTCAAAAAATAAGCATTAAAAAAGTAAAAAAAAAAAGAAAAAAAGAAAAAAGAATTTCAAATATTTACAATAATATCCAAGCACTAGTTTTCTGATGCCATAAATTCTGTTGAAGTAAAATAATGAGGTATTGTACATTAAAATATTTAGCTCAATGCCTAGTACATAGAAACAACACCTTCCATCTATTCTATACTTTCTGTGTACCATGCATGAGGCTAAGCATATATCTTATCTCCTTTAAACTTTACAACAACCCTATTTTGATCTCTATTGTACAAATAAGAAAATTAAAACTTAATAACCTTAAGCAAGTTGTCTTACAGGCAAGGAAGGAAGAAGTGAGATCGGAACACAGGCAGTGTGACTCTGGAGGCTGTCCCCTTCACCAGCACACCTAACTGCCTCAAAAAAAGCCAGATGAAAAATGAAAATTGAACAAGATTTTTGCAAGAATTTAAATCAGTTCTTGTCAGTCAACTAAAATGATTGGAGCTTTGGAATTGCAACATTTTGAAACATAGAATGCAATTAAAAATTGCCATGTATCTTTTGGCTATTTTTTCTTTTTAAATAGACTTTATTGAAGTATAATTTACATATATGAAAATGCACCCATCTTAAGAGGATAATTCAATGAGTTTTGACAAATGTATGTATCTGTGAAATGACCACCATAATCAAGATATAAGATTTTTCCTGGGTGCCTGGGTGGCTCAGTAGGTTAAGCGTCTGACTTCAGCACAGGTCATGATCTCACGGTTCGTGGGTTCCAGCCCTGCATCGGGCTCTGTGCTGATAGCTCGGAGCTTGGAGCCTGCTTCAGATTCTGTCTCCTTCTCTCTCTGCCCCTCCCCCGCTTGTACTCTGTCTCTCTCTCTCTCAAAAATAGATAAACATTAAATACATATATATATTATATTTATATTTATATTTATATATAAAATATATATACATATATATATAATATATAAGATTTTTGCATCCTCCAAAAACTTCCCTTGTGCTCTTTTGTGGTCAATTCCCTACCCCACCCTACCCCTGACCCCAGGCTGCCATTGATCTGCTTTCTGCCCATTTTAGAACTTCATATAAATTCACGAATACACTATGGACTCGTCTGGATCTGGCACCTTTCGTTCAGCATATTTTTGACAATCGGCACCTGGTTGCATGTACCAGTAGTTCATTCCTCGTTACTAATGAGTAGTAACTAATGGTGTGAGTATATCACACCATATTTATCCATTCACCTGATGATGGACATCTGGATTATACATCTGTCAAAAGACAAAAACCAGTCATTTGAGCAGGAAAATGTAATATAATTGTTGACTAGTAAAAGGTGGTTAATGATGTAAAGGGGTAAAAGAGGAACCAGAAGTAGTAAGCAGGGTGAAGGACAGCAGACTCAGGAGGAGGCCCCTCACAAGGCTTTGATTCTGACCTCTTTGAAAACAGGGTGCCTGATTCTTCCTATTGATATTCCCCCAAATCACATTTACATATATGCTCTTTTGGCTGCAAGTGCCAGAATTCTAATTTAAATTAGCTTAGGCATAAAAGTCAAATTCATGATAACAATACAGGATGCTTGCTCTGTCTTCTGTGATCTGTCAGCCTCATTCTTCTCTCTTACCATCTTTCTTCATATAATAGAAATGTGACCACTGATACCTCCTGAGATGTTCAGCTTACAACGTTGGTCACCTGCAGAGAGACCACTTCAACTCTCTGGGCCCCAAGCCCAAGATCAATGGCAAATGGCTCATTGGCCCAGGTTGGGCCACAAGCCTTCTAGATCAGTCAGCTGTCGTAGAGAGGAGGGAGAAATGTGTATGTGAAGTTATATCATATCATTGTAGCTTCTGAGAGAACAATTTGGATGGAATGAAGGAAAAGGGCTCTCGGAAGAAGAAGGCAATCCTGAGGAAACAATTACATATAAATCTACTATCGTATTATTGGGGGAAAAAAGTGTGAAAATACGACTAGATGATGAATAGGAACTAATGTTGTATATTTTATGTGACGTAAAGGGAGAAAAGAAGTTCTGGCAATTTCACTGAGAAAGTAAGGAGACATTCATGTGAAACTTCAGATAAACAGACATAATCAAAATGTCAACAAATATTATGCCTCATTTACTTTCAGTACTTCAGTAAAAAAAAAAAATGAAGCAAAATGACAATGTTAATATTAAAACTAGGTGATAAGTATATGGAAGTTCATTATTCTCAGGGCGCCTGGGTGGCTCAGTCAGTTAAGTGGCTGACTTCAGCTCAGGTCACGACCTCGCGGTCCGTGAGTTAGAACCCCGCATCGGGCTCTGTGCTGACCGCTCAGAGCCTGGAGCCTGTTTCAGATTCTGTGTCTCCCTCTCTCTCTGACCCTCCCCCGTCCATGCTCTGTCTCTCTCTGTCTCAAAAATAAATAAACGTTAAAAAAAATTTTTTTTTAAAGAAGTTCATTATTCTAGTCTGGTTATATTTGAAAATTTTTCATTATATAAAAAGAAGAAAAAATTATCAAATTCCAAAGTGGATCACTAAAAAGAAGTAAGCAGCATACAAGAGAAAGATTAGTCAACTCAGATAAAGAGATTTCAGAGCACTATAGATATTAGAAGTGAAAAGGCCTTTAAGATCCTACAGCGCAGTCTTTCAGGCTTCACTCCTAGTTCTGCCACTAACAATGTATGTTTTGGGTAAATCACCAAAATTCTGTAAGAGTCACATATTTTTATTCGTAAAATGAGAAGACTGGCTTAGCTGATCTCAAATATTCTGTGTCAAACTCACTCAAAGCTAGGTAAACTAGCATTCAGGCATCAATCCATGAGGTAACTAGAAGAGTGTAAAAACGTGAATCAACCCTACTCCCCTGGCATTCAGGGTTCTTCATGCTCTGGAGCCAAGTGAACTACGGTCCTCTAGACACTCCCTCCCCCCCTCAACATACTTACACATTTTTTACCCCAGTCATTTCTTCTGTGCCTGGAATGTCCCCCTTCCCATCTCTAACTCATGACATCCTATTGCTTTTGTAAGACCCATCTCAAATATTATCACTTTCATAATAATATCTTATTGAATTCCTTAATAAGATTTGACATTTCTGCTCAGTAAATCCTATGTTGCTTCTTGAACTTGTCATGTGGAATATACCATATTTTACTTTTTATCTATTTTTGGTTATTTATTTGAGAGAGAGAAAGAGAGAGCATGGTGGGGGGGGGACAGAGAGGGGCAGAGGGAGAGGGTGAGAGAGAATTTTAAGCAGACTCCACACTGTCAGCCCAGAGCCCAATGGGGGGCTCAATCTCACCACTGTGAGATCAGGACCTGAGCGGAAATCAAGAGTCGGACACTTAACTCACTGAGTCACTCAGGTACTCCTCTATTTTTGGTCTTTTAATTATTTTTGAAAATTATTTTCCTTTCTACTAGACTATAAACTCCTGAAGAGGAGGGATTATGTCTTTTTAAATTTCATATTCTCAAAGCATTAGCACAATAACTTACACAAAAGGAAAATTAATAATATCGAATTCATTATAAAAGGTAAAAACAGATTTATGCAAAATTGTGAGTCAGCTATTTTCCTACCAAGCTCTTATTGGCATAAACTACCCTTTTTCTAAAACTATGATGAGAGAATATGATTACCAATTTTCCAAATCAACTTCTGCAGTGATAAGATTTTCCCAGAAAGCAAAAACCCCGACAGAAGAAAATGTCACTCAGGATTTCCTTTTGTTGGAATTGTGATTATTTGGCATGTTTTGTGCTACTTAAAGGTTAAAGTTGGGATTATTGCCTCTACTGTAGGTTCTTAATTCAGGCAGCAAATACGCAAGAGACAATGGCAGAATGGAAGGCAATGCTCTAAGTATCTGGGTAATGATTTGTTATCTCTGATGGATTCTGGTAATTCCTTAAATGGAGGGCATGATTTATGCTTGGAGTAGTGAACTCCACTAAGGTCCGCTGTCCGCAGAAAGCTAAAGAATGAGTAATTGAGCACTGCTAACCTGGTCGTGTAGAGTGATTCTGGTTATTAGTAAAATGCGGTCCAATGAATGTCTGCGGCTCTGAAGTTACTTTAGCAATTCCTTCTGTTTTGGTTTTGTGTATGTGTGGATGGCCTGGTGGAGGTGAAGAAAGGTACTGATAAGGGTTGTCTCAGCATGGGAAGAGGTATACGATCCCTCTCCTCCTCAATACAATTTAAATATTTTGGATGACTTATTTCAAGTCATTTTTATTTGTTTAGTGAAATCATATCTATGTCATTATTTTACAGGAAAATATGTATGCAATGATATATAGTTATTCTTGATTATCCTTTTATTTCATTGCAAGTTAATGCAGAATATACCTATACAGTGTAATTCTGAAGTGGTAATTAGGAATGCATGCAGGTAGGGGCACCTGGGTGGCCTAGTTGGTTAAGCGCCTGACTTTGCTCAGGTCATGATCTCACAGTTCATGGGTTCCAGCCCCCGTCGGGCTCTGTGCTGATAGCTTGGAACCTGGAGCCTGCTTCGGATTCTGTCTCCCTCCCTCTCTGCCCCTCGTCGGCTCACACTATGTCTCTCTCTCTCAAAAATAAACATTAAAAAAAATGTCTTAAGAAAGGAATGCATGCAGGTATTTTCAAATTAGAGTTTAATTTTGTAATGTGTGACTCTTGGAAGCTTTGGGAAAGATTTTAGAGATTTTGTCTATTTTGATGGGATTTATATATCATAATTGAATAAATTCTGTTCGGATTTCTATTTTTTCATCTTAAAGATATTAATGCAGGGCTTACAAGCTCCTAAATCCATTGCTTTTCTTTCTTTTTTTTTTTTCTAAGCAGGCTTCACACCCAGCTTGTAGCCTAACATGGGGCTTGAACTCACCACCCTGAGATCAAGAGCTGGGTTAAGACCAAGTCCGATATTTAACCAAATGAGCCACTCAGGTGCCCCTACTTGCTTTTCAAGTGAACAAAAAATGACATCTCTCTTGGCTAGTGGAAATGGTAAATTAGTTTTCTCTCTTTCTTTCTTTTTTAATGTTTATTTATTTATTGTTGAAAGAGAACGGGGGAGGGGCAGAGAGAGAGGGAGAGAGGATCCCAAGCAGGTTCTGTGCTGTCAGTGCAAAGCCCAATGCAAGGCTTGAACTCACGAACTGGGAGATCATGACCTGAGCAGAAATCAAGAGTCGGATGCTTAACTGAGCCATCCAAGTGCCCCGGTAAATTAATTTTCTATTGTGCTTTGTTTGATTAGTCTAGAATCTAATATTCTGTAAGAAGCTATCACCAAAAATAGGAGAAACACACATCCCAGTGACTCCCTCTCTTTCTTATTAGTGAAATTGTTTTATGTATTTCAGTACTCTCTGTAGGAGGAAAAGCAATAATTGTATAACACCAAATTAGCATATGTTCACAAATGTTACAGATACTAAAGTTTGTATATTTTCTCATAGCATCAACAAGTTTTTTACTATCTGAATAACCTTTCTTTCATTCATTCATTTAATAAAAATAAATTAAGGGGCTTAATGGGACCAGGGTTCTTCTAGATACCAGAAATACGATGAAACACAGAGCATGACTTCTGCTCTCTGGAGCTTACAATCCAGCTAAGAAAAAAGTCATTACAAGTGCTTTGAAGAAAGTACAGGGTGCATTAGGAGCAAAAGGTCAATTACCCAGGCTGTGGTTCATTCTGATTTCTTGATTTTTCTTACATTTAAAAATTGAACAGAGAAAGTGAAGATACAGGAAAGTGAGGAAAGAAAGCTATATTAAATGATGGTATGCATGCATACATATCTTTCAGAAAAAACATTAGTCAGTCAAATAATTGAGGTCCATTCTCTCAGTCTACCTCCCTGGAAGGGAGTGGTATTCATGATGCCCCCCACCTCTCACTATGCCCACCTTATACCCAAACCCTTAGAGTAGGGACTGGTACGGAAGGAATGACAATGTGGAAATGGAATCCACTGGGTTTTTCACCTTTCAAAGGAATAAAACCCGGTTAGTGAACTCCTGAGTGGAAATCAGAGGGAAGAGCAGGGTAAGAAAGCCATGGCCTTGTGAGGAGCAGAGTTCAGGGTCTAATTCTTGTTGCCTTATCAGTCGCTGATTATACCTGCAGGGAGAGCTGATTATATCAACTGAGTACAGCGCTGGGGAACTGGAATGCCTTGGCTACTTTACATTGACCTGGAAAATGTCAGGGTAAATTACAGAAGGGGAGCGGAGAGTAGGTAATCGTCCTTTTAGAAGTCTCAACGCTTTGTGGATATTAAGTTGTCACCAATTCACTAAGGATGGCTTGTGGATGGGGTGAGGGCTGAGGGCAAGATTCAAGGATTAAGGTCTTAAAACGAGACAGGCATCTGCACCCGCCGCAGTTTAAAAGATGTTAATGGTCCAGGCCGTTGTGGGAAATGATCTCAGACCAGCTGGAACCTTCCCCAAAGCCGCATTGTTTTTTCTTTTTAATTAGGATAGGTAGCATCTCCTTTAGAAGACAGAATCCTGCTCTGCGGCTAACCCCTCCAGTTGGCGGGCGGAGGCCAGCAGGCGTGTGTGCGGCCGCCCCCAGCGCCGCGGCCCCGGCTGGCGGGCATGAATCCTGCGCGCGCCAAGCGCTCCCTTGGAGTCCACGGGGCGCGCGCGCGCACACGGCCGAAGCGCGCGCTCCTGCACCTCGCGAGCGCGCTCCCCCCTCCTTCCCTTCCCGCCCCACGCGCAGGTCTTCGGCGCCCCCGCCCTCCCCGCGCTCCCACAGCCAGAACGCCGCTCAGCTGACCGGCGGGCGCCAGACGCCTCGGCTTCCAGTTCGCAAGCGCAGCTACGGCGGTGCGAGCCTCTCACGCCGACACTCCCCCTGCGCGCCCCTCCCCCACCCTGGACCGGCTTCGGGACCGACTGAGCGCGAGCTCGCGGCCGCTTCTCGGGCGCCGAGCGTGGAGCGAGGCTGCGGTGACGAGCGGCGGCTGCGCGGCCATGGGCGCGCCGGTGTCGCCCTAGGACAGGCGCGCGGAGACCGCAGCCTAGGCAGCGAGCCTTCCCGAGCGGCGGCGGCGGCGGCGGCAGCAGCGGTAGCGGCAGGAGCAGCTCGGCCGGGATGAGCGGCGCGGCGCCCGGCCCCGGCTCGGGCTCCTCCCCGGCCGCCTGCCGCTTCGCGCACTACTTCGTGCTCTGCGGGATCGACGCAGACAGTGGGCTGGAGCCCGACGAGCTGGCGGGTAAGGCCGGGCTGCGGCGGCGCGGGGGTCCCCTCAGGGACGCGAGGGACGCTGCGGGGACGCGCGGGAGGCGGGTTCTAGACAAAGTCGGCTCCCGGCGGCGCCCGCTCTCCATCCGGACTGGCGCTCGGGCGGCGATTTAATGACATTGTTATTTATTCCGCGTGCAGGGTGCGCTGCTGAGCCCGCGGGCGTCCTGCTGCTGAGGGCGCTCGCCTAGGGCTTTCGCCTCCCAGGCGCGGGGTTATTAATAACGGGGGCGGGGGCGGCCCCTAGGGCACGGCCCCCACCCCGCACGCAGGCCCCCTCACCCGCAGCTGCTCGCGGAGGCGGCGGGTGAGTCACCGGGCGCACTAACTCCCCGGCCTTGCTGCGATCCCGTGCATCCTACCTCCCTCCGCCTGGCTGCGAAGTTTCAGCCCTGGCACGTGACGCGGCGCTCAGACCCCTTCGGGGGAGGCGGCGACAGAGACCGCTGGGCGGCGGGCGTCGCGTCCACTGAGGCGGTGATGGCCCGCTGGGCGAGTGCAGGCAGGAGGCTGGTTGGACTTAACATCCTTGACTGTGTCGGGTCTGCGCCGCTTCCCGCCTCGCGTTCTGCGATGACGGTCGACTCACCTTTTGGAATCCTGTCTATTTGGCAGTGTCACGGGAGCTGGCGAGGACCTTTGGACGCTCGGGACTCGGCACGACGCTTTGTTGACACTGCCTACGCTGTTTCTGAGTTTAGTAGTTGGACATTCTCCCCTCAGTTGGGTGCACCGTGTGTTACTGCCTGGCTTTTCTTGGAGGAGCATCGTTGCCTTCTTTTTACTTATTTGATGGCGCAGTGCAGGGCTGAGCTGGGAACCGATACTGGGAAAGGGGCCGTTAAAGGATGATTGTGTTGAGGGGGGGCGGGAGGGATGAGTGCGCAGTGTTGAGAGGAGGCCGTGGAGGAATGACCGATTTCATTTTTCACGCTCCTTTATGCTTGCCTTCTTGGGATCTAAATCTTGGTTTTTTGTTGTTGTTGTTGTTGCTAATGGGTGACACAAGTGACATCTATCGCCTGAACTTTATCTGTGTCAGTGTCAAACACTTAGCTCATAGCCTTTCAGAACAGCTTGCTTTGGACATAGCATGCCTTATTGATTGCACTAATGTGTATTTTTGTTTTCTCTTTTACTTTTTTGGGAGTAGGAGAGGGGATTCAGAACAATGTATTAAATAATAAACAAACTAGACAAAAGTGTTCAGCTGTAAGGTCCACTACTGATCAACTCGTGTCTTAGCTAAGACAGTATCTTTTAAAGCCAGGCTCACAACAAAACATTTTCAACAAAAACTCTAAGTCTAGTTTTAGTTAAAGATTTTTTGGAAAAGAGGGATGAGTACCAGGTTTTTCTGTATGTGTAATTATATAGTCATGTTGTTTCTTCAATTAAAATTTCATGTACATATTAAGAATGGCTTTGTTAAGTGATAATGAAGTTAGAAAACATGTCTGCAGAGAGATTTGGAGAGATTCCTCTTTTGGGATTGAAGGGATTATTTTATTTTTCTAGAATCTTTTCTTCCCTAAACTTCGTAATCGTTTGTGGTACTGGATCACTTGGAGGCCTTTTGTCAGTAGTGATGATGAAAGGAAAAAGCCTGTATTTTTTCCTTATCTGTTTCCAATCTATATGCCTAGTAAAGCTAAAACACCTGTAGATGGGGCCTGGGACTCTTCAGGCACAGTGCAGATGGCTTTAATAAAATTAAGTAGTAAAAAATTAATTTTTAATTCATTTTTTAGACACCAACTGGCTTCTCATTTTGCAGTATTATTCATGAGTGTGGATGATTGAGATTTCTGCCCCTCATAATATTTGGCGTTTTGAAGTACTAATCACTTCTGCCTGATAATATTTCAGTACAATGATTCATTCACCAAATAGTTTTGAAAGCCTTAAGGTGTGGATTGTGTTATAGGCACTGGGGACAGCTATGAACAAAGCAGTCAAAAATCCCTGCCGTCATAGTGCTTACATTCTAGTGTAAACAAAGAATGAAAATACAGAGTGCCAGATGTCAGTGAGTGCTATGAGGAAAAATACAGCAGGGAAGTGAGACTAGGGTAGTGCCAGCACAATGGTGGGATGGTGGGGTTGCAGACTTTAAATAAGATGGTTAGGGAAGGCCTCAGAAAAGGTGATCTTAGAACAGAGCCATGAGGGAGATGAGGAAGCAAGCCATGAGGATTGTCTTGGGGAACAGCATTGCAGACAGTACATGCAAAGATGAGGTGGGAGAGTGCCTAGTTTGTGCAGGTAACTGTAGGGACGCCAGGGTGGTTGGAGCTAAGTGGGGAGGAAAGTAGTAGATATGATCATAGAGAAAGGGTAGGGAGATTGTGTAGGGTCTAACAGACAATTGTTGAGCTTTTACTCTGAGATGGAAAACTACCAGGAGGTTTTGAGCAGTGGAAAGATAAGATTGGAAAGATTTGATGCACTCTCTGAAAGGATTGCGATGGCTCTCTTGTTGATTAGACTATGTCAAGGGCAAGGTTAGAAGCAGACCAGTTAGGAGGCTCTTTTTCATTATTTGAGGTGGGAGGTGTTGGTGGCTTGGATTAAAGCAGTAGCAGTGAAGTGGTAAGAAACTGGATATATTTTGGAGGTAGAGCCAGCAGGACTTGCTGATGAATTGGATATGGTATTCATAGTCAAAGAAAGAGATCAAAGATGATTCTAAGATTTTTGGCCTAAACAATTTTAAACATCTCTATTTACTGAAATAGAAAGATGGATGGAGAAGCAGGCTGGAGATTAGCTCAGTTTTGGATGTATTAAGTTTGAGGTACCCATTAGACATTCAAATGGAGATGTCAGGTAGGCAAGGCATCTCTCCCGCAGTCAAAATTTATATATAGACATGAGCTGAAAGCCATGAAATTGGATGACCCAAGGAGTGAGTATAGATAGAAAAGAGAAGAGGCTCAAGGACTGAATCCTGGAGATACTCCAACATTCAGAGGTGAGGAGGATGAAGAGGAAACAACCAGAAAGTGCGGCCAGTAAGATGAGAGGTAAACAAGAGAATGTAGTATCATGTTCTCAACTAACAATCTTCTTGACTGTTTGCACAGAGCTACATTTGAGGATGAGGAAACAAGGCCAGTGAGTTAGGCAAATTAGTCAGGAGGTTATTTTCTGTTTTGCTGCATTAATTTCAAAGTTAAATATAGTTAAGTTTCTATTTTACTTTTATGGAACTGATCTATTTTTATCACACTGTTTCTTAGCAAGTTGTCACCCTGCCTGTAGAAGGTCTAAGTTGACTTCTATTAAACATAAATTTTACTCATTGCTTTACAGATTTTTTTTCTTAACATATACATGTCCCTAGGATTCATGCTTTGCAGGTGGTGGGGCATTGAAATAAAATTAAGAACACAAATCATATGATGAAGTAATAGATAGACTATTACTATAGTAATAGATAGATAGACTAAGACCTTATGATAAAGTTATCAGGGCTTTAGATCGATTTTTAGACACTCCTCCCAGTAAAGGTTAGCTTTACCGACAGTGGGAAAGATTTCTTATATATATATGTGTGCGTATATGTATATATATATACGCACACATATATATATAATCATATATATATACATATATATACACATACAGATATACTGGTACTTCCTATTGTCCTTTCTTTAGCTCATCGTAGCTGTTGTGCTTTTCCTATTCATTGTATATTTTTAAAATGTACTGTATCCATAAAAAAGTCCTTTTGATATTAAAGTAGAAATATTTAAATTTTATTTAAGTATTAAATATATGAAAAGGATTTCAAATTGGTTTTTGCATAAGACAAAAGGAGGTGTAAACAGAAGTTGTTAGAATTAGTTGACATGAAGGCAGACGACATTTTGAAATTTTCTTTTATGTCTCTTACTCCCTCTAAGACCTAGCTGTAGGAATTTACATGGCTTGATTTACAGCAACAAATCTTTTAGGCAATTAGAAAAATGAAGGACCTTTATTTGAGTAACATAAATACGCAAGCCCCCAGAGGGGCCTTACGGTCTTTGCCCTCTCTCTTTCATAGAACCGTATACACAGTGTTTAATAAGTGAATGAGTATAAAGTTTACATATGAGTCCACAAATTGTGTGGTGACCAGAATATTTTAAAGCATTTCAGTGGTGGGGCACCTGGGTGGCTCAGTCGGTTGAGTGTCCAACTTTGGCTCAGGTCAGGAGCTCACAGTCTGTGAGTTTGAGTCCCGCGTCGGGCTCTGTGCGGACAGCTCAGAGCCTGGAGCCTGTTTCAGATTCTGTGTCTCCCTCTCTCTCTGCGCCTTCCCTGCTCACACTCTCTGTCTCTCTCTCTCTCTCTCTCTCTCTCAAAAATAAATAAACGTTAAAAAAAATAAAGCATTCCAATGGTAGCATAGATTCAGTTCTGCTGAGGGATACTGAAGTATGACGGGTGCAATCCCTGTCACAGGCCTTTGTTTAGATATCTTCCTCGGTGCCTCTATTTATTTTTAGCTTTGGTTGTCTTGGGTGTGGTTTCCAGAAGAGCTTTGAGGCAGTGAAGACTATGGTCTAAATTCAAATACAGTTAACCCTTGGTTAGGAGGGCTGAACCCCCCTACACAGTTGAAAACCCACATATTATCTTTTGACTCCTCTAAAACTCGAGAAAACTTACCGATAACATAGTCAACACACATTTTGTACATTACATGTATTATGTAGTGTATTCTAACAATAAAATAAGAAAGAAAAGAAAATGTTATTAAGAAATGTTATTGTAAGGAAGAGAAAATACATTTGCAGTACTATGCTGTATTTATTTTTTAAAATCTGCACGTAAGTGGACCTTCACAGTTCAATCATGTGTTGTTCAAAGGTCAACTGTACAAAATTTAGTTGAGACTGACAGTATGATGCCATAATAGTCCTGGAAGGGACCTCGGACATCATTTATCAGGGAAGAAACCAAGGCTAGAGATTAAGGACCCTCTCAAAGAACACATTTGACTGGCAGCAGACAGACAACTAGAGCCTGGTTCTTGTAGTACACTACTAGGCTCCATAGTTATTTTATTTAAGTTCAGAAAAAAGATGAGCTTGACTTGAGTTTAGCAAGCATTTCAGGCTTGCCTTTATTCCAGACTACATGTCATAGTTAAGACTGCTAAAGTATGACTTTAAAAGCAATGGCCTCATGTACAGGCTTGGGTGGGTTATAGAGCTGCCCTGATATGACCACCATTGGAGGTATCTTGGTTGTTATCTGTGTTGACATTATTAATCTTAAAAATAAAGCCGCCAAGTTATTTTACCAGGAAAAATGGGTTTATTCAGGAATAGCAGAGAATTGTAATTCAGGACATGCAAGCTACAGCAAAACCATAGGCAAGTCTGGAGAAGAAAGTAGAGTACTCCTCTTTTACAAAGGAAAGAGGGGAGTCGGGGAGGGCCTCTTATAAACACAAAGTCCATTGGAGTAAACTGGGAATTCAAAGTGTGGTGGCTTTGCAGTGTCACTGAATTGTAACAGTCTCTTATTGGGTGGGCTGTTGCCAGGCGAGGAGAAGACCTTTCTTCCTTCTGCTGAGGCAGTATTTTAGACTTGCAAGATCTCTTTCTGTTGGTTCTGCAATCGAAAAAGTGTGGACAAAGGAAGGTATGATTGTTTGTGAAACCATAATTAGAGCTGGATGCACAGGCAGAAGCCAGAGTCCAATCCTGGCCTGATACTTAGGACATCTGTGGGCTTCAGTGTTTTCATCTATTTTGAATGGGTAAATGAAGTGACTGATTTCTGAACATACCACCCCTCTCTTTCATGAGCCTGAACTTGTTTTTGAGTGAAAAAACTAAATATATCTATTTAAAAAAAATTAATTCTAGATGACATAGAGTAGACTTCACATAGTCAGTGAAGCAACTGCCTTCAGCTCAGGTCATGATCTCATGGTCCATGAGTTTGAGCCCAGCATTGGGCTCTGTGTTGACAGCTCAGAGCCTGGAGCTGCGTTGGATTCTCTGTGTCTCCTTCTTTCTCAGCCCCTCCCCTGCTCCCACTCTGTCTCTCTCAAAAATAAATAAACATTAAAAAAAATTTTTTTTAATGGCATAGTGTACAAGAACTGATATATACCACATATGCCACATGAGGACTGATTGAGAAATTAAAATTTCAGCCAGAGGGGTGCCTGGGTGGCTCATTCGGTTAAGCACCAGACTTCAGCTCAGGTCATGATCTCACGGTTTGTGGGTTTGATCCCCTCGTGGGGTTCTGTGCTGACAGCTCAGAGCCTGGGGCCTGCTTCAGATTTTGTGTCTCCCTCTCTCTCTGCCCCTCTGCCATTTGCACGTGCATGTGTGTGTGCTCTCTCTCAAAAATAAACATTAAAGAAAAATTTTAAAAATTTCAGCCACAAGGAAAGGGAAAAAAAAGGTCTATGCAGTTCCCTTTATAGGAAAGGTGCAGTTTTTTTTTTTAATTTTTTTTTAACGTTTATTTATTTTTGAGACAGAGACAGAGCATGAATGGGGGAGGGGCAGAGAGAGAGAGGGAGACACAGAATCGGAAGCAGGCGCCATCAGCACAGAGCCCGACGCAGGGCTCGAACTCACGGACCGTGAGATCGTGACCTGAGCTGAAGGCGGACGCTTAACCGACTGAGCCACCCAGGCGCCCCGGAAAGGTGCAGTTTTTAATGAGCTTTTTGAAATATTATATCAGTTCACAGACTCTCAATTACTATCTATATTGGTTCTTAGGGAGCCAGGGACCCCTGTTTGAAATCACTGTATTAGATAATCTCTAGAAGTCTGTACTAGCAGTATACGTGACACTGCCAGTTATCCACAAAATAGGCAGTGGGATCTAAGAATAATTTTTTTGGCTTAAAATTCTTCAGTAGCTTCCTTTGTATTTGGATTAAGATTCAAACTCTTTACCCTGTGTCTCAGTTTGTTCAGGCTGCTATAACAATACTATAGACTGGGTGGCTTGTAAATAACAGACATTTATATCTCACAGTTCTGGAGGCTGGGAGTCCAAGTTCAAGATGCTAACAGATCCTGTGTCTGGGGAGGGCCCTCTTCCTGGTTCATAGATGGCCCTCTTATGTGGAAGGGCTGAGAGAGCTCTCTGGGATCTCTTTTATAAGGGCATGAGTCCCATTCATGGGGGCTCCACCCTCATGACCTAACCATTTCTCACAGGCCCCATCTCCAGATACCATCACATTGGTATTAAATTTCAACACACAAATTTTGGGAGACACACAGATATACAGCACCCTGGTTTGCAAAGCTCTTCATGATCTGGTCTTTACCTACCTTTCCAGCTTTTTCTGACTGGATCATTCTTCCTGCTGTGTTGGTTTTCTTGAAGGTCCTTAAAAACAGCAAGCTGTTCTTGTCTTATGGCCTGTTCATCTTCTCTCCTCTCCCGGGAATCCTCTTCCCCTAGACCAGTATTGTCCATTATAAATATAATATGAGACACATATGTAGTTTAAAATTTTTAATAGCCACATTCAAAAAAAGGTAAAAAGAAACAGGTGATAATTAATTTTAATGGTGTATTTTATTTATCTAGGGTATTATTTGAGCATATAATCAACATGAAAATTATTGAGATATTTAACATTCTTTTTTTTCTTACTAAATCTTAAAAATCTCAAAATCCAGTGTATATTTTACCTCATATCTCAGTTTGGACTAGCCATGTTTCAAGTGTTTAATAGCCACTCGTGGCTGGCTACCCTCTTGGACAGTGTAGCCCGACATCTTGGCAAGATGTGCTGCTTCTCCTCATTCAGGTCTCTGCACAAGTGTTACCTCCTCAGAGTTGCCTTCTCAGGCCATCCTGTATAAGATAGTGTCCTTCTTTCCCCTGCTTGCCCCACTCTTGCCAGTAACCCTGCTTTATTTTCCTCATAGCACTAATGGTTCCTGGCAATATATTGTAAATGCATTTATTTACTTCACCTTCTTTCTCCTTTTGATGTTTTTATTTTTGAGAGCAAGAGAGAGCGTGAGCGGGGAGGGGCAGAGAGAGAGGGAGACACAGGATCCCAAGCAGGCTCCATGCTGTCAGGGCAGAGGCTGACCTGGGGCTCGAACTCAAGGACTGTGAGATCATGACCTAAGCTGAAATGAAAAGTTGGATGCTTCACTGACAGCCACCCGGATGTCCCATGATTAATTCTTCAAAAAGGTATTTTTCAGTTTTGGGGTGAGCTACTAAAGTTTCTTCTTTTTTAAACAATATTTATTTAGGGTACCTGGGTGGCTCAGTCAAACATCTGACTTCAGCTCAGGTCATGATCTTGGGGTTCGGGAGCTCGAGCCCCACATTGGGCTCTGTGCTGACAGCTCAGAGCCTGAAGCCTGCTTCAGATTCTGTGTCTCCCTCTCTCTCTCTCTCTCTCTCTCTGCCCCTCCCCCACTCACACTCTGTCTCTTTCTCTCTCTTTCAAGAAAATGAATGAACATTAAAAAAATTTTTTTTTAAATTTTTTTTTTGACGTTTATTTATTTTTGAGACAGAGACAGAGCATGAACAGGGGAGGGGCAGAGAGAGAGGGAGACACAGAATCTGAAACAGGCTCCTCCAGGCTCTGAGCTGTCAGCACAGAGCCCGACGGGGGGCTCGAACCCACGGACCGTGAGATCATGACCTGAGCCGAAGTCGGACGCTTAACCGACCGAGCCACCCAGGCGCCCCCAAAAAAATTTTTTTTAAAGTATTTATTTATTTTGAGAGAGAAGGAGCTCAAGCAGGGGGAGGAGCAGAGAGAGAGGGGAGAGAGAATCCCAAGCAGGCTCCAGGCTCTGAGCTGTCAGCACAGAGTCCAGTATGGGGTTTAGTCCCTCAAATCATGAGATCATGACCTGAGCTGAAATCAAGAGTCAGATGCTTAACTGACTGAGCTACCCAGGCGCCCCTAGAATTTGTTAGCCTATTAGTTCTCTCTTGACATAAACTGTGATGAATAAATGAATAACCTTTTTTTAAAAAACAGCTTTATACAAACAAGTATGCAGGTATTAGCAAGGTTTTTTTGCTCGTTTTTGTTTTTTAAGCATATAACATGTCTTATTTATTTAAAAACTAATGCCAGGTGATGAGCACATAAATGGTGGCTAGTGTTTATGAAATTTTAGAAAGTGGTTGTACTAAAGATCAGTTGTAGCTTCCATTGTGATTTTAGAGGAATATCTTAGGAAATTGCGTTCATAGTTTCCTTCTTCACGAGCATCCCATATCAGTTTTGGATATGGTCAGCCAGGACAGTTTCTTTGTTTCTCTAAAGTTTTTGTCTTTATTGTAACCTGCATAATGTTCTGTTCCATCTAAGACTTGACTTGTTGAAATGGCACCATGTAATGACCAAAAACTTGCAGTAAGACTGTCTTTTCCTCTTTACTTTTCAAACAAAATGAGTGTAAGGAGCTAAGAAGTGAGAATTCTAGGAATAAAAGTGGAAGTATTTTATATGCTGCTGGAATAGCACATCATGAGGATAAAAACATGAAACAGTTGCTTTCTTAGACATCCCTGAGCCTTTTCCAAGAATCCGTGACTTCGACTAACTTTATTCTAAATTAAATATTATAACTGTTCTAGTTAACATGAACATTTTGAGTTAATACCTTACATTTTTTTTTTATAAACTTCTATATGTCACTGGTACAAAGCTATTTTTGAAATAATGTTTTCTCTAAATGACTTTCAAAGATATGTGTTAGCATTAAGTCGGAAGGCGCTCTAGGAAGTCACCTTTATACAATGAAGCTATGAAAATAGCTAACATTTATGGAGTCATGAATTGTGGTTGGTGATTTATAAGCATTATTTTTAGTCTTCGTAATAACCTGAAGGTATCATTTCCCTCATTTTATAGATGAGGAGGCTGAGGTTCAGTGAGGTGTTCCCCAAACTCACAGAGACCAAAAACTGGGATGTATCCCAGCCTCTCTGACTCCAGCATATGCCTCTTCCACTGTGCCTTGCTGCTTCTCCAAATCATCTAGACCAGCTATCCTCAACTCCTAGGTGGTGACATATTAGTGGGCCTGTCTTTTCTGAGCTGAGTCACAGTAATTATTAACAGTAGTTGAAATACTGAGGCTGTAAATGATACGTTTAAAAATAAGTGGAATGAAAAAAAAAATAAGTGGAATGGATTCAAGGTCTTCCCTCTAATGACGCCATTCTCTCTCAGTTCCATTCTTATGTGCTTTTTTGGATGGAAGAGAAAGAGGTGGCATTTTATGCACCACGACAGTCATTGTGTATAGCCAACACATAATGGGAAATATGTGTAGTTAATGCTGCTGCTAAGCTACTGTTACTGATGAGCTGTGAATAGTTTTCACATGTTCGTACTCTCTTAGGAATACCACTACAAAAGTATTCTTACTTGCTTTCCTTCCCTGTAGATTAAAAAAAATTTTTTTTGTTCATAATCTGAGGACATACATGGGAGTATGTTTTTCAACACTTAGGCTGATCTAGACTACTAGATACTTGTAATTTCAGCTCTGCTGTGAGGACCAGCATGCTGAATACTTCGGTATTGGTCTAAACTGTGAAACCCAGTTTAAAGATATTTTTCAGTAGTCTGTCTAGATCTCAGAGGCCTTGTGATGTCAATCCATCTGTTTTATGTAATTTTCTCCTGGTCAAACCTGGAGAATCGGGTTTCTGCTTTGAAGAGCATGTTTTCTTGCCCTTTCCTGTCGTCCTTTTTTCTGAGTACAGTACATTCTTATAGTCATTTATTAACACAGGGAATTTTTCTATAGTTTGAGGAAACATGGTAGAAGTGATACATAAGGTTCTGAGAGTCTTAATTCTTCTGTACAGTTTGGCATAAATTTGCTCAGACCAGGCTTTTTGTACCTTCCCCGCACCCCCCCCCCCCCCATCCTTTCTACAAAGATCGCCCTTTCACCTTAGTCCTTATGAAGTCACTACCTATTGCTTTTTTGGTTGTCTCTTTATATGAAGAAGAAGAAATATTCTTTTTTTTTTTTTAATTTTAATGTTTTTTTAAAATTTTTTTTAATTTTTAATTTTTTTATTTTTGAGACAGAGAGAGACAGAGCATGAGCAGGGGAGGGGAAGAGAGAGAGGGAGACACAGAATCCGAAGCAGGCTCCAGGCTCTGAGCTGTCAGCACAGAGCCTGACGCGGGGCTTGAACTCACAGACCGTGAGATCATGACCTGAGCCAAAGTCGGACGCTCAACGGATTGAGCCACCCAGGCGCCCCAGAAATATTTTGATCAAAATCTCCAGTGTCATCTTGGTGAAGAGTTGTTAATGTCTAAGTAGATCTTCCAGTTACTTCATCCCAGCAGAAACTGGGCAGAGTTTCTGATTTCCCCTGGCTTTTCAGGTTTAATACTTTGTTTCTAGTGTACCTTTAGTTTCTTTCCTTTGTCTTTTCTCATCCTTCTTTGAGGAAACAGGGACAATTTGCTAAACAATATTCTTTCTGTATGCTAAATTTATATCATTTTTTTTTTTTTTTCCTTTTTGCTGTAGTTTGGGACTAAAATAGCAAGGAGGGATTATTACCTCCTAGGCAGATAAGACAGGAATTGTTTTGAAGGGGAGTAGCATCTTGGACTCCTGTATGATTCCCTGACATGGAAGTCTTCCCTGTCACAAGACTTGGCATTAGCGTGTCAAATGGAATTTGAGGAGAATCAGCTACAGACTTGGGTTGGAATAATTTGAGCAGCAGAAATTTAGGACCAGTTATAGGCTTAAAGTTTATGGATGATTCACTTCCAGGACCACAGTGTTTTGTTTTATTTTCTAGGTTACTTTCTCTTCACTTCAACTTTAACCCTAACCTTTGAAGAAATTTAAATGGCTGGGGTAATAAGATAACAGATTGTTTAAGAATGTTCCCCATCTCCTGTCTCAAGTGTATTCTTTTTCTTAATAAACTTTTGTCTGGCTTTTAAAATGTTCTGGCTCAGCTCCAGGGAAATGAGCTTTCCAACTTGACTTCATTTGCTTTGTGCCATTGTTCACAAGAACAATGACTGATTTCACAGTTTATTAAAACACAAGCATTGGTACCATTGAGGTGAGTATGCCAAAATAGGTTATTTTGTTTAGTTGTTCTCACTCCTGTCTGGCAGTGCTTATTTTTTCCATTGGCAGTTCTAGCTACCATTTGATTTAAAATAAATATAAGAAAGCTGTGTGTGCTCAAATGTAATATTTTGTGTACTCCTCACAGTGAAGGATGGACGGGCTTCAATGTACTGTGAACCACTTGTAAACTAACCACTTGTAAACTGTCTTGTCCCTGGTGGAAGGGGTCAGTGGGGAGAGAGTATGGGAGGGTGGAAGGCCGTCGAAAACCCCACCTCTTATTCCAAAAGTCCTCTTTTCCTGATCTTTTGATCGATCTCTCTGTCTCTCTCTCTCTCTCTCTCTCTTTTGTACTTGGAACACAGATTTTATGGTTAGAGTGTGAGAAATTGTGCAGAGATATCCAGACAAATGTCCTAGAACTTGGAGCCCTCAGATTTAATAGCCTGCTGGAGGAGTCATTATAAAGTCTCCAGCACAAATGCTGCACTGACTGAAAGTTTAACAAAATCACATTCATTCTTCCCTGGAAGAGTGAAAATTTAGATTTTTCTGAATGTGGCCTAGGACCACAAGAAGTAGACATACTTTGTTGAATCATTAGGGGGCAGAGGCCTTGATGTGAACTGTCTGTTGACATGTATGCACATTTAGTATTTATTTCTCTGCCCCATTGAACTCCGTTGAATTCGTCAGGTGACAGCTTTTAACTGAAAGTCAGTCTTTGATGGACAGCTGAAGCATTGGTGTATGTGTGTGAGAGATTTGTTTTTTTTTTTTTCTTTTTTTAATATGTAGGGGAAAGAAGTAACTTCTTAAATTCCTTGCTTTTAAAAATAAGAAATTCTTTTTGAAATACAGATTCGCTTTGGGACTTAAAGGAGAATGTAAATGGTTGTATTATTTTAGTAAATACAACTGAATAGCTTTTGACCATCTCCTGAAATGAGATACAGTCTCCTCTCAAGTGTGGGAACTGTTTTTCACCCTGTTCCCCTGTTCCCTGACCTCTGCCTTTTGACCCTGCTGCTTTGTGATGAGATTATGGGCCTTTGAGCTTTTCCTCAATGTACCCAAGTTTCCTTACACAGCAACATTAAAGCTTTATGCTTTCTTAAAAGATGTTCTTAGAATTGAGGAGAACATTCAGATTTAGTTGTAGACATGCGTTTTTTCTTTAAATTTTTTTCTTTAAGAAGTCTATTTTTTTCTTAACATTTTCCAGAGTATCTATATATTCTCTAATAGGAACTTTGAAGTTTTGTGGGTGTGTGTATGACTAAATATGTTTTTTATTTGGAATAAAACTTTGTAAAGTAATGTTGCTTATTTAGGGAGAGGCCAAAAATTACAGCTTTCTAGGATAAGGAAACCCAAGAGAGACCCTATTTACTCCCCATTGTTGTCTGTTTGGAATGAAAAGTTAAAATCTGGATTCAGAGGGTATCATGCAAGAATAACAAATTGAATATTTTCAGAGAAAATCAACCCTTTAACCTGCTTATTTGATACTAAATGCTTTTTAGACACCTTATTAGATGCCTAAAATAGAGTAGGAAGAGCATCAGGGATAGACAAAAGGAGATCATTTGATTTTGCTACTTGTTGGTAGAGCATATAGGTTTGTTTTTTGTTTGCTTTTTTAGACAGGATAAAATTAGTGTCAAAAATAAAATGTTGGGGATGATCTATTTTATTATTGTTTTGCATACTATCTTTAGGTTTACCCAGAAAACTAAGCATTTGCTGTTTCAGACATTTTAGTAGAACTTTCTGAGGAATGTCTGTTTTACACACTGAAATGTTCCACCAGAGGTGAAGATAAATAAAATAATTGGTTTGAATTAATAAAAGGCAGTAAGTGCTTTTTAAAAAGTTGTGGCATTAGAGGGCGCCTGGGTCGCTCAGTCAGTTGAATATCTGACTCTTGATTTTGACTCATGATCTCACAGTCGTGGGATCAAGCCCCATGTCAGGCTGAGCATGGAGCCTGCTTGGGATTCTCTTTCTCCTTTTCTCTCTGCCCCTACCCCACTTGCACTCCCTCTCTCTCAAAATAAATAAATACACCTTTAAAAAAATTAAAAAGTTGTGGCTTTTAAATTATAGAAGTACTATATGCTCATTTTAATGAGAACAATAAAAACAAAAATAAATAAAAACTAGAGAATACAGGATTACATTAAAGAAAACAATGAACACCTGTTATCCCAGAAGGGGTAGAATTTAAAATAAAAATAGAAGTTCTGATTTCTGGTCACTAATTAGATGCCAGAGTGACCATTTAACTGAAGTGATGTGGCTAAATGAGCTGAGCAATAATCCGAGAAACACAGTAGCATTTTTTTAGGTTGAAGTCATTGCCGCTGATTTAGTATATGACATCTTTAAAGATCTCTGTAAATAATTATTGATTGAAAGAGTGAATAAATAAATGAAATGGAGTTCTCTACCTCAGGTGTTTAATTTGAGGGATAAACATTAAATCCTTAGTACTTGACAACGCTTTCTTTTAACCAAAATGCTTTATACCACCAGGAATTAAAGTGAAATGGGAAAAGAAAGTAGCTTTGAACCCCAGGAGTTTAATGCTAAAATAATCTATTTTTTTTCCTTTATGGAAAAGAAAGGGGAAAGTGCCGATGACAAATGAGATGGGAAGACAGAGGAAAGAAGCTAATAAGAAAAAGAGGCAGTTAGTTCAGTGACAGATAAGATAAACTCTGGATTTTTGTCTTAGTGGGAATCTGATTTATTTGTAGTTATATAGCAGAATGGAAATATGTTTAGGTGGTATGAGATACCTCTGATGGAAAATCTGATTGTCTCCCTTCAGGTAGCAACCTGAGATGAGAGAATCATTTTAGGGAGGCTGAATCTAGAAGCAGCAGCAGATTTGACACTTATCCCTCAAAGCTCCCTGCCTGCCTCGTTGTAGAGGCTGTGTAAACATTTCATGGTTAGTGCTGGCACTAGCTGCAGAGAACACAGTGAATGTCTGCAGTTTTTCTTTTCATGTAGTGGAGTAATAATAAGAACAACGACAGTCTTTGATTGTCTGGCAGTGTTTTGGCTGTTGGTGCTTTTAGATCCCTTCTGTAAATGACTTTCCTCCTAAAATCCATTTATCGTGAACATATAAAACATCAAAAACATATGAAATATGTTTAAACCAAATGAAGACCTTAAGAAAGCAAAGAAGGGATATTTATCATAGTAATTGGAAAAACTTACACAAGGGCAGATGTGCCTCTTTTTCTTTATTTTTTAAATTTTTTTGCCTCTTTTTCTTTAAACTGTCAATTTACTGTTATGAATAGGACTTCTGTCAGTAATGACAGTGCATTCTAAAATTTTTTTGAGTAAATGAAACAAACTCTTCTAAAAAAGAAAAAAACTCAAAAAAGAAAGCACAAGAAAGAGAGAGAACCCTAGTTAGTTTTTATCTGGAGAGTTATTATTTGCATTTTTGTTTCTGTTTAGTTATTTTTTAGGATGGGCCAAATTGAGGTGGATTTTAGTTGCTTTAAGTACTGTGACTGGCATTGATCCTTGAAAACATTTTTGGAGCATATAGCATAGTAACTAAAGAAAGTAGAGGGGCACTGTGGAGAAGAAGGGGCTTATTTTTTCCCACATCTGTGTTCCTACATTTTGTTTCTAGGACCAAATGTACATGTTAGTCACTCAGAACAGATGTGTAGATTAGCCTGCTTTAAGTATTTCATGGAGTGGGAGATGAGTTGGGAAGACAGGCTGAATCTAGCTTTTGGATGATTTTTCTGTCAGAATGCTTCTTGTTATAGGTCAGAGAGGACCTAAAAAATAAAGGAATTTGGCTGGTTCACATAAGTTTTTTTAGGGGGTGGGATGTTCAGGTATAATTTGAACAGAGCTCTAGCTTCATTTCATTGCAGTTCTTTACGCTCTATCACCAATGCTGACTTCCTTTACAGGGTGCCTTCATTCCTTCATGGTTATAAAATGGTAGGGGTGCCTGGGTGTCTCAGTTGGTTAAGTGTCCGACTTCAGCTCAGGTCATGATCTTGTAGTCTGTGAGTTCAAGCCCTGTGTCAGGCTCTGTGCTGAGAGCCTGTTTCAGATTCTGTGTCTCCCTCTCTCTCTGACCCTCCCCCACTGATACTCTGTTTCTCTCTATCTCAAAAATAAATAAACGCTAAAAAAAATTTTTTTTTAAATGGTGACAGTACTTCACACTTCACATTTGCACATCACACCTTCCTTAGATTTAACTTTCCTCCTCCACTCCCCAGTCACATCATGAAACAAAAATCTGGGCTTTGCTATGATTAGACCCCTTTAGGTGACACTTCCCTGAGGCCCATTCTTAAAATATTGGTGTGGTGAGGAAGATGGGATTAAATGGACTGTTTAGAGACCAGTTTAGGATGAAAACTAGGGCTGCTTCACAATGGAAGGGGAAGGGAAATGGCTGCTAGGAACCAACCGGACTGAATGCCAGACTATGAACAATGCCCTTTGAGAGACAGAAAAGAGCCCCTAAAAGGTTTTGAACAAAGGGAATGTCATGCTCAAAGCTGTGCTTTAGGAATATTACTCTGGATGAGGGGTGTAGAGTGGAATTAAACTGGGGAGAAACTAAAAGTGCAGATACCAGTTAGGAAATTGTTATTTTGCAATTTTACTGAATTCATTTATTCTAATAATTTTTTGTTGGAGTCTTTAGGATTTTCTGTGTATCTTATGCCATCTGCAAATAGTGACAGTTTAACTTCTTTAGTGATTTGGATGTCTTTTTCTTGTCTGATTGCTGTGGCTAGGACTTCTAGTATTATGCTAAATAAAAGTGGTGAGAGTGGGCATCCTTGTCTTGTTCCTGGTCTTACAGGAAAAGCTCTTAGTTTTCCACCATTGAGTATGATGCTAGCTGTGAATTTTTCTTATATAATAGCGTTTATTATATTGAGGTGTGTTTCCTCAAATACACTTTGTTTATTGTGAATAGATGTGGAATTTTGTGAAATGTAGAAGACAGTTCTACAAAACAAACTAGAGGGGAAGGGCTTGAATTAGGATAGTGGCAGTGGGAATAAAGAAGAGAGGATGGATACAAGACGTAGGAGAAACATTAGATGAATTGATGCGGCAGCTTTATTGTATGTGAGGTTAAAGGGGAGATGAGACGCACATGACTGAGATTTTGGGCCCAGACAGCAGGGATATGATAGTGCCATTCATAGAAGGGAAGAACACAGGAGAAAATAAGTCTCAGAGGATGTTTAGGTCAGTTTTGAATTTGTGATAGTGATAATGCTGGTATAACTTTATTTTCCTTTACAGGAAGGAGAATTAAAACTGCTTTTTTTTGCATCTAGCCGTGGTAGTAGTGATTAAATGTTAAAGGGCATTTGTACAACAAATGGTGGAGCTAGAACTTGAATTCAAGGCTTCAGACCAGGAGTTCTGTGTTCTTTCCATAACGTGACACTTACCTCTATTTGTAGACATAACTCATGAATTCTTTCCCTCCCTTCTTCTCGCCCTCCCTTCCTTTTATTGAAGGAACCAAGAATGGGTGCATGTTAATTTACACGAAGTGTAAAAATTCTGTAATTAAGAAAAATATAGAAGCTGGCCAGATACAAGCTGAGACTTATTTTTGAATTAGGATAATTTGCTGGGCATTAATTAGTAAATAATTTACCTTCTTTTCTGCAATGCTTCAGTTTGTAGCTAAAATGCACATTTGTTCTGTGACAAGTTTTAGCAGCGCATTTGGAATGCATCTGTATTCTTCAGCTATGAGGCAGTAAACCATATGCTCTTTAACATTTTGGAGTTTGTACGGCAAACAACCATCTAACCAGTTGGAATGATTGCAGGTGCTTGCAGTGGGTTCTAGGCATTCCCACCTAGAATGTCCAGGTCATCTGTTACTGCTCTAGAACTGTGTGTGCCAATTAGCTGATAATGCATATATAGTGTTTACTATAGAGCCTGACTGGATGTAATTGCTCCATAAACATTAGCTATTATCTTCATAAACATAATTGATTAGAGGAAGCCTCAGATACTTTGATGAGATTTAAGGGGTTGATGGAACTAACTCTATTTCAGATGTTCCAAGACAATCCTTGGGGTTGTATCCTTTTTTACTGACAGATAATTTTATCCATTTAAAATAAAATAGGTAATACATTTATGTGGTATCATTTTCAGAAGGTAGAAAAAAATTATATTAAAAAGTGTATCTCATCCTTTTCCCTAGCCTTCCAGTTCCTTTCCCCAGACACACTTATAGTTATCACTTTCTTTGTGGATGTTTCTAGAGGTATTCTTTGTGTTCCGATATGGTTTTTTTTATTAATCTTAGATTATACTCTTTGAACTTTGATGTATTTCTCTTACCCATGTTACTGCCTTTTTACTTCACTTTATTTGATGATAATAATAATGAAGGTATTGCTCAAATTATATTTTTTATTTAAAGCAAGTCAGGGGCGCCTGAGTGGCTCAGTCATTTAAGCATCTGACTTCAGCTGAGGTCATGATCTCACGGTTCGTGAGTTTGAGCCCCGCGTCAGGCTCTGGGCTGACAGCTCAGAGCCTGGAACCCGCTTCAGATTCTGTGTCTCCCTCTGTCTGCCCCTCCGCTGCTTGCACACATCTGTCTCTTGCATTATCTCAAAAATAAATAAACATTAAAAAAATTTTTTTAAAGCAAGTCAGATACAGTCCCTAGTTTGCAGTCATGTTCAGAGATGTTAAATGAATTGTATAAGTTTACATTGCTAGTGGCAGAATTAGAACCAGAAGGAAGGTTCTTCTGCGCCCAAATCCAGGCTCCTTATTCATTACAGAGGAACTTAGCCATTCTCTTATGTGAAAGAGCCCACCTCCCTAATTTGATGGAAAGCAGTGCACTTATACTTAAAACGAATAATAGTAAACCTGTTACATGTTGACTTAAATCACATTCTAAATGAAAACAGGATTAACTTTGGGCCATTTTACATGGGAATCACAAATTTTGTTGACTGCCCATCTGTTTCCAGAGTAGGTTTTCTACATGTAGTTGACTAAAGGCATCCACATAAGTAAGACATATAAATTAGTCAAGAGGGCTCAACCACATAAATGTAAGAGGACTCCATAGATACACTCTTTTCTTTTTAGTAGGTAGTTGAAGGTTATACACATGTTGAATTAATAAAAGTTTTACTTAGAAAAAAACTTTATTGGGGGGGGGTGCCTTGGCAGCTCAGTGGGTTAAGCGTCTGGCTTCAGCTCAGGTCATCATCTCACAGTTCATGAGTTCGAGCCCTGCATCAGGCTCTGTGCTGATAGCGTGGAGCCTACTTCGGATTCTTTCCTCCTCCCTCCCACCCTTGCCCCTCCCACCCTTGCCCCTCCCCTCCTTGCCCCTCCCCTGCTCATGTGCACACGCTGTCTCTCTCTCTCTCTCTCTCAAAATAAATAAACTTCTAAAAAAAAGTCTCTTTCTCTTAACACCTTCATTATAAATAGGCTTGTCAATAGAACTACTTGATTATGTTAGTTAACTATTCCTGTGGGACAAAGTATCCTGACATACAGTGCTCAAAACAGATGTTTATTATCTTGCATACTTTGTGAGGGTCAGGAAACCAGAAGCAGCTTAGCTGGGTGGTTCCAGCTCAGGGTTTCTCTTATAAGTTTACAGTCAAGCTGTTGGAAGGGGCTGCAGCCCTCCTAGGGCCTGGCCCAAGTGTGGCTGAAGCATCAGAGTCACAACCTGTGTGATTGTGGGCAGGCCTCTTTGTTCCTCACCACTTGGGCCTCTCCATAGGCTGCCTGCATGTCCTAATGGCATGGCTGCTGGTTTCCTTCAGAGCAAGTGCCCAGAGACAGAGAGAGGTCCGTGACGGAAGCCAACATCTTTTACAACCTAATCTCAGAAGTGGCATACCATCATTTCTGCCTTATGCTTTTGGTCACACAGACCACCCCTGCTTGGTATACTGTGAGAGGGAACTCCACAAGACTGTGAGTTACCAGAGGCAAGGTCGTTGAGAGCCATCTTGGGGGCTAGCTACCACACTGATTTGGGCAATGTTAAGGCTCTTAAACTTCTGATTTAGAACCTACAAACTTTAGGAACAATTTTTAAATAGAGTATACAAAAGCTGTAGTGGTGTGCAGGATTTTAAAGCAATTTGTATTTGCAGTAAATAATACAGATCTATTTTAGAGAAGCAGTACTGCAGAGTTTGAGCTTGGGCTCTGAAGCCAGACTGCTGTGGACAAGTTACTTCAATTCTCCTTACCTAATAGTAATAGTACTCTTAACTGCTCTTTGGATATGCTGGTCAAATGCTTAGAATAGTGCCAGGCACATAGGGGGTGCTCAGATGTGATGTTTATTATTTTTATTGTTAAAAGAACTTGAGAATACACGTGCACTCAGCTGCTTTTGTGTCTGGAATACATGGTACAACATTGGAAGTTGAGTCTGGAGAGCTAGGCAGTAACAGTGTGCTCTGGGAAGGATGGGCCTTCACCTCTGCTGGCTATGCATAGTTGATTTGTGTTTTTGCTGTTGCTTACCCTTGGCAATTAGTGTTTATTTTAAACTACTTTGTTTAAAAAGAAGTGGTTAGCTTTTGTAGCACTTTGTCCATTTCTGCTTCAGTAGTAACACCTGGATTTATGCTTCAGCCTCAGCAGTTCATGGCACACAGGTGTTCCTTTCTTTTCTCTTTTAAAAATTTTATGTAATAGTCCTAATTTGAAAGAGAAGTTATGATGGTATTGCTCTTTAAAAAAGAAAACGAAAATGAGAAAAAAAGGAATGAAAAGCGTTGTAGTGGAGGGGAACAGAAAAGTGCTTGATAAATTATGTAAGGAAGCATTTGGCTTTGGTCAGAAATTTAGTTGTTAGCCAGCTGTAAGCAAACCCATCTGGCACACTTTTCATTTATTCTTCTGAAATATTCATGGACTCCAGCAGTCCCTGCCTTGTTTCCATTAGATCCTCACATATTCTCATCTTCTGGTAGCCAGTCTGAAGTTACAGTGGGTTGCCCTTGTTTTGTTTCCTTCTTGCTGTCGGTGTAATCAATAAAGAATAGGCACTCAAGGAAAAGTTTATATATACTCAAGTTTCTTACAAAATAAGTTGTGGAGCAAATGAAATAATGTAAGATTTGAGAACAGTCAGTCACTACAGTGCATTATGCTTTAAAGTATTTGTGGTACTTTGAACATCTCTGAATTATGAATATCTCCTGATTAGTAAGCAGTACCCTTCATTTTTATTAAAGATATTTTATTTTGATTTAGAGACCATGTGATTAGTAAACGTAAATTTTTTAATTTATAAAAGACATTTGCATGTTTCTTGTTAAATCCTGGAGATCTTTTGAAATCAAATGATTGTAGATCAAGGAGATCATAAGTAATCCTTTTTTATATTTTAAAATTAACTTTTATTTCGGATCATTGATACTAGGATTATTATTTGGCATTCAAAAACAAGTTCTGAAAATTTGTCATATAAATTATTCTCAAAGCTCATGAAACTGCTGTTTTACTGAATAGTAACTTGAGATTCACCTGGTTTTTCCTACTTCTTTTTTTAAGAAGAAACTTGGCTACTATTTAGGAATGTCGTCGATGTTTAAATATGATTTCCTTCCATTAGCTCCCTGTTTTACATGAGAAGACAGCCCTCATTTTTTTTTAAAGGAGGTTGGCAGTTGTGTTCATACCAACTGCTGAGATTTTACCTAGTTGAGTGATAGATTAAGATTTTAAAAACAGTGGGGTCAGTCTTTTCATTTTTGTAGGTTAACATTGTGACAGCAATGTTGAAAACTAGGGGCTGTTTGTGTCAAATTTGTATGATACGGATTTTAATGTTTAAGTCGAATCTTCCTTTGGTTTATCTTTTTTTTTAGCTTTGGCTCTTTTGTCTGCTCTGGCTTTGCAAGATGAAGAAACATAATGTCTTTTTTGGGGTCAGTGCTTCCCAGAAACCTGGCTGACTCTAATGGTCAATAGGACCCATTTGCCACCTTTTGAACAAAGGATTTGAAGGCCTTGCAGGCTGCCCGTCTGTCTTGGGAAGCTTTGTGCAGCCAGTGTGCGAAAAGAAGTTTTATTGGCAGAAGCAAGCCTTTTCTACATAAGTGCTAAGAGTGTGTAAGATACAGTTTCTCTGTAAATACTTAAAGTGTATTTAGTTTTGTGCTGTGTTATAAGTCATCTGATTTTGTTCCCATGTTTAGGAAGAGATGAGTTGGACAGAATTAGAATTGAAGTTATTATGCAGTTTTTTTAGAGTTGAAAGAAGATGAAAATTAGTTGCTTGTATCACCTATTATTTCATTCATTTTATTTTTCTTGTAAAATTATCATTTCCCAAATCATATACAAGCCATTTTTTTTTTTTAATTAAATTTGGGAGTCATTCTGTAGTATAAAATGTGTGAACTCTTTACCCATGAGTACTTAATTTGCTATTTTGTCAGGTAGACTTTTGGGCACTGATGAGGTAGGGCTGGTCAGGTGTATTAACATTATTTCTAAGCATATCTTTCTGCCCTCTAACCTTAAAGCTATTTGAGGGAACCAGGTTAGCATGGTAGTTAAGAGCATGCGTTCTGGAGTTTAAAGTGCCTGAGATTAAATGTTTATTTATTTTTGAGAGAAAGAGAGAGAGAGAGAGAGAGGGAGCAAGCGAACACGGGGCGGAGAAGCTCCGAAGAGGGCTCCGCTCTGTTAGCAGAGAGCCATCAGGAACTGTGAGATCATGACCTGAGCTGAAGTGGGACACTCAGCCAACTGAGCCACCCACGCATCCTAAAGTACCTGAGATTACATCACAGTTCTGCCACTTGTTGTGTTGCCCCTTAAGCATTTTTTTTTTTTTTTTTTTAAAGTTTATTTATCTATTTCAAGAGAAAGGGAGAATTCCAAGCAGGCTCCACACAGGTAGCCCAGACCCTGAAACAGGGTTCCATCCCAAGAACCATGAAATCATGACCTGAGCCAAGATCAGGGGTCAGGCGCTCAACCAACTAAGCCGCCCAGGTGCCCTGTCCCTTAAATTTTCTGGGCCTTACTTTATTATTATTTCTAAAACAGGGACGGGGGCACCTGGGTGGCTCAGTCGGTTGAGCATACAAATTTAGCTCAGGTCATGATCTTGAGGTTCGTGAGTTCAAGCCCCGCATGGACTCTGTGTGATAGCTCAGAGCCTGGAGCCTGCTTCAGATTCTGTGTCTCCTCTCTCTTTCTGCCCCTCCCCGACTCGTGCTCTGTGTCTCTCTCTCTTTAAAAAATAAATACACGGGGCACCTGGGTGGCTCAGTCGGTTAAGTGTCCGACTTCAGCTCAGGTCATGATCTCACGGTCCGTGGGTTTGAGCCCCGCATCAGACTCTGTGCTGACAGCTCAAAGCCTGGAGCCTGCTTTGGATTCTGTGCCTCCCTCTCTCTCTGACCCTCCCTCATTCATGCTCTGTCTCTCTCTGTCTCAAAAATAAACACTTAAAAAAAAAAGTAAATAAATACACATTAAAAATAAAACAGGAATGTATTTAACTATAAAGTTGGTAGGTTGATAAGTAAGATAATGTACAATATCTGGGATACATAGGAAACAATACATATAACCTATTATTCTTAGCACCTTGTACAGTGCCATGCACATAATAGATGCTCGCTGCACATTTTTTGAAATGGGAAACTTCCAGAATATGTAGCCAGTGTGGTCAATATATTTGATAAATTTACTGAAAAGAAAAAGTTCTCATGTATTTGATATTTATACCTCATTTTGAGCACAGTCACCATACTTGAGGCCACATCTGCTCCTATCATGGGCCTATATAACATTAGGTGCTCAGTACATGATTAAATAAATTATTGATTTTTCATTTCCCCATTGAAATGTAAGTTTTTCCAGAAGAGACTCATAAATATGGAGAACAAACTGAGGGTTACTGGAGGGGGTGTGGGGGGGGATGGGCTAAATGGGTAAGGGGCACTAAGGAATCTGCTCCTGAAATCATTGTTAAACTATATGCTAACTAATTTGGATGTAAACTTAAAAAAATGAAAAATAAAACAAGTTAAAAAAATAAATTAAGTTTTTCTGTTTGTCACTTTATGCTAAACTGATTGTTTTTAGGTGTCTTTTTTTTTTTTTTTTTTTAATGTTTATTTTTTGAGAGAGAGAGAAAGCAGGAGCGGGAGAGGGGATGAGAGGGAGACACAGAATCCAAAGAAGGCTCCAGGCTCTGAGCTGTCATGAGGGCACTGAGCCTGACGTGGGGCTCGAACCCATGGTCCGTGAGATCATGACCTGAGCTGAAGTCTGACGCTTAAGCAACTGAGCCACCTGGGTGCCCTTTAGGTGTCTTTTTTGAAAACTGAAACTATGAATTCAGGAAGTCAGATGTTGGCTAATCGGATTTAAATGATGAGATTCTTTTTTTAAAAAAAATTTTAAACTAAGCATCAAGTCTCAGGTAAGGATCTTAGAGACAAACTGTTAAGGGTATATGGATCAGAAATTATTATTTAATATATTTGCATATGCCTGGAATTAGGGTATATTTTCTTGCTATTTCTCTGTTGCCATGTGTAGGTAAGGAAATGCTTTGCTATGCTTTAAATTGTTTTGTTTTCCCCCCATGACACTCTCACATTAGTGTGTAGCAGCTGTATGTTTATGACTCAGATAGAACCTCTGAGTATATACAGATTCTTTTTTGGTAACTGACCTCTTTTCTTCATCCTTTGTATATGGAGTTATCTTTTCAAGTCCCTAAACTTGAAACTTTGTCAAGTAGGGTCTTGACAAAAGGTTCTAGCTAATCCCTTACTCCATTTTCTCATGGGAATATTCCCTGTAATTCTAGTTTTTGGTTTTTTTTTTTTCTGCAGTCTTTGTTAGGTGAGATGAGGTCACCAAAGGTAAGTTCCGTGTGTGTGTGTGTGTGTGTGTGTGTGTGTGTGTGTGTGTAGGGGGGGCTCTGGTTGCAATTCAAATAGCATGGACAGAGTAGGCCTCACTCAGAAGTGATTTTTGAATAGAGACTTGAGAGAAGTTAGGGGAGTTAGCCAAGTAGATATTTGACATAAATGCCTTTTGGGCTAGGAGAACAGGAAGAGCAAAGGCCTTCAGTGGGGCCATGATGGTTTTTTAGTGACTTAAAGGAACCTTTAGGAGACTGGGAGAGTGAACAAGGGGGAAGAGTAACAGGGCAGAAGAGTTACAGGAGGTCAGAAAGGCCTTGTATTTTTGAAAGGGCTTTGGTTTTAACTCTAAGGGAGATGGGGAGGCATTGCAGGTTTGAACACAACACAGACCCCTGACTTACTTTTAAAAAGATAAATTTGGCAGTTGTATGAAGACTAAATTTAGAGGTACAGGGAGATTTGTTAGGAAGCTTGCAATAATCTAGGTAAGATATAATGGCAGCTCGGAACAGATGGTGAGATATGATCAGTTTCTGGATATATTTGGAAGATTGAAACAATAGGATTTCATTACAAGTGGTGGGGTGTGAATGAAAGGGGGAAATCAAGGGTGGCTGCAAAGATTTTGACTTGAGTAGCTTGAAAGATGGAGTTGCCATTGACTTAAATGGGGAAGACTGTGTTGGACGGGTTAGAGAAGGGGTGGCAAATTAGGGATTCAGTTTTGAACATGCTGAGTTTGAGATGCCTGCTAGATATCTTAGTCAAGAATGCAGTTAGGGGCGCCTGGGTGGCGCAGTCGGTTAAGCGTCCGACTTCAGCCAGGTCATGATCTCGCGGTCCGTGAGTTCGAGCCCCGCGTCAGGCTCTGGGCTGATGGCTCGGAGCCTGGAGCCTGTTTCTGATTCTGTGTCTCCCTCTCTCTGCCCCTCCCGCGTTCATGCTCTGTCTCTCTCTGTCCCAAAAATAAATAAAAAACGTTGGAAAAAAAAAAAAAGAATGCAGTTAGATGTAGGAGTTTGGAGTTAGAAAAGATTGAGCTGGAATTACAAATTACACATGTGTTTAAGTCCTTGGGACTAGATAAGATCACCAAGGGAGAGATACAGATTCAGAAGAGGAAAAGGGCCAAAGATAGCTCTTAGACATTCTAACATTGAGACTGTATCAGTAAAAGAAATAAAAAAAGAATAAGCACACTTAAAAAATTTTGGGCACAAAATTAAGAGGGCTTTTGTTTTTTGTTTTTTGTTTTTTTTGGTTTTTGAGAGAGGAGAGAGAGTGTGCTTGCGTGAGGGGCAGAGAGAGAGAGGGAGAAAGAGAATCCCAAGCAGGCTCTGCGCCATGACTGCAGAGCCCAATGGGGGGTTTGAACTCACGAACTGTGAGATTAAGACCTGAGCCAGACCAAGAGTTGGAGGCTCAACTGACTGAGCCACCCAGGCACCCTAATTATGAGTATTTTTAAAGGATATAATAAAGAAGATGGCAATAGCACTCAAAGTATCTTTTTCTTTCCCCTTTTTCTTCTCATAAAATTCTTAAATTTTTAAAATTTAGTAGTAAGCTTAAGGTCACAGTAAACACACAGCCAACTCTTTTTCTGGTAGATTAACATCTTTTGATTTTGTTCCTTTCACTACTTCATTGGTGTTCTTTTTTTTTTTTTTTTTTTTTTTTTTTTTAAGCTTGTTTATTTTGAGAGTGAGAGAGATGGGGAATGGGGAGGGGCAGAAAGAGATGGAGAAAGAGAGAATCCTAAGGAGACGACACTGTCAGTGCAGAGCCTGATGCAGGGCTCAAACTCACAAACTGTGATGGGGCGCCTGGGTGGCGCAGTCGGTTAAGCGTCCGACTTCAGCCAGGTCACGATCTCGCGGTCCGTGAGTTCGAGCCCCGCGTCAGGCTCTGGGCTGATGGCTCGGAGCCTGGAGCCTGTTTCCGATTCTGTGTCTCCTCTCTCTCTGCCCCTCCCCCGTTCATGCTCTGTCTCTCTCTGTCCCAAAAATAAATTTAAAAAAAAAAAAAAAAACGTTGAAAAACTCACAAACTGTGAGATCATGACCCAAGCTGAAATCAAGAGTTGGATGCTTAACTGACTGAGCCACCTGGGTGCCCCTACTTTATTGATGTTCTTAAATCTTTGATTAAACTTCTTTAATTGCTAAACAGATACTAATAAATGCTATCAGATTCTTATATTTCCATTATACTTCCATTAAACTGAACAGTGAAACAAAATACAGACAGAATATCCTTACTGCCAACAATATATTCATCTATAAATTCTGAAAATGATCAGCTATTGAGCACAGTAGGTTTTAAATTTTTTGCTTGTGTTTTTACTCCTTGCCTGAGATAATTCCAAAATATTTGTGTTCTGGCAACTTTATGTGCTTAAGCAGTACATCATAATGAATGATAGAAGGTAGCTGATATAGCTGATGGAAAATCCTTGCCAGTGCTTCCAATTAGATTAATGGATCTGATTCTGAACTAAAATATTGCTTAGGGGAGAAGGTGTCTTCCTTCTCTCCTTCCATTCTGTGTTCCCTGTTCTTAAGCTTGTCTTTGCATTTGATTTGTTGAGGAAAAGTATCTTATGGAGAGTACCTTGATTTGCCATTAGTTCATTTATTGTACTAATGGAAGAGTTCAAGTAAAATAGGTTGGAGATGGATTATTTTCCCTTTCCTTGGTAATAAGGATTATCTGTCAATACTAAGATGGTAGAAGGTTTGTTTTTCGTTTTTCACCTGTGGTTAAAATGTTTGTTCCAAATGATGTATTTACCATTGAATTAAACTGTATTTGGTGATTGAATGACTGATATTTTTAGGGAAGTATACTTTTCTCTTTCCCATATAGATAATGCTTCAACAGTGCTGAACAAATGACAGTCAAAAGAGTTTTAAAGCAATCCTAATGAAGGATGAAATGGTATTAGTTGCATTTGTTAATAAAAATCAATGTCAGACTATATGAGGTTTCTAGTTTGAAGAACCACAGAGTTTCAAATACTAAAATAAACTTTCAATTGCTAAATGGACGCATAGTCAATTCTTATTCATTAGATTGATTTGTGTCTGGGTTTTTCTCTATAATTGAGCCAGTCCTTTATAAGGAGGGAAGTAAATGAAAGTTGATTTTAGAGCATTGTGCAAAATGTGTTTTTATCCATCAGTGTGAGTGTTTTTCTTGTTTTGTTCATGGAGTATGGGTTCAGAGAATTGTTAATACAATACCAAATTTTATTTACAGGGTCAAAATAAATCTTGTAAATAAAAGTTTGTGCCCCTTGGATACTAAAAGACTGGGAATTGAGTTATTTGGATCTTGCATCTAAATTTTTGGAGTTCTAGGAAAAATTTTATGTTAGACTCAGGAGGTCTTCAAGTTTCCATAGATCAAGGAACTGTGGTTCGGTTTTCTTACTTTGCCATTCTTTTGGTTTCACTGGAATAATCTTTGATGGGAAAACTGAGAACTCATGTCACTGGGAAGTGTCACCAAGTGCAATTGCCTTTCACTCCATGCCCCAGAAAAAGAAAAAAAAAGGAGGTGCAGGGAAGCTGTGATCCATATTGGTACATCACAAAGAAGGAAATTTAGAACTGCTCTCTATGAGGAGTTACTAAGAAGGACAGTAAAACTTTGTGCTTTGTGATAAACGTCCATATTACTTGAGAAAGGACTCAATGAGTATAGTTACAGCTAGATTATCACCATAGTGAGCTCCTAAAACTGGTCTGTGTGGTTGGTTTTGTTCTGGGGGGTTAGTTTTTGAGAGAAAGAGAGACAGTGGGAGTGGGGGAGGGTCAGAGAGAGAGGGAAACACAGAATCTGAAGTAGGCTCCAGGCTCTGAGCTGTCAGTACAGAGCCCGATTTGGGGCTTGATTCATGAACTGCTAGATCATGACCTGAGCCGAGTCAGACACTTAACTGACTGAGCCACCCAAATGCCCCATTATCTTAACCTTTTAAAAGTCCATAATATAATTTGGAGATGACCCCATGTTAGATCTATATTATCCTTTTTTTTTTTTCTTTTTTTAAGAGAAGGAGAGAGAGGTAGAAAGTGTCAGCAGGGGAGAGGAGCAGAGGTGCGGGGAGAAAGAGAATCCCAAGCAGGCTCCACACTCAGCGTGGAACCCCATGCGGGTTTTGATCCCAAAACTGTAGGATCATGACTTGAGCCGAAATCAAGTTGGACTCAACTTGACTGAGCCACCCAGGCAGGCGCCCCTGCATTATCCTTTTAATGGCAGAACATCATATACTTTATGATGTACTTTTATTTATTTACATATTGTCTTCCTATAGGTTCTTAGATTGTTTCAAATTTTTTATTATAAATAGTATTGCACAGAACTTCTAGTAGGAAGATATTTGCACACATTTTGAATTATTTCCTTAGGTCACATTTCTGAGGGAAACTGCTGGTCAAGCAGCGTGTGTGTGTGTGTGTGTGTGTGTACACATATATTACCAAACTGCCTTCTGTAAAGGCTGTACCAGTTTACTTTTCTACCAGTATTGTTGAAGGAATAGTATTGGTTTTGACTTTTCTTTTTTACCCTCCACTGTGTATTTTGTTAAGAAGACATACTCCACTGAAAAATTCAGAATCTCTTCATTCTGTAAATAATAGGTTTCTTAATATTGTTCTGGAGAAACCTCTGGAATTCCCATGTGTCATAAAACTCTCTTCTGAAAATTAAGAATGGCTTCTTATGAAAGCCCATATGGCTGAAAAAAATTTTTTTAAACAATACAAAGATACCATAATTAAGGTAACATTTACCTTTTAAAATAATTTTAATCTAAGGTTTTATTCATAATTTTCCTTAGTCATAATTTTTTCCTTAGAATTAAGGGGAAAAGGCAGTGCTTTTTTAGTGTAACAAGAAGATTTGGTTATCATTGCTGATGGGGTCGGTGGTACATTTTAACTCATTTCTGAACTTTCCTACTGAAGCCACAATTAGAAAATGAGCCTGGCTTTCAGTATTGTGTTTATTGATCCAAGTTTTCAGCTGCACTCGATAATATATTCTCTGTATAAGGAGACTATAGTACTGACCTTTGAAAAAAATACATAGCCATTAATTAATTAAATTGGTCTCCTTGAAGGCACTCTTGCTGAAAAGGTCTGTCCTTTTACCCAAAGGAGGAAGAGGTTTGATTAATTTACAGATTCTGCTCTAGTACGTATTACAGTATTTGGGAAAATGTCAGGTTCTCATGAATTTAAAAATATATATGGGAAATTCATTTGTTAATTGAATTCATTTCCAGAAGGATGTGGTGGGAATCAGCTTTGTTGAGAGGCAGTATGTCATGTAAGGAAAAAACCCCTGGTCTCACAATCAGATACTCTGAATTTTATTCCTTTTGGGAGAGTCATTTAACCTCTTTAAGCCTCTGTTTTCTCAACTGAGTGGAGTAGTTTCAGCTGCCCTTCAAAAAATTTAATGAGGATGCCAGTTACCTAAGGATCGTATTAAAATACAAGCTGGATTAAAAAAAAAAAGGGGGGGGCACCTGGGTGGCCTAGTCGGTTAAGCATCAGACTTCGGCTCAGGTCATCATCTCATGGTTCGTGGGTTCGAGCTCACATTGGGCTCTGTGCTGACAGCTCAGAGCCTGGAGCCTGTTTTGGATTCTGTGTCTCCCTCTCTCTCTGCCCAGCGCTCACTTGCTCTCTGGCTCCCTCTGTCTCAAAAAATTAAATAACCATTAAAAAAAAAAAAATACAGGCTGGTTCCGTAGGTCTGAGCTGGGCCTAAGGCTCTGCATTTCTAACAAGCTCCTGATATGTCAGTGCTACTGGACCAACTATCACAATTTGAATAGCAAGAAATTAAATATCTGTCTTTCCTTCTAGTTCTGAAAGTCTGATTCTAACTTAAGCTATTGTTGGCATTAAGACTACTATCTTAATGTTTTCAATATTTTTAATATGGTAAGGTTTAAGTAAAATAAGACAAACATTTTTACAACTTTCAAGTTTGCTAGTAAGAATTTTTTCCTGATCATGTCTAAGACTTGTTTTAAGATACTCCAACACTCACTTCCTTCCCATAAAATGTTGGGAGAGGAATAGATAAAACAAGAATAATAAAATACTGATATTGTTGAAGATGGGTGATGAGTACATGGAGGTTCATTATACTTTGTCCTTATTCTCTGTTCTTAGGTATGTTTGAAAATGTATAAAAGAAAAAGTAAAATACAAAAATAAATGTGAATCTGCCAGGGTTATAGACTAAGGTTTTATATATATGTGTGTGTGTGCGTGTGTGTGTGTGTGTGTATGTGTGTGTGTGTATAGTGTGTGTATGTATATATATGTGTGTGTGTATACACACACACACACACACACATATATATACACATGTATGTGTGTATGTAGCTTCAGGCAATGGTTTCTCAGTACTAACTTGTCTTGTAGGAAGCAATGTGGTAATAACCTGAAGGAAACTCTTGGAAGGAAACAAGCATAATGGCTAATGAAGCACATTTGCTACAGACAGAGAAACTCAGAGCTGCCATTCTCCATGTGCAAGTCTTGGGCTGTTTGTTTCTGTTAAACATTGCAAATGTGTCTATGCCAACTAAACTTGAATGTGTTAGGGTGATATTTTTGGAAATTCACTCTAAAAACTGTAAACTCAACATAGATTTTGGTTGCTGTTGTTGAATGTATCAATCAAATATTACCATATTTTTATAGGACGAAGATACTTAAAATAGGGTACAGGAAGTGCACATTAGGCAAATGTTTTCTACTGTTCCAAGGGTCTCTTAGATATAGGCTTATAATGTTGCTTTTAAATCCAGAGTAATTTTATACTCTGCCATAAAATCTTGATTCCTACTAAATAGCTATTTTTGAGGGAGGAGTTGAAAACAAATAAAATGGAGAAAGAATGTAAGTTGAGCTTTGTTTTGATAAAGATTTGGGGAAATGCTCAGAATATGGTTATATAGAATGATACCTGTTTAGGAAATAACATTTTGATAGGAGATAAACAAATATCTAATATAAAGTTAACTTATCTGGATTAGTTGTTATATAGGTCCTATATATAGTTCATAATTTGAAAATAATATTTAAAAAGCACAAATTAGGGGTGCTTGGGTGGCTCAGTTGGTTAAGTGTCCAACTCTTAGTTTCGGATCAGGTCATGATCTCACGGTTCATGCATTCCAGTCCCATGTTGGGTTCTGTGCTGACAGCACAGAGCCTGCTTGGGATTCTTTCTCTGTGTCCCTCCCCCACTGACTTTCTCTCCCTCTCTCTCTCTCTCTGTATGTGTCAAATAAATATACTTAAAAAATATTTTTTAAAAAGCACAAATTAATGCTAGGTTATTAAAGAGAACTAGAAAATAAAAAAATGTTTTAGAAATGTAAACCCCAGCTACAAACATTGTTAATGTTTTGCTGTGGTTCCTTTCATTTTTCAATGTGATTTATATAGTTTTTCTCCTACCTTACATTTCCTTTTTGTCCTATTTTTTTTCACTAAACATTGTAAATATGTACTTTTCATTATTCATTCTTCTGTAAATATTATCTGAATGAAATAATTATCTGTCAGATCTGGGTGAAGACCTCCATGGCCTCAAATAGGAAATCTAGAAATATCTTTCTGCTTTGATATATTTTTAGGCCAGGTTCACGTTGTCTATGATGGTGAGTAGAATGGATAAAGGAAGTCATTTTATGCTGGAGAGATGAAGGCATTTGCTCGGTCTGTCCAATATTTGAGTAACTTTTGAACTGAATGAGATTATGCATCCTGGAAAGAATGTAATCCCATGTTGAACAGAGCCACAGTAGTGCTGTTAGTGCAGACCTGTGATAGCTCTGATGCCAGGATGCAGGACTTTAAAAACTCTTCTTTCAAAGTCATACTTCTGAATCAGACCCCAAAGTGAACCTTCAGGGATAACTGGGATGTTATACTGGTAATTCTTACCAGTCCAGAGAATTCAAGGCTCAACAGAGATTAGTTTACCATTGTCCTTATGGACAAAACAAAACAAAATATATATACACACATGTGAATTAAGTGAGCTCTAATACAAATAAAGTGTTAAGAACAGTTCTTACCACATAATAAGAATATAAGTGTTTGATATTGTATACAGAACTGAAGAGACTTTTACGTCAGCTTTTATGTCTTATGTTAAATGTATCAGGAGCTTTTTGTTTCAGGAAAATGTGAATTTCCTTGAACACTGAATAAACTGAACCAAGGTGAAAATAATGATTAAACTTGTTTCTGCCTCTCCTTCTCTTACATGTCTTACCCATTTAACTGAGGACCCTTTTTGGCTTTGTCCATTTCTCTAATTTAAAAGCCTTTTTTCAGATGCCTGGAGTAAAATAGGAGATGAATGTTGACTGATCATTAGGAGCAGGAGGAATTAGTTAATAACCTTTTTGGTAACTGACAGCAGCAACTTGAATTTAAGGTCCTAGGTTTGTGTTCCTCTAAGGTTTAAAGCTTTCAGAAGTATAAATGTTCTTTTAAGGAAATTCTTTGGAGCATGTGTTCAGAGAATTTTCATCATGTCTGAATGTGGCTTGGACTTAACACATTTAATTTCTTATCATCAATGTAATTATTTTTAAAGGTGTGAAAGTGTGTATTCCATTTTTGAAATACAGTGGTTTTTTAATTCTGACACATTCAGTTCTGCAATTCATTGCAGTTTATTTTGATTTCCAGTTCTCCAGTTTTCAGTTAATTTTCAAACCTGAAATTTTTTAACTGTGTGGATATCATGGATTCTATTGTAATGTTTGAACTTTTTTTTCTAGAAAAATGTATGTACACTCAAAATGTTATATACAATTTCGGACTTTGTTCACAGAAATCCTGAAACTTAGCCACACGTTTTTAAGTTGAAATATAGTTGACATACAATGTTACATTAATTTCAGGTGTACAGCATGGTAATTTGACCACTGTGTATGTTACACTATGCTCACAAATGTAGCTACCATCTGTCACCATACAGCACTATTACAGTACCATTGACTATAATCCCCATGCTGTACCTTTCATCCCTGTGACTTATTCATTCCATAGCCAGAAGCCTGCATTTCCCCCTCCCCTTCACCCACCTGCTTATTTGCCTCCCCTCACAGTCCCCTCTGGCAGCCATAGGTTTGTTCTCTGTATTTATGGATCTGTTTCTGCTTTTTGTTTGTTTTTTAGATTCCATGTATAAGTGAAACTACATGGTATTTGTCTTTCTCTCACTTATTTCACTTAGCATAATACCCTCTAGGTCCATCCATGTTGTCACAAATGACAAGATCTCTTTCTTTTTTATGACCAACATTCCATTTTACACATACACACACATATTTTCTTTATCCATTCATCTATCGATGGACATTTAGATTGCTTCCTTGTCTTGGCTATTGTAAATAGTGCTGCAATAAATATAGAGGTGCATATATCTTTTCAAATTAGTGTTTTTGTACAATAAAGATACATTGAATTCCTACTTTATGTAATGCACTGTATTAGGTCTTGGGAAAGTGGGTGCAAAGAAGAATAAGCAGTTTTTACCACTCAGAAACTTAGGTTCTAATAGTATAGGTAATACATAACGAATATACTTTAATATATAATAGCAACTGGTTTGCCAGTATAGAGGAAATTATTAATTTTTACTGAGGAGGTGAGACATGGGTGAGGCTTATATTTGAACTTGCTCTTAAAATATGCATAGAATTTTTTTAAACAACTTGATTTAAATATAATTCACATACCCTATGTGTAACAAACATACTATTTAAAGTAAGCAATTCAGTGTCTATTAGTATATTCACAGAGTTATGAAACAATCACCACAATCAACTTTAGAACATTTTCATCACCCCCCAAGGAAACCTCATACCTTTGTCGACTCATTATGCTCCTCTCTGTCTGCTCAGACCCTGGCAACTACAAATCTTACTTTCTATCTCGGTAGATTTTTGCCTATTCTGGACATTTCATATAAATGGAATCATGTAACGTGTCTACCTTATTTCCCTTAGTATAATAATATTTTCAAAGTTCATCCATGTTGTAGTAAGTATCAGTACTTCATTCCTTTCTACCAGCAAATATTCCATTGTGTGGGTATACTACATTTCATTTTCCATTTTTCAGTTGATGGACATTTGAGTTGTTCCTACTTTCTGACTATTATGAATAATGCTGCTGGGAACATTCATATACAAGTTTTTGTGTGGACATATATTTTCAATAATTTTGAGTATTAAAACTGCAGTGGAACTGCTGGCTTGAGGAACATTCAGACTGTTTTCCAAGGCAGCTGTACTATTTTACGTTCCACAAGCAGTGTATGGGGGTTCCAGTTTCTCCACATCCTAGTCAACCCATATTACTGCGTTTTAAAAAGATTTTTAGCCTCATCCTAGTAAGTATGAAGTGGCATCTCATTGTGGTTTTGATTTGAATTTCCCTGATGACTGATGACATTGAGCATCTTTTCATGTGCTTATTGGACATTTGTATATATTCTTTTGAGGCATAGAATTTTAATAGATGGAGAGAAAAGGGAAGTAAAGGAAGCACTTCAGGTATGAAGGCCTGAGAAATGGTGAGACAATCAGTAAAACTAGAGTCAGGTCCCTAGAGGAAGGGAGTGAGACAACTCTGGGAAACTGTTTAGACTCTAAGTTTATTTTTTGATGGGTCAAGTCACACTGTCCTCTGCTTATCTTCAGTTTACATTGCTCAAATTTCAAGGATATTCCTTCTTTTGTAAATGTCAGGAAGTGTTGTGGCTAGCTCATTCAATTGATTCATTCAACACTGAAGAATTGTAGAGGGCCTACTTCATTCTAGGCGTTCTGAGTCCCCTAAGTGAGGGGGGTAAATCAGTGAGCAAAAATAGACAAGATCCTTGGTTTTCATGGAGCTTTTTTTCTAGTGGTAATGATTTTGTACCAATAAAAAACCCTTTTTAGAGGCTGCCTTTATCCCAGCATTTCAGGGTGTGTGGTAAATAAATCCAGGTCTGCTTTGTTCATGCTGTTGCTGATTTTATTAACTTGGGTCATAGCTCCTTTCAGCTTTTACCTTTTCAGACTCAAGTTTTAATCTTTAATCATCCTTTACACAGCAGCATCCTGAAATCCCTTTTGGCATCCTTGTTTCTTTTCTTTTCTTTTTTTTTTTTTTTTTGGACGATTGCAGCTGAAGTCCTTTTTTCCACTATAATTGGTACCAATTAATCAAAAAGTCTGATAAACTATAAAGAAAAAGTGCATGCATATTTTAAACCTTTTAAAACCTGCATATGTATATTTCACCAACTTTTTGTTTTAGGATCAAGGCTTTTCCTTTGAAGAAGGATCTGCCGACTATAATTTTTTTGTGATGTTTCTTACATAAACCCCACATACAATGAATCATATATGATTTTTAGTTTCTATATCTAAAGTAGAGTGAGAATTTAAAGCCATTTCAAAGAAATCTGAGTGAAAATCCTCTGAGAGTTTTATGATTTTCCACCCTAATCTTTAGTCTTCTCGTATCTAATTAGCAGTTTTGTGTTTAGCAACTTGGATATATATATATATCTATATTTGTCTAGATATAGATGTGGATATCTATATATAGGCATATATATAGATATTCATATTTATTTTCAAAGAAATTACAATTCTTGGGGCACCTGGGTGCTCAGTCAGTTAAGCGTCCGACTTAGGCTAAGGTCATGATCTCATGGTTAGTGAGTTTGAACCCCGCATGGGGTTCTCTGCTGTTAGCGCAGAGCCTGCTTCAAATAATCTGCCCCCTCTCTTCACCCTTCCTCTGCTTGCACGCATGCTCTCTCTCTCAAAAAGAAATAAACATTAAAAAATATCTTTATATAATAAAAGAAATTACAGTTCTTTTCAGAATCTTAATTCATAGGTTTACTTAATTAAATTATGAATTCACTATCATGTTATACCTAAAGAGGTTGGAAATGGGTGTGATGAGCAAATTCAAGTAGAGGAAACAGAAGTGCTACTGGCCATGAGCACTTTTGATTTTTGGTCTACTGAGGACATAAGGAGTTTAATCCAGGTTATTGGTTAGGAAAACTTACTACTATATATTCCAAGTTACGTACACTAATGTGTTCTCCTTTTGAAATAGTATATGTTTGGCATACAATCATATATTCACTTTTAAGAAATGAATTGACTACAGGCTCAGTATAACTCAATAAAATGACCAGGCTGTCAAAAAAATAATTTTAATGTGACTCCTCGGTTGCGTCATTATATGTAGCGTTTAGAATAATTCCACTGTATTCATATTGTGTTGAACTGGAGTGGTAGATTTTGACATACACGTTGATTAACTAGAGTATATCCCCTAAAGTGTTAATTTTATGAGATAGGGACTATGTTTTAGTTACTGCTGTATATCTAGTACCTACAATATAGAATGTTAATGCCTGGTGGACAATACGTGTAAGTGCATTTAAAAAAAAAATTACTGGGACACCTGGGTGGCTCAGCCAGTTAAGCATCCGACTACAGCTCAGGTATTGATCTCATGATTTGTGGGTTTAAGACCCACATTGGGCTGTGTGCTGACAGCTCAGAGCCTGGAGCCTGCTTTGGATTCTGTGTCTCCCTCTCTCTCTCTGCCCCTCCCCTGCTTGTGTGCTCACTCTCTCTTTCTCTCTCAAAAATGAGTAAATAAACTTTATTTATTTTTAAATAAACTTAAAAAAATTACTGAATCCACAGGGAATAGAGAATAGGACGGTGAAGGTTCTTTACTGTTTATTGAGAAATGGTAAATAGAATACAGGGTGTGCTTCCTTAGAAGAGGAAAGTTAGGGGCGCCTGGGTGGCGCAGTCGGTTAAGCGTCTGACTTCAGCCAGGTCACGATCTCGCGGTCCGTGAGTTCGAGCCCCGCGTCAGGCTCTGGGCCGATGGCTCGGAGCCTGGAGCCTGTTTCCGATTCTGTGTCTCCCTCTCTCTCTGCCCCTCCCCCGTTCATGCTCTGTCTCTCTCTGTCCCAAAAATAAATTAAAAATGTTGAAAAAAAAAAAATTAAAAAAAAAAAAAAAAAAAAGAAGAGGAAAGTTAGTGAATATATCAGCCAATTTTGAAAATTTGAGGCCTGGTCAGACAGAAGAAAATGTGGACCTCAGTAGGTCTGGAGAGCCAAATTGGGACTAAAGAATTATAGGAAAAATATAGGACAGCAGATTACTTCTTAAATTTTTTTTCTAATTTATTAAAATTGTTATTAAAATAGATATTACTTCATGAGTTCATTGGAACAGAAGTTTAATGACTTATGTCAGGGAGGTAAAAACAAATTTTTTTAATAGGAGATGTGAGATTAGTCTAGATAAACTCTAAATTCATCTTGTTCTAGGCCCTGATCTCTTGCTTCAGTCTTCTATTAATATTCTTTATCAGAATATTATATTTGTCACATAACTTATTAGGTCTTATGGCATTAAAGAGCAGTAAAAATGATTTCTTGTCTCTCCATTTGATTTTTCTTTGGTGGAAAGCAGATATTGTATATTATTACAGTACAAAAAGCCTTTTTAATGGTATTCTCATGGTCCAGAAATCTTGATGGATTGTCATTTGATAAATCAGATAGATTTTGAAAAGTTCCAATAGTCTGCTTCATTCATTAGTTGTACAGGTGGTTGTGTCAATTTATCTGACATCAGACTGCTAATAGTACAGTAACATTTGTTGAATTTGCTGAGTGCAGTAGTCATTATATTCCTGCATATGATATGTAATGAATCCAAATATTATAATGACTTAAGTTCTGTGAGATATTACTGTGAGATAGTACCATGGAAGTCTGAGTTTTTTACCTTTGCTGCCTCATATCTCTCACAGCACTTAGCAGAGTCTTACTCATATAGCTATTCATTATATATTTGTTAAAATACGGCTGAAAATCTCAAGTCCTTAAAAAAACCAATCACCCTTATGAGGAATTATTTTTTGTTATACGAAATGTTGGTAAATCAAAAGTATTTTGGTTCAGATATCAAGGTTATTAAATTGCCTTTTTAATTTATTGTTGTTATGTCACCAAAGCTTAATTAATGATGTCTTGTTCATTTACCCCAAGCTTCTGTGGTATATAACTATAAAAATAATTTTCCTCTTTGCCTTATTGCCAAAAAATTTACTTGCTTATGTGCCTTCTTCTTCTTTCTTTAGATGAGCTTCTTCCAGTTTTGCCATATTAACATTTGTGGGGCATTTTTGAACAGTGCCCATTCCATTCATATCTACAATATTACTTTTCTTGTAGACTCATGTGTATGTGGCCAAAAGAACAATTCTGTTTTCTAAAAGATCTAGAGAACATACAGCAAGTACCTTTCTTGCTTCCCTTTGCGTTGATCATTTTTTTTTAATTTTTTTTTTTTTAACGTTTATTTATTTTTGAGACAGAGAGAGACAGAGCATGAATGGGGGAGGGTCAGAGAGAGGGAGACACAGAATCTGAAACAGGCTCCAGGCTCTGAGCTGTCAGCACAGAGCCCGACGCGGGGCTTGAACTCACGGACCGCGAGATCATGACCTGAGCCGAAGTCGGCCGCTTAACCGACTGAGCCACCCAGGCGCCCCTGCGTTGATCATTTTGACGAATTACTGGAGGATGATGCTTCTAGCTGATAAGACCATAGATTAGTTTTTGAACTTCATATGGAATCTTTTGTTTGTCTTCTTCCGCTCAACAAAATGTCACTAAGATTCATCCATATTGTTGCATGCATCAGTAGTAGTTTATCCTTTTTTATTACTGAGTTGTATTACATTGAATGAATGTACTACAATTTGTATGTCCGTTTGCTTGTTGGTGGGCTTTGAGTTTGTTTCCAGTTTTTTTGCTATTATGAGTAAAGCTGCCGTTATTGTACACAACATTTTGTGGATACAGGTTTTCCTAATAGAACTGTAGGTAAATGGGTAGGTATATGTTTAATTTTTTTTTTAATGTTTATTTATTTTGAGAGAGAGAGATGAGGAGAGAGAGCTCGCGCACATGCAAATGAGTGGGAAAAGGGGCAGAGAGAGGAAAGAGAGAATCCAAACAGGCTCCACGCTGCCAGTGAGGAGCCCTAACGCAGGGCTCGATCTTACAAACCACGAGACCACCACCTGAGCCCAAAGCAAGAGTCAGCCCCTCAATCAACTGAGCCAGCCAGGCACCCTGGCATATGTTTAAAATTATGAGATAAATTGCCTAACAGTTTTCTAAGATGGTTTTACCATTTTTATTTAAAATTTTTTTGAAATTAAAACAAAAATTTTTTAATTCTTGCTGGAATTTTTTGTGGCAATTTTTTAATGACATTTTACCACAGGGGAATAGATGCTTAGAATTTACGAATAAAAGATAATATTATAATTTATGGTATTCCTATGCTTATTGCTAAGCGTCCTTCCAGCTCTTTTTATTCCATGCATTTGTGTATCCCTTCCCATATACATTCTGCCACTGATGTTTCTAAGACATGATGCAAAACTTTTCATGATTAAAAAAAAGTCTCAGTAGTTTTGACTTAAAAGACAACAAGAAGGCTCACTGAGCTATTACAGATGTTAATTAGGATTCATTTCCTTTAATATGCTAGAAAGAATGTTATGATGCCACTTTACTGATGAACAAAATGAGCTTAATCACATCCTAGGAGTTAAGTATTCTGACATTATAATCTCCTCTCAGAGCACATCATAGCAGTCTTAGGATACAAGATCTATTCCTGGACATTCTAGAACCAAATGTGTCATGTATACACTTTGAAGGAATTTATGATATACCTGGTAATCCTGTAGTATTTTTCTCATTATATACTTTTTCATTTTTAAAAATTGAAGTAAAAATTTGCATAACATAAAGTTAACGTTTTAAAACGTACAATTTAAGGGCGCCTGGGTGGCTCAGTCGGTTGAGCATCCGACTTCAGTTCAGGTCATGATCTTGAGGTTCATGAGTTTGAGCCCTGCGTTGGGCTCTGTGCTGACAGCTCAGAGCCTGGAGCCTACTTCGGATTCTGTCTCCCTCTCTTCTGCTCCGCCCCTGTTCTCTCTCTCTCTCTCTCTCTCTCTCTCTCAAAAATCAGCATTTAAAATAAAATAATAAATAAAGCATACAATTTAGTGGCATTTAGTACATTCACAATGTTATACAATACTTCATATATTTTTATTTATGTATTTTATGTATGTATGTATGTTTATTTTTGAGAGAGAAAAAGAGACAGAGTGAGTGGGGGAAGGGCAGAGAGAGAGAGGGAGACACAGAATCTGAAGCAGGCTCCAGGCTCTGAGCTGTCAGCACAGAGCTCAACACAGGGCCTTAATTCACTAACGGTGAGGTCATGACCTTAGCCGAGGTCGGATGCTTAACCGACTGAGCCACCCAGGTGCCCGTATTTACTTTTTTTTTTTTTTTCCACGTTTTTTATTTATTTTTGGGACAGAGAGAGACAGAGCATGAACGGGGGAGGGGCAGAGAGACATAGGGAGACACAGAATCGGAAGCAGGCTCCAGGCTCTGAGCAGTCAGCACAGAGCCCGACGCGGGGCTTGAACTCATGGACCGCGAGATCGTGACCTGAGCCGAAGTCGGACGCCCAACCGACCGCGCCACCCAGGCGCCCCCCGTATTTACTTTTTAAAATGTTTTTTATTTATTTTTGAGAGACAGTGTGAGCAGGGGAGGAGCAGAGAGAGAGGGGACTGAGGATCCAAAGTGGGCTGTGCACTGGCAGCACAGAGCCCAGTGTGGGGCTCCAACTCATGAATTGTGAGATCATGACCTGAGCTGAAGTTGGACACTCAACTGACTGAGCCACCCAGGTGCCCCTTCATATGCTTTTTAATTAAAAAAATTTTTTTTAAGATTTTTTATTTTACTTTAAGTTTTGTTCATTTTTTTGTTTTTTAATGTTTATTTATTTTTGAGATAGAGAGACAGAGTGTAAGTCGGGGAGGAGCAGAGAGAGAGACGGAGACGCAGGATCTGAAGCAGGCCCCAGGCTCTGAGCTGTCAGCACACAGCCTGACACGGGGCTTGAACTCGGGACTGGCAAGATCATGACCTGAGCCAAAGTCAGACACTTAACCAACTGAGCCACCCAGGCTCTCCCCTTCATACACTTTTTAAAGAAAGAGTTTATTTTCAGGGAAATGAAGAACAATAAAATTATGGCAAAACAGACTAAGAAAATGTCCAAATAATAACTCAAAAATAGTGTTTCTTTGGTGGAATGATATAAGAGATAGGCCACCTTACCCTGGGGCTACCGCTTTCCCACTTAAATGCCAGTGTCTGATCAGCAGCCAAAAGGCCTAAGCCATCAATCCCCTTCTTGCCTGGTGGAAGCCTTCTGATTCCTCCAAAATTGCAAGAATAGATCAATTTTACCTTCCCTTCCCTCTTCTTCTAGGGAATCCACCAAATTGGTCACCTGTACCCTATGGCTTGAGAGTTTCATAGACACATTCTAGGCCTGAGAACAGCCCTTTCCCTAGGAGTAGGGAAATCGGACATTCCTTAACCTCTCCTGCAGAGTGACTGACACATGTTGGTCTGAAGACTTTGGCCACAAGTTGCAGGGTGGCTGCAAGCCCTGTTCCTTTCCCCCTAAAAGTGGAAAGGTATTGAGATATTTTTGTCATTGGTGCTTACTGGGATCAGATAAGAAGTTATCAGAGATTTAAAGGTGTTTTTAGGGGCGCCTGGGTGGCGCAGTCAGTTAAGCGTCCGACTTCAGCCAGGTCACGATCTCGCGGTCTGTGAGTTCGAGCCCCGCGTCAGGCTCTGGGCTGATGGCTCGGAGCCTGGAGCCTGTTTCCGATTCTGTGTCTCCCTCTCTCTCTGCCCCTCCCCCATTCATGCTCTGTCTCTCTCTGTCCCAAAAATAAATAAAAAACGTTGAAAAAAAAAAAATAAAGGTGTTTTTAAAAATTTTGCTGTAGTCTCCCTCCCATACCTACAATAGTCTCAAGAATTAAATACCATCTTTCTTGACCTAAAAAAGAGTGGAGGAATATGGGAGGAAACATCTGTGAAGAAAAAAATACTCTGTCCAGAAGAATGATCATTCCAACATCCATCTTAATGATTAGAATGGGATAGAATAGAAGCAAGAAGAGAAACAGAAAAAATAACCTCCTAAGATAGTAATGATTTTTTTTTAATTTTTTTTTTAATGTTTGTTTATTTTTGAGACAGAGAGAGACAGAGCATGAACGGGGGAGGGTCAGAGAGAGGGAGACACAGAATCGGAAACAAGCTCCAGGCTCTGAGCTGTCAGCACAGGGCCCAGACTCACGGACCGCGAGATCATGACCTGAGCCGAAGTCGGCCCCTTAACCGACTGAGCCACCCAGGCGCCCCAATGATTTTTTTTTTTAACAAGATGTTGAGAAAGCAGTGTGGATGATTATGGGCATACTAAGGATAATGTTAGCAACCTCACTATTTGAAATGTCATACCAGCCGTAATCTCTTTGATATTTGCCTCATCTGTGAAGTGGAGATCTGCCCATTTCCCAGAGGAAGATGCATTTGGGACTGAAGAATACAGCAAATTTCAGTTCCCACTATGGCCATGCTTTCCTAAGAAATTTCCTAAGGTAATTTGAGTCTGATTTTAGACTTGCAGGATCCTGTTAGAGCCAAACCTCATAAAATCTGACACCAGTGCACATTGTGACAGATGCTATAACAGGGAGTTTAGACCAATACATCTCTGATTTTCCCTGGTGGGAAATGGGAAGAATTTCACTGAAAATATAACACTGAACTGGGAGCAGATGTTGCTAAATGTGCAAGGATTGAGGGGAGGATGTCTTAAATATAGGGAAAACATTTAAAGGCAGGAAGGAGTGGGAATATGACAGCAAGAAATTTACTACAGCTAACATGGGAGAGGAGAGGAAGAGTAGTAAGTATAATTGGAGAGGTAGCCAAGGCCAAATATAAGTTTTATATTACAAGCTAAGGAATTTGGATTTTTATCCAGCCATAAAGAGCCACTGAAGAATTTTATGCAGGCAACTGTAATAATAGACTGTCAGATTAGCATATTAAGAAGATCATTTTTTGGCAGCAGTATAGAGGCTAGATTGACAAGGAGAGCAGTTAGGAGTCTACCGGAATAATCTGGGCAAGAGATGAGTACTTAAACTAAGGCAGTCCCCTATGATGAATTCACACAGAAACTAAATGAATAATCTAAGGCTGTGCTATGCAGTATGGGAGCCATTTAGCTACATGTGGCTATTGAGCACTTGAAACTTGACTACTTCAAAATGACATGTGCTGTAAATGCAAAATACTCACAGATTTTAAAGACATAGTATCCCACCAAAATTTTTGTATGTTGATTACAAGCTGAAGCAATATTTTGGATACATTGGGTTAAATAAAATGCACATCATTGCAATTATTTTTTCCTATTTCTTTTTACTATTCTAAAAATGTGGCTAGTAGAAATTTTAAGATGTATGTCTTACATTAGATTTGTCTCACATTCGATTTCTGGTTTATTTTTTATTGCTGACTAAATGTATTTCTGTTCAATTACCTGCTTAAATTTTATGTTAGTTGTTTGATCAAAAAGTGTTTCATCTTAGGGCCGCCAGGGTGGTGCAATCAGTTAAGGGGTCCAACTCTTGATTTCGGCTTGGGTCATGATCTCACGGTCTGTGGGATTGAGCCCTGCATTGGGTTCTGTGCTAACAGCACAGATCCTGCTTGGGATTCTCTCTGCGCCTCCCCTGCTAATGGGTGTGTGTTGTCTCTCTCAAAATAAATAAGTTTTAAAAGAAAAAAAGTGTTTCATTTTAATTCATAATAGGTATCTGGAAATAGCAATAATGCAAAATTGTTTTCATATATTTGGGAAACAAAGTTGAAAGTTTTGTAAGACCTTATAACTATTTTATTGGTAAGAACCTCAATACAGAGTATCAGTTGGAAATTGGCTTTTGCAGGTGAGGTCACAGTGCTTTTTTTTTTTTTTTTTTTTTTTTTAATTTTTTTTTTTCAACATTTTTAATTTATTTTTGGGACAGAGAGAGACAGAGCATGAACGGGGGAGGGGCAGAGAGAGAGGGAGACACAGAATCGGAAACAGGCTCCAGGCTCCAAGCCATCGGCCCAGAGCCTGACGCGGGGCTCGAACTCACGGACCGCGAGATCGTGACCTGGCTGAAGTCGGACGCTTAACCGACTGCGCCACCCAGGCGCCCCTCACAGTGCATTTTGAAATCCATAAGTTGGGTAACATTTATTCACTCTTCCTGCAAATAGTTTTTGCAAAGAAGGTTCCTAATAAGCTAGTGCATAGATAAACTGGACGAGAGAAAAAGTTTATGTGAAAAACATTTTTTGTGAATTTTTATGTGTTGTTTAAACACTCTTAAAGGTTTTTTGTTTTTTTTTTTTTTGCCATGTTCTGGTTGACAATTTCAAGAAATCCCTGTACAGGTAACAAACATGACTAGCAATTAGGGATGGCTGCCTTATCAAAAACTGTCTACTGGGGCGCCTGGGTGACTCAGTTAAGCACCCGACTTCAGCTCAGTTCATGATCTCACAGTTCATGGCTTCGAGCCCCGCACTGGGCTCTGTGCTGACAGCTCAGAGCTTGGAGCCTGCTTCAGGCTCTTTGTCTCCCTCTCTCTCTGCCCCTCCCCTACTCGCACTCTGTCTCTTTGTCGAAAATAAATAAATGTTAAAAAATGAAAATAAAAAAAACTGTCTACTAATGGGTACAGGGTTTCTCTTTAGAGTGATGAAATCTTTTAAAATTCATGGTGGTAGTGATACACAACTTTGTGAATATGCTAAAAACCACTGAGTTGTGTGTCTTTTTTTTTTTTTCAAGAGGATAGTAAATTGCTTATTGATTATACATGATAATGGATGATACACAAGCTTTAATCCCATCTATAATTTTATCTGCTACCATAATTCAATTTAGATATATTGCATAGGATGTGCCAGCAATCATATTAATAACCAAATAAACTCTATGACTTTGCTTGGGTGACCCTTTTAACAGTGAACTCCAGGTCACAACACATTAATGTCAGTTCAGCTACACCAAAGTTTGTGGAGATGATGGCTTCTCTGCCCAAGCAAGTTACAAATAAATTTCAAGTGGAACCTGGCATCATCCTGAAAGAATTCCACCTTCACACTGTTGGAGTGGTTTACCAAGATGGCTTCAGAGTAGACTACACAGAACATTTTTAGAAAGACACATTTATTCAGCATCATGGTCAGACTGTTACAGTTAGCAATCAACAGCATGAATGCAAAAAAAAAAAACCCACATTAAAACCTTTTGTTGAAGTGCTTTACACTTTCCACAGAAGAGAAACTAAAATAACCTGTTACACAATTAGTCACAAGTACAATCCTCAGGTTTTTGCCCATGCAGGAGTATCGTCTAAAACATGTCCTCTTTGTAGCAGCTAGGCCCTGCCCCCACTGTGCTTGGCTGAGCTCACAAACCTGTTGCAACCTGTAGCTTCCCTGTCACTTTTCTGGCTCTCCTCTCCTACTAAGCTTTGTTTCCTGGCAATAATTAAAACCTTCTGCCACTGCCGTAGCTACTGCTGCTGCTGGAACCGTCATAGCCACTTTGGTTTCATGGTTTGGCAAAGTACTGACCTCCACCACTACAGGGGCTAGAGCTTCTGCCTCCAAATTTCCTCCTTCCATGGGTTCAGAACTTGAAGATTGTTTGTTGTAATTGCCAAAATCATTATAGCTTCTGCCACCTCCAGAATTGCTTCCATCATTACCAAATCCGTTACAGCCGTCCCCACTGCCACCAAAGCCACCTTGCCCACTGAAGTTTCCTCCACAGCCAAAGTCCCACCTAAACCACTTCCATGACCACCACCAAAGTTTCCAGAAAGAACCTCTTTGACCTCTTTGGCTGGATGAAGCACTAGCCATCTCTTGCTTAGATAGGACTTCCCTTTCTTCATAGTTGCGGCCATTCACAGTGTAGTACTTTTGAATGATAGTCTTGTCTACAAAGTCACGATCATCAGATGTTACAAAAGCAAAGCTTCTCTTCTTGCCACTGTCCTCAATCAGTCATGATTTCAGTCACTTCAGTTTTCCCATACTTTTCAAAATAATCTCTTAGATGATGTTCTTCAGTGTTTAATGCCACCAACAAAAACCGTTGCCACAGTTAAGTGGGCACCAGGTCTTTGAGAATCTTCTCTTGAAACAGCCCGCTTGGCCACAACTCTTCCATCCACCTTGTGTGACCCTGCATTCATGGCTGCATCCACCTCCTCCACAGTGACAAACCCAAGGTCACTGGAGTGCTCGGTGTTTGGATCCCTTGTTACCACAGCGTGTGAGCGTTCCCCATTGCTAAGAATGGCTCCTCAGTCTCTCATCTGTTGGTCCAAAGCTCAAACCTCCAATGAAGAGCTTCCACAGCTGTTCAGGCTCTTTGGGAGACTCTGACTTAGACATGACGGTGGTGGAGTGGGGGGACTTTAATGACGCCTCCTCGGCTGCGTCCACGGGCAGAAAAGCTGAATTGTGTGCTTTTAAAGGGTGAATATTAAGGTGTGTGAAATATATTTCAGTAAAGCTATAATAAAAAAAATCTCTTGAAGTTACTGACTTACTAGCCATTTAATGAGAATTATGTGAACAGACGAACCAAAAGCAGCCATATGTTCAAGAAATACTGTGATCAGATAAAAATGGACTGTCTTTTTTTGGCTTCTGCAGCAGTCCCACAGAGCTAGTGGTAAATATTTAGGAAAGCCTAGTGGCCTATTAAAAAATACATGTCTAGATTACAGGATTGAAAGGCTGACTGAGTACACTACATTCTCATTTAAGTTCTAGTACAAAATGTGATACTCTGAAAGGGGTAGCCTGAATCCCACAGGTGAGTAGAAAAAAATACTCCAGTATTTGAATATTTGATGTTGATGTATTTATTCCTTAATAATTTTTTTTAGTCAAATTTAGATGTTTATATCTACCTTGGATCTTATTCGGCATGTCTCCTGTTTCTTATTATACCTCAAGTTCGTCCTGTAGAAAATCATGCTGTGTTTTCAACTCTAGAGTGGCAAAGGATGCATTTCTTTCTTTTTCTTTTGCTACCATCTGAAGTAAGGAACATTTCCTGGCTAGCCACCAAGCACCCATCATCCCAGAAAGAAGGAAATATAGCAAATTTGGTGGATCTCTTTTCTCCCCATGTCCTCTTTCCAAGTTATTTCCACAGAAGTGCCAAAGCGCAGAAAGGAAGCTGGGCCTCAATTTTACTGTCATGAGCAAAACTCGTCACATAGATTTTTACACAGCTGCTGCATTTGTCCTCATCCCTTTCCTCAGCAGTCTTGTTCCTGCCGCCTTGCTCTAGGGCTGCTTTCAGTAACCTTTCTGACACAGGTTTAATGCTGATTAGTCCCAAAACAATTCGAGGGCAGGGCTCCCTGCCAGGATAAAGAATGAACAAAATTGGTTTGCACACAGGCCAGCTGCATTTGCTGCAGCTAGAGTCTGTCAAATGCAGACCATTTTCTTGTTTACCAAGATGAGGTTAAATTAGCACAGCATGAAGCGAAGGAATAAAAAAAGAAAGAAAGAAAGAAAAGAAAACTAGCTATGCTAGTTGAATATGATGCAGTGAGTGGAATTCAGGTGATTTTAAATTCATTTGGGAAGGGAAGGTAGTATAGACAACACTAAGAGTTTGATTAAAAGCTGCTTGAAAGATTTGCTAGCTCTAAATGGGGGAGGGTGGATGGACTGCATAATCTCCTAAAGATTATTCAAGTCTGGCATGTTATGAATTATTCATTTATGCAGTGTTATTTTCTAAAATATTTGAATCAGCTTGTATGTGTTTATAGAGCCATCTTTGGTAGAGGGACTTCCTGTCTGGATGAGGAGGTAAGATGAACCATGTAATGAGAGAACCCAAACTTAAGAGGTTTCTGACTTTCAAGCTTCAGTTTACCAGGCTCTGTTTCCCTACCTTTCATCTCTCTGCACCACTCTTGTTGCAGAGCTCGCCCACAGGAAACCCAGGCTTCTTGCCCTTCTAGTGCAAGGCTAAGTTGAGGAAAGAAGAACCTCCTTGGAGCCTGCCAGGGCAGAGTAAATAGCTGAGGGTAAGAAGGAGAGGTGTGGGAAGGGGAAACGGGAAAGAAAAGGCAAATCCAGAGAAGAGAGTGAGACAGAAAGGCACAATGAAGGATGAACTCCATGTGATGATGCTCTGCAGTCTCATCAGACTCTCAGGACCTTTAAGCTTCACTTCCCAGCCCTTCAAGAGCTGTGGAATCGAGAGCTTCCAGACTTTTATGTCTGTCCCTCTCTCCCTCTGACCCTTCCAGATTCCTGTCCTGGGTCATTAAAAGTACCCCTATTTCAGGGCTAGGAGAATAGGGAGACTTAACCACTGTAGCCACCTTGAAACACTGTTCTTGTGGGGAGTGAATTCTCTTACAGACCAACCTCTGAATACAACTATCAATGAAACTAAGGCTATTAACCTAAAGTGTACTTGGTGTGGTTAGCAAGGGATCCTTCTTTTTTTTCCCACTGTGCACTTTTCATTCAGTATGGTGCTGTACTTTTCGCTGCCCTTCACCTTGGCTGAGATGGTTTTACCTTATGTCTCAAGACCAAGGCAGCAACTATAGTACCGAATCAGGATGCAGAGCAATGTAGTCAGGGTGTTAACTACTCACAAGCCACTGTAAGCTCAGACTGGAAGAAACCATCCCAGAAAAAATGAAGATCTGCTTATATGAGATACAGAGTGGTTGGGGTTTAGAGAAAAGAGGAATCACTGTGGCTATGGTGGGATAGTTTATACAAGTAGGATTTAAGCTGAGCCCTGAAAGATAGGATGGATGGAGTGAGAACAGGCTGATGCCCTGACCTTCAAGCCTAAAGCATTCAGTGAGGGGCACAAAGAGCATTTTAATTTTATCTCTAAAGTTTCATTTCTGTTTTAAAAGATTGTGAAGTAAATACAGTATGTTAACATTAGTTGAATTTGGGTGGAAGACACCTGTTTTCAGGTATTCATTATTTCTGTTCTACTTTTCTGTATGTTTGAAATATTCTAATTACAAAAAAGGAAAATAGCCTTAAAGCTGAGCAGCACAAGAGAAAAAGGAAAAAAAAAAACTTAAATAATATGCAAATTGGTAGCCAGCTCTTAAGTAGCCAAATGGTAATGGTAGTCATTTATCAGGGTCTTGAAGGAACACACAAATAGTCTATTTTTTTTTTTTTTTTGCAACCAAAGAACTGTAAAGTGACCAAGATCATACATAGTAAAGGAACAAATTAATGGAGAAGTGTAAAAAATAATAATAATAACAGGTCAAAACTTCTTCGTGGCTTGGCCTTAACCTCTTTTAGGTGTGAGATATCCTAACACAGAAAATACATTGTGCATCATTAGAAGAATTTAATATAAATAAATGACTTATTTTAGTCATTATTACCAGAAAGAAAAAGTTTAGGAATACTGCACAAGAAATAAGGGTAATCTGTATACCTGATTTTCACACGTATGTATATAACATGAAAAATAAACATAAGCACTTTTCTGAAAGAGTGGCTTTAATGCGTGTATTTAGTTTTTTTAAAAATATACTGTGTAGTCTCTCTTTTTGATATAATTGTGTTCACCAGCTTGAATTATTGCCTTCCTACGAATTTCTTCTTATAAGCACTGAGAGAAGAACCATTACTAATAATTTTTCTGTATTCCTAAAATGCTTGGTTAAGCTTATAGCAAGAACTGAATATATTTGTTGATTGGCAGTATAGAATTTTGAACAGTCTATTCACCACCAGTAAAATTGTGTTCCTAATGAATAAATAAATTTGAACTTGTACAAAAAGTGTTTCTACGTAACAGTTTTTCTAAATCACAGTCTACTAATTATACGTATTTGAAGTTCGAGTGTTGTTCATTCATTCATACAAAATTCTTTCAAACTCATCCTAAAGAATTTGACTTACTATATTCTCTCACAGAAGTATAATTTAACAAACTTATGGCAGTAATATTTGTTTACCATATAAGTATATCTGCAAAATTGTAAGCATCTGGAATGGTCTTACAGGTATACAAAATCCATAAAGCAATTTTCCTATTATTTCTCAGCTATTTCTACAGCTATTGTTTAGAAACACCCACTATTTTTACAATTATTAATGATAATTTTTAAAAAAACATTTTTTTCCAGTATAGTTAACATATAGTGTTATATTAGTTTCAGGTGTACAATGTATTAATTCAGCAGTTCTATATATTACTCAGTGCTCATCATGATAAGGGTACTCTTTTAATTACTTCCACCTCTCCTATTTCATCCACCTTCCCTGTGGTGACCATCAGTTTCTTCTGTATAGTTAAGAGTCTGTTTCTTGGTTGTTTCTTTTTCTTCTATTGTTTTTTTTTCCTTAAATTCCACAAATGAGTGAGATCGTATGGTGTTTGTCTCTCTCTTATGTCACTTACCATTATACTCTGTAGCTCCATCTATGTTGTTGTGAATGGCAAGATTTCATTCTTTTTTTTTCTTATGTTTGAATAATATTCCATTGTGTGTGTGTATATATATATATATATATACACACACAAAGAATATATATATATATATATATACACACCACATATTCTTTATCCATCTATCTATCACTGGATACTTGGGCTGCTTTCATAATTTGGCTATTGTAAATAATGCTGCAATAAACATAGGGGGGGTATATATCTTTTTGAATTAGTGTTTTTGTATTCTTTGAGTAAATACCCAATAGTGTGATTATGGGATTGTAAGGTAGTTCTATTTCTAATTTTTTGAGGAACCTCCACACTGTCTTCCACAGTGGCTGCACCAATTTGCATTCCCACCGATAGTGCACGGGGGTTTCTTTTTCTCCACATCCTCACCAACACTTGTTGTTTCTTGTGTTTTTTATTTTAGCCATTCTGACAGGTGCAGGTTGATATCGCATTGTAGTTTTGATTTGCATTTCCCTGATGATGAGTGTTACTTAGCATCTTTTCATGTGTCTATTTCCCATCTGTGTGTGTTGTCTTTGGAGAACATGTCTGTTCATGTGTTGTGTACTTTTTAAATTGGATTATTTGGTGTTTTGGGTGTTGAGTTGTATAAGTTCTTTATATATTTTGGATACTAACCCTTAATCAGATATGTCACTTACAGATATCTTTTCCCATTCAGTAGGTTGTCTTTTAGTTTGTTGGTTATTTCTTTTGCTGTGCAAAAATTTTTTACATTTATTTATTTATTTATTTATGTGAGAAAGTGAGTGCAAGCACAAGGGACAGAGGGAGAGGGAGAGAGAATCCTAAGCAGGCTCCACTCTCACGGCTTGATCCCACAACTGTGGGGGAAATGTCAGGAGTTAGATGCTCAACTTATTGAGTCACCCACGCACGCCCCCCCCCCCATCTTTTGCTGTGCAGAAATTTTTTATTTGATGTAGTCCCAGTATTTATTTTTGCTTTTGTTTCCCTAACCTCAGGAGACATATCTACAAAAATGTTTTTATGGCCAGTGTCAGAGAAATTACTGCCTGTGCTCTCTTCTAGGATTGTAATGGTTTTAGCCCTCATATTTAAGTCCTTAATCCATTCTGAGTTAATTTTTGTGTGTGGTGTAAGAAAATGGTCCAGTTTGGGGAGCCTGGGTGGCTCAGTTGGTTGAATGTCTGACTGTGGCTCAGGTCGTGATCTCATGGTTTGGGGGTCAAGCCCCACATCAGGCTTTGCACTGACAGCATGGAACCTGCTTCAGATTCTCTCTGTCTCCCTCTCTTTTTCCCCTTCTCCTGCTTGCTCTGTCTCTGTCTCTCTCTCTCTAAAATGAGTAAGCATTAAAAAGTTTTTTAAAAAAGTGGTCCAGTTTCATTTTTTTTGCAAGTAGCTATCTGGTTTTCCCTACACCATTTGTTGAAGAGACTGTCTGTTTTTCCATTGCATATTCTTGGCTCCTTGTCAAAGATTAATTGACCATATAATCATGGCTTTGTTTCTGAGCTTTCCATCCTGTTCTATTGATCTATGTGTCTGTTTTTATGCTGATACCATATTATTTTATTTTATTTTATTTTATTTTATTTTATTTTATTTTTTTAATTTTTTTTAATGTTTATTTATTTTTATTTTTGAGACAGAGAGAGACAGAGCATGAATGGGGGAGGGGCAGAGAGAGAGGGAGACACAGAATCGGAAGCAGGCTCCAGGCTCAGAGCCATCAGCCCAGAGCCCGACACAGGGCTCGAACTCACGGACCGTGAGATCGTGACCTGAACTGAAGTCAGACGCTTAACCGACTGAGCCACCCAGGCGCCCCAATACCATATTGTTTTAATTACTACAGGTTTTTAGTATAACTTGAAATCTGAAGTTGTGATGTCTCCAGCTTTATTTTTCTTTTTCAAGAGTACTTTGGCTTCCTGGGACCTTTTGTGGTTCCATACAAATTTTAGGATTGTTCGTTGTAGTTCTCTGAAAAATGCTGTTGGTATTTTGATACGGATTACATTACATCTGAAGATTGCTTTGGGTAGCATGGACATTTAAAAATATTTGTTCTTATCCTTGAACATAGGCTCTTTTTATTTGTGTCATCTTTAATTTCTTTCCTCAGGGTTTATGGTTTTCGGAGTACAGGTCTTTTACCTCCTTGGTTAAGTTTATTCCTAGGTATTTTATTATTTTTGGCATATTTGTAAATGGGATTGTTTTCTTAATTTCTCTTTCTGTTGCTTTATTATTAGTGTATAGAAATGCAACCAGTTTCTACACATTGGTTTTGTATCCTGCAACTCTACTGAATTCATTTATCAGTTCTAGCAGTTTTTTGGTGGAGTCTGAGTTTTCTATATATAGTATCTTGTCATCTGTAAACAGTGAAAAGTTGACTTCTTTCTTACCAATTTGGATGCCTTTTATTCCTCTTTCTTGTCTGATTGCTGTAGCTAAGTCTTCCAGTGCTCTGTTGAATAAAAGTGGTGGGAGTGGACATCCTTGTCTTGTTCCTGACCTTCAGAAAAACCCTCAGTTTTTCACTAATGAATATGATGTTAACTGGGTTTTTCATACATGGCCTTTATTGTATTTAGGTATATTACTACAAACCTACTTAGTTGAGGGTTTTTATCACGAATGGATGTTGTACTTTGTCACATGCTTTTTCTGCTTCTGTAGAAATGATCGAATGGTTTTTATCTTTTCTCTTATTGATTCAGTGTATCACATTGGTTGATTTGTGCATTTTGAACCACTCTTTCATCCTGGGAATAAATCCCACTTGATCTTGGTGAATGATTTTTTTTTTTTTTAATGTAGGATTCAGTTTGCTAATATTTTGTTCAGGATTTTTGCATCTGTGTTCATCAGAGATATTGGCTTGTAGTTCTTTTTTTTGTAGTATCTTTATCTGGTTTTGGTTTTGGGGTAATGCTGGCTTCATAGACTGAATTTGGAAGTTTTCCTTCCTCTCTTGTTATTTTGGAGTAGTTTGAGAATAGGTATTAACTCTTTTTTCAATGTTTGGTAGAATTCACCTATGAAGCCATCTGGTCCTTTGGTCTGGTCTGGACTTTTGTTTGTTGGCAGTTTTGTTTTTGTTTTGTTTTTTGTTGGTTGGTTGGTTGGTTGGTTGGTTGGTTTGGGGTTTTTTTTTTTGGTTTTTGGTTTTTGGTTTTTTTGAGTCTGGCTAGAGGTTTATCAATTTTGTTGATCTTTTCAAACAACCAGCTTCTGGTTTCATTGATCTGTTCTATTGATTTTTAGCTTTCTAGTCCGTCCTTCCTTCCTTCCTTCCTTCCTTCCTTCCTTCCTTCCTTCCTTCCTTCTCTAATCTTTATTGTTTCCTTCCTTCTACTGGTTTTGGGTTTTGTTCTTTTTCTAGCTTCTTTAGATGTAAGGTTAGGTTGTTTATTTGAGATCTTTCTTGCTTCTTGAGGTAGGCCTATATTGCTATAAACTTCTTAGAACAGCTTTTGCTGCATCCCAAAGGTTTTGGACTATTGTGTTTTCATTTTCATTTATCTCAATGTAATTTTTTATTTCCCCTTTGATTTCTTAGTTGACCCATTTATTGTTTAGTAGTATGTTATTTAGCCTTAATGTATTTGTGCTGTGTCCAGATTTCTTCTTGTGGTTGATTTCTTGTTTCATAGTGTTGTGGTCAGAGAAGATGCATAGTATGACTTCAGTCGCTTTGAATTTTTGAGATTTGTTTTGTGGCCTAATATGTAATCTGTTGTGGAGAATTTCTGCTCCATGTCCACTTGAATGTGTATTCTGCTGTTTTAGGATAGAATGTTCTGAACATTTAACAACAGATATCTGTTAAATCCATCTAGTCCCATGTGTTATTCAAAGCCATTGTTTCCTTGTTGACTTTCTGTTTGGAAAACTAAGTGGGTATTAAAGTCCCTTACTATTATTATATTACTCTCTCTTCCTTTATGTTTGTTATTAACTGCTTTATGCATCTCCTATGTTGGATGCATAAATATTTACAGTTGTTGTATCTTCTTTTGTTGGATTGTCTGTTTATCATTGTGTAGTGTCCTTCTTTGTCTCTTGTTACAGTTTTTGTTTTAAAGTATATTTTGTCCAAAATAAGTATTACTATTCTGGTTTTCTTTTCAGTTCCATTTGTATTAATAAATATTTCTCCATCCCTTCATTTGCAATCTGCATGTGTCTTTAGATCTAAAATGAGTCTCTTGTAGGCAGCATATAGATGGGTCTTTTTTTTTTTTTTTTTTTTATCTACTCTGTCACTCTGTGTATTTTGATTGGAGCTTTTATTCAAATTATTCAAAGTAATTCCTGATATGTATGTATTTATTATCATTTTGTTACTTGTTTTATGTTTTTGTAGATCTTCTCTGTTCCTTTCTTCACTTGCTCTTTTCTCATGATTAGGCTTTCTTTAGTGATATGCTTGGATTCCTTTCCCTTTATTTCTGCATATGTATTACTGGTTTTTGATTTATGTTTAGCATTGGGTTTATATATAACATCTGCATATAACAGCCCATGGTAAGTTGACGGCTGCTTAGGTTTGAATCTCTTCTTTATTCTTCTTTCCCCATGTTTCTAGGTAAATGGTGTTATATTTTACATTCTTTTATCAGTCCCTTGACTGAATTTTACAGATATACTTATTTTTACTGCTTTTTGCTTCTCAATTTTTTTACTTTACTCTTACTTTTGGTCTTTGCTTTCCACTCAGAGTCCCCTTTAACATTTTTTATAGGACTGGTCTATTGGTTATGAATTCCTTTAACTTTTGTTTGTCTGGAAACTTTTTATATCTCCTTCTGTTCTGAATGATAATCTCGCTGGATAGAGTATTCTTGGCTACAGATTTTTCCCTTTTAGCACTTGGAATATATCATTCCCTTCTGGCCTACAAAGTTTCTGCTGAAAAACCAGCTGATAGCCTTATGAGATTTCCCTTGTACGTAACTGCTTTCTTTTCTCTTGCTGCTTTTAAAATTCTCTGTCACTGCTTTTTGCCATTTTAATTACTAAGTGTCTTGGTGTGGATGGACATGCTTGAGTTGATTTTGTTGGGAAATCTCTGTGCCTCCTGGATTTGGATTTCTGTTTCCTTCTCCAGATTTGGTAAGTTTTCAGCCATTTCTTTAAATAAAATTTTTATTCCCTTTTCTGTCTCTTCTCCTTCTAAGATTCCTAAAATGTGAATGTTATTATGCTTGATGGAGTCGCTGAGTTTCCTAAGTCTATTCTTATTTTGCATAATTTTTTGTTTCTCTCACCTTCTCACCTCTTACTTTCATTTTGTCCATGTCTATGTGTCTGTTTTTATGTGTTAGGAAAGTCAGCTATGTCCCCTGCTCTTGAAAGGAGTGGCCTTATGAAGAAGTGGTTCTGTAGTGCCCTGCAGTACAGTGTTCCCTGTTTACCAGAACCTGGTGCTTAAGGGGTGTCTTTTGTGTGTGTTGTGGTTGAGTCGCTTTTTTCTTCAGTCTAGGTGTCTTTAGTGGCTCTTTGCCTATTGTGGGTAGAGTATGGTCCCTGTCCTGTTAGTGGGCAAGTCTGAGGCTTGAGTTGAGTTAGATGAGGTGTTTGCCAGAGATGCAGTAGCAACAAACTGCAGGACACTTTCCCTGTGCTGTTCTCTGAGAAGCTTGCATTGGTGGGTAGAGCCTATAGTCAGACCACATGTCTGCCCCCAGTCCACTGCAGTCTGTTTGTGGTTATCTTTTTCTCTCCCTGGGAAGGAGTCATTTTGGAGTATCCCTGGCCCCTATCCAGGCTGCTTGCACACTGCTGGGCCTGTGGCACTGCCCTGGATGGGCCCTGGCCAAGAGCATATTGATGGGGTGGGGGGGGGGGGGGGATGGGAGGGAGGTGGGGGTGGGTGGAGTACGGACCCAGAATGTGCAGTGGGAGGGAGGGTAGTGGAGTTTGGTGTAAGCAAGTTAGGTAGTAAGTGGGCTGTGCTGGTTCCAGCAGGTAGTCTTATGTTTATTCTGGGGAGGGTGGGAAGAAAATGGCAGCTGCCAGTTCCTCTGTTCTTGGAGGAGTCTCCCAAGGATCTCTGTTCCTCCAGGACACCTCTGAGATGAATAAACTACTCTTCCTCCTGTATGCCCCAGGCGGTTTTTAAACTGCTGCTTCTAATAGGGGCACTTGTACCCCAATGTTTATAGGAGCACTCTCAACAATAGCCAAATTATGGAAAGAGCCTAAATGTCCATCAACTGATGAATGGATAAAGAAATTGTGGTTTATATACACAATGGAGTACTATGTGGCAATGAGAAAGAACGAAATATGGCCCTTTGTAGCAACGTGGATGGAACTGGAGAGTGTGATGCTAAGTGAAATAAGCCATACAGAGAAAGACAGATACCATATGTTTTCACTCTTATGTGGATCCTGAGAAACTTAACAGAAACCCATGGGGGAGGGGAAGAAAAAAAAAAAAAAAAGAGGTTAGAGTGGGAGAGAGCCAAAGCATAAGAGACTCTTAAAAACTGAGAACAAACTGAGGGTTGATGGGGGGTGGGAGGGAGGGGAGGGTGGGTGATGGGTATTGAGGAGGGCACCTTTTGGGATGAGCACTGGGTGTTGTATGGAAACCAATTTGACAATAAATTTCATATATTGAAAAAAAATAAATAAACTGCTGCTTCTATGCTGTATCCCCAGGGGCTATTTTTGTACCAGCTTTTTTTTTTTTTTTAAGTTTATTTATTTAGTTAGAGAGAGAGAAAGTGCTTGGATTTGCATGTGTGCACAAGTGGGGGAGAGGCAGAGAGAGAATCCCAGGTGGACTCGGGCTCATGAACCATGAGATCATGACCTGAGCCATAGTCACATGCTTAACTGAGCCACCCAGGTGCCCTATTGTGCTGTCTCTTTAAGGGCAGGGACTCAGTATCCTTTCACCCGCCTTGCTTTCCTTCCTTATTTTTAAAATTCCAGGTTTGAAGTCCTGCTGGTTGTAAAAACTCACAAAATTCAGATCCTCTGGTTTTTTTACTTTTTAATTTATTTTTTATTTTATTTTATTTTTTATGAATATAACTTATTGTCAAATTGGCTTGCATACAACACCCAGCACTCATCCCAACAAGTGCCCTCCTCAATGCCCATCACCCATTTCCCCCTCTCCTCCACCCTCCCCATCTACCTTCAGTTTGTTCTCTGTATTAAGAGTCTCTTGTGGTTTGCCCCCCTCCCTCGCTGTTTGCAACTACTTTTTCCCCCTTCCATTCCCCCATGGTCTTCTGTTAAGTTTCTCAGGTTCCACATATGAGTGAAAACATGATATCTGTCTTTCTCTGACTTATTTCACTCAGCATAATACCTTTCGGTTCCATCCATGTTGCTGCAAACGGCATGATTTCATCCTTTCTCATTGCCAAGTAGTATTCCATCGTATATATAAACCACATCTCTTTTTATCCATTCATCAGTTGATAGACATTTAGGCTCTTTCCATAATTTGGCTGGCCTTCTGGTTTTCAAAGCCAACTGTTATAGGGATTTATCTTCCCTATAAAGGCTCCTCCATGTGAGGGTCTGTTTTTTTCCCCTCTCCACCCCCTCGACTCCCTGCAGGCTGCTTTAGCTCCTTACTGCATTTCTACCCTACCTACCCTCCTCCGTATGGTCTCTACTCTGCATTTAGTTGTGGAGACTGTTATGCAGTCTTCGGGTAATTTTCTGGGTTATTTACATAACCATGTAAGTGTTACCTGGTTGTATCAATGGGATGAGGTGAACTTAGGGTCCTCCTACTCCACCGTCTTCCAGTAATGATAATTTTAATTTATAATTTCAGTGCAGTTATAATCACAGATCTTAAATTCTTATTAAACAACCTTTAAACTACTACAAAACTATCCTGGAATTTGTATAAACAGGATAAAAGTCTTCCCACAAAGTCAGTAGCAGTCTCATTCTTTCAACTAGCCCATGTTCTTAATTATTCACTTACTTACTAGCAAATGGTCCTTGAATTTATATTCTACTGGACACTGTGTACGCCCTGGGGATTCAGTAGTAAACAAGATACAACTTTTATCCTCATACAGCTAAAGGCTTTTCTAGAAGAAATGCCTATAAACTTAGATCTGAAGGGAGGCCAGGAATTTACAGGTGAGATGTAGGGGTGGGTTGGTGGGGGCACTACCAGAGGAAATATCTGTAGCAGAACAAATAGGTAAAAGTTGGCTAATTTCAAAGAATATTGTACATATGGTGAGCAGCTATTAATTTCTTCATGCCTGGAGTACAGAATATAAAGGATATGGAAAATCTGTAGGAAGGGTTAAGACATAAGCACTCAGATTGTGAAAAATTTTGAAAATCTGTTAAGGAATTTGAGATTTATCCTTAGGATGATGAAGCACTATTGAAAAGTTTCAAAAGAGAGTATATCACATTTGTATTTAGAAAGATTTCTTGGCTGCATTATGGAGTAAGAGTTGGTGGGAAATAAGCTTGGGGGCAGTTAGGACAGTGATAACATGTGTAGTAACTCAGATGAGAGATGAAATTGGATCAGACTCTAGCAGTGGCAGTGGGGATGGGGAGAATTAAATAGATTTTTTGAAAATAGGAGGTTAAATCAGTAGGGTGAAGTATTTGATTAGATGTGGGGAATAAGAGGGAAAGAGGAATCCAGGATGACTAGCTGTCCGGCTTGAGCCATTGGATCAGTGGTTGTTATTACTCACTGAGCTAGAGAAATTACCAGGTAGGGCTTTGGAAGTGATTCCCTCTTTGGTCTGTAAGAACTCTTATGAGTCCAAGAATTTGTGATTCTTGACTAAGAAAGCGTATTCTGTTTCCTGCAGATTAGACTATTTTCACTGCTACTCACCTAAAATTGGGAAGGAAGTAAATATGTCATTTCCAGGATATCCATATCTTTGGCTACTCACAGACTTCAAAATAATAGTTAAGATTCATTGTAAGAGTTTGTTGGTTTATTTGTTAGAGAGAATGCTGTTTTCTATAGGTAGTGTATAATTTTGTCTTGTTATATATATAACTTAGTTATATATAATCTTTTATTGTCAATACAATCCATTGTTAAGTAACTTACAAAGTAGCTATAATGATGACAGAGCCATTGTTGTCAAGGGTGACAACATAAATATAATGTCTAACTAACCTAATAAATGTTAAAATATTTAACAACTCAATTGCCAGTTGGAATACAAAATGGTACACTTTGGAAGACAGTTTGACAGTTTCTTACAAAAGTAAACACACTTTACTGTCTGATACAGAAATCATACTCCTTGGTATTTACCTAAAAGAGTTGAAAACCTATACCACATGAAAATCTATACCACATAGGGGCGCCTGGGTGGCTTGGTCGGTTAAGCGTCCGACTTCGGCTCAGGTCATGATCTCACGGTCTGTGAGTTCGAGCCCCGCGTCGGGCTCTGTGCTGACAGCTCAGAGCCTGGAGCCTGTTTCAGATTCTGTGTCTCCCTCTCTCTCTGCTCCTCCCCTGTTCATGCTCTGTCTCTCTCTGTCTCAAAAATAAATAAACGTTAAAAAAAAAAGAAAGAAAAAAAAGAAAATCTATACCACATAAAAACCTAAACACAGATGTTTATAGTAGCTGTATTCATAATTGCCAAAACTTGGAAGCTTGGAAGCGTTGTTTCCAAGATGCTCTTCGGTAGGTAAATGTATAAAAAGACTATGATACATCCATGCAGTGGAATACTATTCAGTGCCAAAGAGAAATGAGCTACCAAGACATGAAAAGACATGGAAGAACCTTAGATGCATATTACTAAGTGAAAGAAACCAAGCTGAAAAGGCTATATATGTGTTATATGATTCCAGCTATATGACTTTATGGAAAAGACAGAAAATGGAGACACTAAAGAGATTAAGTGGTTGCTTCGGGTTAGGGGCAGAGAGGGGTATTCGAATAGGTAGAGAACAGGATTTTTAGGACAGTGAAACTCTTCTGTACGATACTATAAATAGTAGATACGTGTCATTACAAATTTGTTAAAACTCTGAGATCACCAAGAGTGAACCCTATTATAAATTATGGGCTTTGGGTGATGATATATGGATCATCTTCTTCCAGGGTTACCTTTTATTCAGAGGTACACGGAGACACACATACATAAATATTTTTTTGTGGCTTTTACAATATTTGTTAGAAATACTGTTTATATTGTTTTATATTAGTAACTATAGGGCATTTCTTCCAACTACAAATCAGTCCTGAATAATAGATTCATGTTATTGAAGGGTTGAGTGGCTTTTTTTTTTTTTAATGAAAAATTGATGTAAGCAAATGGAGAACTAACTCTACAAGTCAAGAATGCTGTTAGGCATGCTGCTGTCATGCTCACTTCTAACATTTGAAGGAGAATTTTGAAAATAGCCTTTATGATTGATACAGCCACTGGGAAAAAACAGTATGGAGGTTTCTCAAAAAATTAAAAATAGAAATACCATATGATCTAATAATCCCACTACTGGGTATTTACCTAAAGACCACAAAAACACTAATTCAGAAAGATCTATGGGGGCGCCTGGGTGGCTCAGTCGGTTAAGCGGCCAACTTCGGCTCAGGTCATGCTCTCGCGGTCCGTGAGTTCGAGCCCTGCATCGGGCTCTATGCTGACAGCTCAGAGCCTGGAGCCTGTTTCAGATTCTGTGTCTCCCTCTCTCTCTGACCCTCCCCTGTTCATGCTCTGTCTCTCTCTGTCTCAAAAATAAATAAACGTTAAAAAAAATTTTTAGAAAGATCTATGTATGCCTATGTTTATTGCAGCATTACTTAACAGTAGCCAAGATAATGGAAACAACCTAAGTGTCTGTCAGTAGACAAATGGATAAGGAAGATGTGGTGTGTATATACCATGGACACACACAGACACAACCATAGAAAAGAGATCATGCTGTTTGCGAATATGGACCTAGAGGGTATTAAGTTGAATGAAACAAGTCAGGGAAAGACAAATACCATATGATTTTACTCATGTGGAATCTAAAAAACAAGTGAATAAACAAACAAAAGGCAGACTCAGACCTATAAATACAGAGAACAAATTGATGGTTGCCAGAGGAGAGGGGAGTGTGGGGATAAAGGGGATTGGGAGATACATGCTTCCAGTTAGGGAAGGAGTAAGTCACAGGAATAAATGGCACAATATAGGGAATATAGTCAGTGGTATTGTAACAGTGTTGTATGGTGGCAGATGGTAGCTACACTTGTGAGCATAGGATAGAATTGTCCAATCACTATGTCGTATACCTGAAACTACTGTAACACTGTGTGTCACTGTACTCAAAACAATTTTTTTTAAAGAATAGAATCTTTATGATAGTTACTATTTTTAAAACATAACTTCACTTATCACTGCCATTTTCCTTTATGAAAAAAAGAAAAACTAGTTTACCCACGGTCATACAAAGCTTAGTTATTCTATATGTATGCTCCAGAAACGAACAGCTAAGATTCTCCATGTTATGAGGATATTGAACTTTGTTTATTACAGAAAACACTTTGTATGCTAGAAGGAATTTCTTTCATTGCATTTTGTTTTTTTCCGCCTTATTTATTTATTTATTTATTTATTTATAATTTTTTTTAAATCTTTATTTATTTTTGAGAGAGAGAAAGTGTGAGCAGGGGAGGATCCGAGAGAGAGGGAGGCACAGAATCCGAATCAGGCTCCAGGCTCCGAGCTGTCAGCACAGAACCCAACACGGGGCTTGAACTCACAAACCGTGAGATTGTGACGTGTGCCAAAGTTAGAGACTTAACCGACTGAGCCACCCAGGTGCCCCTTTCTCAGCCTTTTTTAAAGAGAAGGAAGAGTCCAAAGGAATAGAGAAAGAAGAGGTAGTCTGAAGGACCTACGAGGAGTTCAAATTAGAATACATTGTGTGCCTGGGTTGTCAGTCAGTTGAGCGTCTGACTTCAGCTCAGGTCATGATCCCTGTAGTTCATGAGTTCAAGCCCCACGTTGGGCTCGCTGGGGTCAGCTTGTGAATGTGGAATCTGCTTTGAATCCTCTGTCCCCCTCTCTTTTTGCCCCTCCCCCACGTGCGTGCTCACTCTCAAAAGATAAAACATTTTAAAAAAGCATATAGAATATGTTGGCTTTTAACAGCCTGTGGTAAAGATTTCCCATAGTACTTGAAAATGTTGACCTGGAGCGAAGAGTGATTAGGCTAAAGATATATATTTGGAAGTCATTAATGTAGGTGGTAGTGTGAACTGTGGACTGTAACATGTAGAGTAAGAAAAAATGAACAAGGACAGAACCCAATGGAACACAAATATGTAGGGAGCAACAAAAGAGAAACCCATGGAGATAACTGAAAGCAAGCTCCCTTGATAACTGCCCAGTTCTTAAGAATTGGTAGAGAAGAGAGAAGACCAACTTGGATATGAGCAGCTGAACTTTCCAATCCCAAATCTTATTGGGGATCTCACCAGTCATTGCTGCTACGGCTATGCTGGTCTTGCCGAGTACAGCTTGTTCTTCCTGCACTGGACTCTCTTATTTCTTATAGCTGAAAGCAGTAACACTTCACAAAATACTTAAAGATGATAGAAGGAAATCATAAATGGAAAGTGACATTAACCAGCTTAGGAAAATATCAGTGTGACTGCTCTTATTACTCTAGAATCACTTGGCCCCTTGGGACTCTTTAGAGAGTTGTGTTCTTTCCCTGATAGAGGTTTGCCTCCTTGCTGAAACCAAGATCTGCTTCCACATGGAAGATATTTATTTTTTTCCCAAAAGTGAGGAGAGTTGTTAGGCACATTTGGACTGCTCGTAGTCTAGGCTCAAGGTAATGAAGTCTAGAGAGAAGAGTTTCTTCTTCATGTCAGTCTAAGTTCGATCTTTCATGGTTTCTTTTCATGTCATGAGGTGTATTTTCCCAAGCTGATTAACAATGGCACTGTCCATCCACCTCCTTTGAGGGAGACAATACTCTACTCACAAGGGTATAACCTTAGTCTGTGAAGCCACACAAGTGACCATCTCAGAATATATTTGTCCAACAAAGGAATAAGGGCTAGGACCCTCCGTTTCTGTCCTTATGGGCTTTTCCAGAGTCTGCTTGGGCTTTCTGACAGCACTGTATGTAGCTACACTCTAAGGGCATGTATTCCAAGAGAGTGAGGTGGAAACGCATGGCACTTTTCATATGATTAAGCCTTGGAAACCACAGTCTCACTTCTGCTATAGGCTTTCATTTGAGACAGTCATGAAGCCCTACCAGGTTTAAGGACTAGTCATGAGATTAAGCCCCGCATCAAACTCCACATTGAGCATGAAGCCTGCTTAGGAGTCTCTCTTTCCCTCTCTGTCTCTGTCACTCCCTTGCTCACACACACACTCTCTCTCTCAAAGAAATAAACATTAAAAAAATACTTGTTGACAAAAGAAAAAGAGGGACAGAGAGAAGAGAGAGAATGACATGAAGTAGAAGGGGAGTTCAGTGTACAGTGTATGGCAGGGAGACCAGTTAGTTAGGAAACTGTAGCAAGATTCTGAGTCTGGCTTGAAGCTCAGAATTCACAAATAGCAGTGAAGATGGAAAGGAAACCCTGATTTGGAGGGATGTTAAGGAGGTATAAACTGCAAAATTTAGTGATTATTTGAATATGGAAGGAAAGGAGATGGGTCCAGATGGAGGAAGAGGAGAACCAGATAGTACTCTGAGTTCTGGAGTAAAAACAGTGAATATGAGTCTCTTGATAGGATTGCTTTTAGTGTTGATTTTTTTCTTCATGGATGAATAAGTAGATAGCAGTACTTAGTAACTACATGAATTGTGGCACTGTTAACAGAGGAAAAGCTTCGTGGGAGAGGAATTCAGTTTCGCAAGTGTTAAGTAAAGGCTGCTGGTAACTGAAACAGGTGAGCAAGATTCTTGGTGGATAGTAGGAATTGTGATTTGAAACTCAGGGCTTGAGATCATCTTGAGGGTTTTCTTTTATGTTTGTCTGATGGAGGGAGGAAGACCTTGTTTTTCCTACAGGGAAGAGAAAAATTCCACTCTTCGCTCTCATTTTTAGCCTTGATTGTTTTCTGTTAATTTTGAAAACTTTAGGAAGTTATTAAAATTTTTTTTCTCTCTACCATAGATGATGTGACTTAACTTTTTAAAATATGCTAGACAGTAGCTTTGGGAATCACAGCCTCTGGGAAGGTCCTTGTTATCTGGCAGGTCACGTTGTCTTCGTCCTAGAATATGTGGATCATAATTTCATAGTTCTGTGCTATCCCTTGATACCATTTTAAGAATTAGAGTCCATGCAGTTCATTTTAAATTTTTACAGAATTAAAAAAAAAATTTATGGGGCGCCTGGGTGGCTCAGTCGGTTAAGCGTCCAACTTCGGCTCAAGTCATGATCTCGCAGTTCGTGAGTTCAAGCCCCGCCTCAGGCTCTTTGCTGATGGCTCAGAGCCTGGAGCCTGTTTCGGATTCTGTGTCTCCCTCTCTCTCTGACCCTCCCCCATTCATGCTCTGTCTCTCTCTGTCTCAAGAATAAATAAACGTTAAAAAAAAATTTATGTATTTTTGAGAGACAGAGCATAAGCAGGAGGGGGGCAGAGAGAGAGGAAGACACAGAATCCAAAGCAGGTTCCAGGCTGCATACTGTCAGTACAGAGCCTGATGCAGGACTGAAACCCATGAACTGCAAGATCATGACCTGAGCCAAAGTCAGCTGCTTAATCGACTGAGCCACCCAGGTGTCCCTAATTTTTTTTTTAATGTTTATTTGTTTTTTTTGAGAGAGAGACCGAGTGTGAGCAGGGGAGGGGCAGAGAGAGAGGGAGACACAGAATCTGAAGCAGGCTCCAGGCTCTGAGCTGTCAGCACCGAGCCCGATGCGGGGCTCGAACTCACGAACCTGTGAGATCATGACCTGAGCCGAAGTCGGATGCTTAACCAACTAAGCCACCCAGGCATCCCATGCAGTTCATTTTAATTGTTTTTAACATTTATTTATTTTTGAGAGACAGAAACAGACCACAAGTGGGGGAGGGGCAGAGAGGGAGGGAGACCCAGAACCTGAGACAGGCTCCAGGCTCTGAGCTGTCAGCACAGACTCCCACATGGGGCTCAAACTCAGGAACTGTGAGATCATGCCCCCCATGCAGTTCATTTTAAAGTCTCAATATTCTAGCTAACACTTAGCATGTTAGAGGAGGGCCTTGAGGGCCTTTGGATAAAAGTGCATACTGATGAAGAGACTCTGAGGTCACTCTTACTTAGCAACATTCACATCAGCACAGCCATTCTAGCTGCAAGAAAAACTCCAAGTAATTGTTGGAATAATAATGCTTCTGCTTGATTCTTATAGGAAGATTTTGTTTCTCAGTGAATTTTAGTAACATTTTTTTGCCCTATCTTGCTCATATGATAATAATTTCATAGACGGTGAGGTAGGGGAGCATTAGTAAATCACATATACTCCTTTTCCTACTTTGTAATGTGTATCTTTCCTTTAGAGAACTTTGTTGATTTCTTATGCAGGTTTTTTTTTTTTTTTTAAGAGGGTACGAGGAAGAAAGTGGTATTCTTGTATATGTCCATTGGTATCCCTGTGTAAACTAAACTGAGTTACTGGTTTCTGACTCCTTATAAAAATTTTTGGGGGGAGAGTATTGGCAGCAAAAAGTAATGAATGGAAATGAAGGGAAAAATCTAGGTTGGCTCTGAGCAAATAACTGCTTCTTTGAGTCATACAGCAGAAATATTTCAGTTTGAATCATCTTAGAACTCTAGCCCTATAGTGTTACTTGTCAGTTATAAATATTTTAATGCTAGGAGCCTTTCTTTTGTTCCTGGAAGCAAAGGGTGGCTCTCCGGATGTCATTTTACCAGAGAATAAGTTCTTTAGCAATAGGGAAGATTTGTTTTATATTGTGTAACATGCAGCATCAAATAATAACATTAATATGCTTTCTCAGAAATACATTACATAAATGATCCTCACATAAGTTAGGTGTCAATACTAATGTGTTGTTGTTATATAATCTGTATTTTATGTATGAGGAAACCTTTGCTCAAAGAAATTATGATTTGCCCTAAATTACTAGAACCCAGGATATTCACATAGAACTAGAGCCTTGTTTTCTTGGCTATAATTATTATTTGAAAATCACTGTTATATTTTTCAGAGTAATAAAAATCACTTACTAAGCACTGTTTTTTTGATGACTAACCTAAAAATTATGGACCCATTTCTCTTATAGGGTTTTATAATATCAGTTACAGTACTTAAGTGCTTAAAGTTTTTTTCTTGTTTCACATTTTATTAAAAAAGGAAAAGTATGAAAAGCATGGCTTAGAAGCAGAGTGCTTTGTTTATTCATCATTATCAGAGGACTGTAGGTCTCAAATTAATTGCAAAGGTTATTTTTGCAAATAATCTGCCTACTGTGTTCTGTGTTTGGTGATAGAATGCACAGTGCCTAATAAGAATTTGTTTGCTCTCTGTCCTAGGTTCCTGGCACAGATCTCCTAGAAGCCTGGGAATTTCCTGAGTAGTCAGAGCATTATCCTAGTGAAGTAACTAATGAAGCGCCCCTAGATAGCTTCAGAATAGGGGCTAGTTACCAGAGGACTTGAGCCATCCAGGCCTCTGGGGAAGAGAGGAGGTTGGAGATTTGAGTTCAGTCACATGGCCAGTGATTGAATCAGCCCTGCCTATGTAATGAGGCCCACTAGAAACTCTAGATACCGGGGCTCCTGGGTGACTCAGTCAGTTGAGCATCCAACTCTTGGTTTTGGCTCCGGTCATGATCTTACAGTTTGTAAGATCGAGCTCTGTGTTGGACCTGTGGCTGACAGTGCAGAGCCTGCTTAGGATTCTCTCTCTCTCCCTGTCTCTCTCTCTGTCCCTCCTCCTCTCCCCACCTCTTCTTCTCTCTCAAAATAAATAAACATTTTTTTTTTAAACCCTCTAGATACCAAAGCTTAGTGCAGCTTTTTGGTTGATGGACACATTGTTGTGTATGTGTAGTGGTGGTGAGTGACATACCCTGATTCTACTGGAGAGACCATGAAATCTCTGCATTCCCTCTAAGACTTCACCCTGTGTGTGTCTTCATTTGGTTCTTAGGATTTGTATCACTTACAATCAAACTGCAGTCATAAGTATAGTGTTTTCCTGAGTTCTGTGAGTCGCTCTAGTGAATTATCAAACCTGATAGTCATGGGAACACCCCAGATGTATAGCCACTATGTCAGAAGGGCTAGTGGGCTAGGGACCTCTGAAGTAAGGGCTGTCTTAGTGGGGTCCATGCCCTTTAACAGGTAACATCTGTGCCAACTTCAGATGGTTAGTAACAGATTAAATTATGTAAATTGGAGTTGAAACAGAGTAACTGTGTTGTATACTCTTTTGGCTCCCAGTGAATGAACTTCAGTAATTGAAGTGTATTTGGTGTTAGCTAAATATAGCATGGCTCTTTATTTTTGATGTAATCAATAATGAAGTATGTTTTGAATTTTTATCGCTTCTTGGCCTTTTGGCTAAGATCAAGTGTAGTATCTGTTCTTATCAGTGAATTTCTTAGAAATTCAAAATTTACTAAGTTGATGTTGATATGCTTATGTTAATATCTTAAACTCTTAAGATTACCAGGATTTATGTCTCTTTAACTGATTTTTATTCCTCAGTAGGGTCTATGAATTTTCAGAGATCCCTTCAGCTTCTTTTGCTTGATTCCCTTTGTGACCAGCAACTTAGACCTGCAGGATCGCTGACTAGATTTAGAAGTTGTGTATTTAGAAAGGCTAACAGGACCATCATGGGTTAAAACCTTGGTCTTGATTAATAGCTTAGTAGTGAGTATATGGCTTCTATGAAAGGTAAGAGCATCCATAAAAAATGGGCAAATTCTCCTCCCATGTTTAAAGAACTGCATTTATTATGTATTTGAGCACACTGAAAAGCAATCTAGAGAATTACCAAGGAAGAGAAGACACAGTATAGTCAGAGACTGGTATCATAGTAAGAAGATCAACAGTAACACAAATAAAAACTCAGGGTAATCCAGAAACATATAAATAGCTAATTGCTATCACAACAACACAAACTGTCAATGGCTTGAGACAGTAAAAGTTTATTTCTCTTTTATTGTTTAATCTAATGTAGGCCAGGGTGGGAGGGGCTCTTTTGTAGAGACATTCAGTGACCGAAGTTTTCTTCCATTGTGTGACCTTCTCATTTTTTTAAGGCCTCATCTCCATTTGCCTTTAGCTGATGGATGGCAAAGGACAGACAGGTTATGTGCCTCAGCCTGGAAGTGACACACATCACTTCTGCTCATATTTCATTGGCAAGAACTAGTGATTTGGCCCTCACCCAGATGCAAGGATATTGACAAAGAGAGAATATGGATGTTGGTGAGCACCTGAAGGCTGTCACAGATCCAGAACCAGTAGTGGCTGCACACTGGTGCAGCATGGCTTATCCAAGTGAGAATGCTTTGGGGCCATTTCTAGGAGTACCAGGAGGAAAAAATGTAATGGAGAGAATGTAGTTTTCAAGGGATTCAGTGTCCTGTTTATAACTTTATGAGGATAAAGTAGGTAACCTGTATGCTGGGGATAGAAAGTATGGTTACCTGGGCAGTACAACCTGCATCAGCCCCATAATAGCATATGGAATGGGCAAAGTCTGCTCTCTATTGTGGCATTGGGAAGGCAAGATAGGAGAATAAGAGATCTCCGGAGGACTGGACTGTACTAATCAGTCCTGTCCGCAGCATTAGTCACTGTGCCTGGCTCAGTGTAGGCATTCTGGATATGTTACTTGAATGAGTTAATACCTCTTTGTCCTTAAACAAACAAAACCCTTTCCCTCCCTTGTTCTCCTTCAGTATTTTCCATTTCTCATCTTTCCAGGAAAACTCTCCAGAAGGCTTATTTATACTCTCTGCCTCTACTTCCTCTCTTTGCATTGTTTCTTGGAACAACTCCACACAACTTTTTACTCCCACTACTCCACAGAAATCTCCTCAAGGTCACCAGTGATTTCCATGCTGTCAACTCTCTCCTTGTTAAAACATTGTCTTTACTTGGCTTCTGTGATACCCATGCTTCTGGTCTTTCTGTTTCGTCACTGGCTGCATTTTTCATTTACCTTTTTGCCAGTTCCTCATTCTCTTCCTAACCTCTTAACGTTTATTCTTGAGCCTCCCAGGGCTGTGACCCCAGCCTCTCTTCATTTATATTCATTTCCTCAGTGATCTTATCCAGCCCTGTGATGTCCAATACCATCTATTTGATACTGAATTTTCTAACTTTTCCCTGAATTTTAAATTCTGATTTCTAAATGCTGACTGAAAAATTTCACTTGGATAACTAAGAGGCATCATAGACTTAATATATCCCAAACTGAATTCTTTATTCCAGCCTTCCAACCCTTCAGTAAGACCCTCTCCTTCTGCATTATTCCCCATTTCAGTAAATAGCTATCCTATTCATCCAGGTGCTCAGACCAGAAACTGTGGTATTGTGATATCTTCTTGACTACTCCTTTCTTTCACATCTAACTTGTCAGCAAATCATATCTTTTATGTCCTCAAAACATGTTTCCTAATCACCTGGTATCTTCGTTTCCACTCTTAACCCTCCACAGTCTCTTCTCAGAGCTGCCAGGGTGAGCTTGTTAAAACAAAGTCATTTCTCTGTTTAAAACACTCCACAGTTACTTCCTGTGATGCTTAACACAAGATAGAAAGATCCTACCAAGGCTTGTGAGGCCCTGTCTTATCTGGCCCTAGCTACCTCTCTGACTTCATCTTCTACCAGCTCACTCAAATGCATTGCACTGTCCTCCTTGCTGCATCTCAGCCATGACAAGCTCACTGACACCTCAGGGATTCTGAACTTGCTGTTTCCCCTGCCTGAAATATTCTTTTCTGAGATGACCTCACATGTAGAATTGAAAGCACAGTCTGGAGCCAGACTGTGTAAGTTTGAATTTTCTAGTTGTCTGACCTTGGACAAGTTATTTAACCTTTTTTGTGCCTCAGGTCCTACATCTGTAAAATGGTAAAATAGGAGCTACCTTATAGAGTAATGGTGATGATGAAATGCTTTTAATGTATGTAGAACACTTAGAATAACACCTGCCCTATAGTAAGCACTATATGTTAACTATGATGATTATTATTACTTCATCAGGTCTCACCTTAAGTGTCACCTGCTCAAAAATTATTTAAATTGTGGTAGAACCATTAGAGTGAATAATGAATATGCAGCCTCCTGGGGGAACTGTTTTGAAGAGGACAATTACATGTGATGAAGAGAAAATGCATGTATAGGAAATGGCTTTCTGTGAATGTCAGAGGAGTGCTCCTTTTTTTTCCCTTTTTTTTTTTTAAACCAACGTGTAAAGTTGCCCTGCCCCTGCTTCCCTTTCCCTAGTCAGTCTCCCTTGTAGGATCTACTGCTGTCCAGTATTCCCTCTCCAACTCCAACTCATGTCAATTCAGGCAGGGGTTTTTAGAGACAAACAGTTGGGAACCTATAGGGAGGGATAGACATGGGAAGGAGAAAAATTACCTCACCACCACATTCTCCCTTCTCTGCCTCAGCATGGATTTCTTAGGCAGCATCCCACTTCCTCCTATCACCTTTGGCAAAATAGTCTACGGCCATACCACCCTGAACGCGCCCGATCTCATCTGATCTCGGAAGCTAAGCAGGGTCGGGCCTGGTTAGTACTTGGATGGGAGACCTTTAGCAAAATAATAGGAAAAATTTCTTGACCCTAAATATTCTGTCAACCATTTATTACCTATGTGTATCTCTGTGTGTGTTTTTAAACTTTCCCTTTAGAGGGAAAGGGAATAAAATTGAAAAGGGACAGGACAAAAGAGATTACCTTTTAACTTCCCATCTGTTGTCATTGTTCCTATCAGCAAGCTTTTTTTAAAACACCTAGACTTCTGTGGTATTCTTTGGGGACAGAAGGATGGGGAAATACTGTGAGGCTTGTCCTTGTTTTGTGGAGAAAATGCTGTGGTCAGACACAGGCTACGGTGGAAATGGATAATGAGGGAGGGGATTCACCGGGACCCTAAGAGTGGGAAGGTTCAGAGAAAGGGGTTAACGCGACCACTCAGGCTGAGAAATAGCTCCAGTGCTCACACATCTCACAAATCCTTCTCCACTTGCAACCCCATGCACAGGCTATAGAAATCTCTCACCACTGGCTCAGAGCTACGGGTACCTACTGTCAGTGCCAAATGAGAGGAAGCATGGAGCCACCAAAAAGTCAGATCTTATGCTTCCAGCCACAGTGAAAAAAGGTTATTCTTGGTATTCTAACATCATCTACAAACATAGTAGCAGACTGTGTATTGTAACATATTTCAGATGCTTTATGAGAGTTAAGAATTTTTTGGAGCTCAGTCCTTCTAGAACTACCCATTTACATTCTAGTATGTTAGGTAAAAATATTTGTCATATTTCTTTTTTTAGTTATTACATTATCTTTTAAAATATATGTGTTATAAAGTGAGCTTTGAAATCCAAATTTGATGTAATGGTGAGTCACATTGTAGCTTTGCATGAAGCAGATGCACTTATTTCCCTGGAAATTCTCTGAAATATTTAGACCATGGATAATCAGACTTTGGCAATCTGGAGGCAAGGATAAAATAATTGAATATCTGAATCTAAAAAGATTTTTGCTTATGTATAATTCTCTGTGCAAGTGGATCTGGAATACTTTTTATATTTTTTCTTTTTTTCTTTGGTAAAACCAGAAACAGGGTCTATATGAAGTAATTGAACTACTGGTTAATATTCCTAACGATACCCTCAATGCACCCAAGAGTTTCTACCTTGATCAGGGCATAATAGCCTTTAGACGAGAGCTAGGCAGAATTGTTAGACTAGTGAATGGATTAGTTTCCCCACTTTGCATCTCATTTTTGTGAGAGTGATATTCGTTGTCAGTTGTAAAGTCCATATTTGTTTTTTTTTCCAAATGAGATTTTTTTTTAATGTTTATTTATTTTTGAGAGACAAAGGCAGAGATTTTTCTGTCATGGTCTAATACTTCTCTACTCTGCTACTTCTTTACTCTAATGAGTAGTTATTCCTGTAAACTACAAAGGCAAAAAAAAAATAGGTATATATTTAATGAGTGAGGTCTGCTTCTCAAATTCTTCCTTGCTGGTCCCAGTCATCACAGTTGTTTGCCTCCCAGGAGTGTGCGATATCCTGGAGGAGTGCACTGACTTGTGTGCCCACTGGGGCACCCTCAGCCAGTGACCTTGCACACTGGGTATATGTGTGAGGGCTATTCAGAGGTCCGTTAGGGGCCATATATTCCTGATGACAAATGTCAGTTCAGCATCTGACTGTCTGGAAAGATCCAAATAACTTGCTTGGTGATTTCAGGGTGTCTTTGGCCTTTGTAATGGATCAGTTCCTTTATCTTCAGTTCACGAGTTCCATGGGCACCTTCCCCAGCTCTTTGTTTTGTTGCTGTTTTGCGAAAGGAGAGTGTACAAAGTTTCGGCAAATCTTGATGAGGATATAGAACTCTCACAATATCTGTGGTCAAATAGCCCCCCAGATTAGAAGTTTAGCCTTTGTAATTGCCTTGAGATAATTCAGACTTTTGAGGTATGGATAGGAAGGTTCCCTGGCCTTTAGGACCCTACGTTGTCATTATTTTGCTTTTCAAAGGGAAGACTGAATGTCTAAAAGTTGTAGATATCTGGGTAACCCATTCAGAAGTTTTAACACTCTTCAAAGCTGCTAAGTTAGAGAGGTCTAGTGTGAATTTTCTAATAGCCTGTGTCCTTACTGTAGTAAACTTTCCTTCAAGAGTTGACACTTCCTAGTTAATAGCACATAAAGGGATTGTTGATTAAATGGAATCTCATTACAGAGCATACTTTCAGCCCATTATACTCTATATATGTCAGATCTCCTTAGTGTTTATTAGTGTACTTTTTTCTCTTGGGGCATCTCATCCAATGTACCACATTATATTCCGTTATCATATCTCCTTAAGCTCCTCTTGACTATGACTGTTTCTCAGACTTTCCTTGTTTTTAATGTCCTTGATAGTTGTGACAAGTATTCATCAGGTATACTGTAGGCTGCTCCTCTTGGTATTAGGAGCAATGGGATCATATGGTAAGACTGTGCTTAGTCTTGTAAGAAATTGCAAAACTGTCTTCCAAAGTGGCTGTACCATTTTGCATTCCCACCAGGAATGAGAATTCCTGTCACTTTACATATTTGTCAACATTTGGTGCAGTTTTTTCGACTTTAGCCATTCGGATAGGTGCACAGAAGTTGGGATGTAATTTTTAAAGTCAGTCATTTCGTCTATCATATTTTTTTATATCTGACTATGGAAACATTAGTTTTCTCCTAATACTTCTCTTTAAATCAGCATCAGGAGGAATATATGTGCTTTTTTCCCATATGAATAACTGTTACAGATGTTTAAATAGTATTTCACTTATTATGTTGATACAATTACCTGTTCTCTTTGCTTTCTTATTACTAATAGCTTATAAACCACATGCTGTTGGTGTTAAGCTACATTCCATTGATGTTAAAGTCTCATGTTTAATTGCTTTCGTTTAATTTTTTATTCTCATTTTCCATTCTTCAAAGTCATTTTGTTTTTGTGTTTGTGTTTCTTTGTTTATAAAGTTTTTTGTTTCTGTTACATTATGTAGTTTTGTACCAATGGCTAGAAGCAGATCGTCATGGCAAGAGCCAAGATGCTGCAAATACGACTTCAGGTAAAAATAAAAATAAAAGTAAAAATAAAAGTTGAGATGTTCGAAATTATTTTAATTCACTTCAAGCCCATCATAATTGTTTTTTTATTTGGTTTTGCTTGGGCAAAAAAATAGGTATTATTTTGTATTTCTGTTCTCTTGTCTGCATCTTAATTTTTGGAAAGACCTCATTTGCTTCAAGCCTTGAAAAAATTATTCACTAGTCTTTAAGCTGTCTTGGCAGATATGTCTTGTTTTCTTGGGAGAAAAGGCTTAATTGCAGCTTAAATTTAGTAGCAGGATACTTGGCAATATGACTTGGAATTAAGTTTATATGTATTTGTAGTGGGCATATTAATATCTGCACAAATTTAAAATCCTTGTTCATTTCAGGACAATGTTTAAAAGGTGGATATTAAGTTAAGGATGCTTATATATAATTTCAGTTGCCTGGGAACCCAAATTCATAGACAGATTCATTTCTCCTGCCAAGTTCTAGCAGTAAATTCCAAGTTAGGGGTTCATATAACATGGATTCAAAATGAGAAGAATAGGTTGTTGCCCTACCTCTCATCTCCAAAAGGCATCTTCAAGATTCTCTTCTTTGGCTGGTAGGAGTAGTAATAGCTACATATACTCATTTCTAAACCCTTAAAATGTTATCAGAATTTCTACATAGTTGGTTCTTCCCTTAATTTACTTCAAAATAATATTTGCCAAGACAGCTGTATATACAGCAGTGATCTTTCCTATTGCTCCCCTTTTTGGCAGTCTAATAAGTGATGGTGGTGGTGGCAATGGTGGTGGTTCTGTTTTGCTTTGATTAGATTTATGTTTCTGTTTCGTGAGTTTTTTCATCTTCTGTTTTTGTGAAATTTTTTTCTCTGAAAAAGGGTTTTCCTTCTTTATCTCTCTTCTGGGTGATTCATTGTGCTTCAAGAGGTGGTGTTCCTTAGTTAAGAGAACAATCATATTGAAAATAGCACTGTCATGACTTTTCTGATTTATTTTCTGTCCCGTTAATAACTTGATATATGAATGAAGATAATGTTACTATTTTAACCAACTCAGGCAGGAATTCATTAAAAGGTAAGTGTTGCAAGGAATTGCATCTTGCATTATGTGCTGTTTCTTTTGCCTCCACAGTGTTTCATATTTTATTTATACTTATGATAAAAATACACATTTCTGGTATGTTTTAGTGGGTATAGGAGAGAGGCTTTCTTGGTTGATGTGTATTATCTGAGGATATCCTGTTCCTGTGTCAGTAAGCAAAGTCAGCAGCATAGACTTTAGAATCAAGAGGGAATTTTTGTTTTGTGTTTTCTGTGACTTAAAGTGAAGTGAAAAGTAGTCTTTTTTTTTAATAAATGTAGAAGTGAAATATCTAAAAATTTTTAGTGTTTTCATGAGAATCTAGAATCAGTTTAAAGATATCATATACCCTTCCTGAAATTGGGCATTCTGAACCCTGACTCTTCAGGCATACTGACTCATGGACAGTTCCACATTTTTCCATTGACTTTGTTGATCCTTACATATTCCAGAAGTATGTTGCAAAAACTCATAAACTGTCCCTAGGGACACTTTTGACAGTTTTCCTTCTAGAAGTGAAAGTTCTCTATTCTGTCATTTAGAAGGCGGAAATACGGAGTCAAAAGAGAGATGAAGTGTTTGCCTAAATAAGAGGAATACAGAGGAAAATGACCATTAGCCAAGGGCTTAAATTGGAAACAGTAGGCTAGTTGCTGCACCAAATCTATTTAAACTATGTTCCTTTATTCAGAAAAGCTGTGTATTTTATATCACAGTTTCCAACAAGATTTTAGAGTGTGACTTTTCCCTCCTTCTGTGATCTCTTAAGTTTTGCACTAAAAGGTGTTTTACTATCCATCTTTTCATAATTTTTACCCACAATGGAAACTGAGTCTACCTAGATGCCCCATTATGATTTATCAATTACTTGTTATTTTTACTTGTACAAATACTGGTACTTCATGTTTTGCATTTAATTAGAACTGTAGAAAAAACACAGAAGACAGAATGATACTCTAAGGTCTTCTAAATCTCCAGTCTCAACTTTTTGACATTGAGAATTTAAGAGCCATCCACATTAATTTATTTTATGGAACTAAGGCATTTGGGGGAAACAGGTCTTATGGGAAATAATTTGGTCAAGGAGATAAAGAACTGAGCTTGACAACTCATTATTGAGTTTTGTTTTTTATATATACATATGTAATAATCAAAGTATAGCCTGCCTTTATCTTTCCAGAATTTTGACAGGTGATGAATTTGGCTTAGAATAGCTTGTTTCTTTTCAGAGGTTAGTGTGTTTAATATGTTCTGTCTATTGAACTAGACAACTCAGTGATGATGTTTCTAATTCTGTTAATTCTGTTACTTATAAAAGCCTGGATGCAGTCACATTTGTTGGGGATTTCTGTGGAAGCTGAAGCAAAATTGCCTCCTTTGAGCACTGCAGCATTGTGTCTATTCGTGTATAAAATTTCAGGATCAGAAGAAGTATGATTAGCTTAATTCAAGATGTTTCTTTAGTAAATTAAATGTTTCTAAATAGACTTTTTTTTTTTATCACCACATATTGAAATAAGAACAATAATTAGGTTACAGCAAAGTTTATTTGTAGTGGATCTTGATTTTTAGTGCCGTTGTCTAGCCAGGATATGGAAATTCAGATTCTGAAGTTTAAAAAAAAATTATTTTATGTTTTTATTTTATTTTTGAGAGAGAGAGAGAGAGCACAAGCAGGGAAGGGGCAGAGAGAGAGGGAAACACAGAATCCGAAGCAGGCTCCAGGCTCTGACCTGTCAGCACAGAGCCTGACATGGGCCTCAAACTCACGGTTGGTGAGATCATTATGTGAGCTCAAGTTGGATGCTCAACCGACTGAGCCACCCAGGCGCCCCCAGATTCTGAAGTTTTAAATGCAGATCTTTTTATTAACAGTTCCTTTTCAGTCATCCATTGAGAATTTTACCACTCAGACTGTTAGAGGTAGAAATTGAATCAGATTTCAACATCATCTGTTAATACATCTGCAAAGTAAAAATAAAATTTTGGCATGCTTCTGAAAAAATTCTAGATATAACTGATTATTAATTATTTGTTGTAGGTGAAAATTTTGACCAGAGTCCTTTGAGAAGAACATTCAAATCCAAAGTTCTGGCCCACTATCCTGAGAATATAGAATGGAATCCTTTTGATCAAGATGCAGTGAACATGGTATGTAGTTTGTTTTTTTTACCTTTAGCTTTATTTTATTAAGATGACCATAGTGACTGTATTTTGAATGTCAACATTATTTCATTTAATGTTTTAAATAAACAATTCTATATAAGACAGATAATATTTTCCTCATTTTATAGACGTGGAAAATGAAACTCAAAAAAGTTAAGTAACTTTCATAGAGTCCCTACAGCAAATAAGAGTGTACAACAGACCCTCAAAGCTCATTTTCTTTTTTTTTTAAGTTTTTATGTAAATTCCAGTTAGTTAACATACAGTATAATATTAGTTTCAGGTGTACAATATAGTGATTCAGCACTGCCATGTATCACCTGGTGCTCATCACAAGTGAACTCCTTTATCCCCATCACCTATTTTACCCATCCCCCCAGCCACCTCCCTTCTGGTAACCATTAGTTTGTTCTCTGTAGTGAAGAGTCTGTTTCTTGGTTTGTCTCTCTGTCTCTGTCTTTGTCTTTCTCTCTCTCTCTCCCTCTCTCCCCCTTTGCTCATTTGTTTCGTAAATTCCACATATGAATAGAAATCATATGGTATTTGTCTTTGATTTATTTCACTTAGCATAATACTCTGTAGCTCTATCCATGTTGTTGCAAATGGCAAGATCTCATTCTTTTTTATGAGTAATATTCCATTGTATTTATATACCACCCTCTTCTTTATCCATCAGTCGATGAACACTTGGACTGTTCCCATAATTTAGCTATTGTACATAATGCTGCTGTACACATTGGGGTGCACATGTCCCTCAAAGCCTGTTTTATTTTCCTACTATTAAGCTGTTTGTGGATTTGTATTAATTAATACATAGATGCTTTGATAAACAATAATATTTCTTGGTTTGCCTGGAGAGGAGCCTGATAGAAGGAACATGATTACACTTTTGGTATTTCAAGGACTGTTGTATGATGGGCCTGTAATTTAACATAATCACAAAGTAAAGAGGGAAAGTAACTTCATCATTTAGGCATTAGTAGGAATTTTTTTAAGGAATTTGAATTAATGCAATGAGTTACCAGTGGTAGTTACAGGTTCCTTTAAAGATTCTTAGAGTCATAGTTTTCAGATCATTTAGGAAGGGCCCTGATTAGAAGCCTGGGTAATATTTTGGGCTTCCATGAATAGAACTCTGTGATTATAAAAATCAGGGTGCCCCACAGTGAGCAAATCAGAGATCAGGCCTAATAGGCACAGAAATAATTAACAGTGGACTGAGACACTGATAGGTGTAGTTCTTTTTGAGTATTTTAAAGATAGAGTCAAAAGATCCCACTCTGATATGGTACTATAAGGGAAGGAAATTAATATATAGTAGATAACCTGCTAGATAGCTCATGTATGTTACTTTCGCTTACATGCGTCCAGTGAGGGTTCTTAATCATATTTTACAGAGATGATTTAGCTAAAGTTTTGCAGGGGGGTCTCAGAGGGCTAAATCCAGATCATTTTTACTCTCTAGCTTACTTTTGTCCCATCTTAATGCCTCCCCCAAAGAAAAATGATGTGACTTAGTTTTGACCTGCGCCAAAATGGCATGGGTCACATTGGACCTTTTGTGGTATTTCTGTATCACAGTAACTTCATTCCAGTCTGAGTTTGCTGCAAGGAGGGAGTAGCATGGTACTTTTTCTAAGTATAAATGCCTGAGGCACTGGCATTTTGACATTGATTCTTCATAGAACACAGTGTAGTTGTTTCGCTAAACTGTTAGCCAATACCAAAATAACCAGAGATACCATTTTTCTGGAAATTAATACTGTGGGGCCTAGCCTCATCTTTGGTAAAGACAGCACAACAGATATTAAGTAGAACACAACTCTTTGTTATATTTATGACACTGGTGGAGCACAGGCAAGCCTCTGACTAAAATAGTCAACAAATAACAGTGACAAAAAATAACTTATCAGCTGCTCTGCCAGCAAATTAATAGGAAAGTATTAAAGAAAAGAGTGCCTAAATGAAGTAATAGAAACCTAGATAAGAATGTAAATAGATCACAAAACTTGACTTCTTAGGTATTTCAAAGTATAATCTGTGATAAATTAGAATGGTGTCCAAAACTAGGTGCTTATTACAATATGAATCCATAGTTGTTTGGAACAAAATGCCACACTTGGTATATTTTCTTCTGTTAATCATTTGAATGTATTAATAGTGAGATATCCATGATAGCTTTAGCCTCAGTTTGTAAAACATTCATCTCTAAGAGAGTGATCAGCTTCCTTAATCTGTCTTTGATATTTTCTTTACCCTTGCCTCTGAGATTCTTTATGTAAGCAACCAAAGTTTCTTACGAAGAATAAACACATATGCTTGTATTTTGATGGTTAAGCACCATACAACATTTTGGGTTTTGCTGCAAATCTAAAAGGATTTGCTAGCATTCCTTGAAAATCTCTGAAAAGCATTCCATTAAACTAGTCTGCATTTGGGTCATAGATTTACTGCCCTTAATTTCCTGATTTATTAGTAAGTGCAATTGTATAAAGCTATAATTTATTCCTACCTAGGGATATAAAACTTTCTTCTTGCCTTTAGCAAAATCCCACTCTAATGAGTCATCACCTTCTGCAATATCAGTCATTTCTTTAACAAGCAACAGTGATGGATTAAGGAAGGATCATTAATTTCACACAGAAATTAAATATTCCAAAGCAATGAACTTTGTTAAATAAAAAAAAAAATATTCCATGTGTATGAGTGCCATGCAAATATAATAGAAAATAAATATAAATAACAGGTGAAATTGTTTCTAAATTAATTGCTTTTATGTCTCTTTTAGTACCTGATTCAGAGATTTTCACAAAAAAAAAAGGAGGGGTGGTGTATCATTAAACAGAACAATGCAACAGTCATATCCCCAGAACTAACACATATGTCCACATTGACAAATTTGCTTCAGATCTGTACTTCTCTCTCTTTTTTAAGTTTATTTATTTTTGAGAGACAGAGTGAGTGAGGGAGGGAAAGAAAGAGAGGGAGAGAATCCCAAGCAGACTTTGCACTATCAGCACAGAGCCCAATGTGGGACTCAAACTCAGGAACCGTGAGATCATGACCTGAGCCGAAACCAAGAGTTGGACACTTAAGTAACTGAGCCACCCAGGCGCTCCTGTACTTCTTCTTTTAAATGAAGCGGGGCGCCTGGGTGGCGCAGTCGGTTAAGCGTCCGACTTCATTCAGCCAGGTCACGATCTCGCGGTCCATGAGTTTGAGCCCCGCGTCAGGCTCTGGGCTGATGGCTCGGAGCCTGGAGCCCGTTTCCGATTCTGTGTCTCCCTCTCTCTCTGCCCCTCCCCCGTTCATGCTCTGTCTCTCTCTGTCCCAAAAATAAATAAAAAACGTTGGAAAAAAAAAAAATTAAAAAAAAATAAAATAAATGAAGCAAAGCAGTGCAAATGGAGCTGAAGTTCCCCTGCCTCCCTCTCCCCCATTAAAGATCTCTTTGAGGTAATCTGCAAATTGGCATCCATGGCTATTTATATAATATTCTGGTCAGTAGATCTTATCCTCAAGAATGTAGTGAACCTAGGGAATATTAGGAAGAAAATATGGTCCATACCTTTTTAAGCGAGTTGTGAAGTATAAAGATTCTGTTTTGTATATTTGTACTAAGTGAAACATCTGATATATGATATTTTAAGTAACTAAAAGTCATAACTGTTGTAAAGCTCTTTATAATCTGTAAAGCTCTAAGTTTACAATTTACTGTTTACTTTGATGACAAAGAAGGATAGGGTGGAATGTTAAGCAAAGAGTAAAAAAAAGTAAAGGGTTGACTGAAAAAAACCTATTCAGGTGCCCATCTTGGAACATTCAAAGGAAAAAGAGCTGTGTATACTTTTTATAGATTCAGAAAGTACTTGAATTTGAAGTGGATAACAGTTACATTAATAGATTTGACATTAGAATGAAAGTAGGCCTTAATTTTCATCCAGGTTTTAAGTTTATGTCTCACAATGAAAGCTATAGGAATGGGGCTCTAATCCAGCCATTACTGAGGAGTCCACTTGTTTCCTTAACTTTGCAGCTAGAATATTTCACTGGCATCTCAAACTCAACATGTCCAAAACTGAATTCATGATCTTCCCATGAGCCTTGGTTGGTGAACCATTCACCTAGTACATCCACCTAGTTGCCTAAGCCAAAAATCTGGATTGTCCTCGAAAGTTCTCACTTTCTTGCCCTCTCCCATGTGCGATCAGTTACCTACCTACTTCTCTCTGTTTCTACACACCCACCTTAGTCCCAATCACCAAGCTCTCTTACATGGACTGCTGCTCCTGTCCTTTCCATTCTTCACGCTAAAGCTTCTGCTTTTGCTGCCTCTTCTCTGTGGAAGGCTCTTCACTTCGCCTTCCTCTAGTGAATTCTTACTGAACCTTCAGATTCCATTTTAAACACACCTTTTTCAGAGAAGCCTTCCCTGACCACCCTTCTGTCTACCTTTCAGTTAGTTCCCTTCAGGTTCTCTTAGCACCTTGGAGCTTTTTGTAGCATCTGTCACAGCTGCAATTAAATAATTGATTATGTAGCCAGTTATCAGCTGTGTGGGTCCTGCTATCATGTAAGCCCCACGAAGACAGGCACACTGTCTCTTATTCATTGCTCTGTCCCTAGTTTTACACACAGTAGAGGCTGAAATCATTGAATAAATGAAGGAATGTTTGCTTACTCACAATACTTCCCTTCCCTGTCTTTGTCTGTTCAGATGTTACCTCCACTTGCAAAGTCATCTTAACTAGGAGTAGTTAGGTACTCTCTCTTCTCTGTTTCTATAACTTCTTGAACATACTCCATAGCAGCACTGGGCATATTATTTTGTAACCATTCGTTTGTGTGTGTGTCTTTCTTACCAGACTGTAAACTTCCTGAAAATACTATTTTCATATTTGTCTTTTGAATTACCAAGATATAATGTAATATATGACATAAAATAAATGTTTATTAAAGGGAAAAGGAGGGAAAGAGGGAACAAAGGTAGGAAGAAAGGAAAGGCAAATGGACCAACTCTGAATAATTTATCTTTTATTTGTGTAATAAGAGAGGGCATGGAAGTGATAGAACTATAGAAAATGAAAAAAGGAATTGTTAAAATTCTAGCCTGCCTGAAATAGTGCAGAGAGATAAGGACATGTAGTGACATCAACTAGGAGAGTTACCCAGCATTGTGAGCCCACTTTGGCTAAAGTAATCTGATTACCAGTGCAATCTGGTAAACAATGACAACCCTGAATATTTAGTTGTTTTATTGTGGGAGAGTGAGGTGGAGAAGCAATAATGTTAGTATATGGCAATATTAGGGATAACAAGAGATTGTTGAATGCCATAGTGAGCAAATCTTGATTTATATCTCAGGTTTTCTGAAGAGTAAACCTGACAATTCATACAAGAATTCTCACTTTTAAAAATGAAAAAGCAATAGCATTTTCCAAGTCATGGTTCCCAGATTAGAAATATAATTCTTACTTTTTTTGATTTTAGGAAGAGAATTTAAGAATTCTTACATCTGTTATCTGTAGCAGAGAAAATCATTCTTTACTTTGAGCACAACTTTTGGCAAGCTTTTCCTGTAAATGTTTGAATGCATGCTCAAGAAAGCTACAAAACCTTAAGGGAATATTTGGTAGCTGTTCCAAAACAGTTTGAGCTATAATTTTATGGTTTATGATGTCAGGAAAGCCTATCAATTAAATTAAATCTTTATTTTGACTTTGGAGGTCACTGTGTTTCTGTATTGCCTACTACATGTAAAAAGAGAACTCTACACTTAATCAAGAGAGGAACTAAATCTGGTCCTGTACCCCTAGCTATTGTTTTTGGTTTTTTGTCCATTTGTTCGTTCCTTTATTCATTTAACAAATACATGTATGTCATGCACTATGCTAAAGAAATTTGAGCAAAGCCTGGAGCAAGAAGGATTCACATCATCCTTTCTGTAATCTTTATTGACTATAATAAATGTGTGAGATGAGTTTTTATTCACAATATCAACAGAGGGTCTCATCTTGTACAATGAAAGCAGTTTGAATGTGAAGACATAATTATGAAAAGGTCCTGACATGACCTTTCCATACACAACTATTCCCAAGATTAGGAATAAACAAATTTTTCCTCTAGCAGAGTTGGGTGTTTGTGTGTTTTACCTGACTCTTTATCTTCTTCTACCCAAATACACATAGTAAGTTAATTATTTTCAACATCTATAAAAATAATTAGGTAAAGCTACTCTAGTTATTTCTAGGTCCCATATTCAGCGATACAGAAGACTTTTTCACTGACCAATAATGCTAAGCTTCACGGTGTTTGCTTTCTATCTTTACTATCAATCACCATTTATGGCCCCAAATAGTATATTGTTCTATGTGTGGTACTCTTGTATGTTTACGGTTCTTGAAATACAGTACCAGTCCTTGAGTCATTGCAGTCTAGAGAGCCAAACAAAATAGAGAAACTAGTAACGTGTGTCAGTGTACAATGTACATATGTATAGAGCGGTATAAGACTTTAATTGCTTCCCCATTCACTAAAGATGTTTTAGAGGAAAAGTGACATTTCAATAGCACTTATAGGATGAAAACAGTTTTTTCTTATGGAATGGTAAAGGAAGCTTCTAATTTAAGGTAGTGTTTATGTGGAGACTCAAAGAAAGTAAGAGAGGGTTTCTAGTATCTATTGCTGTATAACAGACCGTCCCAATACTACTGAAGTGGCCAGAAACATGGGTTGGCAATTTTTTTCATAAAGGGCCAGTTAGTAAATAGTTGAGGCATTATAGGCCATACAGTTTCTGTCAGTTACTCATCCCTGCTGTTAAAATGCAAAAGCAGACACCGACAATGGATGGGCGCTATTGTGTTCCAAATATTTTATTTATAAAAACAGATGGCAGATTGGGTTTGACCTAAGAACTGTAATCTGTTGACTCTTGATTTAAAACAACAAAATCATTACTTTGCTTACAAATCTGCAATTTGGGTAGGGTTTAGCAAGGTAACCCCACTGCTCTACTGGGTGTCAGAGGTTTTGAAGGCTGAAGACTGGAATCATCTGAAGGTTCACTCACTCACAGGTATGTTTCCTGTGCTAGGAATATAGCTGGGGCTCCTCTTTCTCTATGCAATCTCTCCTTGTGGTCGCTAGCATGGCAGCTTCAGGTTAGTCAGATTTCTTATATGTTGGCTCAGAGCTTCCTAGTGTGTGTGACCAGAGAGAGAGAGAGGGATGGAAGTTGTATTGCCTTTTTAAGTCTAGCCTGAAAAGCCACTTAAGTTTGTCACTTGTCACCTCCATTACATTTTATTTGAACAGGCCAGAGGTGGGCAAACTGTGGCCCTCGGGCCAAATCTAAGTGGCTACCTATTTATAAAGTTAGTTTTATTGGAACAAAATAATGCTCATTCCTTTATGTATTGTCAGTGGCTGCTTTTACACCACAATGATAATGCTGCATAGTTGTGAAAAAGACTATAAGGCCTACAGAGCCTAAAACATTATTTGGCATTTTTTTACAGAGCAAGCTTTCTGGTCCCTGATGTAGGCATTTTCAGCCACCCATGCTCTTAATGGGAGAGTGGCAAGTTTCTGGAACAGCTTGTAGAACTAGAAATATTGTTGGAGTCATTTGTAGAAAATACAGTCTGCCACAGGGAATGAACCAGGTGGAAACTTAGGAGAAGATAGCTCCAGCCGGAAGGAACAGCAAATTTTGGCAAGTACCTACTCCTGCTAGGTGTTTTCCACAGAAGACAATGTGACCAGTGTTGCTGGAGCAGAGTAGGTGAGCTAAAGAGTAGTGGAAAATGAAGGCAGAGAAGTTGCCCGTGCCAGGTTCATGTAGGGCCTTATAGGGGACTTCTATTGTAAAGATTTCAGCTTTTAGTGAGATGAGAGGCCACTGGAGGTTCTGAGAAGAGTGACAAGATCTAACTTCTACTTTTTAAGGATCACTTTGGCTACTCTATGGGGAATAAATTATGGGGGACAAGGGCAAAAGCGGGGATACTGTTGAGTAGAATATTAAATAGTCATCTAGGCAAGAGAAGAAGATGGCTTAACTGAGAGTGTTAAGAATAAAGGTAGAAAGAAGTAATTTGTTTCTGAATATATTTTTGAAGGTAGAACCAATGGTCTTTGTTGATGGATCGGATAGTGGAGTGGAAGAGGAGGAGAGAAGTCTGACTGTAAGGCCCTGAGGCATTTCTGCTGCCTCCTGGGAACCTCTTTGAAAACCACAGGCCTTCAGTGTAGGAAGATTGACATGCTAAGAGACACATCTAATTCTGTCCCCCTCCTCCTAAAAACCCTTCAGAGGCTTTGCATGGTCCACTTCAGACTTTTTTTTTTTTAATGTTTATTTATTTTGAGGGAGAGAGTGCATGTGCAACGTATTTGTACGCACTGGAGGGAGAGAGAGAGAGAGAGAGAAGGAGAAAGGGAGAGAGTGGGGAGAGAGGGGGGGAGGAATATCCCAGGCAGGCTCCACGCTGCCAGCGCAGAGCCCAACATGGGGCTCGATCTCAACAAAGAGTGAGAGCATGACCTGAGCCAAAATCAAGAGTCTGACGCTCAACCGACTGAGCCACCCAGGCGCCCCTCCTCTTCAGACTTCTAATATGACTCACCAACCCCCTTCACGATCTAACCTCTAATTATTTCTCTTGTGTTCTCTCTCACTTCCCCCAATCTTGCATTCTGTTCCCCACCCACAAAAAAACATGTGTCAGTTCCTCAAACCCTCGTGTTCTATCTTCTGGGTTTCTTGTACACATGTCCTTTCTGCCTTCTCTTCATCTCACTAGCACGTATACTCATCCTCAGGTTTCCACTTGGACCTCTTTTATTTTTTTTTTAAGTTTTTCTTTTGTGTTTATTGATTTTTTTGAGAGAGAGGAATGGGAGAGGGGCAGAGAGAGATGGAGACACAGAATCTGAAGCAGGCTCTAGGCTCTGAGCTGTCAGAACAGAACCCTGTCAGTGCAGAGCCCGATGTGAGGCTTGAACCCACCAAGTATGAGATCGTGACCTGAGCTGAAGTTGAACACTTAACCGACTGAACCACCCTTTCCCCTGGACCTCCTTTGTTTTTATCTGGTAGCTCCTTTTCTAATCTCCTCGTAATGTCCTCCTGTGATGTTGTTTTCGTGGCAGTCTGTATTTACCCTATCGTAGTACTTGTCATACTTTACAGTTTATGATTTTTAAGTCGTGTGTTGTCCTTATTGGACTGGAAGCTGTGTAGGAGCAGGAGCATGTCTTTCTCACCAGTGTATCACCATCACAGGGCCTGGCTCATAAAGGCACTTAATAAGTGTTTGTTGACAGCTTGAATGAAGGACATGTAACTTTTAAGGTGAATTGCATTTTCTTAGTAATGTGGGGAGAACTTCTAAATTTTATGCCAGATCAGTTATTAAATCTGAAAAAGAAAAATGTAATGTAATAACTGGTAAAATTATTTCTATGCAGAAAGCATATTGCAATACAAAAATAGAAAGGAATACGTAAAAATAATGATCATTAAGTTAGGGTAGTTAAATTACAAGTTTTTTTGCTTAGTATATTTCAAATTTTCCATAAGGTTTTATTTCTTTTATTTAAAATGTTTTAAAGAATCAATTCGAATTGCATTTTAAGAATCTTAAATATGGCATCTTTAATTCTTCAGGTAATTTTGTTCCCAGGTTTGGCTCAGTCCTGAGTAGTTACCAACCAAAAGCGTAATATCTACTGGAACAAATCTAAAATGTCTTTTTTTCTACCTTCTGCTTCAGTAAATCAAAAAATCATTCTATTTTTAAAGTTTCTAAGATCAAGTATCCTGTTGTTCACAATAGTGAAAATGATACTATTATTTTTATTCTGTTTAACTTTTTTTAATTTATCAAATGAGATTTCACCTACTTCTCTATTCATCTGAAACATTACCATCATTACTCCAAAAGTAGTACTTAAGTATTTTTGTGTGTGTGTGTTTACTTCATCATGAAACTGTTTATTCCAAATTTTTATTGTTAAATGCCTTGTCCTTGAATTGTGGTGTAGAGCCTGGCAGCGTGTTCTAACTTGGCACAGACTGGGTCCCCAGGTCTTTTTTGTGTTACTAGTCTCAGGGACCAATGTCAGCAAATGCCGCCCATGCACAAAAGTAGGTGCTGAGTGCACAAGGCTGAGCAGGAAGAGGGTGAAGTCTCTGACAGGTTGGCAGAACTACCAGGCTCCCCTCACGGAATCCGTCCCAGTGCAATGAGAATGAGAAACCAAAAGGTAAATCAGAAAGGAACTAAAACCCAGACCCCAAAATAGCTGGAAGCGGAGATGGGGAGGCATAGATGGAGACTTTAGGAGAGAACGTTGCAGCTGGAGGTCTCAGGGAGACAGCAGAAAGCACTCGGCAAGACCACCCAAACACAAAATCTGAACTAGCCTGCCTTGGCAGGATGAGTGGGCAGAGCTCCCTTAGTGTGGTGTGGCTCCCACAATGGAGCATAGTACTTAAATATTTTTAAATATTTGAATTTAAATATTTTGTCTTTGAATATTTTGAATACCTCTGAATATTGTCTTTGAATACCTTTGAATATTTTGTCTTCAAGGAATTGATTAGCAAATGTTGTAGATAAAGAAAGTGAGGCTCAGAAGAGTCACATGCTGTGCTGAAGGTCACAGGCTTGGATAAGATTGGGTAAGAGGTTTACTGGGAGTAAGTCAAAGATCTTCTCATTCTTAGTGAAACATCCTGCATGTAATACACAGCAAAGATGTTTTTCCTTGTGTATATATTTCTTTTAAAAATAATTTTATCTACGTGTGAATGAGGAACTTACAATGTATTTCTAATTTAAGACTGCGGCTAGTAATATTAAATCCGGATAAAACCTGTGTTCTTTTGAGTCCTGTTATGTTAAAAACAACGAACATTTTTTCTGGTTTGAAGTTCTTTGTGTACTGCATTCTGATGCTTTTTCCCCTTCCTCCACAGTTGTGCATGCCTAAAGGGCTGTCTTTCAGAACTCAAACTGACAATAAAGACCCTCAGTTCCACTCATTTATAATTACCCGGGAAGATGGTTCTCGTACCTATGGTTTTGTTCTCACTTTTTATGAAGAAGTTACCAGTAAGCAGATCTGCACAGCAATGCAGACGCTCTACCAGATGCACAACGCAGAGCATTATAGCAGCGTGTATGCCTCATCCTCCTGCAGCATGGATTCGCTGGCAAGCAGTACTGACGAAGGAGATACAACTTCCCTTTTGAAACTCCAGCGCTACAACTCCTATGACATCAGCAGAGACACCCTGTATGTTTCAAAAAGTATATGTTTGATCACACCACTGCCTTTCATGCAGGCCTGCAAAAAATTCCTCATCCAGCTTTACAAGGCAGTTACCTCACAGCAGCCGCCACCCTTGCCGCTTGAGAGCTACATCCATAACATTCTTTATGAAGTACCCCTTCCACCTCCGGGGAGATCACTGAAATTTTACGGTGTTTATGAACCTGTCATCTGCCAGAGACCTGGGCCCAATGAACTCCCCCTCTCCGATTACCCTCTTCGAGAGGCCTTCGAGCTTCTGGGATTGGAGAACCTGGTGCAGGTGTTTACCTGTGTTCTTTTAGAGATGCAGATTCTTCTCTACTCACAAGGTAGGTCTTCCCTGGATTTTAAGTCTCTCCCCCCAAAATACTTACGCTCTTCCCAACTACTGCATTTCCATTGGGTATATTACTAGAACCACACACTTAATGGTCAGAAGTCTTCTGTTTTGTGTGAAAGAAGCAGGTATAGGTGGGACCAGAGGCTAAGATGTTACTTCTCTTTGAGGTGTCAGTGGACCGTGGAGAAAAACAGGAAAGAATACAAAAGCATTAATCTGGCTGACTTAAGTGTATTATTTTTTAATGGAAATAGGCCCTTTCTTCCAGATAATGCATCATCATCATAAAAGAAAAATTTCTTTTCATAATGAAAGTGAGAGAATGATGTTAGTACCAGGAACATGTAGACATCTTATTTTCTGCAGGTTGGTAAAGGTTCACATAAAAACTCAGTTGACATTGGAAAGGGATAAATGAAATTGTTGACTGCAGCTTCCTAAGGCAGTCAACTTTGGATCTTTCCCCGTGGGAGATGTCACTGGATGTGACTCTCTTGGGTCTAAGAGTTTCACCAGAGTTATGTGGAGTTTTTTTGTTTCATTTTGCTTTTTTTTTTAGTATCTAAAAAAAATTTTTTAATGTTTATTTTTGAGAGAGACAGAGTGCAAGTGGGGAGGAGCCAAAAGAGAGGGAGACACGGAATCTGAAGCAGGGTCCAGGCTCTGAGCTGTTAGCACAGAGCCCGACGTGGGGCTCGAGCTCACAGACTGCAAGATCATGACCTGAGCCGAAGTTGGACGCTCAACCGATTGAGCCATCCCGGTGCCCCGTGTTTTGTTTTGCTTTTAATTCCAGAAGGAAGTGACCTTTGTGATGTTTTTTATTCAGAGTTCTCCCAGCACATACTTAGGAACTAACAAAATTTGAGTTTTATTTTTATGAGTGCATTTATGATGTTGAGCCTAGAATACTGGTTCCAACCTGAACATGATTTTGCAGAAGAAATAGAGATGCTTTGTCTTAATGGATATGTGAATTGAAGGAAAATATAAAATGGTTGCTGTGCATTGATGGGTCCTTTGAAAAATGTGGCACAAATACTTGGGTTAGCTTTTTGCTAACTTGTATTTAAGCTAGCAGGATTGTAGTGCAGTCTCCTGACTGCTGCCGTCAAGCTTATTTTACCACTTTCCTTTTTTTCTTTTCTATTTTAAATTATAAGTGAGCCTGAGCCAAGTAGGCTATATTTGTACTTCCCCATCTTGTGTGTATGTTGACACTATTTGTGTGTTGACAGCCCTTCACGAGGTTGTATTTTCTTCAGTTTATCCTACATAATGTTCTTTGATAATGTGTTCTGATGTCTCAGTTTTTGTTGTCAGCAAGTTCTCTCATGACCAATCTAAACTCTCCTTTCCTCTTGCTCTTACTTTCTTAGGGTTCATCATTACCTGTAGATCACTTGTTTGTATCTAAAATGTGAAACATTAAGTAATTCTCCCTCCCTTTCTCTTTCTTCCTCTCTTGCTTTTTACCCTGAGCAGGGTTAGGGTTAGAGAGTTGTTGGAAGAGGCAGGGGCTTGGAGCTTGATTCTCTCAGGTGTATTACCCTATGCAAAAAAAGAACTTAGATCCTAGATTGGCGAGGGATCTTCAAGGTCATTTAATTCAGTTTTAGTTCTCCCTAGGGAAGTAGTTTGGGCCAGACAGAATATTGGTTTTTGAAATCATAGCAATCACAGGTTCAACTCTATTCTCTGTCACGTACCAACTGTAACCATGGACAAGTTATGTAATCTTCCCGAGTGTCAGTTAATTCATCTTTATTGGAGATAATGGGGTTTTTTCCTGTCTCTCACTGATTTATTTTGAAGGTTAAATAAAATCTGTACACAATAGTTGGGGCATAATTGGCACTAAATGATAGCTGATATTATTGTAATTATTATTAGTTTTATTAGTCCTACACAATCCTCTATAAATTATGCGTATTTTCAGTTGTGTGGGTCAGCATATTATTGCATTTGAAGTATAGCTTTGTTAAATTAAATAGGGTATTTGTTTCAGTGTTGAGAACCTAATAAATGTTCTCTTATCCTGAATGTTAGGGCTTTCTTTTTTTTTTTTTTTTTTAAGGAAAAAACCCTTTCATTACTACACTTCCTCTTTTAAGAAGCCCTCTATGTCTCACGGCATGTGGTCTGTCCTGAGCTCTCATCTTTCTGCTGTTTGATTAGCTTATGCCAGCTGGTTCATGGAAGCTGTTAAAAAGTTATAGTTGATTAATATCTACCACTTTAGTTCAGTTTCAGATAAAGAAGCATGAGTATTTATGAGCATGTTTTTGTATTAAATGAAGTGCTTTTTGTTTTTTGTGAGGTTTTTTTGGAGGTTTTTTGTTTTTTGGGGTTTTTTTGGTAATTTGGTTTTATGCTGAGAACAATAGATGAATCCCTAGACTGTAGGACTCTCTCTGTCTCTAAATGAGTACGTGTGTGTGTACATTTTAAGTGTCATAAAAAGGAAAATCTTACACAGTAATTTTATAACCATTCATTGAAATCATTGTGTTAGGAATTATGCTATAAAAATGCCTTGTATGTTTTAGCTTATTTTTTTCTCTCTTCAACAGTGAGTTACTGTTCTTATCTATGTTTTATCAAAGGGAAGTTGAGGCTCAGGGAAGCTAAGTATTCTTCCTAAGATCACATAGCTATTAGGTAATGTGGTAGAACTAAGAATGGGACTTAGATTTGTCTTTCTCCAAATACTTAACCACCATGTTAACTGTATTGGGCCTGCACTTAACCTTTCCTTATCTGCCTCAATATTTATTTTTAAATTATTAACTCACTCTGCCAATCTATTATTAAGGTATCATGCTAAATAACTGTACAGCATAGAATGAAAGCTCTGTGTAAATACACACTTTAACATTGACAGTGTCTCTCCCATTAGAGAAAGAGATTTCATTTAAATGAATGAAATAAAGAGTCATTATGTTGATTTGTACTCTGGTGCCCTCCTTCATTCTTCCTGTGTTGAGAGGCTTTTAATAACATCTAATACTTCATTTCTTATTCACTGATAAAGCTATGCCATAAAATTTAAAAACATTGCAAGTGCTAAACAATTACCGAGAAAACCCAAAGTGAATCAAAGTAGATGGATTTTAGTGATGAAACTGTCCTTCTAGACTCATTTGAAATTCTGGTCCATAGCCCATTTAAACAGATTCAATCTGCTATTTAGAGAGTTTATATATCACACTCCCTTCGTGGTGGTAACTAGCTAGAAATTTTAAGTAGAGAATGTACCTAGGAGATGGAGGCTCTTTTCTAGGACCCCAAATCAGAGAATATCACTTTTTTCTGTACCCTGAAAATACCTGAAACAGGATAGTGGGAAGATTGGAGTATAATCTTCTTTACAAAGGACTAGTGGAAGAGGGGTACCTGGGTGGCTCAGTTGGTTGAGTGACTCTTGATTTAGGCTCAGGTCATGATTCCAAGATCCGAAGATTGTGGGATTGAGCCCTTCTTCAGGCTCCACACTGAACGTGGAACCTGCTTAAGATATTCATTCGTTCATTCATTCTTTCTCTCTCTCTCTCTCTCTCTCTCTCTCTCTCTCTCTTCCCCTTTCTCCCCTTCCTGCCTTCCTCCCTCCTTCTCTCTCCAGCTTGAACAAATATATGCACATACTCTCTCTTCTATCTAAAAAAAAAGAAAGGCATAGTGGAGGAATAAACGATAGGGGAACTTAAACACTAGTGTCTAATTTTTGATACCAATAATTAAAGTCTCAGGAACATTTTGAGGCCTTGCTTACCTTCTTTGACTCCTTACAATGGAAATAAGCAGTTACTCACAGCTCACACTAGACTGACATGCCAGCTTGTATGCCTTCACAGTGCCTCTCTCCCCTCCTTTCTTCCCCTCTCTCTTGTAAGTTGTGCATGAATTAACCTTGTCAGAAAGTAAAAGCCACTTAAAAGTTTTCTTGAAAAAGATGGGAGCCTTCTAATCACAAATTGCTACTCATGCTCAACTGAACATCATAGCTTATGGGTTATAGAGTTTTTAAAACATAAAAGTAAACTTGGAATTTTGATGGCAGACAGTAGGATTCCATGACTTATATCCTAAAAGTAGAGTTGTTTTATTTTATTTTTCTATGTTTGTTTATTTTTGAGAGAGAAAGAGGGACACACAGAACCTGAAGCAGGCTCCAAGCTCTGAGCTGTCAGCACAGAGCCCGACTCAAGGCTCAAACTCAAGAACTCTGAGATCATGACCTGAGCTGAAGTCAGACACTCCACTGACTGAGCCAACCAGGTGCCCCTAAAAACAGTAGAATTTGACTAACTTTGGACAATGTCTTTATATTAGCTTTATTTTGTGATAAATAGAATCTTAATATTAAGACTTTTTCTTGTGGCACCTGGGTGGCTCAGTTAAGCTTCCAACTCTTGATTTCAGGTCAGGTTATGATCTCAGGGTTTGTGAGTCCTAGACCCTCATCAGGCTCTGTACTGACAGTGCGGACATTCTCTCTCTCTACCCCTCCCCTGTTTGTGCATGCTTGCTCTCTCTCAAAATAAATAAACTTAAAAAAATAATAAAATAGAAGGACTGGGACACCTGGGTGGCATAGTTGGTTAAGCGTCCAACTTCGGTTCAGGTCATGATCTCACAGTCTGAGTTTGAGCCCTGCATCTGTGCTGACAGCTCAGAGCCTGGAGTCTGCTTCAGATTCTGTTTCTCCCTCTCTCTCTGCCCTTCCCCCGCTCTCATTCTGTGTCTCTCTCTGTCTCAAAAACAAACACTAAAATTTTTTTTAAAAAACAGGACTTTTTCTTGCTGATGTTTTGTTGTATATTCAAGAAATTAATCTTTTGTATATTATATGTGTAGCACATACCTCCATTCAACATGTGGCTCTTAATTTTCTTTTAGGGGTCTTTGATGAATTAAGATACTCATAATATTCATAAATTCAAATTTACCAATATTTTAATTTATAACTTTCTTTTCTATTTAAGAAATGCTTTAGTCTGAGATCATAAAACAGACTATATTTTTTTCTAAATATTTTGAAGTTGTATTTAGCATTAAAGACCTTACTCTATAAGAAATTAATTTTTGTTTGTTTTAAGGAAGAGATCAAACAATATTTTAGAAATATTTATACTAGTTATCCCAGTTCTATTTCTTGAATAGACCATTGTTTTTTCCTGTGAGTAGGAGTGCCACTTCTATCATATATAAGTTCCTGTATGTGAGGGTTTATCTGGTGTATTTTAGTTTATTCTGCCAATCTTTCTGTCCCTGTACTAAATTAAATTACTGCAGCGGGGTGTCTGGGTGGCTTAGTCAGTTAAGCATCCTACTCTTGATCTCAGCTCAGCTCTTGATCTCAGTGTCATGAGTTTAAGCCCCATGTTGAGCTCCATGCTGGGCATGAAGCCTACCTAAAAGAAAAAAAAAAATTGCTATAGCTTTAAAGTACGTCTTGGTATCTGGTAGGACAGTTCCCTCACTACCTTATTTTTTCCCCAAGAAATAGACTAATTTATTCAATGTACATTTCTTTCATGTGTGTATATGTACATTATAATACAAAATAGTGACATCATTTTAGCACTTAGCTCAATAAGAGCTTTCAAAATCATTAATCTTTTGAAGTCGCACCATCATTAGAGCTTTCTAACATAGATAATGCTGTGTTACAGATAATGCTCACTCCCTATTTTTATTGAAAGTGCATTGAATGCAATTTGAGGACAGTGATATACTTACAATTTAAGTTTCCCTTTCCATAAAAATGTAATCTCTCTCCATTTCTAAGGGTCTTGTTTAATGTCTTCCAGTAGTAAAGTTTTACAACAGTAGATAATAGAAAATAATGACAGTTTTGTTTCTTCTATTCCAGTATTTCTCATTTTTACTTATTTTTCTTGTCTTTCTACACTAGGCTCTCGAGTATAATATAGAATAGAATTAATAGTAGCAGACATCCTTGTCTTTTTCCTAATTTTAAGAAGAATGATTTTAATGTTTTGCTATTAAGTGTACCATTTGCTGTAGTGTTTTTGGTAACTACCTTGTACCAGGTTAAAGAAGTTCCCTTTTATTTCTAGTTCAAGTTTTTAAAAATCATGAATTCATCTTGTATTTTATTGACTGCTCTTTCTGCATCAAGAAAGATGATCATGTTTTTATCCTTTTGATCACTTAATAAGGGGAAAAATCCACCCCTGTACTCCTGAGTTAAACCTTACTTGGTCATGATATACTATTGCTTTTTTTTTTTTTTTTTTTTTAATTTTTTTTTTCAACTTTTTTTTTTTTTTTTTTTTTTTTTTTTTGGACAGAGAGAGACAGAGCATGAACGGGGTAGGGGCAGAGAGAGAGGGAGACACAGAATCAGAAACAGGCTCCAGGCTCCGAGCCATCAGCCCAGAGCCTGATGCGGGGCTCGAACTCACAGACCGCGAGATCGTGACCTGGCTGAAGTCGGACGCTTAACCGACTGCGCCACCCAGGCGCCCCTACTATTGCTTTTTTAATATAGGGCTTGATTTAGTTGTCTAATATTTTTATTAGAATTTTTACATCTATGTTTTTTAATGATTTGACTTATAATGTTAATTTCTTGTACTGTCTTAATCTGGTTTTTGGTATTCAGCCTATTCTAGTATTATACATTGAGTTGGAAAGTGTTCTCTTTTTTTCTGGAAGATTTTACTTAAGGAAGTGTTTATTTAAGGTTGTAATTATTTGTTCCATGACTGAGAGAACTTGTCTGTAAACTGTTTGGTCTTGTTGGGAAGATGTAAGATACCAATTCAGTGTTTTTAATCGTTTGTTTAGTGTTTTTGTTTCTCCTTCCCCTTTTGCCCCTCTCCTCCTCCTCCTCTTCCTCCTCCTCCTCTTCCTCCTCCATCACCATCATCATCGTCATCGTCGTCATCGTCATCATCGTCGTCATCGTCATCATCGTCGTCATCATCATCATCATCAACCATGGACACAGACCAACTAATGTTTGACCATGGATCCCATATAGCAAAACATGCTGTATCCCGTATAGTTAAAACATGCTGGCACATTACTAGTCCCATCCAGTCATTAACAATTAGTTCAGTCCATCATCCTTATTGTATGAAAGTGTCTTCCAGGCTGAGGTCACTCAGGTTTGCAGACTTCTATTCAAACTTGTCGAAGGTTCCCAAAGCAGTAGTGGTCTGAGCAATATTTGGCTTCACCCTTTCAAGGTATCTGGTATTTTTGAGCTAAGAGACAATGTTACCTCTTTCTCTAAGCCTCTTTTGAGGTGTTCATGTATATTGGATTTCCCTTACTACAGACTCATTTATTCTTTCCTTTACCCTCAGCTACTGTTCCTCCTTCATTTTATTTGTACCCAAATTCTTCCACCTTTTGATGGGAAGACACACCTTAGGTTCATTTACGGTATAGGTAGGTTGTTGGGGCATCTGGGTGGCTCAGTCGGTTGAGCATCCGACTTCAGCTCAGGTCATGATCTCGCGGTTTGTGAGTTCGAGCCCCGCATCTGGAGCTGTGCTCACAGCTCAGAGCCTGGAGCCTGCTTCAGATTCTGTGTCTCCCTCTCTCTGTGCCCCTCCCCCGCTCATGCTCCATCTCTGTCTCAAAAAAATAAACACTTAAAAAAAAAACACAGCACAAGTAGGTTGTAGGATTCTACAAGTGACGATGGGATCTGGCAACTCCTTACACATTCCACAGTCAGTCCTATGGGAAAAGAGGCTCCTGGCTGTATCTCTACCTTGCATTCTCCTTGTAATTAGGTCCTACATAAACAGTTTCCATTTTATTTTGGAATCCATCTTAACATTGCCTTCTCCATTAGAGTGTTTTTCCAACATTACTCGAGACAGCATGAGTATTTCAGGTTTTAAGATTATTTTATGTCTTTCATTCATAGGAACAGTTTAAATTAATATTCCAGTAGCAAGCTAGTAATTGCCTCTCAAATGGGAATTCTCTAGTCCAACATCCCAATACTTATCATTAGGAGATGCTCACAGATTTTTGCGTTAACCCCAGATTATGCTCTCCACATAGGGCTGTGGTACAGAATTTGTCCATACCATGACTCCTGCTGCTTTTGTACACTGTGTAGGCTCAGGCAGTTATTCCCATTTAGCATGTCCAGTTAATATTGCTTGAAGAGTAATCTGTGTGCTTTCTGTTTTTCTTTTGGGGGAGGTTTTCCACAGACATACATAATATCCACTCCCATAAAACCTTCAGGTAAAGCCTATTTAAACATTGTAATTTTTACCCAAACTTTTACCTTAATGCCATCAACCTTAAAACTTTTTTATATTCTATCTAATTGTAGCCTGTATTAAAACTTCACTGAAGGGTTTTAGTACCACAGTGCATGAAGCTCCTGAGTAAAGAGTCTCAGAAACTTCTCTTCACCTGCTGACCATTTTCCCCATTCTTGTGCATTAGGTTTGGGTCTCCAGCAGGGGGGTGAGTCAAGAGACCTTAGCCCTTTTATCAATCTTTATCTTGATTAATCTGCCTGACTGTTGCCCTAGATGATTCCAGGTCTGGTTTCTCATTGTAATCTTTGCCTTTCCCATATTTTAAATTTCTCCAGACTGGGGTAAATAGACCCAACTTGTTTGGCGCCCTTTTATTTTATTTTATTTTATCTTATTTTTTAAGTTTATTTATTTTGAGAGAGGAAGAGTATGAGCAGGGGAGGGGCAGAGAGAGAGAGGGAGAGAGAAGGAATCCCAAGTAGGCTCCACGCTGTCAGTGCAGAGTCCAGCACGGAACTTGAACTCACAAACCACAAGATCATGATCTGAGCTGAAACCAAATCGGACACTCAATTGACTGAGCCACCCAGGCGCCCCATATTCACCCCATTTCTTAATAACTCTCTCTTCTATCTAAAAAAAAAGAAAGGCATAGTGGAGGAATAAATGATAGGGGAACTTAAACACTAGTGTCTAATTTTTTATACCAATAATTAAAGTCTCAGGAACATTTTGAGGCCTTGCTTACCGTCTTTGACTCCTTACGATGGAAATAAGCAGTTACTCACAGCTCACACTAGACTGACATGCCAGTCAGATGCTTAACCAACTGAGCCACCCAGGAGCCCCTTATACTCTAGGTTAAAAGTTTGGGTTTTTTTTTTTTTTTTACTCTCTTAGCACTTTGAGCATAATGTTCTACCGTCTTCTGGTTTCCAGTGTAGCTCTTGAGATACAATCTATCACAATCACCCTAATTGTCATTCCTGACCAGAAATCTGTTTTTTTACTCTAGCTGTATATGAGATTTTCTTTTTGCCTTTCATGACCTATATTTTGACTGTGATTTATCTAGATAGGATTTCTTTATTTGTTATGTTTGTGATTTGTTGTATTTCCTGAAATCTTGTGTCATTGTGTTTCAGTAGTTTCTGGGAAATTTTCAACTATCTTCCTAAATGTTACTTCTGTCCATCTTTTTTTTCTTTTTTTTCCCCTTTGAAACTCTAATTAAATCTGTTAATCTGTTTCACTCAGTCTTTCATATCTTCAAACTCTTTTTCTGTCTTTTCTCTGTGTTCTCCATGATTTCTCCACATCTGTCTCCAGCTTATTTATTTTCATTTTACCTGTGTTTAATCTGTAGTTAACCCTTCCTTTGACATTTTACTTTCAGTGGCCCTAAAACGATTTTATTTCTTAATTCTTTCTTTAATTTCCTTAAATATATTACACATATGCATTTCATATTATTTATCAGATAAATTCAGTATCTGATAGGTTGAGGATTGAGGGTTTCTTCCTTCAGGAATGATTTGTATTTTCTTTCACTAAACATCTAAGTTCACTGGCAACACAGGTCTCCTTTATTTTATTTTATTTTATTTTATCATTTTTAAAATTTTTATTTATTTTGAGAGAGAGTGTGCACAAGCAGAGGAAGGGCAGAGAGAGAGGGAGAGAGAATCCCAAGCAGGCTCCACATTGTTAATGCAGAGCCCAAAATGGAGCTCAATCCCATGAACCGTGAGATCATGACCCGAGCCAAAATGAAGAGTCAGACGCTTGAGCAACTAAGCCTCTCGGGCACCCTTTATTTTGTTTTAAGTAGGCTTCACACTCAGTGCAGAGTCCAACATGGGGCTTGAACTCATAACCCTGAGGCCAAGACCTGAGCTGAGATCAAGAGTCAGAGGCTCAACTGACTAAGTCTTCGGACACCAAAGGTGCCCCTTCACATACAGGTCTACTTTAAATTAAAATTCTTCCTCTTTGTGTTTCTTTGGGTCATACAGATAGCATGACTTTGGGCCCTAAATATACCTGAATGTTGGCCAGTAGATAAGAATTCTCAAGGGTTTTTTTTTTTTTTTTACCTCTTTTTCCCAGAGCAAGGACCAGGACAGATAAATTTCTTGTCAGCACAGTGGCTTTTTTTTTTTTTTTTAAAATTCTTGTTTCATTTTTGTTTTTTCCTTTTTCCATCTCTTTTCCCTGAGATTTCTACCATTTGGGGGTCCTGGCTTTATACAACAGGATCTACTTTCTGAATCCCACCCCTTCTTGGACTTTGTTCTCCAACATGCACAAAAATAAAACTGAAGCTGTAGGCCACCTGGGATCAGTAAATGCCTCAAAGATTGCTAGACTTTTGAGCTTTACCACACTGGACTCTTGTTCCCATTTTGTTTCTGGCCCTAATGACTTCTTCCCCTAATTTTTGCAAATCGATATATTCATGAACTGAATGTTTTAAAATTGTTTTTTTAGTATTTTAGTTTAGGTTAGGAGCTCTGCGGGCGCCTGGGTGGCTCATTTGGTTGAGTGTCTGACTTCAGCTCAGGTCATGATCTCACAGTTTGAGTTTGAGCCCCACATCCGACTCAGGTTCACTGCTGTCAATGTAGAGCCTGCTTTGGTTCTTCTGTCCCATTCTCTCTCTGCCCTTCCCCCGCTCATGCTCATTCTCTCAAAAGATAGAGGGGCACCTGGGTGGCTCACTCAGTTGGGCGTCTGACTTAGCTCAGGTCATGATCTCGTGGTCCGGGAGTTCAAGCCCCCCACCTTAGGCTCTGTGCTGACAGCTCGGAGCCTGGAACCTGCTTCGGATTCTGTCTTCCTTGCTCTGTGCACCTCCCCCTCACACACACACACACACACACACACACACACACACACACAAACACACACACACTCTCTCTCTCTCTCTCTCTCTCTCAAAAATAAATAAACATTGGGACGCCTGGGTGGCTCAGTTGGTTAAGCGGCCGACTTCGGCTCAGGTCATGATCTCGCGGTCCGTGGGTTCAAGCCCCGCGTCGGGCTCTGTGCTGATGGCTCAGAGCCTGGAGCCTGTTTCAGATTCTGTGTCTCCCTCTCTCTGACCCTCCCCCGTTCATGCTCTGTCTCTCTCTGTCTCAAAAATAAATGTTAAAAAAAAAAAATAATAATAATAATATAAATAAATAAACAAAAAAATTTTAAAAAGATATACAGGTAAGATGATAGGTAGGTAGGTAGATAGATAGATAGGTAGATAGATAGATAGATAGATAGATAGATAGATAGATAGATAGATAAAAGAGCTCTAGTCCACCATACTGCCATAAATAGAAGTGTTTGAAAAAGATCACTGGGGCTCCTGGGTGGCTCAGTCGGTTAAGTGTCCAACTTCAGCTCAGGTCACTATCTCGCGGTCCGTGAGTTCGAGCCCCGCGTCGGGCCCTGGGCTGATGGCTCAGAGCCTGGAGCCTGCTTCCGATTCTGTGTCTCCCTCTCTCTGCCCCTCCCCCATTCATGCTCTGTCTCTCTCTGTCTCAAAAATAAATAAACGTTAAAAAAAAAAAATTAAGGGGCGCCTGGGTGGCGCAGTCGGTTAAGCGTCCGACTTCAGCCAGGTCACGATCTCGCAGTCTGTGAGTTCGAGCCCCGTGTCAGGCTCTGGGCTGATGGCTTGGAGCCTGGAGCCTGTTTCCGATTCTGTGTCTCCCTCTCTCTCTGCCCCTCCCCCGTTCATGCTCTGTCTCTCTCTGTACCAAAAATAAATAAAAAACGTTGAAAAAAAAATTTAAAAAAATAAAATAAAAAAATTAAAAAAATAAAATTAAAAAAATTAAAAAAAAATTAAAAAGAAAAAAAAAGATCACTGAAGTAAAATTAAAATGAAGATTGGTTGTGTTACTACAGAATATAACAACTGCTAGGTATAATTTAACTATTAATAATATAAAATAGGAAAGTTATCTAGGTCTGTTTTCTCTTTTACCAATAATTACCAATTGTATTTAACCTACTTTCAATAATTCAAGTACATAGTTATATACATAGATACTTAATCTTCTGTTGAAGCAGTAAGAGATCTCACTTTTCACGGGTAGTCATGGGTATTAGCAAATTATATTCTTACCAATAGATACATATATTTTTATTTTAAATAATTTGTTCTATTTTTTTTTTTTTTAAATGTTTTTTATTTATTTTTGGGACAGACAGAGACAGAGCATGAACGGGGGAGGGGCAGAGAGAGAGGGAGACACAGAATTGGAAACAGGCTCCAGGCTCCGAGCCATCAGCCCAGAGCCTGACGCGGGGCTCGAACTCACAGACCGCGAGATCGTGACCTGGCTGAAGTCGGACGCTTAACCGACTGCGCCACCCAGGCGCCCCTAAATAATTTGTTCTAAAAAATGCCTGATGTCAGGGCGCCTGGGTGGCTCAGTTGGTTAAGTGTCTGACTCTTGGTTTCCTCTCAGGTCATGACCTCACACTTTGTGAGTTCAAGCCCTGCATCAGGCACTGTCCTGGCAGCTGACATAGAGCCTCTCTCGCTTTTTCTTTGCCTCTCCTCCATGCACACATGTGCTCTTTCTTTCTTTCTCTCAAAATAAATAAATAAACATTTAAGGGGTGCTGGAGTGGCTTAGTTGGTTGAGCGACTCAGGTTCAGCTCAGGTCATGATCTGATGATCTCAGTTGATGGGTTTGAGCCCTGCATGGGGCTTACTGCTCTCAGCCTGTCATGGAGCCTGCTTTGGATCCTCTGTTCTCCTCTCTCTCTGTTCCTCACCTGCTCACACTATCTCTCTCAAAAAATAAATAAAACATTAAAAAAACTTAAAAGAAAAAAGTTTAAAAGAAATGCCTGATGTCAAGCCATTGCCAATGATTTTTTGAGGCTCTACAGAGTGTCATGGCTAACTTGTGATTAATGTACTTTTTACACTTAAAATTGTGAATTAAATAAGAATTTTTAATAAAACAATTCTCGATGAGTCCTTGGTTCATTACCTATTTTGCAAACCTTATTTGACTTTGAGACACGTGTATATTTTTGTAAAAATCATCCAATGTCAAATTAAAAATCCTTTTCAGTTAAATTCAGATTATTCTCATCAATTACCCATTTTTTTGTGGATTTTTTGCCCACAAAGTATCTTTATATAGATTAGATTTAGCAAGTTTTTAGAAAATTGTGTTTAAAGAAACACACGTACAATTGGGGCACAGTCTGTTGAGCATCAGTCAGTTGAGTGGCTCAGTCAGTTGAGCATCCAACTCTTTTTTTTTTTCAACGTTTTTTTTTTTTTTTTTTTTTTTTTTTTTTTTTTTATTTATTTTTGGGACAGAGAGAGACAGAGCATGAACGGGGGAGGGGCAGAGAGAGAGGGAGACACAGAATCGGAAACAGGCTCCAGGCTCCGAGCCATCAGCCCAGAGCCTGACGCGGGGCTCGAACTCACGGACCGCGAGATCGTGACCTGGTTGAAGTCGGACGCTTAACCGACTGCGCCACCCAGGCGCCCCGAGCATCCAACTCTTGATTTCAGCTCAGGTCACGATCTCATGGTTCATGAGATTTGGCCCCTCTTCAGGCTCTGTGCTGACAGCATGAAGCCTGCTTGGGATTCTCTCTCTTCCTCTCTCTCTGCCCCTCCCCTGCTTGCTCTCACTCTCAAAAAAAAGAAACATATACAATTCACCATCTTAATTTCTTAGTGAACAGTTCAGTAGGATTAAGTATATTCACATTGTTATGCAGTCAATCTCTAGAATTTTTCATCTTGTAACATTGGAACTTTATACCTGTTGGACACTTCCCTTCCCCATGTCCCCCTCCTTCCAGCCCTTGGCAACTACCATTCTACTTTCTATTTCTATGAATTGACTACTTTAAATACCTCATATAAGTAGAATCACATAACATTTGTCTTTTTGTGACTGGCTTATTTCACTCAACGTAAGTGAACCTTAGGGTTCATCCATGTTTTAGCATGTGTCAGAATTTCCTTCCTTTTTAAGGTTGAATAATATTCCAGTGGGTGTATATGCCACATTTTATTTATCCATTTATCCGTTGACAGACACTTGAGTTGCTTTATCTCTTAGCTACTGTGAGTAATGCTACTAAAAACATAGATGTGCAAATATCTCTTCAAGTCTCTACTTTTAGTTCTTTTGGATATATACCCAGAAGTAGAATTTCAGCAAGTTTTTAATACCTAGCTGCTGCCAAGCACCCTTTGGTTTTCTATGTTTGTAATACAGATGTGCTTTTAATAGGTCCAGTATATCCCATTATATAACTGGCCATAACTATTTTAACCAGATTCCTCTTGCTAGATATTTAGGATATTACAAATAATTTACTGTTATAAACGACACTTTATACATAAAATATTATGTACATATATTTTTGTACACTTAAATGGTAAATTCCTAGAATTGGAACTGATAGGTTAAATGATCTTATCTGTATATTTTTAATTTATTCCATATGTCATTATTTTAGTCCATTCTTTTTTTAATTTAGTGGTTTTTTTAAGTTTATTTCTTTTGAGAGAGAGGGAGAGCACGAGCAGGGGAGGAAAAGAGAGAGAGAGAGAGAGAGAATCCTAATCAAGCTCTGTGCTGTCAGTGTGGAGCCTGATGCAGGGCTTGAACTCACAAACTGTGAGATCCTGAGCTTAGTTGAAACCAAGAGTCAGGTGCTTAACCTACTGAGCCACCCAGGCGTCCCTGATCTATATATTTTTAAGCTTTTGATAAGATACTGCCAAATAGAAAGCTCTACCAACTTGTGAAAATACTTTTTCCTCCACACCTTTATTGTGATTTTCTTTCAAATTTTTGTCAACATGATAAGCAAAATGTGATTCATTTTCCCCATTGAATTTTTGAGGTTGAACTTTTTCATATTGATTTGCATTTGTACTCTGTCTTTTGTAATATCTTCATGAGCTTTAGGCAATCTTTGTTGCTGTTATAATAGTTTATTATGAAAACAGGTCAGTGTGGGGACAAGGGGACAAACAAGCATGTTTAGGTTAGCTCAAGTGAAGTGTGGCACAGGTTCTTCACTTTGAAACCATACTTGCTGAGGTCAAGCGTCAGGTTCTCTTTTGTTAGAAAACTTGTAATCCTTGGGGCACCTGGGTGGCTCAGTTGGTTAGGCATCCAACTCTTTTTTTTTTTTTTTAATGTTTATTTATTTTTGAGAGAGAGAGAGAGAGAGAAAGAGAAAGTGTGAACAGAGGAGAGGCAGAGAAAGAGAGAGACACAATCTCAAGCAGGCTCCAGGCTCTGAGCTGTCTATATAGAGCCTGACACAGGGCTCAAACTTGTGAACTGCAAGATCATGACCTCACCCAAAGTCAGATGCTTAACTGACTCAGCCACCCATTCCCCCCTAGGCATCCAACTTTTGATCTCACCTCAGGTCTTGGTCTCAGGGTCATGAGTTCAAGCCCCGCGTTGGGCTCCACACTGGGTGTAAAACCTACTTAAAATAAAAAGAAAGAAAACTTGTAATTCTTGCTCTTGTTTTGAGAGCTTCCAGAGGCTATCCTCTTCATTTTGCAATATTGTAGGGCATTGTTGACAGTATCTGAGATGAATTTCTGGAGCCAGAGAGATGAGCCGAATTATGCATGTGCTAGAGGCCTGAAAGCCAGCATCAGGTGACATCAAGTGGTAACCAGTCACTGCACCCAGGATTGTAGGTGTGTAATCTTCCAGCTCTATCATCATGTTCACCAAAGGTGTGCTGGACACTACCAGCCTCATTACCTCCATTGGCAGCACTTTGCAGTATGCAAATCTCATTAGACATGGCCTCCCCCTGGGACACTGAGCCACCAGCCAACCCTGGAACTGCCTTGTGCCACTACATGTCCTGTGCCCTCTGCCTCAGGTCTAACTGCAGACCCCTCAGCTGTCCCAGTGGGGCTGACCTTGTTCTTTACAATGACTGGTTAGGGGGCTCAGTCGGTTAAGCGTCCGATTTCAGCTCAGGTCATGATCTTGCGGTTTGTGACTTCGAGCCCTGCGTCGGGCTCTGTGCTGACAACTGGAGCCTGAAGACTGCTTCGGATTCTGTGTCTCCTCCTCTCTCCGCCTCTCCCATGCTCATGCTCTATCTCTCTCTGTCTCTCAATAATAAATAAACCTTAAAAAAAATTAAAACAAAAAACAAAACAATGACACTGGTTAGAAAGGGGCTGAGATGGCGGAGGCAGGGCCATCTCAAAGTCTGCATATAAGCCACTGTGAGGCAAATTTTTGACAGTATATTCTGTATAATGTGGTAAAGCATAATTTTTTAAATATCCAAATAGCTTTATTTTATTTTGCTTACCTTAGATATTAGCACATTAATTTTTTTTAAGTTTATTCATTTTGAGAGAGACAGAGACAGGGCGAGTAGGGGAGGGGCAGAGAGAGGAAGAGACTGAGAATCCCAAGCAGGCTCTGCACTGTCAGCAGAGAGCCCCACGTGAGGCTTGAACTCACAAAACCATGAGATCATGACCTGAGCTGAAACTGAGAGTTGGACACTTAGCCAACTGAGCCACCCAGGCACCCCAACCTATTAATTTCTTAACATGCATTTACTGACCACTCACTACATAGTAGGCCCTATACCAAGTTCTGAAAATTGTGAGATTAAAAATACAGTCATTGTTCTCTGGCAGATGATGGTAAAGTAAGGAAGACAGACACATAAACAGATAATTATAATAGAATTGTAATAGTTTTAGTGAGATGAATAATTACTGTGATGGAAATAAAGTTAGGGTACTGTGGAAACATGTAGATGGGGCTCTAGTAGTGATAAGTATTTAGAGAAGGCTTTGCGAAGGAACTGTTACCTAAGGAAAAAGTGGAACTTAGCCAGACACTACAAGGGAAAGGGACCTCCTGGGCAGAGAAAAAGTGTATACAGAGGCACAGAAACCTATGAAAACATGTTAGATTCAGTGAATGAACTATAGGCAAATTATTTGACTGCCTGTGGGGTGGTGGTAAGAAATGAGGTAGGAAAGGGACACATCATGAAGAGCCTCATATGCCATGCTGACAGATGTCTTAAATATGAAAATAATGTCTTTTACACATTCACCACTTTGAGTATCAAAGAAAAAATAATTTTCCTAAAATATTTAAATATCTCAAATCATACCTAAAAAAAAAAGCTCTTTTATTTCTTGATTCAGTTAAAAAGAATTGTCTTGTTTCCACTAAGTAATTGCCTTATTAAAAAGAATATGACATTTCAGCCAGTCTTGAAGAAAACATAGAACTGGAAACAATAAACATAGAATATCCACAGCAAGTGGGAGAATTGTGCTGAAAGAAATATAAACCATTTATATCAGTCTTTCAGTGTCTGGTAGAAGAGGGAAAAGTATATAATTGATTTTCACTCTCCATGTGAGAGTTTTCCATAATCAAACCAGAAAATAGCCCAGGGTGCTACTTGCCATTACTAGAAGAATTTATTTTCTATAAGATTGAACATTTTTCCTACCAATAGTAAAAAAAAAAAAAAAAAAAGTGGCCACGCTATTAGGTATTTGATTTGACTGCTTAAAACCCTGGACCTTTCAGCCTAGGTCCAATCAGGAAACAGATTAAACCACATCTGTACTTTAAACAGAGGAATGTAATATGAAGAATGACTAAGCTATAATAGAAAGTGACTATAAAGACGTGAAGAGGGGCACCTGGGTGGCTCAGTTGGTTAAGCGTCCAACTTCGGCTCAGGTCATGATCTCATGGTTCGTGAGTTCAAGCCCTGCGTTGGGCTTTGTGCTGACAGCTCAGAGCCTGGAGCCCACTTTGGATTCTGTGTCTTCCTCTCTCTCTGCCCCTCTCCTGCTCATGCTCTATCTCTCTCTCTCTCTCAATAATAAACATTAAACAAAATTTTAAAAAAGGATATGAAGAAAACTCGTAACAGATACCCAAGGAAGGACAAACTTGGAGGGTAACCCATTTCCTAGGGCTAAGCTTTGTAGTTCATTGAAGAAAGAGCAGTTGCAGCCCAGTGGAGAAGGTCGATGGGTTGCCTGGTCCAGAGCTGATCCTCAGTCACTGGGCAAGTGGAAAACAAACCTCTGAGGTACAAGTGAGCTTGTAGCTGGTGAGTGGGAACACAGAAGTTGTCAGGACACCACTGTGGGTATGAAATCTGGGTATGTGATATCTGTGTTAGGGGGGCCATGGAAAGATGACTACTGGCCCAATCATTGAGGCTACTCCCACTCAGCATGCGGCTGGGGAAGTATACAACCAGATGTCTTCACATATCCACACTACGGATCAACCGTGCAACAGGAGCAAAAACAAACAAAACACTGCGGTTGTACCGTGGAACTAGGAAGAGAAGCTCCTTCCTGCAGTGTCTCAGCATTACCTTCTTTAACCTCCATGCTTTTGGAGGTTTTCCAGACTTTTTCCTGTGGTTGATTTCAAGCTTCATAGCATTGTGGTCTGAAAGTATGCATGGTATAATTTCAATTCTTGTAAACTTATGAAGGGCTGTTTTGTGACCCAGTATATGATCTATCTTGGAGAATGTTCCATGTGCACTCGAGAAGAAAGTATATTCTGTTGCTTTGGGATGCAGAGTTCTAAATATATCTGTCAAGTCCATCTGATCCAATGTATCATTCAGGGCTTGTTTCTTTATTGTTTCTTTATTGACTGTGTGTCTAGATGATCTATCCATTTCTGTAAGTGGGGTGTTAAAGTCCCCCGCAATGACCACATTCTTATCAATAAGGTTGCTTATTTTTATGAGTAATTGTTTTATATATCTGGGGGCTCCGGTATTCGGCGCATAGACATTTATAGTTGTTAGCTCTTCCTGATGGATAGACCCTGTAATTATTATATAATGCCCTTCTTCATCTCTTGTTACGGCCTTTAATTTAAAGTCTAGTTTGTCTGATATAAGTATGGCTACTCCAGCTTTCTTTTGGCTTCCAGTAGCATGATAAATAGTTCTCCATTCCCTCACTCTCAATCTAAAGGTGTCCTCAGATCTAAAATAAGTCTCTTGTAGACAGCAAATAGATGGGTCTTGTTTTTTTATCCATTCTGATACCCTATGTCTTTTGGCTGGCGCATTTAATCCATTTACATTCAGTGTTATTATAGAAAGATACAGGTTTAGAGTCATTGTGATGTCTGTATGTTTTATGCTTGTAGTGATGTCTCTGGTACTTTGTCTCACAGGATCCCCCTTAGGATCTCTTGTAGGGCTGGTTTAGTGGTGACAAATTCCTTCAGTTTTTGTTTATTTGGGAAGACCTTTATCTCTCCTTCTATTCTAAATGACAGACTTGCTGGATAAAGGATTCTCGGCTGCATATTTTTTCTGTTTAGCACACTGAAGATATCGTGCCAAGCCTTTCTGGCCTGCCAAGTTTCAAAGGAGAGATCAGTCACGAGTCTTATAGGTCTCCCTTTATATGTGAGGGCACGTTTATCCCTTGCTGCTTTCAGAATTTTCTCTTTATCCTTGTATTTTGCCAGTTTCACTATGATATGTCGTGCAGAAGATCGATTCAAGTTACGTCTGAAGGGAGTTCTCTGTGCTTCTTGGATTTCAATGCCTTTTTCCTTCCCCAGTTCAGGGAAGTTCTCAGCTATAATTTCTTCAAGTACCCCTTCAGCACCTTTCCCTCTCTCTTCCTCCTCTGGGATACCAATTATCAGCATTACCTTCTACTGGCAAAGCTTAACATTGTGCTTACTGTAAAAGAAAATGCTTAGACCATTACTAAGTACTAAGTACTAAGTGAATTTGGAACTAAGAGGCAATAAATATGTAACTGACACAGGATCTGACTGCTTACAGTCTTGAGCCTTTCACCAATGTCTGGCTTATAATTGAGAAAGAAATATTAAAGTAGCCCTGACATCGAGGAACTGATCTAGCTCTTAAACTAGGGCTCACTGTAAGTGCAAACTGATCCGATGCTCACAGCTGAGCCCTGTTGTTCTATAGAACATATAAATAGTCTCACAGGAACATCTACTTCAAGCAAGATCACTGTGCACCTCACAAAATACCAAACGTCCTCTTCTCTTGCTGAATTAGTAGCTGCTGTTCTACTTTCTTACCAAGTACAGTTCTAGCCACCCCCCTTAGTCTGCATTCCCCATAGGTCAGATTTATTGAGATACCCTGTCATAGAACTGCCTTGATTTTTTTTTTTTTAATTTTAGAGAGAGAGAGTGCACATGAAAGCAGGGGAGAGGGGCAGAGAGAGAGAGAGAGAGAGAGAGGAAGAGAGAAAGAGGGAATCCCAAGCAGGCTCCCTACTAAGCACTGAGCCTGATGCAGGACTTGATCCTACAACCTTGGGATCATGACCTAAGCCAAAATCAAGAGTCAGGTGCTCAACCAGCTGAGCCACTCAGGCACTCCTAGAATTGCCTTGATTTCTGACAGTATCTAATCCAAAACAAATCTCTACTTCCTTAGACCCTACCTAAAATTGTCCCAACCCAGCCCAAATGCTGTAATACATTATCTCTAAACCCTGTCTCTTACTTACTAAGACATTCCACAGATCCCCATAGTGTGTGTTCTCCCTCTCCATAAGGAATAAGTAGTAAACCCAACTTGTTCAAATACAGGTGTGTTTCTGAAGTTTTTAACTGAAGTGCATTGACAGAATAAATGATTACTACTAAGTATTTCTCAACTGAATGGATCTTCTCAATCCTCCTTTTCCTTAAAAACATTCTTAAGTAAGGTTTTTATAAGTTGGAGGTGGGTAAGGGACTGGAGGAAGAATATCCCCCTACTTTAAATTACTTAAAGGTATTTTAGATTTTTCTCCCATTTAATGTGTAAAAACTGTAATTCTTTTTTAAAATCTAGATTTTAATGTTTGGTTTTTTTTTTTTTTTTTAAGAAGTTAGCTAAGTTTGAAACAGACTTTTTTAAAGGAAATAAGTGTCTTAGAAAACTAATCTTTAATCAACAATACCAAAAAAACTCCTGAAAATAGTTTATTTTGATCACGATTTTTAGAACCATAAAACTCCATAGAAACCCACAGTAAATCTAATAGCAGTTTTTAAAAGTTAGCAAACATACACCAGAACAATCAAGTTATTTTTCTAATAGTCCGTCTATATAATACATACTGTACATTTTGAACATAGTCAAATCATAAAATATGTGAATGAGATTACTACGAAGTTAATTTTTTTCTTTCTCTTAAGTTTTCAATGAGCTCTGTGTTTCTCAGACTTCAGGAGTGACATGTGGAATACCTCTCCCTGGTAGAGCAACATTGTGCTTTCATTCTCTCTTTTTTTTTAATTTTTAATGTTTATTTTTAGAGAGAGAGTGCACAAGTAGGGGAGAGGGGCAAAGGGAGAGAGAGAGAGAGAGAGAGAGAGAGAGAGAGAGAGAGAGAGAGAGAGAATCCCAAACATGCTCTGTGCTTAGCATGGAGTCCGACACAGGCCTCAATCACACAACCCTGGGATCATGACCTGAACCAAAACCAAGAGTTGGACGTTCAACTGACTGAACCACCCTGGCACCCTGTGCTTTCATTCTATCGTCACTTCCAAAAAGCTGTGGAAGCTTCCTGAAGGTCCCTTCCTACTATGAAAGGCCTTTGAAAACTTGCATTATATTCCACTATTAAAATCTTTACATTTTTAATATAGAGGAGGGAAAAAAATGTTTAAATTTGATTGTTTCCAAACAGTAGTTCTGATCCATATAAGTTCTGGACACTTAAACATAGTAAGTATGAGTCAGTTGGTAAAAATTCTCTGTAATGAGCAGTATCCACAGCTTAGTAAATGGGTATTTGAATTTTCTTCATAATGTGGCCATGCAGATAATTAAGTGAATATATGAATATGCAAGAAGTGTGATTTTTGAGTGCATAGTTTATTGTCTGAGTAGTTACCATTTTCTCCTACTGAAAAATTAAAAGTTCTTTAGTCTCTTCTGGACAAAATCTAATCAAGTCTATTTAAGCTGTAGATATGCAGCAAAATTATATAGTATTATTCCAGCAATCATTTATTTATTAAAAAATACCTTTGAGGGGCACCTGGGTGGCTCGGTCAGTTAAGCATCATGCCCAGGTTGTGATCTCTCAGTCATGAGATTGAGCCCCCTTGTTGGGCTTTGTACATGTGGAGCCTGCTTGAGATTCTCTCTTTCCTTCTCTCTCTGTCCTTCCCTCACTTGTGTGCTCTCTCAAATTCTCAATATAAATATAAAAAAAAAAATACACACACACATACATATGTATGTATATATATTCCTATAAACAGGTTTTCACCTAAAAATTTACATCTTTTTAAAAACTTTTTTTAAATGTTTATTTTTTGGAAGGAGTCACAGAATCTGAAGCAGGCTCCAGGCTCTCAGCTGCCAGCACAGAGCCCAATGTGAGGCTTGAATTCACGAACCACGACATCATGACCCGAGCCCAAGTCAGACGCTTAACCAACTGAGCCACCCAGGCGCCCTTAACATTTACATCTTAATAGTGAATCAAATAAGGAAACTTCTAATTTACTTAGGCTATGAATAGCTGATGATTCATTACCAAAAACCCACTGTAGACTATTAAAGATAGTTGTATACGAATTATAAAACAACACAAGAAAGACTTTTAAGCAGAAAACATCCTGTTTATGCTTGGACAGGTGTTCTTTGGGTGGACATGAACCAGATAGCATCTGGTCATTTTCTTTAACCTTTTTTAAAAGACTCCTCAAAATCTTCCTTCCCCAGATTTTACTCCTTTTGTGCTTAGTGAATTCTGTGAGAGCGAAATTACAAGTCCATAATATCTCTTAATTTTTAAATTCTTAAATCAAATTCTTAAATCCAAAAAAATTCAGAAAATCAAAGATTCTTTTTGTAACTCATTTATTAGAAAACCAGACTTGAACCAGGCCTATTTAAATTCTTTATCTTGCCTACTAGGACACTCATAAAGTTTGCTGCAGAAATATTAATGTGTTTTTTTACAGGGCCCTGCCCCGGCTATTTCATGTATGTGTTATATGCACAATATTACCTTTATAAATTTAAAGAAAAAAACTGAATTCTAAACACATCTGCCTCTAAAGGTTTAAATAGGGATTATAGACAGTGGTTATATAAAATAATCCATGGCAGAGTGGTTTAAGAGGACACTTTATTTGTAACTATGTGAAGTAATGGATATTAGCCAGACTTACTGTGGTAATCATTTTGCAATATATACATAAATTATTATTTGTACACCTAAAACTAATAGTATTATATGTCAATTATATCTAAAATGAGGAGGGGGCACTTTAATATTATAAGCAGTTTTTAGTTTTGATAAATTAATTAATGTAAACAAAACACAGGCAAAAACCAACTTTTAATTTTCTGGTAACTTTCACTTTGTTTTTAAATTTGATAGTTATGTAGTTGGGGGTTAAATATAGGACGTATGATTATGAATGCATGTATTTGTTTGATTTCTTATACCCACGAAATGAAGGCTAAAATAAATATTATCAAGATAACCATAGGCCATCATCACCATGATCATACATACAAGAAAAAAAAGAGCCTCTGAATTGGGGATTATATAGATCTGCATGTATACAAAAAGTGATCAGTAGCAATATTCTTATACATTTTCAATAGGAGACATGCCAAGAACAATTCTGTTAGTTCTTGTTTCCTTCACATTTTAAGGGAATGTAAATTCACATACTGGTGATTTCAGAAGCAAAAATATGATAAGGTTTCCCACCTATTCCTACCCCCTTAATACCATTCAAGTGGAAACCATTTAACTCTTTAATTATAGTGGGATAGACCTATTTTCTGCATGATCATAAAGAAACATTTTATTTATTAGAAGAAGAGTTTATTCTGGAAATTAATATTTTCAAGCTTAATGCAGTGATTATGTTTTTATTTGGAATCTTCCCCTCCTTTTTTCCTTGTTCTATACAGATTATCAACGCTTGATGACTGTGGCGGAAGGCATCACCACACTTTTGTTCCCATTTCAATGGCAGCATGTTTATGTGCCCATCCTCCCTGCTTCTCTGCTACATTTTCTTGATGCTCCTGTCCCTTATCTGATGGGCCTTCAGTCAAAAGAAGGAACTGACCGTTCTAAACTAGAACTTCCTCAAGAGGTAAAACTTATAATGGGTGATGAAGCATTTGCTGTTTGTTGATTTAGGTCAAGGCCACTTTTCTTAGCATTGTCTTTGTCTAAACTGTGTCTCTGACTGTCCTGAATTTTCCAACTAGGGCTAAGGTAGAGCCTGAACCATAGAGTGCAGATCCTGACTCCTGATGCTTGCTGGGACTAGTCATTAGTTAAGTAAGCATGGTTCAAACAGGACAGTGGCAAGTTTTCACAGCGATAAATCTGTGAGGAGGGAGCAACAGTAGCATTATCTAGTTGCTTTATTATTCAAATAGCATTTAATTCCTTTTTCCCCTCATTTATTTTATAAATTCTACTTTTAAACAAAATAGCCCAGGTTTTCACATCTTCACATCATTAATTGAGATGAATTTGATTCTTGACTTCCTTCAAATGAAAAGTAACATCTTTCAGCAAACTATAGATAATGAAAATATCAAATACTTTAGTATTCTTTGTTTTCAGACCTAAAGCTAGTTATCAGCTTTTTTCTAAATGTCAGCTTGGCTAGGTGATTGAGATAAAAACTCTAACCCCTAGCTTTTAGGCCACCATAATGTTACTGTGCTTTCTGTGTGTTGTATTTTCAGATGTTGTTTAAGAAAATTAGGAATTCTTGAAAGTATTTTGAATGTAGTTTTTATCTGTTGTTAATGGTACTCAGAATTGGACTGTAAAACCTTTGAAATGAAATAGTGATGAGAGTGTCATGGCCTATTAAAAAACATTAAATAGTTAACTATATGATATTATTAGCTATTTAATTAGCATCTTTCTTAATAAGATCTTTCATGCTGTGCTGTGCTTTTATTTGTTCTTATTTCCCATAGAGATTCTCATTTTAATAAGTGAATTTAAAATAACATACTAAGCTACAGCTGTTATACCCATTAATGATTCCTGTAATCATCCATTGCTTACTTTATTCCAATGAATATTTCCCTTCCAAAATTAACATTTTTGTTCAGGGAAAAATAGCTTGATTGGGATCATATAAAATGCTTATAAAAGTTGTCTTGCTCTTTTGAGCTTATGCATGTTCTCTGCTTTTGCCTCCCCATTATCTCTCTTTTCTCTATTACCTGAACTCTCTTGTTTTCTCTTTTATTAGATTAATCTAAGTATCTTGTCAGTTCAAAAAGTAATCCTTTAAATTTTCAAGGAAAAAGAAATAGATTAGCCAAATGTATTTTAAATGCAATTTAAGTTTAAGGACTTAAATAGTGACATGTTTTAGTTTCTTGTTGAGTATCTGGTCTGTCTGTATATTAATCAAGTGATATTTTATAAGACAGTATGTTTTGGTATATAAATATTATCTTCCCATTTTTACATGAGTTATAATTGTTGAGAGTTTTTAAATGCCAACTATATATTTTTGGAGTGGGGAAATCTTTCTGTCTCCCTATATGTGTATATTTTCTGACTCTAAAGATAAAAATTCTGAAAGTTCTTGCAGCAGTGACTTTGATTTTCTAACTTTTTACTTTTTAAATCAATACGTTAAGTTTATTTATTTGTTTTTTGAGAGACAGAGAGAGTGAGAGAGAGCACAAGCAGGGGAGGGGCAGAGAGAGAGAGAAGGAGACACAGAATCCGAAGCAGGCTCCAGGCTTCTAAGCGTCAGCACAGAACCCAGTGCAGATCTCGAACTCATGAACTGTGAGATCATGACCTGAGCCAAGGTCAGATGCTCAACTGACTGAGCCACTCAGGCGCCCCAGTCAATAGTCTTTAATAAATGTACATATCCATCTATTCGTAGAGTAGAATAATATGAAATAACCTGGGTCAGCTGTGAAAATAGCAGTGCTTCTGTATAGAAAGTATATGTTAGTACATCATTATTTTGGAAGAAAATGCTAACAGCTGACCCAGATTATTTCATACTCTTCTACTTTATGAATAGATGGGTATGTACATTTATTAAAGAGGATTGATTTAACGAGTTAAAAGTTTAGAAAATCACAGACATTGCTGCATTAGCTCTCAGAATTTTTAAGTTTGCTTATCTTTAGAGTAAAAAAAATACACACAGATCACTTTGTGCTCATAACATTTTACAATGAGATAAATAATCTACTTCACATAATTTGAGGAAGATGTAGGTATAAAAATAGCCATTTTTAAAATTGACTTAAATGTACTCACTAGTAATACTCACCTCCTCCCTCCTTTCCCTGAAAACTATAAAATAAAATAATAGTTAAAAATAGTGATGGGAAAAAAAATAGTGACAGGGCTTCTTAGAATAGTTATGAAGATGATAAGTTTGCAAAATGATTATTTTAAGAAGGTATGATTTTAGTTGTTAGCTAACTAATGTAACTACATAGACTTATAATTAACCACCCACTTACTTTCCCCATAGTTCTAAAATGATAGGCACAGGTAGCCATTTGTTAAATTGTTTTTTCAGGGGGTGGGGTAGAGAAAGTGACGGTAGAAGGATACAGCACTGGGGATGAACTGCAGAGAAGGGTACTTCACTTATTCCCATTCTTGCTTGTCTTTACAGTAAATGGTGGGCAAGAAATCCAGAGAAAAACTGAAATTGCTTTTTCCACTTTGTTTTTGTTATGTCTTGCCCCTGAGATTCTGTGGGAATATTTTAAATATTCTCTCCATGGGGCACCTGGGTGGCTCAGTCGGTTGAGCGTCCGACTTTGGCTCAGGTCATGATCTCATGGTTCGTGGATTCAAGCCCTCTTTTGGGCTCTGTGCTGACAGCTTGGAACCTGAAGCCTGCTTCAAGTTCTGTGTCTCCCTCTCTCTCTGCGCCTCACCCACTCATGCTGTCTCTCTCTCAAAAATGAATAAACATTAAAAAAAAAATTTAAATATTCTCCTCCAGTTTACCCTTATGCCAGCTTAACTTCAGCCGTTGAGAAACTATATTCCTTAGTAAGCGTGGAGAGAGCTGCCCTGGCCTCACATTCCTGGATACTTCCTCCTCCTGTGTACATCTTTGGGGTTCCACAAAATGACTGTCTCCTTGAGTCTTATTCATTCATTCACCAAACAGTGTCTTCTCATACACTACCAGTGTAGGATACATTAGAAGACATCAAGATAAATAAGATGTAATTTTTGCTTTCCAAAGTAAGTCATTTACAAATACCAATAACAGAGGTTAAAAAAATAATTAAGAGGAATGAATGAACTAAGCATATATGCAGAGGAAATCAGAATACCTTTAGGGTAGGGACATGGGAAAGCTTCGTGGCAGAAGAAATGATTAAACTTTAAGTCTTTGTTCCCTTTCTTTTAAGGGAACTTTTCTCTTTTTTTTTTGCATTTTTCATTTTTAACTAGACGTGATTACTTACCATGAATGTGTGTAAGCAGCATTGATAGTAAAAAATAGAGAAATATTTAGTCCTAAAACAATATAAGATTGAGATGTCAAGAGTGTTTTTTATTGCATATGTAATATTTCTTGAGCTCTCCTGATAGAATTTTTATTTTTATTTTTATTTTTATTTTTTTCTGTTGGAATTTTTTAGTTTAATGGTATTAAAAGTGAAAAAGTGGGGCGCCTGGGTGGCGCAGTCGGTTAAGCGTCCGACTTCAGCCAGGTCACGATCTCGCGGTCCGTGAGTTCGAGCCCCGCGTCGGGCTCTGGGCTGATGGCTCAGAGCCTGGAGCCTGTTTCCGATTCTGTGTCTCCCTCTCTCTCTGCCCCTCCCCCGTTCATGCTCTGTCTCTCTCTGTCCCAAAAATAAATTAAAAACGTTGAAAAAAAAAAAAAAAAGTGAAAAAGTGACTTAGCAGAATGCCCTGTTATATGGAGTTCTTGTTTGTTTTAGAAAAAAGGCTTTTCGGTTTTTCTTCCATAAGTCTTCAAAATGCAACTTAACAGTCCTATTTTTAGTTCTCGATAATCAAAGCCCCAACTTGGCCCCAATCTAAGCAGTCATAGGAGGGTATGAGAGACTCATGGAATCATGAAGGCAGGCCAGTTAGCTGTGGTGCTGGAACACCCGCCTTGCCCTACGGCCCTTTCAGCTCAGCAGTGGTTATATGAGCATAACAAGCTTTAAAATTTCCCAGATGTATCATTTTCTCTTTTCATAGAAGGATAGAAGAAGATAGCAGGAAGGCATTAATGAAGGAGATGGTACAAAATGTAAGTGGTGGGAGGTTGCTGGCTAACATTTAGATTAGCAAGTTAGTGAATTTTTTTCTTCCATTTTTAAAGATACTGAATCATCCATTTGAATTATAGTGACCTACTTTCTCCCCCTAAGTCTTTCAACATACCCTGCTTTCTAGAGACTATAGTTACATATATAAGGATGTGGATTTACAGAAAACTGTAGGCAGCAATACTGTCTTCAGCAAGATTTGACTTCACCTCTTATTTTAATTAGAGGAAACTACTGATGTTGGAAATGAGGAAAATTGTAGGGAAAAAATCTTTTAAGCCACCAGGCTGTTTGAGGATGCTTATCTAGAACAGGTGTCAGGAAGTCGCCTAACTTCTTGGGCCTCAATTAGTTCATCTGCAGAATAAACAGTTGAATTCAGAGGTCACTTCAGACTTGAGGCATCGTTACTGATTCTCTGTTCCTAGATGGAGGAAAGTCTTCTTGAGTTTCGATTGAGCTAAATGTAGAACTTTGCTGTACTTCTTGTACATCAGCACCTAACATAAAGATCAGGGATCAAAAGAGAAAAATAAAAACCCAACTCTTTGCTCTCCTCCTTTTATCTTACCTAGCCATACAGGATCAAAGGACAGTGTGAATTGTCTCCTTGCTGACCTGGGTGGCCGGGCTATAGGAGAGACAGGGAGACCCAAGGTGAAACTTCTGTTCTGCTGATTGACTTCCACTCTATGCCCTGTGTCCAGCCACTAATGTAGTCAGCATCAGTTTTATGTATTGGGCTATACCTTTGGCCTCCCACCCTTCCAGAGTCTATGAGCACAATCTTCCTTTACACTGACAACCTTGTTCTGATTAAGAGAGTGTGAGCAGTAAAAGTAAAATATTGTTTCGGAGTCTACTATAGTCAAGTACCTGAGGGATAATCAGAATTGCATGCATGTACTTGGCCACTTGAATTGTCCATAACTGTTTAGAAAATATTTAAAAGTCTTTTTATTCAATATAAAATCAAAATCTATTGCATAAGCAAACTCAAAAAAACTTTCCTCTGATTTCTATTTCCTCTTTTTTTCAACTCAAAAATATCTCCTGAATCAGCTCTTAATTATTGAAGGGGCAATCATTTATAGTTGTCTAAGCACTTGCCTCTACTGCTGTCTCCTGCTATTTGTCTAATAACTTCTGAAACAATTTGAGGTCTAAGAGGTTGAAGCTAATTTTGGATAAACTGAAAATTTGTGAATTTTTTGTGAATTGGATTGCTCTTTGCCAATTTTATCCCATTTGGGGGTACTAAGCTGCTAAATTTTAGCAATTATTAATTCTAAATTACAGATGGTGTCAGAGCAGTGGAATGGCATAGGAAGTTCAGGCTGGATTCATCCATTGAACATTTTACCCAGTGCCTTCTATTTGTAAGGTACTATGACTCTGTGTACCTTTACTCATTTAGGAATGCCTAATGGATGTTTTGTGTTACAGAATCATGTCCAGATTATAACAAATTGCTAAGTCCCAGAGAAAATTATCCGTATATATTAAATATGGTATAAAATACTCACCTAGGGAAAAAAATGCTGGAAAAAGATCTTTTTTTTTTTTTAATAACTGGCTGCTTTTTTTCTTTATTTATTTTGAGAGAAAGAGAAAGTGTGAGCAGTAGAAGGGCAGAGAGAGCATCCCAAGCAGGTTCTGCATTGTCAGCACAGAGCCTGACACGGGGCTCAATCTCACAAACTGTGAGATCATGACCTGAGCTGGAATTGAGTCCCATGCTTAACTGAAATTTGTTTTTGAAGAATAAAAATGTTAGAAAAAAAATTTTTAAAGAATAAAAATTCTTAGCCTTGAGAAAGTTAGCATAAAAGGCACTATAAAATCTTAAACGTTCTCATCACAAGAAAAATTGTAATTATTTATGGTGATGGATGTTAACTAGACTTACTGTGGTAATCGTTTCATAATCTATATTGATTCATACACCTGAAACAAAATGTTATATGTCAGTTATATCTTAATTTTGAAAAGTCAGTGTAATCTATGACTTTATTTATAATAGTTGGCAAGAGGGCACCTGGGTAACTCCCGTCAGTTGAGCATCCAGCCCTTGATTTTGGCTCAGGTCATTATCTCATGGTTTGTGGGACCAAACCCCATGTCAGGCTCTGTGCTGACAGCACGGAGCCTGCTTGGAATTTTCTCTCTGCATCTCTCTCTGCCTCTTTCTCTCTCTCAAAATGAATAAATGAACTTAAAAAAAATAGTTGGCAAGGATATTTTAGAATATAAAATTCCTTTATTTTAAAACCTTTGTATTACTTTTTTCTCTTTCAGGCTAATTTGTGTTTTGTGGATATTGACAACCATTTTATTGAATTGCCTGAAGAGTTTCCACAGTTCCCCAATAAGGTGGATTTTATCCAGGAACTCTCTGAAGTGCTTCTTCAATTTGGTATCCCTCCTGAGGGCAGTCTCCATTGCAGTGAGAGTGCCACAAAACTGAAGAATCTGGTTCTTAAGGACTTGGTTAATGACAAGAAGAATGGCAATGTCTCCACTCATAACATCAGCATGTATGAGTTACTGAAGGGCAATGAAACCATAGCCCGCCTCCAAGCTCTGGCCAAGCGGACTGGTGTGACCGTGGAAAAAATGGACCTCTCTGCCTCTCTGAGTGAAAAAGAAAAGGATTTAAAGCTGCAGTGTGAAGAGGCTGAGCTAAGGGACTACCAGCTCAATGTGCAGCTCCGCGAGGTCTTTGCCAACCGCTTCACACAGATGTTTGCAGATTACGAAGCATTTGTGATTCAGACTGCCCAGGACATGGAGTCCTGGCTTACCAACCGAGAACAGATGCAGAACTTTGACAAAGTAAAAAAAAAAACATAGTTTCCCTTTTTTTATGACTCTTAGTGGGCTGTCTTACTAATTTGGTTAACTTTTTTAAACATAGATTTTTCCTCTCTCCCTTCCCGTTTAGAACTTATTCTTATATTTTGTCTTTGTCCTATAATGACGTCTCAACTTGTCCATGCAAAGATAACACTCTAGTTTCAGAAGACAAAGTTTTACCTCATCTTAGGATCAAAAAGAGAGGAAAAGTGAATAAATTAGGTTTTATGACTATGAGTCTAAAGTTCTATTCCAAAGTTTGTGGGAAAGGAAGACAGAAAATGACACTGGCTTTTGATTGTCCTGCTGAAGTTGAAGTTTTCTGTCTAAGGTTTACCATAGAGTTTTCTGGCAGATTTTCTTGGCATATCTACCAATTTTTTTGTTTATTTTTGTTTTCCAGATAAAAGCACTTAGAGGTGTGCATTAACTCTTTTGAGTCACTAGGGTATAGTTCAGTCCCCTGCTTCAGTTTTGCCAAGGCACGATATTGCTATTAGAATGCATTATGGCTTTTTGCTAAATGGTATCTTTGTGTCTTGAAAGACCTCTCAAAGGAGCTAATGTATTCTAAGAAGCTAATTTACAATTATGGAGTCTCTGACAAATATTAATAAAAAATTTTGTAAAGGTGGGTAGTATCAAAGGTTATTTTCTGATTTCCTCAGACATTTTTTCAGTTGAAGTATATAAACTACACTGAACGGTTAAGTTCTGATACATTTTATGTTTGAGAAAACTTCTTCAATAAATTAAGAAGCCTTCACTTCTCCAAATGTATTCCTGCTCTTAGGTTCCTTTCTTATTAAGCTTAACCATTTTTTCCTCTCCAACTTGGAACTAATCTGTGTACACTCATGATTTATCCTTGGGGCAATTCAAATTCTTATCTAAATCGAGCACTGGTACTTTCTTCCTTCTTAATCTTTATGTAGCTTCAAACTATAAATGGAATTCTTTTTATGTAACGACTAGAGAAATGAAAGTTTCATGCGGATTCCAGAAGGCTTGTAACCATCTCATTTTTCACTAGGAAAATGTACAGGACTATCACATGCTAGTTCTCCAAGCCAAGTCTTTCCTGATTTCAGTGCTGTAGTCTGTGAGGGTCTGAATATCAAAAGCCAGACATTTGGTCCATTTAGAGGGGAAAAAAAAAAACTGTTTGCTCTAGAAAAAGTAAAATTGATACTCACCTGTAAAATATCTTTTGAAGAGGTGTACTGATTTTTAGAAACTACCGTGAACCTTTCTCTGGCTATTCAGATTTATGTAAATACATCTGAACTATGGAAGCACTTAAATTGAATAAGTAGGTTTCCATAAGGAAATTTTTTAAAGGCTTCCTAAATTTTAGAATGAAAAATAAACATGCTGGTAAGAAGCCAATGACTATTAAGGAGGAGATTGTCAGAACTTACCCTTCTGTCTTCCGCTTTCTGGCTTCTGCCACACTGCACCTACTCAAAAGAATGGAAAGCAAAACCAACCCAGCAGCTGAAATAGTAATTCACTTCCATATTTCAGCCAGTACCAAACTGTGACTAGAATTCCTGTACACACATGGACCTGACAAAAAGAACACTTTGAATTAGGAACTGGTTACAATTTACTGAACCATTCCGTGCAGCAGACAGTCTGGTAACAGGAACCTGCAGCTTGTTGCACATGTTTTCTCCAAAGGCTTGAATACCTTTGGATGGGTTTTCAGGCAATACTTGTTTTAGTTAATGCCCAGACTCTTCAATCAGCACAGGTCTGGAAGGAGTTTGATCTTGAGCAGTCTTGAACAGTCTTGATCAGTCTTGAACAGTGTTGGGGCCTAGAAAAACATCCACTTGAAAAACAAAGATTTCACCCATAGGCACAAATTCCATGTTTTTAGAAGGTTATGACTTATGTATGTATCACAGTCGTATCCGTTGATCATGTCAGTGCCTTATGACTCAGAGGTATACTGCATAGACTAGGAATAGAGAGCAGAAAAAAACCATAGCTCATTAGAAAAAGGGTCAAAAATTATTGATAAGTGAGGAGGATGGTTGATGATATGGCAGCATCTGATCCTCCTTCTTTCACTAATTATGCCCTATTTTCTATATAATGATCATGAGTTTCAGAATGTAAATTAATTTTGAAAGGCTAAAGGACTAAGTCACCTAAATTCCATGACTTTAAAAGGAAAAGTGAATTTAAAAATTTTTTAATTTCATGCATCAGTTTTGCATGTTACAAGATCTTTTTTAAATGACCTCAGCAACAAATAATTTTCAGATTTACCGTGTAGTACTAAGATAGTGTCTTTGCACTAATAATTTCTAATTATCTCATTACAGGCTTCCTTTCTGTCTGACCAGCCTGAGCCTTACCTGCCATTTCTTTCACGCTTCATTGAAACACAGATGTTTGCTACCTTTATTGATAATAAAATTATGTCTCAGTGGGAAGAGAAAGATTCTTTGCTACGGGTCTTTGACTCTCGGATTGAGAAGATAAGACTGTATAATGTAAGGGCACCTACCTTGAGGACATCTATCTATCAGAAATGCAGCACTTTAAAAGAAGCAGGTACATGTGTCACGCCTTTTAAAATTGACTTAAAATTCATGATTTCTTTTTACACATTGTTGGCCTTATAAGCTGAAAATTAATTTTCAATTTTAGATTTCATGATTAATCCTTATACTCTATCAAGTGTTTTCTATCCTTTTGTTTCCTTCTGTTTCTGTGAATTAGTGTCCATCCTATTCCTATTTGACATTCCTCTCCCCTTAAAAGAGGAAAAACAGTGAAAAGTTGAATATAACCATAAGGTTGCTATGATTTTTGTCTTATTCTCTTTTATTGCCTTAAGTGAAAAAATGTAAATTTCTTTCTTGCTGTTTATGTTGCCTTTTTACTTCTCACCTCTTTTCTCTTCATTAAAAAAAAGATAAGTATTAATTTAAAATAGTGAATCTGAGATGCTGCCTAATTTACATAACTACAACAATTTATTTACTTTCTAGTGGTGCCATTAATTATAATTCATTTATTGAAATTAAAATCTCTGAATTCTTACATTCAAATTAGAGGTTTTTCTAGGGCGCCTGGGTGGCTCGGTTAAACATCTGACTTTGGCTTAGGTCATGAACTCGCGGTTCATGGGTTCAAGCCCTGCATCGGGCTGGGCTCTGTGCTGTCAGCTCAGAGCCTGGAGCCTGCTTCAGATTCTGTGTCTCCCTCTTTCTCTCTGCCCTTCCCCCACTTGTGCTCTGTCTGCCCCTCCCTCCCTCTCTCGCTCACTCTCTCAAAAAATGAATAAACATTAAAAAAAAAGTAAATTAAAAAAAAATTAGAGGTTCCCCAACCCTGACACCAGTTTTTTCCCTGAGAGAACCATCAGTCTTGGCCATCAGTAATATAGTCCATTAAATAAATAAACATATTAATAGTATTTTCTGAGTACTTACTATGTTCCAGACATCATATCACATGCATTTTTGGATTTGACCTTAACAATGAGGGAGTTTATTTCAGAAACATTTATTTCTGTTTTATGACTGTCCTCATTTTATAGTTGGGAAAGCTGAGAGGTTAAGTAATTTGCTTATGGTTGCTTGGCTAGTGATTGATAGAGCATGATTTGAACTCAGGGTTGACTGATTCTAGCACCTGAAGCCTTACTACCACATTAGATGTTTATTTAGTAAAGAAACATGAAGTGTACCAGTCCACACAATTTTATACATTTCTACCTTGTTCCTAACACTTCCTTTGCCAAATAAACTGCCTCCTATCACCTGAATGCCCCTTTCTTTAATTTTTTTTCCCCTTCAAGCATAGTTGCTATTTGAGAGCAAGTTTTTTGCTGAAGCAAAAAGAAGCACGAAAAGAGTTTCTTTGTTCTGCCTCCATGTTTGCCTTTCTCACTTTATTTAAATAGATCAAAGTCACAGGAGTGGTGATGCTATAGTTGTAGCATATTTAAGGAAAGAAGTATGTGAATGATGTCTTTAGTCTTAAGAGGTCTCTTTGAGAATTCATGATTATGCTGAAACATCATTCTGTTTTATTCCCACTTAGGAGGGTAGATCCTTGGAGCCCCTTCAGGAAATGGCAGTTACCTCCATATTTCTGGAAATTGAGGGAGTGGAATGAATGAAACTGTCTGTGCCTATTCAGAGAATAGTATGACTTTCAGTGCTTTAATAGCCATGTGAATAATATAATGCCTTGTTGAAAATTTCATTCCAACCTTCATGACAGAATTTTTTTAATGGAGCTAAGCATTGATTCCTTTATTTGTGTGCTTCCAGAAAATCTTTTCAATTAAAATAGATTTTCTGTCAGCCCCTCAAAGAGGTTGACATTCCCACTATCATCACAGAAATTATATTATATAATACTCTTGAAAATACACCATTATAGGTTTAACATATGAAAATGTGATTAGACTAAAGCACTAGACTCCCAGGAACCTAATTTATCAAAAGACTTTTTTTTTAAGTGAAAGAAGGCAGCTGGCTGTGACTGTGTTTATATCCCCCATAAATGGTGCAGTTATTTCTTTCATCATGTAAAATTATCCTCATCCCACCCCAAACAAAAGTATAGAGGTTGGCATTTGTTGTTTATTATTGACTTTTATTGGGTATTTTTTTGTCCTTTGTTGTTTTGATTTTATTTTTTGTTTTGCCTCTAACTAAAAAGAATTTTGATTTGCAGGTGAAGTCTTTAGGCAGAGGCTATCTGCTGTTGATATTGTGGCACCAGAACCGCATGATTTCTGTGCAGAAAGACAAGTTGATAGTAATACAGAGTTTTTCTTTTTTCTTACCAATCACAGAAAATGAGTATTGGCACAAAACCTTGAAAATCTAACAGGCCCGTGACCTCTCAAAGCAGGCATTTAATAATTTTTAAATGTTCAGTATTCACTGGTGGTATAATTACTGAAAAGTAACATTGCGTTACACTCCCAAGGCAATCTTAAATATAAACCCTAGAGTAACTCATTATGAATCATGATTTTTGTTTTCAAAAAGCTTCCTGACTAAAGGAGAATAACTCAGTATCAGATGGATTTCTCTGTCATTTTAAATCCAGCGGAAAAACTGAAGCTACCTTTTTTTTCCCCTTTCATGAGAACAGAAGCATTCATTGGCAGAGATGGAATTTTGTAGTATTTCATGGAACATAAAATTGGCAGGGACTTCAGAGAATTCCATGCCATGAATCTAAGCTTTATTTTGCCTAAACCATCTGTTAATTAAGTGTTTTATAAATATTAGGAGCACTGAGAGTATAGATAGGGTTGTGAAGAGCCAGGGGGCATCACTGAAAACTTAAATATCATTTCATATTAAAACATTGCATTCTTTTGCCTAACATAAAACATATGGACTGTGTTTTAAGAGAAGTTAGAAGCTACACATTAAAAATAAAATGAAATTCAAGAAGTTTTGGATAAATTATTCTGAATTCTAAAGGAAAAATAGGGAAGTTTGAGATAGATATCTAATATTGTGAAGTTTTAGTCCTAGAGGATAATAGTGACTTCTGCAAAGTATCCCTCACTGCTGTCATCAGACACAAGCAACTGACTTAGGTGAAACATTAACCACACACAAGATGGTATTAAACATGTTCTTGTGAGAAGTGTGGAATATGCCATGGACAGATCCACTTTCCACTCAAAAGGAAAGTTTTTTTCAAAAAACTTTCTACTCAAAAGGAAAGTTTTTAAGACTATGTATGGGGAATAACCAGCAGTACTCAATCTGCTGTTATTGAACCGGGCAAAATAAATTGGTTCCATGAAATACTTATAAAAATACCTTTTTACTTCTCTTAAATCCCAAGATTAGCAGTTCCCACGGTATGATCTGTTTGTCACACAACCACAATTACTGCTTGTTCTCCCCTTTTGGTAATCTAAAGGATTAAAGACCTAGTCTCGCTTCACAAATATATTTTCTCTTGAAAATTCAGTTCATAAAAACATTTAAGATCAGATTTTTTTTTTTACCAGAGAGATCATTTGCTATTTCTTGGGTCTTTGAGATAATCTCCTAGCTTTAAGCAATTTTAAATAGAAATGTTGAGTAATTCCTATCTTTTAACTTTGGCCTATTTTATTCTTCAGAAGGCCAGTTTCTTATCCTCTGGACATTTTCTAAATGCCTGCTTATTTTATTCTCTGCATTACCCCTCCTGATCTAATAAACACTCCTAAATGACTCCTACTAATGAGAATGTGAGTGTTGCTAAAAGTGAAGTCATAAACTTTACATAGTTTCTTGTTTTTACAAATGGAGAACTATGAGTATTTAATGGATCTGTGTACAAAGAAATAAAAGTAAAAAAGGCTACTGTGCTTGCTTTTCCTTCCTTGTCTTTCATTTGAAGGACAATATTTTATTTGCCATCATTTTCTTAAATTTGTACTTAGAACATATTTTCATTAAGAAAATATTTTCTTAAATATTGAAATATTTAATATTGAAGTATTAAAATATTGAGTATTCCACTTAGGGGAGACTTGTTTTAGTACTAAATTATAGATTTTTCAACCCTGCTGCTCTGCAATTGACAAAGGCAGAAAATACCATGAAAATTAGTCATCTAGTGTTTACTTAAAATTAACCTTTTTATATTTACACTGATTTCTAAAGAACTTTTATAAAAATCTGTTTTAGAGTGTCAGAAAGATGGAGTTCCTTGTTGGTGCATGAGTGGAGGAAGCATTGTTTTAAGGTTTAGCCAATGAAATGTCTCTAATTTGTTATAAATTTAATTTATAGCCCAATCAATTGAGCAGCGACTAATGAAAATGGATCACACTGCAATCCACCCACATCTGCTTGATATGAAAATTGGTCAAGGCAAATATGAGCAAGGGTTCTTTCCAAAGCTACAGTCTGATGTCTTGGCAACAGGACCAACTAATAACAAGTAAGCACGTTCTTCACTTGAATAGTCGGTTGAAGGGATAATGAAGGGTAGGTACAATGCTGTGCAACTTTAATGGGGTATTGTAACCATTAACTATCTTATTGATCTGATTACGTTTCCAAAGACCAAAACAACCCATTTGAAATATGGATTGGGGCACCTGGGTGGCCCATTCAGTTAAGCATCCACCTCTTGATTTTGGTTCAGGTCGTGATCTCATGCTTTGTGGGTTCAAGCCCTGTGTCAGGCTCTGTGCTGGCAGTATGGAGCCTCCTTGGGATTCCCTGCCCCTCTCCCCTGCTTGCACACACGCAACTCTCTTACTATCAAAATACATACATACATACATACATACATACATACATACATACATATTTTTAAAAATATATGGATTGACATTCTATGAGTATTTGACTTTTAATTCCATCATGTAAAAAATCTAAAGACTAGACATATTTCTCATTTTTTAAGTAGTATGTGCTTGGGAATAGTTTCCCTTTATTTTTATTTATTTTTAATTTTTTTTAATGTTTGTTTACTTTTGAGAGAGAGAGAGAGAGAGAGAGACAGGGCGTGAGTGGGGGAGGGACAGACAGAGAGGGAGACAGAATCGGAAGCAAGCTCCAGGCTCTGAACTGTCAGCACAGAGTCCAACACGGGGCTCGAACCCACAAGCTGTGAGATCATAACCTGAGTCAAAGTCGGACGTTTAACCAACTGAGCTAACCCGGTGCCCCGTGGGAGTAGGTTCCCTTTAAATGACCAAATGTAATGCCATCTAATGGAATTAGAAAAATGATACTTTCACTATCTGTATTAGTTTCCTAGGACCGCTATAACAAAATACTACAAACTTGGTGGCTTTTAAAACAACAGAAATTTATTCTTTCATAGTTCTGGAAGCTAGAAGTCCAAAATCAAGGTATTGGCAAGGTCCTTCTCCCTTCCAAGACCTCTAAGAAAGGAGCCGCCTTTGCTTCTTCCAGTGCTGAGGCCAACACTGGCTTCAGGCATTCCTTAACTTGTAACAGTATTAACTCCAGTCTCTGTCTCTGTCTCTGGTGGTCAGGAAAAAGGAAAATATAGTAAATTATCTTTATAATATGTGATGGTAACACTTGGCTTAATTTAATAAACACTATTCTAAGCTAGGTACTGTGGTATTTGGAATTTGTTGAGGTGCATGTATACGCGGTAATATTTGTGTATCCTTGTGTTTGTACTGCTGATACTCTATTTTTAATAACCTGAAAGGAAATCCTTTCTAATTTAAGTAAGGATGAAATCCTTACTAATTTCCTAGCTGAAGGTGTTCCTTTATTTTTTTTATTTTTAACTTTTTTAATGTTTATTTATTTTTGAGAGAGAGAGTGGAGGTGGGGGGGGGGGGTGGCAGAGACAGAGGGAGAAACAGAATCTGAAGCAGGGTCCAGGCTCTGAGCTGTCAGCACAGAGCCCGACATGGCGCTCAAACCCACGAACTGAAAGATCATGACCTAGCCGAAGTTGGAAACTTAACAGACTAAGCCACTCAGGTCCCCCTGAAGGTATTCCTTTAAATATGTTTCTAAAATGTGTCAGAATTATTAATTCATTTAGTTCCAAATGTGAGAGAGCTGTATAGTGAGAGCAGACATATTAAAGGGAAAAAATGCTGTGCATGGATTACACAGTTGCAGTTCTGTTTGCATTGTTGTTTCTTTTCCTTTCAGAGTCTAGTATTCATCATTCATAAATATATACCCCTTTACAGCTCTTAGTCAGAAAACTTAGAAATTTTCATCACCATATTTTTTCTGCTTTCAAATATACCTTTCCTGCCAGTGGAGCCTTCTCCGTGCCAACACAGGGTTGGTTATGGAGTTGATCTGCTGATAACTAATATTAAGCTGATTCTACACTGGCTTCTCTGCTGACAGCATTGAGTACATGAACTCATTTTTACAAGCATATCCCTATATATAAACCTACATTGTTTTACCTATTTAATGAGTGAGTTTCAGAGAGAGTCAACAACTTACTCCAAGATCACACACCTAAGAAGTGGCCCTGCTAATTCAGGGCCCAGGCCCTTAACTGTTACACCACATACACATAGTGTCTGGCTCAGCTACTCCAAAACAAGGGTGACACATGCCTTGTCTTACTTTTGGAGTTGGAAACTGTGCTTTGGTAGCCCCCAAGAAATTTTGAGTGACCTAAAATATTGAACATAAAGGTGCACTATGAGGAAAAAAGGTAAGTACCAAAAATTTTGTAACATACATAGTTTTGCAAATCGTCTGAAAGAAACATCTTACTTTTAAGCCATCTTTCAAGAACCTTCATATTATTTACTTATTTAGTTTGGGCCATTTAGTCAAAAGGCATAATTCTACTTCTTTTTTATTCCCTTCACTGAATTCTCTGCTTGCCTCTTCTGAAAATTCAGGTGGCTCACTGCCACTTACATTTTGTGTACCCAGTGTAACAAGATCTTCCACAATGAAAGAGCCCTCAGATACCTCACTTCTACCTTAAAATGGACTCTATTAGGAGGGGTGGCCCCAAAGAAGATAAGATAATACTCTGAGGAGCAAGGTACATGTTAAGCGCCATCTTTCCTAGGGAAGAACTACATGAAGCAGTGGTTGAGATCAAATGGCCTAACCCTGAAGACAGTGGCATTATAATGTGTTGGTAGAAGTCTGAGATTGGGTTACTGGCAAAGTTAGGATTAGAACTCAGTTCTCCTTACTCCAGGGACCGAGTTCGGAATTCTCATTCATAAAGCCTGGAGGTCTGGAAAGTCTTCAGTCCAGTATCCTTTTACATATTTGGAAAAGGAGTGCTGTACAGTGAAGTAAAAGAATTATGTCGGTGGAGTATGCGACTTTTGATCTTGGGATTGTGAGTTCATGCCCCACTTTAGGTATAGAGATTACTTAAAAATAAAATCTTAAAAAAATAAGAATTTTAAAAACTTTGATTAAACTCTTTTATTTAAATAGATTGTCTAAACTTCAGTGAAGTCAGTAGTGGAAGATGATTCATGAGGAAGGTGGAAAAGTTATGTATTCACAATGAAATCTTACCCTCCTATAGAAAATGCAAGTCTTTATACTAAGATCTTGGAAAGGAAGATTGTGGAGATAATTTAATGTGCTGCTTACAAGACAGATAAATAGCTAATGACTGAAAATGTTACCTTACTTAGGTAATTTGCAGGGGTTTGCCCTCCATTAAAGAAGTATTTCTGCTCTTTTAACCCTTTTTTTAAGTTTATTTATATATTTTGAGGGCATGGAGGCAGAGAGAGGGGGGTGAAGAGAGAATCCCAAGCAGGCCCTGCACAGAGCCCAGTGTGAGGCTTGAACTCACAAACTGTAAGATCATGTTCTGAGCCAAAGTCAAGAGTCAGATGCTTAACCGACAAAGTCACCCAGGTGCCCCTATTCCTGCTTTTTTAAACACTGAACTTAAAAGTGTGCTAAGACATATTGACCAGTATGGGGGTTCAAACCTTCCAGATGATTGTACTAGATATAATATTCTATTTTTTTCAGCGTTTTTTTTTTGTTTTTTTGTTTTTTTTATTTTTGGGACAGAGAGAGACAGAGCATGAACGGGGGAGGGGCAGAGAGAGAGGGAGACACAGAATCGGAAACAGGCTCCAGGCTCCAAGCCATCAGCCCAGAGCCTGACGCGGGGCTTGAACTCACGGACCGCGAGATCGTGACCTGGCTGAAGTCGGACGCTTAACCGACTGCGCCACCCAGGCGCCCCTAATATTCTATTTTTCAGAAATGAATGAGAATTTTCCATCAGAACAGACTAGTCATCAGCTTACTTATTTTTTCCTACGCTTGTAAAATACCCTAATTGTATGAATTACTTTTATATTAGTGGACTATTAATTTAAATCGTTTTCATTTCATTTAAATAGTATTTCCTTTTAATAGCATTAGGTTGTTCATTCATTTATTTATCAAATATTTATGGAACCCCTACTGTATGTGAGACAGTGTCCTGTTCACTGGGAATTTAGCAGTGAACAAAACAACAGAAGTCCCTGCTTTCAAGGAGGAGGAGACAAAGGAACTTAATATGTAAAATAAATAACCTATCAGGTAGTGATAAGATTTGTGAAGAAAAATAAAGCAGAAAAGGGAAGTGTAGGGAGTGTTAAATAGGGAAGATTTCAACTTTAAAATCTTACTGCAGTATTTTCTTGCTTTTAATCTTGTATATAATCCCAAGGTTGAGCCCTAAGCATTACATTTTCAGGTATATTGTAGTCTGAAAGAGAAAAGGTCTAAGAACTCATGGCAGGATAAAGAGATTTATAACCATGCCTCTGCAAATGGCTGACCAACTATTAGAATTTCATAGGCTGCTTATGAAACAAAAGCAAATAAGCAATCATTAGTATTTCAGCGAATGTGATCATCTTTGGCAACAATATGCTTAGTAAATGAGACTTAATAATGAAAAGAACAAAATAATTCCTTGACAAGACCAGGAACGGGTATAGTTCATCATAATTTTCTCAAGCAGATGATCATTTCCTTGTTTTGAAAATAAAATAGAAACAAAATTAAAAATTTTTGTCCCACAGGAGTGTATAGTGAGATGCTACTTACATCATGTAAATTAATATTTACCCTTTTCTTTACCTAAAGCCTTTTCCACTTTTGCCTGCCAAGGAAACTGTTCTGCCATTTGTATTCTCCTTTTCTTTATTTATTATATAAATTCATTGGCTTGTTTTTATAGTCTATTTTTACTATTTATTTGACCCACTCTGTCCAGTAACCCTAATTTTTTAAATTCCTGAACAAATTTTACTATGTTTTACTGACCTTTTTTGCTACAGGGCTATTTCCAAAGCCCCCAGCCCTTTATACATTTTGTTACTTATACTTCCCCTTTGTTTATTATATAAATTTATCATCTGGTGTTTATATTCTGCTTCAGAGTTGTGAAAGAAAAACAATATTCATGGTACCTGTTGAAGATTTGAGACACACTTTATTCAAGGGGGGCCATGTAGGGACCGTTGCACTGAGGGCTTGCAGTGGGAGAGAGGGAGATTGAACTTTATTCCAAATACAATATGTGGTAAGTAGGAATTTATAGTCAAGTAGCAGAGTGGAAAAAAACTTACTAAGAGGAAACATCAAAAGTATGGTGAGGGGTGGATTTTGACTAAACCAACCTGACAGGATTCTTGCTGAAGGCAGGCCTGGGTGATCAGACATCACCTGGGGGGTTATGGATGATGTAGAAACTGATCAGACATTGAGAATGATCAAATACTGAGGATGGGGGCTCTCCTGCTAAACTGACTTAGCAACGTTCTTGTCAAAACTGGATTTTATAAGGAAGTGCACAGAGTGACCTAGGAGAAGGTTCAGAAGCCTAACTAAGGTTTGATCACGTGAAGAATCTTTCTTTGTCAGTGCCTTAATATTCTTTTTTTCTGGATCTTCCTTCTCAGTCACCCCAGTTTTCTTTGTATCCTTTTTACAGTCTTACTTTAATACTTCGTTATTGGGACATTTCCAAGGTCTCTACTTCAACGATTTATCACTAGAACTTGGTATTTTTTGTCCCAATATAAACCTATTTTTTAATTTTTTAATTTTTTTTTAATTTTAAAGCCTATTTTTTTAAACTATTTTAAGAGGGACTACCTCTCTTGATGTCATTTTTATCATAATTATTCAGTGTTCCTCTAAATAGCAGACTGAAATGAGATGATTCAGAAGCTTGAAACCAAAGGCATGCATAAATTATTTTAAAAGCAACAAAAGAAGCTGCATTCTTATTTTAAGCTTTTTGTAAATTGCATACTTTATTAAATAAAAAAATAAAAATGATGAACTGTCAGTAATACAATATGACTTTTCCTGAGTGGCAAAAGTATGAATTCATTTTTTAAAATTTACATACCTCTGTGCTATCAAGAATATACGCAAGAGTAGGGGCGCCTGGGTGGCGCAGTCGGTTAAGCGTCCGACTTCAGCCAGGTCACGATCTCGCGGTCCGTGAGTTCGAGCCCCGCGTCAGGCTCTGGGCTGATGGCTCGGAGCCTGGAGCCTTCCGATTCTGTGTCTCCCTCTCTCTCTGCCCCTCCCCCGTTCATGCTCTGTCTCTCTCTGTCCCAAAAATAAATAAAAAACGTTGAAAAAAAAAATTAAAAAAAAAAAAAAGAATATACGCAAGAGTAGATATTCTTAGAAAAGTGTGATGAGTACATAGTCATGGGGATAACTCAAGATTTGAGAAATTTTTAAAAATGGTTTGATTTAAAATAATATACGCTCACTAGAAAATTTAGAATACTTGAAAGTGATAGGGTAAATTTTAAAACACCCATAATGCCATCACCATGAGATGTCAACATTTCTTGTCATGCTCTTTCATTGCATAGATCATGGTGTGCATGTCCATGTTTACTTTTTCACAAAATTAGGAGATTATTTATACAATGTTTTATCTTGTTTTCCCCATTCATTATTGTACCATGAACATTCTCCTATCTTAATATTCCTAGCAACTTTTTTAATGATTACATATTTCATTATATAGCACCCCCTACTGTTGAACAGTTAGGTTGTTTTGAGCACATTTACTTGATCCTGATTAACTCTTGGTTGTAAGATCTGTTATTAACTCAAAAGCTTTTTGGAAAATTTATACATTAAACATGTATATGGAATAGAAGACACATTAATTTTAGGAACATTTAAAGGCCAAACTATGAGTCTTGGATTAAGGAAACAATTTGTTATTACATACATGTTGTGAGGAATGTCTGTAAGCCTAAATGTTAGACTGGATTTCTGATTATGTATTTAGAGTGTATTTATAGAAAGTCCAGGTGATGTACAGACTGCCAAAAAAACAGTGACAGACATACCAGCTCTTCGAGAGTTTATAGTAGAGAGGATTTTATAGGAATAGAGATAAGTGATTGTAACACAATGTGATAGGTAATAAAATTGGGGAGTGTAAGAAGGGCAAACAGTTTAGAATTGAAAGAATTAAAGAACATTTTCTGTGTAACATTGAAGCTATCTGAAAGAATAGAAATTGGGAGGAAACTTCAGGGACAAAGGCTCAAAGGTGACAGAACTGACCCCATTGGAAACACTGACTTAGTTGAAAATAACTGGAGTTATAAGATGGTACTAAGTGTAGCAGAGAGATTGGGTGAGCTAAGAATTGAATGATAGCCATTGGGTATGACAGTTAAGGATATAAATGGCTTCAAGAGCATTGTCGGGGGAAGCTTATTTGAGATAAACCGAACATCCATAGGTAACTAAGTAGAAGCCTTATATGTAATCTTTTAAGAATTTTTACAGGAAAGAGTGAAGCAAGAAACTTACACATAACTGTAGAGGGTCAAGAGAGAGACCAGCGTGCTTGTAAGCTGAAGGGAAATTATTCAGTTGAGAAAGAAAAATTGGAGATTCGGAAAAAGATGACTAGGGTCACCTGGGTGGCTCAGTTGCTTAAGCGTCCAACTTCAGCTCAGGTTATGATCTCATGGTTCGTGAGTTCAAGCCCCACATCGGGCCCCACACTGACCTGACCATGCAGAGCCTGCTTGGGATTCTCTCTCTCTCTCCCTCTTTCTCTCCCCTCCCCCATTTGTACACTCTCCCTCTCAAAATGAATAAACTTAAAAAAATAAAAGAAAGAGATAGTTAATGCGGCAGGTTGAAGAAAGCAAGAGAGAATTAGTCAAGGAGTTTCTTACAGGTGGCAGTAATAGTTTTGAGCTATGGCCAGTATATTTTATACTTTTGGATTAGAAGAAAGATGAAATGTCTGTGTATACATCGTTTAAGCCAAAGGCAGGCAATTGAGGGGAGGCCCTTGAGGATAAAGCGAAAGGTTTGGAACAGTTTTTGAGGGGAATGGGAGAGAGGTGATAAAGGGCATGACAAATCAACCACTAATCTACTATAGATATGAGAAGTTACACGATAATATTCATCCAGGGTTTGGGGCTCTGTTGGACAGTAAAGTGGAAAGGAGAGGATCATTATGAGGTGATAGTATGTATTTTTTTAACCTCAGTTTTTAAAAAGTACTGATTGTAGTGATGGTTACATGTCTCTGAATATAATAAAAACCACTGGAATTGTATGCTTTAAATGGGTGTATTGTGTGGTATTTAATTACATTACAATAAAGACATTACATATTTAAAGAATTGGTTGAAAATAAGTATTGTTAGTCTTTTAAACAGTACATTTTTTCTATTTTAGAGATAAGTGATCGCTTTCTTGTTTGTTTTAACCTGCACCTTCTTGGGTACGGCTATTTTTCCAGTCGCTGGGTGAGTCGGAGCGCCACGGCGCAGCGCAGGAAAGACCGCCTTCGCCAACATTCCGAGCACATTGGATTGGACAACGACCTGAGGGAGGTATGTGGGCCGCCTTCCCAGGACGCCTCCATACAAGAGCCATGAACTAGCCTTACTCAGCTCAACAGTTGTCATGGTGCAAGTTCTTCCGATTTCTTTACAGAATGGTTTTGTTTTATTTTAAAATAGTAATCCTTTAGTACTGACTTTAAAAGAACACCTTTTTGTAATTTTAATACACCTAAAATACGGCCCTAAAACAAGTCTCCCTGTGTACCACATCAAGTAAAGGCTAAGTTTAGGATACATTTTTGGTCAGTATGTCTCCTGTGGGGGGAAAAAGTATACAAGAAACATATTTTAAGTTTCAAGCATAATTTAAACTTAGAATAAAGATGCATTTGCTTGTGCTTTATCCTTGAATTGTAGACACCATTTTTTAAAGTGTTTAGAAATTATTTTTGAATTAAGATTTTTATGCTTTATTTGTACTACTTAAAAATACAAGCATAGTTATACATTTGAATAATTATAAGTAAGTTTTGGTTATTGTAATCAAAGAAAAATGCAATCGGAAGATCTGTTAACTATTTGTGTAAAATAAAGCAGAAAACATCATTCCAAATATCTATCGCTTTTTTGTTGAAATGTTCATACATTTATGATTTTAAACATTTTCTTTAAAATTGAAGGATAATCTGTCTAGTGCTTTTCTTTGTGCTATCATATTTTCTTCTTTCCCCTCCCTTTTGCTGTGACTTTATATCAAATGCATGCACATTTTGCTGGTCTTTTTCTCCCTGTCCTTTTTTTTTTTTTTTTTTTTTTTTTTTTGGGCTTTTCTGTCATTGGCACTTCTCCATCCTCTTAGCCTTCCGGGGAACTTTTGGTCTGTCAGAACTCCATGGCATTCTGGGAGTGGGATCAGGGTCTACCTCCTCCTGCACGACTTCCTAAAAAATCCTTCTCTGAGTGCTGCCTGGTATGTTCTTTGCCTGAAAGTGCTTTGCAGATGTTCCTGAATCTTGTCTTTGGTGTCCTTGAATTATCCACATGTGTGTGTGCATATAGCTGTAGAGCCTCACATCACCTTGTGACGTGAATTGTCAGCCCCTCCATTTTGCTCTCCACTTCCTGTTATGTTTGATACCTTTTCTTAGTGGTGTGCGCTAATGCAAGTAATTCTGAACTCTGGGCAGATAAAACTAATTATTCAGATTCCTTATTAGTGGTATTTTGACAGGTAAGGGGGGAGTTGTGGAGGGACCAGACGTAGCCCTTGTGTTCTTTCAAAGGAGAAATATATTAAATGTTCAAACTCCCTTTAAGTATTTTGCAGAAATTCAGAAATAATTCATTTTTGAGCAGTTTTTCTTTTCTGGCTGGGTTTTACTCCACAGTATTTTAATGAACTTCCTGATCTGTTTTTTGAGGGTTTTTGTTGTTGTTTTGGTTTGGTTTTTTATTGTTTTACTTTGAAACGTGTTTCCTCTCTTCCTGGTCTGTATTTTATGTGGTAAGAAAAGCAGATCATCAGTATAGAATTTTAGTTCTAAGAGGAACCCTTGAGGTCACCTTGTCCAACATTACATGAAGTCCAAGAGACTTGCCCAGAGTTAAATGGACACACAAGGCAGAGCTGGGCCTATAGCCCAGGACTGCTGATAGCCAAACTGGTCCTCTTCCCACTAACCCTGTTTACCAGGTTGTACTCAACAGCTCCTCACCTGAGGACAAGAGGAACTTAGGACTCCTGGTTTGTTATTTTTGGCTTTGACAGAAATGAAGAAGAGCATAGTAGAAATCTCAGAAGAAATCTGGGGTCACTTCCTTTTAGTAGTAAAATGAACTTCTTATAAAGACATTCCTTGTGAAAGATTTCTCTTTCTTCTCCATTTTTCACCTTAAAGTACACCTTTTCCTCCAACTGCCCCAAAGAAAATTACATTTTTATCATCACTTGTTTACTATAAAGGCAAGTGCTCTATTTCTTGCAATGTACACAGGCAGCCTCACTTCTTGTGAGGAAGGGCCTCCTGCCACCCCCTGTATCCTCTGTGTGCATGTCCGAGGAATGTTGCTCATTCCATGGCTTCACCAGAGATGTTCAGGAGAAGACTGGGCCCTATGGCATTCGCTGTTGGCTGATAATCATATTGCCCCATATGTGCTGTGTACTTGGTAAATATGACCAGTCAAAGGATAACCCCATTCTAGCTTGTTTTCATTTATAAAATAGAACGTACACTTTAACAGGGCTTTATTCTTAATCCAGTTATTTACTTAATAACCTAATTGTTCATATATTTTTGAAAAAACAGAAATGCCAAGACCTGTTTCTAGTCTCTAGCCTGACAGTGTTCCTCACTCCTTCTAGCCAGTGTTTCTTCCTAAGCTAAGACTGAATCTTCCCTCTTCTAGAGGACTGAGTCACAGTAGTTCTCTCTGCATTTGCACAAGTCCTAAAGGTGGAAGAACAGACACAGGGAAGAAACAACCCCTTTAACATTTGCCAGTTAACATTTGTTTTTACCAGCCTTTTATCTCTGATTTGTAATAATCCAGATAATATCTATACCACCTGAAATGTTAGGAAATGCAGGTGTTATAATTCTCATATAGGATCTCTGCCTTGTATCTCAGGTGGGTTTTGCTGAAGCTTTTCATTTCCTGCGTTTTGAAAACTAACCTTCAGGATGTTTTGATAGACCTTATTACCCTTAACTTCCCTGGTGGTGATAGTTGTCTCTCATTTTCAATTTTCCCTCTTTCTTTGACCCTCTAAAAAAGATTTGAAGCCAAAAATATAGACACAAATATAATGGAAACTAAGTATTTGTAGCGTTCATTTTTTAAAAATCTTTCCTTAAAATGATTGCACTAGAAAGGAAACATTTTCTGTTTATGCAGTAGCAGGTACACTGATCAGCCAGATCCCTAATCAGTGGGATTTTTTAGAAATTTGTACAAGATTTAGCAGATTATTTGTCTTCCAAAGGGAAATATTTTAAATGTACAAACTCCCTTTTATTTAAAGAATGCAAAGGATTTTACACATCTTCCCTTACAATATCAAATTCTTCCCTTAAGGTAGTAAAGATAGATTTCACATATGTGCCTGTGGGAGGATGTGCTGGCTTACAATCTCTCTCTCCCCTCAACAAACTGCTAGTTTTACTATATCACTTAGAGTAGTTATTCTCTAAAAATGGTCCTAAGACACTTGGACTTTGCGGAGATTCTGCCCCGTGGTCCTGATGCAAACGTAAAGTATGTAGATGAGCTTTTGCAGGTGGCACAGAAAGAAGAGGGACAACCAGCGTCCTGTGGTAATCACCCATAGTGATTTTTTTCCTCCTGGACATTCACTAACTAAAGCTCAAGAGCAGTGGACTGGATTTCTGTGGTACTCTCTGAGCCATCACTTTCTCTGAAAGTAATATGTTTCCACTTTCTCTTGATTGTGGAACAAGGCACGGAAGGGGGGAATGTAGCAAACAAGTTCAGAGTGAGTTCATGGTCTTTCTTGTGAGGTATGGGGGCATGTATCATGCCCATTTTACAAGTAAGCAAATATGCCTGAGGTTATAAAATTAGTTGCAACCAGGTTTTAGAGCTCCTGATTTCACTGTTGTGACTTGATTAAAAGCGAAGGGTTGGGTTGGAGAGCACTGCCCAAGAGGGTAGGAGTGTGTTCAGTCTCGATCTGTGGGGAGAGGAGGAAACCAGTGATCTGAGAATCACTGGTTTCTTGTAGAACCTTGGATTAGTAATCCAGAAACCCCAATTTTTTTCATCCCCATCATGCTCCTGACTAATCACAACCTCGGATATTCCCAGTAAAAAGATTAAACTAGATGAGATTAGATTCCATCGTATTTTGAATGTGTTTTAACCTGATGAGGTTTCTGTCACCCTCATTTTCACAGGGGTTAACAATTGGAAAGTGAGGAGAGTACGAATGCCCTCTGCCTTTAGGTGGTGCTAAAACTTGAATTGCTATTGCATGAATACACTTATGGCCTTCTTTGCATCTTGTTGTTTCTGCACTTATTTGTGTAATGTTAAGAAAGGAGAGTATCTGATGTTTATGTATTTAAAAATACTCTTTAATTTTTAGAAATATATGCAAGAGGCGCGAAGTTTAGGAAAAAACCTGAGGCAACCCAAATTGTCAGACCTTTCTCCTGCAGTGATTGCACAGACCAACTGCAAATTTGTAGAAGGCTTATTAAAAGAATGTAGAATGAAGGTACGTATTACTCACTGATGGAAGACGGTGTGCTATCATGTTAATTCCATTTGTGAGGCTAAGATGAACTGAATCAGCTCCCATCTGAGCCTGCAGCTTTCCTCGAAGAAAACTTTTCCTGGGGTATAAACCTCACGTACTCTTTACTGAGGTCATGAATTTTCACGGGTTCTCTGTTGCCCATAGAATCAGTGACATGGGAGCCCTGCACAATTTCTCTCACCTCTTCGGCCATTGCTGTCTTTTTCTCCAACATGAACAGGATAGTAAGCCAGTCAGAAGTTGTGTCAGGAATGTGGTCATCTTATGCGAAAGGCAACACGGTTTTTGTGTAGAACCTTGTTCATGCCCATCATGTACGTATACCCATGAGGAAGAAGACCTTAGCTATAGGTTAGGTTTGTATATATTAACACATTAGTCTCTTCTCAGATAGCTGTGTTCATCAAAGGTGATAATACAAACTGACAAAATTCAGGACATCATTTTAGCCAGTAATTCCATTCTTTTATTTGACAGTCACTTCTGGAGTACCTTCTGTGTATTCAGTATATACGCTGGTTTCAGTATCAGCATACAGTGTTGAATCAGAGAGATGGTCTCGACCTTAAAGAACTACATTCTCTCACTTTACACTTGATAAGTGCAGCTAAGACTGCTGTAAGTTGCTTACTTGAAACTAATTTCTATTTACTTTTTATTTTCTGGTGCATACTCATGAGCAGAGACAAGATAAAAGAGGAAAAGAGGAAGGAAAAAGAGACCTGGTTCACTCACAAATTAGGGAGTTCTGAAAAAATTTAGAGCTGTTTGTGTTGTCGTTTTTGCCTAAGTGTAGTCAAAGCTAACTGCAGGTACCTTCAGTCTGCCAACGTGCAGGAGCAGTGGAGGCTTAGTTGCAGTGGCAGGATGGGTTTCACATTCTTCCCATTTCCTGGGTCTGGTGTGATTTCCCAAAGTTATTCGAGCTAGTATTCTGAAAACTGTCCATCATAAATGTTTACTTGAGGATACTTTCATATAATATCATATTCTCCCACTAGTGACCCCGTATTTGTCTGACAAAATAATAAAACTATGTGTGATATTACTGCAGTTATTTGACCACAGAAATTAAGATACTTTTCCCAAAGTGATGAAAAATCTACAATTAGAAGTATAATGAAGGGATGGGGGACTGGCTCAGTAGGTGGAGTGTGCCACTCTCGATCTCGGGGTTGTGGATTCAAGCCCCACTTGGGGTGTAGAGCCTATTAAAAAAAAATAATAATCTTAAAAAAAAGGTGTAATGAAAGGAACCCAGGTGTCTGATCTAGTAGTTGACTTGTTGGCTTTTTTACTTCACTACTGGGATAACACTTGTGACCACATGTGATGTTCTCAGACAAAACGCATGTTGGTGGAGAAGATGGGACATGAAGCAGTGGAACTGGGCCATGGAGAAGCAAACATAACCGGCTTGGAGGAGAACACCTTGATCGCCAGTCTCTGTGACCTGCTGGAAAGGATATGGAGCCACGGCTTGCAGATTAAGCAGGTAATAGTCTCAGGAGGTCCTGGTGATGTGGCTCGTTAGGAACCCTGTCAAGAAATGTCACAAAGAGAAAAAGATAAACATTAAAGGGTATGTTTCTTTGTCACAGGATAACGGGAAATGCACCATAGGCTTTTTAATTCCAGAAAAAGAAAATAAAACCCATGATTAAGAGGTGGTTTGGGGCTCTTTTCCTGGTAAACAGAAAAGGATAAAACAGCACATTTACTGCAGAGGCCATATCCCCTGTTGAGTGTCTGCTTTCGTCACTGTCCAGGAAAAAAAATCTGTTAGCCAGAATTAACCTTCTTTACCATTTTAAGGTACCTAGTTATTCAGGGTGCAAAAAATCAAATGGTTTCTTTGTTTTTGTCCCTCTTATCTCCTGTTCTGATTGTTTTCTGTTGTGAGCATGTTCTTTCTTCCTCCCCTTTTCTCTTTCTCCTCTGGCTTTTTTTCTTCCATAGTTGGCATTCCATACACACAAACATATTTTGCATATGGATGTACACAAATACACTCTGTGCTGCTAGAGCCTTTTAATTCTGTGGTTACTAGTGTGGCCAGTGTAGACAGTCCTAAACATACAATTAAATAACAATTGAGCTGAAGTTCAGAAGTCTATGCGTACTTCTGGCATCTCTTTAGCTGCCCTTCCCCAGGCTATTGCTAATCTTCTCAGTGAGACAAAGGATGACCCTCCTTTCACAAGGAGTGAGTTGCTCAGAATATTACACAGCTGAGAATGGATGAGCTTGTATCTCCAAACATCAAAATAGCCATTTCAACGTGAATGGTTTTGATAAGAAATTATTTTTTGATTAATTAGTTCTTATAAGATGAAAAATTTTTTGTGCCTTGTAATTTCAGGGGAAGTCAGCTTTGTGGTCACATTTAATTCAGTTTCAGGACAGAGAAGAGAAACAAGAGCATCTTGCAGAATCACCAGGTGAGAGTTCATTGGTTTGTTTCTGCGGAACTGGTGGCATTGGACCATGGGAAGAATCAGTAGGATACGGCTTTGTCTATACCTCCTCTCTCTCTCTCAGGCTGAAACTTACCCATCTTGCCAGTAGTGGGGTAAGGCAGAAGGAGCAATAGTCACTTGACCTTTCTGATCTTCATCCACAAGACAGGGAAAATGTTACGCTATATAAGACTATAATGTTGATTAAATGAGATAACATGTGAAAACCCCTAATGAATTGTAAAGGATCATACAAGTATACCTTACTCTCACCACTGTTAGGCTGTAGTGTATCCTGGGTTTTTTTCCTTAAAGTTTTATACACCCATCATTAATAATCTTTCAGAGAAAAAACATGTATATGTATATATGCCTCAAAAGTCTTCAGGAGTCATATTTCTTCTTCAGTTTACAGCAAGACATCACTTGTTAGAAGTGTTGTTATACTTTAGCTAGTTAGAGTTATATAGGGTTCGTAGATATGTATTTTTCTTTATGTAAAATAACCATCTATTTCACAAAAAGTAGAAGTAATGGTGGAAATCTAGTAGAGATAAAATGTTTTATATTAAATCAGCTATTTGGGAACCTTTTCTAAAATTATAGATTACCCAGGATGCCTGGGTGGCTCAGTCAGTTAAGCATCTGACTTCAGTTCAGGTCATGATCTTGCAGTTCACGGGTTCAAGCCCTGCGTGGGGCTCTCTGCTATTAGCACAGAGCCTGCTTCAGATCTCTGTCCCCCTGTCCCTTTGCCTCTCCCCTGCTCATGTTCTTTCTCTCTCTCTCTCTCTCTCTCTCTCAAAAATAAGCATAAAAATTTTTAAATAAAAAATAAAGTTACAGATTATTTTGCACATTCAGAAATGTTAAAAAAAAAAATAGATTTGAAAAAATAAGCCAACCAGCAGCTTAAGAAGGCATTGCAAATATAATTGAAGCATACCCTTCCATTCCCTTCATTGCAGTACTACCCTAAATGTGTTTATTGTTGGAAACCTAGGGGGTTTTTTGTTTTGTTTTGTTTTTTTAATGTTACTTATTTTGAGAGAGAGAGGGAGAGAGAGCGCGTGCGTACGCACACAACGAGGGAAGGACAGAGAGAAAGGGAGACACAGAACCCAAAGCAGGTTCCAGACTTTGAGCTGTCAGCACAGAGCCCAGTGTGGGGCTTGAACTCATTAACCGTGAGACCATGATCTGAGCCGAAGTTGGATGCTTAACTGACTGAGCCACCCAGGCACCCCAGAAACCTAGTTTTTAAATGTGTTTAATCAGACAGCTAGGAATATGAATTGATACTATATGTTATCCTGGAGCTCCACTAAATAGAATGCCTAGGTTCTGATGTCCCAAGATGTAACTGTATTTGTAAAAATTGAGATCAAGTTTAAAAGCGTTCTCTAGTGTCCATCTCCTTTGCCCTTTTCTCTCTTGAAAAAGTAAAAATGCAGGGCGGTTGGGTGGCTTAAGTCAGTTGAGCGTCCAACTTCAGCTCTGGTCACGATCTCACAGTTAGTGGGTTCAAGCCCTGTGTTGGGCACCGTGCTGACAGCTCAGAGCCTGGGGCCTGCTTCTGATTCTGTGTCTCCCTCTCTCTCTGCCCCTCCCCCTCTCATACTCTGTCTCTGTCTCTCAAAAATAAATACTAAAAAAAATAAAAAGGGGGCACCTGGGTGGCTCAGTGAGTTAAGAGTCCGACTTCAGCTCAGGTCACGATCTTGCAGTTTGCGAGTTTGAGCCCCGCATCGGGCTCTGTGCTAACAGCTCGGAGCCTGCAGCCTGCTTCGAATTCTGTCTCCCTTTCTCTCTGCCCTTCCCCCGCTTGTGCTCTGTCTCTCAAAAATGAATAAATGTAAAAAAAAAAAAATTTTTTAATTAAAACAAAAATAATAAAAAGTAAAAATGCATGTATGCCCTGAAACGATCTCTAACATTTACCTGTGTTCCTAGAAAATTTAACTGTTCGGACCATAAAACCATAACCAAGGTAGCTTACCCTATTTAGAAAAAATAAATTCCTACGAAGAAATAAACCCTTTATAGGATGAAATGTTGGAGAACTGAGCAGAGAGATGGAAGCATTTGACTCTTTTGCCAGATGAGGCATGTGAGAATGTCCAGCTGTTAAAGCGAGCAGCTGCCTGGCAACACCAGCAGCTTCATGGCTTTGGCTGCTCAAATGATGGGTGGTTGAGGTGGAGACCAGAGACTCAGCTGTTTGCAGTGACCTTTTGTTAGTCAGTAGTGGAGCCAGCAAAACTCTCAAGTCAAGGCTAAAAAGTATCAAACGTGTCCAAGCCCCATGTAGTCACTATTTTTGCTGCACTGTCAAGTGTTGATAAAGGGCTAGTCATAAGAGAATGAACAAAATCTAAATACTTTTACTGATCCTAAGTAGGACTAATGTAAGCCATGTAGCTTTTGAAATCAAACTTATTATCTGTTAGGAGGGGTAGATTTTATTATAAATATTGCTGTAACACTTCTGATGATTCAGCCCATGATGTTAGAATTTTAAAATATGACAGTGTGAAATATATATAAAAACATTAGTTAAAAAATAAAATACTTCTTTATTGAGAAGCAGTGTGTTCTAATTATACAGAAATTAGCAGTTTATTGACTTGCTTTTAAATCTGGGTGAGTTTTTTTCCCCCCAAAATTACTTTTTGTTTACCAACTGTGAAGCATCCTAATTAATGGCAATAAACAGGCTACATTTTCATATTAAGGAGTGATCCTCTGTGTACTTAGAGTTCAAACAGTAGGTTTGAACACCACTGTTACTAGCATTGAGCCAGGATGAGACTAGATGATAGATCATTATTGTTCCTTCAGAAGCAACACTGAACAGGAGTCAGAGACATTTTAAGGGTTGCAGAAGAATGGAAAGTCTGTCTTAGCGAGAAGACCACAGCAGGGTAGATTGTCTTAATTTTTAAAAAATAGACTTTATCTTTTATAGCAGTTTTAGGTTCATGGCAATATTGAGCACACAATACAAGATTTCCCATATACTCTCCACCCCCACATATGCACAGCCCCCCCCCCCCATTATCAGCATCCCCTAACATAGTGGTACATTTCTTATAGTTGATGAACCTACATTGACAGATCATTACCCTAAGTCCATAGTTTAGGTTCACTCTTGGTTTTGTACATATTATAGGTTTAAATAAATGTAGAGTGACGTGGATCCACCATTATAGGATCATGTAGTGTCGCTTTATTTATCCTAATATTTTCTGTACTCCACTTATTTATTTATTCCTCTGTTTCCTTACCTAACTGCTGGCAACCACTGGGCTTTTTATTTTCTCCATAGTTTTGCCTTTTCCGGAATGCCATGTAGTTAAGTGTCCTGTAGTATATAGCCTTTTCAGATTGGCTTATTTCACTTAGTAATGTACATTTAAGTTTCTTTCATGTCTTTCAGACTGTCTTAATTTTGACTTAGTTAAATTCTGCAGTGCCAAGTCACTGCACCTACTAGTTTGAGGTCCTATTTCAGAGAAGGGATCTTAGGATGCAATCGATCCTAGAAAGACTGTTCTTGACATATTACTCAAAAGTTTCTACCTTTAAAAATATTGGCCAATTAAAATTAAAAAAAAAAAAATGTTGGCCAGCTTAGGGGTGCCTGGGTGGCCCAGTCAGTTGAGTGTCCAACTCTTCATTTCGGCTCATATCATGATCCCGGAGTCATGGGATCAAGCCCTGCATTGAGCTCTGTACTGCGTGTGGAGCCTGCTTGAGATTCATTCATTCATATTCTCTCTCTCTCTCTCTCTCTCTCTCTCTCTGTCTCCCCCCCCTCTCCCCCCCTTTCTCTTTCTCTCTTAACCCCCCACCCCCTCTCCTCTCCTGTGCTTGTGCTCCTCCTCTCTCTCTAAAATTAAAAAAAAATTTTTTTTAATGTTGGCCAGCTTAGACATAGATGATATTCTTAAACTTTGCATCCTTAGACAAGATTCCACTGAACTTTCAGTGGATTTTTTAATCAGTTGCCAAGTAGTAGAGTCGGATGCAGAAGAGGGTGAAAATACTGCTTTTAAATGGTCATTCTGGGTCTAGCCCAAGAATTTTGAGTCACTCTTCAATCATCTTATCTTCATCAAAAGTTCTCTATTAGGGGCACCTGGCTGGCTCAGTCAGTAGAGCGTGTCACTCTTGATCTCAGGGTCATGAGTTCAAGCTCCAAGTTGGGCGTAGAGCTCACTTTAAAAAAAAAAAAAAAGTTTTTAGGACACCTGGGTGGCTCAGTCAGTTAAGCATCCAACTTCAGCTCAGGTCATGATCCTGTAGTCTGTGAGTTCAAGCCCCGCAGTGGGCTCTGTGCTGACAGCTGGGAGCCTGGAGCCTGCTTCAGATTCTGTGTTTCCCTCTCTTTCTACCCCTCCTCTGCTCACACTCTGTCTCTCCCTCTCTCAAAAATAAATAAACATTAAAAAAAATTGTTTTTAAGTTCTCTGTTAACTACTTACTTGCCTGTAGACTGTAAATGGTTCTGTAGAAATAATATATACAGTCTCTGCCCTCTACAAACTTGCTGCCTATGTAGCAGCTTTGATTCAGGCAGATATACAAAAGAAATTCCTATGGCTGAATGTTGAATCCACAGTGTTTATATTGAAGGAGAAAGTGACCTATGATATTTGAATGTGGTGAATTAAGAAATAGTAATAGATGTATACATTTAAATAGTATATAAATTTCTCTTCTGGAGTAGACTTCACAGAAACCTTCTTAGAGTTTAGATCTCTAGGTAAAATGTGTGGCTTCGCTCATTAACTCCTGTCTGTTTTCTTTGCACAAGCTTCTTAACTCTTTCCTCTAAAGCCACTAATAAATTATTGTACTGGCTTCCTGGGGCTGCCGCAATAAAGTACCACAAACTGGCTAACAGTCTCACAGTTCTGGAGTCCAGAACAAACAGTCCCAAATCAACGTATTAGCTGTGGTGGTCCCTGCGTTATGAAGGGAAATCAATCCCATGCCCCTCTTCTAGCTTCTGGTCATCTCAGAAATCTCTTGGCCTTTAAATGGTATATTCCATGTGTCTTTACATCATCTTTTCTCTACTTGTGTCTATCTCTTTATCCAAATTTCCCTTTGATAAGGACACTGTTCACATTGGTTTAGGGCACATCCTAATAACCTCAAATTGATCAGCTACAAAGACCCTATTTCCAAATAAGGTCAAATTCACAGGTCCTAGGAGTTAGGACTTCTACATCTTCTTGGGGGCATAATTCAAAACATAACAGCTACTGTTGCTGACTTCCCATGTCATCCTCTATCTGATTAGCAAGATTATTCACAAATCTCTTTCTCCAGCCCTAGTCCTACACACCCATCTTTGATGGCCCAGTGGGATCTCAAACTCAGGACATCTTAAAACAAACTAATTATCTCAGCACCTTTCCCTCCTGTCTCTATTTGGCTTTCTCCCTTATCTCCGTATTATTTAATGCATCAGCACTCTTCTCTCAATCAAGCTTAGCAGCTAGAAAGTCATCTGTAATGTAACAGAAAACCCAGTGGATGTGACATCAGAGTATTCTGCCCCTTTTGATGAATGCATACAGTTGAGCAGGTTTCTTGACCTCTCTGAGCCTCAGTTTCTTCATTTGCAAAATTAAGATTAACAAATCCAAAGGAAAGTAATAATTTGATGAGATAATATACATTAAATCATTTTATATTCATACTTAATATTTTTGATTCTTGAGTCTTTACTTTTTTTTTAACTTTTTCACTTTTATTAAAGGCTTTGACGAGAACTTCATAAAATGTCATGAAATTCTATTTGCTATACAATAAACACCTACTTCTGAGTAGGAGACATATGTCATTATAGCAACCATTTTAATGTGTAAAAGAATTCTGAATTCTTACTATAAGTATTTGGCTAAAATAAGAAATATTTTTGCAATAAAACTGACAGTGTGGCTTCGGTAAAATATCAGAAATGTCTCCTGGAAAACGTGGGAATGTTTCCTTTTGCCAGATAAACTCTGAACAGTTACAGTTAAGGTGCGTAAATTAGACAAAGCTAGAAAGGAACATCGTGTTTCTAGGAAAGAACAGCATGCAACATGGACTTCCTCCATGTCAAACTGACAACCACTTAATGACAATGACTTATTATACACAGGAAAAGTAGCATATGTTCTTCAGAAGGAAATGATATTGCAAGATAATTCTGATAAACCTTTTATTGAAGTCTTGAATAGCTTCAGAGAATATCACAGAATGGGTAGAGGCGATTTATAGGACATTAAAGGATTCCTTTATATTTTGATACCCTCCTTAAATATAAACACAAATCAAATATAAACACACTTGTAAAACTGTGATTCTCTTAATCAAACGGGTTTACTACCACACTCAGCTACTAGCAGCATTTGGATGCAAAGTTTAATCTGGACAAACCAAGGCAGAGACTCTCCAGTGGGCTCCTGCTGCTGCTGCTTCCAGATACCACTGGTGGAACCCACTTAGGTTTTTTGTTTTCAGCTGAAGGACTGCTTATTTGTAGTGGTTTCCTAGTGGCCTCTGAAGAAACAGAGACCTTTTTTGGTGAAGGCTGAGGTTCTGATTTCACAGCGACTTGAGTAGTCTCCTGAAGTCGCTTCCAGAGGATTACATTTGGATTTAGGTTTCTTCTTCTTTTCAACTGGGGATTTGACCTTGACTTCTTTCTTTTTAATTTCTTTCACCTTATTTTTTCTCATGGTGAAGTACTCATCATTGTCTGCACTCTCACTAAAATCAGAGTCATCCTCAGACTCTTCACCAGTTGCAAAGTGTGGTTCAGAGTGATTAGCACTGTCACCATCACTGCCTTCCAGAAGAATCTTCCTCTGTTGTACCACAGTCTTTGATGCGGCTTCTCTTTTCCCTTGCACACCAGGAAAACCATCTTCCTCAGTAATCTTATCCAAATCTAAATAATCACTGGCTACACTGCAATTGGAGATATGAGGGTCCTTACTCATTGTTTTGGTTTCACTACTGTCACATTTTTCAATGCTTTTATCTCCAGCCTCTTCTGCATCAATGGTGACCGTTGGAAGTTCCTTCACTGATAAAGCTCTAGTGCAACTTCTAAGTCTTGCTGGTATAGCTTGTCACCTAAAGCCATCCTATTTTTAGGGGTTTTCTCTTGCAGTGGGATATCTTCTTTCTGGAGATTCTTCAGTTTAGGTTTCCTTGTTTCTAGTTTTAACTCCTTTGGTGGTGTTCTGGGTTTCTCATTTAAAGGTGTAGTTGCAGAAATAAAGTCATCATCGCTGTCAGAGTCCTGAAACCATGAGTAATTGACCGGATTCTTATGCCTCACACACCGTGGCCCCCTCCAACACTGAAAATCTGCAGTTTTCAAGTTCTTGTTGGCAGCAGTGGATGAGTCTTGTTCACTTTCTACATCAAGTCATTAAGTTCTGTGTTTGCTGCCACTGCACGTTTCTCCTCTTTGTTCTCACTGGCTGCCACTCCTTATCCATAAGCTGGCCTTTGGAATAACTTGTAGCTCATCTCCCTTACTTCTCTTGTACCATCACACTCTCACTGTGGTTAACTAACTAATAAAAAGCCCTCGGGAGCATAGAATTCTTTTCACAATCCTTCCCCCCTTTCCTAGGAGTTCTGCAGATTTCTAATTTGTCATTCAAGGCTCTGCCATCTGGCCCGAAATAGTCTCATCTTCCTCCTTGAGTATTTGTTGAGCCTGTATGTTGGGCCTCTGCTAGGCCCTTTGAGTATCCTAAGAAAAAGATATGACTGAGCCTCGAGGCATATAGTTTAACAGTAATAGAAATGTTAGATTATGCTAAGTTTATGTTACATGTTCAGTTTTATAGGTCCTGTTAGAGGGAACCACATCTAACAGTGTACCTTAGAGAGAATATTCAGGAAAGATTTCACAAAGAGGCAAAATTAAAGCTAAATTTTATTTTATTTATTGAGAACTTATTTTGTTCCAGGCAGTATTCTAAGTGCTTAGGTATTCTAAGGTAGTTATTGTTACTGACCTGTTTGCAGGTGACGAAACAAACCATAGAGAGGTAAAATTACTCACCCAAAGTCAGGGAGCTGTTAAGTTCTCTGTAGGGTTTGAGAAAGCCATGTTCTTAGCTGTTAAGCTATAGTCCTCTCAACCTAAAATGCTAAATAGGCTGGGGACACCTGGCTGGCTCAGTCAGTTGAGCATCCAACTCTTGATTTCAGCTCAGGTCCTGATCCCAGTGCCATGGGATCAAGCCCTACGTCAGGTTCTGTGCTAATCGTGTGCTGCTTGGGATTCTCTCTCTCTCTCTCTCTCTCTCTCTCTCTCTCTCTCTCTCTCTCACTCGCGCGCCTTCCCTCCCACTCTCACCCTCCCTCCCTCTCTCTCTCCACCCCTCTCCCCTGCTTATGTGTGAGCTCTTTCTCTTAAAAAAAAAAAAATGCTAAATAGGCTATAAACATGGGAAAGGATACAGAAGTATTAAAGGGCGAGCTAAAGACTAACAGATTGCATGGAGACATGGAAAAATACATCGTATGTTTAAGAAACATTGATTAGCAAAGAGTAGAGGATATAGGGTTCCAAAATAGGGTTCCTAGAAAAAAGCTTAGGCCTGTGAATGCTCTTATTGTGGATGCTGCTGCTTTTTTAAATGTCAGCCTCCTTTTTTATTAAGTCTCTCCCCTCTTCTCTGCTTCCAGAGGCATGATTCTTTCTTGTTGTCATGTCTCCCTCTAGCCAAGTTGCTGATTATGGTTTCAGCTCCTTTTTCCTGCCTTGTGATCTTTTTTTTTCTCTCTCTCTTTTCAACCTATTTCTTACCACTGGTGTGGCCTTCTTTCATGCTGTCTCATCATCTAGCACGTACAGGCGTTCTCTAAGGTGTGCTTTCATTAACAACACACTTAAATCGTGATAGTCTCAGACAGGAAGACTAACATAGCACATTCCCTGCAAGTCTCTGGAACAGTTTCCTGGGTGTCTGTTACCTCCTAGGTATCCAGATAAAGTAGCATTTTCAGTGACCCATTGAAAACTCCCTCCCGAAACTGCCATGACAAATGACCTGGTAATGGAAGGCCCTGAAAAGAACTCCCTTTAGGTTGGCCTGGCCACCGTCTCTTTATCCTGGCAGCCTCATCAGTGCTCATTCATACCTGCCAAGTATCAGCCTAGCCTCTTTTACTAGATGCCAAAACATGCAGATCCAAATACAACAAAATGTTCACCGACAGCTTCAAATATGTCTATGTGTTTCCGCATTGTATCCTAGTCCCCACAAACTAGAATGGATCTAAAAACTGGGAAAATGGACGTTTAATATACAGTAAAACCCACATCTTAAATTCTAATGTTATCCATGTATTTGCTAAGTGTGATGCTGCAATTTAGTTTTCATTTACAGATAGTAAAATGGAAATAAAGGGCACAAAACTCCACAGCATCCCATTTAAAGTGAGATTGAGCACTCCAGCTACATTAGCCAACAATTGCTTGCTTAGCTATTGCTATATAAGAGAATAATCTTTCCTTCTTTTATAAATGTTAACCATTCAAGCTCCAAAGAGAATGATTCATGGACATTAAACTTCTAACTGTCCATGACGATTACTCAGTTTGCCTGATATACTATAGTTTGGATTCTGAACTTTGAAGTAGAAACTTATCAGACTAGAGAGCCTAGACTCTTAGAGTTTCCTTTTTTTGAAAAAGGAAAATGTTTATTTATTTATTTATTTTTAGAGAGAGAGCGCAAGGTAGGAACAGAGGGGGAGAGAGAATCTCAGGCTCTGTGTTCATGAACTGTGACATCATGACTGGAGCCAAAATCAAGAGTCAAGACACTCAATTGATTGAGCCACCTAGGCACCCCTAGATTTTCCTTTTTATTTTATTTTGTTTTAAGTTTGTTTATTTTGAGAGAGAGTGGGAGAGGGGCAGAGAGAGGGAGAGAGAGAATCCCAGTCTTCATGGTGTCAGTGCAAAGCCCGATGCAGGACTTAAACTCTTGAACTGTGAGATCATGACCTGAGCCGAAGTCAGACACTTAACCAACAGAGCTACCCAGGTGCCCCTGGATTTTCCTTACTAAGCACTCTTTCACAGCATAAGGAAATTATGTGATTGCAATTTATGAGCCCAGACGTGAATCACACACTTTGTAGCTTAATTTATAGACATTGCTTTCTTGTAATTATCCTGAGCTATTAGAATGAATAACTTTAGCTAATGACTGTTCCTTATGACCAAAAGTTTATTTATTATTTGCTAAAGTAGGCTTTTATGATTCATTTTAAATTTCCAAATGCAGCTTCAGATTAATTAGAAAGAAAATAGCTGTTTTTCTGTATTAATAAAGTAGCAACATTCAGGGAAAAAATTTCTAGCTTTTCTGTTGTCTTTAAAATTTGTTCCTATCGAGGCGGCTGGGTGGCTCAGTTGGTTGAGCGTCCGACTTCGGCTCAGGTCATGATCTCATGGTCTGTGAGTTCGAGCCCCGCGTCGGGCTCTGTGCTGACAGCTCGGATCCTGGAGCCTGTTTCCCATTCTGTATCTCCCTCTCTCTCTCTGCCCCTCCCCCACTCATGCTCTGTCTCTCTCTCTCTCTCTCTCTCTCTCTCTCTCTCTCTCTCTCTGTCAAAAATAAACATTAAAAAAAATTTGTTCTTATCAAAGTAATTTGAAAGTATTTATTTATAGGATGTGAACCATGTATATATTTTTTTGTCCTTGCTATTATTTTTCTAATACTTTGCTGGTATTTTTTTGTATAGTTGCCCTTGGACCAGAAAGAAGAAAATCTGACTCAGGAGTTATGTTGCCAACACTCAGGGTCTCTCTTATCCAAGACATGAGGTATATGTGCTAATATTTGATAACTGTTAAATATTTGTGGCTTTCACTTACATTGCTCAAATAATTATGGCTATATGTATTTTTTGCTTATGTATTCTGAAGAAAACATTTTTTATAATCTTGCTTACTTTACTGTTTTTTTTCCTGACATTAAATCCAAAGGGAAAATACAACTGAGAAGATTTTTAAAGTAGTGAAATTATTTTCCAGTTTATTCAGTTTTCTAAAACCTCCTTAAATACCTGCTGCCCACAGTCACAGACCAAAAATATCTGCACATAATGCCAGGTTACTTGGCAAAAAAACTGCTATTAGGTAGGTTTAATTTGAAGCAAATGCAAATCTGAGAATTATTAGTTGCAGTTACTGGTCTTAGAAATCATTGGAAAGCACAGGCTAAGCTCCTTCTTGTCATTTGTATATTAGTTCAAATGTTGCTTTGTCTAAAAAGCCTGCCCAGACCACCTGTTAGACCACCTGCTAGCCACCCAGTCACTCTCTTTCACACCCCTGTGTGTCCTCTCCGTAGCAATTATTTGAGTTTGTTTGTTCTAACAACCTTCATGAGAGAGGTCAATCTGTCTGACATGTAAAACTTTTGAATTACTACTAAATGTTGATGGAGTTCAACATGTAATTGGTGCTCAATTAATATTTGTTAAATGAAGGATTTGCCTACTTTAAGCTCTGTGAGTGTACATGAGAGTGTGTGTGTGTGTGTGTGTGCTTATCTAATATTTTCGCATATGCCTTTATATCTTTACCTGATTCTACTGGCCAAACTGCTATTGAACTATTTTGGTTCAAGTTTTGAAGCTTAGAAAGGTGGTGATTGCTTTAAATAATAAAGATTAGAGCAGAAATTAATGCTATAGAAACCAAAAAAATAGTAGAACAGATCAATGAAACCAGAAGTTGGTTCTTTGAAAGAAATAACAAAATTGATAAGCCACTAGCAAGTTTGATCAAAAAGACAAAGAAAAGGACACAAATAAATAAAATCAAGAATGAAAGAGATCACAACCAACACAGCAGAAATAAAAACAATAAGAGAATATTATGAATAATTATATGCCAATAAAATGGGCAATCTGGAAGAAATGGACAAATTCCTAGAAACATACACTACCAAAGCAAACAGGAAGAAATAGAAAATTTGAACAGACCCATAACCAGTAAAGAAATCGAATTAGTAATCAAAAATCTCCCAAAAAACAAGAGTCCAGGGCCAGATGGCTTTCTAGGGGAATCTACCAAACATTTAAGGAAGAGTTAATACCTATTCTCTTGAAGCTGTTGCAAAAAATAGAAATGGAAGGAAACTTCAAGACTCTTTCTATGAGGCTAGCATTACCTTGATTCCAAAACCAGACAGAGACCCCACCAAAAAGAACTATAGACCAATTTCCCTGATGAACATGGATGCAAAAATCCTCAACAAGATATTAGCCAACCGGCTCCAACAATACATTAAAAAAATTATTCACCACGACCAAGTGGGATTTATACCTGGGATGCAGGGCTGGTTCAATATCCGCAAAACAATTAACATGATTCATTACATCAATAGAAGAAAGGACAAGAACCATATGATCCTCTCAATAGATGCAGAGAAAGCATTTGACAAAATACAGCATCCTTTCTTGATAAAAACCCTCAAGAAAGTAGGGGTAGAAGGAGCATACCTCAAGTTCATAAAAGCTATATATGAACCACCCAACACTAACATCATCCTCAATGGGGAAAAACTGAGAGCTTTCCCCCTAAGGTCAGGAACAAGACAGGGATGTCCATTCTCACCACTGTTATTCAACATAGTATTGGAAGTCTTAGCCACTGCAATCAGACAACATAAAGAAAAGGCATCCAAATCAGCCGGGAGGAGGTCAAACTTTCACTGTTGGCAGATGACATGATACTCTATATGGAAAACCCAAAAAATTCCACAAAAGAACTGCTAGAATTGATTCATGAATTCAGCAAAGTTGCAGGATATAAAATCAATGCACAGAAATCGGTTGCATTCCTATACACCAACAATGAAACAACAGAAAGAGAAATCAAGGAATCGATCCCATTTACAATTGCATCAAAAACCATCAGATACCTAGGAATAAATCTAACCAAAGAGGTGAAAAATCTATACACTGAAAACTACAGAAAGCTTATGAAAGCCCTTGAAGAAGACACACACACAAAAAAAAGGAATAAGATTCCATGCTCCTGGATAGGAAGAACAAATATTGTTAAAATGTCAATACTACCCAAAGCAATCGACATATTCAGTACAATCCCTCTCAAAATAACACCAGCATTCTGCACAGAGCTAGAACAAACAATCCTAAAATTTGTATGGAACCAGAAAAGACCCCGAATAGCCAGAGCAATCTTGGAAAAGAAAACCAAAGCAGGAGGCATCACAATTCTGGACTTCAAGCTATACTACAAAGCTGTAATCATCAAGACAGTATGGTACTGGCACAAGAACAGACACTCATATCATATCAGTGGAACAGAATAGAGAACCCGGAAATGGACCCACAAACGTATGGCCAACTAATCTTTGACAAAGCAGGAAAGAATATCCAATGGAATAAAGACAGTCTCTTCAGCAAGTGGTGCTGGGAAAACTGGACAGCGACCTGCAGAAGAATGAACCTGGACCACTTTCTTACACCATGCACAAAAATAACTCAAAATGGATGAAAGACCGAAATGTGAGACAGAAAGCCATCAAAATCCTCAAGGAGAAAGCAGGCAAAAACCTCTTTGATCTTGGCCACAGCAACTTCTTACTCAACACATCTCCGGAGGCAAGGGAAACAAAAGCAAAAATGAACTACGGGACCTCATCAAAATAAAAAACTTCTGCACAGCAAAGGAAACCATCAGCAAAACTAAAAGGCAGTGGGAGACGGAATGGGATAAGTATTTGCAAACGACATAGCAGATAAAGGGTTAGTATCCAAAATCTGTAAAGAACTTATCAAACTCAACACCCAAAGTACAAATAATCCAGTGAAGAAATGGGCAAAAGACATGAATAGACACTTCTTCAAAGAAGACATCCAGATGGCCAACTGACACAGGAAAAAATGCTCAACGTCACTTATCATCAGGGAAATACAAATCAAAACCACAATGAGATACCACCTTACACCTATCAGAATGGCTAACATTAACAACTCAGGCAACAACAGATGCTGGCAAGGATGCGGAGAAAGAGGATCTCTTTTGCATTGTTGGTGGGAATGCACGCTGGTACAGCCACTCTGGAAAACAGTATGGAGGTTCGTCAAAAAATTAAAAATAGTACTACCCTACAACTCAGCAATTGCACTACTAGGTATTTATCCAAGTGATACAGGTGTGCTGTTTCCAAAGGGACACATGCACCCCCCATGTTTATAGCAGCACTATCAACAATAGCCAAAGTATGGAAAGAGCCCAAATGTCCATGTATGGATGAACATGTAAAGAAGATGTGGTATATATGCACAATGGAGTATTACTCAGCAATAAAAAAAGAATGAAATCTTGCCATTAGCAGCTACGTGGATGGAACTGGAGAGTATTAGGCTAAGTGAAATGAGTCAGTCAAAGAAAGATGAAAATCATATGACTTCACTCATATGAGGACTTTAAGAGAGAAAACATGAACATAAGGGAAGGGAAACAAAAATAATACAAAAACAGGGAGGGGGACAAAACAGAAGAGACTCATAAATATGGAGAACAAACTGAGGGTTACTGAAGGCGGGATGGGCTAAATGGGTAAGGGGCACTAAGGAATCTACTCCTGAAATCATTGTTGCACTATATGCTAATTTGGATGTAAATTTAAAAAATAAAATTAAAAACAATAAATTCTTCAGATGCCTGTAAAATAAATAAGAAAAAAAAAGGAAGAAAGAAAGGTGGTGATTGCTGAGATACTTTTTACTAATCGGTTTAAATGTGAGAGTATACAAGAAATGTAAGTCCTATTGCTTAGCTTCTTTTTACAGATGTGAAAGCTCAGGCCCAGGTGGTCAAGTCTGAGACCATATTACCAATTAACAGCAGAAGTGGAACTAGAACTGAGGTATCCTGACCATAGGTCAGGTCTCTGTCTAACTAGATGCAAGTGCTCAGCCTTTGCCACATCACCAGGAAAATATCTACTGTGACTAGACACAAATAAGTTGGCAGTAGTGTAAGGGTGTATATCAGTTTAAATATAATTTAGTATAACTCTGATGAAATCTATATTTGTTCACGGTACTCAGCTGAAAAACTGATGTCCTGTGACTTAACACACAACAAATTAAAATTGGACTTTTAATTTTTAGTCTTTGTCTTACAAAAAGTCTAAAAAAGACCCCCGAGTATCCTAAAGTGATGTTTTGACAAAATGATAGATGCTTTTAATAAAACTTGATCGGTTGGCAGGGTGCCTGGCTGGTTCAGTTGGTTGAGCATTAGATTCTTGATCTCGGGGTCCTGAGTTTGAGCCCCATCATGCGCTTAGAGTTTACTTTAAAAAGAAAAAAAATTGGGGGCACCTGGGTGGCTCAGTTGGTTGGGCATCTGACTTCGGCTCAGGTTATGATCTCGCAGTTCGTGAGTTCGAGCCCCACATCAGGCTCTGTGCTGATGGCATGGAGCCTGCTTGGGATTCTGTCTTTCCTTTCTGCCCCTAACCCTGCTTGTGTGCGCTCTCTCTCTTACTCACTCTCTCTCAAAACAAATAAATAACTGAAAAAAATAAAATCTTTATTAAAAATAAATAGATAAGTGTTGAGGTAATAATAAAGAAGAATGAAATCTTGCCATTTGCAGCAAGGATGGAGCTAGAGGGTATAATGCTAAGTGAAATGAGTCAGTCAGAAAAAGACAAATACCATATGATTTCTCTCATGTGGAGAATTTAAGAAATAAAACCAATGAACAAAGGCAGGGGGGGAAGACAAACCAGAAAAATACAGACTCAACTATAGAGAAGAAACTGATGGTCACCAGAGGGGAGGTGGGTGGGAAGATGGGTGAAACAGGTGAAGGGGATTAAGAGTACACTTACAAAGAGCACCGAGTATAGAATGGTTGAATCACTATATTGTACACTGAATATAACACTGTGTGTTTTACTGGAATTACATTTTTTTAATCACAAGAAAGACTATATGTATGAATATACACACACACACCCATTAAGTACATTCACATTATTGTGCAGCCATCACCACTATCCATCTCCAGAATTCTGTTGTCATCCCAAACTGAAACTCTGTACCCATTGAACAATAAATGATTCCCCATTCTTGGTTCTCCCCAAGCTCCTGGTAACCACGTTTTCATTTTCTTTTCTTTCTTTCTTTTTTTTTTTTTTTTAAATGTCTGTTTATTATTGAGAGAGAGAGACATACAGAATCCAGAGTAGGCTTCTGGCTCTGAGCTGTCAGCACAGAGCCCCGTGCGGGGCTCAAATTCATGAACCGCGAGATTATGACCTGAGCCAAAGTGGGACGCTCAAATGACTGACTGAGCCATCTAGGCGGCCCACTCCTATGAAATAGGAGTGAAATTTTCTGTCTCTGTGAATTTGACTATTCTAGGTACCTCATTTAAGTCAAATCATGCTTTTTGCATCTGGTTTGTTTCACTTCATATATTTTTTGAAATGTTCATTATGAGGGCACCTGGATGGCTCAGTCAGTTCAGCATCTGACTCTTGATTTTGGCTCAGGTCATGATCTCACAGTTCATGGGTTCAGTCCCCACATTGGGGTGTGTGCTGACAGCATGCAACCTGCTTGGGATTCTCTCTCTCCTCTCTGCCCCTCTCCCTTTTATGCATGCACACACATGAGTGCACTCACTCTCTCTCTCAAAAATGAATATTTTTAAAGTGTTTTATTAATATATTTTGGGGGGGTGAAGGGCAGAGAGACAGAGGATCTGAAGCAGGCTTTGTGCCAATAGAGAGCCTGGTGCAGGGCTCAAACTCATGATCATGACCTAGGCTGAAGTCAGACACTCAGCTGACTGAGCCACCCAGGTACCCTTAAACATTCTTTTTAATGTTCATTATCAAAATGTTTAAATCTATGTTATAACCTGTGTCAGAATTTCCTTCTTTTTTAAAGATTAATATTCCATCATATATATATATATATATATATATATATATATATATATATATACCACATTTTTTTAACAGTAAACATTGGATTGTTTCCACCTTTTGGCTATTGTGAATACTATAAATGTTGGGTATTCAGTTATCTGTTCAGGTCCTGCTTTTAGTTCTTTTGGGTATATACCCAGAAGTAGAATTGCTTGGTCACATGGTAATTCTGTGTTTAATTTTTTGAAGAACCACCATTCATTCTGTTTTCCACAGTGGCTGTACCATTTTACGTTCCTACCAACAATACACCAGGGTGCCAGGTTTTCTGCCTGTGAAACGAGAGCATTATTTCCCCAACCAGATGACTTGATGGTCTTTCACCAATACGGGTATTCTCTGCCTGGAAGCTAGATAAAAATCAGAAGACTGCTTGCTCTCTTCAAAAGAAGAGATGTGGAAGCCTAATCATCCAGCTCCGTGCTACTGATCCTCATGCTCATGGGACTGATAGCATCTCAGGAAGCCCCTGAGAAAACACTGCCCATGGCTGTCTCTCCCTCTTCTCTGCTTCCATTCTGCCTCCTTTAAATGACGTTTTATACACTGTTGTTCTTTTTCATGGTATATTTACTTTAGAGTTTAACTCTTAGTGGACAGGATTATTTCCCTGTTTCCAGGTTCTTGGCAAGTGCTTCATTTTAGTCCCTAATCATTACCTAGATAGCTGACATAGATGTTTTTCCTTCAGGAAAAACACCCAAGTAATATTCTAAACTTTGATTTCTTTCAGTCTACACAATTAAAGAAAAAACGTATTCTCCAAGATTAGTGTACCTCTCTGAGTCTGTGTTCTCTATTGGGCACATGTCTCTGTTGGTACCTCCTGTCTTTCCAGATTTATCTCTTGAGGCAAAGACATTGACACTTTGAGTCCTCCTAGTTGTCAAGAATCTTGGCACCAAATTGCTTAGTAGCTGGCATGAGTCCAGGATAGAGTCATCTGAAGGCTATCCAGTTTGTCTTGGTATCTTAGACAATTCTGCAAGACCATCGTGGATGCCAAGTATCGCCACACTGTCAGTTGTAGGATGATTTTTTGTTCCATAGAGAAAGGCTGGGGATAGTAAAGAAGTGTATAGATTATCTACATAGAAAAGAGAAGTGTTATTATGATGTTACCAGTATTAAAAATTTCTTTCCAGAGTAACCATGTACATGTCATCCAGCTATTCAAATACTTTTATTCTTGATGACAAGGTAATTAATGTTGAAGAGCACCATAGAACATTACATGACCAAGGAGACTAAGTTCTGTAATCCAAGTCTGGGTATTCTGACTATGTAAACAAATGAATTGGCTGAGTGAATCCTAGAAAAATTCTGTTTATATGAAAAGATGGGAATAAATTATCTGAGGGCAAATTCGCTATTTCCTTTATCATTTTTAACTAATAATATGTGCATAGGTCCCTGTGAGCCTCTTGCTTTATTCTACACTAAAATTAAGTGGTTATTGATTTCATTACCCCAGGAAGGAATATTTTGAGTAATTTTTTATGTCTGTACGGAATGTGAGCTTAAATTAAAATTGGCCAATCCTTAATTTATCTAAAAAATAATGCTGGGTTTAAAAATAACAAATAAAATTGGGTTTTGTTAATGATACAGTGGAAGTAAACACTGGTTTTAGACTCGGGAAATGTGGATTGAAATGTAGCTGCTACCACTCTTAGAAATCATTTGGTTTTAGAGAACAGAAGCCCATTCAAACTAGCTTCAGTAAAAAGGAATGGATTTATTGGAGATATATAAAAGTGTTTTCCAGAATCCAAGAATAGGAACTGTGACTGCTAAATCTTGTCACAAGTTACTGTCACTGTCTCACTGGAAGCAAATCATCTCTGTTTCTCCCTTCACATCTGCTCATCTTCCCCTCCCTGTCCCTCCTTTGCCTTGCCTTTTTTTTTCTGTTTTATTGTGTACAGGCCCAAGCCCTGGCTTTAACATCCTTTCTTATTTTTAGCATTCAACAAAAACTAACCTGGTTTTCCAGTATACAAATTCCTAGTTTCTGAGAGAAAATCCAGTGAACTCAGTTTAGATCAGGGATGTTCCTCTTACTCAGTCCATTTTAGTGAAGGATTAGGATCATAGTGGTAAGTGGAGTTGTGTCTTCTAGGGGAACTTCTCTAAGAATGTGAGTGTGAGAAAGAATTGATAGAAAATGGGTGACATGTCTAGAATAATACTTATTATCTCTGTGACCTTGACTGGATCACTTAGTCTCAATTAGTCTCCATTTTCTCACCCTTAAAGTGAAATAATGATGATCTCCCTCTGACTAGTTTTTGTGACAGTCAGATAAGACAAGGTACACAGAAACTTTTCTAAATTAGAAAGCTTTGTAGTAGAGTTAGGAATAAATCAAGTAAATAAGTTATTTAAACCATACCATATGTGCTTTTCTGTGAATTAACAGGATCTATTTTGGAAGTAATACTTGTATAATATTTTTCTGAATTCCATTATAGTCATCTATAATAAATTATTCCAATTAAAAGTAGATCCAAATGGCACATAACTACACAGCAAATTTTTAATAGATTCGATTACAGTTTAATAACAAAATGCATATAAATTGTTTTAAAGCATAGAGTTAGATATAGATTCACAAAGCAGCAGAGTTTTTGAGCTCCTACTATGTGCTAGGCCCTATGGGGTACAAAGAAGACTGCAAGGCTGCTAAGGAATCGTGGGGCTCCTTTTCCCAGGAGCTTTTGTAAGCTGAGAAACATGTACACCAAGAGAAAATGATAAAAGTAATAATAAGCAGTACATGGTAAATGCAAGTTAGACTATAGTGTTTCATAAATTAAAGAGATCATTGAAGGCTGTGATGGTCATGGAAAGTAATCTAGAAGGAGCTGGGATCTCAAACATGAATAGAATCAAATAGGGAAGCAGGTAATGGAATGCAAAGTCTTATGAGTCAGTTGTCTGGAATGGAACTTTTTTGAATAAGAGGATATATTGAGACTGAGGGGTAGTAAGTATAGTCTGCACAGTTCAGACTATATCCTGTGAGTTTTTGAAGGTTCTGGAACAAAGGAATTATATTATGGATGCAGTATTTTAGACAGCTGTTTCCCTGGTGCCAGTGAATAAGATGGGCTTGCAAAGAAGAGTCTGGTGGCCTTGTCTCCCAACCCCCATGCCTCCTCCCAAGAAAAAAACTAGCACAAATTCTTTAATGATGGGAATGCTGATTGCCACTTAAGATAGATTGCATGTTACATATTCCAATCCTTCTCATTTTCCTTAAACATAGATTGTTTTCCAAATTACAATTATTTTCATTTTGTCATTCTTAACCTACCATGTCTCCAGATTCTTGTTTAAGGCCAACATAAAGCTTATTTTAGTAAATTTTACTGTTTTAGAATAGAAAGAATACTAAGGAAAAGATTAGACCACATAAGTGCTTATCAGATCTAATGTGGATTCATTTTCAGTTACTACACTTTGAATCAACTTTCCTCACTTATGTGAGCTCTGAGTTGACACTGCACTCAACGGGGGTGCCTTGAAAATACTTTAGAACTTTAAGTGGTAAATGCCTGAGCATTTTCCCTTTGTTGCTTTTGGTCAGCTGTGTCATCATTTGGGAAATGTCAGGGTGGACGAACAGCCAGTGCTGCTTCATTAGGCCCCTACTGGGTTGTCAGGTGTCCCACCACTGCCACTACCATCAGTAAGAACCAGGGTCTAAGAGGGGACTTGCCTAATGACAGCTTTCTCCATTCATGACCATGTATACTGGTATTAGCCCTTTAAAAATAAAATAAGTGTGTCATACATTCTGAAAAAACTTCTTAGAGACGAGGTGAGGTTGGCTAAGCCCTACAAAGATGGCAACAGAATTTTCTTTTAACTCTTCGTTTTGACTTGTTTTTAAGTCACCTCTTCAGTGTGTCTGTGTAATGTGATTATAATGCTTTATATCTTATCAAGAGTCTTTGATCATATATCAACACTCCGGCTTGAGGGCCTAAATCTTCAGATCCAGGGATTAAGAGAGAGGAAGGGAAGGAGAGAGGGAGGGGGGAAAGATGAAAAAAAGAGGGGGTGCCTGGCTAGGTTGGTCGGTGGAGCATGTGACTCTTGATTTCTGGGTTGTGAGTTTGAGCCCCATGTTGGGTGTAGAAATTACTTTAAAATGAAATCTTTAAAAAAGAGAGGGAGAGAAAGAATATGTGTGTTTTATAGGGAGAATATTCCTTATTTTGAATTATTGGAATCATTAGAGAAAGGGATTCATTGAAATATTTATTATAGGTAAGATGAGTCATTCTGGACATTAAAAAAAAATCAAGGGAAAGGATGGTGGGTCACAATCACAAAAACTTTAATTTAGTGACGCACTGTAGTGGTTTTACAATTACCCTGCCCCTTAGGCCTGCCCTTCCTGCCCAAACTTCTTCCCCTTTAGGAGAAAAACCATTTAGGAAAATAAACTCACGTCCCTCTGAGTATAGCATTGACTTCTATACATACATGTGACATTCAGTTGGAATTTGACCATACAATTTCCAAAGTCTTTTACAAATTTTGAATTTATAAGTGCAGTACAGCTTGTCCTCAAGGGCTGTGGAAAGTAAGATTTAGTATTTTCCATACGTTTCCAGAAATTACTTGGACCTTGAACTAATTCAATGGATTAAAGTTGTGACAGATATTTAGTTAAACTAGAGACCAATTATTTTGAATAAAAACTTAAATATTCAGCCTTTTTTATTACTTTTATTTTCCTGAGGGTCAGGAATAACCAACTGCCAGCTTATAGGGGTCCATGAGGCTGAAACAAGAACATAATAAAATCTGAATAAATGAGTGTTAAATGCTTTATCTGAGGGTGATGTCTGTGCATGCTTGTGTTGTAATGGTGATTCTGATGTCATAATGAATTCATGATTCAGACGGAACCTTTGAAGGATTTAATCAATATAAAGTGCGTATTGCCATTGCTTCTGCTAAGTTTGAAAGAAGTATTCTGTGAAAAATGCTGTAATTCTTTAGTTCTTTTCCGGCTCAAGGTTATCCTTAAGATCTACATCTTTGCTGTTGCTACTGTTCTTTAGGCATATTCAAAACATGAGTGAGATCAAGACTGACGTCGGACGAGCTCGGGCATGGATAAGACTGTCTCTAGAAAAGAAGCTCTTGTCCCAGCATCTCAAGCAGTTGCTCTCCAACCAGCCACTCACCAAGTAGGTGATAGCCTCTTAGACATTTCTGCTTCTGTGACCTGTGTGTCTGCAAAGCAGATTGCATTAGCTGACAAACTGGCTTTTTCAGCATGAATTGTTGATTTCTGTGCACCTGCATTCTTTCTTTCTAACAGGCATGTGTTTTGGACGCTCCATGGTTTGATTTTACCTCAGAGGGCACACCAGACATCACAGCCAAAGGCTAGATTGCTCTGTTCTCAATCAGAAAACTAACTAATCCACACAGGCTGACAGTAACATCCAAAAGACAGGTTGAATCTATGTAAACCATTTATATCATATTATAAAGATCACAACAAAACCTGAAGTAGTGGGAAAAAAAAGTCCACATTAACGGGTTTCTTCTGAGAGTCATGCCAGTGCTTACATTCAGTAGTTTAGAGCCAGGAAAACCAATTGAGTACATGTTAGTTAATTGTTAACTGTTTTGATAGGTTTCCCTTTACTGCATCAAGAAACCTTCTTAGATGAAATACATCATCCATATAAGATACACGGTAGAGTTAATTTGAAGGCTGAGGACATAGTTCTCTAGAGCAAAGGTATGCAAAAAATTCAACAAAGATCTCAAACTTGACAGTGTGGTGGAATCTTATGGTAACAATTCATTCTGTAGTTTTGCATTTGTACACATCAGCATTGGACTACTTACCCCCTAGGGGATCTTAAGATGAGTTTTAATGTCCAAAGAACAGATTTAATAAAGAATGCAAAGTGAATTATAGCCTGTGAACCTGATCCTGTACTCTAAAACTGGTTACTCCCCTTACCCATCCCCTCCCATTATAAATCATTCATGGCCACTGTTGCCAAAGTACAAAGAAGAAAATTATAATGATCATTTAAAATCCTACTACATAAAGGTTGGGCACCTGGGGGTGCCTGGCTGGCTTAATAGGTATAGCATGTGATTCTAGATCTCAGGGTCATGAGTTCAAGCCACATATGTGGCATATGGCATAGAGTTTAAGTTTACTTTACATACATACATACATATACATTATACATGTATAACATGTATACATGTTATACATGTATAATGTATATGTATATGTATTATACATTATATATGTACGTATGTATGTATATATGTATGTTGCGTGCCTGGCTGACTCAGTTGGTAGAGCGTGTGACTCTTGATCTCGGCTCAGGTTATGATCTCACCGTTCCTGAGATCAAGCCCCGTGTAGGGCTCCATGCTGACAGCACAGAGCCTGCTTGGGATTCTCTCTCTGCCCCTCTCCCTCCCTCTATCTTTGTCTCTCTCTCTCTTTCAAAATAAATAAATAAACATTTTCTTTTTTTTTTTTTTAATTTTTTTTTTTAACGTTTATTTATTTTTGAGACAGAGAGAGACAGAGCATGAATGGGGGAGGGTCAGAGAGAGGGAGACACAGAATCTGAAACAGGCTCCAGGCTCTGAGCTGTCAGCACAGAGCCCGACGCGGGGCTCGAACTCATGGACCGTGAGATCATGACCTGAGCCAAAGTCGGCCGCTTAACTGACTGAGCCACCCAGGCGCCCCTAAATAAACATTTTCTACAGTTTAAATAAAAAAAATAAAATTTTAAAAAATTATAAAAAAGAATAAATTCCTACTGCATAAAGGTAAATTTCAAGTATTTCACATGTTTTCTTCTGTACTTCTATGCATGTTCTCTTACTTAAGATTATACTATATGTATTTAATATACCAAAAAAAAAAGAAAAGAAAAATGGAAGACTAAAGAAATGAAGAAGACAAATGACCAGATACTGTGGATGTAAATAAAGACTTACCTTCAAATTCTCGTTCAGTCAATATCGTTCAAAGAGTAAATATTTGAGCATCAGGCTCTATCCTAGGTGCCAGGGACAGTTTTGAACCAAATATTGTTCTTGCCTTCATGAAGCTTATATTTATGTGAGGGAGACACATAATAACATCACATAAATGGTGATCATTATGATGAAAAGTCAAATAGGGCAAGGGGATTAAGAAGGGTTTTGAGGGCTACCTAGGTGGCTCGGTTGGTTAAGTGTCTAACTCTTGATCTCAGGGTTGTGCATTCAGGTCCTTTGTTGAGCTCCACACTGGGTTTGGAGCCTACTTAAAAAATAAAAATTAAAAAAAAAAAAAAGATCATACTATATGTACAATTCAGTATCCTCCTATTTTTGCTTAGCATTTTATAAACATTTCACTATATTGTAAGAGCATAAGCTCTGAAGACTGAATGCCTTTGTTCAAATACTGCCTTTACTGTTCACTATTCTAATGACTTTGGACAAGACACTTAACTTTTTTGTGTCTCTGTTTTCCCCATCTATAAAGTGAGAGTGCTGGTAGACTTACCTCATTGGGGTAGTCATGAGGATTAAATGTATTAATAACTATAAAACACTTGGAAAAGTGCTTAAATGTAAGTGCTTAATAAAAATTATTTACTATTTTTAGTAGTAGTAGTTGTGTTGTTAAAACTCTTCCTAAACTTTATTTTTAATGCTCACATAGCATCCCAATGTATGCATATGCCATAATATATCTTTCCTTTTACAAGTAACGTTTTTTTTAAGTTTACTTATTTCTTTAGAGAGAGAGAGAGCATGTGCACATGCACACACATGCCAGTGGGGGAAGGACAGAAAAAGAGAGGGAGAGAGAATCGCAAGCAGGGTCCTTGGTATCAGTGCGCAGCCGGACAAAGGGCTTGACCTCATGAACCGTGAGATCACGGACTGAGCCACCCAAGTGCCCCTACAAAATAACATTTTAGTGGTCATTCATGAGTAAATCTTTGCCCATATTTCACATTATATTCTTAGGACAGAGTTCTAATAGTAAAATTAATGTGTCAGAGGGTATGACTGGTTTAAAACAATTATTACCAACAAACTACTTGCCTGAAATTTTCAGCCCCATCAACTGTAAGAATGGCTATTCATTGCACCCACACACACACTCCAACCTGGTCAGTACCGGTTAGCCCTTTTAAATCTTTATTAGTTTGATAGACAAAAATGGATTCATGGAGGTTTTTTCCTTTAATTGCTAGTTAAGTTACAAATGTTTCATTAACCATTTGTATGTGCATTTTTGTAAATTGTCTCTTCTTTCCAGGTGAAAGTTTCTACCTATACTGATTAAGTGAAGGTGTTTATTTTTAATGCAAGACATAATGAAAAGCATGAAAACTATACTATTATTTTGTGCTTGTCTTACCCATTCCTAGGAAGCTTTATAAGCGTTATGCTTTTCTACGGTGTGAAGAAGAAAGAGAGCAGTTTCTTTACCATCTTCTTTCCCTCAATGCTGTTGACTACTTCTGCTTCACCAGTGTGTTCACCACTATCAGTAAGTCTGGAGAACTAGCTATTATTATTAGGTGAAGAGTTGCTCAGGTGACAAATGGAATAAGAGTTTATACTTTGAAAAGTGAGATATATGGTAGTTCAGTGAGGTAGACACTGTGGATGAGGTGGGCCCCACCTGTGCTGGAATGAAGGTTGTGCCCCAGCTTCCAGGGGTGCTGTGGGAGGGTGGCCCTCAGCTGTCAGCCCCCATGGGGAGTCCTCACCAGCACAAACTACCCTACCCCCAAGATGATCCCTCCTCGCTGGTCAGCCAACATCCTAGGATGATCATAGGGCTGCCCTGGAAATTACCATGGATCAGCTGAGGACTTCACTGTGACTGCATCACAGCTTAACTTCTCTCTCAGCCCATCCTGCTTTCTTCTTCGGGTGGTAATCCCAGGAGGAACATCCTGCATGCAGATTTCTGACAGTCTGCTTCCCAGGAAGCCCAGTCTACAGTAGGAAATGGGATGGATGTTAAAAAGGAATGTTTTATTAGGGATGTCTGACTGGCTTAGTCAGTGGAGCATGCAACTTTTGATCTCAGAGTGATGAGTTCAAGCCCCATGTAGGATCTAGAGCTTTCTTTAAAAAAAAAAAAAGGAATGTTTTATTAAACAAATGGTCCAGTATCTTACACAAAACACATAAAATTTTAAAAAACCAGCATAGTGTAATAAACATATAGAACTGTGAGCATCATTAAACTTTGATAATTCAGAAAGACTTCAGGACCTTACTGGATGATGTAGGTATATAGAGGGAGGAAATGCTGACTGGAGATGTGTTTCTGATAGAAAGTCGAATTATAGCATTTATTCTGTTCACCATTACTAATTCTTTTTTTTTTAAAAAATATTTTAGAGAGAGAGAGCACAGTGGGGGTAGAAAGGCAGAGGGAGAGAATCTCCATGCTAAGTGTGGAGCCCAGTGTGGGGCTCAGTCTTACAACCCTGGGATCATGACCTGAGCTGAAATCAAGAGTGGTGCGCTCAACCAACTCAGCCACCCAGGCATGCCACCACTGTTTCTAATTCTTATGTGCAGTGGCCCCCCCTTCCCCACTTGGAGAATTTTTACTTTGTGTCAGTTAGGAATTGTGTTTAGCTGCAAGAATCAGAAACTTGGAAAACAGTGCTTTAAGCAAATTGGTAGTTTTATATTGCTTACATAATGAGAAGTTTCAGGATAGTCCACAGTATGTTCACAGACCCAGGGTCTTTGTCCCTCTCTTCCTAGACCGTTCTCAGTGGGTGCTAGCCACCTCATGGTCATAAGATGGCTGTTCTCAGTCCACCTTCTAACAGGAAGAAGGAAGAGTGCCAAGGAGAAAAGGGTAGAATCTGTGCTAGGAAAACAATTTTCCCCCCAAATCCCAATAATTATAACATTTCACTAGCCAAAAACTTACAGGTTTTGGCTTTCTAGTGTCTGATAGAGGCAGACAAGAAAAAATGGAGTTGAAATGGGTATTGAGCCAACCAGTAATAGCTGTCAACTGTCTGTTAGTATCTAAACTTTCAGTTTAGTAAGTTACTGCTAGTATAAGAAGCTAACAAGGTATATACACTTTTAAAAGAGAAGAAATAGCAGAGGTAGTTAGGACTCCTAAGATCCTACTTGTATCTATATATTTCATGTAAGTAACTCTTTGAATTTGAGGAATTAAGATCTTCATGAAAGAAATATTTTTAAGTTTGGGATTCCTGGGTGGCTCAGGTCAGTTAAGCGTCCTACTCTTGGTTTTGGTTCAGGTTATGATCTCACAGTTCGTAGAGGATCTCGCAGGGATCCTGCCCTACATCAGGCTTTGCACTGACAGCACGGAGCCTGCTTGGGTTTCTTTCTCTCTCTCTCTGCCCCTCCCCTGCTAGTGTGCATGTGCACATGCTCCCTTGCATGCTTGCTCTCTCAAACATTTTTAAAAAAGAAATATTTTAAGTTTAATAATATTACTCCTTTGATACTTTATGTAGTCGCTGTTGTGAGTCCGTGGTCTCTGCAGCCACAGAACTGCTGGTCCTAAGTCCCTTTTTTTTTTTTTTTTTTTTTTTTTTTGTACCTTTTCTAATCCTCTCAGTGAAAGGAATGAGAGAAGCCTCTGGCACCTAAAATAAAGTCTTGCACTAACCTCTTCTGCTTTCAGTTTCAAAACTCATTTGATTCTGATGATTACTAAACCATGAAAGTGTGGCCTTTCCTCTGACATTTTCCTTTCCTTCGGCTAAAATAAAAAGACAGAAAGGGAGGTTTTATTTGCCCAACCTAAAGAAAGTCTTCTATATAAAATTAGGGAAATGAACCGTTTATCCCATTCATTTTCCTCATCTAAGAGTGCATTGAACCGTGAGCTCATTCTCTGAGGCTGTATCTGGGCACCTTGTACAATAAATGTGTGTCATCGGGTGTGTAGATCAGTCAAGGAAGGAGGGGTTCTAATACCCCCTCTTATGACTAAATGAGTAGAAATCCCAAGGATGTCAACAAAAATTGATTGTACCTTGCTTAAAAACAAACAACTATGGCTCTGAGGGATAAAAATGTGTTAGTGTGTTTGAGCCATCCCCATTTTTTAAAAGAATGGAGGGAGTGCGTAATGTCTATTTTGAATTGTCCTACCTTGTGTGAGCAAAAGGCAGTGATAGGACAGTGACATCTAGTGGTGTCCCTTTTGAAGAGCCTTCAGAAGGAAGAGGTTTCACACAGATCTCTTTCCACCTCTTGGTTCTTTCCCCCAGGGCTCCTTGCACGGGAGTCACCTTAATTGTGATTTATAGACTTTATGTCCAGAATGGCATTGTTTATTACTCTTGGCTTTGCATGTTGTGCTGTAAAATTGGAATGGGAACATTCTGAAGCATTGTCCAAGAAGATTAGCAACAAAGGGATACAAAGAGACATTCACCCCCTTTTGCATATGAAACCAAATCAGCAACCATGCTCATGTGTACTTGATTTTGGAACAAAATTGAAACATTACAGCAGGGATGCCTGGCTGGCGCAGCCAGTGAGGTACGTGATTCTTGATCTCAGGGTTGTGAGTTTGAGCCCCATGTTGGGTATGGAGACTACTTAAAAATAAAATCTTTCAAAAGACAAACGAAATAAATAAAATATTAAAGCAGTAAAAATTCTATATAGCAGTCAGTTCTGGTGTTAATGCCTGAGATTGTTTTTTATAAATGTAAAGATTATGGGGGCCCCTGGGTGGCTCAGTCGATTAAGCATCTGACTTCGGCTCAGGTCATGATCTTACCATTTGTCGGTTCAAGCCCTGCATTGGCTCACTGCTGTCAGCGCACAGACTGCTTCAGATCCTCTGTCTCCCTCTCTCTCTGCCCCTGCCCTGCTTGTGTTCTCTCTCTCACTCAAAAATAAATAAGCATTTAAAGGAAAAAGGAAAGAAAAGCAAGGTTATATACATCACCACGGTAATACTCTGCATGCCATGCATACCTGGTGACATATATGCCATGGAAGCCCTCACAAGTGTTGGACTTGTGGTTTATAAACTGGACCTCCTATTTCTAGACTGGAAGAGGTGATCTCCTCTTTTTAAGTACTTCTTGATCATAAAGAACAAACTGTGAAAGCCAACAGAGTCCTTAATAAATATTTGTTATAGCATCAGGAGATTTTTTTTGTAATGTTTATTTATTTTTGAGAGAGAGAATGCACCAGTTGGGGAGAGGCACAGAGGAACTGAAGTGGGCTCTGTACTGAGAGCAGAGAGCCCAATGCAGGGCTCGAACTCGTGAACTGTGAGATCATGACCTGAGCTGAAGTCAGATGCTTAACCAACTGAGCCACCTTGCTGCCCCAGTATCATGAGAATTTTATTGTAATTTTTAATTAATTTCAGCATGATTTCTTTCAGTGATTCCCTATAGGTCAGTGATCATCCCCATCAAAAAGCTGAGCAATGCAATCATCACATCGAATCCTTGGATCTGTGTATCAGGGGAGCTAGGAGACACGGGAGTAATGCAGATTCCAAAAAATCTCCTTGAAATGACTTTTGAGGTAAGTTCAGCTAATACCTTTCTTAGCAGAAAATGTCTTACATAGTTCTACACAAGGATTCCAGTTTTGCTTTTTTATTTTTCCTCAAATCAAATAATATAAAGGAGTACTCAAGCATGCAGGATCATTTTTGTGAGTATAAACCTAAAGTTTTAAACACAATAATTTGTTTTGTATTTTTACTGCGATTAATTTTAATTATTAGGCTGTATTTTTCTACTTTCAGTGAAATACTTTTGGACTTTGCAAGGTCCTATTCCATGATTCCCAGTGCCTAGCACAGAACCGGGCAAATAGGGAGCATTCAAGTCCATGCTTTTCCCACAGTGGTTCTCTTCCTGACTGTCAAGTGCTCCCTGCCTGAACCTGGACAAAAGGACAGGAGAGCTGACATGCATGCTTCTGGCTTGTATACCACATGGTGGCATTTATAGATTGATTCTATAAAAATACCTCTCAATATTGTAGTCCATTTTCAGGTCTCACCTGGTGAAGTATTCCCTTATCTCTGAGCCCACATGCAGGTTGATCCTGGCATGCAGGAAGAAGACAAATATGTGCTCTTGTTTCAGGAGGGAAGTAGCACTAACTGACTATCCTCTTCTATTCTTTATATTCCTTATGGAATAGCAGTTTCCACTCCATCATAACACCCCCAAGAACCTGTTTTGGCCCTGTTTATCTAATGGACTCACAGCCAGCCACCTGTATATAAAAGATTAAAACCTTTGTCTTTTCTTTGACTAGCAGGTGTGGAACATAAACTCTATATAAGTCCCATCATTATTGTTTCCAGACACTGTCTCATATCTGTCTCGTTTTCCATCTATCCTGCCACAACTAATTCAGGATGCCATCCTCCCTCACCTGGATTGCTATGATGCCTTCTCTCTCACCTTGATACAAACAAGTGAAGGGCTTTAAGAACTCATAGCTCTGCTGTTCCTAACCATACATAGTCAGTTGGGGGGTCTGTGATATTTTATCAGAGTTTAAAAGTCAATTAATTGACATTTATTTTTACTGTCCTGTTATCATTGCTTTTTTTTTTTTAATGTTTTATTTATTCTTGAGAGAAAGAGAGAGCATGAATGAGGGAGGGGCACAGTGAGAGAAGGAGACACAGAAGCCGAAGCAGACTCCAGGCTCTGAGCTGTCAGCACAGAGCCCGACGTGGGGCTCGAACTCAGGAGCCATGAGATCATGACCTGAGCCAAAGTCTCAACCGACTGAGCCACCCAGGCGCCCCTCATTGCTTTCTTTTGTACTTGTCCACCAAGGGCCAGGAAGGACATTAATTACTATACTTTTTTTATGATAGCTTCAAAGACTTCTAGCAGATGAGGTTTGAAGTCAGTTCTGCCTTAGTATTTATTAGAAACAGAAAAATAGCCATGTCAGTGATTTTTTTATATCTATAGTTTTCCTGACCACACTGTAACTGAATCTAAATATCATCCTTTTGCCACTTCTTTTTTTTTTTTTTTAACTTTTATTTATTTTTGAGAGACAGAGAGAGATAGAGCATGAATGGGGGAGGAGCAGACAGAGAGGAAGACACAGAACTTGAAACAGGCTCCAGGCTCTGAGCTGTCAGGCTCTGAGCTGTCAGCTCAGAGCCCGATGCAGGGCTCGAACCCACGAACTGTGAGATCATGACCTGAGCCGAAGTCAGACACTCAAACGACTGAGCCACCCAGGCGCCCCTACTTTTGCCACTTCTTGAAATTCTTCTCATCCTAAAGGCACAAGTTCTGAGTTCCCCAGCTAGAAATAATTTTTCCTTTTCCAGTGTTTTTCTACTACTTGCTTACATCTCTAGTTTAGCACCTTGCACAGTCCCCTCATTTGATAGTTAATGTCCATATGTCTCCTCTCTCAATAGATGGGATACCTTAGATGTGAATATATTTCTCTAGTGCAAAGCAGAGCCCATTATGCAGGATGGGTCCTCTGTAATTATTAAATTAGATGGGACCAAAGTGCCATCACTGAAGCTAAGAGGTAGCGGCGGTAAGATCAGGCACTGAATAACTTGTGGTCCTGTTCCTACAGTGCCAGAACTTGGGGAAGCTGACCACTGTTCAGATTGGTCACGATAACTCAGGACTGTTAGCCAAATGGCTAGTGGATTGTGTCATGGTCAGAAATGAGATCACAGGACATACTTACAGGTAAGTAAATGTCCTTGGGAGATCAGAACTCTTTGAGATTCTTTAGACAAGAAAAGGTTTAAGAATTGTTTTCTTTCTAAAGCTTTCTCCCTGCCTTCTGAATTTTAGTTTAGTTTTTTGGGTTGTTTGGTTTTGCTTTTGTTTATGGAATACAAAATTGCCCCCCAAAAAAACTTGTAAAAAAATTGATTATGTTTGCTGTTAATGCTTAGTCCACAAGTGTTGGCAAAGAGTGATCTCTAATTTAAAAAAAAAAAAAAAGGTTGAAGTAATTCATTTAGTAAAAAGGAAAGGATCTTTTCAACTCTACTAGTTACAGCTGGCACTCCTCTTTGGAAGTACTCTCCTCTTTTCTCCTATAACTGAACTCCCAAATTAACTTCTAATTTGAAAATATTCTTCTCAGAAGATCTAAACACAGGATTTTAATATAGACTAGGTATGCGAAAATATTGAATCATTTTAATTTGGTTTAGTGCAATAACAATTTATGGCTGTATAAGAGAGAATGTCTTTATTTTTCAGAGATTCATACTGAAGTGTTTTTAGGAATGAAATGTCCTTATATGCACAATGTACTTTAAAATACTTCAACAAAAAAATAGAGGCGCCTGGGTGGCTCAGTCAGTTAAGCATCTGACTTCCACTCAGGTCATGATCTCACATAGAGCCCCGAATCGGGCTCTGCGCTGAAGCTCAGAGGCTGGAGCTTACTTGGGATTCTGTCTCCCTCTCTCTCTCTATGCCTCTCCCCCACTCACACTGTCTCAAAATAAATAAACATTTTTAAATACTTCAACAAAAAATAAAAACAAGCATATGGCCAATCATTAAGTCTAGGTGATAAGAATATGGGTATCTCTTATACTATTCTCTCTACCTTTCTGTGTGTTTGAAATCTTAAAACATAAATTTAAAAAACAACCCATAGGCACTAAAATGATGGGTTTCACCCATGATGCCATTTAAAGAATTCTGATTAAACTAGTAAAGTACTGGTGATTGAGAAGTTGTTTTTCTGACCTACAAGGTTCCCATGTGGACGATGGTTAGGGAAAGGCATTGATGACGGAAGCCTGGAGAGAATCCTTATTGGGGAATTAATGACCTCAGTGGCTGATGAGGATCTGGTAAAGCAGTGTCGGACTCCACCCCAGCAGAAATCCCCCACCTCAGCTCGGAGACTGAGCATCACTTCACTGACAGGAAAAACCACCAGTAAGTACTGTCCTTGTTAAATTTTCAGTGTGCCTCAGGTGTTGCAGGCATCATCTGGGGCCATTTTGCAGGAAACTGTTGCATTAATGAATTGTGGTAAGATTAAAAAGAAGAAAGCTGAAGAAAATTAATTTGGGCGAATGGAACTTAAAAGACGGGAGGGGAGAGAAAAGGGAAAAAATAAGGGAAGAATTAATAAATAATTAAAGGCCTGAAGAATTTAGGTTTAAAAACTGCGTGCTCTGTTCTAATTAAGCTATAGAAATATGAATAAATAATATTTTTACTGAAAATTAAAGGAGGAGTGGCATCTGGCTGGCTCAGTCAGTAGAGTATATGACTCTTGATCTTGGAGTTCAAGCCCTATGTTGGGGGTAGATTGTACTTTGGGAAAAAAAAGGTAGCTGGGGCACCTGGGTAGCTCATTTGGTTAAGCATCTGACTCTTGATCTCATCTCAGGTCTTGATCTCATGGTTGTGAGTTCAGGCTCCAAGTTGGGCTCAAAGCTGAGCATGAAGCCTACTTAAAAAACAAAAAACAAAAAAAAACCCTAAATGAGGAATAAAGATAGCTTATATTACAGTATTCCCAGAGAGCCGTATCTAGCTATCCAGAGCCCGTTGTTCTAAGAGAAAAATATAAAAATTCCTCTCCTTACCCCCATAGTCCTACAGAAATGATAAAATATGTAAAGGAGTGACTTCTATGGACAGGATGCTGTGCTTATATGCCATTTTTAATAGTACCATAAACTTCTAATTTATGCTAATGTGGGCTTTACTAGGCTGAATAATGTCTCCCAAGGGTATTAGATCCTAATCCAGAATCAGTAACGTTACTTTTTTTGAAAAAATCTTTTCAATTATTAAGTTAAGGATCTTGGGATGGGAAGATTATTCTGGATTATCTGAATGGTCCCTAAGTACAGTCACATATAGTCTTATAAGAGGGAGGCAGACAGAAATTAGAAACACACAAGAGAAGACAGTATCGGCAGAGATTGGAGTGATAACAGCCACAAGCAGCTACCAGAAGCTTGAAGACATGAGCATACTCTTCCATAGAGCCTCCAGAGGGAGTGTGGCCCTGCCCTGATTTCTGCCTGGTGATAATTTCTGACTTCTGGACCTCCAGAACTATGACAGAATAGATTTCTGTTGTTTTAAGTCACCAAGTTTGCGATAATCTATTATAGGAGCCACAAAAAAACTAATATAGAGGCAGTATGATTTAATGAAAAATTACGGAAGTTTATCAGTGAAGTGGTTTTATTTTAGCCGTAGACAATAAAACCATAAGTAGAATAACAAGGGTACCTGAGAGATCCTTAGTTTACTTAACAAGGAAGTTTCCCTAGATGTTTTTAGTCCCTATCCATTTATTAGCACATAGTGATATATTAATATTAGAATGATATAGTCTAAAAATCCCCCTTATTCTTTCTCAAATTATTCCCCTGATTCATAATTCCTTGTTGCCTTCAGAAGTAAAATTCACACCACACACCCTGGAAAAACAAAAATTACAAAGACTGATAATACCAAATATTGGTGAGGATGGAGAGCAATGGAATGCTTGGACATTGCTAGTGAGAATGCAAAAGAAAAACAGTTTGGCAGTTTCTTATAAAGACATACATACACTTAGCATACACTTGACACAGAATCCCACTTCTGAATATTTACTGGAGAGAAATGAATACATGTATCTACACTAAGACTTGTATTCAGATGTCCCTGGGAGCTTTATTCGTAATAGCCAAGATGGAAACAACCCCAAAATCCACCAGCTGGGGAATGGATAAGCAGAATGGGCTACATGTATTCAGTGGGGTACTAGTTGGCAATATATAAAAACGAGCAAACTGTTGATACATCTAACAACTGGGTAAAACTCAGAAGCATTATACTAAGTAAGTGAAAGAGAACAGACACAAAAGGCTAGATCCTATACGATTCCATTTATATTAAGTTCTAGAAAAGGCAGTATAATAATGATAGAAAGCAGAACAGCAGTTGCCAGGAGATAAGAGCTGGGGAAGGGGATTGATGGAAAAGGACACAGGGGAACCTTTTGGGTTGATGGAACTTTTCTACGGTATGATTGTGGTGGTTGCATGACTATACATCTGTCAAAGCTCATCAAATAGCACACTTAAAATTGGCAAATTTATTGTATGTAATCTTAAATTGACTTAAAAGACTGAACTTAAAAGATTTCAGTTCAGCCCATCCTAATTATTACAATGTCTAAAACAGTCCCAGTTTTATGGGGTATTACTGTTTTGAGAGGTCTTATCCTCTACTTTTGGTCATATTTTCTTTTCCTTACTCAATAAGTAGAAAATTTTAAATAACCTGAAATTCAGAGATGGGAAACTGGCATTTTCTCACCGTGTGTGCAAGGTGATATTTAGAGAACTAAAAGTTTTAAATCAATTTTAAAATATTACTGAATAGGGGCACCTGGCTGGTTCAGTCATTGTATCATGCAGTTCTGGATCTTGGAGTTGTAAGTTCCAGCCCCATGTTGGGTGTAGAGATTACTAAAAAATAAAATCTTTATGGGCCCCAGGGTGGCTCAGTTGGTTAAGCATTCCTCTCTTGATTTCAGCTGAGATCATGATCTCATGGTTCGTGAGATTGAGCCCTGAGTTAGGCTCTGTGCTGATAGTACAGAGCCTGCTTGGGATTCTCTATCCCTCCCTCTCAAAAAGAAATAAATAAACATTTAAAAAAATAAAATGGGGCACCTGGGTGGTTCAGTTGATCAAGTGTCCCAACTTCAGTTCAGGTCATGATCTCATGGTTGGTGGGTTCAAGCCCTGCATCGGGCTCTGCACTAACAGTGTGGAACATGCTTGGGATTCCCTTTCTCCCTCCCTCTCAGCCCCTCCCTTGCTTGTGAGCTCTCTCTCTCTTTCTCTCTCTCTCTCAAATAAATAAACTTAAAAATAATAAAATAAAATAAAGTCTTTAAAAATAAAATACTATTGATTAGTACAGGGCTATTTTATAATGAATGAAAGTTTTCAAAATTTCATTCATTATAAATGAATGAATCATTTGTTTTTGAATGAATCATTTGTTTTTGAAAAAACAAAATGAATCATTTTGTTTTGATCAGTCAATTAAGCATCCGACTCTTGATATCAGCTAAAGTCACCATTCATTTCAGAGATCACAGTTAATGAGTTTAAGCCCTGCATTGGGCTCTGCACTGATAGTGCAGAATCCAAGCCTACTTGGGATTCTCTCTCCCTCCTTCTCTCTCTGCCCCTCCCCTGCTCATTCTCTTTCTCAAAATAAATAAATAATAAATAAAAATAAAATAAATAAATAATAACTATGTAAAAATAATAAAAAGTATATATGTAATTCATTTATTTTTTAAAAACTTTTCAGAATAGATCTTCATGGTTTTTTTTTAAGTTTATTTTTATTTATTTTGAGAAAGAGAGAGTAGGTGGAGGAGGGGAAGAGAGAGGGAAAGAGAATCCCAAGCAGGCTCTGCACCATCAGCAGAGTCCATTGCGGGGCTTGAACTCAAAGATGTGAGATCATGACGTGAGCTGAAGTCGAGTCAGACACTTAACTAACTGAGCCACCCAGGGCACCCCTAGATTTTTATGTTTAAAAGAGAAAATACTCAGGGTGCCTTGCTGGCTTAGTAAAGTATGTGACTTTTTTTTTTAATGTTTTATTTATTTTTGAGAGAGAGAGTGTGAGTGGGAGAGGGCCAGAGAGAGAGGGAGACACAGAATCTGAAGCAGACTCTGGGCTCTGAGTTGTCAGCACAGAGCCCGATGTGAGACTCAAACCCATGAACCGTCAGATCATGACCTGAACCGAAGTCCAATGCTTAACTTACTGAGCCACCTAGCCACCCCAAGCATGTGACTCTTGATCTCCGGGTTGTGAGTTCAAGCCCCATGTTGGGCATAGAAGTTACTTAAAAATAAAAACAAAATTTTTTTCTTAAAAAGAGAAAATATTCAGAGAAAGGAAAAAAATTAGTAGCAACTGAAGAGGCCACAGTATCAGTCCTTCATTTTAACAATTTCTATGCATTGGTATAGAAAAAACTTACCTGAGGGGGCACCTGGGTGGCTCAGTCAGTTAAGCGTCCAACTTTGGCTCAGGTCATGATCTTGCCGTTTGTGAGTTTGAGCCTTGCATCAGGCTTCCTGCTGTCAGTGCAGACTTCAGATCCTCTGTCTCCCTTTCTCTCTGCCCCTTTCCAGTCTCTCTCTCTCTCAAAAGTAAATAAATAAACTTAAAAAAGAAAGAAAAGAAAAAAACTTACTTGAGTTTTACCTGAAGAATGTTTTATGCAAGAAATCCTCCAGCAGTATGAATTCAAGATTCCTTTTTTTTTGTAAGGTTTACTTATTTATTTTGAGAGAGAAAGAGAGTGCAAGCGGTGGAGGGACAGAGAGAGAGAGAGAGAGAGAGAGAGAGAGAGAGACATAATCCAAAGCAGGCTCCAGGCTCTACTCTGTCAGCACAGAGCCCGATGTGGGGCCCAAACTCATGAACCAAGAGATCATGACCTGAGCTGAAGTCAGCTGCTTAACTGACTCAGCCACCCAGGAACCCAGGAATTCAAAGATTCTTAAACAATAGAATGTGTAGTTTGTCCTTTATGGTGTGATATGTAAACGTAAGAGTTAATCACCACAAGAAAGTACCAAATACTTAAACTTTTCGTTACCTACTTCTATCCCTAGATAAAATGTGTTTAACATCTCTTTTTAACCATTCTTGGGTTTTGGGAGGCAAAGGCGGTTTAGATCCCATTCAGGCAGCCCACCAAGCTCTCCCTTAAAAACAAGACCTGAGCAAGTTTGGGCCGGGAGAATGAAGCAGTACCCAGGTAGACTAAATAGCCAGAAAGGGAAGCTGTTCTGGGCTTTGGGTGCCTCAGTGTACCTGGCATCTTCCCTTTACTTTGAACACAGTAGCAAAAACACAGATTTCAGGTTAGCCATTCAGAGCTTCACAAACCTTGGTCTGTGCCCACTAAGGAACTCAAGAGTTAAATAGGATAAGGGAGTACCTGGAATGATGCCATGGGTCTTTCCACCTCACTCCTCAGATCCAGGAGTTTGCTAGCACTTTGTGACAAGTACCATGCCAGGTTATTTACACCTGCAATATCTCATTCACTTTTCCCAGTGACCCATGAGGTATATGTTTTCCCTATTTTAAATTGAGGAAATTCAAACTCAGAAGTTAGACATTTAACCAAGGTTATAGATTGCAATGGTAAGGTTGGAATTGGAATCTAGGAATCACAATTCCTTTGTGCCAAGATGCCTCCCCTTGGCCAGACTGACCTGAGACAAGTTTCATGGAGCGCCTGACAAGCCATCCTCTGTGGTGAAGCATTTCCTGCATGGGTGGACACAGTTGATATCCCATAGTACTTTGGTGTATTTCCCTTACATGAGAATTCAGCCACTGTTCATTATTTTTTCAGAACCCAATGCTGGACAGATCCAAGAAGGAATTGGGGAAGCTGTAAACAATATTGTGAAGCATTTTCATAAACCTGAAAAAGAGGTATGATCATCTGTCAAACTTAATGTATAGGATTTTAGGGGCACCTGGGTGGCTCAGTCATTGAAGTGTTGCATTTGACTCCTGATCTCAACTCCTGTTTGATCTCTGGGTCATGAGTTTAAGCATTGCATTGGGCTCCACAGTGGGCATGAAGTCTACTTCTACTTAAAAAAAAATTATATATATATATATATGATTTTAAAGCCACTTTTATACATGATACATACAGTAGAGGGTATGTTTTTATTTGTAAGCTTTCTAGTAGCTACAAGAACATACTTCATAGCTACCTTCAACACCCTTTTCTCTAGTGTTTTTCTTTTTTTCTTTATTTGTTTGTTTATGAATGAATGAATGAATGAGTGAGAGGGTGGGGAGGGACAGAAGATCCGAAGCAGGCTCCACACTGACAGCAGAGAGCCTGATGTAGGGCTCGAACTCATGAGCCGAGAGATCATGACCTGAGTGGAAGTCGGACATCCAATTGAGCCACTCAGATGCTCCTCTCTAGTATATTTCTTAAACGTAGGTGCAGCAGATTATTCTTTGGCACTGTGTGTTTTGTTCCACAGAGAGGAAGCCTCACGGTGTTGCTGTGTGGAGAAAATGGCCTGGTTGTGGCACTTGAACAAGTCTTCCACCATGGCTTCAAATCTGCCCGCATCTTTCACAAGAATGTCTTCATCTGGGACTTCATAGGTAAATTAAAACAGGTGTATGTTACTATAAAGGCACTGAGATGTTTCTTAGAAAACTCGAAGACCCAGGAATTTAAGCAAATAAGGGTTAGTGACAAGGGAGTATGTTTTTTAAAAAAAATACAAATTAGCACTCTCTTTGCTTTTCATTCAGTCGACAAATATTATAGTGTCCGTAATATTCCAGACACTCACTGTTCGAGGTGCTCAAGATACACATTGAGGCGGTAGAGTATGCAGCTCCTGATCTCGGGGTTATGAGTTCAGGCCTAGATTGAGTGTGGAGCCTACTTTGAAAAAAAAAGATACACGTTGAGATATAAGTAAACAAAACAAAAATTCCTTTGGTTGGCGAATTTACATTCTGGTGGGGACAGGAACACAGATAAAACACAAAAACATAACAAGTATGCAGTTCAGCTGGTATGTTAGAAAGTGATGGTTGATCTGGGAAAAAAAATAGTAAAGTGAAAGGAAATGGAGTAAAGAGTGCTTTTTTAAGTGGGGTGATTATACACTTTGTGGACCAGGTGATATTTGAGCAAAGACTTTAAGGAAGTGAGGAATTGAGCCATGTGAATATCTGGGAGAAGAGCACTCCAGGCTGAGACCTGCCAGGGCAGAGGCCTCAAGCTGGGAGTGTGCTTGGCCATTGCATGGAGTAGCAAGTGTAGTGTGACTGGGGCAGAGTGAGGGAGACGGAGTAAGAGGATACTGGGGGAGAGGGCTGTGTACTGCCAGAGCCAGGAGCTTCAGGGCCTTCTAGACCTTTGCAAGGACTTGGGTCTTTATCATGATTGAAATAGGAAGTCATCGGAAGGCTTTGAGCTAAGGAATAAATGACATAAAATAACTTCTGTTTTGTTTTAAAAGGATTACTCTAGCTTTATGTTATCCAGTATGATAACCACTACCATAGCTACGTGTGGCTATTTAAATTTATTTAATTTAAATTAGATTTAAAATTCACTTCGTTAGTCACACCTGCCTTACCTAGTAGCTACCAAATGGAACCTTGCAGATACAGAACATTTCATCCATCACAGAAAGTTCTGTTGCAGTGTACCGCTCTAGCTTGTTAAATAAGCTTTGTAATCTTTATTCCGGTATGCAGTTCTTCTAGAATTCCCAGTTTTCTTAAAAGGGTGATTAATCATTTTGTGTCTTGTAAATATAGTCTAGATGAAGTGGTTGGTTTTATCCAACTTAGAGTTTTTAGACAAGGAAAAGAAGGTTAACAGAGCTAGGCCTCCAGGAGTGATTTTTTTTTTCTTTTGGAATGCCCAGAATCTTACTACTCCTGTTTCTAATATATGTATACATATCTCTTCCTCAGATTTCTTGAGTCAGTTCCATTTCAAGGATTTCATTGCAAAATGTCAGCCAGCCACTGTATAACTAGAACAGAGGGCACATCTCGATGGCTACCATGTATTTGCTAGCTGCTCCTAGAAGGTTCCAGTCTTGACCGGGGAGTCCATTTGTTTTTCTTTTTTGCCAGTTTCCATTGCTTGAAGGTATTCTAAAGAGAGTAAACTTTGCACCCTTCTGGAATGCAGTCTAGATTAGAAAATAAACTCCCGGAGCATATCGTTCCACCAGGAAACATGGACCTCTAGAATTCATCATGAAATCAGTGATTAAAGTAATGATTTTGGTTTCCAGACTGGCTCTAATGCAAAGCACCATTAGTGTTTCCAGAATAAACTAAGTGATTAATCTTTCTGTGTATGAAGTATTAATGTGTATTGTGATATGATTCTGACTTCCTTCCCCAGAGAAAGCGGTTGCTTATTTTGAAACCACTGACCAGATTCTAGACAATGAAGACGATGTCCTTATTCAGAAATCATCCTGCAAAACCTTCTGCCACTATGTAAATGCTATTAATACTGCACCCAGGAACATTGGAAAGGACGGCAAATTCCAGATTTTAGTTTGCCTTGGAACACGGTATAAAGCCAGTTCTTGACTTTCCCTATCTTTGTTATGTTTTGAACAAAAGTCCAGGAGGGGCTGCCTCAGATCATGCCCCTTCCAAAGCTCTCCCATGGGCTCTTTCATTGCAATTTTTATTATGAAACTATGTTTATTGGGTACTTGCTGTGTATTGACACCATGCTAAGTACTCATTTAATCCTCCTGTCACTTCCCCACCACAATACATGAAGTAGCACTGTACAGATGTATAAGGTACAGCCGAGTTAACAAAGCTTCCCAGGGTCACACAGCTAGAAAGAAGCAGAGCCAAGATTCATACCCAGTCTCACTTGAGTGCCCAAGCTCTCAACCATTACACTACACTGGCTCCAAAGGTGGGTAGATAGGTAATGGGTAGTTTGGTAAGGAATTTGACACACATACGTATATTTACTGTGTAGGGTTTGTGTTGTGTATCTATAGCACCATGTTGTTGGTTTTTTTCTTTTTTTTTTTTAATTTTTTTTCACCATGTTGTTTTAAATTTAATAACATTGTAGAATTCATATGATATAAATAATTCTTAAGTATATAAAGTCTTCTCTTTGACAGTTTCCTACCCCTTTATTTTTTGAAAATGACGCATAGGAGCTTTACAATCCATTAATTTTTAAACAGCTGTCAGAATTATAAGAAATGAAACATGTAGGCCTTTAGAACAAGATTTTTTTTAAGTTATCTGTGTAATGTTGTTTTGTTTTGTTTTGTTTTTCCTACAGACCTAGAGCCCCAACAGGAGATTTGCAGGCCTAGTTATGACTGCTTTTATCATGAAAGGCATATCGAGGGGCTCCTGGCCACTAGCTCAGTCAGAAGAGCATGTGACTCTTGGTCTCAGGGTCATGAGTTTGAGCCTGAGGTTGGGTGTAGAGATTACTACAAAAAAATAATAAACTTTAAAAAAAACAAAAGGCATATTGAGAAATGCTCAATAAGGATGTCTTAGATATTTAGTGGCAGGTAGCTAATGTCAGAGGTTAATCAGGACACACTGAAGGTTGAGATGTCCTCCTGAAAGAACTGGTTTATAAAACTAAGTTCTATATTTCTTCTTAATAAAAGGGCCCAGTTTCAGCTATGCTTTTAAAATTCCTTTTAAACATGATCCTTATCTCCTTTTATCTCTTTACTTGTTTTGATTTATTAGACCAATGTAACCCCTCTTTTGGTTTGTAAAATCCACTTAATGTTTTTCTTTCCTTTTGTTCCTTGTTACATTGTATAAGTTTTTTTTTTTAATGCTAATCCTGACTATTTAATGCAGTCTTTCTTCCCAAAGGGTCAGCGTACTTTGGCATGCCTTGCCACAGATGTCTGAGTAACACCCCTGTAAAAAAGAGATACAAAATGACTTTCTGCCTCTTTTTTTTTAAGTGTTAAATCAGAATAGAGAATCTCTTTAATGTGGGTAGGTCCTTATGGCCAATTTGCCCAAACTTATTTTCAGTCTCTTGGGTTTTCGCATTAACACTGTATCATTACTGTATCTTTTTAACCAGCAAATTTCCAAAATCTTGAATTTGGTTTCTCCTCTGCTGACCTGAGAACTTGGCTGGATTTTGCTCCATCCAGTCCTACACCTTCCCATTGAAAGTTCTAACGTGTGTTGTTCTGCAGCAAGGTGGGCAGGGCTCAGGACTTCTTTCTCTTTGACTCTGTAGGGATCGCCTGCTCCCACAGTGGATCCCACTCTTAGCCGAATGTCCTGCCATTACCCGAATGTATGAGGAGAGTGCCCTCCTGCGAGACCGCATGACTGTCAACTCTCTCATCCGCATTCTGCAGACCATTCAGGACTTCACCATAGTCTTGGAAGGATCACTCATCAAAGGAGTGGATGTGTAACCCAACTGGCTAGAAGCTCTCAGTCCAGACCCCTTGCTCCTGAACCTTCCCCAACTATGGGGACCGATTTGGACTTGTCTGATAAGGTAGTGAGTCACTGCAGGGGGCAACACACCATATTCCCCAATTTGAACAATCCTCACACTACAGACAAGGCAAAATGCTGTATTGTAGTTCATTTGAACCTGGAATTTAGTATAAAATAGAGTATTTTCATGTGTTAGATGTGTGTAAATATGCTATCTTCTTTAAGAAATTATATTACTCTAATAAGATACTTTTCTTAGATTGAATATTCCTGTGACTTAACATAAGTAGCTTAACCACATTGGGAGTTGGGAGGGAAAGAGTGGTGCTAGCCAGGAAGAAGCCAGTAAACACGTAATTACAGTGCAACCCAGTCGGGCTTTTTTTTTTCCCTCCAGGTATCACAGAGGAACCCAGAATGCATTGTTATGTCGTAGCCATCCATCCTGGTGTGTCTGATCCTTTGTATTGTGAATGTAAACAGCTTTACCTACTGTATGTGATAGTCCTCACTTCTATATTTTAAGTTACACTTGGTTTCATACATTTGAACTGAGTCACTTCTCCAGTCTTTTGGAAAATCTTTTTCCGTGGGCACAAGATAAAGATACAGTTCAAATATTTTAAATACTGGACCCCAGGAGCTTGGCTGAACTGGAAAGAGAACACACAAAGCCCTGAGAAGTATGTTAAATTGTAGGATTATCACTTCTTTACACTTTGGAAAGATTAGCCTAGACTAACTTCATTCTTGGCATTTTTATTCTTGTTATGTGAGGTACTTTGAGGAGATGTGAATTTCAAAGTGTTGGTCTTACAGTTATAAGAACTGCAAACGGCAGTTTGATTCTGCACTTATAATTTGGCCATCTAAGCCCTGCAGCAGTTCTTACCTCAAGGATAATCTCAAACCCTGTCTTTGTTAGGTTCCAGTCACCTCCCCCCCTTCCTGTGCCCATCCCCCTCTCAGGAAATGGAAGGAATGTCTAAGAAGGAGGAGGGCTTGGTGTAGCTTGGAATGTTTTTGTGAAAGTATTTGTTGACCATGATAATGCAAATAACAGAGGGAAAGAGAAAGAATGAACCCTTTCTGGGTGTTTCAGGGCAAGTTTTATGTTCCTTTTCTAAGAAGGGGTAATAAATGTAAAACAACTGGCCCAGAGAAGGTAAAAGCCAGTACAGCATAGACTGACAAAATGGGAGCAGAACCAGAGGCGACAGTTTTGAAAGACAAAACATTGTGAGTACCTTTCCAGTTGGGTATTTTTATAAGGAAGTTAAATAAACGTGGTATTAGCTAGTTACCTTAAGACTTCGTTTATGGTAGGTCCTGTAACCAATTAGGCATTTGCACATTGTTAGCAGTGAAATTGCCCCAGCACTGCGCCGGGTTTTATTCCCAGTTGTGGCTGAGAGGCCAAGCCATGGCCTCTCAGGACCCCCGTACGATCTTGAGGGTCCTGGCCTTTAGCCAACAGTATTGTTTCTCTTCTTTCCTGAAGGAAGAAACTAATGAACAAGTGCCTCACTCCCTTATCAAGCACTGTATTCAGCCAGGCGACCAAGGCACATCCCCTTTTAATATCTAACTTAGTATTTGAGGAGGAACGGGGAGTTGAAGGCCGCATTTAGAGACCCATGAAGGGTTTAAGAACAGGTTTTTGGGTGACTTGGGTAGACTGGAGATTTGTTCGCCTGAGTCTGAAGTGTGTCTGCGTGACAACGCAGCTTTTCCAGGATCATGGAAAGTCTATTATGGGAGAGACGTCCAGAACCCATTTCACACAGGTTCTTGTGTTGCTGTGATCAGAAACCACTGAATGATCAGGGCAGGGTTTTATTCTTATTACCTTCCTCATAAGACCATGCTTCTGGCACACTCCGGGCAGCCGAAGGATGACTTAGGTGAGCAGGCTAGCATTGAGTGACCATTTTACAGATAGGAACACTTGAGGATCGGAGAGGTTAAATACTTACCCCACAGCTGGTCAGTGACAACAGAGTCTAGAACTCATGTTTTTTATTACACCAAGACTGCGTGACACTGAGCTCCAAAGCATTCATATTAAGTCTTTGTACCCCTGGATCTTTATTCATACACCCAAGCAAGTAGGATACAAATATTACTATCCATTTATAATAAGCATTTATAAGGATTAACATTCTTTTTAACAAATGGTTCTAAAGTGGTTGAGAATTACATGTTATAAAAACTGGGAGCAAAATTGGATTTGGGGCCTATGAATAAAACCATTACATTAAAAGTAATACCCAAAAATAAATTATACGTAAAGTTTTATCCCACTCTGTGTGATAGGACCATAACAATGGGAATGACCACTTTCACAAGAAATAGTCACACCAGAACTGACACATCTTCTAGAGTGCTGGGCCCTTTTAATTGGTCACATCAGGAGCCCATATACTTATTCCAGTGATACAGCCAGGACTCCAAATGTGTGGGGACCTCCTTCTGAGCCATCTGAATGGCCTACAGCCCATTCTTTTGAGTATTGCCAGTGATGTTAAGTCTTGACCTTTCATAAGAAATTTAATATTCAGAAACAACAAAAAGTCCTTAGGATCCAAATTGATTAATAAAAAGGATGCTTAAGCAGAGTTTGAGGCCGCAAAGAAATTATTCTAAAGAAATAAGACTTCTCTCTTATGTGGCTTATAACTGTCCCTAAGCCAGTACCAGAATATTTTGAGCAGGACAGTAGCAGAACCTTTAGAATGAATGTACATAACCGACTTTTGGAAGGACCGTACCTATTTAGAGGTATCCTTTTTGCTATATTAATTTTTAAAATCATATTGCTTTATATAATGACACCTCAAAGTTAAAGTAAGTAAAAAATCAACTTTGTAATTTTTTTTTCTTCAGAATAAGTTAAAAGTAATGCCTGGAACCATAATTAGTATTTTCACATAATAATAGCTTAAGAGGAAATTCTTTTAAAACTAAATTGCCAAAAATATTACCTCTTGAAACATCTAATTTCCAAGTGTTTTCCAAATGTCCTGAAACTCCTAATGTCAGCCTTTCTGACAGCGGCATTACACTTGTTGGTATTACGTGTGAGGCCCTACAAGCGGTGCCCTGGTTGGGGCTCACCAATGCCATAGAAACGACTGAGGCTCAGTGTGGAGTAGCATAAAGTGCCATTCCAGTTGGGGTAAAATCGGCCTTATAGAGAACAAAAGCAAGGCTTCCCAAGGCCCCCTCTCCCTCCCCTTTCCCACTGGGAGCAAGAATCTGATATAAGAAACCTAAATCTTGCAAAAGTCTGCAGTTGCCCTCTAAAATTTATTCTAAATGTTGCAGACATTTTTGAATCTTTGTGACCCTGTGATATTTATTTTAACATGCCTTTTTAAAAAACCATTTTAATTAGCTTCTGTCACACTACATGAATGATGAATGATATAGGGGAAATAGTGAATTGCTTGTATCTCCTTTTTTTGGAATAAAGCACTGTTGTATGTAAAGTGAAAGAGAGGTAGAAACTATACGCAACAGTTTGTGTGTAGTATATGTTGATGCCTCTAAGATATTTTGAAACAGGAGGCAACAGATGTGGACCTCAGATCCCCAGGGAAATATTTATTTGACAGCATTGAAAGTGTAGCTCTTACTCGAAATATCTTCTTTCTGCTAAGAATTATGATTTTTCAGTAGATTTTCATTTTGAGTATTGTATTTTCTCTGTGAGGTTTACAGAAGCTATCCTTTTCAACCTGTTGAAGGGACAATCTGAACCTTAGCTATTTATATTTCAGTATTAACATACCTTCATTGAGAATGGAGTCCTGGGCTCCTCTCTACTTTTATAAAATGAATCCTGTTTCCAAGTCATCAGTTTCTTTTGAAGCCCCTGTTTCTTTCCTAAGCATTTGTTACATTACCATTTAGCTTTAAAAAGAGACAGAAACGAATAATAAACTTCTAGGTCCTTTATTCCTATTAAAATACATTTACAAATCTCTTGGATTTCCAACCTGTTTTGAAGAGGGTACTGATGATCAGAGGAATCCAAGAAGAAATGCATTGTCCCAGATCTTCCTGGAGCTGATCATCCTCTCAAGGACAGAATAAAGATTAGCTCCAGAAATGTATCACATTGAGCAGTTGACACGAGAGGGACAAAAATATGTATCAAAAAATTTCTCCTCATCTAAAGGAATCCAGGGCATCCTTGGGTTATGTGGGAGGGAATCATGCTTGATCCAGTTTCCTGAATGAATTCGTGTGTGGCTCCAGTCTGTTCCAAACCTTGTTCACAGTAGAGAGGTATGGTAAGGAGTTCCTGTTGTCAATCAGCTGAGGGTGTTAAACATAGAAAAATCCTTCTATGTTACACATAGAAAAATCCTTCTATGTTACACTTGAGCCGTGTGTAAATGTAGCGTGTGTATCTTTTTTTAAAAAATGAACATTTCTGCATTTAAATTATATTGTGTTTCTTTGTATTGTTAACAATGCATCAGAACTGGATTTTTTTTTTCTCATCTGAACATAATAGAAAATTTAAAGAGTATTGTGATATCAAGCACTTTAACATACATATCAGAGAAACTGACGTGGGTTTTTCAGGTTTTGGAGTACATTTAAATATGACTTTTCATGCTTTGTTCTTTACAAATAAAACTGTGGGGTTGATACTTTGTTTTGCTTTGTTATTACAGAATCTTAATACTGAGTGGCAAGTGATTTCAGAAAGTAGAGGGATAAACCAAAACCATTAAGTAAGTAGTAAAAATACTCCTGCTGGGCAACTGGTTATCCAGAAGAGGTTTAAAAAACAATTTTTTTTAAGGTTCAAGAAAACCATACAGAAAAATCCGTTCTTGGCCTAAAAGCCTAAACGGAAAAGGAGAAACAAAATCTTTAGAGGAAAATACAGAATGCATTTATGAACTTAGGAAAGGGAAGTATTCTTAAGACACTCAAAAATAACAGAAGGCAAGGTTTCATTGACTACCCATTGTAAGCATTACTTAAGTCATTGCTTTAAGATACGGGCATACAGCATTTTATTTATTTTTTAAATTATTTATTTTTTTGCCTTATAGCATTTTTAAAAATTTTAATGTTTATTTTTGAGAGCGAGAGACAGAGAATGATTGGGGGAGGGGCAGAGAGAGGGAGACACAGAATCTGAAGCAGGCTCCAGGCTCCAAGCCATCAGCACAGAGCCCGATGTGGGACTCAAACTCATGAACCTTGAGATCATGACCTGAGCTGAAGTTGGACACTTAACTGACTGAGCCACACAGGCGCCCATGCATATAGCATTTTAAACATACATACACATCAAATTCCTGCTGTTACGGGATTTATATTCTCTTTTTTTTTTTTTTTTTTTTGAATTTGTTTTCTAATGAAGGAGTTAAATAGTGAACAGGAGAAGTAATACACATTATACTTAGATAACAATAACAAGGAAGAGAGACTGAAAGTATGATTGGGCCACTTGGAGAAGGACTGCAATTATAAATGGGTTAGCTAGAGAAGGCCTCACTGCAAATGGAGATGCCCTTAACTGGCATTAGAAAACGTGTAGGAGAAAACAAGGCTGCAGGATCAACATCAAGAGCTTACTTTTGGAGTGCCTATGCAGCTCAGACAGTGAAGTGTCTGACTTCGGCTCAGGTCACGATCTCATGGTTCATGAGTTTAAGCCCAGCATCAGGCTCTCTGCTGTCAGTGCAGAACCTGCTTCAGATCCTCTGTCCTCCTCTCTCTCTGCCCCTTCCTTCCCTGTTACTGCACTCTCTCTCTCTCAAAAATAAATAAACACTGAAAAAAAAATTACTTTTGAACCTAACTTTGGAATGCCTATTAGACACCCAAGTAGAGAAGCTTAGTAGGCACGTGCATGAATAGATTAGGAGTTCAGGGGAGAACAAGGATATATTTGTCAGGATCTAATCAAGAGACAGAAACCATAAGCTATTTGAAGAGGGATGGATTTTTTTTTTTTTTTTAAGTAAAATCCATGCCCAACATGGGGCTTGAACTCATGACCCCAAGATCAAGAGTTGAATGCTGTACCAACTGAGCCAGCCCGTCACCCTGAAGAAGGGGGGGGTTGAATGTAAAAAACTATGTATGAGAGTTCTCTAGAGAAAAAGAACCAAGAAGTCATGTGTTTGTGTGTGTGTGTGTATGTATATGTGTGTATGTATATATACACACACACACACACACACACATATACATACATATATATATATGTATGTCTACACACACACACACACACACACAGATTTATTTTAAGGAATTGGCTAATGCAATTTTAGAGACTTGATAAATCCAAAATCTACAGGGTAGGCTGGTAGGCTGGAGAGCCAGAGAAGCGTTGTAGTTCAAGTCCAAAGGCAATCTGCTGACAGAATTCTTTCTTGCTCAGAGGAGGTCACTCTGTGTTCTGTTCAGGCCTTCAACTGATTTGATGAAGCCTACCCACATTATGGAGGATAATCTGCATTACTTGAAGGCTACCAATGTAAATATTAATCTTGTCCAAAGCACATTTTCACAGAAATATTCAGAATGTTTGATTAAATGTTTGATTAATTAACCATCATAAACTGTAACAAGAAATTAGAATAATAGAGGATTTATTTACTAAGCAACAAAAAGAACTCTTAATACAAGAATAGCAAAAATAAATAAACAATAGCATCTATAGGAAGCAGCCACTAACCATAGGCTTAAAATGCCCTTTCCCTCAGGCTGACAGCCAAATTTTGTTAGAAAGGGTAACACCAAGATCCACTAGGTGTCAAAGAAGTTTACTCAGTTGATGCACCAGTGGCACTTGGGAATCTGCCCTCAGGTACCAAGGAAGCATCCATAGGGAGATGCCATATCCCAGAAGCTGCTGGGAAGCCACTGAAGGTGGCGCCAGGGAAGCCATCCATGGACAGGTGCTATACCAGTAAAACTCAGTGCAGAGCACCCAAGGGAATGCCACACGAGGTGAGCTGCTGAGTAGGAGGTGAGCCAGGAGCTTCCCACTCCAGAAGCTTGCAGAGGGGAGCACAGCAGAAACAGGAAGTGAAACTCCCTCCTCCAGTGCATCTCCAGTGCCATTTTTTTTTTTTTTTTTTTTTTTTTTTTTTTAATGTTCATTTGAGAGAGAGTGAGTGAACAGGGGAGGGGCAGAGAGAGAGGGAGACACACAATCTAAAGTGGACTCCAGGCTCTGGGCTGTCAGCACAGAGCCCAACATGGGTCGAGCTCACAAATCGCGAGATCATGACCTGCACTAGAGTCTGACACTGAACCGACTGAGTCACCCAGGCGGCCTCTCTCCAGTGCATTCTACTGACAAAGGTTAACATTGTGCCAGCTGGCAAAGGAAAAATGTTTACAGAAGGGTCTAGCTTCATTGTCACAGAACAGGCAATAAAGGGTAGATTTGGAGCTGAGAGGCAATAACTGATAACTGCCCCAGGTCCTTATATTCAGTTGTGGAGGAAACAAAGGAGGGGAGTAGGAAAATGCAGGAGGAAAAGAGACAATAGAGCAACGTCTCCAAACTTTATGGTGCAATGATTTAGAGCAGAAATTGTCTGCCATGTCCATTTTAACTTGGTCCACATGTATCTGTATGATTTACATCACTACCCTTTAAAATATTGACTTTAATTTAAAATATATGTGTGTGTATATATATATTAAAAATATATAATACATATTTTATATATATTATATGTATATTATATATATATAATATATATATATAAAACTTCAGTTAAAAAGGGTAGGAGGCTTTTGCAGTTTAAAGGAAAGAAGACCACAGGGGTAGCAATGAAGGTGATGGAAAGTGTTGGGTACTTGGTGTATTTTGAAACTAAAGGCAGAGAATTTCCTGCTGGATTGTGGGGGATGAGCAAAAGAAAAGTCTAGAATAACTCTAAGCATTTTGGCCTGAACAACTGGAAGGATGAAGCTAGAAATTCTGTTAAGTAAGGATGTGGGGAGAACGGGCTTTGGGGAAAGATCAGAAGTTCAAGTTTGGACATGTTAAATTTCAAAAATTGATTAGATATCCATGGAAATGATGAACAGGAAATTGAATGTCTGAGTCTGGATTTTGTGAGCAGTTGGATTTCAGATACAAGTTTGGGAGTTGCCAACATACATAGATGGAATTTAATCTCTTAAAACTGGATGAGAATAAAAAGGGAGTGAGTTATTAAATCATCTCCCAAAACATTCACTTTAATTCCATGATAGGCATATGGCATGATTTATCATGTGACATTTAGGTTTACCTCCCAAGTTTTCACTATTCTGTAAAATGCTATGATATAAAACATGTACATAGCTCCCAGTGTTTCACTATTCTGAATACCATAATGAACAAAATTCCTTGCTTTGTGAGAAACTACCATTTTTGTAGGTCAAAGGCAAATGTTAACAACTGTATATGATTCAACCTAATATTTGTGATGATAATTCTTTTGGTTCTTTATCTTGACATGTTATAATTTGATTAAAATAGATACTGTAACCTAGATGGAGCAATTAATCTCTGGGCTGCAAAGCCTAAAAATAAATCACTCTAGTTAGAGCTAGCATGTGGGGCCAGATGTTTCCTAAAACTCCCATAACATAATCCTGAGGTCTGTCATTTACCTACCCATACCTTGTGTTCTTAAACGACCTCAAAACTTCTGGATTTCTCACTGACATCCTATTCAAAAACAGCAGAGCTTCCAAATACATGAAATACAAACTGATGGAATCAATGAGAAAGAGACAAAGTCTCAAGTATAGTAGGAAAAGCACTTTTCTCAATTATTGAAAGTGCGTATAGATAGGAAATCAGTAGAGACATAGAGAACTTGGATAATACCATCAACCAACTTGACCAAATTGATATTTATAGAATATTTTCACGAATGGCAAGATACAAATTCTTTCCAACAACACAAAGAACATTTACCAAGATTGACAATCTTTGGGGCCACAAAATAAGTATCAATAAATTTAAAAAGATACAAGTCATGTAAAGTATGTTCTCTAGCCACATGGGTCAAAAAATGAATCAAAGTGAAAGCAAAAAGAGCATCTAAAGCAGCTCTTAAAGACAAATTGCTAGCACTGAATACCTACCCTACAAAAAGGTTTTCTATGCTACATATGTAACATGTTACTAAGTTCCATCTAACATATATGAGTTTAAAAACAAAAAAAATTAAAAACTAACAAACGAGACAAAGTAAAGATTAGAGCAAAATCAATAAAACAAAACAGAAAAAGAAAAATCAATGAAACCAGAAGGTAATTTTTTTTTTTTTTTTTTTTTTGAGAGGGAGAGGACGCAAGTGAGTGAGGGGTAGAGAGAGAATCTCAGGAGTGGCAGAGGGATGCAGAGGGGTCAGGGGCAGAGAGAGAAGCAGGGCTCATCCAAAGCAGGGCATGACCTGAGCCAAAGTCAGATGCTTAACCACTGAGTTACCCAGGCACCCCAGAAGGTAATTCTTTGAGAAATCAATAAAATTGTTAAACCTACAGCCAGATTGTTTAGAGAAAAAAGAAGAAACACACAAATTGCCAATATCAAGAATGACAGAGTTGACATAAAAATAGATTCTACACATACTGAAAGGATAATAAGGAAGGACAATGGATAAAGAAGATGTGGCATGTATCTACAATGGAATACTACTTAGCCATCAAAAAGAATGAAATCTTGCCATTTGCAACAACATCAATGTAGCTACAGTGAATTATGCTTAGCGAAATAAGTCAGAGAAAGTCAAATACCATATGATTTCACTCATATGGAATTTAAGAAACAAAACAGATGAACATATGGGAAAAGGAAAAAAAAGGGACGGAAACCATAAGAGACCCTTAACCATAGAGAACAAACTGAGGGTTGATGGAGGGAGGTGGGGGGTGGGGGATGGGCTAGATGGGTGATGGGTATTGAGCGTGCTTGTTATGAGCACTGGGTTTTATATGTAAGTGATGAATCACTGAATTCTGTTCCTGAAACCAGTATTACATTACATGTTAACTAACTAGAATTTAAATAAAAATTTGGAAAAAAAAAGAAACAACTATTAATAACGAAGAAAGAAAGAAAGAAAGAAAGAAAGAAAGAAAGAAAGAAAGAAAGAAAGAAAGAAAGAAAGAAAGAAAGAAAAGAAAAGAAAGAAAGAAAGAAAGTAAAGGGGAATAATATGAACAACTTTTTAAAAAAGTTTTATTTTGAAAAAGAAAGTTCAGAAGGTTGCAGGACACAAAGTTAAATGTACAAAAATCGGTTGTACTTCTATATGCAATAGCATTATAAACCTGAAATACTTAGGAATAAATTTGACCAAAAAATGTGCAGGATCTGCTCACTGAAAACTACTTAAGGAAATTAAAGAGGCCCTAAATAGATACAGGAGTGCTGATGCATAGGGCACATGTACCCCAATGTTTATAGCAGCACTTTCAACAATAGCTAAATTATGGAAAGAGCCTAAATGTCCCTCAACTGATGAATGGATAAAGAAGATGTGGATTACATATACAATGGAATACCAGTTGGCAATGAGAAAGAATGAAATCTGGCCATTTGCAGCAACATGGATGGAACTGGAGGGTATTATGCTAAGTGAAATAAGTCAGGCAGAGAAAGACAAATACCATGTTTTCACCCATATGTGGATCCTGAGAAACTTAACAGAAGACCATGGGGGAGGACGAGGGGGGAAAAAGTTACAGAGAGGGAAGGAGGTAAACTATAAGAGACTCTTAAGGACTGTGAACAAACTGAGGGTTGGTGGAGGGGTGGGGGAGAGGGGAAAGTGGGTGATGGGCATTAAGGAGGGCACTTGTTGGGATGAGCACTGGGTGTTGCACAGAAACCAATTTGACAATAAATTATATTTAATAAAAAATAAAAATAAAATAAAGAGGCCCTAAATACATGGAGAGATATGGTGTGTTCATAGAATAGTCAATATTATTTAGAAGTCAATTTAGGGGCGCCTGGGTGGCTCAGTCGGTTAAGCGGCCGACTTCAGCTCAGGTCATGATCTCGCGGTCCGTGAGTTCAAGCCCCGCATCAGGCTCTGTGCTGACAGCTCGGAGCCTGGAGCCTGTTTCAGATTCTGTGTCTCCCTCTCTCTGACCCTCCCCTGTTCATGCTCTGTCTCTCCCTGTCTCAGAAATAAATAAAAAAAAAAAAAGTTTAAAAAAATTAAAAAAAAAAAGAGTCAGTTGTCCCCAAATTGACCTATAGAGTCAAAGCAATCCCATCCCAAATCCTAATAATCTTTTTTGTAGAAATTAACAAACCAATTCTAAAATTTATAATGAAAACAAAGGACCTAGAAGAGTCTAAATAACTTTGAGAAAAAGAGACAAACTTGGAAGACTTCTACTAACCTATTTCAGCACTTATAATAAAGCTACAGTAATTTAGTGTGAGAAAAATTGAGGTAAATCTAGACAAATAGATCAATTAAACAGAATAGAAATGGTGGTAATAGACCCAGACATATATGGTCAATGCTTCAAAGAAGTTTCAAGAGCAATTAAGTGGCAAAAAGAATAGCCTTTGCAGTGACTGTTCACAGGCAAAAGAAATGAAGTTTCAATCCACGCCTTATACCATACATAAAAATTAACTCAAAATGCATCATAGATACAAATGTAAATCCTAAAATTGTTAAACTTAAAAAGAAAACAAAGGTAAATGGCTTTGGATGAGGCAAAGATTTCTTAGACATACCAACAAAAGATACGGTCCATAAAAGAAAAAGCTGATAAACTGGACTTAATAAAAATTAAGAATGCATGTTTTTTTTTTTCTAGTTTGAGATATTTATTGATCAGTGTAAACTCCAACACAGTACATCAACATGATTTTGAGCATTTACAGGGGAAATGGTTCCTGGTTAAGTAGAAAATTATACGAATGACTTCCAGAAAACCTTCATTCTAAGCAGCTTTATAGTCAAACATTTCATTTAGAAGTCTGAGTCCTCTTTCTTCAGTTTGCTATAATCTATAATTACCGAGTAATTATAGATTACTCATTGATCATTGCATTGATCATTAGGACACACTTTATTCTGGATTCTGGGTTACTCTCTTCATCCCAATGGATTGAACAATGCCAGACACGAGACATACACTGCTGCTCCAGTACCTCCAGCTCCAATAAATATGAAAAGAGAAATCAAGCTTGAAGGCTTCTTGGCCTAACCAAGGATCTAGGGGAGCAGATCTTGTGGCAAAGGCCTCTGGTCTGAAAGGAGAGGACACTAAAGCCAGGCCCTAACTAAGTAGTCTCTGCCCAAAGGTACACTCTTTGAAATATACTATTTGGAGAATGCAAAGTTAAGCCACAGACTGGGAGAAAATATTAGCAAATCACAAATCTGATAAAGAATTTGTACTCTGAGTGTGTGTCTGTGTGTGTGTACATGCATATATACATACTTATATGTATGTATATATACATACACCTTCAAAATGTAATAAGATAAACAGCCCAACAACAAAAAGGAGCAAATAACTTGAATGGCCACTTTCACAAAGAAGATATATGGATATCAAAGAGCCCACAAAAATGGCTCACCACCATTAGTTATTTCAGAAATGCAAATTAAGAGACTCCTGGGTAGCTGAGGTGGCTAAGCATCTGACTCTTGATCTCATCTCAGGTCTTGATCTTAGGGTAATGAGTTCAAGCCCCACATTGGGCTCCATGCATGAAGCCAAGAAGGAAGGAAGGAAGGAAAGAAAGATTAAAATGAGATCCTACTACACACCTCGAAGAATGGCTAAATTTGAAAGGACTGATTACAGCAAATGTTGGTGAAGATATACAAAGCAACTAGAAATCTCATATATGGCTACTAGGAATATAAAATGGGACCACCACTTTGGAAAACAGCTTAGCAGTTTCTTAAGTCTGACATACACCTATCATATGATCAAGCCATTCTATTCCTAGGTAATTAATTACCAAAGAGAAGTAAAAACATGTATCTAGACAAATACTTGTACGTGAATGTTCATCACAGTTTTATTTGTAATAGTCAAAAACTGGTATCAACCCAGCTATTACCAACAGATGAGTGGATAAACAATTTGTGGTATATCCACACAACGAAATACTACTAGTAATAAAAAGAAATAAACTACTGATACACGCAACAACATGGATGAATCTCAAAATAATTATTCTGAGTTAAAAAGGGCAAAAATGAATACATACTATAGGATTACACTTGCATAAGATTAAACAAAAAATGTAAAGAATCTGCAGTGACAGAAGACAAATGGGTTGTTGCTTGGAGACAGGGTCCACTGAGTAGATGGGATGATAAAGAGGCACAAGGAAACTTTGGAAGGACAGACATATTCATCATCTGGATTGTGGTGATAGTTTCACAGGCATATACATGTGTCAAAACTTACCAAAATTGCACACTTTCAGTATGTGAAATTTGTTGACTGTCAATGATAGCTCAATAAAGTTTTTAAAAATCTATTTGAAAAGGTGAGAATACGTACATCATAACTAAAACGGAAAAAAAAAAAACAGGAGGGGGGAGCCCAATAACGATGTGCCCATCATTCCCTTCTACCTCATTGAATGGGCTTCTTAGTACATCACTTGGTTACCCACAAGCACTTTGGACATCTTAAGACGTTGTACACTCTGCCAAACATTGGAAGCAGGTCGGGTAAATCTGGACAAACCCAACAAGTGCCTAGAAGAAACACACATGACTGCAGTCACATGACACACTCCTTCAAAGAAGCCCAACTGGCATTTTAGCTTCTAGGTTTCCACAAGGCATATTCTTACGATTCTTTTTTTTTTTTTTAATTATTTTTAACGTTTATTTATTTTTGAGACAGAGAGAGACAGAGCATGAACGGGGAAGGGTCAGAGAGAGGGAGACACAGAATCTGAAACAGACTCCAGGCTCTGAGCTGTCAGCACAGAGCCCGACGCGGGGCTCGAACTCACGGACCGCGAGATCATGACCTGAGCCGAAGTTGGTCGCCCAACAGACTGAGCCACCCAGGCGCCCCTTATTACGATTCTTTTAAGGCCCCTCCTCAAATCCTTGCCTGGCCGTGTCCATCAAACCTGAAGTATTTTATCACAATCCCCAACCACCACTGAAAAACCCTCCTTACACCAGTCTTCCAACCCCAGTAAAAATCCAGACTTTGCCCTTTTGCCCTCTGACACGCTGCTAAGGCTACTCAAAGTAATACTCTTCCTCACTGTGCAAGCAATAAATGGACTGTTTTACTGACAATTCAGGAAAATATGATCATTCATATTTTCTCTTCTGAATTATTATAGTAATCTTTGCCCATTTCTTCATTTTGAATGTATATTTTGGTTTTGATTTGCAGTTTGAAAACTTTAAATCTTTTCTTTGCACTACTTGATGTAAATATTTTCTCGCTTTCCTCTTATTTACTTTTGTTTAAAGTCATCATAAAAACAAAAAACTTTTGGTGCTGTACAGCCTGGGTTCAAATCTCTCCTGCTACTAGCTGAGGACCCTATGTATCAGGTAACTCTCTGTGAACCCAGATTCCTCATCTGCCTCCCACGGAAATTAAGATCCATGAAAGAAGGCATTTTCCAGTTTTGTTAACAGTTGTACCATCCATTCTAGGAACAGTGCCTGATACATATAATAAATGCTGGAAAAATATTTGCTAAACGAATGAATCTATAAAGCCAGAACAATCTTATTTACCTCATGCGGTTGTTGTTAAGAATCGATTAATCCTCATAAATTTTAGTCTAGAACAGTGCCTGGCACACACTAGGAGCGCAAGAAATGTCAGCTTCCTCTCCCGTCACCCAAATCCTACCTCTCAGAGAAGTTTTACCTGAAAGTCTCCCCTCCCACCCCCACCTCCCCTCAGTTAAGTCTTTCCCTTTCCTGCTCCCACTCCTCCCACAGGATTTGCACCATTGTTCTCCTTCAGTGTGGCTCACGTGTGACCAGAAGTTCTTAACCTTTGGGCAGCTGTGAGCCCCTCTGAGAATCCAAGGAAAGTTATGAACACTCTCCCCAGAAAAACGCACCTATGCACACACAACACAGACTTTTCCGTACAATTTCAGGGAGCTCACAGAATCCTGCCACTAAACTGCCATTTTAGATTCCTTAATTAAGTGGATATTAACGTCAAAGACTCCTTATTGCTTCCGAGCAGCAAACCTCAACAGGTCACAGGAAATTCCCAGCGCTGATCTTTAGTGCAAGGGTCAGAGTCTAAACCCGGCGTCCCGACCGCAGCTCCTCTGAGATGCAAATTGCCCTCCGCCCTTCGGGCCCAGGGCGCCTATTGTTCTTCCCCGCCGCATTTCAGAGCCGACCCCTCACCCTGGCGGGGGGAAGGGCGCTGCAGGGGAGAAAGGGAGTTTCTAAATGGAAGCAGAGGGCTCTGGTAGGTTCTAAGATCACTTGTAAACTGTGGCAACCCTGCTCGTGACTTAGTTCTCTCAGGCTCCCAGTCGGTAAGCAACAAGCCCTAACTACCATTACGACCCCTGTTCCTTGTCTTCTGTAACTGGAACGAGGGATAAAACGGGAGGCTGTCCCACTGCTCTTTCAGGAAGAAAGACTGTCCTGTCCTGTAACGAGGTGAAGCGCTCAGGCCCAGGGGCTAGCCACGTGACTTCGTATAACTCTTGTAACCGTCCGAAGCCTGTTTTGCCTTAGGAAGTATGGGAGTAGCAGCACAGACCTCATACTTTCCCTGCGCGAAGGAGAGGTGACCAAATCGCCTACACAATGTGTTGCACCTAGAAGCGCCGGTGATTGTTAGCGGTTAGGTGTTAATATTAAGGAGCAACTCAGGCCAAGGACGCCGCGGGGCTGGCGTCGCTGCGGGGGGTGGAAAGCTGAGCGCGGGGGAGCTCTGAGCTTGCGGCCCCCACCCCACGCCCCGAAGCCCGGCTGTGTGCGGACGCCTTCACCCTCCAGTCTAGGTGGTCCATGGCTTCTTTGTGTTCTAGAGCTCTCCATGACAAACGCAGACACCCTGGAGGGCTCCACCGCCTTCCCTCCCTCCAGCGCGGGTTAGGACTCCCCCACCCACGAATGGCTCCGTTCCCGGGCCAAAAATCAGTAGACCCAGACAACCTGAAGGGTTGGTTCGGCCTTTTCTTTCATTCTTCTGATTAGAAACAGTCCCAGAGGCGACGCGATTTGCCCGAAGTCTGCAACTTCCTGGAACTGGAAACCAATCGGAAGACTTCCGCGTCGCGGCTCTTTCCGCCGTGATCAGGTTACCCAGCGCCTCGGGACCTGCTTTTGAAAAGGAGAGGTCGACCTGGGAGAGCCGCTGAACGAGATACTCTTCGGAATCGGTAACTGCTTATGGCAGGCGGTGAGAGAGTGGGGGTGATACAGTGTGGAACCTGCGTCCCCCCAAAACATAATGTCAACAATTTCAAATTGCTTTCCGAGGTCCCGAATTTTAGGGGGTGCATATTCCAGGGGGGGCCTGGGAGCTTACCTGTTTTGTTTACCCGCCCAAGTGCCTAATGCAGAGAAGTTACCTAATAAATATTTGCCGAGCGGATGACTGCACAGCCGAATGAGCCCCGTTCCATCATAGGGATGTAGGAGGATTTGCGGAGCCAAGCCCCACCTGGGAGGCACCTAAGTCCTTGCCAGTTTTTCTCAATTATGGCTCTGCAACGAATATCCTCTGTGCATAAATCCTTGACTGCATCTCTTGATTATTTCCTCAGGATATTTTCCTCGAAGTGGGATTACTGGGTTGAAGGGTATGCACATATGTAAGGCTCTTGATTCAGAGTCCCTCCAGCCGCGCCAGAATGAGTGAGTCAGCTTCCCAGCAAGCTGGCCAAAACTCGGTATCATCGGCCTTCGTTTTTATTTCTGTCTCTCTTTTTTCTTTGCCATCTTGATAAGATAAAAATGATATCCCATTTTATTTGCATTTCTTTGTGGACTAATTAGGTGGAGATTGGACTGACTTTAAAGAAATATTCTTAAGGAGCACCGAGAAATCCTGTGTGGAAAAGGAGACCGTGACACCAGGCACATTCTGCCCAGTGAGGTGAAACCAAAGGGCTCCAATGGTCTGGTGTGATTTGACCAGAAGATGTAAACACATTTGAGCCTTGCTCCAGAGGCTTCCCCTGAGCAAGGGAGGGGAAGCTGTGACTTACTAGCTTCCCTATGTTTGTTATTTTTTGTTATTTTCATTTCCTGATGAGGAGTAAATGTTATAAAACAAATGAAAACCCTGTGTAATTATCTTTAAGGACAGCAAGAAAAAGTAGAAGTGGGAAAACTAGTTCACTTTAACGTCAAGGGAAAGGGGGAGGGGGGAGGGGTGAAGTTTGAAGCCTGTTTCCAGGCGGTGGGAGGGAAGTCCCTGAAGATGGGGCTGGCAGTGGGGCGGGGAGGGAGTGAGCAAGAGGCTTCCCAGGGCTCTGGAGACTTCCTTCTGGAAAGACTGCTATGTGTTTGTAGCGCTTATGAGGCCTGTGGTCCCTGGGGACCTGGAAAGGGCGTTTAATGGACTTTTGAGGATCAAAGTTAGATTGCCAGGGACAAAGGAAGGTTGTGAGGAAATGGAGGCCACTGCATCTCCGGCCGCGCTCCGGGAATGGGGAGAAGGTACCTGTGGCATTTTCCCCGGACAACGGGAGATGGTGGTCCCTAGAGCTTTTGTGGGCTGTGAAACGGTGGGCGCTTCTCCCCCAGTCTGAGCCGCTCCCCAGCTCTTACGATATCCGCTAGGTTCTTTTATAAACCACACCCGAGAGGATAACTGATTTGCCAATGTTTACAAGCAGTTTTATTTACTAATCTAGCTCTCATTTACTGTCAACTAAATTTATAGTCCTAATTACAGTCCTCAGCATTTTCCTGATAATAAACATACAGGATGTGTTTTATGTTTGTTTGTTTGTTTGTTTGTTTGTTTTTAACTGTGGGGGAGTTTATTTTCTTGATTACTTTAAATTTCCTATTAAAGTCTTAAATTTAACCATCAGCGGGGCGCCTGGGTGGCGCAGTCGGTTAAGCGTCCGACTTCAGCCAGGTCACGATCTCGCGGTCCGTGAGTTCGAGCCCCGCGTCAGGCTCTGGGCTGATGGCTCGGAGCCTGGAGCCTGTTTCCGACTCTGTGTCTCCCTCTCTCTCTGCCCCTCCCCTGTTCATGCTCTGTCTCTCTCTGTCCCAGAAATAAATAAAAAAAAAACGTTGAAAAAAAAAAATTAAAAAAAAAAAAAAAATTTAACCATCAGCTTCTCACAGCAATCTATGAACTTTTCTGCCACTTTAATTCTTCTAAAAGGGCTCAAGCCAAATGCGAACCAGGGGTTCTTAGAGGTTTCAGTGAATGATTTCAAAGCCTTGTCACACTTCAAAATCACTTGGCGGCTTTCAAAAAATTAGTTTTCCCTCCCTCTTGGGAGACTAATTTTTGTAGGGCTGGGACATACTCAGAAACTAATATTTTTGAAAAACCTCCTCAGTGATTCTTAAGTTGCTGCTATAAAAGCCAGTTTTGGGAAACTGTTGTCTAAATGCTAAATCTATTTTGCCTGTCTTGTTCGTTTGTTTGTTTTTATTTAAAGAAACTCATGCTTGTGGAGCCAGCAGGGAAGGGGCTGGGGGTGGGGGTAGAGAATATCAAGCAGTCTCCACGCTGTCAGAGCAGGGCTCTCACCCATGAATTATGGAATCGTGACCTGAGCCAAAACCAAGAGTCGGACGTTTAACCAACTAAACCACCCAGGCACCCCTATTTTGTTTGTCTTTTAGTGAAATTTGGAAATGGCAGCTTTAACTTCCAAAATGTTAAATAATGCTTTGCGTTTCCGGAAAATACTCTTTTTTTTCACCTCCATCAGGGCTTGAACTTCCTGAACCCTTCAGTCCTTCCTTACCTAACACTTGATGCCAGATAATGCCATTGTTTTCACCAATTGGTGTCCCCTCTGGTTTTCCTAGATTCCTGCTTTCTCCCTGTGGCAGCCTATTTTGGGCTTTCTTTTGTGAATGACAGTTGGCCTTTCTTCCTGTGCTTTCTTAAGCCCTGCTGCTCTTCAAGGTGTCCTGGATACTTGAGGTAACGGACCAGGCGCCATAGAATCCGCGCCCACAACTGGCATAAGGTGCTGTGACTCTCAGATCTTCACCTCTCACTGTTTCTCTGGGAAGTCTCCAGGTCCCCACATTTCAACTACCTACCAAGCATTTACTCTTAGATATCCCACAAAGCACCTCAGACTCAGTGTTTCTCAAATATTACATCCCTAGCTCTGTTTGTTTCTGTGAGGTTTTTTGTTTTGGGTTTTGTTTTTTTTTGTTTTGTTTTGTTTTGTTTTGTTTGTTTGTTTTTAGTAATTTCACCCAACATGGTGCTCGAACTCACGACCCTAAGATCAAGAGTCACACACTCTTCCTACTGTGCCAGACAGGTGCCCCTGTTCTTTGTGTTTTTTATCTCAGTGAAGGGCTCTACCACATTAGTCAAGCTAGAAACGTGGGGGTAACCCCATCCATTCATTTAAAACCACTATTCTAGGCACTGGGGATAACAGAAACTACAAAAAGTCGTGCCCTCCAAACACTTGTATTCCAGAAGGGGAAGACAGAGAGTAAGCAATCAGTCCCCAAATCTAAGAGAGTCCAACTTACTATTTTTTTAAAGGTGAGCCAGTTTTTTGTTTTTTTTTTTTTTTTTTTTTTAATATTTATTTTTGAGAAAGAGCAAGTGGGGCAGGGGCAGAGAGAGAGGGGGACAGAGGATCAGAAGCAGGTTCTATGCTGACAACAGAGAGCCCGATGTGGGGCTCGAACTCACAAGCCACAAGATCATGAATGGAGCTGAAGTCAGACACTCAACCGACTAAGCCAGGCAGGCACCCCCAGATTCCAACTTCTAATATTTCTAGACTCTGTCTCTCCAGTCACCACCTTAGTTCAAACCCTTGATGGCCTCCCTCTTTCTCTTACTCCCTCCAGTCCCTTCTCCCCACAGCAGTGGGGAGCTGAATCTTAAATTGTAGCCTCTAGCTTTAAGCTTTCCATCCCTCCAGGAGAGAGTCTTTCTTTGCAAATCTGGGTTAAATGGTTTTATAGCCTCTAGGCCCTGCTGGCCTTTCCATCACTGTCTCCACCCAGGTGAGCCACAGTCTCCTCAGGCCACACTGAATTATAGCTGCAGGCTTCCCATACCTGCCATTCCACGCCTTCTCTCCTGCTTAGCTGACTCCTGTCTGCTTTGCAGGTCTTAGCTCAGGTACTATGACAGGCAGCTTCTGAGGTGGCCCCCACTGATCCCTGGCTCCTCATATCCAGCCCTTGGGATTCTGAAGAAAGGAATGTGGCAGAAGCTGCCTTGTTGTGAACTGCTCTGTGATGAAGGCCATGTGACAAGGAGCAGAGGGAAGCTTCCAGCCAAAAACCTGTGAGGAACTGAATCCTTCCAGCAGTGATGTGAGTGAGCTTGACACAGGAGTCCCCTCCCCAGCTGGGCCTTCAGATGAGATGGCCGCCCCAGCAGTCAGCATTAACCGCAACCTCATGGAAGACCTTCAGCCACGAGAGGCAGCCAGTTAAGCCATGCCTGGATTCCTGACCGCCCCCCCACCCAAAAAAAACCTGTGAGATAATAAATGTTTGTTGTCTTAAGCAGCTATGTTTTTGTTAATTTGTTACACAGAAATAGATAACAAATAGACTTCCGGACCCCTGCTTCTCCTCCACACCAATTCAGTGCCCTTCTGAGTTATAGGGCCAATGGTATCTCCACTTGTCATCCCCAGTATTTAGCCCTTAGTATTATAATTAGGGATCTATGCATGTCTGCACCCCTAGATTATGGGCTCTACCAGGAAAAGGAAGAGAGGATAGTAGGATGTTAACTTGATGTTAATGTCTGCTTGTGTCCTATCAGTGGAATCCTGGTGTTTATTTAACACATATCCTACTATTTTCCCTCTCAAGACTCTGAATCCCTGCTCTGCTTTGGCCACGCTTTTGTACAGCCACAGTGTCCACAGTGATAGCCCCAAAGCGCAGCTGTAACCCCAGGAAGACCCTCTGGCCCGCTGGAGCCGAGCATCCCTGCCCTCTCCTCCCAGAGACACTTGTGTGCATGCGCACACACTCACATTTCGGACCCACTGGTGGAGTCACTCCTTGCTCCTTACACACACACCCTCAGGCTACATACACTTTTGTGGGTTTTCTGAATGAAAGGTGGGAGGGAGAGCCACCTTCTGCTTTGAACTGCCCAGTTCCTCCACCTTTATTTGCAGCCAACTGAACTGTTCCAGGAGGACATGGGTGTGAGTCCCCTGGGGGAAAAAAAAAGAAAAAGAATGCAAGTACTTCTGGCTGCTTTCATTTTCTGGTGTCTCAACCCACAGGCCACTCGCTATCTGACTCAACCCTGAGATCTGAATGAGGTGCTACCTCTGGGTTCCCAGAGTGCTCTGTGGCACCTCCCTTGGGGCAGATAACAGCACTGTCCTCTGAGCTCCTGTGCACTCTCCTGCCCTTTGTTAGACAAAGGACAGTGCCCTTGGCCTCCTGGTGGCCCTTCTGTTACCCTGTGTCAGCTCTACATACAAGGGCGGCAACTGCCCCAGACCCCCCAGGCACACTTCCTACCACCCTCCATCCCCTATCCCCTCAACCAATCTACCAACGTGTCTGTTGTGTCCAAGTTGGATGGATAAAATTTTTTAAAGACACGCCTGGGTATGAACACACCTCTTTCTAGTTAAGAAGTTTCTAATAACATTGCACCTCTGGCGTGTGCTTCTGTCCTGTCTGCCTTCCTCTGGCACTCAGGGGCAGATTTCCTCTTGGCCTTCCTTCTGTGACTGCTTTCTGCTCAGCTGCTCATGTCGCTAACAAGGTTATACCCATCAACTGTGCTCTAGACGTGTCATAGTATGATAACAGGAAGGACCCGGACTTGGGGGTGACAGATCTGCCACTTACTGTATTTGATCCTGGCTGGGTACCCAAATTAGGCCTCGTCCTCCAATTGGGTCTACTAATAAGCTGTTTCCCTCTACTGTTCTGAGATTAAATTAAATAAGCTGTGCGAAGCATGTAGTAGTAGTAGTAAGTGTTCAATAATGGCTTCGTGTGTGTGTGTGTGTGTGTGTGTGTGTTTTAAGTTTATTTATTTTGAGACAGCACAAGCAATAGAGGGGAAGAGAGAGAGGGAGAGAGAGACAGAGACAGAGACAGAGAGAGAGACAGAGAGAATCCTAAGCAGGCTCCACACTATCAGTGTAGAGCTGATGCAGGGCTCAAACTCATGAACCGTGAAATCACGACCTGAGCCGAAGTCCAGAGCCAGACGCTCAACCGACTGAGCCACCCAGGCGGCCCAAGTTCTTGTACATTTCAAAAAAAAAAAAGACCTTACAAATTACAAAACAATCTTTGTAATTTTTCCTTGAAAATGCAGGAAGCTAAAGATTGTTAATGTCTAGTTGAAAAAGTGCTACATTCGTTTTATTTGTCTTTTTGGCAGGAGATAGAGTAGGAGAAAATTGAGGGTGATGCTAGGGGACTGCTGGCTTCCTGGTTTTTGATCGGACTCTGCTGCTGTTGTGGAGAAATGCTGTGGAAACCAGCTGCTCAAATGCCCAAGGAATGGATGTGCCTGAACCTGCCACTGACTCCCAGGTGGTAAGGTGTTTGTCATGCTTGTGTTCCAGTCTCTGTGTCTCTGCTCTGGCTGTCACCGTGGAGAGCAAAGTGCCCCCATCATGAGTTCCCTTCCTGACATTATCTCATCAGGTTGATATGTGAATTAAAGGAGATAATGAATATAAAGAAAATAATCCAGTGTCCAGAACAGAGGTCAGCAAACTTCATTCAGCCCCTAGGACAAATCCAGCCCTGCCACCTGGTTATTTCTTTTATTTTTTTAATTGAAGTATAGTTCACATACAGTGTTATATTACTTTCAGGTGTACAAACAGTGATTCAACATTTCTATACATGTCTCAGTGCTCACATCATGATAAGTATATTCTTTTTAAGTTTATGTATTTTGAGAGAGAGAGAGCGCAAATGTGCGAGCAGGGAAGAGGCAGAGGCAGAGGGAGGGGGAGAGAGAGAATCCAAAGCAGACTCCATGCTATGGAGCCCGACGCGGGGCCCAATCCCACAAACCCTGAGATCATGACTTGAGCTGAAATCAAGAGCCAGACCCCTAACCAACAAAGCCACCCAGGTACCCCATAGTAAGTGTACTCTTGATCCCTTTGTCTACTTCAGCCCTGCTCCTACCTGCTTCCCCCTGCCACCTGTTTTTGTATGACCCATGAGCTAAGAAATGTTTTCACATTTTTAAATAGTTCAAAAAATTTTGAGAGAATAAAATTTTGTGACACCTGAAAATTATATGAAATTCAAATGTAAGTGTTCAAAAAAAAACAAAGTTTTATTGGAACACTGTCAAGCTCATTCATTCATTGTCCACGGATGCTTTTGTGCTTTTCTGGGATGAGTAGTCGCAACAGGGTATGGACTGCAAAGCTTAAAATATTTGCTATCTGACCCTTTACAGAACAAATTTGCCAAGGGGCGCCTGGGTGGCTCAGTCGGTTAAGCGTTCGACTTCAGCTCAGGTCATGATCTTGCGGTTCATGAGAGTGGTGTCAACTCAGAGCCTGGAGCTTGCTTCCAATTCTGTGTCTCCCTTCCTCTCTGCCCCACCCCCACTTGCACTCCGTCCTCTGTCTCTCAAAACTGAATAAACATTAAAAAAATAATAATAATAATAAACAAGTTTGCCAAAAGCTCCAGTTGAGGTCCAGCAGTGATCATGAGAGTTATATGGAGCAAGACTTTTATTCATCAGTTAACCTAGCAGTCTCCACCTTTGGCCACAATTCAGAACCTTCCTTAGGTGCCCCATTACACTTCCTAACTGGTTCTCCTTTACAACTGCAGCTTATCCTGTAACAAAGCAAGTATGAAGTTTATATTTCCAAATGCAAACCTGGTCTCATATGTTCCGGTTTATGTTTGTCTTATTTAATTTCCACAGCAGTCCTATGACAGTGGTATTATGACCCTAGTTTTACAGATGAGGACCCTAAAGCCCATAAAATTTAGGTAATTTGCCAAAAAATGATATAGCTTGGGAAATGGCAGTAATAAGTTTTCTGAGGCAGTTTCAGTAAGTATTCTCACCACGCACGCTGCCTCTCTCTGCCTCTCTGGCTTTGTTTATTCTATTCTGTATGACCCTTGGTCACTTCCTGTTTGGGGTGTGCACCCCAATCCCACACGGAAATCAAACATCAGTCCCCTGTCTACCAAGATGAATAGCTAATTCTCTGGTCGACTCTAATTTGCTGAAGGGTAAAAGCTAACCTCAGCTACTCCTTCCACTCCTAGGTAACATTTTAATCCCAGCGTATTTCAACGCTATCCTTCTGGAACCTACACCGCTGGCTTTTGCCGGGGGTCTCTCTGTTGGCGGACACTATCTGTGGGAAGAGAACACAATGGCGGGTTGATAGGAATTTCTATTTGGACAAGTGTGACTCTATTAAAATCACACTATGCAGACTCTCACCTTTTCACAGGGCACTTGTGTAATCACATATGTGTTCATTTTGACAAAATGGAAAATGTTCTTCCTTTGTACTTTTCCATTTGGGTGCCTCATGCTGGCTAGTAATGCCAACTTGTAGCAAAGGAAAAGCCCCGAGATAATGTTAAATTCAACGGTACAGTATTTACACCAAGCTTAGTAGTAAACCTTGGTGTTATTTTTTTTTTTCTTCATCTTTCTTATAGAATCTAGACTTATTTTGTCTCTATTTTCATAGTCCTTTTTAGACCGTTACTTCAAATCAGTCTTTTCCCTTCTGGATACAATTAATTTCTCCTGCATGGAGCCCATCCCCATGTGGCCACTCAGAAGCCAGGGCAGGCCAAGGGGAGAAGAGCACTGAGTTCATTTGTAGCATTGGCTTTGAAGCAACGACTTCCAGTGACTATGCTTTCAGGAAGTGTGCACTATACTTCTGGGGGCCCAGTGCCAGTTGAAGAGCCTTAAAGACCCAGTTGAAGGTGTCTTGCTAAGTAAGTTTCTGCTTTCCTGGAAAAGCAAGTTTTAAATAGTAAATGATTTTAAAGAAGCTCGTTAGGAAAGGCATATTTTACCTCCTTTCCTGTCATCATTATAATAGAGGATTCAATCAAGTTTAATTTATTCAGCCAGGTGCCTATGGACGCTGCCTCGTTTGTTTGGCTTTGTTTTCACAAAATCCCTTGTCAACTGTGTTCCCAGCGTCAGTGAGCTAATCCTTCCCCTCTGTCAGATCCATGGTAGACAAAGGCCACTAACACAAAGTCTCCACAATGAGAACGGCAGAGGATCTATTAATCTGTCAGTTGCCTGTGAATTATGGCCAAGATATTTGCCCAACATATGGCACAAGGTTATCACATTGTAAAAGCCACTCATTTGAAGCCAAACATCCATGCATGCACACAGACGCTCATAACTACTTAGTGTATAAAAACATTATGCCCAAGGACAAGTCTTCTTGGGGATTTGAAGCTACCACTAAATAACAGTAGAGTTAATCTATTGGGGGTGTTTTATTTTCTATAGTATAAAAATAAATTTGAGATGAAATAAAATCACAGCAGCTTTCAGGGATAATGTAGATAAACAGCCGCATTTAGTTCTAATCCTCAGTTAGGACTGAGGGGCATGGTCCTCTGACAGGAAAGAGTTCTATAACCAGAGTCCATCTCATCCATGAGGACACTTCAATGGGAAGAAACAATGGGATATCATGGAGGTGGGTGCCACCTGGCCTTCAGTCAGGGCCAGGAAGTTTAGTTCTCACCTTCGCAGATGCAGAATCTTAATCAGTAGCCCAAACAGGACTCAGATACTAACTCACTAACGAAGCTCAAAGATAGGAATATATAAAAGAGAATGCGACATTATTCATTCCCAATGAAAAATACAACTGCCCAACTTTAAAGGGATTGAGTCAGCCTAATCAAAGAATTCCCCCCCCCCGCCCCCCCTCCCCCGCCAGTAAAAGAGACCCATAGCAGAACATTCCTGTGTGAGCCAAAGCTTACAGTGGGCATGCCCCTTGGGGGACGGTGGTTGCTGGGTAGAGGAGAGAAGTGGCCACAGTGGAGCTGATACAATGGGAGTAGCGTTAACCACTTTCAGAGTCCCGGAATTGGGTTTTTTTTTGTTTTTTTTTTTTTAATTTTTTTCTTTAAAGTTTATTTACTTTTGAGAGAGAGAGAGAGACATAGCGTGAGCGGGGAAGGGTCAGAGAGAGAGAGGGAGACACAGAATCCGAAGCAGGCTCCGGGCTCCGAGCTGTCAGCCCAGAGCCTGACGCGGGGCTCGAACTCACAAGCTGTGAGATCATGACCCTAGCCGAAGTCGGACGCTCAACCAACTGAGCCACCCAGGCGCCCCCCGGAATTGGTTTTGAACTCCCACAGGGAGTCAGGTATAGTCCGAAGCTGGTCAAAAGGTATAGGGAGGTTTTATGAGAAACTCTATGTGATTCTGACAAAAGGCCATTCAGAGTTAGAAAAGGGGCCCTGTGTTCGCTTCCTGGGGCTATGTAACAAAGTACCACAAACTGGGTGGCTTAAGAAAACACAAATTTATTTTCTCACAATTCTGGAGGCTAGAAATTCAAAATCAGGGCATTGGCAGGGGTGGTTCCTTTTGAGGCATGGTGGAACGATCTGTTCCACGCCTCTCTCCTTGCTGCTGGTGACAGGTGGCAATCCTTGGCGTCCCTTGGCATATAGATGCGTCACTCCAATCTCTGTGCCTCCTTCTTTACACAGTGTTCTCCCTGACCACACTCTAGTCAGGCTCCCAACTTTCTTCTCAACAGGGCCTCAACTTCCGAGTTCCATGTCCTTCTTTGGGTCACCCTATTTTAGCCAGAATTTTCACCCTCAACATCTGATTGGGTCTGTCATCCTCCGTCACCCTCCCCCCCCCCCCCCCCCAGGTGATGTCTGCCTCCACTGGGCCGCCTGCAGCAAGAATCCTGTTAGGTTAGCCTAGCAAAAAATTCCCTCCTTACCTCTGATGTTTTTTCCTAGTAATTGTCCATCCACTGACCCCCACCCTGCTCCCTGGCTATAAATTCCCACTTTGCCTTGTGTTCCGGGTCAAGATTAATCTCTCTCCTGCCAAAACCCCATTGCAGTGGTCTCTACACCTACTGCCATAATACCCCGGAATGAAATCTCCCTTCCTATTATTGTTTAACAAGTAACATGACTAATAGTTTCTTATAAGGACACCAGTTATATTAGATTACTGGCTCACACTACTCCAGTGTGACCCCATCTTAACTAATTATATCTGCAATGCCCTTATTTCCAAATAAGATCACGTTTTAATGGGTGTCTGGGTGACTCAGTCACTTAAGCATTGGACTCTCTCTCTCTCTTTTTTAGAGACTCTTTTTCATTTGTTTATTTATTTATTTATTTTGAGAGAAACAGAGCACAAGTTGGGCAGGGGCAGAGAGAGAGGGAGAGAGAGAATCCCAAGTAGACTCTGCACTGTCAGTACAGAGCCTGATGCAGGGCTCAAACCCATGAAGCTGTCAGATCACGACCTGAGCTGTAAGCAAGAGTCGGACACTTAACTGACTGAGCCACCCAGGTGCCCCAGCATTGGACTCTTGATCTCAGCTCCAGGGTCATGAGTTCACACCCTGTGTTGGGCTGTGTGCTGGGTGTAAAGCCTACTTTAAAAAAAATGCATTTTGAGGTACTGGGGGATTAGAACCTCAACGTATCTTTTTTTTTTTTTTTTTTTTTTTTAATACACTCCATGCCCAATGTGGGTTTTGAACTCAACAACCCTGAGATCAAGAGTCACATGCTCTACTGACTGAGGCAGCCAGGCACTCCCTCAACATGTCTTTTTCAATTCAACCCATAGCCATTCAACCCATAACAGGAAGCCTCACTGCTGTACACATAAAACACAGTGTAATAGACATTCTAATGTCACCTCATACACTTTTCCCCCTCTTCTGGTAGTATTCCTTGCTCATTTCCTCCCGTGGGAGAGTGTTATTGCCTAGCCCTTTACACCTGTGACTCCATACCCCCAGCTGCACAGGACTGAGATGTCACTCAAGCAGGGCAAGTAATGTCCTCCCTCAGATTTTTCTACGTAGAGCTAATAGAGGGAAAGCCCTTACTCTCTGGGATGTGGGGTTTGTGCATGAAACCCCAGACCTGCTGCAGCTATGTCCCCAAATACACGGAGAGAACTTGTCTGCAGGAGGTGAAAATGAAGCCAAGAGGAAGAAAAGAGCTGAGACGAGGGACAGAGAGCCAAGGCCAGATAGCTTAGAGGTTCTTGCTTCTAGCTTTTCCCAGCGCTCAGCCCCAGCTCTTCCAGGGTCACGACACTAATCATGCCCGCTTTGTGTTCGGACAAGTTGGAGTTGGTTCTATGACTTGGAAGGAAAGGAGTCCTAGGAGATTCATGCAGCATAGTGAAGATAAAAGAGACAGAGCATTAAGGGAACCTTGAGGGCTTTACCTTGTGGGAACCCCCTGAGAGCCCCCAAGGAGGAGGACATCCTCCCAGAGGAGCAGTGGGGCTGGGTGGAAAAGAGAAGTGGACTCTGAAAAATACTTGGTGACACTTTGGGGGGCTGAGGCATGTATCTCTATAGAGGGGCCACTCAATCAGGAATTTTGGTGTTGAAGCTCAGCTGGACTTTATTATGCCCCCGGGGACCTGAAGAGATTTCCATTAGAAATGAGAGGACTATCAAAAGACTAGTTGAGGGGCGGCTGGGTGGCTCAGTCGGTTAAGCGTCTGACTTCAGCTCAGGTCACGATCTCGCGGTCTGTGAGTTTGAGCCCCGCGTCGGGCTCTGGGCTGATGGCTCAGAGCCTGGAGCCTGTTTCGGCTTCTGTGTCTCCCTCTCTCTCTGCCCCTCCCCTGTTCATGCTCTGTCTCTCTCTGTCCCAAAAAAAAATAAACGTTAAAAAAATTTTTTTTTTTTAAAAGACTAGTTGACATGGAGTGACTGGCTGTCTCAGTCAGTTGAGCATCCACCTCTTGGTTTTGGATCAGGTCATGATCTCATGGTTGTGAGACCGAGCCCTGCATTGGGCTATGTGCTGGGCACGGAGCCTGCTTAAGATTCTCTCTCTCCCTCTGCCCCTCACTCATGCATGCACTCTCTCTCTCTCTTTCTAAAAAAAAAAAAAAAAAAAATTGAAAAAACATTGAAAAAAAAAAAGAAAGAAAAGAAAAAGACTAGTTGACGAGTCTAGAATCCTAGCAAGGTGGACCTACACAAGCTATATGACATAAATATTTACTGGTGTCAAGCTCTGATGTCTGTTTTCACAGTGTAATATGCCTATCAGGAAGATATTAATTTATTCATCATGCAACAAATTTTTATTAAGGGCCTATTATGTCTCAGGTGCATTGTAAGGATGAGTAGTGGTACACAAAAGACATGTAATTTCTGCTCCCATGGAGCTTTCAGTCTATCGGGGAACATATATTCAACAACAAATAAATACTCTAGTAAATGTATAACTACCAATTATAGTATTATAAAGGAAAGTTGTGGGAAGAAATTATGAGAGACCTATACTACTTTTTTAAGATTGTATTTTAATTTTTTTAACTGATAATTTATTTAAAAAGTTGATTTAAGTATCTGCAATGGTGACTTCAACCTCGACTCCTGACTCAATACTGATGGAAGTAATCTGTTTGACAATCTCAGAAGGACTGTGCAAATCAATGAGTCGCTTGTGGATCCTCATCTAAAAATGATCCCAAGTCTTAGAACCTTCGCCACAAGGAGTTTTGCTTGTAGTGATTCTCAGAATCTCGGTAGGCATCCAAACTGGTCCTTTCACTCTGAGATTCTTTTCTTTTGTGCCTCTGATAAGGTCAACACATACCTTCTCCAAAGATTTTATATTGTGACTGGTTAGAGTAATTCTAATTCAGTGAATCTCCACCTTTGGTTCCACAGGTGTCTTCCTGGTGTCTTTAAAAGCCATGGCTGCGGCCTGGCTTCCCGACCGACTTGTTCCTCGGCCAGAGTGAACAGCTGTGAGTCAGCAGAGATTTTATTTTTAAGTAATCTCTACACCCAATGTGGGGCTCAAACTCACAACCCTGAGATCAAGAGTCGCATGCTCTACCAATTGGGCGAGCCAGATATCCCAAGAAACCTACTTTACATCAGAAGGTTGAAAAAGGCCTGAGGAGAAAGTATCAAGACTTGCAGGTTGAGTAGAAGTTTGTCAGACAACAAATGTATGGGGAGAGGAATGAAAGGCAAGGCGAGGGAAGGAAAGAGAATCCCATGCGAGGGAAATAGTAGATGCAAAGACCCTATAGCCAGAAAGAGCTTGACTAGAAAGGAAGGCAAAGTATGGCTGAAGTGTAATAAGAGAGGGAAGAGAGTGGCTTGAAAAGAACCCAGAGACATAGACAACAGGCCTATGTAAGGGTTCCAGATTCTATCCTAACTGCCACTATAGGACAGAAAACCTTTCCACAACAGAAAGCCACTGAAAAGCTTTAATTAATGTTCCAAATTACCTTCAAAGAAAAAAAGAATTAATTGAAGAAGGACAAGAGAGAAAAGAGAGACCAGTTAGGAGGTGATTTGCAGTAGTTCAGAGGAGAGAAGATGGCAGCTTGGAGTAGGTGGTGGTAGAGAGGTCTGGATTTGAGCTACACATGGGAGGTGGAACTGAGGGCACCAGGCCTGGTGTGGGCACAGTAGGTGCTGGAGAGGGAGCCATCAAGAATGACTTTCAGGTTACTGGCCTGAGCTTCAGGCAGTTGGTATTGCCATTAACTGAATTGAGAAATAATGAAGAAGGATGTTGCAAGGAGAAGGGCACGGAAGATCAAAGAGTGGTTTTGGTTTTAACATGTTAGGTAGAAGATGCCTGTAGCACTTCCAAGTGGAGATACCAAGTACCAGTCAGATATGTGAGTCTCCCATGATACATGAAAGATGGGAGCTGGTGGTATATAAATCTGTGAACCACTTGAAAAACAATAGGATGAGACTATGTGAGAAGGGGGCCTAGGGACTGAGATCAGAGGCACTCCTTACACTTAATTGTTTGGTACAAGCCAATGTGTTAACAGTGGAGACTGAGAAGCTACCACCAGGCAGTGGCAGAAACACCAAGAGCGTAGTGCCACAGATTCCAAAAAGAGAATGTCAGAAGGAGCCACTGGTCACATGTATCAGTGGCTGAGAAGTCCAGTAGGATAAGGATGGAAATGTGTATTGGCAAACAGAAGCACTTTTGATGGACCTCATCGAGAGTTTCCCCAATGGAGCCTTGAGGGCATAAGCTAGACTGGATGGGATGAAAAGTGAATGGGAGGTGGGCAATGGAGTCAGCATGGGTAGACAATGCTTTCAAAATCTGTATTTACTGTGGGGAGCGGAACAATGGGACAGAAACTCTAAAGGGAATGTGAGGTCGAGGAGGGCAGATTTAAAGATGGGACTTACTGCCACATATGTGACTACAGCTGGGGATAATTTCAATTGAGTAAGGGAATAAGATACAAGAGACTGAAGAGGACACACTCTCCTCCAGGGCTAAGGCGGGCAACATCTACCTCCAGTTTCACTCTACTTTTATTGCTGATCCACAACCTTCCCTCTTCACTGACTCCTTCAGATTGACGTAAGAATGCTTCACTTCCATTAATATTTTTCATTTTCTTTATTTAAGCTGTGAGTCAGGATCTTCAAAGGAGACAGCATATCTTTACATTCATTCCATTGCATGTTGATTTTATAGTTTAGCTCCTTGGAAAGTATTTCCATCTTTCTTAGGTACTATAGTGATAAAAAATGCTCTGTCCCAACGTACCAACTCTATTCCATAGGCGATTGCCTAAGTGGCATGATTGGAATAACCCAGTAAAGTTTATTCTTGCCCCAGAGTATCACTCAGTAAGAATTAATAATAATTAATTTAAGGATAGGACTTACCTTTAAAAAGTGTCTTAATTTCATAGATATTACCTTATTTAGTCTTCATAAGAATTGTAAGGTAGGTTTTGTTATCTCCATTTAGAAATGAAGAAACTGACACTACACTACGAGATGTTAAGTGATTTGCAAGATTTCAGAGTTAATAAGTGGCAGATCTTGGGTAGTCTACATCCAAAGTTTTAAGAAAAGCTCTAGTTGGATCTTTACATATATAGACCTTTACATACATGAGACCTATATAGATCTCGTGGACCTTGAGATTGATATAGAAGGTGAGATAATCCACAGATGTTCTGGCCACATTCCTCAGCCCTGAGCCACCAGGAGCAGGAGTAGGGAGGGAAAATGGAAGCAAGAAAGCACAAATCTAAAGTTCAGCTGGCTCAGTCAGAAGAGCCTGTGACTCTTGATCTCAGGGTTTGAGTTCAAGCCCCATGTTGGCTGTAGGGATTACGTAAATAAATAAATAATTATTATTTTTTAATCTGCTCTGAAAGGCACTTTCACGTGCCCTGAATTCATCACTTGGGAATCTTTCATGGATCAACTGTCATTTCACATAATTCAGCTCATGTCCTCACAAGTCAAAGTGAGACTGAGAAACAACTTGGTTCCTGTGGACAATCAGACTGAACTCATGCATTTATTAACTGCAATTAACCAGGACAGGCTTATGTTATTCCTCTTCTTGTTCCAGCACATAGGGCGGAGGGTAGAATAAAAATCTTCTGCAACTTAATTTTCTGAGAATGGTGTTTGAAGTTGGGATGAGATAATGGATATGAAATCTCCTTGAAAATGATACCACAACATTGCTGCGTGATGCAGTCTTGGTGGTGTTGGAAGGGATCTGGCAGCTCATTGTACGATCTCAGTGTTAGGACCTTGTGAGCCAGTGACTCTGTCTCCTACAGAAGGTGACGGGGATGTTGTGGCTCCTGCATCCCCCAGCTGCAGAGCTCCACTTGCCAAATGACCCACTCCTCTTCCACCACACCAAGAAGATTCAAACAGAAAGCGGTAAAAACAGCCCGGAGGCCCAAGTTGATTCTTCCTTGTTTGTAGTAAGTGAACAAATGTTTGGGGAAATGTCCACTGTGTAGGTAAGCTGTAGGAAGACTCCACACTTAGTGATAGGTAAACCAAGAAGAGGCGTTCCTTTCACAGGAAATTGCCCTGGTAAACTAGACAAAATGAAGGTTTGTAATGCAGCTTGATTAAAGGATCAATATTTGGATTCAAAAGGAGCAGAGTACAATCTCATTTCCATCACTTACTAGCTGTGAGACTTTAACTTCATTTCTCTTAAGTTTATTTTGCTCGGTGATAAGATGGGTATGATAATAATAATGCTTAGCTCACGGGGATAAGTAAAGAGATAAAGCAGATGAAAGGAATGATGTAGATGAAAGGTGCCTGGGGCCTTCCGTAATGGGGGCTAATATCAAACATTAATTCCCTCCCTCCTTCACCCCTAGTTTAGCCACCATCTACAGGTGCAATTTAAACACCCTGAGGAAAGGTTGAGGAATCAAGTGAGGTGTTGAAAACAGTTTCTCCAGAGCGGATAAAGCGCGCTGGTCTGGAGACCTGGGACGTAGTGGGTGTACTGGGGGCTTGGTGCCCTTGGGGCTGTAGAAAGCCAGATGCTTGCTGGTTTAGTAAGGTTTAGACTAGAGGCCATGAAGCTTGTGTCACCAATCATTTCTGACACATTAAATAAAGTCTGTCATATTGGCTTCTAAGTTCAAGGTTTTAATTCACCTTGGAGGGCAAAGCGTTTTGCAGCTCGATTCATTGCCTAGTCGTGTTCTCTTTCCTGAACTCATGTGCTTCTCATTTCTCGGAACCAGTTTATCAAGACTAAAGACTAATGCCTGTGCTGTTAGCTCCTCTGGAGAAAACAAAACCATTAACGATAGTTAACATATTAATTGCAGAAAGAGCTTCTTTAAGTTTCTGTTGGCAACAAGTTACCGGTCTAATAGAGTAAGTGAAGTGCATCCAGACTCAATTGAAAACCTGGCCAGGCAGGATTTTTAATCTTCATACTTCAGGTTTTCGTTATTACAGTTGCCAAAACGCCAAGCTTGTAATTTACAAGTAGTACCCATGTGTCACTTAGAAAGAAACCCAAACCTAAAAATAGAAATGAAACTCAGGAAAACACCAACCCAGATAAATAAATCTTCTGTCAAATGCAGAAAGCTTGTAGACCTGTGCTCAAGGTTACACCAATTGTTTAAATTTCAATGGATTAAAGCAAGTGCATTGACCAGTCGGCATGGTGATGCCCAGGGGAACGTGACAATTTCTTTCATGTTTCAGAAAATCTTTTCACATCATTTCTTGCTTTTTTTTCTTCTGTCTGATTATTCAGTTCTTCAGTAACAGACTCTTTTTCTACAACAACCAGGTTAATACTTCTATTGGGACTTAATTTTACCTAAAGCATTGCACATACAGGACCAAGGCCATTGACCATCCCCATGTAGACCTTTGTTACCTTGCCACACATTGCATCCCCTAACCCCAACTAGTCGTTGGAAATGTGTGTGCCATTGTTAAGGATAGGACAGAAGTGAGATGTATAGTTGGTAACCATTGACTCCAAGCCTAAAATTTTGGACTTCTTTTACTCCCAGACCCCAGCCAGTAACCAAATCCTGCTAATATTTTCTTAATCTTTTTTTTTTTTTTTTATATTATCCATCCTTCCTTTCTCTGGTGTGATGGTTAGTTTTATGTGTCAACTTGGCTAGGCTGTGGTACCCAGTTATTTAATCAAACACTAATCTAAGTTTGTGTTGCCGAGAAGATATTTTGTAGATGTGGTTAACCTCTACAATCAGTTGACTTAAGTAAAGATTATCTTTGATAATGTGGGTGGACTTCATCCAATCAGGTTAATTAAAAAAAAAATTTTTTTTTGATGTTTATTTTTGAGAGAGAGAGAGAGAGAGAGAGAGAGTGTAAGTGGGGGGAAGGACAGAGAGAGAGGGAGACACAGAATCTGAAGCAGGCCCCAGGCTCTGAGCTGACAGCACTCTCATGAACCACAAGATCATGACCTGAGCTGAAGTTGGACACTTAACTGACTGAATCACACAGGCACCCCTTATCTAATCACTTGAAAGTGTAGGAGAGGGAAAAAATTTTCCCAACCCTCTTAGGGCTTGTATATGGGAGCTGCAAATTAAACTGACAAAAGACAGGTGAACAGGAGGGAAAAAATGGGGTTTAATTACCCACTCAATGTGCATATAGCACAATGATGAGACCTCATTGATGAGTAATTCATAGGAGTGGTTAGAATTTGGGGCTTATATACCATGATGGGGGTGAAAAGGATTGGGAGAAAGGCACTTATGGGGGAAAAAAATGACTTTTTGGAAAGATAAATGTGTTTTCAGAAGAATAAACAGGAGATAAGAAAGTTTGTGATAATGTTTGTCTCTACAGGTATGAGTAGTCTTTCTGTCTCCTTCGGGGCCATAAAAAATCTCCTCTGTACAAGGGGTTTGTGGTAGGTTTTTATTCACATTTTCCCTTCTGGGAATAGATCTGCCCTGAAGAGGAATTCATGGTAGCTTTTTATTTCCCAAAAGTTGCTGGTGTTAGATAGGGGGAACTCTGAGAAAGCTTTTTCTTTGTCTCTCGAATCTCAAGTATCTTCAGCTTATGATCATCTTTATACCAACTCTAGGATTCCAAATGGGTCCCCACAGAAGACTGTAAGAGCAAAAACTAAAGTTTCCCAGAAAGGAAGTAATTCTGCCTCAAGACTGCAGTGTCAACCACCACATAAGTTCTGAGTCTGAGTCTCCAGCCTGCCTGCCCTACAAACTTCAGACTTGTCAGCCCTGCACGTGCTGGGCCAGTGCCTTAAAATAACTATCTGTCTCCTTCTCTGTAGGTACATAAGTGAGAGAGAGAGAGAGAGAGAGAGAAAGAGAGGGAGAGGGAAAGAGAGAGGTCTTGGTCCTCTGTCGCTATCATTTCTATCATCTATCTATCTATCTTTCTATTTATCTATCATCTGTATCTCATCTCCTATTGCTTCTGTTTCTATGAAGAACCCTGAAAGATACACATTGCCACTATCCTTAGTCAAAGACTATTGGAAACTTATCTAGTCTCTGTATTTGAAGTGTTTCTCTGCTCCAAGTCTTACAAATCAACTTTAAGTTCCTCTTCCTTTGGCTACTCCCCAAAGCCTGCAGGACATGGCCCAACTCACAAAGGAGGTAATCTAGTCACTCAGCATTTTGGTGCACCCTACCGATCCAGCCTCATTTCCCAGCATGATCTTTTGTTCTAGAAAGCTAGTTTCCTGGTTCCTGAGTGTGCTGTGGACATTGTCATCCTCTCCCTATCTCCATTTTTTATCACCCATTGTCCCATCCCCTCATCTTTGCTTGTACATGTCCTACCATTCTTCTAAGGGCCAGATTTTCTGGCAAATCTTTCATGGCTTGTATTAGTTTCCACTTGCTCTTGTAATAAATTACCACAAACATAGTGGCTTAAAACAACATAGATTTATTCTTTTATAGATCTGGAGGTCAGAAGTCAAAAATCAGTTTCTCTGGGCTAAGATCAAGGTGTCAACAGGGCTTATTCTTTCTGAAGGCTCTGAGGGGGAATCTATTAACTTGCCTTTTTCAGCTTCTTGTGGCCACCTATATTCCTTGGCTTGTGGTCCCTTCTTCCATCTTCAAAGTGCATCACTCCAAGCTCTGCTTCTGTTGTTGTCACATGGCCTTCTCACTCTCTCCTATAGTAAAATCTCCTTCTGCCTCTGTCTTATGAGGACACTTGTGATGACACATAGGGCCCAACCAGATAACCCAGAATAATCACTCTGTCTTTTTTTTTTTTTTTTTTAAAGTAAACTCTATTACCAATGTGGGGCCTGAACTCATAACCCCGAGATCAAGAGCCACATGCTTCACTGACTGAACTAGCCAGGCACCCCTAATCTCTCATCTTAAAGTCCATAATTTAATCTCATCTACAAAGTTCCTTTGGCCATATATAGTATCATTCACAGGTTCTTTGGCATAGGTTATCTCTGAGGACCATTATTCAGCCTATCTATCCTTTCTACTTCCTTAACTCCAGCCAACATGGCTGACTGTTGCTGTCTCTCCAACATCCTCCACTTTGTATCCCTGTTTTCTCTCCCATCTAGCCTAGTAACTTATTGTCTCTAGAACTCCTGAATCCTGCCACAAGGGGAAAATTAGGCAACTACAGATCATCACCACTAACAATTTATGATGTCCCAACTCAGCTGAATCCTCAATCTCCTCAACAACCCTTTGAAAGCACTCTCTCCACTCCACCCAGTGATGGCTCCCTCACCATTCTTCTCAATCTACTCAAGTACAGGAATTTGGCTCTTACACAGACTAACTGGCTTCCATTTCATGGAGAGAAATCAAGGTCATTAAGCAACAGATACTCAATTTCACCTATTCCTAAACATGTGGCTTCGTTTTCCAGCGTGGCTTCAACCATTCCACAAGTCTCAGAGAATGAGATATCATTCTCCTGCTGCAGACTCACTCATCCACCTTTGCTCCTGATTCAAGTCCCTGTTGTTTTCCCCAGGACCTTACTTTATCAGACATCCTCTCTCTTTATCTCCAGGTTCTTCTTCTCAACTCACTGGTCCTTGGATGTTAGCCTATGAGCATGATCAAATTATTCACACACCAGAACAAAACAAAACAAAACAAAGCATATAAACAAAAAGCTTCCCTTGACTTTTCATCCCCCTCTAGCTTCTACTCCTCCTTCCCCTTCTCAGATCAGATCTGATTATCTTATGCTCTAAACCTGTTCATTTCCCAGTTCTTGTGACCATCATTCAAATTAGAAACAGGGGACTTATTCTAGACTTTGTGCTCTCCTTCATATACATCCAGTCAATAACCAAGTACTTGTTTTCCCTCCTTGGAATCTCCCAAATCTGTCCTTTTTTTTGTTCATGCCTATCCAATTATGGCCCTTACTGAATGTTGCCTAAACTACAGTGTTAAAAGCTTAAGTGATCAGCCTGCCTCCAGTCTTATTTCTTTTAATCCATCCTCCACACTGCACCTAGAATTGGATACTTAAAAACATAAATCTAATCATGTCACTCCCCTGCTTAAATGCTTTTAATGGTTCCCATTGCCTACAGCCTAAGTCCAAACTGTTTATTAACATGGCTCACAGGCCCTCCATAACCTGACCAGACTTATTCCCCATAAATCCCAATCATGCACGTGACGCTGTAATAATTCTGCGTGTTCCTTCAACATGGCATGCTTTTTTCCACTTATGGGCTTTTGCTTGTGCTGGTTCTGCAGTGTGGAAAGCCCTGCCCATGTTTGCTCACCTGTCAACCTCATATCCATCCTTCCAGATCCACTCAAGCAACATACTTTCTCTGAATACCAGACTGGACTAAATGCTCCAGCCTTGTGTGCCCTTAGGACCTTGCACATACTTTATCATGTTATGCTGAAATCTATTAACCTGTTTCCTTACAAACTCCTTAACTTGAGGGCACAGACCGTCTGAACTCATATAGTAATAACAGCAAGTATATGTCATGTAATATTGAACTTGTATTACTTTATTTTGAGTGGGTATTTACTTTTTATGTTGCTGTTATGTCTCCCTTACGGGGCTGGAAGCCCATTAAGAGTAGGAAGTATATTGTATAACATTGTGTACCCTTATCATATAGCAGATTATATGCATGAAGGTATTTATTAATGATTATTATGGTGAAAGTGATGAAAAATAACTCAAGCGTACACTTTGTTGATTGTGGGTCAGCTCTATCATCCCTGTGTAATAACAACAGCCCATTTCTGGCCAAATCTAATTACAACAAATTCCAACAAGATTTCTAAATCCTTATACTGATAGTTAATATAATACATGCAGATTGTTGTTGTTGTTGTCGTTGTTGTAATTATAAAACTGTCTGGCTAAGAGGCAGACATATTAACAAAAATAGTTTCCCTTAGTGGGCAATTCCTCAGGTGAGGAACACCATATTTTATGAGGCATATGTAGTCAGTCCTGTTTGACCACATTCCTGGTGTAGTCCCCTTAAGTCCTTTTCCCCATCCCAGATAAATTCATCCTTTTTCAAATCACTCCCAGCACTAGCTAGTCCTCTTTTGCTATCTTATAAATTCAAGGGAATTTGGGGGAGCCAAGGCAAATTCTTTATTTTTCCACCACAGTACAATCAGTTTTATTCAAGCGTGATATGGATCAAATGAGGATGTCTTTCAAAGGAAAAGAAAGAGCAAAGCCATCATAAAGGGGCAATATGTAACCTGAGGGAATGACCTAAAAGCCTGTTTTCTTCACTCCTTATGGCTGTTTTGGCTGTTTTTGTGTTAACATCTAGGGTGTGTTTGAGCACACCTCTCTGCCCCAATTGTTTTACCTTTTTTCCTCATATTACACTACTTCCCTTGAGCTTATGCTACCTGATTCTTGCAGTGTCCTCTCTTCACCCAACCACTTGGAGTTGTCTTCCGGTAAAGACAGCTCTGATTCTACATTTGGATTTAAAAAAATCATTAACGATTATGAGTAATTTGACAAATATTTATTGGATATCTGTTTTGCACAAGGCACTATGAACATTCAAAGATGAATCAGGTGTGGCTGAGCATAGCAGTCCTCAACTCTTGGTGTGAATCAGAATGACCGATGCAGGTTTTAAAACATGCAGTTAACCAGATATCAACTGTAGAAATTCTGATTCCATTGGTTCGTGGTATGAACATTTTTTAAAAGTTCATAGGTATGTCGATACCGACGTTAGACAAAGACACTGTAAGTAAAGAAAACTACAGCGCAGCATCCCTTATGAACATTGATGCAAAAATTCTCAACAAAACTCTAGAAAACTAAATTCAGCAGCATATTCAAAAGTATTATGCACCATGACCTAGTGGGGTTTATTCCTGGAATGCAAGAATGGTTCAAAATCATTTCAAAAAACAAAACAAAGGGGCACCTGGGTGGCTCAGTCAGTTGAGCATCTGACTTCCACTCAGGACATGATCTCACGGTTCATATGTTCGAGCCCCACATTGGCCTCACTGCTGTTGGCACAGAGCCTGCTTGGGATCCTCTGTTCCCCTCTCTCTTTGCCCCTCTCCCACTCACACACTGTATCTCAAAAATAAACAAACATTTATTTAAAATAAATAAAGGGATGCCTGGGTGGCTCAGTTGGTTAGGCCACCAACTTTGACTCAGGTCATGATCTTGCCATTCGTGGGTTTGAGCCCCTTATCAGGCTCTGCACTGACAGTGTGGAGCTGGGAGCCTGCTTCAGATTCTGTGTCTCCCTCTGTCTCTGCCCCTCCCCTGCTTGCGCACGCTCTCATGCTCTCATTCTCTCTCTCTCTCTCAAAAATAAATAAATATTAACATTTTTAAAAGTTATAAATAAATAAATAGCAAAACAAAACAAAACACATGATTATCTCAATTGATGCAGAAAAAGCATTTTGATAAAGTTCAACTGTTTTTTTAATGATAAAACACTCAACAAACTAGGAATAGAAGGCAATTACCTCAACATAATGACAGCCATATGTGAAAAACCCACAGTGAGCATCATACTCAATACAAAAGACTGAATGTTTTTCCTCTAAGATCAGGAACAAGGCAAGGATGCCCCACTTTTGCCATTTCCATTCAACATGGCACGGGAAGATCTAGCTAGAGCGAATAGGCAAGAAAAATAAAAAAACATCCAAATTGGAAAGGGAAGAAGTATAATTATCTCTATTTGTAGATACAGGGAAGAAAAAGATTTCCCTTGGCCCTCCTAGGGTTCCTAGCTACATTTGAAAATTGAATGAACAAAGATTAAGGGGAGAAAGCATACAAATTTATTTGTTATGCAACATGAGAGCTTTCATAAGAAGACCCCAAAAAACAGTTAAATCTGAATATTTTATGCTAAGTTTGATGAAGAATGGACAATCATGAAGAAATATGATAGGTCAAAGAATACAAGGTAAGTGTAGTAAACTTAGCAAGGTCTGCTTGTTCAGATTCTTCTTAGCATCTCTTTATCTTTGGAAATAAGGATGTTCCTTTCCTCTGGTAATAGCAATGGCATCTCTCACATGAGAGTTTTATGATCTCTTTCAGGGGAGAAGGATGGGAAGAAGACCAGAGTGACCTTCCTGCTTCTGCCATTCTATCAAATTCCTTTAGCTTGAAATATTCAATATGCCAAAGTGCCATATTTGGGGCAGTGGGCCTTAAATTTCATCATAGACTATATGATCTTATGTGTAGAAAAGTCTCCACAAAAAGAGTTATTTATTAGTTAGAGCTAATAAATGAACTCAGCAAAGCAGCAGTATACAAAGTCAACCTGCAAAAATCAGTTGCCTTTCTATACACTAACAATAAACAATCTGAAAAGGAAATTACAAAAATCCTTCCACTTATAATAGCATCAAAAAGAATAAAATACTTATCAGGGCACCTACGTGGCTCAGTTGGTTAAGTGTCATACTTCAGCTCAGATCATGATCTCACAGTTTGTGAGTCTGAGCCCTGTATTGGGCTCTCTGCTATCAGCATAGAGCCTGCCTCTGATCCTCTGTCTCCCTCTCTCTGCCCCTCCCCTGCTTGTACATGCATGTGCTTTTTCTTTCTCTTAAAAAAATCAACGCTAAAAAAAATAATAAAGTACTCATGAACTAAGTTAATCAGTGGAGTAAAAGACCTGTAATAAAAACTGCAAAACATTGTTGAAAGAAATTAAAGAAGATATAAATAAATAGAAATACATCCCATGTTCATGGATTGGAAGACCTAATATTGTTAAGATGTCAATACTACCAAAGTGATCTACAAATTCAATGCAATCCCGACTAAAATCCCAATTTTTCAGAAATAGAAAAACCCATCCTAAAACTCATCTGAAATCATAAAGGACCCCAAATAGCTAAAACAATCTTGAAACCTTGAAAGCTGAAGGACCCAAATTTCCTGATTCCAAAATTTACTACAAGGTTACAGTAATCAAAACAGTGTAGTACTGGCATAAAGACAGACATATAGACCAGTGAAATAGAAATGACAGCACAGAAATGAACCCTCACGTATTTGGTCAACTGATTTTTGACAAGAGTGTCAAGACCATTCAATAGGAAAATGACAACCTTTACAACAAATGGTGCTGGGAAAACTAGATATCCACATGCAAAAGAATTAAGTTGGACCCTTTCCTAACACCATATGCAGAAAACTCAAAATGGATCAAAAATTTAAATTTAAGAGGTGCCTGGGTGGCTCAGTCAGTTGAGCATCCGACTTCAGCTCAGGTCATGATCTCGCAGTCCGTGAGTTTGAGCCCCGCGTCAGGTCCTGTGCTGACAGCTCAGAACTTGGAGCCTGCTTTGGATTCTGTGTCTCCCTCTCTCTGCCCCACCCCTGCTCATGCTCTGTTTCTCTCACTGTCAAAAATGAATAAATGTTAAAAAAAATGTTTTTTTAATTTAAATTTAAGACCTAAACCTACAAAACTCTTAGGAAGAAAACATAGGGCAAATCTTCATGACATTGGGTTTAGCAATGGTTTCTTGGCTATGACAACGAAGGCATAGGCAACAAAAGAAGACATAGGCAAATTGGACTTCATAAAAAATTAAAACATTTTCTGTATCAAAAGACAATATCAACAGAGTAAAAAGGCAACCTTGAGAATAGGAGAAAATATTTGCAAATCATGTATCTGATAAAGGAGTAATATAATATATAAGGAATTTCTAAAACTCAGCAACAAAAAACAAACAACCTGATTCTAAAGAATTTAAATAGCTATTTTTCCAAAGAAGATACACAAGTGGTCAATAAGCACGTGAAAAGATGCTCAGTTTCAGGGGCGCCTGGGTGGCTCAGTCGGTTAAGCATCCGACTTCAGCTCAGGTCACGATCTCCCGGTCCGCGAGTTCGAGCCCCGCGTCGGGCTCTGTGCTGACAGCTCAGAGCCTGGAGCTTGCTTCCGATTCTGTGTCTCCCTCTCTCTCTGCCCCTCCCCCGTTCATGCTGTGTCTCTCTCTGTGTCAAAAATAAATAAACGTTAAAAAAAAAAATTAAAAAAAAAAAGAAAAGATGCTCAGTTTCACTAATCTTCAGGAAAATGCAAATCAAAACTACAATGAGATACCAATTCACATCCATTACAATGGCTACTATCAAAAAGGCAGAAAATAACAAATGGTTAAGATGTGGAGAAATTGGAAATCTCATGCACTGTTGTTGAGATTGTAAAATAATATAGTTGGATAATAGTATAGTCGTTCCTCAAAAAATTAAAAACAGAATTACCATACGATTTAGCAATTCTACTTTTGGGTATATACCCCCCAAAATTGAAAATGGTATCTTTTTTTTTTAAAGTTTTATTTATTTATTTTGAGAGAGAGTGAGAGATAGAAGAGAGAGAGAGAAAATGAGTGGGGGAAGGCAAAGAGAGGAGAGAGAATTCCAAGCCAGCTCCACACCAGCAGTACAGAGCTCCACTTGGGGCTTGAACTCACAAACTGTGAGATCATGATCTGAGCTGAAACCAAGAGTTGAATACTTAACCTACTGAGCCACCCAGGTGCCCGGAAAATAGGGTCTTGAAGAGATAGTTGTACACCATCTTCATAGCAGCACTATTCACAATTGCTAAAACACAAAGCAACCCAAATATCTGTTGATAAGCTAAATGAGGTATATACATACAATAGAATATTGTTCAGCCTTACAAAGGAAGAAAAATTTCACATATTCTACAACATGAATGAACTTTGAGGGTATTACACATGTTAAATAAGGCAGTTACAAAAAGATAAATACTGTATGATTCTACTTACATGAGATACCTAGAGTAGTCAAAATCATAGAGACAGAAAATAGAATGGTGGTTCCCAGGGGCTGGGGGGAGGGGAGAATGGACAGTTATTTGTCAATGGGTCGAGTTTCAGTTTTACAACACGAAAAGAGTTACAGAGATTGATAGTGATGATTTGTACAACATAATAAAGGTATTTATTTATTATCGTTCAATTGTACACTTACAAGCATTAAGATAACACTCGTTATGTTATATGTATTTTACCACAATAAAAATATTGGAAAAAAGAACTTCACAGGTGATTTTCATGCCCTCCAAAGACTAAAACTATTAGACTTAATTCTCATCATATAGAGATCCAGGCTGCACACGAATCACTGAAATATAAAGCAGAAATTGATGTGTGTCTTAAGATGTACTGACAACCTATTAGAGGAATTGAGAGGAGGAAAATACTATTTTCTGTTAATGGAATCAGGGCAAAGTCCATAGAAGAGTACAGGACAATGAATCTGGAATTCGAACTCAAAAGACCTGGTTTCCTTGCACCTCCACCACTTACTATGACATGTGACACTGATTAAGCCTCATAACTGCTCAGGCCCATTTTTTCATAAGTAAATGAGGAGGACTGACATCTATGTCACAGGATTATCACGAAGACTTTAAACAATGAAGAGAGATGAAACATGCACAAAGAGTGATACTAGATCAGAGCTGGCAATCAATAAATGATAATTATGTCTGAACCTGAGCTGGCATTGAGTCAGGCCTTGAAGGATGGGTAGGATTTAAACATTCAGAGATGAGGGGGGAAGAGAATTTGGATAGAACAAATAAAGAGCATTTATGGCCTGTATGGTTTTATAGCTATTTATATGCACACATCATAAAAAATATTTTGGAAGCTTTAAAGCCAAACAGGATATGGCTCTTGAGTTCAAGAAGCTAACAGTTACCTCAGTAATTTGTCAAACTAATATAGGCACTTTTTCTTTTTTTAATTTTTAATGTTTATTTATTTATTTTTTCAACCTTTTAATGTTTATTTTTGAGAGAGAGACAGAGAGAGACAGAGACAGAGAGAGACAGAGAGACAGATTACAAGTGGGGGAGAGGCAGAGAGAAGGAGACAGAATCCAAAGCAGACTGAGCAGTCAGCACAGAGCCTGATGTAGGGCTCAAACCCATGGACTGCAAAATCATGACCTGAGCCCAAGTCAGATGCTTAACCGACTGAGCCATCCAGGGATCCCAACACTTTTTCTTTTTATATTCCTAATGTGCTACATGTGTTTTAATAGGTGTTTTTCTACCTTAAAATTTTACATTATAAAAGTAATTGATGCTCATAAAAGTCTAAAAAGGAAAAAGTTATATAAAAATAATATAAAATAAAAAATACATAAAATAAAAATCACTCCTCCCACTTTCTTTCTAATTTCTGTCTTCAGAGGTAACTGTGATTAACATTGTGGTATGTCTCCAATCATTTATTATGTATGTACAAACACATGACATCTATATCTATAAATGTCTCTATATATGTACATGTATATACATATACACTCTATATATTCTTTTTTGGTCTTCAAATGAAATCATACTTAGCCTACTGTTCTGGAAATTTCTTTTTACCCACATAACAGAGTGTTAATATCTTTCTATGTCAGTATGTATAAAGCAATCTCATTCTATGTAATAGCAGCATAGAATTCCATTTTATGAATGTTCCCTCATTAATTTAACCAGTCCTCTATTGATGCATTTGGATTATTTCCATTGCAAATAATACTGGACTGAATAACTTTTTTTTTAATGTTTATTTAATTTTGAGAGAGAAAGAGACAGAGAGAAAGGGACAGAGCATGAATAGGGGAGGGTCAGAGAGAGAGGGAGACACAGAATCAGAAGCAGGCTTCAGGCTCCGAGCTGTCAGCACAGAACCCGTCGCAGCCCAAACCCATGAACCTTAAGATCACAACCTGAGTCTCACGGTTCATGAGTTCAAAGCCCTCGGAGGCTCTGTGCTGATGGCTCCGAGACCCGAGCCTGCTTCAGATTCTGTGTCTCCCTCTTTCTCTGCCCCTCCCCCACTCACACTCTGTCTCTCTCTGTCTCAAAAATAAATTCACATTTAAAAATTAAAAAAAAAAGAGCTGGATATCTAACAAACTGGGCCACCCAGGCACCCCTGCATTCTATTTATTTATTTTTATTTTTTATTTTTTAAAGTTTTTATTTATCTTTGAGACAGAGACAGAGCATGAGCAGGGGAGGGGCAGAGAGAGAAGGAGACACAGAATCTGAAGCAAACTCCAGGCTCTGAGCTGTCAGCACAGAGCCTGACGCGGGGCTTGAACTCACAGACTGTGAGATCATGACCTGAGCTGAAGTCCGATGCTTAACTGACTGAGCCACCCAGTCGCCCCTCTATTTATTTTTTTAATTTTATTTTGAGATGCAGAGAGAGAAACAGCATTGGAGGGGCACAGAGAGAGGGAGAGAGAAAGAATTCCAAGCAGGCTCCATACTGTCAGTGCTGAGCCAGATGTGGGACTCAAACGCACAAATCATGAGATCACGACCTGAGCCAAAACCAAGAGTCAGACGCTTAACAGAGCCACCCAGGCACCCCAAGAATTCAAATTCTTAAAAATATAAATTAAAAATTTTAAAATTAACTATAAGCAAAATATTAAATTCTTCTAGACTCCTGGATATTTTGTTCCCAAAGCTCTTAGAAATGGCAACCCAGCATGTTTCTCCGACTTTCTGTACCATGTGTCTGCTTTCTCTCTTACCTGTTGATGATGTGGCATGCTGATCTTCAGTAATGATTTAAATTATTAGAACAGAGGTTTTCCCAGGAAGTGGACTCTATGGCAGGAGGATCAATTTCTTATTGACATTTAGAAAAACAAATTTTCATAGAAGAAAAATATATTGATTAAACTGATTGCAATCTAATCATGTAGGATTTGTCTCTTGAATACTTTTGGCATGCAACTGCTTCTAACTCAGTGTAGGTACTTCCAAATCCATAGGGCTTAAACCATGATTTCTCTTGGTCTCCAATACCTGACACCTGCTTTGTCCTTTAACAGGATTCATGTATGACTTTTATTCAATCACAGACATGACTCTTGTAATCATGTCTTTCCCCACCACCCCAAGTACCATCTCTAAGAACTTATTCCTGATGTTGCCACTGGTTCAGTAATCTTTCCACTCTCCAATTCTCCATCTTAATCCTGATGATAATTCAACTTTACTTCCTCAAAGACACTTTTTCTCACTTCCAGTTTAGATCAGATTCTCTTGCCATACATGAGTAGGCTCACAGTACTTTTTTTTCTTTTATTTCTCACAGTTCATAATTATATTTGTGTGGTTATTTGGAAAGGCTGCCTCCCACATTCCATGAGCGACAGTTTCTGGTTTCTGCATTAGCTTATCATTTTATTGTCAGAGACTGATATTTAGTAGAGACTCAGTATTTGTTGAATGAATGAATGAATGAATGAAGTTCAAGCTCAAATCCCATCCTCTCCAAAAAGACATTCCTAACCTCTTCAGCCACAGTGATAAATCCCTCTCATGATTTTGAGGCACTTATTGATGGTACCACTCATTTTCCCCATGAAATCATAGATTCATAGAGTTCTATAGGAATTTAGAGGCAGCAATCTTTATATTGTAAATAATGCAATTAATTGAAATAAAATTTTTGCTTTTATTTTTGTGAATACCATCATTAGTGATGGAGGGTTGACTTCTGAAATATTTTGAACAATCTTTGGATTATTTGTATGTGTAGAGATTTTTTCTCATGTTTAGCACAAATCTGTTTTGTGATTTTCACAACAAATTTGGTTCCTAGGCGTAAACAAATGAGACCATTCGTTCTTCTAAAGATGGTCCTTCAGATAGTCAAAGATTGCTCTCTTGCACAATCAAAACACAACTCCTCCTTCAATTATTGCTATTATGCTGTGGTTTTCAGCCTCTTTCATCATCCTGATTTATTCTCTTATGAATTTATTCGAGTTTGTCAATGTCCTTCTTAAAATAAAATTAATTTTGTTACCAGTAATTTTATTTTTTTAAAGTTTGCTATTCAAATGTCATGAGATAGTATAAGACTTTAAAATTTCTATACATTTAGAGGTTCCTTTTTCTAAAAATAAATTTGTGACAATTCGTTTCTTTAAGTTCAAAAATTTGAAAAGCTTATTTTAATTAAGTAATAGACACCTTTTCCTAGAAGCTGTCAAATGGTTGTTGGAAGATTGCTTAGATCACATAACCAATTCTATTCTTATAGCTTAAAATTATCTGACTTGCTCTGACCACTTGCTAGTTGAACTTAAAAAGGTTTTAAACAAGTAAGTAACCAAATACTGTGCTTGTTTTGGTGTGAGGAAAAAATTTAGTCCTATGGCTATTATCTGCTAAGGAACCAAACCCAAGGTTTAATAATAATAATCAGCTCTTTCCTGCGCTCAACAAAATGTTTTGATGTGGTTGGTACCAGCCTCTGATGAGGGTATTAGCCTCCATTTAAAAAACAATCATTAGTTGGAGTTAGCATTAGAAACGTTACTAAATTGCTGATAATATCCATCATTACCAGGTAAAAATTGACATTTTCAGTCCCTTACATATGATTTATCATCAATGCAAAGAATATTATAAGAAATTGTAAAGTTGCTCAATAGTTAAGTCTCAAAAGAAGGCAATAAATGTTACCAAAGAAAAAGTAGCAAATAGAATGATACAGAAATAAGTCAGAAGAGGTAAGGAGGGCTTGAGCTCCTCTACTTCTGAAATGGTTTTACTATCTGGCACATAGTTATGATCTTTAAATGTTTGCTAAATGAATAAAAATGTTCAGGCACTAGGGATAATTCTACAGTGGGGACAATATACTATAAGGAAGGTGGTTGGCTTAACCAGAGTATCTGGCAACTTATTTTCAATTTCAATTTTTCTATATTTTCAGTTTCATTATTTTCGAGAGCTCAGTGTGAGTTTAACATAGCACTATAGTCGTTAAAAAAATACTCAAATACTTTTAACATTGTGTAATTCAATCTAGTATAATCCAAATTTATGTATTATATTTTTCACTAGTTACTTTTAATATAAAAAAAAGAAGGAAGAGAAAAAGTTTTAAACGTTCAACGATGGGATGTTCTTTGAATAAATTGCGCTAGAGCCATATGTACAAATTTGTAGAAATTAATTTATTGACGTAAAAAGATGTTCATGATACTGAGTAAAGAAGAGCTAGTTACAAAATAATATTTAAGGAATAACAACAAAATACACAAGAGTGAGACTGGAAGGGGATACAGTAACATGTCAGACAGTTCTGGGTAGTGGTTTTTTATTTCTTTTCCTTTTTCTCTTCCTTCCTTTCCTCATTTCTCTTCCTTCCTTCCTTCCTTCCTTCCTTCCTTCCTTCCTTCCCTCCCTCTTTCTTTCCTTTCCTTTCCTTTCCTTTCCTTTCCTTTCCTTTCCTTCCTCCTGCTCTCTCTTTCTTTCTTTTGAAAAAATCACTTGGGCTATTTATATAACAGTATTTTAAAGTAGCCCATAAATGAGCTCTTGGCCCAGGATAGAGACAGCCATAACAACATGTTCAAGTAACAAAATGAACAAAAGAACCTTTGGAATGCACCTGGTTGTTAAAAAATAACAGTTCTTTTTTTTTTTTTTTTTTTTTTTAAAGATTCTAAGAAACTCAACTTTTTCTTTAAGGACTTTTTTGCTACCTTTCCTACAAAAACTACCAGATTACTTCTTGACCTCTACTTTGAGACCTCTACTTTGAGGAAGTCTTGCTGTACAATATTGACTTAGTAGCTCTGACGCTTACAGGTACTTTTTTATCTGAACACTATATCCTAAATACTGTAATTCCTGTATTGCTTACACATTTAAATCTATTCCATCCCTGAATTACAGTATATATTCTTTACATAAACTTTCAAGAGAAAAGGCATTCATGATACAATTTTATATTATCTGTCTATATAAAATATATAGATATATCCTATAAGCAATAATTGAAGTTTGAAAAATATTATCACACTTGCAATTTTCATACTTGCAAAAAGCATGTGCTAATTTGAAATTATTTTCAGAAGATCTGTCATAAACCAAATAAGTACGTGAGACAACCCAGGACAACTTCCTAAAATTTTCTTCAAAACGAAGGTAGGTGTTTACCTTGTGGGTCCAACTTGTTACCAATGAAAGCCTAGCAACAGCTAGTAAGCCTACTCCATTTTATTTATTATGATAGGAACAGGCATCATAGGCATCATATTAATTGAGGTGAGCACTATAACTTCCAAACTCATTTTAGGTTAAATACAAAAATTCTACACTAAAGTAAAGCTGTTTTGATCTGAGATAAATCTATAACAAATTTGGAAATGTCCATGTATTTATTACTTTACAAGCAATTATTCAGAGTCCATTATCTGCTGTGCTCTGTTTTAGGCATTGGAGTACAAAAATGAATATAGTATAAAATTCTTGCCCTGAGGGAGCTCACATTTTAGTGAGGGTGTTGTTTTTTTCTCTTTTGCAGGTATTTAATATATGGTTTTCATATACAGATACAGAAATATTGTGTTACAGGACCCAAAGAAAAAGAAGAAACATTAGTTGCAGACTCTAGAAGTGGGTTTGTCTTGCATGTATTATGAATTGGTTGTTGAATTAAATTAGTGGTTCAGAAGTATCTATTTAAATCCATATTGTTGACATTACAGTGAAAGCAGTGAAACTTGTCAGCAGATGATTAAGTTTTATGGTTGATGTCCACACTTTTGTAGCTTGGGAACAATATCAAGTTTCTGGGAAAAACATCCTTCCTCTCTCCCCACCCTCCCTCTATCATATTAAATCAGGGTCTCAGTCTATTGGTGTTAGTTGTGTTCTCCAAATAAAGATGTATCAAAATCATTCTTTTTTCATTTTCCACTTTATATGAGAAGAGTTACTTCAGGTTTTTTTTTTTTTTTTTCTTTCCTCCTGGGACAGGAAGCGTTTAGATTGTTGGTTTATTATATATTCCACCAGGGAAAATCTGCACTTCCTTGGCTACTTTTTCCATTCCCAAGACCACCAGTTAGTGGTATTATTTCTGGTTGAATGGAACACCCTTTACAAGCAGCTGGAGGAGGTGTGCGTGTTCCTAGATTACTGGCTTTCCACTGACTAGTCTTTTAGGAAAGCTACACTGTTCCCACGGAAATTAACAACCATTCAACTCTTAAGGCCAAAGTTGGGGGGGGCGGAAATTGGATCGTTATGGGTTGGGTTACTGCTTGAGGAGGGCAGGCGGGAGTTTGTGAATGGATAGAATGTCAAAATGGGACTTTATTAAACGACTCATTAAAACTGCACGAAAAATGAGCCTCCTCTGGTCCCAAAGGATTTAAAAAAAAAAAAAGCTTCAAAAACCCAACTTCAAACAAAATTTAGGAAATGTAGGAGGCATAAATTCCGTCTGGGTGCTTGCAAGACCACCTCCCCTGTCGCCTCAAGCCAAAAACTGGGCATAGGTGTGAGAATTTTGCAAAAACAGCTTCCAAAACTATTTTTCGATGCGAAATGGTGCGCCCCAAGAACTTCAGGGTGGAAAGCAAGTCAAGCAGCCGAACGTTCTCCCTAGACTGCTAACCTTTCCGCCTTTCCCACCCCGCCACTCCCCCTTCGCCGCAGCCTCCAGCCAGGGGGCGTTTGTTTACGTGACGTCAGCCGTAGTAAGCAGTCCCCGCCCCCGTTTCCCTCTGGCCGCCTCGTTTCCCGCGCCGCGGCGCTTCTCCCCTTAAAAGGACAATAGAGGCCCCGGGAGCGCGCGCGGCCGCCGGGCCTTCTCCCCTCCCAGCCCTCAACGCGCGCGCGCCCGTATGCAAATAAGTTCGATTCAGGAGAATTTTGTACCAGGAGACGCGCGTGCGCAGAGAGAAAGCGGAATCTACACCTTCCCGGCCAGCGGTAGCAACTGCAGAACTGCAGGAGACAATCTTTCTAGACAAGGCAGTTGAGGAGGAGGGAGCGATTAGAAGGGGGGGGGGGCTGGCTTGGCGTGCACTCCAGACCTCGGGAACGTTATTGTGCGTGGAACGGCTGATTTTGGAAGGTGAGTGACTCTAACCATTACTCTGGTGCAAAACTGTCTCACGAGGCTTTGATTTCAGAGTGTTGTTTTTTTTTTCTCTTTTCACCTCCCCCCCCCCCACCCCCCCAGTCCTTCCACACACACACGCACACATACACACGCACGCACAGGAAGTTTTGTCTTGGAGATGGCATTGCTGGGAGCAATGTTCTCGTGATCTTCAGACCCCGGGTTCTTTTGTATACACGTTTAGTTTGCCTTTTCTAATTGGGTAGGGTAGTGGAAGCAAACCGAAAGTCTTGGGGTGGGGGAAGTGAGTGGAGGCTGCAAACGACTGAGGAGTCGCCGGAGTTGAGGGATCCACGTTGAAGGTGACAATGACTTTTCTTAGCCGTAGTGTTCTCTGGCGAAAAGGAGGCGGGTGGCTGGAAGGCCCAAGAGGAAAACGACTTGCTGGCAATCGCGAAGGGGCCCCGGGCCGGTGCATCCGCGTGGGCGCGCGCCTCGGGAGTGGTCGGGCGCCGTGGTTGAACCTCGTGGTTTAGTTTCGTTGCAGCCCCCCTGCGCCTGTTTGAGAAGGGTGGACAATGAGCGCCGTAGGCTCGGAAACTTAAGTTGCCGTCTACTTGAGAGCTGGCGGGCGTGAGAGGGTTTAAATCGGCCTTTTGGATCAGCGCCGGGGGTGGCCGGAGTGCACGCGGCGTGGCGTTGTTTGCCGAACTCCGGAGGGATGCGGATGCGACAATGAGAGCAACACGCGGCCGCTCTGAAGCAGCCCGGCTCCCAAACGCCTCCCCACCCCCCCACCCCCCGGACCGCGCCCAGGCAGCGCGGGGGGCCGATGTGTCTGTGGAGCCTCAAGTTTTGTTCGCGATTTAGTCACCTGTAGCGTAGATGTGGGCGCCACGGTGAGGGGTTTCTGAGGCGACTGTGTGCGGCTTAAGATGGCCAGTCATAGCCAAGTTGACTTGGGGATGGAGGCAACGGCGTTGTCTGCGCCGAAGGAGTGAGAGAACTCCGGAGGGCACTGCTTTTTGTGCTCAACATGACAGACCACGTGCTTGGGGCTGCGACCCTGGTTTTCGCCGGAGGTCTGTGTGAGTGTCCAGATCCGGGCCGGCAGCGAGATGCGGGCGCTGTCGGGGCCGGCCGGCAGGACAATGTGATTTGCTGATGATGGCGTCTTGCCAGTTTAAAAAGCAGAGTGAAAGTCGCCAACTCTCCGCTGATGCGGGGCGGGCAATCGGCGTTTCTCATCAAGGACACTGCAAAACTTTGATTAAATGGGCCTGCTGCTGAGGGGAGGACGGGGGGAGAGGCTCCGGACTCTCGGGGCGCGGGGTCTGGACCTCTCCCCGGGGTGATCGTCAAGTGTCTCGCCTCTGAGAAACAATCCGACATCCCTGATGCTGCACGTAGGCAGCGCCCGGCTGGACAGAAAACAAAGAGCTGCATGTGCCCGTGCGGGCCCCGCCGGCGCTCGGGGCGGCCGCCGGGCGGAGGGCCGTGTGGGCCGGGCCCCCCTAACTTCGGGCGAGTTTCGAGAGGGGCTTTTGTCCCTCAGCCCCTCGCGGGGAAACTTTGGCGGCGGTGCTCGCATGAGGTGCCATGCTGGTGCGCGGAGAGGCGGCGTGCTCCGCGCTCCGGGCGGGCGGGGAGGCGGCGGTCTCGGGGCCCCCGCGCTTCAGCACGGGCGTCGAGGGCCGCGACAGCCGAGGGGCCGGGAGAGCGTGGCCCCGACTTCTTGGCCCGTTACCCGTGGTCCGGAGCTTGTGTCTGGGAGGTCTGTGGATTCGCCTTTGAAGTCGAACTGTTGCCATGTTTGAATTACGTCAGGGCAAAGCCATGAGGAGGAACAAGCCCCGGCAGCGCGGCGTGCGGGAGGCGCGGCCTGCGGGAGGCGCCGGGCGGGCGGGCGGGCGTGCGCGGGGGCCCGTTGTTCCGGCGCAGGTGAGGGAGGAGGCGGCGAGGGACGCGGGTCACCTCCTGCCGCCCTCGCCCAGGCGAGCGGCTCTCCGCAGGAACTTTCTTCCCGACCCAAGTTGTTCTATTTACCAACAAACCCACCGGGGAGCGTTTCTATTTGCTGCCGTGGTGCCTCTCTCGGCCGTCACCGCTTGCCCGAGGGGGAAGCGCGTTGGGGGGGGGGGCGGCGAGGGCCGCAGGAGGACTGGGGAGAGGCATTTTGCTGCTTTCGTGGAAGCCGGCGCATGCGGCGAGCACCCCCAAACCCTCGTAGCCGAGCCGTGGCTCGCACTTTCAGGGGACCCAGCCCCGACGACACACGAAAAAACCACCGTGGGGAAGTTTCGGGGCTCCCCGTTGTCCTACAAAGGGAAGTGAGGACTGTGGCTGAATTGTGCGTGCCGCTGTTTTCTTTGTGTGTTTACGTGTGGGAGGGGGATCCGGGAGGGGCGAGGTTTGTTTTGGTTGCGGGTGGGGTTGGTTTATTGGGGTGGCAGGGCGGTGCAGAGTTTGTTCTGGTAACGAGACCTAGTAGATTTCTTTGTTTTTATTTTCTCCGTCTAACCTTGGGTAACTACAGACAACTGGGAAGACCAGGAATTAGTGATTAGAACAACACGGATCCTGTGCGAGACAGTTTTACCCCAGCAATACTCCCCCTGCCCCCACACCTCGGGTTGTCCTAAGGAAGATTAAAAAGCAAAAAACTTTTTTCTTCCTTTTAATTTTAGTAATTAAAAATATGAGTTTGACCTTGTCATTAGAAGTACACTGAAAGCACCTGTTTTTGTACTGGGGTTTGCCAGACTTGAAAAGCCTTTTAATAATGTATGTCGCAAAACCGAACACGATTTTTTAGTTGCTCAATCTAAATTAAATTAAAGTCTGGGAGTTTGTTTCCGTAGGAGTTGGAGAAAAGCCTGATGGCATTTAAAATATTTATATAATGATTTGGGGAAGGGGAAAATCGCCCCTTTGCCCTAAAGGTATGCCGGCTCAATGTTTGGTGATTGTTCACTGCTTTATCTGAGGATGACCTTGAAGAAGCTAGCACGTGGAGAATTGGGCCTTGGAGATTTTCTATGGGGGTTGGTGACAGGGTAAAAGGCTGGATGTCCCTGCTAGCTTCTTCCTAGTTCCTATAAACTGGGGTTGACCTTCTGGTTACCCCTCTTAGATTTTCTTTTCAAGCCAATCTTTTTTTTTTTGTTATGTGGCCCCAGGCATAGCTCGAAAATTATGCTGGTTTGACACATGGATGCTTCTTTGGTATTTGGGGTTTGCCTGCAGTCTAGACATCCGATAAGCAGCACTGTATCTGCTGCTGCTTTCCTGATTTCTCCTGCATTTGGATCATGTTTAAGGGTTAGAATCTAAAAGTGGTCGTTACCAGAAAATAGTATCTTTAGATGCCACACCCAGACCAAAAATCTGTACAGATTGTGCTTCTCATTATTTTGTTATTAAACAGACATGTTTCTCCCATGTTTTGGTGACCAAAGTACAAATACTTAAAGGCAACTTTTAATACTATAGTAACAGTACATATCTGCGGTGGATAGAAAGAACATGTCAAGAAAGTGAAAAACTTTGTATGTAATAAGTTTATGGCTTTCCCTTTGGGCATTTATTTCTCTGTGATTATTTAAGATGCATAAGATGTTTTGTAAGCACACTAAGATTCGTTCATTTGTTTTTCTTAATCAGTATTTTATACCTGGGTTTACAGCTAGTTTCAATATCCTAGGAAATTTCAAATACAATAGAGCTTAATTTTTGTTTTAAATATCACTTGATATGTGCAACGGAGATTTGGTTTATCAAGGTGAATGAATTGAGAGTGGGAAAGACCAATAGACAAGGTCTACTGTTTTCCTTCTTGCATTACTTTTTGCAGGAGTTCAGTGATGAAAAGTTCAATAGGTAGTATATTCTAGAACCTTGGTGGGCAGCAGGCCTCAAGACTGCTGTTGCATAGTTTTCTTAACTGTAGGTCTGGAACCTGGATGGCCCGTTTTTTGTTTCCCCCGAGTTGTAATGAGACCCTAGAAAAAAGCTGGCTCATGGGGCTCAGACTCTAGCAGATTTATGTGAAAAAGCAATTTGATAATGATTTTCCATGTAAAATCAGTTTTTCACTGGTGAAAGCTTAAGCTTAATTTGAAATCTAAACCAACTTCATAAGCTTTATTAGGACAAGTTAGTTAATTTACCATGCCAACACATAGTAGGTTGCTTCAAAAATACAACTTTTTTTCTTCCTTACTGGTGCTGGGAATATAATTGGCTGAGAAAGAAGGGGAACACCTTCGTTGAAGTACTAGTTAGTTTGCAAGTCTTGAGTTAAAATGCCTAGGTTGCAAGACTGTGCTCATGTTAAATAAGTCACTTTGTGGTCATCTGCAAAATAGCAATACCTACTTCATAAGGTTGTAAATAATTAAGCAGGTAATATGCTTGGTAAATACTGGCTGTTCTCACAACTTTGGGAATAGACATTTTACAGGAGACAAAACTGAGGCCTGGGGCCAGTGACATTGCTGGGGGAAATATTCAGTAAATGTTGAGTGGAAAGAATGAGTATCTTTGGCCCTCTTCCCCACCTTCAGAAACTGGTTCTGGGAAGACATTATTCTGATTCAACCATTTTACATCAAAAACTCTTGTGGAAATGGAGAGGATGCCATCCATTTTCTGTTTTCCTGATTTCTCTTGTCCACAAGAGACCTGGATTTCCCATACTTAATTTTGACTCCGGGAGGTTATAAATTGAAAATATTTCATTGTCTTTTAGCTCTTCAGTTTCTGTTTTAGTTGAGTCTGCAACTAAGATTTTCTCTATTATGGAAATGATCTGGAAATGCATCTAGTCCAAGAGAAGGCAGTTTGTTTTCAAGGGAGGTTTTCTTTTTGCACCAGAAGTACGAAAGTTGCAGTTAATCTAAAATGATGCGTTTCTAGCTTTGTATTGTTTCCACCTATTATAAGTTTGATTTGTTTTAATGTTATTTTAATTTGGTTCATGTTAATGTATGGTGAGTTTTAACAGCTCTCGTTTTGAGATTTATTTTGCTCCTAATCTTTTCCTCCCCACATACTTGCTTCAAATAAGCAATAAGTATTTTTCTACCAGTTGTTATGAAAGCATTGAGTTATTTATTATTAATCTTCTCTAAAGTAATTCACTTGGTTTACATTTCCTGTAAAGCTTTGAGCCTCACAATTTTTTTTATACAAAAGTCCCTAGACTAAATGTTAAAGAAAAATGACTCCATTAAATTAAAAACACTAGTTTTTAAATACACCTCTTTATTGTGGACACTGTTTCCCATTCTGTGCATTAAATATACTATTCAGATCTGTTTTGCCTATCCCAGTCTTCAGGTATTAACAAATTCTGCCAGTGTCTGTATACCATGTACAGTCAGCACCTGGTTGTAATATAAAACTTAGTTCCTGCCTTGCAACAGTTTACCATTGAGTAGAGGAGATAATATAGCAAACAAGTATGTGAAAATCTTGTGTTAGGTGTTAAAATACACATATAGACAGATTTTGTTAAAAATTTTTAATTCCTGAGTTAAGGGGATGAGGGAGAAACCATCTCAGGTAAAACAACCTGAGTAGAGATGTGGCTAGTTAATAAAGTTGGTTTGACAATCCTGGAATATCAGGATTCCAAGTTCGGAGCAGCTGGTAGGCAGGGCCAGATCCTGAAAAGCTTTGCATTTCTTGCCAAGAAGTTTAGATATTATCCTGAAGCCCGTGTTGATACTTTGGAAGAGATGATTATTTGAGCTTTAGGAAGGGATCCCCTGTTTGAAGGTTCTGAGGAAGTCGGTTATGAGGCTCCAGCACCACGATGAAGGACAAATAGGCAGCAGAGACAGAAGGGACATGGACCAGAGAAGTGAAGGAAGAAACAGAATTTTTTTTTTTTAAGTTTTTTTTTTTCAACGTTTATTTTTATTTTTTGGGACAGAGAGAGACAGAGCATGAACGGGGGAGGGACAGAGAGAGAGGGAGACACAGAATCGGAAACAGGCTCCAGGCTCTGAGCCATCAGCCCAGAGCCTGACGCGGGGCTCGAACTCACAGACCGTGAGATCGTGACCTGGCTGAAGTCGGACGCTTAACCGACTGCGCCACCCAGGCGCCCCACGAAAGAAACAGAATTTTTAAGGATTTCATAGTGGACATGTTGAAGGTCATGCAGAAGATGAGAAGGGAGAGCCCAGTTGACTTCCAGATTTTTTGTGTGACTGTATATGTGATGACCAAGGTTAGGTGAACACTGGAGGAACATGTTTGGGAGAGAAGATTATGTAATTAATTTAGAGTGTTTAAAGGTTCGGACTTGCCAGGCCTTGTGTTGGTGCTTTACAGATCGTACTCAGAAGAGTTGGGATTTATCCTTATTTTTTTTTTTTTTAATTTTTTTTTTTTTTTTTTTTAACGTTTATTTATTTTTGAGACAGAGAGAGACAGAGCATGAATGGGGGAGGGTCAGAGAGAGGGAGACACAGAATCCGAAACAGGCTCCGGGCTCTGAGCTGTCAGCACAGGGGCCCGATGTGGGGCTCGAACTCACGGACCGCGAGATCATGACCTGAGCCGAAGTCGGCGCTCAACCGACTGAGCCACCCAGGCGCCCCTATCCTTATTTTATAGGTGAGGAAATGGAAGGGTCAGACAGCTTAAGGAAATTTTCTGCGGTTTGGGTCAGACCAGATATGTATGGCTATACCCCCTTTCTTAACATTTTTCTCAAGTTCAGAAAGGAGAACAGCTTCACAGAACGAATATAGTCCAATTTCATGATGTTAAAATCTCCTAGAAAAGACCCAAGTTTCTCTTCGCACAAACCGGAACTTAAAAGAAAGCCTTCAGAAATCAGGATTCTACCCTTAGTTTAATTTGTTGGACATATCCTGGGATAGTGTTTATATATATATATATATATATTTTTTTTTTTTTTTAATTTTTTTTCAACGTTTTTTATTTATTTTTGGGACAGAGAGAGACAGAGCATGAACGGGGGAGGGGCAGAGAGAGAGGGAGACACAGAATCGGAAACAGGCTCCAGGCTCCGAGCCATCAGCCCAGAGCCTGACGCGGGGCTCGAACTCACGGACCGTGAGATCATGACCTGGCTGAAGTCGGATGCTTAACCGACTGCGCCACCCAGGCGCCCCTGTATATTTTTTAAAAATGTTTATTTATTTATTTTGAGAGAGAGAGAGAGTGTGAGTGTGGGAGAAGTAGAGAGACAGGGAGGGAGAATCCCAAGCAGGCCCCGTGCTGTCAGTGAAGAGCCTGATGTGGGGATTGATTCCACGAACTGTGAAATCATGACCTGAGCCGAAATCAGTAAGTGGACACCTAACTGACTGAGCCACCCTGGTGCCTTGAGTTTATATTTCTGTGTGTAAGTCCTGTAAGTTCAAGGGAATAAGTGGTATATAGACACTGGTATTTTCATATTGTTGATTCACAGCATCCCTGGAAAGTGGACGTGAGATTTCACCCTAATATTGCAGAGGGGCAAATAAAATTAGAAGTGACTTCCTAGTCAGTTGTAAAGACAAACGCAGAATTAGACTCCCAACTTGACTCATTATAGTGCTTTTTTTCACCAGACTCAACAGTAGTTACATTTCTTAACTGATTATTTGCTTAATCATCTAAGAGAAGATTAATACTATCTCCCCAACCTTTACAGTTTTTTCATCCACTGGAATCACTCTTAATCTAGAATCGGCATACCCAGTGTTTTTTCACACTATCAAAATGGGAGGACCTAGTATTTTTTTACACTGTCTGGAACTCCAGAGACCTGGATTTGTGATTTTTTTATTTTTAACCTATGCTATTTCAGTTGAAGACTTTATTTCTGAGTTTGACCTCTTTCCTGTAGGATGAGTTCTACATTCTTCTGCTAAGTGTGGGTTTCGTACACAGCCATAATAAATACTTTACCGTATAATTTCTCAGAGACTAGGTGCATTTTTGGAGAAGCCATTGGCAAACAGGTGGGGTCTACCATCCTTTCTCAGTTTTCCTCTAGGCAAGTTAAAATTTGTCCCTTAAAAGTGAGTAAAGTAAATTCAGAACTTCTGATGCTGGGATGTGGACTGGTGTCTGGAAACAGGTAAGAGGAAATAATCTTGTTCAATAGCTCCGTGACTTTCCTTAAGCGCTGATGACACAGGTCTTATTGTTAGGGCACATTGCAACCAAGTGGCCTAGCAGCAGAACACAAAACACACTTAGTCCTGTTTGACTCTCTATGTGAAGTGTTGCTCCAGTTACACTGTTAGTGTTTACTGGATCCTGTACTTACAGGTGATTAAAGATAGCATACCACTGACTAAAAATGGTGTTGCGGGTGGCATTAAAAATTACAGCAACTAAGGGTTGCTCATAACTTTTGATCATGGGTGTTTTTTCGTGTTTATATCTCTTCCTTTCCCATCATCCTGTCATTTAAAGTTCAGCTCTAAAGAAATGCCATCTCCTTCACTTCAAAGTTGTCTTTGGTTGCTTGGTTCCTTTTGTCTTTGTTCACTGCTGCTTCCTTCCCACTTTACAGATCTTTTGCTTGTCTCTTTGCAGCTTCCTTCCCATTCTACTCTATGTCTATTCTGTACTCTCTGCTGTGGACTATGTTTCCCACTGGGTATCTCTCCATCTGTATGTCTTTGAGGAAGTTTGTTTAAGCTCTCTGAGCTGTTTCAGCTACTACCACTTTGGTTAAGTCAAGGTGTGCGATGATAACTAAGGTTTTGGGACATGGTGCTAGAAAAGGAGTAAAGTGAAAGTAATCTTCCTTCATTCTTGCTTCCCTCAGAGGCAACCACTAGTTATTCGTTTTTAAAAATATATTTTAACAAGTCAGTTTATGTACTTAAAGTCCCATTTAAAAAACCCATTATGGGATTGTACTGTATAGTTGTTACTCAAGTTGCTTAATATTACAGACAAGATATCTTGGATAGTTCCCATGTGCACATGTTACATATCTATTGCATTCTTTTTTTTTTTTTTTTTAACTTTTTTTAATGTTTATTTTTGAGAGAGACAGGCAGAGACAGAGACAGAGCACAAGTGGGGGAGGGGCACAGAGAGAGGGAGACACAGAATCCAAAGCAGACTCCAGGCTCTGAGCTGTCAGCACGGAGCCCGACAGGTGCTCAAACTCACAAATTGCACCTGAGCCAAAGTCAGACACTTAACTGACTGAGACACCCAGGTGCCCCTATTACATTCTTTTTATGGGCTGAAATGGTATTCTGTAGTATGAAGACATAATTTAACAACTCTAAGAATCCACTGACATTTAGGATGCTTCCAGTATCTTGTGTATTTTTTTAAAGGTCTGTGTCAGTGTTTTTTTTTTTTTTTTTTTTTTTTTTTTTAAGAAAAAGTGATCATTAGAAGCTGTAGGATTTTGGTCTACTGAAAACTAAAACTAAAAACACTTTAGGAATACTTTTTGCGAGGTTGCACTGTTAATTGTGTTTATCAGAATTTCAGTTCCCAAGGTGGTATGGAGAAATTGTGACATTAACTATAAAGTTGATTTTTCACCCGTGGCATATTTACTTCTCTCTCAGTTTTCCTCCGTCCAGTCCATGCATTGGCATTTTGAGTTGTTTTTTGTTTTTGTTTTTTTTAATGTTTATTTATTTTTGAGACAGAGAGAGACAGCATGAACTGGGGAGGGTCAGAGAGAGAGGGAGACACAGAATCTGAAGCAGGCTCCAGGCTCTGAGCTGTCAGCACAGAGCCCGATGCGGGGCTCGAACCCACGGACCGTGAGATCATGACCTGATCCGAAGTTGGACGTTCAACCGACTGAGCCACCTAGGCGCCCCTTGCATTTTGAGTTTTGAAAGGTATTTTTGAAAGTAAGAAAAACTTTACATCCTGAAAGGAATCTAGAAAGTGGAATTGGGAAGTTATATTTAGGAGGAACTATTGGTGTCCTTCAAAGTGTACCAAAAAAGGTGAGCCTATTGGATGTTGTATTTATCATAACAAAATAAATCTCTGTTTTCCTTGATGTTAAATTATCACCCTTGTAAGATTTAAAAGATAAGACAGTACTCTGCAGAATTAAGTTCTTCACCTCCCTGTCTCCAATTCCATATTTAAAAGGGTACTTAAAAACTTTAAAATTTGCATTTTACTACTCTTCATACTGTTTCCTTGTTAAAAAAAAGTTTTATTTATTTACGTAATCTCTACACCCAACATGGGGCTCGAACTCCTGCCCCTATGATAAAGAGTTGTACGCTCTTCTGACTGAGCCAGTCAGGTCCCCCTTTTGATACTGTTTCCTGATTAAAGTCAGGCTTAAAGTGAATTTAGTGTTGTTAAAAGATGATCTTTAAACTTAGAATTAAATATTATACCTTCAATATTAGCTATTGCTGTGAAGATTCCTTTTGTTTCCGTTTATATTACGTTGCATTTAGTAAACCTATGTGTGTTGAATTAAGTGTAAAATATATCATCCCTGCTCTTTGGCTTCATAATCTCTTTAGATTAGAATTGGTCCTTTTTTTCCTCCTTTATCATTTTTTTTTAATATATATTGTCAAATTGGTTTCCAAAAAATAAGCGACACTTCACAAATTTGCGTGTCATCCTTGCGCAGAGCCCGTGCTAATCTTCTCTGTATTGTTCCAGTTTTAGTATATGTGCTGCCAAATCACACTAGAATTGGTCCTTTCGATGGGGCTGCTGGCTGGCTCAGTCAATTGGCAAGAGCATGAGTTCAAGCCCCCCATGTAGGGCCTACAGATTACTTTATAAATAAATAAAGAATAGATTTGCTCCTTTTTTTTTTTTTTAAACAGTTTGCCCCCACACTTTCCTTGTTTTAACACTAAGGTTGCATTCCCCATCCTTTCGTTAATTTGATCATTAGATTTATATGAAATGTACAGCTTTAAAGTGAAAAAAACCAACCAATTAATCATATTTTAGAATTATTGCATTTTCAAAAATTCACTTTTTGTTGTCTATGTTACAATATTTGCCCATATAATTACAGTTATTTCTCTTCTAGTTTTTGCTGACTTAACCATTTAATCTTGTTAACTTTGGGAGATTGAATTAATTTGGACAGAACAGTAATTTAGCTGGTTGATTCGTGTTTGTTACAGTTTTTTTTTTTTTTATATTGAGAGTGTGCGTGCGAGCAGGAGAGGGGGCAGAGAGAGAATCCCAAGCAGGCTCTGCCCTGTCAGCGCACAGCCCCATGATGTGGAGCTTGAACCCACAAACCATGAGATCATGACCTGAGTCGAAATCAGGAGTCAGATGCTTACTTGATTGAGCCACCCAGGTGCCCCTGACTGTTTTTTTAAAATTTGTGGTTGTTTGCTGATAGCAGCCAAAGAAATGTTAATGAAAGTGCCTTATAAAACATGAAATGTTGTATAAACAACTTTTTTAAAAAACAACTTTTTAAAAAAGTTGAATCAGCACGTTTATTGAATACCTACTAAGTGACTGGCATTATTCTAGATGTTGAGGTTGCAAAGATATATAAAGACAGGAGAATTCGTAACCCAGTCTGTTTTCATTTCTGTTTTTAAAGTTTATTCATTTATTTTGAGAGAGACAGAGACACAGGGTAGAATCTGAAGCAGGCTCTGAACTGTCAGCACAGAGCCTGATTTGGGGCTCAAACCCATGAACCCATGAGATCATGACCTGAGCTGAAACCCACGAGTCAGACACCCAACCGAGCTACCCAGGTGCCCTAGTCTATTTTCTTTTCTTTCTTTTCATCTTTTCTTATTAATTAATTAATTTAGAGAGATTAGGTCTTTTTTTTAAAGATTTTTTATTTTTATCATTATTTTTAATATAATTCATTGTCAAATTGGCTTCCATACAACACCCAGTGCTCATCCTAACAAGTGCCCTCCTCAATGCTCATCACCCATTTTCCCTCTCCCCCACCCCTCTATCCACCCTCAGTTTCTTCTCTGTATTTAAGAGTCTCTTGTGGTTTGCCTCCCTCCCTCTCTGTTTATAACTTTTTTTCCCCTTCCCTTCCCCCACGGACTTCTGTTAAGTTTCTCAAGACACACATGAGTGAAAACTTACGATATCTGTCCTTCTCTTACTGAATTCACTCAGCATAATACCTTCCAGTTCCATCCGCATTGCTGCAAATGGCATGATTTCATTCTTTCTCATTGCCAAGTAAAATTCTTTTGTGTATATAAAACACATCTTTTTCATCCATTCATCAGTTGATGGACATTTAGGCTCTTTCCATAATTTGGCTGTTGTTGAAAGTGCTGCTACAAACTTTGGGGGTACATATGCTGTTGTGTATCAGCACTCCTGTATTCCGTGGGTAAATTCCTAGTAGTGCTATTGCTGGGTCATAGGGTTCTATTTTTAATTTTTTGAGGAACCTTCATACTGTTTTCCAGAGCAACTGCCCCAGTTTGCATTCCCACTGGCAGTGCAAGAGGGTTCCCATTTCTCCACAACCTCCATCCTCACCCGCTAGAGACTTTTTTTTTAATGTTTATTTATTTTTGAGAGAGAGAGTCCTAGAGTGAGTGGGGGAGAGGCATAGCGAGAGGGAGACACAGAATCCAAAGCAGGCTCCATGCTCTGAGCTGTCAGCACAGAGCCTGACACGGGGTTTGAACCCACAAACCGCAAGATCATGACCTGAGCTGAAGTCAGATGCTTAACTGACTGAGCCACCTAGGCATCCCTATTTTCATTTTTTTTTTTTAATTTTTTGGTTAACATTTATTTTTTATTTATTTTTGAGACAGAGAGAGACAGAGCATGAACAGGGGAGGGTCAGAGAGAGGGAGACACAGAATCCGAAACAGGCTCCAGGCTCTGAGCTGTCAGCACAGAGCCCGAAGCGGGGCTCGAACTCACAGCCCTCACGGACCGCGAGATCATGACCTGAGCTGAAGTTGGCCGCTTAACCGACTGAGCCACCCAGGCGCCCCCCTATTTTCATTTTTAAAAACAAGCTTACTGAGATATAATTCACACACTGTAAAATTCACTTTTAAAGTATGCAATTCAGTGGTTTTTAGTATACTTACAGAGTTTTGCATCCATCACCATTATCTAATTTTAGAAGACAAATGGCAGTTTTTAATAATCATTTTAAGTCTTTACTCATTTTTGGCTCTATCTCAAAATTTAATTTTCTTGTTTTCCCCACATGCTTAAGAGCGAGATTGTATGTGTCCACTCTGTTCTATAATTATTCATCAATTAGGGAGCAGATGGTAATAGCTTCCTTCTATTAAAACTGCTGAATTAGGGGCGCCTGGGTGGCTCATTTGGTTAAGAGTCTAACTTCGGCTCAGGTCATGATCTCGCTGTTCGTGGGTTTGAGCCTGGCGTTGGGCTCTGTGCTGACAGCTCAGAGCCTGGAGCCTGCTTCGGATTCTTTGTAACCCTCCCTCTCTGCCCCTCCCCCACTTGTGCTCTGCTCACTCTCTCTCAGAAATAAACATTAAAAAAATTTTTTTTAAACTGCTGAATTAATGTGACGCCTATGAGAATAGATACAGAAGTCACAAATGGGGCGCCTGGGTGGCTCAGTCCATTAGGCGTCTGACTTTGGCTCAGGTCATGATCTTGTGGTCCCTGAGTTAGAGCCCCGCATGGGGCTCTGTGCTGACAGCTCAGAGCCTGGAGCCTGTTTCAGATTCTGTGTCTCCCTCTCTCTCTGGCCCTCCCCCGTTCATGCTCTGTCTCTGCCTCAAAAATAAATAAACATTAAAAAAAATTTTTTTTTAAGTCACAAATACTTTAACAGTTTACAGTGTCATTTGAACAAATAAATTGTTCTGGAGGAATCATTTAATATTGTACATCTGTGGAACTAGGAAAGAAGTATTCTAAAGAACCACCAGGTTTGTTGAAATAACGAAGTCCCAAGTTTAAAATCAAATTGTGTCTTGCTTACCTACCTCCTTCTTGATATAAAAAGTAAGTTAGGGGGTGCCTGGGTGCCTGAGTTGGTTATGTGTCTGACTCTTGTCTTTGGTTCAGGTCATGTTCTCACAGTACGTGAGTTCGAGCCCCACATCAGGCTCTGCTGACAGCACGGATTCTGCTCGGGATTCTGTCTTCCTCTCTCTCTCTGCCCCTCCCTGCTCATGCTCTCTCTCTCAAAAATAAACATTAAAAAAATACTAAAAATCACTTGCTTTCAGAGTCATTTTGTGCCCTTAATTTTCCTCTGGAGATTAGGTAGGGGTTTTTCTTGTTTGTTAGTTTTTAACACGTGTAGGTCTATAGATTCTGTGAAAATGCTTTCATTAGTCTCTGGGCTCCGCAAAGCTCAAAATGGTTAAACACCAACCACTGCTTAACTGGGTTGCTGTAAACAAAGCCCAAAATGAAACCCCTGTGTATTTGCTGCAGATTCCCAGGTGCCTCTCAAGTGCAGGAATAAGCTCAGAAAAGGTTTAATAAGTTTATTAAGTAATCATCCATTAAAAGGTTCATATGCTACTTGTGTGTTGCATCAGGGCAAGTGCCTTGCACCTTACTGCATTTAACACTGCTTGGAAGAGTGTGGACCCTAGGATTTTGACCACTTTCAGATATTTAAGCTGAATTTTATTAGGACGAACGTAAGGTCACAGCTGCATAAAGGATCAGTCGGAGGATACCAGGCTATTTTATTTTGCCTGGTATGTAAAGACGAATATTATTAAATCTGAAGAATGGGATGTCTTGCAGGGCTGTTGGGTAAGTTTTGTGGAGATCCCCACCAACAAAGAAATCATACTGAAGGGGCTCTTGGGCTCAGGTCGTGATCTCCTGGATCGGGAGTTTGAGCACTGATGGTGCCAAGCCTGCTTTTGATTCTTGCTCTCTTTCCCTCTCTGCCCTTCCCCCCCCCCCCCCTCAAAAATAAGTAAACTTAAAAAAATCATATTGAAGATGAACACTTGATTCACAATAGCTGATTATAAAAAGGAAAGCCTCAGTATTTAGCTATAACCCTAACATTTGTTAGGGTTACGATTAACCCAAGCATAATGACTGGCACAAACTGGTGTCTTGGTCAATCCAGGCAGTAGTTCCTACCCGAATGCTGTGGTTTTTTGTTTTGTTTTGTTTTTCAAATACTGTTTGGTTTTGTTGGCATGCTTATTTGTGGAAAGGGTAGGGGATTGTGAGGGGAGAGATAGGAATCTATCTGTTGTAATAGGATTTGGTCTGTGTATTAATGGAATGAACTGGCCTTTCTTGCTGTACTTCCTTTGTCCTTGCTGAGAAGGGAGGCTGAAGTTTTCTAGAGTCATTGATGAAGCTGTAAGAGGAAGTGTGGACTTTTGACCTTCTTGATGGTAATGGAGAATGTTAGGGGAGTTTGGGTAGCCCCCATATTAGTGCGAGGACTGGAAAGAGTTATAGAACATTTTGGCCTCAAAACGGGAATATACAAATTGAAGCAATAACTTCTGCTTTTCTACCACTTTTTTTTTTTAATTTGTATGAATTATCCTGTGTCATTTGACATTATTTTTTTCCAAAGCAACACATAACCATTTTCATTTATCACTTGGGTTTATTTGAAAAAAAAACCAACAAAAACAAAAAACTGTTTCATTTCACAGGCCTTCCCACACCTTTTCCTACTATGGAGTATCTTCATTATTTTTTTTCTCTCAAAATCAAGTTCCCAACTACTCCACTGAACAAAAATAATCAACTGAGAATATTTTCTTGTTTTAACAATTCTTAAATTGAAGAAACTTTAAACTTAATTTTTGAAATGCATCAGTGGACTTCTGCCCCACCCATCTCCCTTCTTTGCCTGCTTCTCTCACCAACAAAAACATTAAAGAATACTTGATAAACAATAGCCCTTGTTTAAAATGAAAGCTTCAGTGTTTAGCTGATTGTTTGCTAATAAAATATTTTCTTAAAAACAAATCAAAAGTCCTTGCCCATATTTCAGAATTCCTCTATCTCAGAGATACATACACACAGCCTGGATATTACATTATTTCTCTGAATTGCTTTCATAAGTACTTGGTCTGGTATACTAACCAGAACTGAGGTGAAATGGGATCAGATGAGAGATCATCCAAAGTACTAAAGTTTTTGTCTTACTCCTGTATTTCAGTGTATTTCTAAAAGAACTTTAAAAGGATAGTGTTCTGTGGTTATAACTCCTAACACTATAAGCACCAATCTAATTGATATTAGTAACTTATTGATGCTGTATGTGATGCTTTTATGATGATTTTTAGTTGGATCCTTACATACACTTGTCCATTGGGGTTTAGTTTGTATGTTCATAGCCTTTTTATTCCCTCTCTTAGTCCAGATGTTCTGGTGAAAATGGCCCTTGGTTTGGATTTTTTTAAAAATATTTTTAATTTATTTTTGAGAGAGAGAGTGGAGGAGGGGCAGAAAAAGAGGGGCCGGGGACAGAGGATCCAGAGCGGGCTCTGCACTGACAATAGGGAGCCCATGTGAGACTCGCTCCAACTCATGAACCATGAGATCATGATCTGAGCCGAAGTCGGATGCTCAACCGACTGAGCCACCAAAGTACCCCCAGTTTGGATATTCTAAATTTCTTCTAAGGCGTGTATTTACTGCCAAATACATTTTTTTATACGTCTAGCTCTAGGACTGTTTCTTCCTTCCTTGCATGATGTTGAGGGTTTTTTTTTTGTTTTTTTTTTGGTTTTTTTGATGATGAGAATCAATAGTTTATCTCACCCTACATTTCTTGGATATCTGCCTCTCACTGCTCAGGCACAGGACTTCATAGAAGAGCTCTAAAAACCTCTGTAACAACTGAACAGACCAATGGTCGGGAAATATGAGCTTGTTTTTAATCCATTTTGATGATTTTATAAAATTATTATTCTTAAATCCTGACTTTGGATTTTTGTGAATTTTACATCCTCCTTTCAGTCAACTTGCCAGCTTAGAACTTCTCTTTATCACAGAAGAAATCCCCTCTAAACTTCCCATAGGGCAAGGTATTATGGGTTGATGACTATTGAGCTACTTGTGTGCTTAATGTCAAATAGTGGTCATGGTAAATGCTCAAAACTTCCCCAGCTGGGAATCACTTCAGTGTAAAGGTGCAGAATAGAAAGGGGGTGCCTTACTTTACATTTTAGGATGTGTCCTTTGTTGTGCATGATTCCATCATTTTATAGTGGGGAGACTTTGTTACATTTTTTGCTTAAAAAGTTGATTTTTAAAAATGCCTCCCTCCCCTCAGTTTTAGAATGAGTGTGGCCAGGAGGGTAGAAGGAGGTGTGATAGAGACCGATCTTGTTAAAAAACAGGTATTTTTTGTGTTTTATACACTTGCCGGGGTAGTGCCAAGAATGGAGGGAGATCCAGGAGGACTTCTCCACAGCCCTTCTGTCTGGCTTGGTCATGTAATATCAAGTTGCCGGGGTTGGGGTGGAGCAGACAACTCTCTTTTAATGGTTTCTTGTTATAGCCCTCATAAAGCTGTGTCAATTCCCCTGGCTTTACAGACTATTGCCCAGAAGAAAAGATGTTTGGTTTTCACAAGCCAAAGATGTACCGAAGTATAGAGGGCTGCTGTATTTGCAGAGCTAAGTCCTCCAGTTCTCGATTCACTGACAGTAAACGCTATGAAAAGGACTTCCAGAGCTGTTTTGGGTAAGATCATCTGATGTTTTTACCATTCTTAGAGTGAAAAAGATCATAGCTTACGGAAATCCTTCCAGGCGAGGCAGGCAATTGGAGCAATGTGCTAATAAATTAAAATCACTTACATTCTCATCTAGGCTATTTTAAGGTTCTTGCTTTTAAAACAAATCAATACTGACAGCCTACCCTTTTCCAGATTATAAGGAACTACAAATTGTGAAGCCCCTTGCAGTTATAATCAAACTCTTTTGTTTTTAACATCAAGATATAAAAGACTTTTAAGAAATTACTCTTATTCTCTCTTATATTAGTTGTCCTCTGGTAGTTTTCTGTTCTTTGCATTGTTTTTATAAATTATGGTAATATATTTTAACCCATCCTGCTGAGGATGCTAATAAGACTTAATGTTCTGCCCTGAGATCTGTCAGGGTACATTTCATTTTATAATTTTGTTCTTTATTTATCTTTTGACAATAAACCTGCTTAATAAAGTGGAATTTACTTTCCAACAAATACTTGGATAAAATAGAATAGTTCATGTTGAACCATTTCCCATGTTAGAAGTTATTTTTACCACTTTGTTTCTCTTATCAAAATACTTGTTGATTACTTATTGTTAATCCTGGATTTTGTGCTTATTTTGAAGGTTGTCAAAAAGAGTTTCTGCCAACTTTGCCTTTTTAAAAAATTACATTTGTCACTTAATGTCTTCATTTCCAATGGTATACGTGATAAAAGTTACCAGTATTTTTCTGTATGTATTTATAATACAGGAAAAGTGTATAATGAAAGTTCTTCAAAGATATAATTTATAAAGAGCTTGGTTGACTAGTGTTACAGATTTTCTTCCCCTTATGCAGATATAATCATTTTTTAAAAATTACAGTGCCTCTTGGGTTTTGTGTGTTGTAAAACCAGAATATCATGACACAGTATTTTATGTAAAGAGTGACGTTTTGTTGCTTATGGAAATATCTACACACTTCAAAAAAGACTAAGTGGACAACCTTGTTTTAAACCATAGTGACCAGGATCTCCTCTAGCTCTTAAATTTTATTATTATTTTATTTTAAAATGACCAAATTGCAGTACATAGAATTGGTTCATTGGATCTAGGAGTTAATTATATTTCTAAAATGTACTATAGAAACTATGTAACTGTATCGTCCAGGACAATTAGCAATAGCATCTATAAACTGTAATTGGATTTTTTTCCCAAAAGAAATACACTTGCATGAATTCTTAAATATAAATGAGTCTAATAAAAGTTTGATTGTTTTCTTACTAGGTTGCATGAGACTCGTTCAGGAGACATCTGTAATGCCTGTGTCCTGCTTGTGAAAAGATGGAAGAAATTGCCAGCAGGATCAAAAAAAAACTGGAATCATGTTAGTTCATCTTTTGTCTTTCTCAGTTATACCTCTATTACATTTATTTGTTTTGAGAGAGAGAGAGAGAGAGAGGGAGAGGGAGAGGGAGAGAGAGAGAGAGAGAGAGAGAGAGAGAGAATCCTAAGCAGGCTCTGCACTAACAGACGCAGTGTTCAATCCCATGAACCGTGAGATCATGACCTAAACTGAAATCAAGATTTGGGTGCTTAACTGACTGAGCCACCTGAGTGCCCAGATAACTTCTATTACATTTAAAGTAACATTAGTTTTCACCCAATTTAGGAAGTAGTACGTTCCTCAGATGGAAAAGTGAAAAGAATAAAGAAAAACACAAGTTGCTGCTTAGATATAATTACTTAACATTTTGGCATGTTTAGAAGCAAAATTTTGAGTAGTGTATCATTTCCCTAAGGCTGTATCCAGTATCCCCATTTTAGAGATTCACAGTGTACATTTCATGTATTTCCTAAGGTTAATTAGACATGGATCCTTTTTTCATCTCAGGGGAACATTTATCCTAATTCCTGGAGGTAGTATAATGAGCACATAGGGTTTAGCACCAGAACTGGATTTGAATCCTGCCTTACTAGTTGCAAATTTTGGGCAAGTTCCATTTATTTATAAAATGGAAACATAGTAGCTATCCCACAGAGCTGTTGTGAGAACTGAATAAGATTTATATATAAAATATAACACAGTGATCAGTTATGTGGAAGCTATTCTTACTCTGTGTTTTTAAATCTAGTTGAGATTGTAGTGGTATGTAAATGTGTATTCTGTTTGCCCTTTGTCATTGGTTTTCAGTGATCAGAACAGCACTGTTAAGTCTTATGCTAGCTTTTAAAACATTTATGGCATTTATACAAAATACTTGTTTTTAAGTCAGCATGCATTTATTCTTTATCTTTTTTCCCCCAATACTAGTATTAATTAGCCTTACATTGTCCTTTGGTTACGGTGTTACATTATTTTGATAGGTTTTTGTGGGTCTGTTAATTTATAAAAAAGGGAATTTTCTTTAATAGTTTGTCTGGAGAAGTTGGAAATTGTGATTTTGAAGGTGATGACAACCTTTTTAAGGGTACAAATCTGCAAATAGTAAATGTGAATAAATTTGTAAGAAATAGTACCGTGTAGGTCTAGACCAATGGCCATGGTAGACTATGGGAGAACATGCCATTGCCATCATGTAAATGACCTTAGGGATTAAAGTGTATGGTGAAAAGAACATAAAGCATAGTTGTGAAAACGTTAATTTGAGTCTTGTATCCCTCTCTACCCATTCTTGCCCACTTACTAGTTTAGTGAAATAAGGCAAAAGATAATTTCTTGTTTTCTTTCACCCTAAATTGGAGTTAACAAATAGCCCCCTTACTGCTTTGTAGTGAAAGTAAACTCAAACGTGTATGAAAGGGGAGCCTGGGTGGCTTAGTTGGTTAAGCATCTGACTCCTGATTTTGGCTCAGGTCATGATCTCACCATTTGTGGGTTCAAGCCCTGCCTCTGGCATAGCACTGACAGTGTGACAGCGTAGAGCCTGCTTGGGATTCTGTCTCTGCCTCTCCTGGGAGCGTGTGTCTACTCTCTATTTAAAAAAAAAAAAAAAAAAGTATGAAAGCTTTTTGCAAACTGTAAAACACTGTCTGATCGAAATGTTAGTTGTTGTAAGTCTTGATTTTCTTTAACCTTTTGGGTCATTCTTACCATATATAAATCTATTTAAGTTTTTTGTACAGTATATTGTTACTATTGCCTGCTTTGAAGAAAAAAAACCCATGAGATAAATTATTCTTTAATACCATGTGATGATTAAAAGTGCACATGGGCTCTCAAACACTCTAGTAGAAAACTGCTTCTCAATTTAGGCTCCTTCAAATAGGCATTTGTCTGAACTAAGGGAATATAAGAGGTGTCATTTTTTTAAGTGGTATTAAATATTCAGTATATTCTTCCAGGTGGTAGATGCAAGGGCAGGACCCAGTCTGAAGACAACATTGAAACCAAAGAAAGTGAAAACTTTATCTGGAAACAGGATAAAAAGCAACCAGATCAGTAAACTACAGAAGGAATTCAAACGTCACAGTAAGTTTGAGGTTTTGATATTGAAATAAGAGTAGTTACGAATAGTTGTTTGGTTTTTTATTTTTACCTGGGGGTGGCATATGGTATGTATAGATTTTTAAAGTTATTTTCTTTAAAGTGTTGCAAGGCATTGTCAACGTGGTAGAGATATTTCTATGAAATCTTTTAAAATTTTTAATGTTTATTTTGTTTTGTTTTATTTTTAATGTTTATTTTTGAGAGAGAGCATGAAGGGGAGGAGAGGGGCAGAGAGAGGGACACAGAATTTGAAGGAGGCTCCAGGCTCTGAGCTGTCAGCACAGAGCCTGACATGAGGCTCAAACCCACCAACTGAGAGATCATGACCTGAGCTAAGCTGGGTGCTTAACTGACTGAGCCACCCAGGTACCCCTTGAAACTCTGTCTTTAGTCCTGATGACATAAAAGTAATTTGACTAGCTGACCACTTCTTCAGATTGTATGGAGATCGCTCTGACCACTCTGATCTGTTTATTGACCTGTTAAGTTCTAGAAGATGAATTTTTCAAGCTTGTTTACTTGATTTTTATGCATAAGGAAATAGAGGTCTGGAGATGTGCAGAAAGGTATGTAAATAATATTAGTGGACAGTCTGAGACTAAAGCCCAGGTTTTCTGGAAAGTAACTTTAGGAATCATAACTTACATATTGTGGTAAAGCTAGCCTCAGGACTTTCAGGTTTCTGGGACAGTGTGTGTTGTGTGGAGTGATGGAATGGGAAAGGAATGATAAATTAATACCAGGTTCATCTACTCTTAAAGGAAGTTGTTGAGGGGGAGAGCACCTGTAGTGGTACTTCTGTATTTCGGAATTTAGATTTCAGCTTTTGAAAAGGAATTGCAGTGCATATAATGTTGTTTGTTATATGTAACACAATGAGGGGAGGGTTTCTGAGGCAAAACAACTGAAATCAAACACGTTAGTATTTCTGCCGTAGAAATGTAGTCATATTCACAAAGGTGGAATAAATAAAACTTGCATGGGCTAGTCAGGTTTGGCTACCCTAATGTTATAGTTCATTCATGTCAGGCCAGATTTTGTGGCCAAATGGGTTGGGAATAGACTCTGTTTTCAGAGCTTTTTCAAAACTGTAGATGAGGTTGTGGACTGGTCAGAGAGTTTTCAGGATTATAAAAACAATTTGTAGGACGCTGTTAGACAAAATATCATCAATGCTTGTTTTAGAAAAATGGTAAAAGAGAGTTAAATACACTGATAAGGTAGAGTGAGGAAAGGAAAACTGTCATCTCTTGGGACATTTTGGTAGATGTACCAAGTATTTTACATACATAGTTATCTCAGTAATTTGTTTTAGAGATTAGGATAGGAAGTAGAGTGGTGATTTAACCTTGAGCCAGGTTACTTAGTAAAGACGATAGAGATGAGTTTGACCTCAGGTTTGTCTAACTTCAAAGCTGTTTGCTCTTTCTGCAACACCACCCTGCTCCTTGTAGTATATAACCAGTGCCCACGACTCTGAAGGCTTTGCAGATCATCTGCTAACTTTCTGCTCTTTTAAGCAGGTGTTACCAGTCCATAGTTATTCTGATGATACATTTAATCTTCGACTAAAATATTTTAATACTTTATAGTAAAATATTTAGGTGATATGAAATATGTATGTATTTTAACTATACATGTTCTTTAAAAGTTTTTTTCAAGTTCTTCTTTACATTCCAGTTAACAAACAGTGTAATAATAGTTTCAGGTGGAGAATTTAGTGATTGATCACTTACGTACAGTACCCGCTGCTCATCACAACAAGTGTCCTCCATTAACCCTCAGTTTGTTCTCTATAGTTGAGTCTTTTTATTTTCCCTATGTTCATGTTTTGTTCCTTAAATTCCACATGAGTGAAATTACATGGTATTTGTCTTTCTCTGACTTATTCATTAGGCATAATCCTCTCTAGCTCCATCTACGTCATTGGAAACCTTTTTCTTTTTGAATCTCCTTTTTAATGGCTGTGTAGTATTCCATTGCAGACACTCCCCACCCCCACATCTTTATCCATTCATCTATATAGATGGACATTTGAGTTGCTTCCATATCTTGGCTATTGTAAATAACACAGCAGTAAACACAGGGGTGCATATATCTTATCAAAAAATTAGGGTAATAATATGATCAAATAATCATTCTACTTTTAATTTTTTTTTGAAATTTTTTTTATTTATTTTATTTTTTAAAATTTACATCCAAATTAGTTAGCATATAGTGCAACAATGATTTCAGGAGTAGATTCCTTAGTGCCCCTTACCCATTTAGCCCATCCTTCCTCCCACACCCCCTCCAGTAACCCTCTGTTTGTTCTCCATATTTATGAGTTTCTTCTGTTTTGTCCGCCTCCCTGTTTTTATATTATTTTTGTTTCCCTTCCCTTATGTTCATCTGTTTTGTCTCTTAAAGTCCTCATATGAGTGAAGTCATATGATATTTGTCTTTCTCTAATTTCACTTAGCATAATACCCTCTAGTTCCATCCATGTAGTTGCAAATGGCAAGATTTCATTCTTTTTGATTGCCGAGTAATACTCCATTTTATGTATATATACCACATCTCCTTTATCCATTCATCCATTGATGGACATTTGGGCTCTTGCCATACTTTGGATATTGTTGATAGTGCTGATATAAACAGTGGGGGGCATGTGCCCTTCGAAACAGCGCACCTGTATCCCTTGGATAAATACCTAGCAGTGCAATTGCTGGGTCGTAGGGTATTTCTGTTTTTAGTTTTTTGAGGAACCTCCAAACTGTTTTCAACAGTAGTTGCACCAGTTTGCATTCCTGTCAACAATGCATGAGGGTTCCTTTTTCTCCACATCCTTGCCAACACTTATTTCTTGTCCTTTTTTATCTTTTTTGGATAAATGTCTATTAACATCCTCTACCTATTTTGTAACTGGGTTGTTTATACATGTTCCTTTCTTAACCAGCTATCACCAGGGGAAAAGAAAAAGACTGAGCCAACCCTCCATTCTCACTAAGTGTTTTAATGAACATTTGAGAAATAGTAATTTTCTTCTACCACTTGAAGGTTAGAGGAATTGATTATTCATATGTATGCTCTTAGCTCCTCCCTTTAATTATAGGAAAAGTGAAACCTGACTAAATTTCGCCTTACCTAAGGGAATATGTCCAGTGTAATTTTAGATTTTTATTATAAAGCTGTGTTGTGGAAGGAGGGATTGGAGACTGAAGATAAATCCCTTTGAAAAAGGTGTGTGGGCTTTGGAGGCTTAGACTGAAACTGGGTTTTCCAATGTGCATTGTGAATTGCTAGCACCTGTGTGCAACACAACAGTTTTGATATACTTCAATTTTTATATACATCAGCCACTAAATGGTGTCCCGGTCTCTTGTTATATATTTGCTTTCCCTGCATCCTGCGTTTACCTGACTTTTTTTCTGAGATATTCTTTCCTTTGGGTGGTGTACTGCAAAGGCATTAGACCTAGAGCTTGAAGATCAGGATTTGAGTTACCATTCATGAAATTTAACTTCACATAGAACCATAATTTTCTTATCCGAGAAAAGGGGATAATCAACTAAAAAGATTTTGTAAAACAAAACAAATTCCTGTATAAATGTTAGTTTATTCTTTTTGTCATTCTTCCTAAAACCTACAATGAATTCTTGTTGCTATGGAATAAAGCTGAAAATCCCTAGTGAGTCTTTGCAGGTCCTATTTTAGGCAAAGAATATTTGGGCTGAGTCCATTCCCTTCCTGTGCATAGTGTGTTCTGCTTCCACTACCCCATGCTTAGCTAATTACTTCTTTGTGCCTTTTCAAATCCCACAATTTTTAAGATTTTAAAAATTGTGGTTCTTTGAAGAATTTCTAGGCCTGCATTCCAGAAGAGTTTTCTTCCTAACTGCTTTTTATATAGTTATATTCTAGTGTCTCAAGTGTTAGATTAAACCATTAGAAACGGCCATTTTTATAGGTAGAAAATGATCTAATAACTGCTGCTTCAAATGTTCCATAGCTATTAAGCACTTCCTTGGATAGTGAGTTTTCTTCTCCAGCATAGAGCTGACTGCTGCTGCTGCTAATTGTTTGGGAAGCCTTTTAAACATTCCAGTAGACTTATTTCTTTAAAGCCTGCTATTCTTGAGGATTTTACATGTAAAATTTTGTTAATACAAAGCATTCTACGGTCTATCCATAAGTTTTCTTTGGTCTATTTCTTCCCATGTAGAGTATGACATGGGGTTTGAGGTCTAGTAGATAAGTACTTAATACTTAATTGCTGGGGCGCCTGGGTGGCTCAGTCGGTTAAGCGTCCGACTTCAGCTCAGGTCATGATCTCGCGGTCCGTGAGTTCGAGCCCCGCGTCAGGCTCTGGGCTGATGGCTCAGAGCCTGGAGCCTGCTTCCGATTCTGTGTCTCCCTCTCTCTCTGCCCCTCCCCTGTTCATGCTCTGTCTCTCTCTGTCTCAAAAATAAATAAACGTTAAAAACAAAACAAAACAACTTAATTGCTTCTTTGAATTGGAGGGTTGCTCTATCCACTTATCCTGGGGGCGGGTGGTAATCTCAACCCCTATTTGTGATACTGCTGTCACTGTAGAATAGCAGTTTGATAGCCTTAGAGCATGGTGACCATCCACCAAAAAGACTCATTTTCTGGCTAGTAAATTTATATGGAGTCTTCTAAGGGCAAAAGTACTAAATCATGTTTAATGTTTAGCTTGTATCTGATGAATTGCCTTTATTCCTTATTAAATCAGGATCTGTTGTTTTCCCTTTATAGGTAGGGTGTTGTTTTTGGTTGCTTTTAAGATTTTTTCCTTTATCTTTAGTTTTCAGAAATTTAATTATCAACGTGTCTTGGCATTGATTTCTTTGAGTATATCCTGTTTGGGGTTTGCTCAGCTTCTTGAATCTCTCTATAGGTTTGTCTCTTGCCAAATTTGGCAAGTTTTCAGCCATTATATTTCCTTGAGTATATTTTCACTTCCGCCCTCTTTCTTATTCCAGGACTGCAATGACACGAATGTAGATTTTTTTGTCATAGTCCCAGAGGTCTCTAAGGCTCTATTCATTTGTTTTCTCTGTGTTGTTCAGGTTGGATAATTTCTGTTGTTCTTTCTTCCAGTTCATTGATTGTTTCCTCTGTCCCCTCCATTCTGCTGTTGAGCTCCATCCACTGAGCTTTTTATTTCATTTTTTTCTTTCTTTTTTTTTTCGCAGCTCAAATTTCCGTTCCACTTGGTTCTTCTTTATAACTTTTATTTATTTTTTTAAATTGAGACGTGTTTGGGGGGCCCGAGTGGCTCGGTTGGTTAAGCGTCTGACTTCAGTTCAGGTCATGATCTCGCGGTCCATGAGTTTGAGCCCTGTGTTGGGCTCTGTGCTGACAGGTCAGAGCCTGGAGATTCTGTGTCTCCCTCTCTCTCTGCCCTCTCCCGCGCTCGCTCACTCTCTGTCTCTCTCTCTCAAAAATAAATAAATATTAAAAAAAATAAATACATTGAGACCTATTCGCTGATAATATTTTTGTTTCAGGCATGTTCACAATGGCTCACTGAAGCATTTTTGTCATGATTATGTTAAAATCTTTGTTAGATCATTCTAACATCTCTGTCCTCTTGGTGTTAACATCTACTTCCCTTTTCACTCAGTTTGAGATTTTGGTTCTGGATTTGAGGGACTTTTTTTTTTTTTTTTTTTAATTGAAACTTGGATTTTTAAAAATTATGTTATGGATCTACTTTAAAACTTTGGTTTTACTGTCTTTTTTTGGACACCCTTTTATCAGGGGCAACGAGACAGAGGCATCACTTTTTCACTGTGTGGTGGTGTTAAAAGGTTCCCCAGTTAACCTTCATTGACACCTGAGGTGGGAGAAGCTCCTCATTGCTGTGGGATGGGGGTGGGAGTTGAAGTTCCCACATGGTGGGGATACTCATTTGTGGTGGGCCATGGCTAAAGTCCTGACTTCTCAACAGGCTTCCTCTGACAACCTGGTGGATGTGTTGGTGCTTTGTAACAGTCTTATGAGGATGGAAATCTTAGGTTCCCCACTTGGCCTCTGCTGGAGTGGGTGGGACTGGGGCCTCTGTTTTCTGTGGTGTTTGGCTGGAGTAGAGTGATTATTACTCTGATAAAATTATGACTCTGATAAAAGTTTCCTGTCTTGCTTAGGCTGCCACTTTTCTGCCCCTTTGACTAGAGAGCAGGGTTTTGTTGGGTTTTTTTCTTTTTTTCTTTCTTTCTTTCTTTTTTTTTTTTTTGTCTATACCCATCGGTATTTCTGTGCTGCTGGCTTCTCTAGCTCGAAGACTGGATTTATGAGGCAAAAAAGAAAACCCATAGAAACTAGAGAACGCACCACCATGTCCTTCCTTAGGTTGAGCTCTCTAGCTGTTGCCAACTTTCAGAGTCATTAGGTTTGTTTTATATGCAATACCCTGGGTTTTTAGTTGTACTTATTTATTAGCAGGAGGAATGGGGAAAGGTATGTCTACTCCTATCTTCCTGGAAGCTTACGGCCTCATTTTCTTTTTAGAAACACTTGTACAAATATCTTCAAATATCAGTAGTGAATAGAAAATAAATTCTTTTTTTCTTTCTACTAACTCACGGTTTTTTATGCTGAGCCTTAGTTACATATAATGAAATTAAATTATAATTTTTTTCCCTCTTTATTGCAGATTCTGATGCTCACAGTACCACCTCAAGTGCCTCCCCAGCTCAGTCTCCTTGTTATAGTAACCAGTCAGATGATGGCTCAGATACAGAGATGGCTTCTGGCTCTAACAGAACGCCAGTTTTTTCCTTTTTAGATCTCACGTACTGGAAAAGGTAAAAGCAACAAAATATCTCTCTAACCAGCAAACCTTCTTAATTACAGGCGATGGTTTCCCACTTCCTTAGCAGTTAAATGGCATTTGGCATACAGCTGGTAGCACACATGGTTGGAGGTGGATAAGCAAGAATTGAGCCGAGAGCTGTGATTTATGTGCTTTTCCTATTAAAATTGATTTAAAATAAAAATCATGTTAGGGAATGTATGTTTCCTGTAATGGAGTAGACTGGGTATTCTTTCTGACCAACTCTCACTGAGAAAAGTAAAAGCTAGAAATGCATATTTTTAAGTCTTTAAAAGTCACATTGATAAGTGAGCAAATTAGTAAGGAATAATCAAAGACCAGGCCAAATGCTAAGTAAATGTGGAACCCCAAAGTCGAAAAGAGGTAGTAGATTTGGAAAGAGAAAAGCAGCTAAGGATTTTATTTTCTATTTCACAGATTCGAGAAGACTAACAAATTAAAAGTGAGATAATAAGCATTTATTTTATGATAGAATTCACGCATAGATGATTATATGAAACTATGGAACATGAAAGACAAAATAGTTCTTTAACAGTGAGAAAAAATAAAGACTGTTTTCAAAGGAACAGCACTGAAAGCTGAGTTCTCAGTATGGACAAAGGAAGCCAAAAAATAATAGATTAATATATTCAGTGGGCCAAGAAGTAGTAACTCTCAACCTAGAATTATATATATGTGTAGCAAAAATATCCTTTGGAGGGGGTGTGCTTGGCTGGTTTATGGGAAGAGCATGTGACTCTTGATCTTGAGGTATGGAGTTTGATCCCCACATTGGGTGTAAAGATTACTTAAACAAACTTACCTTCTATGAACAAGGGCATAAGACTTTGACTAGGAAAAAGGTTGAGAATTTGTCATCAGACTGACCCTAAATAACAAAGTTCTACAGGCAGAAAAAGAGATCCTAGATTAAAATTCTGAGAAGGATAGATAAAGTAGCAAATATTTAGGTAAATTTAAACAAATTGCTTAAAATAATAATAGTTGTGGGGGTAAAAATAGTTACGAAACAGTAGCATATAAATCAAGGGAATAAAAGGGATAGGAGTTAAGGTATCCTAACATCCTTTGCCTTGTTAACTATAAATATGTTGAATAACTTTGGGAGTTGAGTAACTGTGTCCCCACTCATAGAATTAAATAAAAAGAGTGAACACCTCCAGAGTCAAGAAGGGAAGGGCAGAAAATGTAAAAATATTCTTAAAAATATACCTAGCAAAACAAAATGAAAATAGAAACCATGGGTCCAAGAAGACAATAGACTAAAAATTAGAAAATCTTTATAACTAAAAAAATAACTGAAAAATACCACAAATCAAAACATGGTATGAAATTAAAAAGAATTGGAGGAAAAATTAATGCTTTCAATGCTTAGAAAAGGAAAAACTAAAAATATGTGAAATGATAAGCATTCAGTTTAAAGATAATGAAGCCCAATACAAAGAAAAATAAAAGCAATGAAGTCCTAAAGATACAAGTAGAAATAAATGGAGTAGAAAACTGGTAAGCAATGAACAGGATCTGTAAAGCTAAGAGTTGGATCTTGAAAAGGACCTGACCAAAAAAATTAGTAGTGATGAAGCAGATAAAAAGAGATCATATTCATAAGCACCTTAGACAAAACAGGGAGATTTATCTATAATTAAGACAAATGTAAAAGACAGTAGGACATGAAAACAACTGTATGCTAGTAAATTTGGACATACAGATGAAGTGGATACATTAATAGAAGAAGACAGTTTTCCAAAACTGTCTCAAGACAAAATAGAAAACCTGTATAGTGTTACAATAGAGAAGTTGATTCAGTGGCCAAAGTCTTCTCTCCAAAAATCCCAGGCTCATCTTAGGCACGTTCTCCCAAACAATCCAGAAACACATGATTCTGATCTTGCATAATGTTTTCAGATTATGAATAAAAGAGGGCATAGGCCCTAAGCATTCTATGAGGCTAATATATATAACTTTGATACCAAAAGAGTATATCATGACCAGATTGGATTTATTCTAGGGGTGTAAGATTGCTTTAAACATTAAAAGTCAACTGATAGAATTTGCCACACTGACAGTTTGTAAAGGAAGGAAAAAAAATGCCTGTCATCTTAGCAGTACTTTGAAGATGTTTGATATATTTGAATGTTCCTTAAAGGTTTAAAATAAAACCTTTAGTAAATAGGGATAGAAGGGAACCGCATTAATAAATAATTGGCATTTTCGAAGTAACATGAACATGTTTCAGTTCCTATATACCAGCCACATAACCTAGAAGAAAAAAATGTTAGACGCACATTGATGTGTACAGCATGTTTATGGTAGCAAAAGTCCCATCAAAAGGAGTGTGAATAAATTCACATGGTGGAATACTATACACAAAACGAAATAAAACTTTGACAATGGGTTTGAACCTCAATGTTGAGAAAATTGCAGCAGTAGAGTATGATTCCATACATGTGTTTCTTTTAAATAGGAGATAGTTGAGCAATATATGAAGAGATGTAGACTTGTTTTAAAACTGAAGTGTAAAGAAAAAAGGCACTGATAGGCTTAAATTGAAGTTGGAGTGAATGAGATTGGGCAGGATGGGACTGGAGAGAAACATACAGGGGGACTTCACAGGAAATGATTATTCCCTTAGAGTATGTGATCCGTGGGTGTTTGGTAGTCATTTTTAATGCCTATTTGTATATTTGAAACAGTTTACAACTTCAGGAGCAGCCTCTGAAACTGCTGTCTCTCAGAATGATCCCCACACCTTAATCTTTGATAAGGTTCCAGTGTGGAATTTAAGGGACCTGGGTAATTCCCATTACCCAGTTAATTGGGGTCTCTCTAGGAGCCTTTCAGTTGGAATGTGATAAGACTGTAAAAGTAGAACCTTTTGATCATGTTGTACTAGTTACAATTATGTAGATTTTTCTTTCTTTCTTTCTTTCTTTTTTTTTTTTGTTTTTTTTGTTTCCTTGTATTGCTAGTTTTCTACCTTATTAATATATTCCATCTCCCATTTTTTTCTTTTAGACAGAAAATATGTTGTGGGATTATCTATAAAGGCCGTTTTGGAGAAGTCCTCATTGACACACATCTATTCAAGCCTTGCTGCAGCAATAAGAAAGCAGCTGCTGAGAAGCCGGAGGAGCAGGGGCCAGAGCCTCTGCCCATCTCCACTCAGGAGTGGTGACTGAGGTTTAGGTAGAAGGGGAACAAAAAAACGATTTAAATTTTGGAAAGAAAACAAAGCAACAAAACCCTCCTATTTTTAACTTGGATACCTGCTATTCTGCCAAAAGACACTTTCTAGAATAGTTTTGAATGGGTTGTTATTTCTCCTCCAGTTCCACAAACTCTGAAGCCAGTGTCTAGCTTACTAAAAGAAAAAAAAGTGTACATAATATTTAAGATGCTGAGTATTTCATAGGAAAGCTGAATGCTGCTGTAAAGTGCTCTTTAAGTCTTTTTTTTTTTTTTTTTATCCCCTTCTAATGAATGAATCTAGGGGAATTTCAGGGGACAGAGATGGGATTTGTTGTATGATAAACGTATGTAGTTTTAGTCTTTCTATATTGAGAAGCAGTGGTTGGGGCATTTTTAAGATGGCTGGCTATACTTGTTTTCCTTCCTGATAATAAATTTGTCATAACTCAGTAACGTGGACTTGCCCCAAGAGGTAGTTGTTCATAATTTAAGGTCTTGCCAAGGTTCTGATGATTCAAACCTGTACTACTGAATATTAAGCAGGACAGACTAAGCTCTCTGGTGCAAATGCCTTGAAGGAGTAGTTTCTAAACATACAGAGAGGTAACTTGAGTGTGTATGTTGCATCCTCTGTCACCTCCCTCCATATTCATTTTTGATAAAGATTTTAATCTATATTGAAACTTCTAAAGCAGAATCAAAGCTCCTCTGGGGAAATGTCAAGTTTTAGGATGAGCAATCCTAAATGAAGAGAACCAAAGCATTACCGCATGGTAGAGATCACATTCTATTAAAAATGTTAAATTATCTTTAAAACTGTACAAGTCTTCAGGATGGCACACACAAAAAAACAAAGGTTAATGCTTCTTGGGGCACATTTCTTAGAGGGCTTGCCTAGTGTGTAAATAATTGACTTTTGTTTGTGTTACATGACTGGTGACTTCATTGAAAATCTGCGCAATTCAGTTTTAGCTCTGGATTACTTCAGTTGACCTTTGTGAAGGTTTTGTCTGTGTAGAGTGGTTGTTTGACTGGTTTTAACCTATTAGGGTTTGGGGTTTTTTTTTTTTTGTTTGTTTGTTTCCCACTCTATATTAAAGTAAAATTCTAAAAGAAAAGAGGTGTGTGTTAATGCTGAGTGGGCTGGTTTAGGTTTGACTTCTTTTAGTCAGGCTTTATGAACATTGAGATGTTAGATGATGCATCCTGAACACGGAGCTCTTCGATTCCAAAATCTTCATTTGAAGCCTTTTTACTTGAACCCAAACCAAAGTACTGTCATTGCCTCTTTTTTAAACGTTCAGGAATAACCTATCACCGGTTCAGACTTCTCATAATTAGGGAGGATCATTTGCCTACCTTATAATAACATGACTCAGTGCTTATTTTTAAAACTGGATTTTAAAAATTAGATAGTATAAAAGTAAGGAGTGAGCCACTTTTTACGGGCACCATATAGTTTTATAATTCTTAATCTAAACTTAAAATTTTATATTTCTTCCTTATGGCAAAAACTACAAGCCACCATGTGCACAGATTACACCGTGAGTTGGGTTGGCTATCCCACAGCCTCTGAGGTGAATTACAAGAGTCCCAGCCATTATCATCTTCCTCCTGTTGTTTTGAAATGGTTTTTTTCTTTTTTTTTTTTTTGTACATTTTGGCTACAGTATTGGTGGTAGAATATACTATAATATGGATCATCTCTACTTCTGTATTTATTTATTTATTACTAGACCTCAACCACAGCCTTCTTTTTCCCCTTCCACCTCTTTGCCTGTAGGATGTACTGTATGTAGTCATGCACTTTGTATTAATATATTAGAAATCTACAAATCTGTTTTGTACTTTTTATACTGTTGGATACTTATAATCAAAACTTTTACTAGGGTATTGAATAAATTTAGTCTTACTAGAAAATAAAAGAAGATGTTTTGTGGCTTTGTTGAAAAGGTGTTCTTAGGTAAGAATGTTTTTGACCTTCACAGATATGCAGTTTTAACCCTTTCGTATTATAACAAGCCCTGAGAGAAAAAGGCCTCTTTACCGAGAGATACTTTAAAATAAAAGACGTTTTAATTGACATGCCCAATAATTGACCTAGTAGATAAGATGATTTTAACAATGAAGGATAAAGTCTCTTCAACGGTTCGTTGGTTTACTTCGTTTCTATTTTATTTTAACTTAATTTTATTACTTTTTAAATGTTTCCAGTGTTTTAAGGTCTGTGTTGTGGTTTTATTATTACTGTCTATGGGCATAGTGGGAATCGTCATTGAGACTTTAAAGAAATTATAAAAATTGGTTATAGGGAAAGCTGGATTTGGGCATTGGGGTCAGACCTGGTCTCTGATGTCTGGCTTTGCCCCTTTATTAGCCATTTGAGTCTCTTTGCATTTGTGAGCCTCCAAACTTCTGTAAAATCATTTACTTTCCAGAATTATTTACTTTATAGAATTATGAGGAATCTAAAGGGATGTATGTAATCCATATCAAAGTTTTAAAAACAGATTGCTTATTAGTTGGGAAAAGTGGATCCTGTGGGCCAAACTTTCTGTACTATTGTTAGGGCTTAAATTTGCTTTGGGATCTTGCAGATGATTTGCCAGTACCTAATTTAGTTAACGGTGAAGTTACCAAGTTACCCTGAAGTTAAGCTCAGGTTGTCAGCAGCATCTGTGTCCTGTGGCTTTAGGATGGAGAGTTCAGATTCCTTATTGGCTGTAGGGCCCCTTGGCTCATTACCACCTGGGTTCTCCTGACTTGGCCGCTTGGTGCATGGAGCCAGCAGGTCTCCAGAGCCAGTTTGCTGGTGAGTTGGAGTGTCCTCAGGTCCTTCCCACATTCTAATGAAGAGGGTTACACAATGAACACCATGAGGTGGGGTGTGGGGCCCATGAGGAACATCTTAGAGTGTTGCCTGCCACAGCACCTCATTTTCTTTTCTAACTTGAAATTGGGCCTCTTTGCCCTACATTACAAGTGCTTTCTGTAGCAAGTACAAAAAAAAAGTTCTCCTACGGTGGGTCAGGCACTTTTAAACATTGTTTAAACAACTTTGCAAAGTTTAGAAAAAAACACAAACCTGTTCACAGGTGAGTAAGTAGAGGTGCAAGAAGGTCATGTAACTTAAATAAAATCAACTTTCCTGATTCCAAAGCCTTTGCTGTCTGAATCGGCCCCCGTCTCTGCTGTCTTAACCTGCATTTGGAGGTGGTCACCTTGCTCTCTTGAAGGATGAAAATGGGAGGCAAGTTTTACCCTGGCTGAGAGGTTAGCTGTTAACTGTCTAAATCCGTTGTTCAAGTTTTGTTTCTTAAGTTTGATGTTGTGCCTATTAATACACTGTCTTTTTGTGTAGAAAATAGTCTTCAGGCAGTTTAGTGAAACAACTGGGTATTCTAAAAATAAATGAAGGTGTCCAAAGCTAACTGCTTGCTCTGCAGTGAAGAATGGAAGGTACCCAGGGAGCCTCTTGATCCATCGTCCCTATGACAGCTTCCTAATGCTCCAGATTTAGCATTGTGGTACTTCTGGCAGTCATTTTGTGTGATGTTCAGTGAACTGGGAAAGGGGGAAAAAGCCAAATTGGATCAAAGATAATTTCACAGACTCATGTTCTCAAAGGGATCTGAGGGTTCTAACAGTTTCTCGAGCTGTGGAGTTTGGTTACTCATTGTGATCATGAGAATGCTTTAGGTTTCAGATATCTTGCACCCTGGTTAGAAACTGCTTGTTACTGTATGCTGGGTTAGGGAGTCTTGGACATACATAGTTGCAGGCTTTAGTCTGAAAGAGCCTAATCTTTCAGTTTAGAGAGCTGAAGAGATTTTGGCAAAGCCTGTCCTTTTGTCTCAGTGCTTGAAAGGGAAAAAATCATTTACTCCATTGTAGAACTTCAGTTCTCTATACTTAACAGCTTACTAGCTTTAACATTATCCATGGTTTTTGCTTCTGCATTTTTGTAATGACAAGAGAGTGGTGGTTTTTAAAAACATTTTTTTTTAAGTTTATTTACTCATTTTGAGAGAGACATCATGAGTGAGGGAGGGGCAGGGAGAGAGGAAGAGAGAGAATCAATCCCAAGCAGGCTGCACACTGTCAGCACAGAGCCTGACGTGGGGCTCGAACTCACAAAACCGTGAGATCATGACCTGAGCTGAAACTGAGAGTCAAATGCTTAACTGACTGAGCCACCCAGGTGCCCCAAGAGTATTTTTTTTAATATGAAATTTATTTCCATACAAGGAGTGGTTGTTTTAAATATCAAAAATTAAGTCTCAAAAATCTCAAGATTACTCAGCAAGTAATTGGTGTGATTAAAATAGGAGCCTGAACAATTATGCATCCCTTCCCGCCTTTAAGGTAACAAGTGTATTCTTTATCAATCAGGGTGCTGGCAGGAAATAGATGACTTACTGCAATTTGATAATTTAAGGAAAGTTTAGTAAAGGGACTTTACAAAACTGTGTGCACAAGGTGAGGAAACCCCAGGGGGGAGTGCAGTTCTCAGGCCCGTTTGCACTGGGACTGGTAATGATGCTGTTACCACCTTTAGGTCTGAAAGGTTGAGGGGGAGGAGTGGTAAATGGAACCAGGAGATGGGCTATGTAGGAAGGGTGTGAGGTTGTGGAAAGCACCAGGAATAAATACTCCTGTCACTTTCCAGGTTGTCCAACTCCATCATCATTAGTTCCTTCACACATACTGTTCCCCCTGACCCGTCTCTCCACCATCATCTGGCTAGGCATCACCTGCTTACTCTTCAGGTTCTACTCACTTGGAGAAGCCATCCAGAACAGCCACTGTACCCCGCCCCCTCCATCACTCACACAGTTATCTGTTAAGTAGTTTACATGGAAGCTGGAACCCTCTCGGCTCACCATTATAGCTCTGAGAGTCTAACGCAGTGATTATTAACATAACAGGAGCACAATACATATTTATCGGTTATAATTTTGTAGTTTCAGAAGTCGTTCATAGAGTTGAGTTTATGCTATTGGTCTTGATGAATATCAAGAATTTAAAATATATTTGAACTTGAAAGGGCAGTACAAGAGTATAACCTCTCCCTAGATCCACCAGTTGTTAACATTTTACCACATGTATTTTATCTAATTTGTCTTGCTGAATCATTTGAAAGTAAGTTGTGACAAAATGGCACTTCCTCCCTGTATACTTATTCATCTCCTGTATTCATCTCCTTGGAATAAGAATTTTATACATGAAGCCACAATGCCATTGCCCCACCGGAGACCATTAACAATAAATGAATAACATCTAACATAGATTTGTAGGAGATAAATTGCCCCTGTTGTTCCAGAATATCTTATTAAACTTTTTCCTCATCCAGGATCTAGCCAATGAGGTTTTTGTATACATTTTAATCTGCAAAGTCCTCTGCGTTCCCCCCGCCCCCCACCACGACATTGAACTTTTTGAAGTGTCCAAGTCCGTTTTACAATGTCCCATATCCTGGATATTTTTCTGACTTTTTTAGTAGATTTGGGTTATACTTTTTGGTAGGAGTATAACAGGCTGTGTGGTTATCTCTTACTGTGTCATGAAGATGTACACAGTGTTAACTTGGCACTGTTTGGTGATGCTAAGATTGATCATTTGGTTAAGAAGATGAATGCCAGATTTTTCCATTTTAATGTACATTTTTTTTTCCTTTTGTAAATGAGCAGTCTGTGGAGTGGTACTGTGAGTTTTTTAGTTCAGTGTTTATTTCTGAGAAAGTATGTGTCACTAGTGGGAAAGGGGCAGAGAGAGAGGGAAGACGGGATTCAAAGTGGGCTTTGCGCGGACAGCAGAGAGCCCCACGTGGGGCTCAACCACACGAGCCATGAGGTCATGACCTGAGTAGAAACCTTGACCTTAATCGACTGAGCCACCCACGTACCCCTGTACTGTGAGACTTAAAAAAAAGGTTTTTTTTAAGTTTATTTTTGAGAGACAGAGAAAGCACTAGTTGGGGAGGGACAGAGAGAGGGAGAGAGAGAATCCCAAGCAAGCTCCGTGCCACCAGCACAAAGCACCACACAGGGACTCGAACCCACAGAATTGTGAGATCATGACCTGAGCCAAAACAAGAGTTGTATGCCTAACCAGCTGAGCCACCCAGGTGCCTGGAGACTTTTCAAACAAGCTTTCAAGTATTCATTGAGCACCTATGTCCCAAGACCCTATTAAATATCCTAAATAGTTCCTTACACTTGAGAAGTCATGCAATCCTTAAGTCCTTTGAGGATCTTAGCTCACTGAAGGTGTTGTGCTTATCCTTGCCCTTTAGTTGCATTTAACTTTTGTTTTCTTGATTTTTCTGTGGTTTTCATTCAGAAGTAAAGATGTGCGTGGTGTGTAGGGGCTATGTTTGGCACACGAGCTTATTAGTAAATATCACCAGGACATAGATGAATAAACAATGGAATTAGAGGCTGAAGACTTGAATTCAAATCTTGATTTTGGTGCTTTCTGGCTATAGGATCTCAGATCATTTCTCTGAGCTCATTTCCTCCTCTGTAAATTGGAGGAAATATAGCAGAATTTCAGTAAGAATAAAATGAGAGAATGCATCATAAAAGTCCTGGCCTCATGTACAGTGGAAGGTTTGTGCCATCATTTGTTATTTTAATCTTTGAGGTCTAAGTGGATACAATAGGAATGAAAACTTTTTATCATCTATACTTACGGTGAACACAGAAGAGGTCTTAAACATTGCACATCAAGACACCTACCCCTTCAAAAAAAATCTCTATAAAGCTTTCTTAAGTTTCAGTGCTTAAAGGAGAAAATGTATTTGCTACAAGATTATTATGCTTTGGCAGCCCATGAATCCCAGGATTGAGAAAGTGTATAGAGGGCATGAAGTGGTGCCAGATATACAGTAATTAAGCTGTGCAAAAGTGTGCTGAAATGCAGGGAGTGGCCAAGATAGGCTCTCGGGATGATTTTTGAAGGGTAAAATTTGGCTGTGTTTAACAGTGGAACCAATTCATAAAACATGCTGAAATAATACGGCATACCTCTTAGCCTCGAGGCCCAAATCTGAACAGTTTAAGCCAGGCCAATTGCCTGCTTCCACTAGCCTCGCCTGCTGGAATAACTCCAAGGGAGTACCATTCACATTGTAACCAAAATGCTGCCCTCTTTCCCTGGTTACTCTGCTGCCCAAGACCATGGCACTGGAGTGCAGAATTTCAGAGCTGCTTTAAGCTCCTGCAGCTCGAGACTCTGCTTCTTAAAACTCTGCATTAGACAGATGTCAGATTTCTTTGTAATCTTTTCTTTATTTTCCAAATAAGCCAGTGATGAGGGAGGAAGGCAGTAGGGAGGTGTTTGGCTGTTTCTAGAGCATCCTGGGGGTGTCAGTCTGTCAATTGGTAGAAGGAAGATACCTGTCATAGTTAAAAATTATAATTTTAATTTTTTTTCTGAAGCACTAAAGCCATTCCTATATCCCTACTAAACTATGAATTATTGAGGAGGGTGCCATATAGAACTACCAGGAAGAACTAAGCCCTTTACTATTATTTTAACCAGCTTTCCTATCCTGGCCATATAGCTCCCCTTATCAAGGTCCACGGGATGATGCTAGTCACACATAATACTCTGAGGATGTTTTAGGATCATCCAGTTTTGTATGCTCATTTTACAAATTTAGAAATTTGCCTGTGGCACCTGGGTCACTCAGTAGGTTGAGTGTCTGACTGGCTCAGATCATGATCTCTGTGAGAGATTCATGGGTTCGAGCCCCGTGTCGGGCTTTGTGCTGACAGCTCGGAGCTTGGAGCCTGCTTCAGATTCCATGTCTCCCTCTCTGCCTGTCCCCTGCTCACACTCTCCTCTCAAAAATAAACATTGTTAAAAGAAAAAAAGAAATTTGCCTAATGGTCACCAATGTAGTTAGTTATTGGAACTAAGACTGGAGTTAATCCATTGCATCATCCATAGCTAAGTAGTCATTCAGGTTAAATGTAAGCCTTAGTAAGATTTAAAATGTTTGAAGAATCTATTTGTAGATTCTAGATCTATTTTACCAAGACAGTTGTTTTTTTTTTTAATGTTTATTTATTTTGAGAGAGGGGTAGGAAGGGGCAGAGAGAGAGAGAGAGAAAATCCCAAGCAGGCTCTGTGCCACATAGGTGCCCCACCCAAGACAATTTTCATCTTTAATAAGAACTCAAAGCCAGCCCTACTGTTTTCTGCAATTAATTTTAAATTATTATAAGGGAGAAAGAAAGTATTCTCCTTCTCTGCATGTCTTTATCCTAGAAGACTGCCATTTCTATTTATTTTTGTCTTTCTTTTCTCTTTTGTATTGATGTATAATTGACATGCAGTGTAGTAGTTTCAGGATTCGATATTTATAAAGATTGCAAAATGATTACCACAGTAATTCTAGGTAACATCTGTCACCCTTCATAGTTACAAGAATTTTTTTCTTCTGATAAATTTTAATATGTGTTATGTTTTATAGTATACATAATATCAGCACAGTGCTACATGTGCGTAATATGTAAAAATGAAACAGGTACATACTCATTTTTTTTACTAATGAAAACTAAAAAGATGAGAAAGGTTTAGGGAGTTGTGTGCTTCTCTATGTGTATTACATGTCAATAAGAAGTTTAAAAGTATTTGAAGATCAGTGCTCTGGAAACCATAGAGCCATGGAAGGTTGGGGGTGAGGGCTGTTTATTTTCAAGTCCAAGAGATAATTTTGATGAAAGTAGGTTTGTGGACCTTTCCTAGATTTGAGGAAGGAGGAATGACAGTTGCCAGAACTGTTTTATAATACATGCTTATCAAATGGTTGTTTCTTCTCCCTTCCCTTTATCACGTAGAATTGTGTGTTTTCAGAATGGGTCATCCTGCAGGAGTAAAGTTATTAAGCATACCGTCTCATCAGTGGAAAGGAAACAAAAGCCTGGCTTTACCTGGGGACTTCTAAAGTTTCTGCCTTTGCCATTCAATTGGACACCTACAATTCTTAGCCCCAGATTATTTTTTTGTAATCATGTTGAAACGTTGTAAAAATTAGTGGGAATGACCAAACTGGCTTATTCATTCATTTTGGCCAGAACAGAAAAAAAAAATTGCTACTTGCAGAAGTTTTTAAGGAAAGTTGAGAGTGAAGGGTAGAAATAAGTTATTTAGATTTAGCAGTTGTAAAAATGAAGGTCTACAGCTGCCCTAATATGACAGGTATAGAAAAATATGAGGGAATAGTAGAAAGAGGTTCTCTTGGAATAGAATCAAGTCAGAATATTTTGGGAGAAATTATTAGTGGATGATAGAAACCAAGAGCGCTGTTTCAAGGAAACAATGTAATTCTGTAATTAAGCAATAAAATAGATGTTGCGACGTGTCCGAAATTTATATTCAATCATCTATTTAATAAATAAATAATAAGTGCTTATTCCATGCAGATGCTGAATTAGACTCTGGGAATATTGTGTACTGCACAGTATTCCTGCTCTCAAGTGCCTCACAGTCTTGGAAACTAGACAGTAAGAAATATTAAGACAGGGATTAGTACAAGATGCTGTAGTAGCCACATGGGAAGGGTTTCTAAACCAGTCCCACTGGTTTAGAAGAAAGTATTAAGTTACCATGGAACATTTTGTGCCAGGCCCTGGGCTAAGCACTTTTAAAAATCACACTGGCTCTGGGGCACCTGGCTGGCTCAGTGGGAAGAGCATGTGACTCTTGATCACAGGGTTGTGAGTTCAAGCCCACATGGGGTGTAAAGATTACTTAAAAAAAAAAAAAAAAAAAACCTAAAAAAAAAAACAAACAATAATCACACTGGCTTTTATTTTTTTTTAAAGTTTATTTATCTTTTTTAGTAATCTCTACACCCAACATGGGGCTTGAACTCACGACCCAGAGATCAAGAGTTACATGTCTTCCCTCTGAGCCAGCCAGCCAGGCACCCCTAAAAATCACACTGGATTTTATTTTATTTTTAATGTTTATTTATTTTTGAGAGAGAGAGAGAGAGAGTGCAAGCAGGGGAGGGGCGGAGAGAGAGGGAGACACAGAATCTGAAGCAGGATCCAGGCTCTGAGCTGTTGGCACAGAGCCCGATGCAGGGCTTGAACTCACGAACTCTGAGATCATGACCTGAGCTGAAGTCGGATGCTTACCCAACTGAGCCACTCAGGAGCCCTCGCACTGGCTTTTAAATTCTACTGTTATCCTCATTTTACAGATGAGAAAACAGAGGCTCGGAAAGGCCAACTGGTAAGAAACAATTTCGATGCCAATACCAAAAATTCTGTAAGTAGAAATCTGAAAAACTAAAAAATAATTTGAAAAGCCTTTATAGAGAAAAGAAACATGTTAACCCCCCAAAATTTAAACTTCCTTAGGTACATTTATTTTCAAACTTTTCATCAAAGTAAAATACCTGAAAAGAAGGGCACTGTCTTAAATGTAAAGCTCAATGACTTTTTTATTTTATTAAAAAAAAATTTTTTTTTTAACGTTTTATTTATTTTTGAGACGGAGACAGAGCATGAACGGGGGAGGGGCAGAGAGAGAGGGAGACACAGAATCGGAAGCAGGCTCCAGGCTCTGACCCATCAGCCCAGAGCCCGACGCAGGGCTCGAACTCGCGGACCGCGACATCGTGACCTGAGCTGAAGTCGGCCGCTTAACCGACTGAGCCACCCAGGCGCCCCAAAGCTCAATGACTTTTGATAACTGAGCACACCATGTAACTTGTGTCCAGTTTAAGAAACATAGCATTACCAGTTTTTCAGAAGCCCCCTGTGCTCCTTCCTAGTCACTGCCTTCCCCTGACTTCCAACAGTGTAGATTAATTTTGCCTGTTTTTGTACTTTATATGAATGGAATTGGATGGCACGTATTCTTTTCTATCTGGCTTTTTTTGCTAAACCTTGTTTGTGAGATTCATCTATGTTGTTGCAATAGTTTTAGATCACTCATTTTCCTTACAGTGTAATACTTCATCATCTGAATGTACATTAACTTTTTCTTAGATAGCTAGGTAGCTTTGATGAACATTGCAGTACGTGTCTCCTAGTGAACATACAGATGCACTTCTGTTGGGTATATAGTAGGAGTGGAATTAATGTATCATACAATATGCATATGTTCACTTTTCAGAGATATTGGCAAATGCTTTCCCTAAGTGTGTATACCATTTTGTACTCCACCAGCAGTGTATGAGTATTCCATTTGTTCCATATCCTTGCCAACAATTGGTATTTAGCATCTTATCATTTTAGTCATTCTGGCCGCATGTTAGCTTTAATCGACATATCCTTGATGACTGATGAGTTGAGCACTTTTCAGATGTGTTTTGGACATTCGTATATCCTCTAATGACATATCTGCAATGTCTTCTCTTTTTCTATTTGATTATCTTTTTAAAAATTGATTTGTAAGAGGTGTGTGTGTGTGTACATATATGTATTGCAAATATTTTCTACCACTCTGTAGGTTGCCTTTTAGATCTCTTAATGGTATCTTTCGAATGTTCTTAATTTAATTCGTGTAGGGAGGTGTGCCTGGCTTGGTCAGTTCCAGGTTTAGAGGAACTGAGACCTAAGAACTATTGAGTTTTGGGTTTTTTTTTTTAAAGTTTTTATTTTTATTTATTTTGAGAGACAGAGAGAGAGAGAGAGAGAGAGAGAGCAAGCGGAGGAGAGGCAGAGAGAGAGGGAGACAGAATCCCAAGCAGGCTCCACACTATCAGCACAGAGCCTGACGTGGGGCTCGAACCCATGAACCACGAAATCATGACCTGAGCCAAAGTCAAAGAGTCAGACCCTTAACTGACTGAGCCACCCAGGTAGAACTGTTGAGGTATGTTTTGTTGTTATTGTTTTTTGTTTTGTTTTGTTTTGTTTTGTGGGTTTATTTTGAACTGTTGACTTTTTTTTCAAGAATTTTTTTTTTTAATGTTTATTTATTTTTGAGAGAGGGAGACACAGAGTGTGAGCAGGGAGGGACAGAGAGAGAAGGAAACACAGAATCTGAAGCAGGCTCCAGGCTCTGAGCTATTAGCACAGAGCCTGATGTGGGGTTCGAACTCACAAACCTCAAGATCATGACCCGAAGTTGGACACTTAACTGACTGAGCCACCCAGGTGCCCCGTGTTGAGTTTTTATAGTAATTCCAAATTCTTTCAAATACATAGCTAGGGTAGGAATATTGGTTTTTTTCCCCACCTTTACTGAGGTATAATTGACAAGTAACATTGTAAGATATTTGAAATAGACAGTGTTGGGGCGCCTGGGTGGCGCAGTCGGTTAAGCGTCCGACTTCAGCCAGGTCACGATCTCGCGGTCCGTGAGTTCGAGCCCCGCGTCGGGCTCTGGGCTGATGGCTCGGAGCCTGGAGCCTGTTTCCGATTCTGTGTCTCCCTCTCTCTCTGCCCCTCCCCCGTTCATGCTCTGTCTCTCTCTGTCCCAAAAATAAATAAAAAACGTTGAAAAAAAATTAAAAAAAAAAAAGAAATAGACAGTGTTTTATATATATATATATATGTATATACATATATACATACATTATACATTATATAAAAGTATTTTATGTAGTATATATATTTATATTATGTATTATATATTATTTACATATTATATATATTATTTATATTATTTACATATATATATGTAAATATATACATATATATATGTAAATCAATACTCCCCAATTGATTAATTAACATAGATCATCTTCATTTTAATACAAACTACTTTATCATCTTTTTCTTTCATGGTTATTTTAAGTCCTGTTTGAGAAATCTTTGCTACAAGGTATCCTGTGAAATGGACATTATATGTAATGGAAAAGGAGGCTTGCCATTGATAGGAAGTAGGGGGAAAACAGTATCATGTGGAGTGGTCTCTCTCCAGTCAAAGGAGGTCAGAAAGCAGCACTGCTTGGGATTTAAAGGGTCTGAAGTGAAGCTGCAAAGTGCACTCTACAGAAAATAGTGCCCACTTGACCCTTGTGCATATTCCCGGTATTAGCCTCGCCAGACGGCTTAGAGAACCAAGCTGCTTGATTTTTACTCATCTGAGGAAGAGAGCTTTTAGACCTTAACTATGTTTATTTTTAAACTATAAAAAAATGTTTGTTTATTTTTGAGTGGGGAGAGGGGGAGAGAGAGAATCTGAAGTGAGCTCTGTGCTGAGAGCAGAGAGCCCGATGTGGGGCTCGAACTCACGAACCATGAGATCATGACCTGAGACAAAGTCAGATGCTTAACCGACTGAGCCATCCAGGCGCCCTAACCTTAACTTTCTTTAAAGCCCACATTTTAGTTATTTATTTTTTCACATTGTGAGAGAACTCAGTTATTACTTGGTTAGATACAGGTTTCTACTTTTGTTGATTTAAAAATATATATGTATGTATTAGGTGCATAAGTTCACACAGTTTTTCTTGACTGCCGATATTCTCCTCAGGTTATGTAGGGTGCAATTGGTGTGTTGAACATTACTGTCCTTGCCTCTGAACAAATAACCAGAGCTACAAAGCCAAGCTGTATTCTCATTGTAAAGATAATGGAACAACATTTTTATTTTTACTTTTTACTTTTTTTTTAATGTTTGCTCATTTTGAGAGAGGGAGAATCAATCCCAAGCAGGCTCCGTGCTGTCAGTACAGAGCCCGACCTGGAACTTTATCTCAGGAACTGCGAGATCATGACTTGAGTTGAGATCAAGGGTGGGACGCTTCACTGACTGAGCCACCCAGGTGCCCCCAAACAACATTTTAAAAAACAAACTAAAAAAATCACTTGTCAATCCAACTTTCCATTCCCAACCCCAATTTCCAATAGCCTTGTCTTTGTCCTCGGCTGCGGAGCTCCCGATCTAGTCCTGTTCTTTCCCAGTGGCTCTTTATGTTTCCCTGCTACATAAGCCATCTTCCACGTGAGCATGTGGCAGAAGAGCTACAGCAGCTTTTTCCCTATGGTTTTATCTTTTTTTACCCAACATCTTTTTTTATCTGACATTTACCCAACCCAAATGTCACCCAAATATTATTCAGCCATAAAAAGGAATGAGGCACGCCATGATTCCTATGGCGCTGAAGTGCCACAACCTGCACGAATCTTGAAACGTGTTGCTAAGTGGAAGAAACCAGGCACAAAGTGCTACATATAGCATAATTCCATTTGTATGAAATGTCCAGGATGGGTAAACCCATAGAGACAGTAAGTAGGTTAGTGGTCGCCAGGGGATGGGGGAGAGGGGAATTGGAAGTGATTGTGAATAGTATGGGGGTTCTTTTTGGGGTGATGGAAATGCTCTGGAACTGTGGTGACGGTTGCACAATCTTGGCTACAAGGATTCACTAGTTTTTTTCACTAGTTACTTTTAATATAAAAAAGGAAGAGAAAAAGTTTTAAACGTTCAACGATGGGATGTTCTTTGAATACATTGTGCTAGACCCATATGTACAAATTTGTAGAAATTAATTTATTGACGTAAAAAGATGTTCATGATATTGAGTAAAGAAGAGCTAGTTACAAAATAATATTTAAGGAATAACAACAAAATACACAAGAGTGAGACTGGAAGGGGATACAGTAACATGTCAGACAGTTCTGGGTAGTGGTTTTTTATTTCTTTTCCTTTTTCTCTTCCTTTCCTCATTTCCCTTCCTTCCTTCCTTCCTTCTTTCCTTCCTTCCCTCCTAGTATTCTCTGATTTTTCCACAATAAACTTAGGATGTATTTTTGTTGTTTTGTTTTTATGTTTGGGAGAGAGAGAGAAAAAAAAAAATACGAGAGAGGGAAGGGGCAGAGAGAGAGAGGGAGACGCAGAATCCCAAGCAGGCTCTGTACTGTCTGCGCTGAGTCGGACATGGGGCTCAAACCCATGAACCACCAGACTGAGACCTGAGCCTAAGTCGAGTCAGACACAACCGACTGAGCCACCCACATGCTCCTAGGATGTGTCTTTTAAATTTTTGTTTAATGTTTATTTATTTCTGAGACAGAGAGAGAGACAGAGCATGAGTGGGGGATGGGCAGAGAGAGAGGGAGACACAGAATCAGAAGCAGGCTCCAGGCTCTGAGCTGTCAGCACAGAGCCTGACGCGGGGCTTGAACTCACAAACTATGAGATCATGACCTGAGCCGAAGTCGGTCACTCAACCGACCGAGCCACCCAGGCGCCCCTAGGATGTGTCTTTTAAAAGTTATGTTAAAAATAGGGGTGCCTCGGTGGCTCAGTCGGGTTAAGCGTCAGACTTCAGCTCAGGTCATGATCTCACGTTTTGTAAGTTTGAGCCCCACGTTGGGTTCTGCGCTGACAGCGTGGAGCCTGCTTGAGATTCTCTGTCTCTGTCCCTCCTCTGCACTCTAGTTCTCTCTCAAAATAAATAAATAAACTTAAAAAATCATTAAAAAAAAAGTTATGTTAAAAACAAAACGAAAGAGCCAGAAGAATTACATTTCATGCAAAGGTGATCCCAACTCTAGGTCTAAAATTTGCTTCTCTAGGTTTCCTCTACCCTTCTTCTTTCCCATGACAGATTGTGGTGAAAGCATGGGCAAGAGTGGAGGAGTCTGGAACTCTGAAGGCCAGTGCCACCTGGGCTCTCCAGCTTGCTTGCTCCAAGCAGTGTTTTCCTCGGAGTCCAGAAAACCTGACAATTGAAGGGAGAGGAGAAGGGTCTCTAGATAATAAAGAAATAGATTTAGAAAATGTCATTAGGCAAATGGTACCTATCACTGCTAGACTGCCTGCTGCTTGACTATTTCCTCTGGCCCTTCCTACCTCCCTCGTGAAGGAGACAAGACACCAGTGTGTTGGCAATAAAATAGTAATAACAGCACCTGGGAGTGCTACTGTAATGACGGGTCTCTGAGCACTTTCCTGCAATTCCAGTTTTCAGATGTTTAGAACTATCTTGTAAACTCTTCACCCACATTGAAACTTACCACCTTTGACTGAAGCCCAGAGATTTAATTGTTAAAAACAACACCACCTTTTGACTGAGGAGAAAAGGAAAATAAGATTTAAACATTCTGGACCTTGGAATATATTCTCCCACATCCTTTTGCTTTTTTAAAATGAAAACTGTTACATGGCAGTCTTTTTGTATAGTTAGCAGGTTTAAAAACAATATCAAACATTTAATATTTTGAAAAGGCATTAAAATTTTTTGTTAATGTTTATTTATTTTTGAGAGAGAGAGAGAGAGAGAGAGAGAAAGAGCATGAACAGGGGAGGGGCAGAGAGAGAGGGAAACACAGAATCCGAATCAGGCTCCAGGCTCTGAGCTGTCAGCACAGAGCCTGACCCAGGGCTTGAACCCACGAACTGCGAGATCATGACCTAAACCAAAGTCAGACACTCAACCGCCTGAGGCACCCAGGCGCTCCCTGAATAGGCATTTTTAAACGACTTATTGATGAAAGTTGAACATTTCTAAAAACTTCAATAAACTATAAAGTAATTTTTACTATCAGCCACAAGGAACAGAGGAGACATTAGCTCTTTACTCGTTGTGTAACTTCAGGAAATGTACATAACCTCTGTGCTTTGTTTTTCTTTCTGAAAAACGGGGATCATGATAAAACCTACCTCACAGGGGTGGCTGTGAGTTCGCTCAGATCTCCCTGCAGGAAGGGACTTGCTCTTCAGCTCTAAGGAGTGCTTTAGCTCCTAGCACCTTCCGGAGCCACCTTGGATTCTGAAGCTGAGTCGTGATCTTCCCGGATAGCCCCCAGCTAGTGACTGAGCTCCGTGGGGGTTGGGTGTAGGCATTTCAGCCCAGGATGAGACCCCTCTGGTGGGCAAATGTTGCTTCAAGAGTTCCTGATGGTCAAGGTTTTGTCAAACTGCAGCGAGGTCTCAGTGAGGGTCCCCTTATCCAAAGTGTCGCCTCCCCCTTTCCTTTGATAAGTGTCAGATGGCAGTGTGATCTGAAGACTGCCTGCCCAATCCTCCTTTTTAATTTCTCACCAGCATTGTCCCCCCAGTTGAGCTCCATGTGCTTCTCAGAGGATCCAGCAGACACACAGATTGGTTGTAAGCGTTACGTGGGGTTGTACATGACAGATGCTAGATGATACCTGGCACATATTAAGTGCTCAATAAATGTTTGATATTACTGGCACTGTGTGACTGATTCTTAAAAATGAATTTTTAGCTTTGGTTACCACTGTTTTCTCATTTATTCTTGACTTGGTTTTCACCGTCCTTTTTTACTGGTATATAAATATGAGTGCATATATACCGATTCCATTTTTCTTTTATAACAGTTTTAGTGTGGTTTCCTTCTGTGAAGAAAAAAATTAAATATTGGCTAGCATTTGGCAAAGAAGTTAAAGACAATAGAACAAAGAGGAGAATAAAGTGTGCATGAAGTGAACATAATATATTCTTTGAGGGCAGAAAATTTTATTTAATGCATTAAAATATTTTTTTTAATATTTATTTTTGAGAGGGAGAGAGAGACAAGAGCATGAGCAGCAGGGGAAAGAGAGAGAGGGAGACACAGGATCTGAAGCAGGCTCCAGGCTCTGAGCTGTCAGCACAGAGTCCAGTGCAGGATTCGAACCCACGAACCGTGAAACCATGACCTGAGCCGAAGTTGGATGCTTAACCGGCTGAGCTTCCCAGGCACCCCTATTTAATATTTTAAAGATATTTTATGTTGTATTCTCTTAACCACTCACCTGCTTCCTCTGCCCCATAAGAATTCTTCTTTGTCAGCATTTAAAAGTTCTGCTTTTTAAGAAGATTCTCAGGTCTGTAGCTTAAATCTATCAACTATTTTTTTTTTTTTTTTTTTTTTTTGCTAAGGTAGGCATTTTTATTTTGCAGAGGATTTTCCAGAAATATTGTCTTCGTTAGCTTACTCAATTCAAATTTAGGCTTCTTCAGCTTTTAACATTTTCTAAGAGATTAGATAGGTTAGATTTTTCTGTGTCATGCCCAAGCTTATTGACCATTTATTTGAGGTCATTTTCCATCATTTTCTATATTAGAAGCACCTACTGGGTACTGATGAATGGAACTGGCCATCAGAGATTTGAGAAATCTTGTGTGCCTCTTGGTAAATCCAACAGGCAAATCCAACATTTAAACAATGTAAATAACCGCCGCTTGTTTGCCATGAATGTGTGCAGGAGTCTGTCTCTTTTTGATGGTAGGACACACTATGAATAATATCCATCAGAGAAGTTGGTTGGACTGGTTTTTGCCCTGAACATCCTTGGTAATTAGTTGGAATGTCAGAAATATTGTCTCCAAAAATATAACCGTAAAGACCATCAGATACAATTTTGACTCCTTGAGTCTTTGTGCCTCATTTTAAATATGGCTGGCATTTTCACATTATTTGTCAACCTAAACAGTGTCAATTATTTTATTCCTGGCTCTGTTTAGTTTGTTTTCTATAAGATGCTAGTTCCTCCTTGCCAGGGTGGTTACTCGTCAGAAAAGCAGTTAGTTTACTTCTTAGTGAAACAGAGCAGAGTGAAGGTTACTATGAGTCTATAGGAAAGGCACAGCACTCTAAGCTTAAAGGTAATTATTGTTATATGTGTAATTGTAGTTCCCATAATTCTCAGAGTTAGTGATGTGTGCATATCTCTAAAAACAAATTTAGGAGGTGTGTTCAAATATATGTGTTTGTAAAATTTGGAGTGAGCCATAATAGTTTATTAACTTGCATGTGCTCAATGTAAGGTTAAGTAAAATGTATAAACCCACAAGATGTGGATTTGATTATCTTAAACATGGTAAACCCCTGGCTCTTTTGGTATTATCTGTTGTGTAATGTTTGTGAAATCTTCAGCTTTGTTACCAAGTATTTTCCAGGCTATTACAAAGTTGCTGAAATGTTGCTTTCAGCAACTAGCAGAGTTAAAGGTGGCCCGCATTTGCTTTGCAGAGGAGTGAGCACCTGTGTCCTGGGGGTGGGTACTAAGAGGCTGGTCAGGGATGTGACAGTAGGAATAGATGACTGCTCAATAAACTATTATAGGAAACACATTGCCTATCACCTTGCATCATTCAAGCCAAAACCAATCGGCCATTTATTAGAATCCCAAAGTGGTGATTTGTAGGTGAGAATAGGACTAGCGGAAAAGACTGCTAATTAGAAAGAACTGTACTTGAGAATTGGATTCATAAAATGAATAATGTTTAATGCTTCATCAAGGGCATTCTTAAGTGAAACAGACTTTTTGTTTTGGTGAGTGCCTGGCAGGGCAAAGTACAATGGCGTGAGTACAGTTTGGTGTTGCCGCCTTGACTTGGGCTAAGGGGCCAGCAGCAGTTTTCCCACCACTGCCTTTTCCACCGTCAGTGCAAGTGTCAACAGAGTGAAAACGACAAATAATGTCTTACTTTTATTATAAAAACAATCATTTTTTTAAAAAATCCAGCCTGACAACCATTCTCTTTTAGTCTGTTTACAATTAATGTAATTACTAACACGTTTGGACTTAAAAATAACATCTTACTATCTGTTTTCTATTTTATCAGTGTGTTCTATTTTTCCCCCTTCACTTCCTTTCTTTTGAAGTAATTATTCTTTATTCTTTCTTTGCTGCCCACCCCTTTCCCCATTAGCTTGTTAGTTATTAGTATTTTTTTTTTTACTCTTCTTTTAGTGGTTATATAACATGAGTTATAACATGAATCCTTGATTAATTAAAATTTTAATGTAAGTAAGTACTTTTATCACTTCATGGATAGTGTGAGGTCTTTGAACACTTTTACTCCATTTACCTTCCTCCTATCTTTACAAAAATTTTTAATTCTGAAAAAACTTTCAGTGAGTTACAATAACAGTACAATAAACTTCATATAAATTCACCAATTGTTGATATTTCTGTCCCTATCCCTCTCTTTTAGTTTTGCTCTTAAGGCCTTGAACTGATTGGATGAGGCCCACCCAGATTCTCAGGATAATCTCTTTCACTTAAAGTCAACTAACTGTAAATCTTAACCATATCTTAAAACCCATATCTTAAAAACACCTCAGTTAGGAGGGTGGGTGATGGGTATTGAGGAGGGCACCTCCTCAATGGGATGAGCACTGGATGTTGTATGGAAACCAATTTGACAATAAATTTCATATATTGAAAAAATAAAAAAAAAAAAGAAAAAAGAAAAAAAATAAAAACACCTCAGTTAGTGTTAAATTGAATAACTCAGTACTATGGCCAAGCCAGTTTGACACATAAAATTAACCATCACAAGGCGCATCAAGTTTCTTTCTTGCTACAGGTCCGGAAATATAACAGGCTTTTATACTTTCCATTGATTCATTCATTCATGCGTTCATTCATACATGCATTAATTCATTTGTTTATTCAAGAACTATATCTTGAACACCAGACACTGTGTTCTTTTTTTGCCAGACACTGTGATATATGCATGGATACATATTCTAAGATTCTGACAACTGACTTGTAAATAATTGTTACAGTATAACCTATTTGTTAGTTGGGATCCTATTGAGTATTTTTAGGACTATTGCCTTATTTCTTTTTGAGTTACTTTATTTTCCTCCAGGCCAGAGATAGGAATGTATTCATTTTCATGACTTTCATAAATCTTGCGTAGTTCCTTGTCGAGTAAATATAAATATCTCTTATCAAAAACATTTTGAACATTTTGACTAAACCAACTGCCAAAAACAGTAAGAAAGGACCAGCCACACTGCATAAATGTTTTTCAAGCTGCTTCTTGCATTACATTTGCTAATGTCCCATCATTGTCCGAAGCAAGTCATAAGGCCAGTCCAGGTTCAAGAGGTGGGGAAGTAGAATCAGTATCTTAATTGTTTTTTTTTAATTATTTTTTTATTTTTTGAGGGTGAGAGAGTGTGTGGACACATGAGAGAGCAGGGGAAGGGCAGAGAGAGTGGGAGAGGGAGGGACAGAATCCCAAGCAGGTTCCATGCTCAGTGTGGAGCCTGACACGGGCTCAGTCTCAGGAACCATGACATCATGACCTGAGCTGAAATCCAGAGTGACGCTTAACTGACTGAGCCACCAAGGTGCCCCTAGAATCAGCATCTGATAGAAGTTTCTGCAAAGAATTTGTAGTCACTTTTGCTTTTTTCTCCTGTACTACAATGGTTTGAACATAATGTGCAGCATATGACAGTTTGCAGCTAGTCAGAAGATCACACCAATGGAACCCAACTGGACATATTTTGGGTTATATGGGGCTTTCCCTGCCATTCTGTGATACTTTTTAACATAAAGGAAAGGTCACTTTTTAACATAAAGGAAAAAGCTGTAGTTAAATGAGACAAACCAGCTAATTCAAGCATTAAAAACAACAACAACAACAACAAAAAAACTCCTTTGAAACCTGAATTATTGGCTTTCCCATTACATTAACCAGACACCTTGTCAACTGTGCCCTTTGTTTTGAAGACTTTAGATCTGCAACTTAAATTACTGCCTCTTTCCTTTATCCCTATGCATATAACCGGTCCATCAACTGTCAGAAAAATACCCAAATTTCCTTCTTTTCCTTGATTATACACCCTCTAAAAGATTGCTTTATCATTTAGATTCAGAATAAAACATTCCACTCATCTGGCAATACCTTTTTATGTTTTCTTACATAAGTAAACTGAAACATATATGTGCTATGGCAGTTGTTCCCCCCCACACCCCCTGCCCCATGGGAGAATAACTTAGTTTCTGCAATAAAACATACCATGCTTTAAAATTTGGCAAGAAATGATGAAAATATACCTCCCCTTCAACAAAGTTCTGCTGGGGACAACTGAATTGTTAAGATACTTATCTAGGCAAATTCAGCCATAAACTTTCTAATTCAACTGGGCACTAATGTTCAGGATCTTGCAACGTGACCCTATTGACCTGAAAGAGTGAGTGCCCCTTTAAAGAATAAGATTACGTGCTTCCCATCAGCAGGCTTAAAAGCTCAGTATTTTCGTGGCTGTGTAATAAAGCTTTGAAAGGAACACAGTTAACATAACCACTTAGCCAGAGAAGGAAAAGATTCAACTCAAACATATTTCAATTCTCTTAAATCCTGCCTGGGGTGCACTCACATACAATCGGTTGCTTTCCTCGGTGAATGTTGTACAACCTCATGCTCTAGAAGAATTTGGCTGTGTTCAGTTCTAATTAACAAAGGGCATTTTCCAAACATCTCAAGAGTGATAGAAATAGCTGGAAAGGGTGTTAACTGCAGAATTAAGCTGGTTTATCAAGTGAATAACTATGTGAATGAGCTTTGTAAACTCCACAAAACACTCCAAAAGTATTGTCATTCTTTTTGTTTTGTGTACATAATACATGCACATAGACTAACACATTCCACCTTCCACAAAATGACTGAAAATGAAATAATTTTGGTAATGCTTTTCCAAGATCAAAGAGGTTTTTAAAATTGTGCTTTCTTGCTACTAGCATTGAGGCACAGTGTTCCAGCAGTAGTTCCTTGAAAATACGATTTCTTTTTCTTTTTATTTTTTTTTTTTGATGTTTATTTATTTTTGAGAGAGAGACAGAATGCAAGTGCGTTGGGGCAGAGAGAGAGGGAGGCACAGAATCCAAAGGAGGCTGCAGGCTCTGAACTGTCCTCACAAAGCCTGACCCGGGGCTTGAACTCATGAGCCATGAGATCATGACCTGAGCCAAAGTCGGATGCTCAACCGACTGAATCACCCAGGCGCCCCAGAAAGTACTCTTTCTGATGACCTGCATGATATACACCTATGTTAGAAAATTTTGAACATGAAGAAAAGTGCAAAAAATAATCACTCATGGGGCGCCTGGGTGGCGCAGTCGGTTAAGCGTCCGACTTCAGCCAGGTCACGATCTCGCGGTCCGTGAGTTCGAGCCCCGCGTCGGGCTCTGGGCTGATGGCTCAGAGCCTGGAGCCTGTTTCCGATTCTGTGTCTCCCTCTCTCTCTGCCCCTCCCCCGTTCATGCTCTGTCTCTCTCTGTCCCAAAAATAAATAAAAAACGTTGAAAAAAAAAAATTAAAAAAAAAAAAAATAATCACTCATAATCCCATCACCCAGAAGTAGTAGTCATTAATATTTTAGTGTGTTTTCTTCTTGTCCTTTTTCTATACATAAAAAAATATATATAGAAATATGAAAATTGTATATTTTACATGAAACTATGATACTTTAAGGCAATATAGTGGTTAACATTGTCAGAGAATTTTGGTTTGAATTGTGGCTCTTACACTTTCTAATTATGGTAATCTGGGCAATTTGCTTATTATCAGTTGTAACTCAAGTTTCCTGAGCTATAATACGGAATAATAGCAGTAATCTACTTTGTAGGGCTATTGTGAGGACTAAGTTAACTAATACATGTTAACACTTAGAACAGTTCCTGGCACATAATAAATACTCAGTATTATATTTATAGTTTAAATAATTTTTGTCACATAACACCAGGGCATAAGCATTTTCTACAATAATTTAAAACATTTATCTTTATGAACGAATGATTGGGTATCATGTTCCATTGGATAGATATGCTCTAATTTACCTGACCAGCTCTGTTGTTGGAATACTGTGATTCCAAATTGTTACTATTATCAATATTGTTTTGATGATTATCTTAATGCATAAAGTCTTTTCTGCATTTCAGATTATTTGATTAAAGTGGTTTACTACAAGTAGACTGTGGTGACCAGCCTCCAATATGACTGCAGTGATCCCATTCTGGTTTTCTTGCCCTTGTCAAAGTCTTCTCCACCTCCAACCCCACACTAAACAGAGCCTTTTTGTTTAACCAGTAGGATATTGAAACCATGATGAAGTGTGACTTCTGAGGCTAGGCTACAAAAATCATTCTTTTTTTCCCCCCTCTGTGGGATCACTCACTGTAGCAGCAGACAGCTGACACGTCGTGAGGACACTTCAGCGTCTCCATGGAGAGGTCCGTGTGGTAAGGAATTGAAGCTACTGGCCAACTGTTATGTGAATGAGTTGTCCTGTTTGCAGATCTTCCAGCCTCTGTCAAGCCTTCAGATAACTGAAGCCATGGTGAACAGTTGAAAAACGCTTGGGGCGCCGGGGTGGCTCAGTTGGTTAAGCATCTGACTCTGGCTCAGGTCATGATCTCATGGTTCATGAGTTCCAGCCCCGCATCTGTCCTGAGAGCTCAGAGCCTGGAGCCTGCTTCGGATTCTGTCATCATCTCTCTCTGCCCCTCCCCCACTCGTGCTCTGTCTCTGTCCCTCTCTCTCAAAATAAATAAATAAATAAATAAATAAAATAAAAAAAAAGAAAAACCCTGAGACAGAACCGTCTAGCCCAAGTTACTCCCAGATGTCTGACCTGCAGAAACTACGTGAGATAAATGTTATTGTCCATAGGGAATATAGACAATAATACAGTATTATAATCATCAAACCTGCTAAGAGACTAGAACTTAATTATTCTAATCTCTAAAAAGAAACAATTATATAATGTGATACAGGTGCTAATTATCACTGTAATGGCAATTACATATATAAATGGCACAAAATTCATAAATGTATCAAATTTACATGTTATACACCTTAAATGTACACTATTATATGTCAAATGTATCTCAATAAAAATGTTATTGTGTTATAAGTGTTAAATTCGGGGATACTTTGTACTGGATTAAAAGAACATTTAAACATGCTTGATAGTGTTAAATGGCTTTCCAGAGATGACATACTGATTAATTCCCATCAGAAGTATGTGAGAGTGCTTATATAATACCTTATATAATACCTTATATAATAATGCCTTCATCACCACTGACTGTTCAGTTTTGTAATCTTTGTTAATTTCATAGAAAAAAGTGGGCATTTTGCCACTTACAATAGTTGCCTTTATTTGATCTCTAGTGAGGTTAATATTTTTTTCTTATAGTCTTTTTTTAGCCTATTTTTTGGAGCAATTTTAGATTCACAGAAAAATTGGAGGAAGGTGCAGAGATTTCACATATGTCCCCTGTCCCCACCCATGCACAGCCTCTCCCATTGTCAACATCTCGCATCAGAGTGGTACATTTTTTTTTTATTAAAAAAAATTCTTTTTAATGTTTGTTTATTTTTGAGACAGAGAGAGACAGAGCATGAACGGGAGAGGGTCAGAGAGAGAGGGAGACACAGAATCTGAAGCAGGCTCCAGGCTCTGAGCTGTCAGCACAGAGTGCGATACGGGGCTCGAACTCACGGACCGTGAGATCATGACCTGAGCTGAAGTCAGACGCTCAACTGGCTGAGCCACCCAGGCACCCCCAGAGTGGTACATTTTTTATAACTGACAAACTTACATTGATATATCATGATCACCCAAAGTCTATATTTACATTAGGGTTCACTTGGGGCGCCTGGGTGGCTCAGTCAGTTAAGCGACCGACTTTGGCTCAGGTCATGATCTCACAGTTTGTGAGTTTGAGCCCCACTTTGGGCTCTGTGCTAACAGCTCAGAGACTAGAGCCTGCTTCATATTCTGTTTCTCCCTCTCTCTCTAACCAGCCCCCTCCCCTGCTCATGGGCTGTCTCTCTGTCTCTCTCAAAAATAAACAGTAAAAAAAAAATTACATTAGGGTTCACTCTTGGTGGTGTGCTGGGTTAATTTTTTTATATTTCCTTTCCATTTGTATTTTCTTTTCTGGGAAACCTCTTTAATATACAATTTGCTCCATCTCCTATTAGGCTCTTAGTGTTTTTCTTAGTAATTTGTATGAACTCTTTATTTATTTATTTATTTTTTAAAATTTACATTCAAGTTAGTTAGCATATAGTGCAACAATGATTTCAGGAGCAGATTCCTTAGTGCCCCTTATCCATTTAGCCCACCCCACCTCCCACAACCCCTCCAGTAACCCTCTGTTTGTTCCCCATATTTAAGAGTCTCATGTTTTGTCCTCTTCCCTGTTTTTATATTATTTTTGCTTTCCTTCACTTATGTTCATCTGTTTTGTATCTTAAAGTCCTCATATGAGTAAAGTCATATGATAGTTGTCTTTCTCTGACTAATTTCGCTTAGCATAATACCCTCCAGTTCCATCCACGTAGTTGCAAATGACAAGACTTCATTCTTTTTGATTGCCAAGTAATACTCCATTGTGTATATATACGACATCTTCTTTATCCTTTCATCCATCGATGGACATTTGGGCTCTTTCCATACTTTGGCTATTGCTGATAGTGCTGTTATAAACATTGGGGTGCATGTGCCCCTTTGAAACAACATACCTGTATCCCTTGGATAAATACCTAGTAGTGCAATTGCTGGATTGTAGGGTAGTTCTATTTTCAAATTTTTGAGGAACCTCCATACTATTTCCCAGAGTGACTGCACCAGTTTGCATTCCCACCAGCAGTGCAAAAGAGATCCTCTTTCTCCGTATCCTTGCCTCCGCACCTGTCATTGCCTGAGTTGTTAATGTTAGCCATTCTAACAGGTGTGAGGTGGTATCTCATTGTGGTTTTGACTTGTATTTCCCTGATGATGAGTGATGTGTTGTTTGGCCATCTGGATGTCTTCTTTGGAGAAGTGTCTATTCATGTCTTTTGCCCATTTCTTCACTGGATTATTTGTACTTTGGGTGTTGAGTTTTATAAGTTCTTTATAGATTTTGGATATTGACCCTTTATCTGATATGTCCTTTGCAAATATCTTCTCCCATTCTGTTGGTTGCCTTTTAGTTTTGCTGATTATTTCCTTCGCCGTGCAGAAGTTTTTTATTTTGATGAGGTCCCAATAGTTCATTTTTGCTTTTGTTTCCCTTGCCTCCAGAGATATGTTGAGTAAGAAGTTGCTGTGGGCAAGGTCAAAGAGGTTTTTGCCTGCTTTCTCCTTGAGGATTTTGATGGCTTCCTGTCTTACATTTAGGTCTTTCATCCATTTTGAGTTTATTTTTGTGTGCGGTGTAAGAAAGTGGTCCAGGTTCATTCTCCTGCATGTCGCTGTCCAGTTTTCCCAGCACTAAAGAGACTGTCTTTATTCCACTGGATAGTCTTTCCTGCTTTGTCAAAGATTAGTTGGCCATACGTTTGTGGGTCCATTTCTGGGTTCTGTATTCTGTTCCATTATCTGAGTGTCTGTTCTTGTGCCAGTACCATGCTGTCTTGATGATTATAGCTTTGTAGTATAGCTTGAAGTCCAGGATTGTGAGGCCTCCTGCTTTGGTTTTCTTTTTCAAGATTGCTTTGGCTCTTTGGGGTCTTTTCTGGTTCCATACAAATTTTAGGATTGTTTGTTCTAGCTCTGTGAAGAATGTTGGTGTTATTTTGATAGGGATTGCGTTGAATATGTCGATTGCTTTGGGTAGTATTGACATTTTAACAATATTTGTTCTTCCTATCCAGAAGCATGGAATATTTTTCCATTTTCTGTGTGTGTGTGTGTCTTCTTCAATTTCTTTCCTAAGCTTTCTATAGTTTTCAGTGTATAGATTTTTCACCTCTTTGGTTAGATTTATTCCTAGGTATTTTATGGGTTTTGGTGCTGTATGAACTCTTTATATATAAAAGATATTAATCATTTATTATGTTCTTCACCTGGTTGTTGTTGTTTGGTTTTATGTTTAATGATACACAGATGTTTACAGTTTTTAAAAATGGAGTGACTGTGATATTTTCTTTTGTGTTTAAGTTTAGTAAGTCCTTTCCTATTCATAGAAAAGGTAAATGTTTATGTTATAGTTCATGTTATAGTTTTTGGTTTTTTATGCTTGGATCTTCAATTCATTGGAGGTTTTTCTTTTGTTTTGTTTTTGTATTACCAAATAGCTATTTTTATAATGCTTTTTTATTTTTTTTCTAAGTTTATTTATTTTTGAAAGAGAGAGAGAGAGAGAGAGCACAAGCAGGAAACGTGCAGAGAGAGAGAGGGAAACACAGAATCTGAAGCAGGCTCTAAGCTCTACACTGTCAGCACAGAGCCCAATGTGGGGCTCATACCCAAGAACCGTGAGATCATGACCTGAGCCGAAATCGGGCGCTTAACTGACTAAGCCACCCAGGCATGCCTCAACACTCTGTAAGAAATAGAACAATTTCCCTCTTTTCTGTTACTTAGTGATTTTTATATATTAAGCTCTTTTAAATTCTAGTGCCTGTTTCTGTGTCTGTCTTGTTTCACTGAAAAGCTATTCTTGTGTCAATAGCACTCTGTGTTAATTATTGTGCTTTATAATGTTTTAGTAACTGGAAGGTCTAGTGAGAATGACCTTACTAAGTATAACCTCGTGGCCTCTCAAAGCTGTAGAGCTTTCCACAATGCAACCTGATGCTATTCAAAAATGTTGAAGAGTTGGGTGGCTTTTCACCTAAGAATATGAAAGAGGGCAAAATTTCATAAGATTATAGGTCTGTGGAGGTGGCCAGAAAAAAAAAAAATTTAACATTCTAAGAGCCACAGAAATGAAAAGTGCAATCAAGTGTTTTAGCAGCCTGGGTGAGAGTCATAGACTTCCATGAGTAAATGGAAGAAAGAGGTCATGATATGATTCAAACCTAGACATTTAAATGAGTTCTGCTGCATAAGCAAAGTTTGGCCAGTAAATTAGTTTTCATATTTTTGTGCATGTTTGTCAAACTATGGAAAGTAGAATTCAACTGCAAAAGTAACTGAGATTGGAAAGCTTCTGTTGACATTCTTTTGATAATTTAAACAATATTTCAGTTATAAGTTTTAGTTTTTTCAACTTTTGAGGAGATTCTGGCCATTACAGTTTTTCTGTTAATCATTCAATCAGTATTCAACCAATACTGAGATTTCTGCTTATCTGCGTATACTGATGTTTATTATTTTGTAATAGAAAATTTTCAGTATATTGCTCATTTATGTTTAAAAATTTTTTTAAAATATTTATTTATTTTTGAGAGACAGAGCGTGAGCAGGGGAGGGGCAGAGAGAGACACACACACATAGAATCCAAAGCAGGCTCCGGGCTCTGAGTTGTCAGCACAGAGCCCAACATGGGGCTTGAACCCAGGAACTGCGAGATCATGACCCGAGCGGAAGTCAGATGCTCAACCGACTGAGTCACCCAGGCGCCCCTCGTTTATGTTTTGTTTTTCTTTGTGTGTGTGTATTGATTTGGCAGGAAATGTTTATTTTATTTGTTTATCTTTTCCCCTAGGACACCTATTGGATTAAGAGTTGGACTCTTAACCAACTGATCCACCCAGACGCCCTTAATTTTTTTTTTTTTTAAGAAAAAAAGCATTTTAAGTTTATAGTTATTTACCACTGAGTATAGCTTGGTTACAACTCCAAAACTAACTTTTCTATGTATTATTCTCATTTTCATTATTTTACAGTTTAATATATTTGTTTTCCTTTTTGATTCAATATTATTTTACTAAAAACAACAACAACAACAACAACAAATGAAGCACCCACTATGCAGATCACGACTCCCTCTTTCTTTAGATTCTTAAATAGTGGAACAACTCTTTTTTGTTCCATTCCTCCCTAAAAATGGTTTGTCAAAATTATGCCAGAGAAGAATTTTGGGAAAACCAACATGAGTCATTGCATTTGGGTCATTTAATTCACATATTTGGTACCACTTCCATATGTCCCAGGTTAAACCAACCAATTTTGAGAATGTAGGTTTTATGTCATTTAATAAATTGAACAAAGTGTGTAAAGTGCAAGACTTAGGAAAAAGGATCGTTTTGACATCAGCTAATTTGTGCCACAGCTAATATCTTGGATCCATGATTCAAGGGCTGAAGTGTAACTAAAGTAGCAATTTCTTTTGCCCAGAGCGTACAATAAGCAGCACATACGATGGAAAGATACAGGTGAAAGTTCTAGAACACAAAACCTGTGGGAAGGAGGAGCCATGACCCCAGCTGTTGAGCCCTCAGGCCTTCACAGTGGCCATCCTGGGTGATGAACATCCCTTATTGCTGGCCAGGGCTTTTCCTCTCGATCCACTGTGGCCAGTTACTGCAGTGACCTGGGAGGGCTTGTGTGGATCACAGGAACTCTGGGCCCCTTGAAATTGAGCGCTGAGTGTCCGAGTTCGGCTCAGGTCATGATCTCACGGTTCGTGGGTTTGAGCCCCTGTGGGTCTCTGTGCTGACAGCTGGGAGCCTGGAGCCTGCTTCAGATTTTGTGTCTCCCTCTCTCTCTCCCCTCCCCTGCTCGTGTTCTGTCTGTCTCTCTCTCAAAAATAAATACACATTAAAAAAAATTTAGAAAATGTTCAGATTTTAGAAATCAATGCAGTTTTTAATAAGGAGGAGGAAGAGGAGGAGAAAAGCAACAGATATAACTCTGAGATAGTTCAGAAAAACAGCAATAATTGAGAGTTCCACATGACCAATTTTGGGAACTAGTTCTCCCCACCCTGCCCCTCACTCCCAGCTCCTTTTTTTTTTTTTTTTAAATTTTTTTTTTTTAACGTTTATTTATTTTTGAGACAGGGAGAGACAGCATGAACGGGGGAGGGTCAGAGAGAGAGGGAGACACAGAATCCGAAACAGGCTCTGGGCTCTGAGCTGTCAGCACGGAGCCCTACGCGGGGCTCAAACTCACGGACCGCGAGATCATGACCTGAGCCAAAGTCGGATGCCCAACCGACTGAGCCACCCAGGCGCCCCACCCCCAGCTCCTTTTTGAAAGCAAGGGCTTTCTGTAGCTAATGACACTTTAGAGGGCACGAAATCACTAGGATAAATCATGTTTAAACATGGCGTTGATAGGGGCGCCTGGGTGGCCCAGTTGGTTAAATGTTAGACTTCAGCTCATGATCTCACGGTTCGTGGGTTCAAGCTCCGCATCGGGCTCTGTGCTGAACTCTTGCTCAGAGCCTGGAGCCTGCTTCAGATTCTGTGTCTCCTTCTCTCTCTGCCCCTCCCCCATCTGTGCTCTGTCTCACTGTCTTTCAAAAATAAATAAATGTAAAAAAAAATTAAATATGGTGTTGATAAAGAGTCTTCTGTTCTCAAGTTGTTACCTTGTTTTAATAAATCAAATCAAATCAAGACATGCTGAATTTCACACAGTTCATTGTGTTGTAGCTCCATTCATTACAAAAAGCCTTTAACAGTAGCTCTAGGCACTCCTGGATGCCTCAGTCAGTTAAGTGTCTGACTCTTGGTCTTGGCTCAGGTCATGATCTCATGGCTCATGAGATCGAGCCCTGTGATGGGCTCTGTGCTGACAGTGTGGAGCCTGCTTGGGATTCTCTCTCCCTCTCTCTCTGCCCCACCCCTGCGCTCTCTCTTTCTCTCTCTCTCTCTCAAAAGAAAAAATAAACATAAAAAATAATTTAAAAAGTCATTCTAAACTAACATATTTCTAAATATTGCCTATATAAATCATGCTCCTATACATCATATACCAAACTTGATCACTTTATAGGTCACAGAAGGTTAAGGTTGGAGGGAAACTTACAGATCATAGAGTTGGTTTTCACTTCCTAAATACTAACATGACATCGTATCTGTGAATGCTCTAGAATTACTGCACACTGATTTTAGTTGTTCCAAAATGTTTGGAAAGAGGTAAGAAGGAGTTTTGTTAAGCTCACTTTAGAATTCTGTGTAAGGTCTAATCTTCTATCCTCAATTAAAATTCTCTTTGAGTTTTAAAAACATGCTCACATTGACCAGATGAATTTAGTGTACACATGTCTGAAATTAGTCTACAAATGTCTGAAATATGTTTAAGCTCAGAAATTGAGGCTATGTGTGAAAATTTATTTGTGACTAGCTCCCTCTAGTGAGAATTATTTAAAATTGAATGGTTCATTTCTGTCTGAACTGGTTAAAAGTTTTTGAAGAGCAGTTTTCAATTTTTAAGAACTATAAACTCTTGAATTATATTCTTTATAGAGTTCCAGAAAAATCTGGAATACATATATATACGTATATGTATATACAGTATGTATATATATATATACTATAAATTCTTGAATTATATATTATATATAGTATATATGTGTATATATAATGTGTGCATATATATATATATATATATATATATATATTTGTTGTTGTTGTTATAGGGCCTATTTTGGAAATAAGTTACAGCGAAAAACAATCCAAAGACACACATAATAAATTAGCTACGTGGCAACACCATAGCTGCAACTTTTTAGAGAATAAAGTTGACTTGAAAGGTAAATCTTGGCAGAAAACTGAAATACCAACTTTTTGAGACGAGAATTGAGTGTGCGGCACAATGGAGAGATGAGGATCAGAATTCAGGCTGAAAAGAATAACCTTGTTAACAGTTTGCAAACCGTTTTTCATTTGCCCTTTTGGATATCCTGTGAGGTAGGTGTTATCCCTTATTTCGCAGGTCAGGGAACAGTTGCAGCAACGGAAGTGATATGCCCAGTGTTGCAGAGCACCGTGGATGCTGTGCTTTGCTACCCAGATTCCCATTCAGGGCTGAGGTACGCATTCTTGCAGTTCTGGGGTTCCGGGGTGGGGGTGGGGTCATTGACTGCCGCCTCTCAGCTGGACTGCTTTCTGGAATTGTCCTCAGCCAAAGAAATACACTTCACCCAAGGTTACGCAACCCTCAGCCTGAGACTATGTATATCCGATGATTGGTTCTTGTGACGGACAAAGACTTGTCCACCCTGCCTCGATTTGGGGTATCTTGTTAGAGCTATTCCCGCTTCAAAGCTCCCCTGAGCTGCACTGCAGTTCAGCTCTTTTGTCTTCTGGGTCTTTCTTCACCACTCACAAGGGCTGTTTCTGCAAGGATTCTCCAATAACCTCTGCACGGAGACTTCAGTGTCTAGAATCTGTTTCCCAGTAAATCTAACTTGTGACAGTTGGTCCTGGATGTGGTCCTAAGGAACTAGGTCTAAAATGGGATTTTGTTGCTGCACCTGGCTGAATGTAATAAAGATGCCTGGCTAGTAGTAGAGTAACACAGCCGCAGGCACGCAGTTCCCGTGCAATTGTCAAAACGTCTACAGGTGAAAACTAGGATGGGCTTCCAATGGGAGGTAGGGCATTGGCAGGTGCAATGTCTCAGCGATTTGAGAGTTTCAAGGGAAAAGTAAGAATTTTGGAATTAGATGGCTGTTGCTGGGAGCCATCAATGCATTGGAGAGGGACAATAAAGGGTTGAGGATTACTCACCAATATAGTGGGAAATGTGAAGCCAGAGTGCTTCTTTGGCTGTATATGAATGCGTTCCCATCTCCTGTAGCCTGGGAGCAGTAAAGCTGGAGGCTTACAAGTGGTAAGAGTAGCGGAGTTCCAGAGAATGTGGAATTCTCGACTGTGGTTAGGCCAGGGCCCTGATTTGGAAGGAATGAGAGTTTATTTTATTTTTTATTGTTTTTAATGTTTACTTTTTATTGAGACAGGGGGAGACAGAGCGCCAGTGGGGGAGGGGCAGAGAGAGGGAGACACAGAATCTGAAACAGACTCCAGGCTCTGAGCTGTCAGCACAGAGTCCGATGCGGGGCTGGAACCCGTGAACTGTGAGATCATGACCTGAGCCGAAGTTAGACACTTAACTGACTGAGCCAGCCTGGTGCCCCTGGAAGGAATGAGACTTTTGATGGGGATCTCTGGGTTGATGCACTAAAAAAAAAAATTTTAATTTAAATCCAAGTTGGTTAACACATAGTGTAATAATGATTTCAGGAATAGCACTTGGTGATTCATCACTTACATAGGACACCCAGTGCTCCTCCCAAGTGCCCTCATTAACGCCCATCACCCATTTAGCTGATCCTCCTAATTACCTCCCTCCAGCAACCCTCAGTTGTTCTCTGTATTTAAGAGTCTCTTGTGGTTTGTCTCCCTCTCTGTTTTTCTTATTTTTGCTTCCCTTCCCCTGTGTTCATCTGTTTTGTTTCTTAAATTCTACATATGAGTGAAGTCATATGATGTTTTTCTTTCTTTGACTTATTTTGCTTGCCGTAATACCCTCTAGTTCCATCCACGTTGTTGCAAATGGCAAGATTTCATTCTTTTTGATCACTGAGTAATATGCCATTGTATATATAAACCACATCTTCTTTATCCACTCATTGGTCAATGGATATTTGGGCTCTTTCCATAATTTGGCTGTTGTTGATGGTGCTGCTATAAACATTGGAGTGATGCACTAAAAAATTTTGAATCCTTAGTTCCCTTGGACCTTCTGGGCCTTCAGACATGACCCACTCCTTCCTGTTTAAAGACTAGTGCCTCTTGTTTATTTGTAGAAGATGCAGAGGACCTCGCCTTGCAAGAACACTGTGCTCTGTTCAGGATGCACCTCTATCTCCTCTCTTGGCCATCAGGCCCCTAACTAGGGTCAAGTCACAACACAACCTGGCCGAGAAGTACTGGGCCTGCTAAGGGAGAAAAGGACTACACCCTGAAGTAGTTTAGGACCTGGTCCACTCATGGCATCAAGAAGCTGGAGTGTATGTATGGGACTGGATCCCAAGGGTGCCCAGAATATAACATTGGGAGAGGGAGAGTTATCTGAGAGCTTCTCTCCTGGTACAGGATTTACATGTTGGCAAGGGCCCCAGGAGATGGCGCTAATATACTGTAAATTTGCCTCTTAGAAGCATGGCCTGGTGAGAAGGTAACAGTATCGATGAAAAGTTCTTTTAAAAAAATTTTATTTTTTTGTTTAATAAACTTGACATATAACATGTAAGTTTAAGGTATACAGCATGTTACTCTGATTACAACATTTATATGTTGTAATATGATTGTTCTTGTAGTAATATTGATCACATTACATTACAGTACAGTATTATTACCTATATTCATTATACTGTGCATTAGGTCCCTGTGGTTTATTTACTATTCCTTACGCATTTGTACCCTCAAATACCATCAATGTTATCACTCCCCTCACTGAATATGTCTTGTAGCTACTCTCCAGAGCTCTGAAGGCCAGGGTTGGTGGTAGGAGATGCTGTTCCAGAGCTGAGCTCACTGATAGTGATGGGGATGGGCTTGTCCTGAAATAGAGGCCAGGTGCCCGAGTGCAACTGCCATCAGCTAGGTGGGTGCAGTTACTTTAATGAGCAGCTGAGAGCATATTGGCTGTCAACCTAGAATAACAGGATATCAGGGTCAGGGAACAGCTTTCTCCCCACTCCAGAAACACACCTCTTTGGTTCCGTGAGGCCTGAAATGCCATTAGGTGAAAGCTCCATTTTTATTCTGTGTTAGGTCTAACTCTTGTTATCTGTTATTGTTACTGTCTTTTGAGTCTTTCTCCACAGAGATTCCGAGAACAATTAAGCCCCAGTGCCTTCTGGCGTCCGTTGCATGAGGTTCTTTAACTTCTTCCTGATATTTAAAAAAAATTTTTTTTTCAACGTTTTTTATTTATTTTTGGGACAGAGAGAGACAAAGCATGAACGGGGCAGGGGCAGAGAGAGAGGGAGACACAGAATCGGAAACAGGCTCCAGGCTCCGAGCCATCAGCCCAGAGCCTGACGCGGGGCTCGAACTCACGGACCGCGAGATCGTGACCTGGCTGAAGTCGGACACTTAACCGACTGCGCCACCCAGGCGCCCCTACTTCTTCCTGATATTTTAGAACCGGGCCACCCATTCCCGATTCTCTTGGAAGAATCGGGAAATAGTTACTCCAAGCTTGTTCGTGGGTTCGGATGAGGAACTCCAGCTGAGAAAGTCTACAGTCTACCCATATCCTTAACTTTTTCTTAACCTTTTCCAATAATGAGTAATTTACTTCTTTCCTCTAAAGACTTAGTTTCCCCCCAACCTTCTCAGAAATTATGTGTGTGTGTGTGGGGGGGGGGGTGTTGGGCATTCTAACATACCTCTGTTTCTCAAGCTTTGAATTGGGCTGTCAAACCTACAACAGATTTCGTCTCTGCTCTCTCACCCTTCAGCCAAAGAATTCCTTGTCGCTTTGGGATCACTAGACCTCAGGCTTTTGAATCATTTTCTCTTTATGAAGGCGGCATCTCAGGTGAGTCCCTTCTCATTCTCTTTCCTGGTCGTCTCTTTGCCTTCAGAACACTAATTATTTTGCAACATTCATATAAACACATATAAATAATCTAGTTAATTATGTAAATGTAAAATTGAATGTAATCACTTTATGAGTAGTGAGTAGGGATCTTACTCCCTAAGCTCAGCTAGGTAAGAACTATAACTTACACATTTTTCTATCACAGGAAAATTTCTCACTCCGAGCCCTCATTCAGCCCAGGTATGAAGCCTAATAACCTCAGTCATGTCTAGGTTTCTCTACTGGCCCCACCCCAGAGCGTTTATTCAACTTCAGATGGTTTTGCAGAGTTCCCTGGGTGAAGGTAGCTCATCTCATTTCTCTGGTTCCTGCTTCTCAACCCCTTTTGCCAGCCCCTCCCCTTCTGCTAGGTCCCTGTGTTTTGGGGTAGCCCAGGGCTTAGGGACTGCTCTGAGCTCATCAATACTTTCTGTAGTTCATTTGAGCACAGTCTGCTGCACTGCCTCCTGTGGAGGTAACACGTAAGAGCTGAGGTCTGTCTGGACTTCTCGGGAGAGGAATGGGCTGGCAGAAGAGATTTCAAAGATGAAATTAATTAATCCTAGGATAAGAATGACAGTTGATTTCCAGTTTCTTTCTACTACCCAGACTTCTTCAGAGCCCAGGAGATGGGGAAAATAGATTTAAACCTTTTCCTCTGGTATTCCTTCCCTCCTTTCTCAGATACTTCCTGATTGCCAGCTATGTGCCAAGGGGAAAGGACTAGATTCTGGGGAATGTATTTTTTGGCTCTCTGGATAGAAAAGATGTATCATTTTGAGAAGTTTTTGAACAACTTATAGTCTTCCCTGAAATCATCTACTTAACTGTCTATCAATTTCAACTTGAACTGTCTTCTTATTAAATGGACCACCATTAAGTGTTGTGATAGTACTAGAAAACAAGCAATTTGTAAAGCATTTGCACAAATTCTAACCAGGCTTGCTACTTTGGTTTTCTCTATTATCTACTTAGCAATCAAAGCAACTCCTTAATTTAACATATGATGTTGAAAATAATTTGACAATATTTCCAATTAAGTTAATCTTCACGTTGCTTTTGTGTTCTTTGTCATCACATGTAGAATCATAAAATTCTGTTTTGCATATTTTTCATGAATATGGGGTGTGTTTTTCCATTTGGGTCAATAATAGCTCATTATTATCTCATTTCAGAGATGAGTTCAATACTCAATCTACAAATTACATAGTAACCAATTTCTCCAAATTAACCACAAGTCAGAATGAAGCTCACAAGCCACTTTTCCTATATTTTTGCCTATCTGTAAGAAGCCAAAGCTTAATGATCTACTTCAACTAAATAGGTTGGACAGAATTTAGATGTTCATTAGCAAAAAGTCTGACCCAGAAGCAAGATAGGTCATCACAGAAATGAAGAAAAGAGGAAATTACAGTTTAGACCACATTATCCAATCTCTGATTTATGGTTGGAGAAGATCATCGAAGTGACTGTCCTAATTCTTGTTTAACAGAAGACCTAAAAAATGGGAATAATATTTGTTCTGTTTTTAAGTTCTGCTCAATATTTAGACTATTCCCAAGAAAAATAGGTTGTAAGAACCAATCGATAGAGAATATCAGGAAAGAAGTAATGCTGCCTGGGAAAATCTAACCTGAATTTTGATTGGTACATGAGCTACCAGTTTGGTGACACTGTTAAGATATTCTGATAAAAGACAACTATTTTTAAAGGAAAAATCTGAGAGAATCTCACAATAGCTCCATTCGGGCATTAAAAAAAGTCACGTTGTTGCCATGGAAATATTCTGATAATTTACATGACTGTGTCAGAGCTTTTTCATTCGTCTATTAGAACAGACTTCCTTTACAAAAGTGTTCATTTTTATGTGGCTAAGAGGCCAATACAGATATTCTCCGAAGAATATCATCATCACGAATCAAATAAAATTAGCATACTAAAGGATTCATATTTAACTGCCGAAAGTGTTCTTGGGTCTAAATCAATCCATCAGTGAAGGCTTTATTAAACACTGACTAAGTGCTTAGCATACTTGTGGGTACTCAGGAGCTGTGAAACACCACAGTGACAGAACACCAAGATCTAATGGAGAGCTTTAGGAAATAAGCAGATGCCTGCAGTCCCAGTTCTGAAGATTCTAATAGGTACGTTCTGGTCTGAAGCTCCTGGGAATGTTTTTGTTTTTGTTTTTGTTTTAAACCTCCCAGGTGATTCTGATGATTAGTCAGGCCCAGGGCCCATTTCTGCCGGAGTTGTCAAAGTCTGGTCCCTGAACCCTCGGTCATCAGTGTCACCTGGGAACTTGTTAGAAATGCAAATTCTCGAGTCCCACCCTACTAAATCATAGACTCTGGAGAGAACAACCTGTGTTTTTAACAAGCTCTCCTGGCAATTTACTGCTTGATAAAGTTAGAGAATCATGGCCTTTTCTCTGGACTGAGATGGATGCCCCAGTTTTCTCTTTGCTGCAGAGCTAAGGGAATAGGACTTACTTTTTCTCCCTGGGTACATAGCCAGCCGCTCTACCCTCCTCTTTACCCTGAGCATACCTGAAGAAGTGCAGAAGGGAAATGTGCTCCTCCGTTTCCTGCTTCCTTGATGCTTGGGAAGATGATAGAGAAGTCCTTTTTGTCTTCAAGGAAAACAGGAAGGGGATACAAATGATAACCAATCTAGGAAATTGGCAGGAATTCCAAAATTTAGAAAAGCCTTTCTGTCCTGGCCCCTGGTCTCTTATCCTCCTTTTTTTTTTTTTTTTTTAATTTTTTTTTTTTTTAAGGTTTATTTATTTTTTAGACAGAGAGAGACAGAGCATGAATGGGGGAGGGTCAGAGAGAGGGAGACACAGAATCTGAAACAGGCTCTGAGCTGTCAGCACAGAGCCCGACGCAGGGCTCAAACTCACAGACCGCGAGATCATGACCTGAGCCGAAGTCGGCCGCTTAACTGACTGAGCCACCCAGGCGCCCCTCTTATCCTCCATTTTTATTCCTGAGCAGGGAGCTCATACCCTCCCCATTTTCTCACTCTACCTTTAGCAAAATCATATGACCCTTTGCAGCACCTCAAGGCCTAAAAATAAAATAAAGAAATAGATGATGTCCCCTTTCAGCATGTTTTCTTTTTACTTTTTAATGGAAATCATTCCTTTTTCTTTTTTTAATGTTTATTTATTTTTGATAGAGAAACAGAGTGCATATGGGGGAGGGGAAGAGAGAGACAGAGACCTAGAATCTGAAGCAGGCTCCAGGCTCTGAGCTGTCAGCACAGAGCCTGACACGGGCCGGTGGAACTCACGGACCGTGAGGTCATGACCTGAGCTGAAGTTCGAAGCTTAAAGCTTAACCAACTGAGGTTCCCAGGCAACCCGGAAATCATTCTAAAACAAATTTAGTACGTTCCGGATTTTTCTTTATCATCTCATGTTATTATAATAAAAATTAACTGTCGTGTCCTACAGCAAACAATAGTATCATGGACTATTGAAGATCAAAGACATGTTTCTCTTAAATAATTCCTGATGTCTAGGCATTTTTTTTCCCTCATATTTCTTTATTTTTGTCTTTTCTCTCACCCTCAAGCTCTCAGCAAACATGTCCAAGTATCTTTTTCAATATTCTTCACCTTTAATTTTTTGCTTCCAATTTCACGGGGCTGGGAAACCAGAAAACAAGTTTGTCAGAACTGTTTTAAGTGGGTACAATAAATGGGCAAATTTTATTCATTTGTTTATTTTAAATGTTTATTTTTCAAAGAGAGAGTGTGAGCGGGGGAGGTGCCGAGAGAGAGAGAGAGAGAGAGAGAGAGAGAGAGAGAGAGGCAGAGGATCTGAAGTGGGCCCCGCCCTGGCAGCAGAGAGTGAGATGAGGGGCTCCAACTCACAAGCCATGAGATTAGGACCCGAGCTGAAGTTGGATACTCAGTCAACTGAGCCACACGGGCGCCAGGCAAATTTTATTTTTTACCGATAATACACAGCGTTAATGAGGTTGTCTTAAAGTTAATACTTCCTGGGGTTTCTGGCTGGCTCAGTGGGTAGACCATGTGACTCTTCATCTTGGAGTTGTGAAGTTCAAGCCCACATGGAATACAGAATTTACTTAAAAAAAAGACAAAAATGGGGCGCCTGGGTGGCGCAGTCGGTTAAGCGTCCGACTTCAGCCAGGTCACCATCTCGCGGTCCAGTCCGTGAGTTCGAGCCCCGTGTCAGGCTCTGGGCTGATGGCTCGGAGCCTGGAGCCTGTTTCCGATTCTGTGTCTCCCTCTCTCTCTGCCCCTCCCCCGTTCATGCTCTGTCTCTCTCTGTCCCAAAAATAAAAAAAAAATTAAAAACGTTGAAAAAAAAATTAAAAAAAAAAAAAGACAAAAATGTTTTAAAGTATATATTCAATATTCCGCATGTCTTGAAGGAAAAAAAAATGATTAAAATTCTTTAAAGAAAAATAAGGTTAATACTTCTTCAAGAAAGGGTTAATTAATGTGATCCTTTGGGAAAGCAACTTGGCAATATATGCCAAACTCCTTAAAATATTCACATTAAAAAAAAACTTTTTTTTTAATGTTTATTATTGAGAGACAGAGAGAGACAGCATGAGCAGGGAGAGGGGCAGAGAGAGAGGGAGACATAGAACATGAAGCAGGCTCCAGGCTCTGAGCTCTCAGCACAGAGCCCGATGCGAGGCTCGAACTTATGAGCCATGAGATCGTGACCTGAGCCAAAGTCGGTCGCTCAACCGACTGAGCCACCCAGGTGCCCCTATTTTCATATTCTTTAATCCAACATTTTTACTTCTAGAACTAATGTAAAGAAATAATTTATTACAAAAAACATTTATCCACATTGAAGTTTGTTGGTTAATCATTTCTAAGAGAGAAAAGCTGGAAATGATCTAAATACTTAATAATAATAGAGTTTTAAGGTAAATTATGGAGCTTAAAAATTTTTTTTTAATGTTTATTTTTGAGAAAGAGGCAGACTACAAGTGGGGGAGGGGCAGAAAGAGAGAGAGGAAGACACACAATCGGAAGTGGACTCCAGGCTCTGAGGTGTCAGCAGAGAGCCCAATGAAGGGCTTGAACCCATGAACTGTGAGATCATGACCTGAGCTGAAGTTGGGCGCTTAACCGGCTGAGCCACCCAGGGACCCTGAATTATTGAAACTTTAATTACTGAAATTATAAATACCCATTGAAAGTGATAGATACAAAGATTTTGAAATAACTTTATTTTTTAATTTAAAATAATTTTTAAAGTTTATTTATTTTGAGAAAGAGGGAGAGAGTCAGAGAATGCCAAGCAGGCTCCATGCTGCCAGCACAGAGCCTGATTCGGGGCTCCATCCCAGGATGAGAAATCATGACCTGACTGAAATCAAGAGTCACATGCTTAACTGACTGAGACACCCAGGTGCTCCTGAAATAACTTTAGCATATGTGCATACTATATGTGCAATATAACAAAAGAAGAAGGCAATTCACCCATCCACTGGAGAGCTTAGAAATAATTTAATAACAATGGCTAAGTATTTTATGTAAGTTAGCTCATTCAAACTTCACAAAAGTCCCTGTTAAGTGGGTACTTATAATCTCCATTTAATAGATGAGGAGACATTACTAAGAGTTTAAGTAAGTGGCAAACAATTGTCAGACCTGGTATTCAAACCTAAGTAAGGCGATTCCAAAAGCCTGTGCCTCTAACCCCTGGGGCTTTAAATAGGGACATCCCAGTTTATGCTTGGTGTGCTAGCATAATTATTCATGGCTCCCCATTTCATCCTCAGAAAGCCCAACTGAAATGACAAATCCTATGGTTACACTAGCTGTAGGTGACCCCAGGCAGGCTCAAAAATAAGAAAGACATTCTCAGAGGATCAGGAATTTAGAGGGTGTTCTGAGACTGAATACACATGGAATCAGGCGTGAGAGGGAAGTAGTGACCCAGAACACGATTGAGGTAAGAGACAGTGTGATCACAAAGGATTAGTAACCAAGTGGGCCTCATGCCTAGAGGCTGTCGGGCCAGAAAGGTATCTAGGGCAAACTGGTATGGGGAGTAATGGGTTACTATAGCAGGAATAGTGACTTTAGGTGCAACAGATTGCAAAAATGGTCACAATACCTCTCCCACCAAGAGATGGTATCTATTTCTCCACCCCTTGAAACCGGGCTGACTTTCTTTGACCAAAAGAATGTGAGGGAAGCAACACTATGTGAGTTCCAAACACTGCTACCATGTGAACAAGCCTTGACTAGCCTGTTGCAAGATGAGAGATCACACAGAGTAGGACCAAGGTGCTACAGTTTGATAGCCAGCCACGTGTCAGATGTGCAAGTGAGGCCATTCAGGACCAGCCGAACCCAAGCAGACCAGCCAAATGACTGCACATCCAGCAGCTGACTACAGATGCATGAACTGGGCCGTAGAAGAACTAACTGCCCACTGAGCCCAGTCCAAATTGCTGACCCACAGAGTTGTGAGCTGAATAACTGGATGTTATTTTAAGCCACTGAGCTTTGGGATGATTTGGGATGCAGCAAAGCTAACTAATATACCAGGAAACCCTTGCAAATATCTCCAACTTCCACTCCTCATAGGTCTGGGCAGGTTTCTTCAGGGGGCTCTGTGCCAGGCAGGAGCAGTGCTTGGGACAGAAGGGCAGTGACTGTGTATCTAAAATCACCTGTGAAAAATTGAAGATCACTGAGCCCAGAAAAATTAGCCATGAAATATCTTGCCCAAGAAGATGTGTGTGGTCCCTTCTTCCAGAAGATAAATCATATATATTTGAGAATGAGATAGGAACAGGGTAAATTTTGCCAAATATTTAAGAAGCTTTTCTTTATTCAGAAGCTACTCATTTTTGTTATTTAATGTCACTATGAAAGAAGAGCCTGACCATTAGGCTTGTTCTTCTATGTAACTCAAGTACTAGAATTACAACTGAATTGTTACCGCAGTCCATAATTGTTGCCCCAAGAGAGGTTATGAAAAGACGACACTTTCCCTCTTTGAAGCAGACACTTGGACATGTCACAGCTTTGCCTGTAAATTGCAGACAAACCCCCTGTTTCATTGCCAAGGTGAGTAAATATCAGAACTGCTTACATGTTCTCAAAAAATAATTCATCTCACCAGCAAAAGGCGATATCTAGTGTTGGCCTGTGTATTTATTTTTTATTGAAGTGAAACTCACATGTCACAGAATTAACCATTATGAAGTGTACAATTCCATGGTGTTTAGTGTATGCACAGGGTTGTGTAACTACCACTCCTCTCTAGTTTCAATACTTTTTCATTACAAACACCCATAAACATTCACACACTTAAGTGATCATTGCCCCCTCTTGTCACCCACTGGTAACCGCTAAGACGCTATCTCTGTGGGTTTGCCTGTTCTGGCTACAGCATGTAAAGGAACCATTCAATTACGTGACCTTTAGTGTTTGGCTTCTTTCTTAGCATAATGTTTTCCAGGCTCATCCAACTTGTAGCATGTACCAGTACTTCCTTACTTTTTGTGACTAAATTATATTCCATTGTATGCATATACGTAATTTGTGCATATATTCATTGATGGGCATTTGAGTTTTTTTACTTTTTGGCTGTTAACATTTGTGTACACGTTTCTGTGTGAACATGTTTTCATTTCTCTTGGGTGTAAACCTAGGAATGGAATTGCTGGGTCGTATGATAATTCTACATATAACTTTTGAGGAATCTCTAACATGGTTTAAGATTGAGAATATAGCGAAAAACAAATTCCCTTTCATTGGTTTGTGTGTGTTGGTATTCTGAAGTTTTGGTGCCCTGAAACTTTTTCTCTCATTATTCATTACAAAGAATGAAAAATAGGCCTAAGAAGAAAAAGATTACTGCTATTTAAAATAAATTTTTTTTTAAGGTTTATTTTTGAGAAAGAGAGAGCGAGAGAGTGAGAGAGCATGAGTGGGGGAGGGGCGGAGAGAGAAGGAGACACAGACTCTGAAGCAGGCTCCAGGCTCTCAGCTCTCAGGACAGAGCCTGAAATGGGGTTCAAACCCGCTGACCACGAGATCATGAGCTGAGCTGAAGTCAGATACTTAACTGACTGAGCCACTCAGGTGCTCCAGGAAGAATTTATTCTTTTTTTAAATTAAAAAAAAATTAAAAAAAATTTTTTTTAACGTTTATTTTTGAGACAGAGAGAGATAGAGCATGAACAGGGTGGGTCAGAGAGAAAGGGAGACACAGAATCTGAAACAGGCCCCAGGCTCTGAGTTGTCAGTACAGAGCCTGACGCGGGGCTTGAACCCACGAACTGTGAGATCGTGACCTGAGCTGAAGTCGGACACTCAGCCAACTGAGCCACCCAGGCGCCCCTAAAAAAATGTTTTTTAATGTTTATTTATTTTTGAGAGAGAGACAGACAGACAGCATGGGTGGGGGAGGGACAGAGAGAGGTGAAGACAGAATCTGAAGCAGGCTGTAGGCTCTGAGCTGTCAATACAGAGCCTGACGCGGGGCTTGAACCCGCTGAATGTGAGATCACGACCTGAGCCAAAGTTGGACACTTACCAGACTGAGCCACCCAGGCACCCCAGATTACTGCTATTTTCAAGTGATGCACAAAGGTTAGAAAAAGACATATCTAAAAAATATTTATTAGGCAAAAAATAAAACAGTATTACAGGTGAACAATATTAAAAGAGATCAAGAAAAACATTTCATAGTGATAAAAGGAACATCTGTCCAAGAAGATATAATAATTATGATGTTATGTGGAACTGGCCACAGGTCTGTGATACACACAAATCAAAAGTAGGTGGAACTGGGGCGCCTGGGTGGCTCAGTCGGTTAAGCGGCCGACTTCGGCTCAGGTCACGATCTTGCGGTCCGTGAGTTCGAGCCCCGCGTCGGGCTCTGGGCTGATGGCTCAGAGCCTGGAGCCTGCTTCCGATTCTGTGTCTCCCTCTCTCTCTGCCCCTCCCCCGTTCATGCTCTGTCTCTCTGTCTCAAAAATAAATAAAACGTTAAAAAAAAAATTAAAAAAAAAAGTAGGTGGAACTACAAAGAGAAATAGACAAATTCAGAATGAGAACAAGATTTTAAACATACTCTCTTTTGGAGACTGACAGATCGTATTTGCCAAAAATCAATTTTTTGAGAATTCAACTAACACAATTAACTAACAGGCTTCATCTGGTAGGTGTATGTATACAGATCTGAGCCAAACACACTGCTTCCTAAACAGTAGTTTCTAAGCAGTTTGGCACATGTGGGCAGCTGAAGTCAAGTTGCTCAGCTAGTGTTACAGAAGGAACGCTGGCTGATGGGACCAAAGTGTTGGGCTTTATTTCTAACTCCATCAGCTTGCTCAGTGCCTTTGATCACTCAAGCCCTTGACCTGGGGACTAAAATGTTAGCCCAGACATAGTCTCTACCTTCAAGGAGCTCAGTTTGGTGGGCAGACAGGGAAATTTTTTTTCATGCAGTGGGTTGAGATAACAGCAGTGTGAAGTCAGGGTTCTTTGGAACCCTTCTTGGAGAGTAGGTGATGCCTCAGAGGAGACTTAAGCTTGACTGTAGTGAGCCAGACAAAAAGAGAGGAGGGAAAAGCCTTCGGGCTAGGGGTCTGATGTGTGCAAAGGCATTCCCCAGGGAATGGGCTAGTATGGGTGGATGGCTTCATTCTAGTGGGAGAATAAGTAGTAGGAGGATTGCAGAGGGGCCCCCTCTGAAAGGGTCCTGTGAGTTTTCTCATGAGTTTGGGGCCTTATGCTATAAGCAATGGAGAGCCATTGAAAGATTTCAGATGAAAGATAGGGCAAGAACAGGTCCATTTCTGTATCAGTTCCCTGAGACAGGAAATTACTGGAAGAGCAATGTTGACTGTATACAGAAGTTGAACGTCTTGGGGGGTTGGGGGGGGGTGTCCTTGTGGCACCTGTTTAATAGGCTTTTGGATTTATGGGTCTGGAATCAGGTGAGAGATTTGTGCTTAGAAAGCTTTGCCAATCATCCCCACGTAGATGGTGATTGGACCCCCTGGGTTTGGAGAGCGTCTTAGGTCCTTCCATTTCTGAAAAACTGTCAAAAGGACAGAGGAAGAGGGGATCCTGTTTTTGCAAAATTGACCTGTTATTCCTCCTCTGAACATTCTCACTGACACCTAAGGTGGCAGGAGCTTCTTCCAGAAGCATGCTCACCTTTGTAGGCAAAGCCACGATCTGTGGCTTGTGAGACCTCATGAAGGATACACAAGGGGGCACAGCTCCTTCCAACAGAACCGTGCCCGACTGCTTCTGCTGGAGGTCTCTTAGCAGTTTCTAGAGCTTCTAAGTCTTCCGAAACCCGCTGTTAGAAGGGCCAACAGCGAGGTGCCAAGCTACATGCCTGGAGCCGAGGGGCGTCCGGGGAGCCTGAGCGAGGTCGCGCGGCTTTTGGGGTCCGGAGGCGAGGGGGGCGCGGCGGGCCCGAGGTGCTGGGGGCCTTTCTGGGGGAAGGGCCGCGGACTGGAGCCGGGATCTGTGGCTGCAACAAAGGCAGAGCAGGAAGGGATGTCGGGAAAGGCCGAGAAAAGGAGGCCGGGAAGGCTGCGGTGGCAGAAGGGGTGGCAGAAACGATGGCTGGAGCAACATCTTCGCCTTCCCATCGGCCCCACGATCTTGAGATTTCTTTTGCGGATGGGAGGTTCTTGTGCTAGTAGTTGTCTTCTCTCCGCTACTCTAAGCCTGCAGTCCTGTTTTTCCTCCTGCAAGAAACTTCTGCAGCATCTAGTCCGGGATCCTGGAGGCAGGTGAACTCCGATTCTCAGAAGAGTTCTGAGGGCACGTGTTCTCCCAGTGCTCAGTTGTTATTGGAGCACATTTAACCCTACAGTAAATTAAGTTCCCCAGAGGATGTTTTTTTGTATATCTGTTAGCATCAGTTTGGCTACTGTAAATATGATCCCTGTGGAGGGAAGATTCTCCCTCCCTTCTTTAATCTAGGGTAAAGAAAAAAGAGTGTAAAATAGTGAAAATAGAGGGTAGTAAAAAAACAAAGCCCATTCATTAGCACATCCTACTTATTGATCAGGTTACATACAGTTAGCTATATTAAAGGTGGCAGGGAAACATAGTTGCTTCTGGTACCTATAAATTTGGGTCGATGAGTGAATGTTGAACAATATTACATAAACATACCTTTATGAATATGTATATATAAACAGGCATACCTCATTTTATTGTACTTCTATTGTACTTCACAGATACTGCATTTCTATTCTATTCTATTCTACAAATTGAAGGTTTGTGGCAACCCTGCACTGAGCAAGCCTATAGGCACCATTTTCCCAACAGCATTTGCTCACTTTGTGTCTCTGTGACACATTGTGGTAATTCTCACAATATTTCAAACTTTTTCATTGTTACTATATTTCTTACAGTGATCTGTGATCAGTGATTACAACTCACTGAAAGCAGCTTAGTACTTTTTTTTTTTTTTAATGTTTATTTTTGAGAGAGAGAGACAGAGTGCGCGCAGGGGAGGAGCAAAGAGAGAGGGAGACACAGAATCTGAAGCAGGTTCTGGGCCCTGGGCTATGAGCACAGAGCCCGATCTGGAGCTGGAACCCATGAACTGCGAGATCATGAGCTGAGCCCAAGTCGGATGTCTAACCGACTGAGCCACCCAGGTGCCCCAAGTTAATTTAGTTTGTTGACAGAGAGAGAGAGAGAGAGACAGAGAGAAAGAGAGAGAGGCAGGGGCAGAGAGAGAGAGAGAGAGAGAATCCCAAGCAGGCTCTGAACGGTCAGCACAGAGCCCGATGTGGGGCTCTATCCCACAAACTGTGAGATCATGACCTGAGCCGAAAACAAGAGTTGTACGCTCAACCGAGTCACTCAGGTGCCCCAATAAAGTATTTTTAAACTCAGGATGTACATTGTTTTTTAGACATAATGCTACTGTACACTTAGTAGACTACAATACAGTGTAAACATAAGTTTCACATGCACTGGGGAACCAAAAAATTAATTTGACTCACTTTATTACGATATTTGCCTTATTACAGTAGTCTGGAACCAAACCTGCACTATCTCCAAGGCATGCCTACATATAGTTATCACTGTTTTAACCTTGCCACTGGGCTCACTAGGGGAAACAGCTCAGGCCCTTTGATTTCAGACACAGTTGTCCTTGGCACCTTTGCTTATCTGCCCACCGAACACTTCCTGTGTGCCAGACAGGCAGTGATGGCTGAGGCCTGTCGAAGGAAAAGACTACCACCAAATACCTAAATAAAAAGCCAGATCTGACGCTTACTGAAGCACAGTCTTCTCCAGCAAAGCAAGGAGCTGATCTAGATAGTGCTCGGGAAGTGTGGAATCTGGGATTTGGTGGGCTTTCAGAGGCAGGAGTGGGTTGACACCAGCTGTGGAAACCTGCTTGTTTTGATGGGAACGGTGTGAACTGGCTGGATTTCAAAAGCATGGGGCCATTTCTGGCTGACTTTCAGAAGTGTGTTCACTTGGGCAAGTTGCCATGGATTCATTAAACCGAGGGAAGGGTTTTGAACCGAGTACAGGCAGAAGGGAAAAACAGGGAGCTCTGTGGAAAGCAGGGGGACTAAGCAGAAATCAGTATCTTGCAAAGTAAGATTCCAAAGCCTCTTCCCCTGACTTAACTCCAAGGTAAGGAATTGGAGGGACACCCTCTCGCTGGGGAAGATGAGCACTCCAGGAAAAAGGAGCTAGACATTCTGACACATTTGACAGGGAGTATCCCGAGGGAATGTCCCGAGGGAATAATTTTGCAAAGAAGTCTACCACTTTGCCACACAGATTCTTCTTCTTAGGCTTTAGTGCCTCACTCTTAACTATACATGAATAGGTAAGAACTACCAAACATTTGAGGAAAGTCCCCAAGCATGAAAACAGAGAGATAAACCAAAGAAGTTGGAGGAAACTAAGTAGAAGAATCAGAAACACTAAGACCTGCAAGTAACGGTCTCAGAGCAATAAAAGGAGTCTTGCATTCATGAAGAAAAAATGAGATTAAAAAAAAACCATATTGAAAAGAATAAAGCTGTCTCTTGAAAATAAAAATTACGATAAAAATAAAAAATCAATGGATAGAAATTCTTAAAAAGTCAATGTCACATACTGGTTGTATGACTTTGGGGGATGTTATTCAACCTACCTGTGTCTTAACTTCCTTTTCTATAAAATGGAGATAACAAGGGTACTAACTCGTAGGGTTGCCATGAGTCTTAGATTACATGAAATGAGCACATGGTTATGATTACATTATTTTTTCACTTGCTATTTTACCATATTGACGCAGAACAGATATCAGTTTCTTGTTTGGGTTTAGCACTTAAATAAGCTTGTTTGAATAATCGCTACTTTTTAATTCATTAGTTTCTTAGAAAAATTAGTTTATATAAACAACATGGAAAAGCATGTTATTAACTCAAAAGTACTTTTATTTTATTTATATATTAAAATTTAAAAAAATGTTTATTTTTGAGAGAGAGAGAGAATGTGAGCAGGGGAGGGCAGAGAGAGAGGGAGACACAGAATCTGAAGCAGGCTCCAGGCTCTGAGCTGTCAACCTAGATCCTGATGCAGTGCTCAAACCCACAAACTGTGAGATCATGACTTGAGCTGAAGTCAGACACTCAACTGACTGAGCCACTCAGGTGCCCCTATTTATTTATTTTTAAATATTTATTTATCTTTGAGAGAAATCGAGAGCTCAGGGGAGGGGCAGAGAGAGAGGGAGACAGAGGATCCAAAGCCGGCTCTACTGATAGCAGAGAGCCTGATGTGGGGCTCGAACTCATGAACTATGAGATCATGACCTGAGCTGAAGTCGAAAGTGTAGCCCACTGAGTCACTCAGGTGCCCCTTTTTATTTTATTTTTTAAAAAGATTTTACTTTTAAGTAATCTCTACATGCAATGTGGGGCTCGAACTCAACCCTGAGATCAGGAGTTGCATGCTCCACCAACTGAGCCAGCCAGTGCCCCACTCAAAAATACTTTTTTTAATTAGAATTTTTTTTTAAGTTTATTTATTTTGAGAGAGAAAGCATGTGTGCATGGCTGTGTGTGCACTTGAGCAGGGGGAAGAGAGAGAAAGGGAGAGTGAGACTTCCAAGCAGGCTGCACGCTGTCAGCAAAGAGCCCGACTTGGAGCTTGATGCCACAGACCATGAGATCATGACCTGAGCTGAAATCAAGAGTCAGATACTCAACTGATTGAGCCACCCAGGCTCCCCTCAAAAGTACTTTTAAAACTAAATGAGTAGTAATTATTTTCTAAGGAAAAGAGAACAATGGGAAATACATGAAGCCTATTGTCACCTGTTTTTCTTTTCTTTTTCTTTTTTAAAAGAATTTAAAAAATTTTAATATAGTCCCAATCAATGTGGATTTTAATTCATTCATTACTAAACCTGGGCAGGGATTGCTTCAGTTTCTCTGCCTTCTCTTTGTGATGAACAAGGTATGAAAGTGTCTGTTGTAACAAACTTTAAACTTCATATTTTCCTTTTTTTTTTTTTTTTTTTTGACCTTGACAGATTTGGTGTCCTTTCACCTGGCTATGAGTAGAAAGTCCTTGATTTTCTTAATTTTATGAAGCATGGATACAAGGTATGCAGAGTGGCAGGTTGGGGTTGAAATCCATTCATTTTTAAAAAGCTATATGTTTAGCACCTATTCTCATATGTCAAACACGACTAGCGGCTGGTATTTGTTTTTTTTCCATAATCTCACTTTAAGAAATATAAAAGTAACTGTCTGAAAAACTTAAAAAAATTTTTTTTTCAACGTTTTTTATTTATTTTTGGGACAGAGAGAGACAGAGCATGAACGGGGGAGGGGCAGAGAGAGAGGGAGACACAGAATCGGAAACAGGCTCCAGGCTCCGAGCCATCAGCCCAGAGCCCGACGTGGGGCTCGAACTCACGGACTGCGAGATCGTGACCTGGCTGAAGTCGGACGCTTAACCGACTGCGCCACCCAGGCGCCCCTGAAAAACTTTTTTAAAAGTAGGGTTGTAAATTAAAGGTGAGGAAATCTCTCAAAAAGTAGAACAAAAAGAGAAAATGATGAAAAATATGAAAGCAAATAGAAGAAAATCAGAAAATCAACCTAGGAGATACAATACCTGAATAATGGGGGAGAAAGAGAGAGAGAGAGAAATAAATAAATAAAAGACTAGATAGATAAGATAGATGGAAACAGGAAGTTATTGGAGAAATTATTTTATTTTATTATTTTTAAAAATTTATTTTAAGTAATCTCTATACCCAGTGTGGGGCTCAAATCATGACCTCGAGATCAAAAGTCACACAGTGTTCTGACTGAGCCAGACAGGCTCCCTTTGGAGAAATTATTTTAAAAAATTGATAAGGCCCACTGAGTTCACCAAAGCATTTCATCTTGAAAATTTAGAACCCTGGGATAAAAAGATGATTATAAAAGCTTCTAGGTTGGGATGCCTGGGTGGCTCAGTCAGTAAAGCATCTGACTCTTGATTCTGGCTCACAGTTTGTGAGTTCAAGCCCTGCATTGGTCTCTGCACTGACAGCATGGAGCCTGCTTGGGATTCTCTCTCTCTCCCCCTCTTTCTGCTCCTTCCCGCTCACACTCTCTCTTGCTCTCTCTCTCCTTCTCTCAAAATAAACAATAAATTTAAGAAACTAAATAAAAAGCTTCTTGGTTGAAAAAAATAAAGGATTCAAAATAATAATAGCATTGACTGCTCATTAGTAACACTGAAAGCTGGAAGACAATAGAAATGTCTTCAATATTCTGATAGAAAAATATTATCAACCTGGAATTATAAAGTAGGTGCTTCATCAATCACATAGAGGGTATGTGACTTCCATCTCTAATAGTTCACCTTTCATGTTCCCTTTTTTTAAAAAGATCAGGAAAGGAACTCAAGAAAAGGGATAATATAAGATCCAGAAAATATAAAATCCATCACACACACACACACACGCGCGCGCATGTGCAAAAGAGGCAAAGGGAACCCCCAGATGATGGTAAGGGTAAATCTCAGATAGCAGCACCAGAGCCAACATTCCACACAGGAGCCGCCCAGAAAGCCACCCTCCCTCTGAGAGGGAGATCTCCCTGAAAATGAAATCCTATAGTACCTGAAGTGTTGACATGTATTGAGATAGAGACAACTGAGTGAGAGTTTAGGGATGGTTTAGTGACTGAAAATTAATGAAGTCCCTGAAGAAAAAGTAAAACTCTTAAATTTTTTTTGTGTGTGTGAAATCTAGGCAAACAAAAATATGAGGCAATTTTTAATTCCAAAGCAAGGACACACATGTGTATAAGAAAAGAAATACAATTATCGTGCTTTACATATAATCAGTCTACTACATAGGTCAGCTGTGCCTGGCACATAGTAAGTGCTTAATATGTTGTAGCTTTGTATAATGTGTTAAGTGATACAACAGAGAAATGTATAAAGTTCCATAAGGACACTATTGAAAGTAGAGCTTAATTCAGTCAGAGGAGCTAGGAAAAGCTTCCTAATAGTGGAGGGGCACCACTGGGCCCAGAAGGCTCAACAGAGTTTGACAGATGACAAGTAGGAAGGACATTCCAGGTGGAGAAGAACATAAGCTGCAATATAGAGGTCTGAAATTGTGTGCTAAGAAAAGAAAATGTGAGCCAAGGATTTATATTCTATCAAGCTGACTTTCAAGCAGAAAGGCTACAGACAAACTCTTAGGGACTCAGAAAGTATTGCTCCCATGAACTCTTCCTGAGGAATATGCTAGAAAATTGGCCTCAGATAATCAAAATGATTCAAGAGACCTTGACATCAACTATGGCATTGATCATTAATAGCTCTACATTACACAAAGAGAGATCACCAGACACAACATACTTCCCAGTGGAAGAGCATGGCAGAATCTGGGAAGCAGCAGTGGCAAGAACATTGAGCCTGAGTCTGATCATGATGGACACCCAAGGCTGGTGGAGACGAATTCAAGAAAAATGTTGGAAGCATCCAGATGCCTGGGTCCATAAAAAGAAGGAGGGAAAGGCAGAGTCATCCACTAAAGAGTGGCTTTGAGTCACTGCTAGTCACCTTCTAGTACTTAATCCAGCCCTGCTTTAGACTGATACCACCTAATGATGTCTCCTATGGTCTCTGAATCACATGGTTCTGTTTGGCCTTCGATTTGGCTCTCAGATGCAGAAATCTGAATTAATTGTACTTCCCAGTTCCTAGCCCATTATCATCATTGGTCTGGGCAAGTTCCTTCTCTCTTAACCTCACTTGCCACTTGCACCTCCTTCCTCTCCTAGAGCAAAGTGTTCTATTTAATGTGGTTTTATTTGCCTGTATTATTACAAAACATGCATTTTTGTGTACACGTGGATTTTTGCTTACAGAAAATGTGCATCTTATACAGCTTGGTCTTGGGTACTACATTTGCAGTTCTGCCATGTTTCAGTGTGCATCTGACCCACTGCTTCTAATTGCTACACAGCCCTTCACATGTGCATCTATCACATTCTATTAACGGACTCTCCCAATGATGGGCACCCAGATTATCTCCTACTCACTGTACCACAAATATTGATGCAATGAATGTCTTTGCATATGTCCCTTTTAGCTCTGGAAAGGGCTTAAATACTGCCCCAAAGCTCATTTTATAATAACAAGTATTTATGGAATGTTACTCTAGTACCAGGCAGTTTTGGGTTCTAAGCACACAGTAGGAAACAAGATGGACAAAGTCTTTGATCTCAAACAGCTCACTTTCTGATGTGAGGAAACTGAATAAACACATTTTTACAGGTAGTAAGAAGCTCTATGCATAATTACAACAGTATGATGTGCTAATGTCAGGGTGGCTGTTTAGATTATGTAGATGAGAGTGAACATTAGAGCTAAGACCTGTATGACAAGAAAAAGTCAGCTAAGTGAAGATTCTGATTAAGAGCCTTCTAGGCAGAGGGCATGGCAAGTGTAAAGGCCCTGAGGAGGGAATAATCTTGATGTATGAGGACAGCAGCAAGAGGCCCAGTGTAGGTAGACGTAGCGCATGAGGAGGAGTGTGGTGGGAGAGAAGAATCAGGTATTGCTGCCTAACAATGTCACCACACATTTAGTGGCTTAAAATAACACCGTTTCTGTAGGTCAGGAGTCCAGGCACAGCTTTAGCTGGGTCTTCTGCAAAACTACAATCAAGGTATCATCAAGAGTTGAGGTTCATATCTGAGGCTTATCTGAGGATTTACTTCCAAGCTCAGGAAGTTATTGGAAGAATTTAGTTCCTTGTGGGGCTGTTGGACTGAGAGTCTCCATTTCTTGCTGTCCACTGGAGGCAGCCCTCAATTCCTTGCTATGTGGGTCTTCCCATCATGGGTGTTTGCTTTCTCAAAGCCAGCAAGGGGGAGGGAGACTCCTAACCGGATGTTTTACAGTGTTATTAGGGAAGTGACATCCATCACCTTTGTTATATTCTATTGGTTAAACATACGTCCAGGCCCACCTACTCAAGGGAGGAGGATTATGCAAGGCATGAACACCAGAAGGTGGGGATTACGGGGGCCACTAGAGTATGGCAGCCACAGTAAGGTTAGAGAGGTTAGGGGTGTGTTAATGAGAGCTATTGTAAGTATGGATTTTTTTTCTAAGCGGGTGGAAAATCATTCAGAGTTTTGAGCAGAGTATTATATCAGATTTTAAATGCCTAGGGGTACCTGGGTGGCTCAGTCAGTTAAGTGTCTGACTCGGGCTTAGGTCATGATCTTGTGGTTTGTGGGTCTGAGTCCTGTGTTGGGCTCTGTGCAGAGAGCTTGGAGCCTGGAGCCCGCTTCCAGTTCTGTGTCTCCCTCTCTCTCTCTGCCCTTCCCCTGCTCAGGCTCTTTCTCTCTTTCAAAAACAAACATTAACAAATTAAAAAATAAGTAAAACGCCTAAATAGGGGGTACCTGGGTGAGTCAGTTGGTTAAGTGTCTGACTTTTGGTTTCTGCTCAGGTCATGATCTCATGGTTTGTGGGATCGAGCCCTGTGTGGGGCTCTGTGCTGACAGCACTGAGCCTGCTTGGGATTCTCTCTCTCCCTCTCTCTCTGCCCCTTGCCAGCTCATGTGCATGCACTCTCTCTCTCTCTCTCAAAATAGATAAATAAACATTTAAAAAAAATGCCTAAATATTCTCTGCTTCAGTGTTTAGGGTAGACTGTAGTGGGGCCAGTAGGCAAGCAAGAACTCCAGAAGAGTATTGCTGTATTCTAGACGAGAGATGATGGTAGCCTGGCCTAGGTGGTAGAATATTTAGAAGGAAGTGGAAAGAATGGAGATATACCTTAGAGGCAGAGTTGACAGCACTTGCTGACGACTTATTGCGTGCTTGTTACAGGCAAACAAAATAGTTGACTCAAGTTTCCAAATGCTATCATTGAAAGAGCCAGACTCAGCACTCTGCCTGCCTGGCTTTTAGGCCAGGTCTCTTTCTACTATGACACTATGCCCTTATAGATGCCATGATATATCTATAATAGATAGATAGATAGATAGCTATAGTACATATTTCTCTCCAACTCCCATTTCTTACCTTCTACCTCTCACCTCCCCCCCCCCCCGCAAATTTTATTTTGATAAATATAGCACAGGTTGCTTTGAAGGGGAGGCAGTGTTGCTGCAACTCTAAAAGATGTTTTTGGAATTGGTGACATTAATATTGCTCGTGGTAAGTGGGGGTATCAAAAGCAATAGCCTCAGAGAAGAGAACATGCCCACTCCAGTATTGGCAAGAGACCTGTCGATTCTTATATGTAGCAGCTCTTGTGATGTACTTTCTACACATTTATGGAAGTCTGGACAGACTGAACAATGCAGAGTGTGGGAAAGAGACTCTGTGCTGTCTTCTTGATTTGCACCCTCCTGACATGTGGGGTTTGCTTATGAATGCTTTATGTAGGGCCCTACTTCCTTTCCCTGGGCTGTCCTCATGGTCAAGAACTCTCATGGGATGTGTTCTTCCAACTCCGTACTAGTCTTCCAGAGTAGACAATGTCATTAGAGCAGAAACTGTCTTCATAGGAATAACTACCAATTATTGAATCTTTATTACATGCCAAGCGATATGTTAAGTATGTCTACCAGCTCATTTAACCACTAAAACAACCCTGTGAATTATCCCATTTTAGAGGTAATAAAACTAAAGTTGTAAGAAGCTGACCTACACTTTGTTAATGTTCTTACCTACCTGTGTCTGAATGTAAATCTCTTTCTTAGAAAAAAGAAATTGCATCAATGGAGACACATTTAAGTGAAGTTCCTTTAGTCATTTCTCCTCCTGTGTGGTTTAACTTGTTAGTTGTTAGGCATTTTGAAAAAAAACTATTAGGAAGTTTTTATTTTTTTATTTTTAATTTATTTTTTAATTTTTTAAAATTTATTTTATTTTATTTTAATTTTATTTTATTTTATTTATTTTTGAGAGAGAGAGAGACAGAGCACAAGTGGGAAAGGGGCAGAGAGAGATGGAGACACAGAATCCGAAGCAGCCTCCAGCCTCTGAGCTGTTGGCATGGAGCATGACGTGGGGCTTGAACTCACGGACAGTGAGATCATGACCTGAGCTGAAGTCAGACGCTTAACTGACTGAGTCACCCAGGCAACCGTATTAGGAAGTTTTTAAAAGTCTACATCTTTCAAAAAAGTTTCCTGTAAAAGCAACGTATTTATTTCCCTTTCTTCTCCATGGCCAGGAATCATTTCTTTGGCCAGCCTACCAGAAGACAGTATGCATTCTCTCAGGATTCTTCCTGAGATTAAGGTAAATATTCTTATTTTTAAAATAGGTAAGTTTATTCTGGCACAGAAGTCTGCTTTAAAGCTTTAATTAAAGCAGAATGGTTTTAAAGAGATTGGTTTCCAATAGACTGAAAAATATCCACATTGTGATGAGCAGGAAACAGATATGGAACATTCACATCAATTAACAAGAAGTAGCTCAATCACTTTTGGGGAGGTGGAGCTTGCCCACCCACTTTTGGCTGTTTTGATTTCAAACAAACAAACAAACAAACACCCAAGGAAGGCTGGGTGGACAGCTGGGAAGGGACACTGGAAAGGGAAGTAGGAAAGTGGCATAGAAAAAGTCAGGCAGCTAAGGAAAGGTAGGTTATTAAGCCAGCTGCCTGTGGGAAATTCTGGGAGTTAATGCAACATATAAACTTCAGAATTACCCCACTTGCGGGATGAAGGACCTGAAAAGTCATGGGTGAGGGCTGCCCTGTGTGTCCACGTGTGTTGGGGGGGGGTGGATAGTTTTCTGTGCATCTGACTTCCCCCCAATCCCCAAAAACACCTTCTGCAATTGGGGATGGGGAGAGTGGGCCCTCAGGCACAAGGGTGCAGATGCTGACAGTTGTAAATAACACTGACAGATCTCTGGAATGTGAGCTGGGCACATGGCAAATGCTACCCACGTTAATGAGGGCGACGATAAATAGGCCTCATATGTTGCTGATGGGAATCTAGATGTTATTGCTTTTATTGGGGGAGGGAGTGGATTTGATTTGGAAACACCTATCAAAAGTACAAGTGATTCAGTAATTCTGCTTTTAAGGATTTCTCTGCCAGTTACACTAAAAAATGTGCAAAATACTATATGGATAAGACTATCCATCACAGCATTGTTTGTAATGGAAAAAGGTTAGAAATACCCTTAGTATTCTTCACTAGAGGACTGGTTAAATCAGCTGGTGCAATGATACATTTAAACGATGCAAAAAACTATGTTGGTTTGAATGAGGAAGCTCCTTGTACAGGGATATGGGATGACTGCAAAGATATTCTGTTAGGAGGAAAAAAAAAAACAAGGTGCAGCAGTGTTTATATACAAACATTTGGCTAAAAAAGAGTTGGCGGTGGGAGAACATATGTGTGTACTTGTCGTATATGCATGAAAATCTACAGAAAGATACACGAGAAACAGTGCTGGTCGTCGTGGAGGAAGAGAAGTGAGGGTAAGGGCGAAGGGAGACATTTCCTTCTGCAGAGTGGCTGTACTGCATTAGCTATTCAAAAGTAAAATTTAAGTAATTTACAAAGAACATTTTATCTTGAGGGCAGTAGGGAGCTACTGAAGTTTTGATCTCTGACTGATAGTAGAGCAGTGACATGATGAGACCTGTTAGGACACACTGGCAGTTACGAGGGATGCAGGGCAGAGGTAATGACTGAATAAAGTAGGAACGAAAGTTTGGTTCCCAAACAACAGGGAGGATATTTCAGCTGCTAACCTGTCAGACAGTGTACTTGAGGAGATGGGACACTCGGTCTGAAGGTAATAATTAATGGGGTATCTGTTCTGTGTTTTCAGATTCTAGAGGTCTATTTGGCATTTGTGAATCACAGCCAGTGTTTACCCATCTCCTGCAAGTCACCTTGTCTGGAACTCACACATCTTCTTACACTAACTCTCACACAGTAAGCCAGTATTTCCTCTGCCCTAAATCATCCACAGCAACCAAAGACCACAGCCTATAGCCCCAAGCCTGCTGAAATTACTCAGACTAACCCATCCTAAACCGTTTACTTTACTCTGCCTTGTCTTTCCTGCAGAAACCCCAACTGGGGCCCTGACCTTATGCCTTCCCCTCACTTCTACTTCTGCCCCTCACCAAAACCTGATGCTCCCCATGTGGCCCTGTGTACTATGACAGGCACCCTCCTCTTGGGAAATGGAAGTAACACAGACCTTCTTTCAATGGCATTGACCTCTCTGTGTTGTCACTCAGTCACCTCTGTAAACTAAAACCCCAAAGGTACAAATGCGACAATATCTAATTTTGGATAATAAACATTACTTGGGGCAAATTTTTGGTTGTAGAAGAATGCAAAGGGTCTCAGACTGTTTTCTAGTCCAACCTCTCCCTAGAAAATCTGAGAATCTGAAATAGACTGAGAAACTCAGTGATGTAAGAAAATGGAGAGAACAAGATTGCTTTGTTTGTGGCCCAGTTACAGATTCAACCCAGGTGGGAGAAGGGCTCCTGAGATAAGAAAGAATAAAAGACCCAGGAACCAATGAATTACACTGCCTGGCAGCTCAGACAGTTTGTACGCATGAAACATGAGTTCATGTCCCCCCAGGGGGAATCTGCATGGTTAGGGCTTTCCTTTGCTTTCTACACCACTAATGCTCTCTGCCATTAGAGTATATAAATTTCCACTTGTGACAAAACTAAAGCCAGAGCCCTGAAAACAAAACAAAACAAAACAAAACAAAACAAAACCAAAAAACAAAACAGGGGCGCCTGAGTGGCTCAGTCGGTTAAGCATCTGACTCTTGATTTCGGCTCAGGTCATGATCATCTCATGGTTTGTGGGATCAGGCCCCATGTCAGGCTCTGAGCTGACAGGGCAGAGCCTGCTTGGGATTCTCTCCCTCTCTCTCTCTCTGTCCCTTCCCCACTCACATGTGCGCACGCTATCTCTCTCTAAGTAAATAAACAAATAAACAAACAAACATTAAAAAAAAACCCAAACAGGGGTGCCTGGGTGGCTCAGTCAGTTAAGCATCCGACTTCAGCTCAGGTCATGATCTCATGGTTCGTGGGTTCAAGCCCCGTGTCGGATTCTGTGCTGACAGCTCAGAGCCTGGAGCCTGCTTCAAATTCTGTGTCTTCTTCTCTCTGTGCCCCTACTCCACTTGTGCTCTGTTTCTCTCTCAAAAATAAATAAACATTAAAAAAAAAACCCAACCAGTTTTATTAGGCTAAAATCCACACACTGTATATGTCAGTTTTCTAGTGCTGCTATAACCAGTTACCACAAACAAAGTGGCTTAAATCAACAGAAATTTATTCTCTCAGAGTTCAGAGACTAGAAGTCCAAAATCATGGTGTCAGCAGGGCCATGATCCCTCTACAGGTTTGGAGGAAGAATCACTCCTGGCCTCTTCCTAGTTTCTGATGGCTGTCAGTAATCCTTGGTGTTCTTTGCCTTGTGGTTCCAGGGTTTCAATCTGTCTGTCTTCATATGGCCTTCTTTCCCCCTTTATCCTCTGTGTCTTCAAATCTCTCTCTTCTAGCCAGGACACCAGTCATTGGATTTAAGGCTCACCTTCATCCAGTATGACCTCACCCTAACTTGATTATATCTGCAAAGACCTTATTTCCAAGTAAAGGCACATTCTCAGGTATTGGAGGTTAGGACTTCAACAGATCTTTTTGTGGACACAAATCAACCTACAACACTGTACAACTGGCCCATTTAAAGCTTACAATTTAGCAGTTGTTAGTATACTTACGGATTGTGCAACCGTCACTGCTATCAACTCTAGAACATTTTTGTCACCCCACAAGGAAACCCTGTACAATTAGCAGTCGTTCTCCATTTCCCCCCTAAAACTACCCCTAAGCCTCAGGCAACTACCAATCTACCTTCTGTCTCGATAGATTTGTCTATTCTGCATATTTCACATAAATGGAATCATACAGTATGTGGTCCTTGTGTCTAGCTTTTTTCCCCATAATGTAGTGTTTTCCGGGTTTATCTTTGCCATGTCAAGTATCAGTACTTCATTCTTTTTCACGATTGACTAATATTCCTTTGTATAAGTATACCACATTTTACTTATCCACTCATCAGTTGATGGACACTTGGGCTATTTCTCCTTTTTGATTATGTGAAAAACGCTGCTACGAAAACTTGTGTTTAGATTTCTGTGTGGAGATATGCTTTCATTTCTCTTGGAATATATCTAGGAGTATATATTTGGCATTGCTGGGTCATATGGAAACTGTATGTTTAACCGTTTGAGGAATCGCCAGACTGTTGTCCAAAGTGGCTACACTGTTTTACACTCTCACCAGCAGTGTATGAGAGTTCCAACCAATGTATCTGCATCCTCATCAACGTTTGTTATTATCTGTCATTTCGATTGTAGCCACCCTAAGTAGGTGTGAAGTGGAATCTCCCTGTGTTTTGATTTGAATTTTTGATGAACAAGGATATTGAGCATCTTTTTATGTACTTATTGGCTATTTATGTATCTTCTTTGAAGAAATTCCTGATCATATTTTTTTACCCATTTTTAAATTGGTTTATCTTTTTATTATTTAGTGTAAGAGTTCTTCATATATTCTTATATGAAAATATATAAAGTATATAATATAATACAATATATATTATTGATGCTATAAGTACCTTATCAGATAGGTGATTTGCACATATTTTTCCAATTCTGTGGATTGTCTTTTCATTTACTCTTTTTAATACAATTTTGCATTCACATTTATTTATCTAGTACAATGGAAACACAAACATGTCTCAATAAGAAAAGACAGAGCTCACTTTCTTTTTCAACCTTACATATTTTACTCTTAAAACTACTGTTGTACAGTAACATTTATGTATCACACTGTTTCCATATCAAAACAAAGTTACATGTCTCAAGGGAACTTAACTTTTTCTTTTCATTTTTTTGGTTGTGTCCTTTGAAGCACAGAAAGTTTTCATTTTGATGAAGTCCAATGTGTCTGTTTTTAAAAAATGTTTATTTATTTTGAGAGAGGGAGAGAGAGCCAGAGACAGAGAGCAGGGGAGGGGCAGAGAAAGAGCAAGAGAGAGCGAGAGAGAGAATCCCAAGCAGGTTCTGTGCTGTCAGTGCAGAGTCTGACATGGGGCTCAACTGAACTGAACTGAACTGAATCAAGAGTCAGACACTCAACTGACTGAGCCACCAAAGTGCCCTTCAATTTGTTTTAGTAGAAAAATGCTTTCTATATTTTGAGCGAAGATAGAATTACCATAAAATTTTAGCATATTATGGGGCGCCTGGGTGGCTCAGTCGGTTAAGTGGCCGACTTCAGCTCAGGTCATGATCTCGCGGTCCGTGAGTTTGAGCCCCGCATCGGGCTCTGTGCTGATAGCTCAGAGCCTGGAGCCTGTTTCAGATTCTGTGTCTCCCTCTCTCTGACCCTCCCCCGTTCATGCTCTGTCTCAAAAATAATAAACGTTAAAAAAAATAAAAATAAAAAAAGAAAAGTGCATTCACTTAAAAAAAATTTTTTTTAGTATATTCCCATTTTTATAAAAAATAAACAAACAACTATATAGGTATTTGCTTGTAAATAAGCCTGGAAGGTAAGCAAAAATATTAATAGTGGTTATCTTTAGAAAGAGTAGTTTTCATTGCTGGGTGAAATTTTCTATCTTGCTTGCTATATAGAATAAATATATGCTATAAACAATAGAGGAAAATATCTTCTAGCTTTTTCTATGCATATTTAAAATTAAACATTTTACAAAATCACTATTGTACTAAATAATGTTTTATATCATGTTATTATTCTGCCTTTTTTAAAACTTCACATAATATCATGTTATTTGGATATTCTTTAAAAAAGATTATTTGGGGGTACCTGGGTGACTCAGTTGGTTAAACATCTGACTTCAGCTCAGGTCATAATCTCATGGTTCATGGGTTTGAGCCCCGCATTCGACTCTCTGCTGTTGGCAGAGCTGGCTTCAAATTCTCCGTCTCCCTCTCTCTCCGCCTCTCCTCTGCTTCTGTTCTTGTTTTCAAAAAAAAAAAAAAAAAAAAAAAAAAAGATTATTTGTACTGCCTGAATTATAATTCATGGATCAGAGTCAACTTGTTTAGCTATTATTCTATCACCGAATGCCTAGGTTGCCATTAACAATTTTTCATCACTTATGGGGTGCCTGGGTGGCTCAGTTGGTTGAGTGTCTGACTCTTGATTTCAGCTCAGGTTATGATCTCACTATTTCTAAGATTGAGCCCCATGGCAGGCCCTGTGCTGACAGGTTGGAGCCTACTTGGGATTCTCTCTCTTCTCTCTGCTGCTCCCCTGCTGTCTCTCTCTCTCACAAAATAAATGAATAAACTTAAAATAAAATGCTGTAATTAGCATTTTTATAAATACATTTTTGTCTATATCCCTGATTATTTCCATGGGTGAAGTTCCTAAAATAAGGACTATTGGGTCAAAAGACATTACTGTTTTAAGATATCTTATTCAAAGGACTGAATTCCTTTGAAAATACAGTAATACTGAATTGTTTATTCTTTTTAGTTTCAATTCTGCCAGTGTAATTGCCTAAAATTTCTGTATTTTCTATGGAAGTAGAAAGGAAAAGGGGTGAAAAACTTGGAATGACCATTGCTCTAGTAGGCAGGAGACCTAGATTCTTTAGGTCCTCAGAAAACTCCCAAATGCCCAGAAGCTCTACTTACCGTATCTTTAAGATAAGGGAGGGGTTTCACAGCCCTAAAATTCTCTAGGTCTCCTCAGGCTACCAGGAGAAATGCTGGGCTCTGCACTGTCAGAAAAGCTGCAAATGAAGATATGTCAGTGGATGATATGTTTTCATGGTCCCTTACCAAGAGATACGCTTTTTCTTTCTTCTTTCTTTTTCTTTTTTTTAAAGATTTTATTTTCAAGCAATCCCTATACCCAGCGTGGAGCTCAAACCCACAACCCCAAGATCAAGAGTTGCATGCTCCACTGACTGAGCCAGCCAGGCACCCCAAGATATGCTTTTTCATAAATGAAATAAAGTCCTTAAAAACACTGTTAAGCAGGTACTATTCTCTCTGTCTTATAGCTCAAGGATCTGAGGCCCAGGGAATTTGGGTAACTTGCCCAAGATCATTCTGGTAGATCACCCCTGGCAGAAGTTAGAATGAGATCCAATGTTGTGTGGCTTCACAGTCTTTGTTGTTACCACTTTACAATATCTGGAAGTTGGACAGAAATTGTAGATGTATGGGCTTGATTTTATTGACCACATACACATTCATAAGTTCTACATTAATCATTTCTTTCCTAAGAATTTTTTTTTTTTTTTTTTTTTTTTTTTAGTGAGCCCACCCAGCATGGGGCTCCAACTCATGGTTCCTCTAGGGCTGGTTATGCTGTAGTCACTTCAAGTTAATGTAGCTTCATGTTGTTGCATGTTCCTCTGATTGAGCCAGCCAGGTGCCCCAGCAGTTTTTATTTCAAAGGGACTTAATGGCGAAGCACTATTGATGCATTAATTCCAATACCAGAAGAACAGTATAAACAAAACCACTGGGAATGTGGTAATATAATTTTATGAAAAAATAAACCCACAAGAATATTAACCTTAGAAGGTTCAGGAATTCTCTAAAAAAATGCCTCAAACTATTATGGTAACTTTTTTTCCTACCTGAAGTCTATATTGGCTAGTCTTTTATAAGTTTCTCTCCTCAAATACTTGAAAAGACACTTTATGAATCTGCAAGCATGTGAATGTAGAATTTTTATGTTTCGTTTTATTTATTTATTTATTTATTTATTTATTTATTTATTTATTTTTAACGTTTATTTATTTTTGAGATAGAGAGAGACAGAGCATGAATGGGGGAGGGGTAGAGAGAGAGGGAGACACCGAATCGGAAGCAGGCTCCAGGCTCTGAGCCATCAGCCCAGAGCCCGACACGGGGCTCGAACTCAGGGACCGCAAGCTGAAGTCGGACACTTAACCGACTGAGCCACCCAGGCGCCCCTAATTTTATTTTTTTAAAGTAGGCTTCATGCCCAGCGCGGAGCCCAACAAAGGGCTTGCACTCACGACTGTGAGCTGAGATCATGAGTCACTCAACCGACTGAGCCACCCAGGCGCCCCAAACGTGCAACATTTTAAACAATTTTACTGTGTTAACTGTTCCTTGAGAATCTCTATCTTTCTCAGCCCTCTTGTTATTTTTCTTGGTCCTTTCTCCCCCCCACGTTAATACTTTACAAAGCTCTGTAGAGCCACTAAGAAGCAGATTTCTATCACCTATAACAAAATACTTAAGATCATTTCTCGTATCTCCACTCACATGCTACCAACTTCAGCATCCTTTGGTGAATTAATCTTTCCAGTTTCAACAACATGAAGCTACATTAACTTTAAGTGACTACAGCATAACCATCCTTGGGTGAAATATACATTTGCCAGAAAATGCATATTTAAAATCTTCACATTTTCAAGGGTTGTAAAGTTTGGCTGTTTTTACAGAAATCAAACAAACCATCCATCATAAGTCTTTAGTATTTTTGTTTTTCTATTTTATTGACATAGTTGTTTTTGCTAGTTATTCCTGTAGTGTTTACTGAATTCCTGCTTAGTTCCAGGAGAGCACGGGCTATATTTGTCTTGCTCACCATTATATCTCTATCACCCAACACAGCAGATACCCGATGATTATTTGTCCTTTGCCCACCCCCCTCAGTTATTGAGATATAACTGACATAATGATAAATATTTGTTGAATGAATGAATCTATATATTCTTCCCCTATTGATTTCAAATACTTTTTTTATGAAAAAGATTTTTTTAATGTTTATTCATTTTTGAGAGAGAGAGAGAGAGAGAGAGAGAGAGAGAGAGAGAGAGAGACTAAGCACAAGCAGGGGAGGGGCAGAGAGAGAGGGAGATACAGAATCTGAAGCAGGCTCCAGGCTCTGAGCCTTCAGCACAGAGACCGATGTGGAGCTGGAACCCATGAACTGTGAGATCATGACCTGAGCTGAAGCCAGACTCTTAACTGACTGAGCCATCCAGGCGCCCCTGAAACACTTCTTTTAAACTCACATTTTAAATACAGCATTTCTTTGCTACGCTTGGAGGTGACTTTCCACAAATACTGCCTCATAGTTGGCAAGACAAATCAAGGTGCAGTAGAAAACAGGGAGTGGGGAGAGGAAAATCATAAATTTGTGCTTTGAGCATGTCTTTTTTTTTGAAAATTTTTATCAGTTTATTTTTTGAGAGAGAGAGAGAGAGAGAGAGAGAGAGCAAGTAGGAGAAGCACAGAGAGAGAATCTCAAGCAGGCTCTGCAATCAGTGCACAGAACCTGATGTGGGGCTCGAACTCACAAAGTGTGAAATCATGACCTGAGCTGAAATGAAGAGTCGGATGCTTCAACTGACTGAGCCACCCAAGTGCCCCTGGGCATGTCCTTCTAAAATAAGCCAGATTTACTGGCTTAAAAGATCTTCTCTAGCAGGAAAGCTTTTTCCTCAATCACTTTTTAAATTTTATCAGAAGACATTATTGCAACCTTATCTACTGAGATACAATCTCCTACAAATGTTATGTTATGCTTATACAGACTGTACCTTACTGGACTTGACGTTTATTTTTGTTTTTGCATTCTTTCTCAGTTCACTTTTTGACTCCATTTTGGGAAATAAATCCATACAGGTTTATTCAAAATTATTCCACTAATGGGACATTTAGGACCTATGGCCAGATCTATCTGACCCAGGAGATTATTTTTTCCTCGTCAATTAGAAGGCAAATATTTCATGATTAATATGGCTGAAATAACGTTCTTAGGTATTAATTAGTGTAGACTACAACAGTCGCTACAACAGTCATAATCTCTGGTGTAACTTTGTGCCTTCTCGTTGATCCAAAAGTGTGTCCTTCACTTTTTCAAAAAAAAACCTGTGTCCAGTCTTTTGTTTCCCTTCATGCTCAACAGCTTCTGTTCTCTCTAGTTATAAACAATGAAACAAATGGACAATCTAATATTTGTCTGACCCTCAAGGTCACAGGTGGGATTCAGAGTTTCAAAGTTAAGATGCAACATTAACGTACATTACTTCAGGAGGGACCTAAAAGAACACAGATAATAAGTGGCAAAATACTGTATCAAGAAATGTTAAAAATCATGATAATTTTGGTGTGGGCTTGGCTAACACTTTTTAAACTGGACCTTTGTTTCCTTTATCATACTTCTGATTTTTCTCTATTTTTTTCTTGCCAGTCTAAATAGATCTTATCAGAGCCTCAGGGACAGGAGCTAAATCAATTCTATGTGGTGTAATAGCTGGACACATGTTGAGGCCCAGATGTTGCTGAATGTTTCCTACCTTCCCCCCCCCCCATTCATTAAACACCATGCCTTCCTTCAGAAACACTGATGTGTTTCCAGCCTTTTTTCTTGATTTTATGCAACCTTACCAAAATTTTTATCAGCCTTTTCTCTGAGTGCCAACAAATCCATCTGCTTCAAAGCAACAAATGACACAGCCTAAATAAACAATCTTATAGTGAAGGTTGCGGAGTCACTCACTCCATTTTTATGGCCATGCTGATTCGGGGCATTCTGCTGTCAAAGGCTGAGTCCTTTCGGGAGAAACAGTGATTCTTCCCTACCCGACCAGGAAGGATGGAATCTGACAGGGCAAAGGCACGCCAGCACTTCAAGAGTGCCCACCTAAACCACCAGGGAAGCTCAAGCTCATTTCACTGGCAATTCCACAAAGGGCGCGCCGCCCTTTTCGGACGATCGAAATCACCTGTTCAAGGTCGCACATCCTCTAGTTACCGCATGCAATCAGCAAGGTTAGGTAGGGCTGCTGGGTCTACCGCCGGTTGGCTCTCGGCGACACACCGGGCCCACCTGCTACCCTGCAATCTGCGCAATCGCGGGGAGAACGCGCCCTCTCGCGACCGACTTCCCGCCGCAGCCCGGCCTGGAACAAACGCCCTCCGGGGCCCGCGACCGGCGGCGGCGGGGCAGGGGCCCCGGAAGGAGGCGGTGCCGGGGCGGCCCGAGGCTGCGCGTGCGGGAGGATGGGGGCGGGGCGCGCCTATATAAACTCCGTGCGGCGGAAAGGGCGGGCCTGGGCGAGAGCGGCTGAGTCGGCGGAGCGCCCGGCGCCGCAGACGCCGCCAGCGAGGACAGGGAGGGGAGAGGGAGGAGGCGGGAGGAGGAGACGCAAGTGCGGGGTGGCGCCGGTCCACCTCCGCAGCTCTCCTGGCTCCCGCCGGCTTTCGAAGGCGGGCCCGGGCTGCGGCAGCGGCAGCGGCCTCGGCGGCCAGCGGAGGTGAAGCCGAGCTGCGGCGGCCTGTGGGTCGACGCGGCGTAGGGAGGGCAGGGCAGGGCTGGGCGGCCGCCGCCGCGGTGAGCTGGAAGGGCAGCTCGGCATCCCCGGGGCGGGGCCGTCGAGGGCAGGTGGCCCGTGCGCTTTTCTCCGGGTCGGCCTCCCCAGAGGCACCTGCACACGGGGCCCTAGCCTGGTGCCGGGGCGTCCGGAGGCTGTGGGAAGGGCGGGGGTCGGTGCCCTCGGGGCACTTAAGTGACCACCCAATAGAGGCGACTCTCGCGCGGGGCGCTGCGGGGACTGAGGATCAGTGCTGGCGTGCATGGGGCCTGTTATGCCCTTGCTTTGGGGTGCTCCGTAAGGGGATGCGCGGGGGTGAAGGTTGTGAGGACCGCTGACCAGAGCGGTGTGAGGCTCGGGAGGATGAGCCTTTAAACCCGTGTGGTGTGAGTGGTTATGGGTTAGTCTAAACAGAACAGAAAACCAACTCGGGGCGCTCTCAAGTACTTCGCTACAAATGTGTAGCAGTGACGGACTTGCCTTGTAGGCCCCAGAGCAATCAAAGGGAAGTTAGGGGTCTTGTTCAAGAAGCTGCTCCTCAGTTAGTGAATGAGGCTCTAAAAGAATTGTGTGTTGGGAATTTTTCTTTTAAATGGGCTTGTTTTTATGATTGCGTTTGGGGATAGTGGTGAGGGTAACGTAAAGAGGTTACAAAGGCTGCCTTAAGGTCCTAATGGGGAGAGCTTTTTTGTGTGTCATCATTCGACCATAGAAATTATTCAGAATGTGGATTGCCCTTACGAGAAGAGAGGAGCTCTGAAGCCATTGCTTGATTAGCAGTTCTTCTCCCTATGTGGAAAGTTGAATTTCTGGAAACATCCCCCGTATTGTAGATTTTGCCCACGTAAAGGCGCTAGCACTTGGCACTAATCTCCTTAAAAGTAGTAAGATGGAAACACAGTACCTAGCTAGCATCGCTGGGTTTTGAGCTCACTTCTGTGCATAAGAATTTTGAGGGAGTGGGTCTAGACTTTTCAGGGAAGTTCGAGTCTCCATAGTCTCCTCTAGTCTTAATTTACTTTTAACTTTTTTTTTCCTTCCTTCCTTCAGCTTCATCGGTTTCAATGGTGCAACTCTCTTCATCTCCTTTTGGTTACCAGTCACCTTCAGGCCATTCAGAGGAGGGAAGAGAGGGGAATATGAAGTCAGCCAAGCCCCAAGTGAACCACAGTCAGCATGGGGAAAGCCAGCGGGCCATGAGCCCTTTGCAGTCTGCTCTCAGTTCTGCTGCCTCTCCTTCCCAAGCATATGAGACATATATCGATAATGGACTCATATGCCTTAAACACAAAATTAGAAACATCGAGAAAAAGAAGGTAACTTTTTTCCCTCCCATCCCTGTATATGTACCATCTTTAATAAGGGTTAGGGAACTGGCATTTTTGCTTTCTGTCAGGGCTCAGAGGTACTCTTTCCTAAAAGATTTACCTGACCTTGGGATTTAGCTGGCTGAAAACATACAAGTAGGTTAAATATTGGGTATATTAAGCATTTTATTTGATTTCTCAGCATAACTAAATAAAAATATTCCTCATAGTAAAATTACTATGCATGCTGCTGTTGAAATACTTGAAGAGCCAGCAACTTTAAGTCAGATTAATTCTTTGAGTGTAGTATTAATGTTTCTTTTCATAGATGAGTAATAGCCTGATTTTTTTTTTTAGCTTGTTTTCCTTGTGACTTTCTGCAGCAGTTGATATTGCAGTAAAGCTGCTGCAGTCATTGGAAGCTTCAGCGATGGGAGAGCCAGAAAAGGTTTTAGCACTAATTTTTGTGTTGCTAGGTGATCGTTTAAGATTGGTAGGTTAACATTGTAGAAAGCCTTATAAAGAGACTCAAATTATAATCAGCCCAATGTTACAGTAAATGCTGATGTAAAGATCCAAATCATTCCTTATTTCCTGAGTCATGTAGCCTGTGAAACAGTGCTGCACGTTGCTTTGTTGTGTCATGATTCTCTTTTGCTTGTGATAGTAAGGTGAGTGATTGACTATCTGGACCTGGGAACACTTACATATTTTTATTCCAGGATCTAGTTCAACCATAGGAAAGTTGCTTTTAATGGAGGAGTATGAAGAGATTTTTAAGAGTCTGGTTGACTCTGTCTCCCCCCAGCCCCCACCCCCCATGCCAAGGTAGGGAAGAAAGACCAGTTACTAGTAGCTTCTCTGTAACCCTAGCTCTCATCAGTTGTCTTTTGAATGCATGCAGTTGATCACAAGTGTGATAAGGTGAGTGTGCCTGGGTCAGCACAAATTCCCTGCCACTATGGGAAACTAGTCAAAGCACGATCTATTCAAAGCAGGATCTGTTGATGGAGACCCATTAATGTCTTTTTCCCAGGTGGAGGAACTACATATATGTGTATACTTACACGCTCTAGTGTAACTATAGTACCTCCTTAAGTTTGAATACTTATCTGGTCAGTAACAATGCTTTTGTTTGAAGCTTCTGGAAAAGCAATTGAAAGCTATAAAGCCAATATGGGAGAAGCCTAAACATTGCTTTTAGAATACTGTAGTGGGTCATGTCATTATTCTGGGGACAATAAATGCAATTTGTCATGTATTCACTGAAATATGAAACTCCAGGAAAAAAAGCTTTGAGTTAAGTCTATTATAATGCTAGAGAAAATATCTTCTACATTTCTATAATGCTAGAGAAAATATCCTCTTCTTCCATGAAGAAGTTTGCTATTCGACAAATGCCACATAATTCAACAGGTAACTAATAGTTTAAGCATGAGGTTAGAACAGAATTTCTCCGCCTCAACACTATTGACGTTTTTGTGCCAGATAATTCTTTTGTTGCAGACAGGGTGTGTGTGTGTGTGTGGGTGGGGGGGGGTGGGGGGTGGGTGGCTATCCTGTGGAATGTAGGATGATTCGCAGCATCCTTGGGTTCTAGTCACACGATGCCTGTAGCATTCTCCACCTCCTTCTCATCCTTCAAGTAGTGACAACCAAGAACATCTCCAGACACTACCATAGATCCCTGGGGGTCAAAATTATCTCTGATTGAGCACCACTGGGGTAGGGGCATGTGATTGACTAGTTAAGTGTCTGTGTGTTAAGTAGTCTGATTGTAAGTAGAGGCCATGAAGAGAAGAGTTTTATTACTGCTTAACTTTTCTAATTCCAGACTAATGTTGATTGTAATATTTTTTCCCTGGCTGGATCTTATCTACAGTTGCTGCCTGCCTTGTAGTAAACCAGTATTCTTACAGATTGATAGCATACTTCAAGAACTTTGTTTTCATAAGAAACAGTCTGGTATTTAGTTTATTTTTTTTCAGAATTTTGTATGAGACTACAGTAGATACAAGTTTCTCTTTTGTAGCTCAAACTGGAGGACTACAAGGATCGCCTGAAAAATGGAGAGCAACTTAATCCAGATCAGTTGGTAAGTAGTGTATAATCCTTGGGTCACACTTGTTGGCTTTTTTCTTTTTTTCTTTTTTTTTTTCTTAATAAAACTCTAGACGGGATTGGTGAGAGCAAAGATTTGATAAGGCCAATAAAGAAGAGCGAGAATCCACTGGAGTTTTCAGAAGACTTTCTTTTCTTCACTTATGAGATCTTACAGATTTCTTTTGCACTAGCAGATGGTATGGATGGAGGTATGGGTTGCTAAATAAGAGTGAAAATGTAGACTATTGCTAAACATACGGATTTAAGTTTTAAACTTTTGTTAGGCTGAACTAAAGAGGTGGAGGGACGACTAGCTTTCCACTGTTCACTGGTATATATAAACCTGACATCTTTCTGCTCTAAAATGTAAAAGAGTATTTATTCTAGCTTGCCTAGGTTTTCTCCTTTTGCTTCTTCTTAATCCTTATGTATTTTCTCCTTGCTTTTCTTTTTTTTTTTTTTTTTTTTAACGTTTATTTATTTTTGAGACAGAGAGAGACTGAGCATGAATGGGGGAGGGTCAGAGAGAGGGACACACAGAATCTGAAACAGTCTACAGGCTCTGAGCGGTCAGCACAGAGCCTGATGCTGGGCTTGAACTCACGGACTGAGAGATCATGACCCGAGCCAAAGTCGGCCGCTCAACCGACTGAGCCACCCAGGCGCCCCTTCTCCTTGCTTTTCTATCCTAGATTGCTATGTCACCTCTCAGGAGGCATGTTTACTTTAAAAAATAGTGTTTAACTTGTCTGTGGTATACCTGGCACCTGCAAGTTTTATCTAATGTGGTGAAAGTTTCTGCAATATGGAAATAAAAATGCTTAATTGATGTTTGTCTGATACCTCTTGGCTAAGAAGGGACAGAATTAAAAGTTATTTGATCTAGTCTGTAGACCTATCATCTTCATCTTTTTCAACTACGATTTTTGGTTGTGTATCACAGATACTGGCATTCGAGATCTTTTCCCTTATTGACTCCTCTTCACTGACCTAGAATTTTTGTGATGTAGTAAATTATAATTTTGCTGAGGCACAGATTTGAATTGTGTGAGCTCTGAGAATGATGTGCTCACATAGCTGGTGAGAGGACTTAGCTGGGCATCCAGCATTTCAACATAGCTTTGTTCTCAAAGTAGTCATGGTATGTTCAGTAACTTTTGAAGTGATAATATTTTTCTTTGTGTAAATATCCTTGAAGGAAGTGTTCTGATATGGTAGTATTCTTGATTTTGGGGAAATATGGGGGTTAGGGAGAGGGAGGTTGGTGGTTCTCATGGAAGCTCTCTAGCAAAGGTCAAGGACATGCTGTATTTCAGAGCTCTGGCCAGGTAAACTGTAGTCTCAGTATTTCATTACTGTCTTTATAACTACATGTTGCTTCTGTAGCATTAACTTTTATTTCTTGAGTTAAATGCTGACAACTGCCAAATTTATGTTGCCAATAGATAAGCCCTTGGAACTCGAGATTCCTGTGTTCAGTTGCTTATTTGGCATCTCCCGACCCCCAAAACCTGTTCCTCCTCTAATCTTAATGATGTCAGTTAATGGCTTGGGGAACTAAAAGGATGGAGTTGCCAAAATCCTTGGAGAATTTCTCATCTATTTCCTGATAACCACACATCTAGCCCATTAGCAAGGTCAGTTCTACCTTCAAAGTAAATCCGGAAACTGGCCATTTCTCAAATTCCGCTTCTGCCATCCTGGTCCAGGCCACATCATCTTTCATCTACATTACTGTAATAGCTTCCTCACAGGTTTTTCTATTTCTGCTGTATCTCCAAGCTTGTTCTCAACATGGTAGCCTCAGTCATCCTGTTCGGATGCAAGTCAGTTGGTCATTCCTCTGTTCAACTCTCCATTGGTTCCCATCATGGCAGAATGTCCTTACTGTGGCCTACAAAGTCCTACAAAATATGCTTGCTACTTCCTTTCACATCTTTATTTCATGTCCTGTACTTCTGTCCCTTCCTAGCTTCATTCCGGCTACATTGGCCTTCTTGCTGTTCCTCAAACATCCCAGGCACGCTTTTGCTTCAGGGCTTTTTGCACTGTGTGCTGTTCCTACTGCCTGGGATGCTTTTTTCCCAGGTGTCTAAATGGCTCAATTTCCAACTTCCTTCAGCTTTTTATTTGAAGGTCATCTCAGTGAGGCTTGTCCTGACAATGCTATACCTCCATTCCTCCATTCACACTCCTTAGCTCTTTGCCTTGCTTTAATTTTTTAACTAGTAGTGCTTTTCTGACAAACTATAAAGTTTATTGTTTCTCTTTCTCTTAAAATGTAAGTTTCATTAAAGTAGAGATTCTGTCTGTTCATTGCTGTTTTCCTAGTACTTAGAATAGTTTAGAGAATATAGCAGACATGTAAAATATTTATTACAAAAGGATTTACTAAATATAAAATGAATGTTATGATTTTAGATAAAATTAAGCATATAGTTTGTGGTACTTTAAAATTTTTTTTTTTTTTTTTTTTTTTTAACATTCATCTTCAAGAGACAAAGTGTGAGTGGGGGAGGGGTAAAGAGAGAGGAAGACAGAATCAGAAGCAGGCTCCAGGCTCTGAGCTGTCAGCACAGAGCCCGACGCTGGGTTTGAACTCATGGACTGCAAGATCATGACCTGAGCTGAAGTTGGACACTTAACTGACTGAGCCACTGAGGTGCCCCTAATTTTTTTTTTTTTAAGTTTATTTATTTAGAGATAGAGTGTGCAGGCAAGGTAGGGGCGGTGGAAGAGTGTGAGAGAGAGAATCCCAAGCAGGCTCTGCACTGTCAGCACAGAGCCTGACATGGGGCTCTGTCTCATGAATGTGAGATCATGACAGCCAAAATCAAGAGTTGGATGCTTACCTGACTGAGCCACCCAGGCACCCTTAGTTTGTGGTTCTTATGGGAATGAACATCTCTTCATATAAGCAATATATATTTAAGGTAGAAATTCAGAAAATGCAGATAAATTGGAAGAAAAAAAATCTGTAATCTGATCCCTCAGAACTGTCATTAGTAGTGTAGTATTTAATTAGAAAACTCTAAGTTTAGTTTTTAAAGCTGGTAATAATTCACATAGTTCAGAAATTAGGCAATAGTTTAAAAGACAGTTTTTCTTTCACCTTGTCCTTCCTGTGTTCAGTTCTTACCTTACAAAGTAAGGCCCTGGGATTATGATCTGAGCTGAAATCAAGAGTTGGATGCTCAAATGACTGAGCCACCTGGGTGCCCCACTTTCTGTTTATTTCTAATTTTGTGTGGTTGTATTTTCCCAGTTTACTTTTAATTAAGTTAGCTAGTGCTTCTTTTTTTTTTTTTTTAATTTTTTTTAGCTTCTGGGTTTGTTTTAGTTTTTCTCTTTTTCTGCTGTCCTTTGTTTTATTTGCTTCACTTTCTAACTTTGAATTAAGTGTTTAATTCACTTGTTTTCTTTTCTCCTCCCCCCCCCCCATTGGTTTGCATTTAAGGCTGTGAATTTTCCTTCAAGTAATGCTTTAGCTACACATTTGATACTGTATTTTCAATATCGTTGGCTAAAAATTTTGTAATTTCAGTTTGTAAATCTTCTTTAACCCAACAGATATTCTTAATATTGTAAATAAAACTTTCTATGATCTGCATGGCTATTGTAATCCTTTTAACGGTAACTCTTAAGTAACCTGTCAAGACTAAGCTAAAGACTAATAAGATTTCATTGAGATTTCTAATATAAACCTAGATTTTTTTCCTTTGAAATAGTAAGATTGTGTAATGAAGTTTTTTAGAATCCCATTTATAATTTTAATATTTATTTTGGTTCAGATCTGGATTTGAAATAGAGAACTGAGATTCAAGTGAGTGCTTGAGCAAAAGGCAAATGGGTACTTTCAGCTTCAGTGAAACTTTTAGTTTTAAAGAATTAAGATTTGGCATCCATCTCTAGTTGCTAAACTCTGACCCTATGTTATATTTAACGCATAATACAAAACTCTTTTATTAAATAATATGAAATCTTTTCTGCTTTGTAGTCCCATTGCAGTTGGCCTTGTCAAGGCAAACCACTCAAATGTTACATGGGCTTCCTAATTAATATCCTTGTTTTGAGACCTTCCTTTTCAGTTCACCAGCCCTACTCCCTCTAGTGTTCTTTTTTTGAAACCGAAATTTCAGTATAGGATTCTAATCAAAAGTTTAAAAATTCTATTGAGAATTTTAACATGTTTTCTTAAAACTTTTTTTTAAAAGCATATTTATTTTGAGAGAGAAAGAGCATGTGCATGTGCATGCTAGTAGGGGAGGTGCAGAGAGCGGGAGAGAGAGAATCCCAAGCAGGCTCTGTGCTGTCAGCGTAGAGCCTGACTTGGGGCTTGATCTCACAAACTGTGAGATCATGACCTGAGCTGAAATCAAGAGTCGGATACTTAACTGACTAAGCCTCCTAGGTGCCCCAAAAATCTTTAGCATATTTGAGCCTAAAATCATGTTCTGAACTGTGTTTTATTAATTCAACCATAATATATTAAGTACTTACACTGGGGGATTCTGGGCTTAAATGCTAGGGTTATGATGTAAGGGACAAATGTGATCCTTGCCCTCAAAGATACAGTGTGATGAGAAAGAGGTAGGAAATAAGTAAATAAAAATGTGATGGTGTTAGGGTGAGGTACAGAGTGATAATGGATTGTAATGAGGAATTTAACCTAGTTTGGAGAATTCAGGACAGCTTCCTTGAGAAAGAAGTGCTTCAGTTCAGACCTAAAAAATGAGAAGGACTTAGCAAGTTAAAATGGGGAAGGAGGAAGAAGAGCAGGCTAGGCAGATGCTAGCATGTGTAAAAGTCCTGAGTAGGGAAAGAATGTTTTTACAAAGAGGAAACTGGAAAGAAAGCCAGTATCGATGGAGTGATGTAGTTGGAATGGGAAAGCTACATGTACATCCTTATTTCCCGTTTAAAGACTGTGTTTTTTCTTAAGGTCATCATAAATGATACAGGTAAGTTTTAAGCAGAAAATAACTAGATTTGTAATAAAATCACTTTTAAGGGTGAGTGATGGTTTGGAGGTGGTATGTGTGGGTGTAAGAAGACTAGATAATGGTTGGCTGTAGTCTCGGTCAGAGGTTATAGATACCTTGCTGGTACCAAAGTAGCAGCAAAGGAGTTTGGGTAAAGTAGATTCAAGAGATAGAATTAGCATAGCTTGGTGATAGGATCTAGTAGAAGAAAGAGCCAAGAATGGGTTCCAGGTTTCTGGCTTGAACACTTGGATGGATGGCAGAACCATTTATTGGGCCTGGAAACCCTGGAGGAGAAGATGGTTTTGGGAGGAGAGGATAAAAAGCTCAATTTTGGACGACTGATCAAAAAAAAATTTTTTTTAATGTTTGCTTATTTTTGAGAGAGACAGATAGTGCATGTGAGAGCATGAACGGGGCAGGGGCAGATAGAGAGAGGGAGACACAGAATCCGAAGTGGGCTCCAGGCTCTGAGCTGTCAGCACAGAGCCTGATGCGGGGCTCAAACTCATGGGCCATGAGATCATAACCTGAGCCAAGGTCAGATGCTTAACCCACTGAGCTACCCAGGTGCCCCAGGACCACTGATTTTTTAATGTGGCTGTGAAACATTAAGGGGTGGGTAATATCGAATAAGTGTTTGAGTTACAGGTCTGGAACACAAAGAAGTTTCGTGTACAGTTAAGCTCATCTGTGTGGTTGCTGATTGAAACCATAAGAAAAGATGAGACTATGTTGGATGAGAATATAGAAAGGAGAAAAGCCTAGGACAGAGGAACTTTGACATTTAATGTTTGGATAATAAAGGCTAAAAATATTTATAGCCAACTTTAGGGTCAGGTATCATTTTGAGTGATTTGAATTGGCCAACATCTCTGTGATGTAGGTCCTGTTTATTTTGTAAATGCTAAAAACTGGGGTGAGAGAAGTTTATGGAAAAATTACTGGTAAGTAAAAAGCTGGAGAAATGGGAGAAAAATGGAAGTTTAGTGTTATTAAAAACAAAGAGATGTTTGTAGAGCCAGAAGGTGCTTTTGTGTGGAAGTCTTCTGAGAAACCAGAATGAGAGTTATAAAAGATCTATGGATTTAAAAGGTGGTATTGACATGCTTACTTTAGCCAGGATAGTTCTGGTGGAATGATGGAAACAAAATCCGGGTTGATAAGGGCTGAAGAGGAAATGGAGACTGTGTAGCCATTTTTGAAACTTTGAGACTGAAAGGAGGGGGTTGCCAGAAAGGCGCTTTTTATTTTTCTTATTTAGGTTGGGGGAGACTTGAACTTGTATTTATTTATATATTATATTTATTTATATTTATGTTTTTTTTTTTTTTTAAATTTTTTTTTTCAACGTTTTTTATTTATTTTTGGGACAGAGAGAGACAGAGCATGAACGGGGGAGGGGCAGAGAGAGAGGGAGACACAGAATCGGAAACAGGCTCCAGGCTCCGGGCCATCAGGCCAGAGCCTGACGCGGGGCTCGAACTCACGGACCGCGAGATCGTGACCTGGCTGAAGTCGGACGCTTAACCGACTGCGCCACCCAGGCGCCCCTATATTTATGTTTTTGAGAGAGAGGGCACAAGTGAGCGACAGACAGAGAATCCCACAAGGGACAGAGAGATATACAGAGAGAAGTGGGGCTCACCTGGGGCTCGTGTTTTACCAGAAACGGGGCTTGTGTTCACCTGAAGCAGAGCTTGAGCTCACCTGATGTGGGACTCGAACTCACAAACTGTGAGATCATGACCTGAGTCAAAGTCATATGCTTAACAACTGAGCCACCCAGGCTCCCAAGACTTGAACTTGTTAAGTACTAGTTTAAGCATCAACAGAGAGTGAGAAATTCAAGATTTTTTAAAGGGAATCATAGAGTAAGATTTTTTATGAAGACGTAATTGAAAAGGATAGAAGGTAGAAGGATATTTCCTCCAGTAAGCAAAAAAAGGAAGGAAGAAAGGATGTATTCACATTGGATGATGGGAAGTTAAGGTAGTTCCCATTTGATGCTGCTTTTCTTGAATTAAAGTTAATACCATTTGGGAGTAAATATGAGGGAGTATTCCCTTCTGGTTTTATATACCTCTGAGGGCTGTATACTATGATTATGTTATCTGTGCAAGGTTCTATAGTTGGAATACCTCTTCGTCTTTTTTATTATGAAATAATACAGCTGCAACTAAGTGTCGCTTCTAGGTTATACTGCATAATAAAGCAAGCATCAGAATCCACCATTCAACTCCAGTAGTACATTACCAACACCACCAAAGCTCCTTCCCAGTTCTTTGTCTTTACTATAACCTGACCCTAAGCTGCCCACTGCCATTTCCTTGCTTTATTTTAATAGCACTTGTTTGTTGCCCTTGAATCTGTTAGAGTTGCTTTTTAGTACCTTATAATAAATGTCATCATACTGTGTTCTGCAGTTTGTCTTTTTCACTCATTATGTTTAGGATTTTTATATTAAGGAAAGTAGTTATATTTTATTTGTTTTACTCTACTTAGTAGTAGTTTGTGAGTAGATGATGTCCTACTTAGAGCAATCTTATATGTGTTATTGAGACACAAGTGTGAAATTTTTCAGGGTGCACCTGAAAAATTACCTATCATGGGCTGTACGGTATGCCCATAGTTAACTTCATAGGTAAAAATGCCAAACTTTTCCAAAGTTATTATACTAATTTATGCTAATGCTGGTGGTACATAGTTATATAGCAGTATATAGGTAGACTATACTTTTGTAAAAGCTTATGTTATCAGACTGTTTTTAAAACAGCTTTTTTGAAGTATCATATATAGATCATAAAATTAACCCATTTTAAGTATATAAGACAATGATTTATAGTCAATTCGTAGAGTTATGCAGCTTCCATGACAATCTAGTTTTCAAACATTTCTGTAACCCTTCCAAATTCCTTTTTGTCTCCTTATTTGCTTTCTATCTCTATAAGTTTGTCTTTTCTGGATATGTCACATAAGATAGTTTCCCATATGGCTTCTTCGAGTTATGATTATGTTTTTGAGGTTCATCCTTGGTGTAGTATGTATCATTAATTCATTCCTTTTTATTGCTGATGAGTGTTCCTTTGAATGATTGTACCACATTTTGTTTATTTACCAATTGCTGGATATTTGGATTGTTTTTATTTGGGGCCATAATGAATATGCTGCCATACAAATTTGCATGTAAGTCTTTATGTGGGTATATGTTTTCATTTCTTTTGGGTAGGTACTAGAAGTGGGATACTATATTACTTTAAATATGGAGACTTTAAAATACCGTATATCTTTATGTGGTTAAACAAGTTTCCCACCTTGGTTTGTTTCATATTAGCCCTTTGTTTTTCCAAACAGATTAAAGTCCCATTAAAAAAAAGTCTATGCCTTTCCTAATTACCAACTTTGTTAATCTGTGAAATCTTAAAAAAAAAAAATGCCCCTTGAATTTCCAATATTTTGGGGGTATCTGGGTGGCTCAGTCAGTTCAGGTCTTGATCTCAGGGTCATGAGTTCAAGCCCTGTGTTGGGTTCCATGCCTGGCGTGGAACCTACTTAAAAAAATTTACAATATGGGGGCTCCTGGGTGGCTTAGTCTGTTTAGTGTCTGACTTTGGCTCAGGTCATGATCTTGCTGCTCATGGGTTTCAGTCCCACATCGGGCTCTGTGCTGCCAGCTCAGAGCCTGGAGCCTGCTTCAGATTCTGTGTCTCCCTCTCTCTCTGCTCCTTCTCCACTCATGCTCGCTCTTTCTCTCTCTCTCAAAAATAAATAAACATTAAACATTTTACAATACTTTTGTTATAATACTTAATTTTGTCTGTTATAGGTAATTGTTTACAAGTCTTTTCTACCATAGTATAAATTTCTTGAAGTTGCTTATTTGTGATCCTCATTCTGCTACTTGTGTACTATATTTGAGTAGTGAATGAATATTGACAGAGGAATACTATTGGCTCATTGCTCTTGAAAACCACAGGCTCTAGGGGTGCCTGGGTGGCTCAGTCGGTAAAACGTCTGACTTTTTGGTCATGATCTTGCAGTCTGTGAGTTCGAGCCCTACATTGGGGCTCTGTGCTGACAGCTCAGAGTCTGGAGCCTGCTTCGGATTCTGTGTCTGCCTCTCCCCCACTCATGTTCTGTGTGTGTGTCTCTCTCTCTCAAAAGTAAAATAAAACATTAAAAAATTTTTTTAAAAACCACAAGTCTGGGGCGCGTGGGTGGCTTAGTCGGTTAAGTGTCCAACTTTGACTCAGGTCAGGATCTCATGGTTCATGTGTTCAAGCCCCACATCGGGCTCTGTGCTGACAGCTCAGAGCCTGGAGCCTGCTTCTGATTCTGTTTCTCTCTCTCTCTCTCTGACCCTTCCCTGCTCACGCTCTGTCTCTCTCTCTCTGTCTCTCACAAATAAACATTAAAAAAAGAAAAAAAACACAGGTCTCTCTGATCTTATACTGTACACTTCATAGTTAGGAACTCAAGTCTGTTGTTATGGCTCAGATTTCTAGCATAAAAATTGAATCTTAAAATTTATATAACTTCTATTAAATGCTCTCTCTTCCTATGTTTTTTGAGTATGGCTAGTCCATAAAGTCTTAAGTCTTTTCTACTCTTTTTATAGGAACACTTATTTTGACATATTTATATTTAGAAGTTAACAGAATTGATGTTTTCTTATCCTATTTGGTAGGAAGCGGTGGAGAAATATGAAGAAGTTTTACATAACTTAGAATTTGCCAAGGAACTTCAGAAAACCTTTTCTGGACTGAGCCAAGATGTGAGTACGTTTTCTTTGCTATTCCTGAAACCACTTTAGCCACGGATCTGGAAGAAAATATTAGCGTTCATTAATGGTGTTCAGTTATTACCATCCATCTCATTCCTGCTGATATTTTATTGGGGGTGAGGGGGTTGACAATAGCTATTGAAGAACTAGTGTTTTCAGATTTCTGGAGTCTCAAGAGAGCACAAATGGTGTCCGAATATGAGACACTGTGAATAAAGTATTAGTTGTCCAATGGGTATTCACTGTGGAGTTTTAGAAATCATTGAGAAGGGGAATAAAAACTATTTTGATGGACACAGTTTACAAAAGATTTTTTAGAATATAGGCTTGTAAATTTGTATAACACAGGCTTGTAAGTTTAGCATTATTTAACGTATAAAGAAACAGAATTGGTAGACTCTTTTTCTTGAGACCATGGCAGTTATTACCAGGAAGATTTGTGATTCATGGTAAATAGAGTTAAGTCTGGTTTCACAGCTTGTTAGGGTCTCTGTGTTGGCAGTCCAAACTTCTGTCTCTGACAGATTTAGTCAGTAATTAATATGAAGCCTTAAGCATTCACTAATGAAGTATTCTTCCCTGTTTTAGAATTGTATTAGAAGGCCCTTTAAAGATCATCTTTTAACAATTAAGAAATATTTTTGTAAATTCATTTCTGGGATGGGGAGTATGCTTCATAAAATAGTCTCTTTCACTTTTTGGGTATCTTCTTGTATAGTGAACTAAAATTCTCTTCTCCATTCCTCTGGCATCAAAAAACCTCCAAAAACAAACAAACCCAACACATCATTTCTAGGCTGAGGACATCTATCATCTTTTTATAATATCATTGCTTTCTCTGGATGTTTGATTTACTTAACTCTTAAAAGGTAGTGTGTAAATCTGAAATAGCCTAGTATAGAGCCATTATCTTCTGTTTTCTAGAAAATTCTGTTAATGCAACTCTAAGATGACATGAGCTCTTTTTGTCAACCATAGTATATTTTAACTCATGTTTACTCATTTATCACTTAATTTTAGTGCTTTCTGTGAATTTCACAGTTGTTAAATATTTCTAGGCTATTTTAGATACTTTTAAATTGATTTTTTTCCTTATGATTAATCACTCCCCCATTTGTTAAATTTATTTAGTTTTGACCCACTTTACTATAAAAAGATATTTCATATCTTCTTTCTGGTTGGATGTTTGGAAGTATACTTCTATAATACTTAAAATTTTCTATTAACTTTTTTTACTCAAAATTATTTGATAATTTTAGTTTTTCATTCAGCTGTTTATTTTTTCAAAGTATGTTTTGTTTTATCCTTCTTTTTATATTTAAATCTTTTTTTAAACACCTTCCAAGTGCCAGGTACTTCTGTAAGTCAACTTGATTTTTACAGCAATCCAGGAAATAGATGTATATAAGCCCCATTTTACAGATAAGGAATCCAATGCTCAGAACAAAAGGAACTTCTTCAAAATCATATAGTCAGTAAGTGGTAGAGTGAGGGTAGGACCCTAACTACTCTTTATCTCTAAAAATTGTGTTCTTTATACAAGTGTATAGTATCTATCTATTTACATGCTTTTCCACTGCTGTTGTCTAGAGGTAGTTACCAATCCACCAAATTTTGTTGCTATCCATGAGGTTATTTTTTCTAATTTGTACTGTGGATTGACTTTCACTTTAGGTGAGATATTAAGGTACTTTGGAACATGCCTTAATGAATAAAGACCCCAAAGGTGCTTGCCAAATACCTTCCAGCCTAGTAATTTTTTGAGTTTCCTTTTATTAAAGCCTTTCTTTTGTCAAACCTCTTTTAATGAGAGTCAGTTTTATAGTGTGTAACATTTTCTTTACTTACAAACTAAAGTTGGAAGCCTTTCTGTTCATCTCAATTACATCTCTCTTTGTCTTCATGACATATGCTCTTTCCCTTGGTGGGGATTTATTATTCTAAGACAGGGATCAGAAAATAAATTTTATTTTTCAGTGTGATTTGTTGATAGTGGTTGACTTCATATCTTCTGCCACCCCCGCTTTTTTTTTTTTTTTTTTTTTTTTTTTTGAGAGAGAAAGTGGGTGCAAGTGAGCGATGTGCAGAGAGAGAGAGAGAGAGAGGGAGAGAGAGAGAAGTTGGCCTGGAGCTCACCCAACACGAACTGTGAGATTATGACCTGAGGTGAAGTCAGAAGCTTAACTGACAGAGCCACCCAGGTGCCTGTATCTTCTGCTTCTTTACAAACCAGTCCTCAACTGGTAGAAGAGAGGAAAATGTAACCTGACTTCTTAGTTTCTATATAAATAAGGAGAAATAGGGTGTTGTCAGTAGTTTTCTGATTATGATCTAGGAGACAGTGTACTTTCTTACTTGATACGTGATAGTCATCTGTCAGGCTTTATTTTGGGCATTAGTGATATATTGGTAAACAACAGAGATCTAGTCATCACAAAGCTGAAACCTATGGGGATGCAGGTAAATAAAAAGATAGCCTTTTAATGTAATAGGTACTTTTTTTTTTTTAATTTATTTTTGGGACAGAGAGAGACAGAGCATGAACGGGGGAGGGGCAGAGAGAGAGGGAGACACAGAATCGGAAACAGGCTCCAGGCTCCGAGCCATCAGCCCAGAGCCTGACGCGGGGCTCGAACTCACGGACCGCGAGATCGTGACCTGGCTGAAGTCGGACGCTTAACCGACTGCGCCACCCAGGCGCCCCTGGAATAGGTACTTTGATAGGGGGAGTTCAGGGTGTCTTAAGCCCATAAAAACACTTAATCCAGCCTTGGGAATGGCTAAAGACAGATCTGCGTTAATCCTGGGATATAAGTTTGTCAGTTGCCTTTCTCTGTACCATCATGAAACCGTCCAAGAGAATCCCACTGTTTTGGAGAGCTAGAATTGCCACCTCTATTCTCCATCGTCCTCAAACAGAAACTGAGGATAATGTAGTTTTGGTAAATGTTACTGGTGTAAGTCCATATTGAGATCTTGGTAAAAGCTTTTCTGAGCCTTTGCTGTCCTGAAAGTATCCTTGCCCTTGTAAGCTCCAGCCAGTCCATTTCTCATTCTTGAAATTTTACCTTCACCTATGATCTCTTGTCCCTGATAGTGGCACAAGTTAAATTTATTAAGTGATCTTCATACCTCCTAGAAAGGAATTAATAATGCCTTAATGAATCTTTTCCAGAGATTCCCCCCTTCTTTTTTTTTTTTTTTTTCCAACGTTTTTATTTATTTTTGGGACAGAGAGAGAGCATGAACGGGGGAGGGACAGAGAGAGAGGGAGACACAGAATCGGAAACAGGCTCCAGGCTCCGAGCCATGAGCCCAGAGCCTGACGCGGGGCTCGAACTCACGGACCGCGAGATCGTGACCTGGCTGAAGTCGGACGCTTAACCGACTGCGCCACCCAGGCGCCCCCCCCCTTCTTAATCTATTAGGATTTATGAACATGTCTTTTGTAGAGTCCTAAATATGATGGTGTATCAAAGTACTTTAACTTGCATATAGGAAAACTTTTAGATTTTTGTTTTATTCTCTTAATCTTCATACTTGGAAAATGTCCAGTATGATGGAAACATTACAATCAGAAAAGCAACTATGGGGAGAAAAGACCTTTTAGGTTTCTTACTGGAAATAGATGGTACTTTTTATTAATTGGTATTTTATAAATGGGAAGCCACTTCTGGGACCCATGTGTTATGTCAGACTTTAAGGTATTATAGTTCTGAGCTTTAGAGTAGATTCAGTCTGCTCAATCTACATACACATTTATTTGAGGGGAAATTTATGTTCTGCTAACTATATGTTTTGTCAGCTAAATATTGAAAAATACAACTCCATCCAGACTGACAAACTTTGTGAAAATATCTTAGTTTTACTTAAAAAAACAAAAACAAAAACAAAACTATTTGCTGTGTATGTATTTTAGCATTACATTGGTAAGACATTTTATTTCTGTTTGGTTTTCAATTCCTTATGCTTTAGCCAGTATTCTTTGGTTGAAAATTGACCTTTTTAGTTTAAATACTCTTCCCCTGCAACAAGAATTTAAAAAGCAAAAACAAAAACTTCAAAACTAAACTGGAGCATTTTCTTAAAATCTTTGGCTTAAAAAAGGCTTATATACATAAATATTGAAAAGTTAAATTTGGGGATTAATATGTGCATCAGTGATAGGTACTTATTGCTTATCATAGTGATATCAGAGGTACTAGATATAGCTTGGTGTTGGGAGTCAGATATTTTGACTTTCTTAGCTTTGGTTACCTGAGACATACTAGTTTATTACTCAGTCCCTTCCTCAACTGAAAAAGAAAAGGGGATAAATGAACCTGTCAATTTCACAGTCAGTGTTATATATGTGTATGCATATATATATGTATATATATATGTATATATATATATATATATACATATTTATATATAAAATAAGATTCATCATCTAATCTCAGCTCTTTGGCATTAGATTTTTGTGCACTATGAATTGCTAATATGAGATGGTAGAAAGTTGCCAATTTTAATTAGAATTTTTTTTTAACAGCTACTTAAAGCGCAGAAGAAGGCCCAGAGAAGGGAACACATGCTAAAGCTCGAGGCTGAGAAGAAAAAGCTTCGTACTATACTTCAAGTTCAGTATGTATTACAGAACTTGACACAGGAACACGTCCAGAAGGATTTCAAAGGGGGCTTGAATGGTGCAGTGTATTTGCCTTTAAAAGAACTTGACTACCTCATTAAATTTTCAAAACTGACCTGCCCTGAAAGAAATGAAAGTCTGAGGTAAGCCGAAGAAAATATTTTCCTAAAAGAGAACACATAACATTTTAGCCTAGTTTTTTAGTTTTATATATTTTATAGTATTTATACATACACATATACATACACACACATGTACACACACATATGTACGTATATAATAATTAAGAAAACATTATTGTGATTCACAATGGGAAACATTGGCCAGACCAGACTGTGATAGGGTTGATAGGCTATCTAGAAGGAAAGTCAATTTGAATGATCTCATTAATGTGCTTTTTTTATTGTAACATTGATTTTAAAAATGATGTCTCATCAAGTTTTGCCCCTATACAAGTATTAATTATGTATATGCTTAAAGGTTTTTTTGTAATTGTCTCAGGCTATTGTATTAGCTGAGAGTCTTTGCCTTCTTACTACTGCTGTACTTAAGTGGAGGTTAATAAAATTTAACTTGGCCAGTATCTTTAAACTTTCAAAGTGAGATAGGGACGCCTGGGTGGCTCAGTCGATTAAGCGTCCGACTTCAGCTCAGGTCACGATCTCGCGGTCCATGAGTTCGAGCCCCGCGTCAGGCTCTGGGCTGATGGCTCAGAGCCTGGAGCCTGCTTCCGATTCTGTGTCTCCCTCTCTCTCTCTCTGCCCCTCCCCCGTTCATGCTCTGTCTCTGTCTCAAAAATAAATAAAAAACATTAAAAAAAAAATTAAAAAAAACAAACAAACTTTCAAAGTGAGAATTATTTGGTGGTCTTCTTATACTGTGAATAAATACTGAGAAGCAAATCTGATAATTTCAAATACAAACCCAGCAACTTGAGGCTACCTAGTTTTTCCCCAGTTATCTGTTTGCTGTTTTTGCTTTGATGGGGGAAATCATGTAATGAGCAGATCTCTGTGCTTCTGCTTTGTTAGATATGGGTCCTTCCAATGTTGTGTCTTTGGCCATGCTAAAGCAGAGTCAGATTTCAACGATTACTGGAAATCAGCCCTGTATCAGGAAAAAAATCTAATAAAACTCTCAATTATCTCTATAGTCATATGTATTTTTTTTTAATTCCCATTCTGATAGTGTAGTCCATCATCATCACCTATGTGGTTGTTTCCTTCTCTTCACTTTAATGAATTTAGGGAGTGTAGCTTACTTTAATATGTGTAAGTGAAACATAATTTGAAAAATAAGCTGCTCTCTTTAAAGTCAAATGCAGCTCTTAATATTGCCATTCCACTGTTCTTCCTTCTAGGACATACACTTGGTAATTAATGACACTGCATTGACAGCCTCAAACTCTTTTTGGTCTGTTCCTTAGTGGGTCTATTTGATACAATATTTTAGTTGTTTTTAAGAGAAAATGCTTACGTTTGATATCCATAAATAGGCATTTTGTCATCTTTTACAAAATTTTAACTTTTTGAGAGAGTAAAAAGACAAAATTAACCTTGAATGTCCTGATTGTTGACGAGTTCTACCATATAAGTTGTACTGCTCCACATGTATATGTGTGTACCTCTAAAGCTACTTCGTTCTGCTCTGCTTTTCCTTGTCAGTGTTGAAGACCAGATGGAGCAGTCATCCTTGTACTTTTGGGACCTTTTGGAAGGTAGTGAAAAAGCAGTGGTAGGAACGACATGTGAGTTTTCTCTACTCTGGACTTATGCACTAAATATTAGACTTTATGTTTAGAAGTTTAGTATGATATTGAGGGCTGAAACTGTGTCAGTTCATTAGAACTTACATGTCTGACAATGCTATATTCATAGGGAAAAAGATCTCTGTTTAGTTTGGTTAAAAGCAGCTACTGTAGGGGCGCCTGGGTGGCTTGGTTGGTTAAGCGTCCGACTTCCGCTCAGGTCATGATCTCGCGGTCTGTGAGTTTGAGCCCCGCGTCAGGCTCTGTGCTGACAGCTCAGAGCCTGGAGCCTGTTTCAGATTCTGTGTCTCCCTCTCTCTCTGCCCCTCCCCTGTTCATGCTCTGTCTCTGTCTCAAAAATAAATAAACGTTGGGGCGCCTGGGTGGCGCAGTCGGTTAAGAGTCCGACTTCAGCCAGGTCACGATCTCGCGGTCTGTGAGTTCGAGCCCCGCGTCAGGCTCTGGGCTGATGGCTTGGAGCCTGGAGCCTGTTTCCGATTCTGCGTCTCCCTCTCTCTCTGCCCCTCCCCCATTCATGCTCTGTCTCTCTCTGTCCCAAAAATAAACGTTAAAAAAACGTTGAAAAAAAAAATTAATAAATAAATAAATAAACGTTAAAAATTAAAAAAAAAAAAAAGCAGCTACTGTATAATCATACTCACTAAATGGAACCTAGGGAGAGTTTTTAAGTGGCAAGTCACTATGATTTGAGAATAAGAGCTGAAGACTAGTGCTGGCTTCAACACCAGCTTGACCATTTTGGGGTTCAGTTCTCTGCATAGCAGTACTGTACTAGTTCTATTTAAGAATCTTAAATACATACATTGTTATGTATCGGACCTGCCTAAGAAAATGGGGATGGCTTGGCTACATAGTCTTTTGAAGCATTGTTGTCTGTCAATCTGGAAATGATCTGGAGAGAAAGAGTCTTTTGGCTTCCTAAATAGACTTCAGCCAAATGACCAAGTACAAATGAACATTAAGTACATAGTTTTGTGTACTAGCTTAGGATAATGAGAACACTACAAGCTGGTAAACATTTTTGTTAGTAGTGAATGCTTCCTTTTTTGCAAATATATTTGTAGTATAATGCTTTCAAAATTTCTATGTCCTTTCAAGTTTAAATTATAGAAATTTTTTTCTTGGTTAGAATGCAGAATGATACAAATAACTTTGAGACATAGTTTGACAGTTTCTTACAAGTGAATGCTTACCAAATGACCAAGCGATTATACGGCCAGTACCCAAGAGAATTATAAACACATGTTCACGTAAGTACTTGACATGAATGTTCATACCAGCTTCATTCATGATAGCCCCAAACTGAACACAACTTAGATGTACATCAACTGATAATTGATAAACAAAATATGGTATGTTCATACAATAGAATCTACTCAGGAATAAAGAAAGGATAAACTGTTGATACATGCAACAACATGGATGAATCTCAAAATAATTATGCTGAGTGAAAGAAGCCAGACCAAAAAATGGATACTTATTATATGATCCCATTTATATGGAATTTTAGAAAAGACATAACTAGAATGATAGCAGGTCAGTTGTTGCCAGGGAGTGGGAGGAGGGGATTGATATAAAAGGGACACGAGGGAACTTTTGATGAAAATCTTTTATATCATGGTTCTGGTGGAAGTAACATGACTATGTATCTGCTAAAACTGTACACTTAAAATGACTGAACTAAAATGAATGAACTAAAATTATACCTCAAAGTTTATTAAAAAAATAATAAACAGGGCGGCTGGGTGGCTCAATTGGTTAAGCGTCTGACTTCAGCTTGCATCATGATCTCATGGTTTGTAAGTGGAGCCCGCTTCGATTTCTGTGTCTCCCTCTCTCTGCCCCTGCCCTGCTCGTGCTCTGTCTCTCTATCAAAAATAAGTGAATATTAAAAAAAAAATATTAAAAACCTGTCATAGTACTCCTATGAAAGGAATAATAGACCCAAATCAAGTATGGGCACCCAAACGTAATTTGGGAATTATGTTTTTAGGGGATATTAAAAGTGAAATAGACTTTAGATCTGTTTATGGTGCAGCTACTTTAACATCATTTTAAGATTTTTCTTGTTCATCAAATGGTGATATGCTCAAATGGTGATATGCTAAGAGTCACAGCATAATTCAAGAGTAAAATCTTTATCATGGGATTTTGGAGTTTAAAAATCCTTTAGAGATCGTCCAAGATAGGGTTTTCTAATGGTTATGTTTGAGGAACTTTTACTTCTATAAAGCCTTAATTACTTGGAAGGTAGAATAATTGCTAGTTGTGATGTCTTTGGGACAGATAGGAAAAATGGCTGTTCTCTCAGTTCAGGGAACAGATGTGTGCTTTTGTAACATAGCCTTTGATTAGGGTCTCTGATTTTAGCCGTTTTTCAAATGGTGGAAATGGAGGCCCAGAGAAACTTAAGTGACTTGCTAAACTTTGGGATTCTGATCTTTAAAATTTATATTGATTCAGCATGACAGAAATATGGCTTGCACATTTGCTGTTCATGATACTGACCAGTTCTTTGAATCCCCCCAATGTGGGGTGTTGACATACTGTAACTAGGATAAAATTATATTAGGATTTCTATTCCAAATAATTTTCCGTGAACTATTAGGTTATGTGATAACTAAGTCTTAATCACTCTTTCTTAGACAAACACATGAAAGATCTGCTGTCTAAATTGCTGAACTCAGGCTATTTTGAAAGTATCCCAGTCCCAAAAAATGCTAAGGAGAAAGAAGTATCATTGGAGGAAGAAATGCTAATAAAATCAGAGAAGAAAAAACAATTATTGAAAACTGAATCTGTCAAAGAGTCAGGTTTGTTGTGATCTCGGAAATTCTTTATAGTAGTTGCATTTTTTATATTTACACAGAATGAGTGAAATCATTGTAAAAGGATTGCCTTATTTTAATTTGTTAATTTCTACACGCATGGAAATCTTTACTTGCTGCAGGATAAACTTAGGTTTAGAATAGGTCTCTAGGTTTTATTACTGTGATTTACAGAATGAATGCTAACAGAAACATAGGTTATCCTTTGTTACAAGAGAATACCCTGCTGAAATGAGGCCCTTATGGAATTTGAATGAACCTCTTTGTTAAATTGTTAGTAGGATAATTGATTTAAAATTGTCACTTAAAATGTTTATAGTAGAATCCAATATGGTAGTAGAATGAGAATATAAATAATCTAAGGTTAACATATTTGGAAAATGTTTGCCAAAATCAGTAAATGTACTTTTCAAAATTCTACCTTTCTTAAGGGAAGAAATATTTTGAGTGAATGACAGTTTTGCTCCTGTCTGTGGAAGCTCAACTTATTAAAAAAAAAGTCATCTCTATGGGGGTAGAGAAGGCAGAGTTCCAGTGGCCACTACTAGCATGATTCAAGTCATTTCTTATGTCTACTTTCTATTAGTTCTTAACACTTAGTCTAATGCTTTAGGGTTTCCATTCCCTTACTACCTTCCAACCTTAAACTGGCTCGTAGGAGACCTTTAAGGCCTGTTTCAATGACTAATTTTTACACCATGGGACTAGAGGTATAATTTGAACTTGAAAGAAGCTGTATTTGTGTGTAAGAGGAGATAGTCTTATTTTCAATCAGTTTTTAACTGCAACTTGACTTTAGAAAAGTGTCATATAAGGAGAACTACTAGTTTTAGCTAGTCTCAGACCACATGCTTTTGACCAACAAGCAATAGTGAGAATTACTCCTGCCATTAATATATTTCATTGTACTGTCCCTTTTTTTTAAATATGTTACTAGAATGAATTACAGTTGTAATAAGTCTAAAAATGTAGTTTAGTATTTGCTTAATACTCCTTTTATCTTTTCAGAGTCTCTTATGGAACTTGCACAGCCAGAGATACAACCACAAGAGGTAAGTTTCTGAAAGGTAATTTGCTGATTTTGGCTTTTGAGACTTTTGTATTGTGTTGCATTTAGGAGCTGAGGCTCTGGAACTAGATTTCTTAAACTTGAATCCTAGTTTTGTAGCTTATGAGCTTAGTGACTTTGGCTACGATGTCTAGCCCAGCTGTGTCTGCTCTCCTCATGTATATAGGATAGGAATAATAGTAATGCCTGCCTTATGAGGCATCTTGTGAGGATGAAAGGAGTCAAATTCTAAATTACTTAGAATTTGAATTTGACCTGGTGCACAGTAAACTGCTCAAGCGTTAGCTACTGTTCTTGGCCCTTTAAAGATGGGTAGGATGGTAGGATTTTGCTCTCGTTAGAACTTACTCATGTTGGTAATAAAGTATTTGTTCTCTTTTTGGAGTGACATTGAAATTCATGGAAGCTGAAAAAAACCAAAGAGTCAAAGTCACAGTATGACTGATAGAGAAATAAAGAAAAGGCTGCTAATTCAGGAAACATAAGGCTTAAGGTTAAATAGTGTAAATGTGTGTAGTTGAACTATATCCTCTGCCTTAACATTTTAGGGAGTCAGGTAGTAGAGTGGTCTAAGGTTGGCAGAGGCAGAATAACCTTGGTCAAAGAGCCTGAATCAAGCAAACGTGGCACGGTGATGTGCAGTTCTTAGGTGGGTCAAGTATACATTGCTACTGTTGAAGTATCAAAGGTTGTATTTCTGTTAACTGAGGGAAAAGAAATGGACAAAAACATAGGATGGTCTTTTCAGGTAGGATAAGGACAGAAATTTCCTGTTAGTTTAGTATAGTGACTCAGACCAATGGACATAGGAATACTAATAGAGTTCAGTGTTCCCCTCAAGGTCTCTCAAGGTCTTTTTTAAATCTTGTGACTCAAGCACCTATTTTCCTCTGGTCTAGTTTCTTAACAGACGTTACATGACAGAAGTAGATTATTCAAGCAAACAAGGTGAAGAGCAATCTTGGGAAGCAGATTATGCTAGAAAACCAAATCTCCCCAAATGTTGGGATATGCTTACTGAACCCGATGGTCAGGAGAAGAAACAGGAATCCTTCAAGTCTTGGGAGCCTTCTGTTAAGCACCAGGAGGTATCAAAGCCTGCAGTTTCCTTAGAACAGAGGAAACAAGATCCAAAACTCAGGTCTACTCTGCAGGAAGAGCAGAAGAAGCAGGATGTCTCTAAACCTAAGCCAGCTCCTAGCCAGTGGAAGCAAGAAACTCCTAAATCCAAAACAGGATATACTCAAGAAGAACAGAAGAAGCAGGAGACACCAAAACCTTGGCCAGTTCAGCTGCAGAAAGAACAGGATCCAAAGAAGCAATCTCCAAAGTCTTGGACACCTTCTGTGCAGAATGAACAGGACGTTACCAAGTCATGGGCCACTCCCATGTGTGAAGACCAGGATTCAAGACAGCCAGAGACTCCAAAATCCTGGGAAAATAATGTTGAGAGTCAAAAACGCCCTTTAACACCACAATCACAGATTTCTCCAAAGTCCTGGGGGGTAGCTCCAGCAAGCCTCATACCAAATGACCAGCTCCTGCCCAGGAAGTTTAATACTGAACCCAAAGATGTGAGTTTGTTTTTATCAGTCTGCTCTGGTCAATGTAGGCATAAGTAAGGACTGGTGGTAGTCATAACTTTTTAGTACTCTTTAAAAAGAATCTCCGAAATCTGTGTTAAATTCATGTATAAAGTATTTCACTTAACTCCTTAACATGTAATTGGTTTTCCCCTTGAAATTGGAAGTAGACCTAGTCTGTGTTTTAAGCCTAAGCTGAGGTAAAATTTCCACAGTTAGAAACTATTGTTTGAATGCCCAAATTTTAATGACATGATATGACATGAAAATAGTGAATAGCTCAGACAAGACCTTAGTGTGAACACATGAGAAATGTAAATGCATGTCACAAGACGAGGGGCTTGTTTTACTGTGTTTCATTCATCATCTTCCGCCTGGCACATGGATGACCTTTTCTGCCAGAAGTTACATTTTTCTGTATTCTCTTGAGTTTCTTTCACTCTTTGTAATCACTCAGGTTAGCCTGCACTCTTTGAAGAAGGTACATGGTGGTTGCAGATATTCCAGTAGTAGGTCGGGTAGGATCTGAATTAGTTCTCCATTTCTGTTTCAAAATGAGAATTTTTCTGGAAGTGGAAACTATAGGCTTTAAATATTCTGTAACTAAGTTTGGAATATGAGATTTAGTTCAAATAGAAGACCTCATTCTGTTAATGATAACCTATTTCAAGAAGATAAGAAGGCTTATAATGAATAAGCCTTGGATTCACTGCTATTAAGGTTATTAAATTACAAGTTATTTACTTCTATTTAAATGTGAACTTGTTACTACCTTGTTTGCTAAGAAATGTGAACTTATCTTCCTAGTGTTTTCCATCTCTGTCTAGTAGTGTTCCCTGCACTTCGTGCCATTTTAGCCAGAGGCTCTCTGATAAATCTTTGGTCCCCTAACAGTGTGAAAAACTTTTGCTTGGAGAAATCAAAGCATTGCTTTTTATAAATAAACTGCCAAAGGGGCGCCTGGGTTGCTCAGTCGGTTAAGCATCCGACTTTGGTTCAGGTCATGATCTCACGGTTTTTTAGTTCGAGCCCCGCATCGGGCCCTGTGCTGACAGCTCAGAGCCTGGAGCCTGCTTCAGATTCTGTTTCTCCCCGTCTCTCGGCCCCTCTCATGCTCATGTGCTGTCTCTCTCTGTCTCTCAATAATAAATAAACATTAAAAAAAATAAACAAAAAACAAAACCTGCCACTGCTTCAGTTTTGCTTTATGGGAAGAGAACTTCAGAGTTACTTGTCTCCCTTTGGTCACCTTTTTCCCTCTTTTCTTCAAGTGCTAATATCAATTTCAGCTTCTTCCTGACCCTATAGAAGATTGATAGCCTTATTTCATTAACCAGGTATCACACAACAGTAATTGTAATATGACAACTATTTTGAGAAACTTACTTAAAAAACCCAATTTAATATTTCAGTAAAGCTGTTTTCAGAAATTTAAAATTCCATTAAGTATAGTAGTACTGAGCCTTTACCTTACCAGAATATTATGCTATATGTTGGATAGTATGTAGAATTAGTTGGAAAGGCCAAAACTCATTTAATTTGTCTTTATGGTACAGACTGCATTATATTGAATTTGCAGGGCCTTTCAGTGACTGAGAGGACACTTGTCTATATAGTACACTGTCTCTGTGTCTTGCAACCTCAGCTTTCTAGAACATGACTAAGTACAGTCAAGGACAAAATAGAGTTCAAAGCTAAAAGACTAGATAACGTGAAATTAATCACTAACGCTAATACTTTTCTCCTAAAAGAGTCTTTCGTATATTCACTTAGGATTTATTAACTCTTATTTTGTATGACACTTTTGACAAGCTTAGCTGTGTGACTTCCCAGTGAATTAGAAGGTGGAGAAGAGGAGCTGGTGGAGACAGACACTGGCAGCTGTAAGATGTTAACCATATCAGCATTAGGTCAGCATTCAGGGTATGCAGCTTTCATAAGCAACTTAGCGTGAGGACTAACCACTTTATAAACATCGTTAGTCCCCCAAAGTATACTTAACCTGATAACAAAATATAGTAGTGAATTTTTTCAACCTTAGGATGTGTTTGTATACATATTTACTTCTTAATGTTTCTGAAAGCAGACATTTAAAAGTGGAATGTGGTGATAGTAACTTTTTCTCTGGGGAAAAAAAATCATTTGTGTGTCTTACAGTTAGTGGTATCTTATAAAGAATATCATCAGCTGATTGTCCATAATGAAAAAACTTTCTGTCAAGGAAGTTTTGTTACTCTGGGTCTTCCCTTTGAAAAGAGGTTGTTTTAGAAAGATATCCATTAGAGATATTGTGAAAGGGAAAAAGTGTTTATAAAGTTTGCTTAAATTATTTAGAAACTGTATTGTTGTGGAAATTCTTTACCTGACATAAATCTGATAAATGGGCTTTGCTATGTGTTCTGGTTTCATTAAGATGTAGTGATAAGGTGAGTTTCCTGAATTAGGCTGTTGAATGTGAATTTCGCTCTTATACATTGTGGGTTTATTTTGTAGGTGCCTAAGCCTATGCATCAGCCTGTAGGTTCTTCCTCGACCCTTCCAAAGGATCCAGTATTGAGGAAAGAAAAACTGCAGGATCTGATGACCCAGATTCAAGGAACTTGTAACTTTATGCAAGTATGAGCCATTCTTAAATGAATCTTAAATGATATTCCTGGGGCTACTCGCTTCTAATCAGAAGTATTACAGTGAAGTGTTTTGTTTTTTTTTAATGTTTATTTATTTTTAGAGAGAGAGAGGCAGAGACACAGGGTGTGAGCAGAGGAAGGGCAGAGAGAGTGGGAGACACAGGATCTGAAGCAGGCTCCAGGCTCTGAGCTGTCAGCACAAAGCCTGATGCAGGACTTGAACTCACAAACCGTGAGATCTGACCCGAGCCAAAGTCAGACACTTAACTGACTAAGCCACCCAGGCGTTCCTGTAACGAAGTTGCTAAGAGCTTAGGTTCTGGTGTTCAGAATGCATGGGAATTCTGGCCACTTCCTAGGTCTCACAGTTCAGGCAAGTTACTTTACTCTTTGCCTTGGTTCTTTTTTTGAAAAATGAGGATAATAATTCTTATTCCTAAGTTTGTTGTGAGTAATGAAATGAATTAAACATGTAAAAAGTATAAGTGTTCAAATATATTTTCTGCTGTAGATCATTGGTAGTTTCCACTCAGACTGTGAGAACCTACTCTGTGCTTGGCATTCTGGTAGGTGCTATTGTGTGTAGAAAATCATAAGACATTTATTGCCTTCAAGGAGTTTATATTCCAGTTGTATAAGATTTTAACTTGTGGCAATAGTTAAGTGCTAAATTGTGTCATACAGAGTCTTACAGAATTTCAGAATAGTACAATATTATTGAAGGAGGAAGTAGACAAATAAGATCTTTTTGTGTAGTAAAAAGATCTTGAGCTTTGGAGTTAGACTTGTGTTTAAATCCCGGTTCTGCTATTTACTGGCTATAAAATCCATGGCAAGTTATTTAGCCTGTAATCCTCTACTTATGAGGGAATTCCTTATCCATTTAGGTTATTTGAAGATGAAAAGTGATTGCTACAAGGGTAGCTTAATTATTCAAAATGTTGGAAACATTTGAAAACTAAGATAGGCAGATGGGAGAGAGAATCGTTACTCATTATGAAAGATCAGAGAGCATGAATGAGCTAGATTAGTGGTTGAGATGAGACTGTTAAACCCCCAGTTGTTGGACACAATAAAAGCAAGGTTACAGAATTAATGCTTGTGTTTAAGAGCTTAAGTCAGGAGTTTTTTGTTTTTTTTTTTCATAGTTAAGCTTTGGAATTACTTGACATAATTTTAAGGTTTGACAGTTACTTTAGATTTTAACTCTTAACTCTTTCTCTTATGAAGACTAAGTTGTTGGAGTATCTGGGTGGCTCAGTTGGTTAAGCGTCCAATTCTCTATTTTGGCTTAGGTCATGATCTCACAGTTTATGGGATTGAGCCCTGCATCAGGCTCCGCTGATAGCGTGGAGCCTGCTTGGGATTCTCTCTCTATTCCTCTTTCTCTGCCTCTGCCCTGCTCATGAGTGCTCTCTCTCATAATAAACACTTTTTTTTTTTTTTTTAAATAAGGAGTAAGTTAACATTTTGAGATAGTTATTAGCTAGATTCTTATAGCTAATAGCTATGGACAGTGTTGTGAGTAATGCAATGGTAATAGCTTTTAAACAGTTTATTTATTTTTTTTAAGTTTATTTATTTTTGAGAGAGAGCACAGGAAGGGCAGAGAGAGAGAAATCCAAGCAAGCTCCACACCATCAGCACAGAGCCCAACATGGGGCTTGATCTCATCAACTGTGAGATCATGACCTGAACCAATATCAAGAGTCAGACACCCAACTGACTGAGTCACCCAGGTGCCCCAATGGTAATAGCTTTTAAATGAATAATTGTTTCTAGTCATGATTTAGAAAATCTTGTCTTTAGGAATCTATTCTGGATTTTGACAAACCTTCAAGTGCAATTCCATCGTCACAGCCGCCTTCAACTACTCCAGGTAGCCCAGTAGGTATGTAATCATAACTGAGAGTAAACATGCATAGGTCTAACATTTGTTACCTCTTACAAATAATTTTACTCTAGATATCTTAAGGGTTAAATTGTGTCTCTGTGTTAATTCTAAATGTATCTATGTGTCATCAGTTATATATGGGTAAATTACCATTAAGACATTAGTGTGCTCACCTGACCTGTTTGCCTTTTATAGAAGGTCTCCAGATGGTTAAATGGAGAAACACAAGCTGGTTTTGCAAATTTTGAAGTGATTGGGGTCCTTTTGACTCTATAAATCTAGTATTGAAACTTTTTGATCCCAATTATGAGTGAAATTACATTAGTGATATTTAGTACATCGATTAACACAGTACCTAATGACGGAACCTAGAATTGAATCTGGCCTGACGTTAGGCTTTTTGCTCTACACTCATTTATTTCAGGGGAGGAATGAGGTATTTGAAGCCACAGTCCAGTTGTAGTGAGCAGACACCAACTAGAAGATGGGTGTAGTAATTCCTGGATGAAGTAAGGAGAATGAAGAGTAATTAACAAAAGTGATAGACATTAACAAGAAAAAACCAAACCGAAACTATATAATTGAAAAGCATATTAATATACATGACCAAAGGGGGAAAAAAAACCTGAAAAGACATATGACCCAGCTGAGAGTTATTTTGAAACTTGGAATTTGAGTGTATCACTTGATTACTATTCATGATAGCTTAGATTTTATCTTCCAGTTTACTATTACTAGTCATTTTTTAAAGTAATAGATTTTTGGAAGCTTTGAAATGCTGCTTTTGCCCTTTTAACCTTAAAACATCATGAGTGTCACAGATGGGACTAGTGTCTCCCAAGTCCTCTCTGACTCTTTAGAGCTCTCACAGAAAATTCATGATGGCCTTGAGACCTAGTTTTTCTAGCTATGGCTTATTTTGTAAAGTATAAACTTTTAGTTTCCACCCAGTTGATATGCATAAACTTTTCTCCTCCCTCAATAGTTTACTGTTGATTTCACTCTCTGCAGCATCTACAGAACAAAATCTTTCCAGTCAAAGTGATTTTCTTCAAGAGCCATTACAGGTAACTTCTCCAAAGTAATCTTTCTTTGCTATTTTTAATTTCTTTGTTATTCAGGGAAGAAACTCTTGCTTTGGTAAGATAGATCAGACTTGCTGATTCTAATATACCTAACTAAATTATTGAAAGAGTTCTAAGGATATCTAGTTTTTTAGATTAAGTACAACTGGCCCTCCAAAGGTTACCTAATGATCATGGGGAAGACATCTGTTAAAATAAAGAAGGCTGGCAGACTTTAATAAGGAAAGAGCAAGCCTGAAGAATTCAGAGATACCTTGTCTGGGAATCTTACTCTGCCCTTGGCTACTTAAGTCACTTTGGCAGAGCAGCATAGTCAAGAGTCTAAAGAAAGATACTAATTTTGTTTAGCACATGGTTAGCTAATCTCCTGCCTCCCTTCACACATAAGAGTTGACATTCTGAGGAACTGATTTTCACAGAACACCTTAGATTTACAAAGGAACCAGATCATTGAGATCTCTGATGCCACATTGCACTTCTATCAATAGTAAGTTCAAGAAAAAAAAAAGTACAAGGTTTGAGAGTTTTCTGGTCATTACCTTTAAAAAAATTATCAGGATCCCTCTGAAAACTTTATGGCAATTTTCTTAACAATAGCATCCCTGATAGGTTTAAGTATTTTGACCAGATGGCTCAACAGTTATTGCCTTCCTGTCCAAAAACTTCTGAGTAAATACCATTTGTTTACAGTGGTTTATATTTAGTTTGATAAGGTATGGCTCAGTTTTCAAAATGTATTTATTGAGCTGAGTCCCTCACCCTACTCACTGGTTTAAGGGTTCCATGTTACCTGTTCTAGCTGTTAGGGTTCTACATGAGGCTTTCAATGGACAAGTTAAAGGTTTTCAAAAAGCTGTTGGTCTAGTTTAGTAGTTCTCAGGGACAGGTCTGTGGATGGCTGCATCAGAAGCACTTGATCACTTTAATAAAGGTATCTGTATATATCTTTGTATATATATATCTATATATCTATCTGTAAGGTTTTTTTAATTTTTTTTTTTTTTTTTTGAGAGAGACAGCAGAAGTGGGGGAGGGGTAGAGAGAGGGAGACACAGAAGCAGGCACCAGGCTCCAAGCCATCAGCACAGAGCCTGACGCAGGGCTTGAACTCATGAACCACGAGATCATGACGTGAGCCGAAGTCAGAGGCTTAACTGACTGAACCACCCAGGTGCCCCTAAAGATATATCTATCTAGATATCACCTTAGACCTAATGGATCAGAATTTCCAGGGGCGTTATCTAGACATCTATATTTGTAATAAGCTTCCTGGGTGAATCTGCACATGCATTGTTTGGGAATTACAGGTCCCCAGCATCATGTTTATTCACCAATACCTAAAACTGCTTTCAGTTGGTCTGCTTAAAGAGCAGTAATTTGGAAGCAAGAATTGCCATAACTTCTAAAGAAATACTAATGTGAAGAATTTATCTTTATTTTTTTGTTGTTATTGTTGTTAAGTGAACCTTTTAAATTCAAAAGCTCAGGTATCAATGTCTTAGCTTAACATTTGTAAATCTTTCTGCAGCAGGAAACTTCTGTCCCCACAATACCCAGTTCCAATTATTTTGGGCAGTTGTCTTGTTATTTTATTTTATTTTTTTTTAAATTTTTTTTTTTCAACATTTTTTATTTATTTTTGGGACAGAGAGAGACAGAGCATGAACGGGGGAGGGGCAGAGAGAGAGGGAGACACAGAATCGGAAACAGGCTCCAGGCTCCGAGCCATCAGCCCAGAGCCTGACGCGGGGCTCGAACTCACGGACCGCGAGATCGTGACCTGGCTGAAGTCGGACGCTTAACCGACTGCGCCACCCAGGCGCCCCTGTCTTGTTATTTTAAAAAGAGGACCAGAAGAAAGACCTAGTTTTAGAAACACTACAGTATCATAATAGTTCTAATATTTTAGTCAGATCTAAATTATACCTATTTATTTAGGTATATAAAATTTCAAAAGGATTTAAAATTTTTTTTTCTTAAGACCTCTTTTAAAACTTGGTCCCCATCTCCTTCCCAAGAAGTGGCCTATTATGATGACCCTCTCTAGAAGGTCACTGAAATGTAACTGCTCTGGATATTTGGTTGCCATTAATTAGTTTCCAATTAACCCATTTTATTACTTGGGCTTCTGAGATTGAGATAAAAGGAGTAGATTCATGTCATGGACATTTCAGACCTTGTGATTGCTGGATTTTTATAGATCTCTCCCTGTTATGTTCTAATATCTTTGTGCCATAGAATTCTTTTGTAGCCACTTTCTTAGTTTTTTATTGGTTACAGTTGTCACAGCCTTAGTTTTTCCTGTGCTTGCTTTCTTCCAGTTTTTGTTTTATGTTATTAGCTTTAACATTTTGTTAGAATTTTGGTGCCTCTGTAATTTATGTAGAGCTTATGCATCCATCCTTCCTTCCTTCCTTCCTTCCTTCCTTCCTTCCTTCCTTCCTTCCTTCCTTCCTTCCTTCCTTTCTTTCTTTCGAGAGACAGAGTGTGAATGGGGAAGGAGCAGAGAGAGAGGGAGACACAGAATCTGAAGCAGGCTCCAGGCTCTGAGCTGTCAGCACAGAGCCCGATGTGGGGCTCGAACTCACAAGCCATGAGATCATGACCTGAGCCGAAGTTGGATGCTTAACCGACTAAGCCACACAGGCGCCCTAAGCTTATCATTTCTATTTGTACTTCTGCCTACCTCTTTAAGACAGTGGGAGCACAGAGAGCCAAACCACAGTTACTGTGATCCCTGGCAGAGCTGTGCCCACAATGTTGAATGTGCCCTGAGCTGCTTCCATTGAACTGCTATTGAGGGCCAGATGTTCCATCTGCTGTTGAGGCCCAGGTTTCTAGGACCAAGAATCTTGATAAATGAGGATGGGATTAGATGTGTAGCTTTGGTGACCAGGCCTGGAAAGGCAATTTAGCTGACTGCTTGGGTTTGACTCTCACCACTAACTTAATTTTTGTGTGATATTGGATCCATTACTTAACTTATCTTTGCCTATGCCTTATTGTCTATAAAATGGGGATGGTTGTATCTACCTCACAGGGTTATTGTTAGGACTAAACACGTGAATATGTATAAAGTGTTTAGCATAGTATTTGGCACTAGTGAGTGCTTGGTAAGAGTTATATGTTATGAAGCTCAGGACTCAAGAAATATAAAGTGAACAAAATGTGCCTTTTATCATGTTTTATATCTTCCTGTGTCTAGGCTGCTTCTTCTTCAGTTACTTGTAGCTCAAATGCTTGCTTGGTTACTACTGATCAGGCTTCTTCGGGATCTGAAACAGAGTTTATGACCTCAGAGACTCCTGAGGTAATAAGAGGCCAATTGTGTTAATTTCTTTTCTGTCTAAAATAATAGCAGAACCAGCTTACCTTATGCATTACAGGCATGATCAGTTGAATTATTTAACATTTATACTTGACTAATGTATTGCTTTCTGTAGATATTGTCCTGGAATTACAGGTAACTTTGCTGTGACTTTGCCATATAAGTAAACTTAGTAGTGTAATGCCTTATCACATACAATAAATATGTCTAAATTGCTGTTGTCAAAAAAGATGAAAAGTTCTAGGTAGGAGTAAGTCAAGTTTCTTACTATATATATTATATTGATGGAATCCTTAGCAGAAAAATCTACTTACATAACTGAGACTCAATAAATTTATAGTGTTAATATTAGCACTACCTCCATAAGAATGAATTACATTTTCTTTTGGCTAATTTTGTCAAAAGCATTTTGATAGCACAGTTGACCCTTGAACAATATGGTCTTGAACTGTGAAGGTCCACTCATACGTTTTAGTTTTTTGATAACTACAATACTGTAAATGTATGTTCTTATGATTTTCTTTTTTTTTAAATTAGGTTTTAATTTTAATTCCATTTAGTTAACATGCAGTGTAATATTAGTTTCAGGTGTACGATATTGTGACTTAACACTTCCTTAAATCATCCTGTGCTCCTCACAATAAATGTACTCCTTAAATCCCCATCATGTATTTAACCCATTTCCCCTCTGGTAACCATCGGTTGGTTCTGTGTAGTTAAGAGTCTTGTTTCTTGGTTTGTCTCTCTCTCTTTTTTTTCTCTTCTTCCCCCCCCCCCCCACCTTTGCTCATTTGTTTTGTTTCTTAAATTCCATATATGAGTAAAATCTTACAGTATTTATCTTTCTCTGGCTGAGTTCTTTTGCTTAGCATTATCCTCTCTAGCTTATCCCTGTTGTTGCAAATGGCAAGATTTCATTCTTTTTTATGGCTGAATACTATTTCATTACACACATGCACGCACACACATCTTTATCCATTCATCTACTGATGGACACTGGGCCTTATGCTTTTCTTAACATTGTCTTTTCTCTAGGTTACTTTGTTGTAAGAATACAATATATAATACATATACCTTACAAAATATGTGTTAATCGACTGTTTATATTATTGGTAAGGCTTCCTTTCCATCTCTATAAGCTATTAGTAGTTAAGTTTTTGGGGAGTCAAGAGTTATATGTGGATTTTTGACTTTGGGGTTCAGCACTCCTAACCTGTGTGTTTTTCAAGGGTCAACTATATTATGTTTGTGCTTTCAATTCTAAAATGATAGTTTTTGCTAAGTTTGAGCAAATCCTTGAAATAGGTATAGCAAGATAGCATGATTTTTTTAGATTAATTTAGCAGCTCTTAGATTTTACTATTTTTGGTTCGCTATTATACAAGATAATGTATTCATTACAGAATATAAGAATATATAGATACACATTAATTTTTATGGTGTAGACTTGGTCTAAATTAAAATTACTTGGTTCCTCATTTTAAGAAGAGGAAGGTGTGACCAAGTGAGTCACAGCTCTCTGTTTCATAATCTGATTAGGACTGGGTTTTTGGTATCTTTTTAAGCCTTTGGATTTGTAATCTGTTACATCAAGGATTTGCTTATTACCATAGATAAGTATTATTTAAATTAGATCAGGTTTGATTTTCTTTTTTAAAGGCAGCTGACTTAGAAATCCAGGAATAAGACTTTATTTTATTTTTTTTTTTTTTAAATTTTTTTTTTAATGTTTATTTATTTCTTTTTTTTTTTTTTTTTTTTTTTTTCAACGTTTTTTATTTATTTTTGGGACAGAGAGAGACAGAGCATGAACGGGGGAGGGGCAGAGAGAGAGGGAGACACAGAATCGGAAACAGGCTCCAGGCTTCGAGCCATCAGCCCAGAGCCTGACGCGGGGCTCGAACTCACGGACCGTGAGATTGTGACCTGGCTGAAGTCGGACGCTTAACCGACTGCGCCACCCAGGCGCCCCCAGGAATAAGACTTTAAAATCAAGAAAAATTAACATTGACTAGGCAACTAACCCAAGATTTTTCATAATTCTTCTGTATAGATTTGGAATCATATTAGATTCTTATTTGGAAACTACCGTTTCAGGGTTTGACTAGGTACTCATAAAAAGTTCAGTACCTCATCTGTTAGACTGATTAATAGTAAGACTCTTTCACTTAGTCAGCAAGCTGTGCACAGCAAATGCTAGTGTGCATCCTCAGCAGTTGTGATTTGAAATTGTAAGCAGAAGCTATTCTTTTGCATTCCTGTGTCCGAATGTCATCCTATAGAACTTGCTGACTTAGGCCAGTCTGGGTTTAGTGTAAGTTAACTGCTTGTTATATGGCAGGTGATTGGCTGATGCTGCATTTCTCCTTCCCAGGCAGCAGTTCCCCCAAGCAAGCAACCATCTTCACTAGCTTCTTCAAATCCTCCCATGTCAAAGGGCTCTGAACAGGGCTTCCAGTCTCCTCCAGCAAGTAGTAGTTCAGTAACGATTAACACAGCGCCCTTTCAAGCCATGCAGACAGTGAGTATGAAACGTGAATGGTGATTACAGTTCATTGTTCCTGTTAAAAAGCCATTGTTTCTCTTACGTCCATTATTGGGTACTTACTATGTGAAAAACTTTGCCTTTTGTATTGCTCTTATTTGGGTTGATCCTTGCTTTGTCCAATGCAAATATTGTTTGTGGTGAAAGAGTATTAAATCCAAAGCCTTGAGAATTTTGAATGGATATTTTATCAGAACATTTTCCCCACTCAGAAAATTAGTAGCAGGCAAAGCTGAGGGTTCATATTAATTAAAAAAAAAAATGTGTGGGTGAGAAACATAATTTTCTGTGAACAGCTTAATAATACTAACCATTACTAATACCACACTAGTGATGTTCCATAGCATCAATAGCCTGAAATATAGGGCACATACTTGGGTGTTCTGTCATTCTGGAAACTTTCATTTGATTTTATTTTGATCTTATGCTGATTTTGGATAATTGTTCCAATTTGTGTGGTATTCTGAATTACACATTCCTCTGCAAATTGTTTAAGCTTAAAACATTTTTCAAGGTAATATACCTAGGTTTATATGTTTACTCTCTGAAACAGAATAGTATAGAACAGTTCTTAGAAAAAAAGTCTGAGCCAGTAAGTATCTGATGATGCTTAATGCCCCACTCTGGATACTTTTCAGTGATGGTGGTCGGGTGGGGCCAGTGGAGTGGCGATGGAAAGCAGATACAATGCAGGGAGATAAGCTTTTGAATGCAGGCACCTAAATTCACTAGTTTTATTACTTCATGCTTGGCCTCTTAGAACTGATTAGTTTCTTTGTTTTCCCTCTTGCCCTGTCAGTCCCTCCTGCACAGTATTGCCACATTGGTTTTATTAACTTTTTCTTGTTAATGAAATCAGATACTGTTCTTAATCACTGGGGTTGGGTATTGGCAGTGAAAAAGAGACAAGTCTTTGTGCTCAAGAAGCTTACATTTGATAATGGAGGTGAGAGGGCTAGAGAGAAAAATACACACACATATATATGTGTATACGTATACATATATATATATATATATATATATATATGTATATACATATGGGGAAATGTCACCTGTGTCATGGGGAAAAATGGAGCAGGGTAAGGGAGCTGGAGAATAATGGAAGTGCTATTTTATAGACAATGGCCAGAGTCTGGACAGGTCATTTGCCTGCCATGTGGTAGAAATTTGGTAGGTAGCAGATTTTTTTCATCTTTAATTTTTGAAAAAGTACTCTCTTGGCCTGTGTAGCTTTCATGCTCAGTAAGCATTATTATATCATAATAGCAGGAAGATTAATTTTTGTATTTGAGTTTAGATCTACTAGAAACCAAATAGGTTTTTTTTGGCCATAGTAAAATACGTATGACATAAAATTTACCATTTTAACCATTTTTAAGTGTATAATTCAGTGATGTTTAGTACATCTACAGTGTTGTACAACCATTTCCACTGTTTCCAAAACATTTTCATCATCCAAACCATTAAACTATACTCATTAAATAATAGCTTTTTATTCCTCCCTCTCTCCAGCTTCTAGTAACCTATCTTCTTTTTGCCTCATTACCTGTTCTAAGTACTCAGATAAGTGGAATCACATTATTTGCCCTTTTGTATATGACTTATTTCATTTAGCAAAATATTTTCAAGGTTTATTCATGTTGTATTATGGATCAGAATTTCATTTTTTTATAGCTAAATAATATTCTATTGTATGTCTATACCACATTTTGTTTATCCATTCAGCTGTTGGACATTTGGATTGTTTCCACCTTTTGCCTATTGTTTTTTATTTTTATTTATTTATTTATTTTTTAACGTTTATTTTTGAGACAGAGACAGAGCATGAACGGGGGAGGGGCAGAGAGAGAGGGAGACACAGAACCGGAAGCAGGCTCCAGACTCTGAGCCATCAGCCCAGAGCCCGACGTGGGGCTCGAACTCATGGTCCGTGAGATCGTGACCTGAACTGAAGTCGGACGCTTAACCGACTGAGCCACCCAGGCGCCCCCCTTTTGCCTATTGTGAATAATGCTGCTATGAACATTGATGTACAAAATGTGAGCCTCTGCTTTCAGTACTTTTGGTTATATTTTAGAAGTGGATTTGCTGGATCATATGGTAATTGCATGTTTAACTTTTTGAGGAACAACCACACTGTTTTCTACAGTTGGTTGCACCATTTTACATTCCTACCAGTAATGCACAAGGCTCAAATTACACCACATCTTTGCCAACACTTAGATTTTCTCTTTTTTTTTTTTTTTTCTTTTGGTAACAGCCATCCTAATGAGTATGAAGTGGTATATTATTGTGGTTTTGATTTGTATTTTCCTAATGACTGTGATGCTGAGCATCTTTTCATGTGCTTATTGGCCATTTCTCTTCTTTGGAGAAATGTCCATTCAAGTCCTTTGCCTGTCAAATAGAAGTTTTTGAATGTTGGAGAATTTTGTTGGAAGTCATCCTTAATCCTTTTCTATGAAACATTACAAAGGACTTAGTGTACCCTTTGTCTCTTAAGGTGTTTAATGTTAATGCACCTCTGCCTCCACGGAAAGAACAAGAAGTAAAAGAATCCCCTTATTCACCTGGCTACAATCAAAGTTTTACTACAGCAAGTACACAAACACCACCCCAGTGCCAACTGCCAGCTATACATGTAGAACAAACTGTCCTTTCTCAAGAGACTGGTAAGATCTTTGCATATGATATTTTGAAGACTTAGATGACAGCTAGTAGAATGGAAAGTAATTCAGTAGTGATACTTTAAGGGTTCTTTGACTAGTAAGCATTATTTCTTCGCATGTTCAAGTGTTGAGAAACACTTAAATGCCTTTCTTCTATTAAGTTCGCCTATTAATTTTAACTTTTGTAGAGGTAGAACCTAGATGGTTGATTAAACCTTGAAGTAGGTTCATATTTTTAAATCTGATTGCTTTGATTACCATGGACAGTAATAGGAGTAGATAGGGCGATATATATATATATATATATATATATATCGCCCTATCTACTATAGAAGTGCCCGTCTTCTACTAGAAGAGTTTTGAAATCACTCTGTTGAATCTTTTAGCACAGACAGATAGCTATCTGGCTTTTTCTCTCTTTTTCCCTCTTACAATAAAGCATTGATTAATGCAAAGATATAATTTAGTATGCTTTTCCATTGTTTGCTTAGAGATGAAAAACTGTTTTGCTCTTTTATGCTATCCAAATACATGAAAGAATAGGCAACTTTGTAGTTATTTCCTAATTTGATAAACACCTGTAGATTTTTAGTGTTGGTGTTTCAGATCCCCATTGAGTTTTCTAAAACTTAAGCCTGAGTAAATGGGTTGAACATTAGAGGTATTTGGTTACTCACAAGAGATACTAAATGTAAATCCTTGGACCTAGCCACCAATGACCTCATTCTGTTCTCACTTGTACTGAGTGAAAACATAGTGTAGATGATTTACATAAGGGATATTTGTCCTGTGCCTTCTTAGGTATAGTATTAATTAAAATTCATTGTCTTTTACTCCTTGATCTGGGGTGTTTAGCCTTTTTTCCTTTAATTGTGGCCAAATACACATAACATAAAATTTACCATTTTAACCATTTTTAAGTGTATGGCCAGATGGTTGTGTAGCCATCACCACCATTCATCTCTAAGGACTTTTTCATCTTTCCCAAATGAACTCTGTACCCATTTAACACTAACTCTCCATTCCCCCTCTTCCTACTGCCCCCTGGCAACTACCATTCTACTCTATGAATTTGACTACTCTAGGTACTTACCTAGAGTAAGTGGAAACAGACAGTATTTATCCTTTTGTGACTGGCCTCTTTCGTTCAGCATAATGTCTTCAAGATTTCATCCATGTTGTAGCATGTGTCAGAATTTCTTACCTTTTTAAGGCTGAATAATATTCTATTACCTAAATATATGTATAGATACCAGGATCTCTATATATACGTACATGTATATATAGCACCTGTTTTTTTTTTTTCAAAGGGAGAAAATTATATTAAAGGTTTTGATATACAGTGACTTTTAAGTATAAAGAATATTAAATCTTTGTTACCATTTAACTCTTGGACTTAAAACTGTTTCCTTAAGCAGCAAGTTATCCTGATGGAACTATTCAAGTAAGCAATGGTAGCCTTGCCTTTTACCCAGCACAGACGAATGTATTTCCCAGACCCTCTCAACCATTTGTCAATAGCCGGGGATCTGTTAGAGGATGTACTCGTGGTGGGAGATTACTAACCAATTCGTATCGGTCCCCTGGTGGTTATAAAGGTATGCTCTGAACAAAATTTAATTATACTGAATTATTTTGTTTATATATTTACTTAACTCAAACTATTTTTACTTTACCTTGTTCCTTTTTTAGTTGCCCTCCATATTGTGGTAGAAAATTCCCTATTTCTGTAAAATATAGCTTTTCTAATATACCTGTTGCCTATATAACAGAGGAACTTTTTGTATGAAAAGCAGATTGATCCTGTGACTTGCTGCAGTGAAAGGTTGAGCATCTTTCTTTTCCGGGGATGAATTTGGGTTTTCATATTTGAATACTTACTTTTTTTTAATTGATTTGACTGCCCCAAGTCAAACTATGTCAAATAAAAATATGTCTCAAAATGTGTCATAATCAGTGCCCATTTTCTAGTTATTTTTCTATGAGAGGATACTATACATAAAAATATAAATTTTGAGACTATAATAGTGATATTTTCTTAAGTCTTAGATATGGTTCCACATGTTATTCTCTTGGTATTAGCAGAATTGCGCTAGACAGGCCTTAACCATGCACCTTTTTGAACCCCATCTGCATTGCAGCAGTAGTAAATCTCTGCCCTTGGCTTATTTGAAGTTAGCGGTATTTTATAAATACGTGTTTTCCTGTGGAAGCAATATTAGTAGAGTTTGCTTAAAGAAGGCATAAATCTAATGATGGTATTATAGGATCAGTTTAACTTTTAAAGTGGTATAGAATTAGACTATTTAAAAGTTTAGTATAATTTTGCCCATAATTTTATTTAAGTTGTTTGTTTATTAGGTTTTGATACTTATAGAGGACCACCTTCAATTACCAATGGAAATTATAGCCAGCTACAGTTCCAAGCTAGAGAGTATCCTGGAACACCTTATTCCCAAAGGGTAAGAATAGTTGTCATAGTTGAATAATATAGTACAGTTGTTGATGTTAAGCTGTGATTAAACTATAGCCAAGTCACAGTGTATTTGGTATAAGGCACTCTTTGTTTTTTTTAAATTTTTGAAATGTTTATTTTTGAGAGAGAGTTAGACAGAATGTGAGCAGGGGAGGGGCAGAGACAGAATCCAAAGCAGGCTTCAGGCTCTTAGCTGTCAGCACAGAGTCTGACACGGGGCTTCAACCCACAAACCATGAGATCATGACCTGAGCTGGAGTCCAACACTTAACTGACTGAGCCACCCAGACACTCCAAGGCACTCTTTGTTTTAGAACTACTTGTCAGTACTGTGGAGAGTTGAGTTGGAAGCTTTTCAAGTAACCCACAGAAGATAAATGACAATTGTCTGTTACACAGAACTTAGAAGGTCTTAAGAACTTTATTTATCATGTTGTTTGCATTAACTCATTCACTCCTCTACCTTTTGAGAGAAACTGGGGTTCAGAAACAAATTACTTATCTGAGGTCACTCAGCAAATGAATGGTAGAATTAACATGAGACTGCATGTTTCCTAACTCCAGACCCTATGAGCTTAACTTTATTATTTTCTTTTCCTTTTTTTTTTTTTTGAAGGGGAGAGAGAGAATCTCACACAGTCCCCATGCTCCATGTGGAGCCCGACATGGGGCTTGATCCCACGATTCTGGGATCATGACCTGAACTGAAATCAAGATTTGGGTGCTTAGCCGACTGAGCCACCTAGGCGCCCCAACTTCATTATGTTGCTTTCAGTTTAACTTTTCTAGGTACCTGGTGTAGCAAAAGTATTTTTCAAAAATTTATTTTTTTGTTTATTTTTATTTGAATAGCTCAGATTTTCTTTACTACATATGATAAAAGACTGGTAAGAGGTTAGACATTCTACTTTAACAAACCGTGGGACCTCTTTGTCATTGATCATCTATGGATATGACTGAATACGTCAGAATTTTCAGTTTTGAAGTTTTACAAGTTTTTAAGTATGTGGTTTCCCACTGAGTTCTGTTGTGATATAAAGTACCTGTTTTTGAGGAGCTTACAGTTAGTTAAATGAGGTAAGGTAGATGTCTATACAGAGACAGTATTGAAAAGGGGGTTAAGAACACACCTCGAAGAACACACCAAATCACTTAAATGACTTGGGTTTGATTCCTGATTTCATCACTTCCTTTGTTGTGTGACCTTGGGTATGTTTGAGTAAACTTTCTGATCTGTGGTTCCTCATCTGTTGGATGAAGACTCATCTTACTCTGAAGTGTTGTGAGGATTACTTTCTGAGATATCCTGAGGATTAAGTGAATTAACATACATGAAGGCTTAGCACGATAATGTCAGACAGTAATGAACAGCTCCTTTAAAAAAAAAAAAATTTTGGGGCGCCTGGGTGGCGCAGTCGGTTAAGCGTCCGACTTCAGCCAGGTCACGATCTCGCGGTCCGTGAGTTCGAGCCCCGCGTCAGGCTCTGGGCCGATGGCTCGGAGCCTGGAGCCTGTTTCCGATTCTGTGTCTCCCTCTCTCTCTGCCCCTCCCCCGTTCATGCTCTGTCTCTCTCTGTCCCAAAAATAAAAAAAAAAAAAAAAAAAAAAAAAAAAATTTTTTTAAAATATTTTATTTATTTTTTGAGTGTAAGGAGGGAGAGGCAAAGAGAGAGACAGGATCTGAAGCAGGCTCTGCACTGACAGGCTGACAGTAGCCAGTCTGCTGTGGGGCTTGAACTCCGGAATCGTGAGATCATAACGTGAACTGAAGTTGGACGCTCAACTGACTGAGCCACCCAGGTGTCTGTAATGGAGCTGTTCTTAACACCAATATTCTGGAATTTTTTGTGCTGCTTTAAATGTCTTGCTGGGGTGCCTGGCTGGCTCAGTCAGTATAGCATGTGACTTTTGATCCTCAGGGTCATGAGGTCAAGCCCCACATTAGGCATAGAGGTTACATTAAAAAAAAAAAAAAAAAAAAAGTAAATTTCTTGCTGAGAAAACATGAGATAGTTGTTGTATTGGGAAAAGGATTAGGAGTTTGGGGTAGGAGACTTAATTATTGTGTGCCTTCTTGTCCTGTTTAAATTTTTTATTGCATGTGTTTATTTTTATTGTATGTGCTAATTTAATGCCACTGATCATTCTTTTCATGCGTTGTCTGGAGGCTGACTTTCAACATACCTGGGAGTCTGTTTGAAATGTTGCCCTTTTTTTCTTGAGGATATTAAATTATGTTTTCAGGCAATAGTACATTCATATGGTATAATTCTTACCAACCTCTCTGTCAAAACAAAATCCTGACGTAGTTCATAATTGTCTTCACAGTTTGATCTATAAATAGAGCAAGATTGAAATAGTCTGTGTTCTTGCCTTATTATTTCCCTTTATCTTGTGATAAGGGATAGAGGACCAGGCCATATTTCTGAATTTTCCTCATTACCTCACATTGTATCTTTTACATAGTGTTTCCTGGATGCCTTCTTGTTTTTGCAATTATTAGCATACCTAGTTGGTCAGGTTAATTCACAGATGAAGCAAGTATTGCTATTGTTGCCCTTTTTGCCTTTCTTGGTGTTTGGAAACATCTGAGCCTCTGTGGCTGCTGGGGAAGGGTAGAGAAAAGGCTAAGAGGACTTTAATCTTACAAATTTACCAGCCAATAACACTGGGAAAGGACTATCATCTTGCATTTTTGGTGCCAAGGTTAAATATTACGCGTTCATTTCAGGATAATTTCCAGCAGTGTTACAAGCGAGGAGGGACATCTGGTGGTCCTCGGACAAATTCCAGAGGTAAGGATGATTAACTGGGTTACACAGAACATACCTCTAGATCTTTCTTTGTCTTCTGTGAAGTTCTCCCCAGAGTACATTGTTTTCACCATTTAGCTTTTAAAGTTTTCATTTTGCATAAATGTAGTACTGAAGACCTGAGGGAAATACTAGACTAACTGGAATGGCTGTGGAAACCAGTTGTCCATTTAAATTAAAAGTGTATGTGTGTGCTTTTTCAGTTTGATTGACGCCACAGCATAATTCAGCCTTTGATATGTATTCATCTTGCATACTTCAAATAGTTTCATGTGATGATTCAGGATGATGTTTCTTGTAATAATGGGCATTTCTAGATACTCTAGTGTCACTACATTGAAAGATAGGAAAAAACAGCAATTAAGACACCATGACTTGAAATTTCAGAAGATATTATAATACTTTTTAAAATGTGAAGGTTTAATAGGACCTTTAGTAGAAAAGATTCAGTGTAACTGAGAAAATCAAGAATTACTGAAGATTAACTAACTTTATCACAGAAAAACAATCTTTTCCTTTTAAGAAAGCAATCAGTATTCACACTGCCTTGGCCTTCTATCTGAGCTATGTTTTTGTGTAGTACTTAAAACATTAAGATTTCATGATATCACATTAACTTGGAAATGAAGAACAGGCATTCATCATGGGACTTAGTATCATAACAGAGTATCTTTGAGTGGCGAGTAGTTCTAAAAGTTGGTTCTTTTATGTAATCTCAGTTTTCTTGAGTCCTTGTACATTAGATAGTTTGAGTAGATTTATCACTGAGGAATGAAGAACTGAGTGAGAATTACAGAAGAAAGATAAAAGAAGTAAAAAGAGTGTTCAAACCTGGGTTTCAGACTTTGCTAACCTTTAGTAACTTAGCATTTCCTGGAGGCTTATTTTCTTAAAAAAAAAAAAATCTTAAAAAAACAATGAGGCCCACCAGACAAGATCATCTAGGTCCTTTTTGGCTTAATAGTAATATGAAAGCCTATTGCTAGAAAACTTTAGAAAAGTATACTGTAGCTATACTTCGTTGTTTTTGTTTTAGAATTTACTATAAAATGTATTTTTATCTGTATTTCAGTAGCCGACTAATGTTAAATATTGTGTTCAAAGCTAACTGCTTCATTATGAGAAACTCACTGTTGCTAATAAAACAGCAGGGTGGAGTGATTCTTCTCAGGTGAGCAGCCCAGAAAGAGACAACGAAACGTTTAACAGTGGTGACTCTGGACAAGGAGACTCCCGTAGCATGACCCCTGTGGATGTGCCCGTGACAAATCCAGCAGCCACCATACTGCCAGTACACGTCTATCCCCTGCCTCAGCAGATGCGCGTTGCCTTCTCAGCAGCCAGAACCTCTAATCTCGCCCCTGGAACTTTAGACCAACCTATCGTGTTTGATCTTCTTCTAAACAACTTGGGAGAAACTTTTGATCTTCAGCTTGGTAGATTTAATTGCCCGGTGAATGGCACTTATGTTTTCATTTTTCACATGCTAAAGCTGGCAGTGAATGTGCCACTATATGTCAACCTCATGAAGAATGAAGAGGTCTTGGTATCTGCCTATGCCAATGATGGTGCTCCAGACCATGAAACTGCTAGCAATCATGCAATTCTTCAGCTCTTCCAGGGAGACCAGATATGGTTACGTTTGCACAGGGGAGCAATTTATGGAAGTAGTTGGAAATATTCTACATTTTCAGGCTATCTTCTTTATCAAGATTGAAAGTCAGTACAGAATTGACAGTAAAAGAATGGTGTTCTAATTAGTAGGGTTAAAGGAGAAGTAGTCTTTGCCCTTGTGACTGGTTTAGGAAAATGTTTTCTTTCCTAGAGGAAGGTGGAGGTCCTTACTTTTTTTGTTTTCCTCCCCAAGGTGAAAAATTTCAAGCTGAATGACAATTAGCACTAATCTGGCACTTTATAAATTGTGATGTAGCCTCGCTAGTCAAGCTGTGAATGTATATTGTTTGCACTTAATCCTTAACTGTATTAACGTTCAGCTTACTAAACTGACTGCCTCAAGTTCAGGCAAGTTATAATGCCTTGTTGTGCCTCAATAAAAAAGTTACATGCACCTTCAGTGTTCTTATTTGATTAAACATTTAGTTAAGGGGTAAAGTATTGAATTTTTTGCTATGCATCACTGATAACTTTTGGATGGGTGTTAATTCATGGTTCATACTATTATTTTAAAGTAAGACTATATATAATAGCTCTTTTTAGAGTTTTCCCTCATGTTATACCTGTCATTCATCAGAAGATATCATCTGTTTTCCTTTGGCTAAATAACATTTCTTTTTGAAGCTATTTTGCATTAGGACATGCTATTATCTGTTAGCTATTTTTAAGTACCTACTACTTGTATAATAACACAGGAAACAATAGTAGATAGGTACAGAGCTAACACTACTGGTCTGACATCAGTGAAGCTTATACCTTCTAGTGGATTCTCAATTTGAGTAGGTAGAATGTTTAAAAGATTTCTGGTCAGGCAGTGCTGTGTTTGAGTCCTGATTTTGCCACTTAGTTACTGATCTTGGGCAAGTTATTTTACCTCTAAGATCCCCCCTACCTTCTCTCTCTCTCTCTCTCTCTCTCTCTTTAATAGACCATTTCCATGACCTCCTAGGGCAAATGTGAAGTTCAACTAAGAATATCTAAAAGACTTAACACAGTGCCTGGCACGTAAGCATTTAATAAATGTTAGGTGCTATGATTTTTTTTTTCATTTCACATACTTACAGAATTGTGTGTGTGTGTGTGATGTAGTATTAGTATAGCAGGCATTGACAGAGTTTAGTAACCATTTTAGGCATATATTCTCACACTTCACAATTTTTTTTTTCTAAATTTTTTTTTTTTAACGTTTATTTATTTTTGAGACAGAGAGAGACAGAGCATGAATGGGGGAGGGTCAGAGAGAGAGGGAGACACAGAATCTGAAACAGCCTCCAGACTCTGAGCTGTCAGCACAGAGCCCGACGCGGGGCTCGAACTCACGGACCGCGAGATCATGACCTGAGCCGAAGTCAGCCGCTTAACCGACTGAGCCACCCAGGCGCCCCTCACACTTCACAATTTAAGCTTATTTTAATGTTTCTCATGGATAAGAGCTTAATAATTTTATTAATTAAAGCATAGTGTTTTTTAAATTTTTTTTTTTTTTTACATTTATTCATTTTTGAGAGACAGAGATAGCACAAGCGGGGGAGGGGCAGACAGAGGGAGACACAGAATCCCAAGCAGGCTCCAGGCTCTGAGCTGTCAGCACAGAGCCCGATGTGGGGCTCAAACTAACGGACCACAAGATCATGACCTGAGCTGAAGTCGGCCACTTAACCGACTGAGCCACCCAGGCGCCCCTCTTATAGTCAATATATTTTATTTATTTGAGAGAGGGAGACAGTGTGAGTAAGGAAGGAGCAGAGAGAGAGGGAGAGAGAGAATCCCACCTAGGCTCCACACTATCAGTGTGGGGCTCGAAATCATGAACCGTGAGATCATGACCTAAGCTGAAATCAAGAGTCAGACACTTAACTGACTGAGCCACCTAGGGGCCCCTGTAATCAATATTTTTTATCTGGGCGTGGGTTCATCAATTAAACCCTTAGGCCACTTTTAACTCTCCATGTTAGTATAATGTTCTCAAGATGGAGGATGTAATGTCATTAACTATTTAACAGATTTTTTAAACTCATGGTAGGTATTTTGTGGGTTAGGGATGTTAGTATTCCAGTTAAATAAATTAGTTAGTGGCTCTTATATACAGAATACAAAGCAAGAAATATATGGAAAAACAAATATTATTAAATGACTAAGGGGAAAACGATGTGTTTTGTTTTTGGTTTTTTTGGAAAACTTGATGTTTAAGAAGAGTTATGGATCAAGTTCGACAGGCCTTTCTCAGCTTTTTTTAGCCATTTTGTTTTCTACCACATTAGGATCTTAAGCCTAGTCTTTTCTCCTGCACACAATCAGGACCATTTTTGTTAATTTATTTAAAATATTGTGAGTAACTCCTTTTTTTATATTTTTTAAAGTATCTGACAAAGAGATTCATTAGGGTATCCCCTTATGATGATAGTCATGTTTTAGAGAGTATTCTAAATGGAATACTATTTTCCCCAAGTGTAAAGACAATGGATTAGAAATGGACAATTCTTAGACTTCTGAGAATGAATGGAAAAGACCTTTCATTCTGAAATAATATAACTTTCGGAAGATACCGTTCTTCTGGAAGGTTTTAGTAAAAGTCCAGATATCTTTATAGAAAGATATGTAAAGCCTATTTGTGGACCTCATGTAAAGAACTTATATTTTACTGGGAAACTCTTGTAGATACAACTGAAGAGGAAAAGCATTCCATATAGTTACCATGTAGTCCCTGAATATATATAGATTTTTAGCTCTCTTACTGTGGGAGAGAAAAAGTTTTTTGTCTTTGTTTTTTTTAAAATTTAATGTTTATTTATTGAGAGAGAGAGAGACACAAAATCCAAAGCAGGTTCCAGGCTCTGAGCTGTCAGCACAGAGCCCAACGCAGGGCTCGAACTCACAAACTGAGATCATGACCTGAGCCAGTCAGACACCCAACTGACTGAGCCACCCAGGGACTTTGAGAAAGTTTTTCTATGTACTGAATTCTCCCTGGAGTTTTTTTCTTTGACTTTAAATTTTTTAGTCTTTTGTGAATGAACTGTCCCCCAAGAATTGTGAGCTACTGTTATCTTCTCTATAATGGTTTAATGAATAAGTTCAGGTATTTAAAGCAGGAAATGTTTTTTTGGCAGATTTGCATATTCGCTTCCTGTACCAATTATTTGTCAACCACCTGATTGTTTTAACTTTCTCAACTCCATAATCGCTATATTTTTACACTGCTTTGATATCACATACTGTGTTTTTATACTTTAATGTTTCCTGATTGCAAATTTTAATTCCTTAGCTCTAATGGCTAGTGTTCTATGCGATTCTCGTGATAGGAAGAATCACAATGAAGAAGAATGATAGTTTATGTATTTTATGAAGTGAAATAATTGTTGGCATATAGACATCAAAGTTTTTCCATAGGATTTCCACTCTGCTTCCCTGCCATACACTTCATTTTGATGAAAACCTTAGATTTGTCTCCCTAGGTCCTCTACTTGATAATTTATCTCAGGGTTATTCTTAATCACCACTTTAATGATTAGCCAATAGCTTTGTCCCCATTTTTCAGCTTTTGCACAACTGTTGACAACTGATAGGTATATCACAGTTGTGATCAGTGCAAGATGCTGAATGTCAGATTATAAACTGTTAACCCATTATCGATACCAGGAGGCCTTAGGCTCACTAATTCTAGATTTTCCAAACATTATTTCTTTATTCATTTTATTTCAGTGGCTTCTTTTTTTGAAATAAATGATTAATCTTTCAAGTATGTGGGTTATGTAATTTGTACCTGGCTCTGGGGCTACAAAGATGAAAGACATTCTGATGTTCAGACACATCAGGTATTTCAATTTCATCCATTTCATTTGCTGAGAGCAAATCACTCTTTTGCATGATGCCGTGCTCATCACAAGTGTAGCTGCCATCTGCCACCATACGATGTTGTGAAAATACCATTGACTATTCCCTATGCTGTGCCTTTCATCTCATGACTCACTTATTTTGTAACTGGAAGCCGGTATCTCCCACTCTCTTTCGCTCATTTCTTTGATCCTCCCACTCCCTCCCCTCAGGCAACCACCAGTTCTCTGTATTTATGGGTCTGTTTCTGTTTTCATTTTGTTTTTTAGATTCCACATATAATTGCAATCATATGGTATTTGTCTTTCTCTGACTTATGCCACTTAGCATAGTGCCTTCTAGGTTCATCCATGTTGTTGCAAATGTCAAGATTTCATCCTTTTTATGGCTGAGTAATATTCCATGGTATATATACACATCACTTATATGTCTATTACTGTATCAGTGGGTACTTAGATTGCTTCTGCATCTTGGCTATTATAAATATTGTCAAAGGAGAATCTCGAATTATTTCTTTGATTCTGTTACCCTTTTTTTTTTTTTTTCCCCCTGTTTTACATCTGGAACTCTTACTATAGAAGCTAGACCTCCTTGGGGCACCTGGGTGGCTCAGTTGAGTGTCTGACTTCAGCTCAGATCATGATCTCGTGGTCTGTGAGTTCGAGCCACGCGTCGGGCTCTGTGCTGACAGCTCAGAACCTGGAGCTTGCTTTGGATTCTGTGTCTCCCTCTCTCTCTGCCCCTCCCCCGCTCATGCTCGCTCTCTCTCTCTCTCTCTCTCTCTCTCTGTCAAAAATACATAAACATTAGGGGCGCCTGGGTGGCGCAGTCGGTTAAGCGTCCGACTTCAGCCAGGTCACGATCTCGCGGTCCGTGAGTTCGAGCCCCGCGTCAGGCTCTGGGCTGATGGCTCGGAGCCTGGAGCCTGTTTCCGATTCTGTGTCTCCCTCTCTCTCTGCCCCTCCCCCGTTCATGCTATGTCTCTCTCTGTCCCAAAAATAAATAAATAAACATTAAAAAAAATTAAAAAAAAAATACATAAACATTAAAAAAAAAAAGCTAGACCTCCTTGGACCAGTTATTTAATCTTCTCATCTTTTGTCTCTCAAGTTTCACTTTCTGGGAGATTTCCTTGATTTTATCTTCCTGTCTGTTCACAGAGTTTTAAATTTCTGCTACATTTAAAATTTATAAGTACACTTCTATTACCTGGATGTTCCTTACATGTATGTATTCTGTTCTTGTTTCACGATTGCATTATTTTCTAACTCTAAGGATAAAGTTTTCTTCCCTGTGTAGTTTATTCCCTACGCTTTTTCTGTTGGTTCTAGTTTCTTATCTTTCTTATCTGTGTTCTTAACTGTGTTGTTATATTTGCTTAGAACCTTGTGATAACTGGTTGACTGTTCATATTTAAGAGTGGGGCACCAAAAATTTAATTGGAAGCTTTGAATACAGTGGTGGGACTAGTTGACTTTGGGCTTCATGGTAGTGTGATTTGGAGTGGAGGATGGAGGCACTAATGTGGGAGAATGAAGAGCTTTCTAAATGGGACACAAAACCCAGAAGCCATAAAAGATGAACAAATTTTACACATAGAATTTATTCTCCAAAACTTCTGTTTGGTGGAAATAATGTCAAAACACAAATGACCACCTGCAATCAGAGGAAATCAAGAAAAAGATGGCCCCCCAAAAAGGGCAACGTGTGGAGAGGCAGTTTGTACAAACATACACAGAAAAATAAGCATACATAAAGTTTTGAAGGGCATATTTTGGCAAGGATTTGGGGAAATGGACACTCACACTATAGATGGGAATAAAATTGGTATTTTGGGAGAGTAACTTGGCAATAGCTTTCAAGATAAGAAAGCATATACTTTTTGACCCAGAAATTCCACTGTTGGAATCTTACAGATAGTTTTGGAATTATGCCATGATACATGCCTATAGATATTCTGTATAGTATGAATGATTAAAGCAAAATCTGGAGAAACAACCTAGATGCCCGCCAGTAGGGAAGTTATGGAGTGCAATATTGTTCCTGTAAACATTTCCAAAAGAATGTATGTATGATTACCTGGATCAGTTTTTCTGGTAGTATGTACAAGAAATTTAATAATGTTGCCTCTAAGGAAAGGGGGTTGTAAGAGGGAAGAAGACTTTTACTTTTCATTCTGAACCTTGCTGTAGAGTTTGAAATGTACATATCACTTGTTAAAATTTTTTTTTAAAGTTTGAGAGAGTGTGAGTGGGAGAGGGGCAGAGAGAGACTAAGAAAGAGAATCCCAAGCAGGCTCCGCACTCTTAGCATGCAGAACCTGAAGTGGGGACTTGAACCCATGAGCCATGAAGTCATGACCTGAGCAGAAATTAAGAGTTGGATGCTTAACCAACTGAGCCACCCAGAAGCCCCTGTTAAAAAGTGGTAGGTTTCATGGTTCTTATACCACCTTGTCTTGGATAGAAGTTGAGGGTTTGTTTTTATATCATTAAGCCCGGGGCAGTACATGGAAGAGTTTTACTGTAAAAACCTAACTACCTTCACTTTGCACTAATATTTGCATTTACCTCATGTATGATATTATTGGATCCTCACAGTGGCCCTGGTGAGGTAGATACTGCTTTGGGATAAGAAGATTGAGTCTTTTGGAGATTGACTTTCTAAGGCCACTAGCAGAAGTGCTGGGGCCAGACTTGACTCTCTCAAGTCCAAATCCAGCCTAGCATTTTCTTTTTTCTTTTTTCAAAATGTTTATTTATTTTTGACTGAGAGAGAGAGAGAGAGAGAGAGAGAGAGAGAGAGAGAGAGAGGCGCAGGCAGAGTGCAAGCGGAAGAGGGGCAGAGAGAGAGGGAGACATAGAATCCAAAGCAGGCTCCAGGCTCTGAGCTGTCAGCACAGAGCCTGACGCGGGCCTCGAACTCACAGACTATGAGATCATGACCTGACCTGAAGTTGGACACCTAGCTGGCTGAGCTACCCAGGCGCCCCAGCCTAGAATTTCTACAGTATTTTTTCCTCGTCTTCAGTTCTCAGGTGCTATTGCTTTTACCATATTTTACCCATCATTTTGCACTCACACGTTTTGGGTGCACTACTCAGTTTTGCTATAATTAATTAAACACTTTGTGAACCGGATAAACTGGACTCAGTTGAGACTGTCCTTAGTTGTAACTCCAGTAGGTTCTGAAGCTGAGACAGGATGACTCCTTTTCCAGTGCAAAATGTGGAAAGCCTGAGGAAATAAAGAAATGACATTTTGAGAAAAATGCCAGATTTGAAACTAAATATTTCTTCTTTAGTTCTAGTTAATACTACTATCTTTAGCCTTTATCCCTCCCCATACCACTACTGTTTCAGTCTCTTGGAGAAGGAAGTTTCTGGCTTCTTTCAGAAATTTCCTAATCCCTTATTGCTTTAGCTTATTTATCACTGATTTCTTATTTTTATTTTTAAAATTTATTTTTTATGTGTATTTATTTTGAGAGAGAAAGAGAAAGCAAGCGAGCAGGAGGAGGGGCAGAGAGAGAGAGAGAGAGAGAGAGAGAGAGAGAGAGAGAGACAATCCTAAGCAGGCTCTCTGTGCTGTCAGTGCAAAGCCTGACAATGTGGGGCTTGATCTCACAAACTGTGAGATCATGACCTGAGCCGAAATCAAGAGTCAGATGCTTAACCGACTGAGCCAGGCTCCCCTGATTTTTTATTTTTAAAACTGAGAGGTCTGTCACATTCTTTTAGAAAGGTCCATTTAGGACCTTTGGTTACATGTGACATTTTAAAGGAGACTCTCATTGACTTTTAGTACCCAAATACTAAGGGTCTTATATTTAGAAGATGTGTGTATATACTCTTGCATATATTTCAGATGCTATGATGTAGAACCATGCCATTGTAGATACTTTTGGGGTAGAGGTATTCACTTACAGATTATCATGGTTTAAAATATGTATTATTAAACTTACAGATCAGGATTTTTGTGTGTTGAGTTTTTACTCCCATTTTCTCTTTACGGTATGGACTAGATTCAAGTCTACTAACATAGACCAGCAGATGGGGAGGACAGCTGTGTGATATTCCATTTTGAGGACTAAACATATTAAATCTCAAAGGCTACAGTGGCAGTGCTTGGAGTAAAAACTACGTCCTGTAATTTGAGTTGTAATCATGCCAGTGATTCTCTATGCTGTATTTCTTGGGTAATGTCCATGTTTCTGTGCCAAGTAACCTATATAGACAGATGATTCCTAGTTCTCTAACAGCATCCCTGCATTCCTTCCTCTAATCCCTGCCATAGTTTCCTACCTCCTCACCCAGCTCTTTAGGGAGAGCTAGATGTGAATTTCCAGTTGTCACTGGAAACCTCTAGCTGTGGAACTCATAAGCGCTTCTAGTTCAACATGTTGAAAGGCAAACTGATCTTCTCTCCAAAACTTAATACTCCTGTTTTCCCTGGTTAATGACTTCCATAGGTCATCAAAGCTTGAAACTTCAGAATCACTCTTGACTTCCCATTGTTACTTTATATGTTGTGTAAGTCACAAATTCCTGTTGATTCAACCTGTGAAATGTCTCATATCTGTCTTACTTTCTTAATTTCTATTGTAGATATCCCGTTTCAGAACCCTTACCTCTCTCACATGCATTTACTTATTCGTTCAACCATTTATCGATTACTTTTTATGTACCATGCATAGTGTGAGACTAGGTCTCACTATGTCTCTTTCAACAAAGGTTGAACAAGGTCTCTCCTCTCTTTTAAATAGAATACAAAGATAGTTAATACTGAGCATGTACCATGGGCAACGTGCCTATTTCATTTAGTCTTCACAACAGCTCTTGGAAGCAGATGAGGAAACAGAGGTACAAAGAGGAAAGGCATATGCAAACCATGATGGTACAAGACAATATAGCTGGCTCAAATTCTACCATAAATAATGTGAGTGTATCAAGAAATAAAGACATCCTCTCATGTAAAGTAATAAAAAAAAAAGGGACTCATAAACAATGAGCCATATAGAATTTAAATATGAGTTATAGTTTAGGGAAAGCTATTTTAAATTTTTTTTTTTCAACGTTTTTAATTTATTTTTGGGACAGAGAGAGACATAGCATGAACGGGGGAGGGGCAGAGAGAGAGGGAGACACAGAACCGGAAACAGGCTCCAGGCTCCGAGCCATCAGCCCAGAGCCTGACGCGGGGCTCGAACTCACGGACCGCGAGATCGTGACCTGGCTGAAGTCGGACGCTTAACCGACTGCGCCACCCAGGCGCCCCAGGGAAAGCTATTTTAAAATACTTGCAAAGAAATCTGCGAGCAGGATCATAGATACTTATGTTTTTTTTTTTCCTGTTGCCTTAGACACTGCTAATTTGACAACATTGTTTTTTAGTAATTTATCTTCACTGAGTCTTTCCAATGTCTGCAGAGGTTTAATGGGAGCATCAATTCTCTTTAATTATGTATTTTGTCAAATTTTTTATTTGAGATAATTGTAGATTCTCATGCAGTTATAAGAAATAATACAGATGGATCCTGTGTACCCTTTAATTTCCTCCATGGTAACATCTTGCAAAACGATGATACAATATTACAACCAGGATATTGAGATTGGTACAGCGGAGATAAGAACATATCCATCACCAGAAGGATCCCTCATGTTGCCCTTTTATAATAATGCCCACTTCCCTTTTGTCCCCAGCCCCATTTAAGCCCTCACAACCACTGATCTGTTCTTTCTGTAATTTGTTATTTTAAGAATGTTACATTTAAAAAGTTATATAAATGGAATCAGATAGTATGTAACCTTTTGGAATTGGCTTTTTTCACTTCTCCGAAGGTCCATCCTGGTTGTTAAATGTATCATTCCTTTTTATTGCTCAGTAGTATTCCATGGTATAGGTGTGCCAGTTTGTTTGACCACTGTTTTCTGAGAGGTGGTATCCTTTTAACCCCCCACCAACAACATATGAGTGATCCAGTTTCTCTGCATCCTTGCCAGCATTTTTTTAAAGTCTTTTCTCTCTTCTTATGCTATTGAAATGACTGCATCAAGTCTCTCCCTACTCCAAACCATCTTCAGTGCTACCAGAGTTCAGTTTTAGACATGTGCCTTAAAGGATTTGGGTATATCTGGGTAGAAACATGGTAGGTATTTGCAATATCTAGTTTAAGAAAAGAGATTTTGGTTAGGAGCAGTTTTGTGGATATAAGCATATAAGTGGATGAAATGACAAAAGCAGAATAGGTTGAAGACAAAGAGGGCTGAAGACAGAGTCCTGAGAAGCACCAGTGTTTAACAGTTGGGTGATCAAGTCAGTAATCAAAACATTACAAATATATTCTTTAAGAGAAAATAAGGAAACATAAAAAAGAAGAAGAAGGGCACGTAATATAGTGCCAGATACCAAAGAAAGAGACGTTTTAGGAAAAGAACTGAAAATGTCTCTTGCATTTGGTATCTAAAGGATCAGTGTTGATTTTCGCTTGGCAGTTTCAGTGGGGGAAATGAGGTCAGAAGCCTGGGGATGGCTGATTGAAGCATGAGTGGAAAGTAAGGAAGTAGAGACAAGAAGTGAAGACCACTCTTTGGAATGAAAAGTGAAAAAGAATGAACAATAATTAGCATTACTGGAGAAAGATTGTCTTTTAACCTGGGGAAATATTTTTAGGCTGAGGTTGAATCCGTGTAGAGAAAGGGGTTGAAAATATAGGAAAAAGTTTTACAAAATTGTCAAGTGCAGGCATGTACTAATACTAAACGTTTATTTTAATGAAAAATCTATAGAAAAGAGAGAAACTTATGGAGCAAGTTCCCAGAAGAGATGGGAAAGGATTGGATTTGTATTGGAGGTAAGGATGTGAAGAGGGGTAAGCAGAGATTAATTTGTGTTTGAGTGAGTTGAGCCTCATGGCTTTGCTCATCTTTGCAGGGCTCTATGAGACAAGGTAGGGAATTTGAGAAGAGTCTCGAGGGTTGGAACAGTTGAAAGGCACTAGGTTTCCTAAGACCCTGGAGTGGTAAGGAGTTTGTATTTTATCTTGAAATTGATGGAAATCATCAAGGAAGGGACATGACAGTATTAATCTTTAAGAAATGCTCTGATGGCAGTGTGGAGAATGGATTAAAGAAGGGCAAAACTGGAAGCGGTTAGAGACATATCGCCATCCACTATGCCACTGAATTTATCAGGTCAAGTATGGCCACAGTGGGTGGAAATTGTATAACCCTTCTTGCCTTTTACTACTTTTCTGAGAAGGTAGGACATTTTTCAGAAACCCTCAGGCACATAGTTTCTCAGATCTCTTTATTTCCAATTACTTCAAATGTTTGTACATCTGTCTCTTCTATCAGATTGTAATTTCCTTCATAATAACCTGCATCTCATTCATCTTGTTGTAATGTGGCACCTAAATATCTCAGTACTCTGGTTCAGAAACATCTGTTTCACAAATGTTCAGTGAGTGAATGAATGAATGAATGAATGATGGTTTCTACAAACCAAGGGAACCCTGTCCTCGTGTGGGCTAGATGATCTTAAGGTCCCAACAAGTCTGCCCTGGCACAGGTTCAGTTGTGATGCCCAGTTTTCGTACTAAGAAAAAGTGCCATTCCATCTGTATATGCTTAATTACGAAGCAGCTGTAAAGAGACCCCGAGCCCGCTGGTTTCCTCATCTGGGAAGCGGCAGACTGTTTTCCGTAAGGCAGCATGGCGGCCGCCTGCCGGAGCCAGTAAGTGCAGTTTCCCTCCCGGAGAGAAGCCACTACTGTTTTTTCGTACAGCAGCATGGAGGCCGCCTGTGGGAGCGGCCATAGAATCACGCCCTGGGGAAGAGGCCGCCGTAAAGGAAGCGCCGCTTCCTCTTCTCTCTTCTCCCGCCTCCCACCGGCTGTCGTAAAAGGGTGAATGGAGAGCGAGTTGTGGGGGGTAGAAAGGGAGGACAGGGGGCGCGGAGTCAGAGTGGCGCAGCAAGTGGCTGCAGGTGGCGACGGTGGCGGGGGGTGGGGAGTGAGGTAGTCCAGGGGTCGCGGAGGAGGAGGCTGAGTGGGTCAAAAGAAAAACTAAAGCTGCAGTCTGGCCTACTGGTCCGGGGGCCGCGGAGCCCCCACCCGGGGAGATGGACCTCAACCGAATCATCCAGGCGCTGAAGGGCACCATCGACCCGAAGCTGCGAATTGCAGCTGAGAATGAGCTCAACCAGGTGAGGAGCGGGCCTGCGGCGCCCCCCTGGCACCCCCCGCGGTCTCGCCCGGCTTTCCCTCCTCGGCGCCCCTGATCTCCACCCCAACGGGGGCTTCGGACCCTGGCGCTGGTCTCGGCCCGGCTCGCCCCCCGCCCCGGGGTCCAGTTTAGCGGCACTCCCTGGATGTTTTCTGAACAACTCGCGCACCTGTTGGCCACCTTTGCATCTTTTCGTGTCATTTTCCTTTCACGGTGCAGTTTGTTTAGCCCGTTTGGTCCGGAGAAAGAGGCTTTGGCAAGCTTTGCTGGTGTTTGCAGGGTGTGATTTCCCTAAGTTCGCTGATTTAGGGACACGGGTGGGAAAATTCGCTCAAAATTCAAATCTGAGTTCGGCTTTACTCCAGACCAGCCCTTTTTAGGTGTTGCGGTGGGAAACCCTGCCCAGCGCCTGCTTCTGTGGGCTTGGTAGGACTGTTTTTGACACTGATTGGCAGAGTTTTGTTGGACTGCTGGGAAACGCTGCCGGGAGAGTGCTGGGGGAGTAACAGGCAATTTTCATGGTGGTACTACTTTACAAATGACACGTCGAGTAATTTGTGTTTGGAGGGATGTCTTATAAACGCTAAAATGTGTAAGACTTTCTTTTATCTTCTCTGTTCTTACTAGCCCTGATCTTGTTCCAGCATTACCACTGACATTTAGAAATTGTAATGATCCCAAAATTTACCTTATGTTTTCCCTCCTCACCTGTAAATAATGATAGACCTCTCACGAATTAAGAGTGACAGCTGGTTGATTTTGGGGGTACTCTTTAAAATGTAAAGGAATCAACATCACCTGGGAACTTGTTGGAAATGGAAGTTATGGGGCTTCACATTTAGAGAATCAGAAACTCTGGGGTGGGGCCTAATTATGTTTTAATTAGCTGGCTAGGTGATTCTGTGCTTCCTGAAGTTTGAGAGCAACTTAAGTAAAAGTTTCTGTAGGAGTTCTCTCAAGTTTTCCCTGGATGGAATTGACTTCAAAGTGCAGCTATGCGTTTTGAATCTTTGAAATCCAGTGGGAAATCTGAGTGGTGCTTGGAGTAAGTGTGAATTCAGGATTCTGAAGAGATAAAAGGGAGAGTGAAAACACTCGTTGAGTTAAACTGAAGCCTAAAAGAATGTGTTAGTACCTCAAAAAGAAAAGGACTCTTGCTCACTAGTGGAAAGTTAAAGTCAGTACCTGTCCCGGGCTTTGCAGAGTAGAGGTACTATATGTTGATTGGCCAGAAGAATAGCAATCCAGGGGTTGGTTAGAAGGAACAAAGCAAGAGCTGAACTTGCAGTCTACTAGTATGAACAGGGGAGTTGGCCTGTTTGTGACCCCCTTCTCTTCACAATGAAGCCAGATGTTATTTTGATAGTGTCAGTAGGGATCGTATCTTTGATGTCATGTTATACCTTCCTGCCTCTGTTAGCCTATCCTTGCTTTGTTTCTGATTCATCAGTATTTAAGTGCAGACTGTATAGAAGGAGAAGGTTGGTGGGAAAGCTTGCAGAACTAGGAGAGACACTTGGGGCCCAGTTCTGCATTTTTCTTCATGGTATTTCAATCCAAAACCATTTTGCCCTGACTCTGCCCTGCCCCATATCCACCCATTTCATCACAGACCATAATTTCCTCTGCAACTTCTAAAAGTAGCTTATTGCTGTGCCACTCGCTTAGTATTTATATTTTGTGTAATGCTTTGGATTGTAATATGCTCTGAGTTGTGTTTTGTTTTGAATTGTCTGTAAGTAGAAGACAAGTATAATGTTGCATAACCTTATAGTAAAATATGGTTATAATGTTGGGTTTTGTATGCTTATTCTTTATCGCCACTGTAACATCTTGCTTTGTTGGATAAATGGGTGGGTCATCTACCATAAGTGATTAGGGTCCAGTTCATTTATTTTAGTCTAGGTCCCCCCCTCAGCAAATAGGCTGAGGAAATGGGAGCAGTGTATTGATGATTTGTCAATTGTTAGGTAGAAGAGTAGGCAGTTTCAAAACAACAGCCTGTGTTCTGAAGGGTAAATTCTTGTTTGAAGCTATATTTTTCTGTAGCCAACATATATCTGTTACCAGTGACTGGTTTCTTGATTGCCGTGTATGATGTTGTATATATGGGAAAACGCATTTTCATTTTCTCTCATGATATTAAGAATGCATCCTGAATATATTCCTCCTTGTCTCTAGACCCAGAAGTCCCTTTAGCAGCAGCAAAGGAAAGTAGAAATGGGTGGATATCTTGCTCCAATAACTCATATAGAAAGGTATCTTTTTCTAAAAAAGCATTCTCCACATGGCCTTAATAGGGAAATAAAGATAATTACTTTCATTGCCAAGCTTTGGAATCCCCGCTTTTCCGTGCATCTATCTATATCATTTCTGTTGCCCTTTAAGAGAGATTGCTTATATGAATAACATATTTATTGAGTTATAATGCAGGCACTAATACAAGGCTCTGCTTTCACGGAGCTTGCATTCTAGTGGGGTTTACAGACAAGTAAATAATATAATTTCAGGTCATTAGTGCTATAGATAATAAAGTCCTGGAGAGACAGTGTTGGGGTGTACAAATAGGGTGGTCATTCTCCTGAGTAGAGACCTAGATGTTGTGAAGGAGTGAAGCAACTGAAGGACTGGGAAGGCAACAGAGGGAAGAGCAAGTCCAGTAAAGGACTTCAACTTGGATGTTGGAGGACTAGAAAAGTTAATGTAGTGGGAACAGTGAGGCAGAGAATGGGAAACATCAGATCGTTGCTTTAAATGAGTTCTCATCAGATGCAGAATTTAGGTAAGTAAGCAAACTCTTATTTATTTATTTATCTATCTATTTATATATCTATTTATTTAATTATTTAAATGCTTATTTATTTTTGAGAGAGAGAGAGAGAGCATGGAACAGGGGAGGGGCGTGGGTGGGAGGGAGATAGAGGACCTGAAGCAGGCTCTGTGCTGACAGCAGAGCCGGATGCAGGGCTTGAACTCATGAACCATGAGATCATGACCTGACCTGAGATCAGGCTTAACTGACTGCACTACCCAGGTGCCCCAGTAAGCAAACTTTTGTTTTCAGAAAGCTTCACAGATACAAAGTAAATATCAAGAATTTTTTTTTTTTTCTTAGAAACTCGAAGCCCAAGGTGGAAAAAGAAATGGGAGAAATATTTGTGAGGAAAGTAGTATGAGACTCTATCTGAATTTACCCTTGAATGTTTTAGCTGGCCAGATTAACATAGGCTGAATCAGGGCTGAAAGGAGAAGAGAAAAAGTTGTACAAGTTCATTGAAATGGCAAGCATTTGCAAAAAGAGGAGTTCCAAAATGTGTATAAAGGCAATAGTGTTGAAATAAAAGCAATCTCCACAATAAGTCTTCTTAAATAGATACCATTAATCAAGTGTAAAGATTTTGTACTTTGTATATTAAGTATCTAACTGTATGGATTAGAACTATAGATGTTTGTTTTTTTGTTTTCTTTTTATTCATTTTGAGAGCGAGAGAGACAGAGAGATGAGCGTACAAGTAGGGTAGGGGCAGAGAGAGAGGGTGAGAGAGAGAATCTCAAGCAGGCGCCACGTTGTCTGTGCAGAGCCCAGTGTGGAGCTCGCTCTCTTGAACTGTGAGATCATGACCTGAGCTGAAATTAAGACTTGGCCACTTACACAACCAAGCCGCCCAGGCATGTAAAACTGTAGAGTTGGTTTTTTTTTTTTTTTTTTTTTAATTTTTTATGTTTATTTTTGAAAGAGAGAGACAGAGTGTGAGTGGGGGAGGGGTAGAGAGAGAGGGAGACACAGAATCTGGAACAGGCTCTAGGCTGAGCTGTTAGCAACAGAGCATGATGCCAGGCTCAAACCCACAAACCGTGAGATCATGACCTGAGCTGAAGTCAGACACTTAACCGACTGAGCCACCCAGGTGTCCCAAATAGAGTTTTAATCTTGATTCACTAAAGGATCTTTCATTATCATAAACATGAGTTGTTTAATAAGAATGTAAACATAGGTTAGATTGGGTTAAATCTGTATTAATTTTGACTCCTGTAAACTGCTGTTAAAAGAAATCTGTTTTCTTAAAAACTACTTTAAAATGGTGGTTTCAATGGTAAATGAAAGAGAATTTACTTTATATACAACAGATTGAAGATTCTGAGATTTATACAGGATAAAAAGGAGAACAATTATAAGATAATTCAAAATTTTATAGAAAGATTTGGAAAGTATAATGTTCTTGGATGGAAAGGATTGATATTTTAAAGATGCGGGTTTTCTCCAGAGTTTTTAGTCAAATGCTTATCTTAATAAATGCTATTATGAATAAATGAATAAGAAAGGTGATAAATTAATAAGTTGAGTGGCATACATAAACCTAACGGTATATTGAAAGGGCTGCCACCATAGATCCAGGCTCCTGGGAGAAGGTAAACTGAACAGATTCTCTGCATCATTGTCAGCTTTAGCCTCACTGAGAATTTGAGTCCTTTCTGGGAATGTCTGTGGGCAAGGCCAATTGTAAGCTCTGGGAATGTGGCACGGTGGTAACATGGTCCAGGTAGTAGACATCTGGAGGGAATATGGTCAGAAGGAATGGGCTGCTCTGTGCTTTTTAACTTTTTTTTTTTTAATTTTTTTTAATGTTTATTTATTTTTGAGGGAGAGAGCAAGCAGGGGAGGGGCAGGGAGGGAGGGAGACACAGGATCCAAAGCAGGCTCCAGGCTCTGAGCTGTCAGCACAGAGCCCTATGTGGGGCTCACATTCATGAACTGTGAGATCATGACCTGAGATGAAGTTGGACGCTTAAACAACTAAGCTACCCAGGTGCCCCTGTATTTTTTAACTTCTAAAGTCACCATGGCCAAACTCAGGAGTAGTTCAAAGTAGAACATGTGTGTGGGAAGTGACCTAGGCAGCAGGCATTCAGTATAGGCTCACTTGGGCGTCAAGTCTATTTTATTTTTTTTATTAAAAAACTTTTTTTTAATGTTTGTTTTTTTTTTTTTTTTTTCTTTTTTTTTTTTTTTTTTTTTTTTTTTTTTTTAATTTTTTTTATTTTTGGGACAGAGAGAGACAGAGCATGAACGGGGGAGGGGCAGAGAGAGAGGGAGACACAGAATCGGAAACAGGCTCCAGGCTCCGAGCCATCAGCCCAGAGCCTGACGTGGGGCTCGAACTCATGGACCGCGAGATCGTGACCTGGCTGAAGTCGGACGCTTAACCGACTGCGCCACCCAGGCGCCCCTTTAATGTTTGTTTTTGAGAGAGACAGAGTGTTAGCAGGAGAGGGGCAGAGAGAGAGAGAGAGAGAGAGACACACACACACACACACACACAGAATCCAAGCAGGCTCCTGTGCTGTGCTGACAGCTCAGAGCCTGATGTGGAACTTGAACTCATGAACCATGAGATCATGACCTGAGCCCAAGTCAGATGCTTAACCAGTTGAGTCACCCAGGTGCCCCTGGGTGTCAAGTTTAAAAGATGCTCCACCAGCAGAGGGCAGATGGTGATGACACCTCTCAACACTGTCTTGTGAGGCACATTGTTCCAATCTGGACTGGTTACTCTCCGTAACCTCCATAATCTCTATAACCTCCTCCTCTCCATAATTAACATTATCTTGTCTGTTTTCCTGCGTTGGATCTCCTGTTTTCTGTAGCCCATGTTTTCCACGTTTCTGTTTGTCAAAAATAATACAAGCAAAATTGAAGCACAAATAAGCTGGGAAGAAACACTTGGAATGTATAGGTGCAATAAAAGGTTAAGATTTTAAATTCACAAATAGCTCTTAGGATTTTTAAAGAATAAAACAAATATTTTATTTAAAAATGGATAAAGGGAATACTGAATTTGTAGAAGAAAACAAATAGCCAACCTTTTTGTTGATAAGATTTCAACCTAGCAGAAATGATATGAGAGTAAGGTTTTAAAGTTTTGAAAGAATGATAATGCCAATCCTTGTATTGGATAGGTGGGGGTATTCTACTTTAGGGAGTGTAAATTGCTACATAGTTTCTAGAGAGCATTTTGACAATGTATGTTAAAAAAAACTGTGTAAATTGCTACATAGTTTCTAGAGAGCATTTTGACAATGTATGTTAAAAAAACTGTAAAAATGTTCTTACTCCTTTATTTATCAATTTGTTACAATTTTGATTTGAAGTATTTTGGTAATCTTAATTTTGCCTTAGAGAATTTCTCTCACTTTAAAAGTTTTCCTTTTATTTGCATAGTAATGTATTCAGTTACAGTGTTAACAGTTACTTGTTTGTATTGCCCTATTTTATAAATATTTCTTTGTAATTTCAGTCCTACAAGATTATCAATTTTGCCCCCAGTTTACTTCGGATTATAGTCTCTGACCATGTGGAATTCCCAGTACGCCAGGCAGGTGAGTAGGTTTTTTATCTTTTATAAAATTATTTATAGGTAAAAGTACAACTAGAGTTTTATTTTAATTCTAAGTATCTGTGATTTCTTTAAAAAATGGAAGTACACACAAAGCATTTTTTTTACTTAAAAAAATTTTTTTTAATTTTCTTTATTTTTGAGAGGCAGAGAGAGACAGAGTATGTGTGGGGGAGGGGCAGAGAGAGAGAGGGAGGCATAGAATCGGAAGCAAGCTCCAGGCTCTGAGCTGTCAGCACAGAGCCAGATGTGGGGCCCAAACTCACAAACCTCGAGAACATGACCTGAGCCAAAGTCTGATACTCAACCAACTGAGCCACCCAGGTGCCCCACACATAAAGCATTTCTAATGGCTTAGAAACTCACTTTCTTTTTCCCTGGAAACTTAGAGGTAGATACTGAGCTCTTACATCTCCCCTACCTCTTCCTCTTCTTTCCTTTTTACCTGTGGATTCCTTGGTAACTTTGCCATTTTTTCCCTTGGCTTTCACAATTTTAATAGGTTAATCCCCATAATTTTTTTTTTTTTTTTTTTAATTCCTGGTGGCCCACTCTTTGGTCCCACAGTTTAAGACTATGAATTTATGTATGTGGGTTTGAGCTCCATTCGTAAGTCAGATCATGGACATAATATATGCACAGATGATCCTAAACACATGTTTGGGGAGCAGGACTTTTGTTTTAAACATGAAACTTAATTTGAAGTCTCTGGGACCTTATGGTAGTTCCATGATGCTGTGTATTCCTCTTTTTGCCTTTTTAATGAGCTGGTCATTAAAGCCCAGAAAGTAAAAACTGGAGAAAGCCTTGGAGTGTCATGAGTCCTGAAAAGATAGTAATTTCAAGATAAAAGGAGTAAAATGACAAATGCTAAAAATCTGAAAAGACTTTTTTTATTATGTTATTGTTATATGCTCATTGTAAATAATTTGGGCAATACAGAAAAATACAAAGAGGAAAGTAAAAAAAATTGCCCAGTATTTTCATTGCTCAGAAATGGCCATTGTTAATATTAGGTGAACATTAATTTTTGCATATGTTCAGGTAGAAGTACAGATTAACAGTTTTATAGAGATGAGTTTATACTCCATATGCTGATGAAAGTATTTAATTTTCCTTGAACATAACAAAGAAAAAGGTAAGGAATCATTAGCTTTGGGAAAACACTTAACAGCAATATGTATTATTTCCTGTAGAGGGGAGCCTGGGTGGCTCAGTTCATTAAGTGTTTGACTTCAGCTCACGTCATAATCCGTTTGTGGGTTTGAGCCCCACATCGGGCTCTGTGCTGACAGCTCAGAGTCTGGAGCCTGCTTCAGATTCTGTGTCTCCCTCTCTCTCTGCCCCTCCCCTGCTTGTGCTCTATCTCTCTCTCTCTCAAAAAATAAATAAACATTAAAAAAAGAAAACAAAGGAAAACCTATAGAGAAACATACGCATTACAATTGTTACTTTAATAAGGTTTGTAAGACTTCTGTGTAGATTTTTTGAAACCATAACTCTCAGTTGTTTAATCTTTGTTTCATAAAATAGGGCTGTTCTGAAATAAAGTTTTGCTAAATGGAACCTATTTTAATAACCTAAATAAGTATTTATTGGGCCATTGTGAAGTTCCTGTGAAGCTTTGTAGAAATAGTATTTTTAAAGCTCTTAAAGCATTTTGTTAATTTAATATGTATTCTTTTTTTTTTTTTTTTTTTTAATTTATTTTTGGGACAGAGAGAGAGACAGAGCATGAATGGGGGAGGGGCAGAGAGAGAGGGAGACACAGAATCGCAAACAGGCTCCAGGCTCCGAGCCATCAGCCCAGAGCCTGACGCGGGGCTCGAACTCACGGACTGCGAGATCGTGACCTGGCTGAAGTCGGACGCTTAACCGACTGCGCCACCCAGGCGCCCCTTAATATGTATTCTTTACATGACATATAAACATTACAGAAACTCATTGGATTGCCCTTAATTCCACCCCCATTGATGCCTATGATCAACTAACTATTGGTTTAAAAAAAAAATTTTTTTTTTAAATGTTTATTTAGTTTTGAGAGAGACAGAGTGTGAGTAAGGGAGGGGCAGAGAGAGAGGGAGACACAGAATTGGAAGCAGGCTGCAGGCTCTGAGCTGTCAGCACAGAGCCCGACGCAGGACTGGAACCCAGGAACTGTAAGATTATGACCTGAACTGAAGTCAGATGCTTAACTGACTGAGCCACCCAGGCACCCCACTACTATAGTTAATTTAAACAATTTGATATATATATATATCATATTATATATGTATATATATTTATAATATATACATATTATATATGTATATATATGTATATATATTTATGTTTATTCATATTTGAGAGAGAGTGTGAGCGGGGGAGTACTTCAGTTTAAATCTTTTTTTTTTTTTTTAATGTTTATTTTATTTTTTGAGAGAGAGACAGACAGAACATGAGGAGAGGAGGGGCAGAGGGAGAGGGAGACACAGAATCTGAAGCAGGCTCCAGGCCCTGGGCTGACAGCAGCAAGCCCAATGCTGTGCTTGAACTCACGAACCGTGAGATCATGACCTGAGCTGAAATCAAGAGTCAGATGTTCAACTGACTGAGCCACCCAGGCTCCTCAACGTTTAGAATTTTGAATCTTCTCACCAAGTTGCTTTTGCTTACTTTTTGTACCAGTACTGCATTAAATGCTAGATTCCTCATATCCTCTATGCAACTTTGAATCTTAATAACTTAGGTAATTAAGTTTTGATATAAAATGTAAATGGCATTTGTAGGCAATTTTTCTTCATAATTTATGTAGATTTCAAATCTGTTAGTCACAGGACAGAGTTTATCTTGGTGGTTCATTTTTTAATTTATTAGGTAATTTTCTATCCTAGAGCATCCATTTTATCATAGAATCTGAAATACACAGTGTAAAATTCTACATTATAACTGTTACATTATAACTAAATTTGAATGCCACTTATAAATTTTCTATCCTATTTAATCTATGATTAAAATACAAGGATGCTCTAAGAACCTTATGGTGACACCCAGACAAGTAACTTGTTTTATCATGACATTTAAAAAAGAATGATATGATCTTTGCTTTGAAAAAAAAAATAAGCCTGCATAAAACTGTAAAAAATTTGCTAGTGTTAACTGGAAAGACATAGTTCTGCAGAATATTCAGTTCTTGATTTTTTGGTTTGTGGGCAATACTAAAATATTCTTACTACCATCAATCAAACTCATTAGTGAATGTTCCTTATATTAACTTACTGTGAAGAAATAGGAAAAAAAAATGTAACATTTTGATATTGGTAAGCAGAATAAAATAAATTTGGATGTTCTCTTGTTTCCTTTTGAGGTATTGAGAGGCATAATAGCATTATTAATATTATCATGTAATATGCAGAGAAAGGAACCCATTTTAAATTTAGTACAGTTATGATTAAGAATCTCTCAAGTGACTTTGCTTCCAGTTTTTTACTCCTTGCCTGTGAGGAGACCCTCTAATATATGTAAACTTAGGTTAAGAAATGTCTTTTCTTTAGTACATTTTGGAGTTACTGTCAGCAGAAAAGTAGTTTGGTTTTAAAATTTGTGACCCTTCATCTTGGGGTTGTGAATTCAAGCCCCATGTTTGGTGTGAAAATTAAAATAAATAGATTAATCTTTATTAATAATCTTTATTAATAAGATTAAAAATAAAATCTTAAAAAAAAAAGATAAAAAAAAAAAGTGGTAGTTGAGGAGTGGGTGTTACATTAGACCCAAAGAAGCATTGTTAGTGCCTGGTGCGGGGACTGTCATTTAAAGAATAGCATGGTTTCTGTTTTCTGTCAGTTGCTTGCTTTTTGTTCTCCTGGCTTTTTGTATGTATTTCTAAAAGATGGATAGGGAGAGGATATAAAAATTCAGCTTATAGCTAAGCAATTCACAGGTGATTCTTTAAGGTTAACCTTAATGTTCTAAAATACAGAACCTAGAAAAAACCAGGAATATGCCTCCGATCAGTCCAGAAGCATTACAAGAAACTCTTCCATTAAAATTCATGGGTCTTGTTTGTATGAAGTTCCTTGGTTCTTAGAATCTATTTGATTTTGTTTTGGATATAATTTACACACTTTATTTGATTTCCTAGCCATTAACAGATTCAACTGGGGGGGGGGGCGGCTACTAAATTACAATGAAAATAGAAAAGCTTAGAAACATCAACTCAAAAAGCACAGCATTTTGCTTCCATGAGTTCATAGTGGCATCCTTTCCCCTTTGACATTCTGGGACTGACTGACCTATGTAGTTGTTTGTGGGTCTGGGTCCAGAGCATAGGGCGTAAGTGGTGATTCATTATGCTTGAGAAGGGAACTGTGTGTATGCTTTAGAAAGTTAATTTCAAACTTAAGATGCTTGGAATGGTAAGGAGATTTTGCAGAAAAATAAAGTTTAATAATTTCTTTATGACTGGATTAAGATGATACTTGTTTTGTTTTGATTTTGTTTCTTAGGTCTGGCAGATGGTTAGATAACTTTAAATAATTAAAGGGAGGTTTTTAGGTTATTGATAGTTTGAATTATCTTTGGTACTTTTCCTTCATCATTCTTAGCAATCCATGATTATCCATAAGAGAAATTAATATTCTCTTTTTAAATTTTTTTTTTTTTTTTCAACATTTTTAATTTATTTTTGGGACAGAGAGAGACAGAGCATGAACGGGGGAGGGGCAGAGAGAGAGGGAGACACAGAATCGGAAACAGGCTCCAGGCTCCGAGCCATCGGCCCAGAGCCTGATGCGGGGCTCGAACTCACGGACCGCGAGATCGTGACCTGGCTGAAGTCGGACGCTTAACCGACTGCGCCACCCAGGCGCCCCTCTTTTTAAATTATTACATTAAGTTCAATTTTGTTTTAACTAATTGAAGATTTATGTTATGATTTTTAAAAATTTTTATTTGAGGGAGAGAGAGGGTGTGGGGAAGGGCAGAGAGAGAGAGAGAGAGAGAGAGAGAGAGAGAGAGAGAGAAGCTTAAGCAGGCTCCATGCTCAGTGTGGTGCCCTGAGAAGGGGCTCAATCACATGAGCCTGGGATCATGACCTGAGCCGAAATCGACAGTTGGACAGTCAACCCACTGAGCCACCCAGGTGCCCCAAGATTTATTTTAACATATATAAATTGGTGTGCCTTTTATGTAGGCCATCTTGTATGGAGCCCTATAATACAAATATTTTTTTGTGGTAAAATTAATAGCACTAAAGACTAAATGATAGGTTAAGTCCACTATTTTACTATGTCTGTATCTTTGCTGTCTGAAAAGTACTATTTTCAAGGCTAGTTCTGTAGAGATTAAAATTTGGTCTTGTGTATAATATAGCTGATTTTTGGGGTGCCTGGGTGGCTAAGTGTCCGACTCTTGATTTTGGCTCAGGTCATGGTCTCATGGTTCATGGGTTTGAGCCCATGTAGGGCTCTGTGCTGACAGTGCAGAGCCTGCTGGGGATTTTCTCTCTGTCTGTCTGCGTTCCTCCCCCTGCTTGCATTCTCTCTTTCTCTCTCTCAAAATAAATAAATAAATGTTTAAAAATATATAGCTGATTTTCTTTTTGCAAAGATTAGTCTAATAAAATCATTCTGAACTACTGACAGGTTGGACCATATTCTTAGATCACTTATTCAGTTTTTCACCAGCCTATAAATTTTTATGGCTAATAATATAATAAATGACTGGGATAAAAGATGGTGCTTAGTCCAGAGCTTGTGTAACCTAATTAAAAACAAGTTAAGACAAAAACTCAAGGCATACCCCCCCCCCCCACTTTCTGTCTCTCTTTCTCAAATGATTTTTGTTTTTATCCAAAAAAAAAAAAAAGGAAATCTTAAGTAGAATTGTCTTTTTCAGACCTTTGTTGAATCAAAACTAATGAAAGAAGAGCTTATAGTATGTCAAGTTCATGGCTTCATTAAATTTCAACTGTATTACAGGCAATGTAGAACATGTTGGTTTATTCTTTGTGTTATAATGCTTCTGTGAACCAATTTAGTTTTATGTTAAAACTGGGATGAAGGGAGGGTATGGTGGGGCAAAAAGGGAGAGGAGAAATTGAAGGGAAGAAAGTCACACGTCTTTGTAGTTCACATTTCTTTATTATATATTATGTATATATAAGCATATGATATTATAAGTGAGTATTTACATTCAGTATTCAGCTGGGGTAATTAGAGAGCTTCACTTTCCCTATCAAAACCCTGTTGTAGTATGTCAGCTTGTTTCTTTCAGAAGCGTTTTGCTAACTATTGAAGATGGCTGGAAAGAATAGGAACAAAATGATTAATTATGTATTTTGATAGAAATAAATAGCTGAGAAATTTCCTGAGGTTTTACAAGAATATTTGAAGGCTGATGTCCTTTTCCCTATTATTGTATTTATAAGTGGTAATTATTTTAGAAGGGTTAGACAAAAATTAGCAATATTTCAAATATGGTAGTATGTGCAGGATAGTAGCCAGTGAAAGAAAATAAACAGGAAAAGCAGTCTACATGAAGGACAGTAGAATTTCACCTGTTGTAAACTCAGCATAGGCATTATGAACTGTATGATTTTTATGATATTAAAGTACATTAAGATAGTTTCATTTAGACTACCTGGTATTTAGTCTAAGGATGCATACTTGATTCCTTGATCATTTTTCTGTCATATAAACTCGGAAGCTTGATTTAATGAAATGTTTTCTGCTTAAATTTGCTTTACGAGTTAAAGAGAAACTTACATTTCTTACACATTTTCCCTTCCCCAGTTTGCTATTTATAATTGTAAGATTTTCCATTTTTGCTGAGTATCCTGTTTAGCAGGGCTTAGCCTTGCATGCTCTGTAAAGCTGAATTAAAGCCATCTTTTCAATACTGCTACATTAGCATTGTTTTCCTCTATCTTAGCTGCCATTTACTTGAAGAACATGGTGACACAGTACTGGCCTGACCGAGAACCTCCACCAGGGGAAGCGGTATTTCCATTCAACATTCATGAAAATGATCGCCAGCAAATACGTGATAACATTGTGGAAGGAATAATTCGGTCTCCAGATTTAGTGAGGTACATTATACTATATATGATTAGTAGCAGGCACAAAATACTTGGATGGGAGAGGTTGGATTTAATCATCAGCTTCAAGTTCATATTTCTAAAGAGGTAAAGTAATGAAGGTGGGCACTCAAAAAATATTGTTTTACTTATTTGTCTTTGCATTTGTAATTATTTGCCTCAGAATATTTTGGAAAAGATTTAGTTGCCATAATTAGCCACAAAGAGTTAAGGCAAAAATCATACTTAACTAAGATTATATAAATCCTTGCTATTTAAATAATCTGTGTTCTTAGTTATGGTTTCTTTACGTTTTACTATCTGTTTCTGCCACTTCCCCCACCCTGATACAGGGAAATTGACTTCTGGGAATTTTAACCTACCACTTTTCTTTATACTTTACCTATCTTTTTACTCATTTTTTATGAACTGAGTATCTTTTCCTTTGGAGAAGACAGGATAGAGTAGGTATAAGCTAGAAGATTGGCTCTGGTTTTTATTTTTTATTGTTTTTAAATTTATTTTATTTTATTTTTAAAAAATTTTTTTTTTTTCAACGTTTTTAATTTATTTTTTGGACAGAGAGAGACAGAGCATGAACGGGGGAGGGGCAGAGAGAGAGGGAGACACAGAATCGGAAACAGGCTCCAGGCTCCGAGCCATCGGCCCAGAGCCTGACGCGGGGCTCGAACTCACGGACCGCGAGATCGTGACCTGGCTGAAGTCGGACGCTTAACCGACTGCGCCACTCAGGCGCCCCTAAATTTATTTTATTTTTAAAAAATGTTTATTTGAGAGAGAACATGAGCAGGGGTGGGGCGGGGAGAGAGGAGGAATCCCAAGCAGGCTCCATGCTGTCAGTGCAGAGCCCGACGTGGGGCTCAAACTCATGAACCATGAGATCATGACCTGAGCTGAAATCAAGAGTCAGATGCTCAACCCACTGAGCCACCCAGGAGCCCCTGGTTTTTAAAATTCAGGTTAGAGGGTCAACTGGGTAGCTTAGTGGGTTGAGCGTCCAGCTCTTGATTTCTCAGCTCAGGTCATGACCTCGCAATTTGTGGGATTGAGCTCTGCATCGGGCTCCAGGTTGATGGCATGGAGCCTGCTTGGGATTCTCTCTCTCCCTCTCTCTCTGCCCCACTGTGGTGTGTGCACTCTCTCAAAAGAATAAACAAACAAACAAACATAAAAAAAAATAAAATTCAGATTAGATGCTATAGAGCAGCACTGTCCAAGAGACCTTTTTTTTTAAAAAATTTTTTTTTTCAACGTTTTTTATTTATTTTTGGGACAGAGAGACACAGAGCATGAACGGGGGAGGGGCAGAGAGAGAGGGAGACACAGAATTGGAAACAGGCTCCAGGCTCCGAGCTGTCAGCACAGAGCCCGACGCGGGGCTCGAACTCACAGACGTGAGATCGTGACCTGGCTGAAGTCGGCCGCTTAACCGACTGCGCCACCCAGGCGCCCCCAAGAGACCTTTTTATGATGATGGAAATCTATAGCCATGGCATGACTATTGAGTACTTGAAATGTGGCTACTGTAACTGAGGAATTGAATTTTTCATCTAATTTTGGTTAAAGTGTTAACATAGAGCTAGTGGCTTCCCCTATTGCACAGCAGAGCTCTTGAGTCATAAAAATTTTGCAATTTTAAAAAAGGAAAAATAGATTTTTTTTCAATGTGAGCTTGTAATTAAGTTTCTGTTGAAAAGGGAGGAGGGAAATAGGTGAACCTGAGGTAGGGGAATGAAACTGTTTAATGTTAAGAGATGAGATATAGCTTTATCCCCGAGTGTCTCATGTACATTATGTCATAAGCAGTAGTAGGGGAAAAACGTGGGAGGAGAACAAAAGGAAGGAGAATGAACATTGAACTCTTTGTGTAGTTATTTTGTTAGTTAAGAGGAGAAAGTAGGCATATTGATTAAAGACAATCACCATTATTCTCAGTGGGGTGCCCAAACGCCAGTCTGGCAGTGGTTCCCCTATGCTACTGTCATGTGTTTGTGTCTTGTCAGATCTTTACATTTCCTCTCTGAATTGTGTGATCCTTCCACACAGTAATGTAAGAAAGGATGGCTGCTCATTGCCATTCTTAGTGTGACTGGAATAAGAAAGGGTTGATGGGGGAGGGTCACCTGAAGGTGAAATTTAGAAAAATGAAAAGTTTCAGTTTTATTGCACACAAATATGACCTATTTATTGTTTAGGAACAACTGCTGGTGGTGCAAGAGGAGACTTTTATCTTTGTTATGAGGCAGTTGCTTTATGTCCTTAAGGCTTAATTGTAATCACTTTTGAAGAACTGTTTTCAAAGTTTAAGAGTATTGCAAAGGAAATTTTTCAAGTGGATTTTGTAACATAAAGTAAAGGTATTATTTTGTGGGTTTCATTTCAGAGAATCCTAGTTATTGGCTATTCAACTGAACACACAGTTTTGTTTCCTAACCATTTGCAAATGACCACATAAAGACATATTGATTGTTTGTAGAAGAAAAATGTTTTCCTTATTTTTTTTTTCAATCTCAATACAGTAGGGATCCCATTGGAGAAATGATTACCGACTTAAACGTTATGAGGTCACATCTTTTATCACTTAACTTTGTGGTGTTATTAAAGAGAATTCTCTTGGGGCATGTGGGTGGCTCAGTGGGTTGAGCGTCCACCTTTGGCTCAGGTCATGATCTCACGGTTCGTGGGTTCAAACCCTGCGTCAAGTTCTGTGTTGACAGCTCAAAGCCTGGATATTGCTTCAGATTCTGTGTCTCCCTCTCTCTGCCTCTCCTTCACTCACACTCTGTGTCTCTCTCTCTTAAAAATAAATAAAACATTAAAAAAAAAAAGATAATTCTGTTTCATGACTTTCTTACTGCCTTTTTCTTCATTTCTTTGCAAATAGCTCTTAGCTTTCATCTTCAAGAATTGCCTGCTAATAGTTTCTTATTCTTAAAGTAAAGAAATTATTACCTCAGGAAGCTTTGATAGGAGCAGCATACTGTGTTGGCTATTAACTGATAATGGATGCTTCAAGGTTTTGGCTCACAGAGATGCTTCCCACGGTTATGACGGCCTCTGTTTTACCTACTTTGACTATTTTTAGACTTTTTCCAGTTGAAATTATACAATACTTTATTTGTTTTGTTTTCCCCTTAGGATATAATAACCAAAAGCTGGAAAATTTTGCAGAGCTGAGGTGGATTTGTTGTCTGTTTTGGTTTTTTTTTGGCAAAAATTTAAATGAATTTTTATTTTTAATTTCTTGTTTTTCCCCAAAGCTGTATTTAGGATAATCCTGTTTGAAAGTTTTCATTCATTTTAGGAAATTACCTATTTTGTTTGTTTTCATAAGTAAAGATACTGAGGAAGTTTTCCTTTATAGGACTGTTGTTTTTATCCCCCTACCCCAGATATGTAACTATATAATATAGGTAAATAGGAGTTAGAGTGTTTTTATGAAAATTATTAGAGGTGTTTGAAACCTGATATTTATAACTACTTAGATTTTGGACTTTTTTCCCCCACCTTATAGAGTCCAGTTAACAATGTGTCTCCGTGCCATCATTAAATATGATTTCCCTGGTCACTGGCCAGCGGTAGTCGACAAGATAGACTATTACTTGCAATCACAGAGCAGTGGAAGCTGGCTTGGCAGTTTATTATGTCTGTATCAACTGGTGAAGACATATGAGTAAGTTGATTTCTGTTGGCTGAAGATACCAGTCTTGTGTTACTTAGAAAGGATTAAATTGCATAGACAGATCTGCCCTATGGGTGTTCTGCAAAATCAGGTTAGTTTGGGAAATGTTAGGTTAAGCACAAACATGTTTATTTACTACAGTTATTCAAAGAACCTTTAATCTGCTATTGTACATTGCTAATCTCTAAGGCAGTGATAAGATATGCAGTGTTTCTTGAATTTGTCAGTTTCAGAGGCCCATTTAGTAACAGCTTTCCTTGGAAACCTCATATAGAGGTACTCTAACATTTGTGTTCAGGTGAGTGCATTGTTAAGTAAACCAAATATTTAACTTTTTGGATGCAAGATGTTGAAGTTTCTTTGCTAGTAACCTTCTTTTCGATAGAAGTTGGTTGGGAGATAGGAGACTAGTGTCACATTTAATAGCATTGCTTTCTGGTTTCTAAGAGGATTGCTTCCTTCTTAGGTATGCAGAGTCCTATAGTTAAAAACTAGTTAGTTCAGACTCTGTAGAGTCTTTAGAAGATATTTTAAATTGGGAGCAATTGAAATGATCTAAGAACACCTAAGTTTGCAAGCTATTTTAACTTCTCAATTTAGCGTATTATAAGAAGAAATGTTTTTTCCCCACATTATAATTGGATTGTCCATTTAAAAAGGCATATCAACTTGTATTTTATAGGAAGAGTTGTGGTATGATGAAAATTTAGTAGAAAAATTCATTTAGGAAATTTGCAAAATAGTCTAGAATGCTTTTAAATCAATTTAAATCTTTCTAGAAAGATTTTAGTTTTGCTGCCTAAAACAGGGATGTGCTCTTTCAAAGTTTCTTCCCAGTTTATTCTAACAGTCCAAACAAAATGTTAGCCAGTGTTTGGAATGTTTTGTTAGCTTTATCTAGTTTAAAAAATATTTTTTATTCATTATTTATAGCTCTTTTGTAGGGGGGGGAATGATTTTTTTGTCTTTTTGTCTTTGCTCATGTAGATATAAGAAAGCAGAGGAAAGAGAGCCTCTTATAGCAGCAATGCAAATATTTCTGCCTCGTATTCAGCAACAAATCATGCAGCTCCTTCCTGATTCCTCACATTATTCTGTTTTACTACAGAAACAGATTCTGAAAATCTTTTATGCACTTGTTCAGGTAAGTTTCTACTGCAGAAGAAAAATATAGGGTCTTGTAAATATGACATATGGAAAGTGCTTAATAAATGTCAGTTATTAAAAATTATTATATATTCTCACATGTATTTATTTATTTTTTAAAAATGTTTTATTTATTGAGGTTGGGATGAGGGGAACAGAGAGAGGAGAGAGAGAATCCCAAGCAAGCTCTGCACTGTCAGCATGGAGCCTGACGCAGGGCCTGATCTCACAAAACTGGGATCATGACCTGATCCGAAATCAAGAGTTGGACCCTTAACCGACTGAGTCACCCTGGTGCCCCTCACATGTATTTCTTAAAAAAACAAAAAACAAAAACAACCTCATGAGAGAATAGGCTCACAGAAATTAACTTAGTCATCCAAGGTTATCTTAGTGTCAGAGCTCAGAGTCACTGACTATACCTTTCACTCTGAAGTGCTGGGTAAGGAAGAACCAGGGTAATTAACTGCCCCTAAATTACTTGCTTAATCTGTCAGCATTCTGCCTACTGATAAATTAGGATTATGGGAGAAGAGGAAGGAAAAGAAGAGGGTCCCTCTTTTACTGGGAAATCATACTGGTGATAGTTTCTTTGCAATTTGACCCAATTTAAAGCTAACAAAAAAGATTTAGTACCTCATTTTTCTTCACTTAAACTACTTCCTTTTTCTTATCTGAAAGCTATAAAGAACATTAATATGAGAGTCTAAAACATAATTAGAAGGGGACAGAGATGGAATGTTTTAAATATAAAAATATTTTAAATTTAATCCTTGAAAGATTTAGATAAATTATTTAGATCTGGGTGGAGGAAGAATAATTGTCAGGCTCTAAAGTGTTTGAAGATGAATGAGTCATATCTCTGTTAGCATGCCTTTTTTTTTTTTTAAGTTTATTTATTTTGAGAGAGTGAGCGTGGGGTGGAAAAGGGGCATAGAGAGAGGGAGAGAGAATCCTAAGCAGGCTCCACACTCAGCGTGGAGCCCGACACAGGACTTGATTTCATGACTGAGATCATGACCTGAGCCAAAATCAAGAATCATACGCTTGACCAACTGAGCCACCTAAACTCCTCTAACATGACTTTTTAGTTAGTCATGGCAAGAGGGTAGTGTTGTTGAGCTAGAGAGCCGAGATAGTTGGTTTTGTTCTTGGCTCCATATGCCACTTAATTAAGTACTTTTGTAGTATTTCAGAATATTTCACTTTAATAACAATTTATATTTTTAGATGAATCTTTTAAACTTAAAAAAATTTTTTTAATGTTTTTCTTTATTTTTGAGAGAGAGACAGAGTGAGTGAGGGAGGGGCAGAGAGAGAGAGGGAGACACAGAATCTGAAGCAAGCTCCAGGCTCTGAACTGTCAGCACAGAGCCCAACATGGGGCTTGAACTCACGAGCTGTGAGATCATGACCTGAGTCGTTTAACTGACTGAGCCACCCAGGCACTCCAGCATCTCTTAAACTTTTAATAGAGAATGATCTGATGTAGGGTTTTTTTTGTTTTTTTGTGGTTTTTTTTCCAGCTTAGCCTTTTGTGGGGAGATGGAAGGGAGGAGGAAGTGTATCTGAAAAGAGAGAAGAAACTAGGATACTTGGAAACTATATTCTGCCCCCCCACCCCTGCCCTTTTTTAAAACTAATAGAGAAGGAAGATATATGGTACCTTTGGCTATTTATTAAAACACTGTTCAGAAATTTTCCTTGGGAGAAGCACTCTACTCTGAGGGAAATATTTTTTATTCAGTGAGATGTTCTGCTGTTAGATAGAGGAACATCCCATTTATACAGAGGCTGGACTTCCCTTTCCCATCTAAAGAAGCATAGTAGGAATCAGGAAGTAAGAGGCTGATGAAATGATTTTCCTAAAGCCTCCACCTCTGTTTGATTTGCTAAGAGGGCAGAGTCTAGAATGTTTTCTCTCAACATTTGCTGCTACAAACATAAAAAACCAATGCAAACCCTCAACATTTTTAATCACTTTGGTAATCTATTTTATGCTACTGCATTAATATGCTCCCTCTGGGAATCCTGGAAGCAAAAATTCAGGCAGCTTTAAGAGGTACCATACAAGGATAATGTATGGAGAAAGTTAATGTCTGATGATTTGGGAAGAGGCAGAAAAATTTATTTTGAGGAGTATGACACAATTAAGTTGACTTTGTCTAAGTAGCATTTATTAAACATTGTGTACAGAGCATGTGGATATTCCATACATACTTCAGAATTCAGTTTGTCCAGAAGTGAACTCCTCGTCACTCTCCCACTAATGCTGAATCCTCTCCTCCTCTGCTCCCTATCTCAGGCCCAAACCATTCCCCATTGCACTTAAGCTGGGAACTTCCTAACATGGCTTATAAAACCCTTCTGGCTCCACCTTATCTTTTACCATTCTTACCTTTGTACTTTACACTCTAGGCATACCGAAATTCTTTCAGCTTCATGAGAACGTCATGCCTTCAGCCTCTGAAACGCTGTACAAAAATACAGGAACACTCTTGTCCTTTATGCCCTGGGCAGTTTGTGCTCTTTCTCCAGGTCTCAGCTTGTGTATCACTTCTAGAAAGATGTCCCTGATCCCACCAGCCTGGATGAGGCGATCCTTCCATGTGTGCCTTTAACAATGTTGTACTGTTTTTTTATCTGTATTATATATCATACCATATTGTAATTCCTTGTTTATATGTGTGTTTTCCCTAACTAGAGTGTAAGCATTGTGAGGACAGAGACTGCCTCTTACCTGTCATTGTGTTCTTAACGTGTAGAGGTTTCGAAAATGCATAGATGCAGAGGCACTGTGCCTTGCCTCCTGTAACTCACAGTGTGGTTATAGAGTAGCTATGGTGTTGTGCTGCAGTGTAGAGGAAAGTAATTGAACAAAGTGTGTCATGAGGTAAAGATTTTCATTTAAGTGGTTAAAATGAGTTCTCACCACAAAAGAAGTAGTTGTGTGAGGTGATGGAGGTGTTAACCTTATTTTGGTAATCAATTAAAAAATATATATATATATGTGCATCAGATAATCACATTGTGTATCTTAAGCTTACACAATGGTATATGTCAGTTATATCTCAATAAAGCTGGGGAAAAAAGTGGTTAAAAGGAAAAGCTTGATACACAAAGGAGCAAATGGTAAAAATCACTTACCTAGAATCTCATGCTGAATAAATGAGACCTTACTGTAATAAAGTTTTTTCTTTTTCATTTAAAAAGGTTGCAGAGAAACAATTCATGGCATGTATACTTCTAGATTTTCAAAATTTTAGTTTATGTATATATGCTTATATTTAAGTTAAATTTACGTTGAACCATATGAAATTACCATTTTCATGGTCAAACGTTAACCATTGGATGTATTTCAGCCTTCCAATATAGGTGAAATTGTGGCTTTTTTCGGAGGGGAAGAATTATTGTTTGATGACCTCGTTCTTTTGCTTTCAGTATGCATTGCCTCTTCAACTGGTGACTAACCAGACCATGACAGCGTGGATGGAGATCTTTCGAACTATTATTGACAGGACAGTTCCTCCTGTAAGGAAGGGCTTCTGTTCTTCAGAAAAATTGGGAAAACTTGGGTTTGGGATATTTGTGGTGGGCCAATTGATTATCTTAGCCTGCTATTTGTAAAAACAATTACTATTCTCATAAAAATAGTAATACTTATTTTTATGAAGTTCAGATAAGCAAAATTAATAAAATATATTCTACTAAATACGATAAGAACCATTTTTTTTTTAATTTTTAAAATTAAGTTTATTTTGAAGGAGAGAAACCATTTTTAAAACTTGGTATTTATTTTTCTGGCCTTTTTTCCCCTCTGGATCTATATATGGCCACATTTTATTTATAAAAATGGCATAGGTAGGTACTGTTTTGAAATTCATTTTTCATTTAAAATCTCTTGTAAATAGGGGCGCCTGGGTGGCGCAGTCGGTTAAGCGTCCGACTTCAGCCAGGTCACGATCTCGCGGTCCGTGAGTTCGAGCCCCGCGTCAGGCTCTGGGCTGATGGCTCGGAGCCTGGAGCCTGTTTCCGATTCTGTGTCTCCCTCTCTCTCTGCCCCTCCCCCGTTCATGCTCTGTCTCTCTCTGTCCCAAAAATAAATTAAAAACGTTGAAAAAATAAATAAATAAATAAAATAAAATCTCTTGTAAATATTTTTTATTATGAATGTTTTTATATTGTCATTTTTGTTGAATGCTTCATTTGCTGGACATTTAGGTGGCTTTAGGGTGTTGGTGTTTGAACCATAAGGATGTATGTAGTTAAATTTTTATGTACATACACTATTATTTTCTTTGGATAAACTCCTAGAAGTGTTTAAGACTTTGACAGATCTTACAAAATGCTCTCTAGAAACATTGTCCTGGATTATACTTTATTAAGTAGGGACTGAGAATGTCTGTCATGTTAAATTCTAAAGTTGCCAGTTTGGTAGATGAAAGATGGTGTCTCTTTTTTTTTTTAATTTTTTTTTAAACATTTATTTATTTATTTATTTATTTATTTATTTATTTTAACATTTATTTATTTTTGAGACAGAGAGAGACAGAGCATGAATGGGGGAGGGTCAGAGAGAGGGAGACACAGAATCTGAAACAGGCTCCAGGCTCTGAGCTGTCAGCACAGAGCCCGACGCGGGGCTCGAACTCACGGACCGTGAGATCATGACCTGAGCCGAAGTCGGCCACTTAACCAACTGAGCCACTCAGGCGCCCCAACATTTATTTATTTTTGAGAGGCAGAGAGTGAACATGAGCTCGGGAGGGGCAGAGAGAGAGGGAGACACAGAATCTGAAGCAGCCTCCAGGCTCTGAGCTGTCAGCACAGAGCCGGATGCGGGGCTCGAACCCAGGAACTGTTGAGATCATGACCTGAGCCGAAGTCAGCTGCTTAACCAACTGAGCCACCCAGGCACCCCCCCCCCCCGCCTTTTTTTTCTTTATTTTAGTTCTTTTTTTTTTTTTTATTTTTAACATTGACAGTGTATCATTTTTATATGTAATAACAGTGATGCTGTATTTCACTAGTCAACCTAATAACTAGTCAAAATAAATTACACATTTTTAAATGTAAGCTTGTCTTCAAATATGCAATATTCTTTCTTTTATCCATATCTTGGGACAGATTATATTGAGGTTTAATTTATATACAAAACTTAGGTAACAGATCAGTGAATTTTGACAAACATTACCCTGCATCACTATTTCCCAGATCAAGATATAAAACCTTTCTGTCATCCCAGAGTTTCCTCAAGGGACATGGTGTTGTGTATTTTGTTTTACATTCATTTGGGCCTTTTGAAGGTAGGAGATAAATGTGAACAATAGCATTAGTTAGTTGAAATTTGCTTTGCTTATTTAATTCCTACCTAGCAATCCGTAAGTAAGAATTTGCATTTGTATGGCAACTTAAACTCACTATAATATTAATTTATAATAAGATTTATTTTGCTTTTGTTATTTACATAAACCCCTTTACCATGCAGGAATTTAATCTGGGTGTTTTTGTCCCCTTAGGAGACTCTGCAGATTGATGAGGATGATAGACCAGAACTAGTCTGGTGGAAGTGTAAGAAATGGGCACTACATATTGTAGCTCGTCTCTTTGAACGGTAATTCTGTTTACTAGATTTGTGATCTTATGGTCAATACCTCAGTACTGAATATAATAAAGCTCGATAGGTCCCTTGATGCTTCACAGTATATCACTGTTAGCCTTGTTTTTTATTTTTGAGAGAGCGAGAGAGTGAGCGAGCGAGTAGGGGGAGGGGCAAAGAGAGGGCAGGATACAGAATCTGAAGCAGGCTCCAGGCTCCAAGCTGTCAGCACAGAGCCCGACTCATGGCTGAAACTCAAGAACCATGAGATCATGACCTGAGCCAAAGTCAGATGCTTAACCAACTGAGTCACCCAGGTGCCCCTCACTGTTAGTCTTTAAAGCCACAGTGGGCAAAAAGAAGTCACCCTTTGTTTGTTTTAAGGTAGGCCTGACTGTGATTATTGGCTTTGAGATTATAATGATGTGGACAGTCTTTTCTGGTCTTTCTGTTCTTCTGTAAAAAAAAGAATGGGCATGACATTTTTTAGTTCATTGGAAATACCTAGGAATTGTACAAGAAGGTGCATGGCTACTTAGTTCCATAAGAAAGTTAGTGAAATTTAATTATTGATGCATTTTTTGAAAAAGAAAAAAGAGTCATATCTAATATTTTTATTTGTAATATTTGCCCTTTAGGAACTTTTGGTTAAGTAGGTGGAAGCTTCTGTCTGAAATTTTAAGTATGGCCGAGAATCTAAGTACAAGCTTATTATGATTTCATCTTGGGGCTTGTGGAAAAGGGGCAAGTGTTAGTTTTCTGCCCACATAGCATAGATCTTTCACCAAGGGATGGTATTTAAACCAGTGAGCATGCTCTTGTTTTAAAATTTTACAGCATTTAAACATTTTCTCTTTGTGTTTTAAGATATGGAAGCCCAGGAAATGTCACAAAAGAATACTTTGAATTTTCTGAATTCTTTTTGAAAACCTATGCAGTGGGAATTCAGCAGGTAATAAACGTATGCTTTTTAAATAGAAGGACAGTTACTCCTGAAAATAGTTGTCATTTTTATTCATTTAAAAGCAGATTATGAACATATTAACACATTATATATTTATAGGGGATAAAATGGCAGATCTGGGAATCTAATATAGTGCAGTCAGTTTTAGAACCAAACGTCCTAGGGCAGCTTGCATAAGAAGTGTCCTTCCACACTCCTAGATGCTAGATTCAAAGCTTTTAAGTTTATTGATACTGATGTCACAGTGACCAGTGCTTAGATTGGGTTCTTCTATTAACTCTTGGACCTCATATGGGTTTCTTATTCTCTGTTCGTTTGATCTCCCCTCTTTGTTCTAAACTTTTATATCAGAAGATTTATGTAATGAATTGATTCATTTCAAGAGAGCTTGAGCTCAGAAATTAAGATCTTTGGTTGAGAACTTACACATTTTTGTGGAAGTTGAGGAACCGTTCTCTACAGTGCAAATTAGGAGTTCTTGAGAAATAATCCAAGTTGATATTAATATTTAAAACGTACACAGGACATTTGGGCATGAAGATTGGTTGATCTGTATTGCCATTTGAATCACATTTTTGTTTATATTTCAACAAATAAAATTTAATAACTATTCAAGCACTGGCTGTTTCAGGACTACAGTGAGGAAGCAAAGATTAATCAGACATAGTAAAAGCCTTTAATGATATAGAGGGTGTTTCTAGATTTTTATAAATCTATGCATATTAGTCTTCTTTATTGTCAGTGATATCAAGCTAACTGCCTCAAACCTGTCATCATAGATGGAGTACTTCCTTTTATAGATGATCGTTTTGTCTACTATCATTTTATAGATTATCATTTCTAAAAAGTACCTTGCAACAATTCAGGAAAGCTATGGCTGTAATTTTCTCACAAATTATTTTGTTGACCCACAAGACAGTCTGTAGGGAATATTAGTGAATAATGAATAAAATTATCTGTTCAGCCGTTCAGTATGGAAACTAGGATAATCAGGAAGCCAGGCAGTTCTGTCTTCTATTATTTCCACTGCAGTTAAACTCATTAACCATCTTGAAGTTGATGCCTTCTTGAAGTGTGTTCGGCTGAGTTTTTCCAGTGTCATGTAAATGTGTGTATGTTTTGTATGTACATACACATTCAGATTTGATGGCATTGCATCCATGTCATAAACTATTTGTACGTTGGTTATTTAAGATATATATTCCTAGCATTTAAAAATTACTTTCTTATTAAAAACTGTTGTCTCCTTTGCTGTTGTTTCTTTGGGTGAGCCAAACTGTCTAGGAAGACCCATGTTCCATAGCATCCCCTTTTGGCCTGCATTGCAGAAAGGGCATCTAGGCGATGGTGGGACTTCTTACAATGCTTATAAACCTAATTTTACATAACTTGAGCTGAATTTATGTTCTGAGTTCATCAATTCTGTACATGTTTTGAGAGAACTCTCTTTATTTATTTAGCAGTTTAGGTTTAAGCTTGCTATCCTGAAGTGCTCTGGGACCAGGAATTGGAAGATTTGGATTTTGTCGTAGTGCTATCTCTGATGGGCAGGTCCTTGGGATAGTCATAAGCCACTTTGGGCATGGTTCCTTCCTTAGAAACAATTTAAAAAAAAAACAAACCAAAAACTTTTCAGTTTTGTGTTATATTTACAAAGACTTTCTGTGGTGTGGGATTATAAAATAAAATTCTTCGATATTTTCTTCTAGGCATTCTATGCTTTCATTTTTGTTGTTGAAATAGTTCCCCATCTGGAATTAATTTTGGGATGGAGTTTAGTTAGGGAGCCAATTTATTTTTTTTTCTTGGGGCTAATCAGTTGTCCTGATACTGTTTTCTGGATAACTTATTATTTCTCTTCCAATTTGAAATGCAGCTTTATCAAATAATTAAAATCTGTTAATGGTATCTCTTGCTGTATAGATGTTTTCAGTGTTCATTTTGTGAAATCTGTTATTATTTCTCTTAACCGGAGTCTTAACTTATTTGAAGAGCTTAGTTACATGGAATAGAGCATAGACTTGTGACTTGTTCTGCGTTGTTCCACAGGTTAGAAGTAGGACAAAAGGCTGGAAATCCCAGTGAGACGTCCTCCAGTTTAGTATAACTTGGATCCATCTAATTAAAACTGCCCACATGTTTTCTCACAAAATATTAGTTTCTCTAAAAATCAGTTTATTTGTATTTTTGTGGATTCTGGGTTTTATGTCATGCCTAAAATGCCCCTCCCTTTAACCTTAAAATTATTTATGTTCTCCTATACTTTCTTTCCCATTTACCTGTAGGTACTACTAAAAATTTTAGACCAATATAGACAGAAAGAGTATGTAGCCCCCCGTGTTCTTCAGCAAGCATTCAACTATCTCAATCAAGGGATTGTTCATTCTGTCACCTGGAAGCAGATGAAGCCACACATACAGGTCAGTGTCAGGGAATAGCTCTCCAAAATTATTCTCTGGTTAAGTTAGGTTTTCTAGACACTAATCCTGTATGTCATATTTAACATATTTTTATTTCTATTAATTTCAAATGTGTGCAGTCTTATATTTGATAGGAAGGGCTTGGAAATTTAAGTATTTGAGAAGAGTGAAGCTTTCAAGTTTAATAGAGTTGTAAGACCTGGATTCATTTGGTCTTTCTTGGAGTCTCATGTGGCCTCAGTTTCTCCTCTGTTCAGTTGGCTAGTGTTTTTCTATCCTCCTTATCTTCTTTTTTTTAATGTTTTTATTTATTTTTGAAAGAGAGACAGCATGAGTGGAGGAGGGGCAGAGAGAGAGAGAGAGGGAGACATAGAATCTGAAGCAGGCTCCAGGCTCTGAGCCGTCAGCACAGAGCCCATCGCGGGGCTCGACCTCACGAACCATGAAATCATGACCTGAGCTAAAGTCAGACGCTCAACTGACTGAGCCACCCAGGCGCCCCTCTATCCCTCTCATCTAAAGGTCACTAGGATCAGATGTGGTATTGTATGCAATAGCATTTTGAAAGGAGTCACCAGGACCGTACTAAGGTAGTATTATTTTGCAGTAGATGAAGCCTGAAGCATGATCATTTTCTTTTGTAGATAGAAGCTAATGAGGTTTTTATTTTTCTTTTTGGCTTAAGTTCTGTAGCAGAAGTTATAGTTTTCTGTTTTTATATCAATTGTTTACTTAAAGATAGAATTCAGCCTCATTATTTAAAGAACAAATGAGAATCAAAAATTATGAGCCATTAATGAATAAATTCTTATATGTATGTAGATAATTTTAGGTAATTCAGGGATGTTAGGAACTGAATTTTTTTTTTTTTCTCCAACTGTGAATTCTTAAATTCTGTAATCTCCATGATAGTTCCTAAAAAGGAAAACACATTTCTACTTTGCCTTTGGTGTCCAGGATGGAATTTGCTTACTATTACCTTATTACTGGTTTTATAAATATAATATCTTTTGTTTTCTGTAGACCTCTTAATAATATTTGTCTAATCCTGTTGATCAAATAGTGATAATTTCTTTGCAGTTAATAATGGTACTGATTTCATTTTATATACTATGTTCTTATAAAGTAAGAGTAGATTTTTTTTCTTTACTTGATGCCTTTGGCCTTATTTTTACATAGCCATTGTATAGGAATAAGAAAAGTCCAGTCTCTTGGTTGAATTTTTTTCTCCCAGAATTTAATTTGGAATAAGTGAGAAGAGATGATCCTATTTCTACATGTATAATTGTTAAATGGGCTTAGTAGAGCATTAGCAGCAGATGTGATTTTTTTTCTGACTGAAACCTGCATTTCTAGAGTAGGAAATTAGGTTTTTGAAAGTGGAAGAGGAAAAGAAATTTTAATATTGCTGGCACGTTGACATTTAGGACCAAAATGGAAATGTAAGAATGTTCACAATAAGAAATACAATAATAAATATAATCTTGGCTTGATAATTATCTCTCTTCCTTAAAGAATTAAGGTGTGTTTAATATTGATCTGTTAGTAAAACTTTATTATCCCTGCTTTTGCTTCCAAGAATAGCATTTCCATTCATCTCTTTATATTTTAATCAGTTGTTTAAAAACAATCTTAAGTTTAATTCTGTCTGCCCCACACCCACAGGCTCTTGCTTTCCTGCTTTCCCCTCAGCCAACACAGGCTGAACACAAAGATTAACAGTTTGGAAAACGAACATCAGAAAGGCTATCAGTAAATACATTATTAATATTCCCCAAATTTGAATAGCCTATAGCCATTTGTTGTTTTGTTTTTTCTCTTCTTAGAATATCTCTGAAGATGTGATTTTTTCTGTGATGTGTTATAAAGATGAGGATGAAGAACTGTGGCAAGAAGATCCATATGAATATATAAGAATGAAATTTGGTAATCGAGATGATTTTATTCCTCATTAGTCCCTTGATATGTAGAGTAATATAACTTAATTTATATTTTTAAGCAGATTTTATTGCTGTATTAAATTCCCAAAGTTCTGCCTTACATGAGAAACTCTGAAGAGTTTGATGTTCTCTTGAGCCAGTGGACTTGAGGCCTTTGAGTGTAGAAGATGGAAAGCTGTTTTGTTCACCCCTCTTAGGGGTGCCGAAGCAGTCATGGAGCCAGCTACAACGTTTTCTGTTTTGATGCTGATCTGGAGGGACCATCCCTATCTCTACCTTTGGGAATACCCATTTGTAGGTTGGGTTGTTCTTAGTCTGGATCGTTTGGATTTCTGCATATTTTAGGAGCATTCCAATTTAGTATGCTTCTTTATCTTAGTGGCTAAGTATTCCAGAAGAGAGTGAGATTACCACTGTGTGGTCCTGTTCTCTGGAGGTTCTTTTTGTTTGGATCTTTCTGGCAGTTATTGAGTTGTGTAGGTTGCCTGAGTTCATTCCCTTTTACCCTGGTTTAAATGAGTCGCTTCATGGAATACTGTCACTTAACATAGCAAAATGTTGTTTGAATACCTGTTTCTCCTGCAGCTTAGAGCCATTTGAGGGCAGGGACTTTATCTTGTTTATTTGCTTTATGTTGCATTCTCCATCCCTCCTACACCTCTCCATTCCTCTACTAGTATTTGGCTCTAGTCTACCTTCAGTAAATGTTGAAATAAATAATTGATAAAATTAGCCCTGCCCAAGTCATGATGAAGATAGTGACAACACGGTGCTTTTCCCTTGTTGGGCCAGGTGTCTCTGGCTACTTCAGTTCAGTCTGCTGGTATAGATGCTAAATTATTGGGTTATATTATTTTTACAGTGCTTTGTACTTAGTATTGTTTGGTCTATTGAGTGAGGGAATGCCTCTTGTCTTGGAGACAAAGTATGGGAAAAGCAAATGAATGAGAAACAGTATTTACCATCTGCTTTATCCCTCCATTCTACCATTTCCTTTTGAAAGTCATTTCACATATGCATGATTTATTTCTCCTTCCTAACGCTTTTGTTTTCTGGAAAAGAGTGATTAGCCTATCTTTCTTCTGTCTTCTTCAAGATATTCTTTTAATGTTTAGTTTTTCTTTAATACCTGTGTGTTTTTCTAATGTGCAGAGTATTTGCTTAGTGTTCAGGAAGCTATCATTATTTCACTTTTCATGTTGAATGAGATAGTATCTCAGTTTTTAGAAATATAATACTTAAGAGCTGTGAGTGTTGATTGATAGAATTTACATTTTATTGATTAAAATAATATGGACAATTCAAGACTAACTGAAGTATTTTTTGAAAAATAATCTTTTGTGTACTAGAACATAGTGCCTACTATTTTTTTACTTTTGGATATATTGGATGCATATATTTTGGATACATATATTTTACTTTTGGATAACTATAGGAAAGAATAATTATAGAATCGTGTAATTTTCTTTTTACATTTTTGTCATTTATAGTTATTTACATGAACAAATTATTCTTACCTAAATGCATTGACTGATACTAATAATGTTTTTAGATTTGGTAAAAACTATGAGAGCTCACAGGTTCCTGATGTTATGACATTATGGGTGTGACGCTGGCTTGGTCACTTATTTCTAAATTTTATTAAAAATTTTTTTTAATGTTTATTTATTTTTGAGAGAAGGAGACAGAGCATGAGCAGGGGAGGGGCAGAGAGAGAGGGAGACACAGAATCTGAAGCAGGCGCCAGGCTCCGAGCTGTCAGCACAGAGCCGGATGCCAGGCTGGAACTCATGAGCTGTGAGATCATGACCTGAGCCAAAGTCAGACGCTTAACCGACTGAGCCACCCAGGTGCCCCACTTGGCCACTTATTGTGTGACTGTGGGCAAGTTACTTACCCTCTCTGAGATGCAGTGTTTTCAGCTATAAAATCAGCAATGCTAATAGTGTTGGGAAGATTAAGCAGGATAATAGTTTATTAACTTATTTAACTGCCTAGAGTAGAATGTTAGATGGTTGTAAAATCTTAGCATAGTGCCTGCCAAAGAAGTAAGTGCCTGGTACAGTAGGTAATCTCATTAGTATAGTGCCTGGCACTCAATAAGTGATAGTTATTAGTATTGTTACATTTGTATTTTATATTTTGGCAAAGACTTAGATTTTTTTTTTTTTTTATCTATTGAAATATGGGCATATAAGATACTTTCCAAGTTTTCAGATTTTTATCTATAACTACCTATTCTGAAATTTGTGAAATTTTTCTTGACATTAAACAGTGTGTTTTAAATAGGTGTGTATTCAATAAATGCCCATTGAATACCTGCTAAATCTACCTGTTGACAGAGCTGAACGCTGGCCTAGCAGTCCATTAAGGCTTTTACACTTGTGGTTCCTTGGCTTGGAGAGCTTTCTCTTTAGAATTCCATGTAGAGTTTTCTCCCTCATTCATTCAATTTCTGCTTAAGTGTTGCCCTAACAGAATTAAAGATGGTTTCCCTGACACCCCATTTCCCTCACTCTCCATACTCCATCATTCTCTTTCTCCTTATCCTGTTGTATATTTGTTCTGAGCCTGACTTATTATGTGCGTATGTGTGTATATGTGTATAATTGATTTCTTTTTTTTCCACCATGTGAGCTCTGTGAGGGCCCTGTTTGATCTTTGTGTCCCCAGAGCCTAGAACAGTGCTGGCACATAGTAAGCACTAAATAAATTGTTGTTGTTTTTTGATAGAAAGCACTTTTCCTGTGAAACAGATATGCCAGCCATGTATTATTCTCTTTAATATGCTTGTTTAAAAGGACAGCCTACAGAGTTTGATAAATAATTGTGCATGGGAGCACCGGTACACCTTTAACTTTTTTATGCTATAAACCAGTGTCATATGTGGACTGTTTTATTTTTTTGTTTTGGAATAGTGGTCAGTCAGGTTTAAAATCTATAATAAGTAATTGTATTTTTACTAATGTGGTTTAACCTTTTAAAATCTTAGATATTTTTGAAGATTATGCTTCTCCCACCACAGCAGCCCAGACTCTCTTATATACTGCTGCAAAGAAAAGAAAAGAGGTATGCAGTAATTCTTTTTAAATCCAAGATTGAGAGGTGCACTGTGTGGATTTGACACTCTGTTATACCCCTAGTATTTGACAAATTATATTATTCATTATAACCTATCATTTTAGGAATATTTTTCTGTCCTAGTAAGGGAAAAGGGTTGTTTTCTTAATTATAATTGCTTGATAAAACACAGTAAGATGGCTTTAGTTTTGAAAATTTGTACATCCTATTTAATACTATAGCAGTTGGGCAGTGAAAGCTCACGTAGACTAAAACAGATTCTTCTGTTTCTGTAGGTGTTACCAAAAATGATGGCATTCTGTTATCAAATCCTGACAGACCCGAACTTTGACCCTAGGAAGAAAGATGGAGCCCTGCATGTGATTGGTTCCCTTGCTGATATTTTATTGAAGGTTCAACTACTCAAAATATAATTTACTTGAGCATAGGCAAATGAGAGGATATGACAGTTATGAATAATTTAAAACTTGTGACTGCTTCTGCATAATTGATTTGACTGTAAACATCCTTTTCTCTGTCACCTGTTTCTTTGATTAAAACAAAAATTTTACTTTGTCAGTTTTTCAGCATGAAACTGTTGCTAAATTAAAAAAGGATGCAATATGACTTTAGTGTTATTGCTGCAAAAGTCAATCAGTATCAAATTATTTTGTAAGGTACTATTTCTTGTTTTAAAACATACAATATGTAGGTCAAATAATTTTATAAAATTACACATAGAAGTATACTAAGCATAAGTCATAATAAACACTTTATTTGGTTGTGATTTTTATATATGAAAAAGGCATTGATAAGTTAAAACTTCATATCTATCTCCTAACAGAAGAGTTTATTCAAGGACCAAATGGAGTTGTTGCTACAGAATCATGTATTTCCACTATTATTGTCTAACCTGGGATATCTTCGAGCTAGAGTAAGTTTTCCATATTTCCATTGTGTTTCCTAAAATGTTCATTTGTGGGGCACCTGGCTGGCTTAGTTAAAGGAGCATATGATTCTTGATCTTGGGGTTGTGAGATCGAGCTTCACGATGGGTATAGGGATTATTAAGAAAAATAAACTTTTCTTTTTTTTTTTTTTAAGAAAAATAAAGTTTAAAAAATGTTCATTTGTAAGATATTTTTTGAACTAAATGTTTTTGGATAAATTGACCTTTCACCATGTATTGGAACAAAATGAAGTCAGTCAGACTGTCCCTTATGGTCACATAAGCTGAATAAAGAACAAACTAATAAATAAAGGATTTATGGATTTTAATTCCAGCTGCTTTAGATTTTCACTCTAGCCCCACTTGCTGCATTCATAAAACATGGAGTGAGAGGGATAATGTTATAGCAATAGTACAATGTAAATTTGTAAACTGCTTAATTTTCAGTGTCCAAAACAACCTGAAATTCTAGTTTGGCTAAAACCTTAATTAGTACAGATAGTATATTAGGTCGATATGCCTTAGAAAAATGGAGAAGATAATAATTCACATAAACTTATTTGTGTTCTAAGTGTATATGACTTCTAGAATCAATATCTTTTATGGAGAAATAAAAATAGAACTTTAATTCGAGAGCCTAGTGTTTATCTTTATAATTACATCAACACAAAAAATGTCTTGCTATAAAGAACATACGTTAACAATGTCTTACACACTAAAGCCTTTTTATAAACAGATGGCAACATTCCCTGGAGAAGTATTTGGGCACATGTAGATTAGAGGTATGGAGGGCATACAAGTGTTTTTATAGGTAGGCTGTAACCTTTGACAGGCTGTGTGAATTGTAATTCTCTTGCTAAAAGTCTTTTAGCAGTAAAACAGATTACCGTTAATTGTCTTATGTACATGGAGAATTAAAGTAATAATATGATTCTGTGGTCTAATAGTTTAAAGTTTGGTAATCTATATAAGATTTAAAATTCTTCATACCTTATATGAGCAAAAAAGTTTGCTAAGTCCTTACATGAGTAAGGGAAAATAATATTTCATTTGTTTGCTGGGAAGGCCAGCAAATGAAAGTTAAACGTTGGTTTGTAGTAGCTCTTACATACAAATAACACATTAGTTATGACTCATAATATTTATTAAGCATAAACAGGATTTCTTTTTTCAGAGACGCTTCAGTTAGGCCCATTTTCTTTTCCCTGTGAAAAATTGTGTATAGATAATTTAGAAGTAACAACTGCCTTTTTAAATAAAAAGAGTGGGAAGTCCAGAAGTTAAAAACTATGGGTAATATGCTACCCTCCAAAAACAAACAGTACTTGGTAGAGTTAATGATATTTTACTAAGAAGTTCTTATGTTCATGACTTTATTATAGAATGCCACAATCCTAACAGTTTCCTACTTAATTTCTTCTTATAGTCCTGTTGGGTACTTCATGCGTTTAGTTCTTTGAAGTTTCATAATGAGCTCAATCTGAGAAATGCAGTCGAACTGGCAAAGAAGAGCCTGATTGAAGATAAGGAGATGCCTGTCAAAGTTGAAGCTGCCCTTGCTCTTCAGTCATTAATTTCTAACCAGACACAAGGTAAAGCCAAAAATACCTTTTAAAGGGTTTATGTTATTTTATTTTTTGAAATCCTTTCTTCTTATCCTAATAAGGATGATTTCTCTGAGTCTTCAGGTGCAAGGTTTAGATTTCTGAGCTTTTGTTCCCTCAGAATTTTATAGCAGTTTATCCTTGCCCTTTTCAGGAGTTCCTATTGACTGGTCTCCAGAAAAATTTTGGATTAGGAAATAAGTTGATAGTTATTGGCCGCTGGGGTAGGCTGGGAATCAGGAGACCTGGTGTCTAATTTTGATTGTGCTACTAGGTTGCTGTGTAAGCTTGAGTAGAGGCATACCATCTGTCAAGGGTTAGCTTTCCATATATTTAAATTCAGGGGATTGAACTAAATGGCCTCAAGAGACCTTTCAGCTCTAGGACTCTGATTCTACTAGTTCTGAAAGTAGCAAGTGGAATTTCTGGTGAGTGATAACACAGATAACTCGTTTGTTTGTTCAGAAGAATATTCTGTTCAAAGTTCAAGTAAACCTTGGGAAGTAAATTCAGTTTTATGAAGTACATGAATCTAATTTACTTCTGTTCAACAGTGTTTCAGTGGGAAGACTGAATATTGTACAAGGATGTGTGGGAGGAAGTATTCGGCATAGTTTTTATGTACATGATTTTTTATACTTATATCTTGATATATACATGTTCTGTAAGTCATCCTGATGATAGAACATTTGTATAATTAGAATTTCTCAATGAAGGGTCTTGGCATTTTGGGCAGGACAGTTCTTTCCTCTGTAGGATTGATTACCTTTAATTAAGGGGAAGTGGATGTGTTAGTGAAGATTATTTTGGTATAGCTTTTAAAAAAATTTTTTTATTTTGAGAGAAACAGAGAATGTGCTGTGGGGAGGGACAGAGAGAGAGGGAGACAAAGAATCCCAAGCAGGCTCTGTGCTTTCAGTGCAGAGCCTGATGCGGGACTTGAACTCACAAACTGTGAGATCATGACCTGAGCCGAAACCAAGAGTCAGACGCTTAACTGACTGAACCACCCAGGTGCCCTGGTACAGCTTTGTATCTTATACCATAAAGCAAGTATCTGTCAAGAGCCTATTACCCTGTGTCACTTAACCTTGTGACCAAGTTAATTCCTATCGCCAATTTTGAATACCTAATTTTTTTACTCATTTTGTTTTATTGCATTAGCTAAGGAATATATGAAGCCACACGTAAGGCCTATCATGCAGGAGCTGTTGCACATTGTTAGAGAGACAGAAAATGATGATGTTACTAATGTTATCCAGAAGATGATATGTGAATATAGTCAAGAAGTAGCTTCAATTGCTGTTGATATGACCCAACATTTGGTAAGAATGGGCAAAGTTTTATGTTAGTTTGAAAATAAATTCAGCCTTGAATAATAAAAATAAAAGCCTTGACTGATCTAAGTAAATTGAATTCCAAAATTTGGAGTTCAGTTTTATATGTAATTGAAATGTTAATATAAAAATGTTTGCTCTAGTAATTCTGACAGTTGTTAATTTCTATATTTAATTAGACTTAAATCTAATAACATTGGGATCATTTCATCTGTAATATTCTGAGATTTTACAATGATGTACTTTGTGAGCTTTTTAAATTTTCATTTTGTGGGTTTTGAATCTGGAAACTCATTTCCTTCAGTTTTGGGCAATTTTTGCATTACTTATTTGATTAATTTCTCCCTACCATTTTTTTTTTTTTTCTTTCTATTCTATAGTTCTGATAAGGAATATTGGATCAGGACCGAGTCTTTAATTTTCTTACCTCTTTTTCTCGTCTTCCATGTCTATCTGTCTTTTTTGTTTCATTTTCTAGGTGATTTCTTAACTTTGTCTTCTACCTTCTATCAAATTTTTCACTTGACTATTGCTAGATTTCAGTTTTCTTAGACTTTGGGTTTATTTGTTTAATGACAACCAGAAGTTAAATAATAGCTAATTGTTATAACTAATGTATATTCCACTCTAGTGACTAGATAAGGAAAAATTGACTGTACTTAAAACATGATAGTCTATCATTGATTTACTTGGTAAAGTGTGTAACTTATGTTTGAGCAATGCTGACGTCTAGATGAGTGCCACTGCCCTTTTATTAACTTACAACAACAACGAGGGGTAGGTATAACATTACTAATTGTTGAATATGTTTACGTTATGTTCATAGGCTGAGATATTTGGCAAAGTCCTTCAAAGTGATGAATATGAAGAAATCGAAGACAAAACAGTAATGGCGATGGGAATTTTACATACTATTGATACTATCTTGACAGTTGTAGAAGATCATAAAGAGGTGGAATTTGTGTTTTATTATGTCATTATAGTACCATTAACTGAAATTTATATGATCAATGGGCATGACTTTAAAGTTGCTATTTAGGGGCGTCTGGGTGGCTCAGTTGATTAAGTGTCTGACTCTTGGTTTTGGCTCAGGTCATGATCCATGGTTCATGAGTTTGAGCCCCATGTCAGCTGTGCTGACAGCTGCAGAGCCTGCTTGGGATTCTCTGTCTCCCTCTCTCTCTCTGTACCTTCTCTGCTCTCTATCTCTCTCTCTCAAAATAAATAAACGTTAAAATTGCTATTATATATGTTGTTAGATTTTAAAAAATTACCTTCAAATTTTCAAAGGCCATATTAAAATGATTGAGGGGGGAAATATTACATGTTGTTGTAAGGTATATAGGACATTTCTGTATTGTTAAACTGAGTTTAGTTCATCACATCTGTGTTCCAGGCTAGATTTTTGGGGAATATCAAATTGAATAAGACATGAACTCTGTTTTTTTTTAACGTTTATTTATTTTTGAGACAGAGAGAGACAGAGCATGAACAGGGGAGGGGCAGAGAGAGAGGGAGACACAGAACCCGAAACAGGCTCCAGGCTCTGAGCTGTCAGCACAGAGCCCGATGCAGGGCTCGAACTCACGGACCGCGAGATCGTGACCTGAGCCGAAGTCGGCCGCTTAACCGACTGAGCCACCCAGGCGCCCCGATCTCTGCCTTTTGGAACCCACAGTCTAGTCCTTCTTGTAGAGAGTGATAGCCATTCAGTCACAGTGGCAGATATTAAGTAGTGGAACAAAATTCAAATGTAACAAACATCATGAGAATGGAAGGGAAGAAGAACTTAAAACATCATCTTTCTTAAACTGAATTCCAGAACCATATTGGGAGAAGAATTTGTGCAGATAGTTATTAGGTGCTTTCCCCTCTGTTCACTGATAGGATTTTACTAGTGTCACCATGAGATCACTGGAGCTGGTAAATGGTAGTGTCCTTTTGCAGAAGTGGAAAACAAGTTTATGTAGTATCAGGAGTCTTGCTCATGGCCATAGAGTTTTGGGTTTGCAGTCAGATTATTCTGATAATATATCCATTTATCTCCACCTGAAATCTGCCACCCTCCTCCCCAAGTATTACATCGCCTTTCAGATTTGAGTTGGTTCCTTCTGTGAGCTCAGGCTGACTTGCTCAGCAATGGCGGCAGCTCCTGTTTCATACAGTGGGACTTAGGAAGCAGGTGGTGGTTCTTTAAATAGCATTGTTAAACCCCGTGGCTGTTGATTTATCCTGTGTTTATCACACACCAGTGGAAAATTACTGGATTCTTAAAAACAGTTCGATATTCTTCTCTTGGGCAGGCCTCCTTCACCTAAAAAGGCTTAATGTGAATTTTTATTCCCATATTCATTATTTTATTTTTGTATTCTTGTTAAAACTGTATGGGCCATTCAGGAACAGTGAGATGTTCCAAATTACAACAAGCATACTGAAGGATAATTCTTTTGCCTTATATGCAGAACTTGTATTTTTAAATTTGGAGACCTTAGAAATCTCCTAACCCAGTTTTCTAACATATGTGTGTGTCGAAGATGGGCAGTAGTAAAATGAGCAGCAGGATTAGTTTGAAAACAAAACAGTACTTTACCTTTTTGTTTTAATATTTTTACTCTTGATATTAATTTTGCATTTCAGATAAAGTTAAAGGAGCATGTGAACTTACTGTGATTATCAAAGGAGGCATGGTTTAAAATTGAGAAGCACTAATCCAATCCAGCTTCCTTACCTATGAAAAAAATGTGAAGCCTTCAGTGAGTGGCTTTACGAAGGTCATAGATAATTAGAGGCAAAACAAGGAGTAGAATCTTGGTCTCCTGACTGCCTGTCTTGGGATTTTGAACTTTGGCTTATTAAAAGCAAACTTTGAGAAAAATCTTTCCTTAAAAGGAAAAATCACATGTGTATGAATACATGCACACTGAATATATGCAGAACAAAATTAGAAATCTAAACCAGATGTTTACGTATATGCAGTTTTCTTTAATGAGTTAAATATATTGACAAATTTTCAAACTGGAGATTTTGGATCATTTGAACTTTAACACAGTACTTTAAAGCTGAATATTCAAAGAATATGCTCAAAAGTTGAAATAGGATACTAGATGGACAATGTAACCCATGATGGAGTTTAATTTTTGCTTATTTAAAAAATATTTAGTACAACCTGTGTTGAAAAATTCAAAAGACATGAAAAGGTATTCAGTGAAATTTCACCTTCTCACTCAGCTCCCCAGATGTCATTCTCCTCTGTGGAGGAGGTAGTTCCTCTCCTAGGTTTTTGTACCCTTCCAGAGATATTTTCTCTTATAACATCTAAGTAAAAAAAAAAATGAGTGTGTATTTTTTTCTTTTATGAAAATGATAGTATACAGTTTTTATCTGCCATTTTTGAATTATGTCTTGGTGATCCTTCCATAATTATTAGCCACTAAAGTTAGTATTTTTAGTAGTTGCATAATCTTTCTTTATGTGTCAGTTTATTCAACCAGTCCCTCATTAATGAATATCATTTAACTGTCCCTTCCTAAACGGACCTTTGGTTGTTACTAATCACAAACATTGCTGCAGTGAATGGCCTGTTACATGTCATTTGCACAGGTAATAATATGTCTGGAGGACAGATTCCTTGAAGTGGACTTGCTGGGTCAAAGGATCTTGAGAGATAATTGCTAACTTGGCCACATTACACTCCCCAAATCAATGTACAGCAGTGCCTCTCTTCCCAGCTAATACTTTTTGATCATTGCCAGTTTGTTAGGTGAAAAATGGTAATCTTGGGCTTAGAATTTGTACCCTTCTCATGTATGAGAGTTAATATCTTGTTATAAGCTTAAAGTCTGTTTCTATTTCTTTTTTATGACCTTTGCCTTTTTTTCCTCTTGACTTGATTTCACGGGAGCCAATTTGATATTTGTGGTACCATTTGAAAATATTTCCCTCAATTTTTCATTCATCTTTGACTTTTCCCTACACTATGCAGATATTTTTAATTTTTGAAATCAAATGGCTCAATATATTTGTTTCTGATTTTTGGCCTTTGAGCCATTTTCCATCTTCAGGATTATACACAACTTCTTTTCATTTCTTCTCGTATTTCTATGGCCCAAGTTTTCACGTTGAAATCTTTCATTCACTAGGAACTTACTTTATTGTAAAATATGAGGTTAGGAACTAATTTAATTTATAATTTTATTATGGATTTAACTCTCACTTCCATCATTCGTCTGCTTTTCAGAATTTCTTGGTTATTTTTTTCACTTGAAATTTAGAATTGTCAACTTATCCCTCCAAAAAAGTTTTGTTGATGTTTTTACTGGGTTAGTATTTATAGAGTAAGAGTTATCATGGTGGATTTTATTTTATCTTTTATTTTATTTTTATTTATTTTAATGTTTATTTATTTTTGAGAGAGCACAAGTTGGGGAGGGACAAAGACAGGGGGCAGAGGATCCTAAGTGGGCTGTGTGCCGACAGCAGTGAGCTTGATGTGGGGCTCGAACTCAAAAACTGTGAGATCATGACCTGACCGGAAGTCGGATGGTTAACCAGCTGAGCCACCCAGGCACCCCAGTTATCACGATGGATTTTAAACTAAATGTTTAAATTTGTCTTTAGGTTACTCAGCAGTTAGAGAACATCTGTCTGCGGATCATTGATCTCGTTTTACAGAAACATGTAATTGGTAAGTTCAAAGGTAGAGTAAAAAAGTTAATTGATATTTTTTAACTTGGTAAACTTAAAGTGCATTTTTAGCCCTTCAGATTCAACAGTATGGACAATTTTGAAGGAGAGAAGCTTTCATTTTCTTCTGTTTTTTGGATATACTTTCGAGTATTATATATCTGTATTTTCATTTAGAGAAAAATTTAATACATCCAATTAAGAATTCCTAGTCTTGGAATTGAAAAATGTGAAATGATAGATCTATGTCTTTTCAGAAGTATGAAATAATTATTGTTCCGTTATCTATTATAGAGCCCAACTTCTGAATAGAACCAGTAACTAATAGAATCAGGATGTTACAATAGATGGGAATTTGTAGAAGAGGCTGTTTTTCCAGTATCCAAGCACTTTGCAGGTGGCAGCCCCCAGTCCTGTGCCCTGGAGAGTGTTGCAGCCTATATAGTGTGCGGACAGAAAGCTGAAAGAAAAGCATGTTACTGCTTAAGAGCAGTTGTCTCTAAAATTTTTCTCACACCATTGATAGAAAATTGAGCATGCATTTCTAATATATGTGAATGATATTTGAATACAAATTATAGGCAATATATATGTTACAAAACCACACTTACATATATAAAAACAGAAATGTAGAAGGATGGGATTAAATGTCTATATAAAATGTTCTAATACACATTATATACATATATACACACACATTTTTTTTTTTACACACACATTTTATACTATGTATATATTATATACATATATCTATATCTATATCTATATATTATTTCCCATTTCAGTACACTGCCTAGGGTACATACCCCTTACTTTTGAAATCATTGCTATAAAGCTGTAGTTCTCAAACTTTGGTATGCATAAGAATCACCAAGGAGCTAGTTCAAATGAAGATTTCTGGACCATAACCCTAGAGATTCTGATAAGCAAAAAAAGAACATATTCATTTATGTCTTTATTCATGGAAGAGATTGTAACCAAAAATTCTCCATTTAAAATAAAGCGATCTGGAGGAGTGACACTGTGAAGTAAGATAAAGAGAAATAGTTTATACTAACTTTTTCATCTGCCTATACCAGCTATTTGATTTGAGCAATTGAAATGTCAGGATGTTAAGGAAAGGGGCCTATTTTTGGGTGTAGTGAACAGATGAGAAAGCCATGGCTCCAGTTGCCTGTCTAGTATCTCATTCCTAGCTTTAAGGTGACAGGTGGTCTTTTCTTGTGTCTTTAGTTGTGATGTAATGTTAATGACCCTTTTTGAACCAATATTTGGCCCTGCAGGATCTTAGATTAAAAAAAAAAAAAAAGTTCTGTAAGATGTCATGGGCCGAATCTGTTTTTCTGGGACCCCCACCACAGCAGCCTGACTTTGTTTGTGTCCATGGTCCAGTCTCTTTCCATTGTCTTACTTTCCTTTTCTCCATTGCCTGTTTTCATTGCTAATTTACTTATAAGATTTCATTTATTATTAGAAGCCAGGTTTAGCTATTACTGCTTTATCTGCTTTATCTTATGCAGGAAGTGAAAGTTAGTATAATCATCCCACCCTAAGAGTCTTCTTGATTGAGAATGATTGAAATAACTTTTGGCGAATTCAAGCATAAATGGAATGTAGTGGAAGGATGTTTGATAGCTCACTGAATCCGTGGGAAGGCTGGAATTGGCTGGAGCCAGCATGATTGTGCCATAGAAGTGGTCTGCTGAGAAAGTCAGTGCTGTCTTTGTCCACACTGGGTCCTAGATTGCTGCCCACCACAGTTCAGCCTCGAGCACAGCTGCAAAAAGTAATCTGCAACAGCTTTGTGCCTTCTAGTTTCTTTGTCAAGTTTCAGAGTCCTGGTCTTCAGCATCTGAGTATCGGGTTGTGCACACGTGCTGAGCGTATGCAAAGAAATATTGGGCTCCTTTTCTGTCTTGAGCCTTTATAAAGTTAGGAAGAGGCGTTTGCTCTCCTTTTCTCCAAGGTGTGGGGTAATGATGAACAGAACTTTCAGATGTTTCATATTCAGATAATGCTGTTTTTCAAGTGATTGTCTTATGTAACAAGTTCTTTCCCAATATCTGTAATTGACATTTTATTTTGTTCTTGGTAAGGCAACTATCTGTCTTACCAGCTTTTGAATATATTGTTTGTTTGTTTGTTTTTAATGTTTATTTTTTGAGAGAGAGAGAGAACGAGAATGAGTGGGGGAGGGGCAGAGAAAGATAGAGGCTCTGAAGCAGGTGAGGAGAGCCCAAGGCAGGGCTTGAACTCACAAACCTTGAAATCATGACCTGAGCTGAAGTTGGACTCTTAACTGAGCCACCCAGGCTCCCCATATATATTGTTTTAAATAATGCTACAGGGTCACCTGGCTGGCTCAGTTGGTTGAACGTCCGACTTCTGCTTAGGTTATGATCTCAGTGTTAGGTTCGTGGTTTCGGGCCCCACGTTGGGTTCGCTGCTGTCAGCATGGAGCCTGCTTTGGATCCTCTGTCCCCATCTCTCTCTCTCTCTCTCTCTCTCAAAAATAAACATTAAAAAAATTATATTACAGAAAAAACCTCCAAGCTTCCAGAGTGAATATTAGTTCCTTTTAAATAGGAGGGGCGCCTGTGTGGCTCAGTGGGTTGAGCATCCTACTTTGGCTCAGGTCATAATCTCACAGCTCCTGAATTCAAGCCCCACGTTGGGCTCTGTGCTGACAGCTCAGAGCCTGGAGCCTGCTTTGGATCTGTGTCTCCCTCTCTCCCTGCTCATGCTGTGCCTCTCTTTCTCAAAAATAAATAAACATTAAAAATTAAAATAAATAAGAGGGAAAAAATCTTTGAACTTAAAAGACTTTTGCTCAGTGATGGACATGGTGGGAATTATTTGAAAAATTTTGTATCGAGATTTGTGTTTTCTGATTGTATGTTTAGATATGATGTACTTTTGACTGAGAGCAATAAGAAATATATATGCAAATACAAGAATATTCTCTTTGGACTCTTCTACTTTATAGTGGGTATCACTGACTTGAGATAAATTTTAAAATACTGCACAAGTATTACATGATTTGTAAATTGACAAAATACGGTCCAGAACATAGTTTGTAAAAATATGTGAGACCGGAAGATATTGTAGCCTAGCTTAATTAAGCTTTCCAAAGAACATTAATTATTTGTAAGTTAACAGTACTGTGCACAAGAGATATACAACAATTCCTTCTTGTACCCATTTCTAATATAGCTTTAGAAGTATAACTATATTTTAGTACACAGTATCAAGAAAATATGTATTTCCAGTATTCTAGGGAAATTTAGTAAAAGCAAATCTTTGCCCTGTCCTGTTAGGTAGGGGGCAGATGGAAGGTGGCAAATAGGGGAATGCTGAGAAAGGGGTGCTCAAGTATGTTAGGTGCAGAGGAATGTATGCAGGTAGATAGTCTCAATCCTCCCCTCTGTGGTCTTTGTGTTTTAATTTTTGCTGTTTCCTAGCATTCTAACTAGAGATTTTCTTCCTTCTAGAATTTTATGAAGAAATTCTTTCACTGGCCTACAGTTTAACCTGCCATGGCATTTCCCCTCAAATGTGGCAGCTGCTAGGTATATTATATGAGGTGTTTCAGCAGGATTGTTTTGAATACTTTACAGGTATGCCTTTGGCCATGTAACATTTTTGCTTTTCTGTGTCTGGACATTATTTCCTTTGACACATGACATAAAGACACATACGATTCCGGTACTAATCAGAAAACAGTTGTTATTTCTCTGTGGAGTAAAGGGTGGTGCTATTAGAGCAGTGTTTTCCAGAGCTAGGGATACAGGCAGTAGGAAGGAGCCTGTTTCCTGTTGTATCTCAAATTAGTTTGCAGTCAGAACAACTGTCCATACATTAATTCAGCTAGTATTTTCTGAATACTGTCTATATTTCAAGCACTGTTCTAAGTAGTATAGCGGTATAGCAGTGAACAAAATAGACAGCATTGCTCTTTTGACGCTTCCATTTCTGGTTGGGGGGAGGGAAGGTGGGGAACACACAGATAAGCAAGAAAATACACACTTTGTGAAGTGGTGATGAGTCCTTTAGAGAAAAGGACAAACATTCAGAACAATCACTATAATAAATGGTGAGCATTTTAATCTTCCTGATCCACATTTTCCTCATCTATAAATAGGGCAGATCTGTCACTTTCCTTACTAGCATTTGTGGCTGCGAAGGAAGATAGTAATATGTGGGTGCTATAGAAATATAGCTTCCGTGGGAATCATTTATTTCTACTCCTGTTACTCAAGTCTCATTGGGATTTTGAATTTTTTTTTTCCAGATATGATGCCTCTCCTGCATAATTATGTGACAATAGATACAAATACTTTATTATCTAATCCAAAGCATTTAGAAATACTTTTTACAATGTGTAGAAAGGTAAGCGTGTCCTAATCAGTTGTAGTGGTTCTTAGTAATGTTTGAGTGTTTTACTGCTGGTCACTCTCAATTTGTTTCTTACACCTTTAGTTCTGTATTGCCTCCATCAACATATATTTGCCATTTTGTATTTTCTAATAGAGCTTGGAATTATTATTTGAAAATTTTATATTTGTGTTGTGCTTAAGAATGCTTGCCACTTTTATAGCTGTGTACTTTGTAATGGTCAGGGTAAATAATTTTGTTTGTTTTTCCTTCAAAAATGCAAACTTACGGGGCACCTGGGTGGCGCAGTCGGTTAAGCGTCCGACTTCAGCCAGGTCACGATCTCGCGGTCCGTGAGTTCGAGCCCCGCGTCAGGCTCTGGGCTCATGGCTCGGAGCCTGGAGCCTGTTTCCGATTCTGTGTCTCCCTCTCTCTCTGCCCCTCCCCCGTTCATGCTGTCTCTCTCTGTCCCAAAAATAAATAAAAAACGTTGAAAAAAAAATTTAAAAAAAAAATGCAAACTTACTACTTGATGAAAGAAAAGTGCTAAGAAAATAAGCACACAGTTTGTCATTCTTGATTTTTTTAAATTGAATGTGTATATTGGAAACAACTAGATGTATATATTTTGATTATAAATAAGACAAAAAATTGGAATAGTTGGAAAAACAGTATCATTTAGCTCAATACAGGTTGATTTATCAGCCATATACTGGCTACTGTTAGATTCACATGCAGACATGTCTACTGTGTTGTCTTTGTCACAGGTTAGATTTTGCCCTCTATTGGTTATATCTAGGAATCATTGATGAGTATAAATAATATTTTCCTTTCTCCTTTAGGTGAATATTTATATACACATAAATATAAAACTGTATGTTGCATAAAGCTGCCAAATATCTAAATTTGGCCTTGGAGTTGGGACTAAAGTATCTAGTCTACAACCTGTCTTTCTCACTAAAAGAGATGTGTACCAAGATATGTTAAGAGCTCTGAGCTGCCAATCAGCACATCTGATTAAAGTCTCAGTTCAGTTGTAAAGAGCCTGGGAGATTTTGGGAGGTCACTAAATTTCATCACATATAAATGAAAGGAGTAGAATCATGATTTTTAAAGACTCCTTTAGCTCTGTAATACCTAGCTTATTAAATCAAAATCACTTGGCAGTACTTAGTATTTTCTCCTAAGTTGTGTAGACAAGTGCTATTGAGGGAAAGAGAAAGCAGCAAGCAGAAAACATAACAGTCCTATACCCATTAGTACAGCTGCTCTGTATTATATCTGCTGGGATGAAAGTGATGCTCACAGTAATGTCCTTAGACTTACCAAGTAGTTAAAATATATGTCCTACTCTTGGTTTTTAGTAATAACTAATACTTACTGGACTCTTCCTGTATACCAGGTATTTCCTCAGCATTTTATACATATTAGCTTATTTTATCTTTACAATATTATGAGGAAGGTATCACCTTTTGGTCAAAGAGGAGACCAAGGTATAATTTTTTGCATCGTGTCTGAGGTTTAGTACATTGTCCTAAGTCACAGAGCTAGTCTTTGTTGGAGCCATATTTGAACCCAGGTGGTCTGGCTTCAGAGCCCATTTTTTAAATTACTAAACATATTTTGTTTCTTCTCCTTTTGGAGGTGGGGACCAAAACCAACCAACCAACCAGCCAACCAACAAACAAAAAACCAAGCAAATACAATTTGGGGAAAAAGGAGTGATTTATTTATTCTTTCTGTATTGTATGCCACCATGATGGAAACAGTAAGACACAGAGGTTAATAAGTTTTTGTTTGAAAACACAGATAATAAGTGGCAGTGCTGGAATTTGAACCAAGCATTCTGGTTCCATAGCCCATTTACATTTAGAATCTAGATCTAAATACATTGCCCTAGAGGTAAATTTTAAACTTTATGTAAATAGTGTTGGTTCTTGGTGTTGCCAGCTACCTGCTTAGGATTCAGCTCACTGATCCATCTGTTTTCCAGCTTCCAAAATTTTATAGCTATCTACTTTTTCCTTTTCTCTGTGTTTGTGGATTTATGCCTCTAAAATCTCTTTACTATTATTTTAATAGTCTTTTGGGAAGTAATAAAATTAAATGGGAATGTTCAATCTGTCTTCTTTACCTGGAATTTCTTTTTAATTCAGTTTTCTTAAATTGTATTTGCCTAGGAATTATCCAATTAACCTGAGTTTTCAAATATATAAGGAATATAATGTTCTCCATAATATTTACTTATTTCTAATCTCTCCTTTATCTGTATTTATGTCTTTCATGTCTTTTGTTTAAACAAATAGCTTAAGTATTTTGTTTGCAACTATCATTTCTAATATATATATATTTTTTTAAACATTTATTTATTTTTTGAGAGACAGAGACAGAGCATGAGCAGGGGAGGGGCAGAGAGAGAGGGAGACACAGAATCCGAAGCAGGCTCCAGGCTTTGAGCTGTCAGCACAGAGCCCGATGTGGGGCCTGAACCCAGGGAACCGTGAGGTCATGACCTGAGCCAAAGTCGGTTGCTTAACTGACTGAGCCACCCAGGCGCCCCTCATTTCTAATATTTTTAAAATTTTGTTCTTTTTAAGAATAATTTTGACAAAGGCTGTCTACTTTGTTGTCTTTATTCAGTGAATCTGTTTTTTGTTTCTGTTATTTGTATTGTTTGTATCTTTAATTTCTGTCTCCTCTTTGTTCTTTGGGTTAAGTCTGTTCTTTTTCTTATAGCTTGTGTTTGAACATTTATTAATTTTTTTTTTTTTTTTTTTTATTTCTTAATTTCCAACATAAGCTTGCCTCTACTCTGCGAATCTCTCTTCTGGGAACCTTATTATAAGGCAATTATATTCCAAATTTTATGTATGAACATGTGCATTGTAGAATTGTTTATAATAGTGAAAATACAGCATTGACAATAGAGGAATATCTAGTAAACTGTTATATTTATCTACTGTAATACTTATAGTCCTAAGTGGTTATAACATCGATGGAAAATGTTTGTAGTTTAAAGTCCAAATGGAGAAATTAAAAGGTGTGTGATGTCAAATTATGGTTATTATTTTGAAAAAAGTGAGTATATATGGACAAGAACTCAAAAGAAACAGAAACTACAGGGTTTGTTTCATTGTTTAAAAGTAAGGTTTGAAAATTTCTTTTCATTTCATTTTATTGGTTTGTTGTTTTGTTGCCTTTAAGGGAAGCTTCGTTTATCTGAAGTTAATTCCTATAGCTTAACTTTATTAATCCAAAGTTAAATAGGTGAATTCTTTCTTCTTAAAAGGAATTAGAGTAGATAAAGAAGATAGATGTACTTTATTTTGACCTTCCTTCTTTTGGGTGGGCAAACTTAGAAAGCAAAGCTGCGATTCTAATGTGTGAATTTTTATGAGCTATTTGCTTCATGTACACTTGATTAAATTCTCTGCAGTGCCATTCACTGCTAAGCTAAATTGTGATTACTGTAGGTACTATGTGGAGATGCAGGAGAAGATGCGGAATGTCATGCAGCCAAACTCCTTGAAGTCATCATTCTTCAGTGCAAAGGAAAGGGAATCGATCAGGTAATACATGTATGGAAAGTTTGTACTTGATGTTTATACTGAAATTTTACCTGATTGACATTTTGTTTATATTATATGATGGAAAATTAAAAAGATAGCCTGAAGTTTGTGCTTCCTGGTACAAATCCTATTTAAATGGCAAGGAAAAATACCCATGCAATTTGAAAATTGCACCTTGCATTCTAGCGGAGAAAGAAATAAACAGAAAAATATGTAATAATTTAAGAGGCTATCAAGCGAATCATGAAGGAGATGAATATGTAAATTCTACTTAATTGGTTTCCCAGAGATTTGCATTTTCCCTTTGTTTTTGTAGATTCTACTGAAATATTCTCAGATTTGTTCTTTTAACCAGAAATGAAGATACTGTACAAAAAAGAAAAAGTTTCTTTTACTGATTTAAAAAGTATTATAGGGGCGCCCGGTGGCTCAGTTGGTTAAGTGTCCGACTCTTGATTTCAGCTCGGTTTGTGAATTTGAGCGCCACGTTGGGCTCTGCGCTGACAGCACTGAGCCTGCTTGGGATTCTTCTCTCTCTCTCTCTCTCTCTCTCTCTCTCTGCCCCTCCCCTGCTCTCTCTCTTTCTCTCCCTCAAAATAAAAATTTTTAAAAAGTATTACAAATTTTCAACAAAGATTAATTTGATATTTGGTGTAATCATGGTATGATAGATACTGAGAAAAAAAGTCTTCAAGTAAAATTGTGGAGTTGTCTTTTTTTCTTTCAGTTCTGTAATGTTTGCTCCATGTATTTTTTGGTAACAGCTTTATTGAGCTATAATTCACATACCATATAATTCACTCATTTACAGTGGATTCAGTGTATTTTAATATATTCACAGAATCATGCAACTATTCATATAGTCAGTTTTATTTTTTAATTAATTAATTAATTTTAAAATTTAAATCCAAGTTAATATAAATGGTGTAATAATGATTTCAAGAATAGAATTTAGTGATTCATCACTTATAACACCCAGTGCTCATCCCAGCAACTGTCCTCCTTAATGCCCCTTGCCCATTTAGCCCATCCCCACACCCAATACCCCTCTAGCAACCCTCAGTTTGTTCTCTTATGGTTTGTCCCCCTCTCTGTTTTTATATTATTTTACATCCCTTCCCTTATGTTCATCTGTTTTGTATCTTAAGTTCCACATATGAGTGAAATCATATGCTATGTCTTTCTCTGACTTATTTTAACATAATACACTGTAGTTCCATCCACACTGTTGCAAATGGCAAGATTTCATTCTTTTTTTGACTGCCGAGTAATATTACACTGTGTATATACATACCACATCTTCTTTATCTTTTCATCTGTTTATGGACATTTGAGCTCTTTCCATACTTTGGCTGTTGTCAGTAGTGCTGCTATAAACGTTGGTGTATGTGCCCCTTTGAAACAGCATACCTGTATCCCTTGGATAAATACCTAGTAATGTAATTGCTGGATTGATTGTAGGGTAGTTCTATTTTTAATATTTTGAGGAACCTCTATAATGTTTTCTAGAGTGGCTGCACCAGTTTGCATTCCCACCAGCGGTGCAAAAGGGTTCCTCTTTGTCTGCATTCTTGCCAATATCTGTTGTTGCCTGAGCTGTTAATGTTAGCTATTCTGACAGGTGTGAGGTGGTATCTCATTGTGGTTTTGATTTGTATTTCCCTGATGATAAGTGATGTTGAGCATTTTTTCATGTGTGTGTCAGCCATCTGGATGTCTTTTTTGGAAAGGTGTCTATTCATGTCTTTTGCCCATTTTTTCACTGGATTATTTGTTTTTGGGGTGTTGAGTTTGATAAGTTCTTTATAGGTTTTGGATCTAACCTTTTATCTGATATGTCATTTGCAAATATCTTCTCTTGTTCCATTGGTTGCCTTTTAGTTTTGCTGATTATTTCCTTTGCCGTGCAGAAGCTTTTTATCTTGATGAGGTCCCAATAGTTTATTTTTGCTTTTCTTTCCCTTGCCTCCAGAGACATGTCAAGTAAAAATTGCTGTGGCCAAGGCCAAAGAGGTTGTTGCCTGATTTCTCCTCTAGGATTTTCCTGTCTTACATTTAGGTCTTTCATCCATTTTGAGTTTATTTTTGTGTATGGTGTAAGAAAGTGGTCCAGGTTAATTTTTCTGCGTGTCACTGTCCAGTTTTCCCAGCACCACTTACTGAAGAGACTGTCTTTATTCCATTGGATATTCTTTCCTGCTTCGTCAAAGATTAGTTGACCATACGTTTGTGGTTCCATTTCTGGGTTCTCTATTCTGTTCCATTGATCTGAGTGTCTGTTCTTGTGCAAGTGCCATACTGTCTTGATGATTACAGCTTTGCAATACAGCTTGAAGTCTGGAATTGTGATGCCTCCAGCTTTGGTTTTCTTTTTCAGGATTGCTTTGGCTATTTGGGGTCTTTTCTGGTTCCATACAAATTTAAGAATTGTTTATTCTAGCTCTTTGAAGAGTGCTGGTGTTGTTTTGATACGTATTGCATTGAATATGTAGATTGCTTTGGGTAGTATTGACATTTTAACAATATTTGCTTTTCCTATCCAGGAGCATGGAATGTTTTTCCATTTTTTTGTGTCTTCTTCAATTTCTTTCATAAGCTTTCTATAGTTTTCAGTGTATAGATTTTTCACTCTTTGGTTAGGTTTATTCCTAGGTATTTTATGGTTACTTTGGTCAGTTTTAGAGCATTCCATCACTATCTCCCAAAGAACTCCTCATTTCCCCTTAACACCTCCCCCCCCCACCCCCAGCCTAGGCAACCATTATTCTGCTTTCTTATTTTAGAGATTTGTCTATTCTAGACATTTCATATAAACGGAATCATGTGGTCCTTTGTGAATGACTTTTCTCACTTAGCATAATGGTTTAAAGGTTCATCCATGTGGTAGCATGCGTACTAGTAGTTCATTTCTTTTTATTGCCAAATATTCCATTGTGTGGATATATCACATTTATTTTAGCCATTCGTTAGTTGGTGGATTCTTGGATTATATCCACTTTTTTTTTTTTTTTTTTTTTTAAGTCAGCTCCATTCCCAATGAGGGGCTTGAAGTCATGACTCTGAGATCAGAAGTCACATGCCCTACTGACTGAGCCAGCCAGGCGCCCCTGATTATTCCCACTTTTTGTCTACTGTGAATAATGGTATGCACATTTCTATGCAGATTTTTGTGTGGACGTGCTTTCATTTCTCTTGGAATATATATAGGAGTGGCGGTTCTTTGTTTAATTGTTTGAAGAACTGCCAAACTTTTTCCAAAGCAGCTGCACCATTTCCCATTCCTACCAGCAGTGAATGAGGAGGATTCCAATTTGTATCCTCATCAATTCTTGCTTTGTTGCTCTTGTTTTCTTGATCAGTTTTTTTTTTTTCTTATAGCCATCCTTGTAGGTGTGAAGTAGTATATCACAGTTTTGATTTGCATTTGCTTGATGGCTAATGATGTTGAGTATCTTTTCCTATGGCCATTTGTATATCTTTTTTTTTTTTTTTTTTTTTTTTGAGAAATGTCTATTCAGATTCTTGGCCCATTTTAATTAGGTTATTTGTTTATTATTGAGTTATGGGGGTTATTTAAATATTCTAAATTCAAGTCCATTGTCAGATGTACAGTTTGCAAAAATTTTCTCCCAATTTGTGGATTGTGTTATCACTGTCTTAAATCTTTTTTTTTTTTTTTTAAGTTTGATTTATTTTGAGATAGCATGCAAGTGGGGGAGGGTCAAAGAGAGAGGGAGAAAGAGAGAATCCCACACTGGCTCCACACTGTCAGCGCAGAGGGGCTTGAACTCACGAACTGTGAGATCCTGACCTGAGCTGAAGTTGGAAGCTCAACCAACTGAGCCCCCCAGGCGCCGCAGTTGTGTTACCACTTTCTTGATGGTGTCCTTTGAAGCAGTTTTTAATTTTGATGATGCCCAGTTTATCTAATTTTTCTTTTGTTGCTTGTGGCTGCTGGTATATTTAAGAACCTGTTGCTAAATACAAGTTCACAGAGATTTCCTTGTGTTCTCTTCGAAAAGTTTTATGGTTTTAGCTGCAACATTTAGCTCTTTAATTCGTTTTGAGTTAAATTTTCTGTGTGGTATGAGAAAGGAGTTAATTCATTATTCTGCATGTGGATAGCAAGTTGTCTCAGTACTATTTATTGAAAAAACTATTCTTTCCCTATTGAATTGTCTTAGCACCTTGTCAAATGAATTGACTATAAAGGTGAGGTTCATTTCTGTATTCTCATTCTATTTGATTGATTTTTTTTTTTTTATCTTTAAGCCAGGACTACACTATCTTTATTAAATTTTGAAATTAGGAAGTTCTAGTCTTCCAGTTTTGTTCTTTTGCAAGACTGTTTGGACTATTCTGGGTTCCTTGAGTTTCCATGTGAAATTTAGGGCAGCTTGTCAATTTCAGCAAAGAAGTCAGCTGGTATTGTGAGAGGCATTGTGCTGCATCTGTAGAATCATTGTAGATCTGGGAAATATTGCCATTTTAAGAATACTTAGTCTTTTATCCCCTGAACATGGGATCTCTTTCCTTATGTTTAGGTCAAATTTCTTTTAAAAATGTTTAGTTTTCACAGTAAAAGTTTCGCAGTTCTTTTGTTAAAATATTCATAGTTTAGTCTTTTTAATGCTATTGTAAATGGAATTATTTTCTTAATTTCATTTTCAAGTTTATTGCCCATGTTTAGAAATACATTTTAAAAATATGTATTTATTGTGTATCCTGCAACCTTGCCAAGCTTGTTTATTAGATTAATGTTTCAGTAAACTTTTTAGGATTACCAGTCTGGGTGCTTTTTATTTTTCTCGCCTAATTGCCTTGGCTAGAACCTCTAGTGCAATGTTGAAGAGATGTGGTGAAAGGAGAGGTGTTGTTCCTAATCTTAGGGGGAAACATTCCTTTTACCATTAAGTCTGATGTTAGCTGTGGGTTTTTCATAGACGCTTTGTATCAGGTTGAGGGAGTTCCTGTTTGTTTGTACTTTGTTGACTATTTTTATCATGAAGCATGTTGAATTTTGTCAAATGGCTTTTTCTACACCTTTATTATAGGTGTATTCATATTTCTATTTATTTTTGAGTTAATTTCAGTACTTTGCACCTTTCTAGGAATTTGTTGGTGTAATTTATGTTAACTAATTTGTTGGCATGAAGTTCATATTTTTTTTATTTCTGTAGGTTGGTAGTATGTTCCCAGTTTTGGTAATTAGTGTCTTCTCTCTCTCTTTTTTATCTTTTGGTCAGTTGAGCTAAATAAAGGTTTTCCAATTTTGTCGATCTTTTCAAAGAACCAATTTATGGTTTTGTTCACTATTGTTTTTCTGTTTTCTATTTCATTAGTTTCTGGTCTAATCTTTACCATTTATTCTCTTCCATTTGCTTTGAGTTTAGTTTGCTCTTTTATTTCCAGTATCTTATTTTTTTAAGTTTATTTATTTATTTATTTAGAGAGAGAACACATGTGTGTGCACAAGTGGGGGAGGGACAGAGAGAGGGAGAGACAGAATCCTAAGCAGGTTCTGCACTTGGGGCTCAAACTCACAAACTGTGAGATCATGACCTGAGCCAAGATCAAGAGTTGGACCCTTAACCAACTGAGCCGGTCAGGTATCCCTATTTCCAGTATCTTAAGGTGGAAGGTTATGTTATGATTTGAATTATTTTTTAAATACATCTGCAACTATAAATTTTCCTCTAAGTGCTGTTTTAGCTATATTAATTTAACTCAAAATATGTTCTCATTTTTTTGGTGGTTTATTCTGGACGCATTGGTTATTTAGGAGTGTGTTAATTTGCAAGTATTTGTGAATTTCCCAAATTCTGTTATTGATTTTTTTTTTTTAATGTTTATTTTTGAGAGAGAGAGCACATGTGTGCACGCTCACAAGCTGGTGGGGAGCAGAGAGAGAGGGGGACAGGGGATCTGAAGGGGGCTCTGTGCTGACAGCAGAGAGTCCAGTGTGGGATTTGAACTCATGAACTGTGAGATCACAACCTGAGCTAAAGTTGGATGTTTGACCAGTCAACTGAGCCACCCAAGTACCCCTCTATTATTATTTCTAATTTTACTCCATTGTGATTAGAGAACATACTTTCTATAATTTCATTCTTTTTAAATGTATTGGGACTTGTTTTATGGCCCCAAATATAGTTTGTCCTGATACTGTTCCATTGCATTTAAGAATAATATGTATTCTGCTTTTGTTGGGTGGAATGTTGTATAGATTTTTGTTAGATCTAGTTGATTTATAATGTTGCTTAAGTTTCTTATCTACTTGCTGATCTTCTACTTATCCATTATTTTTAAAAATATTTTTATTTTATTTTAGAGAGGGTGAGGGAGAGGGGGGGAGAGAGAGAGAGAGAGAGAGAGAGAGAGAGAGAATGAATGAATGAATGAATGAATCTTAAGTAGGCTCCATGCTAAGTGTGGAGCCTGATGTGGTTCTCAGTTCCACAACCCTGAGATCATACCTGAGCCGAAATCAAGAGTTGGTTTCTCAATCGACTGTGCCACTTGGGCATGCCTACTCATCCATCATTGTTCTTTATTTAAAAAAAATTTTTTTTATGTTTATTTTGAGAGAGAGAGAGAGAGAGAGAGAGAGCGAGTGAGAGCACAAGTGGGGGAGGGGCAGAGAGAGAGAGAATCCCAAGCAGACTCTGTGCTGTTGGTAGAGCCTAAATGAGGGCTTGAATTCATGAACTGTGAGATCATGACCTGAGCTGAAACCAAGTCAGATGCCTAATGGACTGAGCCACCCAGGCGTCCCTCATCCATTATTGTTCTATCCATCATTGAAAGTGAAGTCTCCAACTGTTGTTGAATTTGTCTATTTCTCCCTTTTTTTCTGTCAGTTTTTGCTTCAGATATTTTAGAGCTCTGTTTTTAGGTACATGTATGTTTATAAATGCTATATCTTCCTGAGTTCACCTCTTTTTCAATAAAAATGTTTCTCTTTGTCTCTAGTAACATTTTTTTTTTTTTAATTTTTAACGTTTATTTATTTTTGAGACAGAGAGAGACAGAGCATGAACGGGGGAGGGTCAGAGAGAGGGAGACACAGAATCCGAAACAGGCTCCAGGCTCCGAGCTGTCAGCACAGAGCCCAACACGGGGCTTGAACTCACGGACCGCGAGATCGTGACCTGAGCCGAAATCGGCCGCTCAACCGACTGAGCCACCCAGGCGCCCCACATTTTTTTTTGTTTTAATGTCTATATTGTCTAATAGTAGTATAGCCACTCCGACTTTCTTATGGTTGCTGTTTGCATATCTTTTTTCATCTTTTTACTTTTAAGCTATTTATATTTTTGAATCTAAAGTGTGTTTCCTGTAGATAGCATATAGATGAATCTTGTTTTTTTAAATCCAATTTGACATTCTCTTTTGATTGTTTAATATATTAATATTTAATGTTATTGTTATGCATGGATTTAGTCTGTCATTTTTTATTTTATATATCTCATTTTTTCCCCTGTTCTTTTTTTACTGCTTTCTTTTGAAATAGTTAAATATTTTCTTAAAAAAATTTTTTTAAAAAATTTATTTTTGAGAGACAGAGCATGAGTGGAGGGACAGAGAGAGGGAGACACAGAATCTGAAGCCAGCTCCAGGGTCTGAGCTGTCAGCACAGAGCCTGATGTGGGGCTTGAACTCATGAACCTTGAGATCATGAGCTGAGCTGAAGGCAGATGCTTAACTGACTGAGCCACTTAGGTACCCTAAGTAAATATTTTCTAATGTCACATTTTAATTTCTTTAATTTTTTTTTCACTATTTAAAAAATTTTCCGGGTGCTTGGGAAGCTCAGTCGGTTAAGCATCCAACTCTTGATTTTAGCTCAGGTCATGATCTCCTGGTTGTGAGATCAGACCCAGCATCCGGCTTCTTGTTGGGCGTGTAGCTTGCTTAAGATTCTCTCTCTCCCTCTCCCCCTGGCTCTCCACAGCTTGTGTGCACATGTGCTCTCTCTCTCAAAAAAATTTTTTTTCTTAGTGGTTGCTCTAGGGCTTACTGTATACATCTTATTAGAATCTACTTCAGATTTAGGTTAACATAATTTTAGTGAGAAATAGATGCATTACTCCTATTCTCTTTTCTTCCTCCTTTTTATACTATTACTGTTACATATATTACATTTATATATGTTATAAACCTAGAAATAGTTGTTTTTTGTAATTTTATGTGTTAAAGAAGCTAAGAAAGGCAAGCCAAGTATATGTTTATAGAGTTTGCATATTAACTCTCTTATTTACCATTTCTCAATTCTTTTCATTTGTTCCTTTGGATTGGAGTTACCATCTAGTGTCATTTGCTTTCTCCAGTAAAATGTTGCTCCTATTTCCTTTGTATTGTTAATATTGAATATATTACATTTCTATATTTTATAGTCCCAGCAATACAATTTTAAAATGTTATTTTATGCAATTGCTTTCTCTTTTCTCTTTTTCTTTTTCTTTTTAATTGCATTTCATTTTTAAAACATTTAAGAGGAGAAAGTCAAAGAAATAGTGTTTTTCTATTTTTGAAAATTACATAATTACATTTACAGGAGCTTGTGTGTGTGTGTGCGTGTGTGTGTCTTTGAATAACCTTCTGAGTCACTTGCTTTCAGCTTGAACTTCCTTTAGTAAGTTCAGGGTAAGGTCTGAGAGCAGTGAATTTTCTGTTATTGTTTTCTGAGAGTATTTTATTTTACTTTCAGTTTTGATAGACAGTTTTACTGAATTCTTGGTTTTTTCTTTCAGCAATTTGAATATACCATCACCCTGCCTTCTGGTCTCCATTGTTCTGATAAGAAACATTGATTAACATTGATTTATCTTACTAGCATTCCCTTGTACTTGGTCGCTATGTATGTTTTTTCTCATGCTGCTATAAATGTTATCTTTCTGTCTTTTACCATTTTTACTATGAAATGTCTTTGTTTTTATCTTACTTGGATTTGTTGACTTTCTTGGATATATAGATTGTTTTTTATCAGACTGGGAATGTTTCCAGCCATTATTTCTTCAAGTATTTTTTCTTCTTTTTCTCTCTTCTCTCCTTCTGATTCTCCCTCTACATATACATTGGTGTGCTTAATGGTGTTCCACATTTCTTTGAGGCTCTGATAATTTTTCTTTATTCTCTCTTTTCTCTGGTGTTTGGATTACATACTCTTTTTCAATCTATCTTCAGGTTTGCTTATTCTCTCTTTTGCCAGTTCAGATCTATTGTTGAGCCCTTCTAATGAATTTTTCTTTTTTTTTTAATTTTTTTTTTTTAAGTGAGCTCCATGCTCAACGTGGGGCTTGAACTTAGAACCCCATGATCAAGAGCTACATACTCTACTGTCTGAGTCAAGTGCCCCTATAGCATTTTTTAACTCTAGAATTTCCATTTGATGCTTTTTTGTAATTTGCATGTCCTAATAGATATTTTCTGTTTGATGAGACATGGTCATCATAGCTTCCTATATTTTAAAGATGTTTTCTTTTAAGAGTGTCTGGGTGACTCAGTTTAGCATCCGACTTCAGCTCAGGTCATGATCTTGTGGTCTGTGGGTTCAAGCCTGAAACCTGCTTTGGATTCTGTGTCTCCCATTGCCTCTACCCTTCCCCTGCTCATGCTCTCTTTCTCAAAAATAAATAAACATTAAGAAAATGTTTTATTTTTTAAACATTTATAATGGCTGTTTTGAGGTTTTCAAAGCCCATGTTTGAGTTAGTTCTGACCCCAGGAGGATCCTTCTTGACTCTTTCCTGTTTTTCTCAAGTGAACTTCTAGCTTACAGTTTATCTTTTTATTTTAATTAGGAGGAACCACCAGCCTCCTCTTATTTGCTGCTTACCACCAAGTTCTCCATTATTTTTGAGAAGAGTGACCCTCCAGCCTCCTTTCCGAGTTGATAAAGCTTTACATGTATTTTTGAAGGCTCATTTTCTCCTTCAACGAGTACTGTTTTAGGTGATGTAGGTGAGGTAGAAAGACATTGTGATGTCAACAGAACAAGGAGATAGTAAAGAACGGAAGTTGAGTGAAAGTAGAGAAGGGTTCAGTTCTGTTGACTGGCTTTTGGAAAGTCCTCAGCAGTAGAATCTAATCATGCCTGGAAGGTGTGGAATATACCCGTACCAAAGAGTTCAGAATCTCTCCTCTAAGCCAGAAGTAGGCAAGCTATGGCCTGTGGACCAAATCCAGCCTGTGACCTGTATGTATGGCCTAGGAATGAAGAGTGGTTTTCACATTTTTGAAGGGATGTTTAAAGAAAAAAAAAGTGTGCAACAGAGACTGTATATAGCCTGCAAAGTTGAAAGTATTATTAAATATCTACTGTAAGTTTACCAACCCTTGCTGTAAGCAATTGAACAGACAATCCATTGAGCAGAGAAATGACATGATCAAAGTTAGGGACTTAGAATAATGAGTTTGCTAGCAGTAGCCTTAATCTAAACTGGTCTTCTGCATACACTGGCTGTGAAGAGGAGCAACGAGGCTATTGCTAGTTGCAGTCTGAGGGTACTGCTTCTGTTCTAGGTGAGAAGCATTGGAAAGAGAAACCTAGAATAAGATTTATAGTGGGTGCCATTGCAAACATTGCATAGAAAACACCTGAAAAAACAAGGTGTTAGATGAGGAGGCCAGGGAAAAGCTTGAGAGCACAGGTTTTCCTTGGAAAGTTATAAAGATGACTTTTCCCACAGTTACAGATTGTATGGATACCAGTAGATGGGAATAGAGTGATGATATTACTCAAACTGTGACCATTTAATGGTATTAGTAGGTGTTCATTACAAAAAAGTATTCAATGGTCAGATAAGTCTAGGAAATACTAGATAAAACAATATTCAACAGATTTCATTATTGCTTGACTTCTTGTGCCTTTATCTGAAAATGTGTCTAAGAGTGTGTTAGTATCTGTGTATTCCAAATTAATTTAACTCTGGAATGTTTTTGTTTTCCAAACCCAAGGAACATCTAATGTTGTGAAAGTGCTGTTTGAATAATGCTCGAGAGATGTCTTGAGGTAGAAAGAAGGGGTGTGGAAGCTTAAATCCAACAGCTTTATCTTTTCAGTAAAGTAGGAGAGGTTGTGGAAAGTGGAACAAGTTGAAATTTCATTTGGAGGAGTCTGATAGGTAATAAAAAGTTGAATTAAAGAATTGCTTTTATTGAAAATAGAACTACCCTACGGTCCAGCAATTGCTCTACTAGGTATTTACACAAAGGATCCAAAGGATACACAAAGGATCCAAAAATACTAATTGGAAGCAAGGACACATGCACCCCAGTTTTTATAGTAGCATTATCAACAATAGCCCAATGGAAAGAGCCCAAATGCCCATCGACTCCAAATTCCTATCGACTGATGAATGGATAAAGAAGATGTGGTGTGTGTGTGTGTATGTATATATATGTGTGTGTGTGTGTGTGTGTGTGTGTACATATATATATATATATATATATATATATATATATATATATGATGGAATATTAGCCATAAAAAGAAGAGTGAAATCTTGCCATTTGCCATGATATGGATGGGGCTAGAGAGTGTTATGCTAAGCGAAATAAGTCAGTAAGAGAAGGACAAATAGCATATGATTTTACTCATGTTTGGAATTTAAGAAACAAAACAAATAAACATGGGAAAAAAAGAAAAGCAAACCAAGAAACAGATTCCTGAATATAGAGAACAAACTGATGGTTACCAGAGGGGAGGTGGGTAGGGAGATGAGTTAAATGGATGATGGGGAATAAGGAGGGTACTTGTGATGAACACTGGATGTTGTATGTAAGTGTTAAATCACTAAATTCTATACCTGAAGCTGAAAAAAAAAATGCTTTTAGTTGGATAGATCCATTTGAAGTTAGCAAATAAAAATTTCTAGTATAATACAGTGGGTTTTTGCTCCTAAAACTGGGTTCCAGAGGGATTGGAAAGTTGGTATTTCTATGTCAGAAAGTTAGGGTCACTAGGGAATCTTGAATGTTAGGGAAGCTACAGTTCTGGTGCACTTAAGTAGAGCTGCACGGCTGTATTGCCTTGAAATTACATTCCTCTTATTTCCTGTAACTTGGTAGTTAGATCTAGAGATTTGGTCAGATGCATTTGTGATACTTTTGGCAAGAATGCTTCATAGATGGTGGTTTCTATTTCTACCAGGAGGCAGAGAATGTCTGGTTGTCTCTCATCTTATGATGTTACTGCTGTTGGTGGTGATTATTCTGTCATTTCTTTTTCATTTATTAGCTGAAATATTTCTATGAAATGTCTTTTCGTCAATTATTGGGGTTACTCTGAGGAACAGTTTGAGTATTTCCTTTTATTTTCTATGATTCAAGATAATAAGTTTGTTTCCTAACATTCTCCAAAGATGACCAGTGAGGTGTTTTGCTTTTTTTTTTTTGCTTTTTAAATATTATTATGAACTTACAGGTTCAAATTTGTTTGATGTATTTCAGTGTATTTCAGGTATACAAAGTTGCTTAAACTTGGGCCAGTTGGGAGCATACATGCCCGCCTTAAGTGACTCCAGTAGTGTTTAGTAGTGTTCTTGCTGTCTGGTATGACTAGATGTTCCAGGTTCATCTTGTACATGTCCTGCCCTACCTTGGGAAATGGTATTCAAGACTATAAACACAAGGGATATTTATTGTTAATGAGTTGGTCGTTATTTCCAAAGAGATCCAAGAAATACATATTGTATCATTTTAAGATTTACTTATCATTAGCACACACAGACATTTCTAGTTCAAATTCAGGACTTCATTATTTTTACTTAACCTAATTGATCTGAATCTGTATCTGCCATACCCGAAATCCTGGTTCTCATCATAATTATTCACTTTCTTTATCCCACTAATATGGATGTACAGTCTCAGAGTAATTATACCAACATTATCTCTAACACATGATGATTATTAACAGTTTAAAATTTTTTACTGGCTGTTTTTATCTCCAGGGTATGTCCATATGCTAGGAATATATATAGCCCAAATATAGTCAGATCATAAATTTTAAAGTCATTTAAAATAATCGCTGTTTGATTCATTTATTTCATTTTATTTTAACTTTTAGGAATTGCTTTAATTTTTTTTCTAACTATATAAAACATGTACATAATTCTGAAATCTAATTTATGAAACAAGGTGTATTCAGAGAAGTCTGGCTTCCATCCTTCTCCCCTCTCCCCTTATTCTCCCTGTCTGCCCACCCCCAGTGTCTAGTTATCCTTTCATTTTAAAAAGTAAGCAGGGGCGCCTGGGTGGCTCACTCTGTTAAGTGTCTGGCTTTGTTTGGCTCAGGTCATGATCTCACGGTTTGTGGTTTGGAGCCCTGTGTCGGGCTCTGTGCTGACAGCTCGGAGCTTAGAGCCTGAAGCCTACTTTGCATTCTGGGTCTCCCTCTCTCTCTGCCCCCTTCCACACTTGTGCTCTGTCTCTCTCTCTCTCAAAACTAAACATTTAAGATAAAATAAAAGGTAAGCAAAGAGTTGTATTCATTCTTCCTTCCTCACTTTTTTCTTTCCTCACCTTTTTAAACAGCCGCATACTGTACATATTTTTTTTCCCATCTTACCTTCTTCACATAATGATATATCCATCCTGTAGATCACTCCATAGTAGTATATAGAAGTATTCTGCATAATCAGTCCCCACAATTGATGGTGTATTAATGTAAAAGGGTAATTTTAGTATTATTAGTTTTAAAACCTCAGAATTTCTTTGTATTCTTAATGGCTTTGCAAGTAATAGTAAACATTTGTTAAAATGAAGCTTTATTATTATCTCAAGAAGAGCTTTTCAAGTTTAGTTTACATTTTCTTATGGCTTCATTGATTTACTATAATTATTTTACCATAATAATTAAAAAATTTTTTAATTTAAAATTTTTCACAGTGTAATGTTAGTTTCAGGTGTACAATATAGTGATTCAGCACTTCCATGCAACACTCCGTGCTCATCACAAGTGCCCTCCTTACCCTCTTGTACTGTTGGTGGGAATGCAAACTGGTACAGCCACTCTGGAAAACAGTGTGGAGGTTCCTGAAAAAATTAAAAATAGACCTACCCTATGACCCAGCAATAGCACTGCTAGGAATTTACCCAAGAGATACAGGAGTACTGATGCATAGGGGCACTTGTACCCCAATGTTTATAGCAGCACTCTCAACAATAGCCAAATTATGGAAAGAGCCTAAATGTCCATCAACTGATGAATGGATAAAGAAATTGTGGTTTATATACACAATGGAGTACTACGTGGCAATGAGAAAGAATGAAATATGGCCCTTTGTAGCAACGTGGATGGAACTGGAGAGTGTGATGCTAAGTGAAATAAGCCATACAGAGAAAGACAGATACCATATGGTTTCACTCTTATGTGGATCCTGAGAAACTTAACAGAAACCCATGGGGGAGGGGAAGGAAAAAAAAAAAAAAGAGGTTAGAGTGGGAGAGAGCCAAAGCATAAGAGACTGTTAAAAACTGAGAACAAACTGAGGGTTGATGGGGGGGTGGGAGGGAGGGGAGTTTGGGTTTTGGGTATTGAGGAGGGCACCTTTTGGGATGAGCACTGGGTGTTGTATGGAAACCAATTTGACAATAAACTTCATATATTGAAAAAAAAATAAAGAGTTATTGGACAAAAAAAAAAAAAGTGCCCTCCTTAATTCCCATCACCTGTTTAACCCATCCCCCCACTCACCTCCCCTCTGGTAACCATCAGTTTGTTCTTTATATTTGAGTCTGTTCTTGGTTTGCCTCTCTCCCTTTTTCCTTTGCTCATTTGTTTTGTTTCTTAAATTCCACATATGAGTGAAATCATATGGTATTTGTCTTTCTCTTACTGACTTCTTTTGCTGAGCATTATACTCTCTAGTTCCATCTATGTCATTACAAGTGGCAAGATTTCATTCTTTTTTATGGCTGAATATTCTATTTTTGTGTGTGTGTGTGTGTGTGTCTGTGTGTGTGTGTGTATACACATATATATATACACACCACATCTTCTTTATCCATTCATCAATTGATAGACACTTGGGCTGCTTCCATAATTTGGCTATTGTAAATAATGGTGCTATAAGCAGGGGTGCATGTATCCCTTTGAATTAGTGTTTTTGTTTTTTGGGTAAATACCCAGTAGTATGATTACTAGATCATAGGGTAATTGTATTTTTAACTTTTGGGGGAACCTTCATACTGTTTTCCACAAGTGGCTGCACCAGTTTTCATTCCCACCAACACTGTAAGAGGGTTCCCCTTTCTCCCATAGTAATAATTTTTAATGTAGCCTACATCCTACATGTGTTGTGCTATCTGAATGCTCTGTATTGGAATTTGAGAAGAAACCAGTAGGGCTAATCAAACATCAAACTAGTCATCTCTTTATAAAATCTCATTTTTTTTTAACGTTTATTTATTTTGAGAGAGAGAATGAGAATGAGCAGGGGAGGGGCAGATAGGGAGAGAGAATCCCCAGCAGGCTCCACAATCAGTGGGGAGCCAAACATGGGGCTTGATGTCACGACTGTGGGATCATGACCTGAACCGAAATCGGGAGTTGGACACTTAACCTAGACTGAGCCACCTAGGCGTCCCTAAAATCTCAATCTTAAAACTAAAACACATAACTATACATGGTACTTTTATGTATCCTCCTAAATAAGGCTAGTTAGTATTCTGCTGCTCCTAATATATTTATAACTTGGACCACAAAAAAAATATTAAATTTAACTCGTAAATTTCTATGTGAAACTTTGTTGTTTAATAGAGTATTATTTAGAGCAGTTACAGGTTCACAGCAAAATTGAGCAGATGGTACAGAAATATCCCATATACCCCTTACCCACACATGCATAGTGTCTTCCATTATCAACATATACACGAGGGTGGTACATTGGTTATGGTCGATGTGCCTACGTTGATAACGCATCGTTATCACCCAGAGCCCACGCTGGACACTAGGCTTCATTCTTGGTGTTGTATATTTTATGGGTTTGGACAGATGTATAATGATATGTAACCGCCATTCTAGTAACATACAGAGTGTCTTCACTGCCCTCAACCACCTCTGTGCTCTGCCTAGTCCTTCAATCCTCCCTGAGGATTAAAGTTTAATTTTATTTATTTTTTTATTTTTTTCTGCTAAAGTTTAATTTTAAAATGAGCTTATATTAACACCTCAGGATTTTATTTTACACAAATCATTTCAGCCCATCCCTTTTAGTGAAAATAACTATTAGGAACTAGTTCTTTAAAAAAAAAATTTTTTTTTTAATTTATTTTTTTTGATAGAGAGTGAGCGAGAGAGAGCATGTGAGTGGTGGAGGGGTAGAGAGAGAGAGAGGACAGAGGATCTGAAGTGGGCTCTGTGCTGACAGCTTGGAGCCCGAAACCTGCTTCATATTCTGTGTATCCCTCTCTGCCCCTCCACCACTCACACTCTTTCCCTCTCTCTCTCTCTCAAGAATAAATAAAAACATCAAAAAATTTTTGAAAAAAGGAAATACTTCTAATGAAAGTGGTTCATCAATGGTAGAATTGGAGTCAGATGCCTTTATTTTCAAATGCGAAGTCTACCATTTTTTCTTCAGTCTTCTATTAATAGGAATTTTCTTATTTTTATTTTATTGAGATAATATAACAATGATTTGATATTTATATATGTTGTAAAATGATCACAATAAGTCTAGTTATATCCAGCACCATACAGTTACAAATTGTTTTTCTTTGTGATAAGATCTTTTAATATCTACTTTTAGCAACTTTCAAATATGTAATACAGCATTATTATTGTTTTTTGAGAGAGAGAGTGAGCAAGTGAGGGAGGGGCAGAGGGGAGGGGGGAGAGAGAGGGAATCCCACAAGGGGCAGAGAGAGAGAGAGAGAAGCAGGGCTCAACCAAAGCAGGGCTCAAACTCATGAACTGTGAGATCATGACCTGAGCTGAAGTCAGATGCTTAACTGACTGAGCCACCCAGGTGGCTGTAATACAGCATTATGAAATGTAGTCACCATGCTGTACTTTACATTCTGTGACTTAGGAATTTTCTTTCTCAAGAGAAATTCTGGTCATGTCATGCTTATTTATTTTCTAAGTCCCATTTAATCTGATTTCACAAAAATTCCAACCTAGTCATTTTACCTTAAATGTGGAAGTGGCTGGGTCTATATTTGGATTGTTGCCATCATTTGAGTGTGGATTCTTGTGGGATAGTCTTCACTGTAATCTGCACTCAAAAAGGAAGGAGACTTGTTGGGACATCTGGGTGGCCCGGTTGATTAAGTGTCTGACTCAGTTTAGGCTCAGGTCACGATCATAGTTTGTGAGATCGAGCCCCATATCAGGCTCTGCGCTGACAGCACGGAGACTGCTTGTGATTTTCCCTTTCCCTCTGCCCTTCCCTCATTCTGTCTTTGAAAATAAATAAATAAACATTAAAAAAGACAAGGGAAGGAGACTTCCTCTCACTGCTCTAGGACCTCTTTTTTTTTTTTTTTAACGTTTTTATATATATATATTTATTTTTCAATATATGAAGTTTATTGTCAAATTGGTTTCCATACAACACCCAGTGCTCATCCCAAAAGGTGCCCTCCTCAATACCCATCACCCACCCTCCCCTCCCTCCCACCCCCCCATCAACCCTCAGTTTGTTCTCAGTTTTTAACAGTCTCTTATGCTTTGGCTCTCTCCCACTCTAACCTCTTTTTTTTTTTTTTCCTTCCCCTCCCCCATGGGTTTCTGTTAAGTTTCTCAGGATCCACATAAGAGTGAAACCATATGGTATCTGTCTTTCTCTGTATGGCTTATTTCACTTAGCATCACACTCTCCAGTTCCATCCACGTTGCTACAAAAGGCCATATTTCATTCTTTCTCATTGCCACGTAGTATTCCATTGTGTATATAAACCACAATTTCTTTATCCATTCATCAGTTGATGGACATTTAGGCTCTTTCCATAATTTGGCTATTGTTGAGAGTGCTGCTATAAACATTGGGGTACAAGTGTCCCTATGCATCAGTACTCCTGTATCCCTTGGGTAAATTCCTAGCAGTGCTATTGCTGGGTCATAGGGTAGGTCTATTTTTAATTTTCTGAGGAACCTCCACACTGCTTTCCAGAGCGGCTGCACCAATTTGCATTCCCACCAACAGTGCAAGAGGGTTCCCGTCTCTCCACATCCTCTCCAGCATCTATAGTCTCCTGATTTGTTCATTTTGGCCACTCTGACTGGTGTGAGGTGATATCTGAGTGTGGTTTTGATTTGTATTTCCCTGATGAGGAGCGACGTTGAACATCTTTTCATGTGCCTGTTGGCCATCTGGATGTCTTCTTTAGAGAAGTGTCTATTCATGTTTTCTGCCCATTTCTTCACTGGGTTATTTGTTTTTTGGGTGTGGAGTTTGGTGAGCTCTTTATAGATTTTGGATATTCGCCCTTTGTAGGACCTCTTTTTGGCCATTTAATCTCTGGGCTTTATGAGAATATAAATTTGTTTAATACCATAAGAACAAGGTAAGCAAAGGTTTAATTGTCCTTAAGGGTATCTTATTTGAGAATACTCTCTACCAACATACTGCTTTCTGTAAAAGTTATCTGGTTTCTCTGTGTATGGCTGACTCTCTTCTTTATTGTTTTCTCTAGTGCATTCCTCTCTTTGTTCAACTTGTTTTGGAGAGACTAACCCGAGGAGTGAAAACTAGTGAGCTCCGCACCATGTGTCTTCAGGTTGCCATTGCTGCCTTGTACTACAACCCTGATTTGCTGCTACATACTTTAGAACAAATTCAGTTGCCTCACAATCCTGGACCGTTAACTGTACAGTTTATAAATCAGTGGATGAACGATACGGATTGTTTTCTTGGGTATGTGTCTTTTGGATTTTACTCTACATTTCTGTTTCTGGAACATTGATTTTAAAAATGTAAAATAGCATATAAAGAGGTAATTTTCATTTTTAAGGATTATTTTTAGTGCATTGTAAACACAAATTTTAATTTTTAGAGAATTAAACTGTGTTTCAGTAGTATAATCTAGTGGAAAGAATGCAGGCTCTGAAAACTAGGTATAGTCTGTCCCTAGTTGTTTTTTACTTGCATGATAGCGTTAGATCTTTAGGCAATGAGAACTAAGTGTCCAGCAGGTTCCATGACTATTAAGTGTGTATAGGTAAAAACATTCTAAATGGGGTCAGGTTTCTAAGGAAAATGCCAGTCTGGTAAAAATGTACTGGCCCAGGTTATTGGATATTGGAACTCTGCAGATCTCAAGGGAGCTTGTTCTCAAATGTGAGGTCAGAAAGAAGGATTGTTCGTTGTAGCTTGGGTGCTTCCCTGGTGCGAGAGTTTGTCTTCATGTGAAGCACTCTCCTACTTCTCAAACATAAGAAAAATGAGATGCCGAGTAGTAGGTACATGCTCACCTCAAGTGACCCCACACCTATTAGTGATTGTTATGCTAGAATTTGAGCTAGATTGCAATTAATTTGTTTAAAACATTAGATACAACTAGTGTTTTGTTTTTTAAGTTTTGTAAGATAACATTTAGAAATGATATCATTTAGAAATGCTGAGGAAGGAGAATTCCAGTAGGAGTAGTCAGGACACTGCCAAGTGATACAGGTGTGAATTAGCATGGCAGAACAGGTATGGGGGAAGATACTAACAAGCTGCTGTATGTATTCTAGTTTTTCTACTTGTAGGATACTGGAATTTGTCATTGGTTTAGATTTTTTATTAAAGACTTGAAGGGAAGAACATACTTTAAAAAATTGTGCTTGAAGTTATCTCTGACAAAGATTTAGGGAGCAGAGGCTTTGTCACTCACAGTTATGCAGTTGGAATGCTTCTCTCTTTATTAGCATCTAGAAGCAGTTTTCCAGAGATAGAAAGGCCATTTCTACTATTGCATAGACTGGACAGGCTTGGCTTATGCTTCCTTGGATTCTTTAGAGTCCTACTTGACAATCATCTTTCCTGCTGTGATCCTCTTGACACCTAATGTGCACCCCTATTGGAGGGCATCCTCAGGTCCAGTGCAGTTCCTGTTATAATATACTCCTTTGGCTTTAGTAACTTGAATCAGGCAATGCAGTGGGCTGGGACCGGCTGGGTAGTGTGGCAGGGATATGGCGGTGACACAGGCACGTCCTGGGAAGCAGCCACTGGAGCCAGAGCTGGAGTTGGAGCTGGTGGAGTTCTCTTTGATCTGTGCCCCTCCTCCTAGCCTCCAGGATGGCAGAGATTGTCGCTTCTCTGACAGAGAGCACGTTCTCAGGCTTGGAAGATTCTAGCAGTGACAGGAGTGAAGATGACTCGGCAGAGGGAGAAGATAGGATCAGCAGTGATGGAGAAGACCACTGGGCCACAGGTGCAGGCCGGGACCTCTTCCCCAAGGACAGAGGACATCTGGAACATGGTGGGCATGGGCATTGGGCACGGATGGCAGGCACAGCTACAAGCCCCTGCGTACTCGTGACAAGCTGGACCAGGTTCTGCGCAAAATGGATGATCCTGACTACCGGTGCATGATGCAGGACTGGATGACAGGGCACGACTTATGGCTGACCGATGAGCAGGTGGCCCTGGCATGGTGGCTGCAGAGGGGCCAGTTGGGGGACATGAGCTTCGATCTGTATGAGCTGGACTTCTTCACTGGGGACCTGGTGCTCCACTCAGTAACCAGCTGACCTGCTGACAAGCACAGCTTCATCCCATCCCTGGTGGAGAAGGAGAGGGTCTCTCACTTGGGGCATATGCCATTAAGATGGGCCAGATGCAGCTTCACGGGCCCCAGAACCCCACCCCTAGCTTCAGTAATCTGTGGGTGTGGAAGACCCTGATGTTGGGCCGGATGGGCACAAGATACACATACCCAGTCCCAAGCTGGTCGTCGGCGTCACACTGAGTTCTACGGCCCACCTCCTGCGTATCTGCCCAGCGAAGAGGTGTGGGAGCAATGGGAGCCAGGTGAGAGGAAGCCCACCTTCCCGCCACACAAGTTTCCGAACCTGCGGGGTGTGCCTGTGTATAGCTGTTTCCTCCAGGAATGCTTCACATGCTGCCTTGACCTCTACTGTGTCCACGGCAGTGCAAGGTGAGGGTGAATGTGAACCCTGAAGACCTCGTCCCCAAACTGTCCCAGCTGCAGGACCCGCAGCCTTTCCTCGCATGTCAGGTCCTGGTCTCTAGAGGCCCCAGGAACCTTGTCCACCACCTTAGTGTCATCCTGGAGAGGGCCAGTGGCTGGCTTCAGGCTCTGACAGTGGCTTACTATGACTCTGGGAGGTGGCTGCCACCTGCTGCACGAGGACCGTGCCCGTTGTGGGTATGCTGAGGAGTATTGGCTGGAACACTCACCCCATCATCTGCCTGGTGGCTATGGCTGTAGAGGACGTGGTGCTGCTACTGATCCTGGCCTTGGGGGCCCAGCTGGTGGTGGGCAGCGAGGACCAGCTGCTGTCTGCCTTCATCCCACCTGAGATGCCGGCCGTTCAGCCTGCCTACTGGCTGGAGGCCCCAGAGGAGGAACGCCAGGGGGGACCTGTGGCTGCACATCCGCCATGGGAAGCCTGTTGACCTGGCATGGGTGTGGGGACTTCTTGGCTGTGGTCCTGGCCCCTGCAGGCCACACACAGGTGCTGATCCACTAGCTGAGCTGGCGCTGCAGGCAGACCCCCTTCTGCAGCCATGGCCAGGTGCCGTGGGTGACCTTCTACTCTGTCCCGTCCTTTGTGTTAGTGACTTTCGAGTGCAGCATCTGCCTTTACTGTCTCCTGTGCCAGGAGCTCACCGAGAAGCTGAGACCGAACTGTAAGTGGGTGTCCAGCCTGGCAGTGCACCCTGCAGGGGACAAGGTCATCTGTGGGAGCTATGACAGCAAGCTGGTGTGGTTTGATCTGGACCTTTCTGGTGAGCCTTACAGGGTGGTGAGGCACCACAGGAGGACCCAAGGGCTGTGGCCTTCCACACCTGGTACCAGGTCTTCACATCTAGCTCTGACCACGGGAGTGTCATTGTCTGCCATAGGATGGTACGCAGTGACCTGCTGCAGAACCAACTGCTGGTGCCTGTGAAGGTGCTGTGGGGACACGTGCTGAGCCAAGACCTGGGTGTACTGGATGTGGCTTTCCGCCCTGGCCCCAGCTGTGGGTTTTCTCAGGGGCCAATGGCACCGTCTGCCTCTTCACCTAAGCCACTCTGTTTCCTCAGGGGCCAGGCCATGTGTTTGCTCAGGATCTTAATAGAGGTGTTCGCCCAGCTTGGGGGGAAAAAAAAAGAGCAATGCGAATAATAGTAGCTTATAATATATTCATCATTTCATCTGCTTCGGATTCAGCCTCCCTCTCTCCCTCTGCCCCTCCCCTGCTAGTGCTTTGTATCTCCCTCTCTCTCAAAAATAAACATTAAAAAAATTTTTTTTTCCCTTCAGAATCAAATTTTATGCTATGTTATAGCGGACTATATTTAATTGATTTACTTATAGTCATTAAGTTTAGCTTGCTTATTATATGCTGAGTTTCTGAATAGCTTTTGGCACTGGGGGGTTAGTATACAGTGTATGTGCTGAGAAACTTTGTAGACCAATCTAATGAAGACACAGTCTGAATTTTTCCTTTTTTCCATTGGATAGGAATTTTATGCTGTCAAATACAGGTATTCCTGCTTTAATAGAACTTGTTATGCCAAGGCACAGATAAAGCATTTAAATCAGTTATAAATTGATACTATAGTAAAATTCACCATATTGATTACAGACTTTTATAGCTCTTTGATGATAATTGGTTTACAAAACTTGGTTTATATAGGATTTCACATAGTACAAGATGGAGGATCCCTCTGTATAATTCCATTGAGTGAACCTTAAAAATCACCTTGGCCATTTTTTCTTGTGGAATCTTCAGTTGTCCCCATTTCTCATGAGTACCTTTTTTTTCTTTGTGATTTGTAGGCATCATGACCGGAAGATGTGTATAATAGGACTGAGTATCCTTTTGGAATTGCAAAATCGACCTCCTGCAGTAGATGCTGTGGTGGGACAGATTGTACCCTCAATTCTTTTCCTTTTCCTTGGCCTAAAGCAGGTTTGTGCTACCAGACAACTGGTAAACCAGGAAGATCGCTCAAAAGCAGAGAAGGCTGATATGGAAGAAAACGGTAAAATCTTCTAATTGTAATGAATGCTAGAATTGATTTTGATTTGAGCATGCATTTTCTCTGAATTTTAGTCTATTTGGAATCATTCAGTTACATTCTTTGGCTTGTTGCACATTTAACAAATATTTTGGGTTTGGTTGACATACCCTGTAATGTAAATTTAAATCTGTTAATTTTTTGACATTTAAATAATTATTGAGCTTAATGAATGTTGTTAAACTCTGAGAAATTCAGATACATTTATAACAGAATCACATAGTTTTGACAATGAGTTAGAAACCAGTATTTCATTTTCTTGTTTGTGCCAATAGTCTCTGTGAAGTCGGCAGCATGAATTCAATGAACCATTAGTTAAGGGAAGTATCAGTATAACAGATTAATAGAATGCCTGATTTTTTTTTTAATGGTTCTTAAAAATTGTAATTGGGAGAAACTTATGGTTTACATATTATTAAATTTGGAGTAAAGTACATAAATGAAGGATATTTGCTTAATTGACAGAGTAAGATTGTTAGAGTCAAGGATATTAGATCTTTATTTGATGATAATTGCAAAACTACTTGCTTGGGTGCAGGAAGTAACCAAATCCAACTCCAAATGGAGTTTTCCCTCTTCAGGTTAAAAGCAGAATTTCTTCCCCTTCCCTTCCCCTCCCTTCCTTCATATAATTTATTGTCAAATTAACTAGCATACAGTGTGCTCTTGGCTTCAGGAGTAGATTCCCATGATTCATCTCTTACATACAACACCCTGTGCTCATCCCAACAAGTGCCCTCTTCAGTGCCCATCACCCATTTTCCCCATCCCCCTGCTTCCATCAACCCTCAGTTTGTGCTCTGTATTTAAGAGTCTCTTATGTTTGTCTCCCTCTCCATTTGTAACTATTTTTTGTTTCCTTCCCTTCCCCCCATGGTCTTCTGTTACGTTTTCACTCATATGTGGAATTTGAGAAACTTATGATATCTGTTAACAGAATTTCTTTAAATGAGAAAAATCAGAATGTTTCATGTAAAACATACAAGTGTAGATTTAAACATTTTGCATTTAATTAGCATCATCCTAGTTTGGGTACGAGGAATGGTACTCTTTAACTCCTAACATAGAGCACAACTTCTGATCTAATTTGCTTTCCTGAATTCTATGTAGGACATCTTTACTAGAAGGGTTTTTATTCTTTTCCTAAGTATAGGCCAACAATTATAGAATTCTTTTTTTCAGTTCTAATTTTTTGTTTTGTAAACTGTTGGCTTATAACTAATATGTGAGAAAAAATTTCTGGTAATTTTCCAGACTTTCCTGTTCAATTTGTGCTGAAGTATAGAATGACTAATTAGGAAAGGTATTTCTTGCTATCTTTGTCATATATATGTGTCATATATACATATATATATATATATGTGTGTGTGTGTGTGTGTGTGTATGATCAAAACTTCTGTTTCTCGCCTTATTCCTAAAACTACTTTGCCATTTAATTCAGGTGCTTTAGTGTGGTATGTTTTATAGAAATAGTTTTGGAATAATACTGCCTGGTTTGGGTTTTACTCTAGGTTTTTCCGTCTTGGGTTGATTTTGTTGTGCATTTACTATCTTCCAGTTATTTATAATATTGGGCTAACTGCTTAGAACAGATCAGCCCTGAACATAGAAACAGAATCCATGGTGATATGCAATTCAGCTTTCCACTTTTCAACACACATGTAGCTATTTTTTCTTTATTTCTGTATTTTTATGTTTCTATTAGCAGAAATGACCTCATTTGCACACTTCTGAGTAGTTTGTAATCAACTGAATTAACTGTTGAGAGACCCAAATTCTCAGTGGGAACTCATTGTTACTTAAAACATATGCACTGGGGCGCCTGGGTGGTCCAGTCAGTTAAGTGTCCGACTTCGGCTCAGGTCATGATCTTGCAGTTCGTGAGTTGGAGCCCTGTATCAGGCTGTGTGCTGACAGCTTAGAGCCTGGAGCCTGCTTTGGATCCTGTATCTCCCCCTCTCTCTGCCTCTCCCCTGCTTGCACTCTCTCTCTCTCTCAAAAATAAACATTAAAAAAAATGCACTGACTGCACAATTTTTTTTTTTTTGACAAAAAATTTGGGACTCTGATTAATTAGCATTTTTATATAAATGAATATGAGACAGCCATAGCAAAACAGTAATGTCCAGTGGACTATAGATTTAGGGTTACTTGGAAATTGTTTTCAGTGTGGAGTATAAAGTCATTTTTTTTTTAAATGTTTATTTAGTTTTGAGAGAGAGAAAGAGTGCGAGCAGGGAGGGGCAGAGAGAGGAGGAGACACAGAATCTGAAGCAGGCTCCAGGCTCTGAGCTGTCAGCACAGAGCCTGATGCGGGGCTAGAACTCATGAACTATGAGATCATGACCTGAGTTGAAGTTGGATGCTTAACTGACTGAGCCACCCAGGTGCCTCTAAAGTCATTTTCTTTTTTTTTAAAAATTTTTTTTCAACGTTTTTTATTTATTTTTGGGACAGAGAGAGACAGAGCATGAACGGGGGAGGGGCAGAAAGAGAGGGAGACACAGAATCGGAAACAGGCTCCAGGCTCCGAGCCATCAGCCCAGAGCCTGACGCGGGGCTCGAACTCACGGACCGCGAGATCGTGACCTGGCTGAAGTCGGACGCTTAACCGACTGCGCCACCCAGGCGCCCCTCTAAAGTCATTTTCAATTTAACAAACTATAAAGTTTTATTTTTAGGATTTCATGTAAAAATAGGCGGTAGTTTTTCCATTTCCAGAATGTCATTTTATAATTTTTGTTCTGTGGAATTTTATGTTTTGTCCTTTTGTGTTCTGATTCTTTTTAAATAATTAATGGATTGCCAGAGGAGATTTCAAGTGATGAAGAGGAGACGAATGTAACCGCTCAAGCAATGCAGTCGAATAATGGAAGAGGTGAAGATGAGGAGGAGGAGGAGGATGACTGGGATGAAGAAGTGTTGGAAGAAACTGCCCTTGAGGGATTCAGCACTCCACTTGACCTTGACAATAGTGTGGATGAATATCAAATTTTTACACAAGCTCTGCTAAGTATGTCTTTACTCCCTAAATTTTTAGATATTTTCTCTAAATTCTTTATTTCCTTTGGTTTAAAAATTGTTTTGGGATCTGTCCAAAATCAGTTTAGATGCTAAGTTTGGTTTTAGTAGTGGTGAGATGTCCAAATGGAAAAATCTGGGAGGCTTAGAGCATGGTTTTGCCTCAAGCACCAACTTGAGTTCTTGGTGTGGGAGTGAAGCCGAAACTGCAGGTACGGGGAAAATCTGGCGGAACATGGTAGCATGTGAGTAGAGGTGTTTGCCAAGATCTGGATTTTAGGGAGCATAGTAAAACCCCAGGAGGAGGAGATGGTGAAGGAGGTCGAGAACTGGGCAACACAGAGATTTGCAATGTCCTAACCTTCCTCTGATAGCCCCACATGGTTAGATATGGAGTGGGTACTCAGAAATAATCCTTTGCTGGAATAAGTTTGTCTCTTAATTTCTGCAATCATTTCATCGTAATTTGATCATGTACTTTTGTTCTCTGTAATGATAATTTTCACTAGGCTCTTATCTTTTTCTTCTTCTACACACTCCCCAAATGCAACAGCTGTGCAGAGTCGGGATGCTGCCTGGTACCAGCTGCTGATGGCACCGCTCAGTGAGGACCAGAGGAGGGCGCTGCAGGAGGTGTATACCCTGGCAGAGCACCGGAGGACAGTAGCAGGTCAGCCAGCTGCATTCCCAGATTGGAGGGCATCAGCGTGCCAGTAGTCAGTCTTATTAATGAGCAACCTTCTTACCTTCTTAATGAGCCTTGTGGCACATTAGAGACTGTTTTAAAAATTGTTAGAGGCCACCCTTTCAAGATAATTATTATTGTATGATTTTTTTTTTTTTTTAAATCACTGATCATGATATCTTAGCTCGGCAAAACCCTGTGCATTAATAGGTGTCTTTTAGTGGTGGTGGTATTCATGTACTTACCCTCTGTTTTGGAGCCAGTTCACTTCATGAATTCTTATAAGGAGCTTGTCTTCCTGGAAAAGAAACACTCTTCATTTCTTTTGCTGGGATTTTCAGGTTTTGACTTGGAGAAATTGTTCTATGCAGACATTATTATGGTCACTCCTAGAAAATCAGTGGAAAAAAATTTGTAATTACAAAAATACTTTAGTGGAAAACATGGAATAGGCACCTGGAATTTAGAACCTAAGTTCTTCTGCATAGAGTTCTCTTGTCAGCCCTGCACAGAGTCTGTATCAGGAGAATTCTGGGTACACTTTCAGCAGTAGCCTATAGAACTATTAAAAAAAACCACTTTGCACCTTTTCATTTTGTCATTTTTCCTGGAAGTTGGGGGAGGTAAAGTTTTTCCATTTTGTTCATTTTTAGCAGTTTTTCTGTAATAGTAAACATAACTACTTACTGACATAGCCCTATTAAAAGCTGATACTCAGGGACTTCCAGGGAAGGTGGTGAAATGGGTGGATCCTGAGCTCACGTCATCCCACAGATACAACTAGGTAACGCTCACATCAGGGTTAATAACCCGGAAAATGACCCAGAGACGGCAGAACAAACTCTACAACTAACTGTAGAGAAGAGTCCACATCAGAGAAGATAGAAGAGTGGAGATGCAGTGGGGAGCTAAATGGACTACGGGTCTGTCCACTGGAGGGGAGGGATCCGCAGGTGTGGAGAAGAGAGAGAACAGACCATCATGGTGCGAGCTTGCATGGGAAGATGAATCCCTATAACGTTTGGCTTTGGAAACCAGAGGGACCAAATTTCATGAGTTCTGACAGCAGGTTCAGTTCTGGGAGAGTCTGGAGGGTGATAGGAAACCGAGTCCTCATCCCTTTAAAGACACAGCACAGCCAACAGCCTGCAGAAACACAGCATAGAAGCAGTACTTTGAAAAATGCCCGGGGCATACAAGAGGGAAATTATTTACTAATCTTTGTGTCCCAGAGAGACTGAGATTGCTGGAAGACTCCTCCAGGAACAAGGAGCTGGTGGGTGCCATTTCCCTTCCTTGCCCTCCGGCATAAACACTCAGACACCTGCAGGAACCAGCCTGGAGCCGGCATTCACTACCTAATTTGCTTATACTATGCCCCATCCTTTTTAGCTGGGCCTGCCTCAGTTCTGGTGCTGTGGGCCCCCTTCCCTAGAAGACCATTGCAAACTGCCAAAACCATGCCTCTCTACTGTGCGCATTGTGGGGTCTCAGTCCCAGCAGTGGCAGCTGGTCACCTGTGGAGGACGCAAGAACCTTATTAAAACTGTGCACGCTGCACCAAAAACCATAAAATACCTAGGAATAAATCTAACCAAAGAGGTGAAAAATCTATACACTGAAAACTATAGAAAGCTTATGAAAGAAATTGAAGAAGACACAAAAAAATGGAAAAAGATTCCATGCTCCTGGATAGGAAGAACAAATATTGTTAAAATGTTAATACTACTCAAAGCAATCTACATATTCATTGCAATACCTATCAAAATAACACCAGCATTCTTCACAGAGCTAGATCTAACAATCCTAAAATTTGTATGGAACCAGAAAAGACCCCGAATAGCCAAAGCAATCTTGATAAAAGAAAACCAAAGCAGGAGGCATCACAATCCCGGACTTTAAGCTGTATTATAAAGCTGTAATCATCAAGATAACACGAACAGATCTGGCACAAAAGCAGACACTCAGATCAATGGAACAGAATAGAAAACCCAGAAATGGACCCACAAATGTATGGCTAACTAATCTTTGACAAAGCAGGAAAGAATATCCAATGGAAAAAAAAAGATTGTCACTTCAGCAAATGTTGCTGGGGAAACTGGACAGCAACATGCTGTTAAGTGAACCTGGACCACTTTTTTACACCATACACAAAAATAAACTCAAACTAAGGGGATAAAAGACCTAAATGTAAGACAGGAAAATCCTCGAGGAGAAAGCAGGCAAAAACCTCTTTGATCTTGGCCACAGCAACTTCTTACTCAACACATCTCCAGAGCAAAGGAAAACAAAAACAAAAATGAACTATTGGAACCTCATCAAAATAAAAAGCTTCTGCACAGTGAAGGAAACAATCATCAAAACTAAAAGGCAACCAATGGAATGGGAGAAGATATTTGCAAATGACATATCAAAGGGTTAGCATCCAAAATCTATAATTTTTTTTTAATATTTATTTATTTTTGAGAGACAGAAACAGAGTATGAACAGGGGAGGGGCAGAGAGAGAGGGAGACACAGAATTGGAAGCAGGCTGCAGGCCCTGAGCTGTCAGCACAGAGCCCGGTGCAGGATTTGAACCCACGAACCGTGAAACCATGACCTGAGCCGAAGTCAGACGCTTAACTGACTGAGCCACCCAGGTGCCCCAGTGTCCAAAATCTATAAAGAACTTATCAAACTCAACACCCCAAAAACAATCCAGTGAAGAAATGGGCAAAAGGCATGAATAGACACTTCTCCAGAGACATCCAGATGGCCAACTGACACATGAAAAAATGCTCAACATCACTCATCATCCGGGAAATACAGATCAAAACCACCATGAGATACCACCTCACACCTGTCAGAATGGCTAACATTAACAACTCAGGCAACAACAGATATTGGCAAGGATGCAGAGAAAGAGGATTTCTTTTGCACTGCTGGTGGGAATGCAAACTGGTGCAGCCACCCTGGAAAACAGGATGGAGGTTCCTCAAAAATCCAAAAATAGAACTACCCTACAACCCAGCAATTGCACTGCTAGGTATTTATCCAAGAGATACAGGTGTGCTGTTTCGAAGGGACGCATGCACCCCAGTGTTTATAGCAGCACTATTGACAATAACCAAAGTATGGAAAGAGCCCAAATGTCCATCGATGGATAAATGGATAAAGAAGATGTGGGGTGTGTGTGTGTGTGTGTGTGTGTATACACACACACACACACACACAATGGAGTATTACTCAGCAATCACGAATGAAATCTTGCCAGTTGCAACTATGTGGATGGAACTAGAGGGTATTATGCTAGGCGAAATTAGAGAAAGACAAATATCATATGACTTCATTCATATGAGGACTTTAAGATGCAAAACAGATGAACACAAGGGAAGAGAAGCAAAAATAATATAAAAACAGGGAGGGGGACAAAACATAAGAGACTCTTAAATATGGAGAACAAACAGAGGGTTACTGGAGGGGTTGTGGGAGGGGGGATGGGCTAAATGGGTAAGGGGCATTAAGGAATCTACTCCTGAAATCGTTGTGCTATGTGCTTAGATGTAAATTAAAAAAAAAACCAACACACAAACACTGTGCACCCTGCCTCTGCATGCTTTGCAGATCGGTCTGGCCAGCCATGGTCTCCGGGGCAGAGACACATCCCCTCTGGCAGAGGACCAGCACCACCTTGTTAAAACTGCATGCCATGCTCTACCCACTACTTTCAAGAGCAAGAGATGTAGCTGAATTTCCTAACACAGAAAGTTACACAAAATGAGAGAAATATGTCCCAAATGAAAGAAAAGGAAAAAACAATAGCAAGACACCTCAGCCAAACAGAGATAAGTAATATGCTTGATAGAGAAATTAAAGTAATGGTCATAAAGATACTTGCTGGACTTGAAGTAACAGTGGAGGATTTTTAACAAAGAGAAAACATTGAAAAAGAACCAGTCAGAGATGAAGAACATGATAAATTGAAATTAAAATTACAGTAAGTGGAATAAATAGTAGACTAGAGGAAACAGAATGGATCGGTGACCTGGAGGACAGAATAATGGAAATTAAGGTGAGCGGGTGAGAGGAAGACAAATTATGCAAAATGAGAATAGACTTAGGGAACTCAGTGACTCCATCAGGTTTGATAACATTCACATTATAGGGATGCCAGAAGAAGAGAGAAAAGGGGGCAGAAAGTTCATTTGAAGAAATAATAGCTGAAAGCTTCCCCAATCTGGGGAAGAAAACAAATCCAGATCCAGGAGGTACAGAGATTTCCCAACAAAAACAACCAAAGGAGGTCCATTCCAAGATACATAGTAATTAAGATGGCAAAAAGTAGTGACAAAGAGAATTTTAAAAGCAGCAACAGAGAAGGAGAAATTTATGTACAAGGCTATCAGTGGATTTTTCAGAAATTTTGCAGGCCAGATGCGAGCGACAAGATATATTTAGAGTGCTGGAAGGAAAAAAATCTGTAACCAATAATATTCTATCCAGCAAGGCTATCATGCAGAATAGAAGGAGAGATAAAGAGGTTCCCAGACAAACAAAAGTTAAAGAAATTCATGACCACTAAACCAGCACTACAAGAAATGTTAAAGGGGACTCTTTTAGTGGAAAACAAAAACCACGAGTAATAAAAGTAGGAAGCACACAAAAGAAGTAAAAATAACTATATCTGTAAATACCAGTAAAAGACTCACAAAAGGATATAAAGTATGACACCATATACCTAATATATGCGGGGGCGGGGGGGGAAGGACAGGACTAAAGAATGGTTTCAAACTTAAGTGACCATCAACTTAACATAGACTGCTATATATAGCAGATGTTATATGCAAACCTAATGGTAACCACAAATCAAAACCAGTAATATGCAAAAAATAAAGAGAAAGGAATCCAAGTGTATCACTAAAGAAAGCCAGCTTATGGGGAGGGAAGAGAGCAAGGGAAGAAAGGAATGGAGAAGAACTACAAAAATAACCACAAAACAAGTCACAAAATGGCAATAAATACATACCTATAAATAATTACTTCAAATGGACTAGGGGCACCTGGGTGGCTCAGTCGGTTAAGTGTCCGACTTTGGCTCAGGTCATGATCTCGTGGTTTGTGGGTTTGAACCTTGCATCGGGCTCTGTGCTGAGAGCTCAGGGCCTGGAGCCTGCTTCGGATTCTGTGTCTCGCTCTCTCTCTGCCCTTCCCCTGCTCATGCTCTGTCTCTCTCTGTCTCAAAAATAAATAAAACATTAAAAAAAAACCCTAAAAAATAAATGGAATAAATTCTCTAGTCAAAGACTGAGGGTGATGGAACAGATGAAACAACAAGACCCATCTATATGCTGCCTTCAAGAGACTCATTTCAGACCCAAAGGCATGTGCAGACTGAAGGAAAAACAGTTATCATGCAAATGGAAGCAAAAAGAAAGCCAGGGTAGCAATATTTATATTGGACAAAATAGATGTTAAAACAAAGACTTAACAAGAGACAAAGAAAGGACCCTACATAATTTTAAAGGGAACAATAAGAAGATAAAATAATTGTAAATATTTATGCATCCAACATGGGACCACACAAATACATGAAACAATTAGTTCCTTTACTTGTTATTAACTGATAGTAATACAGTAATAGGAAGGGACTCCAAGACCCCCCCCCCCCCTTATATCAAAGAAGAGATATCCAAACAGAAAATCAAGATGGAAATAATGGCTTTGAAGGACATACTGGATCAGATGGATTTAACAGATATATTCAGAACATTCTGTCCTTAAACGGCAGAATATACATTTTTTCAACTGCACATGAAACATTCTCCACAGTAGATCACGTATCAGGCCACAAAACAAGTTTTGACAAATTCAAAAAGATTGAAGTCATATGCATCTTTTCTGAGCAGAATGCTATGAAAATAGAAATGAACCACAAGAAAAAACCTGGAAAGAACACAAGTACATGGAGATTAAATAACATGCTACTAAACAATGAATGAGTCAACCAAGAAATCAAAGAAGAAATAAAAAGATACATGGAGACAAATGAAAATGAAAACACAGTGGTCAAAGATTGTTGGGAGCAGCAAAAATCATTCTCAACAGAGAAGATAATAATGATACCAGTCTACTTCAAGAAACAAGAAAAATCTTAACCTTACACCCGAGGAAACAAGAAAGAAAGAACAAATCCCCAAACTAGCAGAAGGAAGGAAATAATAATGATTAGAGCAGAAATAAATGATATAGAAACCGAAAAACAATAGATCAATAAAACCAGGAGCTGGTTCTGTGAAAAGATCAACAGAAATTAACAAACCTTTAGCTGTACCCATCAGAGAGAGAAAGAGAAGACTCAAAATCAGAAATGAAAGAGGAGAAGTAACACCACAGAAATACAAAGGATTGTAAGAGAATATTGTGAAAAATTATATGCCAATGAATTGGACAACCTATAAGAAATGGATAACTTCTTAGAAACATTGCCAGTACTGAACCAGTTCTCCAAAAACTGAACCAGGAAGAGATAGACTATTTGAACAGATCAGTTACTGGCAATGAAATTGAATCAGTAATCAAAAGACTCCCAACAAACAAAAGTCCAGGACCACATGACTTCCCAGGTGAATTCTACCAGACATTTAAAGAAGAGTTAATACCTATTCTTCTTAAACTTTTCAAACAAATAGAAGAGGAGGCAAAACTTCCAAATTCATTCTATGAGGCCAGCATTACTCTGATACCAAAACCAGATAAAGATACCACAAAAAGAACTCCTGGGCCAATATCTCTGGTGAAGACAGATTCAACAATCCTGAACAAAATATTAGCACACTAAATCCAACACTATGTTAAATCATTCATCACAATCAAGTGAGATTTATTCCCAGGATGCAAGAGTGGTTCGATACTTGCAAATCAACCAATGTGATATATCACATTAATAAGAGAAAGTATAAAAACCATATGATCATTTCAGTAGACGCAGAAAAAACATTTGACAAAGTACAACATCCATTCATGATAATAACATTCAACAAAGTGGTAGATGGAACATAGCTCAATATAATAAAGACTACATGTGAAAAACCCACAGCTAACATCAGACTGAATGGTGAAAAACAGTTTTTCTTCTAAGATCAGGAACAAGACAAGGATGTCCACTCTCACCACTTTTATTCAACATAGTACTAGAAGTTCTAGCCACAGCTTGAGACAAAAAGGGATAAAGGCATCCAAATTCATAAGGAGGAAGTAAAACTTTCACTATTTGCAGATAACATGGGGATTGTATACATAGAAAACTTAAAGTCTCCATTGAAAACCTACTAGAACTGATAAATGAGTTCATTAAGGTCGTGGGATACAAAATCAACATGCAGAAAACTGGTGCATTTGTATACACTAATAATGAAATGTCAGAGAAATTAAGAAAACAATCCCATTTACAATCACACCAAAAAGAGTAAAATACCTAGGAATAAACTTAACCAAGAAGGTAAAAGACCTATAGTTTGAAAAGTATAAAACATTGGAAGAATGTTGTTAAAAAGTCCATACTACTCAAAGCAATCTACAGATTTAAGGCAATCCCTATCAAAGTACCAACAGTAGTTTTCACAGAACTAGAACAATCTTTTTTTAAATTATTTTTTAAGTCTTTTTTTAATGTTTTATTTATTTTTGAGAGAAAGGGAGCAGGGGAGGTGCAGAAAGAGAGGGAGACGCAGAATCTGAAGCAGGTTCCAGGCTCTGAGTTGTCAGCATAGAGCCCGATGCAGGGCTCAAACTTGTGAACTGTGAGATCATGACCTGAGCTGAAGTCGGACGCTTACCAACTGAGCCACCCATGTGCCCCTAGAACAAACAGTCTTAAAATTTGTATGAACCACAGAAGACCCCAAATAATCGAAGCAGTCTTGAAAAAGAAAAAAACTGGAGGTATCACAATCCTAGATTCCAAGGTATATTACAAAGCTGTAGTAATCAAGACGGTATGGTACTGGCACAAAAATAGACACATAGATCAAGATCAAGAATGGAAAGCTCATAAATAAACGCATAATTATATGGCCAGTAAATCTGTGACAAAGGAGGCAAGAATATGCAATAGAACAGAGTCTCTTCCATGGTTTTGGGAAAAGTGGACCACTTTCTTACACCATATACAAAAATAAACTCAAAATATATTAAGGACATAAATGTGAGACCTGGAACCATAAACTTACAGAAGAGAGCACAGGCAGTAATTTTTCTGACATCAGCTATAACAACGTCTCTCTAGATCAGTTTCCTGAGGTAAGGGAAACAAAAGCAAAAATAAACTGTTGGGATTACATCATGATAAAAACTTCTGCACAGCAAAGGAAACAACCAACAAAACTAAAAGCCTACTGAATGGGAAAGAGATTTGCAAATGACAGTCCAGTAAATGGTTAGTGTAAGTTATTCATACAACATAACACCCAGAAAACAATCCATTTAAAAAATGGTCAGAACACTTGAACAGACATTTGTCCAAAGAAGATATCCAGATGGCCAACAGACAATGTAAAAAGATGCTCAACATCACTCATCATCAGAGAATTGCAAATCAAAAGCATGATGAGAGATCACCTTACACTTATCAGACTGGCTAGAATAAAAAACACAAGAAACAACAAGTGTTGTCCAGGATGTAGAGAAAAAGGAAACCCTGTGCACTGTTGATGGGAATGCAAATTGGTGCAGCCACTGTGGGAGACAATATGGAGGTTCCTCAAAAAGTGAAAAATAGAACTACCATATGATCCAGTAATTGCACTACTGGGTATTTAGCTATAAGGAATACAAAAACACTAATCAAAGATATGTATGTGTACATGTATGTGCACATGTATGTGTGTATATATATGTATATATGTATGTGTGTACATATATGTATACATATATATATGTATGTATTATATATATATATATATATATATATATATATATATACACACACACACACACACCCCTGTGTTTATTGCTATTATTATTTACAATACCCAATTGATAGAAGCAGCCCGGGTGTCCATCAATAGGTGAATGGATAAAGAAATTGTGTATATATATGTACAATGGAATATTATTCAGCTATAAATAAGAATGAAATCCTGTCATTTGCAACAATATGGATGGATCTAGAGAGTATAATGCCAAGGAAGATAAGCCAGTCAGAGAAGGATAAATGCCATATGATTTCACTCATATGCGAAATTTAAGAAACACATGGACAAAGGGGGAAAAAAAGAGAGACAAACCAAAAAACCCACTCGTAACTAAAGAGAACAAACAGATGGTTACCAGAGGGGAGGTGCGGGGGTGGGGAGTGGGCAAAATAGGTGAAAGAGTTAAGGAATATACTTACCTTGATGAGCAGTGACTGTTGTGTGGAAGTGTTAAATCACTGTATTATACACCTGAAACTAATATAACACTGTATAGTAACTACACTAGAATTAAAACCAAAAAAGGCTAATGCTTGGTTGGGCAGGATAACTAATATCATAAGTCACAGTCCTTCACAATGCTAAGTATAAATAAATCTAGCTCATTTTAGGTTATTTCTAACTTTGTCACCTTAAATACTCTAATTTTGTTCCCTCCCTTTCTCTTGACAAATACTAGAGGCCAAGAAGAAGATTGAACAACAGGGAGGCTTCACGTTTGAAAACAAAGGAGTCCTCTCCGCATTTAACTTTGGGACTGTGCCCAGCAACAACTGAAAGAAGGAACATCAGCCTACCGAATGTCATCACTATATTTTCCTTCACCGGGGGAATGTGAAGGTCAAGGGGAGGATGACAGTGGGCTGCTTTTCAGCACCCTGCTGCTGTGCCGGATAACTGACATTGGGCAGCACATTTATCCACTCCCTCTTCCCCTTTGACCTTTCTCACCCTGAAATATATATTCTAAGCAGCTACTGTAATGTATGAAATTAAAGAAGAACAAAATCAGTGGATTGAAAAGGACAAATCATATTCTCCAAAGGATGAATGACCAAGGTGGATTTAAAGGATTGAATTGCACGTCTCAGGTTTTTGCCATGCAGAATCAATGGATTTATGCGGATAACAGTGCCTTCTGTTGTACATGAATTATCTGAAAAATTTTTTTGGAGTGCATTGCAATTTTTTTTAAAGCATAAAACATATTTCTAGATATAATGTAAACCTTGGCTATTTGTTGACTTATTCTGCATTTTACTGTGTGATTTTACTGTTAGGCAGTTAGTTACAAGTCACTCTGGTTTCAAAAACATCACTGCTCCCCTTGCTCACCCTGCTGCTGGGGGCTGTCTTCAGGGGTTGTAACATGCACTGGCTCTGGTTTTTCATTATATGTTTTGAGGCTTTCTTACTAAGTGTCTTATTCCCTCTTCCATCATATATTTGAGCCTTGAAGGGGGTGGTGTTTCTATTGGGGTCAGAAAATATGAGTATAAATTCCATTTATAACCTAATAAGTGAAGGACTCAAAAATTTCTTGGCAGCAAGTGGCAGGAACTCTTTAGTCATTGGAATTAACAATAAGTCCAAGTATATTCTGAATCATGTACTTCATTATGTAATGAATTGGTAATAATACAAAAGCACATTGAACTTCTGGGAGAAGGGTGCTACATTAAGCACGTGGTTTCTGGATGGGGGCTTGCATTTTCAACAACTTATCATTCCAGCTATGTTGGACCTGGGTCCAAAACATTTTCTAACCTTTTTTATCTAGAAAAAATGACCCAAATGAATTTAACTTCTACTTCTCACACATCTGAATTTTCTCCTACCTAATTCATTCTAGCCTTTATTATAGCTCAGTTTGGCTTGTTATATTCTTCAAGGGTTGGGATATTGGTCACTCTTTGATGGTAATGATGCCTACAGAAAATATTGCAGATGGAGGCTGTGGCTCTTTTTATGAACAGATTCAAGACTAGAACATGGATCATAGTCTTTTCGTACAGTAAAGTGAAAGTGTATTTTCAAAACTTAATGTATTACTGGATGTGATACAGTTTTCCATTTTTGTGAAATGTCTGCAGCTTCTATTTCCCCTCAGTTACTGGAGGAATTTTCTCCAGGTGCTTCCTATATTACCATCCCTTGTTAATATTAACTCTTTTTAGCATTTTAGGTTATTTAAGTAGTTTTTACAGAAGTAGCCTAAGAAGCCATGAGTTTCAGAGCTAAATGGTCCCTTGCTTTCCTCTGTCCCTCTCTTCCCAAGGCATTGATATTGAATGTGCCAGCTGACAGAAGAGACAGATGGCACTGGGGGGACATTTTAGATATCTTAAGCTTTGAAACTCTTCTTCTCCACATGTCTAAAATGGTTTCTTTTAACATAAATATGCCTTCACACTGGATTGTAAAAGGCATGATTTTATTTTTGTGAGGTATTGTCTTCTACAGTATTAAAGGGAAACAGATATTAATGTGTATCATCCTATCTTGTTTTTGAAGCCAGGGTAGTTGTATAATTTTGTTACCAGCAGTGCTAACCTGAATGTGATCTGGTTACCTTGGAAATGCAGGAACTTATATGAATGTACTGTAAAATAAAACATGGACTGATTCCCAGGATTCTGAACCCCTTTGTGTGAAATCTGAAATGTGGAGGTGCTTTAAGCAGGTGATAAAAATCCTTATTTGGGGGCAGGTGGAGCAAGGTAACTGTTGGCCTGGGAGGGTAACAAGGGCTCATCAGGAGCGGCGAGAGTGGGGAGCGGTTGGGAGCTAGAGCCCATCTCATAAACTGTGGTATCCCGATGAGAAAGATACAAACTCTGAAAAAGCTAAGGCCATTAAGCCACAGCAGGACTTTGAAGGAAAATAAAAAAGGTGCTGGAAAGAGAGCCATTTTCTGATAGACTGTCATCAGATTAGGAGAGGTCAAAGTTGAGTGGAACGGGGACTTCCAGGGAAGATGGCAGAGTAGAAAGATCCTTACCTCACTTACTACCATGAATACACTTAGATAAAATCCACATCAGTGTAAATAAGCCAGAAAATGACCCAAAGACTCGCAGAACAGACTTTCACTGCTTAATGTAGAGAAGAGGCCACTTCAAAGAGTGTAGGAAGGGCAGCAATGCAGTTAGAAACCAAACCGCCTCTCAAAACTGAGGAGGGGAGGGAGGCACACCTCAGGCATGGATAGAAGAGACTAGCAGACTCTACATCCAGCACCCCAGGCATGGGGGATCCACCATGGGAAGATGAATCCCCATAATTTTTGCCTTTGAAAGCGGGAAGGACTGAACTTCATGAGTTTTTACGATCAATGGGGCTCAACACTGGGAACTTTAAAAATCATCAGGCTTTGCTCAGAGCAAGAGGGCAAGAGGAAACTGAGTCCTCACCCTTAAAGAGACAGCATAGCAAACAACCCTACTGAGATATGGCATAGAAGCAGCCATTTTAAAAATGCCTGGGATATACAGGAAGATATATTTACTAATCTCAGAATGTGTGCTGGAGGGGCAGGGATCTTACATTTCTCCAAGAACAAAAGAGCTAGCAAGCACCATTTCTCTCCTCTGCCCTCTAGCCTAGATACCTGCAGCAACCAGTGTAGCATGGACACTCTCCATCTAGCTTTGCTAACAAGTCCACCCATCTCCCCCCAAACCACTCAGAAGTCCATCCGAAGCAGTGCCACAAGCTTGATAGTATGAAAGCAGCCCTGGCCAGCACCACTCTGAAATGACTCCTGCCCTGAGGAAGGGTGAGGAAAACCATACATACCAGTCCAAATGTGCCAGCAGTGACTGTGTGAAGATATGTGGCCTGACTGCAGGCCCTACCCAGCAGTGAACATCTCAGGGTTCAACATGGGGAGAGTGCCCTGCAATTGGGTGCTACTGCAGCTCTGGCAAACACCTGGTCTGGCTCAACTCAAGCCCAAGGTATTCCCCGTATTGGCCCATTGACACAGGGACCAAACCGTACCCACAATAGTCAGGAACAGCCATTGCGGACAACTAGACTGAAAGCAAATGCAGCTCAGCCACAATAGGGTGCATGCAACGCATATAGGAGACGCCCCTGAAGCACCTGTTTCTGTAAGCAGGGGTATCTGCACTGCAGGGCACCACAGGGCCTCTTTTTCTTTTTTTAAAAAATTTTTTTCAACGTTTTTAATTTATTTTTGGGACAGAGAGAGACAGAGCATGAACGGGGGAGGGGCAGAGAGAGAGGGAGACACAGAATCGGAAACAGGCTCCAGGCTCCGAGCCATCAGCCCAGAGCCTGACGCGGGGCTCGAACTCACGGACCGCGAGATCGTGACCTGGCTGAAGTCGGACGCTTAACCGACTGCGCCACCCAGGTGCCCCAGGGCCTCTTTTTCATAAGGACAATACTTTCAAGAGTAGGAGACATAGCTAATTTTTCTAACACCCAGAAACAGACCCAGAGAGTTAGACAAAATGAGGAGACAGATGATTTGTTCCAAAAGAAAGAATAGGACAAAATCACAGCAAGAAAGCTAAACAAGCAGAAATAAGTAATATGCCTGATAGAGAATTTAAAGTAGTGGCCATAAAAATTCTCATCAGATTTGAGAAAAGAGTGGAGGACCTCAGTGACACCCTCAACGAAGAGACAGAAAACATAAAAGAGAACCAAACAGAGATGAAAATCTCAATAACTGAAATGAATAATTGGAATAAGACCAGAGAAAGCAGAACGGATCAGTGATCTGGAGAACAGAGTAATGGATGGAGACCAATCATGATGAACAGGAGAAAGAAAAAAGAAAAAATGGGACTAGATTAAGGGGACTCAATGACGCTATCTAGCATAACATTTACATTATAGGGATCCCTGAAGAAGAGAGGGAAAGGGGCAGAAAATTTATTTGAAGAACTAAGAGCTAAAAACTTCCTCAATCTGGGGAGGGAAACAGAAATTCAGATCCAGGAGGCACAGAGAGCACCGAACAAAATCAACCCAAGGAGGTCCACACCATGACACAGAGTAATTAAAATGGCAAAAAGTAGTGATAAAGAGACTTTTAAAAGCAGCAGGAGAAAACAGTTACAGGAAAGAAAACCCCTTAAGGACTATCAGGTGGTTTTTCAGCAGAAACTTTGCTGACCAGATGGGAATGGCATGATTTATTCGAAGTGTTGAAAGAAAATAACCTACAACCAAGAATACCTTATCTGGCAAGGCTATCTTTCAGAATGGAAGGAGAGATAAAGAGTTTTCTACAAAAACAAAAGTTAAAGGAATTCACCGCCAGTAAACCTTAGAGGAAATCTGAAAGGGGATTCTTTGAGTGGAAAGGGAAGACCATAGGCAGGAGTAGGAAAAATAGAAAGCTCAAGTCGAATCAGTAAAATCAAGTATATCTATAAAAATCAGTCAAGGATTCACAAAATAAAAGGATTTAAAGTATGACATGATGTGCCTAAAACATGAGAGAGAGAGAGAGAGAGAGAGAGGAATAAAACTTTATGTGCTTTTAGAATGAGTTCAAACTTAAGTGACCATCAGCTTAGCGTAGACACCTATATGTATAAGATATTATATATAAACCTAATGGAAACCAGAAATCAAAAACCAGTAACAGATATGCAAAAAATAAAGAGAAAGGAATCCAAGTATACCACTAAAGAATGCCAGCAAACCACAAGAGAAGAGGGCAAGAGAAGAAGAACTACAAAAACAACTTAAAGTAACAAAATGGTAAATAAGTACATGCCTCTCAATGATTACTTTGAATGTAAATGGACCAAATAAATGCTCATATCAAAAGACAAAGGGTGACTGAGTAGATAAAAAAGCAAGACCCATATATATGCTGCCTACAAGAGACTCATTTCAGACCTAAACATACATGCAGACTGAAAGTGAAGAGATGGAAAAACAATTCTCATGCAAATGGAAGTGAAAAGAAAGCAAGGGTAGCAATACTTATATTGGAGAAAATAGACCTTAAAACAAAGACCTTTACAAGAGACAAAGAAGAACCCTACGTAATCATAAAGGGACTAATCCAACAAGAGGATATAACAATTTCAAATATATATGCACCCAACATGAAAGCTCCCAAATATATAAAGCAGCTATTAACAAAGTAAGTAATAGTAGGGGACTTTAACACTCCACTTACAACAATGGACAGATCATCCAAACAGAAAATCAACAAAGAAACAATGCCTTTAAATGACACACTGGACCAGATGGATTTAACATATATTCAGAACATTCCATCCTAAACAACAGAATACACATTCTTTTCAAGTGCACATGAAACATTCTCCACAACAGATCACGTATTAGGCCACAAAGCAAGTCTCAACAAATTTTAAAAGATAGAAGTTATACCATGCATCTCTTCTGAACACAATGCTATGAAACTAGAAATTGACCAAACAAAAAATCTGGAAAGAACACAAATACATGGAGGTTAAATATCATGCTATTAAACAATAAATGGGTCAACCAAAAAAAAATCAAAGAGGAAATAAAAAAAATACATGGAAACAAATGAAAATGAAAACACAATGGTCCACATTCATTCATCCAGGATGCAGTAAAAGCTTTTCTAAGAGAGATTATAACAATATCTCAAGAAAGAAGAAAAATCTTAAATAAACAACCTAACCTTACACCTGAGGGAACAAGAAAAAGAGCAAACAAGTCCCCAAACAAGCAGAAGGAAGGAAATAATAGATTGGGCAGAAATAAATGAAGTAGAAACAACAACATCAACAACAACAACACCCAACAGAACTAATCAACGGAGCCAGGAGCTGGTTCTTTGAAAGGATCAACAAAATTGAAAAACTTTCAGCCAAACTCATCCAAAAAAAGAGAGAGAGAGAGAACTAAAATAAACAAAATCAGAAATTAAAGAGGAGAAATATCACCTAACACTACAGAAATATAAAGAATTCTAAGAGACTATTATGAAAAATGGCAACAAACTGGACAACTTACAAGAAATGGATAAATTTCTAGAAGCATACAACCTCCCAAACAACCTTCCTGAAACAGGAAGAAATAGAATATGTGAACAGACTGATTACCAGAATGAAATTGAGTTAGTAATAAGAAAATTCCCAGTCCAGGACCAGATGGCTTCACAGATTAATTCTACTGAACATCTAAAAAAGAGTTAATACCTTTTCTTCTCAAACTATTCCAAAAAATATAAGAGGAAGGACAGCTTCCAAATTCATTCTATGAGGCCAGCATTACTCTGATACCAAAACCAACTAAAGACACTACTAAAAAAAAAAAAAAAGAGAACTATAGGCCAGTATCTCTGATCAACATTGGTGCAAACATCCTCAACATAATATTAGCATACTAAATCCAATAATACACTAAATCATTCACTATGATCAAGTGGGATTTATTTCTGGGATACAAGTGTAATTCAATATTTGCAAATCTATCAACATGATACATCATCAATAGGAGATGATAAAAACCATATGATCATTTCAATAGATGCTGAAACAGCAGTTGACAAAGTACAACATCCATTTAAGATAGAAGTCCTCAACAAAGTAGGTTTAGAGGGAAAGTAGCTCAACATAATAAAGACTACATATGAAAAACCCACGGCTAACATCATACTCAATGGTGAAAAATTGAGAGCTTTTCCCCTAAGATCAGGAACAAGACAAGAATGTCCATTCTCACTATTTTTATTCAGGAGAGTGCTGGAGGTTGTAGCCACGGCATTCATACAAGAAAAAGGAATAAAATGTATTGGAACTGGTGAGGAAGAAGTAAAACTTTCACTATTTGCAGATGACAGTAGACTATATGTAGAAAACCCTAAGCACTCCATCAAAAAACTACTTGAACTGATAAATGAATTAAGTAAGGTTGCAGAATCCAAAATCAATATACAGAAATTCATTGCATTTGTGTACACTAATAATGAAGTAGCAGAAGAAGAAATTAAGAAAATAATCCCATTTATAATTGCACTAAAAAGAGTAAAATACCTAAGACTAAACTAAGGAAGTGAAAGACCTGTACTCTGAAAAGTATAAAACATTAATGAAAGAGATTGAAGAGGACACAAACAAATGGAAAGATATTCCATGCTCATGGATTGGGAAAACAAATAATAAAATATTGTTAATACTCAAAGTAATCTACAGAAATTTAATGCAATCTCTATGAAAATACCAATAAAAATTTTCACAATAGTAGAACAAAGAATCCTAAAATTTGCATGGAAACACAAAAGACCACTAATAGCTAAATCAAAACTAGAGGCATCACAATTCTAGTTTCCAAGACATACTAGAAAGCTATAGTAATCAAAATGGTGTGGTATCACCACAAAAATAGACACATAAATCACGAGAACAGAATAGAGAGTCCAGAAATAAACCCATGATTATATGGTCAATTGATCTACTACAAAGAAGGCAAGAATATGCAATGGGAAATGGTGTTGGGAAAACTGGACAGCTAAATGCAGAAGAATGAAACGGGACCATTTTCTTTTTTTTTTTTCAAGTTTATTTATTTTTGCGGGAGAAGAGGGGCAGAGAGACAGGGAAATAAAGAATCCCAAGCAGGCTCCTGAGCCTGAGGTCAGATCATGACCTGAGCTGAAATCAAGAGTTGGAAGCTTAACTGACTGAGCCACCCAGGCACCCTGGACCATTTTCTTGTATCACACACAAAGGTAACCTCAACGTGGATTAAAGACCTAAATGTGAGACCTGAAACCATAAAACTCCTCAAAGAGAGCACAGACAGTAATTTCTCTGACATTGGCTGTAACGATATTTTTCTAGACATGTGTCCTGTGGCAAGGAAAATGAAAGCAAAAATAAACTATTAAGAGCTCATCAAAATAAAAAGTTTCTGTACAGCAAAGGAAACAACCAACAAAACTAAAAGACAACCTACTGAATGGAAGAAGAGATTTGTAAATGATATATCTGACAAGGGTTTAGTGTAAAAAATATATAAATAAGTCTACAACTCAACACCTCAAAACCAAACGACTCAATTAAAAAATGGGCAGAAGACATAATAGAGATTTATCCAAAGAAGACATCCGAATAGCCAATAGACACATGAAAACATGCTCAATATCACTCATCATCAGAGAAACGCAAATAAAAACCACAATGAGATATCACCTCATATCTATTAAAATGAGTAAAACAAAACAGAACAAAACAAAACAAAACACAGAAGAAACAACTAGTGCTGGTAAGGATGAGTAGAAAAAGGAACCCTCATGCATTGTTGGTAGGAATGCAAACTGGTGCAGCCACTGTAGAAAGCAGTATGGAGGTTCCTCAAAAAATTGAAAATAAAATAACCATATGATCCAGTAATTTCATGACTGGGTATTGACCCAGTTAATATGAAAACAAGAATCTGGAAAGATACATGGACTCCTGTGTTTATTGCACCATTATTTACAAGAGCTAAATATATGAAAGCAATTCATGTGTCCAGTGTCCATCACTAGATGAAGGGATTCCATACACCGGAATATTACTGAACCATAAAAAGAATGAAATCTTGCCATTTGCAACAACACCGATGGAACTAGAGAGTATAATGCTCAGTGAAATAAGTCCATTAGAGAAAGACAAATACCATATGATTTCGCTCATATGTAGAATTCAAGTAACAAAACAAATGAACAAAGAAAAAAAGACAACCCAAAACTCTTAAGTAGAGTGAACAAACGGGTATTTACTAGAGGGGAGGTGGGTGAGGGGATGAGTAAAATAGGTGAAGGACTAAGAGTATACTTATCTTGATACATATTCAGTGTTCACAGGATTGTTGAATCACTATATATTCACAGGATTGTTGAATCACAGTATATATATATATATATACTACAATATAGTGATTCAACCAGAAACTAATATAGCACGGTACGTTAATTATACTGGAATTCAAAAATAATGAAAAGATAATAAAAAAATGGAATAACAATACAATAAAGCTGAGTGCAATGGTAAATGCTGGCCCTTTGATTCTCATGTACTTACCTATCGTGACAGCAAGTTCCTTTCCCCATCTCTTATGTTAAGACCACACTGAAACCAGTAAATTGTTGATCAGGGAAAATTCCTAAGATAGAAAACAATTATTTTAAATTATGTCATTTAAGCAATATAGTGAATTATAGTCCACTTTTCTCTTCAGTAAGGAAGAGTGAAAACTAAAAAATCCATGGAGAAAATCAAGGGGAAACTTGGTCATGTGACCAGAGACCACTACACATACACATATGTTTCATCTGTTAAAAAAAAAAATCCAGATGGGTCTGAAATGGCTCCCGTCCCCATTTCATTCTCTCCATTAAGATCAGTGTGTAAGTGCTGACTCTGGATGGGTTGGAATCTTCTTGGGCAGTCTGCTAGGGAGTGAGGCCACAAAAATCAGTGAGCAAAGGGTTGGACGCAGCTCAGACACCCGGACAGCTGTGGCTGATCCCATAGCCAGAAGAGAGGTGTGTGTGGCTGATCCCATAGCCAGAAGAGAGGTGTGTGTGGCTGATCCCATAGCCAGAAGAGAGGTGTGTGTGCAACAGAGAGTCAGTGACTGGGCAGTGGGAGAGTCTGGGGCAGGCAGCAGTGGCATCGGAGGGAGGAGAAGGCTGTGTTGAAGGGAGGAGGGGGTGAGAGGCTCTGCTGTGGATGGAGGAGGTGAGAGAGTGCATGTGCTCCCTGCAGGTCATGTGAGAGGAAATTCACCCTGGAGATCTGTGTGAAAAAGATTTCACAAGTAGATGGATGCCCCTCAAGAGCTAGAAATTGGAGGATTTCCAAAGGGTTTGGAATATGCAGGGAGCTAAGAGCAACTGAGGCAAGAGTGGCCTTTTCCCAAAAGATATCCTTGAGGATGAAGGGAAGAACTGGGGCAGATGAGAACTAAGCAGTAAGGCCTTATGGGCACCTTTCAGCTGTGGCCCAGTGTCCCCAACTCAGCTCTCTTAGTTTATAGTGACTCCCATTCGTACAGTCTAGTGAGTGAGGACAGTACCGTCATTTCTCTTGCTTGGCAGTCATTCATTCTGGAAACTTCTGCAGCTCTATCTTGACTGCTGATTTCTAGACCATCTGACTCCAATTGGTCTCTCCTCGTGCATGTTAGCAAATTAGAATTCCTTCACAGTGGGTAATCACTGGCCTTGCTGTTAGGTCCTTCCTCTTCTTTTTCACAGCACTTGTATTTTTTCTGATCTGCCTTGAATTGCTCATGCCATTGATTGTAAGTTTGAGGGAAGAGACTATGTTTTATATAGTATTTTGTACACATTTTGCCTTCCTTATATACCCTGTATCTGGAGACCAAGCATGATTAATACGAACAAATGAATAAATGGGTATTTGAGGTTCTGCCAATGAGCTTGGAACTTTGAGCTTCTCAGAGGCTAAATACGATCTCAGAGACAGGTAGTTTTCTGTGCAGGCACCTGGCCTTTAGGAGGAGAAAACAGCTCCACAGCAGCAGCCACCCCCACAGTTGGATGGTGAAGTAGATGATTTGCTGCTGGAGGGAAGGTGTTGTCTGTGGAACACTCTCATCTCTACCGTTAGAAGCTAGGGGAGGGACAGGAAGCTATTCCCCAAACTGAGAAGACACTGTGAGACCGGAAATGAAGCAGGCAACTCCATACAATTTGCACAGTTTTATCAGGGTAACTTACTGACAGCGGGGATGGGGTGGAAGATGATCCGGGCTCTGTATATAGTTATTCTCTGCAAAGTTCGGGCTTTACTGTGCAGAAGTTTTAGAGTGAGGGGATGTACAGAAAGGCACTGTAGTGAGATCAAAGGGTTCACATGCACCTAATCGGCAGCTAACCTTTAATTAGACCTTGTGTCACCATCTGTGTTTCAGGAAGGGGAAAGACTATGTTATCTGTAAGAGATTAATGGGAGGTGAAAACAAGCATCCTGTTCCAGCCTTAGTGGGCATTTCTGAAGCAGAAGCCCGGTTTCTGGTTTTTCAGGATTACAAAAGACATTCCTGGTTACCTTCAGTGACAAGGGTCTCTTTCACAAGGATTCAGGAACATGTTAGGTCTAACAGGTTATCATCTCCCTCTTAGCTACTCACTCACCCTTGCTCCCAAAGATAGCTACACAGCAGGGCTCATGGAGCACCAGCACATACGTTGGTAAACGTTAGGACAGAACTTCCATTTCTGCATAGTTCTTTGAATCTGTGTCTATTATAAAGAAAGAATGAAATTGGTCAGTTTGTCACTACCTTCTGTGGAATTCCTCTATAGAGCATGGTTTTGCCCCAAACCCCCAAAAGGCATTTGGCCTCCCTGATTTTCTTTAGAGGTGAGATATGGGTGTGGCGGGCAATGAGTGGGCGTACCTGTTACTTCAAGGCAAGTGATACAATTAACCCTGCTATTGTGATGTATTCCTTGAAATAATAAGTATGGTATTGGCTTTTGGGTTTTGGTTTTTGTTTTTGGGTGGTATTTTTTTTTTTGGCACAATGTAAACATGCTATCTCATGCGTTCTTACATTTTTGTTTTACATTCTTTCAGCCATCACAAGACTTCAGAGCACTTATGTTTAATTTCCCCTACCTACCCCCTGGTTCTCCACTACGTTCTCTCAGCTTTGCCACTCATAGTATATTGACCCAGAATTTAGCTAGTAAAGGAAGAGAAACATCCGTGCTATTATTTCTTTAAGTTTATTTATTTATTTTGAGAGAGAAAGAGAACGAGAACAAGCAAGCAGGAGAGGGGCAGGGAGGGAGAGAGAGAGAATCCCAAGTAAGCTCTGTGCTGTCATTTTGGAGCCCGACACGGGCCTTGAACTCACGAACTGTGACATCATGACATGAGCCGAAATCAAGAGTCAGATGCTTAACTGAGCCACCCAGGTGCCCCAAGATATTATTTTTTAAATGACTCTGAGTCCAATTCAAAAGGAGCACTCATGTGTAGGTGTCACTTATCATTAAGACATTATGAAATCCCCTTAAATAATTATTTAAAAAATTATCAGTGGAGTAATATTATTTACTGTATTTTAAAGTTTCATGAAAAAGTCTGGAAACAATCTGGTCTGTAACTCAAGGTTTGAGTGTTTTCAAAATTAAAAAAATATGTGATTTTAAAACATTTTAATACAGTACAGACAAATGGAGAGTCATGTCTGTTGTATTCAAACAACTACTATCTTTCTATTCTATAACACTGTTATAAAGAAAAGTTAGCAGCTCAACAGCTGCAGTGTAAGTATAGCAATTGTCGTTGTTGCTGGAATTCAGCTATCTGTGAACTACTCCACACACTTAACTAAATCAAAGCCTATGCAGAGCCTTAAATCAATATAAGATTAAGAAAGAATTGTTCACATTACATCACTTAAAGGATAGACCTTAATCCCTGTATTAAAGTCAACCACTGCAATGTTTGCAAAAGAATAGTAAGATCATAGGACTGACCTTTTCATCTAAGATGAAAGAATCCATCTGGAGAGATCACATTACCCCAGCAGCCTTTCTTTGCCCTCTCTCCCGTCTTGGCATTCTGTGTTAGGCCTTCCCCTCTTGTCTGGGTGAGTTTATCAGGGGCTATGAGCATTATACTTAGGGACCAAGAATTATTATTTTTTAAATCTTATTTTTGAGAGAGACAGAGAGAGCACAAGTGGGGAAGGGGCAGAGAGAGAGAAGGAGACACAGAATCCGAATCAGGCTCCAGGCTCTAAGCTGTCAGCACAGAGCACAACATGGGGCCTGAACTCATGAACTGAGAGATCATGACCCAAGCCGAAGTCAAATGCTTAACTGACTGAGCCACCCAGATGCCCTAGGGACCAAGAATTGTTAGGCAACCACCTACACTGTGATTCAGAGGATTATGAAAAGGATCCCTGTATCTCCACTACCTTCATAAGGGTATCTAAAATCCAGGTCTTGAGGGAATTTCCTACTTCCTGACATTTTTGTTGCTAAAGAAGCCGGTTGTTTCTTTCTCCAAAGCACAAGACTTTCAGATCTGACCTTGTCATCTAGTCAAAGGTGATGCATTGAGTTTGGAATGGATAACTGAGACATGATGAGGTTTCTAATCTTGTCATTTATGCCTTTTCTGTTAAAATGAGTACTAGCTAATGCAGAATATAACATATATAGGAAGATTTAAAAGAATTACATGCTACGTATTTAACTTAAAGCTTATCAATTGAAATGACCTACTCTTGGCTTTCAAGTTTAAAATGAAAATTTTCTGAGCTATCACAAGGCTATAAAGCTTTGTTTTACATCAAAAACCCATCTGTCTGGAAAATATGGTGGAGTAGGAAGATCCTAAGTTCACCTGGTCGCATGGATACACCTAGATAACACCCACACCATTGTCAAGAACCTAGAAAACGACTAGTGGACTCTCCCCTGCTAATCATAGAGAAGAGGCCACATTGAAAAATGGTAGGAAGGGTGGACATGTGATCAGGAATCAAATTGATGGGTAGAGACATCATTAGGAACAAAACTGACCTATGAGACTGGCCGTGGGAGGGAGGGACACCACAGACACAGAGAACGGAGAGGAGCAGATCCCACCCCAGGCACCCCAGACACAGGGACTCACAATGGGGAGACAAATCCCCATAACATTTGACTCTAAAAACCAGAGGGGCTTAATTAAGGAGTTCTTACAATCAGTGGGGCTCAACACTAGGAACTTTAAAAACCAGTGGCTCAACTTGGGGAGAAAGAGAGGGCAATAGAAAAATGAGTCTCTGCCCTTAAAGGGACAGCATAACAAATAGCCCTGTAGAGATACAGCATAGAAGCAGTAGTTTGAAAAAACACCCGGGGTATATGGGAAGGAGATTTATTTAGTAACCTCAGAATGTATGCTGGAGGGGCAGGTATCTTTAGGAGACTTCTCTGAGAACTAAAGAGGCAGTGGGTACTACTTCCCTCCCTGCCCACCAGCTGAGATACGTGACTCGGGAATTGTGGGAATACGTGCAGTGCCAACACTACACCTAGCTTGTTAACAGCAGCTCACCTCATGCTCTTCTTTGGATCCACCCCTACAACCAACCCTCAGCTATTCTCCAAGGTAGCAACACATTCCCTCCCATAGCAGACCTGTGCACACAATGCTAACACCCTGTTATGTCCCACCCCCACATTCTCCAGTGAAACTGCCCCCTTTAACTTCACCTCCCCAGGAGTTCCCCAAAGCAGCTCCAGTACTCTTCCCACAGTAGAAAGTGTAAACCTTGCTAACATTGTGAACCCCTCCCCCATGTTCTCCTGCAAAGACACCCCTTCAAACCTGCCCTCAGCAGGGGATCATCCAAAGTGATGCCATAAGCCTGGTAATGCGCAAGCAGCCCTTACACTGGTCAGCACCACCCCAAATTGGCTTTTGCCATGGGAAGAGGGGAAGATATCACACAAACAATTTCCACTGCAGCCCTAGAAGTGAGCTGGGGGTAGACACCTGGTCTGACTGCAGGCCCTGCCCACCAGTGAAAGCCTCTCACAGGGCAACACAGGGAAAGTGTTCTGCAGTTTGATGTCACCACAGTTCTGGCAAATGCCTCCTCTGACTCAACTCAAACCCAAGGCAGCCCCAGACTGGCCTATTATCAATACGGGGCCAAACCCTCCCCACAACAGGCAAAGACAGCCATTGAAGATAACTGGACAGAAAGGAAATGTGGCTTAATCACAACCGTAAGGTGCATGCAACACACAGAGGAGACACCCCTGAAGTGCCAGTTTCTGATGAACAGGGTATATTGCATTGCAGGACACCACAGAAGACCTTTTCTTCATAAGACCACTACTTTCAAGAATAGGAGACATAACTGACCTTCTTAATGCACAGAAACAGACACAGAGAGTTAGACAAAAATAGGAGATAGAGGAATAGGTCTCAAATTAAAGAACAGGACACAATCAGAGCAAGAGAGCTAAGCAAAACAGAGATAAGTTATATGCCTGATAGAGAATTTGAAGTAATGGCCATAAAGATATTCATTGGATTTGAGAAAAGTGTGGAGAACCTCAGTGAAACCCTCAACAAAGAGACAGAAAACATAAAAGAGAACCAATTAGAGATGACGAATTTAATAATTAAAATGAAAAATATACCAGATGGAATAGATACTAGACTAGAGAGTACAAATGAACAGATTAGTGATCTGGAGACAGGGAAATGGAAAGCAATCAAGCTAACCAGGAGAAATAAAAAAGAGTAAAAGAAGAGAATAGATTAAGGGAACTCAGTGACACCATCAATGGTAACATCATTCGTATTATAGGGATCACAGAAAGAGAAGGGACAAAGGGGCAGAAAATGTATTTGAAGAAATAATAGCTAAAAACTTCCCTAATCTGAGGACTGCTATATGTATAAATGTATATATAAACCTAACAGTGACCACAAATCAAAACCAGTAATAGATATGCAACTAAAGACAAATGAACAGAGAAGAACTACAAAAACAACAGTAAGTCAAGTAACAAAATGGCAATAAATACATACCAATCAATAATTACTTTGAATGTAAATGGACTAACTGCTCATTATCCAAAGACAAAGGGTGACAGAATGGATAAAAAAGCAAGGCCCTCTATATGCTGCCCAAGAGAGACTCATTTCAGACCTACACACACATGCAGACTGAAAGTGAAGGGATGAAGTATTTATCATATAAATGGAAGTGAAAAGAAAGCCAGGGTAGCAATATTATTTTGGACAAAATATACCTTAAAACAAAGACTATTACAAGGGACAAAGAAGGATGCTACAAAAATCGTAAAAGGAATAATCCAACAAGAGGATAAAACAATTGTAAATATTTATGCACCCAACATGAAAGCTCCCAAATATATAAACAGCTATTAACAAGCATAAAGGAACAAATCGATAGGAATACAATAATAGTAGGGGACTTTAACACCCCACTTACATCAGTGGATAGATCATCCAAACAGGAAATCAACAAGGAAACAATGGCTTTGAGGACACATTGGATTAGATGGATCTAATAGATGTATTTAGAACATTCCATCCTAAACAGAAATACATTCTCTTCAAGTTGCACATGGAACATTGTCCACAATATTAGGCCATAAAACAAGCCTCAACCAATTCAAAAAGATACTGTATCCTTTCCAACCACAACACTATGAAACTAGAAATCAACCATAACAAAAACACCTGGAAAGAACACAAATACACGGAACTTAAATAACATGGTACTAAACAATGAATGGGTTAACCAAGAAATCAAAGAAGAAATAAAAATACATGGAGACAAATGAAAATAGAAATTAATGATCCAAAATATTTAAGATGCAACCAAAGCTGTTCTTAAAAGGAACTTTATAGCAATACAGGTCTACCTCAGGAAGCAAGAAAAATCTCAAATATACAACCTAACCTTAAACCTGAATGACCAAGAAAAAGAAGAAAAAACAAAATCCAAAAACCAGTAGAAATGTTGCCAGGTTAACTGGGGAGACTCTAGACGCTGACGCCTCGACACAGCCCATCCCAAAGATGTTGCTGATGGTTCTTGGTCTCATGACAAGGAAGAATTCAAGGACAGGTGCAACACAGTGGGTAAGAGACACAAGCAGAAAAGTTTGTTAAAGCAAAAGTACACTCTCAAGATGTGAGAGTGGGAGAGGGAGAAAGGCAGAGAGACATCCGTGCCTTGGGGTTTGAGTTTCTTCTACCTTTTATCAACAGTTGTTAGCAACGGGGAGGAACATTTGTTACTTGAGGCAGGGAATTCTTGGAAACAGTGTTTCAAGCTTTTTCTTTCTTATTTGTTCAGGGATTTCTGGCCCATTTTGTCAGCCATCTTGGCCTGTCTGGTTTGATCGAGTGTGGTAAGTTTTGTTTTGGAGTGCCGCCAGGACAGGCCTCTGACTTTCCCAATAGCTGGCCATGACTTCTTCTTTGCTGGCCTCTAGGCATCCTGTTAGAATCTAACTAACTCCTCTAACAGAAGGAAAGAAATAATGAAGATTAGAGCAGAAATAAATGAAAAAAAAACCTAAAAAAACAATAGAACAGATCAATGAAACCAGGAGCTGGTTCTGTGAAAAGATGAACAAATTTGATAAACTTTTTGCCAGACTCATAAAGAGAGAGAGAGAGAGAGAGAGAGAGAGAGAGAGAGAGAGAAACATAGAAAGAAAGGATTCAAACAAAATCAGAAACGAAAAGTGAGAAATAACCAACACCACAGAAATATAAACAGATGTAAGAGAATATTATGAAATATGATATGCCAGCAAATTGGACAGCCTAGAAGAAATGGATAAATTTCTAGAATCATATAACCTTTCAAAACCGAACCAGGAAGAAATAGAATATTTGAAGAGTGTCCTTGGCAATTAAATTAAATCAGTAATAAAAGAACTCCCAAGAAACAAAAGCCCAGGACTAGATGGCTTCAGAGCTGAATTCTACTGAGTATTTAAAGATGAGTTAATGCCTATCTTCTGAAACTATTCCAAAAATTAGACGAGGAAGGGAAGCTTCCAAATTCATTCTATGAGGCCAACATTACCCTGATACCAAAACCAAATAAAGACACCACAAAAAATCCTCACCAAAATGGTAGCAAACTGAATCCAACAATTAAAAAAAAAAAAAAAAATCACTCAACACCATCAAGTGGGATTTATTTCTGGGATGCAAGGGTGGTTCAATATTCACAAATCAATCAATGTGATACATCATATCAGCAAGAGAAATGATAAAAACCATATAATTGTTTCAATAGATGTAAAAAAAAAAGCATTTGAGAAAGTACAATATCCACTTATCTCCAACAAAGTAGGTTAAGAGGGGACATACCTCAACATAATAAAGACCACAGTGAAAAACCTACAACTAACATCATGCTCAATGGTGAAAAATTGAGAGCTTTTCCCCTAAGGTCAGGAAGAAGATAAGAATGTCCACACTCACCACTTTTACTTAACATAGTACTAGAAGTTGTAGCTATAGCAATCACACAAAAAAAGAGAAATAAAAGGAATCCAAGTTGGTAAGGAAGAAGTGAAATTGCCTCTATTTGGAGATGACTTAGACTATATAGAAAACCCTAAAGACTCCATCCAAAAACTACTAGAACTGAAAAATGAATTCAATAAGGTTGCAGGATTCAAAATCAATATAAAGAAATTTATTGCATTTCTATACACTACTAATAAAGTGGCAGAAAGAGAAATTAAGAAAGCCATCCCACTTACAATTGCACCAAAAAAATAAAATACCTAGGAATAAAGTTAACCAAGGAGGTGAAAGGCCTGTACTCTGAAAACTGTAAAACACTGATGAAAGAAATTGAAGATGATACAAACAAATGGACAGGTAGCCTATACTCATGGATTGAGGGAACAAATATTGTTAATATGTCTATACTACCTAAAGCACTCTATACATCTAATGCAATCTCTATATCAAAGTTCCAATAGCATTTTTCACAAAGCAAGAACAAGTAATACTAAAATTTTATAGAACCACAAAAGAACCCAAACAGCCAAAGCAATCTTGAAAAAGAACAAAACTGGAGGTATCACAATCCAAGATTTCAGGTTATACTACAAAGTTGTAGTAATCAAAACAATATGGTCCTAGCACAAAAAACAGACATATAGATCAATGGAATAGAATAGAGAGCCCAGAAATAAACCCATCATCAATCAATCTACTACAATGGGGGAAAGAACAGGAAATTGAAAAGAGACAGTCTCTTCAACAGACGATGTTGGAAAAACTGGACAGCTAAATGCCAAAGAATGAAAATAGACCACTTTCTCACACCATACACAAATATAAACTCAACGTGAATTAAAGACCAAAATGTGGGACCTGAAGCCATAAATCTCCTAGAAGAGAGCACAGGCAATAATTTTCCTGACATCTGCAGTAGCAATATTTTTCTAGCTATGTCTCCTGAGGCAAGGGAAACAAAAGCAAAAATAAATTATTGGGACTATATAAAAATTAAAAGCTTTTGCACAGCAAAGGAAACAATCAAGAGAACAAAAAGATAACCTACTGAATGGAAGAAGAGATTTGCAAATGGCATATGTGATATGGGGTTAATATCCAAAAACATATAAAGAGCTTACACTACCCAACAGCAAAAGCCCCAAATAATCCAATTAAAAAAAGGGCAGATGGATGGCTCAGTTGGTTAAGCATCTGATTCTTTTTTTTTTTTTTTTTTTTTTTTAGAAAACAGAAGCAAAAGTTTTATTAAATGAAACCAGTTCAGCTTCTCAAGTGAAACTCCATATAAAGAAACATCAGAAAAAATCTGACCAATCAATACTGAGAAAAGGGAACATGATATAATCTTGTGGATGTATGTCTTCGCTAACATATTTAATCTAAATATGGTAACAGTTTCTGTAGGGATGTTTTTTTTTTTTTGATTTTTCTTTTTTTTTTTTTAACGTTTATTTATTTATTTATTTTATTTATTTATTTATTTTTTAATATATGAAATTTACTGTCAAATTGGTTTCCATACAACACCCAGAAGCATCTGATTCTTGATCTCAGCTCAAGTCTTGATCTCAGGGTTGTGATTTCAAGCCCTGTGTTGAGCTCCATGCTGGGCATGAAGCCTACTTTAAAAAAATGGGCAGAAGACACGAATAGACATTTGAAAAGATGCTCAACATCACTAATCATGGAAATGCAAATCAAAACCACAATGAGATATTACTTCACACCTGTCAGAATGTCTAAAATCAACAACATAAGAAACAACAGATATTGGCAAGGATGTGGAGAAAAAAGGAACCTTTATGCACTGTTGATGGGAATGCAAACTGGTGCAAAAGAGTATGGAGATTCCTCAAAAAATTAAAAATAGAGTCACCATATGATCCAGTAATTTCACTATTGGATATTTACTCAAACAATAGAAAAACACTAATTCAGAAAGATGTATGTGCCCCTATATTTACTGCAGCCTTATTTAGGATAGTAAATATATGGAAGCAATCCAAGTGTTCATGAAGAGATAAATGGATGGGGTGACTGGGTGGCTCAGTCTGTTAAGCACCCAACTCTTGGTTTCAGCTCAGGTCATGATCTCATGGGTTTTGAGACCCAGCCCCATGTCCAACTCAGCTGACAGCATGGAGCCTCCTTGGGATTCTCTTTCTCCCTCTTTTTCTCAAAATAAATAAAAATAAAAATTATATACAAAAAAGAGATGAATGGATAAAGATGTGGTACATATATACAATAGAATATTACTTAGCCATAAAAAAAGAAATCTTGCCATATGCAACAACATGGATCAAACTAGAGGATATAATGCTAAGTGAAATAAGTCAGAGAAAGAGAAGTACTATATGATTTCATTCATATGTGGAATTTAAGAAACATAACTAACGAGCAAGGAAAAAAAGAGGCAAACTTAAAAGCAAGCTCTTAAATATAGAGAACAAACTGGTGGTTACCAGAGGAGAGGTGGGTGGGAGGACGGGTGAAATAAGTGAGGAGGATTAAGAGTACACTTATCATGACCAGCACTGAGTAATGTATAGAACTGTTGAACCGCTATATTGTACATATGAACCTAGTATAACACTGTATGTTAATTATACTGAAATTAAAATAAATAAACAAACTCATATAATTTGGTTGGAGGAGTAGAAAGGTAGAACTTTAGAATGTTTTTATTTATTTTTTAAGAATTGTTTTTTTTTATTTAAAAAATTTTTTTAACGTTTATTTATTTTTGACAGAGAGAGAGAGAGAGCGAGCACGAGTGGGGGAGGGGCAGAGAGGGAGACACAGAATCCGAAGCAGGCTCCAGGCTCTGAGCTGTCAGCACAAAGCCAGAAGTGGGGCTCAAACTCATGGACTGTGAGATCATGACCTGAGATGAAGTTGATGCTTAACCGGCTGAGCCACCAGGCGCCCCTGATAATTTTTTCAATAGTGGCCACCCTAATAGGAATAAGGTAGCATCTCATTGTGGTTTTGATTTGCATTTTTCTAATTAGTGATGTTAACCATTTTTTCATATGGTTGTCCATTTGTATAACTTTTTTGGAGAAATGTCTGTTCAAGTCTTTTGTCCTTTATTCATTCATTTATTCCAGTATAATTATAATTATAATACAATGTTATATTAGTTTCAGGTGTACAATATAGTGATTCACCAATTCTATATATTATCAATACTCACCACATGTCTAAGTATAAGTATTAAGTATACTCTTAATCCTCAGCAGCTATTTTATCCACCGCCCCCTCCCCCCCCCCACACTCACTTCCCATCTGGTAACTACTAGTTTGTTCTCTATGTTAAAGAGTGTTTTTTGTTGGTCTTTTTTCCCATTTGTTTGTTTTGTTTCTTAAATTCCACATGTGAATGAATCATGTGGTTCTTGTCTTTCTCTGACTTATTTAACTTAGCATTATACCCTCTAGACCCATCCATGTTATTATAAATGGCAATATTTCATTCTTTTTAAGGCTGAGTAATATTCCATTGTGCATATATACCACATCTTCTTTACCCATTCATCTATTGATGAAAACTTGTGTTGCTTCATATCTTAGCTATTCTAAATAATGTTGCAAAAAACATAGGGATGCATATATCTTTTTGAACTAGTGTTTTCACAGTCTTTGGGTAAATTCCTAGTAGAGGAATGAATGGATCATATGGTAATTCCATTTTTAATTTTTTGAAGATTCTCCATACTGTTTTCCACAGTGACTGCACCAGTTTGCATTCCCACCAACAGTGCACAAAGGTTCCTTTTTCTCCACATCCTCACCAACACTTACTTCTCATGTTTTAGATACTAGCCATTCTGATATCTCATTGTGGTTTTGACTTGCTTTTCCCTGATTAGTGATGATGATCATCTTTTCGTGTGTCTGTTGACTATCTGTATATTTTCATTGGAGAAATGTCTGTTCATGTCTTTTGCCCAATTATTAATTGGATTATTTGGGAGTTTTTTTGGTGTTGAGAAGAACCCAAAGAAGTTCTTTATGTATTATTGGATACTAACTCCTTATTGGACGTATCATTTGCAAATATCTTCTCCCACTCAGTAGGTTGTTTTTTAGTTTTGTTGATGATGTCCTTTGCTGTGTACAAGCTTTTAATTTTGATGTAGTTCCAATAGTTTATTTTTGTGTTTATTTCCCTTGCGTTAGGAGACGTATCTAGAAAAATGTTGCTAAGGTCAATGTCAGAGAAATTATCTCCTGTGTTCTCTTTTAGGATTTTTATGATTTTACGTCTCACATTTAGATCTTGAATCCATTTTGAGTTTATCTTTGTGTATGGTGTAAGAAAGTGGGGTCCAGGGGAGGCTTGGAAAGATGGCGGGACAGGAGGACCCTGAACGCATCCTCTCTCACATTTTCAGCTAGATATTATCCATACCTAAGTCAACAAACCCGAGAGCGATCCAAAGACTGGCAGAAAAAACTCTATAACTAAATATAGAGAAGAAGCTGCATCTGAAAGTTCAGGAAAGTCAGAAAGGTAGAGGTATCTGCATGTGTGTGGAGAGGGCAGAGAAATGGGCCCTCATACCAGGGAGCTCACACAGGGAAGACTAATCCCCAGAATGTTTGGCTTTAAAAACCAGAGGGGCTGAATTCCATGATTTTGTAAACCAGTGGTACTTTGAGCCTGGAGCTTTAAAGGTCTGAATCAGCACTGGGTGAGCCAGGAGGGTGACAGCTCTATCAGTGCCCTTAAAGAGACAGCAGCCTGCATGGAAAGGCAATATAAAAATGGCAGTTCACAGGATGCAAGGGGCAAACAGGTAACAGATCTGATTTTGGAGCATGTTGGGAGACTTCCCTGAAAACGAGGGAGCTGGCAGATGGCATTTTCCTCTCCTGTCCCCCAGCATAAACACAGAGCCACCCATGAGAGGCAGGGCTGCACAGAAACTTACTACCTAACCCACTAGCAGTACACCAAGCCCATGAGTTCTCCTGAGGATTAGCCAACTCCAAGCCTCCTACCCCCAGCTCTATCTGACAAGGCTATCATTTAGAAAAAGAAAGATAAAGAGTTTCCTAGACAAATAAAAACTAAAGGAGTTTGTGACCACTAAACCAGTTCTGCAAGATATGTTAAAAGGGACTCTCTGAGTGGAAAGAAGAGACCAAGTGACAGTAAAGAGGTAGGAAACACAAAAGCAGTAAAAATGAATATTTCTTTAAAAAAAATCAGTGGAAAACTCACAAAAAAGGATACAAAAGATAATAACATATACCTAAAACATGAGGAGGAGAGGAGAAGAGAATGGGTTCAAACTTGAGTGACTATCAACATAAGTTATAATGCTATACACAGAAGAAGTTATATATGAACCTAATGGTAACCATGTATAAAAACCACTAATAAATATGTGGAGGATCAAGAGGAATAAATCACTAAAGATAATCAGCAAAACATGAAAGAAAGAGAAGAAAGGATCAGAGATAGTCTTCAGAAACAACCACAAAACAAATAATAAGTGGCAATAAATACATATCAATAATTACTTTGGATGCAAATGGACTAAAACTCCAATCAAAAGACATAGGGTATCAAAATAGATTGAAAAAAAAAAACAAAAACAAAAACCAAGACCAATGCTGCCAACAAGAGACTCATTTTAGACTGATGACACCTGAAGATTGAAAGTGAGCGGATAAACATCTATCATGCAAATGAATGTTAAAAGACAGCCAGAGTAGCAATACTTACATCAGACAAAGTAGACTTTGAAACAGACTGTACAAGAGACAAAGAAGGGTGCTATATAATAATTAAGAGGACAATCCAATAAGAAGATATAACAATTGTAAATATTTATGCACAAATACATGAAACAGTTATTAACAAACATAAAGAACTAATAAATAATAATACAATAATAGTAGGGGACTTTAACACCCCACTTACACCAATGTATTATCCTAAGAAAATCAACAAGGAAACAATGGCTTTAAATGACACATTGGTACAGACAGATCTAACAGATATATTCACAACATTCCATCCTAAAACAGCAGAATATACATTCTTTTCAAGTGCACATGGAACATTCTCCAGAATACATCACATACTATCCCACAACAAATTCAAGAAGATTAAAATCATATAGTTCATCTTTTCTGACCATAAGGCTATGAAACTAGAAATAAACCACAGGAAAAAATCTGGAAAGACCACAAGCACATGGAGGTTAAATAACATGCTACTAAACAATGAATGGGTGAATCAATAAATAGAATAAATTAAGGGGTGCCAGGGTGGCTCAGTTAAGTGCCCAGCTTTTGGTTTCAGATTGTGGTCTGTGAGTTCAAGCCCCACATTCAGCTCCATACTGGCAGCGTGGAGCCTGCTTGGGATCCTCTTGCCCTCGCCCTCACCCTCTCAAAATAAATAAATAAACTTTAAAAAAAAGAATTAAAAAGTACATGGAAACAAATGAAACTGAAAACAAATGGTTCAAAATCTCTGGGAGGCAGCAAAAGCCATTCTTTTTTTTTTTAATTTTTTAATTTTTTTAATATATGAAATTTACTGTCAAATTGGTTTCCATACAACACCCAGTGCTCATCCCAAAAGGTGCCCTCTACCATACCCATCACCCACCCTACCCTCCCTCCCACCCTCCATCAACCCTCAGTTTGTTCTCAGTTTTTAACAGTCTCTTATGCTTTGGCTCTCTCCCACTCTAACATCTGTTTTTTTTTTTTTTTCCCTTCCCCTCCCCCAATGGGTTTCTGTTACATTTCTCAGGATCCACATAAGAGTGAAACCATATGGTATCTATCTTTCTCTGTATGGCTTATTTCACTTAGCATCACACTCTCCAGTTCCATCCACGTTGCTACAAAAGGCCATATTTCATTTTTTCTCATTGCCACGTAGTATTCCATTGTGTATATAAACCACAATTTCTTTATCCATTCATCAGTTGATGGACATTTAGGCTCTTTCCATAATTTGGCTATTGTTGAGAGTGCTGCTATAAACATTGGGGTACAAGTGCCCCTATGCATCAGTACTCCTGTATCCCTTGGATAAATTCCTAGCAGTGCTATTGCTGGGTCATAGGGTAGGTCTATTTTTAATTTTCTGAGGAACCTCCACACTGCTTTCCAGAGCGGCTGCACCAATTTGCATTCCCACCAACAGTGCAAGAGGGTTCCTGTCTCTCCACATCCTCTCCAGCATCTATAGTCTCCCGATTTGTTCATTTTGGCCACTCTGACTGGCGTGAGGTGGTATCTGAGTGTGGTTTTGATTTGTATTTCCCTGATAAGGAGTGACGTTGAACATCTTTTCATGTACCTGTTGGCCATCCGGATGTCTTCTTTAGAGAAGTGTCTATTCATGTTTTCTGCCCATTTCTTCACTGGGTTATTTGTTTTTCGGGTGTGGAGTTTGGTGAGCTTTTTATAGATTTTGGATACTAGCCCTTTGTCCGATATGTCATTTGCAAATATCTTTTCCTATTCCGTTGGTTGCCTTTTAGTTTTGTTGGTTGTTTCCTTTGCTGTGCAGAAGCTTTTTATCTTCATAAGGTCCCAGTAATTCACTTTTGCTTTTAATTCCCTTGCCTTTGGGGATGTGTCGAGTAAGAGATTGCTACGGCTGAGGTCAGAGAGGTCTTTTCCTGCTTTCTCCTCTAAGGTTTTGATGGTTTCCTGTCTCACATTCAGGTCCTTTATCCATTTTGAGTTTATTTTTGTGAATGGTGTGAGAAAGTGGTCTAGTTTCAACCTTCTGCATGTTGCTGTCCCGTTCTTCCAGCACCATTTGTTAAAGAGACTGTCGTCTTTCCATTGGATGTTCTTTCCTGCTTTGTCAAAGATGAGTTGGCCATACGTTTGTGGGTCTAGTTCTGGGGTTTCTATTCTATTCCATTGGTCTATGTGTCTGTTTTTGTGCCAATACCATGCTGTCTTGATGATGACAGCTTTGTAGTAGAGGCTAAAGTCTGGGATTGTGATGCCTCCTGCTTTGGTCTTCTTCTTCAAAATTACTTTGGCTATTCGGGGCCTTTTGTGGTTCTATATGAATTTTAGGATTGCTTGTTCTAGTTTCGAGAAGAATGCTGGTGCAATTTTGATTGGGATTGCATTGAATGTGTAGATAGCTTTGGGTAGTATTGACATTTTGACAATATTTATTCTTCCAACCCATGAGCAGGGAATGTCTTTCCATTTCTTTATATCTTCTTCAATGTCCTTCATAAGCTTTCTATAGTTTTCAGCATACAGATCTTTTACATCTTTGGTTAGATTTATTCCTAGGTATTTTATGCTTCTTGGTGCAATTGTGAATGGGATCAGTTTCTTTATTCGTCTTTCTGTTGCTTCATTGTTAGTGTATAAGAATGCAACGGATTTCTGTACATTGATTTTGTATCCTGCAACTTTGCTGAATTCATGTATCAGTTCTAGCAGACTTTTGGTGGAGTCTATCGGATTTTCCATGTATAATATCATGTCATCTGCAAAAAGCGAAAGCTTGACTTCATCTTTGCCAATTTGGATGCCTTTGATTTCCTTTTGTTGTCTGATTGCTGATGCTAGAACTTCCAGCACTATGTTAAACAACAGCGGTGAGAGTGGGCATCCCTGTCGTGTTCCTGATCTCAGGGAAGAAGCTCTCAGTTTTTCCCCTTTGAGGATGATGTTAGCTGTGGGCTTTTCATAAATGGCTTTTATGATCTTTAAGTATGTTCCTTCTATCCCGACTTTCTCAAGGGTTTTTACTAAGAAAGGGTGCTGGATTTTGTCAAAGGCCTTTTCTGCATCGATTGACAGGATCATATGGTTCTTCTCTTTTTTTTTGTTAATGTGATGTATCACGTTGACTGATTTGCGAATGTTGAACCAGCCCTGCACCCCAGGAATGAATCCCACTTGATCATGGTGAATAATTCTTTTTATATGCCGTTGAATTCGATTTGCTAGTATCTTATTGAGAATTTTTGCATCCATATTCATCAGGGATATTGGCCTGTAGTTCTCTTTTTTTACTGGGTCTCTGTCTGGCTTAGGAATCAAAGTAATACTGGCTTCATAGAAGGAGTCTGGAAGTTTTCCTTCCCTTTCTATTTCTTGGAATAGCTTGAGAACGATAGGTATTATCTCTGCTTTAAACGTCTGGTAGAACTCCCCTGGGAAGCCATCTGGTCCTGGACTCTTATTTGTTGGGAGATTTTTGATAACCGATTCAATCTCTTCGCTGGTTATGGGTCTGTTCAAGCTTTCTATTGCCTCCTGATTGAGTTTTGGAAGAGTGTGGGTGTTTAGGAATTTGTCCATTTCTTCCAGGTTATCCAATTTGTTGGCATATAATTTTTCATAGTATTCCCTGATAATTGTTTGTATCTCTGAGGGATTGGTTGTAATAATTCCATTTTCATTCATGATTTTATCTATTTGGGTCATCTCCCTTTTCTTTTTGAGAAGCCTGGCTAGAGGTTTATCAATTTTGTTTATTTTTTCAAAAAACCAACTCTTGGTTTCGTTGATCTGCTCTACAGTTTTTTTAGATTCTATATTGTTTATTTCTGCTCTGATCTTTATTATTTCTCTTCTTCTGCTGGGTTTAGGCTGCCTTTGCTGTTCTGCTTCTATTTCCTTTAGGTGTGCTGTTAGATTTTGTATTTGGGATTTTTCTTGTTTCTTGAGATAGGCCTGGATTGCGATGTATTTTCCTCTCAGGACTGCCTTCGCTGCATCCCAAAGCGTTTGGATTGTTGTATTTTCATTTTCGTTTGTTTCCATATATTTTTTAATTACTTCTCTAATTGCCTGGTTGACCCTCTCATTCGTTAGTAGGGTGTTCTTTAACCTCCATGCTTTTGGAGGTTTTCCAGACTTTTTCCTGTGGTTGATTTCAAGCTTCATAGCATTGTGGTCTGAAAGTATGCATGGTATAATTTCAATTCTTGTAAACTTATGAAGGGCTGTTTTGTGACCCAATATATGATCTATCTTGGAGAATGTTCCATGTGCACTCGAGAAGAAAGTATATTCTGTTGCTTTGGGATGCAGAGTTCTAAATATATCTGTCAAGTCCATCTGATCCAATGTATCATTCAGGGCCCTTGTTTCTTTATTGACCGTGTGTCTAGATGATCTATCCATTTCTGTAAGTGGGGTGTTAAAGTCCCCTGCAATTACCACATTCTTATCAATAACGTTGCTTATGTTTATAAGTAATTGTTTTATATATTTTGGGACTCCTGTATTCGGCGTATAGACATTTATAATTGTTAGCTCTTCCTGATGGATAGACCCTGTGATTATTATATAATGCCCTTCTTCATCTCTTGTTACGGCCTTTAATTTAAAGTCTAGTTTGTCTGATATAAGTATGGCTACTCCAGCTTTCTTTTGGCTTCCAGTAGCATGATAAATAGTTCTCCATCCCCTCACTCTCAATCTGAAGGTGTCCTCAGGTCTAAAATGAGTCTCTTGTAGACAGTTAATACATAGGTCTTGTTTTTTTAATCCATTCTGATACCCTATGTCTTTTGGTTGGCGCATTTTTTTTTTCAACGTTTTTTACTTATTTTTGGGACAGAGAGAGACAGAGCATGAACGGGGGAGGGGCAGAGAGAGAGGGAGACACAGAATCGGAAGCAGGCTCCAGGCTCCGAGCCATCAGCCCAGAGCCCGACGCGGGGCTCGAACTCACGGACCGCGAGATCGTGACCTGGCTGAAGTCGGACGCTTAACCGACTGCGCCACCCAGGCGCCCCTGGTTGGCGCATTTAATCCATTTACATTCAGTGTTATTATAGAAAGATACGGGTTTAGAGTCATTGTGATGTCTGTATGTTTTATGCTTGTAGTGATGTCTCTGGTACTTTGTCTCACAGGGTCCCCCTTAGGATCTCTTGTAGGGCTGGTTTAGTGGTGACAAATTCCTTCAGTTTTTGTTTGTTTGGGAAGACCTTTATCTCTCCTTCTATTCTAAATGACAGACTTGCTGGATAAAGGATTCTCAGCTGCATATTTTTTCTGTTTAGCACACTGAAGATATCGTGCCAATCCTTTCTGGCCTGCCAGGTTTCAAAAGAGAGATCAGTCACGAGTCTTATAGGTCTCCCTTTATATGTGAGGGCACGCTTATCCCTTGCTGCTTTCAGAATTTTCTCTTTATCCTTGTATTTTGCCAGTTTCACTATGATATGTCGTGCAGAAGATCGATTCAAGTTACATCTGAAGGGAGTTCTCTGTGCCTCTTGGATTTCAATGCCTTTTTCCTTCCCCAGTTCAGGGAAATTCTCAGCTATAATTTCTTCAAGTACCCCTTCAGCCCCTTTCCCTCTCTCTTCCTCCTCTGGGATACCAATTATGCGTATATTATTTCTTTTTAGTGTATCACTTAGTTCTCTAATTTTTCCCTCATACTCCTGGATTTTTTTTAATCTCTCTTTCTCTCAGCTTCCTCTTTTTCCATAACTTTATCTTCCAGTTCACCTATTCTTTCCTCTGCCTCTTCAATCCAAGCCGTTGTCGTTTCCATTTTGTTTTGCATTTCATTTAAAGCGCTTTTCAGCTCCTTGTGACTGTTTCTTAGTCCCTTGATCTCTGTGACAAGAGATTCTCTGCTGTCCTCTATACTGTTTTCAAGCCCAGCGATTAATTTTATGACTATTATTCTAAATTCACTTTCTGTTATATTATTTAAATCCTTTTTGATCAGTTCATTAGCTGTTGTTATTTCCTGGAGATTCTTCTGAGGGGAATTCTTCCGTTTGGTCATTTTGGATAGTCCCTGGAGTGGTGAGGACCTGCAGGGCACTTCCCCTGTGCTGTGGTGTATAACTGGAGTTGGTGGGCGGGGCTACAGTCCGACCTGATGTCTGCCCCCAGCCCACCGCTGGGGCCACAGTCAGACTGGTGTGTGCCTTCTCTTCCCCTCTCCTAGGGGTGGGATTCACTGTGGGGTGGCGTGGCCCGTCTGGGCTACTTGCACACTGCCAGGCTTGTGGTGCTGGGGATCTGGTGTATTAGCTGGGGTGGGTAGGCAAGGTGCACGGGGGCAGGAGGGGCAGGCTTAGCTCGCTTCTCCTTAGGTGATCCACTTCAGGAGGGGCCCTGTGGCAACGGGAGGGAGTCAGATCCGCTGCCGGTGGTTTGGCTCCGCAGAAGCACAGAGTTGGCTGTTTGCGCCGAGCAAGCAAGTTCCCTGGCAGGAACTGGTTCTCTTTGGGATTTTGGCTGGGGGATGGGCGGGGGAGATGGTGCTGGCGAGCGCCTTTGTTCCCCGCCAAGCTGAGCTCTGCCGTCCGGGGGCTCAGCAGCTCTCCCTCCCTTTGTCCTCCAGCCTTCCCGCTTTCTGAGCCGAGCTGTTAACTTATGACCTCCCAGATGCTAAGTTGCGTTTGCTGTCGGAACACAGTCCGTCAGGCCCCTCCACTTTTGCCAGCCAGACTGGGGGGCTCTGCTTGGCCGGTGAGCTGCCCCTCCGCCCGGCTCCCTCCCGCCAGTCCGTGGAGCATGCATTGCCTCGCCGCCCTTCCTACCCTCTTCCGTGGGCCTCTCGTCTGCGCTTGGCTCCGGAGACTCCATTCTGCTAATCCTCTGGTGGTTTTCTGGGTTATTTAGGCAGGTGTAGGTGGAATCTAAGTGATCAGCAGGACACGCGGTGAGCCCAGCGTCCTCCTACGCCGCCATCTTCCCCCGCAAAAGCCATTCTAAGAGGGAAGTTTCTAACAATACAGGCATACAACAAGAAGCAAAACAAATCTCAAATAAACACCTAACCTTGCATCTAAAGGAGCTAGAAAAAAAAAAACAAATAAAAACTAAAACCAGCAGACAGAAGGAAAAAATAAAGATTAAAACAGAAATAAAAACATAATAGGAACTAAGAAAACAGACAAAAAACTTTTTAAAAAAAATCCACAATAGACCATAACAAAACCAGGAGCTAATTCTTTGAAAAAATTAATTGATAAACTTCCTACCAGACTTACCAAGAAATAAATAAGAAGGACTCAAATAAATGAAATCACAAGTGAGGGAGGAGAAATCACAACAACACCACAAATACAATCATGAGAGACTATTATGAACAACTACATGCCAACATATTGGACAACTTAGAAGAAAGAGATAAATTCCTAGGAACATCTAACTTCCAAAATTCAATCAGAAAGAAATAGAAACTGAATAGATTGATAACAGCAAAGAAATTAAATCAGTAATTAAAAAACTCCCAACAAACAAAAGTCCAGAAACACATGCTTTACAGGCAAATTCTACCAAACATTTAAGGAAAAATTAATACCCATTTTCTTAAACTATCTCAAAAAATAGAAAAGGAAGTAAGACTTCCCAGTTCATTTTATGAGGTCAGCATTACCCTATACCCAAACAAGAAAAAGATGCTCCAAAAAAACAAAACAAAAAAAAAAAAAACACACAAGAGAGAGGAAGAACTACAGGCCAATATCCCAGATGAACATAGATGCAAAAATTCTCAACAAAATACTAGCAAATCAAATTCAACAATATTAAAAAAAAAAAGTCATTCAACACAATCAACTGCGATCTATTTCTGGGTTGCAAGTGTAGTTCAATATTCACAAATCAGTCAATGTGATACATCACCTCAGGAGAAAGGATAAGAACCCTATCATTTCAACAGACACAGAAAAAGCATTTGACAAAGTACAACATCCATTTATGATAAAAAGTCTCAACAAAATAGGTTTAAAGGGAACACACCTCAACATAATAAAGGTCCTACATGACAGGTGTCTGGGTGGCTCAGTTGGTTAAGCATCTGACTTCAGCTCAGGTCATGATCTCATGGTCTGTGAGTTCGAGCCCCCTGTTGGGCTCTGTGCTGACAGCTCAGAGCCTGGAGCCTGCCTCAGATTCTGTGTCTCCCTCTCTCTGCTCCTCCCCCACTTATGCTCTGTCTCTTTCTCTCAAAGGTAAATAAATGTTAAATAAATAAATAAATAAATAAATAAATAAATAAATGTCCTACATGAAAAACTCACAGTTAGCACCATTGTTAATGGGGAAAACAGAGCTTTCCCCCTAAAGTGAGGAATAAGACAACAATGTCTACTCTCACCACTTTCTTTTTTTTCTTTTTCTTTTTTTTTTTTTCAACGTTTTTTATTTATTTTTGGGACAGAGAGAGACAGAGCATGAACGGGGGAGGGGCAGAGAGAGAGGGAGACACAGAATCGGAAACAGGCTCCAGGCTCCGAGCCATCAGCCCAGAGCCTGACGCGGGGCTCGAACTCACAGACCGCGAGATCGTGACCTGGTTGAAGTCGGACGCTTAACCGACTGCGCCACCCAGGCGCCCCTACTCTCACCACTTTCAATTAACATAGTACTGGAAGTCCTAGCCATAGCAATCAGATAAGAAAAAGCAATAAAGTGCATCCAAATCATTAAGGAAGAAACAAAACTGTCACTATTTGCAGATAACAGGATACTGTATATAGAAAACCTGACAGATTCTACCAAAAAAACTGCTAGAACTGATACACGAATTCAGGAAAGTTGCGGGTTACAAAATTAATGTACAGAAATCTGTCGCATTTCTTTACGCCAATAATGAAGCAGCTGAAAGAGAAATTGAGACAATAGTCTCATATACAATTGCACCAAAAATGATAAAATGCTTAGGAATAAATTTAATCAAAGAGGGGATAGACCTGTACTCTGAAAGCTATAAAACACTGATGAAAGAAATTGAAGATGACACAAAGAAATGGAAAGACATCATGTTCACGGATTGGAAGCACTACTATTTTTATTTTTTCCAACTTTTTTTTTTTTTTTTTTTTGGGACAGAGAGAGACAGAGCATGAACGGGGGAGGGGCAGAGAGAGAGGGAGACACAGAATTGGAAACAGGCTCCAGGCTCCGAGCCATCAGCCCAGAGCCTGACGCGGGGGCTGGAACTCACGGACTGCGAGATCGTGACCTGGCTGAAGTCGGACGCTTAACCGACTGCGCCACCCGGGCGCCCCCAAAGCACTACTATTTTTAAAATGTCTATACATTTTGAAAGCAATCTACGAATTCAATGCAATTGTTATCAAAATGCCACCAGCATTTTTTCACAGAGCTAGAACAAAGAATCCTAAAATGTGTATGAAACCATAAAAGACCCCAAATAGCTAAAGGTGTCCTGAAAAGGAAAACCAAAGCTGGAAGCATCACAATTCTGGGCTTAAAGCTATATTACAAAACTGTAGTAATCAAAACAGAATGGTACTGGCACAAAAATAGTCACACAGATCAATGGAACAGAATAGAAAGCCCAGAAACAAACCCACAATTATATGGTCAATTAACCTTTGACAAAGCAGGAAAGAATATCCAATGGGAAAAAGACAATCTCTTCAACAAATGGTGTTGGGAAAAGTGGACAGCAACATGTAAAAAAGTGAAACTGGACCACTTACTTATACTATGCACAAAAATAAATTCAAAATGGATTAAAAACCTAACTGAAACCTGAAGCCATAAAAATCCAAGAACAGAACACAGGCAGTAACTTCTTTGATACCAGCCATGGTAATACTTCTCTAGATAGGTTTCCTGAGGCAAGGGAAATAAAAACAAAAATAAATTATTGGCACTACATTAGAATAAAAGCTTCTGCACAGTGAAGGAAACCATGAACCCAACTAAAAGACAACCTATGGAATGAGAAGAGATATTTGCAAATGGCATATCCAATAAAGAGTTATTATCCAAAATATATAAAGTACTTATAAACAACATCCAAAAGACAAAATCCAATTAAACAATGGGTAGAAGACATGAACAGACATTTCTCCAAAGAAGGCATACAGATGGCTGACAGACGCATGAAAAGAGGCTCATCATCACTTATCATTAGAGGAATGCAAATCAAAACTACAATGAGCTATCACCTCATATCTGTCAGAATGGCTAAAATCAACAACACAAGAAACAAGTTTTAGCGAGGATGAGGAGAAAGGAGAACCCTTTTGCACTGCTGGTGGAAATGTGAACTGGTGCAGCCACTCTGGAAAACAGTATGGAGGTTCCTCAAACAAATTAAAAATACAACTACTGTGTGATCAACAATAGCACTACAGTAAAACCTTGGTTTGCAAGTATAATTCGTTCCAGAAACACGCTTGTAATCCAAAGCACTTGCATACCAAAGCGCATTTCCCCATCAGAAATAATGGAAACTTAGATGATTCATTCTACAACCCAAAAATATTCATATAAAAATGATTACAATACTGTAATACAATATTAAATAATAAAGAAAATACAAAATATAAAGAAAAATAAACAAATTAACCTGTACTTTGAAAACCTTAATGGCTTGTATGAGGGAGACAAGAGAGAGGAGGGTTGTTTAGGACGACTTTCACTATCACTAATGGAATCACTGCTACAAGACAGTATTAATAAACTCTTGTCATGTACTATATTTAATGTAACTGGCAATAAGGCAGCAGAGGAAAGGGTCTATATCTGCAGGCAGCCTGACCTAGAATGAAGCAAAACATTCATAAACTTACTCTTGTATGGAAAAGCAAAGGACTGTCCACAGGTGCTTTGAAGTGACAAAAAATACACTAGTCTCAGTTGTGGGTACCTTCCAACGTTCTGAAAAGTCACTGATTTCTACTGAACACCATGGCCTGAGACTGAGCATCCGAGTGTGGGAAATGATCACCCACAATCTTGCAGTGAGAGAGAGAAGAACCATCGGCTCAGGTGTGATCATGTGACATTTGGCATCACATATTACTCACATTGCAAGACATCGCTTGTTTATCAAGTTAAAATTTATTAGAAATGTTTGCTCATCTTGTGGGACACTCACAGAACAAGTTACTTGCAATCCAAGGTTTTACTATACTAGGTATTTATCGAAAGGATACAAAAATGCTGATTCGAAGGGATGGACACATGCGCCCTGGTGTTTATAGCAGTACTACCAACAATAACCAGATTATGGAAAGGGCCCAAATATCCATCAACTGACAAATGGATAAGGAAGGTTTGGTATGTGTGTGTGTGCATATATATACATATATATGTATACATATATATACACACAATATATTGTGTGTGTATAGACACACACACACATATATAAAATAGAGCATTACTAAAAAAAAACATGGATAAATAAATAAAATAGAGTATTACTTGGCAATCAAAAAGAACGAAATCTTGCCATTTGCAGCAATATGGATGGAACTGGAGTATATTATGTTAAGCAAAATAAGTCAAAGTAAATATCATATGACTTCACTCATATGTGGAATTTAAGAAACAAAACAGATAAACTTAGGGAACGGGAAGGAAAAATAAGATAAAAACCGAGAGCGAGGCAAACCACAATAGGGAACAAACTGAGGGTTGCTGGAGGGGGGGCAGGCTGGGGGGGTGGAATAATATACTAGTGTAAATAAACAGCAGATTAGAGGATGCAGAACAGATCAATGATCTGGAAGACTGGGTAATGGAAAGCAACCAAGTTGAATGGCAAATAATAATAATTTATGGCAAATAATAATGATGGGCATTAAGGAGGCCACTTGTTGGGATGAGCACTGGTGTTACATGTAAGTGACAAATCACTGAATTCTACTCCTGAAACCATTACTATACTATACATTAACTAATTTGGATTTAAATAACATTAAAAAAAAATAAAAACTTCTTAAAAATTAGTACGCTTAACTCCAGGAGACCCAGAGGTCAATAGGAAACACAATTCTTGCCCTTAAAGAGCCAGCATACTAAATAGCCTGAGAGACAGCACAAAGCAACAGTTTGAAAATCACTTGGGGTGTATGTGAAGTGATTTATTGACTAATGTTAGAATGTGCACTGGAAGGGCAGGGATCTGTAAGAGATTTCTCCAGGAACAAAAGTGCTGGTGGGCACCATTTCTTTCTCCTCCCCCAGACTAAATCCTGCATGTTTTTGGGAGAGAGTGCTAACATTCTCCATCTACTTTGTTAGCACCATGTGTCCCACCCTAGTGTTTTCCTACAGACCTGTACACCTCGGTAGGTATCCTTTCAAAATGGCTGCTGTCCCACCACACCTGAAAGGCAGCCCTAATCTGGACAAGTGCCATACCAAAGTGAGTCCTGTCCTTGATGAGAGGGAGGGTATGGGGGGGGGAGATAACCCCAAACACCAACAAGCCTGCAGTACCTGCAGCCAGGTCTCCTCCCTGGCTGATCAGCGAGCAAGCTCTGAGTTTGATATCTCTGCAGCTGTTGTAGAGAGGCTAATTACAAATAATTAGGTTGATTCCCTTTCCCTCCCTCCCCCAGAAGGCCACCAATGAGCATATTACAGCCACAGAGACACCTGTGCTCTCCTGTGGACCAGCAACGATTAACCTGCCATCTACAGGAGTTTTCCAAAGTGGCTCCACGTCACTTGCCACAGCATAATAGAGGACTTTAACATCCCACTGACAGAAGTGGATAGGTTGTCCAAGCAGAAAATCAACAACAAACAAGAGTACCTTTGAAGGACACATTGGATCAAATGGATCTAACAGATATATTCAGAACATTCCATCCTAAAAGAGCAGCACATACATCCTTTTCAGGTATACATGGAACATTCTCTTGAACAGATCATGTTAGGACACAAAACAAGTCTCAAAAAATTAAAAAAGATTGAAGTTATAACATGCATCTTTTTTGAACACAACACTATGAAACTAGAAATCAATCTGAAGAAAAAACCTGGAAAGAACACAAATACATGGAAGTTAAATAATATGCTACTAAATAAATGGGTAAACCAAAAAATCAAAAGGAAATAAAAAAATACATGGAGACAAATAAAAATGAAAACACAATGTGAAAACAATGGTCCAAAAATCTTTGAGATATAGTAAACATGGTTCTAAGAGGGAAGTTGGTAGCAATACAGGTCTACACCAAGAAACAAGGAAAATCTCAAACAATCTAACCTTAAACCTAAAGGAGCTAGAAAAAAAGAACAAACAAAACCCCAAACTAGTACAAGGAAGGAAATAATAAAGATTAAAGCAGAAATTAACAACATGGAAACTAAAAAACAGTAGAACAGATCAATAAAACCAGGAGCTGATTCTTTAAAAAGATCAACATAATTGGGGTGCCTGGGTGGCTCAGTCAGTTAAGCATCTGACTTTGGCACAGATCATGATATTATGGTTGGTGAGTTCAAGCCCTGCGTCAGGCTCTGTGCTGACAACTCGGAGCCTGCAGCCTGCTTCAGATTCTGTGTTTCCCTTTCTGTCCCTCCCTCCCCCCCACACTCTGTCTCTCTTTCAAAAATAAACATTAAAAATTGTTTTTTAAAAGTTCAACAGAATTGATAAACCTTTAGACTAGCTTATCAAAAAAATAGAGTCAAAATCAGAAATGAAAGAGGAGTAATAACAACCAACACCACAGAAATACAAAAGATTGTAGGAGAACATGAAAAATTATATGCCAACAAACTAGTCAACTTAGAAGAAATAGATAAATTCCTAGAAACATAAAATCTCCCAAACTGAATCAGGAAGAAATAGAAAACTTGAACAGACTGATTACCAGCAATACAATTGAATCAGCAAAGAACTCCTAACAAACAAAAGGTCAGGACCACATGGCTTCACGGGTGAATTATACCAAATACTTAAAGAAGAGTGTATATTAACTCTTCTCCAACCATTCCAAAAAATAGAACAGGAAGGAAAGCTTCCAGATTCATTATATACTGCAAGCATTACCTTGATACCAAAACCAGATAAAGATAATACAAAATAGAAACTATAGGCCAATGTCTGTGATGAATGTAGGTAAATAAAAATCCTCAACAAAATATCAGCAAACTGAATCCAACAGTACATTGATCAACTGGGATTTATTCCTGAAATACGGAGTGGTTCAATATCTGCAAATCAAACAACACTGAAAAGTATAAGACAGTGATGAAAGAAATTGAAGACACAAATAAATGGAAAAATAGACCATGCTTATGAATTGAAAGAATTAATATTGTTAAAATGTCCATAGTACCCAAAGCAATTCAATTATAGATTTAATGCAATCCCTATGAAAATACCAATAGTATTTTCATAGAACTAGAATGCATAATCCTAAAATTGGTATGGAACCACAAAAGATCCCAAATAGCTAAAATAATCTTGAGAAAAAAGAAAAGGCTGGATTTCAAATTCTAGATTTCAAATATATTACAAGCTATAGTAACCAAAATGGTGTGGTACTGGCACAAAAATAGACACATAGATCAATGGGACAGAAAAGAGAGCCCAGAAATAAACCATGAAATAAACCATGATTATATGGTCAATCAATCTATGACCAAGGAGGCAAGAATATGCAATAGAAAAGAGACCATTTCTTCAACAAATGGTGTTGGGAAAACTGGACAGCTACATGCCAAAGAATGAAACTGGACTACTTTTTTTTTTTTTAATCTTTGTGTCTCTGTGTATGGTATAAACAAAGATTAAAGACCTAAACGTGAGACCTGGAACCATAAAATAGTCCTCTAAGAGAGCACAATCAGTAATTTTTCTAACATTTGCAGTAAAAACGTTTTTTTTTTTAGCTATGTCTTCTTAGGAAAGGGAAAAAAAACAAAACAAAACTAACTATTGGGACTACATCAAAATAAAAAGATTTTTTGCACAGCATAGGAATCCATTAATAAGACAAAAGACAATCTACTGAATAGGAGAAGATATTTGTGAATGATCTGACAAGATGTCAGTTTCCAAAATATTTGAAGAATGTATATAATTCAACACCTAAATAACAGATTATCCAATTGAAAGACATGGGCAGAAGACATGAAGAGACCTTTCTCCAAAGAAGGCATCCAGATGGCCAACAGTCATGTGAAAAAATGCTCAACATCACTCATCATCAGGGAAAGGCAGATCAAAACCATAATGAGATATCACTTCACACCTGTCAGAATGGCTAAAATAAAAAACACAAGAAACAGCAAGTGTTGATGAGGATGTGGAGAAAAAGAAACCTCGATGCACTGTTGGTGGGAACGCAAACTGGTGCAGTCACTGTGGGAAATAGTATGGACTTGCCTCAAATGAAAAATAGAATCACCATATGATCCATTCATTCCTATACTAGGAATTCACCCAAAGAGTACAAAAACACTAATTTGAAAAGATATGTGCACTCCTATATATATTCAGCCCTGTTTAGAATAGCCAGGATATGGAAGCAACCTAAGTGTCCATTCTAGATAAATGGATAAAGAGGTGGTATAGGGGCATCTGGGTGTCTCAGGTGGTTGAATGTCTGACTCTTGATTTTGGTTCAGGTCATGAACTCACGATATGAGCCCCACATTTGGCTCTGTGCCATCAGCAAGGACCTTACTTGAGATTCTCTCTTGGGACTTCCTTCCCTAAGATTAATTTAAGAAAATCGCTGAGAAATTATGAAATTCTCATATTTGATTTTTGGCTCTGCTTAGCTATTTCCCCAATCCTGTTCAAAATTCACCTTAGACATGTGACCAACTGCCTGTAACATCACTCTGATCCTCAATCCCCTTAAAAGCCATGCAGTGAAATAAACAAAACAACAGTCAAAATATCTGACTGAAACTCAGGGTCAGCTTTGTTTTTGTTTTCTGTTTTTTTTCTTTCTCTTGAATACTGTACATAGATTTTGAAAATATGCTAGAAATTTTTCACACATATTTTAAGGACAGTTGATATAAATATGGTGGTAGTTTAGCTTTTGAAAACCAGAGAGAAAACTAGTTTTTTAAAGCCACAAACTCAATTTTCATGAAACGAGGAAACAGAAAATCCCTAAATTTAATCCAAGTGTTTTCAAAAGCAGCTGAGTTCAGCAGAATTCTTCGGAAGTCTAGGCAGAAGGCAGAAATGAGAATAATAGCGGAGCACGGAGGGATGTGGCAGCAACAGTCCTCAGAAGTCATCAGCAACAGGAATTTTCCAGGGCAGCAGGACTGCATTATGAGTGACACTTGCTGTGGACAGGACCAAGTTTGAATAGGTTTCAAGTGCTGGAAAAGAGAGAGAGAAAGGAGGAAGATGCCCAAGGGTGTCCAGACTAGTAAATATCAAAAGCAGCAACCAATGCACACCATCTAAAAATGAAGGGATCACCTTTTCAGGTAGGCACAGCATTGGGTGAAGCATCCGAAGGAGTGAAAAAACAGACTATAGCTATCACATGGAACCAGATGAAGTACAGAGAGGCATACACAGAAGTGCCATCTTTAAAGGAAAAAAACCCAAGGGGCAGAAAAAATATTTGAGGTCATAATGACTGAAAACATCCCACATTTGATTAAAACATTTATCTACAAAACCAAGTAGCTCAACAAACTCTAGGTGGGATAAATTTAAACAGATCCACATCTAGATGCATCATATTGAAATTGCCAAAAGACAAGAAGAAATTTTTGGACAAAGCAAGAGAAAAACCACATATCACCACAAAGGGGCCCCATAAAATAAATAGTTGACTTCATTAGAAACAATGGAGGCTAGAAGGCAGTTAAAAAGTGTTAAAAGTAAAAAGTCAAATAAAAATTATATTTCCAGCAAAACTATCCAAAAAATGAAGGTAAAATAAAGACATAACCCCATTTTAAAAAGACTAAGGGAATTTGTTGCTAGCAGTTATGACTCTATAATAAATTTTATAAGACAATTTTCTGGCTAAAAACAAAGGACACTATATGATACCTGACATCGTCATGAGGAAATAAAGAGTCATTACATCGTGGATTAGTATCCTATGGCTACTATAAAAATTTACCAAAAACTTCGTGGCCTAAAACAATGCAAATGTATTACCTCATGATTTTCAAGTTTAGAAGTCCAACACAGGTTTCGTTGGCCTAAAGTCACGGTGTCAGCAGGCCTGCATTCTCTTCTGGTGAGCTCTAGGGGAAGATCCATCCAATTCCCTTTTTCAGCTTCTAGATGTTCTTGTATTCCTTGAATCATGGATCCCTTCCTACATCTTCAAAGTCAGAAATGGTGGGTTGAAACTTCTCACATCATATTCCTCTGACCTCTTATGCTTTCTTCTTCCATTTTTAAAATACTGATTACATTGTATTCACCACACTAATCTAGCATAACCCGGCCCCTTCCCCGCCATTTTAAAGTCTGCTGGTGAGCAGCATTCATTCTTTTTGAAACCTTAATTCCCCTTTACCATGTAACCTAACATAATCACAGCTTTCAAAAGATATGACAAGAACATCTGCGAGGAGCCATTATTCTGCCTACCACACATAAGTAAATATAGAAGACAATATATTTTTTGTTATTTGTCCTTTTAGTTGATTTAAAAGACAACTACATAAAATAAGGATACAGCTATATTGATATATTTATAATATATAAAGATGTACTCAATATAATAATTATACACAATAACAACACAGGGAGGAGAGAGGAAAGAGCCGTATTGAAGAAAAAAATATATATATATATATTACAGGAATTTAGTATTATTTTAAACTAGATTGTTTTATGTTAAGATGCTTATTATAATCCCCAGAGTAACCACTAAGAAAATAATTTAAAAAATAGAGAGTAAAGAGAACAAAGGAATTAAAATGGTACAGCAGAATGTGTCCGTTTAACACAAAAGAAGGTGATAAAGGGGTGGGATGAAAAATGTCATGAGATATGTAAAGAAAAATCTTTCACTAGAGGAGGTAACCCTCGCCTCTATCCACCCACACTTGCCTGATCACATGCCAGTAGCTAGTCTAGGAAAGTACAAGTAAATACAAATTCATCAAATATGAATTACAAAAATAAATGATAGTATATCTATTTTTTAAATTCTATACAATAAGAAACATATGGGAAGATATAGCAAACCTTTCCTATAGAAATGAAAGTCCATCAGAAAGCATTGTTACAGAGCAGATAAGATTTGCATTCAAATAAAATTACATTTATGAAGGTAGAGCACAAAGAACAACTAGAACTGAGAGAAGGGACATTAGATGTTAATGTTATGACAGATGACAGGAAGAGAAAGAGGCAGGACTCAGGAAGGAAAGCAAAAAAGTGAAATATAAAGAATAAATCATTTAAAAGCACAGGGGAAAACAGATACTATGAAATGCACAGTAAGAGATAGGAAAGAAAAGGGGAGAAGAAGCAAAATAAAACCAAAACAGAGAAAGGGATCAAAGGAATTGAAGACCAAATCATAGATATGGAAGACAGGCATAGAGTCCAACAGAAGAAAGGCAAAACAGGGGGATGGAATACACATTTGAAAAGTATAATTATAGAAAATATTCCAGTAATATAAAATTAAGTGTGTGTATTGAAAGGGCACACTGTGTAACACGGAAAGTTGGTCCCATACCAACAACACAGGCGCATTTTGGTAAAGTTATCACCTTTAAAGAAGAAGAAATCATTTGGAAACCCAAGCAAAAGGGTTGTATCATTTAAAAAAAAGAGAGAGAAAGAAAATCAGGCTGATATCACATTATTCAGTAGCAACATTCAATGCCAGAAGACAGTTTAAACACATATAGTCAAACAGAGTATGAACCAGCCAAGTTTTACTTAAAAAAATTTTTTTTTTAATATTTATTTTGAGAGAGAGATAGAGCATGAGCAGGGGAGGGGCAGAGATAGAGGGAGAGAGAGAGAATCCCAAGTAGGCATGCACCATCAGCATAGAGCCTGACATGGGACTTGAACTCTGGAATGGTGAGATCATGACCTGAGCCAAAATCAAGAGTCAGACAGTCAACCTACTGAGCCACCCAGGTGTCCCTCAATATGACATTTAAAAAAATTATTCCTTCGTACATATGTAGTATTATCATATATATATATATATATATATATATATATATATGAATATATATATATATATATATATATATATGAATATATATATATATATATGCACAAATAAAAATGTCTTAGTTTTAGTTGTTTCAACTTTAAATAAGGGCATCACATTGTATATAATCTTCTGACTTCATTTTGTCATATATTATTACCATATTTCACTGAATATAAGGCCCCATAAAATGAAAGATACAGCATTATTTTATGTAATATTACATATTACAGTTTGACATATATCAAAATGAAAAGATGAGAATAAAACACAACACATTGTTAAGATTAATCTCTAAGGACCACTGGGTAGCTCAGTTGGTTAAGCAGTGACTCTGGATCTTGGCTCAGGTCATGATCTCACAGTTCATGGGTTTGAGCCCACGTTGGGCTCTGAGTTGATGGTGCAGAGCCTGCTTGGGATTCTGTCTCTCCTTCTCTCTGCCCCTTACCTGCTTATGCTTTCTTTCTCTCCCTCTCTCAAAATAAATAAATAAGCTTAAAAAAAATCTCTAAGTGTAGATTATGGCTACAGATCATTAATTTTGACTGATGTAAAAAATTCAATTTCAGGAATATACCTTGATTTATTTATCCATTTGCTTTTGATGCCCATTCCATTTTTGCTATTATAAACTGTGCTGTTATAAACATTCTTATATGTGCCTTCTGGAATATGCAAGAGTTTCTCTTGATTACAAGTGAAATTTCTGGGTTGTAATAAATGTTTCATTTTGCAAGTTGTTGCTAAACTGTTTTCCAGTGGTTACACCAATTTATACTCTTGTAAGAAATAGAGACTCTTGTCCATATACTCTTGGCCACATCTCCCAAAAGTGAGTACTATCAAATTGCTTTGAACGTTCCAGAATTCAGGGAATGAGGTTTATGTGTACTCTTCTTATAGAAACTACTAGAGGGAAAACTGTCAAAGAATGACTGGGGAAGCCTCAGTAAAAAGACTTCTTATTGATGGCAAGTATATCTACCTGGAGATAGAACATTAAAAAAACATAAAAATTAGGATGACAGAATAGAATGTAAGTGATATATGATCTGACAATTTAAAAAAAGATAAAACTTTAAAAATGGAAAAATAAGAAGGAGAGAAAGTAGAAGAATAAGCTTGTTGGTTGCTTCATCAATAAAATCTAGAAACCAGGAGACATTATAATTGAAAAAATCAAGTTTTAGAAGTATAACATATTTAACAATACAAAGCCAACACTAAGACAATGTTGACTAAAACTGTATGATGCAGGGAAGGAATGAAGGGGGAAGAAGAAAGCATAAGAAACATAAGAAAACATAATTTCAAAGCTGCTTATATTAGGAAAACTACCTAATATAATTAAGATATCTAATATATTAGAAAAATATATTTCTTTTTCTAAAGTAAAAAGAATAAAGGTATTAAATAAAGATATAATCATATAGCCACTATACAAGAAGAAATACCACACAGAAGAGACTTTTACAATGTTACATAAATGATATTATAGAACTAAAATTAACCATACCAAGAAAGTAAATTTACCTAGTATAAGAAAAAATTGATTCTCAGTTGAATCATGAATCTAGGCTACATACCCAGTTCCCAGGCTATATATAAAAGTAACCCTGAAAACAAAAATTATTCGGAAAAGTTCAAAGTAAAAAAGATGAACAAAGACATAGCAGAAAAGAGCAAAACAAAGAAAATGGGGATTGCAATATAATACTAGAGAAGGTAGAAGTCAAGCCAAAAAAACAATAATAAAGGCACTTTATAATGCCAATGCATACAAACCAACAGTTATGAATATCTCTGTATTACATAGTGTAGCAGAAGTGTTGATAAAAACAGTAATTATAGGAGGCACAAGGAGAAATGGGGAAACCATAGTGAGAGACTTCATTTTTCTCTGTCCAAGTCAGATCAAATGGATAAAAATCAGATATTTCTGCTTTTGGATAGGATGGAATTCGTGGTAGGAAAATACTCCTACTGAGAATAACTACAAAATCCAAATAAACTTAGAAGCATACTTTCTAAGGCATCAGAGAACTGCAAAAGCAAACAGTACCAGGGGAACTACAATTCTAGAGATTAAGAAGAGAGAGAATATCTTATAAAGCTGCGGAGAACCTGCAGTTGCCTTTATCAGGAGGTTTTATGCCAATTCTGGGTATGGGCCAGAGACTGAGGGTCTGGGTATGGTCTCTCCTGGGGAGACAGAGAAACTCATAGAGCTTTGGGTAAGCATGCAGGACCGATGTTAGAATAAGCAGTTGGTTAGCCTCTAACAGGATACCTGGAGGACAAGAAAGAGGACATGAGGACATCATGACCAACTCTCCAGGAAATCAGAAGCCTGTCCTGGCAGTATTCCACAAGAAGTGGAATCAAACCAGACTGGCCTCAGATGCCTGGTGCCATGACAGGAAGTCCCTGACCAAGTAAGAAGAAAAAGCAGGAAACCTTGAAGAAACCCCTGCCCCAAGTAAAGAATATTCCAGCCCTTAATTAACAACTATCAATAAAAGATCCCCAGGGCAGGCGGTCTCTCTCCTCTACTTGGTCTCTCCTCTCCTTTCCCCACCCTCTCAATCTCCCTTCCTGTTCCTCCCATTCTCCCATTCTGTCTCTCCCTGTCCTTTTCCGTCTCTTTCTCTGTATGTAAAATATGTTTGTTTATATGTGTTGGTACACATGCGTTGACCCTTGAACAATGCAGGGGTTGGGGTGTTGGCCCCCCTCTCACAGTTGATTATGTACATATAACTTTGACTCCCCAAAACTTAACTACTGATAGCCTAATGTTGACCAGAAGCCTTACTGATAACATAAACAGTTGATTAACATATATATTGTATATGTATTATATACAGTATTCTTTCAATAAAATAAGCTAAAGTAAATAATAGAAAATACATTGTTAGTACTGCATCTATTGAAAAGAATCCATGTATAAGTAGATCCATGCAGTTCAAATCCATGTTGCTTAAGGGCAATTGTATATACATATATATAATCAAATGCTTTTAAACTCCAGTCTTATACTTTGCTATTAAGTATTGTAAGTTAAATATTACCCTGAAGACAACATTTGTAATCTTATAAAAGCATGCTCTGGAAATAAGATCTATCATAAAGAAATGCACTTCACAGCATTTTAAAAATTTAGTTCTTTAATAATTAAAGTATATTGCTAATCAGAGTTAGTATAGTTTGACTGTGTTGATTTCATTCCATTAGAAAATCTCCCAGGGTTTTTCTCAAACGTGACTGACAGCATAATCCATTACTCTAATTTAGTGGTTCTGTGCATTGCAGAATAAAATTAACAATGTCACCAAATAACCATCGTCAAGTGACAGCTCAACAAAAGACCTAGGGAGGCAAACGCCTGTGTTATTATATTACACAAGCAATCCTGTTCTTGTATTTAAATCCCACAGTCAATTCTAAACACAGGCATCTCTGAAAATCAGATTTCTAAGTTGAATATAAACATGAGATGGTAAAAATAGAGCCCAAGGGCAGAGAGGCATATCCAAGCTTATGAATACTTTTGAAAGAGACTGAGAAATAGCTTTATAGCAATGTAAGTTTGTCATGCACATTAAACTGATCTATTGAACAACTGTCTCAGTTGCATGAGTTAGAAGGGCTGACCCATGGAGTATAACTTGAGGTAATGTCTGAATGTGTGAACAATTAATTCAGCCATGGTTGCAAATAATGCTTTATGCCCATATAAATATAGCCTATAAATTTGTCCTTTTCATTTGTGAAAGCTTTACATATTAAAAAATAAAGCTGACAGGAACAAGACAAGGATGTCCATTCTCCCCACTTTTATTCAAACATAATACTGGAAGTCCTAGCCATAGCAATCAGACAACAAAAAGAAATAAAAGGCATCTAAATTGGTAAGGAAGAAGTAAAACTGTCACTATTTGTAAATGACCTGATACATATATAGAAAATCCAAAAGACTCCACCAAAAAACTACTAGAACTGATAAATGAGTTCAGTAAAGTTGCAGGAAACAAAAATCAATGTATAGAAACCTGTTGCATTTCTATACATTAATAATGAGCAGCAGAAAGAGAAATTAAGAAAACAATCCCATTTATAATGGCACCAAAAATAATAAAATACCTAGGAATAAACCTAACCAAAGAGGTGAAAGACTTGTACTCTGACAAGTATAAAACATGGATGAAATAAATTGAAGATGACACAAAGAAATGGAAAGACATTCTGTGCTCACGGATTATAAGAACAAATATTGTTAAAATGTCCATACTCCCCAAAGTAATCTACAAATTCAATGCAATCAAAATACCAGCAGCAGTTTTCATATAGCTAGAACAAATAATCCTAAAATTTGTATGGAACCACAAAAGACCTGGAATAGCAAAAGCGACCTGGAAAAAGAAGAATAAAACTGGAGGCATCACAAACCCAGATTTCAAGTTACATTACCAAGCTGTAGTAATAAAAACAGTATGGTAAGGCACAAAAAATAGACACATAAATCAATAGAACAGAATAGAAAACCCAGAAACAAACCTCCAATTATATGGTCAATTAATCTTTGACAAAGCAGGAAAGAATATCCAATAGAAAAAAGATAATCTCTTAAATTGTGTTGGGAAAACTGATCAACTATGTGCAAAAGAATGAAACTGGACCACTTTTCCTACCATACACAAAATAAACTAAAAATGGATTAAAGATATAAATGTGAGATCTGAAACCATAAAAACAAAAATCTTTGAAGAGCACAGGCAGTAATGTCTTTGACATTGGCCATAGCAAACTTTTTTTTTTTTTTTTTCTAGACAGGTCTCCTGAGGCAAGGGAAATAAAAGCAAAAATAAATTATTGGGAATACATTAAAATAAAAACCTTCTGCAGAGCAAAGGAAACAACCAACAAAATTAAAAGAAAACTACTGGATGGGAAAAGATATTTGCAAATGATATATACAACAAGGGGTTAGTATCCAAAAATATATAAAGAACTTATACAACTCAACACCCCAAAAATAATCCAATTAAACATGGGCAGAAGACATGGACATTTGTCCAAAGAAGACATCTAAATGGCCAACAAACTCATGAAAAGATGCTTAACATCACTCATCATCAGGGAAACACAAACCAAAACTGCCGGGAGATAACACTTCACACCTGTCAGAATAGCTAAACTCAAAAACACAAAAAACAAGTATTCACAAGGATATGGAGAAAAAGGAATCCTTAATGCATTATTGGTAGGAAGGCAAACCGGTACAGCTGCTGTGGAAAACAGTATGAGGCTTCTCAAAAAATTAAAATAAAACTACTCTATGATCCAGTAATCACACTATTGGGTATTTAACCCCAAAATACAAAAATATTAACTCAAAAAAATATATGCAGCCCTATGTTTATTGCAGCATTACTTATAATAGGCAAAATATGGTAGCAACCCAAGTGTCCATCATAGATGAATGGATAAGGAAGAAGTGGTATACATATATGCACAATGGAATATTATTCAGCCACAAAAAAGTGAAATCTTGATACTTGCAACAACATGGATGGATCTAGAGGATACAATGTTAAGTGAAATAATCCAGTCAGAGAAAGAGAGATATGTTATTTCACTCATATGTGGAAGAAACAAAACAAATGGACGAAGTTAAAACAAAAAGAGAGAGAGAGAGAGAGAGAGAGAGAGAGAGAGAGAGAGACAAACCCAAACTGGACTTTAACTATACAGACCAGAGGGGGAGTGGGTAGGGGATGAGTGAAATAGGTGAAGGGGATTGAGAGTACACTTATCTTGATGAGCACTGATTAATGTATAGAATTGTTGAATCACTATATTGTACACCTGAAACTAATATAAAAATGTACATTAGTTATACCAGAATTAAAAAAATTTTTAAATGTCATGGACCAGGAACATTATAATACTTCATAGATATTTAGGTATTATACTATTAGATACTTAATATTTAGATATTATACTATTAGAAGAGGTACATTAAACAATCACAACCTATGGGATATAATCTATTTTTTAAATGTTAATTTTTTTAATGCTTATTTATTTTTGAGAGAGAGAGAGAGAGAGACAGAGCACAAGCAGGAGAGGGACAGAGAAAGAGGGAGACACAGAATCCGAAGCTGTCAGCACAGAGCCGGATGTGGGGCTTGAACTCATGAACTGCAAGATCATAACCTGAGCCAAAGTCAGATGCTTAACTGACTGAGCCACCCAGGTGCCCCTTAAATGTTAATATTTTTTTGATAGAGAGAATGCATGCAAGTAGGGGAGTATTAGAGAGAGAGGGGGACAGAGGATCCAAAGTAGGCTCTGTGCTGACAGCAGAGAGCCCAATGTGGGGCTTGAACTCTGGAACCATAAGATCATGACCTGAGCCAAAGTCAGACACTGAAGCAACTGAGCCACCCAGGCGCCCCTGGGATATAATCTAAGAGCACATTTTACCTTTCATTTGCTCTTTAAGTTTTATCCACTGGAAGAAGTTTTTAGATGAAAACACCCAGCAGGCCCGATGATTTTCTGATTGCTTTTAGGTAATAATAGGCCCCACAGTCACTTTATAATGTAAAATCTTAATCCAGCTCAAAATATTAATCAAAATTGAGAATTTTCCTGCACCTACTCTCTACCAGGGCCTGTGCAATTCATTTTCCATTGCTGCTGTAATACATTACCACAAATTTAACGGCTTAACACACACAGATTTAATATCTTACAGTTCCAGAGGTCAGAAGTCCCAGTTGAGTTTCACTTGGGCTAACATCAAGGTAGTGGCAGGGCGGCATCCCTTTCTGGAAGCTCTAGGAAAGGAACCATTTCCTTGCCTTTTCCAGCTTCTAGAGACTATCCGTATTCATTGCCTCACTACCTCTTTCTTCCATTTTCAAAGCTCGGTCTTTCTCATACCACATCACTCTGATCCTCTCTTCCACCCCCTCTTCTATTTTTAAGGAACCTTGTGATTACATTGAGCACACCTGGATAACACGGCCCATTTCAAGGTCAACTGATTATTAAACTAAATTGTGTCTGAAACTTTAATTCCCCTGTGTCATGTAACATTACATATTCACAAATTCTGGGGATTAGGATTTGGATACCATTTGGGGGTGAGGGCTGTTATTCTGCTTACCACAGCCTGTAATACAGCAGCCAACCAAAGGACAGCCACTCGTGAGGATTAGCATGAGGAGGGAGTCTATGAAAGAGCAGGAAAGGAACGAGCATCACCTGGCAGTTGCAGCTGGTGTAGGTTGTACTATATTCATTAAACTCGGGTTGAAAGAAGAGGATGAAAGTCTGTCAGATGTAGGCACAATGAGAGAGTAAACAATCTGTTTATTTAACTTGTTTGTCTTCAGAGCATCTCTGGCAATAGGGACCAACCACAATCCCATTTAAGGGCTGGTTTAGCTGGGGTGGCCTGGAGCACTGATGGTAAGGCTTTCACATCCCTAAAATACGTTGGAAATATGGTGCCAGGCAATGGAGGTTTCCCAATACAACTCCTCATTGAACTTGAAGTGAAAACTTGTTTTCTGTTCCTACCAAATAGACAACACCCTCATGAAGAAATAAACACTTCTTGTTGTTATCTACCGATGTTGAAGATTCTGTTTTATGTGAACGTACCACCAATCCTGACACCACCCTCCTGAGTGTTGTTTGACATCAGCAGCTGCAGGAAGATAAAAACCATGAAACTGAATTTGTAGGTTTGGCTATTGGGAATGACCAACATTGGGTTATCTGGTTTGGAAAACTGTGTAATAAATTCATATGAAAATTTCAAGGCAACTTGAAATCCCTTTCCAAACCAAGAGCCCTCTGCAAGATGATTAAATCTTTGTAGCTACTTCATCATCTCTGCCTAAATCTGCTTCCCTCGTGTCCTTAAAGATGCTGGTTTTGAAAATGCTCCCCAACAAACCTGCATACAAATATCCATCTCCGAGTCTAGTTCCAAGGGACTCCATCTGAGAGAGCAGTACTCCGGAGCCTGAGTTCTCAGCCACTGCCTGATACCTTGGGTCACCACACTGAGCTTCAGGATAAAGTAGGATAAAGTCCCTACTCAACACCTATCTCCTATCTTGTTGAGAAGATCAAACGTGGTAGCAATTTACATTCATTTTCACTTTGGAATGTGGCTATCTCACGTCAGCCCCATGCTTTCCCACTCCACAGAAGCTCTTTCCAGTAAGCTCATTCATCAATGGCTTTTCATGGCAAAACCCAAATGATATTGTTTATACTGGACTCTGCCACATTTGATTCTATCATCACTTGTGAACTTGGCCTTTTCATTTTAATTTTTTTTTAAGTAGGCTCCACATCTAATGTGGGGCTCGAATTCATGACCCTGAAATCAAGAGTTGCATACCGTACCAACTGAGTCAGCCAGGTGCCCTGAAATTGGCCTTTCGACGATTGTTTTCTATGGGATTCCAACTCTCCCTCATTCACCTACCACCTGCATACTCATAACTTCCTACCCCAACTACTTTCTTCCCATGCTCTGGAATTGTTCCATAAGTAGTTGGATATGCATTGCTGCTTGTTGTCTCCCAACTTCCTCAAACTCAGCATTTCCAAAATTGAAGTCACCATTTTCTCCAGTAAACCTGCTCCCCTTTCTGTATTTTGCTTTCATTGGTGACAACATCTTTACAGGCCGCCATTCAAATGCAAGGATATTTTTCTTGAAGAGTTCCTCTTCCTCACCTCTATATCAAATCAATAAGTTGGGCTAATTTGATCCACATCCCCCAAACTTCCCCAATATGTCCTTTCTCTCCATTCCTTCCATCATTGCCCTACTTGAGGCCCTCATCGTCTCTCATCGAAGCAATTGCTGTAGCTTCCTGAGGCACCTTTTTGCTTCCAGCCTTTCTTTCTCAAAGTCATCATCCAAACCACAGCCCACATGATCTGCCTAAAAGGAAAGTCTTGTAGTGCCATTCTTCCGCTTAAAACTCTTTAGCAGCCCCCATTGTCTACAGGATAGTCAATCTTCTTATAATAAAAAGCTCTTTAGTGATCTGACCATACAGAACAGTGGCTAAGATTGTGGGTTTTAAAATCAGACAGTTAGAGGGGCACCTGGGTGGCTTAGTCGGTTGAGCGTCCGACTTCGGCTCAGGTCATGATCTCGCGGTCCGTGAGTTCGAGCCCCATGTCGGGCTCTGTGCTGACAGCACAGAGCCTGGAGCCTGCTTTAGATTCTGTGTCTCCCTCTCTCTCTCTGACCCTCCCCGTGCATGCTGTCTCTCTCTGTCTCAAAAATAAATAAATGTTAAAAAAATTAAAAAAAAAATCAGATTAGATTCCTGACTCCACTGTTTATTAGTGGTGTGGCCTTGGGCAATACACTTCACCTCTCCAATAGAATGGAGATATAATAAAGGTATCCACCTGAGGCAGGTGCTTACCAAATTTTCACCCTTGCTATGTTTTCTAGCCTTTCTTGAGGTGAGGTTGAGGGTCATGTGACAATCGACTGGGAGTAGACTTGATGTGAGGCCTGTGACCCTCCTCCATCTTGTTCTTTTCTTGCCGTGACAACCCGGGAAGCCTCACGTTCACAGTGGCATAGCTAGTGTGACCAATTCCTTCTTTACCTGTCAGGGCCACACAATGGTCTGTGAGCTCCCCGAGGACACACAGCACTTCCCTGTGGTACCTCCAGCACTAGGCAGTGCTTCATCTGTATCAGGTGGTCGACAAATGTTTGCTGAATAAATTGCCAAACACTTTGGACTTTGGAAAATGGAGTATCCTTTTCTTCAAAATGTTTAGAATGGATTTATATCCTTGTGCTAATTTGTTAGGGCTGACATAACAAAATACCACAGACTGGGTGGCCTAAACAACAGAAATTAGTTTTCTGGAGGCCAGAAGTACAGGGTCAAGGTGTTGACAGGTTGTCTTCTGAGGCCTCTCTCCTTGGATTGAAGATGCCCACCTTCTTGCTGTGTCCTCATGTGGTCTCTTCACTGTATGCTCAAGTTTCTGTGTCTCCCTGTGTGTCTGAATCTATTCTTTTTAAAAGGATGCCAGTCTGACTGGATTGGGGCCCACTCTAATGGCCTTGTTTTAATCTAACGATCTTCAAATATAGTTACAATCTGAGGTAGTGGGGTTAGGATTTCCACACCTGAACTTTGGGGGGGGACACAGTTCAGCCCATATCAGCCCTCATTTGGAGACCACCTCTGACTCCAACAAAATTGATAGTCTTTTCCTCTTTAGGAGAAAATAACTCGTGATAAGAATGATCAGGACAGCAAAGGGTACCATTTGTTGGAGCATGGCATGGACAGAAGCACCAGCTTACTGTCCCCTCACTCTGTGCGGGGGCCTCTGCGAGGTTCTGTGAGTGCATTGTCTCCTTCAATCTCAAAACGGAAGTACGGGAAGATAAAGGAAATCACTTTAGGATATATAACTGATAAGTGGTAGAGCTGAGATTTTAGGATTTGAACCTGTGTGTATTGCCCTCTTCCTCTACTCAGTGAATCATCGCTCATGCCCTATGAGGGACTATATACTTTTTAAAAGCTGATTATAAAATAGCAGCTATACTGCTTCCTGCACGACAGGTCCTTGTTTAGGTATTTCACGTAGCTGACATTGCATCCTCGTAACAATGCGACGAAGTCCGTATCGTGTTATCATTGCCCCACTGCCAGAAATCACCAGCAAGGAGGTGGCAGGGGAAGATGTGAGTCCAGGAAAGCCCGGCTGCCACACCAAGCTGCCTCTCACGGTGGGAGTTAAGTAATTTGGCCGAGGACATGCCAGGTAGAAGGGACAAGACTGGGATTTGAACTTGGGTCTCTCTGCAGACCCCACACTTCCTTCTTTACCCCACGCCACCATCTCTGCCTGCACCTCACCTGCTTTGTGGCTCCCTCCCTGTTCTTGGTGATGTGAACGGATCTCCTGGTTCTAATGCTGACAAAACAAGCTTTGGAGAAAATGCTCTGTTGTCATGTTACTGGAGTAAACTCTGGTTTTCCTGAGACTGATTAGCTGTATGTTTAAAATTTCCAAACACAATTGTCTTCAGACAATCAGAGTGGTTGAATCTGAAGGGGATGGGAATCTTCAGCAGGCTGGTAGTTGTGTGCAGATTGTTTGGCTCTTATATATTTATAAAAAGTTACATGTGTCACCAGGCCTCTGGGAGCACTTGTACAATTTAAGATACAAACGAGAAAAAGTATGTTGACATATTGTGACAGGTTTACAGGAAAAACCCTAGAGGTGATTATCGACTGGTGAGTCTTTATTCCATCCTGGCCGTAGCTTGCTGTCTCTCCACAGACTTGTTCCACGGTCTCTCCTCAGCCGTCAATACAGCTATTCATTACCTGGTAAAGTTTGATGTCATTTGGAAACTTCCAAGACTTCACTGTGATTTCTACCTGAAGCTCATATTTTGAATCTTCAGGATTCATAAATTAGAATGTCAAACTCAGTAGATTAAGTAAAACTTCAATCTTGAATTAAAGATGACTTCTTCCCCTCCTCCCCTATCAGCCTGTAGCCTGTGCTCCTGGGAGGGTGAGGGAGTGGCCCCCTTTTCCCCACAGAATTTCATTCCCCAGAACACGGGAGGAAGCAGGGGAAATGGAGCAGGAAGTTCTTATTTGAGTGGTACTATCTGAAGATAGTTTTTGTACCCTTTGGCCCTGGAAAATGCCTATAATTCTTTCCTGTGGGCTCCTTCCTGCTTTGTTTGGTACACCCTCTGATCACAACACTTTTTTTTTTAAATATTAAAAAAAATTTTATGGTTTTTTTTTTTGGGGGGGGGGCGGAGAGAGCATACATGGAGGAGGGACTGAGAGAGGAGACACAGAATCCAAAGTAGGCTCCAGGCTCTGAGCTGTCAGCACAGAGCCCAACGTGGGACTTGAACTCATGAACTGTGAGATCATGACTTGAGCCAAGGTCAGATGCTTACCCTACTCAGCCAGCCAGGCGCCCCTGATCCCTTTTGATGTGAGCCCCTTTTGATGTGAGTCATGCAATGTGCTTCTTATCTACAATTCTTATTCAGTATCTTATTTTGCAAAATGGTTTTAGTATCCATTGATGATTCTTGCCTAAATTGTGATTATATTAGAGATGCAAGGTGGTGATTTTTTGAATCAATCATTCCTTTTAACATTTTTTAAAGCAGGTGTTATTCTGTAACCATCCCATTCTCTTTGTAGACTTTTTTTTATTAAATTAAATTAAATTTTAAATTTTTTTATGCAATTCAGTGAATTAATTGGGCAAATAAGAACTCTTTTAAAGTGGCTGTTATGCAGTTTCTTTAACAAATGGTGCTGGGAGAACTGGACAGCAACATGCAGAAGAATGAAACTAGACCACTTTCTTACACCATTCACAAAAACAAACGCAAAATGGATAAAGGACCTGAATATGAGACAGGAAACCATCAAAACCCTAGAAGAGAAAGCAGGAAAAAAACCTCTCTGACCTCAGCTGCAGCAATTTCTTACTCGACACATCTCCAAAGACAAGGGAATTAAACGCAAAAATGAACTATTGGGACCTCATCAAGATAAAAAGCTTCTGCACAGTGAAGGAAACAATCAGCAAAACTAAAAGGCAACTGACAGAATGGGAAAAGATATTTGCAAATGACATATCGGACAAAGGGCTAGTATCCAAAATCTATAAAGAACTCACCAAACTCCACACCCAAAAAACAAATAATCCAGTCAAGAAATGGGCAGAAAACATGAATAGACACTTCTCTAAAGAACACATCCAGACGGCCAACAGGCACATGAAAAGATGCTCAACATCACTCCTCATCAGGGAAATACAAGTCAAAACCACACTGAGATATCACCTCACGCCAGTCAGAGTGGCCAAAATGAACAAATCAGGAGCCTATAGATGCTGGAGAGGATGTGGAGAAATGGGAACCCTCTTGTACTATTGGTGGGAATGCAAACTGGTGCAGCCACTCTGGAAAACATTGTAGAGGCTCCTCAAAAAATTAAAAATAAATCTACCCTATGACCCAGGAATAGCACTGCTAGGAATTTACCCTAAGGGATACAGGAGTGCTGATGCATAGGGAGCGCTTGTATCCCAATGTTTATAGCAGCACTTGCAACAATAGCCAAATTATGGAAAGAGCCTAAATGTCCATCAACTGATGAATGGATAAAAAAGATGTGGTTTATATATACAACGGAATACTACTTGGCAATGAGAAAGAATGAAATCTGGCCTTTTGTAGCAACGTGGATGGAACTGGAGAGTGTTATGCTAAGCGAAATAAGTCATACAGAGAAAGACAGATACCATATATTTTCACTCTTATGTGGATCCTGAGAAACTTAACAGAAGACCATGGGGGAGGGGAAGGGGAAAAAAAAGTTAGAGAGGGAGGGAGCCAAACCATAAGAGACTCTTAAAAACTGAGAATAGGGGCTCCTGGGTGGCTCAGTCAGTTAAGCGTCCCACTTCGGCTCAGGTCATGATCTCACAGTTCGTGAGTTCGAGCCCCGCGTCGGGCTCTTTGCTGACAGCTCAGAGCCTGGAGCCTGCTTCACATTCTGTGTCTCCCTCTCTCCCTGGCCCTTCCCTGTTCATGCTGTGTCTCTCTCTGTCTCAAAAATAAATAAACATTTAAAAAAATTAAAAAACAAAAACAAAAACAAAACTGAGAATAAACTGAGGGTTGATGGGGGTGGGAGGGAGGGGAAAGTGGGTGATGGGCATTGAGGAGGGCACCTGTTGGGATGAGCACTGGGTGTTGTATGGAAACCAATTTGACAATAAATTTCATATTAAAAAAATTAAAAAGTTAACATTGATGCTATAAAAAAATAAAGTGGCTGTTATGCTCTTTTAACATGGCTTCATCAATAGTTAAGCGTTTTCTTGCTTTCTAGTACATGGTATTCAAGATTCACTTTCTACTTTCCCTGGACCAATCTCACAACTAGCCATTTGTCCAAGGAGATTTGATCCCTTTTAGTGGGAATGGTATTTAGAAATCAAGATTTGGGCACTATTTGTATTCATTGCTACCAGGGGATCATTGCTCTTAGACCCTTTCAGTGGACAGAACTAGAATACACATTTTTTTAAAATGACCAATTCATACTCTGGTTTCTCTTCAGATCGTATAAATCTTTCGCCTTATTAAAATGACCAATTCAGAATCACTGAATTGCTCAAACCTGTGACAACATGGATGAATTTCAAAAACATTACAGAGTAAAATAAGCTTGAAATAAATGGCCTATGGAGCAGAACCAGAACCTGGAATTCTGACTGGCCCAGCTGAGCAACACCTAGGTCAGCTAAACCACAGCCCACCTTCAGATCTGTGAGAAATGAAAAGGTGGTTTTAGCTAGCCGCTGAGATTTTGGGATTGTTTGTTGTACAGCATTATATTAGCCAAAACCTGACAAATAGAAAGCCAAGACAGCGTGTAGTCTTGGAAGTCAAGAAAGTGCTTCAAATGCTGCTGCTAAATCTGTAACGCTGTAGACTGGGAACTGACATTGAATTTAGCTACATAGAGTTATTGGTGAACTTAGTAAGAACAGTATCAAGGGACAGGGGATGGGTGGATGAAATGTCTGATTAGGGCAGGTTTAAGGGAGAAAAGGCTATGAGGAATTGGAGACAGTTTAGGAAAATCTTTTTAGGAGTTTTGGCGAAAGGAAATAGAGCAGTATCTGGCAGGGGAAGTGGAGTCCAGAGTTTTGTTTTAATTTTAGCATGGGAGGTATAGCAGCATGCTGAATGGTCAGACCCAAAGAGAGTAAAAACTGATGGCCATGATGTCAGGGGTGATGGGGGAATTGCTGGGTGGCATCCTGGGGTGGGCAGGGGTGAATGGAATCTAGTGCCCCACAGGCTTCTTAAGAGTCTCTGTTGGGGCACCTGGATGGCTCAGTCCGTTAAGCGACCGACTTCAGCTCAGGTCATGATCTCGCGGTCCAGGAGTTTGAGCCCCGCGCCGGGCTCTGTGCTGACAGCTCAGAGCCTGGAGCCTGTTTCAGATTCTGTGTCTCCCTCTCTCTCTGACCCTCCCCCGTTCATGCTCTGTCTCTCTCTGTCTCAAAAATAAGTAAATGTTTAAAAAAAAATTAAAAAAAAAAAAAGAATCTCTGTTGACCCCAGCATCTCTGTCAGTGCCAAGTTCTCCATTAAGTATAGTTGAGTTGACTGGAGTTGAACGTATGTTCAAGAAGACTGGTACGTCACCAACACTGCTGAGGCTGAACCTCACCTGATAGTCTCTGCTCAAAACCTGATGTCGGCCTCATGCCTGATACATACTCTGATCAGCACCTTCCTCCTTAATTCCAAACCTCTCCATTTGGGTACCACCTATGAAAAAGTGGCAAATTTCATTTACATAGAAAAAAAAAAAAGAATTCTGGGCCAGCCACTGCAGCTTCTAATCTATGAAACTGCAATGGGAACACATGCCCAACTGTTTTGATTCTTTAATCAGATTTATTCCCTCAAAATGGAATTCTTACTTCTCTGTAGGATATCTTTTTTTCCCCAATCAAAACTTTATTATGCATCATCCAGTTCCCTAAAGACAATCTGAAATCGCTGTGATCTGTAACTGTTTCCTACATAACTCTGCCGTAGCAATCTTGTGAAAGCCACATAGTATTTTGTTCATGCCCTCAAGCATCCACAGAGATTTCTGGGATTCTCACCAAGTGAAAAGTGCTGGCTACCAACTTCTCAAGAAAGGGGTGAGGTAACTTCCTTCATATCATCCTCCTTAGAGTCAGATTCCCAGTAAGAAGGTGACATATACTGACCTATTCTGCATCCAATCATTCAATGGCATGGGGCAAAAATGACACACATATGGGTGAGTGTTCCCAGCTGAAGGAGTATTGCCAGATTCACAACAAACAAATGAAAAGCGGGACATGACATTAAATTTGAATTTCAGATAAAGGATGATGATTTTTTTTTTTAGTACGTCTACATCCCAAATATTGATTGCATCCTTCTTGAGAATCAAATGAGCTTTCTCTTGGTGGCATTCCCCAGTTGGCTTACCCCTGGAGGGTTTTCCCACTTTGAAATGTCTCACTCCTTCTAGAATAGATGCTCTGCCTCAGTAGCAGCTAAGTCTTTGTATCTTTGAAATGAAAAGTTAAGAGACGGAATTAGGTCCCCAGGTTGCCAGTGTAGAGAAAGGTATACATTAAAATGGAAGTGAAACCAGGCACAAATGGATAAAATATCAGGTCCTCCTCTGCCTCTCCCCGCTGCCCTTCATATTTTCACCACAGAAATGTAAGTCTCTCAGCACCAGTTATCAGCATGTGTCCCCAGATGTGTCACTTTGATTTTGGAGACGACAGTGTCACTGGTTGTGCCCTTACTGATGTGAAAGCAAGGCCTCCACCACTCTTGACTCTCACGGAGGCACTGTCAACACCAGACAGGTTCTGCCCAGTGCAGTTGTCTAGGTGGGAGACTGATTCCTGGTGCTTCCTACCCCACCATCTTCCCAGTCCTTGGCCACATCTGTTTTGCTTAATTTTCGAGTTCAGCTGAGCTGGAGAGAGCTAGAGGAGCTGACTAAGGCAACAAGTCCAAATAAAAAACAATGGAGACTTTGAACATTTACTTTGATAGTAAAAGCATGGAGGCTAAAGCAGAGAGAGTGCTGACTCCAGCTTGTTCTATTTTTCCTGTGGAAAGGCATGCGGGTCTAGGATCAGGTGGATCACTGCAGACCCACTGCTGAGGAAGTCCTGAACCAATCTCCCGCCCATTAACAGGGTTGGGGGAGGGCTGAAAGCAGAACACTGAATCAGGGTGGAGAAAAATGAACAGAAGATGGTCAATCTTTTCTTTTATTGGATAGATCCAAAATAACTTCCAGTCCTTCTTGGTTGGTAGATTCATCAAGTGTAGTTTTCCTCTTGAAAAAAAAAAGGGGGCAGGGGGAGAGTAGAGAAAGCAAGCGTATTTACCAGTAAAGGGAAAAAAGGAAAGGAAAGAAAAAAAGATAGGTATAAGAAATAGGAAAAAAGTACTTAAGGGGAAAAGAGTGTTTAAAGGAAAATAGTATTTAAAGTAATTCTTGGGGTGCCTGGGTGGCTCAGTCCATTAAACGTCTGACTCTTGATTTTGGCTCAGGTCATGATCTCACGGTTTGTGAGATGGAGATCCATGTCAGGCTCTGTGCTGGCAGCATGGGGCCTGCTTGGGATCCTCTCTCCCTCTCTCTCTGCCCTTCCCCTGTTCATGCTGTTTCTCAAAAGTAAATAAATAAACTTAAAAATTTTAAAGTAATTCTTGAGTTGTCGCATTCAATTAAAAGTGTGAGAAAAATAAGCCAACTAAATTCTAGTAGGACTTTAGCTCACATAAATTACTTTGTAATTGCTGTGCGATACTTCTGATCTGTAAGTCCTATTTATGATCAGTAAGATCATCGTGCCTCATTAACATACTTTTTTTCCTTAGAAGAACAAGGGGTGCATGACACTTAGCATCCAGATAACATAAGGCAGAGTACAAACTGCTATTTTCACTTTTAAAACTCTATGTTTTGGGTCTTCAAGTAATTCAATGAGGATATAGTTCTTCCTAAATTTTTTTTTAACATTTATTCATTTTTGAGAGACAGAGACAGAGCATGAGTGGGGGAGGGGCAGAGAAAAGGAGACAGAATCTGAAGCAGGCTCCAGGCTCTGAGCTGTCAGCACAAAGCCTGACACGGGGCTCAAACTTGCGGACCGCGATGTCATGACCTGAGCTGAAGTGGGACGCTTAACCGACTGAGCCACCCCAGCACCCCAGAGGATATAGGTTTTTAATCATTTAAGACAGAAGAAATACAGAAAGAGAAAACACAGAGGGAAGCCCCAGTCCACATGGAAGTGAATTATTTCTTCTACCCTGATGTGCTGGACTCCACCCATGTTTATCCAGGCCTGTGCTTGATCTGGATTTAGTTCCATGGCTGCTTTGAAGCTTTAATTAAATAAGAAATATTTTCAGGTTTGGATATGAGAACCCATCTTTAACACTACAGGTTTGTGAAACCCCACTCTTCACATACAAACATTTATATGGTTACTACAATAATTATCACTATTATTTTCTATTATTTCCTAAATAATAGAAAACCAGTCTCTATTGTTTTGCAAAATGCCATGCACAGTGCAAGTTGATTCTAAAGTGAAAAAACCCTCTAATGTGTAATTTCCCTGCAGAGATAATCCTGTGCACTTGAAGAGACTAAGGATGCCTGCAGGGAATCCAGGTGATTTCTATTATAGTGCATCATTTCCTGCTGGCCCTGACTTGCAAGAAAGCTGTGCTTTTCAGCTGTTCTAAAAATGGCAGGTAATGGAGTTGGTAAGAAAAAGTTTTTTCTCCTGATTTTTTTTGTTAATGTGGTAAAATACACATAACATAAAATTTATTATCATAACCATTTTCTGGTGTACCGTTCACAGGTATCAGGTACATTTGTATGGTTATGCAACCATCATCTCCACCCATCTCCAGAATTCTTTTCATCTTGCAAAACTACAACTCTGTACCTATTCACCAATAACTCTCCATGTCCCCCTATCTTCAGCCTCTTGAAGCCACCATTTTACTTTCTGAATCTGTGCACTTGACTACTATAATATTGACCTTAAAAATAAATCTGCCAGTTATTTTACCAGCAAAAATGGGTTTGTTGGGGCAGAGCAGAGAAGAGCAAGATCATAGGCAAGTTTGGAGGACAAAGGAGAGATAAGCTCTTTTAGAGAGGAGGGGAGGAAATTGGGAAGGCTATGATAAACATTGGAATAAACTAGGAGTTCAAAGTATAGTGGCTTTTCATCAGTTGAGCTGTGACAGTATTTTATTGCCTGGGCTGTTGCCTGGCAACAGGAGGATTTTTTTTTTTTTTCTTCCTCTTACAGGGGTAGTAAGGTAGTAGCTAAAGTAGTATCCATTTGCAAGGCAGATCTTTTTCTGTTGGGTCTGCAATTAACAAGGAGCTGTAGGGCATGAGAGCTCCCCCTGCTGGCCTCCTCACTCCACTTTAAATGAGATTCTCTTTCATTAATTTTTACAATAGTTCTCTCATAGGAGTGGAACGATATAGTATTTGTCTTTTTGTGACTGGTTTATTTCGCTTAACATAATGTCCTCAAGGTTCATCCATGTTGTATCATGTGTCGGAATGTCCTTCCCTTTTAAGGTGGAATAATATTCCACTGTATGAATATACACATTTTGTTTACCCATTAATCCACTGGTGGACATTTGGGTTGCTTCTATCTATTACCTAATATGAATAATCCTGCTCTGAACATGGGCATACAAATATCTCTTTGAGACTCTGCCTTCAATTCTTTTGAGTATACACCTAGAAGTGGAGTTGCTTGATCACGTGGTCGTTTTATTTTCAATTTTTTGAGGAACCGCCATACTGTTTTCCATAGCAGCTGTACCATTTTACATCCCATGCAACATTCGCACAAAATTTCCAATTTTTCCACATCCTCATTAACACTTGTCATTTCCTGTTTGTTTTTTTCACAGCAGCCTTACTAATGGGTGTGGAGTGGTATCTCATTGTGGTTTTGATGTGCATTTCCCTGATGATTAGTGATATTGAGCATCTTTTCATGTGCTTAGTGGCCATTTGTGCATCTTCCATGGAGAAATGTCTATCCAAGTCTTTTGCCCAATTTGACTCCGGTTGTTACATTCTCTTGTTGAGTTTTAGGAGCTCCCTATATATTCTGGATATTAATCACTTACCAGCTATATGATTTGCAAATATTTTCTCCCATTCTGTTGATAGCGACTTCTGACGCAAAAAATTTTTTGATTTTCATGAAGTCCAATATGCCTTTTTTCGGTTTTATTCCCTATGCTTTAGATGTCATATCTAAGAAATCATTGCCAAATCCAATGCTGTGAAAACTTTTCCCTAAAGAAACTTTTCATTGTAATAGAATCTTAGAATAATTGCCTAACCAACTCAACAACCACTTCAGTAATATCTCTTACTACCTCATTAATTCAGTCACCTGGCCTATACAAGATGACAAGGTGCCTAACACTTTGTAAGGAAGACGACATCGTTAGTGAAAGAAAGCCTAGGGAGATGAGAAAGTTTATTTTAAGCTCAATTTTGTGTCTCTGGTATCTACTGTTCAGTTTCAATTTGATACTCAGTTTATCTAGAGCAACACAAAATGAATTTTCCAGCCACAGTCAATGTCTTCAAGCATCTGAAGAGCATCATCCTACCCCCAAGTCCTAATTTGTATTATGTTGTTTATAGATGAATAGGTAAGAATATCTAGTAAATTCATTTGCAATAATAAAAGCAGATTTCTTGGGCAGGTCATGTTTAAACTAATTCATGATATAATTTATGTTCTAAAAAACAGAGAAGCTTCAAATGTATCAGGGAAAAAACCTCTTTGAACTTGTCATGTTGAGAAAATAATTAAAGCTGAATTTTACCACAGGCAGCCAGTCTATTAGTTAATGAGAATGAAATAATGTTCTTGCATTACATCTAACAGTTTTATTTTCATTATTTATAAATATTCATTATGTGCCCACAATATTTGGAGCTCTGCACAGATCATAAAAAAATAGAATTCCAGCCCAATACATTTTACATGAAATGAGGTACAGTAAGTGTTGTGCAGTAAGTGTTGTTATAATACCTGCCATGCAAGGGCATCCTACTAATTATCATATTGCTTCTATAAGGTATATTAAATAAGAAAAGAGAAAAAAGTGCTGAAGATGTGTATCGCCTGTGGAAAACAAGGGCCATGTTCCGTGACTAGTTTTAAATGCAGGTTTGGGGCGCCTGGGTGGCTCGGTCGGTTAAGCGTCCCACTTCGGCTCAGGTCATGATCTCGCGGTCCGTGGGTTCGAGCCCCGCGTCGGGCTCTGTGCTGACAGCTCAGAGCCTGGAGCCTGTTTCGGATTCTGTGTCTCCCTCTCTCTTTGGCCCTCCCCCGTTCATGCTCTGTCTCTCTCTGTCTCAAAAATAAATAAACGTTAAAAAAAAAATGCAGGTTCGGCTGCATTGTTGAGGTGTGTGGCAAGATGGTGGATTTAAAAACTTGGATAATTGATGCTAAAAGCAAACCACTACTTCTTTTTTTTTTTTAATTTTTTTTTTTAACGTTTATTTTTGAGACAGAGAGAGACAGAGCATGAACGGGGGAGGGTCACAGAGAGAGGGAGACACAGAATCCGAAACAGGCTCCAGGCTCTGAGCTGTCAGCACAGAGCCCGACGCGGGGCTCGAACCCACGGACCGCGAGATCATGACCTGAGCCGAAGTGGGACGCTTAACCGACCGAGCCACCCAGGCGCCCCAAACCACGACTTCTTGAAGCAAGCATCAAGACCACTTCCCTGGGGCGCCTGGGTGGCGCAGTCGGTTAAGCGTCCGACTTCAGCCAGGTCACGATCTCGCGGTCCGTGAGTTCGAGCCCCGCGTCAGGCTCTGGGCTGATGGCTCGGAGCCTGGAGCCTGTTTCCGATTCTGTGTCTCCCTCTCTCTCTGCCCCTCCCCCGTTCACGCTCTGTCTCTCTCTGTCCCAAAAATAAAAAAAAAAAAAAAAAAAAAAAAAAAAAAAAAAAAAAAAAAAACCACTTCCCTACCCAGCAGAGTTTTCCTTAGAGATATGATTATAACAACTGGGCACATCTTACCAGGCTGTACTCGAAGACTTAGAGAAGTCACAGTCCCAAGGTACAATGTGACTTCATCAAAGTGAGCTCCCTGGGGAAGCCTGGCTGGCTCAGTCAGTACAGCACGGGACTCTTTTTTAAAACTTTATTTATTTAAAAAAATTTCTTTTTAATGTTTTTATTTTTGTTTTGAGACAGAGAGAGACAGAGAATGAGCAGGGGAGGGGCAGAGAGAGAGGGAGACACAGAATCCAAAGCAGGCTCCAGGCTCCCAGCTGTCAGAACAGAGTACGACATGTGGCTTGAACTCACGGAGTGTGAGATCATGACCTGAGCCGAAGTGGGACACTTAACTGACTGAGCCACCCAGGCGCCCCCAGCATGGGACTCTTAATCTCAGGGTCAAGAGTTGAAGCCCCACAATGGATGCAGAGTCTACTTAAAATAAAAAGGATAAAAAAAGAAAAATAAATTAAAAAAAGAATATTATTACTTTTTTTAATGTTTATTTTTGAGAGAGAGAGAGCGAGAGCACAAGCACAAGTAGGGGAGGGGCAGAGAGAGGGAGACAGAGGATCTGAAGCAGGCTCTGCACTGTCAGCACAGAGCCTGATGTGGGGCTCTAACTCACAAACTGTGGGATCATGACCTGAGCTGAAATCAAGAGTCAGCTGCTTAACCGACTGAGCCACACAGATGCCCCAAGAATATTATTTAAAACAACAACAACAACAACAACAACAATGATGTGAGCTTCCTGCCAAACTCTGTGAGGTCTATTTCTGGGGCATAATTTGGGTTACTGTCATTTTCTTGTTAGACCCGATCAGCATGATCTGATCTCAACAGAACAGTTTTTATCTCACTTACTAGGCTTGACTAAGAAAACCCTATAGTTGTTGCGTAAGTCAGAGCATTCTAGATAGTTCCTTACTCTCAGCTGATAGATTTCCTCAGCTTCCTCAAATTGCTTTTCAAAAGAGAATAACAACAACAAAAAAAATGCATGAGGGTTAAAAAAAAGTGAAGATTAAAATCAACTCTAATGGGAGGAGGGCAAATGGGAGAACTAACATTTACTGAGCACCTACTGTATACCAGGTACTGTGCTAAACACTTTACATGCTTTGATTGTATTTATGTGAGCATTAACCGTGGAAAACACCAACAGTTCCTACCCATATTTACTAACTTTAAATTCAGTTATTAAAATCATTGGACTTCTATCTTCCAACAAATATCTTAAGAATGGGTAACCTACTGAACATGGAAAATGCATATCAGTTATCCTTTTTGTTCACATGCGTATCTCTGTAATTGCACAACCAGAAGAAAAAGAGCTGACGTTGAACTCATTTCTCAATGGCCTTGGTACAACCTCATCTCCCTAGAGATCATGACCTTCCTTCTAAGGCAACCTTAAGGTTTCAGGGAGGAAAAAGAAAAGAGATTGTGATGTTTGGGTCAAACCTAAGGCATCCAGGAATGCAGCTGCTGCTGTCTGCACTTTAGTGAGAGTATTGACTCTCCCTCTTCACTGGAGGCCATATTTCCTTGTAAACTCTATAGAAAGAAAGTCATTTACATAGCTTTGTATCATGAAGATTTACTTGGCTTTGCAAATACACATGTGAAGTCCTAGAGAGGACCTAAGTTCAAGTGCCCTAAAGCAGTGCTCTGAGTCATGTGCTCACAGAAGGTAGGACTAACAAGCCAGAGTGTGCTGCAAGGGGACATCTAGATCTCTGGAAGCACTTGGACCTAAATAGGTACACCTTTAAGATAGGAAAAACTCAATATCTTTGATTGAAAAGGCTACCGTTTAAGATGTGCGAGGCTTTTAGTCCAGCGACTCCCCAGATGGAAATGGATGACTACTTTTGGTGCAGTGGCAGCTTCACTGGGGTTTACAAGGGTCAGCAGTGCTGAAAGCTACTTTTTCATAGTTGCAGATTGTGATAATTCCTTTTAATCTATGCTGCACCATTCATCTGGGGAGGTCTTACATATGTATGGAGGCTCATACAGATTCTTTCCTGGGGACATCTCCACAGCAGAAGGCTGGTGGCACACTGCACTAACTGCTACTCCCAATAATCAGCCTGTGCTTTTGTCCTCTGGGCAATGCGCCCCCCTGGCTGATGCACCTGTAAATCCTCCCCGGGCTCCAGGGCCCAGATCAACGCCACTTCGTCTCTGCACTACACCTCCTTGTCCCGCTGCTGGACTTCCGCACGTCCATGGGCTCCAGGCTTGACCACTTTCCAGCCTGTGTAACAGGTACTGCTGTTCTGTGTCTCCAGCGAGGCCAGAATCGTGCCCACGCTGCCGGGGCCAGAGAGCGCACGCGGCCAACTAGAGCTTGTTGGTTTGGCCCATTAAACAAAGTAACATTTTGTAATTAGTTGCAACCATTGATCAATTTTACATAAAATTCCAGCCTTTTGATTTACCTTGAAAGACTGGAAGATCTGACAGCTCAAGACTCACACCCCTTTAATGGACACAATTAGCAGAAAATGACTCTCCATTAAACAAAGCATAAACTCTTCATTTGTCTTAAATTACCTGCTTGTAGCCATTAGGATGTGTAACTCTTTGCTTAGGCGTTCTTTGCAGGAGGGGCCCCAAACTCACTGTGTGGACCACACAAAGGACAAAGCAAGCTTATCTTCTTGTCTACCAAATCACCATGTTTATTTCCAAGACCTACTCTGTTCCGAAGGGTAACCCGAATAAGCATTTGAAAACACTAAATCTCTTTCACTCCTCATTCAGTTCTTTTGTGCAGACCCTCAGATATCAGAGAACACGTCCCCTGCTGCTAATTCATTTCTGGTCACAGTCCTGGTGGGATCAACAGCAGCCTATTAACTTTCATAGTCGTTTTTAACCACATCCTCAGGGTTTCTCTGTTCATTAATTTACTTTGGAGGGGAAGTTGTGAGACCATTAAAGTGAGGCATGCTTAATAGCCCTGATTTAACCAGGTGCCTTGCAATCCTATCCACATGGCTCTGCGCTTGGGGTCTCCCATTAACCCACGGCAGGACAGTGTCAGGCAGTGTGGCCAATAAGCCACAGCCCCATGCTGTGTCCTGGGGCCCCCCGAGACCACCACTGACACCACTTACACTTACACCATGCTCCTACAACCCGAGTCAGGTGTCCTGGAGAAGTCTATTGTAATTTTTTTCAAAAGAAAATTATGCCCTGTGGGGCTGCCGCTTCTCACAGTGAGCCACATCCCACCCATTTCCACTGGTTAAATATAATATGGCAACACTCATTTTATAAGCTTTTAGATTTCAGAGGACACATTTTCCACAACTTAGATCGTGTCATCAGATTTTTCTCACTTCTGTGAGATAGCTGGTAATATTGGATTAATTAAAACTACTGAGGCTCAACTGTGATCAAATAATTTCATGACTTCATAGCTCAGCGCTGAAGGTGAGACAAAGCAAGTGATCCAACAGAAAGCCAACAGCAATATATTTTTTAAAAAGATGCTCTGGGGGCGCCTGGGTGGCGCAGTCGGTTAAGCGTCCGACTTCAGCCAGGTCACGATCTCGCGGTCCGTGAGTTCGAGCCCCGCGTCAGGCTCTGGGCTGATGGCTCGGAGCCTGGAGCCTGTTTCCGATTCTGTGTCTCCCTCTCTCTCTGCCCCTCCCCCGTTCATGCTCTGTCTCTCTCTGTCCCAAAAATAAATAAAAAACGTTGAAAAAAAATAAAAAAAAATAAAATAAAAAGATGCTCTGAGTATGGACATTTTCATAACTTTATGCCAACTTGTTACTACTGAGTATTCAACCAGAAAAATGAAAAGGGAATGCAAAGTGATAATTATATTAACATTTTCTCAGAAATAACACCTTTGGCTTGTGAATAAAAATGTGTTAGAAATCGCACACAGCTCTGTCATGATCCAAATGTCATCCTGTCATACTATCCCTATTATCAGTACTTCTACCACACAGATTAAGTGTGTTTAAAACAAAAAACAGAAAACAGAAAACTGTGGATATCTTAGATCTCAAAAGCATAATTTTCACCAAACTCTGTTTCCTGAAAAGATATATTAAAATCCATTTCCTCACACTGTGACTTCCAGAAGCAAAATATAACACTAAAGAACCATTTCCAAGTACAATTACTGGCCTTTAATGTTACCTCCCCCCCCACGTTCTTGCTAATTCAAACGGACAAAGACATCGTATTTTTTCACCTAAAGTGTTTTTGCTCATGCTTCTGGATTTCTGAGCTGGATTTCAATTCTGAAGTCCTAAAAGGTAACGAGGAATCCTAACTGATCACTTGTGATATGAACAAATCATCTCTTTAGTCTCAAAACTCTGGTTTGATGGAAAGAATTCTCAGGAGCTGGCTTTCTGTCCTTGCTCTCATGATTCTAAATTTCAAGGAGTGATTAAAGCTCTGCTTATAACATCTGAAGTGTAGCCACTGTAGGAGGGAAATATCTGAGGTGTACCTTATTTGTAAATGTTTATTTTTTGCACTCTCTGGGAAGGCAGTGCAGTATTTTCAAGAAGTCTAAGTAGCCCAGTTTTTAAATATTTTGAGTAGTCTAATAATTCCTAGGTTGTCAATTTCAAGCAGGTCCTCTTGCATTTAACTAATCCCATTAAGGGGTTCTGAACCATGCCTGGCCATTCCGGCTCTCTACTGACCTTGTGAATTCAGGAAGGAAAGAAGAGGAAGTACATGCAATACATCTTTAATTAAAAATGCATGGGACCTGGGGGAGCAGTCCTCCAGCCTCACCGTCTGCACCTCACCTCTACACCCCAGCGTCTCCAACTAGTCACGGCCTCCCACAATCAGCCCTGCTAGCCGAGGGGCAGCATGCTGCGGGGGCTCCTCTCTGGATCAGAAACCTTTGCAGGTGCTGTGAAAACAAAAGTGAGCCATAGGGAAGAAACAGAACAGAGGAAACACTCCCTTCCTGGGGATGATAATCACCCTGCCTGGCATGCTTTCTATCCCGAGGAAGAAAAAGTGATACAAAAAAGTTCTGAAGGAGGTAAAGGATTTGTGAGAGCTTTTTTTGTTTTGTTTTTTGTTTTTCCTCTTGGCACAACTGATGCAGTTAGAAAACTCTCCTTGTGACTCAGGTAACAAGAGCTTGGAGGGGAAAGGGGCATTTACTTAATGGAGGGTGTATAATAATGCATACCCACTCTGCAGATGGACAGTGTGTGGCGTTCCAAGGAGGGAAGAAGCTGATGAAGGGAGGCCGGTTTGTGCCACCGCTGGAAACCCGTCCAGTGTGCAATATCACTGTTCTGTGTCCAAACCACCTTCTGGAAACCCTTTCTTTCTAGACCCTGATGTTAGCGCATAGAATCCCAAATCATCTCCCTAAGAGCCAGGTGACTTTCTAAGTTACTGCATCTCTAGGAAGCCGAGGACCAACGGGAATTTGGGTTATGCTAATCATTTTTCTAAGAAACATACAGCTCAAATTCACCAAACATTAAAGTTAAATTAATATTAAATTGAAATTAATTTAAAACATAAAGCAGAGGTACCTCTTCTTTTATGCTCTTCACAAAAACAGGTCCCCCACTCCTCTGTCATCAATACGGGCATTTTTTTTTTTTTTAATTTTTTTTTTCAACGTTTTTAATTTATTTTTGGGACAGAGAGAGACAAAGCATGAACGGGGCAGGGGCAGAGAGAGAGGGAGACACAGAATCGGAAACAGGCTCCAGGCTCCGAGCCATCAGCCCAGAGCCGGACGCGGGGCTCGAACTCACGGACCGCGAGATCGTGACCTGGCTGAAGTCGGACGCTTAACCGACTGCGCCACCCAGGCGCCAATACGGGCATTTTATGGGAAACACTTTTCAGTATTTGCTCACTTGTTTATCTTGCACATACAGTAGGAATGAATAATTTAATCTGGCATTCTCCCTACCCACCCACCCAGCAAATTTTTTTTCCTCTAATCTGAGATTTTCTCAGCACCCAGCAGAGTGTGATCAACACAAAACAGTGACAATTTGGGCAAGAGAGAAATATCGCTTTAAAGAGGAAATGTCAAGAACTGTAAAAGTTAATGAACGAAAAGTGTGACACGAGCCGTGAGCCGCACAGATGTTTAGCACTGTCAGGAGCCCATGAAATTGGGGGGTGTGGAGGTGACAAAGACATGAAAGAAAACCATGCGGTAGGTTATTGCTGCTTCCTGTTTCTCCAGACCCACACTCACCTCAGACAGGTTAGCTTTCATTTCCCACACTCCCAGGAACTCTGACCCTCTTTCTGATCCTGGAATCTTTTTTTTTTTTTTTTTTAATTTATTTTTGGGACAGAGAGAGACAGAGCATGAACGGGGGAGGGGCAGAGAGAGAGGGAGACACAGAATCGGAAACAGGCTCCAGGCTCCGAGCCATCAGCCCAGAGCCTGACGCGGGGCTCGAACTCACGGACCGCGAGATCGTGACCTGGCTGAAGTCGGACGCTTAACCGACTGCGCCACCCAGGCGCCCCTGATCCTGGAATCTTTAAGGCAAAGTGCAGTTTATTTTGACTTGCCCACTCCTAGAGGGCATTAGTGTCTGAGAATATTTAAAGGATCGTACGTAAACAAGAAGAATTGACCCTGGATCCTTCAGGTCTATACTGCAAACTCGGATTTTATTGGTTTAATTTTCTTTTTGCTCTTGTGCTGGGTGAAGTCATACACCAAAGTGCATGAAAGGAAAATATCTGATTGGATGTACTGTTAAGTTAACTAGCCTAGTTTTTTTGTTTTTTTTTTTCCCTTTTAAATAGCTCACAAACCCGAGGCTAGTAATAATTTATAGGTGGCCAGAGTCCTAAAGAAATGTTGATTTTTTTTTTTTCTCTTTTACTTCTGGTGACTATTATTACCAGGGGCAGAACTAGCAACTTAACAATGTTTCTGTGCTTGTAAATGTTTACGAGTCTGTCTGTGGAGTTGGATAACAGCCAGTTCTCCGTGCTAAAGGTGGATCAGAGGGGATCTAGTAAGTAGTAAGCCAGAGACCACCCTCTTTCCAAACCTAAAAGTTTATCTTCCTTTCTCGGCTTTTTTTTTTCTCCTGCTTTGAACACAGTGTTGCTGTCACCTTCTGTTCGACAAAGTTTTAGTCTTAAACTTCTATGGCCACACACTTTTGTTGTTCCCTTTGGTGATGTCCCTTTCCCCTCATTACCTGTTATATGTACAACCTAGGACAAGCCATTTTATTCTGAGCATCTCATCTGTAAAATGAGAAGTTAAAGAAAATTCCTTTAAGGTTCATCTTCTAAAATGCTCCATTTTTTATTCACTCCCCTAGAGAAGTTGCCAGTTAGATTATGTTCATTATCGTTATTTGAAAAAGCCCTAAATCTGTATTTCCAGCCCCAATTTCTCTCACTCTCAATGGTCCATATACCATTACAATGTAGACCTCTCATTAACATTCAAGACTTAAATGTTGAACATTGTTAGTGGACTTGGACATTGGTACCCTCTTTTGGAAGCAAAATAATAACATGTCTTAAGGATAACCTGTCTTAAAATGTTGACCTAGGAGTTATACTTCTAGGAATCCATCATAAGAAATAATTTAAGACATATTTTTGAAGAGCCATCAGCATATGTTCATTACTCCCCTTTTCCCAAGTTGAAAGGAATCTAAATGACCGATAGCAAAGGAATTGAGTAACTTGGGATAAGCAAATTTGATAAATACTAAAAAACGATTAAAACAGTTTAGTTTCATCTAGCCTTATGGAAAATATGTGCAATATTATACATAATAAAATGTAATAAAATGGCATGTGAACTGAACTGTCTACAAAGTTCCTGCAGAAAATATGCCAAACTGATAATAATTATGTGTTCAGGTGGCAGATCAACTGTGAGTTTTGTTTTCTTTCTTCCTAAAGCCTGCAATTATATTTTTTCTACCACTTGTGTAGTTGAATAAACCAATCAATGTTGAAAGCTAATCTCATTATTTTGTTTGTAAAATTTTGCTTCTACCTGGCTTTCTCACAGCTATGAGTGGCCACATGTCTTCTCAGTCCTTTGCACGCTCTATCCTAGAGATCTTAATTTTCAATTTCTCTTTTCCTTCTACCTCTCCTACTCAAACTACACCCAAGTGAAGCAGAATCTTCTATAGCAGATTTTACCCATTATTACCATATTCCCAAATTCAAGCACTCAACCTCTATATCCAAATGTATTTAACAGCCCCTGATACCCTACATAATTCCTCTCCTCAAAACCTACCTTTCTTTGCCCCCTATTATCTACCAATATCAAATTTGGACTCCACTGTTGATTTACTACCCATTTTCTTTTTTAATTTTAAAAATTTTATTGTTTATTATTTTTATTAAAAATATTTTTGATGTTTATTCATTTTTGAGAGGTCGAGAGAGACAGACCATGAGTGGGGGAGGGGCAGAGAGAGAGGGAGACACAGAATCCAAAGCAGGCTCCAGGCTCTGAGCTGTCAGCACAGAGCCCGAGGCAGGGCTCAAACTCACGAACCGTGAGATCATGACCTGAGCTGCAGTTGGATGCTTAACCTACTGAGCCACCCAAGCGCCCCTACTACTCATTTTCCAAATAATTTCTGTCCAACTTCTTACCTTGTTTTATAAATATCCCCACCACAAATCCTCTACTTTGGCCAGAATATTCTGCTGAGTTCTTCCATGTTTTATACCCATTGATCTTCTTGGTTCTGCCCTCAAAATCCCCTTTCAGTCTGCATTATCTATTCTATCATCTTTGGGATGTTTTACCTCGTGTATCCTCAATCCTTATGAACATGGACTTTCTAATCATGTTAGTGAGATTTAAGTGTGATAAAATATTTGAAAAGTGGTACCCAAATATTAGGTAATATGTTGTTACAGTATAGCATAATCCTTAAAGAATTATGGTTAGTGGCTAATATTTTTTCTAATCTTAAAACATTTGGAAAAAAATTGGATCTAGAAGTAACAGACTAGTGAACATAATATCAGCCACAGACAAAATACTGGGTGGGGTTCTGACACCCGTAATTTTGTGGTCCCTGCGGACAAGAAATAACAGTAGAAGCAATGAGAACAGGGCATTCCAGACTCATTCTGATAGAGTTCATTAGCCTCAATCAGGGGAAAGCTTTCGGCACAGTATTTGACAAAGTATCGTTAACAACCTTGTAGACAAGACTAAGAAATATGAGCTGGGTGATAATTACTTGGGAAAATTCATAGCTGGTTGAAAAATTATACCACGAATCTTGATTAAGACTGAGATGAACTCGGTAAGAGGGGTTGCTGCTCTGTGTGGTATGGATCTCTTCAGCACTTTTATCAATAACTTAAATAATCAAAAAACATTCACATCAAAATTTCCCAATTAAAATAGCTAGAAAGGATTTTTATACAATGAATATCATAAAAAAAGAAAAAAGTTCCCCCAAAATTTAAAATTTCAGATTAATGTCAAAAAGATGAAATAAAATACAGATAAATACGAATCTTTCAACATAGGTTTAAGAAATTGGCTATACAACTGCCAGAGGGGTGATACTCAGTTTAACAAATGTTTGTGAAAAAAAAAAATCACCAGAGGTTTCCATTGACTATGTCTCCAGTGTGAACCACCAGGTCACATAGAGGCAAAACCCCAAAAAAGCCAGGGTTCAGGGCCAGGGAAGTAAATATTTTCGCTTTGCTCTGACTTTACTGAACCAGAGCTTGAGAAAATACTTTATTTTTTTATTTTTTATTTCTTAATTGTTTTTTTTTAAATGTTTATTTTTGAGAGAGAGAAGGAGAGAGAAAGAGCATGAGCAAGGGAAGGGCAGAGAGAGAGGGAGACACAGAATCCAAAACAGGCTCCAGGCTCCGAGCTGTCGGCACAGAGGCCGACACAGGGCTCGAACCCACAAACTGTGAGATCATGACCTGAGCCGAAGTTGGACACTTAACCAACTGAGTCACCTAAGCGCCCTGAAAATAGTGCAATTCAAGGTGCCTTGTTTTAATGGAGAAAATGGGCAAACCAGGAGCAACACAAACACTGTGAGCAGGAAGAGAAATGTAGGGAAACCAGGATAAATGAGGAAGAGGTAAAAGAAATGGGGTGTTATCTTAAAAAAGAGATCATGCAAGAGATGCTATGACAACTCTGGTCATATACATAATGGGTTCTCAGGTGAAAGAGGAATTGAAGACCCACAGATGATCCAGGTTTGAAAAGAAGACTGTCATGTATTGAGGGTGCCTGAAAAGCTGGGGTGTTGAACCAAGTGGTATCACCATGAAATGAGTTTCTTTTCCACCAGAGAATGACTCAGATCAGCTTTTCCTCGACAGCTTCTCTGTGCCTGGCATGTGTATCTACAGCATTCTACAGAAGTCAATACATAAAAATAAAATAATGCAAATTGGGGAGGGGAGGGCTGCTCTGTGCCTTTGATGCTAAAATAAATCACCTGTGGAGGTAAAGTGAGAACTTTCCAATCTTTCAACTATATTCACAGATCTCATAGCATTCTAGAGTCACATTCGAGGTATAAAAGGCTGGCAAAGGATGTGTGACCTTTGCATTTAGGAGCAGACAATCCTATTAATATGCTGTTTTTCTTTAAAATTGTTCACAGTATCAACTGTGTGAAATGCAAACCGTATCAATTTACCCTTGTGGTTTATTTAGATGGAACCTATCTTATTATTTTTTTATTTTTATTTTTTAAAAATTTCATCTAATGTTTATTTATTGTTGAGAGAGAGAGGGGGAGAGAGAGAGAGAGAGAGAAAGCATGAGTTGTGTGAGGGGCAGAGAGACAGGGAAATGTAATCCGAAGCAGGCTCCAGGCTCTGAGCTGTCAGCACAGAGCCAGATGTGGGGCTCGAACTCATGAACCATGAGATCATGCCCTGAGCCAAAGTCGGATGCTTAATCAACTGAGTCACCCAGGTGAGATCCTTAATAATATTAAAGGGTGCCCCTTAATAATATTTTTTTTTCTGATTTTCACCCCACTCCCTATTGTGGGACTTGTAGCTACTCTCTTTTTATCTCATTTTTATTTTTATTTTTAATGTTTATTTATTTTTGAGAGACAGAGACAGAGTGTGAGCAGGGGAGGGGCAGAGAGAGAGAGGGAGACACAGAATCCAAAGCTGGCTCCAGGCTCTGAGCTGTCAGCACAGAGCCCGACACAGGGCTCGAACTCATGAACCATGAAATCACAACCTGAGCCGAAGTCAGACTTTTAACCAACTGAGCCACCCAGCTGCCTCCAAACCTATCTTATTATTGATTCAAAAAATACAGTACTTGTTGTTTCTTAAACATAAATAAGGCAAAAAAATAATTTTTGGCCCATTTTTGACTTCCATTACCAATATAAAATTGTAAAGAGGAAGAATGAATGTAGAAGTAAAGAAGAAATGAGTTAAAGTCAATTTCAAGGTCACTAAATATCTCGAACACTTTCAAATAGTAACTTTTCATGAACTTGGAGGTCATTAATTTTGAATCACTGGTATTTCAAGGCTAAAATTTAGCCTTGTCCTCTATAAAACAAGTATAATTGAAACCAGCCGGCTTTATTAAGAAGATAAATCACTTTTTCAAAAAATAATATTAAGATTGCTATTTGTAAAGACATTATAATACTAATTACAACAGATATTTAATTTATTAAAGCATTGGTTGGTGGTTAGTTGATGTTGGAGATAGTCAAAAATATTAAACTAAGAAAGACACTAAAGATCATTTAGGATGATGTTTATTTCAGGAGAGGACAAGTCCTCACCCAAGCCTGTGCTGCTGGTTCCTGGAAGGTGAGTTCTAGAACCTGGGTATCTAAGTTCACAGCCAAGTGCTCTTTATATCATACCACAGAGAGCTGAAATACAAAATGAGTTAAGCACTTGGAGCACTTGGTGTGTGCATTGTGCTGTGCTAAGCCCTAGCAGGAAGATTGGGTATCCAAAGAGGACTTAGCCCTTTTCTTAAAGAAACTGATTGTTTTATGTAGAAGACAAGCCTACGAATCTCACAACCAAAACAGGGCTGAGTCCAATAAAAGCAATTCTATGAAGGACAAAAGCAGAGAGCTCCTATGTGCAGTTTGCTAGCCATCTGTCTTGAAAAAAGAGTAAGATTTAGAACACGTGCAGGAATGGTGGATGGCATGGTCATCATATTTATGTTTTAAGACTGGACTTGTGTGAGAATTGGGCAGCAGAGAGTTCCGGGGGTCAGTTCTCTGGTGAGGATGTGTGGGGATCTGTGCTTGGTTGCACGTTAGTAGGAGTTTTACGACCAGTCAGACGAGGCAAGGGGAGGGTCCTCTTGTGACAACAAAGGAACCAAGGCTGGGCAGGCTAAGGAATATGCGTGAGTAGATGCTCCTATTTCCTTCAGAAAACCCGTTTCTGCTTCAACACACAAACAGGTTGGTGAGGACTGACAGTATATATTATAAAACATGGCTAATACTACTTTAAAGTATTTACTTAAACATGAATTAAATGCACTCATCACAGCCATGGAAAAATTCATTAAAAAAAATCTTTTTTCTAGGGGCGCCAGGGTGGCCCAGTCTGTTAAGCGGCTGACTCTCGATTTTGGCTCGGGTCATGATCTTATATTTGTGAGATGGAGCCCCGTGGCAGGCTCTGTGCTCACACCATGGAGCCTGCTTGGGATCCTCTCCCTCTTCTCTCTCTGCTCTTCCCCCCCACCTCCTGCGTGCACGCATGCTCACGCACTGTCTTTCTCTCAAAATAAATTTAAAAAAAAATCACTCCATATGACCCAGCAACCGTGCTTCTGGGTATATATCCCAAGGTAATGAAATCAGGATCTTGAGGAGATACCTGTACTCCTGTGATCATTACAACATTGTTCACAATAGCCAAGATATGGAAACAACCTATGTGTCCATCAACAGACAAATGGATAAAGAAGATGTGATATATATGTATATAATGGTATATTTCATCTATGGTAAAGAAGGACATCCTGCCATGTGTGACAACACATGTAAAGTGACACAAGTGAGACAGAGAAAGACAAATACTATGTTATAACACTTATATGTGGAATCTAAAAAGTTGGACTTCTAGAAACTGAGAGGAGCAAGTGGGTCCTGGGGCTGGGGTGTGGGAGGAATGGGGAGATGTTGGCCAAAGGGTACAAACTTCCATTTAGAAGATAAGTAAGTTCTGGGGATCTAATGCACAGCGTTGTGAATATAGTTAACAATAATGTATTACGTACTTGAAAGTTTTTAAGAGAGTAGATGTTAAGTGTTCTCACCACAAAAAAGAAATGGTAATTATGTGATGTGATGGAAGTGTTAGCTAATGCTATGGTGGTAATCATTTTGGAATATATGAGTGTATCAAATCAATACATTGTGTACTTTAAATGCATACAATGTTATATATCCATTGTATCTCAATAAAGCTGGGGAAAAATCTATTTGCTACCCGGTGAATCTTCCATGATTAAGTAAATACAAATTGTATCTCTAGGTAGCTGATCTGCAGCAAAGGAGCATTCACCTGATATGAGCCAATTGATTAATTAGACAAAAAGCATTTTATATAAGCCATAGGACATTTGGCAAAGACAAGGAATTTAATTTTAAAGACATTCTATGTGGCAAAAACATCATAAAGAAACTGTTGTTTGTTGTGTGTCTCCATAGAGCTGTCTTAGCAATTTAGGGAGGACAATTTACTAAAAAAAAAAAAGTCTCAAAATCTCAGCAGGAGGGTCTGGATCTAGGGCGTGTAAAAGTAGTATTAAATTATTAGAAACAACTGGGAAAAAAAAGAGAAAGGATTCAAGATAGTCTCTGTTTCTTGCCACTAGAACTGTCTCAGGTGCATATCCCCCAACACTTCATGATCTTCCGAAGGCATTCAATGCAGGTGTCAGCTTATCAGTAATTGAGCTTATAGTAAATTCGGACATTTGAAACCATAACCAATTCCTCAAAAAACTTGGTCAGTAAAAAGTGGTAACACCTACAAACAATGTCTTTTTTTTTTTTCTGATAGATTTTTTCCCCAAGACAATAGAGAATATATCAATGACCAATAGTGGATTATCCTGGCCTAAAACTCATCTACACCATTGGAATAGTGAATTGTATGAGAAATCCAGACTTGTAATTTTTGTCAAGAAGAAAATTGACAAAACCTTGAGCAATGAATTAAAGCCTACAGTATGAAAATCTATGCAATATTAATTCATAAAACTGAGTTAAATTTTAAACTATTGTGTGAAATTGAATGGAAACAATGACTATCTTGGTCAATAATAAAATCCTTCAGTAAGAGGACGGCTTCACTTCTTTCCTGGCACTTACAGATTATGGGATGGGTGTGGGGGGAGGGGAGAACATGTTTAATAACTCTTTGTTTAAATACTTTGAGGGGCACCTGGGTGGCTCTGTGGGTTGAGCATCTGACTTTGGCTCAGGTCATTATCTTGTGGTTCGCGAGTTCGAGCCCCGCATCAGGCTCACTGAGTGGAGCCCACTTCAGATCCCCTGTCCACCTTTCTCTCTGCCTCTCCTCTGCTCATGCTTTCTCTCTCTCTCTCTCTTCCTCTCTCCCTCCAAAATAAATAAACGAGAGACTTGCGCCTGAGCTGAAGTCAGGCACGCAACCCACTGAGTCACCCAGGTGCTCCCCCCTACTCCAAATAAATACTTTGATAAGATTTTTAAAAAACCATTTGTTTTAGTGAAGATTTATTCTGGATTTTCACTGAAAGTGGATGAAACCAGGCTTTCTCAAGGTGCTAACAGATTCAGTGTCTCTGACTCCTCATCAGAAAGAGGTGTTATGATTTAAGTGAACCTAAGGGTAATTCTCAGTGTCCTTTACCTGCATTCCTGCTGTGTTGCTTGGGAGTTCTGTTCCGTCCTCAACAAGTTGTTCACAAGACCTTCACCTGACCTTCAGCAGAGCATCGTCCGGGGCAATACTGGTGGCCGGGAGCCGGAGTCAGAGAATCCGGAGATTGACTTGAGTCTAAGGCACTAATCACGACTGTGGGCTGTGCCCAAGAGCAGCTGAGCCTTCCTCCAGACAGGCCTGGCCTTGTATCACAGGGAGGCGATTTAGACACAATTTATGTTGAAGGATATGAAAGATCAGCTACCCTAACACCGTACCTTTATTGGGAAGAGCTGGTTCTGTCTCCCACCACTGGCTCAGAGGAGCCTGGAAGTTACCCAAGGCCTCAAAGTTACTGCTTTCTCGGTGAAGATTCTCTCCTGTTGGTGCCACAGGGAGCCATCGTCCAGGTGTCTGTGTCTTTACAGCATCCATTGCTGTGCTGCTAACTGAACTGAGCAAACACTGCCTGAGCACCTGCTCAGCACCTGTGCTTGGCACTAGGGGGGATGAGGCGCTGAGTCCTCTGACCTACGGAGAGCATGTGACCTGTGCTTACCGTTCAGTCAGTAAGCATTTGCAGAACAAAGGCTGTGTATGGAGCATGTGCCTACATTTTTACATTAAGTTATTCATTAATTCTATAAGGATCTCATAATGTGTCATTATCATCCAATCATCATCATTATTATACCCATTTTCCCCATGAGACAATTTGGATTCTGAAAAGTTAAGTGACTCATATGTGGTCACATAACCTGTCCTCTCCAGGTTCAGTGCCTTCCATCACCCCATATCTGCTTAGTCTGCCTGGTTATTCAGGATTCTTGCTCTTTTTCCACGACCTTGCTGCCCCAAGTGTGTTCCATGGATGCCATGTTGGTGTCACCTGGGAGCTTGTTAGACATGCAGAATCTCTGAGGTCTAACCTAAAGTTTTTTGTAGAACAGTTTGAACTGTGAAAGGATACTACCTGTTTGGGTTTTCAAAATACAGTCTATTCTCTTTAACTTTAGAAGATAAAGGAAAAAAAGGAGAAGATATTTAGTTGTAAATGGTTACTTTTTAAAATTAAATGAGATAGTAAGAGCTGAACAAAAATTGTGCCTTCTGTGTGCTAGTCCTTATCACTTAAAATCATGCAATTACTCTATTTTGTTATTATAATATTATATAATTACAATAAGCTCAGAGGAATAAGAGTCACATTCCGCCCTCAGTGCAGACCTTCTGAATCAGACCTTGTGTTTAACAAGCCCCCTCCTCCCCCCCCCCCCCCCCGCCGCCCCCGCCCAGACAGTCTATCTGCAGGCTGAGATCTCAGCAGAACTGCTCTGTGAACCATCAAAGAAGCTCCTGCTACAGAACCCCTCTGGCTCAAGTCTCTGCAGGATGCAGTAGAGGGAAAACTCACTTGACTCCATAAATTGGTGTTTGTGAGTGCCACGGGAGCTTATCACATGGCGATTTCATCTAGAAGGCAGTTTCCTATCACAGGCATTGAAAAAATTCTGTTTCCCACACAGACCCTACATTTAATGATTCAGTTTGCAAACATTTATCACTGTGTGTTATTTGCCAGGCCCTGTGTGCAATACAGGTTTCCCATGGGAGGTGGTCAAACATGCTACTTCCTGCTCATTGTGATTCAGCCAATTCCTGGTTTTAAAGTTGCATGCTTATAATAAAATTGTGTCTGTACTTCTTTTAACGATGCTTTCTTCCTGAGTCATTCATTTAGTCAAACAACATATTTACTCATTTGGACAACAAATACCTTTTGGCGATGTGCAAAGCACTGTATAAGTCCATTATGTTTGTAAGTCTATATATTTGTGTTTCCACACCAAATTATATCCTGAAGCAATTCTTCAATGGGGACATGTTGTTTAAAGGAAGATTTTAAGAAGTCTTGGTAATGTTACTACTGATTTTATGGTTAGCAGAACTCTACCTTTGAAGTTTCATGAGTCTTGATCCACATTAACTCGGAAATTCTCCTGATGTCCCAAGGATAAATGCAGACTTAGGAAGCTGAGGCTGAAAATTAAATCCCTCAGGACATGTTGTTGCTGTTGCCATGATCATTTAACTTGGATGCTGTTCAAAGCCTGCAGGGGAAAATTTCAATATTTTTCACTTTCGCTTCCAATGGAGCTTTTTAAGACTCTTTATACCAACTCTGGTAGAATAACTGGCACTTGAGACAGTTGGTGGAGTTAAATACTCAAGGTCTTCCATTAACTTCCAAGTTACATGCTGGGAACTCAGCTCCCGTATGGAAAAGTACGGTTCTAAAACTCCCTTGAAGGGATGACATACTTCCAGGAAAAATGCCTCGTTGGGTAATTTAGTCTTATGTGGGAGTATTGACAGATGCAAACACCAGGCACAGACCTTCTTTTTAGCTCCAGACTCTAGGATAATTCTACTTCGGCTTGGGAATGTTTTGGGGGTAATAAGTGACCAAGCATTCAGGCCAATGGGTTTTTTATACCTTGAACTATGTTTTAAATATTCTAAAAATGTTTTCAAAGGATGTCATTGAGCTAGAGAAGTTGATAGGTAGTAATTTAATATTTAAAAATTAGCTTTATTGGGGTATAGTACACAAGCAATCAAATGTACATTTTAGGTGTACAAGTCAATGAGTTTTGACCCATGTAACACCAAGTGAAGACATAAAATATTTCCATCATCCCAGGTTGTTTCATCATTTATTTCCAGGTATCTTGATAAGTGATTTATATACATTATTTCTTTAAATTCTCACTAGCTATTATGAAACAGGCTGTTATGGGGTGAACTGTGTCTCCCCCAAATTTATATGTCAAAGCATTTATCCCAAGTACCTCAGAATGTTACTGTATTTGGAGATAGGGTCTTTAAGAGATGATTAAGTTAAAATCTGGCCATTAGGGTGGGCCCTAATTCAACATGACTGGTGTCCTTATAAGGAGAGGAAGTTTGGATACACAGAGAGACACCAGGGAGGCACAACACAGAGGAAAGGCCATGTGTGGGCCCAGTGAGAAAGCAGCCACCTATAAGCCAAGGAGAGAGGCCTCAAGAAAACCAACTCGGAAGACACCTCCATCTTGGACTTCAAGCCTCCAGAAAAGTGAGAAGATAAATTTCTGTGAAGTCACTCAGTCTTCAGTGTTTTGTTATGGCAGCCCTAGAAAACAAGTACATAAGCGGTAGCTTGATTTTTTTTACAATAAAAGACAAAACAAAGACGACACTTACGGGTACCATTAATTTGCCCACAGTCACTCAGATCCTCAGTGATCGGGCATGGGTTGGAACCTGGGTGTGTCTGGCTTCAACTCCATGCTTTTAACCGCTGCCTGCACTGATGCCCCAAATGACCAAACACCAGGATTGAAAATTGCAACCAGGGCTCCAGTAGGTCAGTCAGCCAGGTCCCCTTCAGCTCTCCCTTCCTCCAGTCTCTTGCTTACAGTTTTATGTGCTTGGCTGTGATCAGTGCTGGGTACTAATCTGCACTGAGGGCAGAATGTGACTCTTATTCCTCTGACCTTATTGTAATTATATAATATTATAATAACAAAATAGAGTAATTGCATGATTTTAAGTGATAAGGACTAGCACACAGAAGGCACAATTTTTGTTCAGCTCTTACTATCTCATTTAATTTTAAAAAGTAACCATTTACAACTAAATATCTTCTCCTTTTTTTCCTTTATCTTCTAAAGTTAAAGAGAATAGACTGTATTTTGAAAACCCAAACAGGTAGTATCCTTTCACAGTTCAAACTGTTCTACGAAAAACTTTAGGTTAGACCTCAGAATGATTTTTTCCTCATGTCTGATACCACAATAGATTTTTTTTCAAGATTTTCATCTGTTTTATTCAGTGACATATTTTCAAATACATAGAATGAAAATCCTGGTATGTAATAGAAACTCAACATATATTAAAAAAAATCTATATTGAAGCTTATTAGCCGCACTTCCTCTTTTATAGTTCTACATTCTTTTTCTCTTTTCATCCGTACATTCTATATTTTCACAAGTACACCATCACCTCAACTTAACATATTCATATAAAATGCTATCATTCTTAAATATTTTATCAATGCTCTAAAAGGTATTTAGGAAGCTCTGTTAATTAAAACAAATAATATAAAAGAAGTTGAAACTGGGTCTTTAAAAAAATTTTAATGTAATCAAAAATTTTTTGTTTATTTATTTATTTATTTTGAGAGAGAGACAGAGCACATGAGCTGGGGAGGGGCAGAGAGAGAGAGAGAGAGAGAGAGAGAATCCCAAGCAGGCTCCATGCTGTCAGCGCAGAGCCCAATGTGGGGCTTGAACCCATGAACTGTGAGATCATGACCTGAATGGAACTCAAGAGCCAGATGCTCAACTGACTGAGCCACACAGGCACCCCACCGTAATAGTTTTTAATATAATAATCACCATTAAACACAAATCATAGCAGTGCTGCACTAAATGTTAAATCACATCAGTAACAAATAATTCGTTACCCTAGCAAGAAGCCTCATTTAAACAAAAGGTGAGGTGAGGAGACCTACAAGGCAGACTATTAGTTAGAATCCACTCAGCTGACACGATGGCCAAGTACAGACTGGGCACTCACTTTGAAGAGTAATTGCTAAACTTGAAAATTTAGGTAAGAATTAATATCCATTCGAAACATCCATTTTAGGAAGACTAGGCAAGCTTCCTTGGGAGAGTAGTTTTTTTGGAGTTACTTAAATGTTAAAAGAGGGAAGATGTGCAGGGACATTCAGACGAGTACTATGTAGTTTCTTACAAGTCACCCTGAGATGGCATGACCTACTGTTAAATCACCTCAGTGCATTTATTCTGACTGTGTAATAAGTAATTTGGGGAAACCAGAAGATAATTATGGATCTAAGTCACACATATAGGATTATTCTATTAAACATTTTGGCTGAGTTGACAGATTAATTTGAAAAGAGAAACATTTGTAAAATAACATCCTCTGAGTTGACAATCATGTGATAGAAGATATCAAGTCTGCAGGTTGTTTTTTCATATTAATGAACAAGGTCTGAATTAATTAGCCATTGTTTGTTGGATGAATGGCTAAAATCAAAATGGTTGAAAAGCTGCACAGGTAGATACCACCTCAGTTTACACCCGGTTTAATTAGCCATGGGCCCATGTTAGCCCACATGAGTGAGTCTCAGAGAAGAATGTCCCAGATCCTTTTTGAAAATCACATGAACCTGAGGGCAACACACTATAACTCTCAAAACTTTTGTTAGGGATGATGGAATTATTAGGGGCTCCCGGTTAAATTACATAAGCAGTTTAGAGTGAGAACAACACCAGGATTAGGCAATATTATTACCATTTTGGCATCTTCTACTTCCTTGTCTGTTAAATAGTCATTAGGTGAGAGCTAGAATTCTCTCCCCAATCTTCCCCCCCCCCCATCTTCTTATATATTAGAATCACCTGGAGGGCTTTTAAAAATCCTAATGACCAGATCATACCCATACCAATTAATCAGACTATCTGGAGTTAGGAGATAATCATCCATATTTTTGAAGGAATCTCTAAATTATCCTATTGTGTAGCAAAGTTTGGGAACCACTGCTTTATGACCTTTCCCCTAGGTCAGTAATCCCCAAGTTTGAGAGCATAAGAGTCATGCAGTGGTTGCTAAAAGGCAGAGTCTGGAACAGTTTCAGTAGGTCTGGGATGGGACCTTAGCATTGGCATTCTTAATAAGCAACTCTAGTGATTTTGATGTAGGTGGTCTTTTGTCTCATGGAGAAACACTGCCTTAGTAAGTGATGCTTAGTAAGCATTTGCCCTGTTGATTAGTGTTTGATATCAGGCTAAACTGCACACGATGCTAAAAGCTAAAAAAGAGATTAAAGAAGACTCCCTAGGATATTGTGAGCCAAGGCCAAAGATCACAGAGCCTGGCTGACTTGCTTAAACAAGATACTTCTGGTTGCCATGGTGATGTGAGGAGGCTGGAGTTGTTTCTTCCTTAAATATTCACCTTTAGTATTTACTTTACAAAATGCATACCCAGTGCTGTACTTGGCCCTAATGTCAGCTATTTGTTGACACTGGGTGTGGCGATGGGAAATACTACAACAGGAAGAGGAAGTTTTCTTTTATAAGAGCTCTGTTTTGAATGTCCACTTTGAGCAACTTTCTGTGGTATGCAAATAGGCATCATGACGTGAATAAAATCTCCTACTATTTTTCAAGCCTCACTCCCTAAATAGTCCTCAGAAACCTCCAAAAAGTGGAGGGTTGTTGTTGGGGGGAGGGGGTGGGATGGGACCAGAACCAACTTCATCGTATGTTTACTAGACATTAGATACCATTCAAAGAATGTACATTTTCTCATTAAGCATTGTTCTTTCAAAGAATTTTTCTTTTTGTTACCAGCAGCAACACATATCAGCCTTCCCATGTGTTGAGTAAATGCATTTGTATCAACTGTTTTCTGGCCGTTTCAATGACAGGAGTTTAGCAAACACAAATGTTCACCACATTTTCTTTTTGACAATGAAGGACTTGTGGATTTTTCAATTTAGGAAAAGTTTTCAGTTGTCTCTGTGTGAGGTTTCATGATATTTTCATTTAAACTGAAAGCAGATGCTTTGAAAACGTGTTGATATTTGGGGAGAATTTAAGAAACAACAGTTACAGAATTAAGTGGATTTAGGAAACCACTTGGTGGCAGTAAACTCCCTGTTAACCACAGTAGGAATCTGAACTGCTGGGTGGGCTTCTTAATTTCTATTTCTTGGTGGGAATATATTTTTTTCTTTGTTATTATTACTTGATCCCCAAACAATGTCTCCCTCAAATGGAAAAGGCATCATTTCTTCTTTTTTTCCCCCTAACAGACTGAATTATATGTAAAGATTAAACATTGTGACCTCTTTTACAGTAATGAAATTTGAGAGATACATTATCAAAAGTCCAAATGAGAGAATCTTGTTAGGGCACCCAGTTTTCTATGGCTTCATCATCCACTCTGAATAAATGCTCATGTACAGAGAGAGAAGAAAATTGGATTACATTCCATGTACATGGCATATGTTCAAAATGTCACAATGCCTTTCAAAAAAATCTATTGTTCTTCATGAATACCTTTCCATTTTCTCCACAAAATTTGTCACAGTATCTTCTTCTTCTTGTTTCTTTAATGTTTATTTATTTTTGAGAGACAGAGACAGAGTGCAAGTGGAGGAAGGGCAGAGAGAGAGGGAGGCACAGAATCTGAAGCAGGCTCCAGGCTGTCAGCACAGAGCCCTATGCAGGCCAACCTCACGAACTGTGAGATCATGACCTGAGCGGAAGTCAGATGCTTAACCCACTGAGCCACCCAGGCCCCCCTCAGTGTCTTCTTCATCTTTTATGCATTTAAGGGAAGAGGGAGTGTGCCTAAAATGTAACTTAATAATAATTATGAAAAACTAGATTAGATGTCAACATATTTGGAACTGAGAAATTTGAGTGGCCAATGAAAAACCACGATAGAGCAGTTAATTATGATGTAAATGGATTTAGTACTTATGCCAGTCCCAGTGAGAATGACAGTCATAAGAGTTTTTAGGACAATTCTAGTCCAGGGTTTGTCTAACAAGATGTGTAAGCCTGGAAAGGCCACTCAATCTCCTGAGCCCCAGCTCCTCTCCTGAAAATGATTAGGTTGTGCAGAAAGAGCCTAGGGCCTTTTTCTTCCCCTCTAAAAATTATATATATACATTTCTAAGTTTTCCAAGTGCATCCCTGGGAAATACAAGGGAAATATAACATCTAGTTTAGAAGGAATCTTGTGAGTAGACTATATACAAGCTATATATAAGAACCTTCTGGAGAATATAAATTCGTCTTATGTGGTGGTAAAAAATAAAAAAAATTTTTCAGGTCAAAAATGTCAGAAAGAGAGGAAATCAGTTGCTTTCCCCTTGCTTGGATATCAGCTGCAGCATCACATTTGGGTCATTGCGGCAACAGTGAAAGGCAGCCTGGGAGCCCATCCTGCACAGTGAGATTAGAAAAGCTTTGGTTGCCTCGAGGCACTTCGCCTCTTATCCCACTGAAGATGGAGGAATAGAATTATTTACAAATTCTGACTCTGTGTAGATAAGAAGAGCAAAAATGGAGATGACTCACGTAAGAGGGTCTGGCAGAGAGTAGACAGTAATTTCAGTTCCAACTCTCTTTATTTGCACATGTGAAATGCCATGTATTCAGTAGCTCTTTGAGGCAACTGCTTTTGAACCCCAGCAGGCAGTTGCTTGCCACACTGTGGTCTTGGTTCTGCATATTTGAAGCCAGTTCCCTGTTAAGAGTGACTTGACCTGGTCCAGATGGGAACTTAGTCCCAAATCTAAATTACTTCAAAATGTATGCAAATATTTATGCTAAACCATTCCATGATTGGAAGGAGAGCATTAAAAACAATGCTTATCAACAGAAAACACGCAATGAAAGTTAAAGTCAAGGGTTAAAGTCAGGAACCAGGGAAGAATGTCTATTCTTACCGCTGTAACTCAACATTGTACTGGAGGTTCTAGTCAGTAGAATAAAGTAAGAAAAAGAAATAAAGGTATGCAGGTTGTACGGGAAGTAAATGGTCCTTATTTACAGGTGACATGATTATATATGCAGAAAACTCCAAGCACTCTACCAAAAAGAGCAATAACACCTATTAAAACTAGTAAGTCCCCTGATGAATATGGATGCAAAAATTCTCAATAAGATACTAGCAAATCGAATTCAACAGCATATAAAAAGAATTATTCACCATGATCAAGTGGGATTCATTCCTGGGATGCAGGGCTGGTTCAACATTCGCAAATCGATCAACGTGATACATCACATTAACAAAAAAAAAGAGAAGAACCATATGATCCTGTCAATCGATGCAGAAAAGGCCTTTGACAAAATCCAGCACCCTTTCTTAATAAAAACCCTTGAGAAAGTCGGGATAGAAGGAACATACTTAAAGATCATAAAAGCCATTTATGAAAAGCCCACAGCTAACATCATCCTCAATGGGGAAAAACTGAGAGCTTTTTCCCTGAGATCAGGAACACGACAGGGATGCCCACTCTCACCGCTGCTGTTTAATATAGTGCTGGAAGTTCTAGCATCAGGAATCAGACAACAAAAGGAAATCAAAGGCATCCAAATTGGCAAAGATGAAGTCAAGCTTTCGCTTTTTGCAGATGACATGATATTATACATGGAAAATCCGATAGACTCCACCAAAAGTCTGCTAGAACTGATACATGAATTCAGCAAAGTTGCCGGATACAAAATCAATGTACAGAAATCAGTTGCATTCTTATACACTAACAATGAAGCAACAGAAAGACAAATAAAGAAACTGATCCCATTCACAATGGCACCAAGAAGCATAAAATACCTAGGAATAAATCTAACCAAAGATGTAAAAGATCTGTATGCTGAAAACTATAGAAAGCTTATGCAGGTAATTGAAGAAGATATAAAGAAATGGAAAGACATTCCCTGCTCATGGATTGGAAGAATAAATATTGTCAAAATGTCAATACTACCCAAAGCTATCTACACATTCAATGCAATCCCAATCAAAATTGCACCAGCATTCTTCTCGAAACTAGAACAAGCAATCCTAAAATTCATATGGAACCACAAAAGGCCCCGAATAGCCAAAGTAATTTTGAAGAAGAAGACCAAAGCAGGAGGCATCACAATCCCAGACTTTAGCCTCTACTACAAAGCTGTCATCATCAAGACAGCATGGTATTGGCATAAAAACAGACACATAGACCAATGGAATCGAATAGAAACCCCAGAACTAGACCCACAAACGTATGGCCAACTCATTTTTGACAAAGCAGGAAAGAACATCCAATGGAAAAAAGACAGTCTCTTTAACAAATGGTGCTGGGAGAACTGGACAGCAACATGCAGAAGGTTGAAACTAGACCACTTTCTCACACCATTCACAAAAATAAACTCAAAATGGATAAAGGACCTGAATGTGAGACAGGAAACCATCAAAACCTTAGAGGAGAAAGCAGGAAAAGACCTCTCTGACCTCAGCCGTAGTAATCTCTTACTCGGCACATCCCCAAAGGCAAGGGAATTAAAAGCAAAAGTGAATTACTGGGACCTTATGAAGATAAAAAGCTTCTGCACAGCAAAGGAAACAACCAACAAAACTAAAAGGCAACCAACGGAATGGGAAAAGATATTTGCAAATGACACATCGGACAAAGGGCTAGTATCCAAAATCTATAAAGAGCTCATCAAACTCCACACCCGAAAAACAAATAACCCAGTGAAGAAATGGGCAGAAAACATGAATAGACACTTCTCTAAAGAAGACATCTGGATGGCCAACAGGCACATGAAAAGATGTTCAACGTCGCTCCTCATCAGGGAAATACAAATCAAAACCACACTCAGATACCACCTCACGCCAGTCAGAGTGGCCAAAATGAAGAAATCAGGAGACTATAGATGCTGGAGAGGATGTGGAGAGACGGGAACCCTCTTGCACTGTTGGTGGGAATGCAAATTGGTGCAGCCGCTCTGGAAAGCAGTGTGGAGGTTCCTCAGAAAATTAAAAATAGACCTACCCTATGACCCAGCAATAGCACTGCTAGGAATTTATCCAAGGGATACAGGAGTACTGATGCATAGGGGCACTTGTACCCCAATGTTTATAGCAGCACTCTCAACAATCGCCAAATTATGGAAAGAGCCTAAATGTCCATCAACTGATGAATGGATAAAGAAATTGTGGTTTATATACACAATGGAATACTACGTGGCAATGAGAAAGAATGAAATATGGCCTTTTGTAGCAACGTGGATGGAACTGGAGAGTGTGATGCTAAGTGAAATAAGCCATACAGAGAAAGACAGATACCATATGGTTTCACTCTTATGTGGATCCTGAGAAACGTAACAGAAACCCATGGGGGAGGGGAAGGGAAAAAAAAAAAAAAAAGAGGTTAGAGTGGGAGAGAGCCAAAGCATAAGAGACTGTTAAAAACTGAGAACAAACTGAGGGTTGATGGGGGGTGGGAGGGAGGGCAGGGTGGGTGATGGGTATTGAGGAGGGCACCTTTTGGGATGAGCACTGGGTGTTGTATGGAAACCAATTTGACAGTAAATTTCATATATTAAAAAAAAAAAAAAAAAATAAATAAATAAAAAAAAAAAAACAAAAAAAAACTAGTAAGTCAACTTAGCAAGCTTGCCAGATAAAAGATCAATATATAAAGATTGTCTTTCTACATACTAGCAATAAGCTAGTATTTTAGGGGAAATATTAACAAAATATAACACCCCTATATTGAAACTATAAAACTTTACTGAGAGAAATTAAAGAAATGTTAAATAAATGGAGAAATAAACCATGTTCATGAGTTGGAAAACTCATATTGTTAATACATCATTACCCCCAAATTGATATATAGATTCAGTGAAATCCCAATCAAAATCTCAAGAGGTTTTTTGTAGAAATTGACACATGACTGTAAAAAATATATAAAAATGCAAAGTACATAGAATGGCCAAAACAATCCTAAAGGACTTAACCATTAGATTTTGAGACTTAATAGAAAGCTACAGTAATCAAGACCATGTGGTATTGTATAAAGATAAATGTTTAGGTTAATACACGGAATAGAGTCCAGAAATAGAATCACACATATATGGCCAACTGATTTTTGACAAAAGTGCAAAGGAGGGGCACCTGGGTGGCTCAGTCGGTTAAGCGGCTGACTTCGGCTCAGGTCATGATCTCGTGGTCGGTGAGTTCAGCCCCGCATCGGGCTCTGTACTGACAGCTCAGAGCCTGGAGCCTGTTTCAGATTTTGTGTCTCCCTCTCTCTGACCCTCCCCCATTCATGCTTTGTCTCTCTCTGTCTCAAAAATAAATAAACGTTAAAAAAAAAAAAAAAAAAAAGTGCAAAGGCAATTCAGTGGGTTAAAGATAATCTTTTCAATAGTGTTGGAACAACTGGATATCAATACATGAAAGACCAAAAAAAAAAATCAACCTAGACCTCCCCACCTTAGATAAAAATTAACTGAAAATGGATCAGAGATATAAACAGAAAGTGTAAAATTAGAAAAGATTTAACAGAAAATATATGGAAGAGTCTTCCTAATCAGAGGCTAGACAAAAAATTCTTAGATATAACATCAAAATGTACAACCCATAATAGAAAAATTTGAAAAAAAATTGGACTTCATCAAAATAAAAAAAAAATTTTTTCCCCCAAATTTAAAACTTCTATGCTTCAAAGAACACCATCGAGAAAGTGAAGTGACAAGCTACAGAATATTTCTGTGGGAGAAAATATTTGCAAATCATGTATCTGATAAGGAACTTGAATCTAGAACACATAAATAACTCTTAAGACACAACAATAAAAAGATAAATAAACCAATGAAAAAAGAGGCAACAGATGTGAGCAGACACTTCACTAGAGAAGAAATATGGATGTCAAATAAGCACATAAAAAGATGATTAACACAATTACTTAGTCGGGAAATGCCAAACTAAACCACCATAAAGAGCACCTGGGTGGCTCAGTCAGCTGAGTGTCTGACTCTTGATTTCAGCTCAGGTCAAGATCCCAGGGCTTCAGATGGAGCCCTCCCTATGTTGGTCCCTAAGCTGAGCATGGAGCCTGCTTGGGAGTCTCCTCTCTTCCCACTTCCTCTTACACTCTCTTTCTCTCTCTCTAAAACAAAAACAAAAACAAAAAAACCCCACAAAAGCACAAAAAAAACCCCCAAACCACAATAATATACCACTTCACATTCACTAGGATGGCTGTAATGGAAAAGGTGGAGGATGAGCAAGTGTTGAAGAGGATATGGACAGATTGTAACTCTCATACAATATTGGTGAAAATGTAAAATGGGGCAGTACCTTTGGGAAACAATTTGGTAACTCCTTAACAAGTTAACAATAAAGGTACCATATGACCCAGAAATTCCGTTTCTAGATAATTGCTCCAAAGAAATGAAAACATATGTCCACACAAAAACTTGTACATGAATGTTCATAGCAACATTATTCATGATAGCCAAATGCAGAAAGAGCCCAATGTCCATTAATAGCTTAATGGCTAAAAAATATGGAATTGTATTTGTCTATAAAAAGGAGCAAAGTAGTAATCCATGTTACAACATGGATGAACTTAGAAAACGTCATGCTGAGTGAAATAAAGTCAGACACATATTTTTTTTATTATATGAAATTTATTGTCAAATTAGTTTCCATACAACACCCAGTGCTCATCCCAAAAGATGCCCTCTTCAATGCCCATCACCTACCCTCCCTCCCTCCCACCCCCCATCAACCCTCAGTTTGTTCTCAGTTTTTAAGAGTCTCTTATGCTTTGGCTCTCTCCCACTCTAACCTCTTTTTTTTCCTTCCCCTCCCCCATGGGTTTCTGTTAAGTTTCTCAGGATCCACATAAGAGTGAAAACATATGGTATATGTCTTTCTCTGTATGGCTTATTTCACTTAGCATCACACTCTCCAGTTCCATCCACGTTGCTACAAAGGGCCATATTTCATTCTTTCTCATTGCCACGTAGTACTCCATTGTGTATATAAACCACAATTTCTTTATCCATTCATCAGTTGATGGACATTTAGTCTTTTTCCACAATTTGGCTATTGTTGAGAGTGCTGCTACAAACATTGGGGTACAAGTGCCCCTATGCATCAGTACTCCTGTATCCCTTGGGTAAATTCCTAGCAATGCTATTGCTGGGTCATAGGGTAGATCTATTTTTAATTTTTCGAGGAACCTCCACACTGTTTTCCAGAGCGGCTGTACCAGTTTGCATTCCCACCAACAGTGCAAGAGGGTTCCCATTTCTCCACATCCTCTCCAGCATCTATAGTCTCCTGATTTGTTCATTTTGGTCACTCTGACTGGTGTGAGGTGATATCTGAGTGTGGTTTTGATTTGTATTTCCCTGATGAGGAGCGACGTTGAGCATCTTTTCATGTGCCTGTTGGCCATCTGGATGTCTTCTTTAGAGAAGTGTCTATTCATGTTTTCTGCCCATTTCTTCATTGGATTATTTGTTTTTCGGGTGTGGAGTTTGGTGAGCTCTTTATAGATTTTGGATACTAGCCCTTTAAGTCAGACACATATCTTATGATTCCATTTATAGGAAATGTTCAGAATGGACCAATGCATAGATGAAGAAGGTAGATTATCGGATGCCAGAGGCTGGGTAGAGGGGACGATGGGAAGTGGCTATTAATGGGTACAGGATTTTGGAGGATGATGATGAAATGTTCTAGAATTAGATATCAGTGATAGTTGCATAATTTTGTGAATATACTAAAATCCACTGAATCGTACTCTTTAAAAACAAACAAAAATCGGGGCGCTTGGGTGGCTCAGTTGGTTAAGCGTCTGACTTTTGGTTTAAGCTCAGGTCATGATCTTGAGGTTCATGAGTTTGAGCCCTGCATCGAAATAAAAAAAAAAATCACATATGTACAAAACACTATATAGCTTTCAAGGATACATGCATATCTAAAGACACACTTAAACATATCAGGAGTGTCCTTGGGGTGGAGCGTGAAAATAAAATAAAATAAAGTAAAATAAAATAAAATAGGAACAGAACTCCCCCTTCCAAAAAGAAAGAAAGAAAGAAAGAAAGAAAGAAAGAAAGAAAGAAAGGAAGAAAGAAAGAAAGAACTACAGATACAGAGAATACAGTGGTTGACAAGGGTTAGGGGTGACGGCAGAATTTAACTACAAAAGGGCAGGATGAAGAAATCTTTCGTCCAGTGATGGAATTGTTCTGTATCCTAATTGTTATGGTGGTTTCACAAATCTATCTATACATATGCTAAATATTATAGTATTGCATACCAAAAGAACAAGTTATTTTTTTTTTACTGAATGCAAACTTTAAAAAAGTATACTGAGGCATCTGTTTGTTTTTTTTTTTAAGTTTATTTATTTTGAGAGAGGGAGAGAGTGTGTGTGTGTTTGTGAGTTGCAGATGGGCAGAGAGAGAGGAAGAGAGAATCCCAAGCAGGCTCTGTGCTGTCAGTGTAGAGCTTGATGTGGGGCTTGAACTCACAAACCATGAGATCATGACCTGAGCTGAAATCAAGAGTCAGATGCATAACTGACTGAGCCACCAGGTGCCTTGAGGCAACTGTGTTTTTATATTTATTATTTTAAACTGCCTCCATTTTTTCATAAAGTGCATATGTTACTCCTCTTTGTGTGAAGAATCTCCCTTGATTTGCTTTTTACTAAGTCATGCATTAATCAATTTGGTTATTTTTCGGTTTAGCATGTATAAGGTGTGCTGCATAAATATTGCTCGGGCTTTTGTAGGCAGAATTTCAGAGACAGATGAACCTTACATATTATTTTCCTATTCACATACAAAGGTATTGATTTCTTTGACATTAGAAGCTGCTTTAAAATGTTTCCAGGATTAGGCTTGAATATAATCATTTGCCAGTAAAAACTGAGGTTTTCGTTCAAGCCCAGAAGGTAATTGTGTAAAAGAGCTTCTACTCCGGGTTCATAATACTTGCTCTCTGATATTTACCATTTACCATTATTCCATTTACTATTTACCATTGCAGGTAGTATTACTACCCGGGTCTTGCAATGTTTGCTGGCTGTATTCTAAGTGTAATTTCTGCTGTACATGAGTACAGCGATAATATTATTTCAGTTCTGTCTCTAATGTTCTTTGTGAGGTAGTGAATACCGCTGGAATTTCACTGCAGCAGCCCTCACAATGTCTGGAACTCCTGCTGGAGTGACATCATATACATTTATCTGGGAATATATGTTTCTTCTGTGTCTGTTTTAAACTAAATTTAATATAAGAATAAATCTAGTTTTGCTAATACTAACCAAGGAAGGGTAGTTTATTTCAGTTATAACATTAGACTTTCATTTTGGTTTTAACTGACTTTTTACTTCACTTCTAATGATTGATGACTATCTGGGCACCAGAGTATTTTTAATTATTTGTAAATATCCCTAATAAAAGCATAGAAGTATCATTTATTTTTGGCACATATAAGGCACACAATGATCACGAGCATTAGGTCAGTCTTTTAGATTAATCAGAACACTCTATTATGAATTTCCTTTGTCTTTTCCCCCCCAAGACTTTATTATTTAGAGCAGGTTAGGTTTACAACAAAATCGAGAGGGATGTACAGAGATTTCCCATATACCCCCTACCCCCACACATGCATAGCCTCCCCCACTAGCAATTTCACTCACTAGAATAGTGCTTTTTTTTTTTTTTTTAAACCAGGGACAAACCTACATTGACCCATCATTATCACCCAAAGTCACAGTTTACCTTACAATTCACTCTTGGTGTTGTACATTCTATGGGTTTTGACAAATGTATAATAACATTCATCCATCATTGTCGTATCATACAGAATATTTTCACTGCCCTAAAAATCCGCTGTGCTTTGCCTATTTATCCCCAATCCTTCTCTCCCATGATTTTTCCTGTCTCTATAGTTTTGCCTTATCCAGAATGTCATATAGTTGGGAGTTATTCAGTACATAAATAGGCTTTTCAGATTGGCTTCTTTCGCTTAGTAACATGCATCTGAATTTCCTCCACGTCTTTTTCATGGCTTGACAGCTTGCTTCTTTTTAGCACTGAATGATATTCCATTATCTGATGCAGTATAGTTTATTTATCCATTTACCTACTGAGAAAAATCTTGGTTGCTTCCATGTTTGGCAGTTATGAATAAAGCTGCTATAAACAACCATGTGCAGGTATTTATATGGACGCCAGTTTTCGACTCCTTTGGGTAAACACCAAGGAGTGCAATTACTGGATCACACAGTAAGAGTATGTTTAGTTTTGGAAGAAACTGCCAAGCCGTTTTCCAAAGTGGCTGTACCATTTTGCATTCCCACCAGCAACGTAAGAGCGTTCTTGTTGCTCTGCATCTTTGCTAGCACTTGGTGTCAGTGTGCAGATTTGGGGCTTTCTAATAAGTATGTGATGGAATCTCATTGTTGGTTTAGTTTGCATTGCTCTGGTGATGTGATGTGGAGTGCCTTTTTGTGTGCTCATTTGCCATCTGTGTATTTTCTTTGATGAGGTGTCTGGTGAGGTCTTTGGCTGATCTTTTAATTGGGTTGTTTTCTTTTATTCTTGAGTTTTAAGAGTTCTTTGTCTGTTTTGGATAACAGTCCTTTATTAGATGTGTCTTTCACAAATGTTTTCTCCCTGTTTGTGGCTTGTCTTTTTTTTTTTTTAATTTTTTTTTAACGTTTATTCGTTTTTTGAGAGACACAGGGTGTGAGTGGGGGAGGAGCAGAGAGCGAGGGAGACACAGAATTGGAAGCAGGCTCCAGGCTCTGAGCTGTCAGCACAGAGCCTGATGCGGGGCTCGAACTTACAGGCAGTGAGATCATGACCTGAGCCAAAGTCGGACACTTAACCGACTGAGCCACCCAGGCGCCCCTCTTTGTGGCTTATCTTGATATTGTCTTTCACAGAGCACACGTTTTTAATTTTAATGAAATCCACTTTGTCTTTTTTCCCTTCTTTAGTTTTCTACTTTAACATGTTGCTTTCCTTTTCATTGATGATACACTTTCTCATTTCAAACTATGGCTATAAATGCTATAAATGTCACATCACGACACCACAGGGAAGAAGTACCCTATCTTTCTGCCACTGTGTCCTTGGGCCTGTATTTGGAAGCTGCTCTCCAGAGCACCGTCAGCCCTGTTCTTCTCACCTGCGTAAGAAGTCTGTTCTAAGTCCTGTTCTTGGGCATATTAGAATGGCACAAAGTACTTGCTAGAATAATTTTGCACAAATCTATGATCTCTTTCCCCTAGGAATTTGAGAAAAAGTAAATTTGCACCAATCCTCACTTTATAAACTATTGGATATGCTTCTGAAAAGCTGCATGTAAATGGGAGATTTGAAACTATTTCAAATATATCAGAGAATTCCTTTAAAAAAGGAAAAGTCAATCCCTAATTAATCACTTTCTCAGTTTGTAATTATGACATTAGGGCCTTTTAGAGCAAGGCACACCTTGAATTCTAGGACAATGAAAAACTATTTTTAAAAGTAATATTCATATGCTAGTATGTGGTGACTTTTACTATTTTTTTCTCCTAGATTTAATTTGTGAAAACCCTTTGAGGAGCCAGAAGAAATTAATCTAGGTTTTGAGGACAGGGAAGTCCCTTTCAAACTTTCTTCTCTTCTGGCATCTACAGGAGGACAAGTCCTTGGGGGAAGAGTTGAGGGTGGAGAGGGTTTATTGGGCCTCAGGGAACAGTCCATGAGGCTGAGCCTACCACAGAGGGCTTGGAAATGCAGAGGTGTCCTTGAATGGGCCAGCGATATTAAAAACGTTTCAGCTATGGAGCCCAGTTTTTCAAAGGAATCAAATCCAGAAGCCTAGTAGATACACAGATAAAAGCCAGGCTGCTCTGACTTAAAGCAAAATAGGGAGCCTGGAGTTCAATTCATAAAGGGCAATTTTGACCATGGAGTTTACTGTGTGTTACTGGTTAGAGGGACAGACCAACTGCTAGTTAAATCTTGGGTTTTCCACTCACCGGCTGTATGATGTGGTTAGCTGAATTACCTCTGTGGGCCTCAGGGCCCTAATCTGGGAAATGAAGGTTAACCTCTACCTTTCCAGTATTCTAAAAGGTTTAATCAGCTAACATGGGTACTGTGCTTGGCAGAGGGTCTGCACATGATAAGACTCAATAAATGTTAAAACCTTGCTCTTTCCCCACTGACCAGCCAGCTTCCTGCCTGGCCTAAAATTGCCATCTAAAATATCACTAGCAAGGACACCTGGGTAGCTCGGTCCATTAAGTGTCCTACTCTTGATTTTGGCTCAGGTCATGATCTCACGATTCTTGAGTTTGAGCCCCACATTGGGCTCTGTGCTGACAGTGTGGACCCTGCTTTGGATTCTCTGTCTTCCTCTCTCTCTGCTCCTCCCCTGCTCATGTTCTCTCTCTCTCTCTCTCTCTGTCTCTCTCTGTCTCTCTCTGTCTCTCTCTCTCAAAAATAAGTAAACATTAAAAAAAATATTTTTAAATATCACTAACAGATTCCTACAAAGATTGGGGGAGTTGTCTCCAGAAGGAGTTGTTAAAATGGAAATATTACTTCTGAAGAGAAAAGAGACCTGTAGTCTCTTGGGTTTGCGCATCAACAATCTTGGACTTATAGACACAACCACAGACTCAGAACGAGAGCAGCCAATAAGAGCACCCAGTTAACACTTTTAAACACATGATAACTGATGTTGAAGAGGTTGTCAGTTACCCAAGGCAATGAATTGTAGTGGGGTAGGGGGGTGGGACAGGGATGACTTTTTCCAGCCTGTTTTCCTTCTGAAAAATGACAGGGATGATCCCTGTTCTACCAAACACTAGGTGTTCACAGGGGAAGTAAAAGTGCCTTGTAAATTGGCTTTTGAGAGTCCAGTATTATTGCTCTTTTCACTTGAAGAAGGAAGGGAGCAGGAAGGGTGAGGGACAGAGAGCTCTGCAACACTGCCCAGCAGACAGGGGACATAGAAGAAAACACCAGGCTGGGGAGGCTGGACCTGGTCTGAGGTGAGGAAACGGGGGGTTGGTAGGACCTGCCCAAGATGGCTGCTGAAAAATCATGGGGCATCATCACAAAAGGGGGGAACCCTATGGGAATCAGCTCCCCACAAAGGCAGGTGTGAAATGGAAGAAACTCAGAGTGTCGCCTTTTCCTCATTGCTATTGATCTAAAATTATTTGTTTCTTTTCCTGACCTACATAGAACACTTAAACATTTAAAAAAATTTATTTTATTTTATTTTTGAAAGAGACAGAGAGACAGAGACAGAGCATGAGTGGGCGAGGGGCAGAGAGAGAGGGAGACACAGGATCCAAAGCAGGATCCAGAGCTGTCAACACAGATACCGACTTGGAGCTTGAACTCATGAACAGTGGGATCATGACCTGAGCCCAAGTCGGCACTCAACCGACTGAGCCACCCATGCACCCCAACGTAGAACATTTTTAGTTCAAAAAGTATTTTGATCTTCTCAGAAGTCTTAGATGCAAAATCTCAGCCTGTAGGGCAGGGTAAGATTGAACCCAGACTAGTTTAAGACAGATCGTTTGGGAAATACAGGAAGTTGAGGTAGACATGGGTTTCATGGCTGGAATTCCAGAGTAAGGTACTACGTGCAAGAGGTGAGAGGTGATTTCCAGTGAATACGTCTCATTTATCTGACTCTCTTCAGTGAATCATTGCTTCTTGGACCCATCCTGGTTCATGAGTTGTTTCAAATCATCACTCAAGACAGAGGCTTTAAGGGACTGGATTTCAAAAGCATCCAGGAAAGTTTATGAACCTAAAGAGTCAGAAAAACAGTTTCTCTGATAGGGGAGACTACTGACAGTTCTGATTGTCAACAAAATAGTCAATAGAAGTGTTTTTGCAAGGGAAGGAAGCAATGACATTCTTACCTCTGTAGGGGGATGAAAACAAACGCAGGAGGTTCCTTAGAGCCTTGCTCTCACCCACGGTGCTTCCTGACAGATTTGTTTTCTGGCCTCCGCAGGTTCTGTTGCAACTGTCACAGAAAAGAAAGGATGGAAAAAGATGTTCCCTTGCAAACCAGGAGGTACCCCACTATGGATTTCCTAACAACTTTTCCATGGTAATTCAGCAGAAACCACACTTCGAATGGACAGACTTTAGTGGGGGGAGGGGTTATAGAAACACACACAAAACCATTTTAGCAATTAGAATTCGGTTTATGTGGAAATAAGTCCCAAACCTTGAGAGAGCAGGTAAGCATCTCTGTCACCATTTTACTGACAACTCAGTTTTATGTAAAAAACTGAGTACAAGTAAATAAAATGCAAATGAAAACGCATTCTAAATGAACCCAGAGTCCTCACTTTTCAAAAAGTCCTTAAATGAATTTAGTTGTAGCATTCTATTTGATGTTTATATGTATTTAGGGGTGCCTGGGTGGCTCAGTCGGTTAAACATCTGACTCTTGGTTTCGGTTCAGGTCATGATCCCATGGCCCATGGGTTCAAGTCCCGCATGGGGTTCTGTGCTGACAGTGTGGAGGCTTGGGATTCTCTCTCTCCCTCTCTCTCTGCCCCTATCTGTCTCACACACACACACACACTCTCTCTCTCTCTCTCTCTCTCTCAAAATAAATAAACAAACATAAAAAAATATTTATATGTATTTATTTTTTCCTGACATGTTTTCCCACAAACATGAGGTTTGTGGATCAGAGGCAGACATCATTTATTTACGGGACATCTCGGTGCTGGTTTCCCATGCCCCATTGCCCTTCAGGGCAGTGTGATGAGGGCAGATGTCACCCAGCATGTACTGAGCCTCCGTAATATCCAAGAAGTCCACTGAAATTATGACACTGGGAGCTTATATAGGCACTGCTGCATAAGCCCCTCCTCCTCTCCAGAGAGAGGAAGAGGAACTGAATTTTAAAATGGAATTGAATGGAATATAAACATATGGATCAGGATTTTATTGCCTTCTGAAACATAAATAAATGGCATCAGGGGAGATAAACCTGTAAATCTATCAGGAGCAATTCACTCTTTCTAGCTTCCAAGGTGTGATTACTAGTCCATCCTCCTTTAACCCAGTGGACCGGTAATTTTTTGTTCAAAAAATCCTGACTGTGTGGAACATGAAATTATTAGGTGTTTCTCCACACCGTCAGATGTGTTTGGGTAGCGTTGTATTTCCTCTTCCCTGACAAGTGATCCTGGCATTATGAAGTCTATGGCTTTTCAGGGAGTAAGTAGGAAAGACTCAAGTGGTAATCTTGATACTACAGGAAGGGAGTAAAAGGTGGCATATCTGGTTGAAAGCCATAAAAAAAAGCCTATCCCCAATACTTAAATGTATTTCAAAGGTGATTGTTATTAAAACAAGGGGTTACTCTTGTCTATTTTCTTGAAATTCAATTTTCTAAAGAATCAGAGTAAAGACTACCATGAAATATGTGCCATTATCAGAATAATCTTTCATGCAGTTCGGTGAGTATTGCTTATAAGATTTATTCTGACAACCACATGATGCAACTGAGAATAGTGTTGGGCATGGGGTAGGTATGATATGTATAAGAAATTCTTTTTAGCTTCAGTTTCAGTAGTAAATATCAACAAATATCTTACCCAAGCACTTACAGAGTACTGTTACAATACCCCAAATTTATTTATTTATTTATTTATTTATTTATTTATTTATTTTTCAGTTTTGCAGTCTTTTTTTTTTTTTTCCTTTTTAAAACGTTTTTATTCAAATTCCAGTTAGTTAACATACTGTGTAATATTAGTTTTTACGTGTACAATATAGTGATTCAGCAGTTCCATACAACACCCAGTGCTCATCACCACAAGTGCACTCCTTAATCCCCATCACCCATATAACCCATCCCACACACCTCCCTCGGGTAACCACCAGTTTGTTCTCTATCGTTAAGTGGATGGTTCTTGGTTTGCCTCTCTTTTTTTCCTTTTGCTCATTTGTTTTATTTCTTAAATTCCACATATATGTGAAATAGTATGGTATTTGTCTTTCTCTAACTGACTTAGTTCACTTAGCATTATATTCTCTAGCTTCATCCATGCCATTGCAAATGGGAAGATTTCATTCCCTTTTATGGCTGAATACTTCCATTGTATATATGCATATATACCACATCTTCTTTATCCCTTCATCACTCAATGGACACAGGCTGTTTCCATATTTTGACTATTGTAGATAACACTGCTATAAACATCTGGGTGCATGTTTCCCTTTGAATTACTCTTTTTGTGATCTTTGGATAAATACCTAGTAGTGTAATTGCTGGATTGTAGGGCAGTTCTATTTTTAACTTTTTGAGGAACACACATACTGTTTTCGAGAGTGGCTGCACCAGTTTGCATTCCCAAGTTTTGCAATCTTTTTGCCATTAATAATTTTTTAAAGTATAATTTATTGTCAAATTGGCTAACACACAGCGTGTACCGTGTGTTCTTGGTTTCGGGAGTAGATTTCCGTGGTTCATCACTTACATAGAACACCCGGTGCTTATCCCAACAAGTGCCCTCTTCAATGCCCATCACCCATTTTCCCCTCTCCCCCCCCCCCCCATCAGCCCTCAGTTTTGTTCTCTGTATTTAACAGTCTTCTATGGTTTGCCTCCCTCCCTCTCTGTAACTATTTTTTTCCCCTTCCCTTCCCCCACGGTCTTCTGGTAAGTTTCTCAAGATCCACATATGAGTGAAAACATATGATATCTGTTTCTCTGGCTGACTTATTTCACTTAGAAGAATACCTTCTAGTTCCATCCATGTTGCTGCAAATGGCATGATTTCATTCTTTCTCATTGCCAAGTAGTATTCCATTGACAATACCCCAAAGTTAAACATTCTATTACAATATTCTGATCCTTTAGGGACTTGTGCTCATCCATAAAATGTTTATATTAATCTTACTCTCAAGACATATAACTTTTTTTTTCATTTTAGTTTCCAAGCATATGAAGCAGGAACTAACATAAATTAAAGGTGCCAGCATGAAAAGCAGTTCCTTATCAATTCCTCACACTGGAGCTGTATTGCACAGAATCATAATGGGTTAGTTGCAAGGTTTGGCAAAATGGTCATGGAAGAAGCCTAAAGTATTTAGATAATACTACGTGTGGTCTACTGCTGTGAAAAGGCCCAAAGCTGGCCTGCCATGTGGTTCCAAGGATGAGAATGAAATTTATTCCCAATGTTATAATATATTCCCTTGGGAGTGGGATGTTCTGGAAGAACAAAGTCTTGTTTAAAGTTTTTAGGTTGGACAAGGCCTCCCATTTCTGTCAAAGCCCACGTCATTAATAAAGAAATCATTGCAACGTTTCAGCCCTGAGGAAGCCACGGGGAGGCAGTAGAGTGTGGTGGTTACACTCATAGTTTGTCCTTGGGTTTTGCATTATTTTAAGGAAAAGCATAATGCTAATTTTAGTTTCTCATCTTTGTAGATAAAATGGGGTGTTACAATAGCATGATGTACAACAGCCAAACTTCTGATGACTTATTTTGATTTATTCAAACAAGAAACCACGAGATGTACTTTAAGATGTGCAATGATGGACAAGCATGTATCTTGTCCTCCAGAAGTTTATAAAATGGAAATATGCGTGTTGATTCTTAGTGTCCTAACAAGCAGAGATAACCATATCACTATGTCCTCTTATTACAACCATTTTTACCTTTGTTTTGCCATTTGTATTGTTTCCAACCTGACTTTTCAGTTCAGAAGTTCAACCTTTATTTCCACCATTACTCATCCAAAATCACTTCCCCTATCCAAAATCATTGCCACCTTTAGTTGCATTAGTGTTAATGCAACAGGAATACAATATGTAGAACTCCACTTGTCACCCCATCTTTAATGACCCTGATGTATTATCAACCCTTAAGAAATCGGTGAGTGAAAAGACAACATCACTGATTATGCCTAGGAGGTAGTCATAAGGGCAAAGGTTACTACTACAAACTGCAGGTAAATACCACTTCATCTCCTATTTCTAGTAAAAATTACTGTAGTCATGAGTTGTAGTCATGCTATTTTGGTTACAACATTTTAAAGTATTCTCTTTTTTTTTCTTTTTCTAGAATAGTCTTTCCCCAAAAGTATCTACAGAGTGCTTTATCTTGGGAAAATTCTGCCAAAAAATGAGTTTCTTGGAAAATTCTAAATACCAGAGTCCCTTCTTGAAGATTCACAAGATGAATTAATATATTACTGACTCTCATAACAAGGGAACCTGTTTATCTTTGTTTAAGCATTTCCTAAGTTTCTTTGACCATTGGACTCTCTCCTGCCCATATATGTATTTTTAATTTTTTTTATTATTATGTTTATTTATTTTGAGAGAGAGAAAGACAGAGTGCAAGTGGGGGAGGGGCAGAGAGAGAGGGAGACACAGAATCCGAAGCAGGTTCCAGGCTCTGAGCTGTCAGCACAGAGCCCGACGCAAGGCTCGAACCCATGAGTGTGAGATCATGACCTGAGTCCAAGTCAGATGCTCAACCAACTGAGCCATCCAGGCGCCCCTCTCCTGCCCATATTTAACTGACAACTGTGAATATCCCTCAGAACTTACATTTCCAGGAAGCACTCTGGTAAATATTTTTCTGGAACTGACATTGGATAGAATCAGTTCAGATGAATGTTTCATGTTCCCAAAGACTGAAATCCCTAATAAGCTCTAGGAAGAGGCCCTGGCACCACAACTTGAGTTAAGAAGGGAAGGATTTCTAGGAATCACAAGGCCATCTGACCAGTGATAGACTCCATTTGCTTATGGGGATTGCTGAGATTGACAAAAGCCTGGTTGTGCTGTGGATGTAGCTGGAGAACCCCTCTGGTAGGACATCCTTACCTCTGCTGTGTTTCTGGTCAGTGCTCCAAGGCTGCTCAAGGCACTTTCATGGTGTGGATACAACTTGAAATAGTGTGAATGCTGAGCCAGATTGTCAGACACCTCTAAATTTAAAACAATTTTCTTCTTCTTCTTCTTCTTCTTCTTCTTCTTCTTCTTCTTAATCCAGGTATTCCACAAGCAAAACAAAACACCAAAATCTTCCTTTACTTTCTCTTTTGAAAGGGTATGGCTTTGTCAATCCATTTCGTTATGGCTGACTTCTATTTTGTTAAAAAAAAAAAAGGCAATTTAAAGTTTTATAAATTGTTGCTGTTGGAGGTATGCAGATTTGGCAGGAGAGCATAGATCTGACACATGGTAGTGTAAATATAACGTTACCCTAAGTAATGCAAGGTTTAGAAATATACAAAGCTAGCATTATTAAATAGTTACAACCTTTTATGGCTTAAACAGTTACTTGCAAGTTCCTTTGATACAAAATTCTCTTGAGGTGCTGGCCTGCTGGGATTGCTCACAATCTGTGCATATAGTGCCCTCTATTTACACAAGATGGTGGGAATTCTTTGGTTTTTACACGAAGGAGTTACATAAATGTCTTTGGATCAGGGCATGAGTAACGCTAGCATTATGAAGAAGGAAAGACACATAAAGTTTATGCACATAAAAATAAATCATATCCCTAAGATGGTTCTTCATCTGTGTTCACCATTTGTCTCTTTCCCTCTCCTTCTGCCATGAGATTCTGCCTTATCTGATATAGTTCATAGCATGAAAATCCTGGCAAATATGTAAAAATAAAAATATTAAATAATGCACAGTTACATGAAGAAGAAAAAGGGCCAATGCCCCTAAAGTTCAAAGCAAATGAAGAAAGTCTGTGCTAATGTAGAAAGCAAGGGGATTGCTTACTTCCTAAACGATAAAGAAGCCAAATGATCACAGTGATATAACTTAGATGTTTCTGCTACATTTAGAGTGGACATATTTGTCAATTTAATAGGCTCTTTCCATATCTGTCGCCCAAGGAACAAAACTGTGGAGCTGGCTTCAATGTAGAAAAGCCAAAATAATGTCTAAGCAATAAAAACAGGATGGGTGCTTGTCAAATTCTTTGACAATCAAATGCCCTACTCGCCCCCTGTTCTGCCCTATTTAAGAAGATCAGTTCAACTCTGGAGTAAGAGTTCCTACTGAAAGGCCAAGGAAGACATGTTGCGGGCCCACCAAGAGCCTGGGAAGCTGTTTGGTGTGACACATCTTTGGAGGCAGCTGGGCAGAAAAAACACGCTGAAGCTGGAATGTGCCTGTTGCTTCTTTGTGCACACCTTTCTTTGGTGGGCAGTTCTAGTGTGTCCTCTGTCTCCAAGCACACTGTGAGCGGTAGCTGAGGGACAGCAAATCCCAAATGCTATCTCTGAGAGGAGCTAGAGAATATTGTAACTATAATAGGGGGAAAACACTTGTGTGTTCTATACCCGTGAAAGATCCGGGTATCTTAGATGCAAGAACTTCTTTGGTACTCCCTGGAAGTGATTACAAAGAGCATATCTCAGCCAGGACTTATTATTTAAGTGAAGCTCTGTGACCTCTACTAGATTTAGGGGGCCGCTCAGTGAACCTGGAGAAGGTGATTCCATGCTCATTGTTTTCCTGATGACAAGCAGTCATAGAACGCATGCCTGGGATGTTTCCCTTCTTTTTAACACAGAAGAGGTAATTTTTCAAAACTTGATCTTTTCCTTATTTCTCTGGGTTTGGGGGCCCTTGAAATAAACATCTGAGGTGAGAACATTAACTGTGGGAAAGGCCAGACCCAACTGAATAAGAGCTTTCACAATGGGCTCACCTACATGGTAAGATGTCTGTCCAGAGTCAGATGCCTGTACAGCTACCTTCTCAACTTCATATTCATTCATGATCCCACTGTCATTTAAAGTGCCATGTTCACTGGCTACAGAATGGTTTTTCTCTACTTTTTCTTTTTGATCAAAAACAGGAAATAAGTTTGCCCCTAAACCTCTCAAAACCAGAAACAAACCTAAAGAAGGTGAAACAAACAAACAAACAAACAAACAAAATATGAACTCTGTGAGCAGAGAAGGCCTTTATGCTCAGAGTAGAGACGTTTTAACAAATAGCCCCAGACTAGAATTGGCTTGTTGGCATTTATTGTAATTTACTGATTCTATTACTCGGCTGCAGTCCTCCAACTGGATAATGTGGAGTCATTCTTTGTTTCTGGTAATGACAAAGATCTGCAAGGAATATTCTCTCTCTCTTTAGGTAGCTGATTGGTAAAAATTTCTGACGCTTCACCAATGACAGGTGAGCACTATATGATTTATGAAACAAAGCTGATTTTTACTTAAAATATTCTTCGACGGGGCGCCTGGGTGGCTCAGTCTGTTGAGTGTCCGACTTCAGCTCAGGTCATGATCTCACGGTTTGTGAGTTTGAGCCCCGCATTGGGCTTTGTGCTGACAGCTCAGACTCTGGAGCCTGTTTCTGATTCTGTGTCTTCCTCTCTCTCTGTCCCTCTCCTCTTCACGCTCTGTCTCTTTCTCTCAAAAATAGATAAACATTTAAAAAACTTTTTTTAAAATAAAAAAAATATTCTTTGACGATCAGGTAAAAATACCACTTTTGATTTTTAAAAATAAATTTAGTTTTATAAAACATGTTTTTCGATTTACTACAGACCTATGCAACTATAAAAGCTACTTTGTGTTTTTCTCTTTAAGTATGTGTTTGAATTACATTGCTGCTTGAGATCTTCAGAAAAATCAAGTGGGGATAATTTCTACTGGAAGATGAAAAATTTGAGTTGTCTGTGTTTCCATACCAGTTGTCATAATAAACTTAAATATATCTTGAGTCTGACTTCTACAAGTGTGTTACGTAAAAGTTCTGTTCATAGTTATTCCTTACCCCATCGAAAGAAACTCACAGATTCTCCTTGGTATAAAAACAAATACTTTACTGAATTGGTAAAGACTGATGACTTTCAGCCCTAGTGTGAACAGACACTGCACGTGGCTGCTCTCACCACTTTTTAAAACCATTTTTAAAAATAAGATGAATTTTAAAATATTTTATAAAAGCATATATAGTATACTCAAGTAATCTTTATTGTTTCATTTTAAAAGACAAATATAGGCACAGAGACATGCAGTTTGATTAGGTGCACAGAAAAGGAAGACATAGGGAAGAAATAAGTTGTCATGGAAAACTATCTCATCTATTGAGAATTTTTATTCATGTACTGGAAAGTTTAAATGTTGTGATATACACAACATAATTAAGAAGATACACTTAAAAAAATTTTTTTAATGTTTATTTTTGAGAGAGAGGGCACACAGGTGCACACACACAGTGGGGGAGGGGCAGAGAGAGAAGGAGTGAGAGAGGATCCCAAGCAGGCTCCACACTGTCAGTGCAGAGCCCCAACGTGGGGCTTGAACCCACGAACCATGAACTCAGGACCTGAGCTGAAGTTGGACACTCAACTGCTGAGCCACCCAGGCGCTCCTAAGATCCACTTTGCATCTACCAGCATTTCATGAAGCAGATGTAGTCAAGTAGTAGGCAAGAAAACAATTTCCTTTCCTCCTAGCCATTGTATTTTCTTAAGGCAAAAATGGAATTCAGGAATAAAAGAAAATAAATCCAAATGATCTAAAATAGTGATAATGACATTTTACACTTGTTTTGCCTTTGCAGCTTATAGAGTACTTTTCCATTTATTATCCCATTTAATTTTCCCAATTGTTCCAGGAGAAATAATTTTTTGGTACCTTATGGTTGAGGGAACTGAATGTAAGAGAAACTAAATAAATTATACTAAATGTACAAACAAAATAACTAGTACCTCGGAAACACTTGTGTTTCTAAGGTATTAAAAGGCAGATATTTCTGGCAAGACATTTGTTTTCCCACATCACATGAGCAATGACTCAGTGTTCAGTACAGTAGCGACCACAGTCCTCTGAGCTCTGGTCATTTGGCTCAACAGTCACATATTACGCTGTATATAAATATGCTACTGCCACTTGATCTTCAGTGTGGAATAATAGCTACTTTTTTCCCTTGACCAACCCGTCCCATTACAGTATTTCAGCAAGAAGTACTTAAACAGAAGTGAAATATTTCTAAATAAACTGAGCCAAGAGGATTCCTTCTTCAACTGGAAAAATTCGCTTCCTAGCACACAAAATGAGCATCTCTAAAAGCTATGGCATGATTGAAAGCCTATTGAAATCAATAACATGCAGCAAATGGACGAGACTTGGTTCCCCATGTGTTATATAAAAATTAAATTAAAATACAAGGTTCAATACACTGTTCAATCTACTATTTTTAAGCCCTTTCACCAAAGTTCTACAAGCTTGAATCTCACAAAAAGAGAAGGGGTTATATACCAGGCTGTACAGAAATTAGAGATTGGTAAAATTTATACAACTAGAAGATTAGATTTATTTTTTATTTCAAGAATTGCATTTGTAGTTTGCACAGTCTGTTAAAGAGTTATGGATGCCATCAATTTTTCATTGTTCAAGTGATTTGTAAGTAATTCCATGGTTCCAGTAAAATTGCATCATGTGCTCTAGTTTGTAATTTCCTGTGTGTACACACCCAGATTTATTTGCCTGATTTCCATTCCCAGATTTTATTTATTGAAGGTTAACTATGCTTAAGGTCAGATGTTTATTTTCTATTTTCTGTTGAGAAAAATAAATCAAAGAGAAAAATATGATTGCCAAAAATAATAAATAAATAAATAAATAAATAAAATCAAATAAAAAACAACCAAACACCAATAAACTCCAGATTTCTCAGGACTAAAAACTATCCCACATAGACTCAATTTCAGGATATGGCATTGTACTCTCAGGTCAGTCTTACCCCTGCTCTCTGCCAGGTTCCTCCTTTATCCCTAAAGTAATGATCACTCAACCTAACCTGAACTCAGCTCTTGGTACAGTAGGCATGACCCAGAAGACCTCCCTTCTGTTTATCTGCCAACAGGATTTAAAGTAAAACCAAGGCTGAAGTCAGGAAATGAGTCCTCTAAATAGTTGACTATTCTTGTAGTTAAGGCTTAACCTTGTCAGTGCCAAAAAGTAGGAAATTAGCTAATATTGTTATTTTTATTATTTTTCTTTTTAAAAAAGTGTTTATTTATTTTGAGAGAGAGAAAGAGAGAGAGAGAGAGAGAGAGCGAGCAGTGGAGGGGCAGAGAGAGGGAGAGAGAAAATCCCAAGGTGTCAGAGCAGAGCCTGATGCAGGGCTTGAACTCTGAGCCCATGAATGTGAGATCACGACCTGAGCCAAAATCAAGAGTCTGATGCTTAACCGACTGAGCCACCCAGGTGCCCCAAATAACATTCTTTTTAATTTATTTTTAATTTATATATTTAAAATGTTTACTTATTTTTGAGAGAGAGAGAGAGAGAGAGAGAGAGAGGCAGACTGCAAGTGGGGGGAGGAGCAGAGAGGGAGGCAGAATCCAAAGCAGGCTCCAGGCTCTGAGCTGTCAGCACAGAGCCTGATGCGGGGCTCGAACCCACGAGCTGTGAGATCATGACCTGAGCCCAAGTTGGATGCTTAATCGACTGAGTCACTCAGGTGCCCCAACATTCTTTTTTAAAAAGCACTATGACACTTCTTTGCTCCTGTAAGCAGAATATTGTGAATATAATCTAACCTTTTCTTGTTATGGGAGCAGGATGCATGGGAAGCTGTTCTGGTGAAATGGAAAGAGAACTGGGCTGGGAATCAGAAGCCCTGAGCTCCTTTAGGCCTGTGACACTTTCTAATTGTGTAGGTTGGATTTGTGTCTGTGCCTTAGTTTCTTTCTTGTAAAAGCAGAGCCAATAGCACATTTTACTAGGTTATTGAGAAATCAATGAAAGAATTTGTGTAAAAGTTGTCATGGCCACACCTGCTACATTCTAACAAATGTGGCTGATTTGTTGTGGTTTTTTTTTTTCTGAATCCTCTCTCTCTTTTTTTTTTTTTTTTTTTTAAGTTTATTTATTTATTTAGAGAGATTGAGAGAGAGAGGGAGAGAGGTAATGAGTAGGGGAGGGGCAGAGAGAGGAAGATAGAGAGAATCTCAAGCAGGCTCCACGCCATCAGCACAGAGCTGGACACGGGGCTCCAGCTCATGAACCGTGAGACCATGACATGAGCAGAAACGAAGAGTCGGACGCTTAACCGACTGAGCCACCCAGGTGCCCCTGAATCTTCTCTTTTTAATAATCAGCTTACTTTAGGGTCCTTCGGCCTTTGATGTAGAGGTGGAGAGAGTACATGCAGCTACAGAATCTCCGTGTGGACTCAGTTTTCTCCACAAGCCTCATGAACCCATGGCAGGCTGAACCACCCAGCTCTCTGTTTCTCCCACGGCTTTCTCATCTTCCAGAAAAACCCTGGAAACTTGCTCCCTTCAGTGAAGCTATCCTCTGGTATTTCTTCATCACCAGCAGAGTGAGGACCTGCGTCCTCTAGCGTCGTTTCCACCACACTGTGTGCTCATGGGTGGGAAGGATGAGTGCAGGAATGTTCTTGGAAGGAGTGCCTTCCAAAGGGCCCCAATCTTCCATCATTCAAACCATGTGACCCTCACAGACACCAAGCCAAATATTTTTCCATGCCTTTCTGTGGGTCTCAACATTGTACGTAATTCCAGGCATGCACAAGTCAAAGGGGGCTGCAGTCTTCATAACTGACCCTCCCAGGACAGGGCCCCACCCTGAGGGAAGAATGCTGGGAGTAGCGTCAAAGCTCATCACAATGTGGACACAAAAAGGCCACGGAAAGGAAAAATCCAGAGCCAGGTGAAGGAGGCAGGAAATCTTAGGACCCCACACAAAAGCCACACAGACAGGCAGCTCGTAGAGTGAGCAAAGCTATGGTGAACTGTGCCTCATTCTTTTAAAACTAGCTCAGGAAAACTAGTTGTACATAAACATGAGTATCATGATGATATCGAGGGAAAACCACACACAAAACCATTATAAATAAAGATATGAGCAGATCGACATCTATGCACACTTAGAGGCGTTTTTGTTTGTTTGTTTGTTTTTTTTTTTGTTTTTTAACGTTTATTTTTGAGACAGAGAGAGACAGAGCATGAACGGGGGAGGGGCAGAGAGAGAGGGAAACACAGAATGGGAAGCAGGCTCCAGGCTCCGAGCCATCAGCCCAGAGCCCGACGCGGGGCTCGAACTCGCGGACCGCGAGATCGTGACCTGAGCTGAAGTCGGACGCTTCACTGACTGCGCTACCCAGGCGCCCCACTTAGAGCCGTTTTGGATGAAGATGATAGTGTTTCAATGTTCTCTGTAGTGTAAGATGTATCTATACGTGTGACCACTATGTCACTAAAATAAACAAATGCTTCTTAAATTTAGTGATCAAGACCGCCCAACCTAATGTAACACGTATGGTGAGAACATAATTTCATCAGCAAGGAGATACAAAAATAATGTCAAGTTTCCAAATGAGATATCATAAAGGAAATTCAGGTCTCTAAATGTGAGCACCAATATATTAATAACTCCACTCCAAAGGAGGAAATTTCATGTGTTAGATCCAAGCAACAAGTGGTGTTGGAATTTTATTCCTTCCAGAAACACATGCTAGTTGGCATCTGAGGCCATCTGTAGTTATGAGAGTTATTTTAAAAGTTCATTCAAAATAAGCTGTGTAAATAAGATGGTGTATTTTCCTACTCCATGGGTCCTAAGTTTTACAGTTTCCAAACCCCACATGTTCTATTGAACATGCTTTTCATACATTTCACAAGAAATGTTATATAATAATCTTTTTGAATACGCTTAGGATATCATCAAAAAGTAGGCTAATTTGCACCTGCAATTAGCTTTTCTTATGTTTCAGGCCAGCTCTGATGATGTTTATTTTTTTTTTTAATAACTTTTTTTAATGTTTATTTATTTTTGAGAGAGAGAGCAAGCAAGTGGAGGTGAGGCAGAGAGAGAGGGAGACACAGAATTTGAAGCAGGCTCCAGGCTCTGAGCTGTCAGCACAGAGTCAGACACGGGGCTCAAACTCATGAACCATGAGATCATGACCTGAGCTGAAGTCGGACGCTTAATTGACTGACTCACCCAGGCGCCCCTCTTTTTTTTTTTTTTTTTTTTTTTTAAGTTTATTTATTGGGAGAGAGAGAGAGAGCGAGCACATATGCATGCAAGGGAGGGACAGACAGAGGGAGAGAGAGAATCCCAGGCAGGCTCCATGTTGTCAGCCAGCAGACCAATGCTTGGCTTGATCCCATGAACCATGAGATCATGACCTGATCCAAAGTCGAGTTGGATGCTTAACGACTGGCCAGGCACCCCTGATGATGTTTCTTTACTATTCACCTACTTATTTCTTTTTGAAATAATCGTTTTTTTTCTAATTGAAAAAAATATACATCCAAGTCTTATATAATTTTCTTGAGGAGTTCCAACTGTCCACACAGGAAGGATGATTAAGTACTATTATTAGTGGGCATTACTATAAAAAATCTCTATGTATTAAATTAATTTTAATAAAAACAAGTTCAATCTTTTCCTTTACAATATTTAAGCAAGTTAAAAAGCGGGATAGGATTTTCTTTTTGTTTTTGTTTTGTACAGAATTATTAAAAGCATAGTCTTTTCTTTTTAGTGATAAGAATGTTAGACAACATGATCGGGAATTTTTTTATTTATTTATTTATTTATTTATTTATTTATTTTTGGGACAGAGAGAGACAGAGCATGAACGGGGGAGGGGCAGAGAGAGAGGGAGACACAGAATCGGAAACAGGCTCCAGGCTCCGAGCCATCAGCCCAGAGCCTGACGCGGGGCTCGAACTCACGGACCGCGAGATCGTGACCTGGCTGAAGTTGGACGCTTAACCGACTGCGCCACCCAGGCGCCCCAACATGATCGGGAATTTTAATCCCATTTGCACAGTTTTCTTTCCTTTCATAAGTTCTGCTTAAAACATTAATAACAGGCATAATAGAAGCATCCAAGGCCATTCTAAGTGTTTCAAGGCTGTCTGGGCACACTTGTGTCTGCCCCAGGGCAGGGTTCTGTACTTCTTGACCAAAATATTGGAGGAGACAAATCAATCTTAGTTGATTTACTATTTATTTTGTGCTGAAATTGTACATGTGAAGAAGAAAGCAGATGTCTGGGAGATTGAGGATCTCAGCCCTCTTTTCTGGATGAAATTCTGCACATGGTTGATATCCAAACACCTCGGGTACATCAGCACTGGGGCCACAGGGGCGTTCTGGCAGTAGAGTGGTGGGAAGGACATCCAGGCGAACAAATGTTCAGTGGAATGTGGGGTAATATTCTAGTGACATTGGAGAGGCCAGCCTAACTCCCTAGGCAGTAGCAAACCTTATTTTTCATTCCTACATGCGAGAAAACCAGCTGAAAATAACCAATAATTGGCATCCTGTGACTCTGAACAGTAGTGGAAACCATAATTTTTACTAGTTTAGATACATTTCACCTTAAAAAATCTCCACTTAAGAGTCACCAGGTCAGCAGCCATTCTCTAGTCCTTTTGTGAATTCACTGAGTAGTGCCTTAATGAACACTTGGGGAAGTGTGCCCCTCTTTAGTGCATCTGTATGACTCTGGTCCTACTGGCCGAATGTTGGATTGCCAAGAGTCACTTAATGTTTATTCTCAAGTTTATTCAGTTGCATTTTTTATTTCTAATTGCATAATTTAGTAAAGCATCCTATAAATGTATAAAATATGAGTGTGAAAGGAGCTGTCATTTCTATGAAAACCAAGTGTGTATGTGCTTTAGGAAGACTAAAAAAGTGAAATTGCTTAAATATAAAACTGCTGTTTAATTAGGCACTAATGATGATTTGGCTCTTATTAAAGAGCCTGGCTTTAAAGTATGGACAAATCACATGTGCATGTTTTAGGTTAAAATAAAATGTTAAATATTATTATTTTTTTTAGGTTTAAGGTTAAACATTATTTGCTTTATGATTTTCCACTTCAAATTAACTTTATTTAAAAATTTTTAAATTTTGTTTATTTTGAGAGAGAGAAGCACAAGCAGGGGGAAGGATAGACAGAGAGGGAGAGAGAGAATCCCAAGCAGGGTCCGTGTCAGTGCAGAGCCCGACAAGGGGCTTGATCTCACAAACTGTGAGATCATGACCTGCGTCAAAATCAAGAGCTGGATGCTTAACTGACTGAGCCACCCGGTTGCCCCTAAATTGACTATAAAAATAAACCAGCTATTGGCTCGTTAGTAGCTCACTAGGGGGCATCCTCCACACTTTATGCAGACTGGATCATTGTGTGTCCTTTTGGATTTATTGGATGAGGCACTTTGTGTTGGTGCTTGTGCAGGAAGAACTGAGATACTGGGTGGGGGGAGGGGTCTCTGGCGTTTATACTCCCACCACATGAGGTGGGATGGCAGAAACTTTCCCCGGGGTCGTTCAGTGGTCAGAACACTTAAGAGGCATAAGTCAGCTCTACCCGTGGTGCTCTGATTCTCCACTATATAGAATCTCAAACTTTACAAAACCTTGAATAGCTATAAACACGAGAGCTGCCTTGCAAAGCAAAGCAAAGCAAAGCTAACATTCATGTTTGCTGAAGTTTCAAGGGCACTGAATGTTTTGACTTATTTTTTTTTCAGGTTTTAAGCTGAAACTATAACTTTATTTTTTCTAAGTTATTTATTTATTTTGGGAGAGTGAAAGCATGAGCGGGGGGCAGGGGGGCAGAGAGAGAGGGAGAGAGAGAATCCTCAGTAGGCTCCCCACTGTCAGCACAGAGCCCTCCGTGGGGCTTGAACCCATGAACCATGGAGATCATGACCTGAGTTGAAATCAAGAGTTGGATGCTTAACTGACTGAGCTTCACAGGTGTCCCTGAAACTATAGCTTTACATGTAGTATTTTTCCAGGGGAGGCTTTCCCATACTATACAAATGTGTTTAAATGGGCCATGCCCAGAGGGAAGGGGGCAAAGGTAATTCTGCAACCCTGTAAAAATAAAATAAAAATTTAAAAGAAGCAGAATGGGTATGTCATATATAATTGTCAGTTTAATACTAGACTAGTTTGAGAAATACAAGCTAGCCAAAAAGTTATTTATCGGCTTACAATAAATACAACTTGAATGACTAACTTTATTTACTATTGCTCTTGGAATCTGCACAGTCTTTACAGTAGTGACAATGACTGTTGGAAGTGACTACAGATACTTCAAACCTGCATTTCCCTATTATTCTCTTGTTGTGGGCAGATATGGAAAATATTAACTACACTGAAGTGGGGAGATGGGACAGGCTCTTGGAATGGAAAGGAATTCCTCCCTCAGCAACTCATGTAAATTGTAATAATTTCAAAGACGCCAACATCTGTAGAATATTCACAACAGGAGCCTCCAGACAATAAATATAGTACTTTTAAACCAGCCAGGGTTTTGAGCCTGGTCTGAGAGGATAAAATATTTCATCAATCACTGTGTGGTCTATTTGTAGCTTTAATTGTTTCATTTTTCATTTCTTAAGAGACATGCTTCTCACAAAAGCACAGTTAATAAAACATTTATTTTTATTGTTTTACTGGAGATAAACTCAAAGTGTCCAATGGACTTCTGTAATCCTTTAAAATCAACCACCAGTGAATCACTCTCATTTTATGTCCAAGTGACCTAAAAGTCTGCCTTGTTTTTTCTGTTTGAATCTGACCAAAAATGGGTATTAAGAAAAAAATTCTCAAACATTTCCTTTCATCCTATATTTTTTCAGGTAAACACAGTGTGCTCATTTTCTCCCCACAAGAGGGCTATGTAAAATTGTTAAATGTTAGTTCATTGTTAAAGCCAAAATATGACCTTAGAGTTGAAATATTTTCTGATCGCTAAAGCATAGCATTTTAAGAATGTAAACATCAACATAATTCCACCAATGTACGACAGAGCTCTAACCTTTTGGTAAACTGTCTCCCAGCAAAACAATATGATTCTTCATAAACCTTTTCACATGTCTTCTATTCCTTAATAAAAACATGAGGCTTTGCTCTGACTTTCCCTTTGGAACTTCTGTTTCTTGTGATCTTTAGGAAAGTTCATGGTGGCTAATTTTGTGTGCACTGTTTTAAGTTGGCAGTCATGGTGAATATTAAGTAATTGATGAATAATTCACTGGTGCAGAATATTGCCCCAAAGAATAATTTTTAAAAATTCCAGTGACTGTAGGAATGATAATTTTTAAAACCAAGCTTTGAGAACATCTTGGTAGGAGCTTTGGAAAATAGAGCATCAATATCTTAAGTGAAATATGTTATTCTATTATATACACCTAGTGGTATATGTGCTTTGGGCATCTACAAGTGTGGGAATGAATTAGAGAACTCAAATGTGGCCAATCTGTGGGGTCCAGGATCCTGCTGAAAAGGCTTCTATGAGTATCACAGTATGTAATAGAGGAGATAGTTCAGGTTGACTATAGTCTCATGTATTTTAGTCATCAAGTCTCCACATGTTCAAGGTCAATTGTATTCTTTACTGGAATTTTGAGATATGGGCACCAAGAAAAGTCATCACTGAGATACAAAGATTGTCTGAGAGTCCTACAGCAATGAGCTTTTCCTAAGGATGAAGTAAAGCCACAACTATCACCGCGTTTGATTTACTGCATCCCAATGAAAGGTGTGAGGAGAGCATCAGAACACTTTACCTGGGGAAAAATATAAATACATACATGTTCTAAAATGCCTTAAATTCCAAACATGGCAGTAAAGTATTTTCTCATTTTATTCTTAATCTAACATGACATTGTAGGGCATCTTAATTGCTTTCAAATGACTTCAAAAAAATCTTCCTCAAGCAGTGAGAAACCTAGATTTCCCATTAATAATGCATTGGAATACCTGTTCTGAGAGTTTACTGGTGTATTTTTGTCAACCAATTCTTGTTCACCTGCATATGTGTGTTTGACCGAGTGTCATTGAGTAATGTGTAGCAATAGAAACTTTTACAGGAAAACACCAAGAATTAGTAGTAAGGTAGAGTTACGACATTCACAACAGACTTGAGCACTGAGCAAAAGATGGGGAGTCCAGGATCCATACCACCTCCAAGGAGATGTTCACTGCCCCCCCCCCCCCCACACACACACACACTGGGAGGGCTAGTGAGTGAACCTGAGAAGCACACAGTCCTAGGGCACTTATCTGAGGGCTGTTCTGTACTGGTAGATCACTTCCCGGTTCTGACCTTGGTCCTTCAGGAAATTGGCACAGTTGTAGTGAAACTTGGCATTGTGGGCAGAGTTTGAACTCCAGACTTTACATTAATACATTTTTTTTTTTTTAAGAGAGAGAGAGAGAGCGGGTGCAGGTGGAGCGAAGGGCAGAGAGATAGGGAGAGAGAGAGAGACAATCTCACGAGGGGCAGAGAGAGAGAGAGAGAGAGAGAGAGAAGCAGGGCTCTCCTGCAGCAGGGCTTGTGTTTACCCGAAGCAGGGCTCGAGCTCACCTGATCGGGGACTCAAACCCACGGATTGTGAGATCATGACCTGAGCAGAAGTCAGATGCTTAACTGAACCACCCAGGGGCCCATAAATTAATACATTAAAAAAAAAAAGGCAGGATAAAGTAGTATTTAATAATGTTGTTAACTTTCTTTTAAAACATTTTCCTTTTGGATCTGTATTTGAAATAGTTTTTTATCTACCCAAATTAGAACCATCAAAATTTGTGCTGTGAATCATCTGAGATATTAGTACGTGCCTATATGGAAAATGATGAAGGCATGTGTGCACATCTGAGCGATCGTGCTACCTGCATAGGAACAAAATGCTCTCAGCATGTAGACATAAAGGTTTATTTGTGCCAGAGACACACCCGGAGCCCCAGCAGGGCTCTTTCACTCTCCTGAGGCATCTCTGAGCACAGCAGAGCTCACTTATAGACGGAGAGCCCATCATACAGCCAGGGAAACATGTAACTGTCAATCAGCAGGCCAATGTGGCTTTCCCAACTTAGGGTACAGCGGGGGGACAGTGAGACGACTGCAGCGAGGCTAGACCGTGCAGAGGGTAAGGACAGGCACACACCCTGCTGGAGGAGCCCAGATTAGGATGCCCTTTTTTCCCTTTATGTCTGTCCATCTAAAAGGGCAGGCTTCTTAGTCATGGAGATTTGAGGAAATAGCCTCAGCTCGTCTTTGTGAGCACGATAAAGCACAAACAAAAAATTTTAAAAAGATTAAAGGGTTTTCATAAGAGGAGAATAACCCATAACCACAGCCTTCAATACAAAGCATGAAATAAGAGGGGCACCTGGGGGGCTCAGTCTGTTGAGCCTCTGACTTTGGCTCAAGTCATGATCTCATAGTTTGTGAGTTCGAGCCCCACGACAGGCTGTCTGCTATAAGACTGTCAGTGAAGAGACTGCTTCAGATCCTCTGTCCCCCTCTCTCTGTCCCTCCCACCTTGTGCTCCCCCTCCCCCTCCCCACCTCCACAAAGAAAAAGCATGAAATAAGACATAATGTGTGGTGCTCCCTTCTTCTCTGCCTTCTTTTCCTTTATCCTTTCCCACTATTCTAGTTTCCTTCAGTGTGGGAAACCATGCAATTTGTGTGCAAGACTGTCACTCTGCAAAGTCACTGCTCCCTCCTTTGCATGCACAGTTTCTCAGTGGTACCTTTTGGAAAGAAAACACATTCCAGACCTAGGGGTGTGCACTGGGACTTGGAAAGTTCATCGATAACTCAATAACGATGGGTAGTAAAGTTGGGCTTGGCCTGGCCAACAGTACAAACAGTAGAGTTCCAAGTGAACAGAAGGAAAGGAAAGGAAAGATCTGTACAGACCAGAGCAGAATTATGAAGAGGGGGAACATTCCAGAAGCGAGAAGGTTCTAGACAAGTTAATTTTCAAGCATTTGAAAATCTGAGTAATTCAACATACGTGCAGGGCCCACTGTAAGCCAGGCACTTAGGCTAAGTGTCACTTAGGGACAGTCAGCTTGCCTGCCTTCAAGGGGCTTAAGGAAGGCAGGGAATATGGGCAATTACAAAATGGTTTGTTCAGTGGGGGATCAGGTGCCATGAGAGCAGAGAAGAGGAAACTTACCCCAACATGGGGGCCAAAAAGATCTCCCGAGGGGGAGGTGACACTGAGTGTTTGGGAATGATAGAAATTAGCTTCTGGAGCACATTGGGGATGACAGAGGAGGGCAGACTCCCCTAAGGAGAGGACCTAGAAAAAAGAGAGCCTGGGGTTTTTGAGATACTGCAAGACATTCAAGATGGCTGGATCTTACAAGGCTGAGCCTGGGCATGGGGGACCCTGAGGGGCTTGGGAGTCTCATCAGAGACTTTGGGCTTTATTTGAAGCACAGTGGGGGTGAGTGGAATGTTCTGAACAAAGAAGTGAGAACAACAGTTTAACATTTTGGAACAATTTGTCTGGGAGTTGCTGCAGTAAGGGAGGAGACAGCAAGCTAAAAGCCAGAACCACAGCACTGGGTGTAGAGAGAAGAGGAAGGATTCAGGAAATGTTCAGGAAGTTTGAAATGACAAGACTTGGTGACAGATGATTCCTTAGAGGACAATCTTGTATGCTCGGTCGGTTCTTTCCCTTCCTCCCTCCTTTCTAGTCTCCCTTTTCATACAACTTCCTGAGAATGGAAGAGCATTAGTGCATCTCCCAAAGTCCCTGATTTTTACCTAAGAAATACTTTTCATGAAGATTACGCTCGACTAACTGATGTTATTTACTTCTACCTTTTGTAGCCCTGATAAAACAGTTTGTTCTTTCCTTTAATTTTCATGTATGAAAGACACAATAGAAAAAAACACTATTATTTTTAAAGTTCATATTTATTAATAAGCCATATCATACTTTAATGAGGACATGAATTTTTCATCTTCTAAATTTCCCTTTTGCACCTCATTTGGTTTGCAGGTTTGATTGTTAGTTCACTTTACAGTTCTTAAGCTAAAAGACAACAGTTAATACTATAGAAAGTTTTGGAATTCTGAAAGTGATTTTGTTGATTTTTTTCCCAAGAGGGTCATATCAGTATTTATGTTTTATTATTTTTTATTAAACTTAAGCTTAGACATTAGAGTTGGTAATAAAGTAATTTGAAAATAAAAACGACTAGGACTAGGTTGTTCATTTGAAGAGACTGTAGTTTTCTGACTTAGACTAAGAGTAGCAGCTAGCAATCATGAATGCCTACTATGTGCCAGATGCTGTTCTAAGCACTTTGCATATATTAATTCCTTTGGTCTTTATAATCTTATCATCACAAGCTATGGGTGAGAAGCCGATGAACAGAGAGGTTGAGTAACTTGCTTAAGGTCACACAGCTGGTAAGTGTCAAAACTGGGGTTTCAGCCTAGTACTTCAGTTCAGCCCCTGCTTCCTCACTTTAACTAAGGAAGTGACAATTAAAAACATTTAAAAAGATGGGCTTATATCTGTTTGGGAAAAAAATTGCCTGGACCTATGGTTGATTAGATTGGAGGTAGAGTCTGAGTGGGAAGCTGGGAAGAAGCTAGAGGAAGAAGTTACTGTTGACAGCCTAGTTTCTGGGCAGTCGTGCCTCTCCAAGATAACATGATGTAATTTCATATTTGGAGCGGGTTGGAGGTGGCCCCCAAGAGATATGCCCATTGGGAATGTGACCTTATTTGGAAAAAAATTGGTCTTTGTAGATGTAGTTAAATTATCTTGAGATGAGGCCCTAGATTATCTGAGAGAGTCCTAATCCAATGACAGTGTCCTTAGAAGAAGAGACGAGACAGAGTAGACATGTGAAGATCGAGTTGAGTTTGGACTGATGCAGCCACAAACCAACAAACACCAAGGATGGCTAGCAGCTGCCAGAAGCTAGTACAATGCATGGGATGGGTTATCCACCAGAGCCTCTAGGAGGAATCAACCCTGCAGATTCCTTGATTTCAGACTGCTAGCCTCCAGAAAACTGAAAGAAAACATTGCCGTGGTTTTTAGCTACCATGTTTAGGGTTATTTGTTACTGAAGCCCTGGGAAACCAATACAATGCTTAATTTAAAGGTAAGATATACAGAGAAATCTTATACCAAGTGTTGGAGCCTGTTGGGGACATGTATTTGGACTATGTAAATTTTTACTGGAATTTGGTTGAAATTTTTATCTGTAAGGGCTTGTTCGCACCTAAGGACTCAGCCAAGGCTGTTGCAGGTAGAAAATACTAATTGGGAGCTTCTGGAAATCTGAGGGAAATAGGAACCGGAAGGGAATGTGGAAGGGAGAGACCAGTGTTGGGGGAAACAGAGTGCTCTGAGACCAACAGATCCCAAACTTATAAATAGCTGCTTCATTGATTTTTGACATACATGAGTTTGCTAGCATTGTTGATATAACTTAAAAATAGTTACGGTTTCTGGGGCGCCTGGGTGGCGCAGTCGGTTAAGCGTCCGACTTCAGCCAGGTCACGATCTCGCGGTCCGTGAGTTCGAGCCCCGCGTCAGGCTCTGGGCTGATGGCTCGGAGCCTGGAGCCTGTTTCCGATTCTGTGTCTCCCTCTCTCTCTGCCCCTCCCCCGTTCATGCTCTGTCTCTCTCTGTCCCAAAAATAAATTAAAAACGTTAAAAAAAAATTAAAAAAAAATAGTTACGGTTTCTGGGTGCCTGGGTGACTCAGTCAGTTAAGTGTTGGATTCTTGATTTTGGCTCAGGTCATGATCTTATGGTTTGTGAGATGGAGCCCATGTCTGACTCCATACTAGGCATGGAGCCTGCTTAATATTCTCACTGTCCCTCCCTTGCTTCTCCCCTGCTTGTGCTCTCACTCTCTCTCTCTCTCTCTCAAAAAAAAAAAAAAAAAAAAAAAAAGTTACAGCTTCTGGAATGAATCAGGGATTTACTCACCAGGGCTGGATGTGCATGACAGTGATAGTAATGGTTTAAAAAATTCTGATTTCTATCTAGAAAAAATTCTACCCCTCTAAATGTAAGTGTGCTTGGTTAAGATGCATGTTGCAAATACCCCCAAAACCAAGAGCACACTGTATACACTGTATGTTAGCCAACTTGACAATAAGTTATATTTAAAAAAAAAAGATGTAGGCTGCAAAGACATCTTAGGCTAGAAGATCATCATCATCTTAATGCATTTCTATTGATCATTTATTTCTCACTTGGTCAGCATAATTACTCTAATTTATGTTTCAAATGAAGAATACACAAGTGGTTCTGAGGAAGTGGGAGAAGACCAGAGCTTTGTTCTGTGATGGCAAGAGGAAGTAATAATATTCATAATAGCCAAGCGGGGTGGGTGGGGTAACTCAAACCCCAAGAACACACTGCTTTCTTATTGTATTCTACGGTAAGCTCCCCCATCATATTTCCCACTACTCTTTTCCTGTCTTTCATTTTACAATGAGCAAAAACAAAATAAAAATGGGATAAATGTAAACCATTTTATGTATCTGTAACTTCTGAGATTGCTTCTCTCTCCAGAGTCAGGCTTCTGTGTTTGCTTTCTTGGGATGGGTTAGTACTTCTAAGGTTTTTAATTGAAATATGCCATTACTGGCGTATTTTCTCCATAAGCACATGTAATGGTCATAAATTATTTTAGTAGATTCCCAAATCGCTATTATAATTACAGCAAGTCGAGATTCTAATTAAAGCCTTTTCTTCAATTTAGAATCTTAATTCCCATTTCTTACACTACCTTGTTGTAGGACTATAAAAGTGGTAGAAAACAAGTGTTGTCAATTGTATCTTTAAGTTTTAAGAATATCAAGTCGTTCTTTTGACATTACTGAACAGCAGAGCAGGGGGACATTTTTGAATCCCAGGCAAGAAAGGAAACAGAAATCAAAAAAAAAAAAAAAAAAAAAAAAGTAATATTCACCCAGTGGCCAAGAAAGGTGGAAAGGAACATTTCATTTCTCTTTAAATTTTGGACCCTCTTTTGACCTGACTCCTAATTTCAACAATGTCCAAACTTATAAAAGGCTAGTTCTTAAAAGATACTTATTATAAATTAAGCTCCAGTCTAAGTATGACGTTGGTATAGATTCACCCATTTCATTCTGTCACCTATCAGGCACATGGTATTATTGTCGTCTCCATTTTAAGGTGAAGGATCGGAAACACGGAGAGGTTATTTTTCCAACATCACAAAGCTAGGAAGTAGCTGAGTAGGAATTTGCACAAAGCTTCAAGTGCTTAGTCATTACATTTGTCTCCTGTCCATGATCAAAATCAGTCCTGAGGTTGAGCCAACGCGTTATTTGCAACCAAAAATCATGACCAGGGAACCAGCAGCATTAGGATTTCATACTCAGAGTTTGTATTCACTATAGGAGGAGGTTTATCGCTCTCTCTGGCTCAGGAATTTAGAGTTGAAATAACACAGAGGAATGTGCTTCCTGCAGAGGGAGAAGATAATTTTGGCCAGGGATTGGGAAACTTTCTGTAAAGGGTCAGAGAGTAGATATTTCTGACTCTGCAGACCATATGCTCTCTATTGCTCAACTCTGCCATTGTAGCCTGGAAGAAGCCATAGAGAATACATAAACAAACGGGTGTGGCTAGGTTCCATAAAATTTGCAAAAATTGCTGGAGGACTGGATTTGACCCAAAGGCTATAGTTTGCTTCTCCCAGTCTGAAGCGTTAATTTTTGTCCTTAAATTGTGGTGAGGTAAATTCCCTCAGGATCTCATCAACTTTCTCCCAGTGAGTGGACAACTGTTTCATGTGGCCGTGGATGTGGCCTTAATCCTGCTCTCTCCTCCTGATCGATGCCATGGATTCTTAACCTGTGGTCCATGGACACTCTTCAGCAAGTTTCAGAATGTCCACCAATTGGATACTAAAGAAAATATATTTCCTTTTGTGTCTTTCTTGGTATTTTGAAGAATGTGGATGAAAAATGATCCCTTTGAAAGTTAGCATGGGCTGTAATTATACTCAGGTGAAGATGTATAGTCACCTCCATTCCCAGGTTAGGACATCCGATGGTTTCTTGTTGATAGGAGTTAAAGAAAATTCCTTGCAGCATGATTATGAACATTTCTCTTTGCTTACACTGGGTCTAGTTTAGGTTGGAACAGAAAAACAAAAGTTTGTGCATTCTTTGCTTTTTCAGTTAAATATGTGCTCAAATCTTGGCTCTTCTCTTACTTGCTGTGCCAATTTAATTTGGTAGATTACTTGCTCTCGCTGAGCCTCAGATTCCTCAGTGTAAAATTGGATTATAAGACTGAGTTAAAATGTGCAAACCATTGGGCACAGCATCCTGATAGAACGAAGCCCTCATTAGTGGTGTCATGAAACACAGCGCTGGGTTCTTGTGCTTCTTGTATCTAAGGTCCTCACCCATGGAAACTGCTGGGGGAACTGTCATCCTGAACATGTATTAGACAGTGGGGTCCCTTTTGTGCAAAAGAAGCTCATTTGAGCACTTGATCAGGATTTGGACTTTTTCCAGGATGAAGGCCTATGATAAGGTATTCTGTAAAATTGCTTCTGGTACTGTCAAACATAACTATCCCTCATAATTAGCGAGGCTGTGGTGAGGCCATATGTCCTAGTCAAGTAGGTTTAGTTTGGAACTGAGGAGGAAAAAGCAGGGCCTTTGTCAGAACAGCATCTTTACCAAAACCATTGACAGTTCTCTCGATTTTCTGAAGCAGATCATGTTGAAATTGGCCTTTGACATGCAAGTAAATGAAATCGCTGACATATGACAGTATGGCCAACTTTGTGTGCCCCAATCTCTTCTTTTTTTTTTTTTTTTTTTAAATCTTTTTAATGTTTATTTGTTTTTGAGAGAGACAGACAGGGCATGAGTGGGGGAGGGGCAGAGAAAGAGGGAGACACAGAATCTGAAGCAGGCTCCAGGCTCTGAGCTGTCAGCACAGAGGCCGATGTGGGGCTCAAATTCACAAACCATGAGGTCATGACCTGAGTCAAAGTCAGACACTTAACTGACTGATCCACCCAGGCCCCCCTCCCAATCTCTTCTTCTTAGGACACTAGTCAAACTGGATTAGAATCCCTCTCCCTCCACAGTGCCTTTGTTTTAATTTAATCACATCTTTAAAGGCCCAAATACAATCACATTTTGAGGTGAATTTAAGGGGGGGACACAATTCAGCCCATAGTCTCCCATTTCTTGTCTGTTATAAGCCAGTTTCCTCAATGGTCCCTTTAATTCTGTAAGCCCCTCCTACCCTTGCAATATGTTCTTCTTATTTAAGTTATCCAAAGTCGGCTTTTTTTTTACTTGCCACTAATGCACACCCACTGTAGTGTAGACTGACAAATGTTCCCATGGGATTATGTAAACCCCGACGACGTGGTGGAGAAGTATGACGTAGAAAGGTTCAGGCTTTAAGAACTGGTTTTTCTTGCCTAAAGTTTATTGAATCAAAATCTCTTTTCAATGGCAGCTGGTGAGAGAGACACGGATGATACTGGAATGACTGGGATGAGCTAATGAGACACTTGTGAATGGAATTACCAGTAACATTATCTTCTCCAACATTTGCATTTATAATCCTGAGTTGCCAAAGCAAAGCTGGAGGTATTATAATTCCTCCAGTATTCCTCCTGGTATTATAATTCCTCCTGGTGTTATAATTCCAGACTTCTAGTTATATTAAAAAGCTGAAGTAATCAAAACACTATGGTGCTAGCACAAAAATAGGCACATAGATCAATAGAACAGAAAACTCAGAAATAAATCCATAATTATATGGTCAATTAATCTTTGACAAAGCAGGAAAGAATATGCGATGGAAAAAGACAGTCTCTTCAACAAATGATGTTGGGAAAACTGGACAGCTACATGCAAAAGAATGAAACTGGATTACTTTCTTATACCATACAGAAAAACAAACTCAAAATGGATTAAAGACCTAAGTGTGAGACCTGAAACCATAAAAATCCTAGAAGAGAGCATAGGCAGTAAGGTCTCTGACATTGGCCATAGCAACTTCCTTCTAGATATGTCTCCTGAGGCAAGGGAAATAAAAGCAAAGATCAACTATTGGGACTACATCAAAATAAAAAGCTTCTGCACAGCCAAGGAAACAACCAACAAAACTGAAAGGCAACCTATGGAATGGAGAAGATATTTACAAATGACATATCTGATGAAGGGCTGGTATCCAAAATCTATAAAGAACTTATACAACTCATCACCCCCAGAGCAAATAATCCAACTAAAAATGGGCAGAAGACATGAACAGACATTTCTCCAAAGAAGACATCCAGATGGCCAACAGACACATGAAAAGATGCTCAATGTCACTTATCATCAAGGAAATGCAAATCAAAATTACAATGAGATATCACCTCACAGCTATCAGAATGGCTAAAATAAAAAATACAAGAAACAACAAGAGTTGGTAAAGATGTAGGGAAAAAGGAACCCTCTTGCACTGTTAGTGGGAATGCAAACAGGTGCAGCCAATGTGGAAAACAGTATGAAATTTTCTCAAGAAACTAAAAATAGAACTACCCTACAATCCAGTAATCACACTACTGGGTATTTACCCACAAAATACTGAAACGCTAATTCAAAGGAATATATGCATCCCTATGTTTATAGAAGCATTATTTACAATAGCCAAGATATGGAAGTAGCCTCTTTTTTTTTTTTGAGAGAGAGAGAGAGAGCAGGAGACAGTGCATTCAAGCTCAAATGTGAAAGCAAGATAGTGGGGGAGGGGCAGAGGGACAGGGGGAGAGAGAATCTTAAGTGGGTTCCATACCTAGTGTGGAGCCTGATATGGTGCTGTTGTCAGCCTAGAGTCAGGGCTTGTTGTGGGGCTCGATCCGCCCATGACATCATGACTTGAGTTAAAATCAAGTGTTGGATGCTGAACTGACTGAGCCACCCAGGCACCCCAAGAAATAGACCCTTATCTATAGAGAACAAACTGATGGTTACCAGAGGGGAGTGGCTGGGAGGATGGGTTGAATAGGTGATGGGGATTAAGGAGGGCACTTGTTGTGTTGAGCACTGAGTGATATATAGAAGTGTTGAATCACTATATTGTATACCTGAAACTAATATAATACTCTATGTTAATTATACTGGAATTAAAATAAAAAATTGCACTTATTAATTAATTTTGTCATTTACTGTGTGAGTGATAAATGCTGCCTTTTCAGAAATAATCCCATGACATTTTACACACTGCATAGCAGACACAAGTCTTTCTCTGAGAAAACAAGGAAGGAGGAAGAGAGTGCAGGGCTGGTGAAATGAAGAACACGCTGTGGATACCATTCCATACGATGGCGATCTTCCCACCAGGGTGAGGCTGGCGCCTGTGAACTCTACTCACGGATCACAGGCACCACACATGCTTCATTTCATTTAATGCTCACAACCAAACTGTGGGAGGATCAAGGTCACCCACAGAGGAGGTGTTGGGGGATGAGGAACAACTTTGCAATGAGAACTGGGAAACGGCCACATCATGAGAGGCGAGCAAGTTTCTGACACAGCTCAGCTGAGGACAAAGAGACCATACTTGTGGGTGGCATCCCATTTTTAAGACATTAGCTAGCAAACCTTGTGGCTTTTTAGTAGGAGAAGGAACATAGATCAGAGGATTCTTGTTTTGTTTTATTTATTCATTTATTTATTTATTTTGTAGGATGCCCCACTATTGGAATTTATCTTGTTGTTCCTGTGGTAAGACTGGGGGTTTGAGAGGAAGACCACACACATAAAACATTATTTTTATTACACTGTATCAAGAGTATGTACTATCAGCAAATAATGTATGAATGTTGATGTTGACCTCGTTCAGCAGCTGAGGTAGTGTTTGGCAGGTTTCTCCATTGTACAGTTACTCTTCCCTCCCTTTCCCTACAGCACTCTTTAGAAGGAAGTCGCCACACACAGCCTGTACCTAAGGAGTGGGGAGAGGTTTCTTCTCAAGGCTGAGGATTAGCAAATTAAGCACAAGGAAAATCAAGGGATGTTTGTCCTAAAATGACCAATCACTGGGTGCCAGCTGATAAGGGAAGCCAGAGAAACCAGGCAGATAGAATTGGGCAATTCAGTCTTAATGAGGGTAGACAGTTAATTTAGCAGGAATAAGTGACTGGAGTGGAGTATACATTGGCAGACTGTTGGAGTTGGGGCTGTTAAAAATGATGTTGAAATACAAGCAGAAGCCAGGTGAAGGTCCCTGGAGCTGCAAAAGGGGTGTGACAGAAACCCCCAGAAACACAGCATGATGGCTGTTCCAAGGAGTGTTTCTACTTTACTACAAGTGTAAGGCTATGAGTTAACATCGTTATACTTAGAAACAGCTTCTGCCGCATAAAAATTTATCAGGACTTGAAAAAAGTTTTCACGTCCTTATAAAGCAACTAGACTACAGATCACAGTTTAACACTATGCAATATTCTTTAAAAAAATGTGCATTTTTATTTCTTCTTTCTGCGTGAATGCCTTTGCCAATTGCTTGACTGAACAACGAAATTAGGCTTATCAGTTTCTTTTTGTTTATAGCTGATTTTACAGTCCAGCTTATCATTAATACTGTTTCCATCTGAATTCACAGACCAAAAACCTTCCCATGAGCCTTCTCTTCTAAATTCACTTTAGAACCATCCGTGTTCATATAATATCATTTCAAAAAAACTGAAGTTAAGACCTCAAAGAAACTGTATCTTCCATTCAGAGATTTTCTTCATTAGCAAATGGTACCACACCCATGTTACCTCATTTGTTAGGAAGTCAATATGTAAACAAAGAAATAAATGAGAAGAGGTCATTTTCATCCATTTAATTGTTCTTGAATACAGAGTTCCTTGACAGTCAAATTTCATTCTGCTTCCCAGTTTTCCAAGAGAAAAGCAACAGCAGCAGCAAAGTGGACACAGGGCAGAGGCCCCACACCACCTTAGCCAAGGCAGAGCTCGCTCAATCTGTGCACAAAGGGACACAGTAGCCCATGCTGGAAGAGGGTGGCAGAAGGGGGAATACTCTGGGGGTGCAACAGAGCCTTCTTGAGTATTCTATCCTAGGGGCACCTGGGCGGCTCAGTTGGTTAAGCGACTGACTTCAGCTCAGGTCATGATCTCACTGTCCGTGAGTTCAAGCCCTGCGTTGGGCTCTGTGCTGACAGCTCAGAGCCTGGAGCCTGCTTTGGATTCTGTGTCTCCCTCTCTCTCCCCCTCTCCTGCTCATGCTCTGTGTCTCTCTGTCTCTCGATAATAAATAAACGTTAAAAAAAAATTAAAAAAAAAAAGAGTATTCTATCCTATATAAGTCACTTTCTTTCTTTCTTTTTAAATGTGTATTTATTTTAGAGAGAGAGACGGAGTGCCAGCAGGGGAGGGGCAGACAGAGAGGGAGACACAGAATCTGATGCAGGCTCCAGGCTCTGAGCTGTCAGCACTGAGCCCCATGAGGGGCTAGAACCCACAAACTGCGAGATCATGATCTGACCCAAGTCGGACGCTTGACCGACTAAGCCACCCAGGAGCCCCGCCCCACTTAACTAACTTTCATCAACAGCTCATGCTTCTCTCGGGAAACATCTACAAGTTACTTCTCTAAAGGGCTACACCAGGATGTTTGCTAGCTCTTCCTGGTCACAGAGCAGCTTGAAAGGCTTGTCTCATGTACTCGGTTGCCTGGATTTCAGCACCTCAGGCCTCTTGACAAATCCCAACAGCATGTTCTCAGACTCTGACCGAGTCCTCTGACCTTTGCTCCCACATGTTGCTGGCATCACATAACACTACTGGCACCACACGGTCAAGTTTGGACTCTGTGGTGCAGCGGGTCCCACGGGGGCTTTGTGGAGACAGTCCCCGAGAGCTCCCTAGCTGGTTCGGGGAGGGATGCTGGTCACCAAGGGGCATTGGTCTCTCTCTTCAGGGATATACTGCCTGGTAGTCTGCACTTTGCTGAAGAAAAATCCACTCCAGCCCAGCTCCTGAGTGGCAGAACATGGGACTCATCAGAGACAAATTGTATTGATACGATTCTCTTTCTGGCTCTGGCTGAGCTTTCCTGCCAGACACAAAGAGTTCACATGTTATTTGAGTGGGACTTCGGCATGTTGATACCATGTCTCTAAAAGACCTTGGCTGAGTGGGCATCATAGATGATATGGTTCCTCACATCATCTGTGTATCTATAGAGATGCTTCCCCCTTGCCAACTGGACTCAGAAGAACATGAGTGATTGTTGTGCACATTGCCGTGTACATGTAGCAACAATCCAAATCTTTGTAAAGATGAAAGCTACAAATAATTATGGAATAGTTTGAGGATAAAGTAAGTGACAGTAAAGGAATTTTGTATTTGACAAAAAAATAAGTCACTGTACATTTGGGAATGTATGTGTATGTGTATGTGTGAGTACATGTCTGTCTATGTATCTATCGATCATCTATGTATTTGAATATAGCCTATTCAGTTATTCATTCAGTCAGCCATTCATTCTCTATTATGTGTCCATTAACAGGCTGAACACTAAGGACACATTTATGAATAAAACAAAGACCTGGCCCTCAAAGAACTGTAACCTACTGAATGAGGTGGATGTGGTTAAAGAGAAAAGCTAAATATTTTTATTTCTAAACATATACACCTCCTTCTAAAATGCATCTTTCCACTTTCCTTCCGTTCGCCTATCTAGATGTCTGAACTTTGATAACAAGTTGGAAGGGAAAGAAAGAAGTATTTGAGGCTTCTGGCTTTGGAGAATCAGGAAGTTAATCTGAGTGACCTCCAACTCCAGGCTTCAAAACCTGTAGGCTGATTGCACCCCAAGACTTCAGGCTTCATTGCTGACCAAAGGAAGCCCCAACTCTACTTACCACCAGGCAACAACAGCTTGACTGAGGACTTTGAATGCCTCTCACCTCACCCTGTACCATCCATTAATGTAAAAAATACCTTGATAAGCCTTGCACACACGAGAACAACATCTGTAGTTTAAAACGAAGAACTGCAAAGTGCTTCCCATTCCACAGTCTTCTGTGTTCCACTTTAAAGTATCAGGATTTCATAAAAACAGCTTGCTGTTGTCCAGTAGACCATGCTGAGGTGCCGAACTGAGATGGCTGCCAAACAGTTCTTGGGGAGATAAGAAATTGATCTTGAGGTTCAGAAGTTGCTTGCCAATGCCCAGGAGTCAGCAAACCTGGCTCATTACCAATTTTTGGAATTTATTTTATGGAGCACTCTTATCCTCCTTCATTTATGTATTGTCTATGTCTGCTTTTCCATTATAGTGGCAGAGTTGAAGCGTTGCAAAAGAAACCATATGGCCCACAAAGTCCGAAGTGTTTACTATCTGGTCCTTAACAGAAAAAGCTTGCGGAAAACTGCTAGGCTGGACAAGGTGCTTCTATGGGTGTATTGAGACATTTTGGGTCCATTTTCATTTAGCAAAAAGTTACTAAATTCCTATTGTGGCTCTGGCATTCTTCTAGGCAATAAGATTACATAAGACAACAAAAATAGACAAACATTTGTACTTTATATACTAGTTTCCAAACATATCCAGTTGTATTCCTAGCAACAAATCACCATAAACTGGTTTCATAAACTTCCCTCACAGTTCTGGAGGCCAAATGTCTGAAATCAAGTGTTAGCAGGATTGGTTCCTTCTAGAGGCTCCAAGGTAGAAATCATTCCATGGCTCTCTCATGGCTTCTCGTGGCTTCTATGGGCTGCCAGCAATCTTAGGTGTTCCTCGCCTTGTAGCTGCAGTATTGCAATCTCTGGCGACCAATCTGTCCTCTGTATCTGTGAGCTTGGGCTTTTTCAAAAGATCCTACATAAGTGAGATCATATGGTCTCTGTCTGTGTCTCGATTATTTTGCTTAGCATAGACCCCTCAGGTTCCATCCATATTGTTTGAAGTGGCAAGATTTTTTCTTGTTTATGGCTGAATAATATTCTATTGTGTGTGTGTATGTGCATCACATTTTTTTCATCTATTCATTCTTTGATAGATGCCTAGGTTGTTTCCATGTCATGTCTTTGGTAAATAATGATGCTATGAACATGGGGGTGCATATATCTTTCAAGTGAGTGTTTTCATTTCCTTCAGATAAATACCCAGAAATGGAATTGATGAATCTTTGTCAATACTTTTAATGTTACTATTTTTACTGGCAAAGACATTGAGTGGAAGAAATGTTAATCAACTGGGCCAGACTCACACTGCTAATAATGAGCAGAGCAAAGATTTAAATCCAGGAATTTTGGGCTTTGGAGTCCACAATGGGCTTAACTATTATGCTTTTATGCTGTGTTGGGGTTCAGCGGAGCCCAGGCATCCTCACACTGCTTCCCTTGCTTCTTTCCAAATACTCTATTCATCAAATCTCAAGAGTAGCTTACTTTCTTCTTGCAGGAAATTCAGCCAGCACCTGGAAGAGCAGAGGGAAAGGAGAAAGCTAATTGTCTAATCATTCCACTGGAATGACCACTTTGCCCTAAGTGACCAAAGGCAAAAATCATGATGACAAACAATAATAATGATGATGATAGCTAGTGTTTGTTGTGTCCTAAGTGCCCTGCATGTTCTTCATATGAACCAGGCCCAGAGATTTGCAGGACCTGAGGCAAGAATATGAATGGAGGCCACATACCTTATGTCTAAATACTTACAGGTTATAAATCAAGCTAACAAACCTTGAAATACTATTAAAATATTCTATCTTTCAATCTTTAAAATCTTTAAAGATTTGTTAAATCTTTAAGACAACTGAAGGCCATGTTTATATTTCGAATCCTTAGATTTCTTGGAGTTTGCATAGGGGATATGGTGTTGCGAGGTGAGCCGGCCCCAGTCCTCTCCCTGCTCTGTGCAGCACCCCTGGGGACGCACTGCCACAGGCCCAACTTCCTCCACACATTGGCCAACGACTGCTCCTTGGTGCCTTCTCAGGTGTGGAGATGTACCCTTGTAGACTCGCAGGAGGGAGAATGCAGCAGTGAAGCTTACACAGGCCACAGAAATGGGTGCAGGGCCACATGGCCAGGGTTGTGGGGTGCTGACTACCCAGAACTTGGCCTAGGAAGCAGCGCCGTGGGCCTCAAGTGACCACATCCCCCAGCCCCTCCCTGTCTCAGACTCCTCACCCCTTTGGGAAAGGCATGGATGGAGGCAGGCCAGGGAACCCCAGATGCACAGGCTCAGAACATGCATATATTCTGTCATTTAGAATTGGAGTTGGCATCAAAGCCCTGTGAAGTAAGCATTAGTATTGTCCCCTCATACACAAGAGGGGCTAAATAACTTGCCTGCCAGCGGAGTCCGCTGGGGTGATCTGACTTAAAGTTCTGCTCCTAATACAATGCTATAGCCTCCCCCAAAAGAGAACACGGTTTCCTCCCAACTCATGCATCTGCTACAGGCATCTGGACAACATAACATCAAGGAAATTTTTCCCAAAGCCCCTCTATTGAGATATAGTTTAAATTAGCGAGAGTCCATATAAAATGACCCTACTTAAGTGTGAAAATTCCTTGGCAAGTATCACATTTCTTAAAAACCTGAGAGAAAATATCTCAGAGATCAAGGTTCTTCTCTACTACAAAAGTTTATTTTCAATAACCTGCTTTAATGCAGACTACAACAGCCAGGGCTGTGCCAGGGTGAGAAGACTTCGTCCCACCAGGGCAAGTCCTTTTCCCCGAGACTGGTAAATTAAGCAAATGAGAGACCATGTGCTTTTCTGGCCTTCACGAGATGCAACTAGAGGCCAGTTTGCTCTGGCTCTGTGGAAAAGCCGAGCTGCTGACCATAGACCTTTACAAAAGAGGCGGGGCAGACTGCTGATACCTGACAAAATCATAACCCTGCGAGCCAAAAGCCAAACTCTGGTGTAGCTCAGTACAAAGACCAGGCACTTAACAGGCCTTCTCAAGCCCTGTTTAAGGAGCATCACCGCTGACTCAGAGAATGGAGTAATCCCTCACACATAGAGACAGTCTCGCATCCATAGGCTGGCAGTATCTGCAATTACAAACGTAATTATTTTGACAGGCTGCTGGGCACTCAGTGCTTATAGCAGTCAGACACCCGCAGCTCTCAGTTACACTTTCTGATGCATGACCAAAGGGAATTTATCAGGAAATGCAAATCAACGATGTTTAGCGAAGCTTTAAAACTGTCTTCTAAAACTTTTAAAACTTTGTTTAATCGCTATATAAAGAGTGTGCTTTTGCTAACCACCCCTCATAGCTTGTAAATGACAGGCAAAATGACATTTCCCATTCTGATTCACATCAACTTAAAAAGATGAGGATTTTCAGGTTTTGAGTCAATTACTGTTTACAATGGATTCATTTCTTATTTTAATCACATGCAGCAAAGATAACCTCTTTTGTATTACCAAGAATCAAATTCTGGGGCTCCTGGGTGGCTCGGTAGGTTAAGGGTCTGACTTCAGCTCAGGTTATGATCTCACGGGTTGTGGGTTCAAGCCCCACGTCGGGCTCTGTGCTGACAGCTCAGAGCCTGGAGCCTGTGTCGTATTCTGTGTCTCTCTCTTTCGCTGCCCCTCCTCTGCCTGTGCTCTCTCTCTCAAAAATCAATAAACATTAAAAAAATAATAATTTAAAAAGACCCAAAGAATTAAATTGTGCCTTTTTTTTTTTTTTTTTATTTTAAAATTTTTTTTCAACGTTTTTTATTTATTTTTGGGACAGAGAGAGACAGAGCGTGAACGGGGGAGGGGCAGAGAGAGAGGGAGACACAGAATCGGAAACAGGCTCCAGGCTCCGAGCCATCAGCCCAGAGCCTGACGCGGGGCTCGAACTCACGGACCGCGAGATCGTGACCTGGCTGAAGTCGGACGCTTAACCGACTGTGCCACCCAGGCGCCCCAAATTGTGCCTTTTTAACATGTAAATAAATTCATAGCAACCTGCTGTATCTGTAAGTAACAATAATGATGGAGGGCAGACGCAATCTTACCGTGCTGTAGTTAAAAAAATTTCAAAGCTATAGGCAAACTCATCTTTGCATTTTGAAAAATAACTTTTTGAAAAACCAAAGCGACTGATCTGGTGTGGGTAGTGTAGCCTGAATTCTAAAACAGAAGAGTTGTTTGAAGTGGCTTTTCCAGAACTGTTTTCAAAGCAGTCAGCAGCCAAACAGAAATTCAACCTCTGGGCAAACGGGTTCACAGTGGCACCTCGTATCTGGGCCTGGGCTACTGTATTCCGAGGGTTTGTCGCTCTTTAGGAAGTAGCACAGTATGAAAGGAAAGGCTTGTGGAGATCCACCATCAGACCCACCGAGGAAAAAATTACTCATCAGAGGAAAGTGTGACTAACATGTTCTGCAAATTTTTATAGTTTTGTTAACAACATGAAGGGTAGCAGAATCTGCCACCCCAAAATATCCCACTTTGGCATAAGGATTATTTTGAGCTGAAGGCAATTGAGAAGAAGCAGATGCAGGAAATGTTCCCAGCCCTCCCCTATTTGCTTAAATGCAGGACATAAATTTATAAAGGTGCTCCCCCACCCCCAACCAGGAGGGACAGAAGTTAATCACCAGAGACAATCCTTATCTAGATCCTTATCTGCCTGGATGGGGCACCAGAGGAACCTCCGAGACAAACCCTTACTAACGAGCCCCTATGTCCCATTAGTTTCCCTATATATTTGCCTTCCTGCAACTTGCTTCCCCTAGAAGCCCAGAGTCTGTTTCCTTTGTCTCATCACTGCTCTACGAAGTTACTGTCCTTTGCTAAGATGCTATATAACCTTAAATTCTGAATTACTCATTGTTGAGTGCTCTCTCATGTAGGCACCACGCACATACTGATAAGCTTTTTTGTGTTTCTCTTGTGAATCTGTCTTGTGTCAATATAATTTACGGGGCTCCAGCCAATGAGCCTAAACGGGTGGAGAAAAAAGAAAATTTCCTCCCTCACAAACAGAACCGAGGTTCTTATAATTTAAAAATACCACTGCATATCCATTTTTTTCATTCACTCATTCTTTCTCAAATATTTATTTAGAACTTAAGTGGTAAGTCATTTGCCAGGTACCGGTGAATATGTGATTTTCTGTCTCAAGAAACTTGAGATTTGCTGGGGGGATGAATAGTGACTCCCCCCAAAGATAAACTATGTATCCCGTGAGTGTAACCTTATTTGGAAAAAGGGTCTGCACATGTAATAAATTTAAGGGTCTTGAGAAGAGATCATGCTAGATTATCTAGGTGGGTCCTAAATCCAGTGCCAAGTATCCTTCTAAGAGACACCCAGAGTAGAGATGTAAAGAGAAGGGAAGGTCACATGCAGACAGAGGCAGACTGCTATGCAGCCACACATTCGGGGCCACCAGAAGCTAGAAGAGGCAAGGAAGGCTTCTCTCCTAGAGACTTGGAGGGAGCAAGGCCTTGCCAACAACTTGAGTTTGGAATTCAAACCTCCAGAACTATTAAATTTCTGTTGTTTTAAGCCACCCAATTCGTGGTAATTTATTGTGCCAGCCCTAGGAAACTCATGCAAGGAATAAAAACAAGAAAACAAATAAGATACAGTGTAATAAATATTAATTATTCACATAGTAACTCTGCTCTGGGGAAACAGTTTTTTCCTCTAAATCTCCATAGTTTGTATAAGAAGTAGTAATACAATTTAGTATCAGGATTCACTGGGGCATAGAAGTTTCTTAATTAAGTTTCTTAACTGAAGGCTACAGTTCTGAGAGTGCTGGTACAGCAGGACCTGCAAGGGCATGCTTATCTTGATTATTTTTCTTGCATTGAACCAGTTGGCCTAATACTGGCCCCAAAACCTTCATGTATTTTATGAAGAACTTAATGTACCAAGCTTGCTGATAAAAAGAAAAAAAAAAAAAAAAAAAGGAAGGAAGAAAGAAAGGGAAAAAAACAGAGATACTGATTTAATGTACAATTATAAATAGGTGTGTTGTTTTTGATATGCAGAAAGTATAAAAGGAGGTCTTTTAGGTTACATTCCAAATAAGTATCATATTTCCATTTCTAAAAAAATTGCTCATCACGTATTGATCCCATTTACTAAACTCTGTGCATTACAGATGCCCATCTTAATGTGAGGATTTATATGTTCTCTAATTTTAAAACATCTTAGTGTAAAAGCGAATGATATTTGTAACCTGAAGACACTGTTCAAAGAATGCAATTTTAGCTCCCTTAATCCTCAGTATTTTAATCTCAGGCTTTGTCAAAGTTTTTGCTCTAATACATAACCATTTCATAGGATGAAAAAATATTTGGAAGAATTGTCAAAATGTTTCTTCTTTTTTCTCTTCTTTTTTCCCCCTTTCTTCCTCCTCCCCCTCCTCCTCCTGCTTCTGCTTCCTAATCGTCAAAACCATGCTTCAAATTATCTACAAACTTCCAGGCTTCTTTTGAAAGACTCACCTTATACTCCATGACTTAGGACTTTTTAAAAAGCTGGGCAAAGCGACATGAAAAATTTTAAAGCAGGTTTCAGATTTACTGAAATTTACTTTAAATTTACTTAAATTTCAGTAAGATCTAGACTAAAACTATCCCTAACTTACTAGATTCTGGTCTAGTAAGTTCCTGATCTGTTGAGTTCCTACATTTACATGCACTTGACAGACTGTTGGATGATAGGCTCTTATTTTGGCCTCATGGATATCGGTCTGAAATCATTAGAGTGAAGCCCTACAATGCCAGGCAGGTGTTCGTGCCTGCCTCATTCAAGGATCCTGGTCCGTGACTTCTGTGCAGTAGAGAGTCCTTGTGTCAGACTTGACCTGGAAACTGCTGACTTTTGTGAGCAAAGACAAAGTAGAGCCTTATGGATTTCTTTATCCAAAGATCTGATGATTGGGAACATTTCCAGAAGACTGTGTATAACTGCAATCTAGAGCTTTTCATATTCAAACATGTTCAAACCACCTATCTATCAGTTTCCTAGCTTTCTGTCCTATAGGCTGGGTCTGAAGAGCTTCTTTATATTCAATATAGATAGATACAACTATACATTTTTTTTTTTTCCTGAACTTATCCTTAGCATATTCACAAAGCAACCTGGAGAGGAAGGTCATTCATCTTACCTTCTGAGAAACTTCTAGCTTCTAATTTACTTTTTAATATGAGATATATCCTCTCATGTCATTGATTTTCTATCAGCTCTAAAAATTATGTGACATCTCTAGGCATGAGAAGCAATGTAGCCTACTTATGAACAAGAGTTCAGGCTTTTGTTTGAGAAAGACAAATTATTTAAGTCTTTAGATCTGTTCTAATACACTAGCCACCTGTGTCTACTGAGTGCTTGAACTGTGGGTTTCAATTGAGGCATCCTATAAGTAAAAAATACAATATTGCATTTGAAAGATATGGTATGAAAAAAATAATATGAAATATTTCATTACTAGCTTTTTAAAAAATACTGATTCCACATTGAAATGATGATATTTTCATTACATTGTGTTAAATAAAATATATATGAATTTGGGGCACCTGGGTGACTCTTGATTTCAGCTCAGGTGATCTCACAGCTTGTGGGATCGAGCCCCCCTTTGGGCTCTGTGCTGACAGTGTGGAGCCCGCTTGGGATTCTCTCTCTCTTTGCACCCCTCCCCTGCTTGTGCGTGCTTTCTTTCTCTCTCTAAATAAAAAAAAAAAAAAAAAAACATTAGAAAAATAAACTTAATTTCATGTTTTTTTAAAAATATGACTACTAGAAAATTTAAAATTACCCATGTAAGTCATGAGTGTGGCTCACATTTTCTCTCTATTGGACATCACTGTTCTAAATTTTTTTTTTTTAACGTTTATTTATTTTTGAGACAGGGAGAGACAGAGCATGAACAGGGGAGGGTCAGAGAGAGGGAGACACAGAATCTGAAACAGGCTCCAGGCTCTGAGCTGTCAGCACAGAGCCCGACGCGGGGCTCGAACCCACCGACCGTGAGATCATGACCTGAGCCGAAGTCGGCCGCTTAACTGACTGAGCCACCCAGGCGCCCCATGGACATCACTGTTCTGGATCTCAATTTCCTCATCGAGCAAGTGGAGATGATAACAGTAATTACCTAGTTTGGTTGTTGCGCTAATGACAACCTTTAGAGCATAGATAATGCTCAGTAAATGATGATAATAATGTACAATATAAGTACCTGTATTAGGGTTCTTCAAAGAAACAGAACCAATAGGATAGATACATACATACATACATAGACAGATAGATATAGGTATGAATATACATATACGGAAAGAGAAAGAGAAAGAGAAAAAACTTAAAAAATTTTTTTTAATGTTTATTTATTTTTGACAGAGCGACAGAGACAGAGTGAGAACAGGGGAGGGGCCAAGGGAAGGGGAGACACAGAATCTTAAGCAGGGTCCAGGCTCTGAGCTGTCAGCACAGAGCCCAACGCGGGGCTTGAACTCACAAACAGTGAGATCATGATCTGAGCCGAAGTCGGCCACTTAACCGACTGAGCCACCCAGGTGTCCCAAGAGAGAAAATTTGTATAAGGAATTGGCTCACATGATTATGGAGGCTGAGTAGTCCCAACGATCTGCCACTTGCAAGCTGGAAACCCAGGAAAGCTGATGTTGTAGCTCCAGTCCAAACCTGAAGGTTTGAGAATCAGGGGAGCTGATGGTATAAGCCTCAGTCCGCATGCAGGAGGAGAAGACTTAAGTCTCACCTCAACAGTCAGGCAGAGTGAGAATTTGGTCTTCCTCCACTTTTTTGTTTCATTCAGGCCCTCCACTGATTAGATGATGCCCACCACATTGGGGATGATAACATGCTTTACGTAGTCTGCAAATTCAGATGCTAACTTCTTCAGAAAAGACCCTCACAGACACATCCAGAAACAATGTTTAACCAGATATCCCTCAGCCAGTCAAGCTGACACATAAAATTAACCATCATAATACTGTCATAACTTTATTGTTGGACATTTATCTTCTAAGGTAGAGAATTAGTGAAGTGTTTATGTTTTATAAATAGAAGGAAGATGATTGTCAGCAATATAGTCTACTTGAAGTGTATTAATTTTTCAAGAACACTAGGGCACTAGAAAGTGCAGCAGACCAAAATTGTTCCAGTTAGGTTCCTCAGAATGTTAAATAAACACAGTTGCCATATGATCCAGAAATTCTACTGTGGAGTAAATATCCAAGAGAAATGAAGACATGTGTGCAAACAAAAATTTGCACATGAATGTTCATACTGGAGGTATTTATACTAGCTCCAAAGTGAAAAGAACCCACTGATGGATGGATAAAATAAATGTGAAAAATATTAATACAATGGAATATTATTCAACAATACAAGGGAATAAAGTATTGTTATATGCAACATGAAAGAACCTTGGAAACATTATGCTAAACAAAAGATGCTAGTTACGAGAGACCACATTTTATATGATTCCATTTATTTGAAATGTCCAGAATAGGCAAACCTATAGAGACAGAAAGTAGATTAGTGGCTCCCTAGGGCTGGAGGTGGTTGAGGTAAATAGGGAATGACTGCTAATGGGTGTGGGATTTCTTTTAGGGGTGATAAAGATGTTCTGGAGTTAGTGGTGATGCATAATTCTGTGAATAAACTGCAAATCACTGCTTTGCATACTTTAAATGGGTGAATTGTATGGCGTGTGGATTATATCTCAATAAAACTGTTATAAAAAAAGGCTTCTACCATCCCATACCCATTAGGATGGCTACTATTAAAAAACAGAAAATAACAGATGTTGGTGAGGATGGGGATAAACTGGAACCTCTGTGCACTGTTAGTTCGGAATGTAAAATGGTAGAGCCACTAAGTTTGTTCACTCTGCGGCTCACATATTTATTTTCTCCATTGCGTCACCTCTTTTTCTGCTTCTACTGATTTTTTTTCTCTTTTGGCCACAGACTGCATTTCTTGCTTCTTTGTGTGTCCTATAATTTTTCGTTTTATTTAGACATTTTGTGTAATAGGATAGCAGCGATGGAGGTCAATAATATTTACACAGTCCTTCCGGTAGCAGGCTGCTAACTGAGAAGCTAGGTCAGTCTGCTCTGTTGTGTCTGAATCTAGGTTTTCTTGTAGCTTTACTTTGATTTGGTTCATCACTAGTTGCAAACGTCTCGAGAGTAGGATCAAGTTTCTTCTTGCAAACTATGGGTGTGAGCTCTCGTGAAATTCCAGAATTATCCTTGTGCTCTAAGTTCAAATAGCCCGCTTTTCAAACTGTGGGAGGGCTCTCTGCTCCAGAGCCTGGATATCAGCTCTCTACACAGCAGGGGAGTCTGTCTTGCTCTCTAGGCCTGTCCCAGGTTTTCTGCACCCAGGGAGATCTCATTCTGCGGGAAATGCTTGTGGGAGTTCCACTTGGTTCTCCTGCCTCACTCTAGCTCTTGACAGCTTAAAGTCTGAAGTGACTGTGAGTGGGAAAGGAGCTCTCGTCAGCTCTTCTGCTCCACATGGCATAGCCCCAACTGATTTTTCTCAGCTGTCTGTTCGTTCTCACAATCAGGTGAAGATTCATGCCAAAAAACAGGGGAGTGGGTACAGATTAATCTGTGGCTTGGGTCCTTGGAATTGTAATCCGTAATGCCAATCTACAAATTCAACCAGCATTTGGAAGTTAACAAAAAAGGTCAACCCTCTCATATTACAGATCAGAAAGTGGTAATGTGGCAAAATTCAATGATTTTCCAAGGTTTCCAGCTAGTTCAGTGTTCTTTTGACTACATTTGCTAAACTAACTTTCTGATCACATAAAACGCCTTTCCTGTTGATGTGACATTGGCAGGAACCACATTCAATCCCAATTAAGTATCTCTCTTTTCCAGAGACTCTGAAGCATCGGAGATTCACATGTGCAGATAGTGAATCAGGATGGATCCCACATATCGTATGTACCATTCTTCACACTGTATCTCAAGAAATAAATATGGAACTTCGTTCCTATTTGGTTAAAGTTTTTCATTTTGCATTGATAGATATGACTGGAAATTTTTACTCACAATAGAAAATAATGGGGGGGCGCCTGGGTGGCGCAGTCGGTTAAGCGTCCGACTTCAGCCAGGTCACGATCTCGCGGTCCGTGAGTTCGAGCCCCGCGTCAGGCTCTGGGCTGATGGCTCGGAGCCTGGAGCCTGTTTCCGATTCTGTGTCTCCCTCTCTCTCTGCCCCTCCCCCGTTCATGCTCTGTCTCTCTCTGTCCAAAAATAAATAAAAAACGTCGAAAAAAAAAAATTTAAAAAAAAAAAAAAAAAAAAAAAAAAAAGAAAATAATGGAAGGTCACTCTTCAAATTCCTGTCTCAAGCATCTATAAATTCACGGATTGTTCAGTATAAAGAACATATCTTTGAAAAAAATTTTTTTAATGTTTATTTTTGTGAGAGAGACACAGAGTGCAAGTAGGGGAGGGGCATAAAGAGGGAGACACAGCACCTGAAGCAGGCTCCAGGCTCTGAGCTGTCAGCACAGAGCCCAACGGGGGGCTCAAACCCACAAGCCATGAGATCAGGGCTAGAACCCATGAGCCGTGAGATCATGACCTGAGCCAAAGTCAGATGCTCAACTGACTAAGCCACCCATACACTACTAAAGAACATCTCTTTTTAAGTTTATAGCCATTTTTAGTTTTTCCTCATTCCCCAGTTATTTATCCAATTTCTCCATCTGTATTCTCAATTATTCTAATAATTTCTATCCCATATATTATTTCTGCCTTTGCTAATGCTGTCTACTTTTCCTCCATCTCAACCCATTCAAGTTTTTATTAGTTTGGGATTTATACTTTTGTACTAAAGTAAACACATTATCTTATTCTGGCTTGTGAATGAATAACCAGATCTATTACTTATTTAGACATCTCTCATTATGTCAGCTTCTTCAACTGGAAGACATTTTAGTCATTTGAAAAATGACTGAAACATGAAAAAAGGAGCCATCAAATTATATGTCTCTTTCTGGATAAAAATAAGAGGTCAAAAAATTTGTAATAGATCAATGTAAGCCATAAACATGCCTTCCTGTTCAAAAAGGATAGTCATAAAACTGACACTTGTTATCAGAATAAAAGATTATTCCCATTTATTTGGCTGATGAAATTCTGACCCTAAACTATATAGTGCTAAAGCAGGTAGCTAATACTAAATGACCATCCCCATTCCCTTTATACAGATTTCAAAGTACAATTAGGAGGAAGGTGATATTTGGGTACTTTTGAAGTTAGGATGGAGGGACAGAAGACACATACAGAATATCTAGAATTATTGACCTATTTTTAAACTTATCGAATAGTATCTTTGAGTAATAAACTGTTTCTTAGATTGTGCTGAAGCCTTCCTTATAAGGCACATAATGAGCTCCCTTCATCAGTTGAAAATAAGACCTTGAAATGTCTCAAGAAAGCTATTTAGCACTTAGTTCTTAGGGGATCCACAATTGTGAAATCTGTTTCTAATCAAAATTTATAATTTTGATTATTTTTATTGCTAACTCAAAATCATAAAAAATAATAATTTCCTTATAATGCTTTGATTTATAATGACTGACTTTCAGAAAATAGGCATTCTTATACATCATTTTTAATGATATAATTTCATTATAATTTCAGAGGCGCCTGGGTGGCTCAGTCAGTTGAGCATCTGACTTCAGCTCAGGTCATGATCTCGGGGTTTGTGGGTTTAAGCCCTGCGTTGGGCTCTGTGCTGATAGCTCAGAGCCTGGAGACTGCTTTGGATTCTGTGTGTGTCTCTCTCTGTCTCTCAAAAATAAATAAACATTTAAAAAATTGATATAATTTCAGAGATTATTTAATCAAATGCCCTGATTCTAAAAAATGAGAAAACCTGGCCCAAGAAACTTAGTGTCTTTCTCCTGGACATGGGGCTGATAATTGGCAGAACACTCTCTTCCTTGATTCAGGGTCATTTCCAGGAATCCAAAAAGAAACATTGCCTCGGAATGCTTACATTTGAATAAGTCAAGAGAACAGATAAGACTTAGCATAGTTCAAATATTCAGAGCTAAGGGGCATAATGTAATCTTATACATCTGAATGCTCTTTATACTTTATAAACCAATTTTTTTCTCAAAGACAGATTTCTTGAGATTGTTCTCATTTTTGTATTTATTTATTTTAATTATTAAAGAATTTTCAAATTTTTCATTTATTTATATATTTTTATTTTATTTAATTAATTAAAAAAATTTTTAAGTTTATTTATTTATGAGAGATAGAGACAGCATGAGTGAGGGAGGAGCAGAGAGAGAGGGAGACACAGAATCTGAAGGAAGCTCCAGGCTCTGAGCTATCAACACAGACCCCGATGCGAGGCTTGAACTCACAAACCGTGAGATCATGACCCAAGCCGAAGTCCGACACTTAACCAGTTGATTCACTCAGGCACCCCTATATATTTTTAAATAAAATTGTATACCTTTAAAGGCAGACAATATGATTTGATATATGTGTAGCAATATGCATATTTGATATGCGTAGTGAAATGGTTATGCTAATTAAATATACTATCACATAGTTTCCATTTTTTGGCATACCATTATATTAGCATATTTCCCATTTTTAAATTAAAAAAAAAATAGCCCCCAAATAGCCAAAGCTATTTTGAAAAAGAAAAGCAAAGCTGGAGGCATCACAATTCCAGACTTCAAGTTATATTACAAAGTTGCAGCAATCAAAACAGGATGGTACTGGTACAAAAATAAACACATAGATCAACAGGACAGAATAGAAAAGCCAGAAATGAGGAAAGAATATATAATAGGAAAAAGCGTCTTCAACAAATGGTGTTGGGAAAACTGGAGAGCTACATGCAAAACAATGAAACCAGATCACTGTCTTACACCATACACAAAAGTAGAGTCAAAATGGATTAAAGACCTAAGTGTGAGACTTGAAACCATAAAAATCCTAGAAGGGAGCACAGGCAGTAAGGTCTCTGACATTGGCCATAGCAACTTCCTTCTCGATATGTCTCCTGAGGCAAGGGAAATAAAAGCAAAAATCAACTATTGGGACTATATCAAAATAAAAAGCTTCTGAACAGCCAAGGAAACAATCAACAAAACTAAAAGGCAACCTATGGAATGGAGAAGATATTTGCAAATGACATATCTGATAAAGGGTTAGTATCCAAAATCTGTAAGGAACTCATCACCTCCAAAACAAATAATCCAATTAAAAAATGGGCATGAATAGACATTTCTCTGAAGAAGACATCCAGCTGGCCAACAGACACATGAAAATATGCTCAATGTCTCTCATCATCAGGGAAATGCAAAGCAAAATTTTACAATGAGATATCACCTCACACCTGTCAGAATGGCTAAAATAAAAAAATACGTGAAACAAGAGTTAGTGAAGATGTGGAGAAAAAGGAACGCTCTTGCACTGTTGGTGGGAATGCAAACCTGTATAGCCACTGTGAAAAACAGTATGGAGTTTCCTCACGTAGTTAATTACCCATATCTAGTAATCACACTACTGGGTATTTACCCACAAAATACTGAAACACTAATTCAAAGGGATACATGCATTATTTATTATAGCCAAATGAAGGAAGCAGCCCAAGTGCCCATTGACAGATAAATGGATAAAGTGTAGTATATGTATACAATGGAATATTATTCAGCCATGAAAAAGAATGAAATCTTGACATTTGCAATAACATGGGTGGAGCTAGAGAGTATTATGCTAAGCAAAATAAGTCAGTCAGAGAAAGACAAATACTGTATGATTTCACCCATTTGTGAAATTTAAGGGAAAAAAATGAGCAAATGAAAAAAAGATAGAGACAGACAAAAAACAGACTCTTAACTGTAGAGAACAAACTGGTGGTTACCAGAGGGGAGTGGGTGGGGGGATGGGTAGAATAGGTGAAGGGGATTAAGGAGGGTTTGTCATGATGAGCCCCAGGTGATGTATGGAATTGTTGAATCACTATATTGTACACCCGAAACTAATATAACATTATACGTTAACTATATTGGAACTAAAAATTAAAAAAAAAATTATTTCCTAAAGTTGAAAGAAAAAAAAAGAGGGAAAGAAGGAAGAAAAGAGAAGAAATTGATTATAATCATGCTAATTAACATAGTTAATAACTTTATGCAAATCAAATATTTCTAGAAAATTACTACAATTACATTTAATGAAACATAGGTATTGTGGTAAGTGCTGCTAAAATCCTGAATATACTCAATGCTTCATATTACCCAGTCAGCTTCCAACTGGAGGTAAGCCATTGTAAACTAGAGTGCACATGTGCGAACTTGATCTCCCCCAAACTTCTCTGTGGCTGTTGTTAAAGCTGAGCTAATAAACACCTCCGCTCCACAAGGGCCTAATTGTTACATGCGCAAAGGACCGTCCCTCTGGAACTATCCGTGTTGGAGACAGAGGGCAGGTCTCGCAAAGAGGAAATCACGGGCAATAATTACCTAGGCATGTAAAGGACTCTCTCGGCCACCACAAAACCCACCCTGAAGAAGAGATTGCTGGCTGGAATGAACGGGAAAACCAGGAACAACAAGCCCACTAAAACTTCCTTGTGCTCCAGTCTCTGAAACACACAACAGTGAAGGACAAATTAATTTTTAAAAAATTTCACTCCAGTCTGCATTTAACCATCTCTTTCATTCTCAAGTTCTCATTGAAGGCATGAATACATTAGACAATGTAAACCTTTTGATCAGTGTGCTGAATTCGTCAGAGAAAGCGCTCGGGCTAAAACCTCTGGCACGTCACACGTTTGCCCCCCAGAAACATGGGATAATTGCACAACATGATCAGTGACCATCACTCCTTGTTCTGCGCCTGCCCTACAGCAACCCTACTTCTTGGTTCTGGTCCCTTTCAGAATCTCTGTCCCCCCAGGCAACTGGTTTCCAGAGAGCAAAGCAGTTTGATAAAATCAAGCTCGCTAAGGCATCATGGAGAATTTAATTATTGTCCTCTCTGAAATAGAACACATTTAGAAAACATTAACAACAAAAAACAAAGCCCACTAGGAGAGGCAAGCCTTAGCATAAAGGAAATTAAATGCCAGCAGTAAAATTTGGTGCCAATGAGGGAGACTATTTGAGTTGAAGATTTTCTTAGCACTTCTCAAATGAAGCCAGTAAGTATTTCTTCCATGACACTTTTTTGGAATCAAAAATCATTATAATTATTCATTAAACCAAGAAAGCCCCTTTCTATGATATTGTCTTTATTAATTTGTGAAGTCCTTCCTGTCATTTAGAAGTAACAGAAAGAAATTGTTTATTACTAATATGGTATAATGAACACTGCAAAAGGTAGTTTGCTTTTCCTTGTGTGTATATAATAAGATGCATTTAAAGGGAGGTCTGTTTAAAATACACTTTAATGTATTGGGTGGTCTTGTTTTTTCTTTTAAAAAATGTTTAACAAGAAAGCCAAATACAACTTTCCATATTACAATTTCAAATATTTCCTATGAACATTTTAAATCACCTCTTACTATTAATTATTATGAAAGAATAAACAAAAGTTCAAAAAGTATAAATACAACTCCCTAATACAAACTACAAATACTTAAAATATACAAAGTAAAAGATTTTAAACATCTTGGGCTATTTGTCATCTGCATTTTATTTAAAAACTATGCTTTACTGACTACAATGTATGGAGTAATAAAGTTTCTGAGAGTGATTCCATATGAACAGCTTTAATTTGGACAGTTTCTTCTAAATAATTAATAGTTCTGTGATTAATGATGTCATTTTTTACCCAAGGGAGTTATACCCTTTAGATTTAAAACAAAAAGAAGAGATAAGAAAAAAGTTAAAAACTACTATAACAGCTTTCATCTTAAATGAGTGCAATAAGATGTTATATTTCTATGACCCACTGAATTTGAAAAAAAAGTAAAGAAAAGGCAAATCATTTTATTTAAACTCTGCAAGCTTCTTTGTGATTTATGGTTTGAGTTCACCTTTAAGTTTAAGAATTTGAAGCACTTAATTGAAAAAAAGAACCCCACCTTTGTAAGAAGGCTGTAATAAGAAGAACAAATATGTCTGGACAAATTTGAAAACAAATCCCAGAGAATGAGTGTCTTGTCCAGTGTTCCTCAGAAACTCAGCGTTTTATTGAGTACGGGGCTGATGTTTTCTTATTTACAAATGCACTTTTATTTTTTACAGATAGTTTACTTCTTTTGATTCTTTTCAAAAGCTAAAATAGTTTTTACAAAAGTGTCCATGTGCCTTTCCAAATGGATCTGCAAAGGCAATGGAGTACATCTTATTAATTAATCCTAAGAACTAAGAGGTATGTAGGTATAAACAGAACTCCAACTCCATCATCCATGTCCTTGGATAGTGTTACATGCAATGAACCACCTCCCTGGCCCTCTTCAAGGTTATCAGAGAACAGTCCCCACTGGGGACTTGAGGGAGGCATCACTTCCACACCCCCAGTATCACACCTTCTTGCCTGAGCAAAGGCTATCCTCCTCACTGTGGTGGGCATGCTTGTGTCCCTTACTCACAGAATTCCCAGGGCTTCGGGAGCACCGAGGTTGGGAGGAGGCAGGTGTCAGGAGACGGCAGACACCCAACTCTTACCCTCCCCACTCTTCTCCCAGCCCTGCAGGGGGGAAGGACCACCTTCCCACCACACTCCCCACCCCCTGCAGAGCTCTGGACTCCTGGGCACAGGGAGATGAGAGGGGAGAGTGGAAGAGTCCCTAGCCTCCTCTGAAAGACTGACTTGCACACTGAAAACCCACAACCCCATGTATTCGTTGTTCCCCCACTGGGCTCTTCAGGCCTCAAGTGCATCTTTATTTCCTTCATGACCATCATCCCAGCTGTAATTACACATTTATCTCCGTGTTTACTGTCTTTAATGTCTGTCTTCCCCAGCAGACTGTGAGCCATGAGGGCAGGGAGCTGGTCGGCTGTGTTCACTGGTGCACGACCTGTGCTTAGCTCAGTGCCTGGCACTTAATGGGTGCTTAGAAATATTTGTTGAATAAATCAGTGGATGAATAAATGTACTGGGCAAGACAGAAAACTGAGTATAAGGGGAGAGGAGAGAGAGGGCATCCTGGTGGAGGTGATGATTTGGGTTTGAAAAATGAATAAATGCTTATGCAGGAAACACCAGGAGAGGGTTCAAGGCTGGTGCATTCCAGGCAGAAGGTACACAATATACAAGGCAAGTAGGTGTCAAGTGCCACCCAGTGTATTTAAGAGCCACTCCAATACTTCTAGAAAATAAAATTCAAGGGAAGAACGGCAGGAAATCAGACTAGATGTGTGGGCAGAAGACAGATCCTGAGTGTCTTCTGTGCCCTGCTGTGGAGTTGACCTTTACCTAGAGGCAATGGGGAGCTACTGAAGTGTCCCACATGCGCAGAAAGTGAAGCGTCAGATCAAGAGTCTATGTCCAGACTCAAGTCATGGCCCTGCCAGTTAGTTACCTTGAGGTACATTAGCCTTTCCATACTGAGGTGCCTCGGCTCTAAAACGAAACAAGTGAGGCTTAGTGCTCAGAGCTCAGTGGAGCTGGGTCCAAAGGTTGCTCTGGCTTTGAAAGTTGGTGTTATCTGAATGATGTCGCCTGTGATGTGAGGCCACTGCGGGGCCAGAAGACAAAATGGACATTCCATGGGGGGAGCTTGCAGGTTGAAGGTCACCACTTCCTCATTCTAGTGGGGAGTGCTGATCTGAAAAGGCAGGAAGCAGGCCCATGGTTCTCTTTATTTAAAAAACATCCCACCTAGAACCAGGGAAAACTATCTTATTTCCATGAAGTTAATTTTGAAAACAGTATTAACAAATGATTCTTTATCCTTAAATCTTAATTATCCATACTACTATCTTTTCTTTCTTCTCCCCAGTTAGTTCAGATAGATTTAAAATATTTGAGGAGATAATTCTTTAAAATATAAGCAAGCATGCCAAGCAGAAAATGGGAAGTTAGGAAAAAAAATTTTTCACTAGGACATGGCTAAATTTCCTAGCGCAAGAAGAACTGTGAAGACAGCCCAATTTTGGATCTTGGGGATCACAGATATGACAAAATCTGCTTAACAATGTATAGTTTATTTCAGCCTAATAGGTTTAGGTGAAACTGAGAAAGACTAAGGCACTAGAAAGGGAATGTGAGGGGGGCCTGGGTGGCTCAATCAGTTAAGTGTCTGACTCTTGGTTTTAGCTCAGGTCATGATCTCGTGGTTTGTGAGTTTGAACCCCACATCAGGCTCTCTGCTATCAGTGTGGAGCCCACTTTGGATCCTTTGTCTCCCTCTCTCTGCCCTTCCCCCCCCCCCCCCCCGCCAAAGTAAATGAAACTTTAAAAAAAACTACAGAGACTAATTCAATTTTTGGGAAAAAATTCAGTGGAAACTGACTTGTTCTTTAATTACATAAGTAAAGGGAATAGAGCTCAGAATTAAAGTACCTAATAATACAGCTACTAACAGCATACATTATTCTATCCACAATCAACTGTGTCATGTCAGGAAAATGACTTTTCGTGCTTTAAATGGATGATCAGTTAAAAATAAAGGTGTTGAAATTTGACCTGTACTGTCTCATAACAAACTTGTGGAAATAGGAGGTGAGGTCTTAATATACTCCCTGTGGCAGATTTTGCTGGTCTGGATTTTCCTTTTCTGGCTTGGGAGGTTACAGAAGCATCTCCTCATAAGCCACATAGGGCTAAATATAGTTGATCCTTGAACAATACAAGTTTGAACTGGGCATTAAGAGGAGGCCAGTATTAGTAAAAGAAAGATTTGTATATCTTGTGGGCTCTTTATTGACTCAAAGATTCCACCCCCCCCCCCATCAACACCAGCTCCTGCAAACACAGAAGCATCTAAAGAGCCTTTCTCCCTATTCTTGTCCCCCACCTTCCATGGCCTTGCTCCATCAAGAAGAAAACCAGACAAAACCATTTGACTGTCAACAGTGTCAGAGGCCAAGTGGAAGAAGCATGGCAGGAGAGGGGAGAGCAAGTCAGGCTTTCAAAGATGGAGGCCTGGTCCTGTTGCTATTGCCATGAACTCAAGTGTTGCTAGTATCCACGTAAAATACCACGTGACACTCATGTCCCCACGAGCAGATCTGCTCTCCAGTAAACTACATGTCACAATAAAAAGTGATCTCTCATTGTTCTTGTGTATTTTTTATTGTGCTTAGTGCAATACCATAGACTTTGAAAAACATCATGGAACCTATTTAAAGTGACACTAGTGACACTGGAGGTGCTCCCAAGAAGCAGAGAAAGTCATGACATCACAAGAAAACGCTGAAGTGCTTGATATGTACTGTAGACTGAGGTCTGTAGCTGCAATTGCCTACCATTTCAAGATGAAAGAATCCAATGTAAGGACCATTGTAAAAACAGAAAAAGAAATTCATGAAGCCATCACTGCGGCTGCACCAGCAGGTGCAAAAAACCTTGCGCTTTTTGCAAAATACCTTTTTATCTCACACTGAAAATGCAGCTGTTCTGTAGGTGCAGGATTGCTATAAGAAAGGCTTACTTTAATATGATCCAAGAAAAAACATCATTATATGCAAACTTACAGCAAAAGAAAAGTGTGGGACCTAGAGCTGGAGAATTTAAAGCCAGCAAAGGATGGTTTGATAATTTTAGAAAGAGGTTTGTTTAAAAAATATCAAGATAATAGGAGAAGCATCTTCTGCTGACCAAGTGGCAACAGACGAGTTCTCAGACACAATCGAGAAAATCACTGAAGAGAAAGGATATGTGCCTGAACAGGTTTTTAATACAGACAAAAGTGCCTTATTCTGGGAAAAAAATGCCACAGAGGATATTTATTAGTAAGAAAAAGAAATAAGCTCTAGGATTTAAGGCAGGAAGGGATAGGCTAATTCTACTGTTTTGTGCAAACACCATTGGGTTTATGATAAGGACTGTCCTTACCTATAAAGCTGCCAACTTCTGAGTCTTGGAGGTAAAAGATAAACACCAACTGCCAGTTTTTTGGTCACACAATAAGAAGACATGGACAAGAAGAACCCTTTTTCTGTACTGGTTGCATTGTCCCTGAAGCCAGGAAATACCTCATCAGCACGGGACTGCCTTTCAAAGTTCTTTTGATATTGGACAGTGCCCCTGGCCACCCAGAACCCCACTGGTTCACAATGAGGGCATCAAATGGTGTACGTGCCCTCAAATACAGTATCTCTATAATTAGCCTCTAGATCTGGAGGTCATAAGGACCTTTAAGTCTCATTACACAGAGTACTCTTTGGCAAGGATTGTCAACACTACGGGAGAGAACCCCAGTGAGAGAATATCACGCAAATCTGGAAAGATTACATCATCAAAGATGGCATTGTTGTTATAGAAAAAAGTTGCAAAAGCCATAAAATCTGAAACAATAAATTCCTGCTGGAGAAAACTGTGTCCAAATGTTGTGCCTGACTTCACAGGACTTACAACAGAGCCAGCCAAGGAAATCATCAAAGAGATTACAGATATGGCAAAAAAAAAAAAAAATGGGGAACTAAAGCATTTCAAGATACGGATCTTGGAGAAATCCGAGAGCTAATAGACACCACACCAGCAGAATTAACTGAAGACGACTTGATGGAGATGAGTGCTTCCAAACCAGTGCCACATGATAAGGAAGAAGATGCAGAAGAAACAGTGCCAGAAGACAAATTGACATTAAACAATCTAGCAGGGGGTTCTAATTATACAAGACCACTTTTACCTTGTTTTACAACATGGGCCCTTCTATGATACCGGCACCTGAAATGAAGGCAAAAGGTGAGGAAAGGATTGGTATCATATGGAAACGTTTTTAGAGAAATGAAAAAGCAACAAAAGTCAGACAGAAACTACGAGATATTTCTGTAAAGTCACACCAAGTGTACCTGCCTCTTCTTCCACCTCTTTCACGTCCACCCTTTGCCACCCTGAGACAGCAAGACCAACGCTCCTCTTCCTCCTCCTCTGCCCACTCAACATGCAGACAACAAGGACGAAGACCTTTATGACAATCCACTTCCACTCTTGATAAATAGTAGACCATCATCTAGCTGCACAGCTAATAAGCTTATCTGTCATGAGTGCATGTCTTCTTGTGAAAATCTAATAGCTGTATGACAAGAACTAGGAGGCACTTCTATGTCATTATCATCATCATCGCCCACATAGTCATCATGTACAACATCGGGTTCAAGACTTGCTCTCAAGCATCATGAGAGCCGACAGCCTATCCTTACATAGGTAGAAGGTGAGTGATATTTAATGTAAAATTAATAGTGTTAGTTTTCTTACTGTTTTATAACTTGGCTTTCAAAAAATTGCATTGCTGTACAGTATGCCTTTCTTTCATGATTGGAGAAACTGTGTTTCAGCCTATCATCACAGGTAAGTGGTTTTTTAAAAGATGTAACAATGCTTCCAATGCTGTATTATGACTATGACCATAACACCGTATGCTATAAACATTTTATAACGATTTATTCATTAGTGTAAAGGCCAGGCTACTGTGAAACAGTCATATGGATTACTTTAGGTAACCGTAAAGCAATCATTTTGCTGCTTCTTTGTTATCGCCTCATGAATCATTAGATCTGTAAATAAATATACAAATAAACATAAAAATGTGAATTTTTCACATTCTCTTTTCACATTTGATGTCTAGTATTAGTAATATGGATCACACCTACAGTATTTTGTATCATATAAGACATTATTGGCATAGGCACTGACAGGGGATTCATTTTGTAAACCGATGATGTAAACTTACTATCGATAAATACAATACAGTACTGTAAATGCATTTCCTCCTATGATTTTCTTAATAACATTTTCTTTTCTCTAGCATACTTTATTGTAAGAATATAGTATATAGTACATATAAAATACAAAATATGTGTTAATTGACTGTTTAGGTTATCAGTAAGACTTCTGGCCAACAGTAGTCTGTTACTGGTTAAATTCTGAGGGAAAGCTGTACGTAGATTTTTGAGTGTGTGTGGGGGCAGGCACCCCTAACCCTTGCATTGTTCAAAGGTTAACTGTATCTTCTTTTAATCTTCCTGGAAGAGTCTCCAAGGTGACCGAGTAGAAACCCAGATCGTCTCTCAGCTGCCATTGGCACAGCCATGCATCTGCCCAAGCAGCTAATGGAAGAGCAGCAGGTTTTTTTTCAATGCTATAAATTACTGCAGATGAATTCCAGCTCCAGGGTTGAGTGTAACCTGGGAGTTCCTGGCTGTCCCTTCCTCTCTTTACTCTGGGCTCGGCTTCCAAGCATGGGTCACAGCTGAAGAAACAAAGATACATGCAGATACAGCCAGGCACGGGCACATACGCAGACAGACCCAGATGGCAATGTGGGGCAAGAGAATATTAGGACAGTCTTAAGGAAAAAAAAAAAAAAAAAGTTAAAAGCTGATTCTGAGAAGCTGAATCACTTCTGCCATATCTCATTAATGATTCTGTATTTGGTGTGTTCCTGATTCAGGATTCAACTGCCACAACACCACGCTGCAGAGAGGTTCAGGCTAGATGTCCCCTGATGTGAGCACAGGCTGTATATGTATGTTAAAAGCAGACTTGAACTGAGAGCAACAGGACAACGCTGAACTGGGACAGAAAATGGTTGCTTCTGGAAAATCCAGCAACGTGACTGCCAGCCTACACTCTACACGGCTCAAGCTGGTGACTCACTTCATGACTTTCATAAGCTCTAAAATTCACTGATACAATTTAAATGAAGAAACTGAATAGCTGGGAGACAAAAGTAGACCTATACACTCTGTTCTCCCAGCTGTTCAAAACTTGCTTTTCTGAGGCCAAACTTTTTTCCCCAAGAGGCACCAATGATAGACAGGTGATGGTAGATTAAAATCAGTGCATTTATAAAATTATAAGGTGTAGTATCTCATTCTTCTGTTGCTTCTTATTGATTGCCACCTAGAAGATGGTGGCATTGCTCTGTAATCTGAAATCAATAAAGAGAAGAAACCAGATATAACCTACAAAATTTCCCTCCCTGGGCAAAGAGCCAAATATTTTAGAGCTGCATTTCCTGAAGGTAGTCAAATGTTCATCATAGTTTATCAAACAAATATGGCAAGAAATTTCTGGCTTATTTCATGACATATGAAAGTAACAATAAATCCAGTAAGCTTCTATTTTAGCAGCTACAAGGAAGAGAAAGTTTTACTTGCATAACAGCTTCTGGAGGAACTCCTATTAATAGTAGATTTGATTCCTGCTATCCATCCTGTATTCATGCAAAGCAAAATATCTTCTATAATCAAAATATGTTGCATCTATTTGGACAGGACCCAATTTGCTAGTCATGAGACATATGGTGATAAAAGTGTGATAGATTATTTTGCTTCTTCATGGGTGTTTAAAAAGCTACTTTCACAGATAACTCACTTTAAAGAATAGTTCACTTCCCCCATAATTAAATATACATTTAAATGGCCTACTTTCATTATTTAAAAGGGCAACTGTAATTGACTAATAAAATGTAGCAATGGAGAGAAAAAGAAGCACTGTGTTTGAAAATGGCATCAAATACTTATATTTCTCTGAGCTCAGCAGACATTCACTTACACATGCATCAAGACATGGAAGGTGCATTCATAAAGAGACTCCTTTCCCTCAAATGGTATCAGCCTAAATCTTTAAAACATTTTTTTAAATGTTTTTATTCATTTTTGAGAGGCAGAGAGAGACAGAGCATGAGCAGGGGAGGGGCAGAAAGAGAAGGAGACACAGAATCTGAAGCAGCCTCCAGGTTCTGAGCTGTTAGCACACAGCCCAATGCGGGGCTTGAGCCCATGAACTATAAGATCATGACCTGAGCCAAAGTTGGACGCTTAACTGACTGAGCCACCTAGGCATCCTGGTATCAGCCTAAGTCTTTAAAGTATATCCAGGAAAGAGGAAACTTTATATGATCCACACAAGGCTTGAAGATGTGGGAAAGACAACCCAATGATCACTAATTGGGAGTTATATTTTCTTAGAAAATTCCTTCAAGATGGTAGAAACAAATGTCTTTGGCTAAAAACAAAGAGTAAAACTTGTTTTGCAGCAACATTTGGCATCATATTATTACCAAAAAAAGACCTTGTAAAATAAGGGTCTATGTCTGTCTATATATAGTATCTATATAGAGATGATTAGAGTCCACTGGCCAAAGTTACTAATGTCAAAGGGACTGAGATCACTTTAAGTGATTAGATTTTTCTAGCGGTTCCAGGAAGGCTGACATAAAAAAATATTCCTCTCATTGGGTCACTTTTTAATACCAAATACCAGAGCCCTGGTGTTGAAAATTAACCTAAGCCAGTTTGGCTTCTTAAAGGTTACTTGGTCTTTTGTAAACACTGGTGGTCCCTGGTGTTTAGAGCCAGATGGGATGTAACACTGACAGCAAGTCTTGGATAAAATGCAGCCGAGGTACAAACATTCATTAGCAAGCAAGTAGAAAAACAGTTTTCTACCATCTGCTCTTGTAAGCTCAGAGGAGTCCCCACTCAGTCTTGCGGTTCTCCTAAACAACCTTGCGTGGAAAGCTCTAAGGACAATGTATGAACACTCCAAGGTAAAGCAGCCTACCTCCTAGTCAGGTTGGTCTCAGAGCCTTTGTGAAGTGTGGAGACGCGGAGCCAGACAGAGTCTGGTTCTGGCTCTGTAAGGCTGCTTGGGCTTGCAAGTCTTTTTTATTCAAGGGTGATGGTTCCTATCCAATCTTCCCAGCCAACCACCTGTCTTGGCAGCCACTTATGTCACCATTATAAAATTATTTTCTAATTACCTTCACATGGAAGAGCACACCTTTGGTATGAATTTTGACAACAATATTGGAAGAGAATGGAGAGGCCCCCCCAAGAGAACAGACTCCTGAGTCGAGTGTTTCAAATGTCAACTAACTACCCTAGAATGTACAGTAAAGTTAACCTCACCCACGGGCAACACAATGTTGGCAATGATGCTAAAGTAAATTGCCGCACAGACAGCATAATGCTTCATTTCTGTGCTTTCCTATTTACTTTTGTGCCTTTTTAAAAAAGACTTACCTGGAAGACTTGTTAAAACTTTTGTGCTTCTTTTAATCCATCAATGAGGTGAACAGACGACTCTCCTTAGAAGACCTCTTGCTCTTACTGTTGAATAGTTAGAAACCCTCTATAAAATAAGACATTCAAAAAGAATCCTAATGTGGGTGGTGGTGTTAAAGGATAACTGTGAAGATTTGTTATTCTTGAAGGGAGGGATAAGGTGAGCTAGAAAAATTTTAGTGTTCTGAAGGGGTCATTACAAGTCTATACAATTTATCTACGCACTCTCATATGTCTAAGTCATCACCTCTCAAATGACCTGGAATGTGTTTGATGACAGAATCCTTATTTTGAGGAAACCCTGTGCAGGGCTAAAACACACGTTGAGAAATGCTTGTAATAAACCACCCCAGACAGAATGAAGCTAAAAAGAACAGTTTCCACAGAAGAAGAGGTTTCCACATAAAACCTCTCTCAAGAATCCAACTTAGGATCTGGAAAACCTTTCTGTATCTGAAATATATCCTTTTTGCAATATTGTAAACCCATTTCTTGCTCTTCTGTTCTCAGTGGAGATGACAGCCATTTTCATCGTAAGGAATCATTATTCCCCTAGAGAACTTATTACAGTGTCCATCTACTTTTCCAACAGCAGTGGGTCCATTCATTAAATATATCTCAAGTTTTAGTCTCCAACAAAGAAGAATCATCTTTGTGGCTCTATGGGGAATGCCATGGTGCTTAGAGACTACTGTAGAGTCCCATGGGGGTTACGGTCTAAAATCAATGTATGAAGCAACACTCATGCACCATCAAGATTACCCCTGAAAATCCTTTAGAAAGGCTCCCTTTTGGAGAATGACATACCGTATTTCAGGAAGCCAAACCCTCTTTTTCAAAACTGGATCAAATGGCTATTTCTTTGATTGAGTACTAAATGAAGTAAGATTCCTATAAGGAGGTCATGTTGTGTGAAAAACACAAATCTTTAAACACTGGACTGCCATTCAGCACTGTAAGATGCTCAGACCATGAGGGCCCACAGGAACTGAGGTTGTCTGGGATAAGGACAAGTTCACTCCTTTTACCTTCTACTCTCTCTTCTGCGACTACACTTATTGAAGGCAAAAGCCAGATATTTACCTATACTGCTTAAGTGTGTATTCTCTCTTCTCTTTTCTGGTTTTTGTTTCTTTTAATTTTTATTTTTTAGAGAGAGAGAGCATGTGCAAAAGTGCAAGTGGGGGAGAGAGGCAGAGGGAGACAGAGAGAGAATCTCAAGCAGGCTCCATGCTCAGCATGGGGCTCCAACCCACGAATCTGGGATCCTGACCTGAGCCGAAATCAAGAGTCAGTGGCTCAATCAACTGAGCCACCCAGGCACCGTGGGTTTTGCTCCTTTTAAAAATTTTAACTGATCCAGTTTAATTGATTTGTGTAAACATACCTAAGCAATATCATTTTTAGTCAAATTTAAAAGACAGCTACATATGTACACATATACATATTTCTATATAAAACCATATAAATAAATATATTTTAATATAAATGTGCAGAAATATACACATAAATTTATACACATTTATATATTTAGTTTTTACATTTGACTAAACACAGGGCAGCATTTTTTCCCCTTAGGAGGTCACATCCATCACTTTTACCTCACTTTTGTAGGCACTTTAGGCAGCATATTTAGGGCTTAATAGGAACACTCTAAAGATCTGAGGAAAAACTGTTCGACAGCCCCCAAGTCCAGGACAGCAGTAGAGACACTGGGATAACGTATGTAGTGTCAGACAAACCACTTCTAACAAAATGACTAAGAATAGGAGGGAAAATATGTGTCTCCTGGGGCTGTGGAGTTACTGGCTGGAGCCAGAGAGCATTTTTGGGTGTGAATGCAGTTACTTAACTGACAATGAATCACTCTGCAGAGAACTTTAATAGGTCATTGGTGGAAGGGAAGAAGGTGATGCCTGTGTCTCCAAGCCTTCAGATGACCAGGGAGCACCTGCAGGAAAGTTAGGTGACGATTCCCCAAACACTGCATCTGAGCTCCACTTAGCACAGCATAAGGGATGGTCTGGCTCCCGGCTTGCAAGCACACAAGGTGGGTTTCTGTCCTACTCACCTTTGTACCTCACTCCTCACATCCACCTGAAAAGTGTCCTTTTGTGGTCCTGGGGAAATTCCCCTTCCCGGTTTCTCTTCTGCTTACATCCCATCTGTTCCACTTCTAGAGGAGCTGAGGCAGAAGTCACAGTCACCCCCCCCCTCCCCCCAGGTGGGTAATTAGTGCTAACTGGGCTCTGAGAGTCCCTCCCTAGAGATATCACAGTGAAAACCTCAAGGAGATACTCACCTCCTGGAGACAATTGGGTTGTTTCAATCATCACGGCCTCCCCTGCCTAGGGGGCCCGTTCAAATGTCAGGAAGGTTGAACCACAGGCAGGCAAACTCATGGGCTCACTTCTCTCTCCTGCCATTTCATTCAACTGACTCTTACTGAGCACCTATTGTGGACAAGTCTCTGTGCCAGGCAGTGGAACAGCTGGGCCATTACCAGCACAGCCATTGTTTCCAGTTAGAAACTTCCAATGACTTTGGGGCAAATTTCATTGTGGTGCGTGCAAATGTAAGGGGAATGAGTACTGCAAATACTCATCTTGGACTAAGCTGAAAATGAATTCTCACACTTATCTGGTAAGATAGCCTGCCAGTCTTGTTGTTGCTGAATTGAAAAGTACCTCAATATTAGTTTTGTTTTGTTTAGCTGTGTGGGTGTTACCATATTTTAAATCAAAAAAGTATTCTGCAGGGAAGCCTGGGGAGCTCAGTGGGTTAAGTGTCTGGCTCTTGATTTCGGCTCAGGTCATGATCTCACGGTTCATGAGTTTGAGCCCCACTTCAGGCTCTGTGCTGACAGCGTGGGGCCAGCTTGGGATTCTCTCTCCCCACCCCGCCACCCTCTCTATGCCCTTCCCCTGCTCATGTGTGCTTTCTCTCACTCTCTCAAAATAAATAAATAAACATTAAAAAAAATTCTGCTGACAAAGGATTTTCAGCTGACAATGTTTGTCTTTCTTTCTTTCTTTCTTTCTTTCTTTCTTTCTTTCTTTCTTTCTTTCTTCTAACATATAGTGAGCATCTACTAAAATGTTGTCACCATGCCAGGCAGAGATGCAAAAGAAGCAAAGAAACAAACAAGGCAACCAAAGCACAGACATGGTTCCCACCCTAGGGAAGGTTATTTTCTGGCGGAGGAGTCAGACACTGTTTAGGTTTACATGTGTATGTGACCCTCGATTCTACTTACTTCTAATGTGATAACGTGGGGTGTGCAGAGCTTAAGGTAAGGGCAGGATGCATGGGAGCATGAAGGAGGAATCTCTTTTCCTCTCAAATAGTAACTTACCAGATGAGAAGTGAAGCCTCAGCTTTAGCCTTGTCTTCATGATCCCCATCTTTCTGACTGTATAATCCCTTACTTCCATATATAAAACCCCTGACTAAAATGGCCTCATAATTTTTATCCAAACATCTCATATACATTTCTAATATCATGCCTTTACTCACTTCCTTTCCCTGACTGGAATGCTATTTCTCTCATCCCGATTCATTTAAATTCTACTTTTCTTTTAGGAGCAAGCTCATATGGCCCCTTAATCAAGAAAACCTTGCATATCAAGCCAGCTCCCAGCTCCGTGCCTGCTACTGGAAACAGTCTAATTTCACTAAATGAGAAAATTAATTTCCAGCCTGAACCAAAGCACATTCTGCCTATGTCACTCATTTGGCATTTTCCTTCACATCCTTCCATTGTGAATTATGACTTTATTTCTACTGCCTGTCTTTCCAACCAGAGCCGGGGCAACTTCACATCAGAGACCGCATCATTTACAACTATGTTTCCTCTTGCCAACAAAGGGCCTGGAATGATTGATATTTATTTTTTTGCCATTGTTCATGAAAAGAATAGTCTCTGAAATGTAACGTGTTGCTAAATTACTTTATTCCTCAAATATCCATGGAGTGTCTGCTATGGTCTTAGTAGTGTTTGTTCTAGGCACTGAAGTTACACTGCTGAACATAACAAATTTCTTCTCTCATGGAGCTTATGTTCTAATGGAAGGAGACAAAAATAAGCACATAAATATATATTGTGTCAGGTGGAATTGATGCTGTGAAGAAAAATAGAAGAGGCTAAGAAAGATGGTGGGGGTGCTGAGAAGTGCTGTGTTATAGAGGTTGGTCTGGAAAGGTGTCAATGATAAGGTGACATTTGAGATCTGTTGAGAGTGAGGCAGTCATGTGGGTACTGGGGGAAGAGTGTTTCAGAAGAGTTTGGAACATAATGAGAAAGGGGAAGAATGTGAGGAATGAGGGGCTTAAGCCTCTGGAAGGATGTGGTTTTTGTTCCGAATGAAGTGAAGCCTTTGGAGGGTCTTAGGCAGAAGACTGGCATCATCCAACTTACACTGTAAAAGGATAGTCCTGACTCTATGTGGCATAGGAAGGCAAGGGAGGAAGAAGAAAGAGCAGCTAGGGGGATTTTGAATGACCTGGACCTGGGCAGTAATGTGGGAAGTGGAGCAAAGTAGTCAGGTCTGGATATATTCTGGACATGTTTTAAAGGTAGATTCAATAGAATTTGCTATTGGACAGGATGTGAGATGTAAGAGAAACAGGAGTTAAGGTGATGGCAAGATTTGGGGTCTAAGGAAATCAAATAATGGGCTTGGCACTTATTGAGTTTTCCAAAGCACGTTAGGTCATGGTGAGAATCAGAGTGTTTGTCCTGGGCATGCTGAGTTTGAGATGCCCTCTAGACATCCATTTCAAGAAGCCAGGAAGTCATCTGGACATATGAATGTGTAGTTCCAGGAGGAAAGTCAAGCCAGAGGTGTATACAGGTAGTATTTAGAGCCAGGAAACTGGATGGAATCTCACGAGAGTGAATGCAGATAGAGAAGGAAGAATTCTCAGATCAGATTTAGCTACTCCAACATTTAGAGGAAAGGAAAATGAGGAGGAAACACAAAGGAAGTTGGAGGGGCAGTGGTGTGAGATGGAACTAAGATAGAATACAGCCAACCAAAGAGGGAAGCTGGGGCAAACAGCTCTGCCCAATGCTGCTTTGGTGTAATTAGTTGAGGACTTAAAATTGGCCATTGGTCAGAAAATGAGGAGGTCACAGAGAGTTTGGCAAGGGCTGTCAGCGATTAGAGTGATGCAGTTGAAAGCCTAACCAGAGAGGGGTCAACAGAAAACAGAAGTGTGCAGGCAGAGAGTAGAGATATGTATTTGGAAGACTTTTGCCACAGAGTAGGGCATAGATAGGAGGTAGTGGCTGTGGGAAGATGTGAGAGCAAGGGAGGATTTTAAAGATGGGAGATACTACAGCTTGGCTGCATAATGACCATGAGTGGGAATAATTAAGTATAGAGTGAGAATCATTCAGTAGGGTGAGAAAAATGGGGGATGCAAGAGAGAATGGCAATTGCTGGAGTAATATTTTTTTACATTTTTTTTACATTTATTCATTTTTGAGAGACAGAGAGAGACAGAGCACAAGCTGGGGAGGGCCAGAGAGAGAGGGAGACACAGAATCCAAAGGAGGCTCCAGTCTCCGAGCTGTCAACACAAAGCCCGACGCGGGGCTCGAACTCACAAACTGCCAGATCATGACCTGAGTGAGCCGAAGTCAGACGCCTAACCGACTGAGCCACCCAGGCGTCCCATGGAGTAATATTTTTTGAGTAGCTGAGAGGGGTGGGGGACTAGTGGACAAGTGGAAGAGCACAGACGGTTTATCCACAAGTGGAAGAAAGGCAGAGCACTTGGGTGCAGTCAAAAGGTAAGTTGGGAGACATGGTAGGGTGTGTGTGTGTGACCCAAATGGATCCCGTGGGTGGGATGATCTGTTTTAGTGTTTTCTTATTCTCGGTGAAGTAGAAAACAAAATCAGCAGAGAGTAATGTGGAATGGGATGTTGGAGATTTGAGAAAAGAGAAGAATGTGCAAAAGAGTTGTCTATAAAATGAGACGGTGAACTGATAAGGAAATGAGAAGGATAACATGGTAGCACCAACAGTCCACTTGAGGTAGGTAGGTGGTCATGACCTTAAAGTCAGACTACCAAGTAGCATCAGAGTGACAGAACACGAGTCGCATCTCATACAGCATAGCAATGACATAAATGTATCTGGGCTATAAAAATACCTTGGATAAGGCATTAGCAATAGCGGTGGATCTTTAACCATGTTCCATTTTAAGGTAAGGTACAAATCTTAATTCTATATTTTCTAACGCTATGTCAGATGAATCAGTAGGTTCATTTTCAAACACTATTAAAATAATGCAAACAAAAATTTCAGCTTTGAGCATGGCCAAAGTACTAAGGTTGGTCATAGACACTGAGCTAGAAAACTGACCCAAGTAAGTAGTAGAAAGTGACCACTGTAGACAAATAGGTGGTAGATGGAGGAGCCAGCTAAGAGTAGTGAGAAAAGGCTGGATCACTTGGGCTGACCAAGCCTAAAAGAGTGGTCTCACTGAGGCGTGGGCTGCACACAGAGCGAAAATGGCCATGCCCAGGGCAATGGTGGTTGTGGATGGAGAGACCGTGGTGATATATGGTGTTTTATCGGTGATTGCAGTTGTCCCAATACAGAACAGGCTGGCACAGGCGGTAAATGGCCAGCATGAGGAAACTTTCATGTAATGAGGTCAGGAAGGGGATGGAGAGCATGGTGGTTGGGAAGAGTAGGAAATGAAAAGTGAACTGTGGTCTGGAAGAAAAAAAAATCATTGTCATTGGCACAGAGCCACTCACTATTCAATGCAATATTCATTCTCAAAGTTCAACTTTATATTCCATTTGGTATATTAAAACAGGATGCTTATTACCCCAAATTTCATGATTGCTTTTTCTGGAATGGCAAAAGTATTCCAAAGTGATCTATATGCCACAATATCACTTGATCTTAAATATGGCTCAGCTGGATGCAAAAGACTTTCCAGTTGTACTGTTCAATGTACTGTATGTATCTATGTCAGTGAGTGGTTTGCTGTATTATACTGTATAACCATAATCTTCTCCCCATCTTTTTGAAATTAGATGAGATATAATGAGCAAATAATCATTTCAAGGTAGTGTGGTAAGAGGCTGTAAGGGGGCTCCATGATTCCTGCTTCCTATTGTTCACATCTTTGTGCAATCCTCTCCCCTGCACCCTCCCCCCACCAATGCCCCAGTGGGTGGGAGCTGAACTTGCTTCCAGACAATTGGCTACTGCAGAGGTGATATAAGTCTTGCTAGTGGACCAATGCTAGAGATGTTCTCCCTTGCAGGTTTTGATGAAGTAAACTGCATGCTGTGTGAGACAGGTTTGTTTGACAATCTCTGTTTTTCTTCCAGATATCTGTGTGCTCTTTTCGTGAGTAGGTTGGTGAGGTGGGGTGGCTGGGATATGAATGAGCACAGAGGCTAATAAAGAGCAAGACTGAGAACTGCACCTCATCCCTCAGATGAATGCAGCCACCTCCCATAGCATTAACCCCATCCCAGCCCTCCCCACCACTTTCACCAAGTTGTCACTGATGATCACCTCCATTGGTCAAGCTGCAGATATGTCCCCATGTGGGTCTGAATTTTTGACTTTCCAGATCCTAGAGCACTAGCCTGTAATTTGTGGTAGTTGCAGAGGAGGGGGGGGGGGGGTTGATGTAGGAAACGATTGATGGATACACAGATATCCATGTAGATGGATAGAGATGATCCAATAAGAAAGAGATGATCACCTCTACTAGGGAAAGAAAAGGCCTTCCAATGACCCTGCTGAAGATGACTTCACTTCCTCACATCCATGCACAAAGGACATCTTGTGGTCATTATTAGGCAAGTCAGGCCTCTCCCACACTCAACTTCACCCAATGTTCTCCATTTGTAAGTATGCAACATGATTATAAAATAATGATAAAAATAACCCCAAACCTCAAGACACCCTGTAGAATATAATGAAAAACCAGTACCAAAAAAATTACCCAGAAATAAAATTCAGTGATATTTCTTCTTGTTATGCAGGAAAACCACATCAGAACACACTGGAAATAGAGAACTATAAAAAATAGATCCAATGGCATTCATTTTCTTAAACAATCAAAATTAGACTGGCTGTTTTCCTGATTTATGTCTCTATTTATTGCAAACCAACATGCCTAGTTCACCCTGAATCTGCGAGAGTCATAAAGGAAAACTTCAAGTGCATTTTTAGCATATGGTCCTCTTGGGGTGTAAACATTATTCATAGAAGAAAATAGAATAATCAGCCTTCACTGCTTAAATACCCTTTATCTCTACTGTACATACATTCCAATGCAGTGATTATCCTAATCACAATGTTTAGAGCAAATTAGTCCATTTAAAAATCATTATTGACAAAGGATTTAGTTCAATACCAAATTTCCAAATTAATCTCTACATCATGTAAGATTAACCCAGCCCTAGTGCATGAAAGGTATGAGTAGGAAGAGATGATGGAGAGGCCTAGATCGACCATATTCTTTAATATTCATATTCTTACAAGTAATAAGGACTGCAATCCTTTGAGGGTCAAACTGAGATTTTTTTTTCCTGACAAATAATAAACTACCACTCAAGCCCAAATTTCTTAGGCTTTAAAAAAAATAGAAAACTGGAACCAATCTCTAATATTTATCTTGTAATTACTTCCACAGAATAACAAAAACTTGAATTCTGAATCTTGATTTTTTTTTTCTTCAACTTTGGACAGAACTTTAGCAAATTCAAAATATGCTCTATATCATTCACCTGGGTTAATCCTCCAACCTGATGTTGAAGTGGCCTGAAATGTTTTTCATCTTGGAACAGTGTCTAATTCAATACACATCTCAAACATACAGAGTTTGTGTTTGTTTTCAGTAAGTGTAAAAATGTCCAAAAGCAAATGTTCTATACAGGCCCCTGGAGGGTGGGGTTTAGAGAAGCGGAAGATAATGCACCTGTTATTTATTTTAATTGCTGTTTTATTTCTTTCATATCTTACTCTGTAGCTTTATAATATGTAGTTTAAATACAAGTGAAGAAGTGAAATGTTAATGATAATTGTAGCAGGATAGAGTATTCTACTACCCTCCTCACCCCCCTGACTGATACCAGAAAGGATGCAGAAGGTGTTTGCTAAGTTGGAGAAGAGATAGATTGTAAGATTAAAAAAGCATCAAAACTAGGCATTAAGAGGAGCTTGATGTTAGTATGAAAGAATTGCATGTCTTAAAAGTTCTTTATTGACTCAAAGTCTTTCTATTTCCCCATCAATCACCACCCCAGTCCCTGTAAACACACATAGAAACATCTAAAGAAGTTTTCTCCTTAGTGTTGGCCCTCACCTTCTATGGTCTGGCTCCATCAAGAAGAAAACCAGACAAAACCACTTGACTGTCAACAGTGTCAGAGGCCAAGTGGAAGAAGCATGGTAGGCAGGAGAGAGGTGAATAAGTGAAGCCTAAAAAGATGGAGGCTTGGGAATGCAGAAGATGGCAGAACAGCATGGAAGTTTTTTGTGTGTCTTGCGTCCATGAAATACAGCCAGACCAACACTAAAGCATCCTACACACCTAGAAAACTGATTGGAGGATTAACACAACAATCTGCACAATCTGAACCACAGAATTCAGCAGGCACGTGGTGCAGGGAAGGGAATTTGGGGAGCAAGAAGCCGCTGAAGGTAGGGAACTGCTTTTGCGGGCGGAGAGAGGACAAAGACTGGGGGGAGGAGGGGCAGAGAATATGAGAAAAGCACCCCTCCCCAAAAGCAGCTGGAGAGAAAGTGGAAAATTGGAAACAGCTGCAGGGACTAAACTAAAAAGGGAGAAAGGAGAAAGGTGAAAGGAGAGGGTTTAAATTCCATTAAGATTGTAAACAAAGGGAGCGCAGTCTGCAACTCTGCAGCTGGATACCTGGCAGTGCTCTGGTGGGAAGGGCGAATCCCCAGGAGCAGAGTGGGGTCCGGGAGGTTCTCGGGCCACATGGGGAAAAGCGGTTCCACTGCTGGAAGGACATTTGGTGGAGACCGTTGAAGACACCTGGTCCCAGCAGACCCCAGAAGGTGGCCACATTCACTGGTGCTGGGGCAAGGTTGTTAAGGGTGAAGACTGGTGCCAGATGTGCATTGTGACTTTCCATAATCCCTGAACTGCTGCTGCTACACTGTCTCGTGAACTTTTTCTGGGGCGGGCTGGCACCTGGCCGCAGTCATGGGGCACCGGCAGCAGCAGGGTCCAGCAAGCGTTCCTGGGTGCAGCTGACATTCGGCCATTGTTTGTCCATTGCTCGGTGAGACCCTCCCGCAGAGGGGCGGAACGGGTGAAAGCCGCAGTCCTTCAGAAGTAAGGGGTCGGGGAAAACAGCCACATCTGAGACAAAACTCGGGAAAGAGGTACTGCCTGGGGCCTGGTCATGGAGAGTGGAAAAGCGGGGAGTGGACGAGAGCTGAAGACAGAGGACGGGTGCTCAATTGCTAATCCGGGAGAACAGACTGCGTAGGTGGGTGGTGCCATGGTCACCACTCCCGCGCGTGCGCATACGCACCTACTAGCACTGCAGCAATCCACCCCAGTAGGCTAGCAGCGCCATCTAGTGGAGAGTGGAGCTGTTACACTGAGCCCCGCCCAACTGGGTCAACTTCCCTCAAGAACACGTCTCACCGCCGGCTTAGTTTATAGACTATAAAGAGGTACATAGACTGTCTTCTAGGGGAAAATGAAGCAATTTCAGTCCTACTTCAATCTGTTAGCAGGTTCATCTATTCAATTTTCTTTTTTTTTCTTTTCTTTTTCTCTTTTGCACTTCTTTTTCTTGAATACTGAAAGAGAAAAAAATTCATTTTATTTTCAATTTTTATTAAAAATATTCTTCTTTAATTTTTATTACTATATTTTTTTATTTTGTCTAATTTTTTTCAAATTCTATTTTACTTCCATCATTTTATTTTAGTCTACTTCAGTGTATTCACCTTTCCAAATTTTCAAACAATTTCCTTTTTTTCTTTCATTTTATTTATTTTCTTTTTCATTTATTTTCTTTTTCTTGAATGCAGAAAGAGAAAAACTTCATTTTTACTTTCAATTTCTATTAAAATATTTTTATTTAATTTTTTTACTATATTTTTTGCTTTTATGTAAATTTTTTCAAATTCTATCTTACTTCCATCATTTTATTTTAGTCAACTACAGTGTATTCACTTTTTCAAATTTTCAAACGATTTCTTTTTTTCTCTTTTTTTCTCTTTTTTCTTTTCTTTTTTCTTAAATACACAAGAAAAAATTAATATTTTAATTTTTATTAAAAATATTTTTCTTTAATTTTTTTCTACTACATTCTTTACTTTTGTGTATATTTTTTCAAATTCTATTTTACCCCATAATCCCATTTTAGTCGACTTCAGTGTATTCATTTTTTCAAATTCTCAAACGATTTCCTTTTTTTTCTTTTTTTCTCCCCCCTCCTTTTTTCCCTATAATCTGTCAAACCACTTTCAACACCCAGACAAAAACACACCTAGGATCTAGCATCATCTATTCGATTTGTGTGTGTGTTTAATTTTTAATTTTAATATTTTTAAATTTTTAATATTTTTTAATTTCAATTTTTCTACCTCATTAATTCCTTTTCTCCCTTCAAAATGACAAAATGAAGGAATTCACACCAAAAGAAAGAGCACAAAGAAACGACACCCAGGGATTTAACCAACACATATACAAGCAAGATGTCCTAACCAGAATTTAGAATCACGATAATAAGAATACTAGCTGGAGTTGAAAATAGATTAGAATCCACTTCTGCAGAGATAAAAGAAGTAAAAAATAGCCAGAATGAAATTAAAAATGCTATAACTGAGCTGCAATCATGGATGGATGTAGTGGCGGCAAGGATGGATGAAGCAGAACAGAGAATCAACGATAGACAGGACAAACTTATGGAGAATAATGAAGCAGAAAAAAAGAGGGAGATTAAGGCAAAAAGTCCCTAACCTATAAGAGAAAACAGATTGGGTTTGCAGCAGACCTATCCACAGAAACTTGGCAGGCCAGAAAGGAGTGGCAGGATATATTCAATGTGCTGAATCAGAAGAATATGCAGCCAAGAATTCTTTATCCAGCAAGGCTGTCATTCAAAATAGAAGGAGAGACAAAAAGTTTCCCAAACAAAAATTAAAAGAGTTTGTGACCACTAAACCAGCCCTACAAGAAATTTTAAGGGGGACTCTCTGAGGGGAGAGTCCATAAGCAACATATATTCCAAAAGCAACACAGATTAGAAAGGACCAGAGAACACCACCAGAAACTCCAACTCTACCAGCATCATAATGGCAATAAATTTATATCTTTCAGTACTCACTCTAAAAGTCAATGGACTCAATGCTCCAATCAAAAGACATAGGGTAACAGAATGGATAAGAAAACAAGATCCATCTATATGCTGTTTACAAGAGACCCACTTAAGACCTAAAGACACCTTCAGATTGAAAATAAGGGGATGGAGAACCATCTATCATGCTAATGGTCAATAAAAGAAAGCCAGAGTAACCATACTTATATCAGACAAACTAGACTTTAAAATAAAGACTGTATCAAGAGATGCAGAAGGGCATTATATCATAATCAAGGGGTCTATCCACCAAGAAGACCTAACAATTTTAAACATTTATGCACCAAATGTGGAACACCCAAATATATAAATCAATTAATCACAAACATAAAGAAAATCATCAATAGTATGCCATAATAGGAGACTTCAACACCCCACTAACAGCAATGGACAGATCATCTAATCAAAAAATGAAGAAGGAAACAATGGCTTTGAATGACACACTGGACCAGATGGACTTAACAGATATATTCAGAACATTTCATCCTAAAGCAGCAGAATACACATTCTTCTCCAGTGCACATGGAATATTCTCCAGAATAGACCATATACTGGGACACAAATCAGCCCTCAACAAGTACAAAATGATCGCGATCATACCGTGCATATTTTCAGACCACAACCCTATGAAACTCGAAATCAACCCTAAGAAAAAATTTGGAAGGGTAACAAATACTTGGAGACTGAAGAACATCCTACTAAAGAATGAATGGGCTAACCAAGAAGTTAAAGAGGAAATTAAAAAGTATATGGAACTCAATGAAAATGATAACACCACAACCCCAAACCTCTGGGATGTAGCAAAGGTGGTCATAACAGGAAAGTATATAGCAATCCAGGCCTTCGTAAAGAAGGAAGAAAGATCTCAGATATACAACCTAACCTTACTCCTTAAGGAGCTGGAAAAAGAACAGCAAATAAAACCCCAAATCAGCATAAGACAGGAGATAACAAAGATTAGAGCAGAAATTAATCCTATCGAAACCAAAAAAACCAGTAAAACAGATCAATGAAATCAGAAGCTGGTTCTTTGAAAGAATTAGCAAAATTGATAAACCACTAACCAGTTTGATCAAAAAGAAAAAGAAAAGGACCCAAATAAATAAAATCAAGAATGAAAGAGGAGAGATCACAACCAACACAACAGAAATAAAAACAATAATAAGAGAATATTATGAACAATTATATACCAATAAAATGGGTAATATAGAAGAAATGGACAAATTCCTAGAAACATATACCCTACCAAAACTGAAACAGAAAGAAATAGAAAATTTGAACAGACCCATAACCAGTAAGGAAATTGAATTAGTAATCAAAAACCTGCCAAAAATCAAGATCCAGGGCCAGATGGCTTTCCAGGGGAATTCTACCAAACATATAAGGAAGAGTTAACACCTATTCTCTTGAAACCATTCCAAAGAATAGAAATGGAAGGAAAACTTCCAAACTCTTTCTATGAAGCCAGCATTACCTTGATTCTAAAACCAGACAGAGACCCCACTAAAAAGCAGAACTATAGACCAATTTCTCTGATGAACATGGATGCAAAAATCCTCAACAAGATATTAGCTACCTGGATCCAACAATACATTAAAAAAATTATTCACCACGACCAAGTGGGATTTATACCTGGGAGGCAGGGCTGGTTCAATATCCACCAAACAATTAATGTGATTCATCACATCAATAAAAGAAAGGACAGGAGCCATATGGTCCTGTCAATAGATGCAGAGAAAGCATTTGACAAAATACAGCATCCTTTCTTGATAAAAACCCTCAAGAAAGTAGGGATAGAAGGAGCATACCTTGAGATCATAAAAGCCATATATGATCAACCCAACGCTAATATCATCCTCAATGGGGAAAAACTGAGAGCTTTCCCCCTAAGGTCAGGAACAATACAGGGATGTCCACTCTCACCACTGTTATTCAACATAGTATTGGAAGTCTTAGCCTCTGCAATCAGACAACACAAAGAAATAAAACGCATCCAATTCAGCCAGTAGGAGGTCAGACTTTCACCCTTCACAGATGACATGATACTCTATATGAAAAACCCAAAAGATTTCACCAAAAAAACTGCTAGAATTGATTCATGAATTTAGCAAGGTTGCAGCATATAAAATCCATGCACAGAAATCGGTTGCATTCCTATACACCAACAATGAAGCGACAGAAAGAGAAACCAAGGAATTGATCCCACTAACAGTTGCACAAAAAAACGTAAAATACCTAGGAATAAATCTAACCAAAGAGGTGAAAAATCTATATGCTGAAAACTATAGAAAGCTTATGAAAGAAATTGAATAAGACACACACACACACACACACACACACACACACAATGGAAAAATATTCCATGCTCATGGATAGGAAGAACAAATATTGTTAAAATGTCAATACTACTCAAAGTGATCTACATATTCAATGCCATCTTTATCATAGTAACACCAGCATTCTTCACAGAGCTAGAACAAACAATCCTAAAATTTGTATGGAACCAGAAAAGACCCCGAATAGCCAAAACGATCTTGAAAAAGAAAACCAAAGCAGGAGGCATCACAATCCCAGACTTCAAGCTATACTATAAAGCTATAATCATCAAGACAGTATGGTACTGGCACAAGAACAGACACTCAGATCAATGGAACAGAATAAAGAACCCAGAAATAGAACCACAAACGTATGACCAACTAATATTTGACAAAGCAGGAAAGAATATCCAATGGAATAAAGACAGTCTCTTGAGCAAGTGGTGCTGGGAAAACTGGACAGCAACATGCAGAAAAATGAACCTGGACCACTTTCTTACACCATACACAAAAATAAACTCAAAATGGATGAAATACCGAAATGTAAGACAGGAAGTCATCAAAATCCTCTAGGAGAAAGCAGGCAAAAACCTCTTTAATCTTGGCTGCAGCAATTTCTTACTCAACACGTCTCCAGAGGCAAGGGAAACAAAAGCAAAAATGAACTACTGGGTCCTCATCAAAATAAAAAGCTTCTGCACAGCAAAGGAAACAATCAGCAAAACTAAAAGGCAACCGACAGAATGGGAGAAGGTATTTGCAACTGACATATCAGATAAAGGGTTAGTATCCAAAATCTATACTGAACTTCTCAAACTCAAAACCCAAAAAACAAATAATCCAGTAAAGAAATGGGCAAAAGACATGAATAGACACTTCTCCAAAGAAGACACCCAGATGGCCAAATAACACATCACTCATCATCAGGGAAATACAAGTCAAAACCACAATGAGATATCACCTCACCCCTGTCAGAATGGCTAACATTAACAACTCAGGCAACAACAGATGTTGGAAAGGATGTGGAGAAAGAGGATCTCTTTTGCATTGTTGGTGGGAATGCAAGCTGGTGCAGCCACTCTGGAATACAGTATGGAGGTTCCTCAAAAAATTGAAAATAGAACTACCCTATGACCCAGCAACTGCACTACCAGGCATTTATCCATGGGATACAGGTGTGTTGTTTCAAAGGGACACATGCACCCCCATGTTTCTAGCAGCACTATCAACAATAGCCAAAGTATGGAAAGAGCCCAAATGCAATGGATGAATGGATAAAGAAGAAGTGGTATATATATATACAATGGAGTATTACTTGGCAATCAAAAAGAATGAAATCTTGCCATTTGCAACCATGTGGATGGAACTGGAGGGTGAAATGAGTCAGTCAGAGGAAGACAAAAATCATATGACTTCACTCATATGAGGACTTTAAGAGACAAAACAATGAACATAATTGAAGGGAAGCAAAAATAATATAACGCAGGGAAGGGAACAAAACAGAAGAGACTCATAGAGAACAAACTTAGGGTTACTGGAAGGGTTGTGGGAGGTGGGATGGGCTAAGTGGGTAAGGGGCACTAAGGAATCTACTCCTGAAATCATTGTTGCACTATATACTAACTAATTTGGATGTAAATTTTAAAAAGTAAAAAATAAAAATGAAAAAAATTGCCCATAAAGCAGGGCTTCTATTTTTTAAACATTTACTTTCACTGTGTATTGTCCCAGAGTCAGAGCTTTTAAGATCATGTCCTTAGTAAGTCATCATCACATAAACAAAAATAGTTGTCTTTCCCTTGAGAGGTAACTAATTAGTAGGAGAATCTGACTTCTAAAGCCTTCCTGTACATAAATAGACCAGGAAAAGAGAGTGCGCAAAAACATGAGAGAGAAGCCAAATCTCTTTTTTCAAACTCTGAAAAAACAAAATGTAGACTGTAACTAGCCTCCGTGCATTGCTAGATGGATTAGTTAATGCTTGCAAAGAATTTTTTAAATTCTTTGCAAATGAAATGAAAGCCACCACAGAAAGGCTAAATCTTTCTATTAACTCAGCGGGAACACTTTCTTGATTTTTCCCTGCTGTGTTAAAGAGTCTCTGAAATGAATTCTACACACACACACCACAAACAGCTAATGACCTTCCAAGGAGGAAGTTTTCATTCATTCATCACATTATCAAAATGCTCTGGGGAAGGACAAGGCTTGCCTGTGTGTGGGGTCTATTGCCATGATGAAAGTTCGTATTTAACACACTTGACTGAGATGACAACCTGTAGAGATTCAACATTCTCCTTAATCAGTTGGGAGGGAGTCAAGGAAAACCCTACTGACATACCAATCCAGTACTCCATTATATTTAGTCCTGCAGATCAATTACAATATAGCAGCCATGCCAAACCATGGGCAGCTAAGATCAAATTCTAATAATTGACATCATCCCCAACATTTCAAGTTGCTATTGAGTTTGGTTCTTTTACAGGTCTTATATTGTTCGGTTTAAAATAAGGATTTTGACAACTGAAATCCAATTGGACAGAATGTACCTGTAGCTAGATTCCAGTACTAGATGCCAGTACCAGATCTCACCTGATCTCCATGCTTTCCTTCTTTTCCCTCCAAGATTGGCAATGGAAAATTATCAACAATGATCAGGTTGAGGTTCAAAGACAAGAAGCGTTCATACCCCTACTCTCAAGACCCAATGGGATGAAAGAAGTAAAAGTGAGGATGGGCATATTTCAGTGGTGTTTCTCCATTCTTTCCTCCATGATGTTATTTGTAAGATGTGAAAGTACACATAGTGCAGCATGTGCTGAAGGCTTGACCGATGCTTTTTGTCATTTGACCTTGGATCTGGGTTATACTTGCTTCCTCTGATAGTGAGGCTTGCTTTTGTACAGTGTCCAGGCCAATTTAGCGAAGACTCTTGTGATGATCAAACTTGGCAGGAAGGTGGCACAACTTTGTCACCCATTGCACCCTCACTCTGGCTCTTAAAAATGGATTTTAAAAAGTGACAATCTCCTCTTCTTGATGTAATGGATCTAGAGCAATGATTAGTAGTGGCTGCTAAAATTGTAGGTCTAAAGCTGATGGGAATGGATCAGGCTGACAACACCAGAACCCTTTTTAGGGCCACACAGCAGAAAACCAGACATTTTCCTGATGGAAGTACAAAAACCATCTATGAAGTATTCATGCCAAAAAAGCAATTGGAGGCTGATCTGATCAAGCCTCTGGGTCTAGCTATCATATCTAGCTACTAGTTTACAAGAAATACAAGAAACACAGGTACAAGTCAACCGATAACCTGGAACTACAATCAACAAAAGCCAGAATGTGGGAAAATATAGAGCAAGTGGCCCACTTACATACATGGACACATTTCAAGGAAAAAAATGAAAGGATGTAAGAGAAATGGATTTTAAATGCCTTAAAATGACTTCTCAAGCAAATTAAAGGTGTTGATATTGTTTAGATCCTAATTTGAACAGAACAGCTATTAAAAAACTTTTACAAGATAATTACCAAAGCAAATTACACATTGATTGAATATATGATATTAATTTTTAAAGTAATAATTGTATTGAGGTTATGCTTTTTAAAAAGACTTCTTGTCTTTTAGAAATTCATACTAACATGTATACTTATAAAATAATATGATGAGAACACGCTGGTGGTTACCAGATGGGGGAGGCGGTGGGGGGGATAGTCAAGATGGGTGAAGGAGAGTGGGAGGTATGGGCTTCCAGTTAGGGAAAGACTGCGTCGCGGGAATGGAGTATACAGCACAGGGAATGTAGTCAATGGTGTTGTAATGGCGTTGTACGGTGACAGATGGTAGCCACAGCTGTGGCCAGCACAGTATCATGTATGCACTTGTCAAATCACTATGCTGTATACCTGAGGCTACTGTAACGTATGTCAACTATACTCCAATAAAAAAGAATGGTATGATGTCTGTGGCTTGTTTAAAAATAGTCCTGAGGGAATAGATGGGATGGTGGGGTACAGATGAAACAAAGTGGGACATGGACTGATGATGGTTGAGGCTGGGTGTGGGTTAGATGGGGTTCATCGGGCTGTTCTCTCTACTTCTCTACAGACTGGACATTTCCATAATAAATAGTTTTGTTTTTTTTTTAATTAGGGGAAACAGAAAACAGAATTATCTTACTTGATACCTAACTACAGCTTGAAACATGGAGTACTTGCAGCCGTGTACAATATGTTACTCATGTTGATTTTAAAGTCTCTTTTTGGATTTGCCACGTGTTGTCCTCCATCTCCTTTTGCATTGTACATTTATGTTGTCTTTTTGAAAAAAGTAAGTATAAACAATAATGTTTTCTAAAAGGTTACAATCTCAGTGTAATTATTTGGATAGATAATTTAAACAAAATATATGCAGTGTGAGTTTTTAAACAGCTGCTTCTGCAACCCAACCCAGTCTACAAACAGAAAGAAAGAAAATAAAAATAAAACTAACAGGGACTTTCTTAATTCTATATAGTCATGATTATTTACCCAAAATAGTGCACTACTAAAATATATTCATCCTTAATGGAAACTGATAGACATCCCTTACCTTCTTGTTCATTTGAACTCAAATCAATATTGCTAATAAACTGTTGATAAGCTACTTGAAAAGGTGGTATAGCACTGCATTTAAAAAAAATTTTTAGTGTTTATTTATTTTTTGAGAGACAGAGTACGAGTGGGGAGGGGCAGAGAGAGAGGGAGACACAGAATGCGAAGCAGGCTCCAGGCTCTGAGCTGTCAGCACAGAGCTTGACGCAGGGCTCAAACTCACCAACTGTGAGATTATGACCTGAGCCAAAGTTGGACGCTTAACTGAGGCACCCAGGCACCCCGAGCACTGCATTTTTTTTAATCAGAAAGAAAGCCATTTGGAATGACTCCAAAAGTAATTACATTTGGTAGAGAGTGTTAGCAGAGCCAACTGAAATCATTAACTAAAATATTTATTTTTAATTCATGGACTCATGTATTATTTTTAAAATAACCATCGTGTTTAATTCTGCTTAAATTTCAGCAGTTCAGTAATCTTTGGAAAATCTGTACCTGCCAGGTTTCTCTCTCTTCTTCTTCCTTTTTTTTTTTTTTTTTTTTTTTTTTTTTTTTTTAAAGCAACAGCAAAGGCATCTGGCCCTGGACTTTTGTTTGTTTGGAGATTTTTGATTACTGATTTAATTTAGTTTCTGGTTATTGGTCTGTTCAAGTTTTCTATTTCTTCTTGTTTTGGTTTTGGTAGTTTATGTGTTTGCAGGAATTATTCCATTTCTTCCAGATTGCCCAATTTAATGGCATTGAATCGTATTAAAAAATCCCCCAACAAACAAAAATCTAGGGCCAGATGGCTTCCCAGAAATTCTACCAGACATTTAAATAAGAGTTAGTACCTAGTCTTCTCAAACTGTTCCAAAAAATAAACATGGAAAAGAAACTTGCAAACTTATTCCATGAAGTCAGAATTGCCTTAATTATAAAACCAGACAAGACCCCACTAAAAAAGAGAACTATAGGCCAATATCCCTGATGAACATGGATGTAAAAATTCTCAACAAAACATTAGCAAATCAAATCCAACAGTACATTAAAAGAATTATTCACCACAATCAAATGGGATTTATTCCTAGGTGGCAAGAGTGGTTCAATATTCACAAATCAATCTACATGATATACCACATTAATAAAAGAAAAGATAAGAACCATATGATCCTCTCAATAGATGCAGAAAAAGCATTTGACAAAGTATAGAACCCATTCTTGATAAAAACCTTCAACAAAGTAGGGATAGAGGGAGCATACCTCTATATCGTAAAGACTATAACAGAAAGAACCACAGTTAGTATCATACTCGATGGGGAAAAACTGAGAGCTTTTCCTCTACAGCCAGGAACAAGACAGAGATGCCTACTCTCACCATTGTTGTTTTTTTTTTTTTAAGTTTACTTATTTATTTTTGAGAGACAGGGGAGGGGCAGAGAGAGTTGAAGAGAGAGAATCCCAAGCAAGTTCCATGCTGTCAGCACAAAGCCTGAAGCAGGGCTTGAACCCACGAACTGTAAGATCATGACCTGAAGAGAAATCAAGAGTTGGATGCTTAACTGACAGAGTCACCCAGGAGCCCCTCACTGTTGTTATTTAATATAGTACTACAAGTCCTAAGCTCAGCAATCAGAAAACAATAAGAAATAAAAGGCATCCAAACAGTCAAGAAAGAAATCAAACTTTCACTATTCACAGATGGCATGATAGGTTATGTGGAAAACCTGAAAGAATCCACCAAAAAATTGCTAGAACTGATACATGATTCAGTAAAAATCACAGGATACAAAATCAATGTACAGAAATCTGTTGCATTTCTATACACCAATAATGAAGCAGCAGAAAGAGAAATCAAGGAGTTGAACCCATTTACAATTGCACCAAAAACTATAAGATACCTAGTAATAAACCTAACCAAAGAGGTAAAATATCTGAAAACTATGGAACACTCATGAAAGAAACTGAAGAGTTCACAAAGAAATGAGAAAACATTCCATGCTCATGAATTGGAAGAATGAATATTGCTAAAATGTCTATACTACCCAAAGAAATCTACACTTTTAATACAATCTCTATCAAAATACCACCAGCATACTTCACAGAGCTAGAACAAACAATCCTAAACAAAAGTCCCCAAACAGCCAAAGCAATCTTGAAAAAGAAAAGCAATGGGGCGCCTGGGTGGCGCAGTCGGTTAAGCGTCCGACTTCAGCCAGGTCACGATCTCGCGGTCCGTGAGTTCGAGCCCCGCGTCGGGCTCTGGGCCGATGGCTCGGAGCCTGGAGCCTGTTTCCGATTCTGTGTCTCCCTCTCTCTCTGCCCCTCCCCCGTTCATGCTCTGTCTCTCTCTGTCCCAAAAAATAAATAAAAAAAAAAAAAAACGTTGAAAAAAAAAAAATTTAAAAAAAAAAAAAAAAAGAAAAAGAAAAGCAAAACTGGAGACATCACAATTCCACACTTCAAGTTATCAAACATGTAGTGATCAGAACAGAATGGCACTGGTACAAAAACAGACACACAGATCAATGGAATAGAACAGAAAACCCAGAAATAAACCCACAATTCTATGGTCAAGTAATCTTCGACAAAGCAGGAAAGAATATCTAATGGAGAAAAGATAATGTCTTTGACAAATGACATTTGGAAAACATGTAAAAGAATGAAACTGGACCACTTTCTTACATCATATACAAAAATGAATTCAAAGTGGATAAAAGACCTTTATGAGACAGGAAACCATCAAAATCCTAGAGGGGAACACAGGCAGTAATCTCTTTGACATCAGCCATAGCAACTCCTTACTAGACATGTCTCAGGAGGCAAAACAAACAAAAGCAAAAATGAACTTCATCAAGATAAAAAGCTGCATAGCAAAGGAAATAACAAAACTAAAAGGCAAACTTTGGAATGGAGAAGATATTTGCAAATGAAATATCTGATAAAAGGTTAATGTTAAAAATCTATAAAGAATTTATAAAACTCAACACTAAAAAAACAAATGATCCAGTTAAGAAATGGGCAGAAGACAAGAACAGACATTTTTCCAAAGAATTCATCCAGATGGCCAACAGACACATGAAAAGAGCCTCGACATCACTCATCATCAGGGAAATGCAAATCAAAACCATAATGAGATATCACTTCACACCTCTCAGAACGGCTAAAATTAACAACACAGGAAACAACAGATGTTGGCGAGGATGCGGATAAAGGAGAACCCTCTTGCACTACTGGTGGGAATGCAAACTGGTGTGGCCACTTTTGAAAAGAGTATGGAGGTTCCTCAAAAAGTTAAAAATAGAACTACCTTATGATCCAGCAAATTGCACTACTAGGTATTTACCCAAAGGATACAAAAATACTGATTTGAAGGGACACATGCATCCAGATGTTTATAGTAGCATTATCAACAACAGTCGAATTATGGAAAGAGCCCAAATGTCCATCAGCTGATAAATGGATAAAGATGTGGTATATATATACATACAGGCACACACACACACACACACACACACACACAACACACTCACACACACACAATGGAATATTACTGAGACATCAAAAAGAATGAAATCTTGCTATTTGCAGCAACATGGATGGAGATAGAGTGTATTATGCTAAGTGAAATAAGTCAGTCAGAGAAAGACAAATACCATATGATTTCATTCATAGGTGGAATGTGAGAAACAAAATTGATGATGAACATAGGGGTTAAAAACAGAGGCAAACCATAAAACAGACTCTTGACTATAGAGAACAGATGGAAGGTTGCTGGAGGGAAGGTGGGCTGGTGATGGGCTAAATGGGTGATGGGTATTAGGGAGGGCATACGATACGATGAGCACTGGGTGTTGTATGTAAGCCATGAATCACTAAATTCTACTTCTGACACTAATATTATGATAGATGTTAACTAACTGGGATTTAAATAAAACCTTAAAACACAACAACAACAACAAAAGCAACAGCAAAAACAAAGTGAAATATTCACCAGTTTCCTACTATGAATTCTACTAATGGAAAGAAATGTCTTGCTAACAAAACAATATATAGCACTGAAATTTGAAAATTCCGCTTAAACAATTTAGTCATATATTTTCATTGTCTAGCCTCACAGGAGTCAAGAGGCTTCCAAACAGAAAAAGAAGGGGAATAAGACCGTGGGGGAATTGGCATCCATCAGCTGGCACTTAATGAAACTGTGGAGCTCTGTAAATTCTAATCCTCATTTTTTTCAAGAGAATTAAAAATAATTCAGAATTCCTTATGTGCAAAAAAGCTCCTCATAACTCTGTTTTTCACCTGGAAATAGTAGAAAACTAAACTACTTCCTTGTCCTAGAAATATGACTGTGATAATATATATGACAGTGAATATTCTGCAGACAGAAACATTAGTAGCACTTGCTTGTTTTACATGAGAAGGCTACCGCTCAGAGCCAAAGGATCTGTGTGCTTCTTCACATACAAAACTCTTTCCTTCTATATAGACGGGCGAGGTTGGCTCTGCTCCATAACCTGCACTCTCGTTGGGGAAGAGCATGTTAATTGAATAGAAGTTTGTACCTCCTCTGCCTCTTTCTACTGTCTTCCCCCTCACCAGCATGTCATAAATTATGCCATATCAACTATCACTTTCTTCTTCAATCTTGCTTTTGGAAGAAAGGTCAGATGTTCTGAGACTACACTGTGGATAAAGAACTTTGCCTTTTGACCATCTCAACAACCATTCTATAATTAAAATGGAAAAATTAACATTTTGGAGATGCTGTAAAGATCATCTGGCCTCCTTCCTCAGAGAGCAGAAATGCTAACTGAAATGCCGAGTGACATTATGAGAGCCTGTGCTTATGGAGAGGAACCTTACACCCAGTGCAGCTACATGATATGCAGTACAAATTAAGACGTGGGTACTGGTGTTCAAAGTGCAGGGGAAAAAATGCAGTTAAAGATACTAAAATGTAAGGTTATTTTCTTTAAAAATATTTTATTACTTACAAAATGTAATATGGGTAATTATGATACATAAGTAACACAATAAACTAAAAAATTATGATTTTTGGTGTTAGAATTCCATACAGTACAAAAAGCAATGCTCTATTAATATGATGTCTTGATTGATCATGAGTTTTTTATGGTTTGATTTTCTGCAAATTCAGTTAGTAGGTCATTCTTCCTGTAACAATTTCCTTTTGAATTGATATAATTTAAAGTGATGTCAGTCACTCTTGGAAAATTCATGATTGTAACTAAATTTTGATAATTTTTAATTTTGAAACATGATTTTCCTGATGTAATTATTAAGGGCATATTTTTGGCTGTGACAACATTGGGGTAATTTTCTAATAAATTGTTCCAAAATATAAATTTTAGTACACCTTTACAGCTGATGAGTCTGGCAGAATAATTTTTTTAAAAAGATTTGACTCTTCATGGAAATCAGTTTTGTTTAAGTGTGAGTTTAATTTTTAATGTACATTTATATAATGGCATTTTAATGCTTGTGACATTTTCAGTAACCTGTTCAAGAAACAGAAAATGGCCTCATTATTTGTGTATAATTTAAAACATCTGTTTATGCATTGTATTCTTGTATCGTCAATTATAAAAAAAATTAATGGGAGGGAGAGAATTAAAATTAAGGAAGGGAGAGAATCCTAAGCAGGCTCTACGCTCAGCACAGAGCCCTGGGGCTCGATCTCACAACTGTGAGATCATGACCTCAGCGGAAATCAAGAGTCAGACGCTTAACCAACTGAGCCACCCAGGTGTCCGAAAATGTGATGATTTTTAAAATTTAGTGTCTTTTTCAGAGTCTATGAATATTTACTCTTCAGTGTTATAGCAGTTTTTAAAACCAGAAATTCTAAACTCTGAAAAATTCTAATAACTATCTGATATGCTTCATTGAAAATTCATGTGTAAACTTTTACTTTGTCATAATGTCCCGAAAAAATTCACTACCTTAGCTCTGGTAGTTCCTGACTTGGCACTGGGTCCAAGGATTAATACCTGTGCAGATGCTACAGGGACAGATTCTGGGGCCAGATGGATAGGTGAGCTGGTCTCCCACCTCTGACATCGGCTCCACCCCCAACGTGGAGTGCCCCTTCTCTTTACTGCTGCAGCTGCTACTTCTATGTTGCTTCCTTTGCCAAACTGGGCCCACAGCCCACTCAGGCTGCTCCCTTGGGGACCTGGGGCACCTGGGATTGTCCTGAGGCACACCCTTGCACACCAAGTGCTCCTCTTATGTAGATGTTAGGTGGCCATTGAGGAATATGCTGGGCCCCATCTTGGTTTTGGAACCGTTCTGTACTCTTCACCTGGCACTTCTTGGTTGGCCTTGCTTTTGCCCTGGACAACCCTCATTTGGGCTCCCATAAGTCCCCTGAGGGATGGATACAGCTTGGCTGAGAGATATTTCCTCTCTTTATAGTAGGGTGTTTGCTTAGCTACTATTGTGCAATTTCTTTTAGCATCTTGTCCTGTGCAGCACACAGGTCTGGCCCTCCTGTGCCCTTTGGCCACTGGGCATCTTATGCTAGAAGGACATGGTTCAGAGGGCTGCTATTGATCTCAGAGCTGCTCTTTTTTCTTTTCATAAATCCCTCCTCCATCATAAATCCTGGCTTTGCAGCCCTTTCTTGTTCTAGACTTTCCCACATCACTCTAGTGCTGGTCCTAACTCCAGCCTTTCTTCCACTCAATCCTGCCATTGGGCAAAGCACTTGTTTGTATTCTGTAGGAGAGAGTAGGAGGCGTCACCGCAACTGGGAAAATTCCGTAGACTCTTCTATCCTTGTAGCGGTCTCTGCATCACGGGGTCTTCCTCATCTTTCTTGTTGACCCGGCTCTTCAGCTGACCCTTCCATGTTGTCTTGCCAGAAAACCTTCCCCAAGTCTGGTCTCCATGGAGTTTTCCTTTTCTGCTGCTCACTCTCCCTTCCTCTTTTCTTCATCTCCCACAGCATTTAAGTAAGTGGTTTCAGGAATGGTCCTCCCTTTCTCTATTCTGCGGGTGGAGATCAGGCTGTATTTCTCTTTCTATCCTCACCCCATCTAGAACCAAGCTGAGATCTCAAGCCCATGCTCTTGACTTGTCCATAACTACAAAGCATGATGCACACGGTAGTGGAAAAATACAGGATGCCATTGTGCTGTGCAGGGGAGTGACCTGATTCAATCCAAGAGGACACAGCTTTGTTTGGTACAATGTCTAGCACAGTAGGGAGTCTGAAATAACGGAGTAAGGGTTAAGACTTAAACTTCAGGGAAATTTAGTGCACTTTATTTACTAAATAGATACACTGTATATGAAATATACAGAAAAAATAAGTAATGAATGGAAGTTACAAAAACAAGTAATTTTGTTGAAAGTGACATTAGAAGTCATCCACAGCAGCGGATTTACAACCTTTCAGGAATTCTTTTGGTATTTTGAAAAACAATTGTTGTAGACAATTGAGCTGGGACCTGCTAAAGGCCACGGGCCCCCATGTCAGTGACCCCTGATCTAAAGGCACTTATCCACAATGCTAGCTTAGAGTTAGAACTACAGGGGAATTTTACAAACAGACCTCCAGCTTACCAAGTTTGGAAGTCCTCTGAAACACTTAGTTTTGATCAATAAATTCCAAACACAAGATATTTCCGTGTGAAAAAATTCAAAAGTCCGACAAAATCCAGAATGTACTCTCTTGAGCACTTAGACTAGTATGTTTTCCAAGAGATGCAAAACAGGAGAAATTGTCTCTAAAGCCAGACAGATCCAAGATGTTTGGATGTTTGCAAATCACATCAGCATTGTAAATCAGTAGTAACATCCCAAAAAGCTTTATCTTGATTCTCCCGAGTGATTGAGCAAAGATTCTTTCCGTTGTTAACAGAAACACGAGAATAAGACAAATGGCTGTTTCTGCCAAAAGCATATACTTTCCAGTCCTAGTTCTGCTACTGAGAGAGAAATTAATTTCAATAAATGTTGAAACACAGGAGGAAAAGATTGGAAAATTAGCATTTGCTTCTTGTTTCACTATATAACTGAATACAGATTTCCATACCATCTATAACAAACAGAAATTGCATGTGTGAAGGAAGAAAATAAATTTCAATATTTGCAGAACAAGTTTTAGATATTGGTATGCCATTTTAGGAGTATGGATTTTGGAGTCAGATTGGTTACTTTCAAATGATGACTGCACCCTGTGTGACCATGTGCATTCAGAACTTGGACTCTTGGAACCACAATTCTGTCTTCTGTGAAATGGAAATAATTAAACTTACCTGATAGGTTTGTGTTTAGATTACATGAGATAATCTGTGTAAGGTGCTTAGCATTATATGTGGTGCCGGAGTCCAGCTCCAGCAGGTCCAGGGGTTCCCGAAGGATGAACAGCATTGGCAAAAAGGTGAAAATAAAACAAAACTAAAATAAAAAACTAAAATAAAAACAAAAAGTAAAAATGGACAGACAACAGCAGTATGTTGAACTGGCTGATTTATTGCAGTACACGTGGCATTATATATGCTGATGATTTCCTTGTAGCATACGTCATCTATGTTTTTCTTACATTACCTAATTTTGAAAACGTTCCTATGTATAAACGACCTTTAAGAAATAACATGGTGATTTTCCCCTAACTTTCCCGCATACCCTTTGATTATAGATTAATTTCTTACATTATTCCATTATGCATCTGCGTTTATCTATCATCTGCAAAGCATTTGCTTTGCTGTTCTCATGAAAGGCCCTCCATTTCTCAACACCTCAAGTGGAACAGTTACAGGGACGTAACTTCCTAACCACATGAGGCCAGAAGAACAATGTGTTTGCCTTGGTCCGAGGTGCCAGAAAGGGGCTGAAAAAGCCTCAGAAACCTATGCCTCATACATTCTCAAAGAGACAATGCACCTAGGAACCAATGAACCATTCTGTAGCTTAACCGACTAGGTTCAGTCATCATCTGGAATGCCCCCGGGGGGCCAGGTGGGCCTAGGGGTTGAAGTCACCTGTGCCCAGAGATACACTCCTTAGTTGCTGGAGTGAGGCTTTCAAATCCATATGTCTCTCCTTTACAGGCCCTCTTTGCTGGCAAATGTATGAGGCTATCCTTCCTGTGAGTAGAGGAGTCTCCATAGGGGATGGCAAGGGCTAAGCGTAAGGCCGCACAATTTCTTGTGGAACCTTATTTTCTTCCCTAATGGTTCTTTTCCCAGGGGGCCTGCCGAGGGCAATTCCCCAACAGACAATACCCCAGGTACTTTAATAAGGCCAAATTACCTAAAAGCGGGAGTACAAGAAGCTTCACTGTTGGAGGGCCACCCAGTAGTCACCCATCCGTCCACAGACCGGGCCCTGCCACTCAGGCTGGGATAGCTCGGTTTCCAGCAATGTGGCACATTAAGAAAGAATCTAGCAAGAGAAGGAAAACGAAAAAAAAATCTATTTTCTCATTAGAGGCAAATGAGAAAGAGTAAGACAACATGTTTCCACGTACAAATAAGATAAAGTACATTGGGACAGAAAGTTCTGAAGGAGAATCTTACAAATTTTCAAAAGAAACAAAAACTAGAAAAGAAAGAGAAATTTTCCACATGCCTGGGCTTGTTTCTCTTTTTTCTCTGTCCTCGTTTTTTTAGAGAAATTAATATGCTGGATGGTAATGGAACCAATCACAGGTAGATGACACTTTCGTAGCAATTTGTCTGCTTTCCAAAACGTATTGGAGACTTAAAAACATTTTTACATCTCCTTCTTAAAGAAAAAGTTAAAATGTTACTACTAGCATTTTTAATCACTGAACAGTAAGATAGGTTTCTCAAGGTTCTATGATATTCTAATGATATCATGTATATATGTATAAAATATATTTAAAGTGTAAAATACTCTGCCATCATTATGGGTATGAAGAAGTGATGTGAAGAAAGATAAATAACCCTCAGCATGAGGGCAAGTCCACATGCACGGAAATGAAGGTTAAGCTGCTAAAAAGAATGGTCGGTAATAGGCTGTGATGAGTTGAAGTGAGGTACTTTGTATACACATGTAGCAGATGGGGCAGACCCTTCACTGGTAGAGTGTTCAATGATATTTTTCTTCCCCTTCTGCAGAGAAGCAAAGAGTTTATAGTCAATTTTCAGTTTTCTCATTTGTTTCCTTCTTTTCTACCCAATAATGCTCTTGAATCAAGCAGCTGCCATGCTGCTAACTGGCTTCCCGTCTGAGCTACTCCAAACACAGCCTGCACCGCCTTGCCCGGGTCTACAGAAAGTCTTTAGAGCTGTGAGGACACAGCGGATCCCTTGTAAGTCATTTGGCCGCTACTGCTCCCCCTGCATGCCAATTAGTCTGCGGGCTGCTCTTCCTCTGCATCCACTGGAACCACACTCCTGTTTCAGGGATGTCTCAGGAATGAGATGATGCTGATGCCCACTGTGTGCCATCCACCTGGACCTCACACGTCCTTGGCCAAACCTGCCCGAACCCTTAGAAGATTATTTTCAAGTTAAGAAGGATTAAATGTAAATATTTTACAAATTAAGAAAGGTACTAGTTTTATGCCATGATTCAGAAGAGAGATTATAAAGGATTTATTAAGGAAAAACAAGTTTCTGTGAGTTCCAAATGCACCGTTAGCCCCATGCTTTGCCTTTCTCTCAAACTTATGGAGATTGCTCTGCATTATCTTTCTTGTTCCAATACCCCACGTTTAAATGCATTGCCCTACAGTCTCCTGGCTGGCTCAGTCGGTTGAGTGTCAGACTTCGGCTCAAGCCATGAGCTCATGGTTCGTGGGTTTGAGCCTGGGGTTCAGGTCTATGCTGACAGCTCAGAGCCTGGATCCTGCTTTGGATTCTGTGTCTCCCTTGCTTTCTGCCCCTCCCCTGCTCACACTCTGTCTCTCTCTTTCTCAAAAATGAACAAACATTAAAAAAAAATTTTAATGCATTATCCTAGGATCTTAGTATCATTGGTTTAACTCAACCTATAAACTGCAAGTGACAATATATTTCTAACATTCCTATGATGAAGTAAAGAGGATCAAATAGTTGGATCAGACATGGGAGATATTCAGGGATTTGGGAGCTGGAGGCAGGACTTCACAGAACTGCTGGAATTCTGCACCAGCTCTGGTAAAGTGCTCTCAGTGCACTTTACAAAGCAGCCCTGTTTCGGCCGGCTCGTGTCTGAAAGGCTTTTCACAAGAGGTCACTACTGTGGACCATGACATGGACTTCCCCTCCAACAAACCCTATGTAACAGAGAATCCCCCAATGAATCAGCCTGCTCATTTCAGACTGTTCATCTTACATCACATGGAACCAATGCTATTGTGGGGTGTGGCAGCTGCTTTTGTGTGAAGAACCCCATTACAACCCTCAGGTATTCAGATAGGTTAACAGCTCGATAAAAAGTTTAACTCCCACCATGTGCCCAGCTATAATGAGAGTTATTCTTTTTGCAGCCTTATTTCCTCTTGTGAACTATTGGACCTTCTCTAAGCCTCCAAACCTCAATAGAGACCAGAACAAAAAGCGATGCTAACAGATGCTGAGCAGGGAAGGATGTCTTCTTGATACAGAGCATACAAAGAACCCCTGGAAATGTTCCTCACCCTTGACCATCCTGACAAGGGGTGCTACCCAGGTGTCATTCTTTTTCTTTTTCCGCTCTGTCTCCTTTTAGCCACTTCTCCCACTCTTTAAAGAAAGGAACACTTCTCATGTATCTTGAATTTAACAATGACCCCCTACCCTGGCAGGTAAAATCCTCCCAGAGTGACAGACAAAAGTACAATTCAGAATATCGGTAATGTCTGGTCAAAGTAGAATAACAGGGACAAGATCTATTTTCCACATGAAACAATCCCCCCCAAAGACAAAATACGGTTTTCAAGACACTGAATATTGTGTGGTGGGGTAGGGGGACAGTGATTTCTGAGAGGTGGGAAACAAAGCAGGCAAGCCCTACAGTTGTTCCAGCTTACTGCCTGAGAGAGTTTCTAGGCTGTGCAGCAGGGAGTAGAAACTGAGGCAGACCTCCTGAGTGGAGAAGATGGAGCTAAGAGTCCAAGGAGACCAGTAGTTCATAGGGCAGAGTGCCAGAGAAGAGGGAGCTGCACAGAGAGAACCCTGGAAACCTACAGAGGGCCCCTTGGAGTATCCAGCAGGCCTGTGAGGAAACTTCTGGAAGTTTGGAAAAGAACCATCAAAACAAGTAGAGGGAACTGTGACTGGTCCTCATGCAGGACTGGGAAAAATGTCTGTTTCCACCAGCCAGGCTGGAAAAACTCACAATTCATGGGGCCCTGGGGAAAGTACTCAGAAAGATCTTGTCTTGGTAGAGAGGAATAATTAGCCTAGAGTAGGCACTGTTCCAGACTTGTCTAACAAATCATAAATGTAAGACCCAAAAGGAGAAAACTATTTCAAGTAATTTTGCTACATCGCAAAACAAAGCTCAAGGGAAGCAATAGAAATACAAAAATTTCCATCAACCAACAAGGTAACATTCATAATGCTTGGCATCCAATCAAGATTACAAGATATGCAAAGAGGCAAGAGAACACAGCTCATAATGAGGAGACTAGTCAGTCAATGGAAACCAACCCAGAACTTACCCAGATATTAGAATTAACAGAGGAGGACATTAAAACACTTCTACCTATCAAAAGTTGTATAAACCTTTTCCTAGCAACTTTATTCATAATAGCTAAAACTGGAAGCCATCCAAATGTCCATTAACAGGAATACAGGTAAACAGGCTGCTTAGCAAAAAAAAAAAAAAAAAAAAAAAAAAATTGTTGTCCAAGAGATGCAACAATTTTAATGAATTTCAAAAACATTTTGCTCAGTGAAAAAAGCCAAACATAAAAAACTACACAGCATACGATGATTTTGCTTATTTGAAATTCTCTAATAGGTAAAATTAGTCTATGATGATAGAAGTTAGATCAGTGGTTGCCTCTGGGATGGAGGGAGGGTCAACTGAGAAAGAAGACAGGAAACTTTTAGGGACCAAATATTTTCTATATTGATAGTAATGTGAGTTACAGGGGTGTATGCATTGTAACAATGGATCCAACTGTACAAATTGTGCATTTCATGCAAAAAAAATTCATGTTAGAATTTTAAGAATCCAATAGAAAATAGGCACTTGATGTTTAAAAGCAAGTCAAATAGCCAATAATAAACATACAAAAATATTCTTGGTATCATTAGAATTCAGAAAAAAATAAAGTCATGGTGAGAACACCATTTTGCAGCCTCCAAATTGCTGATATTTTAGAATGTGACAATATTATGCTCCATTTGATCACATCTCTACTGATGCAATGTATATTGGTACATGTACTTGGGGAAACATTTTGGTTTACCAAGTGATGTTGAAGAAATGCATTCCTTGTGTCCTAAAATGCACTTCTAGGAATATTTCTGAAAAAAGTCTTGAGCATCAGAGACTGTAAATCTTGTTGCCAACAGCATTGTCTGTTATAGGAAAAACTCAGGAAACCTACATGTTCAGTTCTAGGACTACAGATAAATAGTAGTGTAGCCATACATTTGTTGTATATATTCACATGAACTGGAATTTAATGCATTTCAGCTACGTGAATCACATAGATAAATTGCACGGGTACAGTGTTGAGTGAGGAAAGCAGTCTCCAAAGAAAACTTACAGTATGTTTCCATCTATATGTAGATTCCAAATCATGCAAAATTAAATTATGATTGACCCCTGAACATTGCAGGGGGTAGGGGCACTGAGCTTCTGCACAGTTCAAAATGCTAATATAATTTTTGACTCCCCCAAACTTAGCATTTAATAGCCTATTGTTGACCAGAAACCTTAGCAATAACATAAGCATTTGATTAACATGTATTTTATATGTTATGTGTATTACATACTGTGTCCTTACAATAAAATAAGCTAGAGAAAAGTGTTATTAAGAAAATCATAAGAAAGAGAAAGTACATTTATCATACCGTACTGTATTTGTTCAAAAAAATTCTCATATGAGTGGGCCCATGCAGTTCAAATATATGTTGTTCCAGGGTCAACTGTGTGTGTTGTTTAGAGGTATAGACACATGGCTAAACCATAAAGACAAAAAAGAGAATAATTAACTTAATTCTAAACCATGAGTTTCAGAAGGAGATTAAGTGTAAGGAGGGGTGAGGTCCCTGGGTGGCTCGGTCCGTGAAGCGTCTGACTCTTGGTTTCAGCTCAGGTCATGATCTGGTAGTTTTGTGAGTTTGAGCCCCACGTCAGGCTCAGCGTTGGCAGCACGGAGCCTGCTTGGAATTCTCTGTTTCCTCTCTCTCTGACTCTTCCCTACTTGTGCTGTCTCTGTCTCTCTCAAAATAAATAAATAAACTTTTTAAAAATTAAAAAAAAAAAGTGAAAGAGGCATATAATACAAAAGTGTTTACTATATTGTCCTTCTACTAAATTCTACTAAATACATGTTTGTACATGTTCTACTAAAATTCTTTCTTGTGCAGTTAATATCTAATACAAAATTTAAAATATAGTGAACAAAAATAATATAGAAGGGTAAACCAAAGAATGTGACCAAAGATCAAAGATGTCATTTTTTTATTATCAAATGACAACCTAAAAATCTGTATAAAACTCAGTTGTAAATCTGCCAAGTTCTTAATGTGAACATTTCTCACTTAGAATTATAAGATCACCGTGCAATAAAGGCAGAACAGAAAGACTGAGTGAGTAATGTTGTTTACAAAACAATGCATCCAGATAAATGTCAAGATACTATGAAAAGTATTATTTGTTCCTAGCTCATAATTAATTGAATGCCCTGTGGAAGTGAGAGGCTCTAGTATAAAGGTTTTTGTCATTTCTATAAAGATGTTCATTTTATCTTCTATTTCACAAGTTAATTATGTGCAGTAGAATTCATCTTTGTATGTTTCAGATTCATCAGAAGTGCTGGTGGAAAAAACATATAAGATCCTGTTTGTTTTTTTTTTAATAGACTTAAGGATTTTTAGTGCAATTTTAAGTCTACAGCAAAATTGAGTGGAAGATATAGAGATTTCCCATACAACCTCTGCCCCCACCATACACACATAGCCTCTTCCATTATCAACATCCCCTGCCAGACTGGTACATTTGTTGCAACCGATGAACCTACACTGATACATCATTATCACTCAGAGTTCATATTTTATTTTTTTTTTAATTTTTTTTTCAACGTTTTTTATTCATTTTTGGGACAGAGAGAGACAGAGCATGAACAGGGGAGGGGCAGAGAGAGAGGGAGACACAGAATCGGAAACAGGCTCCAGGCTCCGAGCCATCAGCCCAGAGCCTGACGCGGGGCTCGAACTCACGGACCACGAGATCGTGACCTGGCTGAAGTCGGACGCTTAACCGACTGCGCCACCCAGGCGCCCCTCAGAGTTCATATTTTAAAAGGTATCATTAAAAAAAAGTAATAGTCAAACCCCAATTTTTTCCTTTTTCTGGGAATATTAATGCATCCTCAGTGCATGCATGTCTATAAACATGCTAGTGATGTCTGGAGGAAGTGCATCTGAATCAGAGCAACAGGATGACTATAGAAGGAGATGGATTCCATTCTGAGTTCCTTAATTTTTTGCAAGACCAAAGAAGTCTTCATATACAGACCTATCTAGACCCAGGATTCCGTGGCCTGAGTTACCAAGTATTGGTCCAAAAGGAAGAGAAAGACCATCCGCCATGTTCTGGTTCATCTAACACTGCTTCAGAAAACACAGTGCAGTTCCTGCCCCACAAGCCTGGGGGCGCTGCTGCTTGCTTTGGGGCTGCTAGGCCAGGGTTGGGTAGAGTATAGCAGGTGAGGCCTGGGAGGAAGGCAGCCTGTTTTGTAAAACTGCCCCAGTTTTCATTTCCTTTCTTCTCTTTTCTTTCTTTTTAAATGTTTATTTATTCTTTGAGACAGAGAGAGACAAAGCATGAGCAGGGAAAGGGCAGAGAGAGGGAGACACAGAATCTGAAACAGGTTCCAGGCTCTGAGCTGTCAGCACAGAGCCTGACATGGAGCTTGAACTCACGAACCGTGAAATCATGACCTGAGCCAAAGTTGGATGCTTAACCAATTGAGCCATCCAGGTGCCCCAACTGCCTCAGTTTTCTGGGGTAAGTGATCAACATAATCTATTAAGTAAATGAACCTGCAAGCTGTTTTTTAAGAGTCAGAAGTTCTCACCTTACAAAGGCTCAGCCTTTGTTACATCTATTGCAGTTGAGAGCAAGTTATGCAAAGTGAAAAATTTAATCTGCTTCTTTATTTCAAATTTTTTGTTAATTAAATTTGACTTAAGTTTCAAAGATATTCATAGAGAGGAATTCAGATTGCAGAGGGAGAATAGAAAACAACAGAGTGTCTGAGTGGCTCAATCAGTCAAGCCGTCTGACTTTGGCTCAGGTCATGATCTCACAGTTCAGTTCATGAGTTCCAGCCCCACATCAGTCTCTCTGCTCTCAGCACAGAGCCTGCTTCCAACCCTCTGTCTCCCACTTTTTCTGCTCTTCTCCCACTTGCTCACGTGCTCTCTCTTTCTTAAAAATAAACATTTTTTTAAAAAAAGAAAATGACGAAAAGCTCATTTGCAAAACAATTTCCTCAGTTTATTTAACCATTGTGAGAGTCTGTATCATTATGGTGTGCAGTTTGGCTGCATTGGGTATCTATGTAAAAATATTACTTTCTATATTCAACCCAGGAGCTCCAGTAATGTGCTGACTTAGAGAAAGAAGACCTTCCTGACACTCAACTCTCCATACAAGCTTCAACTACGCACATGCCACGAAAACTAAATTGTGTAAAAAACAAGAAACATGGCAGTTCAGTTTTATAGAATTTGGTGGACAGAACAGACTTTGGAAAGCATCCAGAGATGTTGACCCATCCCCACTTTATGGATGAGAAAAACAAAGATCAAGAAATATACAATCTCTGACCCAAGTCATTCAGGAAGCCAGGATCATCATGAAAATGGGTAGAAGGCCACCACTTTTTTCTCCATCCTGTGTTGCCTCTCTTTCTTTGCCCCTAGCACAACTCAGAAATATTTATTCTCTATGTCACTAGCTTTCAAAAGAGCAAATCAAACCAGTGCTTTGACAATGTTCAGATATTTCAGAAACAAAAATGTGGAACATTGATGCATGCTTTAATTAAAAGACATTCTATTCTTTTAGTCTTCAACCGTGATCACACCTGTATTTTCTGCTTAAATAAAGATTCAGCTCTCTGCAGTGTTTGCCTGTCTCCTAGAGCTGTAAATGGCATGATTTAATGAAGTATCATGGGATAGAAACAATCTTCCTTGGGGAAAAGTACATAATACCTCATTGACTTTACTGAAAACCAAAATTACTGTTATCAAGTCAAACAACCTTTTCATGCAAAAATATTTATCCATCATATTTTAGTATAGTTTATAATTCTTTTCAGAGTTGGACATGAGGAAAAGAAAGTCAATGCAAAGTACAACAAATAAAAATCTATGATAAGGACATAACTGGCAGATATGTAACAATCTACTGGTCAATAACTACAATATATTGGTTATTCATTAGACACAAAGTGTAATTGCATCCCTTAATGTAAGACACAAACATTAATCCTTTCCTTTATCCAACTAAGACTGGAGGTGTGTGTGTGTGTGTGTGTGTGTGTGTGTGTGTTATGAATTTTCTTCATTCTTTCCCCATTCCTTCAAAATCCATACTTATGTTCTTTTTATTCACCAATATGTATGAAGATTAAATATTTAAGAAAACATTTCTAATGTCTGTTTTCTCATAGAAACGGCTGCTGAGGAGAATTCCAAAAACAATATGCATTTTCTAACATATATAAATAATGATGACAATGATTTGCATAGTTGTGAAAAATATTTAAAAACTGTAAAATCTGTACACAAGAAACATATCTTCCTATATGGTTATAAAACTCATCTCTCAAAAGTTTAATAAATTATGTTTATGTTTGTTTTTGATTTTTGACCTGATTGTTTATTTAACAGATGCTTCTTTACCAATTGGGACTCAAATATATTAAAAAGGGTATTTGAAAGAAGTCAACTTGTAGTCTTATAAATACTTAGATGGAAGAAAGTGGGAAAGGAGGTGTATATGTGTATTCGTGGTGTTATTTTATTTTTAATTTTTTTTTTAACGTTTATTTATTTTTGAGACAGAGAGAGACAGAGCATGAATGGGGGAGGGGCAGAGAGAGAGGGAGACACAGAATCGGAAGCAGGCTCCAGGCTCTGAGCCATCAGCCCAGAGCCTGACTCGGGGCTCGAACTCACGGACCGCGAGATCGTGACCTGAGCTGAAGTCGGACGCTTAACCGACTGAGCCACCCAGGCACCCCTCGTGGTGTTATTTTAAATAAGAATTGAAAATTAGTAGTGTGGATAGGTAGAAACAAATTTATAGGCCTCTGTGTGACTGGTTAAAAGAAATAACAACGTTCATGGATTAGGAGCATTTCTGGTTAGAGTCAATAAACTACGTCATTCTAAGTCGCTCAACGCTCATGGCTCTTTATCAACCTCAGCTTGTTAGAACCAGTTGGGATGCAATAGAATGTTCACTTTTGCTATCTTCCATGAATAGACTGCTTTGAGTCAAAATTTCCTTTTATATATGGTAGCTATGACAATGATCATAATAGTGATAATGATGGTAATTATGATCATGATATTTGCTACTGGATTGTAAAGTAGCTTTTAAATTATTTATATTTGTCCAGTCTTGTTTTCTGTCTGCTGGACAAAATGAATTTCCAAACTCTTAATGATTTATTTTTACTTTTCAAGCACGTATGTTTTATGGACTTGGTCATATCATTATATAAGGAACAGCACAAGACAATGTTCAATTCGTGTGCCGTTTAATTTTCAGAAATACAAACTAGAGTTTTCATCAAGTTATTTGAGATCACAAGGTGTACTGTTTGGTGTAGAATGATGTTCTCAGGAAAGAAATATTTCCATATAGAAATATGGAAAAATCCAGAATATAGGTCTAGAATATAGAATATAGAAAAATCTTTATCTATCATAATCTCCACAACCTCTCAGAGAGCTACCTTTAAAAAAAAAAGAGAAGGGAAAATAAAAATAAAGACATGAAGGAAAAATGGAAAGAGAAGGGAAAAGAAGAAAGGGAAAAAGAGGAAAAAAAAGAAACCGAGATCTGGGCATCATCAGTGTTAACTACAAAGCAAGATAACTACAAAGTAAATTCCCCAAATTTGGCCTAAGAGCCCTATTTGTGTTCTTCCAAAGAAATGAGAGAAGTTTGGTGGTCTTGACATCACAGCTATTCAGGCCAGAGGTTGAGAATTCCATATGCTGACTGTCTGGTGGATGGAAGAGCCCAGAACAGAGGCCTGGAATATTCTGCCAAGGGCCATTTATGACAATAACTGAATCGTATGCCAGTGGGAAATACTTACGTGCTGACAGTTTTCTCTTTCAACATATATGCCCCTGGGCATCCCGTTGAAAAGCAGATTTGTCCATACCAGCAGCTCTTAAGCTTTCTGCTCTTTCCTGTAAACTCTTAAAAATTATTGAGAACCTAAAGAGCATTTATTTTTGTGGCTCGTATGTCAATATTTGTCATATTAGAAATTTAAACAGGGATATTAAAATATTTATTAAATCACTTAACAATAGTATTAGCAACCCATTTTCCAACTACATACCCATGTAGATATGTAGTTGGAAAAGAGATGAGTATTTTAGTGGCTTTTTAAGATAATCGTGGATTTTTTTCTTTGATATACACCAAGACTGGAAAAGTGGTCATTTCTTAAAGGTTAGTTACAATTTGGACTCTGAAACTTTATCAAATGAACCATTAGTGTCCTATTACATTAAAATAATGGATCTATCTTACACTTTCAGTAGATCTCTTACCAATGCATGATTTTGTTACATCATGCTTTGGTTATTTGTAAATTATTGGTTCACTGAGTTATGCAGATACTCTAAATCATGACCCATTTCATTATATGATACCAAAGTCATATTCATTAATATGCAACCTATCTCATCATAAAAGATGTATGTATTAGGAAGCTCGTAGTACAGATATACATTTTCCAAAATTCTGATTTTCACTTGAAAACAATTTTTACCTTGGGCAGCAAATATCATCACTTCTTTCTATTGTAACTCACTTCATTTTCAAGAAAATGCTTCCCAAATTCTCAAATCTAAAAAAAAAAAATGTGTCTGTCAGTCATTCATTCAAGGAAAAATGATATGCCCTTAAAAAAGCAGCTAGTTTAGTTGTAACCCAAGTGATCACATACATCCTTTTCTTTACAACAACCATCTTACTTTGGTATATGGCAGAAATGATTCATGTGTACATCCCATTTCGTCACACAAAATCCTAAGAAGAAATTTACTCAAAAGGTAAAGATTTAATAAAATCAGTATTTTTTGCTGCTTTCTCATGGGCTGTGAGTACCTGGCAATGAAGAAATATAATGACTAGTAGGTCATTTTGGTGCCCCTGCCTTGATTTGGGATAAGGTCCAGCAGTTTTAAGCACCGATGCCTTTGCACAATCAGTTGCAAATGTCAACATGGTGAAAATGCATATAATCTCTTAGGATTACAGTGAAAATAGCTTTGACCCTGTGATCACATTGAAAGGATCTCGGGGACCCCCGGGGTCTGATGGACCACATTTTGAGAATCTCAGGTATATTTTGAGAAAAGAAAGAACTTATCATCCACTAACTGAAATTCACTTGATGGAATGAAGATGCCAAGGCACCAGTTCTCAATCAACATTAAGCAAAATGATCTAGGGACATCCGCAGCTAGGCACCCTACCAATTGACATCCAGATTTAAAATTAAAATTTTGCTTCTTAGCATGTGATTTATTTGGAAGAAGTTTTTAGTGCTAAGTTCTGGAAGAAGCCAAGAAGCATTTTATTGTCATGATCCATTTTAGTGTTGAGCTCTGTTCAAGCACTAAAGCAGATTTTCGTAAGCTTGCAGGTGAACACATCAAGGTAACATCAAAGTAATCTTTCTTCTACTATATACTCTGGAGTTTGGCTTGGAAAAAGATAGCAATAATCTCCACTAATGGTTAGAAAATACTAACAATGATTTTAAAAACATAAAACTTCTCTCAATGTTCTTAGCTTCAAAAAGGAATACTTTTCTGGTAATCTCTATATTTCTATTAAGGCACTATAAAGGAAATTGAGAATTCATCTTGGATAAATTAATTAACCTAAGGAACATTAAAGTCAGGAGAGCTCTACAGGACAAAACCTTGTTGCCTATGGCATTCCTTGAAGGAACAAAGATCATTATTAAGGAGCCTAGCAACACCAAACTAATACAAACAAATTTTTAAAGCTTTATAGCAATCCCCACCATTTCTATCTCACCTATCACAAAATAAGGCCATCTGGTCACCCTTCCCAGTAAAATATTTCATTTACTCACTTCCCTCTGGCAGTGTTTTAACATGCATCAAGTATGCTCAAGCTCCAGTAACACCAAAGGCTAACCAAGTGTTAGTGATATGGAAAAATTATGTATAAGATGGCTGACAGGACTGATAGGGGAATTCCAGTCCCTGTCCAAAGACTCCCCTTCTGGGTTCTTCCTGCTCCGCTTGCCACGTATGCCAAATTACTACTAATGCAGAAGTAAGACTACAAATTGTCCCCCATGTTTGTGCTTCGGGCTCAGACCTCTGGGGAGCGATCTCCATTGAGCCCACCAATGTAAAATAAACCTCCTGCCTTCCAAGATCTCCGAGTGCCAGTTGGTTCTTCCGCTTGGTGATCCAGACCAGGTTCCGTAACATTAGCAGAAGCAATTTTCACTTCACTATATTTAAAAAATACATATTTCATAAACAATGTAAAAACTTTGGATGCATATGGAACTGAAAATCAGAAAAGACATGAAGAAATTGGAAGCATATTCAGATGATAAGATCATTAGTGTAATAATATATAAAATTGTTTTAATAACACATTTTTTACAGTAATTATGATAGTTGGTTTAGTATCAAACACTGCTTGGAAGTTACTCTTCCCTCAGGTCACAGCATCTTCAGTGGCTCTAGGGAGTAAAGTACTCTAGGGAGTAAAGTTGCAAAGGTCTTACTGTAGCCATCATCAACAGAAGAACAAAGTATTTCTACCACTTAAGAAGAGGAAGAATCCCATAACAATCTGTGGCTTAGCACATTACCAAACAAAGAAAATTCAGAGGGAAGTGCAGAAAAATAAGAACTCTTACAAATATTGGACATAACCTTTATAATAAAATATTAAATTATATCCACTGTCATGAGGTGTGGCCTGAGTTAGGAAAAGTATGTAAATAATCAGCCAGTCCATTTGTTAGGATGTCCTTGGAACCACAGTAGAGGGAAGGGCCATCTTCCCAGCGCAACCCAATGAAAAGCCCCTAGTAGTGTGACAGAACGAATTGGAGGTCAACCAATCACCGAGCGACAGCACGACCTGATGCGAAAAAGGCCCACCCTGACCTAAACCCAGAAGCGCTGCAGCTTAAAAACCCCATCCCACCAAACCTGGGTGCGACTTCCCTGACTCCTCTCTCTCTCTCTCCCTGAGTCACAGAACCTTGCCTGAGACCTTAGTTCCCAAATAAAGCCTTTGATTGCTAAAATTTTTTAGCCTCTGACTCCTATCTTTACCCTGCCTTATGCCTGACCCTAACACCATTGGCTTAAATTTTTATCAAGATATTTAAAACGATGGGGTTGTGGCAGTTTTAAAACATGGCCATAAATTCTCTGAGGCACCTTCTACTGAAAGGTGGAGTCTCTCTTTCCCTTGAATTTCAGGGAGCTTGAAGTTGCTTCACACAATGCAGGACAGCTGAGGTGATGTTATGGGATTTCTGAGACTGAAGTTTCCACTTTGTTCCCAGGGAATATTTGTTCTTGGGAGTCTTGGGCCACCAAGAGAGAAGTCTAGCTGTCCTGTAATGCAGCTCCAGAGAGACCACATGTAGGCTTTCAGCTTGACAGTCTTGCTAACTAGTCTCCAGTATCACAGCCCCAGTGCTGAATGTGGCAGTGAAGTGTCTTAGAAGTGGATCTTCCAGCCCTAGCTCCTCAGGTGCCCTCTATGATGCGGGTGCTTAAGGCAAGCTGACAGGCCGCTCCCCCCCCCCCCCCCCCCCCGCACTAACCAGGTGGGATACGTGTGGGATACGTGTGATATTCCTCGGCACTCCTCCCTGCCAAAGAACAAATAAAAGGAGGAAAACAAATGGTTAACTGATAAAGATCACAGTCCTGCAGGGCCTAAGTCTCCATCACCGCTCCATAGTGACGTGGGACACAAAGGCAGAAGGAAATGGCAGATAGAACTAAATTTCCTTATAACCTGCAGCCCACTGACAAATATTTGAGGCCGGCAGAGTAAAGTGTTTCTCCAGGAACTCCCTGCTGTCTTAATGCTAATGATTTACTAGAGGGAAAAACTATCTTAGCTTGACAATAGCTAGGCCTCCAGTATCCTGTGAGTCTTCTTTAGCATATGAAAATCTCACTGAAAACTTCCCCTGGACTTTAGCTCCTCCAACCCCGTAGTATATATCCAGTCTCTCCTCAAGGTCCTGGGGCAGCTCTTTCTGCCTATGGGCCCTGTCCCGTGCTTCAATAAAATCACCTTTCTGCACCAAAGATGTCTTCAAGAATTCTTTCTTGGCCTTCAGCTCTGGACCCCACGAACCCCACTGTCACCCCCAAGAAACCTCATCATCTAGACATACAAGTCCCACCAGCTGAGGCTGCAACCGACAATGGAGCTGAGAACAGCTCCCCCACTGTGCCTTTTGTCAATTCCTAGCCCATGAACATTATAACAATGGTTGTTGCTTTATGACCACTACGTTTTGGATGGCTTGTTACTTAGCAGTAGATGACTGAAGGTGGGGTGTGGTATCTTTTGGATGACTATGAGCCCATAAATTTCACTTGTAACTGGTGGTTCCACTTTCTCCATGATTCAGTTCTCCACACTTCAAAGGCAGAAGTGGAATGAGATTGAGAATGGCCCGAAATCAATCAACAGGAAAGGTGTCTAAAATCTCAGTGAGTTTCTCTCAAAACTGATCTGCTGTTGGTTATAATGACTTGATCTACTCAGAGCACCAACTGTGTGCAACACAAAGCTCAGAAGTCCACGTCAGGACTTTAAGCAAGATAGGAATTGTTTGCAGTGGTTCTTACTTTGTGAGATGGAAGTGCAATGCAAGGTCTTTGAAAATGAAACATTAAAATGACACTTAAAAGACTGGTTAATCATTCCAACAGTGAAGGTCATAATATTTATATGCCTCCTTAAATCCCCTGAATTTTAAATACTCCATGGTTTTAATTTAATGTCCAACATGACACTGTTCTCTACTCCCAAACCTGTCTTAATTTCTTGATTTACTTGCCTACATGTAAAGGCAATTACAAGAAAGACTTTTAAGATCCACTTAAAGTGATCACTTAGAGGGAAAAATCTAAGCCATGCCTCATCCACAAAAGGTAGAAAACCTTGAACAAAAGCATCATGATCACCACAAAGTTTCATGAGGGCAGGGTTTTGTTTTGTGGTCTGATAGCAGCAGTCAGCACTTACAATAGTGCTTAGCATGTAGTAGGTGGTCAATAATACTTACTGAATAAACGACTAAACATGACAGACCCTGTGGGTAAGCTACTATGGAAAACAGAAGAGATGAAATGTCTACAAATTCTGAGTCAAAATTGTCCTTAGTACATATTTTGGTCACTATTGAGTGAAAAGAAAATCAGTCAAGACACTATATGTATACAACATATTATTATGTGTCATTAATATATTATGCATATATTATATTATGCATATTATAGAAAAGTGAATATAATATATTCATATATTATATATGAATTATAACATATAAATTATATACAATATAATACAATTCTCACATGTAATTATATACTTGTATATATGTGAATATATTTATAATATATGAAGTATATATATAACATGAAATATATGAAATAATATAAAAATATGTGAATATTTATATAATATTCATTATATATATAAAATGAAGATAATATTTCATGTAGAAATCACTGAGCTTTGTAATGTAAAAGGGAAAAGCTGTGGGCATGAATTTAGCATTTTGGATAGGATGAGGAAAGAGTGTAAAATGTGAAATAATACACTGAAAAGGCCAAATACACTTAAATGTGGTCTGATTGAAGACAGGGCTGTATATCTTTGCCCCAATGTTTCCATAACGTATTAATAATGATTTTCTTGAAGATAGTCATTAAGTGGCATGTAGATCTAGGCAACTAAAGAAACAGTATTTAGCAGGAAAAATTGTTTCCCTTATGTTTGGTGACTTGTTTCAGATTTGTTGGCGATTTTGTCTCAGCCTTGTACCAATGCCCCGGTACAAATTCAGGAGGTTATCTGTCACAAACAGCTTTCAAAGTTACACAACAACAAAATCCCCACATGACCTCATCCTCAGCTTGTGAGATGTGGATACAGCACTGTTTCAAACAGAAGCACCCTCAGGAGTAGCAATCATGCCCCTGCTGCTGGTGAGGGAGATGATGGCTACCCGTGTGCTAAGTGTTTATCCCATGTGCTATCACCTCGTGCAATCCTCACACCCACTCTGTAGGGAAGCTATTGTTAGTATTGTTATCAGCATCCCCATTTTGAGAACAGAAAACAAGAGACTGGGAAAGGCTAAACAACTTGCCCAATATCCAGTATATTGTGGAACAAGATTCAAACCCTAGTCTGTCTGACTGCAGACTCAAAGGTCTTAGGTCCTAGACTGTATTACCTCTTAGAAGTTTTATTAAGCTGGGGCACCTGGGACTCAGTCGGTTAAGCATCCGACTTTGGCTCAGATCATGATCTCACAGTTTGTGAGTCTGAGGCCCCTGTCAGGCTCTGTGCTGACAGCTCGGAGCCTGGAGCCTCCTTTAGTTTCTGTGTCTCCCTTTCTCTTTGCCCCTCCCTCGTTCACGCTTTTTTTCTCTCTCTCAAAAAATAAACATTTAAAAAAAAGTTAAAAAAAAGTTTTATTAAGCTTATCTAACCCACATCCTACTCCAAAAATACAAGCATAGTTCTCCTCCAATAATTTTAATACTGAGTACATAACTGCATTAAAAAAAAAAAAAAGATAGCTTCCTTTTCAAAAGAGGAAAAGCCGCCCTCCTCACTCAAACACGTCAACTTGGTAAACATCTGGCCCTCTTCAGCAGGGCTGTGGCATGCTGTCCAGTCAGGCACACTCTCTCTCTAAATTAGCCCGGTGCTTAGAGATTTAAACAACAACAACAACAACAACAACAAACAAACAAAAACAAGGAAAGACTAACCTATTAATGTCATTCATCTCAGTGTGTTAGCAAAAATACCCTACCTAGAAGTCCATCAGGAAAGATTTAGTGGCACTTTTAGTGGACACAAAAATGGTTCCAAGAAGCTCCTCACCCTTGACTGTTTAACTAGAGGCCAGTCACATATATATGTGAGAAAAGGGCTGACTTACTGGGCTGAGCCCTTCTGTGGACTCGACTCCACATGGGCACAGCACATGGGTAAAGCCTATAAGTTCAGGAGTCCGATAGACTGGGTTCCAGTCTGACTACCACTTTTAATAACCTTGCGTCTGTGGGCAATATTATTCAATCTGTCAGATCCTCAGTTTCCTTTAGGAAAAATGGCAAATATATGTTACGGAACCTGGCCTGGACCAGCAGGCAGAAGAACCAGGTGGCACTCGGAGATCGTGGAAGGCAGGAGGTTTATTTTACACCGGCAGGCTCAGAGGAGATCACTCCCCAGAGGGAGATCACTCCCCAGAGGTCTGATCCCGAGCATGAGCAGAGAGGACAATTTATAGTCTGTTCAGGCACAGCAAGCAGGGTGGGAAGAAAAACCCGGGAGCGGAGTCTTGGGGCAGGGACTGGAATTCCCTGATCAGTCCTGTCACCATCTTATAACAGATTTTTCCCTATCAATATTATCTGATGGAATTTTGGAGTAGTGGTGGGGGTTCAGAGCTGATGGCCAAGAAAGAATTCTTGAGACGTGTTTTGTGCAAAAAGGCGATTTTATTAAAGTATGGGGACAGGACCCGTGGGCAGAAAGAGCTGCGCTGGGATTATGAAGAGTGACTGGCTATATATACTGTGGAATTGGGGGAGATAAAGGCAAAAGGGAGGCCTCAAAAAAGACTTTTATATGCTAAAGAGGACTCACAAGATAATGGAAGCCTAGCTAGTGTCAGGCTAAGGTGGTTTTTTCTCTAGCAAAGCATTAACATTAAGACAGTAGGGAGTTCCTGGAAGAACGTTTCACTCTGTATTTGCCTCAAGTATTTGCCAATGGGCTGCAGGCTATAAGTAAATTTAATTTTACCTGCCATTTCCTTCTTGCCTTTGTTCATTATGGAGGGGAGGGGCTCCAGAAAACTGAGTCCAGGGGCGCCTGGGTGGCGCAGTCGGTTAAGCGTCCGACTTCAGCCAGGTCACGATCTCGCGGTCCGTGAGTTCGAGCCCCGCGTCAGGCTCTGGGCTGATGGCTCGGAGCCTGGAGCCTGTTTCCGATTCTGTGTCTCCCTCTCTCTCTGCCCCTCCCCCATTCATGCTCTGTCTCTCTCTGTCCCAAAAATAAATAAAAAACGTTGAAAAAAAAATTTAAAAAAAAAAAAAAAAGAAAACTGAGTCCATAGGTTTTTGGAGATTAGGCTATTGGTAAGATTGCCTTTTTCTTGTAAGTTACTAAGACATTTGTAAACTGATGGAGACTCACATCCTTCGTGTCTGTGATCTTTATCAGTTAACCATTTGTTTTCTCCTCTTAGCTTTAGGGCAACCAGGACCGCCTGAGGAATATCACACAGATCCCAAGGTGTGTGTGTGTCTGGGGAGGGGGGTTGGTGTTTGCTGGTGTCAGCTTGCCTTATGCTCTCTCATCATTACCTACCCCAAGGATTGTCCCATTTAAAACATAAAAATATCAGAGACCCAATCAATACTGATTTTGAAGTTTTAGATCAACATTTGAAGTTTAGATCAACATTGAATATTTTTTAAAAATATAAGTATGTTCCAAACATTGTGTGAGTCATACCGATTTTTTTGCTATCTGAAATTAAAATTTAATTGGGTGTCCTGTATTTTATTTGGCAATTCTACCCTAAATGACCATTGTGATGGTTGAGTGAGATAACAGATGTGAGGTGCTGGCCCACTTCCTGGTACATAATGGACGAATAACAGATGTTACCTTCTTTTCTCCAGTGGAAGAAACTTACACCATTAATTATCCTTTCACGGACCAGCTTCCTCATCTCTCTTCTCCAGTTATCTTTTCTGTGACTGAAAACATTCAGGCCTCCCTTATCCGTTAAATTTATTATTAAAAAATTAAAATTTGCTATCTCTGCTAGTTAGCATGTTACTTCTCCACATTCCTTCATTGCTAAATTTACTGAAAGTCTTCAACACTCAGTTCCAATATTTCCTTACCACCCACTCTGTCATTTATTCATTTCAAAAGTAAACGGGGAGCACCCACCATTTGCCAGGCACTGGGGATCCAACTATGAGCAAACACTGAAATCGTCCCTGCTCCTGCAGTGTTCATCATCTCCCTGAAGTCTGACATCCGTCCCACCATTCTCCCAAAATTACAACACTAATAGTCATGAATGCTCTTCTAATTTCTCGTTTATCTCCTCCATTACCCTTCTAAATAATCAATCCCTATTTCTGTCTCAGGGATCTCATGCCTTCTGTGACTGTAGCCTCCCCTAATCTACCCCCATAAATCCCTCCTTTAGTCTTTCTATTTCAGTAAATAGCTTCTCCATCCACCCTATTGCTCAAGCTAGAGGGTTGCTCTCCATCTCCACCTCATCCCATTGTTAGCAGGTCCTATTGACCCTATATCCAAAATATACCCCTACGCACACCATACTTGTGGAAGCAGTAGGTTGTACACCTGAACCTAATGTAATATTATGTGTCAACTATATATATGTATATATATATATTTATATATATGTAAAACAAAACCCAAAATATATCTCTAACTGTCCATAACCCTTCATTGCCTTCATTTCCACCTCCGTTCAAGATTCTTTCCCCTTTCACTAGATGGTGTAACTGCCTCTTAACTGGGCTAACCACTTCTCAAAGTAGACAGACTGAATTTTGGGAGAGCAAATCTGAAGAACAACACAAAACAAAACAACAAAAAACCTCCAAAGTCTCCCCATTTCACTCAGAGTAATTCAATGCTTTCACAGCTAAAATGGCCATTCATTTTCTGGGCCCTGTCTCTCTCTGACTTCACCCCTTTTGCTCTCCACTTGCTCATTGCTCTCGAGCCTGGGACCCTCTGACAAGTCCTTACAGGGCTGCTCCTCCCCTTACTCAGGCCTCAGCTCAGACTTCACCTGCTCAGGGAGGCCTGCCGTGACCAGCCATGCTGATCCATCATTCTCCATCCATCCTGTTTCCCTCTCTCCAGGGCGCTGACATTGCTCCTTCATTGTTGGCTATTTAGTGTCTGTCTTCCTCTGCTGGAAGGGAAGGTAGACAAAGGTAAGGACCTTGTCTTGTTTATTCACCAGGACATCTCTGGTGCCTGAAACATGACAGCCACATGGGAGATGCACAGTTAATGTTTACTGATGAACAAATGAATGAATAAGGCAAGAGCCAAAAACAGGCAAAGATGAGAATAATTGGAAACAAGATCATTGGAAAGAGAGAGTTTCTGTACAGAAGTAACTTGAAGTGTTGAAGTACTGATGCTATAAACAGGATTTCCATATTCGTTAAAGGTTTTATTTGTCCAATGATTTGAGCTGTTTTAGAGTCAGTCTTGATGAGGGAGCATAAGGCAAGCTGAGGGCAAAGAACAGGCTAACAGCAGCCACTCCCCCCACCCCGGGTGGGATGTGTGTGATATTCCCCAGACACTCCTGGCTGCCCAAGAACAAAGGAAAGGAAAGGAAAACAAATGGTTAACTGATAGAGATCACAGTCATGAAGACAGGAGTCTCTTTCAGTTTACAGATAACTTAGTAAACTGCAAGAAAAAGGCAATCTTATCCATAGCCGAATCTCCAGAAACCTCTAGACTCTTGTTTCCTGAAGCCCTAATATCATCCTCATCAAGATGTAAGGGGGTTTAAGTGCTTGCCATGGCGATATGGAAACAAAGGCAAATGAAAAATTAAGTTCCCTTACTGCCTACAGTCCATTGACAAGTCTTTGAAACAGGCAGAGTGACCTTCTTCTAGGAGCTCAGCTGCCTCAGATGAGGACACTTTGCTAGAGGCAAAAGGGAATCTTGGCTTAATATTATTTTGACCTCCCAGGATCCTGTGAATCTCCTTAACACATAAAAATTCCTTTGCAAACCCCCTTTATCTTTAACCCCCAAGTATATTTTGGCAATTATACTCCAAGCATATGGCCCCTGATATACATCTGAAGGGTCTCATGACTGAGGTTTTCCTAAATGACAATAAATGACATTTTCCTAATAACAGCTAGCCCCTCAAGGTCCTGGAAACCTTGCTTCCAAAATTTCTTAGAGACTTACGCTGCCCCTGACCCCCTCCTAACCTGAGGGTATATAATCAGTCACTCTTCACAAACCCAGAGCAGCTCTTCCTGCCCACAGGTCCTGTCTCCGTGCTTTAATAAAATCACCTTTTTTGCACCAAAGATGTCTCCAAGAATTATTTCCTGGCTGTCAGCTCCCAACCCCCACCAGAACTCCAAACCTCATCAGCCTCATTTAGAAAGTGCCTGTGTTGATAAATCCATGTTAATACTCAGTTGGGTCAGATTAAGGGGGGAAAATGGCCATAAAGGCTTAAGAAAATTCTGAGGTAAAGCATTTCCTTGCTTCTTCCAAACAACTCTGAGAGGGAGGTCCCCTGGGCTACCTTCAATATTTGTGCTACAATAAATTCCTGTCACACACAAGGAGCAGGGAGAAACAGCAGGAAGAAGGTAGACCATTTTCCTTCCCCTAGAAAGTCAAGGGGGGCCTATGGTCTGATGCCTGGGGCTCTTCCACCAGGAAAGCCACAGATGTTTGCTCTTCTTAATTGAGGCTTCACATTGAGTTTAATTTCCACTGCAGCAGGAAGAGGGCTAGTAGCAAGCTCTCCCCAGCTGAGGGACTGGTGAGACAGCTGCTTGAGGCCTGGTACACAGCAGAAGTCAGCTACCACTAGGAGGGGGTCAGTAACCTGTTCCCACTCAAGAGCTCTCCCCAAATGCCTCCCCTCAAACACAAAGGGGATTGGGGAAGGGGACATGGAATGTTACAGGGGGGAATTCTGGAACACTTAAGAAAGCCCCACTTCCAAAATTCAGGTGAACATGGCCTTCTAATCTTACCAGCCTTCACTGCAAGCCTCCACCAAGTAACAAACAAGCAATAGCAATCCACTCCTTGGAGAGGAAGCAAACCATTCTCCCTGCAGGCATGCAAGCAGACTGTCCTGTTAATAGCTGAGAGCAGAACTGGAAAACTGTGAAAACACAAAACAAAAACCAAAAACCCTCAGGCAATCCAGTCTTTGCTCTAAGCACAAAGTAGGAACAGCCTATACCATTGGCCAAATTTGAAGACTGGTGAGCTGAAGGTAACTATAGTAACAAGGACACAAGGATAATAGCAACAACATCTGGCTCAGCTACTAACAACCACTAAAGCCTAACAGGAAAGCTAGTGTGTCCATTGTCAGGTGTGTGCAACTCTCTCTATACTAGTCTTTCATGCACAGTATCTGTTAATTCAATGAAAGTATGACACACCAAAAAGAAAAGAAAAAAGACCCATTATGGCAGGAAAAGGCAGTTAACAGAATCAGAATCAGACCCCAAATGACCCAGATGTTGGAATTATCAAACAGAGTGATGGAAAAAATAAAAAGAATCAAGGAGAAATTCTGGAAACTAAATATATATACATATATACATACATACATACATATACTAGAGAGGAAGAATTCCTTCCATAGGTTTATCAGCAGACTAGACACAGTAAAGGAAAGAATCAGTGACCTTGAATATAGGTCCATAGAAATGATTCAAAGTCAGTCACAAAGGGAAGAAAGGAGTAAAGTAAAAAGAGCATATCTGAGAGACATAGGACAACAATGAACTATCTAACATGGGTGTATTTGGAGTCCAGAAGGACAAGAAATAGAAAACAGGACAGAAGAATTATTTGAAGAAGTGATTTTCAGGATGAACAAAAGACAACAAACCACACAGATTTAAGAAGTTCAGAGAGCAGAAGTAGTGTAAATATCAAGAAAAGCCCACTGAGGCACATCATAGTTAAATGGCTAAAACCCAAAATAAAGGCAGTAAAGAAACATTTCCTACAGAGTCACAAAAATAGAAAGTAAAACAGACTTCTTGTCAGAAATTAGTCAAGCAGAAGGCAACGAAGTCTTATCTTTCAAGAACTGAAAGAAAAAAATAAGTCAAGTCAGAATTCTATACCTGGTAAAAATACCTTTCAAAAATGAAATGAATTTTTTTTCCAGACAAGCAAAAGCTGAAAGCATTAATTGCCAGCAAACCCACACAAGAGGAAATGTGAAGGAAGTTCTTCAGGCATAAAGAATCTGATACAAGATAGAAATTTGTGTCTACACAAAGAAATAAAGAGCATGGGAACAGGAAACAATGTGGGTCAATATGAAAAACATTTTTCTTAATTTTAACCTTTTTAAAAGATGATGGTCTGAAGTATAAATCCCTAAATGGCATTGTACATTTAAAAAAAAGTTTATTTATTTATTTTTGAGAGAGAGAGAGAGAGAGAGAGAGAGAGAGAGAGAGAGGCAGAGAGAGAATGAGAGAATCCCAAGCAAGCTCCGGGCTGTTGGCACAGAGCCTGATGTGGGGCTCAAACTCATGAACCATGAGATCATGACCTGAGCTGAAATCAAGAGTCCAATGCTTAACTGACTGAGCCCCAGTAGTGTACATTTTATAAGATATATTGAAGTAAAATGAATGAGAATAGTAACACAAAGTTCAAGGGAAGAAAATGGAAGAATACTACAGTAAGGTTCTTATACAGAAAGTACTGTAGTAGTATTTGATAACAAACTGTGGTAAGCTAAAAATGTGTAATGTAAAGCCTACAGAACCAAAAAAAGCATAAGTAATAAGCCAATAGGGAAGATAAAAAAGAATCATAAAAAATAATTTGATAAATCCAAAGGAGGCCAGAAAAAGGGGGGGGAGGTGGACAAAGGAAAAAAAAAAACAAATGGGACAAGTGGAAAACAGCTACCAAGATGGTAGATTAAAGTTTTTTAAACATTTATTCTTTTTTGAGAGAGAGAGAGAGAGCGAGCAGGGGAGAGGCAGAGAGAGAGGGAGACACAGAATCCAAAGCAGGCTCCAGGCTCTGAGCTGTCAGCACAGAGCCCGATGTGGGGCTCAAACTCACAAACTGTAAGATCATGACCTGGGCCAAAATCTAATACTTAACCAACTGAGCCACCCAGGTGCCCTGAAAAATGGTAGATTTAAATGCAGCAATATTTATAATTACATTAATGGTCTGAACATTTCAATGAAAAGACAGATTATCAAATTGGGTGGAAAAAAAGCAAGACCAAATTAGACGGGTCTGGCATATGAAAGGAAATCCTTTTTAAATATGAAGACATAGATAAATTAAGAGTAAACATATGGAAAATATTCCATGCAAATACTCATCCAAAATAGCTGTAGTGGCTATATTAATATGAGACTAATTAGGCTTCTGAATAAGAAATGTTGCTGTTGAGAAAGAGGGGCATGCCATCATGATGAATGGTTAATTCATCAAGAACACATAATAATCATAAATATGTATGCACCTAACCACAGAGTTCAAATTCACAAATAATAAATGATCGTATAATAGTTTTGCTAGTTGGTTTGGTTTGTGTCAGTAACAAATGGTGGGACAGTTACTTCTCCTGTAGTGCCCACCAACACCACCTTCCTGCTTTGCCAAGTTAAGTAATTGATGACTGTATTGAGGTAGCCATTAGAAGGTCTACAACTAAAGACTGGAATATGTCTTCCTCTGATGAATATATGTCCTAGCATGCTTTTAAAAAAAGAAAATTCACGTGAGAATGAACAGAGGAAATGAAAGAAGCTAGAAGTGTTACAGAGAAGTTGGAAAAAAAGAACCCTTTTTAAAAATCTGAAGTTAGATCCCATTACATCACATTGTTTGTGCTCTGAGTTAAGGATACTCACTTATTAATTAGACTTACACTTTTGCCAACAGATTTTAAAGTGAAGAGATTAATCTGTTAAGCAAACATAATTCTACAAACATCGCTTTAACTGGTGGCTATATTTTCTGTGTAGACTCATTTTCACACCTTGTTCATTCAGTTATTTCATGTTTGACAGGTAGCAGGTGAATGAACTCAAGAGCTACTCATCTGAATTCAGTCAATAGGAAAAGTGTTGGAAATGGGGGAAGAGGGTGAACCACAATTTCATTCCGAAGAGAACATTGTTATTAACAATACATAATTTAATCACAGATTTGTTTTCTGTCACCTGTGAATCTCACTTCACTAGCTCACTGAGTCTCTCAAAACTGGTATGAGGCTTTTAATGATGATCTGAAACATATTTGGCCCATCTACCACCATATGTATGTTATAAAACTTTAATGTTCTACCTTAGAAGATTAAATAATATGAGGATAATTTATGCAGTGTTTTCTTCTTTGGCGCAAATGATGAAACAAAAGGTCTAAGAAAATAAAACATTAATACAACACTTAAGAGTTTGGCTGTCCATTCCAACAGTGCCGGTCAGAATATTTATATGCCTCCTTACGCCCCCTGAATTTTAAATACCTCATGATTTCCCTTTAGTGCCAACTAGGAAACGTTCTCTAAACCCAACTCTGTCTATGTAACTTGATTTACGTGCCTTTGTGCAAGGTGCTCACGAGAAAGATTTTAAGGTTCACTGTGTGAAACTCTAACCAATATTTCATCCACAAAAGGTAGAAAATGAGCCCGTTTTGTGACAATATAACAATAAACAAAACAAAATTCTGCTCTCATGGAAGTCAGCTGGTTTATGGTCATGACTTGTTTCTTAAAATAGACTCATTTTCTACCTTTTGTGGATGAAATATTAGAGTTTCACACAGTGAACCTTAAAATCTTTCTCGTGAGCACCTTGCACAAAGGCACGTAAATCAAGTTACATAGACAGAGTTGGGTTTAGAGAACGTTTCCTAGTTGGCACTAAAGGGAAATCACGAGGTATTTAAAATTCAGGGGGCGTAAGGAGGCATATAAATATTCTGACCGGCACTGTTGGAATGGACAGCCAAACTCTTAAGTGTTGTATTAATGTTTTATTTTCTTAGACCTTTTGTTTCATCATTTGCGCCAAAGAAGAAAACACTGCATAAATTACCCTCTTATTATTTAACACCTGGAATGATGCCTGAGATATAACCAGTATTCAGCGAATATTGTTGAGCTGTGGACTATGAGAGACCCTGCAACAAGCTCCTCCTCATCCTCTCCCTTGTCCTCCCTACTTTCCGTCCTTTCCTCCTCTAAGACCTCCTTCTGTTGGTTATCTTTCTCAGTCCAGCGCCTTTTATCAGTACCCTCTAGAGATTTTCTGCTCTATGACTATAACCACTCTCAGGAGTCCCTTGTCCACGGTATTTAAAATAAACATAAAACCTGCCATTGCTCCAGGATATCCTCTTTCTCCCTATGTCTTCATTGCCAAATGTACTGAAAGTGGTCTACACTCACTTCCAACACTGCCTTACCAACTGCTCATTCATTCATTAATTTCACAAATATTTGAGCAGCAACCATTTGCCAGACCTTGTACCAGAAAATGGGGATACAACTGTGAGCAAACACCAACGTGGTCCCTGCCCTCACGGTGTTCACCATCTCCTTGAAGTATGACTTTCCCTCCACCATTCTGCAGAGGTTACCACATTGAAAGTCACCCACACTCTCCTAAGTCCTCATTAATCTCCTCCATCGCCCTTCTAAACAACCAATCCTTTTTCTCTCTGCCTCAGGGATCTCATGCCTTCTGTGACTAAATCCCCCCTAAACCACTACCTCCAGCAAACCCCTCTTCTAGTCACCCACCTCAACAAAGAGCTTCCTCATCCACCCACTTGTTCAAGCCAGAAACTTAGGAATGGATTCTCCCTCTCCCCACAATCCCATCATTAGCAGGATCTATTGACTCTGTATCCAAAATTCAGTCCTAACTGTCCACAACCCTTCATTGCTATCATTGCCACCTTAGCTCAAGATTCTTCCACCTCTCACTTGACAGTTTAACAGCCTCCTATTGGGTCCCCTGCTTTACTCCAGCTGCTTAAAGCCAATTTGTCACCTGGCAGTCAGAGTGATCTTTAAAGCACATCCAATCATGTAACCATACTGCTTACAACTCTCAAACTACAAACTCCAAAGTCTCCTCATTTCACTGACAGTAAAACCCAAACTTGCTTCCACAGCCAAAATGGCCCTCCATTTTCCGGGTCCTGCCCACCCCCTCACTTCACCCCTTCTGTTCCCCACTTGCTCATTGCTCTCGAGCCTGGGACCCTCTGACAGGTCCTCATAGGGCTGCTCCTCCCCTTACTCAGGCCTCAGCTCAGACCTTACCTGCTCAGGGAGACCTGCCGTGACCAGCCATGCTGATCCATCACTCTCGAGACATCCATCCTGTTTCCCTCTCTCCAGGACATTGACATTGCTCCTTCATTGTTGGCTATTTAGTGTCTGTCTTCCTCTGCTGGAAGGGAAGGTACACAAAGGTAAGGACCTTGTCTTGCTTATTCACCAGGACATCCCTGGTGCCTGAAACATGAAGCCACATTGGAGATGCACAAGAAACAATGAATGAGTCCTTGAACAAATGGAGGAAAGTAAAGGAAGGAAGGAATAGGAACAGAGATCTTGAAAAGCGAGTTTTCAGAGACTGAACAAAAGATATAAGTTGAACTGGTAAAGTGCTAATGCTGCAGATAAAATTTCCTTATTTATTAAAAGTCTTCCTTGCCCATTATTGGCAGTCTACTTTAGTGAGCACCTGTGCCTGTAAATCTATGTCAATCTTTATAGCTGTGTTGGTCAAAGAAGACAACAAAATTTTAAAGGCTTTGGAAAATTCCATGCTCTTGAAGCATATTCCTGCCTCTTTAAACCATTTCTGAGAGATAGAATCCCCTGGGCTTTCTTTCCTATTTGTACTGTAATAAATTCCTGTCACACACAAAGAACAGGGAGCAGGAGCAAGGGGAAGGTAGAGCGCTGTCCTCCCCCCCAAAACCCGCAGGTACCCACACTCTGATGCCTGGGGCTTTTCCACCACAAAGACAGCAAAATGTTTGCTCTTCTTAATTGAAGCTTCACAGACCCGTACCTCCTGTTTCCCAATGACAGCAGACAGCAGGGCTTCTGCTTCCTCCTCTAGCTACTTTTTTAAAAGTTTACTTGTTTATTTTGAGAGACAGGGTGCAGGCAGGGGAGGAGCAGAGGAAGAGGGAAAGGGAGAGAGAGAATCCCAAGCAGGTCCCATGCCTAGTGAGGAGCCAGCCCCATGTGGGACTTGATCTCACAACTGACCTGAGCCAATATCAAGAGTTGCATGCTTAACTGACTGAGCCACCCTGGTGCCCTTCCTCTAGCTACTTTTTAAACTCTGCTGTAACAAGACAGAAATGGAGGAAAAGAAGGAAAGAAGGAAGAAGAGAGGGAGGGAAAAGATGGAGAGATGGGGAGGTCACAAAGAACGGTCTCAGTGCTTCCTTTTCCAATCATCCCACACAGCACCAGGGATGCTGAACGCTGAAAACCCACATAGTAGAGAAACCCAGCCCAGTCCCTCAACCGAGACCACATGGCTTATGGGGACATGGGGAATTTATGAGCAGGGTCTGATGTCAAGAGAGAGTAGCAGATGTTGCAAATCTTTTTGTGGGGGAACCACTGTTTCTGATTCTCAAAGAGGGTGCACTGGCAGTGAGGAGGCTGGTGTGGGGGTGTTCCTCGGCTGGTGTGGGCTGTGCTGATGGAGGGCTCCATTAGCCATGATTACACATGGAATTGAAGGAAGACAAAGTCAAATGTGGAGACAAAGCTTGCAAGGAATAGCAATACTCTGCCGCACTCACTAGCCCTGCCCCTGGAAGCAACCATTCTCCTCTTTTAGCTCCTTTTTAAAAAAAAAAAAAAAATTATTAAGATATAATTGACATATAACATTATATTAGTTTTAGGTGTATGACATAATGATTTGTTATTTGTATATATTGTGAAATGACAACCACAGTCTAATTAATATCTGTCACCAGTTTTTTGTGTGTGATAAGAACTTTTAAGAGCTACTCTCTTAGCAATTTTGAAGTTCACAGTACAGTCACCCTACTGTACATTACATCCTGTGACTTATTTTATTTTATTGTGACTTATTTTATTTCGTGTATTTATTTTAAAGTTTGTTTATTCTGAGAGCAAGAGAGAGAGAGAGAGAGAGAGAGAGAGAGAGAGAGAGAGAGAGAAAGTGTGAGTGGGGGAGGGGCAGAGAGAGAAGGAGAGAGAGAGAATCCCAAGCAGGCTCTGCACTGCAAAGCCTGATGTGGGGCTCGATCCTGTGAACTGTGAGATTATGACATGAGCTGAAGTCCGATGTTAACTGACTGAGCCACCCAGGTACCCCATCCTATGACTTATTTTATAACTGCAAGTTTGTATGTTCTGACCCCCTTCATGCATTTCACCCACCTCTCTCCCCACTCCTGTGACAGTCATCAGTCTGTTCTCTGTATCCATGAGTTTGGATTTTATTCACTTGTTTTTTATTTTTTATTTTAAAGAGAGAATGAGCTGGGGAGAGACAGAGAGAGAGAGAGAGTGAGAGAGCGCGCGCGAGAGAATCTTAAGCAGGCTCCATGCTCAGCACAGAGCCCCACATAAGGTTTGATCCCACAACCCTGGAAACATGACCTGAGTCAAAATCAAGAGTCAGATGCTCAACTGACTGAACCACTCAGGTACCCCAACTTATTTGTTTTTTATATTCCACATATAAGTAAGATCATACAATATTTGTCATTCTCTGACTTATTTCACTTAGCATAATGTCCTCAAGCACGATCCATGTTGTCACAAATAGCTGGATTTCCTTCTTTTTTATGGCTGAATAATATTCCATCATCTATCTATCTATCTATCTATCACCTTTTTCACATTTTCTTTATCCATTTATCTATTGATAGACACTTAAGTTGTTTCCATGTCCTGGCTTTTGTAAATGATGCTGCAATGAATATTGGAGCGAATGTATCTTTTCAAATTAGTGTTTTCATTTCATTTGGAAAAATATCCAAAAGTGGAATTGTGGATTATATGATAGTTTTATTTTCAATTTTTGAGGAATGTCCACATTGTTTTTCTTTCTTTTTTTTTTTTTAGGTGTTTCCTTCCATGTTTCTAAATAATACTATCACATGGCAATTTTGCTTATATTAGATTCTCAAAGGAGATTCTCTGCTGTATAACAAACCAGTGCTGAATCTAGTGGAATAAAACACCAAGCATTTTATTAGGCCCACGGTGCTGAGTCAGGGATTCAGGTAGGGCACAGGGGGAACAACCTGTGTGTATCCCAGGATGTTTGGCACTTCAGCTGGAGTGACTCAAATAGCTATGCCTGCTGTTCATGCCTAGGGCCTTGGTTCTGGCTGTCAACTTGTTTCCTCAACTTTTCTCCTTATTGAATCAGGCGGGGCTGGAATGACCAAAATGGTTTCTTCGTTCTTTTCTGTGTCTGGGCTGCAATGGATATAACAGCTAAGGTAGGCTGGGTGTCTCTCTTTCTCAACATAGCTTTTCCATAGTATGGCAATCACAGGGTGCTCAGACTTCTTACCTGGTGTTTGACTTCCCTCAGAATGACCATTCCAACAGTCAGGAAGTAGAAGCTTCCAGTGTCTTATGGAATGAATAGAAATGAGCACAGTGAAGCTTCTGTCATTTTCTGTTAGTCAAAGCAGTCATAGTGCCTGTCTAGATCCACCCTCTATGAGAGGAACATCTTAACATTTTACCACCTTTTATGTGCCCATGCCCCAAAACCATGACCCTCTAAACACTGAAAACACTTGAGCTAACATAACTGTTTCATGGTACAGATGTAAGCCTTGACAGTAGATGTGCCAGGAGGTCTCCTGACTCTTGTCCTGAGTACCTTCCACGGGAGTAGGGGTGCACACAGATTCGTGACATAGTCTGTAGGGACATACAAACTTGGGTCCAAACTCTGGCTATATCCCTCATCAACTGGTTCACTTTGGGCTGGTTATTCTTTAAGCCTTAGTTTCCTCCTCTGTAAAATGAAAACAGTAACAGCCCTTGTCTCACGGGATTGTTGTGAGACTTGGGTAGTAGGTGTCAGTGCTCAAGAAACACTGACTATTATTGGCCAGTCTCCTTGTGATATACTTTCATGGCATTCTGAACTTTCCCTCTGCAGCACTTATCACAATTATGATCAACTATACTGTAACTACTATGTAAATGTCTGCTCTTTGAGAGCAGGAATCATAGGTACCTTGTGTTTGGCTTTATCCCTAATGTCCAGTAAACTGCCAGACACATAGGGTACATTTTGAATGAATGAATGCTTCCACTGGTTCACAATCCTCTCTGGAGCTTTCCTGGTATAATCTGCAACTGTCTCACATACATGGAGGGCAGCGAGAGACTGAACAAAGAGGAAAGCCACTCTAGGCTGGCACTTGACAGTTTTAATAATAGCAAAGAGAACTTACATGTGAGGCTTGTCTTGGGCCGGAAGCAAGACAAATGGATCCCTGTGCCCACGCTCCAAATCTTAAAAGTTTATAAAGAGGCCCTAACTGGGCTCAGTTACATATGCCCTGTAGGTATTTTTAATACCAGATCGCCAGCTGAAGGCTATGTCCTTGGAGCAGCCTTTGGGAGAGGAAAAGGCAAGTGGGAAGCACATTCTAAGGACAGGAGAGGGAGTGAAGAGCCTCTCAGTTCCCTGGGCCCAGCCCAGAGTCACTTCTTTTTGATGATGTTCCCCAATATCCATATGCAGAGCTGCTGGGTGTAAGCATCAAATGTGTTGAAGAGCACAGAATTTGAAACTATGAGTTATAGGCCTTCTGAACCAGATACCGGCAGTATTATCCCTTCCATAAGGCTTGTGTCAGTTCATTATGAAGAAGGTCAAGAAGGATTATTCAGAGAACAAAAGAGACAATTATCCTCTTTGAGAAACTGCCTGGTTCAACAGTGGCAGGATGAAGAAGAGACAAAGGAGTGTAGGTAACAGTGGGGGCTGGAGAGTTCTGAGACCAGAGGAGATGAGACTTCAGTGGGGACAGTTTCACACTTCACGGGGACATTAAAATAGCTCTGGCCAGACCAAATTAGATAGCACATGCGCAGTCACTTGTCAAATCCTTCTGCTGTCAGTGAGGCAAAGCAGAAAGAAGTTAGGAGGCAAAGATAAGGTGGATACAAGAAAGAAGTGGGAATCAAGAGGGGTAAAGGGTCAGTCTCTGGAAAGTTAGGCAGACAATGCAATTACTTGCATCAGCTGAGACTAAAGAGAGGAAAGTCATTCTCATTCCAGGTAAGGAGAGGTCCTCTGAGTCACGGCTCTCAGGGCACTCCTGGGCCTTTGCAGTCAAATGCAAGCTCGAGTCAAAGTGATAATGGGGTTCCTTGCCTCTATTTCACTCCCTGGGATTTACAGAGAAACGACAGAGTGCCAAGCTCTTCAAAAGTCTCCAAGGATTACATGCCCTGGCAGGAAGGTGATCAGAATGTAATGACTCATCCCAGCTTGTTGCCACTCAATAACATGTCTGTCTTCTTCATGACAAAGAGAATAAAGTCAGGAAACTTTTTTTTTTTTTTTTTAGATAAAATTATGAATCCAAAAAGGCAGGAGAATAAATCAATTGCAACAAAGAAAAAGTTCAAAAGAGATAAGGCCTTATAATTACTGCCATTAAAAACTTAAAAGTCTGCACATCAAATGGCTGCTATTTATGGAGTTAATAGGGGAAGAAAATTGCAGTGTGTGCTTAAACTTCTAATATGCCTTCACCATTCTCATCATTAAAAACTACAGATAAAAATGCATATGCTTAATTTTTTAAAATGAAAATACCCTGCTAAATATAGTTCTTATATGAATAGAACATGTGACTAAAAAGTATCAACCGATCTTCCTGTGCGGTTTGTGGCATTCTAATAGGCTTAATTACTGATGTCATCAGTTCTAACAGGCTTAATGACTGGTGTCTTTGATAATTATTATTTGCCGCATTGCTTTCTTGTCAAGCCACAAGTATCTGCCCAAGGACACCGCGCTGAGAAGGAGTAAGAGGGTCTACGAAGGCTGTAAGGAAAGTATAGGTTGGATGGTGCACCTGAAGAGGGTGCAGCATCTGGGGATGAGGAAAACGAGCTTAGGGCAAAGTGTGTGGCTTTTCATTGGTGTATTTTCAGCTATGAGACAGCCATGTGATTGTGGTATGTGATAAACACAAGAGCTTTCCTTCTGTGATCGTTTGCCTGAAGCCAAATCACACAGGATACAAGACGGATCTTTGAAAGTCATAATTACACCTAATTCTCATGCTGAATTACCACAAAAAAACAGGTCTCGGGCAGGCGTGTATCCACCTGCTGGGAGCCAGCATCATGAGTCTGGATAGTCCTGGAGGTGTCATCCCCACGCACCTCAGATGATCCCAGCTCACCGCTCTCAACAAAGAGACCAGCTTCTCTTTCTCTCTCTCTCTCTCTCTCTCTCTCTCTCTCTCTCTCTCTCTCTCTCTCTCTCTCTTTCTCTTTTTTCCTAAGAAAAAGTCCCAAATCAATATAGCTTTTATTTCATCATTAAAATATCACAAATCAGTCTTAAAAATTATTTGGCATCTTGCCATTTCTGTAGCTGGCTGGACAACTTATTCATCAGTGTGCTGATGAAACATAGACACCATGCAAAATTTTTCTGAAATCCTTGTTTTTAACTGTTGTGGTTTGCTGAGTCAAAGCAGCTGAGTTGGATACAAGTTCAAGGCCATTTCCTTCATGAATTACCTCCTCTTTCTGGGCTTGAGGTACAGAACAAGCAACACCTGGCCTCATCTGAACCCTGCGGATGTACTTTTCGCCCAAGAAATTTTGGATTTCCGCAAGAGAACCATTCTCCTGAATAACAACGATGATGGGGAAGTAAGCATACACAGACCTCATCTTGTTATGGAAGCCTGGTGTGACACCCTTGACCGTGCTCTATACATGACCACAGGTAGTGCAAACACAAGCCAGTTCTTTTCTCTTTCTGTACCATTTGTCAGTCTCTTCTTTTTCTTTCCAAGAAGACTGAGTTCCACATTCATGTGATCCCAGTCCCTTTGCAGGTTCCTCTGGGGCGCCTCCCAATAACAGTGCATCCTTTCAGAGTGATGTCGACGTTTTCTGGAACGTCGACAGCCTGATTGCTGAGAATGGTCTTCATTCTCACAGTAGATGCAACAGAGAGCAATGGGACCAGCTTCTCATTTCTCGTTCCCACCACCTTTCTTTTCCCCCTCTGTACTTAACATTTTGTACAACTCGGCTGTTAGCGACACCTGTGGACCCGGGCAAGGCTCACGGACCACCATAGTCAGGGGCTGCTGCTCACGATAAAGCTAGTGGTTTTAGGGGTGCTCAGAGAGAGGGCCACCCAGGCCTTGAGTCAGCCACCACAAATGCCCACTCAAGAAGCTGCAGGATCCACATGGAGAAGCTGTAAAGAGGTGTAATGAGCCCAGGATTCACAGTATAATGACAGAGATCCACACCTACATGGTTGAACTCAAGTCACTTAAACTCAACAAACCTCAGTGTCCTCATGTAAACTCTAAACGAAAATGCGTCCCTGATGAGGAAGATAGAGTTCTAGCTCTCTTCACCACTCAGGCCTGTCCGTGTCAGTGCATGTAAAGTAGTGTAACAGAGTACAAGCCACACACACACTCCAATGAGAGGCAACAATTAGACACAACTGCTCCGTGAATACTTATGTTGCTGGAAGCCTAGTTAGGTTTGATGTAACTAAATAAATTAGCATGATACATTTTGATCATATGTTTTCAGGTTCACTGAAGTATAAGTGACAGATGAAACATGTATATATTTAAGGTATAATAACCTGAAGTTTTGATATACAAACACATTGTGAAGTAATCACCACAATCAAGCTGATATACATTTTGATAGTATTTTTTTTAGAAATAATAGTGGTTATCATAAGTGCTTGGGACTTTCTACTATTATTTCTGAGATAAATAATGCAAGTAGTTGGTATTTATGTTTAAGGACACAACTCTGAAACCAAAATCCTTAAAACTTTTTTTTTCATATGTCTGGATCTAAGTAAAGAATATTTAGAAATTCATGGTAAGCCATAACAAACTTTTGCAAGTACTTGTCTGTGTGAAGCAAGAGTTTTCTCAATACTGTGCAGCCAAAATAAAGACTGAAATAAACTGGGTACAGATATAAGTTTGCAGCTAACAGGTATTTTTCGATTCCAAACTTTTTTCTTCACCAAAAAAGCTTTGTGGTTCTTACCGATTGATTTTATAATAAATAAGTGTTAAAACTTTGAGTTTATACATTTGTACTAGCAAAATAAATAATATTTATTACAATGGGGTCCCCTATTAGATTACATTTGGACAAAAGGTTTAGTACTATATTTTTAATGAAAATTTGAAATCCAGTGTGTTAAGAGAACGTCTCTGTACATTATTCTTGCTACTTGATATAAAAATAGGAAAATAAGAGTTTCTCTAGCTTTGGGATAGGGAAACGAGATCATAAACCAAACACACTCCCAAACACCATGATGTCTGTCTCTCTCACCAGCATTGTGCAGGTCCCCAGAAACCAAATGAGCATAAGAGGAGGTAAGAAGCCATGGGATGGAAATATTCCTCAATACAACACTGGCGCATACTTCTAAAAATCAAGTTCAAGATTCTTTTAATTTGAGAAGAAATGTGGCTCACTAAGAAATAACAAGTAAATATAAGGTCTATTAGCAATTTAACTCTATTCTAACCTAATCACTAAGTAGATAAGAAAAGACTCAACTTCCAGAATGTATATCATGAATTCAACAAATAATGGGCATTCAACAAATAATGATACATGTTTGTTTAATTTAATTTAATTTAATTTTTTAAATATATGAAATTTATTGTCAAATTGGTTTCCATACAACACCCAGTGCTCATCCCAAAAGATGCCCTCTTCAATACCCATCACCCACCCTCCCCTCCCTCCCATCCCCCATCAGCCCTCAGTTGATACATGTTTGTGAATAAACACTACACAATTGTTTTAAAATGATGTAGTTATATAATTTTTAATGACATGGGAAGATGTCCAAAATAAATTTTTAAGTGAATAAAAAGATTTTCAAACAGTATTAATACCATGAGAGAGCATGGTCTTTAGGGTCAGGCTCCCAGGTTCAAATCACAATTGTGGCATTTCCTAGCCAAATAAGTTACTATACCTCTCTGTGCCTCAATACCACCATGTGTAAAATAGATTAACAGAAACTACCAAATATGGTTGTACGGAGTTTAATTAAGCCAATGCATCTAACATGATTAGAATATATTAAATGCTTAATAATTTTAGTAATTATAATTATTTCAGTAAAAATGTGTTATGTACATAGAAAAAGTAAAGAGACATCAAATATTAATAGCAGTTCTCTTTGGTTTTGAGGCTATAAATAATCTTATTTTGGGATGGTTTATCTTCATTTTCTATTTTTTTTCATTGAACATTATCAATTTGGTAAAATTTATGTTTTTAAGTATATTTTTATTTTTTAAATTTATTTAATTGTACTGAGAGAGGGAGAGAGAATGAGAGAGAGAGAGAGAGAGAGAGGCAGAGAGAGGCAGAGAGAGGCAGAGAGAGGAGAGAGAATCCCAAGCAGGCTCCACACTCTCAGCGTGGAGCCCAATGCAGGGCTTGAACTCACAAACTGCAAGATCACGACCTAAGCTGAAATCAAGAGTTGGATGCTTAACCTGCTGGGCCAGCCAGGTGCCCCTAAGTTTATTTTTAAAAGATATTTTAAAAATTCCCTCAAGACTGCAAAAACTTTCTTTTACGTTTAAAGTAGAATTGTTTTCATATTGAGAAATGGGGCTGTTCCCTTCAGTAGAGGCCATACTTATCTTTCCTCCTGTTTTGAAGTGAAGGGCAATCATTCTGTAATTAGAACATTGTAGTTTTGTTCTTTTTACCTGCTATAGTTTCATATATCTTAAAATTATGTTCAGAATATTGGGTAGGTATGCATTTTTCTAGGAGATGTTCCATAGTTTCAAAGAAAAAGTTAAATATCAGTGCATTTAGAAATGCTTCCATTTCTAAAAGTGAGAATTGTACACAGAATAGACAATTGTAATAACATGGCTTATTACTGAATAGATCTGGAAACCTTGGGTTTCATGGTACACCTGGAATATAACAACCATCTGCTGGGAAAGTCTGAAAATGTTACAGAATTCCTGATTATATACATAACTTACAATTTCCAGAAGTTTAAACACTCTGAGCTATATATAGTCTGACAAATCAGTCCAAATAGAACAGAACAGGGATCCTGTTGACCACTCCATTTTCATTCCTACTGGAATGATTGGAAATAATTATGGTGGATTTGTAATTTGGTTGATGACATATGCTAATTCTAAAAACTTTTTTTTTTAACGTTTATTTATTTTTGAGACAGAGAGAGACAGAGCATGAATGGGGGAGGGTCAGAGAGAAGGAGACACAGAATCTGAAACAGGCTCCAGGCTCTGAGCTGTCAGCACAGAGCCCGATGCAGGGCTCCAACTCAGGGACCGTGAGATCATGACCTGGGCCGAAGTCGGCCGCTTAACAGACTGAGCCACCCAGGCGCCCCGCCATAGGCTAATTCTAAACACTTGACATACCACAACTTATAACCTATAGATTTCGAACATCTCAAACTATAGGATAACAAATCAATTTAATTGGAATAGAAAAGAGAGCTTGCTGTCCACTCCATTTTGTTCCCACTGAAATAAATGGAAGTAATTATATTCCCACCGGAGGCTAAAAAAATGAAATGCTGGGTAGGATCTGCTCTGAAGTGAGGCTTAACCCAGACTAAGCCGTGGTGTGAATAACCCACTGCTGTACCGCCCACCCAGACGAGATAAGGAAAGGGCAGGGGGTTACTGGGGGAAGCAACTCCAACCTCCCATCCCCCATCAGGAAGGCCCATATGTGGTGGGATGGCTCCAGAAATCACAAAAGTCCTGGAGAGAAGTACACGACCCAAGGTCCCTATCCTCAGAGAAGAGAATTTAGGTTCAGTGCCCTTATGGTGTCCAAATTTATATTGTTTTATACTTCTTGAGGTTAAGTCTTCCAGACTAATGTTAAAATCTGGTGATTATGAGAGGAAACATCACTCTCCAAGGCTCTAAGTGTGTGGTAAAAGCCTCAGCACAGGGACGCCTGGGTGACTTAGTCAGTTAAGCATCCAACTCTTGATTTCAGGTCAGGTCATGATCTCACGGTTTGTCAGTTTGAGCCCTGCATTGGTTCTGAGCTGACAGCTCTGAGCTGCTTGGGATTCTCTCTCTCTCCCTCTCACTCTGCCTCTCCCCCAGTCACTCTCTCCCTCAAAATAAATAAATAAACTTTAAAAAGTGCTTAGCATAGAGAATATTAAAGATGGAACTAAGAACAAATTCTTTGAGGGTATGGTCTTTGTCATATTTCATCTATAAACCCAGCACCTAGCATCATGTTTGGCATGAGGACAGAGATGGAAGAATGAATGAATGAATGAGTGAATGAATGAATGAAAGCAATACCGAAGGAATATGTTTGTTCTGAGTAAGCCCCAAAGGGGAAGTTTCCTCTTTGGAGTTACTAAGACAATTGTCTATTCATATGTGGCAAATGGGCTGTACCAGGGCCAGGTCTAGTTTGTGAACTTATTTCGATTAGCTATTATGTGTAATATGCCAACATGAAAAGTCAGATTTTATATTTTGAAAAATCTTACTTCTAGCTTCTTGTGAAATATAAAAAGAGCTAGCAACACTGGGCCAGCCTGCATAGATTATCTGGGCATGCATTTAGACAAATGTTCCTGATGTGCCATAATCTCTATAAATCCTCTTGTGTTTCTAACTGAAAGCTGCCATGTATCATTATTCATGCATTAATGTTCTTCTCACAGTAAAGAGAAGAGTGGAATATTTTCAGGGTTTATATTACTATCAAACATGATAAATCAAAACACTGGCCAATAGGACTTTCTCAAGAAGAAAAATGGAAAGAGGCATATTTCCCCTGAAAGAGGAAAGTACTTTTTTCATGTGTTCAATATTGCTTAGAATATATAACCCAATGTTAACCTCACTTCATTCAATTAATGCACCAGCCTAACATTTTGGGTGTTTATACTCAATATACTTGTAACCAAGAGACAATTCAGCTCAGTCAAGAAAGAATTGGTATTTAGAAACTAGGATAGGTGCTTTGATAACCAAAAGCATCCAGGCAAAAATCTCAGTGACCACTCACTTGAAATGACATCAAAAAAGCAAAATATCTCAGGTCCCATATCACCCTGAATGCATCTCTATTATAGCACCTAATCAATTTCTAAAACGTAACATGAGTAATAGATGGTGAGTAATTTTTTCAAACTTTGTCTTGTTCATCATCGTATCCTCCATACTCAGCATAGAGTAGGTTCCAAATGAAAGTGTATTTAACGAAGGAATAATGACTGTATTGAGTTGGAAGTTGGAAATGATTATTTCTCAACTCTATGGATCTCTAACTCTATTAGGTTTAGTCTCTGTGTCTCATTTAAAAATAGGGCAGGTAGTTGGGTGAAAACATTTTTTTTCTCACTGACAATCTTGACAGCAATTCCTTACAGACTGAGAGCCTTCCGATTGTGGCAAATATGAGTGTAAATAACATTTGTTCCATGTAAAATTCCATCCACCTCCTTGGAAAACAGCTCAGGGGCACCTGGATGGCTCAATCGGTTGAGCATCTGACTTTTGATTTTTGACTCAGGACATGGTCCCAGGGTTGTGGGATCGAGCCCCTCGTGGGGCTCGGCACTGAGTGTGCGGTTGGCTTAAGAGTCTCTCTTTCTCTCCCTCTGCCCCTCTCCCCAGTTTGAGTGCTCTCTCTCTTTCTAAAGGAAAAAAAAAGAAAAAAAAGAAAAGTGCCCAGAAAGGAAGGCATTAGTGAGCTCACTGATGCCAGAGGGCACCATTCCCAGGAGAGAGGGCCATTTGCCAGAAAAGCTCTCAGGAGCCCACAGTTTGGAAAACAAGGCAAGTCATGGGAACAGAGAACAAAGAGAAGGGGGAGAAGAGATAGGTACTATCTTCTTCACGCTCTAAGAAACCTAGTGTTTTAGGTAAAGTAGATCTTTCTCTTAATTCTGTTTGAAAAATAGCTCAGATTAAAATAAAAAGAAGACTGTAACCCTGGAAGAGAGACCTATACCAGGGAATATAAAAGCAGCTATGCCCAAGGGGATGAGAGAAAAGCAAGGTGGTTTCTTACAGATCCCTTTGTGTGATGAAGGCTAAGAATATTCTCTCCAGAAGAATATGTGTGCTCACATGAACAACACTTCGCTTGCATTTTCAAGGAATTCATAGAGTACCTCTCTCCCAGGCCAAACCCTAAAGCCCAAGTCAAGAAGCCTTGCTTGGAATACTCCAAATGTCTCTTCATTTTAATTAATGTTCTACCCATCCTGATGTTCCTGAGGGTAACAGTCCCTAAATTTTAATTCCAGGCCTAGGAGTGTTTGTAAAAGCCACACCGCTATTCTCATCTGCTTTTACGGACTGTAACAAACTCCCAAAAGCCGAGGAGATCTTCCTCTGTCCTCCCCTCTTCACTCTTTCCTGGTCTTCACCAAGCATCCCAGGAAAACTTTCTCCTTGTGAAGGGAGGAGTTCAACACAACATCAAGTCAGCTTTCCTCAGAGAGTCTGCCCAGAATAAATAACATGCTTCAGTAACACTGCATCTAACTCACTTCTATTTATTTAAAATCACTTGGAGACCATTTCCGAAGGGCCAGTACACTGTAAACACTGCAGATAGTTACTCTTCTAGAACAGGAACTGTGCATATAATCACATGGCTCCCCAGAGGCTTCCGGTAAATCCATATTAACACACAGGAAGGACATAATGTGTCCTTGTCTCCCTGAGGAATTTCTAATCATCCCAATCAATAGGGAAGTCTTCTTTCCATCACAGAGAAGAGGACATATACAAAGTGAGTGGAGTTTTCATGCCTTTTTGGATGATTAGAGAATCTCTGCTCAGGCTGAGGGACAGAAAATAGCTCAGGGTGGGAGTCAAGATGGTCTAAACCCGATGCAGGCAGGAGTATTACTGGGAAGCTGTGATACAAGATATAAGGAAAGAAGCACTGGGGTGGGCATTCCCAAGTGAGAGTCAAACTCTCTCACTGTTGTCTGGATGTTATGTTATGTTATGTTATGTTATGTTATGTTATGTTATGTTATACCTGTCCTGTCATTCCTTCATTCATTTCAAAAAAACACACTCTGCATGTTCTTTCTTGCTGTGTTTTTCTACGTTATTGTCTATTCTCTTCATGGTCTGGAAGAGTAGGTCAATAGATCCTTACCGCCATTTCTTTATACATTTGTTTATTCTTTGCCTCCTTTTCCTAGAATATAAGCTTCCCACAGGCAGAGTCTTCATTTGTGATCATGTAGGAAATACTTCAAGCTTTTGGAGTGCCTCAGTTCATTATGATGAATATTATTATTCTATGGTCTATAGTATGAGTTGAAAAATATGGCCACAATAGCTTAAAAAAGAATCCTGGTTAACAAAATGCCACCCGAACAAAAACCACAACCCTCTCAAACAAACAAAAACCCAAAATGAGGCAGAATGCCTACAGTATGAGCTTCACCATTTAAAGAATACCAACCAAGAAAGATGTGTATAAAACACTTCTTTGATATTCAATTTGTTAAGCCTGGAGCCGAAGTCTTTCGCAGGTAGGCAATCTCAGCCTAATTTTTTCGAAGAGCAATAAAAATTCTCATGAAAGCCTCTTGCTATTTTAAATAAAGAAGCCTCTTTTCAAAATTAAATCTCTCTCAGTTTTTAACTATCAAAACAAAAAGATGAGCCCTGTGATTAAGTTACCGGAGGATAAATCTAGTAATCACACACATTTCACATGCACACACGGGGCCCCAAACCCTCATTCACCTCTGTTTAAAAACAATAAGAAAAGATCATTTCACTTTTGAAAACAATAAGAAACAATAAGAAAAGATCATTTCACTTTTGATAGAAGTGCATTATAAACCTTTTCCCCTGGCTTATCCACCTCATGAGGCCGATGGGACTTCGAAGTTTAACTGTCCTCATGGCCTGGCGTGGTGATTAAGAGCACAGAGTTAGCAGTCAGCCTGCCAGGTGAGGGGCAATCCTGGCTCTGACGCTTCTTAGCTACATCAGTGGGCAGTTTCCTTTGTGCCTCAGTTTCCTTATCTGTAACACTGTAGCAATAGTAATAATTCTTGCAGCTGTGATGAGGTTTTAATGATGAAATATTTAAAACAGTAAATGCTGTACCTGATAAGCGCTACATAAATTAGCGTTGGCTATTATTATGACCAGTGGTTCCCAACTTTTGAGCTTGTTATGAAGGAGATATTCCCTGAGCCACGCTCCATAAATGTTAACTTAATAGAGGTGGAGGGAGCTCAGAGATCTGTAGGTTTTAGGGCAGGATGCTGAGAGCTAAGTGCAACACTTTCTAGCCAAACCCAGCTCTCTCCGGTAACTCAACATACATCCACTTGCAATTTAAGCTAAAATCCAGTGAAGAAAAAACTGAAATATGTTTCCAGGGTCTCAAATAAAGAGTTCCACAATGCTTTATGGGTGTTTCCACAGCCCAATACCAAAAACAGCAGATTCTCCTGTCTTCCTCTAAAGCTGCTGGTCTTTCTTCTTCTGCATTTCTTGCCATCATCTCAGCTCAACTGCTCAGAAGTGGTTTTCTGTAGTCTTCTTAGATCATTCAACCAATACATAACAACATCTAGTTCTTGTTTGTCCTCTAAGGTGAATCTCGCTGGCCCTTAATCGTTTTGGTTGCTCTTCTTCTGTATTCCCTCCAGTACCAGAAACAAAGAGGCAAAGCATCAGCACTTCATGCATCGAAAGTACCAAAAGATGTGATTCACAGGCACCAATGCAAACATACAGCGCACTTCAAACTGAAAGCAAAGTTCATGGTTGTGATACAAGCTTACTACATGACATTCTTTTTTTTTTTTTTCAATATATGAAGTTTATTGTCAAATTGGTTTCCATACAACACCCAGTGCTCATCCCAAAAGGTGCCCTCCTTGATACCCATCACCCACCCTTCCTTCCCTCCCACCCCCCCCCCCCCCATCAACCCTCAGTTTGTTCTCAGTTTTGAAGAGTCTCTTATGCTTTGGCTCTCTCCCACTCTAACCTCTTTTTTTTTTTCCTTCCCCTCCCCCATGGGTTTCTGTTAAGTTTCTCAGGATCCGCATAAGATTGAAATAAGCCATACAGAGAAAGACAGATACTACATGACATTCTCACACAGAGGGAGGAAACATGGGGTAAGGGTAAGAGGAGCTGACTGAGAGGGGCCCGTGACCAAGGTCGGGGGTGGTTATTGCCACTATTGTCACCTCAGTATTCAGAGTAACAACTGGTACAAAGAAAGGGTGTGGAAACTGAGGACAAAGAACACTACTAACCACATGTGGACGGTGGCCTGTCCCAGAAGAAAACCCTCAGAAAAGGAAATCAATGACTATTAAAAAATTAGATCGTATCAATACCAAGTGTCTTTATAACTGGTTGCTAAGCAGTTAGTTTTAGCAGTAAACTAGTTCTCCTTTGAGGTGCGTGTTTGCTGGAGTCCTGATGGGGAGAGAGGGGCATGTTAATTCCTATGAGGACAGGGTATTTTCAGGTCTTTCATTCCATTTAATCTGACAGAAAACAGTAGTTCATGGCTGCCTCTTTTTTTTTTTTTTTTTTTTTTGCCTCAAAAAAAAGTGACAACTTCTCACAGAAAACTGGGCACCAACACAAATGGAAGGCAGTTTGCTGACAGAAGTGTGTGGAGAGAACCCTTGTGGTTGTGTTTGACCTAAGGAAGTGATCACTATACCCTTACACATTTAGGAAGCTCTCTGCCCCAGCCCCACTACTCTGCTCTAATACTCTGTCCAAGAGGAGGAAAGTGTGGAAACGTTGAAGATCCTCCTCTTCCTCAGACAGTCAGAGTGAGCAGGTTTTGGCTGAGAGACACAGATGCAGAGGTGCTCTTGAATCAGAGCCAGACAATAATTAGGACCCTCCAAATCCTTGGGATGTGTCCAGGGAACTCCTAGGCTGTCTCCACTTTCTTTTGCAGCACTTTTTTTTTTTCCTGGCAAGAAGCCAGGAAATAAGACCAAAGAGACTTTCTTCTTACATTAAAAAAAAGAAAAGACAGTCTTGTCTTAAAAATTATCTGGAAAGTTGTTGAACATCCTCCCCCCTCAAATTATTCATTTATCAATGAATAAGTCTACTTAAAAATAAACTATTTTGTGTGACAGAGATGGTTCTAGATGTTAGGGGTGGCCCTCATGGAGATTACGTGGTAGTGGGGCTGGGGGGTGGGGGGTGGGCAGGGTTAGATTATCTCATGCCAGATAGTGAGGAGTTATCTCATCATATCAACATTGGTTATCTCATGCCTGATACTGATAAGTGCCAATGAAGAAAAAGCAAGGTGCGGGGTACAGATGAAGTCAGGGAGGAGTCCTTACTGTTTGAGATAAAATAATCAGGGAAGGGCTCTCTGAGGATGGGAGGTTAGAGCAAAGACTGAGTAAGACACATGAATATTTGCAGGAAGAACTCTCCAGGAAGAACAGCACATCAAAGGCCCTGAGGTGGCAGCACATGGGGTGTGCATGAAGAACAATGAGGGATCGCGGATGTTGGTTTGGAATAACTGAGTGAGGTAGAGACGAAGTTGGAGAGGTGACCAGAGCTCAGATCCTACAGAATACTTTGGAACAGAAAACACCTAGTGCTTTTAGAAAAACAATGCCATTACTTTGGCATCATCAAACATTCTTTCTTTAAAAATAGGATAACTAGGTCCTCAAAGGAGCCAAGCAAGTGGCTCCAGAGGAAGATGAAAAGAATTTATTGATCATGAAAGATTTCTTCATAAGAAACCTCCCACAACTCAGACTCATTTACAACATATACACAACACCCCCATCACCCAATAACATGACCCCTTCTTTACATATCACAGTCCTCCATCCCTGCCCCACACTCAGACTCTAAAGCATGACTTACCAGTCTCCCTTCACTCCAAACTTCTCTGAATAACTAATATAACATGTGTTTTGCAAATAATTTACAACAGTCAGTTTTTGACGTTTTCTCTAAAATGAAAAGTCTAGGGGTGCCTGGGTGGCTCAATCGGTTGAGCGTCTGACTTCAGCTCAGGTCATGATCTCGCAGTTCATGAGTTCAAGCCCCACGTTGGGCTCTGTGCTGACAGCTCAGAGCCTGGAGCCTGCTTCCGATTCTGTGTCTCCTTCTCTCTCTGCCCCTTCCCTGCTCATGCTCTGTCTCTGTCTCTCAAAAAAAAAAAAAAAAAAAAAAGAATAAATGTTAAAAAAATTTGTTAAAAAATGAAAAGTCTAGGGTTAGGTCTCATTTAAATTGAATATTCCATCCTAAAAACCTATGGATTCCCCTTACGCTTTAAATTATCCACATCATTCACATCAGAAATGAACAGTAATTCCAAATTTCTAAAGGAAAAACTAGTTTGTATGGAATGCCAAGAGGGTCTTGATTTTTAGTGGTGTTGTCAGGTTGGAGGATGGGAGGGCATCCAAGGTTAGAAGGTGATTTGGGGTACACTTCTGTTTCCTGTTGGAGGAAATTCTCCCTGTCGTTTCAGTACCTCTTGTTACAGTTTTTGTCCTAGACTATCTTCTCAAGAATATTTGAGATAGTGTCTCCCTTTGGAACAGAGACCAGATTTGTTTCCTGAGCTCTGGGAAAAAGGTTGGTAGGGAGGGTGATTGCTAAAAAACTGGGGTTCACTGGTTGTGACACAGACCCACTTTATGTGAAACATCCACTTAGGCCATCTCTGCATCACCCACATGGGACTCTGCGGGAGGTGGGGGGAAGGGGGACAAGGAGAAGCACCTGAACAGGTGGCTCATACTGACCATTCTGTCTTGAGTAATAGTGATAAACTACTTTTCGTCTGACCCAGGCTGCTTCTGTCTTCTGCTAGCATCTATAAAATGTGGCAAGGGTAATTGCTTGTAAGAAGGGTAAAATCTCAGACTCTACAGTTTTTGACACCTCTGCTTCTCCCCCAAACCCAGGCAGTTGGCAAATCCCAACCACCTGCTCCAGAGATGGAACTAGACTTCAAAGAGGTTCACAAAGGTCCCCCATTTGCAAAATTACCCACAAGACACTAAGAAATTAACCACCCTGAAAACAGCGAACCCCTCACCCTGGCCCCTTCCATAGATGCCTCTGAAGCGGGCTGTACTAGGGCCGGTTCATGTGGTTCACTTGGGCGGAGCGGGGGAGGGGGGTGGGAACCAGGGTGCCTGCAGGTGACTTTAAGGCTCCTTCAGCCCGCCCGCCAGCTCTATCCAGGGAGAACAATCCACCGAGAGCGCATACACTTGGGGAACCTGTCCCAAATCCCCAGCTCGGGCCTCCGAGCCGTCCCAGAAGCTCAGAAAAGCGGGCAGAGTACCAGGGAGCATAGTGGCGTGGACAGCCGGGAGAGGAGGGTGGCCTGGAAGGGACGGGCGGGGCAGCAGGAAATAGAAACTCTCCTTAAGCCAGCCTCATTACTTCTCCGTCCACTCGCGAATTTGAGGATGAGGACGCAGAGCGGTCGGTAGGACTTGTGGCTGGTGTTCTCGGCCATGCCCTTGCCCCAGAAGTCGTTGGTGAAGATGCCCCAGCGGAGGGGGGCGCCGGGCCGCACGTCGGGGTTGTTCACGATCGCCCACACGTCGTCGTGCACGAACTCGCCCTGCAGGGAGCGGCCGTAGCACAGGCAGCTCGCCCGGCCAGCAGCGCCGCGGCCCCGGCCGGCGCGAGTCCGCAGCCCCGCCGCCGGGAGGGCGCGCGGTCCCCGCCGCCGCCGCCGCCGCCGCCGCCTCGGGCACAGCCTGTCACTACCATCGCGCCGCCGCCGCCACCACCGCTGCCCTGGCCGCTCCCGGGCGTCTGGCATCCTCCCCGACCGGGGCCCCGCGGCGCGCGGCGGCTGCCCGGAGGTGGGCTCGGGCATGGTGCGGCGGCAGCTGGACCCGCCGCTGGCGCCCCGCGCTCCGCCGCCGCCTGCGCCGCCGAGTTGGCCCAGCTGCAAATAAACAGCAGTCCCCCCGCCTCCCCGGGCCATCGCCACCTCCTCCGCCTCACTGCGCATGCCCCACTAGCTCTCGCCTCCACCTGCCCCCCCCCTCCATCCCCGGACTAGAGCCGCCCCCCCCCACTCCCGTACCCCCCCCCCCCCCCCCCCCGCCCGGCTCGTCTCCACACTCAGCCCCGGGCGCCCGCGTCCCCGGGGTCCTGCCTGGCGCTCCGGGCCGCCCCCCAATCATGCACCCTCACCCCCCCCCCCCCCCCCCCCGCCCACCAACGAGGTTGGGGAGGGCCTCGTCAGTGGGAACCTCCGGGCCCAGGGCCAGGGCGGGCTTAGCAGGTGCGCACCCCGAACCCCCCCCCCCCCCCCCCCGCGCTCCGGGAGAGGGAAAAGTGGCCTCCGCTTCCCGGCAAGTTCCCGGCTTTCAGCACCCCGGACAACAGAGGCGGCGGCGCCCGGAGACACGCTCTCCCGCCCGGCGCCCGCGCTCGTGTCCCGCCGCCCTGTCCGCGCTTCCTCCCCGGGCCTTTCTGTCCCCCACCTGCCTGCGCCCCGCGCCTGCAGCCTCCGCGTGGAGGAGGCCGTGGGGGAGACGGAGCTGCCCCAAGCACCTTCCCAAAACCAAGAGAAAGGGTCTCCTGGCCGAGGGCTTCCTGCTCGCCCCGCGCAGTCTGTTCAGGGGCGCCAAGGTCTGTTTCTCTTTGCCGCCTGCCAGTTGCTCAGCTTGCACTTAGGAAAAGTCCCAGGTTCGACTTTCCGCTTGGGTCTGGGGGCTAAGTTGGTTTCTGAAACATTTCTTCTAATTCTAGTTTCTAGTTAAACTCTTGAGATGATTGGGAGATGTGGAGCAAATTCCTCTTCCTTCTCTTTCAAGTGGATCGCTTGGGTCTGATTATTAGTTTCTGGGCTCTGCACGTGTTTCAACTGTTTCTGCCAACAATATTCAACTGCCTAAGTCTTCTGCTTGGCCCCCAAACTTCTCTGTTTAATGGCTTTATATTTGAAAATATTAATTATTATATGTACACAAATTAGATTTCCCAAGGTGCTTGATTGCTTAATTTATCTTGAAGATTGCAAATGTATTAACTCTTTCAAGCTCCCTGAAAGTTAGCACTGCTAAATGTTATTGTATTTAGTTAGTATTTAGTGCTGACAGCTCAGAGTCTGGAACCTGCTTTGGATTCTGTGTGTGTGTCTCTCTCCTTCCCCCACTCATGCTCTGTCTCTCTTTCTCTCTCAAAAATAAAAACATAAATGTTAAATTCATCCAAAAAAAAAAAAAAAAAACACCTCACAGCAACACCCAGAGTAATTTTTGGCGAAATATGTAGGCACCTCACAGCCTAAGCAAGTTGATACATAAAATTAACCATCACAACTTCCAAGTTAAGAGCTAAATAGAATAGGAAGGAGCCAAGATGGGGAAATAGCATGGAAGGTTTTTTTTGCATCTCACATCCATGAAATATAGCTAGATCAATACTAAACCATCCTGCACACCTAGAAAATTGATTTGAGTATTAGGACAACAATATGCACAACCTGAACAACAGAACTCAGCAGGTACTAGGTGTGGAGTGGCGAACTGGGGTAGAGAGAAGCCATGGAGGGCAGGGAGCTGAATTTGCTTGCAGAGAGAGGAGGAAGACCAGGGGAGAGTACAGGAAAAGCACCCCCCTCCCCCCCCCCCCCAAAGAAAAAAGCAGCTGGAGAGAAAGTGGAAAAGCGGAAAGAGCCACAGGGACTGAACAAAAAATGGAGAAAGGAGGATTTAAATGCCATTAAGACTCTAAACAGGGGGAGTGCGGAGTCTGAAACTCTGCAGCTCCATACCTGGCGGTGCTCTGGTGGGAAGGGCAAATCCTTAGGAGGACAGTGAAGTCTGGGGTCTTCGGGACACATGGGGAGAGGCGGTTGCCCTGTTGGGAGGACATCTGGTAGAGGCAGTGTGGCCTCCCCCTGGGCAAAGCAGACCCCCAAGAACGGCCGCATCCACTGGTGTTAGAGCGAGGACGTTAAGGGTGAAGCCTAGCGCCAGATATGTGTTGTGATTTGCCATAATCCCTGAAACACTTCTGCTACATGATTGCATGAACTTTTTCTGGGGTTGGCTGGCACCCAGCCGCAGTCTCTGGGCATCAGCAGCAGCACGGTTCCACGAACGTTCTTGGGTGCGGCCAGCACCCCGTCATTGCTTGGTGAGACCCTCCCATGCAGGTCAGAACAGCAAAGTTGCAGTTGCCCCTCAGAAGTGAGGGGTCGGGAAACACAGCTGCATCTGAAATAAAACTCAGGAGGGAGGTGCTGCCTGGCAACCTGATGGCTTGGTCACGGACAGTGTGAAAGCAGGGATTTTTGGACAGAAGCCAGAGACAAAGGACATGTGTACGATTGCTGGTTGGGGAGGACAGTGTTCCCATACTAGAGACTGGGTAGCTGGGGGACGCCATTTTCACAGCTCCTGCGCATGTGCAACATACCTACAAGCGTCACAACAATCCACCCCAGTAAGCTAAGCAGCCTCACCTAGTGGAGAATGGAGCCATTACACTAAGCCCCACCCAACTGGGCCAACCTCGCTCTTCAGGAACACTAATCTCTCAGCATGCTTAGTTACGGACTATAAAGTGCTTCATAGTTTGACTTCTAGGGGAAAACTATGTAATTTCAATCGTATTTCAGTCTGTTTGCTGCTCCATCTATTCAATTTTCTTTTCTTTTCTTTTCTTTTTTCTTTTCCTTTTTTCTTTTGTCATTTCGTTTCTTTTTCTTGAATACAGAAAAAGAAAAAATTTATTTTTTTCAATTTTTATTAAAAATATTTTTCTTTAATTTTTTCTACTATATTTTTTAGTTTTTGTAAAATTTTCAAATTCTATTTTACTTCCATAATTTCCTTTTATTCTATTTCATTGTATTCATTTTTTCAAATTTTCAATTTTTTCTTTTTTCTTGCTTTTCTCTCTAATCTATCAAGCTCCTTTCAAAACTCAGACCAAAACACACTTAGGATCTAGCATCATTTATTTGTGTGTGTGTGTGTGTGTGTGTGTGTGTGTGTGTGTGTGTGTTGTTTTAAATTTTTTTATTTTTTACCTTATTAATTACTATTCTTCCTTCAAAATGATGAAATGAAGGAATTCACCCGGAAAGAAAGAGCAGGAAGAAACAACAGCCAGGGGTTTAATAAACACTGATACAAGCAAGATGTCTGAACTAGAATTTAGAATCATGATAATAAGAATACTAGCTGGGGCCAAAAATACATTAGAAGGCCTTTCTGCGGAGATAAAAGAAGCAAAAGCTAGTCAGGATGAAATAAAAAATGTAACTGAGCTGCAATCTTGATTGGGTGCCACAGCGTCAAGGATGGATGAGGCAGAGCAGCCAATCAGCGATATAGAGGACAAACTTATGGAGAATAATGAAGCAGAAAAAAAGAGGGAGACTAAGGCAAAAGAACATGATTTAAGAATTAGAGAAATCTGGGGCACCTGGGTGGCTCAGTCGGTTGAGCATCCGACTTCAGCCCAGGTCATGATCTCACAGTTCATGAGTTTGAGCCCCGCATCGGGCTCTGTGTTGACCGCTTGCTCAGAGCCTGGAGTTTGCTTCAGATTCTGTGTCTCCCTCTCTCTCTGGCCCATCCCCATTCATGCTCTGTCTCTCTCTGTCTTAAAAAAGTAAATAAAACATTTTTTAAAAATTAAAAAAAAAGAGTTAGAGATATCAGTGACTCATTAAAAAACAACATCAGAATCATAGGGGTCCCAAAAGATGAAGAGAGAGAGAGAGAAAGGGGTAGATAGGTTATGTGAGCAAATCGTAGCAGAAAACTTTCCTAACCTGGGGAAAGACACAGACATCAAAATCCAGGAAGTACAGAAGACCCCCATAAGACTCAACAAAAACCGACTGTCTACAAGGCATATCATAGTCAAATTCAATTTGATCAAAAAGAAAAGGAAAGGACCCAAATAAATAAAATCAAGAATGAAAGAGGAGAAATCACAACCAACACAGCAGAAATAAAAACAATAATAAGAGAGTATTATGAGCACTCATACACCAATAAAATGGGCAACCTGGAAGAAATAGACAAATTCCTAGAAATATATAAACTACCAAAACTGAAAGAGAAAGAAATAGAAAATTTCAACAGACCCACAACTAGTAAAGAAATCAAATTAATAGTAAAAAAATCTCCCAAAATATGAGTCCAGGGCCAGATGGCTTTCCAGGGGAATTCTACCAAACACTTAAGGAAGAGTTAACACCTATTCTCTTGAAACTCTTCCAAAAAATAGAAATGGAAGGAAAACTTCCAAACTCTTTCTATGAAGCCAGCATTACCCTGATTCCAAAACCAGACAGAGACCCCACTTAAAAGGAGAACTATAGACCAATTTCTTTGATGAACATGGATGCAAAAATCCTCAACAAGATATTAGCCAACCGGATCCAACAATACATTAAAAAAATTATTCACCACAACCAAGTGGGATTTATACCTGGGATGTAGGGCTGGTTCAATATCTGCAAAACAACCAATGTGATTCATTACATCAATAAAAGAAAGGACAAAGACCACATGATTCTCTCAATAGATGCAGAGAAAGCATGTGACAAAATACAGCATTCCTTCAAGAAAGTAGGCACAGAAGCCATATATGAAAAACCCAACACTAATATCATCCTCAATGGGGAAAAACTGAGCGCTTTCCCCCTAAGGTCAGGAACAATACAGGGATGTCCACTCTCGCCACTGTTATTCAGCATAGTATTTGAAGTCTTAGTCTCAGAAATCAGACAACACAAAGAAATAAAAGGCATCCAAATCAGCCAAGAAGAGGTCAAACAAATTTTCACTCTGCAGATGACATGATACTTTATATGGAAAACCCAAAAGATTCCATCAAAAAACTGCTAGAACTGATCCATGAATTCAGCAAAGTTGCAGGATATAAAATCAATACACAGAAATCAGTTGCATTCCTATATACCAACAATGAAGCCACAGAAAGAGAAATCAAGGAATTGATCCCATTTACAATTGCACCAAAAACCATGAAATACCTAGGAATAAATCTAACCAAAGAGGTGAAAAATCTATACACTGAAAACAATAGAAAGCTTATGAAAGAAATTGAAGGAGACATACACACATAAAAAGGAAAAATAATCCATGCTCCTGGACAGGAAGACCAAATATTGTTAAAATGTTAATACTACACAAAACAACCCACATATTTAATGTAATACCTATCAAAATAACACCAGCAATCTTCACAGAGCTAGAACAAACAATCCTAAAATTTGTATAGAACCAGAAAATACCCCAAATAGCCAAAACAATTTTGAAAACGAAAACCAAAGAAGGAAGCATCACAATCCCGGACTTTGAGCTGTATTACAAAGCCGTAATCATCAAGACAGTATGGTACTGGTACAAGAACAGACACTCAGATCAATGGAACAGAATAGAGAACCGAGAAATGGACCCACAAACGTATGGCCAACTAATCTTTGACAAAGCAGGAAAGAATATCCAATGGAATGAAGGTAGTCTCTTCAGCAAATGGTGCTGGGATAACTGGACAGCAACATGCAGAAAAATGAACCTAGACCACTTTCTTACACCACACACAAAAATAAACTCAAAATGGATGAAAGATCTAAACATAAGATAGGATGCCATCAAAATCCTCGAGAAGAAAGCAGGCAAAAATATCTTTGATCTTGGCTGCAGCAACTTCTTACTCAACACGTCTCTGAATGCAGGGGAAACAAAAGCAAAAGTGAACTATTGGGACCTAATCGAAATAAAAACTTCTGCACAGCAAAGGAAACAATCAGCAAAACTAAAAGGCAACTGACAGAATGGGAGAAGATATTTGCAAATGACATATCAGATAAAGGGTTAATATCCAAAATCTGTAAAGAACTTATCAAACTCAACACCCCAAAAATAAATAATCCAGTGAAGAAATGGGCAAAAGACATGAATAGACTCTTCTCCAAAGAAGACATCCAGATGACCAACTGACACATGAATAAATGTTCAACATCACTCATCATCAGGGAAATACAAATCAAACCACAATGGGATACCACCTCACACCTGTCAGAATAGCTAACATTAACAACTCAGGCAACAACAGATGTTGGTGAGGATGCAGAGAAAGAGGATCTCTTTTGCACTGCTGGTGGGGATGCAAACTGGTGCAGTCACTCTGGAAAACAGTATGGAGGTTCCTCAAAAAATGAAAAATAGAACTACCCTATGACCTAGCAATTGTACTACTAGGTATTCATCCAAGAGCTATAGGTATGCTTTTTCTTTTTTTTTTTTTTTTTTTTTTTTTTAAATTTTTTTTTAATGTTTTTTTTATTTATTTTTGGGACAGAGAGAGACAGAGCATGAACGGGCGGGAGAGGGGCAGAGAGAGAGGGAGACACAGAATCGGAAACAGGCTCCAGGCTCCGAGCCATCAGCCCAGAGCCTGACGCGGGGCTCGAACTCACGGACCGCGAGATCGTGACCTGGCTGAAGTCGGACGCTTAACCGACTGTGCCACCCAGGCGCCCCTAGGTATGCTTTTTCGAAGGGACACATGCAATCCAATGTTTATAGCAGCACTATCAACAATAGCCAAAGAATGGAAAGAGCCCACATGTCCATCGATGGATGAATGAATAAAGAAGATGTGGTTTATATATATACAATGGATTATTACTGGGCAATCAAAAAGAATGAAATCTTGCCATTTGCAACTGCGTAGATGGAACTAGAGGGTATTATGCTAAGTGAGATTAGTCAGTCAAAGACAAATATCATATGAGTTCACTCATATGAGGACTTTAAGATACAAAACAGATGAACATAAGGGAAGGGAAGCAAAAATAATATAAAAACAGGGTGGGGGACAAAACATAAGAGACTCTTAAATATGGAGAACAAACAGAGGGTTACTGGAGGGGTTGTGGAAGGGGGGATGGACTAAATGAGTAAGGGATATTAAGGAATCTACTCTGAAATCATTGATGCACTATATGCTAACTAACTTGGATGTAAATTAAAAAATAAATGAAATAAAATGGTAAAAAAATATATGTTCTACTTTGCTAAAATAAAAATGGATTAAAATAATATGATTTATCAGTTTTTGATCATATAGGTTGACAAAATGTTAAAGTTTAATAATATCATCTGTCAACAAGAGTGTAAATCAGTATGTGCTTTTTGCATTGCAGATGGGAATGTGAATTGGCATAGCCCTTTTGGTGGACAACTTGGGAGGTTCTGTTAAAACTGAAAATGTGGGGGCGCCTGGGTGGCTCAGTTGGTTAAGTGTCTAACTTCGGCTCAGGTCATGATCTCGCGGTCCGTGAGTTCGAGCCCCATGTCGGGCTCTGTGCTGACAGCTCAGAGTCCAGAGCCTGTTTCAGATTCTGTGTCTCCTTCTCTCTCTGACCCTCCCCCATTCATGCTCTGTCTTTCTCTGTCTCAAAAATAAATAAACATTAAAAAAATTTTTTTTTAAATAAAAAAAAACTGAAAATGTGAAAACCCTAGCTTTGTTTATAAAATGAAAAATTGGAAACAAGATGAATGGCCATTACAGTGAGCAGTGGAACTATGGAATTAAGCAGATTTTTATATACTAGCATGACAAATGTCTTAAATCATGACTAGGTAAACAATAAAGACAAAAGATCAAAACAACAAAAAAAAGAAGATTGCAAGGTAGTACATTGTAATGTGCTATTAGGGAGGAAAATCTAATGAAAAAGAAAACTGTAATTTTACAAATGTAAATATAGTGGAAAAGTTCTATATGGAGAGACTATATGTTGGGATGTCTGGGACAGTTCACATTTATCCCTGTTTTAATCATTGGTTGACTTACCTATACTCAAGTTGATTTACCTTGCATACCATTAATCCTAGATTACACTTTGGAATAATAACAATAATAAGCCATGTTCATTAAAACAAAAACAACAACCAAAACCAAAAAAACAACAACAAAAAAGAGCTAAATGGAATAGAAGATTGTTCTTGTTATTGTTGGCAAAAGGTTGGTGTGTTAAGCTTTTCAAGAAACATACCTATTTACTTTTTACAGGACCTTTCTAGAGACAAAGTCGTATCCCCAAAGAGTGATTCTAATAGTAATTTTTTTATAGAGAGCAGGCCTTTCTTCTTCCTCAAATCACCTTCAAATCCAGATCCAACCCTGCTCACCCTCTTCTCCTCTGAGCTGTCTCCTTTTTCAAAGGGAATGAAGTGAGGTTCTTTGACAATGGAGAAAGTGAAGAAGGGTGCACAAGGGCAGAGCTGGGAAGCTAAAGGGGCAGCTGGTTGAAAGGGGCAGCAGAGGCGATAACGTCACAGCTTGAGTCCTGGTTTCTGAGCATTCAGTGTTTCATCAGACTTTCCTCTAGATTCAGTGGCATCTATCTTCCATCTGGCTCAGATGGTGCATTTGAGATTAAATTTATTTAAGATAGATACTTTACATCTTCTCAGACACAAAATAATAAATATTGTGAAATATTTAGCTTTTATTTTTACATCTGTATCTTTCCTTGCTTCAATACTGCTCTGTGTTAAGAGAAATAGTATAAAAGTGTTGATATCAGAGAAAGAAGTTTTACATTAACATGCCAGCTTGTAGGCAAGAGATCGTGAGACAGCTCAGCCTCAGAAGTTCTGTGAGGCAATTCCTATTAATCTCTCTCTTTGAGTATACAGGATATGTATATTCAAATAGTTCTGTTTCTCTGGAGAACCCTAATACAATTTTTTCCCATAAACTGACAAGGAGAATTGTCATTTACTCATAGTAGCCCAAAGTACACTTTTCCTATAGGTGCAGTATTTTTTATGTATTTTTTTAATGGTAAACCACCATATCCACCCCTGTCTTCTCAAAGAAAATGAACAATCCACTTGGTAGGCATCTCCAACAGCCCTCAGACACTTCTTGTCACCCAGCCAACAACTGGTCCCCTTAGTCCTTTGACTCAGAAATATGCTTTCCTTTTTTTTTTTATTTTTTTAAAATTTTTTTTAGCGTTTATTTATTTATTTATTTATTTAAAAAATTTTTTTTAACATTTATTTATTTTTGAGACAGAGAGAGACAGAGCATGAATGGGGGGGGGGGCGGCAGAGAGAGAGGGAGACACAGAATTGGAAGCAGGCTCCAGGCTCTGAGCCATCAGCCCAGAGTCCGACGCGGGGCTCGAACTCATGGACCGTGAGATCGTGACCTGAGCCGAAGTCGGACGCTCAACCGACTGAGCCACCCAGGCGCCCCAGCGTTTATTTATTTTTGAGACAGAGAGAGACAAAGCATGAACGGGGGAGGGTCAGAGAGAGGGAGACACAGAATCCAAAACAGGCTCCAGGCTCTGAGCTGTCAGCACAGAGCCCGACGCGGGGCTCGAACTCACGGACCGCGACATCATGACCTGGGCCGAAGTCGGCCGCTTAACCGACTGAGCCACCCAGGCGCCCCATGCTTTCCTTTTTTGAAATATCACACCAGCCAAATTAATCAGGAGGGATTTGCTTTAAAATGGAATTGAAAAATTAGATGATCTTGGAAATCCCTGAGGACTCCCCTACTCATAATCAGATTTGGCTGCTTTGGACACAGATTTACCCCTGTCTTAAATTAAATACAACTTGAAGAACTCCGTGAAACTTCAGATTCTTTATGGAAGAAAAATTCTGCCTATATTGTTGGGATCATTGCCTTATCCAATCTTGCAATACCCTTGTTCTCAGAAGACAAGGAAGAGGCCTATAACAGAGTGATTAGTAGAAAAAGACTAATTTTACCTTATCCTAGCCTTTGTGATGCTTCTTTTCTGCCTGTTGCAAACTACTGAAAGGAGGTACAGATTTGTTCAAGATCTTAACTGTCAGTGGAAGAATTATAAATTGCTTTCTGGTGATGCTGAATCCAAATATGATCCTTTTTAAAACTGATACTCCTAACACTTAAATTATTACACTAAACTTAAATTTTAAATGACCTGAACTCTGCAGACTTAACCTAAATTTAGCAATGGTGAAGAGAAGAGAAATAGGTATGTGGAGGTGGGAATATTTTCATTGTCACCAATATTTGTTGAGAAATAGCCCATGTAGGTTGTTAAATCTTTTAATTTGGAGTTGAATTTCTCAGGGAAAAAATGTGAAAGATTTTGAAGTGGGAAAAGAATTACTGCCTGGAATACTAGGCATTGCCTAGGTGTCCTGGCTAGGGTTAATCTGATTCTCTTGTTATTTTCAGCTATTTTACAACTCTATAAATTGTAGAAAACTGGTTGTAATGCAAGTGATTTTCATGCATAGAGATGCAAATGAATTTAGGTCAGATAGAGATGCAAATGAGTATCACTCTGTGGATATTGACATTTTATATGTATATTACATGTATTTGTAAATATATAAATAAATTACATATATTTCTAATTTTTTGGTCAGTTATTTGCTCTTATGAAGAATACTTTGGAGATATCTTTGATCATGATGGGAAAGAACTGTTGATAATGTATAAACTTAAAGACTTTGTTACTTTAGACACTTCAGACAGACCCTTCATCATGTTAGAACAAACATATTAACACTTCCCTTGTTGATTCAAAGAGAAGTGAGCTACCTAAGGAGTTATCCATGCATTTTGTTCAGTGGTTGGCTATTTTTTAAAAAGATTTCTTATCTAAACATAAAATAGTCCTGTGTTGTTGAGTTAATAAACCAAAGGGATGAAAATGTAAGAACTATTAATATTTTTTTACTTTTCTAACTAAATATTTATAGAGGCCAATGATTTAAACACACTGAGAACCCTGTTGGTTTTATAGAAATCTTCCATTAACATTAGAAAGCATTCTTTTTAGGCACACCTAAATATATAAAGCAAATATTAACAGAACTGAAGGGAGAAATAGATAGCAACACAATAATAGTAAGGGACTTCAATACCTCACTTTCAACAGTGGATAGATCCTCCAGACAGAAAATCAATAAGGAACCATTGGCCTTAAACTACATGTTAGACCAGATGAAATGAACATTTAGAGAACATTCCATCCAATAGCAGCAGAATACACTTTCTTCTCAAGCACAAAGTTGCTAAGAGAGTAAATCTTAAACGTTCTCATCACAAAAAAGAAATGGTAATTATGTGACATGATGCAAGTGTTAGCTAATACTATGGTGGTAATCATTTTGCAATACAAAAGTGTATCAGGGGCGCCTGAGTGGCTTAGTCAGTTGGTTAAGCCACTGACTTCAGCTCAGGTCATGATCTCGCGATTCATGAGTTTGAGCCCCGCGTCTGGCTTTCTGCAGAGAGCCGGGAGCCTGGACCCTTCTTAGAGTTCTGTGTCTGCCTCTCTGTCCCTCCCCTGCTTGAGCTCTATCTTTCTCTCTCTCTCAAAAATAAATAAACGTTAAAAAAATTTTTTTTAAGTGTATCAAATCAACACATTGTACACCTTAAAGCTACACAATTTTATATATTGATTATATCTCAATAAAGGTTAGAAAAAAGAGAGAAATCATCCTCTTTAACCTATATTGAAATTGTAATGGTGTGGGGAAATGTCTAGAGAAGTAAATCTATCCAAAAAAAAAAAATCCTGTTTTCCTTCCTGCATACCCAAGTTTGGTCTCCTGAGTCAACAAATCTGGAAATTTGGTATCAGTTTGTCCAGATTCTTGAAGAACACCCCCTCTCCCAGCTTAACTGACCTAATGCACATTAGTTTAATTTTTATCTGAAAATAAGAATAGTTCACTATATAAAATAACTTTTTAATATGGAACCATACTTAGAAACCAACTTAGAAACCGTCTTAGCTTGGCAAGTACCTGAAATCAGAGGGTGCCCAGAGGAAAAGCATTCCTTTGAACTACTCCTTTACCCAGGGGCACCTGGTGGCTCATTTGGTTACGCATCCAACCTCAGCTAGGGTCACGATCTCACAGTTCGTGGGTTCAAGCCCTGCATCTGGCTCTGTGCTGACAGTTCAGAGCTTGGAGCCTATTTCAGATTCTGTGTCTTCCTCTCCCTCTTCCCCTCCTCTACTCATGTTCTGTCTGTCTGTCTCAAAAATAAAATAAACATTACAAAGAAAGATTTAAACTGAAGTACTCCTTTTCTCATCCAATAGTGAGGATGCACTGTCTCCAGTTCTCTCCAAGATATTGTCAACATTCCAACTGATACATTAATTTCAATCAAATCACTCATAAGAAAAAGATTCATAAACTATATAACATTACATAAATACTAGGCATCAACTTTAGAAATACCCCTAATACAGAAACTCACCTGATAATCTTTGTTTTCACAGCTAGGAAAAGTTTGACTTTCATCTGTTAATATCTGTGTATTTCTTTGTTAGGTAAGAGCTGTGTGATTTTTGTTCCAGTTTTGTTTTGGCTTCCAGGAAATTCTGAGTTAAATTTTCTGTTCAATTGTGATAGTTATCCTTAGGCTAAATTTTCAAAACAATTAGCCTTCCCATGTTGTTAGATAGCCCTTGTTCTTTTGTCATTTGTGCTAATAGATTTATTATATATGTCTTTTATTTTAAACCCACATCAAATCCTGACACGTAGCAAGGCTATACATAATGATAAATGAAAAGAAGAAAACATTATTTTGAACGTATAAAAAATTTCCCTATTTAACTCATTTGACTTTTGAAATATCGATTTTATAAGGTTTAACCTAATAATGAACAAATGAAGATGTTATATATAATTACTTCGACTCATTTTCAGAAGAGATTATTTACCAACATCCTTAGCAAAATTTGCATATTAATGGAAGAACACTTTCCAACTACAGATATATTTATTCCTCAACAGGACCATCAGCCCTATTAAAAATTACTAATGGGTGATTGGAGCTGGAAAAAAATCTTTGAATATCATCTTTATAATAACTTTTAGATTTTTATCGCCTAGTAGCTCTTTATTCCTACTACACGTGTCGCACATATTCTGAGTAAAATATCCTCAGAAACTTCTTAGGACCTAATTTTAACAATAATTTTAGAATTTAAAAATATGTTTTTTCTTTCCTTTTTAGTGGAAATAAAACATGCAATTTCTTTAGGTGTGCAGGCAAGCTGCTGAAAACTTCCCAAGAACAACGTGAATGTACATTTCAAAATCAAACTCAAGTTGCCCTTTCCAATAATGTATGAGACGGTAATGTCACTTATGTTGTTCAGACAACTTATTTTAAAAAACAGCTAATTTAGTCACAATTGCAATGCTTGAACTTAATTACAAACGCTGGCATGAAATTCTTGTTTCTGATTTTTTCTGCTATGTGCTCACTGTGGCTGCATTGGGGCAATTAAGAAGTTCACTCTGCTTTCTGTGGGCAGGGAATCTTATAGGAACAAAATGTAGCTAGGCACATCATTATAGAATTAACATAAAGGTTGCATTTATTGGAATAAAAATAGCCAAAGTGACTATAACAATCTGGAAGAACAATGGCAACATAGTCACCATTCAGTGTTTTCCCAATTTTTTTCTGCCATGTTCTTTAATAGAATCCAAGGTTTTGGATAACTTGCCAAGTAGTAGTTTAATGCCTAAATGGCAAGCCATTTTACAGCTACTAATATGCAACATACACCAGAAGCAATTTAGGCAAAGTTGGTCTTGCTACCTTATGGTGGTTGATTTTTATTCAGGGTGATAATAGTTCATTATCCTTTAAATATTTGTAAAAATGCTCAACGTATTCCAAAACTAGAAGGGGGTTTATCTTTCAGCTAAATTATCAATGTTGTTTTCTGGGCAACTCAGGTTATTTGGATGTGTGGAGAAAAATGAGTAAATAAATTTATGCCTTATTTATATGGATGAAATGTCTGACAACCAATGACTGCAGTCAGGATTGTAATAATTCTGGGTTGTATATAGTCCAATTTCCAGAGAGAAAACAATGGTTTTCTGAGAAATGTTCATTTCCTTTTGGAAATTCCCCATGGCTTTGGCTTGCTTCTCCCTTTTGAGCATATGAACATGTGCACATGCACACACATATTCACACACGCTTTCTAAAAACTTTCCTTCACAAAAGTGTTCCATGTCATTTTTAGCTGGGGGAAGGCACAGGAAGGAAATGTCCAAGATTTGGTGTTTACTTGGACCATGTCATTAACATTTCCAATTTGTCGAGTGGTTTCCACATTTCCCAGAGGTCCTTATCCTGTGAAAGCTGACGGATGGGCTGACAGAACCTTCCAGGTTCATGTTGGTGTAATATGAGCCAAGTGCCTGGAAACAATAAAACAGCAATTTTCTGAGAGATTTACCTGCAAGGAAAGCCAGGAACATAAAAGCCTTTTCCGTTTCCCACCCTAAGCCTCTTCTTTTCTCTCAGTCCCAGGAGGGGTTTGGGAGACTGTATCCTGTCAGGTTAATTGAGGGTGACATTAAATGTAGTCTCAGCAGAAGCCACTGTAATGGCTGGAAGGGAAAGACCCCTGGAGTAGGAATCAGAAGAGCTGGGCTCCGGTCTGGCCAGAGTGGAGGCTTCAAGTCATGAACAGCAGAAGCAAAGGCTGCAGGGGTGAGACAATGTCAGATCTTTTCTCTTGAAAGCTGGATGCAGGCATCTGGTCATGTTTTGACAAGCAATGGTTCTGGCTCCAGTAATGGCTTCGAACTAGGAGAAGGTCCCTCCCCCGTTAGGGCCATTAAATCTGGGCCAGACTATCTAACTTCATGCTGGGTAACACCCACAACGCTGCATTCTCAGAGGGCCATGCCTTGAAACTGGGCTTCTTTATGTCATAAGACAAGAAGCGATGTGCATCCTGGACTAATAGAGATTCAGAGTATGGAGGTCTGGACTAAAGTGATGTGAAGCGTTGCCAGTAGGGACTTATTTCCCCAAGTCAGCTTTATAGTAGTAATCAACTTAAAGCTTGGGGTTCACCATCTACATCCACAGCCCATGGGGTATTTTCTGATTTAAAATGCATAGAACTATGTCAGTTCTGCCTCCATTGTCATTTCTTCTTTGGCAAAATAAACTCTGGCATGTAGTATTTAATATTCATATTCACACAGGAATCCTTACTTCTTTTGAATGTTAAGTAGCCATAAACTTAAGATAAGCTATCTGGATGTCTTAGGAAAATAATGATAAAATAATTTCCTTCAATGGAATTTTGGTTAAAAAGTGACCAGATCTTACCATGAAATGATCTGTTTCTTTCAGGGCTTAAAAATCATAACCTGTAAACTCAGGGTCAACATTTATGGCCATGTGACAGGATAACATGAAAAAGATATTCACTAAACCATGAGAGAGGAGAATATTTTCCCTTTCCCTAGGCTAATAGGTGAGCAGGCTTTTGGTCCAGGAGGCATGAAGTCCCCTTACCTCAGCACAGGATTAGAAGGCTTTTTAAAGCTCAGGCTCAAGAAAGTGAAGGAGAGAGGGCAAACACATTTTTTCCCCCTTTTTTCTAATCCTAGAGTTTGACTGGTGGAGATCTATCTGCCCAATCCCAGGAGGTACAGGGCTTTAACAGCATTATTGGTGAATGCCCTGGGCATTCCATAAAAATCTCATAGAGACCAATGGCCAAGCCACATGGTCACAGAAGCAGTGGGTGCCAGGCCTAGTAGAACTGTGAAGAACAGCGATGCCTGCTTTTGAGGAAGGACATGAGTTTGTACATCAAGTGATGCTCTAGGTGGCAATCATAAAGGCCTCAAGACTTGAAGCTCTCTTTCAATTTTTTTGATTGGATATGTCCTCCAAGGTCCTTGTCAATTAAAATATTCAATATCTTCCCAATGCATTCAGATTTACCTTGATTTGGAAAATTTAGAAATGTAATGATTCTTGCACCCATTAACTGAGGAGAGAATTTATACATATTAATGAGGAGTGAGCAGTTTTGCTCCTCGCTTTCACCCTGTAGCTAAAATGGCAGTTTCTTAACTAATGAGCGGCAATCACTGAGGGAGCTCGGCAGGAGTGGCCACTAATAAGGGAACTACTGGGAGTAAGGTCAGCATGAAGCTATAAGGCAAGTATGAATTTTATTCAGAATAATTTGAGTTTGCCTGTAAGCTGGTGGATGTGATACATAGTGGGTGTGATGCATGTGATTCCTACAAATGCTGGAATGCAAAGTGGTTTGAGTCTTGTTTGCTTCCAAATTTACTGCAGAAAACTTGTAATGAGCTATAGCTATACAGACTTCAGTCCTGAGTCTGGATCTACACTTCTGTCCTTGGCTGAGAAACTGGCCCCAAAGCAGTTAAGTGTTGGTTACTGTCAACTTCTTGCACAGAGCAATAATGGGAAGCCCATCTGGAACCATTTTTTCCAGTCACAGCTAGAAGTCAGGGGATGGACTGGCCACCAGGCAGAAGCAAGAGTGGACTTCAGAGGCCCTGGCTTGGTGTCAGGAGCCGTGAGAAGCATATGAACACTGGCCAGTCATCGTGAGGTCTTTCCAGAAAGACACTCTGATTGTGCTGGTTCAGCTTCCCATCTCCTGTCTAACCTTTTCCTGGCATCACCTCCAGGCTACTGCTGGCAGCCGTGCTTTCTGGACTGACTGCTCCTGATAGATAAGTCTCAGAGGGTGATTTGCTGTCTAAAAAGATGAGTAAGCATTTCCCTCAGTTGCATCTCATTTTACTAACATCACTAATTTCTCTGCTTTCTTGTGTCCAATCAATCATTCCACTTCAGCTATGCATTTTGTTAATGAGCCATTCACTCCCTCTTCCAGATCATTAGTGAAGATGTCAGATTCTGACCAGACCTAATACCTATCCCCATGGCTCAAAGCTGGCTTCCCTGAGAGCTCCCTGGGGAGGCATTCATCACTCTTGTACATGGGCCCTCATTATCCCAGGCCAGTTTTAACACATTTTTTTGTTAACTCACTTTTAAGTACTTGAGGAAACCATGGGTATTGATCTTTACCCAAGATGCTCCTATTTCGGGGATGAAGGGACAGATGGTCATCTGACACACAGCACAATGTATATAAACATGAAATTCTAACTTCCACCAAGTGCAGGTTCATTTATTCATTCACTTTGGTCTAAGAAACAGAGAAATGATTACACCCTTTGGCTGTAATCCTCTCTGCTGTTTGTGCCATTCAGCATTGCACTTGTCTATAGATGTGCCTTTTCTATTTGACTGAAGCTTCTGAGTTTAGCATACCTTCTTAGCTAGTTCTCAGGATATTTTGTGTAAGTTGGGTTATTGGATAACTTTGAATTTTACACAGGTGGCTAACATTTCACTTTGGACAAGCCAAAGGTTTCATAACCAGAAGAGCAGGGATTATTTACTGGGCTTTACCTACCTGTTTTCATTTACTCTCAATATAAATAGGGTTCTAAATGTGTGGCTTAAATCAAAGGAAATAATCCATTAGATGAAGTTAATTTTTTTCTTTGTATTTATGGGATTGCCAGGGTACAGAAAATATTCAAGTTCCAGGAAAGCCTCTTCACCACCTTTTCATCTTTGACGTGACTCGTGGAGGCACATTTCTTCCTTCTCTTAAAATACTTTTTTAAAAAAAGTTGGTAAAATGGAAGCTGGATATAAAATTATATCTGTGTTCTCATTTTAACATGTAAAAATATGCATTTGGACACAAGCTGAAAAGAAAAAACCTTGATTTTCCAAGGTTGTATAATTCTGGGTAAATTAGTCTTTATTTTAGAATAATTTCCATTAACATTATAAAAAGAGTTTTTTAATGCAGTATTCTCATATATTTCAGGTTAGGGTATGTTCTTCCAAAATATAAAAATCAGAGGTGTTGAAAGGGAAAGATTCTTACCCACCCACCCCCACCAAATCTTTCAGTTTTGAGCCCAAAATGGAAATGGATTTCCATTCCAAATTCTGTTGCATTTACCAAACAAAACTATTAAACATTTCCCAGGCAAAAATCCCTGATGCTACGGCTTTACCACTTCATTCTGAGGGTCATATGGGCTATTCTATGTGATCAGTAAACCATTCCAGAATGTTAGGCTTCTCTTCCATCATGACTTTGTATGTATACTGCACTTACAATAACTCTTATTTACATTAAATTGTTAAATTAGTTTATACTAAATAGTATAATGTAATGTAGTGTAGTATAGCATAGTCTATATGAATAATATATTGTGATATAGTGTATTGCATATTGTATTTTAGTGTGGTCTATAGTATAACAGTATGATATGATATAGTATAGTATGGCATATAATTAGTATGGCATAGTATAGTTTAGCATAGGGTGATATAGTATAGCATAGAGTGATATGGAATGAAGTGGAATAGTCTGGAGTAGTATAGTACAGTACAGTATAGTACTGAGCTGCATAGCATCCGTAGCACATGTAGCCGTTAGAACAATGACTTCAGAATAACAGTCCTAGTTTCAAATTGTGGTCTTACCGAAAACAGTGTGGAGGTTCCTCAAAAAATTAAAAATAGAACTACCCTATGACCCAGCAATAGCACTGCTAGGAATTTACCCAAGGGATACAGGAGTGCTAATGCAGAGGGCCACTTGTACCCCAATGTTTATAGCAGCACTTTCAACAATAGCCAAACTATGGAAAGAGCCTAAATGTCCATCAACTGATGAATGGATAAAGAAATTGTGGTTTATATACACAATGGAATACTAGTTGGCAATGAGAAAGAATGAAATCTGGCCTTTTGTAGCAACGTGGATGGAACTGGAGAGTGTGATGCTAAGTGAAATAAGTCACACAGAGAAAGACAGATACCATATGTTTTCACTCTGATGTGGATCCTGAGAAAGTTAACAGAAGACCATGGGGGAGAGGAAGGAAAAAAAAAAAAGAGGTTAGAGAGGGAGGGAGGCAAATCATAAGAGACTCTTAAAAACTGAGAACAAACTGAGGGTTGATGGGGGGTGGGGGATGGGCATTGAGGAGGGCACCTGTTGAGATGAGCACTGGGTGTTGTATGGAAACCAATTTGACAATACATTTCGTATTTTATTTTTTTTTAATTTTTTTTTAACGTTTATTTATTTTTGAGACAGAGAGACACAGAGCATGAACGGGGGAGGGTCAGAGAGAGGGAGACACAGAATCTAAAACAGGCTCCAGGCTGTCAGCACAGAGCCCGACGTGGGGCTCGAACTCACAGACCGCAAGATCGTGACCTGAGCCGAAGTCGGCCGCTCAACCGACTGAGCCACCCAGGTGCCCCTACATTTCGTATTTTAAAAAAAATTAAAAAAAATAAAATTAAAAATTAAAATAAAAAAAAAAAAAAGAAGTTGTTTGCCTAGCTGGCTCAGTTCGAAAAGCATGTGACTCCTGATCTTGCGGTCATGAGTTCGAACCCCATGTTGAGTGTGGAGATTACTTAAATGAAAACTTTTAATAAAAATTAATAAAATTAAAAGGTAAAAAAACAAAAACAAAAACAAATTGTGGTCTTACCACTTACTAGATGTATGATCTAGAGCATACTACTTAATGTCTCTAAGCTTCTGTTTCATCATCTGAAAAGTGAGGGTTAGAAATAGTTACCAGGCTTACCAGAGGTGATGTGGGGCGTGGGGAATGGGTGAATAGGTGTTGGAGATTAAAGAATGCTCTTGTTGTGATGAGCACTGGCTGTCATTTGGAAATGTTGAATCACTGTATTGTACACCTGAAAGTAATATTATACTGTATGTTAACTATACTGGAATTAAAAAAAAAAAACTTTAAAAAAAAGAAGAGAAATAGTTACCATGCATTGTGAAGCTGAAGTTGTTCTGAGGACCATGAAGATAATGTATATGAGGAGTAAGCACAGGCAAGTCACATGCCCTTAGTAAACACTCATTTTATGTATCTCCCTGACAGTGGCTGAGTGGTGAAAGTACCCTTTAAGACAAGTGCCCTGTTAAAAGCCTCTAAAGCTTGGCTAGAACATGACTTAGGAGTGGTTGAATGGTTGCATAGTTACTGCTTATGACTAGCGTCCTAAGTGAACCTTACAATCACAATTATTTCGCAGAGATACGAGATGACCTTGGAAGGCTTTGGAGCTATTCAATCTTGGTACTATGGAGCAAAACAGGAGAGAGAAGGAATTCTTAGAATGATTCATAAATGATCGACAGCTGCAATCCTCTGTATCTTGGGAAAAGCAGTGCTAACACCACAAACAATTGTATACATTTTATTTTGTGATTTTCTCTTCCAAAACATCCAGAAGGAAAAGATCCAGATGTGCTAAGAGATTTGCTCCTCAGAATAAAGTGGGGGATGTGCAGAACCAGAATCAAAATGAAAGCCCACTGGAAAAACTGTGGGTATCAAATGTTCAAGACACTAAAGCATATAAAAATAAATGTGGCACAAATTTCATGTAGACTTGATTACTTATAACAATCGTGCCTGTGGCTGGCTCTGACATGTTTCAGATTTACAAGTGCTTGGCAAAAACATTTGCATCCTTGTATGTAAGAACGCGCCCGCCCCCACTGAAAAGAAAACCATCTCTAAAGGAACACGCAGTGCTCAAGAATGCACAGACTCTGGGAGTAAAAGAGAAATGTAGATGTTGTAAATTTAGGGTCGATTTAGTTTTAAGAAATGAGGTGTAATGAAAAGCACACTGAAATGAAATTTAGAAGACTGAATTCAATGCCTAACCGGACATTTCCTAGGGTTGTGACCTTAGGAAAGTTTTTACATTGCTGTTTCCACCCGTTGTTTTATAGAGCAGATATTATTGCTTTTTCCTACCATGCAGAGGAGCTGTGGTTATCAAGTGAGACCATGTATGTTGAGACTACTTTGAAGAATGAAAATGCTGTATGCTGGCCTCTTTGTCCTTATTGAACAGAAGAAGAGAGTCAGGGGAAGAAGCAGGAAGAGTAAGGAATTTGGAAACAGACAGGCCTGTGTTTTGTAGCATCTCTGCCCCTCCTATTAGTAGTAGCTTTGTGGTCACAGAAGAGTCACTTAACCTTTCTTGGCCTCAGTTTCCTCAAATGTAAAAATGGATTTAAGAAGCACTACCTCAGAGTTGTTTTAAGGATTAAGGGATACATATATAAAGTCAGATATTTTTGTTTGCTGGTTTTGTTTTGTTTTGTTTTTTATTTTTTTGAGTTTGTCTATTTTGAGAGGGGAAGAGAGAGCACAAGTGGGGGAGGAACAGATAAAAAGGGAGAGAGAATCCCAAGCAGACCTGTTGTGGGGCTGGAACTCATGAACAGTAAGATCATGACCTGAGCTGAAATCAAGAGTTGGATGCTTAACCAACTGAGCCACCCAGGCACCCCTTGTTTGCTGTTTTTAAGCCATGTCTCATGCCCCTGAATTTGTTAGGACTATTTGTTAATCATAAACACAATCATAAATTTGGAGAGGCCAATTGACTGACCCAAGCTTATCAAGCCATATGCCAGCAGGTATAGAATTCCTGCTGGAATTCTCTTCATCAGATTATTTAACAATTTGTTTTGGAAATTTTAAGAACCCAAGACCTGGAAAAAACCTGTCTTGACTCCAGTTATGACTATAGCTTTCATGAAAACAATGAAGTACATCTTACAATTTAACATTAAGAAACACTAAGAAAACTTAGAGTATTTTAGAGGCTTTTTCTCTTATGTTGAACAATATATGAATATAATATTCCTGCAGCTGCATTTCATTTAAATGTACTCTTTCCCTGCGGATCAAGTTTTCTAGTATTTAAAAAAAAGGTGGTGGGGGGGGGGGAGAGATTAGTGAGATTCAGATAGCCTGAATTTCCTGAGCAAGCCAGATATGTTTGAGAGCACTCTGAAGTTTTGTGCCTGTTCTGGTGACTGGAACTAAGTCAGTGGAGTAACCCATCTGCTTCCTATAGAGATGATGATGATGATGATGATGATGATGATGATGATTAGACCTTCCATTTTGCACAAGAAACCTCTGGAGGAAGCTTAGAATGGGGCACTGGGTGGGTGTCATCCCTCTTGGCATATCTCAGTTCCAGCAAAGCCAAACTTCTATGTAACTGTTACTTGTTCTAATCTCTCTCAGTAATGGATTTCAATGGAAACTCTACTTACGTGAATAGAAAAACATCATACCGGATCTTTACCATATTGAGCTAAGGAGAATTTCCCTCTTGCAACAGCTCTCTCAACTGAACTAATTCTCATTTAAAAAAAATTATGTTTTTTTTTTTAATTTTTGAAGGAGAGAGAGACACAGCATGAGAGGGGGAGGAGCAGACAGAGAGGGAGACACAGAATCCGAAGCAGGCTCCAGGCTCCAAGCTGTCAGTACAGAGCCCGATGTGGGCCTAGAACTCACAAACTGTGAGATCATGACCTGAGCCAAAGTCAGGCGCTCAACTGACTGAGCCACCCAGGCACCCCCTCATTTTTTGAACAATTGTTGCATTTCACTTAAGAGGTAAGACCCGATGCTTGGAATCCAGCACACTTCCCCAACATATGGTGTGCCATGATCCACAATTCTCTCATTGAGCATTAGAGGCAGACATGTTGGGACATCTGTAGTTGTATGATGTCAGTGACGGGTTTGCTGCAGGCTTTGGTTTGATAAGCTTTGAAACATTTACCAGCTTTTTGGAGATACTACTCTATTTTCCATATATAATGGATCCATCTTTTATGCTGCCAAATGTGGTATGTGGGAAAGATAAGTAGCCCTTGCCTCCAGGATTCTAGTTCTTGTATATTTGTGTGATTTACACATACAGGTTAGGACCTGGGTTCAACCAGGAGACCAATTACCCTAACATATTACATTACTGAGCAACTAATCTTTATGTGATTTGGAGTGTCTAGGCATTCAGACAACACAAGCTGAGGTAGTAGAAAATAGTGGCTAAGAGTGTGCCCTCACTGAGAGAATTCATTTTTAATTACTAAGATATAGGGTTTTTGCAGTTGAGGAATAGCAGTAAACAGAAACACATACAGGAAATTTTCCACAGTGATTAAACGTTAAAAGATACAAGTTGTTACTACTTCTATGTTTCTGAAAAATAAAAAAAGTGACTATTTTTCTAATTCAGCACCATAGAGAGGCTCTTCTATAAATATAATTTTCAACTTTTGGGTGTGTCGTTTACATATGATAAAATATATCTCTTGAAGTGCACCGTTGAATGTGTTTTGTCAAATGTATTCCCCCATGTAAACTCCACTCCAATCAAGATATAGAACATTTTTTGCCCCATCCCAAAATGTTCCCATGCTTGTTTACATCCTATTCTACTCTCCTTGCCCCATAAAATCACTAGTCAGCTTTCTGTCCCCACAGATGAGTTTTTTCTCATCTAGAAATTTGTACCAATGGAATTAAGTATCATGTACTGTGTCTACTTTCGCTCTGTGTATTTTTGAAGTTCATCCATACCGTTAGATTTGCTGGTGGTTTCTTCCACCAAAATCAAGAGTTGGCTGCTCAACAGACTGAGCTACCCAGGCACCCCAATATTTCTTACTATTTTCTAACAGAGGGGTGGAGTACAGTCAATTAGGCTTTGTGAAGTGTTCCAAAAGGGCCACTAGGACTGCAAAAGTTGGATCAATGGGATACCATGGCAATTGAGCTTGGCTTTGATGATTTTCTGGGGATATGACCACTCAGTCTTCCTAAGATGGGGTGCTTTGAGGAGGTTTTGTTTGGCTCCAGTGGCTTTATAGAGTTGCTATTATATTAACATTTTGGCAGCAAACATGTAAAACGATCTAATAAAAATGGGTTCTACTTATTAAACCCTAAGCACTCTATACCTTATCTCATTTAATCCTTGTAATAGCACTGCAAATCAGGTCTTAGTGAGCACCTAATATCTACCAGTTCTTATGGAACTTACAGTCTAAAGGAAAAAGCAGACATTAATGAGAGTCTGATAGTTGTTTTGCTAAAACTGGGGGCAATGAGAACATTTATCAGGGGGGCCTAATCTAATCTAAGGGGCAGCTAAAATATTGCTGAAGAAGTGACCTTTTAGCAGGACCTTGGAGGACAAGTAGAGTTAGCTAAGTCAGAAAAGGGACTAAGAGCCTTTCAATGTGAGAAACATGTATGCAGGCTAAGAGATAAGAAAGTTGCAGGAAGGTTGGAGGAATTGATAAAAGCTTTTTTGTATTTAGAATCTAGAGTTGGAGGCAGTGGGGGGTCAGCTGAGCCAAGCTGTGCCTGAAATGTGGAGGCCTACAAGCTTGGATAGTAAGAATGGGTTATGAGTACTGTTCACTCTAGAATGGCAGTGATGTTCCACAGCCACCAATGTATGAAGATTCAGAGAACTGAATTCCAGTGGATTGGGAAGAGATTTCAGACAGGAAAAATGTCCAATGGTCTCTTGGGTCAATCGTTGGAATGACATGATGTCAATTCATTTATGACATTCACTTTGTAAGTGACTTTATTATTGAAATTCTAGTTAATATTCCACTCACCTCCAGAAAAATAATTATTATTTTACAAGTGGTCTTTCTGAGGTAGAGTTCAGAGAACATATGTAGTGTGAGGACTGATTTCTACTATTATGCTGTCTTTAGTTAAAAAAAAATTAATTTGCAATGTTGTTAATCTGATAATCTTCACAGATAATATTTAATTTTTAAAAGTTAATGGTTACCAACTAGAACACTTCCATGTGTAAAATCCAAGAAATTGATTAAAAAACAGTCAGTGAGGGGCGCCTGGGTGGCGCAGTCGGTTAAGCGTCCGACTTCAGCCAGGTCACGATCTCGCGGTCCGTGAGTTCGAGCCCCGCGTCAGGCTCTGGGCTGATGGCTCGGAGCCTGGAGCCTGTTTCCGATTCTGTGTCTCCCTCTCTCTCTGCCCCTCCCCCGTTCATGCTCTGTCTCTCTCTGTCCCAAAAATAAATAAAAAAACGTTGAAAAAAAAAATTAAAAAAAAAAAAAAAACAGTCAGTGATAAATATCTGTATTTTAAGGGCAACATATACATTGAAAATTGCATCTCTGTCTTGCATTTATGGTAAATAAATAAACATAGTTTTGTAAATTCTCAAGGCAATTGTGGGAAGACCACGACAAGTTGGGTCCTTAATCACATTGTGAAACTAGATGCAGCAGAAAAAGAATTAAATAAAGCTCACTGAACCAAAATAACACATACAGGAATGTGCGTAGATTTCCCGGTTCAGTCTGAGATTCAAGTAATGTTGGTGTTTCTGAACTCTGTCCTAACCTAAAGTGGAGAACAATGATGAAGAAAACATTATGCCTCCTTGGAATGAGGAGGTTAGAGATTGAGGGAATATGTTTTATATGTTGAAATTATTTTTAGCATTAAGATGAAGTTATCACCCACATTGATATTTCTGTAATATTATGAGAGTTAAAATATAGATGCAGACTGAGAATTGGGTCTTTGACTTGATTTCAACAAAACGTGCACTCAAAGAACATGTGTGATGTAAAAATATAATGTCATACCAGGTATGACCTGACATTATTCAAATAAGATATTAGAAAAGTTGATTATTTAAGCTATCATTTTGATAGAAAATTTTTCTTTAAAGTTTTACTTATTTTTGTTTTTTGCTAGAAAGGATTTTTATTTACAAATTTCCGTGTTAGAAACATCATCAATGTAGAAAAGCTCAAAAAATATTGAGGTTATGTTGTCATGACTGCAGTTTCTTTGAAATTCCATATATTTAAAGTACCAAAGGAGTAACCCCAACAGACTTTCTTTCCTTTTTGCTTCCATTCTTGATGTTTCATAAGGCCCACAAAACTGTCTTTAATCTTGCTCTTTCCCCCCTTTTTTGCATAGTTTCTTGGGGGTGTTTCCCAGATTCTCTGCCAGAGTGCTGGGTTGTTCAGGCCTGGCTTTGCTGTGTTCCTCACCCCTGCCCAAAAGGCAGCCACAGCACCTTGACTAGTCTTGCTCCCTTTGGTAGTATGTACTGTACCCATTGGCAGGACTAACTTTTTCAAAGGCTTTTTATCACCCCATTTCTGGGTCCAGAATCTGCAGAGGCTCCCTTTGCTTTACAGTGTGAATCTAAACTCTTGACCTGCCCTCAGAACGACCACTACCTTCTTTTTCCCCTTCACCAACAATCATAATTCTTATTTTCTCACCTGAATGATCTATAAATTTCACGGATTCACTCTATTTATTGAGCAAAAGGCAACATTAGATTCATGTTTTGGAAAGATTAACCTTGGGATGTGTCAACAGAAGCCGTGGGGGTCTCCTGGGGGCCTGTGCAGGAGTCCTGGTGGGAGATGAGGGTGGCTTGAAGGAGGGTCTTGGCAGTAGAGATGGAATGAGATAGTTTAGCAACTGATTTAGGACACGGGTATTCCCTATACTTATCAAAAAACACACTGTGTCTAAATTTTCTTTTTTTTAGATGTTTTATTTATTTTTTAATAGAGCGTAAATCAGGGAAGGGTGGGGGGGTGACAGAGGATCTGAAGCAGTCTCTGTGTTGACAGGGTGACAGCAGTGAGCCTGATGTGGGGCTCACATCATGACATCATGACCTGAGCCAAAGTCCAATGCTCAAACGACTGAGCCACCCAGGTGCCCCTGTGTCTAAATTTTCTACCAGTACTTTTACCTTCAAATCCCACTTGAATGACCACTTTTAGTTCTGTGACCCACCACTCTAGCTGTGTGATATCAGAAAGGTTTTTTTTTTTTAATTTGTTTTTAATTCCATTCCTAAAAGGAATATAATTATGGTACCTGTCCTAAACAGGCTTGAATGTTTCAAAGCTTGTAAAGGTTTTAGCTTAATGCTTGGCGTGTAGTAAGAACACAATAAAAATTAGTTACTGGTACTGCTACTGTGTCTTTTCTGATTAATCTGCAGCATTTGGTTTACATATAGAACAGAACCATTCACTCTTAAAGCTGCAAGAGACCTTAGAAAGTATCTTGTCATATTCTCTCATTTACACATTTAGAAATGTAGTCATAGGGGTTGGGGGAGGTGACCGTTCCTCAGTTCTAGTGCCAGAAACAAGGTCTGGGCCCTCCACCTCCAGGGTCAATGCCTTTTCGCCCTCGACTATAGACCTTTTTCAGTGCCTAAGTGTATGTTTTATCTCAAGTAAAACTTAAGCAGCTAGAATGTGTGGCTCCTCTTCTGGTTATTGGCCCAGTCCTCTGCTGGAAGCCTTGCACCAAAATGCCTGCTGTAATATGGAGATGAAATCTGATGCTTTATTTCACAAATTAGATTAAGTGGCTCTATGAGCTAGACCATTTTCAGTCCCCACTCACCACATAATGGGAGAGATTAAAGCAACCTAAATAAGTAATACTTTATTTAATAACCATCTTACCAGGTGTGTTTTCTAGATAATTAGATCTAATACTACCTGGTGATCTAATACTTGAACTGCTCTCTGGGAGGAAGTGAGGCACTTTTGGGACTACAATATGGTTAGAATAACTCTGGGTCTACTCAGGCAAGGGCACTTGCAAATTGGCTCTTCCAATTTACTAGGCCCTGAGGGAGAATCCTATTCATTGTCAGCCGTCACAGCCCCCTGTGAAACTAGGGCCAGCAATTAGAAAATACTCACACAATTTTCCATTGCACAAGTGGAGACGCCTATGAAATTTCTTGCATGGGGTTTAACTGTTCAGGTTCCTTCACTAAGTCAGTGCTGTAACAACAATGAGAGATGGAGAAAGATAGAGAAGGAGATAGAGATACTGATATAAATAGATGATAGATAGAAATTTATTCCTCCAGTTTCCAGTACTTAGAAAAAACGCCTTTTTTTAATATAACATGTTATTTATTTTGTTTTGTTCTTTTGTTTGTTTTTAATAGATTTTATTTATTTGTTTGAGTACAGTTGATACATAACATCACATTAGTTTCTTTTTGTGTGTGTGTGTGAGTATTTTCTGCTTTATTAAGGTTGATCTTTGTCATTAAAAGTATGGATAACATTTAAGGAAATGCAATATCTAAGTGCATACTTAGTATTTAATTTAATTTAATTTAATTTATAAGGATTAAGTACTTAAAGCATTTATCAGGTCCATGAGGTGATTACAAATAAAACTTTTCAAAGGTGTAAATCCATTTCAAAATCTTGAAACGAATTTAACTAAGTTATATTAAGTACAGATTACTTAGAAAGGTTTAATTTGTTCAATGTCAGTTAATGAAACACCAGTTGAAAACAAAGAGCCAGACTGGTTGAATTTGAATCTCGATGCTGTCACTTTTTGGCTCATGATACTGTACAACTTACTTAACATTAGTTTCAGGTGTACAACATAGTGATTCGACAACATAGTGATTATGCTAAGTCCAACATGGTATTTGTTTTTTCTGATCATATAAAATTGAGCGTTACTTGGAAGTGACCTAATTGGGATCAGTAGAATGTTAACTCTCTCACTGCATAACAGGGAGACTGAATTTACTACCTCAGCTACTTAGTGTATACTGAGGTGATAGTTTTGAGGCTTTCCACAGTGAAATACATTTATTCACAATTGCCATCTTAGGAAACTTTTAGTCCTCAACTTATGTATAAACAATTTCTTAATATTACCTGTCTCCTTTTTCTTACTCCCTTGATTGCATATTATGGTTCTCATTCTCAGGGTCTTCTTTTTTATTTAAATATTCTCATTTCTTTTCCTCATCTCAGTTTTTAGTAGTAAACTTTGTTGTTAAAACTTTCCAAATTATCCCCCAGATAATAACTAGAATAGCCAAAAAAACCCTGTCATTTTTTTCTTATTTAAGAAAATTTTTTTAAGTTTTTTTTTTTTTACATTTATTTATTTATTTTTGAGAGACAGAGCGAGACAGAGCACAAGCGGGGGATGGGCAGAGAGAGAAGGAGACACAGAATCTGAAGCAGGCTCCAGGCTCCGAGCTGTTGGCACAGAGCCTGACATGGGGTTTGAACTCACAAACCGCGAGATCATGACCTGAGCCGAAGTCGGATGCTCAACCGACTAAGCCACCCAGGCGCCATTTTTTTAGGTTTATTTATTTTTGAGAGAGAGAGAGAGAGGCAGAGGGTGAGTGCGGGAGGGGCAGAGAGAGAGGGAGACACAGAATCTGAAACAGGCTTCTGGAGCCTGATGTGGGCTTGAACTCAAGACCTCGAGATTATGAGCGGAAGTTGGATGCTTAACCCACTAAGCCACCCAGGCACCCCTCATTTTCTTCTTATAATATCAAACAAAGAATAGCAAGTTTCATAGAGTGATAGTTTTATTTTTTTTATTTTTTAATTTTATTTGAGAAAATGAGAGAGAAAGAGAGAGAATCTCAAGCAGGCTCCATGTTCAGCATGGAGCCCAAGGTAGGGCTCAATCCCACGACTATCAGATCATAACCTGAGCTGAAATCAAGCGTCGGATGTTTAATCAACTGAACCACCCACCCATCCCAGAGTGATAGTTTTAGAACTGGAAGTGATGTTGGACAGTCTGACAGCTTTTTGGATAGCCTTGTTGTCACATACCTGCTGAAGCCCATTGTCCCCTGAAGGAGGTTGAATTATAGCCCCTAAAGATATCCCTGGAATACATAAGTGTTATTTTATTTGGAAAAAGGGGTTGCAGATGTGATTAAGGATCTTGTGATGAGGAAATGATTCTAGATTTATCTGGGTGGGCCCTAAATGTAATCACATGTGTTCCTATAAGGGAGAGGCAGAGGAAATTTAGTTGGAAGAACAGCAGGTTGTTCTCAGAGCTGCAATTGATACTCATTATCTTTCCTCCTCCATTATCCATTCTAAGTTCTTCTCACCCTCAGCTCTCACTTCTGCAGGGCTTAGTAGGTGACCTGTGTGATACTGGGATTATAATAAGTATATATTGGTCTTCCTCTGGAACAGGGCTTCTAAAATGCTTGAAATTTCCTGAGTGATGAGAGGGATAAAGAAGAAAGGAGTGTCTTTATTATTGAAAACAAGCCCTTTTATTTATTTATTTTTTTTTAATTTTTTTAAATTATTTTTTTTAATGTTTATTTATTTTTGAGACAGAGAGAGACAGAGCATGAACGGGGGAGGGTCAGAGAGAGAGGGAGACACAGAATCGGAAGCAGGCTCCAGGCTCTGAGCCATCAGCCCAGAGCCCGATGCGGGGCTCGAACTCACGGACGCGAGATCGTGACCTGAGCTGAAGTCCGACGCTTAACCGACTGAGCCACCCAGGTGCCCCAAACAAGCCCTTTTAAACCTCAGAATTTATGTTAATGAAGTGACTTTAGAAAGCCTTTAAGAATGGGCTCCCCTCCACCTCACTGCATTGCCAGGGGAACCGACCTGGAGATTAGAGGGTTCACACTTTTAGCTCTTCCTGCCCTGACTTCCAGAAAGGGGAGATGAGTTGGAGGTTGAGTCAATCACCAATGGCCAACAATTAAATCAGTCATGACTATTATGTCATGAAGCCATCATAAACATCCTTCACTGAAGGAGTTTGGAGGGCTTCCAGTTGGTGAACATGAAGAGGTGCTGGGAGGGTCATATGCCTGGAGAGTGCATGGACACTCCATGTCCCTTCTCCCATACTTTGCCTCATGCATCTCTTCCATCTGGCTGTTTCTGGGTTGCATTCTTTTATGATAAACTTGTAATCTAGTAAGTAAACAATTTCCCTGAGTTCTGTGAGCCATATTAACTTATTATTGAATCTAAAGTGGGGGTGGTGGGAGCATTCATTTATAGCCTGTGTGTTGGAAGCACCAGTGACCACGTAGATTTGTGACTGACATATGAAATGGAGTCAGTCTTGTGGGACTATGCCCTTAACCTGTGGGATTTAATGCTGTCTCTGCGTAGATAGTGTCAGAATTGAGTTCTATTATAGGACATCCAGCTGGTGTCAGAGAATTGCTTGATGTGGGAACCCCACCCCCAACACACACATTTGGTGGTCAATAGTATAAGTGTGGTAATAGCAGAGAATAGAGAGAGAGGGAAAAAGAAGTTGTTTTTTGTTTTTTGTTTTTTTTTTTTTTTTTTTGCAACCTGGTAATGTAACTCAAACCCTCATTTCTGAGGCATTTGAGCCCTTAGTAACCATCTCCTTCTTAGGTCAGCATTGCTATGCATGTCCAGTTACACTTACATTTGGGCAAGGCAATACCAAGAGGCACCCAAGTGGACCACCTGACTTTTTCAAATATTCCACTCTGCCTCATTATGTAAGAGCAGCCTTACCTAATCCTTTTGATCAAAGTCACTCCCTGCCAAGATGGTGGCTCCTTTCTCACTTGACAGTTCAGACACCAGGTGTCCAAAGTGTCAGGCAGCAGTCATAGGTCAATGGGCACTTTGCCTTGTCCTCTTCAGAGGACCTCTATGCATGCAGACCCCAGGGCCTGGGGGACAGAAAACAGGCTCTCAGGAGCCTGGGAATCATGGTAAGAGAGGCCATTCCTGCTTCCAATCTTTGTTTCCTGAACCCAAATGTTTTTCTTATTAGGACACAGCACCAGATACAGGTCTTGGAGGTTAACAATTCCTACCTGAAGGGACTTGCCTCTGAGTTAGCACTTCAGCAGCATTTTCAGTAGGATGATACAATGTTTTATCAGACTGGCTGCCTCTGGATGGTGTGTGGCATGCCATACAACTGGTACACCCTATGACCATGGGCCTACAACCACACCTCCTTCACTGTGAAGTGGGACCGCTGGCTGGATGTTAGGTTGTATGGAATCAGGCATACTGTAGAGTCCTGAATAGTGATGCTGGCCGGGACTCAGGGGGCAGAAAAGCAAACAGATACCTAGAAGAGTTGTCTATTTTTGTGAGAAGCCATGAAGTGGCCAGTTGGTATCCTTGAGGAATAGTGCCATATTGGGTCTTTGTTGTTGGTAGGTTGTATGTTCAGAGGTGGCAGTAGCTACATCAGCCTTCATTAGTGAAGCCCAAGCTGTTGAGGTCATTTGTAGCCATTCCTGAGTGGGATTGTAATGCTTACGTTTGTCTACTAAGTAGATTAAAAATGAACCGTGCTCTGGGTTTTTCCTCTTCTGTCAGATGTTCAAAAGAAATACCCCATGTGGTCATAGGTGTGATACAGAGGTGGAGTGGTGGTATAAAACTGGTTAATGACATCATTGAGGTTTATGCCCAATCCAGTTTATTGAGGTTTATGCTATCCAGTTTAACCACTGGCTCCCCAAAAAAGTATGTATGTATCTATCTATATCTATATCTATATCTATATCTATATCTATATCTATATCTATATCATCTATCTATATCTCTATCTATCTATCTATGTGTGTGTGTCTTAGTCAATTCACTTTGCTATAACCATAAACTGGGTGGCTTATAAAAAACAAAGATTTATGTTGCACAGCTCCAGAGACCTGGAAGTAAGTCCAAGAGACCAAGGTGCTGGCAGATTCAGTGTTCAGTGAGGGTCCACTTCCTGGTTCATAGATAGCTGTCTTCTTAGATGGTAGGAGGGGTGAAGGAGTTCTCTGGGGTCTCTTTTATAAAGACATTAATCCCATTCAATAGCACTCCATCCTTATGATCTAGTCACATCCTTTCCAAACACCATCACATTGGGGATTAGGTTTCAACACATGAAGTTTTGAGGGACACAAACATTCCGTGGATAGCAATATACATAAGTAGATTTATTAGAACTTTTACTTATATGAAGGATGTGCAGTAACCAATTTTAAAATAATAATAAAATAAACAATATACTTTAAATTACATATAGTCAAATGATTCTTACAGAATGCTTTTGTTGATTTTTGTCAAACTCTTGTATCTATAACCAATCTATGGTTGTCATTGACAAATGAATGTAGTTCTTTTTTTAAAAGTTTATTTGTTTATTTTGAGAGTAGGGAGGGGCAGAGAGAGAGAGAGAGATGGAGAGTGAGTGAATCCCAAGCAGGCTCCACACCCAGCATGGAGCCCAACCATGGGCTCTATCTCACAACTGTGAGATCATGACCTGAGCCAAGATTAAGAGTGGGATACTTAACTGAGTACCCACGTGCCCCCCCAAATGAATACAGTGCTGACATGAACATTGGTTGATATTTTTATTTACTTTATGAGTAAGACAAAAGTGAAATAACAAAGATAGATATTAGAACTTGACTCTTTTGCTAATGCTGTGACTGACTTATTGGCTGAATAGAAAAGTTTTCTAATGCTGGAATAAAACTGCCTCAATTTTTTGTGCTATTCACAATGCACTGGCCAAGGAAATACACACTTTTATATTTAATTTACATTATAGGGATGCCTAGGGGCTCAGCCTAGCTGGCTTGAGCATCTGGCTCTTGATTTCAGCTCAGGTCATGATCCTAGGGTCATGGGATCAAGCCCCACGTATGGCTCTTAAGATTCTCTCCATCTGTCCCTTGCCCCTGCTCGCATATGCACTCTCTAAAATAAAATTTAAAAATCTACAATATTATTTTTCCTATTATATTCTGTGTAAACGATCAGTAAAACAATAAATCAAGCCCTCATTTGTAGTACTTGCCAATTTACATGGTATCAATACTTCCAACATGGCTGATTGCAAACTACCAACATCATGTCACTGAATGTGTAGTTCTGAAAAGATGTGCCATAGCACACTATTAGAGATCATTTCCATCATATAGGCATAAAAAATAAAAATAATCTCAAGAGCATAGGTAATAGTATAATGTAGTAAAATAATTAGGAAGTAATAAAGTTTGAGTATTTCTTGCCTCATCATAGGCCCAAACTATTACCATGCGACAATGGTCATTTACAAGGGGCTTGAAAGAGACTTTCAAACATAGAGACCTGTCTAGTGAGCAGCACTCAGGGATATGTAATTAATGATAGATTATAATTAGCATTTTTTAAAGGAAAATGACTTTTGAAGAAGACAGGGAAGTTTAGGCTCCAAGCAGAGGACTTAGGCAGTTTGAGTATTGTTGGCAGAAAAGTTGAAATGCGCGCAGAACCCGAAAACTAATAATCAGACCCAAGCGATCCACTTGAAAGAGAAGGAAGAGGAATTTGCTACCCATCTCCCTATCACTAGAATTAGAAGAAATGTTTCAGAAACCAACTTAGCCCCCAGACCCAAGCGGAAAGTCGAACCTGGGACTTTTCCTAAGTGCGAGCTGAGCAACAGGAGGGCGGTAAAGAGAAAACAGCCCTTGGCGCCCCTGAACAGACTGCGCGGGGCGAGCAGGAAGCCCTCGGCCAGGAGACCCTTTCTCTTGGTTTCGGGAAGGTGCTTCGGGCAGTTCCGTCTCCCCCACGGCCTCCTCCACGCGGAGGCTGCAGGCGCGGGGCGCAGGCCCGGGGAGGAGGCGCGGACAGGGCGGCGGGACGCGGGCGCGGGCGCTGGGCAGGAGAGCGTGTCTCCGGGCGCCGCCGCCGCTGTTGTCCGGGGTGCTGAAAGCCGGGAACTTGCGGGGAAGCGGCGGGCCACTATTCCCTCTCTCGGAGCGCGGGGTCGGGGGGTTTCAGGGTGCGCACCTATTAAGCCCGCCCTGGCCCTGGGCCCGGAGGTTCCCACAGGCGAGGCCCTCCCCAGCCTCGTTGGTGGGGTGGTGGGGGTGCATGATTGGGGGGCTGAGGTAAGCATGGCCGGGAGCGCCAGGCAGGACCCCGGTGCCCCTTCTCCGCCTCTCGGGCGCCCCAGCGCCGCGACCCCGTTCCACCTGCGTGCGAACTCTCGCGGTCGGGGACGCGGGCGACGGGGGCTCAGCCTGGGGAGACCGGCGTGTGTTCTCCAGATTTTCGAGGGGCGGGGGCGGGGAGTAGGGTTTTACGGCAGGGGCCGGTAGTGGGGCCGGGGCATGCGCAGTGGGGCGGAGGAGGCATCGTGTGCAGAGGCAGCTGCTACTGCTGTGGCGCCTCCCAGGCGGGCGAGTGCGTGCACAAGGATCTCCGACGTGCGGCCCGGCATCCTCCTCCGCTGGGGCGTCTTCACCAACTACTTCTAGGGCAAGGGCATGGCCGAGAACGCGAGCCACAAGTCCTACCGGCCGCTCTGCGTCCTCACCTTCAAGTGAGTCCCTCACTTCGTGCTCCCAGCTGGCCCCTGAGTCCGGAGAAGTTGTGGGACTACGTTTTTCTGTTTTTTTTTTTTTTTTTTTTTTTTTGTTTTTTTTCGTTGTTGTTTTGTTTTGTTTTGCCACCCTCCACACTTCCCTCCCCATCTGGTGACACCACTCCCACTTTCTCTACAAAAAAGTATTATAGAGAATGCTAGTGGTCTTTAGGTTGCTTGCCTTAAATGCGTATAGACTGCCTTCAGTACTTAGGGAAACCTTCCTGGGCCCAGGGAACAAGGATCAGTGTTACAGATGGCCAATAAACTGTGCATTCATTCAACAAATATTTATAACATAGCTTTCATTTGCAGTTTCTCTTCCAGCCACTGGGGGTAAGGGTCCTTATTGATACAGCTCAGGTAAAATAGGATTGAAGGCCATGGAAGTTTTACAGAGAAAAAGAAAGTACCAGCCAAATTAATAGTAGCTGAGGTATCAAGGGCAGATGAATTAATGAATGGAGACTCAAATCTCAGCCTTGTTGTGTGGGAGAAAAACAGGGGTTCCATACTCCTCGATAATGAAGTTTTGCCTCTGTGTTGTCTAGTGAGTCCCTGGATGAAGGCATCTTCTGAAGCTATTTTTTTATCACCTGATTTACCTGACTTCCTTTGGAGCAATATTCATACTTTCCCTACCTTTGAGTACTGTTAGTCCACTTAACACACACAGAAGAAGAAAGAAATGCTTGATTATGCCAAAAAATAGTATCTCCCCTCCCCCACCCCAACCCAATACACATACATGATAATAGATACTTTCTATTCACAAGGTTCTCTGTGATCTGTCTCCTGGTTACCTCTGGGATATAATCTTCCATGCACTTTCAACTTGTTCATTCCACATCCTTGTTGCATTCTAGAACTCATGTTCTTTGTGCATTCCAAGCACACTCAAGCATACTGCCCCTTCAGGGCTTTGGCACTTTTGTTTTCTCTTCTCCCAGATAGTCTCTGGGTTGGTCCCCCATACAACGTAGGCTCTAAGAGATGAACTCTAGCCCCTAGGATGTTCCTCTGCACACAAAGATGATACTTAACAAATGTTAGTGAATATGATTATTTTTGTGACTGTTTAGGAACTTTTCCAGATAACGAAAGTTAATAAGGTTGTTCTTTACCTTTTTTTTAATTTAAATTTTTATTTATTAAATTTTTTTTTTTAATTTTAACGGAGGTATGACATTTCCTTGGTCCTTTATCCTAACTAGGATGTCCCTGGACCCACCAGAGGCCCTGGTTACTGCAGAGTTAAAGGGTGCACTGATTCCAAACAGGGCTCTTGTGGCTCTCAGCTGGAATCTGCTGTGACTTTGACTGTGACTCTCCATGGAGAATGAGGATCCTTGGCACTTCCTCCAGGACAGTGTAGTGAAGGATGATTGTTGGTGGATGGTACCGTAAAATTCAAGCCTGTAAATACCCTGAGGGAATTTCAGAACTACTGGAAGTTCTCTTCCTACTCCACCAACTCAGAACTAAGTTCCTGCTATGTTGGTAACCTGCTTTCTTGAAGAGGGTCATTTTTTTTTTTTCTTTCAGTCCACAAGCAAGAAGCTATGGAATTTTTTTCCCTCTTACAGTACAGGACCAGAAAATAACTTGTCCCCAAAGCAGTTAACATGAATCCCTGTTCTGTTCAGTACTCTGCCAGTCACATCTTTAAAAGAAGGGCAGACCTTTGCTAAAAACCATCAACCTAGCACTTTTGAAGAAAATAATGTTTTTCTGATCTGATTTGCATTATTTGCTGACCTCCTTTTCTGAGGGTTTCCTTCTGGGACTTGCGAACTTCTACATATGGTTAGTGACTTTCTTTGGTGCAATTGTTACCCTGAATACTAAGATGACAATAGTGACAAAAGCTACCTCTGAACTTGGTCATGGGCATGGCTCCTCTTGCCCGACTCCCCTTCCCCTTCCCCCTGCCCCATGCTCCTTCCCTCCCCTTTCCTTTAAAGCCATGTGAGGGTGTCCTGCATCAAACTTGAATCACAACCATGAACTTTGCTTTCACCTCCAAGTGCACTAAATGTTTGCATTGGTGCCTGCAAATCACATCCTTTGGTACTTCAGGTACGTGAGGATGATAACTTGCTGATTTGTTTTTGGTACTGGATGGACTGTGGAAAAAGAGCAACCAAAATGATTAAGGGCCAGACAGACTTGCCTTAGAGGAAAAATAAGAATCTGATGATATTTATTGGTAGAATGGTCTAAGAAGACTATGGAAACCACTTATGAGCACTTTTTTTTTTTTTAACACTTATGAGCATTTGAGAGCTGAGATGATGGCAAAAGATGAGAAGAACATCCAGCAGCTTTAGAGGAAGGCAGGAGAACACACTGTGTTTTTTATTGGACTGTGGAAACTCACCTGGAAAGTGTTGTAGAATCCTCATTTGAGACACTGGAAACAGATGATGAAACAGCATATTTAATTTTTTTCTTGCTGGAATTTTAGCTTAAATGATAGTGAATGCCTATTGAGTTACCAGAGAGAGCTGAGTTTGTCTGGCAAGTGTGGAGTTGATGCCCAAAGTTTGTAGACCTGTGTTTCTCATGGTCTCAGCACTGCCTGCCTTTATTTACCTGAGATGGTTAGTAAATGGGCAAACCTGTGGGCTTCCTTCAAGATGCACTGAATTAGATTTTATGGAGCTAGGTTTAGGGTATCTGCATTTGCAGGATGCAGGGATTCTTAGATACTTTGAAATTTAGAAACCGTGGGTGTATTTAGCACTTACAGTTTTACTTGTGTTAACTTAGTTAATCCTCACAGCTAGCCTATGAGTTATGTTCTATTGTTATTTAAAGGTAACGTATGAGAAAACAGAGACCCTGAGAGGCTAAGTGACCCGCCCAGCTGATGCATCTAAGAAGCATCAAAGCCGGGATTGTTCTTCACCTACAGGCTGGCCCTTAACTCTGTGCTCTTAATCATGCCAGGCAACCTCTCTGAGGACAGTTAACTTTGAAATCCTTTTGGTCTTATGGGATGGAAAAGCCAGGGGAAATGGTTTACACTCCCTTTTTATCAAAGGTGAATTCATCTTTTTGTTTTCACATGGAGATGAATGAATGATTTAAAATGCACTATGTCTATGTGAAATGTGAGATATGTAGTGAAATCAGCTTTGAATGGAAAACTCTGGGTTTGTCATTTATTCTGACAGTAAAAGGCTGAGAGAACTTTAATTTTGAGAAGGGGCTTTTGTAATTGAAACAGAAAGAAGCTTTCTTGAGGGTTTTTATTGCTTTTCCAAAAATTAGGTTGAGATTGCCTGCCTGCAAAAGTAGTTCAGCTCGGGTTTAAGAAGACTGGACCTCAAGGAAGCATTTTATATGTATCTTTTCAGGTTAGTATACTTTCAACTATGAATCTTATACTGTCAACCTTGTTTTATTTGGCATTCTGTTAACCATCAATTCTACACTTTTAATTTTTATACTATCATAGTATAGAAATTAATGAGGCAGGAGTTTGAAGTATTTTTTTAGTTATCAAAGAAAAGTGAAATTGTGTTCTTTATGCTTTGGTGTTAAACACTTCATCAGTAGTGTTTAGAATCCAATAGTATATTAATTCACAAACTTCATGTTAGACTTTAACTTTGAGCAAGACAGATGAAATTCCCGCCCACAGGAACTTAATTAGGTTGAACCATATGAAATTGCTAATATTTAAGAGGTTTTTGAGTTTGAGAAATAGCAATTTCATATGATTCAACTTCACAGCAGGGAGAGGCAAACAACAAATATATTAATGAATAAATAGGAAAAATTAAAGTGATAAGTGTTTTTGCCAGGTATCAAACTAGTTTCTTTTGTCTCTAAACCCTTCTCCGCTCTTTCTCCACTTACCTTTGTGTTGCTAGGGATGAGACTGTGCAAACCGCTTTTTTTTCTTTTTTTTACTTTGCCAGCTGGATCCCTGGTCAGGTCTACCAACAAAGAGCAGAGGGAGAGCCTGGGAGGCTGGGGTGGGAGGTGGGAAGAAGCGACTCAGCTTCTTCCCATCAGTTTCCTGTCTGCTTGTCATTCCGCTAATATCACCCTGTCGGGCTTCTTCACATCCCTATAGCAGTGCCTCCCATAGCAACAGATGAATCTGGTTTGCAATTTTTTTCTGTATGTGCAGAATCACCTTCATTGCCGGCCTCTCAGTAATATCAGCACCAGAAGATATTAATTTCCCTTAATTTCAACTCGGCCAGGTTCCCATTCCAAACTTCTTCTTTAAAATAATTCCGACCTCTTCCATTTGTTTCTCTAGCTCTAGGGTTGGGAGCTGCTTCCCATAATGCTGCTTTTGCGATACCTTAGTTTTCTGTTTTTGTCTTTTCAGTTACTCAGTTAACAGTTTCATACCTGGTTATCACAATATTAAATTCTCTCTTTTTTTTAAACTTAATTTATTTTTTAAAATTTACATCCAAGTTAGTTAGCATAGAGTGCAACAATGATTTCAGGAGTAGATTCCTTAGTGCCCCTTACCCATTTAGCCCGTCCCCCCTCCCACAACCCCTCCAGTAACCCTCTGTTTGTTCTCCATATTTAAGAGTCTCTTCTGTTTTGTCCCCCTCCCTGTTTTTATATTATTTTTGCTTCCCTTCCCTTATGTTCATCTGTTTTGTATCTTAAAGTCCTCATATGAGTGAAGTCCTATGATTAAATTCTCTCTTAATATACCTTGTGAGGCTTTTGTCTCCTGACTGGATCTTGACTGATGCGGGACCACACAGAGAATTAAAATAGGGCTGTGTGAAGGATGGCTACTTGTAATTGAGTGGTCTAAGAGGCCTCTGCGGGGGGTGACATTTAAAATAAAATCTCAAAGACAGAATGGTGGGGAGGAGAGAAGGGAAGGGAGCTAGGCAAGGGGCATAGCCATTTCAGAGCATTAGGGTGGGAGTGGGATGTGAGGAGAGGGGAGAGAGTGTTACAGTTGCCTGGATGTTGAGGGGAGAGGTGGACAGTGGTCAGACAGGGAGCTCTGGGGCCAGGATAGGGAGCTTTCATTTGATTCCAGTAAGTTGGAGGATTTTCCGCAAAATGAATTTTAGAGAATGAGAATCAAAACCAACAACCGGCCAGGAGGTATTTGCTGTGGTCTAAGCAAGAGGCAGTGGTGGCTTCAACCAGGTGGTTTGCAGATAGTGAACTTGAACCAGGTAGTAGGAGAGATGGTGAGAGAAGTAGACAGATTGGGTAAGAAGTCAACAAACACTTTGGAGAAGTTTAAGGACCCAATGCAGCATTGATGTGTGGGGTAAGGAAAAAAGGAATTGAGGCAAATTTGCAGTGTGTGTGTGTGTGTGTGTGTGTGTGTGTGTGTATTGTAGTAGTAGTAGTAGCTCTCCATTAAGTCCGCTCACCCATTCATACGTAAGAACACATACATATCCCACATTCACACAGTCACATTCACACACACATAAGCATTTAGGCACAAGCTGGAGGCTTCTATTCAAGATGGCATAGATTCATCCATCACTACTCTGTGACTCCTGCCAGTCCGCCTTACTGGGTTCTTGTCTAGCTCACATTTCTCTATCTTGAATGCAGAGATTTTATGAGAGATTTTCCAAAACTATGCGAATGTATTTCTAGAACTCCCGGTTTAATGATCATATTTTAAAAATGAGGTTAATTAGTTCAATCTTAATTTTTTCTAAACCCATACTGGCTTTCAGTCTAATCAGAGATCCTTTTGTAAGTGCTTACAACCGTTTATTTAGTAATCTATTCCAGAATGTTTTGTCATGTTGTGTTGAGCTCCTTCATCTATAGTTTTAGAGTTTACTTGCTGCATTTTAGAAATTAGTAAATTTTTTTAACTCCAGATTCGTGGCTCCTCCCTATTTCTCAGTGATTTCTTATATGTGACGGTATTTCACATAGTTATCTCATTACTGCAGTTACTCCATATTTGATAATTCCTTTTGATATTATGAAATCCAACTGGGCATACTTCAGACACCTGGCACTTTCTTGTAATCTATCACACAAGAGAAGAAAAAGGATCCATGTAGATCGTGTATGCATATTTTTAGATAGGATTGCATGTGGATCACCCAAGGTGATATATATCTTCCATTTTATATTACTTAATGTAGCTCATAAGAATGTAGTAACAGAATAATACCATCTTTCAAGATTTTTTTAATTTTTGGGAATACAATAAGTTCTTTCTCTTTTTTTTATTAAAATGTTTTTTGTTTTTATTTTTAGAGAGCAAGTATGAGCAGGGGAGAGGGGCAGAGGGTGAGAGAGAGAGAGAGAGAGAGAGAGAATCTCAAACAGGCTCCATGCTTAGTTGACCTGAGCTGAAATTGAGTTGGATGCTCAACCAGCAGAGCCACCCAGGCACCCAATTCTTTGTCTCTTTTAAATAATGATGCTATGTTGTATAATCTAAATGTTTGGTCTTAATTATTATATCTGTGGGAATCAGTCATATGTATCAAGGATATGACATAAAGGATGTCTTCTCTTGTTCCCCTCCTTCACACCTACGCTTTCAATACCAAAAGGAAAATATGGAATTACCAGTGTTTAGATGTCATCAAGTGGGCAGCTAGTACTGGCTTTTTGTGGCTTTTATTTGCAAGGGAACGAGCAGCGATGTTGCAGATAAGAGTTAAAGAATCATTGCCTTTCCTGATCATGAAAAATAAGTACTGGTAGAAAATTAGGACAATTCATAAATATATAAAAATGAAAATAAAACCCATGTGTAATCCTATCATTGTTAACATTTTAGTGTAGATCCTCTCATTCTTCATATACAGATAATGTAGTATATGCTGTATATATTTAACAGACACACATATATATTTAATGACTACACACACTATATGCATATATATATGATTATTTTATTTAACTGGAAGTCATAATGTAATACTGTCCTGCAGTTGGCCTTTTAAACTTAACAATGTGTCATCAACATTTTCTCCTACCATTCAGCTCATAACTTACTTTATTACACAGATAAGTGTTTCCCATGCGTTCATGTCTTTTTAAAAACAAAATAGGAACCCACTGCACCGTTTAATTATCTTCTCTTAAAAATATTTATATAATGAAAAAATATCCCCATGTCAGTATAGTTTCACATTATCATTTTTAATTGTTCATAATAGTTCACGGTGTTAATTTGATTATTTACCAAAATTAATTTGATCATTTCCTTATGGTTGGACATTTAGCTTTTGTATTTTTCAATTTTTTTGCTCCTATAATAATATGATAAGGAACACTTTTATACACATATCTTTGTGTACTTCCTTGGTTATTTTCTCTTACGAGAATTCTGGAGGTGGAATCACTCAGTCAAACATTATGTGCTTTTTTAAAGCTTTTGGTACATATTGATACATATGCTTCTGCAACCTGGACATCCACCAATGGTATAAGATTGCCTTTTTCCTCTCACTGTACTTTCTGATTCTCACTTCTCTGTTTATGGAGTATGATACTCTGTCCAGATCTTAATGGACTTGTCCTGTCCATTGGCTTGTTGTCTTGTCCATTGGCTGTTTTCACTCCTCTAGAAGGGGCCAGGGAAGTGAGTCATTTCATACCAGGCTCTAAGAAAGCTAAGTTACACAGAAGCTGTGCCAATACACAACTGGATCAAGTCTCACTTCAGAGCACTGGTGTTAAATCTCATCCATCATTTAATTTTTCTGGCCTTTGGTGGACATATATTTACTTCAGTGTATTCCTATAGCAGCAGAAAGGGAGTAGACAACGTGATCTCTTCTATTCCCATTAGATTGATTGTGAAACTATAATTTGGGATGTTCAAAATTTTGTAAGTTATAAGGTTATAAGGGCTTCATGCTCTTTCCCCATTACCTTGCCCTATGCATCTCGTCCATCCGGCTGTTCCTGAGTTGTATCCTTTTACAATAGACCAGCAATCTAGTAAGTAAAATGTTTCTGTGAGTTCTGTGAGCCCTTGTAGGAAATTAAACCCAAGGAGGGGGTTGAACCTCTGACTTAAGGACTGTCAGAAGCACAGGGACAATCTGGGCTTGTGACTGTCCTCTGAAGGGGTGAGGGGCAGGCAGGCTTGTGGGACTGAGTTCTTAACCTGGAATCTGGTGCTGTTTTTAGGTAGATAATGTCAGAATTGGGTTGAATTGTAGGACACCCAGGTTGTGTCTGAGAATTGTTTGTTGTTTGGGGGAAGCCACACCTTTTCCCAACCATGTTGAAACTGGGTCCAGGAACCCAAAAGAATGCTGCATGTTCTTTTCTAGCAATAATTAATAGTGATCTCAGAGATGAGAATTACCAATCAAACCAAACCACGCTCACTCAAAATAGCCACCTCCATCTTTATTAAGAGGTGCATATTTTGTATTTAATATTTATTTATGAAAGATTATAATATAGTTATATTCATTATATATTAATAATAGCTAATAACAGCTTAATTAAACATATTTTTTCACATTTAGAAGGCCTTATGGTCTAAAGGAAAAATTTAATTTATGTGCATATTTTGATGCAGAGAAATAAGACAATCAACAAAAGAATTTCAAGCATAAAAGTATCTTACAGTAAGATGAAATGCTGAGAGGGAAATGGAATGGAAATAGGAGTTTCAGGAGAAAGAAAGAAGGATATGAAATGAACGTATTCACATTTGTGTAAGTAGATAATCAGTCATTATTGCATTTAGATACTCTGGGGGATGTATAAAGCGGTAATATCACTTTCATAATGTCAGCATTTACAGTGCACTGGACATAACATTCATTCAACTAATTAAAATTATGATGAAAAAATTTAGGTATCAACTTAGAAAGGTAAAATTTAAGACATCGTTTAAAGAAATTATCTTAGGAAATACATGAGGAAAGAAATACAAAGATCGCTATTCTAAATTCTGTAGAATGTCCTATGCCATTCTCTGTAGGCAGTGTCTTCCTTTTATACCTGTAGAAAGCAATTTGATTTTAGTCCAGCTAAAAATCTGTGCTAATAGTAGCGTGGAGACAATTATTAGAAGAAAGAACAAATGAGTAGAGTAGAAAACTCTCCCAGTTCAAAACTTGCAGAGAGAGAAAGTGCATTAAACTGAAGGGGAATTTTGGTCAATGTGATCACCAGCTGGTAGAATTTAACTTGGGGACTAAGAAAAAGTGAATATCCTCTTAGTAAAATGACCTTTTAAAAAGGTTTTTAGCACACTTCGGCACTAATTGAAAAGAATCCATGGAAACAAGATAGAAGAGCCAAGTAGCTGAAAAGTTGGACATTTATTTAGTGAAGGATGTTAGAGAAGGCCATTTGGATTCATAAGAAGATCCGGGAGGTCAGTGTAGGACGGAGGTGAGAAAATTTGTGTAAGAATCAAGTTATACTAGGATATGAAAAAGAGAAGACTCATTTAAGTAGATTCCAGTTCAGGTTTCTAAGGAGGAGAACATGAACTAGGAAAGAAAGATGCATTTTGTAGATGACAAAGTGGTGAAAAAATATATGGGAAGTATCTCTTCATTGTTACGTGTTGAACAAAAAACAAAGACCATAAATGATATCAGAAATGATGGCGAATTAATTGATTAACTTCCAGTTTTATTGAGACATGATTGGCGTATAATTGTCTTAGGTGTACAACATAATGATTTGACATATGTATATGTTGTTAAATGATTACCATAAGTTTAGTTAACATCCATCACCTCCCATAGTTACAGATTTTTTCTTGTGATAAGAACTTTAAGTTCTACTTTCTTTTTTTTTTTTTTTTTAGTTTGAAATAAATTGATCAATTTTTAAAACAGGATCTACTCTCTTCGTGACTTTCAGATACACAATGCAGTACTGTTAACTATAGTCAACATGCTGTATATTACATCCCCAGAATTTATTTATCTTATAACTTACAGTTTGTACCTATTGACTACCTTCATCTATTTTCCCCACCCCCCAACCATCACCTCTGCAACCACCAATCTGTTCTCTGTATTTATATGAGTTTGGGGCTTTTTTAGATTTTATATATAAGTGAGATCATACAGTTTTTTTTTCTTCTGTCTTATCTCACTTAGCATAATGCCCTCATGGTCCTTCCATGTTGTCGTAAATGGCAAGATTTCCTTCTTTTCTATGGCTGAATAGTATTCCATTATATATATTACATTTTCTTTATCCATTCATCTGTCAATGGATACTTAGATCATTTACACGTCATGGCTAATGTAAATAATGCTGCTAGGTATATGGGAGCGCAGACACCTCTTTAAGGTCACGATTTCATTTCTTTTGTATACATTACAGGAAGCAGAATAGCAAACTTAGATTGTTTTCTTTTTGGTGTAGAATAGTAGAATAGCATGTTGAAGTGATGTAATGAGACTGTTTTATCTTCCATACTATTTATACACCGAACAAATAATGAGTAACTAGTTTGCAAGGCTCTCTACTAGGTTTCAGGAGGTATTTGAATAGATACAATCTTGTCCCTGCCCATATATTACTTTAAAATATCAAAGAAGAACACTAAAACACATAAATGGCTGCAGGAACAAGCAATATGTTGTGATACAAACAAGAGAAGCAATTTTCAACTTGGGTAGACAGGGAGAAACTAATTTACTCCTTTTCACAAATATTTATGTCACAGCAGTGCACGGCAGCCCTGAGAGGAGCTGGGATGCAGCCATGACTGTGAGGGACTCAGTCCCCACCCTCCTGGTGGTGCTGATTGTGCAAAGGGTTGTAAAGTCTCCCTGGTGTTAGTAGCTTGCAGTTTGAGGCAGAGATACTTTTTGCTTATTTCTATTGTTTTGAATTGGTCTTTTTGCAGTTCCTAGCACCTCACACTTTAGCACTTCCTAGTGATACAGTTAATTCTACTTGTCTTAGGATGATATTCAAGGCTTTTTATAGTGTGATGCCCAACTCACCTCCAGCTTTGCCGCCCAGTACCCTCCCTCATACCTTCCATTCATTTCATTCTCTTGTCACTTTATGTTTTGCTTCCAGAAACATCCCCCATCATTTTATTTTATTTTATGTTATCCTGTGTTATTTTATTATTTTATTTTTATTTATTTAAACATTTTTTAAGTTTATTTATTTTGAGAAAGAGTGTGAGTGGGGGAAGGGCAGAGAGGAAGGGAGAAAGAATCCCAAGCAGGCTCCGCCCTGTCAGCACAGAACCCAATGTGGGGCTGGATCTCACCAACCATGAGATCATGGCCTGAGCAGAAATTAAGATTCTGACACTCATGACCTGAGCCGAAATTAAGAATCTGACACTTAACTGACTGAGCCACCCAGGTACCCCTACCCATTGTTTTAGACTCCTGTTCCTTTGTTCCTGTTGCTTACTTTTCCTAGAATGCACCTTTTTGTTTTCTGACCTTGAATGCATGTTTCCTTTACTTTTCCTTCCCAAAATTCTCCTAATCTGTCTTTCAGTCTTAGTTCACAGGTCAGCTCTTTCATGAAGCCTTTCTAGATCCTCCAGTCAAAATTATTCCCTTCCTTCTGTTTTTTCCCATAGAACTTAATATTCTTTATGATGTGTGTAATTTTCAAGTGTCTTGACTCCCCATCAATCTTAAAAACTTGAGCAGTACTTGGCAAATAGGAGGTACTTTAAAAAAAATACTTGTTCACTGGAATAAAGCACTCAATTATTGAATCTGGTGGTGTTCAGTAATTGAATCACAGTGTGTGACTTGTGTAGACATTTAGTGGTTGATTGCTAGCACCTTCTTTTTCAGAAATTTGATTCCACCCTCCTAAGGACCCCAGAAGAACATGGGATGCAGGGTAAGTGTTCAATACATGTTTGGTGCTTATATATGAACGTACAGGTGTGGCTGAAGAGGACAGATGAACAGCTCCTTCTCAGTGCATTTACTCACATGGTAATTGGTTTTCAAATTGGCATTAGTGTTAGCACCTCTGACACTTTTCCTCTCTGAGTCTCTGCTCCAAGGGATGCTACATTTTTTAATGCAATGTGCATTGGGCTGGCACATTCTGCTGTTACTGATGCTTCCCAGTAGTGCCTAATGGAACTGTGAGGTGACAAGTAGAGCTTCAGCGTACTATTAAAGCATGAGCAGGGTGCCTGGGTGGCTCAGTCGTTTAAGTGTCCGACTTCTGTTCAGGTCATGATCTCAGGGTTTGTGAGTCTGAGCCCTGCGTTGGGCTCTCTGCTGACAGCTCAAAGCCTGGACTGGTTTGATTTCTGTGTCTCCCTTTCTCTTTGTCCCTCCCCTGCTGATGCCCTGTCTCTGTCTCAAAACAAATAAACGTTAAAAAAAAATAATAAAGCATGAGGTATGCTTGCCCAGTTTGTGATTGCTTCAATCCAACTTGCCACTCGAGGTGGCAGGTCATGGTTTTATCTGTGTTTTGTATATCCACATGTGCAATGATGAGTGTTCATCCAGGACCAGACAACTGGCTTTGCTCCCAAACCTTGTTGCTGATGAGCCTGGTTCTCTGTTTTAACCTTCAGGAAGCCTTGCAGGTGATGCTAAGCTCAGCACTCAAGGAGCCTGTGTGTAGATGGAACAGATCTGGGCTTCCCTTTGGCTCTGCTCATAATCGTTTGTTTCCAGACTGTGTGTCAGAGCTGGTGTGAGTCTTGACACCGTGGTGAAACCACACTTCCCTTGCCTGCCTCCTTTAAATTATGCCAGCGTTCTTGAGTCCTTAGTTCCTCTCAGATTCACAGATCAATGGCCATTGTGTGCTATAACAGCAGCACAGGGCAGTAGTGCCAGCTTTCTGCTCCCAGTGGCAATATTCAGCGATGTCCAGGGTTTTCCAGGCTGTTTCAAATATCTATTGCTGCATTAGAAACTACCCTAAAACATAGTGACTAAAAAATATTTTATTATTATTACCATATCTATGATTCTGTGGGTCAGGAATTCAGGGCACAGGAGGGATGATGAATCTCTGCTCCATGTTGCTCGGAGATTCATCTGTGATGCTTCAGATTAGGAGGCTGGAACAGCTGAAGGTGGAGGGGCATAGTTGGTTTTCTTACATGGTGGTTCAGGGCTCTACAAGTTAGTGTTTCAAGATACAGGAAATGGAAGCTGCCAGTCTTTTGCAGTCTGGGCCTGAAAGCTGGCACTACTTTCATTATATTCAATTGGTTATGAATCACAGCACAAGCCCAGACTTGAGGATTGAATGCTGGGGGGAGTTGGTTCAGTGGGGTCTCTTTGGAGATCTTTCTGACCAGTATTGGTTGGTATAGAATTTTTCTGTAAGTGCAACTTAGTATCAATACATATATATGTACACATAATTGACTTTTTATCAATTCATGATTAATAGATTTATTAGATAATCTTATAAAGTTAACTAAAGCCAACATCTGTTTAAGCTTTAAATTAATAAGATGGATATCCACAAGTTATCCAAGGAAACTTACCTCATTGGTTTGTGGGCCCACCTCCCTAGTCTGAAAGGGAATGGAGGAGAGAAAGGCCCTGATGTTTATTAAGCACTTCCAATTTATCTTGTGATTTTTATGTTATCCTGTTTAATACACAATTATATGAGGTTTCTTATATTTATAGATAAGAAAAACAGGTAGGTGTTTACAAAAATGACCACAAATTCTTCTCTTACCATGAAGTGGGAGGTTCTGTTTCTCCAGCCTTTAGATTTGTGCTGGCCTTGGGCCCTACTTTGCCCAAGTGATAATGAGGAGGTTCTGAGCTTGGGCTACAAGAGGTTTTTGCACACATCTGTTCTCACTCTTTGAACCTTGTCACCACCATGGCAACAAGTCCAGGTAAAGACACCACAAAAAAAGAGAACTATAGGCCAATATCTGTGATGAATATAGATGCAGAAATCCTCAACAAAATGTTAGTAAACCAAATTGAACAATATATTCAAAAAAGCATACACCATGAACTAGTGGCATTTATATCTGGGATGCAAAGGAGTTTTAATATTTGCAAAATGATCAACATGATATGTCACATAAATAAGAGAAAGGATAAAAACCGTATGATCATTTTAGTAGATGCAGAGAAAGCATTTGTCAAAGTACAACATCCATTCTTGGTAAAAACCCTCTGCCAAGGAGGTCTAGAGGGAACATATCTCAACATAATAAAGGTCCTATATGAAAAACCCACAGTGAACATCATACTCAGTGGTGAAAAACTGAAAACTTCTCTTTCATGGTCAGGAAAGAGATAAGTCGACTCTCATCACTTTTATTCAACATAGTATTGGAAGTCCTAGCCACACCAGTTAGACAACATAAAGAAATAAAAGGCATCCAGATTGGTAAGGAAGAAATAAAGCTCTATTTGCAGATGACATGATACTATATATAGAAAACCCTAAAGACTGCACCAAAAACTACTAGAACTGATAAAGTCAGTCACAGGATACAAAATCAATGTACAGAAATCTGTTGTACTCCTATATACTAATAATGAAGCAGCAGAAAGAAATTAAGAAACATTCCCATTTACAACTGTATCTCAAACAGTGAAATATCGAGGAATAAACTTAACCAAAGAGGTGAAAGACCTGTACTCTGAAAATTATAAAACTTTGGTGAAAGAAATTCAAAACAATGCAAAGAAATGGAAAGACATTCCATGATAATGGGTTGGAAGAACAAATATTGTTCAAATGTCTATACGTTATTCAATGCAATCTCCACATTTAGTTCAGTCCCTATCGAAATACCAACAGCATTTTTCAAAGAGCTAGAACAAATAATCCTAAAATTTGTGTGGAATCACAAAAGACCCTGAATAGTCAAAGCAATCTTGAAAAAGCAAAGCAAAGCTGGAGGCCTCACAATTCTGGAATTCAAGTTATATTACAAAGCTGTAGTAATTCAAACAGTATGGTACTGGAACAAAATGACACATAGATTTATAGAACAGAATAGAAAACCCATAAACAAACCCGTAATTATATGGCCAGTTAATCTTAGACAAAGCAGGAAAGAATATCCAATGGGAAAAGGACAGTCTCTTCATCAAGTGGTGTTTGGAAAACTGGACAGCAACAGGCAATAGAAAGAAATGGGACCCCTTTTTATACCACACACAAAAATAAACTCAAAATGGATTAATATGAGACCTGAAACCATAAAAATCCTACTAGAGAAAGGCAGTAACCTCTTTGAAATTGGCCATAGCAACTTTTTTTCTAGATATGTCTCCTGAGGCAAGGGAAATGAAAGCAAAAATAAACTATTGGGCTACATCAAAATAAAAAGCTTCTGCACAGTGAAGGAAATAAGCAACATAGCTAAAAGGCAGCCTACAGAATGGGAGAAGATATTTGCAAATGACATATCCAATAAAGGCTTAGTATCCAAAATGTATAAAAAATTTATACAACTCAACACCCCAAACCCAAATAATCCAATTAAAAATGGACAAAAGACATAAACTTTTCTCCAAAGAAGACATCCAAGTCCAACAGACATGAAAAGATGTTCATCATCACTTACCATCAGGGAAATACAAATCAAAACTATAAGAGATATCACCTCACACCTGTCAGAATGGCTAAAAACAACAAGAAACTATTGTTGACAAGAATGTGGAGAAAAAGGAACCCTCTTGCATAGTTGGTAGATACACAAACTGGCACAGCCACAATGGAAAACAGTATGCAGGTTTCTCAAAAAGTTAAAAATAGAATAGCTCTATGATCCAGTAATCACACTACTGGGCGTTTACCCCCAAAATACAAAAAGACTAATTCAAAGGGATACATGAACCCCCTATGTTTATAGCAGCATTGTTTACAATAGCCAAGATATGAAACAAGCCCATGTTTATCAATTGATGAATCAATAAAGAAGAGGTGGTTGATACACACACACACACACACACACACACACACACACACGAATATTATTTAGTTATAAAAAGCATGAAATCTTGCCATTTGCAATGACATGGATGTAGCTAGCAAGTATAGTGCTAAGCCAAATAAGTCAGAGAAAGACAACCACCGTGTGATTTCACTCATGTGGAATTTAAGAAACAAAACAAATGAGCAAGGGAAAAAAGAGAGGGGGAGGCAAACCAAGGAACAGACTCTATATAGAGAACAAACTGATGGTTACCAGAGGGAAGTGGGTGGGGATGGGTTACATAGATGATGGTGATTAAGGAGTGCACTTGTGGTGATGAGCACAGGGTGATGTATGGAAATGCAGTATCACTATATTGTACACCTGAAACTAATATTACACCATCTGTTACCTAACTGGAATTTAAATAAAAACTTAAAAAACTATATCCATGTGCTCACCACTAACAACCACTGAAAACTTATAATAATGACAACTACTCATAAGAATGGAGAGTGCCAGTAAGCCTTGTGTCATATGTATTTGAGCTGGGCACCTGTGTGTGGTTGTGCACTTGCTTGTATTATTTTCCACAAGATGATTTTGGCAGCTCTGGATTTTAAAATGATCTAGGCAAAATGTAGCTTCTAGATTAATGACACATTTACAGAAGTTCAGGTTCAATAGCAGATGGGTAGATCATGTTTGATTGTCTATTTGTAGCTTAATTATGAGCTCCTTAAATTTAGGAAGAGCGTCTGTGACTTCAGGGTCTGACATGAAGCAAATGACAGCTAAATCAAATGGGAAAGGTAGAGTGATTGAGCCACTGAATATTTTTTAAGTAGCTAGCTCATCCAGATAGTTCTTGATCTATCAAGATAGATAGATAGATAGATGAACTATCTATCTAGTTCATCATCTATCTGGAACCACCACAACAGATTTGGGCAGTTGGACAGATTTGCAAACCAGTAGGCTACCTCTTTAGACTACAAGACTATAGTGGTGACATGCTGGCCTGTTTGACACCCATTTACTGCCCATGAATTAATTAATAGAGCAGAGCTGGACTGTTTGCTCACCCCCAGGGAGAGAACAGGTGGTGACCATTCCTGCTTCATTGAGTTAGCACTGATGGCAAAGGACAACCTGATTGAGGCTGATGGTTTTATTTTGGTTGATAATTTGTCTATTTTTAAAATCTGTGAAGGTAGATAAAGGATTTTTTTTCTTTCTGCTTCTATATCAATGCATAGGAAATGTGATAGAAGCCCATAATTTAAAAAAATGCTGGTACTAGGTAGCTTTTTAATTTGTGAAAGAGAAGTAGGATTCATGTTCACAGTCAAACCTCTTTTTGCCTTTTCAGGGTAGCAAATCCACCCTAGAACTGGAACCACCTAGTAGTTTTCAAGTTTTAGCATTATCAAAAATTGGATCACACTAAAAAAAATGTAGGGAGTGGAAGAACTGGGGACATGATTATTTAGATAATAACAATAGTAATTACAGCATTGTAATTGTGTAATTCTTTATGGTTTTAGAAGTGCTTACCTATAGATTATGCCATTTGCCTGTTTCCCTATGAAATAAACAGGACAGGCATTTCCCCCATTTTGAGTTGAGAGGACACTGAGGTTATATGACCTCGGCTGGTTGGTTTCCAGGACACAGACTGAAGTAGAACTTAGTGTGCAGAATGTTTATGAAGGAGAGTCCTTGGGATTAATACCTGTGGAAGAGAGGGAAGGAAGCAGGACTGGGCAGAGGGAAACACTGATGTGTGATCCAGGCCCAAAGATAGCCTATGCCCCAGGTAGATCTTTTTAGCTAAGATGGCTTTGCAGAGTTGTCCTGAGTTGGGTTGAGATGGCCAGATGATCAATGTCATTGGATGTGGTCATTCTGGGAAGGGAGATGACCTTGGGCAAGGCAGTACTCGGCCACTAAGGCAATCCCTACAGTCTGACAGCTAAAGGCTCTCTGCCACAGCACTCTCAGCACCAGGAGAATTCCTCATTGGAAGGAGATTTGGGCAATCTATTCCTCATGCTGACTGAATCAGGCTTTCCCTTTCATTGTGGGACTGGCTTTTCCAGGATTCCAGTGGATCTCTTGCTGGGGGAAACTTGGAAGAGGAAGATTAGTGGGATGAAAGTATAATTTCATTGCTGATGCTGGGCTGAGGGCCACAGTTACTACTGATGTCCTTCCCCAGTATCCATTCTAGATTCCCCCTGCATTCAGCTAGCACCTCTGCTGGTCTTAGTGGCTTACCTGGTGTCAGGACTCTGGCTCGTATTACCCAGAAGTCAGCACCCTGATCACCATGTTCTTCTAAGGTCCAGGTTGCTACACTTGTTCTAATTACAATAAAAATTGGGCAAGAGGGTACCTAAAGGCACCTTTATGGATCACTTGGACATCAAAGTTATTCCTTTCTATTTCTCTTGTGTATCAGCAACCCTATCTCTTCTTGGTGACCAGGGGAAATTGCTCCTGATTAGAATGGTTACTCTTTTTCATGCTTGCTGGTCCCTTGGCATGAGGAGCCTGAAGTGCCCAGGAGAAGTCATTGCTTATAATTCAATGAGGTTGTTTGTGTATCCTTTGTCAGACATGATCTCTGTTTAGGAGAATTTCTAAACTTGTACAACCTATAGCTGTGGGAGAAAAGCACAAATTTGTCAAGTAGATAACTGAGAGTGATGGGAAATGGGGTCACTCCAGCTTCCAGCCCTTGGTGCCTAGAGTCATATATTTTTCCTTTTGGAGACACAACACCATAGAAAATTCTTTGATTCAACATGTATACTGCATCCTGGAGGATGGTGTCCCACCCTTATAAAATACTGCATCCCAAAGCATTGTTTCATCTATGCCTTTAATAATCCATTCCAATACTTTATTAGACTGGCAGCTTCTGGTTACAGTGGTATAACCACTGGAGCAATAGATACCATGGTCGTGGATCCATTTTCACATCTTGTAAAGACTGTCCCCTGGTCTTTTACAATGAAATCCAGGATTCTGTGCTTGTAAAACAGATACTGTGTACCTCCTCAGAGTGGTGCTGGCTGAGACCCTCTGGGCAAGAAAGCTCAGAATGAAACTCTTACCCTTCTAGGATAGAAAGGATTCATTGTTGTCAACTTGCCACTCATATTGGTCTCTGTTTCTGGCAGGTTGGATATTTGCCAGTGGCTGCAGCTAGATTGGGCCTTGGTTGGGCTGTTGGGCTCATGCTGTTGACCCAGACATAGTCTCCATCCCAGCTGCCTAGTTTCTTTCCTACACCTATCATGTCAGCACTGGGGTAGCTGATTATAGAGGTTCATTGGTGCCAACTGGTTGAGTTATTTGTTTTTGTACTTGGTTGTTTAGTACTCTCTGGGGGGGTGCATATGGAAATGAAGATTATACTTCATACCCCTTCCATATGTCCATCCACATGCCCCTACCCAAGACATCCTTGTCCCTGATATTCCAGTGTTTCTCCTTCCAGTCTTCTGACAACCCAAGCCAGTTTCCACTATCCATAACTCCACATATATTTTAATCTTGGGCCCTTTTTCTTCAGCAGAAGACCAGGAAAAGTGGAAGAAAGTGAAAGATCAGGTAAACTATTCAGGTTCTTCCCATTGGGAGAATTTTCTCTTAACTCTGTTTTTCAAGTGTACTCTTGAATGAAGCTGATGAAAAGCTGCTATCTATGGGGTTGGAGGCAATTTCAGAAGCTTCCATTTGACATTCTCTGTTATGATAGTGTTTACTTCATTCACCAAGGACTTAATGTGGGTGTTGTGTACCTACTAAGTATGTTTATTTTAATTGTATATTCAGGGATTTGGAAAATGATTACCAGGTGGGTCTCTGGAACCTGCTGATATACTGTGAGCAGAATCTTGGCCAGGTCTGAGACAGGCTATGGTGATGCTTCAGGACTCCAGGTATCAGTCAATTCAGACCATGGATCTAGTGGTTCTGAAAAATGTTTACACCTAGTCAGCTGGGAAGATGATAGAGTAAGAGGACCCTAAGCCTGCCTTGTTCCACAAATACAACTGGAAAACACCCATATCAGTGTAAATAACCCAGGAAATGACCCAAAGCCTAGAAGAACAAATTCCATAACTAAAGGCAGGGAAGAGCTTATATCAATGAAGGTAGGAATGGTAAAGAGGTGGTCTGGGAGAGAAACAACCATGGCTGTCCCCAGTAAGGAGAGAGCCAGTGGTCTGGAGAAGGGCAGAAAACAGACTGTCACACTGGGGAATCCCATGAATTGGGAAGATGAATCACTGTAATATTTGTCTTTGAAAGTGAGAGGGGCTGAATTTTGTGAGTTCTTGAAACCAGTAGGGCTTAAAGCCTGGATTTTTAAAAATCAGGAAGCTCAGCTTTGGGAGAGCTCAGAGGGCATTAGGAAATGGAGTATCTTCCCTTAAAGAGACAGCATGATAAACAACCCCTGCAGACACAGGGTAGACCCAGCAATTTGAAAAATGCTGGGGGCAGATGGGAGGGAGGGTGATTTTCTAATCTTAGAGCATGGCCCAGAGAGATAGGGATCATAGGGAGACCCCTTCAGGAACAAAGAAACTGGCAGGTACCTTTTCCCTTTCCTATCTCCCAACATAAACAATGGCCACTTGTGGGAACCAGTGCAGCACCCATACTCCTTACCTAACTTGCTTGAACCAAGAACCCCTGCCCCCTCACCCTGTGATTGGGGGTATCTGCCCTTCCCAGTCATAAGTCCCACCACTGTGGGCCCCTCCCCCAGAAGACCTGTGTAAGCCCTGCCAACACCACATCTCCTGACCTGTGTGTTTTGTGGGATCTGAGTTCTGGCAGCAGCTGGGGAAAATGTCATTTTTCACGCAGATCACTACACACCTTGCTGTCCACAATAGGCAAAGAGAGCCATTGCAAACAACTGGACTGAGATAAAAAGAGGCAAAGACTCAACATCAGAGCACACACAGCACACATGGGAGATACTTCCTGAAGTGTCATACCTTGGGGAACAGGGAACTCTGTACTCCAGGGCAATGAAGGATCTCTTTTTCATAAGGCTATTATTGTTAAAAACAAAAGAAGTAGCTGATTTCCTAACACACAGAAACAGTTACAGAAAGTCAGACAAAATTAGACAGAGAAACATCTCCCAAATGAAAGATCAGGACCAAACCACAGCAAGAGACCAAAGTAAAACAGGTATAAGTAATATGCCTGATAGAGAATTTAACTAATTACCATAAAGATACTCACTGGACTAGAGAAAAAAAGTGGAGGGCATCAGTGAGACCCGTAATACAGAGATAAGAAATAACCAATCAGAGATGAAGAACACAGTGAATAAAATTAAAAATACTCTTGTGGAATAAACAGCAGGCTAGATAAAGCAGGACAACGAATTAATGAACTGGACGACAGAGTAATGAAAAGTAACCAAACTGAGCAAAGAAGAAGAATGAACATTATGCAAATTGAGAATAGTCTTAGGGACAGGAAACCATCAAAACCCTAGAGGAGAAAGCAGGAAAAAACCTCTTTGACTTCAGCCACAGCAATTTCTTACTCAACACATCTCCAATGGCAAGGGAATTAAAACCAAAAATGAACTATTGGGACCTCATCAAGATAAAAAGCTTCTGCATTGCAAAGGAAACAATCAACAGACCTTAAAGGCAACTGACAGAATGAGAAAAGATATTTGCAAGTGACATATCGGATAAAAGGCTAGTATCTAAAATCTATAAAGAACTCACCAAACTCCACACCCAAAAAACAAATAATCCGGTGAAGAAATGGGCAGAAGACATGAATAGACACTTTTCCAAAGAAGACATCCAGATGGCCAACAGACACATGAAACGATGCTCAATGTCACTCATCATCAGGGAAATACAGATCAGAACCACACCGAGATACCACCTCACTCCTGTCAGAGTGGCTAAAATGAACAAATAAGGAGACTAGAGATGCTGGCAAGGATGTGGAGAAATGGGAACCCTCTTGCACTGTTGGTGGGAATGCAAACTAGTGCAGCTGCTCTGGAAAACAGTGTGGAGGCTCCTCAAAAAATTAAAAATAGATCTACCCTATGACCCAGCAATAGCACTGCTAGGAATTTACCCAAGGGATACAGGAGTGCTGATGCTTAGGGGCACATGTACCCCAATGTTTATAGCAGCACTTTCAACAATAGCCAAATTATGGAAAGAGCCCAAATGTCCATCCATCAACTGATGAATGGGTAAAGAAGATGTGGTTTATGAATACAATGGAATACTAGTTGGCAATGAGAAAGAATGAAATCTGGCCACTTGTAGTAATGTGGATGGAACTGGAAGGTATTATGCTGAGTGAAATAAGTCAGTCAGAGAAAGACAGATACCATATGTTTTCACTCATATATGGATCTTGAGAAACTTAACAGAAGACCATGGGGGAGAGGGAGGGGAAAAAAAGTTACAAACAGAGAGGGAGGGAGGCAAACCATAAGAGACTCTTAAATACAGAGAACAAATTGAAGGTTGATGGTGGGTGGGGGAGAGGGGAAAGTGGGTGATGGGCATTGAGGAGGGCATTTGTTGGGATGAGCACTGGGTGTTGTATGGAAACTAATTTGACAATAAATTGTATTAAAAATAAATAAAAAGAGAACAGTCTTAGGGAACTCAGTGACTTCATCAGACAAATAGGGATGCTTGCATTATAGGGATCTCAGAAGAAGGAGAGAGAGATAAGGAGGCAGAAAATTTATTTGAAGAAATAATTGCTGAGAACTATCCTAATCTGTAGAAGGAAACAGACATCCAGATCTTGGAGGGATAGAGATCCCCCCAAATTCAACACAAGGAGGTCCACACCAAGACACATAGTAATTAAAATGGCAAAAAGTAGTGATAAAGAAATAATTTTAAAAGCAGGAAGAGAAAAGAAGACAGTTACATACAAGGGAAAACCCATAAGGCTATCAGGGGAATTTTCAGCAGAAACTTTGCAGGCCCGAAGGGAGTGGCATGATATATTCAAAGTACTGAAAGGGAAAAATCTGCAGCCAAGAATACTCTATATAACAAGACTATCATAAAGAATAGAAGAGGAGATAAAGAGTTTCTCACACAAACAAAAACTAAAAAAGTTAATGACCATTAAACCAGATTTATAAGTATATTAAGGGGGACCCTTTGAGTGGAACCATAAGTGAGAGTATGAAAAGTAAAACACAAAATCAGTAAAAATAAGTATTTCTGTAAAAATCAGTCAAGAAACTCATAAAATGAAGGTAAAATATGATACCATATATCTAAAACATGGGAGGGAGAGAAGTAAAGAATGGATTTAAACTTAAGTAACCATTAACTTAATATAGACTCCTATCATGTAGAAGATATTATGTACAACCCTAATGGTAACCATAAATCAAAGACTAGTAATAGATATGGAAAGAATAAAGAGAAAGGAATCCAAGTATATCACTAAAGAAATCCAATAAACCATGAAAGAGAGCACAAGAGGAAGGATCAGAGAAAATTTATAGAAACAACCACAAAACAAGTAACAAAATGGAAATAAATACATATCTACCATAAGTACTTTGAATGTAAATGGACTGAATGCTCCAATCACAAGACATAGAGTGACAGAGTAGATAAAAAAAATAAGACCCATGTATATGCTGCCTAAAAGAGACTCATTTTAGACCTAAAGACACCTGGAGATAGAAAGTGAAGGGATGGAGAACGATTTATCATGCAAATAGATGCCAAAGAAAGCTGAGGTAGCAATACTTATATCAGACAAATAGACTTTAAAACAGAGTGTAACAAGAGACAAAGAAGGATACTATATAATAATAAAGAACAATCCAACAAGAGGATATAAAAATTGTAAATATTTATGCACCCAACATGGAGGCACCCAAATATATAAAGCAGCTGTTAACAAACATAAAAGAACTAATTGATAATAATACAGTAATAGTAGGGGACTTTGACATCCCATATCAATGGAGAGATCATTCAAACAGAATATCAACAAGGAAACAGTGGCTTTGAATGACACATTGGACTAGATGTATTTAACAGATATATTCAGAACAGTCCATCATAAAACAGCAGAATACACATTCTTTTCAAGTGCACATGGAACATTGTCCACAATAGATCACATGTTAGGTCACAAAGCAAGTCTCAGCAAGTTCAGAAAAATTAAGGTTGTACCATGCATCTTTTCTGACCACAATGTTATGAAACTAGAAATTAAGAAACAAGAAAATAAGAAACAGTCTGGAAAGACAATAAATACATGAAGGTTAAATAACATGCTATTAAACAATGAATGGGTCACCCAAGAAATCAAAGAAGAAATAAAAAGTTATATGAAAACAAATGAAAATTAAAACACAATGGCCCAAAATCTCTGGGATGCAACAAAAGTGGTCCTAGGAGGGAAGTATATAGCAATACAGATCTACCTGAAGAAGCAAGAAAAATCTCAACCTAACATTACACCTAAAGGAGCTAGATAAAAGAAGAACAAACAAAATGTAATGCAGCAAAAGGAAGGAAAATAAAAAAGGTTAGAGCAGACATAAATGATATAGAAACTAAAAAAAATAATAGAACAGATCAATGAAACCAGGAACTGGTTCTTTGAAGAGGTCAACAAAATTTCTAAACCTCTAACAATCCTCATTTAAAAAAAGAGAGAGGGGGGCGCCTGGGTGGCGCAGTCGGTTAAGCGTCCGACTTCAGCCAGGTCACGATCTCACGGTCTGTGAGTTCGAGCCCCGCGTCAGGCTCTGGGCTGATGGCTCAGAGCCTGGAGCCTGTTTCCGATTCTGTGTCTCCCTCTCTCTCTGTCCCTCCCCCGTTCATGCTCTGTCTCTCTCTGTCCCAAAAAATAAAATAAACGTTGAAAAAAAAAAATTTTTAAAAAAGAGAGAGGACCCAAATAAACAAAATTACTAAGAAAGAGAGGAGAAACAACAACCAATACCACAGAAATACCAACAATTGTAACAGAATGTTATGAAAACCTACATACCAGAAAATTGGACAACAAAGAAATGGATAAATTTCTAGAAACATATAAATTACCAAAGCTAAAGCAGGAAGAAATAGAAAATTTGAATAGACCAATCACCAGCAATGAAATTGAATCAGTAATCACAAAACTGCCAACAAATAAGAGTCCAGTACCAGATGGCTTCACAGGCTAATTCTACTAAACATTTAAGTTAGACTTAATATCCATCCTTCTCAAACTATTCCACAAAATACCAGAGGAAGGAAAACTTTTCAAATTCATTCTGGAAGACCAGTATCGCCCTGATACCAAAACCAGATAAAGGCATCACAAAAAAAGAGAACTACAGGCCAGTATCTCTCCTGAATACAGGTGCAAAATCCCTCAAAGTGTTAGCAAACCGAATCTAACAATACATTAAAAAAAATCATGCACTATGGATGAGTGGGATTCATTCCCGAGATGCAAAGGTGTTTTAATATTTGCAAAATGATTAATAGGATACATTAATAAAAGAAAGCATAAAAACCATATGATCATTTCAAAAGATGCAGAAAAAAGCATTTGGCAAAATACAACATCCATTCTTGATAAAAACCCTCTGCCAAGGAGGTCTAGAGGTAACATATCTCAACATAATAAAGGCCTTATATGAAAAACCCACAGTGAACATCATACTCAGTGGTGAAAAACTGAAAACTTTTAAGGTCAGGAAAGAGACAAGGAAATCAACTGTCACTGCTTTTATTCATCATAGTATTGGAAGTCCTAGCCACGGCAATTAGACAACATAAAGAAATAAAAGGCATCCAGATTGGTAAGGAAGAAGTATATAGAAAACTCTAAAGACTCCACTAAAAACTACTGGAACTGAGAAATAAAGTCACAGGATACAAAATCAACGTACAGAAATCTGTTGCATTCCTATACATAATAATGAAGCAGCAGAAAGAGAAATTAAGAAAACAATCCCATTTACAATTGTACTCCAAACAGTAAAATATCTAGGAATAAACTTAACCAAAGAGGTGAAAGACCTGTACTCTGAAAATTATAAAACTCTTATGAAAGAAATTCAAAACAATGCAAAGAAATGGAAAGACATTCCACGCTCATGGGTTGGAAGAACAAATATTGTTAAAATGTCTATGTACTACTCAAAGCAATCTACACGCTTAAATCAATCCCTATCGAAATACCAACACCATTTTTCACAGAACTAGAACAAATAATCCTAAAATTTGTATGGAACCACAAAAGACCCTGAATAGCCAAAGCAATCTTGAAAAAGAAATGCAAAACTGGAGGTATCACAATTCCAGATTTCAAGTTATATTACAAAGTGGTAGTAATTAAAATGGTATGGTACTGGCATGAAAATAGATACATAGATCAATAAAACAGAATCAAAAACCCAGAAACAAACCCACAATTATATGCTCAGTTAATCTTAGACAAAGAAAGAATGAGTATACATTGGGAAAAAGATAATCTCTTCATCAAATGGTGTTGGGAAGACTGGACAGTTATATGCAAAAGAATGAAATTGGACCACTTTCTTCTACCATACACAAAAATAAACTCAAAATGGATTAAAGACCTAAATGTGAGATGTGAAACCATAAAAATCTTTGAATAGAGCACAGGCAGTAATTTCTCTGATATCAGCTATAACAACATTTTTCTAAATATGTATCCTGAGGCAACGGAAATAAAAGCAAAATAAACTTTTTGGGGTACATCAAAATAAAATTTCTGCATAGCAAAGGAAACAACAAAACTAAAAGGCAATCTACTGAATGGGAGAAGATATTTACAAATGAGGTATCCAATAAAGGAGTCGTATCCAAAATATATAAAGAACTGATGCAACTCAATACCCAAAAAACAAACAATCCAATTTAAAAATAGGAAAAAGAGATGAACGGACATTTCTCCAAAGAAGACACACAGATGGCCAATAGACACATGAAAAGATCCTCAACATCATTCATCATCGGGGAAATGCAAATCAGAACTATAATGCGATATCACCTCACGCCTGTCAGAATGGATAATATAAAAAATACAAGAAACAACAAACATTGATGAGGCTGTGGAGAAAAAGGAACCCTCATGCACTGTTGATGGGATGCAAATTGGTACAGCCATTGTGCAAAACTCTATGGAGTTTTCTTAAAAAATCAAAAATAGAACTGCCCTATGATCTAGTAATCACGCTACTGGGTGTTTACCCCATAAATACAAAAAACACTAATTCAGAGGGATACATGTACCCCTATGTTTATAGCAGCATTATTTACAATAGCCAAATTATGGATTTGGCACAAGTGTCCATTGATAGATGAATGGATAAAGAAGTAGTGGCATATATATAATGAAATATTATCCATAAAAAAGAATGAAATCTTGACATTTGCAACTACATGGGTAAAGCTAGTGAGTACAATAGTAAGCGAAATAAGTCAGTCAGAGAAAGACTGATATCATATGATCTCACTCATATGTGGAATTTAAGAAACAAAATAAACAGGTAAAGGAAAAAAGGACAGGGCAGGGAGGCAAACCAAGAAACAGACTCTTAACTATAGAGAACAAGCCGTTAGTTACCAGAGGGGAGGGATGAGAGAAATAGGGGATGGGGATTAAAGAGTACGCTTATCATGCTGAAAAAAATGACTGAAAAAAAAAGATATATGTACCCCTATGTTCATTAAAACATTATTTACAATTGCTGAGGTATGGAAGCAACATTAAATGTCTATTAACAGATGAATGGATAAAGAAGTTGTGGTATATATACACAATGTAATATAGTTCAGCTGTAAGAAGAATGAAATCTTGCCATTTGCAACAACATGGATGGACCTAGAGAGTATTCTGCTAAGTAAAATAAGTCGGAACAAATACCACATGATTTCACTTATATGTAGAATTTACAAAACTCAACAAACAAAACAAAACAGAGAACAAACTGGTAGTTGCCATAGGCCAGGTGGGTACGGGGATAGGTGAAAGGATTAAGAGGTACAAACTTCAGGGCGCCTGGGTGGCTTAGTTGGTTAAGTGCCAACTCTTGATTTTGGCTCAGGTCATGATCCCAGAGTTGTGGAATTAAGCCCCGCCTCAGGCTCCATGCCTTACACGGAGCCTGCTTAAAATTCTTCTTCTCTCTCCCTCTGTCCCTCTCCCACCTCTCTCTCAGAAGGAAAAAAAAAAAAAAAAAAGAGGTACAAACTTCTAGTTATAAATGAATCACAGGAATGAAAATACAGCATAGGGAATATAGTCAATAATTTTGTAATAACATTGTATGATCACAGATGGTGATCTGTGGTGAGCATTTCATAATGTATACAAATGTCAGATCACTATGTTGTACACTCGAAACCAATATAACACTGTATGTCAACTATACTTCCATTAAACATAACTAATATTTTGAAAAAACACTTGGACCTTTCCCCAGTGCACAGTTACCTAAGTAAATAGCCATAGGTTCCTTGGGGGAAGGACCTGGGCAATAATTTCTGTGTTTACTTGGCTGTGGTGTTAGAGAGTGTTGGAGACTTTTCCCTCTTTCTCAGTCAATGGGTTCCATGTATGAAAACTTGTTCATGTCTGAAAACTTTGTAAGGGATCCCTACTTTTTTTTTTAATGTATGAAATTTATTGTCAAATTGGTTTCCATACAACACTCAGTGCTCATCCAAAAGATGCCCTCTTCAATACCCATCACCTCCCCTCCCCTCCCTCCCACACCCCATCAACCCTCAGTTCTCAGTTTTTAAGAGTCTCTTATGCTTTGGCTCTCTCCCACTCTAACCTCTTTTTTTTCCCTTCCCTTCCCCCATTGGTTTCTGTTAAGTTTCTCAGGATCCACATAAGAGTGAAAACATACGGTATCTGTCTTTCTCTGTAAGGCTTATTTCACTTAGCGTAACACTCTCCAGTTCCATCCACGTTGCTACAAAGGGCCATATTTCATTCTTTCTCATTGCCACGTAGTACTCCATTGTGTATATAAACCACAATTTCTTTATCCATTCATCAGTTGATGGACATTTAGGCTCTTTCCATAGTTTGGCTATTGTTGAGAGTGCTGCTGTAAACATTGGGGTACAAGTGCCCCTATGCATCAGTACTCCTGTAAGGGATCCCTACTTTTTATTGGAGACATTGCTGATAATCCCTGCTTGATTTTTTTTTTGATGGTTCAATCTGAGTAGTATGACTCTGAGTAGTTCTGACTGCTCATCTCTTTGGCCCCTAAGACACTGCATTCTATTAAATATCTCAGTAACTCTCTGTGGCTCAGGTCGCTCATTATGACAGTTGCTGTCACCTGAATTTTGACAGTTCTGTACTGCTAAGTGGCCTCTATTGCTTGGAGATCCCATCTTCCACCTTGTGAGTAATGAGCCTCCCTGTGGAATGGCCTCTCCTACTATCTAATCCTGGTCTATAGAGGAGAGAGGTTGATGACTTTCCCACCAGTTTGTTCCTTGTGGTCTTAGCAAATGGAATATCCTCTAGACTTTCCTGGGGAATATAATCATCTGGTGGGTTTTCAGGCCTTAAATAGAACATCCACTTCAGTGTGTCCCTTCTCTCAGCCTTTTAAGTCATTTTCCACCACTGTAACCAGTTCTGGCACTTCTAATTTATCATGAGTCATGGCTTTCACTATGCTTCTTGGAGCTTGCTAGTAGCAAGTTCACACTATCTCCTGGGGTTTTTGCTAAGGGGTTAGATACTGTTTCCTAGAAGAATGTGCCCAAAATGATAATTTCTCTTTTATCTAATTCTTGACCAAGTACCCTCAGAATACAATTCCACATGTATTATTGCTGGTCCAGGCTGGCTAGATATTGAGGCAGCTTTGGGGTATAGTGTCTCTCCTGAGGGGGATATGTGGTATCCTGGAGGGAAGAGGCCCCTGCATCATCTAAGCCAGGCTGAGAGGAGTGTTAGTTTCACAGGAAGAAACAGGACACTTCTGCAGCCTTCAGAGGGTTCTGGGGATTCTGATTTGGGAATTCAGGAATTTTTTTGTGGGCATAAATCCAGATATTTCATCTATTCAGAATCTGGTCTTTCCCAACCAGGGACCTGACCTTGGCATAGCAGACCTGGCTTAGATGGGAGTTTAACATTCTTTGGAGCTCAGCTATGATGACAGTGAAGTCCTGAATCTTGTTCCTTAGCTTTCTCTTCCCTCTCTGCTGAGGAGAAGCCTCTTCTTACGTTACCAAGGAGGCTCTCACACGCAGCTTTTAACTGGTACTCAATCATTCAGCTACTCGTTATCTACCTCCCTGCCCCTGTCACCTCTTCTGTAATATCGAACATAGCAATAACCAGCTAATACCATTATCCTATAGCTGCTCCTTCCTTTCTATATATCTCAGATACCAGCTAGTGGATTCCCTTCTATTAGTATAGCATCCCAATTTGACCAATGCTGGGAGCTTTAAAAATGGAATTGATATTCTATTACAGGGGCTATGTGTGCTTCACTTACCACGGGATAAAGGGTCTTTATTACTCTGGCAGAGAGTGATCCATGATCCAGCTACAAACCCCATCTTAGCCCCTTTTCTTTTCTGGATCATTCATGGAACCAAGTGTTTAGATTGAGTCCCAGAGAGAACATTCTGAAATGGAGTTTCACCTGCGAGATATTTATGGAAAAGTGCTCTGGAGATCAATACCTTTATACTCCTTCATTTATCAGTCATTGGTTATTGGCTTTCTTGGAAGGGATGTGACCTTAGGTGAGGCAGCTCTTCCCCTGAAGCTATCTTTATTGTCTTCAGGGCTTTATTTGAGCTTTCTGTGCGTTTCCAGTGTGGAGCCCCTAGGGCCGGTACTTCAGTTGTGACGAATACATCCAAATGAGCGACGTCCAAACATGAGGTGCAGCTGACCTTGGAGCCGTTACTTCCTTCCGTGATACTGCTGGAGAAAACTGCCCAAAACAGTCTTGGGAGTTGCCTGTTGCAATTCTGCAGAGGGTCAGTTTGAAACACGTAGGCCTATCATTACTTTATTGTTGTACATTATATTCAAACTAAAACATAACTTTATTGAGTAGTCCATTTAACTAAAGGAAAAATGTATAAAGCATTTTAATGTGTGGAATATTGATAAGAATGTCCTGACTAAGCATATTAAAAGTTGAAGCACATACTGAGAATTTTTCCCCTATTAAATCCATAAATAGCAACCATTTGACATACAGACGCTAAGTCAGTAATTATAAGGCAAAATCACTTTTGATCTTTTTCTTTATGTGGCTGATTTATTCTCTTACATTGTCAGATGAAGAATTCTACCTTAAAATATTCTTTTTTTTTTCTTTTCAACATTTCCCTCTTCTTTATTCTCCTTGACAGGAAGATGACAGTAGTTCTATTGAATGGCAACAAGCTGGGATATGCTATTAAATTTTAATCACTTTCCTGCCTATGAAGTTGATAATTGGAGACCATTTAATAGAGCCGGCTGCTTTGTTGGCTCTCTGCAAATCCCAGCCATTTGTAAAAGGCAAAGAGCCCAGTTATCACTATAACCCAAGCTCATCTGGAGCATGGATTTTATGCCAAATGCCCGGTACCTAAATGCCATGAGCCTGAGGACCTCCCTTGGGCTTATACTAGTTTTTCTTTCTTTTCTTTCCCTTTAACCAATGGAACAGTTGTAATGTAATGTCATGTAGAAACTGGCAGGCCAGCCTTACTTATCAGAGACCAAGTGACTGATCTCCCTTGCTTTCTTTCCTCTTTCTTCTCAAATGGACACAAAAGCTGCCTCTAACTTCTTTTCACGTTGCTTCCAATAGCACGTGGATATGACAACTAACTGCAAACACTCTCTCATCTGGTCCAGTCCAGACCTGCTTTCATTTTATCTGTGAATTGGTGTCTCCTGTGGTCTTGTGACTCTCTAGCCAACTGTCATCTACACTTCTTACTCCTTTTCATCCCATCTGTGTAGAGCCAGGCTCCTTTTTTCAAAGAGGATGATTCTTCCTTCTGTTCCATGAACCATCCTTGACCTTCATTATAAGAAATTTCCAAGTGTGTTAAAGGAATTGTGTTGCTGAAATGTGCTTTAGAAACCTCATAGCTCAGAGTTTCTGATTCTGTACTTTAAAGGAAAGTTTTAGCCCACACAGTCAGCATCTCTGCATTAGTGGGGACACTCATTCACTTATTCTTCCCTCATCTGTCTGTTCAGTATATGTTTAATGTGTTCTTGGCACTCTGCTAGTATTAAGAGAATAGTTGAGAATAAAAATGGGTGTGAAGAGCTTATATTGTCCTTGAAGAGCTTATAATCTGGTGAGGACACAGACATAAGTCATTGCATGAAAAATTGATTACTGGTGGGATCATTGCTGTGAAGGAAGTGTGCAGAACGAGAGTATGGAACAGGGAGACCTTGCCATGTACCAGGCACTATGCCATACCATTATAGGCATGAAGTTATTTACACTCACAGTCATCCCATTATCCTTGTTTTATATAGGGGGAAACAAGCATAGAAGTAACCATCCAGAGTTACACAGTCTGAAGGTAGCCATTCACACTCATAGTGTATGAGAATTCCCTTTGTTCCACATCCTCACCAGTACTTTGTCATATCAGATCAAAAAATTCTTTTTAATGTTTGGTTTTGAGAGAGAGAGAGAGAGAGAGAGAGTGAGCACGAGCAGGGGAGGGACAGAGAGACAGAATCCGAAGCAGGCTCCAGGCTCTGAGCTGTCAGCAAAGAGCCCAATTCAGGGCTTGAACCACAAACCATGAGATCATGACCTGAGCTGAAGTCAGATGCTTAACCTACTGAGCCACCCAGGTGTCTCTGTCATATCAGATTTTTAACTTTTCACAGTTTAATAGGTATTAAATTATATCCTGGTATGGTTCTAGAGAGAAGGTGTAATTGTGGTAAACTTTGTATCAGTGACAAACATTTACATGGCCATAGTAATGAACTATGAAAACTGATTTAACTGATATTGTGAGAATGTAGACTTTGGAGGATGTGGGGAAGGGACATGTACATTTGTATGTATGTATATGTGTGAGCATGTTTGTGAGCATAGGTGAGGTGATGATGATGTATATAAGGTAGCTAGTTCCTAGTTTTCCATAGAAAGAAGTCAGTGTGATAATACTGAAAATTGAAATATCAGGTACTAGTAGTAAACTTGTGTTATTTTAAAGTATGGAGGAAAATACCAGAAAAAAAAATGTGGGAATGTTTGCTTCTAGGGAGTAGGACTTGAGAAAAGGATGAATAGATCAGGGGACTGCTGTTTCTTTTTGCAAGTTTTGTCATTCTGTTTGTTTCCTCTCAATTCCATGAGTACCCAGGGTCACAGCAGCACAGCCCACAGCAGCCTGGGAGCCTCCAGGCCCCCTTACTGCCAGCACACCCTCACTGGGAGAATGGGAAGCAGCAGCAGTTTCCTCACCAGGGAGCTTGGGGTTGCTGCCACTTGCCATCACCATTAGAACCCAAAAGCAGTGGATTCCCCTGGCCTCTTCAAGCTGGGTGGTCCATAATGAGATACTGTGCTAGGCTCCTCATCTGTGTGGGTTTTAATGTTCAGCATCACCTAGTGCAGAGTATGATGGTGGGGAATAAAGCTCTCAGTCAGTTCTTTGGGACTTCCTCTTTTCTCTCCCTTCATCCCTCCCTCCTTTTCTCCTTTCCCTCCTTCTTTTCCTGCATTAGATTACAGAAAGGCATAGCAGAAGGGGAGAAGGAGGAAGAAGTAGAAACATTGCTGTTTGCCATCATTTGGGAGAAAGAGATGTTCTGCAAAGCCTCGATTAAGAAGAGCAAACATTTTGCTGGTTCCCTGGTGGAAGCGCCCCAGGCATCAGAGAACAGATGCACTAGGTTTTGTAGGAGAGGAGAGCACTCTACTTTCTTCTTGCAGTCTCTCCCTGCTCTCTGTGTGTGTTAAGAATTTGGTTCAGCACAAGTATGGGAGGAAGCCCAGAAAAATCTTGGAAGCCCAAAGGATATGCTTTTGAATTGGCAGGAAAATGCTTTTAGAGAATGCGAGTTTCCAAAGCCTTAATGAAGTTTCATTGTTCTCTTCTTTGACCTAACAGGTTTTCACTAAATTAGCCTGCTTCTAATGGATAAGAATTTTAATAGATATGAAACTTCTACTTATAGCATTGGTACTTTACCACTTCAGATTATGCCTTCTGTGCCCTTTCAGGGTCTCTGTTCCTAGTTATTCGCTCCTTTACCTGATTCTATCCATTCATTAAAAAAAATCTAATGAGCATCTTCTGTATACGTGGCATGTTCCAAGCACCAGGGATGCCCTGGGCAATAAGAAGATAAGGTCTTTGCCCCCGTGTATCTTCCCTTCCAGTAGAGGAAGACAGGTGGTAAATAATTAAAAATGAACAAACATTGGTGAACACCATGAGAGCTGGGCGTCAGTTTTTGCTCATAGTCGTATCCTCAGTTCCTGGCACAGGACTTGGCAAATGGTAGCTGCTCAAAGATTTGTGAAATTAATAAACAAATGAGCAGGTGGTAAGACAGTGTTGGAAGTGACAATGAACATTTCGCAATGAAGATACAGAGAGAAAGGATGTTGGCTGGAACAATGGCAGGTTTTATGTTTATTTTCAATGTCATGGACAAGGGGTTCCTGAGGATGGTTATAGTCTCAGGGAAGAAAACCCCTAAGGAGGACTGATGAAGATGGTGGGGCCAGAGAGTAACTGCTAGAAGGAGGTCCTTGGAGGGCCAGTGGGGAGGATGAGCAGGTGTGGGAGAGGAGGAAGGGAAAGGGGGAGAAGGGACAGAACGAGCATGTGGTGCAGTCTTCTAAGTACCAGAGAGTATGCTAGGTGTTTAGGAGTATGTGTACCTGGAGCCATCACAGTAGCCATTTGGGATAGATATTATTATACTTCTTAGTTTACATGTGAGTGCCTGAGAGCTGAGAGGTGGAATCACTACCTGAAGTTCCCAAGTGAGTAAGGGGTAGCGCAGATGGATTTGTGCCGGAAGGTGTACTTTTAGCATTAAGCTGTGCTGTAGACAGGCTGGAGTTCCAGGCCATGATGAAGAGTTAGCATAGGTGAGGGGTCCGGTGGTGGACTTTCAAGGTTATTTTCATGCTTAACTTAAACCGGCAATTTTAGAAAGTGAGATCACTGGACTGCAATACATAGCTCCGTTAAAACCAGGACAGAGGATTACAGGTTATCATGTTTGTGAGCAAGGAAGGCAACTTCTTTCTTTTGAAAAGAAAGCTGTTATAATTCTGTGTATATTGTCAAAGTATTAGTAATTTGGGGAAATTTTTTTTGTTCTTTTGTATCAGGAGGTGGGTTAATTGAGCTTAATAAAAAGTCTGAAAATGTGGTCTGTGTAGGACTGCAGAGCTCTGACCCTGAAGACAGAAGGCCTTGGTTTAAATTATGGCTCTGGTACTTGCTAGACAATTTGTTTAATCTCTCTGAGCCTCAGCTTCTTCATGTATAAAATGACAGTAATATTGCCTCAGGAGAGGTTGTGAGGACTAAATGTGATGGTGCAAATCTACACTCCTAATACAGGGAAAAGGATTTGACAATGGGACTGAGAATTAGCTTTACTTTGTTATCATTCCCATTATTTTCTTTTAAGCGTGTCTTAGGCACCATAGGTTGCTGTAATAGAATACCATAGACTGAGTGTTTGTAAACAATAGAAGTTTGTTTCTGAGGCCCAGAAGCCCAGTGTTGGCAGATTCACTTCTCCAGTGGGGGCTCTGTTCCTGGGTTGCAGATGGCTGCCTGTGTCTTCACCTGACAGATTGAGATAGAGGGAGAGAGGGAGAGAAGGAGAGAGAAAGAGAGAAAGAGGGAGGCAAGCTTTTCTGGTGTTTCTTTTTATAAGGGCACTAATCCTATCAAGGGCCCCCTGCCCATGATCTCATCTAAATCTAAATACCTCCCAAAGGTCTTACCATCAAATACCATTACATTGGGGGTTAGGGCTTGAACATATGAATTTTGGAGAACACAGTTCAGTCCATAACAAAGCATAAGTGCATTGTGAGAAATGGTGAATCTGAGATTCTGAAATACACAGTATGAGAATGAAATAATGAAGTTGTGTGAGGTTTTTTTTTTTATTTTATTTTTAAATTTTTTGCTGTTGTTTGGTTCATTTGTGAGAGCTGTTTCTGAAAAAAACCCTAGGGTGAAATTATATTGAGGTCATTATTCTGAGGCTGACACAAATACTTTATCTGGCAAATAAACTATGGGTTACAGATGTCAGGAAGCATGGGAAAAATCCTTTTCTTCTTATTTCATGAATTTAGTTGCCTGATTTTATCTTCTTTGTAGCGATTGGCTTAAAAGTAGAATTTATTGAATTGGAAATCCTGGACTGTTGTTACACCCAGCTTTAGATCAGAAGAAGTTCATTTACTATTGTCTTTTCCCTGAATTGCTGCTTGTGCAATGAGAAATGCTTTGTACTTAAGTACTTTACCCCAACGCTACCAATATATCAAATGAATGCACACAACTTTTCCCTTTAAAATTAGAAAGTTAAAGAGAGGGAGGGAGGCAAATTGTAAGAGACTCTTAAGGACAGTGAACAAACTGAGGGTTGATGGGGGGTGGGGGAGAGGGGAAAGTGGGTGATGGGCATGGAGGAGTGCACTTGTTGGGATGAGTACTGGGTGTTGTATGGAAACCAATTTGACGATAAATTATATTTTAAGAAAAAAGAAAATTAGAAAGCTCAGGGATTTGTATATGAAGTCTTATCTTTATTTTCCTTATTCCTGATACGTATGAGTGTGTATTTCACATTTTGATGACAGTCACAACAATATGCACTGAGACAGTTCCTGGCTCAGTGAATTCATGGATAATTTATTTTTCTTCTCTGCAGTAGCCTGTGCAGTAGGATCTCTCATATTTCCTCATTAATTTAACAATATTTGTTGAGTATCTGTTATCTATCAGGCATTATTTCAACTTTCGGGGAGGAGATGTGGCAGTCAATGAAACAAAATCCTGCCCTCATGGAATTTATCTGGTTGATGGTCATGATGTTTTGCTTAAAATGGGCTCATTTTCTACCTTTTGTGGATGAAACATTGGTTGGATTTCCACTCAGTGAATGTTAAAACTCTTTTATTTTAATTACTTTGCACAAAAGCATGTAAATCAAGTTACTAAGACAGGACTCGATTTAGAGAACATCTTTACATTTGTCACTAAAGTGAAATTGTAGGGTATGTAAAATTAGGAGACATAAGGAGACATAAAAATATCTTGACTGGCATTGTTAGAGTGAGTAACTGTATCAGGCTGCTATAATAGAGTACCATAGACTAGGTAGCTTATAAACAATAGACTTATTTCTCACAGTTCTGGAGTCTGGAAGTCCAAGATTGGGCTGTCAGCAGATTTGATGTCTGGTGACAGCCTGCTTCCTGGTTCATAGATGACTGTCGTTTTGCTGTGTTCTCACGTTGTGGGAGAAACTCTTATCTCTTCAGCCCTCTATAAGGGCACTAATTCCATTCATGAGAGATTTACCCTGATGTCCTAATTATCTCTCAAAAAAACCCATCTGCAAATACTATCACATTGGGGATCTAAGCTTCAACATGTGAATGTTAGGGAAATGCAAACATTCAGCCATTGCAGTAACCAAATACTTAAATAATATTTTAATATTTTATTGTCATAGACCTTGTGCTTTGTTCTTTCCCCCCAAGTTAGAAAACATTGTATAAAGTATCCTCATATTATTTCATCTCCTTAGCTGGAATGTTAAGGTTTTATTTCATACATGTGATGCTATAATAGGCTGAATGTATTTCAGATTATTATTAATAGCATTATACTGGTTTGAGACAAATGTGGTGAGCTAGGGCAGTGAGATTTGTAAGTGATAGAAAAATAAATCTGTGCACATCATGTATTTTTAATAAATAATAACATTGTCTTCTGAAGGTAATTGGTCACCTGTTATTCCTCTTTCCCCTTTTTCTTATTGACTGAATTATAGCTCTTCACTTTATTCAGCTGATACCTGTCAAAAATGAAATAATGGAATGAACAAGGTGTGAAGTTGAATAATGAGTCTGCACAGAATAGATAGCCACCAGTTAAAGTAATGTTTGTGAAGTCATGTTTGCTTAATAGATTAATCTCTTACTTTAAAGTGTCTTAATAAAACTTTTGTTTTCTCTAGCTTCCTTAATAATTGTTAAGAATACAATATATTGTAGTTATACAAAATATGTGTTAATTGACTGTTTATGTTAACAGTAAGACTTCTGATCGACAGTAGGCTATTAGCAATTGTGTTTCTGGGTAGTCAGGAGTTACATGTGGATTTTTGACTGCACGAGGGGTCAATGCCCCTTATCGCCATGTTGTTCATGGGTCAACTGTACTTTCATTTACTCCCTCTTGTCTTTCATGCTGCTGTTCTCATACATTTTACTTCAACATATTTTATGAAATATACATTGCTTTTTAAGTATTTTTCCTTCAGACAATTGCCTTTTAAAGAGATTGAAATTAAGAAAAACATCTGGCATATTTATCCCCATTTTTCCTGCTCCCATGCTCTCTATCTCTATTTTGCATCAGATTCCTTTGAACTGAAGAACTTCCTTTAAGAACATCCTTTAACAGTTCTTGTTGTGGTGATTAACTCAGCTTTTGTTTGTCTGGAAAAATCTTCATTCTATCTCCATTTTTTGAAAGGTATTTTTACTGGATACCGAATTATGACTTGACACATTTTTTTTCTTTCAGGTTTTTAAAGATGTGACTTCATTGTCTTCTGCTTACTTAATTTCTGACAAGAAATCTGTTCTACTTCCTATCTTTGTGCCTCTGTAGGAAATGTTTCTTTTTCTCTGGCTACCATCAAAATTTTCCTTTTATCTTTGGTTTTCAGCATTTGTACTATAATGTGCCTGGTGGGTTTTTCTTGGTATTTATACTGCTTGTGCTCTCTGAACTTCTTGGATGTGTGGTTTGTTGTCTAATTTTGAAAATGATATCTTCAAATACTCTTTCTGTCCTGTTCTCTATCTTTTCTCCTTCTGGTACTCCCAGTACATATATTTAAGACTATTTGATATTGTCCCACATCTCTTGGATGATCTTTTTTTTTTTCATCCTTTTTTTTCTTTTGTGGTTGAATTTGGATAATTTCTGTTGGCATATTTTTAAACTCATTTATTCTTTGCTCTATATATCTTGTTGATAAGCTTGTACAGGGAATTTTCCAACATATATACATATGTACATAAATGTGGAAGTATGTATATATATGCATTTATACATACCAGATTATCTATTTGGTTCTTTTTTATAGTTTCCATCTCTCTGCTGAAGTTTCCCATTTGTGAATGCATGTTGTCTACCTTTTTCACTAAATATTTTAGAACATTTATCATAATTATTTTAAAGTCCCTGCCTGTCTGATAGTTCTAACACATGAGTCATTTCTCAGTCTGGTTCTCTTGATTTCTTTTTTTTTTTTTTTTTTTAATTTTTTTTAACGTTTATTTACTTTTGAGACACAGAGAGAGAGCATGAACAGGGGAGGGTCAGAGAAAGAGGGAAACACAGGATCCGAAACAGGCTCCAGGCTCCGAGCTGTCAGCACAGAGCCTGACACGGGGCTTGAACCCACGGACTGCGAGATCATGACCCGAGCCGAAGTTGGACGCTCAACCTCAACCGACTGAGCCACCCAGGCACCCCTCTTGATTTCTTTTTTACATGATAATATGTCTTTTGTTTTTTTTCTTTTTTGTGTATCACAGTTTTTCATTGAATACTAGTTCTTTTTTTTTTTTTTTTTTTTTTTAAAGAGCAGAAAAAATGGAGGTCAATACAATTTACACCTGAAACTGACACACATCTTTTGTCAGGCCCTGAGTGGTCATCAGTAGCGTGGCTGGATTTGTTGTTGTTGTTTACCTTCAGTACATCTGTCTTCAAATTCCTCGAATGGTGGGCTCCTGCCACTTTGTGCTTAGCATAAGGCCTGCGTTAGCACAGGGCTTTTTTCGGGGTTCCTGTTCTGCTAGCAACAGGTCCTGCATACCCGAACTACAAATGGATATTCTCCCATGGTCTTGTTCCTCCCAAACAGCAGATTGCTATTGCTTGTTATTTCGTGGAAACTTGGGGGGAAGGTAGGTAGTGTGTCTCGGTTTTCCCGATCTAGCCTCAGTCTTAGGAAGGCCTTGTTCACCTATATTTTGGGGGTGGAGCTTTCTTAGTGTTTCAGACCTCTATCCTCACTAGAATCCTTTCCCCCCTTACCCTGCCACATCACCGTAGTCTTCTCTATATTTATAAAGGGGTCTTGAAGGGACCTCTTGAGTGGGGGCATTTGTCCTGCCGTCTCCCAGTGACAGTACACCTCTGCTTTGTACCAGTTTAGGGGCGTGGGTTCAAGCAGCTGTCCTGTCCCTTCCTCGGCTGCATATTGCTGTTGCTACTTGCTCTCCTTCCCCTGTAGTGTAACTTTGTCTGAGAACAGGCCAGGAGGCTTTCCTACCCCACCTCCTGTGTCTTCCAGGTTTTGCTTCATATGAGATGTTCCAATGAGGAGGTGCTGTGCTATTGACCTGAGCATCCAATAGAGGGCCTTGGATAAAAGCTGATGAAGGAGAACAGACTTTTTAAGTCTAGGGCCCCTAGAGATCTAAAACTGACAGGCTAGTCCATACTTAGCATTTAAGAATTTGTTAAAATTTCACATATTTTTTTCTTCTATAATGGTGATCTTGTCCTTCCACTCTGTGCCAAAGATGAAACCTTTTTCCTAGCAGAACTTATCATCTGTTGAATTTTAGTGTAACCTGGTTGCTTTAAAATAATTTATTAGTAAAAAAAATCCTTTATAGGGGTGCCACGGTGGCTCAGTTGGTTGAGTGTCTGATGTTTAATTTCAGCTCAGGTCATGATCTCACGGTTCATGGGATTGATCCCTGCATTGGGCTCTGTGCTGACAGCACGGAGCCTGCTTGGAATTCTCTCTCCCTCTCTCTCTGCCCCTCCCCTACTCATGCTCTCTCTCTCTTTCTAAATAAATAAATAAACCAAAAAAATACTTTATAACATGTCCTATTATTTGAATTTAGTAATTCAGATACTTCTATGACCTTTTCCAATCTTTTCCCAGTTGCGTAAAAATGATTTTGTATTGTTTACAAAATATTTTTTATTTTTTAAATACAGTGAACTGTTCATAGATTTTGTTAACACCAGGTACCCTGAGGTACAGAATTCTTAGTGTCTATTAAGGCATTAGAGAGGTAGTTGGGTGATACGATGCCCAGGCAAATGTTCTTAAGTTCTTAAGTAGGGAATATTTAACTAAAAACATACTCTCAGATAGGGGTGCCTGTGTGGCTCAGTTGGTTAAGTGTCAGACTCTTGATTTCAGCTCAAGTCATGATCTCACAGTTTGTGAACTCCAGCCCCGAGTTGGGCTGTGTGCTAAGCACGGACCCTGCTTGGGATTCTCTCCCTCTCTCTCTGACCCTTTCCTGCTTGTGCACACATGCACATGTTCTCTCTCTCAAAATAAATAAATAGACTTAAAAAATGCTCAGATAATCTCATTTTTTTGCATAGGAACAACAGAAATCATGGGAACCATTAAGAAATTTATAAAAAATACTACATTAGATTAGTATTGCTAGTTTCCTAAATTATGGGCCATCTCCCACTGGGGATTCTCATTAGGGAAGAAAGTTCTGTTGTGAAAAGTTTTGCCTCTGTTTTGGGTGGGATTAGTTGATTTAGTAAAGCTGGACTCTCAAATTCCTTTATAGTGAAATGGAGAGGATGTAGTTTACATATATTGTTATTCTTTCTAATTGAGTCCCCAGAATAAGTAGTAGAGCAAGAATTACTTTGATGTGTTCATTTGAAAGCCTATTGGCAATTGTGTTGGTTGGTACTTGAACTGAGCTCAACACTAAAATGGTTTATTTCAATAAAATGCTTCTTGGCTTTATTCAGAAATTAGCATTAAAAGCTTTTCCCAAATAAATCACTTATTCAGGGGACAAAATTTCTTCAATTTATGGGTAGCAGTTGGTAAAGATTCTTGCTGCTACTGTCCTTGATTCATTTTGCTTAATGTTAATTGGGTACTGGTGCTTAGTAATTTTTGATCTCCTAGGTGAACTTCAGTTAATGGAAGATAAATTCTTTCCTTTATCAGTTGAAAATAATCAAGTTTAGATACATACTTTCTCGTAAATGCCCAGGATAATATATTCAAAGAGATACTATCAGAATGTAGGCATTTCTGGTTGACAGGTGATTAAGTCACTGTCATAACCACTTCTTGCTAGTGTATCCCAGGTCTCAAGCTTTCCCATCAAGCAGTCACCATATGGAATGCTCTAGCTGTAGATAAGAACTGTGATTTTAAGATCACCAAACATTTCTCCATCTTTTTTTGAAACAAAAGATTGTACTTCTATCTTTCTCTTCCTGTCTCCCTCCATTCTTCCCTTTTTCTTTGTAATGTAGCCTGTGGACAGATTGTTATTATAATAAAAGCAGTTTCAGTTATTTTTATATCATAAAAGAGTGAGAGTTTATATCATATAAAAAAAGTGAGAGTTCTCTCATGAGAACATAATTCTAGAGCAGGTAGCAAATCCTATGATCTGAAATTTCTTGGTAAAAACTTCAGTGACTTCCAGCCTTGAAAACCGTATGTCACTGAGTGATACTATGTTTTGTAGAATGCTTGTGACAGATGCCAGAAATTCATGTTTGAAACATTAAAGAAAGCCATGATGCATTTAGAGAGCCAATTATTTTTTCAGCAGAAAACAATGGGATTGTACATACAAAATAATTTAGAATATAAAAGTAACAAGCATCATGATTCACAATCATGATTATCAGCCCAATAACCATGATGATGACCACTACAGTTACACATGTCTGGGTACTCATTAAAGGGTAGGAACTATGCTACTTGATTTACATATATCTTTACATTTTACTCTTACAAAAGCATACAAACTACGCAGTATACAGAGTGGTTAAGAGTATGATTTCATGCCAGAGTTCCTGGGATCCTCTTCAGCTCCACTATTTGTCAGGAATATCATCTTGGGCAAATTTCTTGAACTCTGTGGCTGTAGGTTCCTCATGTGTACAATGGCAAAAATACTAATACTTACCCTACAGGATTGTATAACCCAATATACATAGAGGGAGCTAATAAGTGCTAGGATTTCCTCATGTTTATTTTTTGCCAGATCAATGTTGAAGAATTATTGTTGAGAACCATATTTTTTCCACAATGTCTCCTTGTTTTCTGTTGGGTTTATTAGGGAAAATGAGATAGTCTTGATTTGACATATTTGTCAAGTCATTGCTCTCTTTTTATGAGCTTACAGCATTTGAAAGAGAGTAAAAACAGAGTTTAAAGAAGTAGAAAATAAAAAGTGTTCTGGGGTAATTTTGTGAAGTCTACCAGTATTTAGAACATGGAATGCCTGGGTTAGGACCCATTCTTAACAGAAGGGTGTATTTATTTAACTGATGAGTGTCATCCTCATTATAAATTGATTAAAAAGAATTGCTTGTGTTTAGTCTTTATTTTTCTGTAACTAAGAATTAGTCAAGAAAAAATACCTTTTAACATTTTTAGAGTCTTTACTGAATAAAGAAGCATTAGTTAAATGAACAAATAATTAGGTTGAAATGCAAGAAATAAATAGATGTAGTTTACCATTTTTAGATAAATAAACTTTATTCTTATAGGGGAAGCTTTGCTTTTTGTATCTAGACTTGACAAATGTTAAGGCTGCTTGCATTATACAAATCATGGTTATCATTATTTATAGATAAGCAAGAGAATCCATATTGATTTTGAAATCATTCTAAGCGGTAGCCTCTATGAGGAGACTGATATTAAAGATTTGCCCTTAAAATTTTAACCTCTAAAAGTGTTGATGGACTATTTAAAGAGAACGTAAATCTGGATTTCTAGGGGGATGAAGCCAACTAATTTATCATAGTTTGAAAAAGAAATAAAACACACTCAAATAACCGTCCAGAGGTGGGTGAATGAAAGGATAATGCTTGTGCTGAGCTTGAGGGCTGGCATCCATCTGCACCTAGTGAATAATCAATGCATTTTAGTTATTGATTGATAGAGCTTTATGTAACTGATAGTTAAGTGTTTCTTATAGATCTTTCCTTTATACTTTGCACGTAGCTTTAAGTGATTTTTGTGACTGTGAAGGGAATTATGACATATATGTCAAATATGAGGACCATATATTATTGGTAAAAATGGTTGATAACTTACTTTGATAACTGTGATTGTGATTTTTATGCAACGAAAACAAGAGACTATCTTTTACATCTCCAGTGATTCTTCATTCAGTCACATTTACAGCTGAGACTGAGAGCTGCTCTGCACCATCTTTTAGACCTTAAGGTTGGTCACATGTGAAGACTAAGGGAACAGAATATCTTCCAGATCTGAACTCTTACCATTGACCTTCATTCTACTTTTGAAAGACCTGCAGGATATAAAACCACTGCTCAGTTTCGCTCTTCTGAAAGCTCATGTCACGGCATTGATGTTTCCCTGATTGTGCTTGAGTCAAAGGTACTTGAAAACATGTTAAGTGGGAGAGAAGAAATGGCTTATCCAACAAGAAGCCTGGGGTTGTGATTCTGACTTGGTATATGACCATGGGCCAGTTATTTCACCTCTCTGGTCTCCATTTTCTTATCTTTAAAATGGTAGCAATTGGAGGAGGGTAAAGTTTTTGAATACTTTTAAAAGTCTTTCTACATCCAAAATCTTATAAAATTATACTGGCATTTTTCTTTTTAAAAAAAATTGCTATTCTTCCAATGGTAGGTGCAAACTTGGAGGTTCTGCTGAAGACTGGGGCTGAGAGGGAATCCTTATTCTCACCTGATAAATTAAAAGGCAGTCACTGATTCATTTAATTAACAGGTGTATATTCACTACTTATTGTATATATGTGTCTTAGAGATTATTTGCTTGTGAGAAACAGTAATGTTTTAAAATTGCTTAGCTAAAAACAGAGACCTTATTGGAAGGATATGAGAATATCTCAGACCTCAAGGTTTCCTGGTTTCTGGACACAGGAAACAGTAAATTAAACTGATTTGTTTTTTGCCTCTTCTGGATTTGTGGCTTCCCTTTTGATTTCTGTTCATGTTTCATCCTTTCCTCTCTTTTCAAAGAGTGGCTTTCCCTAATTTTGTGAGTGCAGTTACCCCCATTCTAGCTTTGCATGGTCTCTCAGTTTGTCTTGGGAAGAGATGAGCTAGAATTATTTACTGTGTTCTGATTCTAAGTTCTCATAAAAGAGACTAATTGGTTCAGCATGGGTTAGATTACTATAGTAGATAAGTCATATAAATAAAAAACAATGCAATGATAGATGTATGCACAAGGTGCTTTGGGACTCCAGGACAGAACATCTTACCCAACTTGGAATGTTTAGTTGGAGCTGAGTCCCAACAGACAGTGGGCAGAAGAAAGGTGGGAATATCCTCAGTCAGAAAGTGCAGCACAAGCTGCATGTGAGGTTTGCAACTACAAAATATGTGTGTGTGTGTGTGTGTGTGTGTGTGTGTGTGTGTGTGTGTGTGTGACAGCAACCAGCTCAGGACTGGTGTGGTGGGCAGGGCGAGGCAGGGCCCATAGGTGAGAATGCTGCCATGGAGGGAGATGCCAAGGGGATTCCTTTATCTGGCAACAAGCGAGATAGACTGGCTGTCTTCGATTTAGGTTTCTGTGTGGCAAAAAGTGATCAAAGCAAGAAAGAACATATTACTTAAATGCGAAGGTTAAAAAATCTCAAGCCACTTGATATTATTTTTTTAACAGTTAACTGAGTATGACAATTACCTGTTGAGAATGACAAAGCATTAGTTCTGAGATTTTTACCTTAGTTGAATCCTGCATATCTGTGAAAGCTTAATATTGATTATCTCTTAAATAAAATTTTCTCTATACCTATTTGTAGCTTGAAAGAATTTTAATATTTGCAAATGGTACTAGAAGCCTTCAGGGTGTGATTTTATCACATGGGATGGAGAAACTGCACCATTATTCATATCAATTGATTCCAGCCTCTAAAATTTTTTTATTTCCCTCCAAAGAACATAAAAACAAATAGAAACTTTATTTAGCTAAGACATTAAGTTTATAATTTTATTTCTGACTTCTAATTAATTTCATCATTTCTGAACATGTACAGTTGGATATAGTTGGGTAAAATGAGAGCTGTCTACTGGCCAATGAGATTTGAGACCTTGTTTGGAAGAAGGGAAATATAAATATGTTCCTACAAAATTGGTAAGTGGAATAAAATGAATACACTGGCAGTAATGTCTTGTTTTCTTGTTATTACAAGCACATTAAACGTTCTTAGCCTCATTTCAAAATTTGTTATATCCAGTCGTGATGTAATAATGTTATAATGATGAAACAACAGTTAGTTTATATTGATAAAGAAGCATCTGAGTTCCCTTGAAGACTGAGGGAAAAGAACAGAAAATGTATTTCATAAGTGGTCTGCCAGTTAAAAGTAAAATAAACTTCATTTATTAAGCACACTTCGATCTGAATTATTCTGGTGTGCCTGGTTGATACATGAAGCTCCACTAATTGTGGTTAGGTTTAGAATTTCTCATGCTTGTTTCATGCAAGCAGCTGATAAACTTTTTACCAGAGAAGATGATTGGTTATTTATTTGGCAAAGAAAGTAAACAGATACACAGTAAATATAATTTTCTGGCTTGATCATTCAGAAGCTTTGTAACCTGTTGACTGTGTTTTCTTTAATTTTCTTTCTTTCTTTTTTGTGGATGACTGTGTTTTCTTAGGTGATACAGTAAGTGCAGTTCAACATCAGACTGAAGCTATTAATTGTCAAGGGTTCACTTTGATCAGGATTGTATGGCAAGCCTGTAATATCAAAGCTCTTAGAATTAAGGCTTGAATAGTAAGAAACAATGTTTAGTTTTCACATAAGGAAAATTGAACCACTTGAAGGGTTTATACTGATAGACTTTTTTTTCCTGAAAAGTGGTTCTGGACTTTCCTTACTTGTTTATCTTTAATAATGATGGAGTAGCATGGCTTGGTGATTAGGTACATAGCTAGCCTCTGGAGTCAAAAGTACTGGGTTCAAGTCTCTTAGCTTTATCAGTTAGTAGTAGTGTAAAGTTAGGTTATTTCTTCACTCCAAAAATAGGAATAATAGTAATACAGCCTTATGAGATAGTTGTAAGATTTAAATGTATAGTTTAAATGTATAGTTGTAAGATTTAAAAGTATAGAAATACATAAGACCCAGTAGAACTTAAAGCATTCAGGAGACATTCACTGATGTTGTTATTGTTGTATGATAATCTCATGCAGTTGACTAGTTTTCCTGAGATTGGAAATGGGGGGAAAGAGTGTCAGATCAGAGAAACTTCCTGTCTAATGCATTTATGATACTGTTTTTCAATTTCTTAAAAGTTTTAGATTAATTTTTCATTACCTCTCTGCCATTGGGAAGGGAAAGGGAAATAGCATGGAGTGCCTACTAAAAGCCAGGAAATTAATACACTTAACAGTGAGCATGTCCCTATGAAGTAGTTGTTTTTGCCACACTTATATATGTGAAAGGAAGCCTCAAGGAAATTGTATAATTTTCAGAGCGTTGTACAGCTAGGAGTGGAAGATCCAGATCTGCCAGATTTTATTCTAGTTGCCTCATGTTCTAGAGGCTGAGCCCCACAGTGTTTTCTTACGTAGCTAGAAACATTCAGTGAACATGAAGGGCATTGTTCTAATCTATTTTCCCCTATAACCTATGGGTCTCATGTGGCTTTAGCTTACACTTCACACATGTTGGGCATTGACAATTTATTCTACTCCTCCAAGTCATCATCACGCTGAAGATTAGTGGGATTTCACTGTCCAGGGCCTTGGGCTCAGCACGTTTCAGAAGGACCTTATTCACCTTGAAGTAAAATATGAAATGTGTCACAGTCCATCTCTAAGCAGCTCTTTAATACATTTTTGAAGGGCTCTGAAGTAACAGCCAGCTAGCTGACAGAATGAAAACTTGGGTCCTGATTATTGTATCTGATGGGTTTTTTTGTTGTTGTTGTTGTTGAGTTGTTCTGCTCCTCAGTGAAATAACTTCATGTGTAATATTTCTGGGGGATAGGCTGTTTTTTTGCAAGGTCATAATTACATTTATGAGTTTTTTGGTCCAAAACTCTTCAAAGTGAATGCATGTCTGTGTGGGTGTTCACTGTGGGCATGCTAAAACAATGTTTTGCTGTAATTGATCATGGTCGTGCACAAGCAAGCCATTGGTTTCTTAAGGGAAAAAAAAAAGTGAGGCAGTTAATTTAAGTAAGAGAAGTGGTGTAGTATGTCTCCTATTTGAAATGAAATGTCCTCTAATTTCAATTTATGTATTTATACTTTCCAGTTTCTTATCTATAATATACTATTCCTTACTCAAACATTTTCCAGTAATTCTTTCATAGACTGCTTTCCCTGTTTATTTTTTTTCTGAAAAGTTAAAAAATTAGGAAAAAGTATATAGGAAAATAAAACAAGCACCTGCATATTCCTACTGACCCAGAAAGAAAACTTTGAACATCTGAAATTCTTCCAGATCCTCCCAAAAATGAAACATTAGAGAACATGAAAGTCTCCCTTAACTGTATAACAACAAAAACAAACAAACAAACAATCCTATTACTTTCTCCTCTTCTTAGGGGCAGAAACTATGGTGAGTTTGGTGTAGACCTCAACTCATAGGTTGTTTTTCTGAGACATTGTCTATCTTCTTTTAAATTATCCAGTACACTGTGCCAACCTTTGATTAATCCAGCCATACAATCAGTTTCCTCATAGACATTGGATTAAAAGTGAAACAAAATATACTTTAAGATTTCCCAGGTTTTGTCTTTTTTCAGTCTTCTAAATTTTTACAGTATTATGTGAACAAGTTACCTTGGATCTCAAATTACCCAGAGAGATCTAGGCTAGAGTGGCCCTGAATTCTTAGTAATTAGCTCAGAGTATAGTTGTTTCTCAGGTGACACTGAGGTGATAAGAGTCTCAGAGTCCTTATACTTGTTCCTAAACTTCTAGCCCCTGTTAGCATCTTCATGCAAGGATGATATGGAAGAAACTCCTAGATTTTATTATGTCAGGGTCCTTAACATCTGATCACCGGATGGCCTTCACTCATCCCGGGGCTACCATGCCACTAGGAACTGCAAGGGAGAAGACTTGCCCAGTAGCCCCAGCCTTCCAGTTTAAATAGAATGATAGGACCCATTCGTCTCATGAATCTTATCCTCTGGTGCTTCCATTGCAACCAGAAGCTTAAACCTCACAAGTTATGTGTGGACACTCATATTCTTATTCTTATTCTGGATAGCCCCTAATCTGGCCTTTCCTGGTACCTCTTCCTACCTTCCCAAACACTTCCTTTGTGCACCCAAGAACTCTCTTGAGCAAGCTTCTCTATATCCACATTCTTTTCACTACTTTGACTAAGTGAAACCTAAATTTCCCCTGATGAAAATACTCACCTGTGGTCCTCTTCAGTAGAGACCATATTTTTTCTCTCCAGTAACACACCTCAGCAAGCAGATATAGAGTAGGAATCCTATGCTTGTATCTCATTGCCTCTCCTTCATATTCCTTTAAAAAGGGAAGCACTCCACAATCCGTCTTGCTGTTGCTGTTATTGGCTACCACTCACGTAGTCATTGGGGCACACTGGTTTAGAATGTGTGCCTGGGTTTGAATTCCAGCTGCTACTTGTTAGCTATGTAACTTGGCATATGCTGTTTAATTTTGGTGCTTTAGTTTCCTCATCTGTAAAATGAAGATGTTTGTGAGGAGAAATGGTATTAAATGGAAGGTTCTTAAAATGGTATCTGATACATAGTAAATGCTTATTAAATATGAGATATTATTTTAAAAAATAATTATCATGGGCACCTCATTGGCTCAGTCGATTAAGCATCCGACTTCAGCTCAGGTCATGAATTTGCGGTTCGTAAGTTCGAGCCCCTTATCAGGCTCTGCGTTGACAGGTAGGATCCTGGGGCCTGCTTTGGATTCTGTGTCTTCCTCTTTCCCTGTTCCTCCCCCACTTGCACTCTGTCTGCCTGCCTCTCTCTCTCTCAAAAATAAATAAAGATTCAAAAAATGAAAAAAAATTATCATTCTTTTCTTATGCTTATCTCCATCAATGACTATAGTGTATTTAAAAATCTCACTTTTGGGGCACCTGAATGGCTCAGTTAAGCATCTGACTCTTGGTTTAGGCTCAAGTCATGATCTTGTGGTTTATGAGTTCAAGCCCCACATTGGGCTCTGCACTGGCAGTGGGGAGCCTACTCAGGATTCTCTCTCTCTCCCTCTCTTTCTGCCCCTCCCTGCTCTCTCTCTCTTTGTGTCAAAATAAATAAACTTTAAAATCTCAGTTTTAAGCAAACTAATGTCTAACCACTGGCTCCTTCCCTTCAACCTCACTTTCTCTGATACTTCCTCTCCAACATTTCTTCCATTCCACCAACATCTCCAAGATATGGATCCTGCTGCCTTTCACTCTTAGTCAACCTCTATGTGAACACTATCTTTCTTACCCATGGTAGAATCTGTGGTCCATCTTCATATTCCTTCTCATGCAACATCAACTACCCTTTTCCTTTCTACCTTCTTTATACTCACCTGGCAGAACCACAACTCAACTTAACTGCAGTTTTCTACCTGTTTGACTAGAATCTGAGCAACTAAATACTCATGGAGAAAAATATATAACTTGCAGATTTACAAATATAAATCTTGAATGGGGACTCAATGCTGCTCATCAATCCTACTGAGCTTTCTAGTCTGTTCACTTTCTCATTCTCCAAAATGATTATTTCACATATTCTCTTTCTTCAAAACTGTAACTCTTCTTCTGTTTTCTTGGTTTTCCTGTCTGTCTTCCTAATACATTGTTTTCTCCCCCTCTGGTCTCCTTTGCTTGTTTCCCTATCAGTAACTGTAATAGTTTGCTTTACAAATTACCCCAAAACTAGACTGGCTTAAAGCAACAATAATTTTTAATTTTTTAGTTTCTGTGGGTCAGGAATTTGGGAGTGGCTTGGGGTCTCATGATGTCAGTCAGATGTCAGCTGGATCTACAGTCATCTAAAGGTTTAACTTGGACTGGCTCACTCATATGGCCTCTCTGTGGTACTGCTTGAGTGTTGTCTTAGCATAGTGACTGGCTTGCCTTTGAATGAGAAGACAAAGAAAGCTGTGCAGATACTGTAATTCTTTTTATGAGCAAACCTTGAAAACCATACACCATTACTCCCATAGTATTCTATTGGTCACACATGCTAGCCATGATTCATTGTGCGGGGGGCAGGGTTGAGGGGGACTACACAAGGGCATGGATACCAGGAGATGAGGATCATTGGAGGCCATCTTAGAGGCTGGTTGCTGCTACATGTCAGCCTGACTCTAAGTTTTGCCGTTCCCTAGGTCTCTGAAGAGAGGTTTCTTTTCTTCTGTATCTATATTCTCTCTTTGAATGCTCTCATCTAGTCTTATGGCTTTATATATCATATATAAGCTATTGACACCCAAATTTGTCTCCACCCCTAAACACTAGATCCATACTTTTAAGTACCCACTGGCATTTTCAGTTAGATATCTAATAGGTGTTTCAAACTTCCTTCTAAAATATTTCCCAGACCACCTCATCTCAATAAATGGCATCAGCATCAGTCCAGTTAGTAGCTCAGGCCAGAAATCCAAGAGAGTAATCTTGAATTTTCCTGTTTCCTGATGAGATTGTTAATAATACCTTCAAATCATATCCCAAATTCGTCTACCTTGCTTCACCTCTGTTGCCACTACATTGATCTAAGCTATCATTATTTCTCATTGAGTCTGCATCAGAAGCTCCTATTTGGTTTTTCCATTTCTGCAATCCACTCTTCATCAGGGTCATCTTAAAGAAAGGTCAGTATTACATCTTAATTATGCTTAAATATGTCTGTTGGCTTCCCATTCCACTTAGAATGAAATCCCTCTTCCTCACCCTGCCTAAAAGGCCTTCCATGAATGGCATCTGTACTGTTCTCCACCCCCATTTTCTACTACTTTTTCTCTGGTTTACAACATTCCATCCATACTTGTTTGTCTTCTGATCTTGGCACGTGCCAAGTGCATCCCAATGTGGGCCTTTTGTGCTGGCTTTCACTAGGAAATGCTCTCCCCCAACTCCTGCCACTGATCTTGGTGTAGTCATCTCTTTCTTGTCATTCAGGTCTCAGCTTAAAAGTCCAACTTCCTTGCAGAAGCCAGACCTGATCATTCAGTCTAAAGCAGATCCTATTTTATTTTCTGCATAACACTTAACACTATCTGCTATTGTTTGCTTCTTTATTTGTTTGTTGTTTGTACTCCTTAGTAGAATATAAACTTCATAAATGCAGAGTCCTCAAGTTTCATGTTGACTACTATATCCCCAGCTCCTGGAACAGTATCTGGCTCATATTAAAGACTCAAAAAATGTTTTCTGAATGAAACACCAAATAGCTGTTAACTGGTCACTCAGGTACCCTTCCTAGTATCATTTAGATTGAATTAACCCTGGAATATTTAGGTTATTACAAGAAAAAAATTGCTTAGTAACTATTTAGTTTACAGACAGTTCTTTGATATGTTCCAGTAGAGAGAAAACCCAAAAGGCATATTTTCCTCTGCAAGAAAAATATTGACTTCTTCACACCCAACATCTGTCTTTCCTTTTATGTATTCTGTTGTAAGTATTCTCTTTATTGCTCTTGGTACTTAGGCAAATTTGTCTACATTTTAAGAATATTGCAATTTCTGTTATAGGTAATAATACCTTTGGGATGCTACAGGTTTAAGGCATCTTGTGTTAACAAAAATACATGTAACTTTATGCTGTTTGCTATGGTTATTCGTTTGCAGAGTTATCCTCTACAGTTCTGTCTCTCAATTTTTATTGCCAAATTTGTTGTTAAACCTGGGTCTATATTGCAGAGAAGCCATCTAAATGTTTCTTTTCCTGGCAAACCACCATAGCCTGTTTATTATTATTGTTATTATCTTCAGAATAATCACTCCTCTTTGCTGCAAGTCACTGTGTTTTTTCTTTAGAATAACCCTGAGATCCCTCCCTTACTCCCCTTGGCTCAAAATCTCCTTTTCTCTTAAGTATTTCCCTTAATTTTGTTATTTTAGCTCATACGCATTGCTTTATTTTGAGTTGATGTTACCTTGATCAGTGACGTTCTATGGTTATCATTTCTCTTTTAGGTGGTTTGTTTTTCTTTTCTCCTATCTTACCCCCGCCAAGACAGCACATTCTGCACAGCTGGCATTCAGTCTGGATGGGTGGATGCTGCCCTCCTGTTCATGTCGACCTTGAGACTCACCTGAGCTAACTGTGACTCCTGGTGACACATACCTCACCATGTGAGGTGGGCACCTGAGTTACCTGTGGGTGAACTTTCCTTCATTCCCATCACATTTTATGCCAGAATGTTTTATGAAACATGGTCATTTCTGTTAGTTTAATTACACAAATATTTATTCATATTTATTCAACACCTACTAATCAAATGCAATTCTGAATTCAATAAAAAGTACCCCAGGGATTTTAGATGTATCTGGAATAATTAATAGTACTAGCTGTAACAGTCAAGGTTTTACCGAGAAACAAAACCAGTAGATATATATCTTTATCTATCTCTATCTCTGTCTATATCTATATCATCTCTGTCTATATCTGATTTACTTATAGCTGACACTCATTAGTTTTGGATTTTGTATTTGTGAATTCACCTATTTGCTAAACTTTTTTGTAACCCCCAAACCACTATTTGTAATGCTTGCATGGTCGTTCATGGACATGCACAGAGCAGTGAAAATTTTGAATCACCTGATGCTTCTAGCCGAAGTTGAACAAGGTGATGCCTGCCTTCTTGTTTCAGCTATCATGCTGTAAACAAGCATCTTTTTCATGGTCTACGTAGTGCCACATTTTTCATATTTTTGTTCTTTTTGTTGGTGATTTCATTGTTTACAGTGGCCCCCAAGGGTAGTGCTGAAGTGCTGTCTAGTGTTCCTAAGCACAAGAAGGCTGTGTTGTTCCTTATGGAGAACATATATGTGCTAGATAAGCATCATTCAGGCATGAGTTATAGTGCTGCTAGTTATGAGTTCAATATTAATGAATCAACAACAGAGTATATCCAGAAAAACGAAGAAGAAATTCACTGCTCTGCGCAAGAAGTTGCTCTGGAAAGTGCTAAAGTAACAACTATTGTGTGTGATGAAGCTATGGAAAAGATGGGAAAGTGGCTAAAGATTCATGAGGTAGTAACTCACAGGATAAAGCACAGTAGATAACAATGTTGTGAGGCTGAAAGCCAAAGAAGTTTATGGTCATGTTAGCCAGGGTCAGGAAGATGTTAAACCTGTCTTGGCTAGTGCTGGTTTGCTCACATGTCAAAAAGGTGATACAGCCTGAAAAATATTAACTTGCAGATGAGGCAGGTGCTGCAGATCAGGAGGCCGCATCAGAACTTTAAAAAACCTGATAAATGGTAGATGGGAAAAGGGTTATACGAAAGAGCTGATTTTCACAGACTGGCTTGTTTTATAACGACACTGGACAACAAACCTGTATCATGCAAATGGCCCCTAAATCTCCCAGCTTTTATTTATAATAAATAAATCTCCCATGCAATTATTTATAATAAATATATATTAAATAAGGTGTCCTTAAACAGAAACACGCATGAAACAAGATTATGTATTGATTGGTTGACAAAAATGTTGTGACCAGAGGCTTGCAGGAACCTAAAGTGTATTTCTCCTAGGAGCAAGGAACCTAATGTGTGTTTCTTCTAGGAGCAATGGTTGCGTATGCATGAATTCAGTGATTATGGCTACTTTGTAGAGTATAACTACTGGGAATAAGGATCATCAGCTTCTTGTCAAGGAATTGTATTGGTTCATGTAATTGTGAGGTGTGGCTAGGGAAGTGCAGAATCTACAGGGCTGTCCGGCCAGCCAGCCAGAAACTCTTGGGTGGTGGCTGGCAATTCAGGCCAGAGGCATAATTTCTTTTTCCTAAGGGAAATCTAAGCTTTGCTCTGAAGGCCTTTCAACTGAACCAATGAGTCTATCCCAAATTATACATGCTAATTTTTACTTAAAGTCAACTGATTATAGAGGTTAACCATGTCTACAAAATACCTTCGCAGCTTTCTAGAATACTGTTTGTTTAAATAATCGGTACTGTAGCCTAGCCAGGTTGACACTTAAAACTAACCATCACGCTAACATTTTTGAGGCTTTACTATGTTCAGGCGCAGTTCTCTATGCCTTTGTACTTATTTAACCCTCAACAATGCTATGCAGTTGGTACTATTATTATGTGCATTTTACAGATGAAAAAAAAAAACCCAGAATCTTTCTCAGGATCACACAGCTGGTATGTAGTGAAGCTGGAAATCAAACCTCTGCAGGCTGGCCCCTAGTCCCTGCTCTTAACCAATTCACTCACCTTATATAAAGACAAAGTTAGCTATGGCAGGAAATCTCATAATTGTACAATTGGCCAGAATTTTTACCTTAAAGATGGTACTGCCTTGGTTGACATTGAGGGTTATACACCACTTGAAAGATGGAGGCTGTCTTCTGAATGGGTGTTTCTTTCTCCTCTCATGAGTTTTACCTCTGCCTGCCTAACCCGTGTTCAGTCTGGTTCTGCATTTGATGAGATCATAGTTGTGAGATGATTGGTTATTTTAACTATTACATATTTTTAACTAGCTTGTAATAGGCTAATTCTTTTTTTAAATATAATTCATTATCAAATTGGTTTCCTTTTTTTATGTTGAGCTATACTTTTTTTTGGAATGTCTTTATTTATTTTTTTAATATAATTTATTGTCAAATTGGTTTTGATACAACACCCAGTACTCATCCCAACAAATGCCCTCCTCAATGCCCATCACCCACTTTCCCCTCTCCCCCACCCCCCATCAACCCTCAATTTGTTCTCAGTATTTAAGAGTCTCTTATGGTTTGCCTCCCTCCCTCTCTGTAACTTTCCCCCCATCCTCTCCCCCATAGTCTTCTGTTAAGTTTTTCAAGATCCGCATATGAGTGAAAACATATGGTATCTGTCTTTATCTGTATGACTTATTTCACTTAGCATAATACCCTCCAGTTCCATCCACGTTGCTGCAAATGGCCAGATTTCATTCTTTCTCATTGCCAACTAGTATTCCACTGTATACATAAACCACATCTTCTTTATCTATTCGTCAGTTGATGGACATTTAAGCTCTTTCCATAATTTGGCTGTTGTTGAAAGTGCTGCTATAAACATTGTGGTACAAGTGCCCCTATGCGTCAGCACTCTTGTATCCCTTGGGTAAATTCCTAGCAGTGCTGTTGATGGGTCCTAGGGTAGGTCTATTTTTAATTTTTTGAGGAACCTCCACACTGCTTTCCAGAGCGGCTGCACCAGTTTGCATTCCCACCAATAGTGCAAGAGGGTTCCCGTTTCTCCACATCCTCTCCAGCATCTATAGTCTCCTTATTTGTTCATTTTAGCCACTCTGACCAGTGTGAGGTGGTATCTCAATATGGTTTTGGTTTTATTTCCCTGATGATGAGTGATGTTAAGCATCATTTCATGTATCTGTTGGCCATCTGGATGTCTTCTTTGGAAAAATGTCTATTCATGTCTTTTGCCCATTTCTTCACTGGATTATTTGTTTTTCGGGTGTGGAGTTTGGTGAGTTCTTTATAGATTTTGGATACTAGCCCTTTGTCTGATATGTCATTTGCAAATATCTTTTCCCATTCTTTCAGTTGCCTTTTAGGTTTGTTGATTGTTTCCTTTGCAATGCAGAAGTTTTTATCTTGATGAGGTCCCAATAGTTCATTTTTGCTTTTAATTCCCTTGCCTTTGGAGATGTGAGTAAGAAATTGCTGCGGCTGAGGCCAAAAATATTTTTTCCTGCTTTCTCCTCTAGGGTTTTGATGGTTTCCTGTCTCACATTCAGGTCCTTCATCCATTTTGAGTTTATTTTTGTGAATGGTGTAAGAGTGTGCTATAGTTTCATTCTTCTGCATGTTGCTGTCCAGTTAGTTCTCCCAGTACCATTTGTTAAAGAGACTGTCTTTTTTCCAATGGATACTCTTTCCTGCTTTGTCAAAGATTAGTTGGCCATACATTTGTGGGTCCAGTTCTGGAGTCTCTAATCTATTCCCTTCATCTATATGTCTGTTTTTGTGCCAATGCCATACTGTCTTGATGATTACAGCTTTGTAGTAGAGGCTAGAGTCTGGGATTGTGATGCCTCCCTCTTTGATTTTCTTCTTCAATATTACTTTGGCTTGGAATAGGCTAATTATTGAGACAGAAGCCAAACACTGTCAAGAAACAAAGTTCATACCAAGAGACGCACTGAAATTATGTTCTGAAATGTTTACACACAACTGAAGTAACCCCAGAGGTCCCACACAATCTCCATAATCACAGTATGGCTTAGTGTGGTTGTCAGCTAAAACCACTAACCACCTTATGGCAGGAGGATCTATGATTGCTGGAAATATCCCTTATAACTGTTTCAGTTGTAAAAAGCAAAACAAGTCAGAATAGAAATACAAATTACCAACTACTGAATTGAAGTAGCATAAAGTTAAATTTTTTTTTTAATGTTCATTTATTTTTGAGAGAGAGAGAGAGAGAGAGGGTGTGTGTGAGCAGGGGAGGGGCAGACAGAGAGGGAGACACAGAATCTGAAACGGGCTCCAGGCTCCGAGCTTCTCACACAGAGCCCGATGCAGGGCTCAAACTCACAAACTGTGAGATCATGACCTGAGCCGAAGTCGGACACTTAACCGACTGAGCCACCCAGGCGTCCGAAGTAACATAAAGTTAAATAAAATTGAGCTTCACAAAGATTGGTAATGGTGGTCCCACATGAATAGCACAGGGAATGTGGCACATCCTAAACGATTGATTCTTTGGCTATTTCCATAATGCAGTTCAAAATAATTTTGGTTTTGTTTTTTCTGTTTAGTTTGTAGCATTCTTAAAATAATTTGTGATCTTCCAGCTTCTGGATGCAGTCACTGAGGAACCTGAGTGCACTGAGGCATACCTGAGAAAGACTTGGAAACTGCGAGGGAGAGTTCAGAAGTACTGATGTCCGAGGTAAAGGTTAGGGGTTCTTCCCGTGAAAAATGTGCTGTGTCTTCTATAACCATGGACAAAATTGGAAGAGGCCACCACTTCTTTAGGTTTGCAAAGGCATGTGGCCTCATTAGATAGAGGCCGACTCTGATGGATGCTTGAGAGGAAATGCATCATCCCTGTGGGCATCACACTTTCTCTCTCCCAATGTACAAGAGGCATGTGAAGGAATAAAAAGACAGAATGTCAACGTATATCTGAGAGGAGTGAATCATAGTTTAACCAGATAGCTTTTGGCTGCTTGGTGATGCAGCAGATGTTTCAACATCTATTTTAAGATGCGCATTAGTTAAGAGATTGGTTGATCATTGTACTATAAAAAGGTAAAAAGACTCGATCCCTATTCTTAGAAGTAAGTTATATTTATTTTCCCCAGTAAAGTGCTGAATGCAGGTCTTCAAGGAAATGTTAAGTGAACAGTTTCAGGTTCATTGATGTTATGTGGAAATTGACATTAAAAAAAAGTAGTAGGCCTTGTGCTGTCAAAGCAAAGAAATGGGAAGCTCCTCAGGATCAACAATAGAGTATGCAGAGCAGTATGGAAACAGGTGAAGAAAAGCAAGGGGTGTTGAGTACAGAGACTCCGAGGGAAGGCTGATAAGGAGTGGGGGCTCGAATAGAGGAGTAGTGATGAGCAGTTCAGGTGCACACGGAGGCATAAAGTCAGCCGGGGTGCAGATTTTGTCATGTCACAGCCAGGAGCGGGAGAAAGCCAGCTGTGTTCAGAAGATGGTAATTTTGAGCAAAATACATTCTTCTGGAAGGAAAAAGGATGTGACAGTTGAACAGCTGAGACCTTAGCTGGCTCTTGCCACCTCTCTATATATTAGCAATGACTGTCAGTGTCTGACTTTCAGGGTAAAATGCAGGGTAATATGTAACAACTTCCTAGAGAACACAAAGGATTGCCCTTTGATTATGGCTTTTCTGTAAACTGAAGGCATCCTCATGGAGGATAAGTCAGTGAGGCCAAGGAAGCCCTGGACCTGGGACAGCTGACACTGGCCCATGTGATTACTGTCTTGGGGTTCTTGGAGGGTGGGAAGGAGAAGGTGATGTGGTGTCTCTAGGGTCAGATTGCCTGGTCCAGACACAGGTCTGTCACCCACATCATCTGCATCATCTGTGACGTGACAAGTTATTTGAGCTTTTTAAATCTCAGTTTCCTTACACGTAGATGGGACCAATAATGACATCTCTCTCATAGGATTGTTAGGATGATGAAGCAAGATAATGCTCGCTTCAGAGCATGAGGTGGGGGCCCTGAGGGTGTTTTTGGTAATGTCACCTTGATAGCACACCCACTCTTTTGGTAGGATGCTTGAGTTATCTCATGTAAGCATCCTAACAGCATTTACAAGGGCATGTTTTTTTTTTTTTTTTAACCTGTGAGAACATTGAATTCAGAGAAAATAAGTTGTGAAGAATAGTACATATAGTCACTGTTTGAATGTAGGTCTTTCTTTTTTTTAATTTTTTTTTAACATTTTATTTATTTTTTGAGAGACATAGAGACAGAGCATGAGCAGGGGAGGAGCAGAGAGAGAGAGGGAGACACAGAATCCAAAGCAGGTTCTAGGCTCTGAGCTGTCAGCCCAGAGCCTGATGTGGGGCGGCTCGAACTTATGAACTGTGAGATCATGACCTGAGCCAAAGTCAGACGCTTAACTGACTGAGCCACCCAGGTGCCCCAGAATCTAGGTCTTTCTTGATCCAAGTTCATGTTAACTTTACTGTGACTCCTAACATATGTGAGGGCAGACATGGAGCATCATTGGGAAGTGACAGCTGAGTACAGAGGCAAGAGGCTTGGTTCTGGAGAGCCCTGGCTATAATGGAATGATTCATTACATCACTCAGCACCAAGACCCTTCTAATAGTGACACATTAAGACTCCGTGTTGATAACAGAAACTCATACTTTTTGGGTCCCTTGCTATGTGCTATACACTGGGAAAGGTGTTTTCCCATTTAATACCTACAGAAATTCTCTGAGATAGTTGCTATTATCATCTCCATTTTGCAGATGAGGAAATGGGCCTGGTAGGTAGCAGAACCAGAATTGGAAAGGACATCTGTCTGGTGTCAGAACCTGTGACTTAACAGCCCTCTGTGTGAACTCTCTCTGCAGCTATAGGGTGATGGGCCTCATGTCCACATCGGGCTGCACTCCCACATGGCTCTTATGAAGTAGTTTGCTCTCACCAAATCCCTCTCCTCACTGTCACAAAATGTACCTTTTGCTTTCTGATTGCCATGGCTTTCCAGTATTGTCATCCACCTCCATATCTTCTCCCACATAAGGCAATCTATTTGATACAGTTTCATGAACATCCATCCTGCCTGGTCCTATTGCAACTTACCTGAGAAACCACAGCGTTTCTTCTTGGCTTACTTACCCAGCAATTGTCATTGCTAGTTTGTATTCAATTGTCATTGCTAGTTTGTCTTTCATGTGTCTGTGCCTTGTGCTTTCAAATACATTACCAAGCCCTGTGGCCCATGTCTTCCTTTTGTAACCTCTAGAAATCCTTACTTTGCACATCGTCTAACTTAATAAATATCAATTAATTAATTAATTTCAGGAAAATGTTATACTCATCAAGGGAGATAATTTTAATTTTTTTTTAACGTTTATTTATTTTTGAGACAGAGAGAGACCGAGCATGAACGGGGGAGGGTCAGAGAGAGGGTAACACAGAATCTGAAACAGGCTCCAGGCTCTGAGCTGTCAGCACAGAGCCCGACGCGGGGCTTGAACTCACTAACCGCGAGATCATGACCTGAGCCGAAGTCGGCCGCCCAACCGACTGAGCCACCCAGGCGCCCCAAGGGAGATAATTTTAAAACATGAAAGAAAACAAATCTATAAAATTATAGCACAAGTCACAGTTTATAGATATTAGGATTAGGCGCCTTTATCATCTTGGTTACTTTAATGAAAAGAAAGTGAGTAAATGCGGGAAATCATAGCCACGGAAAAGCTGTAATAAAGAGGCAAAAAAAAGGGATGGAACATAACAGAGTCATGGTAGGGTTTACCTATCACTTTGGAAGACTGATCAACCAAGTGCCCCAAATCCTTCAGTGTGTAACAAAATGCAGCAGTTAAAGTACAGGAAAAAAATTGATACCATATATAGCTATTAAGTAGCATTTCATTCTTTTATGTGTCTTTTTAATACTCTTCATATTAAACAGAATTTTTTTATATACTGTGACATTATTTAATAATCCTCTTCATTCATGTAAATGAGAGAAAGATGATTTAGAAGTAAAACTGGCATTGGATTTATAAATTTTTATTGTGTCTTCTTCCAACATTTGGTTGCACAAGGAGCGAGCAATTTCTATAGTCATGTGAGTTTAAATATGTTACCTAATCTTAAAGTTTTTCTTCTAATAGCTTAACATTTATTTTCTAGTTTCATCATGTTGTTTGGTGCCACGTATGTGTGTGTGTTTTGAATAACTATTTGTTTTGCTAGGTATTTAGCCTGCTATTCAATCCATTTCTGTATTTGTTGGGTTAAATCTTTTAGTAGGAACTATAGTTCCCTGATAATATGGCAAAAATCAGATTTTCATGATTAGTTTTACTTCCCACTCCTTTCTCCAAACCTTCCATAGAAATATGTAGACTCTGTTTCTATTTCACATACTAACATATGATATTTGTAAGAGAATCTGAGATCTGATCTCCCATGACTTTCCTCTTTTTTGAATATGTTCCTGTCTTGCCCTCAGATATTTTTAGAGGACAGAGTGTAGCTATTTTGCGTAATTGTTAATATTACCTTGCATTAAAAGGAATTAAAAATATCATTCTCAAAGAGACTTTTTCCCCTTTGGGGTCAATGTTAAGTAGAATTTCTCAGTGTGGTTCCTGCTTTATTTATACTCGAAATAATTCTGTACAAACTTGACTGTTAAGATGTGAGAGCATAGGAATCATTACTACCCTGTTTACTGGCTCTTCTAAATGTGTGTAATTTATTTTAATATGGAACAGCTGGAGAACAATCAGGTGAAACCTCTGTTGGCATCAAGAAATAATTAAATCATCTTTGTGCTAATACCCACCATCTTCTGTTGCAGATGGCAATGCTGTCACCCTCCAAAGGTCTTTTTCAGAGATGGCTCTAAATGTAGAATCCCTGCTTGTATGCAGCAAATACGACTTTATTTTAAAGGATAAGTGGAAGAAAGGACATGATAGCATCCCCTTATCTTTAGGAATGGGTATTATTTTGTTGAAATTGTAGACAGATGTGGAAGGTGGTTTTGCAAGGCACTTAAGCCCCGTAGTGTATGTTACTAATAATACATTTAGTGTAATCCATCTGCCTCTTATGTGAAGAAAGGTGGCTGTTTTCTACAAAACGCATTTTTAAAAGCCACCTTGGAACTTTGTGTGGGCGATGACTCTTGGGAAGTTGGTGGGTTGAACTGCATATGATCATTGAACCTGATCCTTTAGGCAAAGGTCCTAAAACCTCCCTTCTGTGTTTAAATCTCACTCAAGTAAAATATTTTCAGAGTCTTTGAATTAATTGGGTAAGAATAAGTGAATTTAGATGGAAATTATTATACTTTTTTTTCCAACTTTTAGCACCCTTCATGGGACCCCTACCCCCAGCTCTCTTCAGTCCTCAACCAGCCACTGATTCTGGGAATAGTCCCCTTTTGTGCCTTATTCCCATCTTGCTCAGAGTCCTTCCAGGAGAATCTGCCACACATAACCAACACCCTGGAAAGCGTTCTAAATACAGAAAAAGGGGAAAGGTTTAACATGAAGAATGAGCATATCGATTCATCCAAATGAGTGACGGGTACTGGACTAGGTCCAGAGTATAAACTCATGAGGTTGGGGTCTTACTCTCAGCAACAGAATTGTGTATGGTACAGAAGTAGACCCACAACCAGGTGGAGACACTATGTGGGGCCACAATCACAGCAGGACAAGAAGACATACTCAGGTTAGGATAACTGGGTGGGCAGGTGGGGGGTGGGAGTGGGTTGTTCACAGAGGCAGGCATGGGGCCCTGCAGGGGCCTTCAGTCTAGGAAGGGCAGAGTTACTGTGATTGCATCCAGGCCTGAAGGGAAGAGGGAAGAAACAGTTACTCGAACCCAGGGGAGAGAGTCTTGTGGAAATGTTCCCTTGAGACTTACAAGGAATGACACATCCATCTTGAGGCAACCTTGTGAGGAGGGTGCCATAGGCATGTGCCCTGACCTCCCTTTCTTCCCTTCCTTCCGTCTCCTGTCAGGGCCCCCATTGAAATCAAACTGGAAGGCAGAAGGCATGAGAAGAAGTTGCAGACCATATGAGGCAAGCTTCTGTATAGACAGAGCGGAGCAGGGTGGAGAAAAGAGTTGGGGGCGGGTGCAGGGGAGACAGGAGACACTCAACACATACAGCTAAGATGTCCTGCTAATAAAAACTCCCGATCTAGTAGGGAGAATGAGGAGAAAACAGACATGGACAGCCTGGTTCGACATGTGCTGTAGATGTGGTGCACGCAGAGTGCAATTGGGGATCACTGAGGACAGGTCCCTGAATCAGAGGACAAGGTGCTACGGGGATTCACAGGAGGCATTCCTGGATTTTGAATGATGAGGAGTCTTCCTGGTGAGAAAACTAGCCCCTGACAGCCAGGAATTGGCTTGGTGCTCACAGTTAGGCCTAGCTATTCTGTAGCACATAAACAATTTCACAGAACATCAACATCAGAAAATGTTGATGGATCTGTGCTCAGATGGATTAAATAAAAAACAAGAGCACTCTGAAATCATGTCTGAACATAGATGAAAGCTTGAACATTGTCCAGATCACAAAAATGGTCAAATATTCCTCCATCCTGGATAATGTGAATGACTGCTCTTTGTTTACAAATTACAGATTTAGCTTTGCTTCATTTCATCCACTTTATTGATAAGATTTACCAGCATCAGCCAGTCCTGATCAAAGCTTTTCCCTCCTACCCAGAGTCACCTAATACTCGCCCCAATCCTGTAATAGGTTCTTTATAAACCCTCTTACTAAGGCATCCCAGAGTTCCCCAATGTGTGCATTATCCATCTCTGCAGTGAGTAATAAACTCAACTTGGTCCACCACGGTGTGTTCCTGGTGTTTTTTAGTTGGAGCATGTTACCCCTGGTTAAAATTGAGAGAAGGCATTTTAAGTTAATGGGGCAGCATGTAGAAATGCATAGAACGGAGAGAATGTGTTACATTGAAAACATTACAAGTAGTTCGCAAGGGTTGGTACTAAGTTTACTAGTTTAGTAGGTTGTAAATGTACTCCCAATGTGTGTATTCAAAAATAAATTTTACTCTTTCCTAGCCCGTGTAATTAGGTGAGGAAAAGAAATAACATGCATAAAAAACTGGAGAAAGATTTTACATTTTGAAATAACTCAAAACTTACCTGTAGGCAGAAATTAAAACAACTTTCTAGATTTTCTGATTGCAAAGTTACAATATATTCATAGAAATGTACTTTTCTAAGTTTTTCGTGGGGTAGGGTGGAAATGTGGCTCGCTTTGTAAATGTCCTAAGCATGCTTAGTTGACCTACTGGTAATCCAGAACTCTGTGGTCATTATGGTACAAAACAAGACGAGTAAAAGCAGAGACAAGATGCTAAAGCAGCTCTTTTATATTGAGCCCAGAAGCTTCTCCCTTTGCAGACACTAGGGAATCACTGTATGCATCCTTAAAAGCCTTAAAAATTCCATATTTCTAAGCAGAGTCATATATATATATATATATATATATATATATATATATATGCAGAAGTTGATAATTGATAACTTCTGATTTTTTCCTCATCAAATCATCATAAAAATGATATTAAAATAATAATTGCTAAAACTTGTATAGAATTTATTTTATGCCCGGAATCTCTATGTTCATTTTGTGTTCTCTCACAAGAACCCAGTGAAGTAAGTATTGTGATGATTTTGTAGAAGGAATTGAGAGGGAGTGAGTTTAAGGGTCATAAAGCTACTTAGTGAAGGAGACTAGATTGAAACCCAGGCAGTTTGTTTCTTGACCTGCTTTGTTGGATTGGAAGAGTTAAGCAGTGTAGTGTAGAGCTATGCTTTTCAAACCTTACTATGCATGGGAACCTTCTGGGGGATCTTCTTTAAAAATAATTCCTGGTTCAGTAGATCTTAAGATGGGGCCTGAGCATCTACATTTCTACCAAATGCTGTTGATCTGCTTTGTGTGGTGAGGGATCAAGGGCCTGGAGATAGAAAAGTGGAGTCCAGTCTTAAGGGTAAGACTCTAGTTAGCTCAATTCAATCAATCTCTTTGCTGTTCCTTTTCCTGATGTGTGACATGAGCAGGTTGCATGATTTTTAAGTCCCAGCCAAGCTTGCAAACCTTGCACACCCCTCTGCCCTTGATTCAGACGCAGGAGGCACCTTTCAGCTGTCAGTGGTGCAGTTCTCCTGGTCTTGACCAGCTAGGAGGCTCTAGACAGGGGAGCTGGTGTGGACAGCCTCCTTCTCCCCATGGGCCGAGTTCAGATGACAGCGCTTGAGCTTCTGGACAGACAGGGGCTCTCTGTGATCAGCTGTTTTCTTCCACATCTGAGAGGTTTGCCAGCAGCTGGCACTGCTCAGTTTTGCCTCATGGATTTTTATTCCCTGTCACAGCTGATTAGGGGGCTCAATCTAAAAATGGAGCCTGATACAAGATACCACATTGTATTATTTATGTTTTACCCTATAATTTCAGCCCCAAACTGTAATATTCCTGTGAAGAAAACGCTAGCATCTTCATAAGACTTTTTCTTTTAAAAGGATTTCTGCTATGAAACTAACAGAAATTACTTAACTCAGTGTGGCCAGCCAATGCTGTGCTTAAAACTCACCATTTTCAAACATCTTTTGCTTTTGTAATAGCTGTGAGGACCTATGAATAGAAAATGATAAGCCCTCTTATAACTTAAGCTTCAAAGAAAGTTTTATTGTTATGGTTCCCTAAATCTCCAAGTGCTGTACCTGCAATTTAGGGCTTCATTTCACTGTAATCCCCAGTTCTGTGTTCACTATGCAAATCACAGTTTTGTGTTTTCAGTCTGGGTCCACAATAGTGGGCCTTTCTTTTTCTTCCTTTTGCTTTGATCATGCAGTACCATAGTGTACATTCAATAAATTATGCAAAGAATTTCTCCAGATGGTTTTCTTGCTGCATTTTGACATTTTGTGAAATTTAATTGCATCTGATGATGCTCTCACCCTAATCAGTCCAGAGCAGCAGTGTTATCCCCCTGCTGTGCTTCAGCAGTGCCTCCTGGAAAGTTGCGAAGGGTGTTTGCTGTCCTGTTACCATGTGTATATAATTCATTATTTCTTAACCACATTCAGGGCTAGTTACATGTCAGGAAGATGTTGGGACAGGGTAATCTTTTTAAGCATACATTTAATTTTCAAGTAGATACAAGCAGAAATAGGTCTTTCCATCTTTAGAATGGTCTTCATGTTGGAGATATTGAATGACTTGTCTTCCTAATTTTTCCTGATCTATAGTTAAGGATGTTTTTATTATGTACCATTGATACTCAATTATTATTCCAACCGTGGTTTAGGATTAATATGCCCAGTATTTAACCAGGCATGGGATTTTTAGAATTGTTAAAGGATAAAAGATACAGAGTAAAAGAAATTGTTGTAAAGCTTGTGATGGGTAGGAGAGGGATGATGGTTCCAAAAACCCTTGAAGAGAAACACAGTTGGTCTGTATCTCTATCCATATATCTGTCTTGGCTGAATGCTTCATTCCCACTTGGGTTGAAGATCTGGAATAGATGGAAGAGCGCTATAAAAATCTAGGAAGCAATTCTTTGCAACTTTCCTAAGATTGGAAAGATGGTAGAATCATTGTTACTAACGGAGTAAATACCGTATTTAGAGACCCTATGTCTTTAAAAGCAGCTTCCATGTTAATTGATTTTGAATTATAGTAAAAATATCAAAAGCATCTATTGAGTAGACAAGGTTAAGGCAGAAATCTGGGGTGATTTCACAAGACAGACTGCTTTTCCTCCCTGGCCTCACCTCCTATATTCTACCCACCCCTCGCCTAGCAGCCCCAGAGAACAGGCAGCAGCTCTCCCAGGCTTGTGGAGTTGGTCATGTCCCATGAGACTGCACTGTGTTTTCTAGAACAGTGTTAGATGAACGAGAACATGGTGTATGGCTATTCTCTTCCTTTTGGGTCGATACTTGGTAACTCGGTCAGACGATGGAATCCTGGGTCTAAGCAGCAGCTCTGCATATAATGACTTGGGTCTGGCCAAAAATAAGAGGCCATAATGGAATTTGTCTCTCTCTGCCAGATAGTCTGGTTCAGATTCAGATTCCCTTTCTTGAAATATCCCTTACATGTTTATACACCTGCATGCATTTTGAATTGGAATAGTTGGTATAAAAAAATGGGACCTATGTACATTGTTCCCTCTCTCAAAATTAATTCCAATGTAGTTCTGATGACTTCGAAATGTTATACATGGAAAATGGAAAATATTTTCACATAAAATATTGTGAAATAGGTAAAATGAACATTTATTAGAAAGGACAAAAATTTAATACTGTAATTTTTTTCTTTACAGAGCATTCAATTAATTAAGATTTATAGGGAAATAGTCACTTTATTGGCATTTATCTGGATACAGTGTTTACAGTGTTTTATAAACAAGATTATTCACTAATAGTCTTTCAGTTCTGCTTTTATTACATGATGATCTTGTGATTTAAAATAAGAAATGATAATGCTTAGAATTTGGCAGAGATAGTTGAGTTATACATAGATTTTTTTAGAATGCTCATTTATAATAAAAGCTGTTGATAACATTTTTATCTCACATTCTTTCATGTACTTTAATGTGTTCTAACTTTTTAAGTTTAAAATATTTTTGTTAAGTGTTGAATATATAACACAAATTTTAATAAAACACTTGATAAAATTCAGAGTTTTGAATGAACTCAGTGAATACCTCTGTATTGTGTACCTCTTCCCCAATGCATTCTATTCCAATTGCCTCAGAGATGCCATTGTCCAGAATTTGGTGTTTAACTTTTTTTCATTATGATTTTACCATATATGTTCATATCCCTAAAAATACACTTTTTAGGGGCGCCTGGGTGGCGCAGTCGGTTAAGCGTCCGACTTCAGCCAGGTCACGATCTCGCGGTCCGTGAGTTCGAGCCCCGTGTCGGGCTCTGGGCTGATGGCTCAGAGCCTGGAGCCTGCTTCCGATTCTGTGTCTCCCTCTCTCTCTGCCCCTCCCCCGTTCATGCTCTGTCTCTCTCTGTCCCAAAAATAAAAAAAAAAAAAAACGTTGAAAAAATACACTTTTTAGTTTTTCATTTTTTTGAAATTTGTATAAATCAAATCATCATTCCGTAGGTATTATTTCTGAAATTGCTTTTTTTTACTCACCTTATGTTTCTGAGATTCATTTCCTTTTTTGTTCTTAGCTATAATTGATTCTTTTAATGGCTATAGATTATTTCATTATAGGAGTACACCACTATGTATCCATTATGCTATTGATAGACCTTTGGTTTTCCACTATTTTACTACCACATATGGTCCTGGCATGAATAATTTTTACATGCTTATTGGTGTAAATGTATAAAACCTTTCCTAGTTGATATTCCTAGAATTGACACTTACGAATTATGAACACCATTAACATTTTTGGGTGAACCAAAATTTTTTTCTGTGGTCATTAGGCAAATTTTCAGTCTCATCAACCACGTATATGCAATCCAGTTGATCTGTATCTTTGCTAATAGTTGATACTGTCAGACCTTCAAACTCTGACCAGTCTGGAGGGTGTGAAATGGTATGTCACTGTGGTTTCTAACTTATTTTTTCTATGACTACCAGTGAGGGTCAGCATATTTTCATACTGTACAATTGGCTGTTGGGATTTCCTTCTCTGTGAAGTACCCATTTTACATCTTTGCCTACTTTTCTATTGGGTTGTGTTGTGGCTTGAAACGTGTCACCCCCAAATTCATATGGTGAGTCCTAACATTAGTGGGATCTTACAATTTTCAAAGAGGTAGTCAAGTTAGTCTGAAGTCATTAGGGTGGGCCCTAATCCAGTTCAATTAGTGTCCTAATAAGAAGAGGAAATTTGGACACAGACAGGTACAGAGGGAAGACAATGTGAAGGCACAGTAAAGAGAGCCTTCTGCAAGGAGAGAGGCCTCGGATGAAACCAACCCTGCTAATAACACCGTGAGTTGCACTCAATGTGTCCAGAACTGTGAGAAAGTAAGTTTCATTATTTAAACAATCTAGTCTGTGGTACTTTGTTATGCTGGCCTGAGAAGACAAATGCAGTTAATTTTAACAGCTTCCTTTCAGGTTTGCTCTTATTGTGTCTTATTTAAGAAATCCTTCTCTGAGGGGCACCTGGGTGGCTCAGTCAGTTGTGTCTGACTTCGGCTCAGGTCATGATCTCACGGTTTGTGAGTTCAAGCCCCACATCAGGGTTGCTGCTGTCAGCTGGGTTGAAGCCTGCTATGGATTCTGTGTCTCCCTCTCTCTCTGCCCCTCCCCCACTCATGCTCGCACGCGCGCTCTCTCTCTCTCTCTTAAAAATAAATAAACATTAAAAAAATTAAAGAGAGATAAAAACAAAAAGAAATCCTTCTCTGGAGCGCCTGGGTGGCTCAGTTGGTTAAGAGTGACTCTTGATTTTGACTCACGGTTCATGAGATGGAGTCCTGCATTGGGCTGTACACTGAGTGTGGATCCTGCTTGGGATTCTCTCTCTCTCTCTCTCTCTCTCTCTCTCTCTCTCTCTCTCTGTCTTCCCCTTCTCTGCTCATGCTCCCTCTCAAAATAAATATTAAAAAAAATCCTTTTCCATTCTGAATTCATGAAAATATCCTCCTATATTCTATTTCTTAAAGTTATTAGTTTTGCTTTTTCATATTTAAGTCTTTTTAAAAAAATTATAATTGGTGCACAGTGTTACATTAGTTTCATGTACACAACATAGTGATTCAAAAATCCTATGCATTATGCTATGCTCACCAAAGGTGTAGTCACCATCTGTCACCATACAACACTATTACAGTGCCACTGATTATATTTTAGTTTTCCTTTTTTCATATTTAGGTCTTTTAAGAACCTGTAATTGATTTTTTTAGTGTGTGTAGAGTAACCTGGCAGTACAGCTCTTCTTTCACTATATGAAAAACCAATGATCAGAATATGATTTAGAAAAAAAGTCTAGCCTTTGCCCAATGAAGTTTCCATCTGTGTGTCTGTTTTTACTTTCCCTGTGCTAATACCACATGGTTTTTAAGTATTATAGCTATATAATAATTCTTGATGTTCGGTACAATAGCTTCTATCAACTGGTTTATTTTTTTCCCAATTTTTTCGGTGGGTTCTTAGCTATTCTTGGATGTTAACTATTCCAAATTTATGAGATTTTGATTAAAATCATATTGAATTTGTAGATCAATTTTAGGGGGCCTGATATGATTAAGATATTGAGTCTTTCTATAACTGAAGATTTAATGTATGCTATGACTTATATTGTTTTAAGGGACAGAAATCAATGACTCTTGAACCAGGCACACATATCTTAAGCAATAGTTCCATTTTGGTGACTCAAGTAGCTGATTGATTGCCTAGAAATGAATCCCAATTATGTTCTCTGGCTGTTCACAAGGCATTTTAGGATCTGCTTTGTCCTGCTGTCTTTTAAAGAATTCTAAATTTTTGGACTCATTGTTTTAGCATTCAGTTAAAGAGTTATTGTGATGTCAGGATGTCTATGCAATGAAAAGTAAATATCTTTTTTAGAGTGAAATTTTTTATTTTTGGCATAAGGTAGCTTTCTCATTCAGTTTTTATTCTTGAACTTTAAAATTTTCGGTTTCTTAAATACAGCATCTGTACTTGTTTTCCTAGTCTTTTAATTTGGACACCATAGAGCATGTACACAGACACCATGGCGGTGTGATTGCTTTTCCCTGAGAAGCATGTCATAAATTCTAAAATCTACCAACTTTTAATCTTATCAGTTAACTCATATTTGTTAAGCCTGATCAAATATATAAAAATAATAATAGAACAGCAGAAGGTTATTTTGCACAGTGACATATTTTATCACTGGTTTTCAAACCATGGGATTCATATCAACACTGTTGTTAACATTTAACAATGATAACTGCTATCTATTGACTGCTTATCCTGTGCCAGGGCTGTTTTGCATTTTCTGTGTGCTACCCCACTGATTCTTGCGTCCACTATATTAGGTAGTTACTGTCATTAGCCTATTTTCCTGGTATGGAAATGGTGGTGAGGAGAGATAAATACTGTACCCAAGGTCACTTAATAATAACTGACAGAAACTTAATTTGAACCTTAGAGCCAGTGTTCTTAACCTCTACACTTGCATCTTGTGCAAGGTAATCATCTTGGAAAAACTGGTGGTACAGAGAATTATATTGTATCTTTTAGCTCTGAAACCACTGATTTTTCTCTAGTCAGATTGCCATTTACTCCCAAAGTAGAAAGTGCTGTAAACAGTGAATAAAAACCTAGAGTTCCCTCTGAATTCCACATTCTCCATTCTTTAATTCATGTTGTACTTACTGTCTCTACCCTAAAGTTTATCCTTTTTTTTCACAGTCTTTGTTTTTAATTTGTTTTTTCAGACTCTAATTACTTATCTCTACTTTTCCTTCACACTTGATTTACTAATGTGTATTCAAAGAACACTGGATAGTTTCATTAGAAAGGTAATAGCTGAGTTAATAAGAAACATGTCTTACATAATAGGTTGAAGATTTTCTATCATTTTATACTTTTAAATTATTTATTTCTTGGAATTAGAAGTAAAATTCTAAATGTCCAAAAGAGTAGTAAGAGAAAAATTAGTTTCCCATATACAACAATTGTTGGTGATTTAAACAAAAACTGTTTTATTTTTCTAAAAATATACCCAGCAGGGGCACCTGGGTGGCTCAGTCGGTTGAGTGTCCGACTCTTGATTTGGCTCAGGTCTTGAGCCCAGGGTCCTGGGATCAATCTCTGTGGTGAATGTGAAGTCTGCTTGAGATTCTCCTTCCCTCTCCTGCTGTCCCTGTCCCCATTCATGCATGCGCTCTCTCTAAAAAATAAAATAAAATAAAATAAAATAAAATAAAATAAAATAAAATAAAATAAAATAAAATAAAATAAAATAAAATAAAAACCAATAGAATCTAAATACTGGAGTGATTTGTTCTCCATCAGTATCCATTTAAAAAATACGCAAATAAGAGGGATTTCCAGTTATGGTGAAGTGAAGAGTTTGGAGAAATCTCTCCACAACAAGCAAGTATAAAACTGCACAAAGTTGCCAAAAACAACTGCTGCAGGGTTGTGCAAACTGAATAAAGGCAGGCAAAATATTGGGAAGCATTTATTACTGAAAGACTTCCAGAGCTTCAGGCAATATTAGCAGCCTTCTTGCCTGGGATTGCTCCCAGCCACCTTTCCCAGCCGTAGTTTTGCCAGCTTACCAGAATAAAGATGGATGCAAAACAAAGTAACCAACAGCTTTGCTGCTAGAGGGAGCAAACAATTTTAGATGAGGAACAACATCACTGTTTTGTCAAATAAGCTTTACAAACTGAGTAGAAGCTTTGATAGTCCAAGGTTATGTTCCTCTTTGAGGTGAGCTATGGACAGTCAGAAAATCAATGACAGGGTTCTGCAAATGAGAGTGTCATAAAGGGCTGAGATAAGGTCTGCACTCACGCCTGGTAGATTGGGAAACCACACACGAGCAAACGGTAAAAAGCAAGACAGACCTAAGGAAAGCCTTCAATTCTGAATATGTTCTCAAACCACAACCAGATGGACTCACAGAAGATGGAAGGTATATAGGTCAAGGTGGTCAGTCACTGTCTGCCCACATCATTAGCTAACTTCTAAGGTATGCAGCCGCAGAAGCAACCTCTAGGAAATGAAGCCAAAAAATGAAGATAAGAATAAAAAATTGAGCACAGACATCAGAGGATGCATCCTGCAGGGGAGACAGATTCCAAAGTTTAAGACCAGGCAGGTTACAATAGCAGCAACAAAACCCTCAGAAAAAATAAAATAGAGCTCATGATTTCTACTATCTATCATCTGAAATGTCCAGATCTTTTCAACCAAGATTTAAGAGACATGCAGTAAAACAGTAAAGTGTGACTTGTGTTCAGAAGAAAAGGAAAAAAAGAAAAGAGGAAATAACACCGAGAGGGCCCAAATGTTGGGTTTGTCAGACAAAGCAGCATGTACAAATATGTTCTTAAGAGTTAAACTATGTCCCAAGAATTAAAATAAAATATAATGATAATAACAAATAGGGAATATCGTTAGAGAAATAGAAGCTATAACAGGATTAGAAAGGAAATTCTAGAGTTAAAAATGAAATGAAGTAGTCCCTAGATGGTCTCAATAGCAGATTTGAGATGATAGAAGAAAGAAAGAACCAGTAATTTTGAAAGTAGATCAATAAGGATTATTCATTCCAGTGACCATGAGAAAATAAAGATTGACAAAAATGAATGGAGCCTCAGGGACTTAAAAAACTATCCTATCAATATATATTTCATGAATATTCCAAAAGGAGAGGAAAGAGAGGGGCAAGAAACTAATAAAAAATAATGGTTGAATGATTCCCAGATTTGATGAAAAGCATTAGTTTACATATCCAGTGAACCCTAAGTTAAAAAAACAAAAACAACAGAGAGATCCACACCCAGATACATATAGTCAAACTTGAAAACCTACCTGATTTTAAAACTTACTATAGAACACTACACTAGTCAAGGCAGTGTAATATTGGTATAAGAACAGATGTATATAACAAGGAAAGAATGCAATCCAAGAAAACCCCCAAACTGAACATTTATGGTGAATTGATTTGTGACAGAGGTGCCAAGCGATTTCAATTGGGAAAGGAGGACTTTTTCAACAAAAGTGAGACAATTGGATAGCCCTATCTCTACCCCTCCTTCCAAAAGATTGTAGATACCTTACCTTACTCCATGCATAAAATTAACTCAAATGGATCATAGTCCAAAATATAACAGGTAAAACTGTAAATTTTGTACAAGAAACACAGAAAATCTTTGTGACCTTGAGCAGGCAAAGATTTCTTAGATATGATATCAAAAGTGTGGCACATGAAAGAAAAATTTGATAAACTGGACTTCATCAGAATTTAAAACTTCACTTTTCAGTTTGAGACAATGAGGTCATGGACTATTAAGAAAATGAAAGACAAGTCAAAGACTGGGAAAGATTTTGTAATCTATCTGATAAAGGATTCCAGATTATATAAAGAACTCTTTTAACTCTTAGAAGTGGACAAAAAAAGTTCAGTAAAAATGGGCCAGAGATTATAATAAACCAAGGAAAGAATATGATTGGCTAACAAGCACATGAAAAAATGCTTAGCATCATTAGTCATTAGGGAAATGCAAATTAAAACCACAATAAGATGCTACTATACATCACCAGAATGGCTAAAATTAAAAAGTCCATCAAAAGCAAACGTTGCTGAGGATGTGAAGAAACTCTGTATTGCTGGCAGGAATGTAAAGTCCTGCAACCACTTTGGAAGACAGACACGCAGTTTCTTAAAAAGGTAAATACACATTTCCATTCTACCCAGCAATTCCAGTCCTAGGTATCTACTGAAGAGAGATGGAAACATGTCCACATAAGACTTGCATAAGTATTCATAACAACATTACTCATCGTTCCCAGTCAAAACCTGGAAACAAACCAAATATCCATCAACTGGTGAATGGATACACAAAGTAGGGAATATCCATACAGTGGAGTATTTAGTCAGCAATAAAAGGGAATGAACCCCTGAATATGCAACAGCATGGATGAAACTCAAAGGTATTACGCTAAGTGAAAGAAACCAGCCATGAAAGACACAGATGATTCAAACTGATATAAAATTTCCAGCAAAGGAAAAACTATAGAGATAGAAAGTGGGTCAGTGGTTGCAGGGGGTGGGGAGAATGTGACTGGGTATTGATTACAAACTATACATGGGGACTTTTGGGGGGGTGATGAAAGTATTTTAAAACTCGATTGTGAAAATGGTTGCAGAATTGTTACAAATCTAATAAAAATCCTCATGCTGTTCATTTAAAATGGGAAAATTATATGATATGTAAATTTTAACCCAATAAAGCTTTAAATAACAGGAGGATATATGGATAAATAGATGGATGGATTTATGGCAAAACAAGTACAATACAGTGTTAATGGAAAGTCTATGTAGTGGGTTTTTGGATATTAACTATAAAATTCTTTGAAAAATACATACTCTCTTCCTTAAAAAATTCAAATTTTATGTCTTCCCTTTTTCTCCTTGAACTTGTATTTTCATTCCACTTCAATTACAGTATTTTATGCTGATATAATACTTTTTCAAATCAAATAGCTTTCATGGACTACTCTATCTTATTTCTTTGCGATATGCATTGTATATACATTTTCAAATTTTTAATTAACTATGAGCGTAACCCTCTAAATATTTAAAATGTTTCTGGATGTGGTTATGAATGCAAACAACCTAAATGTGTTTATTATAAACACACTGAGACAATACCGGGTATGGTTAAAACAGACATATTCTGGAGTCAGACTTCCTAGATTCAAACCCGCCTCTGCCCAGCAAGGTAGCCTGGGGAAAGTTTCTTAAACTCTGTGTATCCATTGACTCAACTGTAAAATGGGGTAAAAATAATATCTAGCCCATAGCAATCTTAAGGAAGTTCAATGAGTTAAAAATGTATAGCACTTAGAGTTCATAGAAAGCACTATATATGTGTTAGTTACTATTTTTATGTTGATGCTTATACACAAAAGGTAAAATTTTCCTATAATCATGTGATGAATTTCAGTTATTGTTCAGCATGTATGTTATCCCTATTTTCCATTGTAACATTACAGAGCGAAACTTGTTTTCATAAATCAGTAGATAGAAATGCAAGAAGGGTTTTTTTTTTTCTTAAAGTATAACCAAGTCAATTAGAATTCCATGCTAAAAAATCACTTCCCATTTTTTGTCACCAAATATTTTACCTGATTCTTCACTGGATGACCTTGTTCAATTTTATCAAAAGCAAGGGTTTGGAGACCACCTGACTTGCAAAAGTTTTTTTCCCTCTGTCTTCCCACTCATTTTCCTTTGCAACCACCATTCCAGGTTTTGGATTGCACCCCTAGTACCTCATTAGGTTTTTTACTGTCTGGGACAGTGGGCCTGTGTAATATTCAGAGAGACAGGAAAGTTGGCTTACCCTCTATGGAGTGATGGAGATAGATATCGGGAAAGAGAAACAGTGTGATCCATTGGCTGCTGATCTTAGGCAAATCTAAGGAAACAATACATGTGGATAGATTTTGTGTGTGGGCTTAGTTTGAAGAACTGTCTCTGGGGACCCTGTCTTCTACTGGGTGTTTGAAGCAGGAACATATCACGCCCAGCATCTGCCAACTTGAGTTCTCTGTTCTTGCCCCTATTGGGTATGGATACTCAAAGTGGCCTCTTGGTAAACAGGAGGAAATGAAATTTGAAAGAAAATAATTATTATTTTGGCTGAGCACACATTATGGGTTAAATTTTGTCTTCAGGGATTAACAAATTTGGACATTTTCACATAAAAAAGTAGTTTCTCATATGAAAGGACACTCTTCTTTGTGAGCATATTCTTTGGATTACTTTATGTGCTGATAGAAATAATATTATATTACAGAAATATTAACATATAGTAAAAATGAGACCCGTAATCCCATATCACCCTGAAAGATTCTGATTTTTCTGTTAAAATTATCTTCATACAGTATGTTTTTTTCATAGTCTCAAATTTTTTAAAATTTTGGAACAGTTTAGATTTACAGAAGAGATGTGATGATAGTACCTATATACCTTTCACCCTCTTCCCCTAATGTTTTTTCCCTAGCTTTATTGAAGTATAACTGACAAATAAAAATTGTATTTTTTAAATGTTTACAATATGATGGTTTGATATACACACACATTGTGACATGATTACCACAGTCAAGCTGATTAACACATCTGTCACCTCACACAGTTATCATTTTTCCTTTTTGTGGTGAGAACACTTAAGATCTACTCTGTCAGCAAATTTCAAGTATACAATGCAGTATTCCTAACTATGGTCACAATGCTGTACACTGGATTCCCCAAACTTATTCATCTTATAACTGGAAGTTTGTACCCTTTGACCCCCGCCCCCCAGCCCCGTTCTACTCTCCTTTTCTATGAGCTTGACTTTTTTAGATTCCACATATTAAGTGAGATCATACAGTGTTTGTCTTTCTGCACAATGTGATACTTTTAGTGTGTTTTCTGTCTGTAGCAAGATGAATGGCTTGAAAATGGCATTCATTTTTAGGATTCTCTTCCACATATTTCTTTTTGTTGCCACAGAAGACTATCGTACATTTGAGAGTGACAGAGCCTTAAGAAAAGAGGGTCTGAGATGAGCCAGCCCAGAGAGGGCAGCTTTGTTAAGTGGCTCTGGGAACATTTCACCAAGTGTGTGCAGCAGCAGCTCACCGGTTTTCTTTCACGCTCTGCCTCTGGACCGCATCTCCCTGAATATTTCTATGTGTGCTCCATCTACTCCATTAACTTCCCTTATCACAGCTGTCTTAGGAGTACACTGTCATTTGCAGTTTATAGCTTAGTTAAAAAAATTTACTGAATCCTAACTCAAGGCGTTTAATTTTTTGGGACAATGTAGAACATTTCAGTAGGTTTGAGGGAATAGAAAAGCAACATTTTGAATTAACAAAATAGAGATCAGGACGCCTGGGTGGCTCAGTCGTTGGGCGTCCGACTTCAGCTCAGGTCATGATCTCACGGTTTGTGAGTTCGAGCCCTGCGTCGGGTTCTGTGCTGACAGCTTGGAGCGAGCCTGGAGCCTGCTTCGGATTCTGTGTCTCCCCCTCTCTCTGCCCCTCCCCTGCTCATGCTCTCTTTCTCTTTCTCTCTTTCAATAATGGATACACGTTAAAAAATTTTTTTTAAAAATAGAGATCTGTCTACCTTGAATGTTCCTTTATTTCCTCCCCTCCAATTCATCACATAAAACTAGTTCATGTATGGCAAAGGAAACAAGTGACAAAACTAAAAGGCAATCTATGAAATGGGAGAAAATATTTGCAAATGCCATATTCGATAAAGGGCTAGTATCCAAAATCTATAAAGAACTTATCAAACTCAGCACCCCAAAAATAAATAATCCAGTTAAGGAATGGGCAGAAGACATGAACAGACATTTTTCCAAAGAAGACATACAAATGGCTAACAGACACATGAAAAGATTCTCAACAGCACTCATTGTCAGGGAAATACAAATCAAAACCACAATGAGATACCACCTCACACCTGTCAGAATGGCTAAAATTAACAACTCAGGAAACGATAGATGTTGGTGAGGATGCAGAGAAATGGGAACCCTCTTGCACTGCTGGTGAGAATGCAAACTAGTGCAGCCACTCCGGAAAACAGCCTGGAGGTTCCTCAAAAAGTTAAAAATAGAACTACTCTACAACCCAGCAACTGCACTACTAGGTATTTATCCAAAGAATACAAAAATTCTGATTTGAAGGGGTACATGCACCCCAATATTTAGAGCAGCATTATCAGCAACAGCTAAATTACGGAAAGAGCCCAAATATCAATCAGCTGATGAATGGATAAAGAAGATGTAATATATATACGTGTGTATATATATATATATGCGTATATATATATATATATGCATATATATATGTGTATATATATATGCATATATATACACATATATATATAAATATATATATGTGTATATATATATATATGCGTGTGTGTGAATATATATATACATATACACACAATGGAATATTACTCAGCCATCAAAAAGAATGAAATCTTTCCATTTGCATTAACATGGATGGAACTAGAGTGTATTATGCTAAGTAAAATAAGTCAGAGAAGACAAATACCATATGATTTTGCTCATATGTGGAATTTAAGAAACAAAATGACCATAGGGAAAGGGAAGGAAAAATAAAATAAGAAAAAATAGGGAGACAAACCATATTAAGAGTCTCTTATGGTTTGCCTATAGAGAATAAGCAGGGTTGCTGGAAGAGAGGTGGGGGGGGGATGGGCTAAGTGGGTGATGGGCATTATGGAGGGCACTTGTGAAGAGCACTGGGTGTTATATCTAAGTGATGAATCATGTAAATTCTGCTTCTGAAACCAATACTACACTGTATGCTAACTAACCTGAATTTAAATAAAATCTTGGAAAAAAAACGTAGTTCCTATGTAAATACTTTCCCTTTTTACCTTGTAAAAATATTTAGCTTTCATGTTTCCTACTCTGAAAATGGTCTTCTAAAGTTTCAGGAATTGCCAAGGACATTTGAGGTCCAGGTTGGTGACAAACATTGGGTGTCATCACCATTTGGTTTCTCAGACATGTGGTTCCCTAATAGGAGTGTGGTTCCAGTGGATGCAGGGGAAGAGCAGCCCGCAGACTAATTGGCATGCAGGGGGAGCAGTAGCGGCCAAATGACTTACAAGGGATCCGCTGTGTCCTAACAGCTCTAAAGACTTTCTGTAGACCCGGGCAAGGCGGTGCAGGCTGTGTTTGGAGTAGCTCAGACGGGAAGCCAGTTAGCAGCATGGCAGCTGCTTGATTAAAGAGAATTGTTCAGTAGAATCAATGGGAACAGAAATCAACTATAAACTCTGCTTGCTTCCCCGAGGAGGGACAAAGTATGTTCGTTTACAGCAGACCAATGTGGGGTATGTCTTGTGTAGTGCTGAGTTGTTAGGAAAACCTCCCTTGGGCTGTTCCTACCCTAATGTTAGTCCTTCTCACAGCAAATTAATGATTTTATACTTCAAGATAACTTGCCTCATGTTGTGAATGCCTGTCTTTCTGGGCATTATTTTTTTCACATGTATTTTCATATGATGGTGAGGCATTTGGATAGCATTTTTTGCTTTTTGTTGTGTTTTAAGTATGTTTATGTATGTTATAATCCTATTTTATAGGTTAGCATTGGTAAACATTGAGCTAAGTTATGGAAATCATGTGTTTTTGTTGTTGTTGTTTGTTTGGTTTAATATGGAGACAGGGGTGCCTGGGTGGCTCAGTTGGTTAAGTGTCCAACTTCAGCTCAGGTCATGATCTCACAATTTCTGAGTTCGAGCCCTGCTTCAGGCTCTGTGCTGACAGCTCAGAACCTGGAGCCTGCTTTGGATTCTGTGTCTCCCTCTCTCTGCCACTTCCCCACTCACACTCTGTCTCTCTCTCTCGAAAATAAATAAACATTAAAAAAATAAAAAAATATGGAGACATAAAGGCATATTTTGATTTTTAAAGCCAACTTCCTAAAGCAGACATAGAGCTGGAAGAATGTTACACAGTCATGATTGGTTCCCTTATCATCTGGGAGTTGACTTCTGAAAGAACAGCAGAGAATGGATAAACAGGCTCAGCCAAGGGGGGGTTCTCTGATTTCTTTTCCATGTTTGCCTCTTTCTTTGGCCATTTCTTTGTGAAATACCTCCCCCCTCAAAAAACCCTTTTGTTTCTGATAATGTATTTTTAAAGTATTTTAAAAGATGGTAGTTATACATAGAAACATATTTTGGCTTTTACTCAGTTCTCTGTAATGTGGAAATATTTTTCTTTCTCATTTTTTCTTTTCCACTTTCTTTCCTGCATTTTGTCAGTGTGCCAAGTATTCTTCCAAACATGGATTATCTTGTATAATGTTCATACTGTCCTATGAAGCTAATTTTAATTATTATTATTTTCCCCATTTTATAAGAAAGGAAAACAGTCTTGGAAAGGTTAAATGGGTAGACTAAGGCCACTCAGTTCAAAAAGGACTCACATTCATTTGCATTTAGCAACTAGGTTCCATAGCCTATGTTTTAAAAATTACTCTATAAGATGGCATTCCTAAACTCTGAAACTTCTCTGAATTTGAGACATGTCTTTTGTTATATTGTGTATAAAGATACAAGAACAGTGATCTCTTCTCTTTCGGTTTTGCTGTTCTACACTTATTCAGTATCATTTCTTACTGACTTTTCTCCTACTAGAAAGGGCTAGATCACGTACATTGGGCAGAAAATCACTTTCTTTTATTCCCATGTTTACAAGAGAAATAAAATATCTCCCTTTACTCAGAAGAAAACTAAGACAACATTTCATTTTGGCTTTGTTCCTATTAAGATATGGATCTTATTCACAAAGCTTTCAAACATCTTGGATCTGCCTTTTTTCTCAGACTATTTCTCCTTTTTTGCATCTCCCATAAAACAAGGTTTAAGAAAATATATTCTAGATTTGTGTTTTGACTGTTGTGGATTTTTTCTTCTCAAGGAAAACGTCTTTTCTTTGGAATTTATTGAACAAGTGAATATTTTTCTGTTCTTGGTATGCTGTGGCTGTGATTGGAAAATTCTAATATACCCTGATTGTACCTTATGTCATATATCTGAAAGTATTGTAAGAAAAATGCTTTTGGAGTAGGAGTCCTTATCATGGCATTCATGAGCTTTAGAGGGTCTCATTGTAGTTGTCTGAAAACATTGGTTTGGCTTTAGAGTTCCAGGAGATCCTGAAATTGTAATGGTGTAGCTTTGGTTGATCTCTAAAGTTACTTTCAGATTTTTATCTGAATTATTTATATATTTATTTATATATTTATTGTTTATTTATTGTAATATAAATTCTTTATCTTATTGTTTGCATTGGTTGAGATTAGCAGCTTCTTTTTTGTATTTCATATGGATTTATTTAGGATATAAAGTGTACTAAGTTTGCTGGGAGCTTCTTTATGCATATTTCCTCCTCCCCTTAGCCGTATTCATTCCTTCATTCATTTATTACATTTACATTGTGCTATAGTCAAACTATGTCTCCTCAAACTAAGTAAGATCACTCCATTATAAATTCATTCTGTAGTTCTCCATGGTAATTTTATCACTCTTTACAAATTAAGTATTTGTATGATGTCTACTCACTGTGCCAAAAGCTACAGTAGCCTCGGGACTGGGCACACTGCCTGATATAATAGGATCTCCAAAACATCACTGTTGAATGAATATATTACCATGTCCGTTTATAGTGCCTGGCATCTACCTGAGATTTACTTTATATCTGTTGTAAATAGGTAATCACTATGGAGTGTTGGAAGGGTAGAAAAAGAAGAAACACAACATGATCCTTATGTCAGGGAGCTTACAATTCACCAGAGGAAAAGGAAGTATCAAACCCATAGTTCTGAGTTAGGTGCTGTAGGAAATGAAGAGAAGGACAAGAGATAGCAGGCAGCATGGAAGGAAGACTTCTCAGTGGAGACCTGATACGGGGAATGACTTATGGGTAGAGAGAACATGTCAAGTAATCTGAAAAGCAGGATCAGCAAGAAGGGTGAGGAAGACCCCTTGGTGCAGAGGCCACTGCAAGGAGTCTATAGAATTTCCCCAGTTGCAGAACTGTCTCTGTCTCTGTCCTCGGGCACTAGAAACAAGTGATTTGCCTAATATCAGTGAATGAAGAGCCACGGCCAGATTAGGGGGCTGTTGGAAATTTGTGATGGGGAAAAGGGTTTTTGAAAAGGAGAAAGAGCAGCACTGGGAGCAATAGTAAGGCTCTGATGGTAGTCTTGGAGCACAGGATGCCCCAGGGTGGAGAGCAGAGGAGGGCAAGTCTTGTGTGGAACGCAAGCGTGAGATGCTAAAAGGAAAGTATAATAATAGCTAAGCAAGTTTTGTTCTAGAAGGAGACAGGATATCCACGAGCCAACCACCATCTATGTATCTCGTGAACCTCATGCGGATGAATGAGGATGGTTAGGGAAGAAGCCAAGCCAAGGAAGGAACATCACTATGACCACCATGAGGGGTGGGGACTTCTGGGTTGGGACACCTGCATGTGTGGTTGATCTTGCAGAGTAGCTGTAAAACCAAGACGTCACAGGCTAACCATTCCCTTCCCCTGCCCAAGCATTCACTTTGTATCTATTTGGGGTCATTTAGCCTTTTGTCCAGTAATTGTTTTCCCCTTTATCTCCCAGTGTATCTGCCTCCTGAGATTCAAGATGGCCCCAGATGTAACTGTTCCATCCTCTTAAGGATAGGAATACTGGTACCTTCATCCACTACAACTCCCAGTCACATACTTTCCACAAATAATAAAGTCTGCTTTTCTGCTAGCAGTTTGTTATTTTCTCTCATCCTTGCTCCCCACCTTGCATACCACATATTCTAAATAAAGCCTGATTTGTTGGCTTCATTTCCCCTTTCTTTAAAAAAAAAAAGGTTTTGGTCACAATTTAAAAAACAAGAATAACACCAAAATCATCAACTTAAAAAAAAACAAGAGGGGCTTTGTAGAGTGAGAAACCATAGCACAGAAATTAGAGTTTACCAAAAATACCCTTAGAGAGTGTCATCAATAGTGTCAACAATAAAATCCTGGGAGTTAGGAATCTGATTCTAGTCCTTCATTTTCAACAGAAATAATTATTTTTATGGATGACTGTTCCCAAGTGTTTGATGATTCCTGGATTCAGTGTTCCAGATGAAAGCATCTGTTCTAAACCCTGCTAAAGTACCTCCAGAATCATTTCTTCACATTCCCACATTTCAGTGAAGGCACCAAAATGTAGCTGGAAGTAATTACTTCAGACTAAGCCCTGATGCTAATGGCACTACCTCATTAGTGTTGTGGCTCAGTGAGGAGCCAGAGTGTATTTTTAATGAGTTTAGAATGGTAATAAAATAAAAGTGGAATTGTTGGGCAGAAGGAATATGTAATCCTATTATACTAATGTCTCAACGTAAAGGGAATAGTGACAGGAATTGTAGAGGATTGTATTACTTTTGCTCTCGTCTCTGCCTTTAATGTTCCTGGCTGCTTGAGATCTTGCCCTTTGTGAAATGCATACTTCCCTCTCCACCTAAATCTCCCCTTCCTGCAGGTGTCAGATCAGATTTCAAGTTCTCTGTGAAGTTTTCCTGATCACAAGATGTATCTTTCTCTAAAAGCTGGTGGTAGTATTGTTTGGGCACCAAAAATGTTGTGTTTCATGCCTCAATTCTGTCTCCTTCTGTGGCAGTGCCACACACAAAACAACCTTGGTAGGTTAATTTATTTCTAAAAAGCATAAGAAGAGGATATGTAGAGAACATGGACAACATTAAATTTTGTTCAATAGTTTTTGAGGAATTAGAATTTTGAGGAATTTAGAGCACTCTGAGGGAAAAAAAAATCTGAAGCCTTTGCTCTTATCCAAAATGTTATTGAAGCTTAATAGATATGCAAATACATCAAACTTCCCAGAATCCCATCCAGAAGTACATGAACATCTTTGTAAACATCATATGAACTCTTTGTAATGTAAGCACCATCAATGAATGATGGCCTGGAAAGACAAAATTATCCATATATCCATCCACCCACCAATTTAGAAGCACTAAGTGTTAGTGCTAGGTGTTGGGACACAGAAATTAAAAAAAATGTCATGAGTAGAATTCCTGCCCTCATGGAGATCCTGCCACCCCAAATGTAGGAGACAGAAATGAGGGTAGAACCAAACCATGAAGGACTTTTTATGCTGTGGTAAGGCATTTGCATTTTATTTTGAATTCTGAGGAGAAATGATGAAGATGTTAAGCAAGAAAATAATGGTAATGATTTATGTTCTAGAAATATCTCTCTGGGAGCATTAGAAGTAATAGAGTGGAGATGTGGCAAAGCAAGTTTGAATATAGGGAGGTGAGAAATAGACCATTGGATATTCAAAATAGTCTCTCCAAACTCTCTTTAAGAATAGGTATCCACATATGAGTGAAACATACATCTGTCTTTCTCCGACTGACTTCACTCAGCATAATACCTTCCAGTTTGATCCACATTGCTGCAGATGGCATGATTTCATTCTTTCTCATTGCCAAGTAGTATTCCATTGTATATATAAACCACATCTTCTTTATCTATTCATCAGTTGATGGACATTTAGGCTCTTTCCATAATTTGGCTATTGTTGAAAATGCTGCTATAAACAGAAGACCTTGGGGGAAGGGAAGGGGAAAAAATAGTTACAAACAGAGAGGGAGGGCGGCAAACCATAAGAGACTCTTAAATACAGAGAACAATCTGAGGGTTGATGGTGGGGGGTGGAGGGGAGGGGAAAATGGGTAATGGGTATTGAGGAGGGCACTTGTTGGGATGAGCTCTGGGTGTTGTATGTAAGTGATGAACCATGGAAATCTGCCCCAAGAACACACTTTACACACTGTATGTTAGCCAATTTGACAATAAATTATATATATATTAAAAAAACAACAGTAGAGAGTCAATCACCCTCAAACTAAAAAAAAAAAAAAAAATAAAGAATAGGTATGTAAACCACCAGTTGGAGAGCTAAAGATACTTCTGGCTGAAAACTGTACCAGTTTAAAAGCTTTCTGATCATGCACACCAAAGACGAATTAAAGCAACCAGGGGCTTCTTGGCTTTATAAAAGGAATTTATTTTGAAAACAAAATTTGGTTATAATTATACGCATTTTTATTAAACTTATGTGTAATGAGATGCTATATTTATTTAATTTGTTGAATTAAAAAAAGCATGGAGCTTTAAAAAATAAAGTTGCATTAAAAGGACTTGAAAATATTTTATGGTTTAATAGAACTTTTTGTTCTCTCACATAGGATTTTATTTTATTAATAAGACATACTAAAATTCAATTTGTTTCCTTCATCATGACTGTGTTCTCTCCAAAGAGTTGAAGGATTCATTTTCATATAAAGGAATGCATAAAAAAATTATAAAATTCAATGAAAGTAATAAAATTTTGTCTAGACATGCAGAGAAACATTTCATGAGCAAAGATTCTTTAGTTGACACACCAGAGAAATTCAGAGATCTGCATAGCTGTTACCCACCCTACTGTCTAATTTGGTTAAAAGAAAATAATTCCTTAGCCTAGATTTGGCCCCTCCATTCCACACCCCCCCCCCCACCTCCTACCTTGGAACAAATAGGACATTTTTAGGTTGAGCATCTTGTGGGGTCCATAATTAAAGATTCTACCGTGCACATAAATTTAGGTTATCCTTTTCAGTCTTGATGGGAGATTTATAACCCCACCTATCAAAAAGTCAAAATTCTGTTGCTTATTAGTCCTAATAAAGCAGCAGAAGTTTCCTGAAGGAAATGCTGATGAGCCTAATTGTTCACAGCTGGAGGGTGAAGGGTTGGTTTTATCAATGAAATTTTAACCTTCTTCTTCCCCATTTTGGGAAGGTAACAGGATAGAGAGTTATTGTGCAAAGACCAATAGTATTTCTATATAGTAGCAATGAATAACTGCAAAGTAAAATTAAAATAACATCATTTACCCAAATCATAAAATGCTTAAAGGTAATTTTATCAAATATATACTGTACCTTGAAAATTATAAAACACTGCTGAGAGAAATCAATGAAAGCAAAATAAATGTAGGGAAATGCTGTGTTCATAACTCAAAACATTTAATATGTTTAAGATATCAATTCACTTCAAACTGGGCTAAAGATTTAACATCACTCTAATTAAAATCCCACCAGGCTTGTTTAATAAAATTTTTGGAGGGGGGGTGTCTGGCTCCCCAGTCAGTTAAGCATCCAACTCTGGATTTCAGCTCCAGTCTTGATCTTGAGGTTGTGAGTTTGAGCCCCGCATTGAGCTCCACATGGAGCCCACTTAAATAAATTTTTTCTTCTTAACTTTTATAATGCAAATTCTAGGAATTCTAAAATCTTTGAAGAATTAGAACAATTTTGATGAGAAGAAAATTGGAGAACATATACTATGTGATTTCACAACTGACTATAAAGATATGACAATCATTCTGTGTGATTTGGGACTGTGACTGACACGTAAACAGACCAGTGCAGCAAAATAGAGCCCAGAAACAGACCCCCACATGACTTGGCAATTGATATATCAAGGTAATTTCACGGGGGGAAGGATGGATTTCTTCAATAGTGTTGGGAGAATTGAATATCTTTATGTAGGGAAAAAACCCAACCTTCAATACTTCCCTCATACTATATTCAGAAATTAATTCTAAGTGGATCATGGACATAAGTATAAAATAAAAATTAGAAGAAACAAAAATTAACATCTTTGTGACCTTGGGGTAGGCAAAGATTTCTTAGGAGAAATAAAGCACTAACCATAAAAAGAAAAACAGATCAATTGTTCTTCATCAAAGTGTAAGTATTATTAAGAAAATAAAGATGAAAAGACAAGCCTCAGACTGGAAGAAAATACCACAGTACATATATTTAGAGCTTTTATTAAGCACAACAAGAAGCAAAACCACCAAATTGACCAAATGGGCATATTTGAACAGGCATTTCACAAAACTAGATCTATAGCAAACACATAGTAGATGCTTGACATCATGAGTCATCAAGGAAAAACAAAACCACAATGAGAACATAATTCTTCCATGAGAATTGTCAGAATTAAAGACCCAATACCAAGTGTGAGGATGTGAGGCAGCTGGAACTCTTATATAGTTCTGATGAAATGCAAAATAGTAAAACTATTAGAAAAATAATTGGTAGTTTTTAATAAAGTTAAATATACACTTAACATAAGACCCAGCGATGCCACTGTGTGGGTATTCATTTACCCAAGAGAAATGAAAAGACGTGTTTACAAAAAGACTTTTATGTGAATATTTATGGAAGATTTATTTATAATACCAAAATGGAGACAACTCAAATGTCCATCAATAACTGAATGTATAAACAGATTGTGCCATATCCATATCAAACAAAAAAAAACTATGAATTACTGATAGATACAACATTAATTCATCTTAAAACATAATGGTGAGTGAAAGAAACCAGTCCCCCAAAAGCATATGGTATATAAATTTCTAGAATAGTCAAACCTAACATAGAGTGACAAAAAGCAGATGCGTGGTTATCTCATGCAGAAGATGGAAGATGACTGGATGAGGCACAAAGGAACTTTTGAGGGAGATGAAAACATATAAATGTGTCACACTGCAGGTGTGTGTATGGGTAACATGTGTGCATTTTATTCTATGTAAATTATACCCAATAAAGTTGATTCAAAAAGTAAAAAGACATGATATGTATCCAAATTGTATGGTTTTGTTTTGTCTTGTCTTTTAGAATGGGATTAGTGTTATATATAGGTAGCACAGTGTCCAATATAGCAAGATATGATATAATTAAAAATTAATGATAGAATGCTTTTAGTGCATGATTTATATTATATTTAAGTTCAGACTTTAAAATATGAACCTCCACAGTAAGTAACCAAGCAGCTTTTTGGTTCACTAAACAAAATCTTAAAAACACATTAGATTGTACATACTAGTTTATTCCAAATAGTCTTAGAAGTTGTTAAGCTCTTATTCCTTCTGTATCTTCATTTTCTTCTTGTTATTTTAATAAAATGAAAGTGTAAAAAGTATGTTACATTGGCTGATTTCAATCTAATGAAAGAATGCATCTGACAGCCATAAAGTATGGATGAGAAAATTCTAGTTCTCCTATTTGCAGTAAAGGAAACCAGCTAGTATTTGTTTTCCACTGGAAAAATACTTGCCTTTCATAACTTTTTTTATATACAATGGGTGAATTAGGGACCCCAGAGACATGTTCAGGGCAAGATGAAGGAAATGTTGCTGATTTTTTCTTTGGAATTTTGGTTACTCTTTATTGCATTATTCTTTTGCATTGTACCAATTTGCTAGCAAATGGCAATTTAGTCTCATGTATAAACCTCTAGACTCTATCACTCTATGATAGAAAATTTTCAGAGCAGTTTGATGTGGGCATGTGTTTCGGTTCAGGTCAAAAAGTGTATCTTTGAAAATAACAACTTAAAATATGACCATGGTGGGGTGTGTGGGTGGCTCAGTCAGTTAAGTGTCCAATTCTTGATTTTAGCTCAGGTCATGATCTCACTCACAGTTTGTGAGATTGAGCCCTGTGTTGGACTCTGCACTGACAGCATGAATCCTGCTTGAGATTCTCTCTCGCCCTCTCTCTCTGCCCCCTGCTCACGCACATCTCTAGCTCTCTCTCTCTCTCTCTCTCTCTCTCTCTCTGTCTCTCTCACTCTGTCAAAATAAATATACAAACTTAAAAAAATATGATCATGGTACTAGATTTTTAAAAGGACAAGAATGGAATTTTTCTGTCATAAATTCAATTGGGTGAATTAAATGTATGTGTTGCAAAGCACTGTGTTGGGACTGCAGGGCAGACACAGATGAATAAGGCACCCACTATTCCAATGTACTTAGAAAAACTAAATGACTTTCTTCATTTGAACATTAATTTACACATGGTTTGGTGACTGGAAATACAGCAACAATGTGATAGTACATCAGTGAGAAAATGAAATTGATGGCAAATAAAATGGAAACATTTGATTAAACAAGTCACTGTGAAGGTCATTAGCAATAAGAAGCTGTCTAGTCCATAAGTGTTGAACAGTAGCAGAGTCAGGACACTTGTGTGTTTATGAGAAAGAGGTGTGGGCGCAGAGCCCATGGTTTGGTGTGCAGAGGCCACTATTGTACATCAGTACTAAGGCTTCCCTTTCCCTGAACGGATACAAGCTCCAGTCCAAGGGTGTGTGTTGTTTCTGCCCCTATTTCACCTCAGCTCAGCACCCTTGCACTATTGCATGGTAGTGGTCTGACCTCAGTATGACAGCTGAATTAATAAGGGCATGTTCAAAGTCAAATTATACTTTTATCTTTCAGGATGATACTGTGTTACATTCCGCTTTTCCTTCCAGGAAGGAAGGGATTGACAGACTTTTTGATATCCTATTTCTGTGCTTATTCAAGTTGAATCCAGTCATTCTTTGGCCAAGAGAGATAATTATTTCCTGTATGTGTGTGGCCTGAAAAGTGTAGGCTATACATAGTGTTTTGGTATTTTCAACTGAGTTATACTCACTGTTTCAGTAATGTCTACTTTGTGTGCCTATGTTTGCTGGACATTGTGTTAAGCCACTCATATAATTGATCTCATTGAAATCCTTTCAACCTTATAAGGCAGAAATTATGATGGCAACTTTACTGCTAAGACACCTGCAAGCCAAGGAGGTTAAATGGCTTGCCCAGTCCCCCATATCATCACTGGCTGAACCAAGATATAAATGGGTCAGCCTTCCATCCTGGGCTCTGCTGGATTGGTCACACTCAGATGTCCTGTGGAAAGAAGGAAGCCTAGTTTTGAGATCTTAGAATAAAAAGAATCATTAGAGATCACTCTAGAAATGGAGGCCCAGAGGTTTTTCAGAAGGTCTAAGGATTTGCCCAAAGTCACGGAGCTAAAATAGAAGAGTTTGCCTGAGAGAAAAGGGTCTTTATTAAAGGGTTTCAAGAATCAGAACAACAGCTGTCATCAGCAAGCCTAACTAGTGAGTAGTTACTATTTAGGGGCCACAAGGAGGCAGATCAGTGCCATGAATAAAGGCTTGGATTTGTGGGGTCATCTGGGCCCCAGTAACATCCTTGGTCTGTCATTCACTTGTTGTGTGACTTTGGGCTATATGACTGCCTCCATTTTCCATTCTGGAAGATGGAGATGGTGATAGTAATAACTCCTACCTGGTTAGAGCGAAGATTATGTGGGGCCATCAATATGTAGTTACTACTATTATTTGTAGTATGTGTAATACACCAACCCAGTGACAATGCTTGAATAATAATAAACAACAACAATCAAAAAGAAAAAACAAAAACCTAGTTTTGATAGGGACAGAAAGAAGTTTCAAGGGATAAATTTGGTTTTGGTTTGTTTGTTTGTTTTTTCTCTCTGTGATTGTATTTTACTGTCTCCTCTTTGACTGTGCAGCTATGTAGTAACTGTTCACTGCCTCACCCAGACCACCTAAGGACTGGGGTAGGTGTCTGGGAATCTGCAGACAGATAGCCTCATTGTCAGGATTCATCATAGATATGGATCATAACAGCTGAACAAATTAGAGTGTTTTTTATTGATTTCTGTTTTTACATTAAAAAACACTTTGATTTGATTAAAAATTTTAAATTACAAGCAAATAGGCATACAGATTGCATAGTAGGACATAGTAGAATTTCTGATTTCTTCAGCAGCTTTCCAACATAAACTTCTTTTCTGTGCCTTAAATCTAGATTGTCAGGTCTATGGAGAAATCAGGAAAAGGTTTCAAAAGTTACAAAATTGAAAGAAACATATTTCGTTTTTATATAAACCATGATTATGATGCATACATTCCTTCTACAATACCGATAGACATATTAATCAAACTTTAAAATCCTGGTGTGAATAACGTTTGTATATATGTCTTGAATACTCTTTATGAGGGTCAATGTGGTTCTCATTTCTACTCTACAATCTTATTTATGGCTTTCCCCTAAGGAGCTAGCTTTCTATGAGAGTGAAAATTCAAAATAAAAAATAAAAAAAAATACACATCAAATATTTCAGAAGTCAAGAGTTTAAAAAAAGTCTACAGGCTGTTTTTAACATAACACAGATCTTTGTCCTCAAGGTAACAATAATCAGAGTTCCAACTGCATATCTACAGAGCTCTTTGTCCAGGTCACTGTCTCTTCTCTGTGCCTTTTGATCTCTGGCTACTATGGCCTGCTCCAGGCTTGGGAACTTTCTCCAGGGCAGTTAGCTGGGACAGTTGTTTCCATCTCTCAGGGGTCCAGGGGTCACTGGCCTTCCCTGCCTCATGTTTTGTGTGATTTTTGTCATTTGGCTTGATTTGTTTTGTTTATTAGGAAGGGTGAATTTTAGTGTTTGGCAAGATTGTGCGGATAATGACTTATTCCTCACTTTCTAGCCCCATCTGCAAGGGTACTCAAATGCTCATACCTTAACTGTAAAGCCACATTGAGACTGGGAAAGATAGTAACCTGTTCTTTGGATGAGTTTTGTTTGGGCTAAGAAAAAATTTATTGTCTCCCATATCAACAGTATTTACACGCTTTAGATTGTGCTGTGTTTTATTAGGCCCACCTACTCTACTGAAAGGCTTTGACCACAAATGTAAGGTGATCTATTTGAGGTGGAGCTGTAGGTCTGCCAGAAGCTGAGGTTGCAGACTGTCTTCTTTAGCCCCTGTGTGAACTCAGCTCAAGAAACTCATGGGCTTTAATTTTTTTTAATTCTTTGTTTTTAAATTATTTTAGATTTAGAGAAAAATTGCAAAAATCATACTAATTAGGAAATTAGCATTGATACAACTTTATTAAGTAATCTATAGATCTTGTTCAATACCTGCCACTGTTCCATTAATGTCCTTTTTCTGGTGCGAGATCAACTTCAGAATCCCACATAAAAACACACTCATGTTAAGTGTACATGTAAGTAAGCTTTGACAAATTTATACATCATGTAACTACCATCTAAATTAATATGTAGAACATTTTTCCCATTCCCAAAAGAATCCCTTTTATTTCCAACACACCCCAAAGTTCACTGTGCCCCTTCCTAGTCCATCCCCCACCTACTTGCAGCTATGGCAACCACAGGTCTGCTTTCTGTCTCCTTAGATGAGACTGTTTTTTTCTAGTATTTTAAGTAGATGCAATTATCTAGCATATATTCTTCTGCATCTGGCCCTTTGTGTTCAGCATACTTGCTTAGATATTCATTCATGTTGCTGTACCTGTAGTTATTTATTTTTTTTATTGCTGAGTTTGGAAATACCACCACAATTTGTTTATTTGTTCACCTGCTGATGAATATTTGGATTGTTTCTGGATTTGAGGTATCTAGAGGAGAAATCATAGGAAGGTGGACCCTTCCCTGCCATATTGCTTACTCTTCCTCCAAGTGGGATTCTTGACTAACAAAGGTTAATACAAAGAACTAGGCTAGTTCTAGCAGGCTAGAAACCAGAATACCATTAAATATCCCTGATTCAGAGCACTTTTTTCTGAAAGCTGCATTGGTGAGATTTATTTTGGGCTTAAGGCTTTAGTGAGGCTTCTTCTTCCCCCTGCCTTAAACCTGAGATGTCTGGAATTATAGATCTGGCTCCAGCCTAAATTATTCACCCAATTTCAGACACAAAGCTGGGATAAAGAGAAAGAGAGCCAGTATTGAGAATGTGGGCTCAAAACCAGACTGCACAGGTTCAAGTCTCAGCTCAGCTAATTGCTGGACATATAACCATTGGCAAGTTAATTCACTCTCTGGGCCTCACTTTTCTATAAAAGAGGGGTAGCAATAGCACCTTCTTCCTGGGGTTGTTATGAGGATTGAAAAAGTTAATAGATGTGTTCAGCCTGTCTGACCTCAGTATACATTCAGTGGATTTTAGATGTTGTTATTAAAATATTCAATATGTGCCTTCATTCAGGTTTGCCTGGATGTTCCTAGAGGTAAGATTCACAGATATGTTTTTTATCTTTTCCATTACCTCTAAGTCTATCACAGGGCTGGACAGATGGTAGCTGCTTAATATTTCTTTTCAAATTGAATATTGATGTCCAAATCATTCATCATTTTCATAGTGATGAAGTTATAGCTATTCTTTTGTGGGTTTCCCAAACTGAGCACTAATATCCTGTTATCCTGGGTTATCAGTCTTTATAACATATATCATTGATGTATTTGTATCTCTGGGAATAGTATTTGAAGTTTAAATATCCTCTTGGAAAGGTGAAGATAGAGATTTTGCAGATGATAATGTAGGTGGTAGAGCATCAATGGTTAAGGACATGACCTAGGCTTAAATCTGACTTTACTTACTAGCTGTGAGAACTTGGGTAAGTTACTGACTACTAAGTGCCTCAATTTCCCCTCTGTAAAATGTAGCTAATAGTAGTACCCATGTCATTGAGTTATGCTGAGGAGTGATATATTAATGCAAATAAAGCACTTAGAAAAGTCCCTTGCACAAGGTAAGCATTCAATACATGTTATTTGTTGTTACTGTTTTTTGTAAGGTGGAATAGCCCCAATTTTTGAAGATAGTTTCAATGTCAAATATTCTACTTCACTAGCTTAATTGTGCTAAAATTTATTGCCCCCTGTATCCCAATTAGGAATTCAGAAAATCTGATTATAGCAATATTGGCTTTTTAAAAAAAGTCTTCTTAGTACTAAGCTTACTTATGCACCTGCATGAGTATGTACAGAAAGAAGTGATTTTGTTTGCTTGGATTCCTTGGAGCTCTTCTGTGCAGTAAGTTTGGACAGATGGAAAGAGAAGAAAAAAAGATATTAAATTCCACATACTTACAGTCATGCAGCTAAGAGAACACTGAACTTCAGAAAACTCAAATTCATGTTCATTATTCACTGCCTCTGACCACTTTACCTCTGTGAGCCTCATTCTTAATATGGGGACAGTGTTACTGTCTGCCAACCTCAAAAGAGTCTTTCAAAGATTAAATAAGAAAATTGATGGAAAAGCCCAATGTAACCTATACACTGATATATAAATACATAATGTGTATATTTATTTGAGTGACTGATATTCTGGCAAATTAAATGTTCAGATAATAGAGAATTCTTATACATAACAAATTATTAACTAATTAGCAAAAGATTGAAATGCATTGACAAAATACTTAGCATCTAAATCATTTCGACATATACATATAACATGCTTTTCTCACTCATCTTTACCCATGATTAGGAGAGTATTTAGTTCCTGACACAAGAGCCTTCTCAATATTTCTGAAAGTTCCTCTGATGATATGCCAGATGTTCTCCCAAAGTACTGTTGTCTACCTCTTATTCTGGCTCTCATCTCTGCTATTGCCCTCTGGTCCTTGGACATTGCCTCTCCACCCATTACCCAATTCCGTGGTGATGTATTCTTCTATGACTCCAGAGTGGCACTGTACAAATGTTGTACACTGCAGAATCTGCCCTGCTCAAAATCTGATCATGCCATCTACTAAAGCCCTTCCACATACTTGTTCTCTTTCAATTCTAAGATTTTTTTTTAATGCTCTTCCAAGTCATCTTCTGTCATCTCATGAATTCTTCATCATTCTTTATGTGTAAGCTTCAGTGCCATTCTTTCAGGGCATTTGTCCATGACCCGCTGTCAGCTTCAGCTTGCAGCTTTTCTCAGCTTGGGATGCTAGGTCTGTGTTTTGGGGGGCAGGTTGACAGTTTGGTCTGAGAAGCTATAGTGTAGTGATCTGGTCTCGGGTTTCCTCTCTCAACTGTGTGTACCCTTTCCCTATGGTCAGTTGTTTTCCACTTGGAATTTCTAAATTAACCTGTTCTATATAGGGTTCTATTTTATCTCACAGTTTCCAATATGTATATTTATATTTTAAAATATTTTGTAGAGGGCCCTTCAGGACTGCACACTGCCTAAGTTCTTCCTTCCTTCCTCCCTCCCTCTTTCTTTCTTTCTTTCTTTCTTTCTTTCTTTCTTTCTTTCTTTCTTTCTTTCTTTCTTTCTTTCTTCCTCTTTATTTCTACAAATGTTTATTTTGTATTTACTGTGTGCCAGGGACTATTCTAACTTACGGAGACATCCAAAATATGTGAAATGAGGTGGTTGTTTTTTAAATAAAAACCAACACTCATTGTATTACAGACACCCAGAAATACCAGTAAATACAAGATATCAAGTCAAAAACATGCTGGATAAACCAACTTTTATTTTGCTTCTACAGGGTCTAGATTAGTTGATGGCTTTGAATTTGTGTTGTGTCCTACTCTACTATTAGGCTCTGGGCTTCTGGACAAGAAATTTCCTAAGCCTCATCTGCAAGACAAGGAAGAGTTCTGACTCAGACCATCATGAGGATTAGAGAAGATAAAGCATGCAGCGAGTGTGCTTTGCACAGAGAACAGCACATATTAAATGCACTAAATGCCAAATCTGTTATTATATTGGAACTTCCCTGTTAACCACATAAGTAGCTGATAGCACCAAAATTGATTAAAGCTATTAATTGTAGAGAAAATAGAAATGATTCCTTTGGGGGCTCTGACTAAATTATGGTATAGTGTATTGAGAAAAACACTGGACTAAGCATAAAGAATCTGAACCCCAGTTGATTTTTGACATTTTGACACTACATGACTATATGACTTTATGTAAATCATTTACTATCTTTGACTTTCTTTTTCTTATCTATAAAATTACAAGAGCCCGTATGGTCCCTTTTTATTAGAGTATACTAGAACTTTCAAACTGGTTTAGAGAATTAAAATTATATCCCCATAGGTCCTCTGTATCTCCTATTTCTACATTTTCTAGTATGATAACAGGACATATTTTCTTGTACGCAATTCTTTCTTCACAAGTAACATGCTGGAATATGAGTTTAACATTTTAGGAAGAAGAATTTATTGTAGCTATGGAGCAAGATACTGAAGGTTAATTGGAGTTTTGGTGCAGTGAAGACATTTGTGAGTGTCTTTTTTGACTGGTTGGACAGCTTCTTCCCTTCCACATCTGCCTCTGATTATCAAAGGAGACATCAAAGGTTGTTCTCCTCTGTAGAATGCCATTGGTTATTAAAGTTTAGATGAAGCACTTCATTTGTTTAATGGAGTACATTTCAGAGAGAACCCATAGACACTTAAATTCTCTTTATTATTTTTGTTAAACTGTAATCTTTCCTAATATGAGATGCGTCTTTGCAGTTGAGGTCAGCTGAGAAATCTTTTTCCCTACTGTTCAAGGGGAAATAGGATTTCTGAATTTTTATTCTGAAAACTTTAAATTCCAATTCTTTCTTATTAGAAGATGTGACCCTTTCTTCCTCCATTTTATTGCTTAAAAGAACAAGGAAAACTATATCAGTATGAATGTTTTAGAAATTTTATATAAAACTCTTTGCTATTTATAGGTATAATGTAAAATAGTAACAACTCTTTGCAATGAGGTGATGGTCACCAGAGTCAGTATTTAGGCAAAAATTAGTAAGTGTTTATATATTCTATGAAGGGCTTGAAACTCTACCAGAATATTTTTATTGAAACACAAGATATTACGGTGGGTAAACAATACTTTCCAAGTGGTTCTTCCCCTCCATTCTGTTGTCCATATCCCAAACTGCGAGCACTCTTTTTTTTTAAGTTTATTTATTTTGAAAGAAAGAGTGCAAGTAGGGGAGGGGCGGAGAGAGAGAGAGAATCTCAAGCAGGCCCCACACTGCTAGTGCAGAGCCTGATGAGGGGCTCAAACCCATGAGCCATGAGATCATGATCTGAGCTGAAGTCGGACACTTAACCGACTGAGCCACCCAGGCACCCCCAAACTGTGAGCATTCTTATTCTTCACCCTGGTTAAGCACTGGCTGGAAAGAAAAAAAAGAGATCAAGAGAGTGAGAAAGAGTAAGAGAGATAGCAGAAGTGGGGAGTGAGAGTTCTACCTGGAGGAGCACTAAAGATTTTATAAGTTCATTTAAGCTCAGTAAATATTTATTGATCATCTTGCTATAAGGTTAGGTATATCATTGTCATTTGATGGTACAAATGAATAAGGAAGAAAGCTTCTTCATTATCCAGGAGCTCACAAACTTGTGAGAGGGATGGGTAAATGCATTTTTGACTACTATCAGGCTGATTTCTTGAAAGGGCTATCGTAAAGACACCAAAGATGAGTATCTACAGAGTTAAGAGCAGAGACTCCCAAAGAAGACAGACCTGGTGAAGCTAAGCTCTGTTCTTTATATTTTGTGTAACCTTGACCAAGGTATTGACTGTTCTAAAGATCCAGGGTCCTCCTTTATAAATGGAGGTAATGTCTGTCTCTAAGGGTCACTTTGAGAATTACAGGTATAGAAGATTATATGCATAGACACCTATATGCATTCACACAATGTCAGACATTTGGTAAAAGTTCTCAAAATGATAACTAAGTGATAGGAAAGTCCAGGGAATGGAGATATTAAATCCTACTGGGAGATTGTAGATACCCTCCTTGAGAAGGTGAGATTTTATTTTGATGTTAAAGAATGAACAGATCTCTGCTAGGAACCATGGGAAGGAAAGGCATTCTGGGCAGAGGAAGCTGTTTATTCAGAGGTTGCAAAGGACAGAGGAGGACCCAGAGAACCCAGGAGAGATTTGGGTGTGTTGTAGTGGGAGAGCATCTGGATATGCCAGGTAGTCAGAGTTTGGAGATTTTGAATGCCAGGTCAAGAAATTTGGACTTTAATTTTAGTAAGAGCTATGTATTTGAAATGAATCTCAGTTTTCAAAGAGTTTTCTCACACATTAAAAAAAAAGTCTGTGTAGCCTATGAGGTAGGTCAGGAACGTCTTACATCATCTCACTACATACATAAAGAAATTTATTTTCAAATAAGAAAGAAGTACAAGGCTGCAGACCCAGTAAGTAGTAGACTTAGAACTGGGTCTCACATCCTTTGGCCTAGACAAAGTGTCTTGCCCTAGATGCTACCTCTGGCTGCAGTGAGTGTGGCTGAAAGTATTGATTAGGGGGCCTGGTGAGATCTTTTCTTTTAAGAAGGGAACTCCCCTTCAAGTGAATGGCATTGAGGAAAAACAGCCAAGTTGGGAAGACCAGTTAGGGGGGCGGGGCTTTAAGATAATCAAGGGGGAGATAACAGGGAGCCCAACTATGGAACTTTCAGGGCAACAGACTGAATAGCCTTCATGAATATGGAATCAACAGGATCAACAGGATGGGAAGACTGATTAGCCATGGAGGGTGAACTTTAAGTAAGGAGAAGGAGTTTATGGCTTTGATGTTTTGAATGTGACCAGCTGAGAAGGGGGATGTTCAGGCTCAGAGAATTTGAAGTGTTTTTATTATTCACTGTCTTTGCAGCAGCAAACCTTGGAGAAGTTGAACAAGATTGAAAAGTAGCTAATGACATTGGAATAGTGCCTTATGTTTACACAGCACATTCAGGTCTTTATCTCATGGTTGAATTAAGTAGCTGAGAACATCTGATATAATTATTATTTCTAGTTCTTTATTTTTCTCATCTATAAAATGGGGAATATAATGATTTTCCCCCTGGGCTTATATTGCATTAGTTAATATATTTAAATCACAGCAGTGTCTGGCACATACAAATTGTTTCCCATTATTATTTTTGGTTTTATTGTTGTTAAGTTTCAGTTCTATAGGCTGTATATAATAAATGGGCTGATGAGGAAAATCCCACAGGCCACTTTTACAGGGATGCGAGAGAGGAGGAAGAGATTTGGAGAACTCAATCCCTGAATTTATGAATTTCAGTCTCTGATATAGAGTGGGGAAAAGGCCAGATCATTGTTGGCTTATTTTCTATTTTATTATGAATTGATAAAGAGAAATAGAAACCTTGAAATACAGGTAATTTCTTAGAATTAGAATAGAATGGTTAGTGACCCTCATTGCTATGGAAAGCTAACTCTTAATTAAGAGTAAATTATTTGGGGGTGCCTGGTTGGCTCAGTTGGTTGAGCGTCCGACTTTGGCTCAGGTCATGATCTTGCGGTTTGTGGATTTGAGCCCCGCGTTGGGCTCTGTGCTGACAGCTCAGAGCTTGGAGCCTGCTTCGGATTCTGTGTCTCCTTCTCTGTCTGCCCCCTCCCCCATTCGTGCTCTGTCTCTCTCTGTCTCTCAAAAATAAATAAATGTAAAAAAAAATTTTTTAAAAGAGTAAATTATTTGGTCCCTTTATATTCACTTCTTGAGGAAATGGAATTTTTCATGGAGGTAGAATTGCCAAATAAGAAAGAGCCTCATAAATAAAACTCTTCATACAACACCCCTAGCATACTTTCAGGGAACTGGAACATGAGAAATATACTTCAACATAACATTTTAAAAGAAATCCTCAAACACAAAGTTTGTCATTGCAGAAAGGAGGAGCCACTTCTAATTTCATTTGCTATGTTAAAATAAGTAAACAAAAGAAGAAATGGAGAAAGTAAGCTTTCAGGAGTACTTTTTCATTTACCTCCAGCCCCCCCAAGTAGCTTTTTCCACACTGCCATTCTCTTTCCTTTCTTACTACTCTTCATTTTGATCCTATAAAGAAGTTGCAGGAGCATATGATCCAGTAATTCTACTATGGATACTTACCCAAGAATATGAAAACACTAATTCTAAAAGATATATGCTCCACTATGTTTATTGCAACATTTTTACAATAGCCAAGCTAAGGAAGCAGCTGAGGGGTCCATCAATAGATAAATGGATAGAGAAGATGCGGTATCTATACATAATGGAATATTACCCAGTCATAAAAAAGAATGAGACCTTGCTATTTGCAAAAACATGGATGGCTCTAGAGGGTATAATGCTAAGTGAAATAAGTCAGTCAGACAAAGGAAAATACCATATGATTTCACTCATTTGTAGAATGTAAGAAACAAAACAAACAAAGAAAAAAGAGACAAGAAAACAGACTATTGACTATAAACTGATGGTCACCAGAGGGGAGATGGGTGAGTGGAGATGCATAAAATAGGTGATGGGGATTCAGAATACACTTATCTTGATGAGCACTTAGTAATGTATGACTTGTTGAATCACTATATTGTACGCCTGAAACTAACATAACACTGTATGTTAAATATACTGGAATTAAAAATAAATAGATAAAACTAGAAGAAAAAGATAAAATAAAATTAGATTAAATAAGCAAGAGAGATAGAGAGAGAGACAGAGAGAGAGAGAGAGAAGTTACATAAGTAACCAGAGTTTGGTCTTTGTGATGTTGAACTGAAAATAATTCCACCAGGGAGCCAGGGTTGAGAGGAAGAGGATACTTAGCTGGGCTTTAGCAATTTGGGATCACAGATCACATTGAGATTGAAAATCAAAGGTAGACTTTTACCCCCAAAATGTTTTAATGCAAATATATGCAAAATTTTTCTTATAATTTCAAGGGTTATGGACTGCCTTAGGCCAGTCCTGGGTCAGGAGCTGCACCTGTTTTGGGAGAGCTGGTAGGACCTCTGGGCTTCCTCCTTGCCAAGCCCAGAGGGAGCTAACATAGGCGGAGGAGAGGGAGCTAACATAGGAGGGAGGGAGATAAATAATATGGTGCTTGGGGTGAATCCAGTCCAGGGCTTACTAAAAGGGATTCGGTTTCGTTTCCAGATTCTTTTCTTTTTTTTCCATTCCATAAATACTCACACAGCCAGTTTTCTAGGAACTTTTGCCAGGATTGTTGGTATGGTAGCAGGAAACCTGGTATTAAGAGAGAAAGAAGGAGGAGTGGGGAAAGAAGACACACGATCTGAGTGAGCTGGTCATTTCCTCTCTGTGCCATTTGGGTAGTTAGGTGTTAGGAAGTATATGAGGCCACATGTATTTTCTAAGTATCAAAACAGAAGCTTCTTTTGGAATTACTGATTCACTCTCATAGTCAGGCTTTACAGGATTTTCCCTGAGAGAGCTCATTCAAGTTCAAAATTTTGAGGGAAATGGGGAGAAATACTCTGAGGAAAAATTGTATGAAAAAAGAGTGAAAGGGTGAAAAAAGAGTAGCAGTGTGTGGAGAGTAAGGGTGAGAGAAGTGGTTGTAGGATTTTATGATTAGATGCAACTCTCTTTGTCTCCTCTCTGTCCTTAAAATATAGTTGATTTGCATATAGTTTGCACATAGTAATTGCCTCTGGATATAACCAAAGAATTTATGCAAAATTTGACATTGAAAAGAAAGTAAATGATCACATAATTTAAAATTGTGGGCCTGAAAATCATAGAGGAAATGATGACACAGGATGTAAAGCAGGTGGCCACGGAGCCTACCTTTGAGGCTTATTAACTCTGACTTTGGGGAAATTACATAACCTTGCCTACCTATAGTGTCCCCTCCTTTTTAGTATAAGTGATAGGTCTGTTTGGGAGATACTCAATAACATAAAATAACTCATTTACTCTACAGAATAGAACTATGAGGTAGATAACTATTATTGTCCCCATTTTATAATTAAGAAAAATACAGAGGTGTAGAAAAGTTAAATAAGTTGCCCAAGATGTTCCAGAGAGTAACTAGCAGAGCTGGGGGATTTAGACACAGCTGGTCTTTCTCCAGAGGCCATACCCTTAGCTTTGGTCCTTGTTGGTTTGCAAATAGGCCCCCATACATGGAGAGCAAGGAGAGACAGAAGAAAGAGGCAGGCCACTCCATATTGGCAGGTGGCAAGTATAGTAAGCAAGGGAACTCACCTACAAGAATTGTCTTCGGCAGCCACAAGAGTACATTTGTGTACCTGCTGGCCAGAATCTTCAAAGTTTATATAGGGGCCTTAACTGGGTTCAGTCCTGTATACTGTCCAGGTGGTCTCAACAGAACATCACTATCTCAAGGCTATTTGCTTGGAACCACTCCTACAGTAGGAACAATAGGCAGAATGTATCTTCCAAGGATAGAGTAGGGAGTGACCAATTCCAGGGGGTAAAGTGGCAGTTATGTCCTCTCAAAGACCTCTTCCAAAAGTTCTTTACAGCTATCTGAAATTAATGCAGGTTGAGTGAAACATTTTTTTTTTAATATATGAAATTCACTGTCAAATTGGTTTCCATACAACACCCAGTGCTCATCCCAAAAGGTGCCCTCCTCAATACCCATCACCCACCCTGCCCTCCCTCCCACCCCCCATCAACCCTCAGTTTGTTCTCAGTTTTTAACAGTCTCTTATGCTTTGGCTCTCTCCCACTCTAACCTTTTTTTTTTTTTTCCCTTTCCCTCCCCCATGGGTTTCTGTTAAGTTTCTCAGGATCCACATAAGAGTGAAACCATATGGTGTCTGTCTTTCTCTGTATGGCTTATTTCACTTAGCATCACACTCTCCAGTTCCATCCACGTTGCTACAAAAGGCCATATTTCATTTTTTCTCATTGCCACGTAGTATTCCATTGTGTATATAAACCACAATTTCTTTATCCATTCATCAGTTGATGGACATTTAGGCTCTTTCCATAATTTGGCTATTGTTGAGAGTGCTGCTATAAACATTGGGGTACAAGTGCCCCTATGCATCAGTACTTGAGTGAAACATTTTTGAAGAGTAGAGTAAATTAGTTTCGAAAGAATATTATACATGTAGTATATTCTTAACATTGTTTTAGGAAAAATTTTTCCTTCCTGTTTCACATATCTGACTAAAAAGTAGCAATAGGTATTTCTGTTCCCATAAGACTGTTTTTAAAAGGACCATTCTGGTCATAAGCTATGTAAATATGTATATACTTTTGGGCTGTCTGGTAAGAAATGTTTTTGCTTTTATTTGGATGAGACATGTATTTCATAAACTCTGCGTTGGAGTCTAATAACATGATCTAATAACAATGGATCTTGCTCATCCACTTGGAAGTTGCTGAATCAATAAATGGTCCCACAAACCAAATCATTCTCCTGTGTTGTTGGAGTCTCCCAGTCAGCCAGCTTAGGAGGCCAGCCTTGTGTGATATTAATCTTTCTTATAAATTCCCTACCAACAGTTATTTATAAAAATATCTCTCTGCTTATTTGTAATGTCAGTCACTAACATAATGTGCTTATTTACCAAACATTAAAACATATTTGTGGGAGAAGAGACTTATCTAAAAATGGACTGAAATGGAGATCAGCTTTTAAAAAAGTGGGAGGACCATGTGTCTAGAAAATACCCTAAAGCATCTTGCATAGAATTAAGATGCCATTGCCTGCCCTACAAATCTTTGTGTTTGTGTGTATGTTACTGTGATGAAAGTTGTCAAATTTCAACCCATCTGTTATTCTTTGAATAATTCAAGTCTCACAGATCACTTTACTATCAGTTTTCTTACCAGTTTTGTTGTTGGTATCACTACTTAAATGTCTTTAAGAATTTAAGTTTAGTCTGAAAATTCTCCAGTCACCTTAACCCACCCTAAAAGAGGACATTGTGTAAGTGTGAAATTGAAATGATGTTAAATTATTGCATATCTACTGTCACACTAACATTGGACTGATGCCACATGTGTATCCCAATTTTTGGATTTGGGCCATTATACTAATAAGTCTGTGATATGCATTTAAAAACACTTTTTTAATGTTTATTTTTGAGAGAGAGAGAGAGAGGATGAGTGAGGGGGGTGGGTTGCAGAGAGAGAGGGAGACACATAATGAGAAGCAGGCACCAGGCTCTGAGCTGTCAGCACAGAGACTGATGTGGGACTCAAAACCATAAACTGTGAGATCATGACCTGAGCCCAAGTCGAACTCTCACTGACTGAGCCACCCAGATGCCCCATGTGATATTCATTTTTTAAAAATCCAGCCATGAGTACTTCAAAATATAATTCTTTGTCTTTTATTCAAGTGAAGAATGTCCAGACCACTGGAATTGGTCTTCACAGAAATGAGAAGAATGTCCAGCCTCAACTGTGAACAATACTTGCCAGGGCAGTAATGTCACCTCAGCCTCTGCAGTCCCCCTGCCCAAGGTAGCCACAGGGTCCCACTGGTCAATGAGATGAAAAAAAGGGGAGGAAAATCTTCCCTTGGGGTCTGTTGAAATAAACCTTTGCTAGCATTTTGTCTTAAGTCATTCAAGAATTGGCATTTTTCCAACTGTTTTCATGCAAGAAACAACAACATTATGCATCACATTAAAAATAACTTTCAGAAGGCTGCATGAGCAGGATGGTTAAGAGCTTGGGCTTTGATCTGAAAGCCTGGCTCTTGCCATTTTCTAGTCGTGTGACCCTGGACAGATTACTTAACTTCCCTAAGCCTCCATCTTTGTGTAAAGGGTGGGCAGTGATATCTACATCCTCGAGTATTATGAGAATAAACTAAAATGAAAAGCATTTAGCACAATGATAGAAGGGCACAGTGACAAGCCGCTGCTACCTTATCAGTTTTGCCTTTGCCTCATCACCTTCCTTACTTGCTCTTCTTTCACACAGTGAATTTTGCTCTTCCTCCTCAGTTGGTCATTAAGATAGAAAAGCTCACCACAAGGAGTGTGTGTAAAGTGTCTTGAGATGACCAGAGAAGTGTATCACTCCACTGAGTGGTTATTTAGTCCTTAGTTTTTTTTGTTGTTGTTCTGTGGAGCAATTTTGCTTGTGCTGCTGTATTTCTGCCTGTGGATGATGGAAGATTCCAGGCTACTCTTCTGAGAAAGACAGTCCAGTTTCATTCTTGCCTAACATTTTTGCAAGGTCAGTAGGAATGACATTTGAAAAATCATCTAGGTATTTGTTGGATAGTTTTAGTAATCTTAAGTGTTTTATTTTGGTTTTGTACTTTGAGGAAACAAAAGTCACATTCTGTTCAGGGTGTGGAGAAGTTAAGAGTAGTAAAAAGAAATTAATAGGTATTTTTGCAAAGATACACTCAGTCATGTCTTTATTTGTCCATAAGAGTTCTAGAGTTATTAGGTCAGAGAGTATATGTTGATCAATGAGTTTGATTCAATGGTAAGGTACATTTACCACATGGAGTTTATATTTACTTATTACTTTTATTGAAGCATACTGGCATATAAGATTGTATAAGTTTCAGGTGTGCAACATTATAATCTGTCAACTGTGTGCACTACAAAGTGATCACCACTAAATGTCTAGTTACTATCCATATGGTATTTATATGGGAAACTGTATAAATAATGCTAAATTAGGACACATTTGTTCTTTTGCATTTAACCTCACCTTGAGGTCTACTTTTTAAAAAATTGGAACTCAAGATTTTCATTTGTGGGGGAAGTTTTGAAGGATATTTATTGATTGTCACCATGCTATCAATGATGACTGTAACAATAATCATGAAAAATGTATTTAGAGCATCTAATAAACTCTTATGTTCTTCAAAACCTGTAAAATCAATTCTGAACAGCATATGGAAAGCTAGAGGCAATTATTTGAAAGTGAGACTAAAGCAGGGTGGGATTTCATTTGAGAAAGTGAAATATTGATGAATATCAACATCTTCTTAATTTCTACACCATTGAAACTGTTTATACTAGTGTGTAATACAAAAAATACGATGTCATATTTAATAAAAAGTTCACACTTGGAAGTGTCATTGAGATGGCGGTGTAGGAGGACGCTGGGCTCACCGCCTGTCCTGCTGATCACTTAGATTCCACCTACACCTGCCTAAAGAACCCAGAAAACCGCCAGAGGATTAGCAGAACGGAGTCTCCAGAGCCAAGCGCAGACGAGAGGCCCACGGAAGAGAGTAGGAAGGGCGGCGAGGTGGTGCGCGCTCCACGGACTGGCGGGAGGGAGCCGGGCGGAGGGGCGGCTCGCCGGCCAAGCAGAGCCCCCGAGTCTGGCTGGCAAAAGCGGAGGGGCCGGACGGACTGTGTTCCGACAGCAAGCGTGACTTAGCGTCTGGGAGGTCATAAGTTAACAGCTCTGCTCAGAAAGCGGGAAGGCTGGAGGACAAAGGGAGGGAGAGTTGCTGAGCCCCCGGAAAGCAGAGCTCAGCTTGGCGGGGAACAAAGGCGCTCGCCAGCGCCATCTCCCTCGCCCATCCCCCAGCCAAAATCCCAAAGAGAACCAGTTCCTGCCAGGGAACTTGCTCGCTCGGCGCAAACAGCCAACTCTGTGCTTCTGCGGAGCCAAACCTCCGGCAGCGTTCTGACTCCCTCCCGCTGCCACAGGGCCCCTCCTGAAGTGGATCACCTAAGGAGAAGCGAGCTAAGCCTGCCCCTCCTGCCCCCGTGCACCTTGCCTACCCACCCCAGCTAATACGCCAGATCCCCAGCACCACAAGCCTGGCAGTGTGCAAGTAGCCCAGATGGGCCACGCCACCCCACGGTGAATCCCGCCCCTAGGAGAGGGGAAGAGAAGGCACACACCAGTCTGACTGTGGCCCCAGCGGTGGGCTGGGGGCAGACGTCAGGTCTGACTGCGGCCCCGCCCACCAACTCCAGTTATACACCACAGCACAGGGGAAGTGCCCTGCAGGTCCTCACCACTCCAGGGACTATCCAAAATGACCAAACGGAAGAATTCCCCTCAGAAGAATCTCCAGGAAATAACAACAGCTAATGAACTGATCAAAAAGGATTTAAATAATATAACAGAAAGTGAATTTAGAATAATAGTCATAAAATTAATTGCTGGGCTTGAAAACAGTATACAGGACAGCAGAGAATCTCTTGCCACAGAGATCAAGGGACTAAAGAACAGTCACGAGGAGCTGAAAAGCGCTTTAAACGAAATGCAAAACAAAATGGAAACGACGACAGCTCAGATTGAAGAGGCAGAGGAGAGAATAGGTGAACTAGAAGATAAAGTTATGGAAAAAGAGGAAGCTGAGAGAAAGAGAGATAAAAAAATCCAGGAGTATGAGGGAAAAATTAGAGAACTAAGTGATACACTAAAAAGAAATAATATACGCATAATTGGTATCCCAGAGGAGGAAGAGAGAGGGAAAGGTGCTGAAGGGGTACTTGAAGAAATAATAGCTGAGAACTTCCCTGAACTGGGGAAGGAAAAAGGCATTGAAATCCAAGAGGCACAGAGAACTCCCTTCAGACATAACTTGAATCGATCTTCTGCACGACATATCATAGTGAAACTGGCAAAATACAAGGATAAAGAGAAAATTCTGAAAGCAGCAAGGGATAAACGTGCCCTCACATATAAAGGGAGACCTATAAGACTCGTGACTGATCTCTCCTTTGAAACTTGGCAGGCCAGAAAGGCTTGGCACGATATCTTCAGTGTGCTAAACAGAAAAAATATGCAGCCGAGAATCCTTTATCTAGCAAGTCTGTCATTTAGAATAGAAGGAGAGATAAAGGTCTTCCCAAACAAACAAAAACTGAAGGAATTTGTCACCACGAAACCAGCCCTACAAGAGATCCTAAGGGGGATCCTGTGAGACAAAGTACCAGAGACATCACTACAAGCATAAAACATACAGACATCACAGTGACTCTAAACCCGTATCTTTCTATAATAACACTGAATGTAAATGGATTAAATGCGCCAACCAAAAGACATAGGGTATCAGAATGGATAAAAAAACAAGACCCATCTATTTGCTGTCTACAAGAGACTCATTTTAGACCTGAGGACACCTTTAGATTGAGAGTGAGGGGATGGAGAACTATTTATCATGCTAGTGGAAGCCAAAAGAAAGCTGGAGTAGCCATACTTATATCAGACAAACTAGACTTTAAATTAAAGGCCGTAACAAGAGATGAAGAAGGGCATTATATAATAATTACAGGGTCTATCCATCAGGAAGAGCTAACAATTATAAATGTCTATGCGCCGAATACCGGAGCCCCCAGATATATAAAACAATTACTCATAAAAATAAGCAACCTTATTGATAAGAATGTGGTCATTGCAGGGGACTTTAACACCCCACTTACAGAAATGGATAGATCATCTAGACACACAGTCAATAAAGAAATAAGGGCCCCGAATGATACATTGGATCAGATGGACTTGACAGATATATTTAGAACTCTGCATCCCAAAGCAACAGAATATACTTTCTTCTCGAGTGCACATGGAACATTCTCCAAGATAGATCATATACTGGGTCACAAAACAGCCCTTCATAAGTTTACAAGAATTGAAATTATACCATGCATACTTTCAGACCACAATGCTATGAAGCTTGAAATCAACCACAGGAAAAAGTCTGGAAAACCTCCAAAAGCATGGAGGTTAAAGAAGACCCTACTAACGAATGAGTGGGTCAACCAGGCAATTAGAGAAGAAATTTAAAAATATATGGAAACAAACGAAAATGAAAATACAACAATCCAAACGCTTTGGGACGCAGTGAAGGCAGTCTTGAGAGGAAAATACATCGCAATCCAGGCCTATCTCAAGAAACAAGAAAAATCCCAAATACAAAAATCTAACAGCACACCTAAAGGAAATAGAAGCAGAACAGCAAAGGCAGCCTAAACCCAGCAGAAGAAGAGAAATCATAAAGATCAGAGCAGAAATAAACAATATAGAATCTAAAAAAACTGTAGAGCAGATCAACGAAACCAAGAGTTGGTTTTTTGAAAAAATAAACAAAATTGACAAACCTCTAGCCAGGCTTCTCAAAAAGAAAAGGGAGATGACCCAAATAGACAAAATCATGAATGAAAATGGAATTATTACAACCAATCCCTCAGAGATACAAACAATTATCAGGGAATACTATGAAAAATTATATGCCAACAAATTGGACAACCTGGAAGAAATGGACAAATTGCTAAACACCCACACTCTTCCAAAACTCAATCAGGAGGAAATAGAAAGCTTGAACAGACCCATAACCAGCGAAGAGATTGAATCGGTTATCAAAAATCTCCCAACAAATAAGAGTCCAGGACCAGATGGCTTCCCAGGGGAGTTCTACCAGACGTTTAAAGCAGAGATAATACCTATCGTTCTCAAGCTATTCCAAGAAATAGAAAGGGAAGGAAAACTTCCAGACTCATTCTATGAAGCCAGTATTACTTTGATTCCTAAACCAGACAGAGACCCAGTAAAAAAAGAGAACTACAGGCCAATATCCCTGATGAATATGGATGCAAAAATTCTCAATAAGATACTAGCAAATCGAATTCAACAGCATATAAAAAGAATTATTCACCATGATCAAGTGGGATTCATTCCTGGGATGCAGGGCTGGTTCAACATTCGCAAATCGATCAATGTGATACATCACATTAACAAAAAAAAAAGAGAAGAACCATATGATCCTGTCAATCGATGCAGAAAAGGCCTTTGACAAAATCCAGCACCCTTTCTTAATAAAAACCCTTGAGAAAGTCGGGATAGAAGGAACATACTTAAAGATCATAAAAGCCATTTATGAAAAGCCCACAGCTAACATCATCCTCAACGGGGAAAAACTGAGAGCTTTTTCCCTGAGATCAGGAACACGACAGGGATGTCCACTCTCACCGCTGTTGTTTAACATAGTGCTGGAAGTTCTAGCATCAGCAATCAGACAACAAAAGGAAATCAAAGGCATCCAAATTGGCAAAGATGAAGTCAAGCTTTCGCTTTTTGCAGATGACATGATATTATACATGGAAAATCCGATAGACTCCACCAAAAGTCTGCTAGAACTGATACATGAATTCAGCAAAGTTGCAGGATACAAAATCAATGTACAGAAATCAGTTGCATTCTTATACACTAACAATGAAGCAACAGAAAGACGAATAAAGAAACTGATCCCATTCACAATTGCACCAAGAAGCATAAAATACCTAGGAATAAATCTAACCAAAGATGTAAAAGATCTGTATGCTGAAAACTATAGAAAGCTTATGCAGGTAATTGAAGAAGATATAAAGAAATGGAAAGACATTCCCTGCTCATGGATTGGAAGAATAAATATTGTCAAAATGTCAATACTACCCAAAGCTATCTACACATTCAATGCAATCCCAATGAAAATTGCACCAGCATTCTCCTCGAAACTAGAACAAGCAATCCTAAAATTCATATGGAACCACAAAAGGCCCCGAATAGCCAAAGTAATTTTGAAGAAGAAGACCAAAGCAGGAGGCATCACAATCCCAGACTTTAGCCTCTACTACAAAGCTGTAACCATCAAGACAGCATGGTATTGGCATAAAAACAGACACATAGACCAATGGAATAGAATAGAAACCCCAGAACTAGACCCACAAACGTATGGTCAACTAAACTTTGACAAAGCAGGAAAGAACATCCAATGGAAAAAAGACAGTCTCTTTAACAAATGGTGCTGGGAGAACTGGACAGCAACATGCAGAAGGTTGAAACTAGACCACTTTCTCACACCATTCACAAAAATAAACTCAAAATGGATAAAGGACCTGAATGTGAGACAGGAAACCATCAAAACCTTAGAGGAGAAAGCAGGAAAAGACCTCTCTGACCTCAGCCATAGCAATCTCTTACTCGGCACATCCCCAAAGGCAAGGGAATTAAAAGCAAAAGTGAATTACTGGGACCTTATGAAGATAAAAAGCTTCTGCACAGCAAAGGAAACAACCAACAAAACTAAAAGGCAACCAACGGAATGGGAAAAGATATTTGCAAATGACACATCGGACAAAGGGCTAGTATCCAAAATCTATAAAGAGCTCATCAAACTCCACACCCGAAAAACAACCCAGTGAAGAAATGGGCAGAAAACATGAATAGACACTTCTCTAAAGAAGACATCCGGATGGCCAACAGGCACATGAAAAGATGTTCAACGTCGCTCCTCATCAGGGAAATACAAATCAAAACCACACTCAGATACCACCTCACGCCAGTCAGAGTGGCCAAAATGAAGAAATCAGGAGACTATAGATGCTGGAGAGGATGTGGAGAAACGGGAACCCTCTTGCACTGTTGGTGGGAATGCAAATTGGTGCAGCCGCTCTGGAAAGCAGTGTGGAGGTTCCTCAGAAAATTAAAAATAGACCTACCCTATGACCCAGCAATAGCACTGCTAGGAATTTATCCAAGGGATACAGGAGTACTGATGCATAGGGGCACTTGTACCCCGATGTTTATAGCAGCACTCTCAACAATAGCCAAATTATGGAAAGAGCCTAAATGTCCATCAACTGATGAATGGATAAAGAAATTGTGGTTTATATACACAATGGAATACTACGTGGCAATGAGAAAAAATGAAATATGGCCTTTTGTAGCAACGTGGATGGAACTGGAGAGTGTGATGCTAAGTGAAATAAGCCATACAGAGAAAGACAGATACCATATGGTTTCACTCTTATGTGGATCCTGAGAAACGTAACAGAAACCCATGGGGGAGGGGAAGGAAAAAAAAAAAAAGAGGTTAGAGTGGGAGAGAGCCAAAGCATAAGAGACTGTTAAAAACTGAGAACAAACTGAGGGTTGATGGGGGGTGGGAGGGAGGGCAGGGTGGGTGATGGGTATTGAGGAGGGCACCTTTTGGGATGAGCACTGGGTGTTGTATGGAAACCAATTTGACAGTAAATTTCATATATTAAAAAATTAAAAAAAAATAAATTTTTTCCTCAAAAAAAAAATAAAAAAAATAAAAAAAATAAAAACACACACACACACAAAAATAAAAAATAAAAATACTTTATTATCATCTGAATTTTCTCTATGACATAAGCATTAAAGGTATAGTTTAAAATTTTTCACATAGTTGAGCAATTTTAGAGGCTGCTTTTGTTATTTCTCACATCACAAGGTGAAAATATAGGATATATAGATTTTATGCCTTTCTGATACTTACTTTATTTTTCTTACTTAAGCAATTCTTAATATATATATATGAATTATATATATATATATATAAAATTTATTGTCAAGTTAGCTAACATAACAGTGTATATACAGTGCGCTCTTGATTTGGGGGGTACATTCCTGTGATTCATCACTTACATACAACACCGAATGCTCATCCCAACAAGTGCCCTCCTCAATGCCCATCACCCATTTTCCCCTCTCCTCTGCCCCCCACCCCCCAAGCCTCAGTTTGTTCTCTGTATTTATGAGTCTCTTATGGTTTGCTTCCCTTTCTGAAACTATTTTTTCCCCTTCCCTTCCCCCATGGTCTTCTGTGAAATTTCTCAAGTTCCACATATGAGTGAAAACATATGATGTATGTCTTTCTCTGACTGACTTATTTCGATTGGCATAATACCCTCCAGTTCCATCCACATTATTGCAAATGGCAGGATTTCATTCTTTCTCATTGCCAAGTAGTATTCCATTGTGTATATATACCACATCTTCTTTATCCATTCATCAGTTCATGGACATTTGGGCTCTTTCCATAATTTGGCTGTTGTTGAAAGCACTGCTATAAACATTGGGTACATGTGCCCCTGTGAATCAGCACTCCTGTATCCTTTGGATAAATTTCTAGTAGTGCATTGCTGGATTGTTGGGTAGTTCTATTTTTAACTTTTTTGAGGAACCTCCACACCGTTTTCCAGAGCAGCTGCAGCAGCTTGAATTCCCACCAAGAGTGCAAGAAAGTTCCCATTTCTCCACATCCTCACCAACATGTGTTGTTTCCTGAGTTGTTCATTTTAGCCACTCTGACCAGTGTGGGGTGGTATCTCAGTGTGACTTTGATTTGTATTTCCCTGATGATGAGTGATGTTGAGCATTTTTTCATGTGTCAGTTGGCCATCTGGATGTTTTCTTTGAATAAATGTCTATTCATGTCTTGTGCCCATTTCTTCCCTGGATTATTTGTCTTTTGTGGGTTGAGTTTGGTAAGTTCTTTATAGATTTTGGATACTAATGCTTTATTCAGTATGTCATTTGCAAATATCTTCTCCCATTCTGTCGGTTGCCTTTTAGTTTTGTTAATTATTTCCTTTGTAGTGCAGAAGCTTTTCATCTTGATGAGGTCCCAATAGTTTATTTTTGCTTTTAATTCCCTTGCCTTTGGAAACGTGTCGAGCAAGAAGTTGTTATGGCTGATGTCAAAGAGATTGTTGCTTGTATTCTCCTCTAGGGTTTTTATGGTTTTGTCTCACATTTAGGTCTTTCATCCATTTTGAGTTTATTTTTGTGTATGGTGTAAGAAAGTGGTCCAGGTTCATTCTTCTGCATGTTGCTGGCCAGTTCTCCTAGCACCATTTGCTAAAGAGACTGTCTTTTTTTCATTTACCTAGGCAATTCAAAAATAATAATAGATATGGATTTAGTAAGAAAAAAAAAAACAAAAAAACCCAGTGACTCTTCCATCTTGTCATTAAATTTTTACTATTACAAAGTTATTTGTCATTTATTATTTGATGTAGCTTTAAAAATTCTGTTTTATCATTATTCTTAATTTGATATCTACTAAACCTGATATTATAAACTGATGAGGTTTTCAGGTACAATTATATTTTCCATTTTTAATCTCTTTTTCTTCAGAATATGTTGTTACCATGTTGTTTGGAATAGACACATGCGATATAGTTAGATAGTTTCTTCTTGAATATGACTTTATATATGAAGTTATTTGTTTATTAATTTGTCCTAACTTTTTGCCATAGTAGAAAACTCCAGATTTCTTCTTTTTGTATTTGCACAGATATAAAAGACTTTAAATTATCACTTAACTTTTAGCCACTTATATTTTAATTTTAAGTATGTCTCATATAGGCCTCAGCTTGTTAAATTTTATTTTTATGCCAGTGACCTATACCTTATATTGGGGTTTAGTTCATTTGCCTTAAAGATTTTAATTGATAACTTTCTACTACTTCCTGTTTTCTCCTATTGTTGCCTTCTTTTATTCCATTTTATAATATTTCTGTAGCAGATTATAAACTTTTTTATAAAGTTTCTTTAAATTCCAATTAGTTAACCTACAGGGCAATATTAATTTCAGGTGTACAGTTTAGTGATTCCATATTTACATATAACACCCAGTGCTCAACAAGTTCCCTCCTTAATCCCCATCACCTATGAACCCATCCCCCCACCTACCTCCTCTTTGGTAGCCATCAGTTTGTTCCCTATAGTTAAGAGCCTGCTTCTTGGGTTGCTCTCTCTTATTTCTCCCAATGCTTGGTTGTTTTGTTTCTTAAATTCCACATATGAGTGAAATCATATGGTATTTGTCTTTCTCTGATTGACTTATTTTGCTTAGCATAATACTCTCTGGATCCATCTATATTGTTGCAAAATGCAAGATTTCATTTTTTTTTCATGACTGAGAAGTAATATTCCATTTATTTATCCATTTATCAGTTGATGGGCATTTGGGCTCTTTCCATAATTTGGCTATTGTAGATAGTGCTGCTGTAAACATCAGGCTGCATGTATCCCTTTGAATCAGTGTTTTTTTATCCTTTGGGTAAATACCTAGTAGTGCAATTGCTGGATGGTAGGGTAGTTCTATTTTTAAGTTTCAAGGAATCTTCATGCTGTTTTTCAGAGTGGCTTCAACAGTTTGCATTCCCACCAACAGTGTAAGAGGGTTCCCCTTTCTCCATATCCTCATCAACACCTGTTGTTTCTTGTGTTGCTGCTTTTAGCCAATCTGACGGGAGTGAGGTAATGTCTTATTGTGGTTTTGATTTGTATTTCCCTGATGATGAGTGATGTTGAGCATCTTTTCATATGTCTGTTAACCATCTGGATGTCTTCTTTGGAGAAATGTCTATTCATGTCTTCTGACCATTTCTTCACTGGATTATTTGTTTTTTGGGGGTTGAGTTTGGTAAGTTCTTTATAGATTTTGGATACTAACCCTTTATTCAATATGTCATTTGCAAATATCTTCTCCCATTCTGTCAGTTGCCTTTTAGTTTTGTTGATTGTTTCCTTCACTGTGCAGAAGCTTTTCATTTTGATGAAGCCCCAATAGTTTATTTTCGCTTTTGTTTCCCTTGCCTCAGGAGACGTATCTAGTAAGAAGTTGTTACTTCCTGTATTACTGCCTGTATTCTCCTCTAGGATTTTAATGGTTTCATATCTCACATTTAGGTCTTCAACCCATTTGGAATTTATTTTTGTGTGTGGTGTAGGAAAGTGGTCCAGTTTCATTCTTCTGCATGTTGCTATCCAGTTTTCTCAACACCATTTGTTGAAAGGATTTTTTCCCTGTAGATATTCTTTCCTGCTTTGTTGAAGATGAATTGACCATATAGTTGTGGGTTCATTTCTGGATTTTCTATTCTGTTCTATTGATCTGTGTATCTCTTTTTTGTGCCAGTACCATACTGTTTTGATAATGACAGCTTTGCAATATACCTTGAAGTCTGGAATTGTGATATCTACAGTTTTGCTTTTCTTTTTCCAGATTGCTTTGGTTATTCGATGTTCCATGCAAATTTTAGGATTGTTCTAACTCTATGAAAAATACTGTTGCTATTTTGATAGGGATTGCATTAATTGTATAGATTGCTTTGGGTAGTATAGACATTTTAATATTTGTTCTTCTGATCCTTGAGCACAGAATGTCTTTCCATTTCTTTGTGTCCTCTTCAATTTCTTTCCTCAGTGTTTTATAGTTTCAGAGTACAAGTCTTTCACCACTTTTATTAGGTTTATTACTAGGTGTCTTATGGTTTGGGGTGCAATTGTAAATGGGACTGATTCCTTAATTTCTCTTTCTGCTGCTTCATTATTGGTGTATAGAAATGCAACAAATTTCTGTACATTGATTTTGTATCCTGGGACTTTACTGAATTCATCCATTAATTCTAGCATTCTAGAATTCTTTGGTGGAGTCTTTCTGGTTTTCTATATAGAGTATCATGTCATCTGAAAATAGTGAAAGTTTGACTTCTTCCTTGCCAGTTTGGGTGCCTTTTATTTCTTTTTGTTGTCTGATGCTGAGGGTAGGACTTCCGGCTTCCAGCACTATGTTGAACAATAGTGGTGAGAGTTGACATCCCTGTCTTGTTCCTGACCATAGAAGAAAAGCTCAGTTTTTCCCCAATGAGGATATTAACTGTGGGTTTTTCATATATGACCTTTATTATGTTAAGGTGTATTTCCTCTAACCCTACTTTATTGAAGGTTTTTATCATGAATGGGTGTTGTATTTTGTCACATGTTTTTTCTGCATCTATTGAAATGATCATATGGTTCTTATCCTTTCTTCTATTCATTGATTGATTTGTGAATATTGATCCACCTTGCAACCCAAGAATAAACCATGATCATGATGAATGATTTTTTTAATGTACTTTTGGATTTGGTTTGCTAGTATTTTATTGAGAATTTTTGCATCCATGTTCATCAGGAATATTGGCCTGTAGTTCTCTTAAGTGGAGTCTTTATCAGATTTTGGTATCAGGGTAATGCTGGCCTCATAGAATGAATTTAGATGTTTTCCTTCCCTTTTTTATGTTCTGGAATAGTTTGAGAAGCATAGGTATTAGCACTTCCTTCAATGTTTGGTAGAATTTGTTTGTGAAGCCATCTGGCCCTGGACTTTTGTTTGTTGGGAGATTTTTGATTACTGATTCAATTTATTTGCTGGTTATCAACCTATTCAAGTTTTCTATTTCTTCCTGTTTAAATTTTGGTAGTTTATATGTTTCTAGGAATTTATCCATTTCTTCCAGGTTGTCCAATATGTTGGCATGTAGTTTTTGATAATATTCTCTTATAATTGTTTTATTTCTGTGGTGTTGGTCCTCCCTCACTAGTGATTTTATTTATTTGGGTACTTGTGCCTTTTCTTTCTGATAAGTTTGACTAGAGGTTTATCAATTTTATTAATTTTTTCAAATAGTAGGCTCTTATTTTCGTTGATCTGTTCTGTGGGTTTTTTTAGTTTCCATATAATTTATTTCTGCTCTAACTTTATTGTTTCCTTCCTTCTGCTGGCTTTGGCTTTGTTTGTTGTTGTTTTTCTAGCTCCTTTAGGTGTAAGGTTGGGTTTTGTATTTTAGATTTTTCTTGCTTCTTAAGGTAGGCCTGTGTAGCTATATACTTCCTCTTAGGACTACTTTTGCTGCATCCCAAAGGCTTTGGAACATTGTGTTTTCATTTTATTTCTTTCCATGTATTTTTTTAAGTTTTTCTTTGAGTTCCTGGTTGTTAAGTAGCATGTTGTTTAACCGCAATGTATTTGTAGTCTTTCTAATTATTTTTTGTGTGTGGTTTACTTTAAGTTTCATAACATTGTGGTCAGAAAATATGGATGGTATGATCTCAGTCTTTTTGTGTTTGTTGAGGCCTGATTTGTTACCTAGTATGTGATCTATTCTGGAGAACATTCCGTGTGCACTTGAAAAGAATGTGTATTCTCCTATTTTATGATGTAATGTTCTGAATATATCTGTTAAGTCCATCTGGTCCAGTGTGTCATTCAAAGCCATTGTTTTCTTGTTGATTTTCTCTTTAGATGATGTGTCCATTGATATAAGTGGGCTGTTAAAGTCCCCTACTATTATTGTATTATTATAAATTAGTTCCTTTATGTCTGTTATTTTTTAAAAAAAAATTAATGTTGGGCATCTGGGCAGCTGAGTTGGTTAAGTGTCCAACTTTGGCTCAGGTCATGATCTCACAGTTTGTGAGTTTGAGCCCCACGTTGGGCTCTGTGTTGACAGCTCGGAACCTGGAGCCTATTTTGGATTCTGTGTCTCCTTCTCTCTCTGCCTGTCCCCCACTGGTGCTCTGTCTCTCAAAAATAAATAAATGTAAAAAAATATTTTTAATTTTTTAATGTTTATTTTATTTTTGAGAGAGAGACAACGTGAGTGGGGGAGAGGCAGAAAGAGAGGGAGACACGGAATCTGAAGCAGGCTCCAGGCTCCAGGCTATCAGCACAGAGCCCAACGGAGGGCTTGAACTCACAAACTGCAAGATCATGACCTGAGTCAAAGCTGGACACATAACCAAATGAGCCATCTAGGTCCCCCTCCTTTATGTCTGTTATTAACTGTTTCATGTATTTGGGTGCTTTCATGTTGCAGGCATAAATATTTACAATTGTTAGATCCTCTTGTTGGATTGTCCCCTTTTTTTTAACGTTTTTATTTTTTAAATTTTTTTTTAACGTTTTTATTTATTTTTGAGACAGAGAGAGACAGAGCGTGAACAGGGGAGGGGCAGAGAGAGAGGGAGACACAGAATCCGAAACAGGCTCCAGGCTCTGAGCAGTCCGCACAGAGCCCGTCGCGGGGCTTGAACTCACGGACCGTGAGATCATGACCTGAGCCGAAGTCGGATGCTTAACCGACCAAGCCACCCAGGCACCCCGTCCCCTTTATTATTATATAGCACACTTCTTCGTCTCTTGTTACAGTCTTTGGTTTAAAATCTATTTGGTCCCATTTAAGTATTGCTACTCTGGCTTTCTTTTGGCATCCATTTGCATGAAAAATGTTTCTCCATCCCCTTACTTTCAATCTGCATGTGTCTTTAGGTCTAAAATGAGTCTCTTGTAGGCAGCATATAGATGGGTCTCATTTTTTATCTATTCTGACACCCTGTATCTTTAGATTGGAGCATTTAGTCCATTTTCATTCAGGGTAATTATTGATAGATATGTGTTTAATGACATTTTATTACTTGTTTTATTACTGTTTCTGGAGATTTTCTCTGTTCCTTTCTTTTTTTCCCCCTGTGTTCCTTTCTTTTCTTTGTCACTTTTGGTCTTTGCTTTACACTCAAAAAGTCCCCTTCAATATTTTTTGCAGGACTGGTTTAGTGGTCACAAACTCCTTAGTCTGGGAAACTCTTTAACTCTCCTATTCTGAAGGATAGCCTTGCTGGGTACAGTATACTTGGCTGCAGATTTTTCCCATTCAGCACATTCGAACAGTCATGCCACTCTCTTCTGGCATGCCAAGTTTCTGTGTAGAAATCTGCAGTTAGCCTTATGGTCTTCCCTTGTAAGTTAAGGACTTCTTTTATCTTGCTGCTTTTAAGATTTTTTTCTTTATCACTATATTCGGCAAATTTAATTATAATATGTCCTGGTGTTGGTCCTCCCCGCCCCACACTTTTTTTTTTTATTTTTATGGGAGTTCTCTATGCCTCCTGGATCTGGATGTCTGTTTCCTTCCCCATATTAGGGAAGTTTTCAGCTATTATTCCCTGAAATAAATTTTCTGCCCCTCTTTCTCTGTCTTCTTCTTTTTATAAAAATAATGTTTATTTATTTATTATGAGGGAGACAGAGAGAGCATGAATGTGGGAGGGGCAGAGAAAGAGGGAGAGAGAATCCCAAGCAGGCTCCATACTCAATGTGGAGCCCAATGCAGGGCTCAGTCTCACAGCTGTGAAATCACAACCTGAACCAACATCAAGAGTTGGATGATTAACTGACTAGTCACCCCAGCGCCCCTCTCTCTTTTTCTTCTGAGATTCCTATGGTATAAATGTTACTACATTTGATGGAGTCAGAGTTCCCTAAGTCTATTCTTGTGTTCCATGATTCATCTTTCTGTCTTTTGTTCAGCTTCATTGTTTTTCCATTATTTTGTCTTCTATATCACTTATTCATTCCTCTTCTTCTTCCAGCCTTGGATTCATTGCACCAAACCTATTTTCAATCTCAGTTATTTTTCATTTCTTTTTTTAACTCTCCTTTCTTTAAATTTTTTTAACATTTTATTCATTTTTGAGAGAGAGAGACAGAGTGAGCAGGGAAGGAGCAGAGAGAGAGAGGGAGACACAGAATCTGAAACAGGCTCCAGGCTCTGAGCTGTCAGCACAGAGCCCAATGCGGTGTTTGAACTCTGAATGGCGAGATCATGACCTGAGCCCAAATCAGACATTTAACTGACTGAGCAACCCAGGTGCCCCTATATTTTTTATTTATAACTGATTCTTTTAAAATTATTTTATCTCTGTTGTATCTCCCTCAAGTCTTCCATTCTTTTCTCAAGCCCAGTGAGTATCCTTATAATTGTTGTTTTAAATTCTCCATAAGGCATATTTCTTATATCTAGTTTGATTAGATCTCTGGCTGGACCTTATCTTGTTTTTTCATTTGGGATGAATTCCTCCTTCTGGGCATTTTGTCTAAGTGTCTGCCTTCTCTGTTAGAAAAGCCCATTATGTTTCCCTCTTCTAAGAGTAATGGTTTTATGAAGATGCAGTCATATAGTGTCCAGGGCTTGGTGCTTGATTGAGTGTCTCTGGTGTGTGCTGCATGAGCTCTGCTGTTTGGCTGCTCTATCTTTCAGGCCAGTCATCTGCAGAGGCACTCCTTGCCTGCAGTGGGCAGTGTTTGTTCCTTGGCCAGAATGTGGCAGATTTTAACTAGGTGTGCTCTGGTCTGCTTATGAAATGGGACCTGACACCACCTCCACCAGAACTGAAGCCCCTCAGAACTCTCTAGTTGGGAGATGTGTGGGTAGGGGTTTGTGCTGGTCTTCTGGGGAAGGGGCCCACTATGCTAGGACTGAGGCAAGCTTGACTGAGAAGGGCAATCTCACCATAGTACAGGGGTGTGGCACTTGGTATAAGCAGGTTATGCCTAATAAGTAGCCAATGTGGTCACTGCCCTGCTTCCTGTAGGTGGTTCTGTGTTTATGCTGGGGCAAGGGAGAGAAATGGCACCAGCCAGCTCCTTTGTCCCTGAAGAAGCATCTCTGTGCTACTTCTCAAGGAAGCACTCCAAGAAGAGCAAATAATCTCCCTAATGTATACCCCAGTCATTCTTCAGATCACTGTTTCCACACTGTCTCCAGGTTGTTTGTTGCCTTCTCTCTCAGGAGCAGGGCAGTGCCTTTAGCGATCTATCCCAGCCAAGCCCGCCAACCTTTAAACATCCTGTCTTTAAGCCCCACTGGTTGTAAGAGCTCACGAAAATCAGCTCCTCTCCCAGCCAATGGCTTTTTCCTGGTCAATGGCTTTGGAGAGAGGTCCTCCTTGTGCATTCCCCTGTGTGCTCCTGTCTCACCTTTCTCTGAGACCATGGCCCCTTCCCCTCCACAGCACCTTTGATCCTTTTCTCCCGCAAACCACATCTCCACCCTTCCTACTTTCTTCAATGTTTCTTCTCTCCCTTTAGTTGTGGAGTTTGTTCTGTCAGTCTTCAGGTTGATTTCTAGGGTATTTAGAATGATTTGATAGTTATATAGTTGTGTTCGTGGGACAAGATGAGCCTAGGGCCCTTCTACTCTGCCCTATTGTTTGATACCTGATTTTAAAGTTTTTATTTCCAACTGAAAAGATTATCTACCAATCTGATTACCTATTTTTAACAACAATACATTTTGACACATTTGTCATCATTAGTTTTAATATACACTTGAACTAAATAAATTAACCTTTATCATTGTTTTGGAGGTGACATGAAATCTAAATTCTATGCTGGCATTTCCATTGGCATAGCCTGGAACACTTTATAAAATATTTACATGCATCTCAAAATGAGGTCTAATTTTACATGGTATTTCTAACCATTCCTTTTATTAATTTTGCAGTCCACTGGTTCTTAATAGTTATCTGTCATTTCATTCTTCTCACTGGAGTATTTTCATCAAATTTTTTCCAGGGTTTTGAGGTTTTCTTTCATTTTCAAAAGCTATCTTTTGTCTTCAAAGAAAAAAATGATCTTTGTTGGATTCTGTTCTTTTATAATGCCTCCTTTTCCCTTAGCTTTGGGTTGATGTCCCTTGAAGCCTGCCTTGTGCCTCAAGGCTGAGCATCAGGGCATTCTTACCTTTATAGTAAGATGGAGCCTGTTTTTTGAGGCCACCAATCTCTAGAAAATTAAGATGCATGGTCAAACAGACAGTTAGATGAAAGCAAGTGTAATCCTCACACCAGAGTGCTCTCAACTCACCAAGCAATGATTTCTATCATATGTTCTGCCATCAGTAAGGAAGTGGTCCTACACTCCTTTGATCTCCAACTTACTGTTCTCCAAACTGTGCCATCTTACCTGCCCAAGGGCTTGTGTTATGGGTTCTTATCATCTGATGGCCTGAAAAAAAAATTCTTCCCTTTTATTGGTGGATCTCAAGGCAAAATTAATACATTAGGTCATTCATTTATCAGGCCTTTCCCTCAACTCCTAAGAATCCAGACATATACAAGTTATAGGAGTAAAAATACTCCTTAGAAGGGGGCTCTGGAGGAAATTTGACCTTTGACTTCTCCATATGAGTTTATCCAGGTGTCTATACTCAGGTTACACAATCCATAGAGTGCAATAAAAATATCCCATTAATCACATCTTTATCTTCTTTTATGCCTTTCTACTCAAGACCTCATATTCTTTTGTTCATGTGTGTCAGACTTTAAAAATGTAACAAGTAGGCACCCAGGTATATTTCAGTGAAGCCTGTTTCCAACTGACTTTTCATATTTGTTCAAGATATCTGTATTGTAATTTGATTTCTTGACAGTCCACAAAATTATCTTTAATTTATTCCCTAAGTAAAATTCCACTTTATTTACATTTTTATTTCCTTTAATACATCGATTATTCTCAAATTGGTTATCCTGGTTTTTACCCTGGTTTGTAGGTTTCTTTTCTTTGTCATTGCTGTGTACCCTTGATGTACTTTCATTTGTTCTGTTATTGTCTTTTCAATATCACAGGTTCTTCGTTCTTGATGCCAGTTATACTCATAATGGTCTTCTCTGATGCTTGACTGCTTTTATAGGATTTATAGATTTCATACAGTTTTTAATAGAATCTTTGCACCTTGTTTGGGTAAAAATTATTTCTTCTTTTAAAGTAGTGGGAATAAATTGCTCTCCAATCACATAAGCAGCTTTTAGACAATGGATGTTTTGTCTAGCTTCCTGTCCCTTTAGTAGTTGCCCTACTAATAAAATGTGGATTTTCAAAAATATTATTTTTGTTCTATATAACTTGTTGACATTTGCTCTTACAGTTTCCTTTTTCAAATAATATCTTCTTGCAAGTTTTTCTCTGAGTTTCCTTCTCTTTTGGATTCTCTTTACCTAAATTTAGCTAAGAGGTCATTTGCTTTTCAGTCTGTCCAAGAAGTTCTCTCTTTTGCTTTAACTAAACTGAGGAGAAAAAACCCCAAGACATTGTGGTACGCTTATGTAAAAAGGCAGAGTGCTTGCCACCCCCAATTCATTTTTCCATCATCTTCATATTAAATTCATTTATATACTAACTGTAGAATAATCCCTGCCACCATATTACTTAAACAAAAGGGTTGAAATAATAATAGTGGCAATAATACTTATGAGAATTTGTCAATGATTAAAAAGTATGCAATGGTAGAGTGCTTTCCTATCTTGCATGGTATATTGGATAGACAAATTGTCCACATTTACAAATGAGTAAACTTAGTTTCAGGGAAGTTCAGTGACTTGCTCTTGGTCACTTAGCAAAGCCAAACCAGTTATATAAATTTTGGCTGTAAAGTTTGAGGATCCTGATTTCTAAATTAATGCTAAGCCTTTCAACTAAGCAGAAAAATTCTTTTTGTCTAAGTTTTTATTTAAATTCTAGTTATCATACAGTGCAATATTAGTTTCAGGTATACTATAGTTAAGAGTCTGTTTCATTGTTTGCCTCTCTTTCTCATTTTTTCCCTATGCTTGATTGTTTTGTTTCCTAATTCCACACATTAGTCAAGTCATATGGTATTTGTCTTTCTCTGACAGACTTATTTTGCTTAGTATTATACTCTCTAGCTCCATCCATATCATTGCAAATGCCAGTACATACTTTTTTATGAATACAAATAAAATATTTTATATAAATATATATATACACCATATCTTCCTATTGTTTTTTCTCAGATCTATGTTTAGGGTTTAGGTTAAGCTTATAGTTAGAAATAGGGTTGGGGTTTGGGGTTTATGGTTTAGGGTTCTGGTTAGTGTTAGGGTTAGGGTTGGGGTATGTGCCTGGTCTCCTGTAGTTCAGAGACCTCTTCAGAGAATAAAACCCTAGACTTCTAAGCAGAAAAAATTCTTAGTCCAGTAAGAGATAATATTACCCCAATAGGGTCTTTGTGATGCCCTAAAGTCAAACTAAACTGGTAATTTACCACATTTTGTTTGAGTGAGATATTCCGAAGATCAGCCACATAAGCGCTCCTCAAAAATACCTAACGACATGACTGAGAAATAGTTAATGTTCCCCAAAGTTTGGATGCCTTTAAGAACTTGACTTCTTAATTTTGATCAGTTGGCCTGTCAAATCACACAGAGGACCATTATAATCAGGGACCATTATTCAAATATGCTAGTAACAAGAACCCTTTAATCTTTCACATTTCTGTTTTATCTCAAGTGGGCAATTGTAGGCTGTCAGCACTTCTGTGTGTTTGATCAATAACTTTTCCAACCTGTAGTGAATAGAGTGTGCTGATCAATTGAATGATATGACATTGAATCATAAATGTGTTTGCTTTCAAGTTGTGTAGAAAACTGTAATTAAAAGTTTAGGGATAAAGGAGTCATTGCATTTTGATTGCCCATGCATTAGCAACGTATAAGGAGTGAGCGAAGTCCCCGAACAACTTTCTCTTGCCTATAGAATCTCCCGGGGGTTCAGTCCTTCTACTAGTTGTCCATGTTAAAACACTTAGCAATCATTTTGTCTACTGTTTCCCTTCACCAGTCACAGTCAAGCAGTCACCAGGGCCTGTGGTTTTGATCATTCAGGTTCTCCAGAATTTGACCATTTATCTCTATCCCCAGTGCTTCCACTTTAGTTAAAGCTCTCATCATAGTTCACCTGGGTTACTGCAAATAGCTTCTTTACCAATCTCCATGCCCCCAGTTTTTTACCTCTTCAGACCCATTCTCCACATTGCTGGTACTTGATCTTTATAATTATCTTAAAATAGTAAGTGGTTTCCTGTAACCTTTACGGTAGAGGCTAATAGTCCTTGGTAAGGCATATGATTATGATCTGACCCTTGCTGATCATTTTGCCTCATCTCTTGACACCTCCCTTGCTCTTCTTTAACAATAAGCACTCTCCACCCTAAATTACTCTTGGTTCCTCAAATATACCAAGTTCTATTTGTCTCAGAGCTTTATCACAAGCTTCTTCCTTTTCCTGGAATGCTCTTTCCTTTATCCTTGGCTGCTATTGCTTCTATATGGCTTCTAGGACTTCTTGCCTGAACTTTCTTATCCCCAGTGTTTGTTATGTCTGATGTCCTAAGACTCTGTACTTTCTTTTCTTTTATTGCACTAGATATTATTTGCTAGTGATTCTTCTTCCCTTTGATGTGAAGTCCTTGAGGGCTGAGACCATGCCTTCCTTTATGTCTCCAGCAGGTTGTATGGTGTTGAATCTAGAATAGACCCACAGTAAGTGGTTTTTTCCAGCTTCATTGAGATATAATTGACCAAAAATTAATATGTATTTAAAGTGTACAGCGTGATTATTTGATATACATATATACATTGTGAATGATTACCATAGTCAAACTAATTAACACATCCATCACCTCACATAGTTATTTTTTTGTGGTGCAAACACTTAAGATCTATGCTGTTAGCAAAGTCAATAGTATTCACTACAGTCACTATGCTATATATTATTAGATCCCCAGAACTTATTTATCTTAGAACTGAAAGTTTGGGGGTGCCTGGGTAGCTCAGTCGGTTAAGTGTCTGACGTTAGCTGAGGCCATGATCTCATGATTCGTGATTTTAAGCCCCACATTGGGCTCTCTGCTATCAGCACAGAGCCTGCTTTGGATCCTCTGTCTCCCTCTTTCTCTGCCCCTCCTCCACTCATGCTCTATCTCTTTCTCAAAAAAAAAAAAAAAAGAACTGAAAGTTTGTACCCTTTGACCAACATCTTTTCATTTTACCCATTGTCCAGTTCCTGATAACCTCTAGTAACTCCTATTCTACTCTGTTTCTGTAAGTTTGACTTTTTTTTTTTAATTCCACATGTAAGTTAGATTATACAGTATTTGTCTTCTTTGGCTTATTTTCCTTAGCATAATGTTCTTCATTGTGCACATAGCACAATTTCCTTCTTTTTTTAATGAATGAATAATATTCCATTGTATATATCTATATATCATCTGTATCTATATCTGTCTATCCATGTATCTATACATATACGTCTTTTTATCCATTCAGCCTTTGATGGACACTTAGGTTGTTTCCATGTGTCAGCTGTTGTGAATAATGTTGTAATTAACATGGGAGTGCAGATATCTCTTTGACATAGTGATTTCATTTCCCTCAGATGTATAACCAGAAGTGGGATTGCTGGAAGATATTAGCTGTGGGTTTGTCATATATGGCCTTTATTATGTTGAGGTAAATTCCTTCCATATCTAATTTGTTGACAGTTTTATCATAAAAGGATGCTGAGTTTCGTCAAATGCTTTTTCTATATCTGTTAAATGGTCATCTGAATTTTACCCTTCATTCTGTTTGCTAGAGTATCACTCTTACTAATATTTGTGTGTCAACTCATCCTTGCATCCTTGAGTCCTTTCAGTTTGCTGTTGAATTCAGTTTGCTAGTATTTTGTTGTGGATTTTTAAAACCTGTGTTCTTTAGGGATATTGGTAGTTTTCTTGTAGTATCCTTATTGATATCAGGATAATGCTGGCCTTGTAAAATGAATTTGGAAGTGTTTTCTTCTCTTCATTTTTTGGAAGAGTTTAAGAAGGATTGGTATTACTTCTTTAAACATTTGATAGACTTCATCATAAAGTCATTTGGTCCTGGGCTCTTTTTTTTGTTGGGAGACTTTTGAGTACTGACTCAGTCCCCTTACCCATTATTTGATCTTTCCACATTTTCTATTCATGGTTCAGTCTTGGTTAGTTTTATGTTTCTAGGAACTTACTCATTTATTTTAGATTATCCAATCTGTTAGACGTTGCCATTTTTGAAAAAGTTCTTGGGGCACCTGGGTGGCCCAGTCGGTTGAGCGACCGTCTTCGGCTCAGGTCACGATCTCACAGTCCATGAGCTCGAGCCCTGCGTCGAGCTCTGTGCTGACAGCTCAGAGCCTGGAGCCTTCTTCTGATTCTGTGTCTCCCTCTCTGTCTGCCCCTCCCCCACTCATGCTCTGTCTCTGTCTCAGAAATGAATAAAATAAACATTAAAAAAAATTAAAAAAAAAAGTTCTTTAGCCACCCTTGCCACAGGTGACTTCTTGTTGGTTGATTTTTTTTTTCCTGAAAATCCCTTGCCTGTACTGTGTTGCCTGACCTTTCCTTCTTACCCTCAGTTTCCTCTCTGTGCTCCTTCTCAAATTCATGCTAGTTTCTTATCCAGTCAGCTATCCTATAAGTTACCTCTTTGGCTAGCTCCATACCATATAGGCTATTACAGGCTACCCCATATTCAAAATCAAATCTTCCTATTATTATTTAGGTTAGGCTAGGCTACACACTTACACTGAGGTATCAAGTAACCACAAAATACCAGTGGCTTACCACATAAAGATTTCCACCTTGTTCACAAAAGGTCTGCTTTGGGTTATCAAGGGAACTCTCCTCTATGCAGTGACCTGGGATTCCACCCTATAGTATTATCCTAAAGCTTTACTTCTGGAATAGGTGGTTTTTGGATCACTTTAATAGGAAGGTAAAGGGAGAGGGTGTCAAACCAGTTGATCTTTTAAAAATTTGTGTTAATAGATTTCAGTTATGTAAACAATCATCAGTTCAGTTTGCTTCAATTGTATCCCTACTCACCATATCTACTCTTACTGGACGATTTTGAAAATGATCCCAGAAATTTCCTCTATAAATGTTTAAGTATGTACCTTTAAAAGACATGGATTCTTTCTAAAAGCATCATCAAAATACCATTTTCACATCTAAAAGATGACACAATTTCTTAATATTATCAAATAATCACTCAGCCCCACCGGCCCTTAGGTATTTTAGCCAGAAAGAGACACATTACACACATTATTGGCCAGAACTAGTCACATGGCTCTAACTAAAGCTGGGAAGGCAGTTTTTTTGTGTACCCAGGAAAAGAATTATGAAGCAGGACTTGGTGAACACAACCTAACATTAGATAAGTTTTACTGAGCTCACTTTGCTTCTTTTTAAGCATTTCTTTCTTCCCTTGTGTTTATCAGTAAAGGTTCTCAGGCATATTGAGCAATGCTACTGTCATTAACTACTCAAACATGACATCTCAGAATTTTGGGACAGACACACAGATCTACTTTGTTTACTTAATTCATAAGTATTCCATTCTGATTCCTGCCCATACATTTCATAAAGGTCCAATTTAAGTGTTAACCTCTTTTGGAGAAAGGTTTTCCTGACCTAAAACTGGCAGTGAACTTTCACTCCCTAATTGTTTAAACATAGTAGTTATTGGTACTAGATTGCGAATTATTTCAGTCATGGTGCTTTCTTTTTGCAGTCAAATGCTCTACCACTGAGCTATACCCCCATGGTGCTTTCTTTTTGAAGCACAGCCAGGATCTGATCCCTAAGTGAGTGGGTGCCCTGCCTGGTGATTTTGCAGCATGAAGTATCTGCTCATGCTGCATAAGTGAAGATGGAGTAGGTCAAGAGAAGGGTGAGCCACAGGTGATATGGTGATATGGTTCAGGGTGAGCCTAGACTATAAAGGGATGTAGGTCTTAAGGTCAAGAGGAGCAGCCACTTATTTGCAGAAATTTTATCACTAAGTTAGGTGGGAGGGTGTGCTAATCGACAAACCTATCTCCTGCTCAGCTTTTCTTATATTCCTGGGGGTGACAGTGGCACCGATGACATACTTTTTATGCCATCTGTCATAGACTCTGGGTCTAGAGTTCTTTCTTGTCCAGCAAGAAAGTGGGACACAGGATTAAAATGCGAGAGATGGCTAATGTCCAGGAGAAGACAAGAGCCCCTATCAAGGGTCCTTGCTCCATTTTTATTAGGATCAGAAGACTTACAAACATGGTGATGGATGTGCACAAAGAGACAGTGAAACTGTGAACATTAACTCATGGGCGTGAGGGAAAGGGGGTTTTGAAAACATGCCGTTTCAGGGATTTGGGTTAATACAAAACAAAATCCTGGCTCTGGAGGAAAGTTGTTTATAGCAGATGTGAGGCACCACCTCTGTTTACCTAAACTGGTCTAGGGGACAAGAAAAGCAGAGCTGTCTCAGGGTCAACAAGGCACCTTTCTTTTGCTAATTAGCTTGGCTCTGGGCAACTTTGCTGGCAGTGGTCTATAGCCCTATTTACCTGTTTACCTAATTTGGTCCTTCCTTCCTGTGAAAGCAGCTTCCTGCTATGGTACTAAATTAGGGGGCATTTCCTCCCTGAATACCTAATCTTATTTACCTCACAGACTTTTGTTCTATATTGGGGCCTTTGCCCCGCTCTCTCTGTGCCTATGTACCTAATCTTGTTTACTCAAACTTGGGTGTGAGCATCCTATGGCTTTCTAATTCCTTATACTTGTTAATCCATAGGTGCAAGCCCAGGGAATTCCTAAACTTATTCCCCGCAGACATCAAAATTTCTTAGCATATTTATTGGCCTTGGCTGATTGAAATAATTTAGCTGACCTGGCCCCCAACTAAATCCTCTGTGCCTGATGGGAAGAAGGACTGCTGATGCCTGTGATGCACTTAGCAGTGAGACGGGAGGGACACTTGTCGAGGTACCCTCTGAAGCAGCAGCATCCACCTGATAGTCCATGCTGCTGCATCAGAGTTTTGATAGGAAGTTAAAATTCCATGTCTCATTCCTTGTCCAGTTTTTTAATCTGAAAGTTTAGTATCTACAGAAGTCTGTACAGTCATAGGCTTCCTTGAGAGTTTCTGAACTGATGCAGCGGAATGAGAAGTGGGACTTTCTAGTTAATTTAAGCATAGTTTCATCTAAAAGAAGATGTAAACTCTATATAGAGAAGATTTCTCTATATCATGCATGTTGTTCTTCAACAGTTAGTCACTTTTTTTTTTCCTAATTAAGAAAGGTTTAGCTCTCATATGTCCAAAGTCCTGTATCTCTCTTATCCTGTGTCTTCTCTCTTATCCCAGCAGGAATTTCTATAGGAGCAAGTGCTAGAACAGAAGTTTTCACCAAAAACAAAGGAAGTAAGTAGAGACAAAAGCAATACAACAAGACCAAGGAAAAAAAAGCCAGGATGTTGATTTGGGGACTCTTGACAGTGGAAGGAGGTGCCAGCCAACTACTGAGAGTAAGTATAGGGTCAGTAACCCTGAACTCAAAAGATGAGAACCATGGTGTGTGTGAATGGACAATGATGGAGGATGGGGTTGAAGGCTGTAGTGATTTTCTAGAACAAGCTCTGGTGTTCCTGGTTTGACTTTATGAGATGGAAGAAACTTGATTAGTGGATGGGATGGCCAGGTGTGAAAACTAGGTGGAACAGACACTGTGCACTCTGCAACCTTTGTTTATCTCTGGTTTGGATGTTCTCTGAATCTGCCAACTCATGTTTTGTTCGGCTTACTCTCAGTGGTGGGAGGTTTGGATTTTATTTATACTTTTGTTGTGATAAATAACTTAGAATTTAAGATCCACCTGAAAATGAAGGTGTTTCCTCCATGAGCCAGCAAAATGGTGCTATGACACTTCCCAAGTATGACCATCTAGTAGCATGTCCTGGCCAGAGCCACTCAACTTGTTCTGTTCCACTTTCTGGCCACTGTAGGGTAGAGAGTGGTTCTCCCAGCCCTTGGCTGGGCATCAAGGACACCAGGAGAACATGTTAAAAGTACCAGTTCTGGCTGCTGTGCCCATGAGATTCTGATTTAGTACACTGAGTGGATTCAAATTTGGGAACTGATATCATAGATTTGCATGTAACTTGTTCTGTCAGAGTAGTGGCATTATATTTCTGTGAATATTAATCTTTAGAAACTGGGTAATTAGCACTTAACTATACAATCTGAGATTGTAAACAAACTAACAAAAAGCCCAAGTTAATTATGATTCTCCAAAAAATTGGAGCCTGCAGTAGACAACATAAGCTGGCAGTTTTCAAGGCAGACTAAATGTTGTGTAAATGGTAGCCAATCTCCACCTCCTAGTACTTGAAAGAGAGAAGAAGTGATACATTGTATGCTTCATCAAAGATGTTCAGCCTTTATAATGTTTAACATCTTGGCTTCCATATCCACATAAATGGATAACATTGGACCCGTAGGGAAAGACATAAAGAATCCTTATTAGCATCGTATTATTTTCCTGAGAAGATTAAATGGATTTACTTAAGTGACAGATATATTTCTGCTATAGAGAAATGTAAGAAAAAGCATGTGATACTTTTTAGGAAAACAATAGGATATGAAATGACAGAAAAGACTATTTAAGACAGAATTCATCATTGTTCCTTCTCTTTCTCCTGACTTTTCAATTTCTATCAATATATCAGAGACTCAAACCCTCAGATTTTACTTGTTACTGCCTTACAGGCTTTACTTTACAGTGAACCACCACCCATAAGACAATTCTGGCCCCCACTGATTTTTGTAAGGCCCCCAAAATTGTTTTTACATTTTTTAAATGGTTGGAAAAAAATTCTAAAGATGAATGATATTTCATGACATGTGAAAAGTATATGACATTCAAGTGCTAGTATCTATAAATGAAGTTTTGTTGGAATGCAGCCAACTGCATTCATTTACATATTATCTCTGGCTGCTTTTATAGTAACAGAACCCAGTAGTTACACAGAAGCATGTGACCCACAATGCCTAAAACACTTAATCTCTGGCCCTTGACAGAAAAAGTTTATCTTAGTAGATTATAAGCTTCTTGAGCCCAGGAACTATATCTTTCTAATACCTTTATCCTAAGAAACCACTAACACAGTGCTTAGCACAGAGTAAATTCTCCATAGAAGTTTGAAGAAATATGCATTTAAAAAGTGATGTAGTACAAAGTGAGCTGCTCTTTTTTCCCTGAAGCAGCTAACCCAGGGACTTTACTCAGGAGGGTCTCAATATATGGTTTTTTTAAATTGAAATTTAACTATTCTCTCTCTTGTTGAAATCCGTGGTTCTCAAACTGCACCGTGTATCAAAACCATCTGAAGGACATGACAGAACACAGATTTCTGGGCTATATGGTTGGCTTAGTTGGTTAAGCATCCAACTTTTGATTTCAGCTCAGGTCATGATCTCACAGTTCGTGAGTTCAAACCCTGCATCAGGCTCTGCACTGACAGCACAGAGCCTACATTCTCTCTCTCTCTCTCTCTCTCTCTCTCTCTCTCTCTCTCTGTCTCTCTCCCCCTCCCCCCTCTTAAAAATAAATAAACATTAACAAAACAAAACACAGATTTCTGTGGCCCCATCCTAAGAATCTCTGATTTAGTAGGTCTGGGGCAGGACCTGAGAACTTTCATTTCTAGAATGTTCCCAGGTTCCCAAATGGGGGTGAACATCAGAATCATCCAAGGAAGTGTGTTAGAAATACATATTTCTAAGTCTCATTCCAGAAATTCTGATTTAGTACGTCTGGGTTTGGGCCCAGGGATCTGCTCGACAAGGCATCCAAGGCATATATAACAAGGTGTCCAACTGTTTCTGGGATTTCTGGGGGTCACCCCTTTTGGGATCCACAGTGATAACATCCTCTGAGGTGTGAGTACTGTTTGATATTCATATAGTTAGTGCTTTTTTTCATAGACTAATAGATTGATGGGTTTAGAAGAGATCATCTAGTTTGCTAGTTTGGTTTCCAAAACTCAAATGACACCAGGGTTGGGTGAAATGTTTGCTTTTGTTTTTTTTTTTTTTTTAAATCTCATACCTGGGAATGAAAAGATACAGTATGAAGTAGGGTGAAGAGGAGAGCTTATCGATCTGTGTTGTCTCTGGGAATGGTGTCTGGGGAGGTTGCTGTGGAGCTGACAAAATTTGCCTTTGGAGAATGGCCCTACAGTTGGAGAAATACTGTTCCAGTCTAACTGCTGGGCTTTTACTTCATGGAGGAAACTACATAAGCCTACATGTTAATATTTCCATTAAATTCTCAGTTGCTGAAAAACCGATTAAGTTAAGAGAAAATCCTTTTCTTCATAAATTAGGACATAATGACAAAATAATTTTTATAATGACAAAATTGCTAGGCTCCAGTGAACATTATGTAAAGCTTTTAATTTACAATTTTATTTCTGGCTGTGTGATGCTCTAACAAATTTTCAGCAGTCATCTATTAACCGAGCTGTTAGAAGAAATGGTACACTCATTGTAAGCTTGTGTCAGCTCTGATATAGTCACATAGAAACTCAAGTTCACCTGGGCTGCACTGCTAAACAGTCTGGATCTCAGGCACAGTGCTTCCATGAAAGCAATATTTGACACAACATATTCCCCTGTCCATTCTCCACATTAATAAAGGAGCTGAAATGAGAGGCCATGTGTTGTAGCAGAGAATTGGGTTTGGAGCCAGACAACCTACTCTCACGTGGGAGTCGACTGTGTACTTGGAGTGACCTTGAGGGAGTCATAACAACCACTCTATGCTATTCCTCCACTGTAAGATTAAAGGGGTTTTGTTGGTAGCAGATGATTCTTATATGAAAGTGTTCACGAGCCACAAAGCATTCTACCCACTTACAGCATTGTTAATGTGATTGCTAATGTGTTTGTTAACAGATAAACAAGATTCTTGTCTGGAAGTCCGGAAACATGTGCTTGGTGCATATAGTATGCAATCTGTACATGTTTATTGGATGAAACTGAGAGAATGAAATGACAAAGAAAATTTATTGGTTTAAAATAAATATGTTAAATGCTTTATAGAGCAGAACTAGACTAGAGGTAAGAAATGAACCAAGTATGTGTTTTGCAGAATGTCACATTTGCTTTTTTGCAGGTATGTGCTTTAGATTTTGTTAGCAGTCTTAGACGTAGAAATTTACTTTATTAAATTTACTCTGTTAATAATATAACTGTATTAATACTGTATTAGAAAATTCACTGAGTCTTAATGGCATTTCAAATCCACTTTAGATTTATTCAGGGTGAGAAAAACCCTGATTTAAACTGTGTTGTTATTCAATACAAAGCAAGAAAGAATCTCACATAGCTTTTTTTATATATTGATATCTCTTTATTGTTACTTTTTTGATTTAAATATAGTTGACATATAATGTTATATTAGTTCCAGGTGTACAACCTAGTGATTCAAGAGGTTTATACATTATGCTGTGTTCTTATATATTGATACTTCTGTAGCCTGTAAAGGGGACTGCATTCTCATTCATTTCTCACTGGTTCATTTCAGATAGTTACTATTCAAAAGAAGCAGACCTTCAACATGTGTCCTTAGCTAGATGCCTCAACAACTAGAAGCATAGCAGATGCTTTTATAGAAATGTAGAAATTTGTATGGTGGCTTCAGCAAGAGCAAAAAGTACAGACTTAATGTATTTCCATATTTGTAGGTATTATTTTAATATAGGGTTAATCCAAACCCATTGAGCCCATGTTTATTTATTTAAAGAGCTAGATGCTGAGAAAATAATAATCCATGAGGCACAACCCTGGCCCAGGAGCTTCTGCTGGGAAGACAGACAAGTGAACAGGCAGTTATTGGGCGGTGTGTAAGTCTGGGTGGGGCTGTGGGAGCACAGAGAGGCACCCACCTGGTCTAGCAGCCTGTGACAGGGCAGGTTTGTCAGAGGATGTGACATCCTCACTGGGACCTGAAGGGTCAGCGGGGGCTGGAGTTCAGCAACTTGTAAGAGTTGGTCCCAGAAGGTGAGGTGAGTTGATGGGCACTGCTCTCAGGACCTGGACACCAGAGAGAGAGCTGTGAAGACTGTAGTGATAAGTGTGTGAGGACAGGAGAAAAGGAGAGGGGGCCGCCCTCATGACCATGCTCCAGCCTCAGTCCAGAACAGGCCCAATAAGCCCATGAGCAGAGAGAGCAGGGGAACCACGTGCACAGGGTGAAGCAGGGTGGCCATGAAAGAGGCCCGTGGCCAAGAAAGGAGTACTACCCCTCTCTTATCAACTGATGGGAACTGCATGTGATTTCCCACCACTACGCCCTTGACCTGGGCTCTGGCCCTGTTCCAAATCAGTCAAACCTCAGTTTCATGCCACTTTGCTTCAATGAACTCTTTGTCGCACACTCTCAGAATTTGCTCCCAACACTCATTAGGTACCGTGGTCTGTGCTGTTGGTCTTGATGCCTGCTTCGTATTATTATAATCTGTCTTGACTCCACTGGAACTTGAGCTATGATTGTCACCCTTCTCAAGGTGACACGGTTGCAGATCTATCACCATTTGACTCTTATGCAGTCACTAGGACACTAAATCTACCACTGTTTTCCCAGTTTACCTTTGGGTGTCTGTTGGTTGAAGTTATCAGAACAAAAATTCTCAAATATATAAGGTGCTACTTTTCTTTTATCTTTTCTTCCAGCAGTAGAATTGAACAAAAAGTAATGGTTGTTGGTTACTGCGTGATATATGATAACATCAGAGTGGGCTGAGTAGATGTGATGCCAGCAGCTGGTATGAGGACTCCCATAGTGAAGCTAATGGGAACTCCCAGGGAGAAAAGGATGGAAATGAAATCCCATGTTTTTAAGAAGGGATATCCCCAGCCTAACTGACATTGTGATTTGTTATCCATATTAGACAGATTTTAGAGCCTGTAGGCTATAGTCAGCACCATAACCCATGTCTTCTTGCTCTTGAAGTGACTCAGACTCCTGAGATAATCAGGAAAACGACTCCTCTAACTCACACACACATCATCTACTTGGCTAGAAATATAAGAGTTGGGGGTCCCAGGAGCTCATCTAGTCAAGTCTGCCATACTGTCTGAAGCAGATGCTCTCACTGCAATATCCTTGCACAGCAAGTTTCTTTCCATAATTCCTTAATTGCCATGATTCCAGACTTGCCAATAAGCAAACATATTCTCTTCGCCCACACTCTATTCTATAAACTTGAATTTCCTTCCCGAATGCTCTGTTCTGCCAGTGTATACTACCACTGTCCAGCCAACTAAGCCAGAAACAGGAGTCACATCTTGGACAAGTCCCCCTCCTTTCTTGTATGTTAGTATCTGAATCCTGGTTTTGTTTTGTTTTGTTTTGTTTTGCTTTGTTTCTTTGAAGCAGCTTTTCTCCTCTTCCTTTTTTTCTGTTATCACTGTCTATCTCCACCAAGACCATTATTTTTGTGCTCTATTAGTAAATTTCACACAAGATCGATGTTTCTGTATCATTGATTTTGTCAGATCTCTCCTGTTTAAATCTCCAGAGAAAACTGCAAAATAAGTTTTGCTGTATACCTGGAATTTAAGGATCTCTACAGCTTGAGACAAATGGCAACCTCTTCAAACTGATTTAGTAATTATTGCTACTATATGGTACACAGTCTTTACTGTGTTTTTAAAATTTTTTTAATGTTTTTTATTTTTTGAGAGATGGAGAGAGACAGAGGGCAAGCAGGGGAGGGGTAGAGAGAGAGGGAGACATAGAATCCAAAGCAAGCTTCAGGCTCTTAGCTCTCAGCACAGAGCCCGATGCAGAGCTTGAACTCATCAATGCAAGATCATGACATGAAGTTGGACACTTGACCGACGGAGCCACCCAGGCACCTTTGTACTGTGTTTTTACCATCCTCAGAAAAATGTCACATTTGTTCATAATGTTAAGGCTTTCTGATTCAGTGGCCCCTGCCAGACTGGTTCTTTTCCCATCATTCCAACTATCTAAATTCTGGCTAGAAAAGATACATCTTCCCATATTCTTCCCTTACTCATTAATGTCTTATTTCTTGAACTCCTTTGACACTTGGTGTTGGTGGCCCATACTCCATTCCACCTTGCAATGTGAGTGGGAATGTGTGTGTGGCTATTACTTGGAGTATAAGCAGATAGGGGACAGGTTCTGCACATCCAGTGAATTAAATGGAAGTTGTGGTTCTGTTGAGAAGAGTTGTGCTAATAATAACTTTCTTTGGATGGTCCTGGAGAAGGTAGGTGACAAAAGAGTAAGATGGTGATACCTGCCTAGACCTATTATAGCTGGTGCCAGGTCAGACCAAAGGCCCTTTGAAGCATCAGTGCTAACTCAGAAATGTTGAGGGCAAAAATAGGGGACAGACTTGGCAAGGAGGTCAGATCACCAGTATCTGGCAAGTAGAACAGAAGGAGTTAGGGCAGGGTGAAGTGCCACATGCTGGTCTTAAATGTGTTTAAATTGAAACTAGTGTCCTTGATAAAGCCAAATGATGTTCTTCCCCAAGGCGGAGGCAAGTCCTATGAAACAGACTAAGCCACTCTATATAAACGGAGTTTTTAAGTAAAAGAATCAGAGGGGTCATTTGGCTTTGAACACTAATGTTCTGATATAAGACAAACACTTGCTGCTTTTTAAAAAAAATTTCATATGTACCTTCCCCATGCTGAGGAAGTATTTTGGACTCCTGTTACTTCTCAGAAAATGTTCCTCAAAGACAAAAGAACAGAGCTCTGATCATCTTTTTGAATTTAAGGCATCCTGGGATTAAAAATTTTTTTCTTGATTAAAATAGTTTGAATACAAAGGGCTATACAATTTAATTAAGTGCCAGTTGATGGATGCCAGTTTCCCTACAGTCTTATCTCCCTTTTCCCAGTCATATATTTTTGTTATGAATTCCTTTACTCTTTCCTGATTAACCAACAAAAATGCATGACTAAATTGTTTAAGCTTAATTCTTGGCTTATTTGTGTTTTATATTCTATTTTGTTGGCAAGATATTTTAATGTCTTTCCTCCCACTAGCAGAATTTATGGCAGAAAAATTGCTTTAGCTTTAAAAAAGAGACCTGGCAGGGCAGGAATTTTCGGCTGATCACTTGGTTTCTGAAATTTTAGCAGAAATAAACAAGATGATTAGTTTGAAATGTAATTCATAGTCAATGAGTTTAAAAAAAAAATACTTGAGTTGCTGATTACAGCTAGCTCAAATAGACCCCCTAAAATGTAATTTACTTTTGGAATGATTCCAAATGGATTCTTTCTGCTTAAATTTGCAAAATTTCCCAATGCTGTGTCAATATTTCAAATAGTACTTAAAAAGTTTATTAGTAGCATTGATCTGACTTTAATCATCTGGCCTGAATGTTGGTGGTATCTTGAATTTTATGAGCACAATATACATGAATCGAAAAGAGACATTGGTTTGGATAAATGCATAGCCCTGATTTTCCCCCATGCACTTTCACTATTGCCCTTTTTCTTCTAATGTTTTTCTTTTTTCTTTTTGAAAATTTTTATTATGGATAATTTCAAATTTACAGACACAAGAGAAGAAAGCAAAGCTCTAACTATGCAACACTCAGCTTCAAGCATCATGAGCTGTGCCAATCTTGTCTCATTCATCTCCTACCTACTTTTCCTTTCCCTGTGCTGATTTTTTTAAAGCAAATTCTGGATGTGCAAGTCATTTCATGTGTAAATATTTTAGCATGATATCTAAATTATGATTCTTTTAAAAAATAACTTTAATACCATTATCACATCTAAAAAAATCGAGATTGCTTCCTTCATCAAATATCCAACTCAAATTCCCTGTTTTATCTCATATAGATTTTATAGTCCATATATTCAAATCAGGGTCTGAATGAGGTCCATCCGTATATTATAATTGCTCAGCATGTCACTTAAATTTCTTTTGAGTATGGGTTTCTTATTCTTTTTTTCCCCTTCTAATACATTTTTTGGAGAAACTAGTCATTTATTTTTCTAGATTGTCCTACAATATAGATTTTCCGGGTTGTATTCATTCCCATGTTTTTACTTGGCATCTTGCTCTGTCTTTTGTATTTGTTGAATAATCTGGTCACTGCATGATCTGTCCATGCCTGACTATTCAGTGTCATCTCACACAAGCATTCTGTACTCATCCAGAATTTGCCCACCTCTACCTAGAATGGTCTGACTGCTCAGCTCAAATGTTGTTTTCTTAGGAAAGCCTTATCTAAGGTAGGAACCTATCTCGTGCTCTTCTAGCACTTTTTTCTTCATAGCAATTATCTTTATAACATATTTGTATGTATATTATTTAATACATGTTTAAAAAACTGTCTTTTTTGCACACCATTGAATAGTCAGCACCTAATATAGCAACCAATCCGTGAAAATGTGTCAAAAAATGATGAATTTGATGATTAACTAAAATGAATTCTATACTATGCACTACTCAGCTTCAAGCATCATGAACTCATGGCCAATCTTGTCTCATTAATTTCCTGCCTACTTTCTCCTTTCCCCTACACTGAATTCTTTTGAAGCAAATTCTAGACATGGAAGTCATTTCATGTGTGAATATTTTATATCCCCCCTTGCTTCTTGAATATTACTTAATACAAATGAGGTGACCACAAGTTGTGCTCCAGTTATTCTTTATCTTGGTCCTACCTCCTGGTCTTCCACATGTGGCTACTTTTCACACCCACTATCGTGTAATACTGCAGACAGCTGGTCAGTATTCCTCTAGGGGAGACTATAAAGGACATGTGGAATTTAGTCACATTTCTTTTGGTGGTCGTGATGGTCTTGGGAGCCTGCATTGCTTAGGGAGCTTTAAGGGAAATTTTCTCAAAATGCAAATGAACTCTTTATTTAAAAGGAGATGGTTATACTTATATATTAGTGTGCTTGGGGTGCCATGACAGAATACCACAGACTGGGTGGGTTAAGTAATAGAAATTTATTTTCTTATAGTCTTGGAGGCTGGAAGTGCAAGATCAAGGTGCTGGGAAAGTTGGCTTCTGACACCTGTCTTTCTGGCTTGCCAACAGCTGCCTTCTCACTATGTCCTCACGTAGCTTTTCCTTTGTGCCCTTGAAAAGAGAGAGAGAGATACCTTTCTGGTGTCTCTTCCTCTTCCCAGAAGGACATCAGTTCTGTTGGATTAGGTCCCCACCTCACCCTTTTTCTGTTTTTGTTTTTTTGAGACAGAAAGAGAGAGAGAATGAGTGGAGGATGGATGGGGGGCGGGGCGGGGGGGGACAGAGGATCTGAAGCAGACTCTATGCTGACAGCAGAGCCCAATGCAAAGCTCGAATTCATGACCCGTGAGATCATGACCTGAGCTGAAGTTAGACACTTAACCGACTGAACCACACAGGTGCCACAAACCCCCACCCTTTTACCTCATTTAACCTTAGTTACCTCCTAAAAGGCCCCATTTCCAAATATAGTACAGTCATTAAACATTTGATTTAATATAATGGTTAAATAACAATTTTAAGTACTAAAAATAAAGTTTAAAACATACAAAAAGGGTAAAAGCAGGGCTACATTTAGAACTAAGATTTGAATACAAAATGTAATATGTATTTCTGAAAATCTTTGTAAAGTACTTAAAACATACTTACGTAACCATGACATCTTAGATCAATTTATAAGTGGGCCTTAGAAAAATGATGTGAAAAACCACTCTGACATACCAATTAGTGACCCAAAGCTCAAATTTTATGAACTACAACCATGTCATATCAAATGCATTTATGCCCCTTCTCATCAATGCCCCATATTCCTTTCATTGTTTTATTTCTTCTACAGTATTTATTTTCTAAAATACCATGTAGTTTGCTTATTTTGTTTGTCTGTCTGCCTACTTCAACTAGAATGTTTAATGATCCATGAGGTCAGGGTATGTGTCTGTTCTGTTTGCTGTAGAATCTCTGGCTTCCAGATCAATAGTTATTACAATATGGGCACTTAATATACATTGGCTAAATAAGTAAATAAATTAGTAGTAAGTCAATTATTCTGTCCAATTGGATTTTAATAGTCAGGTTTTTAAAAAATTATAAATTAAATATTACTTATAATGCAATGCACCAGAATCACCTGGAGGGCTTGTTTTAGGGCTTATTGAACTCCATCTCCAAATTCTGGACTCTGTAGATCTAATGTGAGAATCTGCATTTCTAATGTGTTGTTACTGGTGCTGTTACTGGTGGTAGAGGAAACATACTTTGAAAAAACACTAACTTACAAAGACCAAAACTCAATAGCATCATGAAATTTGGGGGAGGGATATGAATTATTAGCATTTGGCCCTAACTCATGGTATAGTGCATCTGCTACGTTGTAATTAACTTGCAGAAGCACATGTAGTGGAACACTGGATTGGTGTGTTGGTAAGTGATTTTCTTGACTCCTTCGCAACAAATTAAAGGGAGTGCTGACTCCCCATAGGCTGTCATCTCACTCACGTATTTTAAATATGGACCTTCATGATGGCAGTAGATTCACAGAAGGCAAATCTTGGCTGTCCCCAGAGTGTCTTTGTTAATGTGATGAATGAATGGAAATTTCCCTTTGGAAGGCTGTTCAGGCTTTTCTTTTGGTAGAATGTATTTAAAAGTATTTGTAATGTAGCATGAAAAAAAAATAGCATTCCAGTTATTGAGATAGTAGGATTTAGCTCTTCTCTGATACTTTTCATCTTGAAAATTTTTTGCAAACATTAACTAATGCCTCAGGCAATCCTTGGAGGCAATTTATACTCTATATTTTGTTCTTTTAAAGGTTGGAGACAGAAGTTTGGCTTCTATTTCATGCTTTTGTGGCCTGGCCTCTCTGCTTTTTGGTCTGTTTATGCACTGGTAGAGAGTTGGAAATCAGCCCTTAAAAATCAGATTCTCCTGCTACTCAGCAACCTCTTGAGGCCTGTTGTTTCCTGCCTCTCTTGTTATTTCTGACCATCCTATTTTTCATGTGCAATGATTAGTTACTAAGGCAATGATCTTAAGGACTCTGACTCTGTTTATCATCCAGTAGGGAGTGAACTTATAGGAAAACAGAGGTCTTGCTTTTATAGACATTCTTTTGTGTTAAAAAAAAAACAAATATTATGCTGAGTGAAATAAGTCAGTCAGAGAAGGACAGATATCATATGTTTTCACTCATATGTGGATCTTGAGAAACTTAACAGAAGACCATGGGGGAAGGGAGGGGGAAAAATAGTTACAAACAGAGAGGGAGGGAGGCAAACCACAAGAGACTCTTAAATACAGAGAACAAACTGAAGGTGGATGGGGGAGGGGGGAGAGAAAACGGGTGATGGGCATTGAGGAGGGTGCTTGTTGGGATGAGCACTGGGTGTTGAATGTAAGCCAATTTGACAATAATTAATATTAAAACAAACAAACAATGAATGAGATGTATACAGAATTATCAGCAAAATAAGCACAACTCTGTTGGCCTAGAAATGTTTTCATTAACGTGCTCACTGTATTCAATAATTATTGGGTTAAATTTATCTCCTAACTCTTCCTATGTTCTTAAATTTTGAGGGGGTAGGAAGCCTATTATCAGAAAGTATATTTTTTATTGGATAAGAAAGCATATACACAAAGTCCAGAGGATCAGACAAAATATTTCTTTCATTCTTAAGTATACCACAGCCACCTTGACCAGTAAGGAGAGGGCAGGTGCTCTTTCTAGTCTTTCTTCTTTCTTCATCATTGAATATTTGTTGAGTGCCTAGTACAGACTAGGTACCTGTCTAGTTCTGGGATTAGAGCAGAGAACAAAACAAAGGTTCTGGTCTCATGGACTTAGATTATAGTAGAGGGGAATAATTAATAAATAAAATTGTATGTCTGTATTAGAATTAAGTGTTGATAATGGCGCTTGGGTGGCTCAGTCAGTTGAGTGTACGGCTCTTGATTTCAGCTCAATACATGACTTTGAGGTTCATGAGATGGAGCCCCACATTGGGCTCTGTGCTGACAGCATAGAGCCTGCTTGTGATGCTCACTCTCTCTCTCTCTTTGCCCCTTCCCTGCTTGCACATGCATGTGTATTTTCTCTCTCTCAATATAAATAAATTAAGAATAAATAAATAAAATTGAATTAAGTATTGATAAATACTGTGTAGACATTAAGACAAGAGCTTTCAAGTAAGATGACACATGGTACAAGTCCAGAAGGCACCAGGGGAATGAGCCACTTAGAGTATTGAGGGAAAAGCATTCTAGGCAGAGGAAAATTAGGCACCAGGATCCTGAGGAGGGAGCATGGCTGATAATTCAGGACCAATAGGGAAGCAATGGGCTGCAGTACAATGAGTCAGGAGTACAGTGGTACCAACTGAAATCAGAGAGATACAGGAGTATACAGAGAGTTACAAATCATGTCTTCTCATTAAAAAAAATGTTTATTTATTCTGAGAGAGAGAATATGCATGTGCACATGAGCCGGGGGGGGGGTGCAAAGAGAGAGAGAGAGAGAGAGAGAGAGAGAGAGAGAGAGAGAATCTCAAGTAGGCTCCATGCTGACAGCACAGGGGCCAGATGCGGGGCTCGATCTCACAAACCATGAGATCATGACCTGAGCCAAAATCAAGAGTCAGATACTTAATTGATTGATCCACCCAGATTCCCTGAGTCTCCTCATTAAAAAAAAATTTTCATAAACTAGTTGGAGGGTTAGGTTAGGTAGGAGACCCGATGAATAGATATTTAAAGTTTATAAGATATTGTCCAGAATTGGGTAAAAGCCCTAAGATATGTTACCTAGGTTTTCCTCTAGAAAAATTGCAGATTGAATATATGGATTGTTTGAAATTTATGCTTTTTCATAGCATTAGAAATTCAAGACCTCAAGCTTAGCTTCTTATTTATCTCAAAAGAACTCAGGTTTCATCTCTAAGTGTTGTGCCCCTTAAAGAGAATCACAGTGAGAATTTGTGTGTAGAACTTGGTTCATTCTGTGCCTTTCTATCATGTTCTCCTCCTACTCCTATTATACCTGCACTAAGACTGAATTTCAACATATATTACATCATGCAAACAATCATATAAGAATTTAGCATTTAATTCAGTCCTCTGTTAGCATTAAATTTTTAAATGAACTAATTTGTTGTTGACCATTATGATTAGAATAATCACCCCATTGGAATGTATGTACAGTAGAGATAAAGGGAATTAAAACTGAAGGCTGATTCTTTCTTCTATGAATAGTTAATGTTATACCCCAGGAGGACCATCATCTGAAAATGTACTCGGGTTTCCTTTATGACTCTTGCCCATTTAAGCTGGACTAAGAATGTTGGTTTGCAATAAATAGTGGCATAAATCAGGAAAATAACCAGTCTAATTTTGATTGGCAGAATCAATGTCATTGGATCTATTTTTTATAGTTCTCAATTTCCTATGTCTTCTAATGTGGTTTCCCTGCACAACAAAAAACATCATTGAATTTTATTTATGAGTAATTTATTTGGTATTGGTTTTTCATTACTTTCTCACAAGGTGCCTTGAGGTTTGGGGTTATTTTTATTATGTATTTTACAATCATATGGCCTACTTACAAGGGGAGAATGTTGCGTGGGGTTGAGGGTACCAGAGATCTGACTTGCCTAAAAATGACAATGATATATCTTTTCATCATTTTGTGAAGCAATGGAACCCCCACTGGAAGGGTGGGTGATTTGAAGGCTTTTTTTCTCCAGTAGAGGTGACCTCATCCATCCATCCATCCATCCATCCATCCATCCATCCATCCATCCAAACCCTCCCTTGAGCTCACATTTCCCTTCAACTACCATCTCATTTATAAATTCCCTTTTCATAGAAAAAAGTCATAATTATTGTATACACATATTGCCTTTATACCTCTTTTCTTTCTTGAATGCTTTCCAGGTAGTCTTCTGTTTTTACTATACCATGAAAGTAATTCTTACTGAGGTGATCAAGAATCACAATTTCAAAGTTCTCACCCTCATCTTGACCTTTCAACTCATTAAACTCTCTTCATTTTTTTCTTCCTCCATGAAATACTTCCTTCAATTTGTCCTCACTCTTGTTTAGATTTCCTTTGGCTTCACCTTTTCTCAGTCACCTCCTCATTTCCCTTCTAAATTTTATAATACTCCAAGGCTGATCCATAGATTTCTTCTAGCCTATGAATTGTCTTCTTTATCTTATCTTTATAGTGATCTCATCTAGTCTCTTGGCTTTAAGTACCATCTGGATAGTGCAACCTCAACATTTAGGTCTTCTGCTTGGACTTCTCCAAACTTCAAACTCATATTAAATTGTCTAAATTATATTTCCTACTGGTTATAAAAATATGCATCTCAAGTTTAATGTGTCTAAGCTGGACTTCTGATTCCCACCACCCCAACCTGTACTTCCTGAAATCTTTCCCATCTAGTAATCACTAAGCCCACTGTTCCAGTTTTTCAGACAAAAATCTTAGATTGCCATAGATTCCTCTTTCTCTTACATAATACATTTAATCCATCATAAAACCTGTTGACTTTTTCCTTAAAATACATTCAATCTTTTAACCTCTACCACTACCATTCTAGTTCCAGGCACTATCATTACCTGAGACAGTTTTCTAATGTGGTTGTCCCTTTTACATTTCCATAGCAACATGAGGGTTCCAGTTTCCTAATCAATATTTGCTCTTATCACTCATTTTCATTTTAGCCAATTTAGTAGGCATGAAGTGGTATCTCATGGTGACTTTAATTTTCATTTTCATTATAATTAATGATGTTGAGCAGGTTGACCCATCATATTTAATTGCAACTCATCCCATGATACCCTCCAGGTACTCTTTATCTGTTCAATCTCTAGTTTTTTTCATAACACTTATTACCTTCTGACATGATGCATAATTTATTTATATTTACTGCTTATTACCTCCTTCCCTGATAATCTCCCTTCCCAACTAGAATGTTAGCATGGAATCTTCCCCCATTTTGCTTGTCAATGTAGCCCAAAGAGCCTAGAATAAAACCAGTATTTATTTGGTATTAGATACATATTGCTTGAGCAAATGAATGATCAATAGCCTTGGATTACTAGGAGTACCACTGCTGAGAATGGGATAGTTTCCAAGACTCACACAAAAGAAGTGAAGTGGAAGCTTCCTGTCCATTATTTCCCTTCATCATCCCTGTGCCACTTGTACTTTCTGTGTCTCTCATAGGCAGGGACCAGGTGTCTGAGTAGCATGACTAGTCACAGTTAGCAGCTACATATATATATATATATATATATATATATATATATATATATATATGTATATATATATATACTGCATATATATATATGTATATATATATATAGCTACATATATATATATATATATATGTATATATATATATAGCTACATATATATATATATATATATATATGTATATATATATATAGCTACATATATATATATATATATATACTGCACTATATGGGGATTCTCACTTGGAGAACATGATGGACATGAAAAATTACTGTGAAAGTGACAAAGTATTCAAGTGAAACACAATAGCTTTCATGGTAGTGAGATACACACACATACACACACACACACACACACACACAAGGCAATACCTTTGCAAGAAAAATCAGTGGTAAAGTAGGAGACAAAATACTAGATATTATGCTGAATGTGGCAAATAAAAATGGAATAAGACCTACTACCTGCCTTGAGGAGCTTGGCTTGCCCTACTTCCATTTCATTCACTCCACCAGGGATATGATGTAAACATGTCACTCCCATGTCAAGAACTCATCATGGTCTCTTTGTTCTCCATTAAGTCTATATTCCTTAGTGGAGCATTCAGGCTCCTTCACAAACTGGCTCCAGCCATCTTTCTTTCTAGTTTCAGTTCTTGTTTTTTCCCCTTATCCAACTCCCAGCAACACAAGAATCAAAGTTCCAGGTTATGGGCTCTTTCTGACACAGAATACTCATTTCATATCTACTTGCCTTTTCTCCTGCTCCATTTGCATAAAAATTTCCCAAGCCCCCCACTATACATTTCCACATACACAACATGCACACAGCACCTTTCCACAGTTAATAAAATCCTCCTTGTTGTTCAAGACTTGATACTTTTGGGGCAACATTCTTTCATGATTTAAGCAGAATGAATTTCTTCCCTTCCTATACAATTATGATACTTAATACAGTCTTATTTTGATTTTGATTTTGTTTATGCTTGTTTCCATCAAATATGAAGTCTGAGACAAGAGGTTGGGTCATATTCATGTTTTTGCCCAATATTCCCCCCTCCTGTTGCCTACTGTAATTGTTTACTGAACACTGAAACAGAATAAAACAAATAATAAGTAGACTCCTCTTTCCTTGTACTTAGAATATAATGAATAGATTTTTTTTAACGTTTATTTATTAATCAGAGACGGAGAGAGACAGAGCATGAGCATGGGAGGGGCAAAGAGAGGAGGAAACACAGAATCCGAAGCAGGCTCCAGGCTCCGAGCTGTCAGCACAGAGCCTGACATGGGGCTCGAACTCACAAACCGTGAGATCATGACCTGAGTTGTTGGCCGCTTAACCGACTGAGCCACCCAGGCGCCCCTGAATAGATTTTTAAAAACGTAACTAAAATGATAATCAAATGCATTTTGACATAAAGTTATTTGCATCATAGGTACATTTGCACAAATGCAATTATAGTAGATTAATTTTAAATCTCAAAAGCAAAAATGAAAGAGAAAAATCACAACTTAATAGTGTGGATACAATTCACACTATTGCTCTCACTGACTGCAGTCCCAGGAGAAAGCAGGAAATAAGAGATATGGATTGGTTCTTCTCTTTGTCAGTTCCAGATCCAGCTCCTGTGAGTCCTCTTGGTGTGAGCATCTTGCTGTGGTGAACAGGATTCTAGTGTTTAAAGATACACATTTTTCATACAACGTGGCCTCTGAGAAGAACCCAACTACTTTATTTGGTACAGCCCCTAGATCTGGAGGGAGATGCATCTTTGGGGATGGCATGTCCTTCTTCACCATCAAGCCTTTAATAGGGTCTGAAGAGTATTTTAACTCTACATGATTTTGCTTCATTTGTTGCCTTTTAGACCCGATTCCCACATGAGGTATTACTCCACAGTAATCTGTCCGCACTGTGGTACTAAGTACCGGTCATATTTCTAACAGAGTAGCTATACTTATGGACTTCCTAACTTAAAAATGTAATGGAGAAAGTAGATGATTCCAAGTAGAGCTGCAAAGATAGTTAACATTTGTAGAAGATGAATATCTAAGAAAGATTTAATCATTGTACTTGCTCTTGTTGTGACAAAGAAGGTAGATAGATGCCCTAAGACAGGTCTCTAAACGAAAAATGATTTCTCACATGGAAAATGGTGGCCAGCTGTTCTTCTCCGCAGAGTACGCAACAGCAGGGAATGTTTAAAATGTAGCATGAGGGATTTACCTCAGATACAGAAAGATTTTCTGTTTGTCAGACACTGAGATGACTTCTTGAGAGAAGTTATAGAATCTCTGAATGTGGAAACTTTTCTTTTTAACCTCATTCTGTCTGGAATAGTTCATACCCACATTTTTCATAGTATGTTCTAGTATTTTATGGGCTGTTAAGGGAAGTTACTCAAATAAAGATTCTGTTATCAAATGCATTTCAGAAACACTAGGTTTAACAAAGTTAAAAAAGAAAAAGCTCTACTGAAGGGCTTTATGGCATTTGCTTTATACTTTGTGAATTTCTGGTTAGAGTTAGGGACATGTAGTAAAACTTCTTTGTAAACTTTATTTAATCATATATAACCCATTTTTTAAAGAGGCTTTTTAAAGGATTGGTGTTCTATGTTACTTTCTGGGAGATATGTTGACCTACATATTTGAAGTGGACTTTCACATAATGTTGAAAAAATTCTCACTTGCCACATTCCTACTTTTGAAAACAATAACAAAGTAATCCACAGAGATATCTCTTTTTAAAAACCACCTAAATATGGATTCCTTTGGAATAATTTCTTTTACAGTTTTAGATGTCCAGTGAGCCACAGTGGAGTGAAAACAATGAGTGTTCAGAAGCAGAAACAGATTTATGGAATCTTACTCCTCGTTCTCGTTTCTGAGCACATTATTTGTGCTAATGTAGAGGCAGAGGCTATACATGTGCATGTTGGGTTTTGCTGTAGTGAGGATTGCAGCTCCAAACACTTCTAATGAAATGAGAGGTGAGTATATTCATAAGATAGTATAATTTGGGGAGGACAATTTCACCTGGAATAGCTAGCTTACTCACTACTACATTACATGACATCTTACCCATGGAAAGCAAAATTATCACCCTACATAACTCTTCACTACTTACACTTGCTCTAGTAAGTTCTCAGGGTCTTGAGTGAATCTTTTGGGAGCTACATAAACGTAACTGGACAGATGTACGGGAGAGAAGTTATCTCCACATCTACTTAACTGTTAATCTGAAATGAGGCAAAAATATATAGAAGAAACAGTGAGGGAAGGGACATACAGAACAAGGTGACATATTGTCTGGATGGTAATATACTTTGATATTGTATTGAATGTGTGTGGGATTAAGTGACCTATAATGTACACTCTTAGAGGTGGTTAGTTAGTACTTGAAGTGCTTCAAGAAGCACTTGAAGATCCCCCATTAGGGATCTAAGTTACTCTTGGTTCTCCAGAAAAACTGTGTGTGTGTGTGTGTGTGTGTGTGTGTGTGTGTGTGTGTGTGAAAGAGAGATTTATTTTAAGGAATTGACTCATGGTGATCATGGGGGTGGGCAAGTTTGAAATTTGTGGGACAGACCAGAACCTTGAACAGGCAGGATTTCTATGTTGGAGTCTTGAGGAAGAATTACTTCTTCCTTAGGAAGCCTCAGTCTCTGTTTTTAGAGCTCAAGCTGATTGGATGAGGCCCACCTAGCCATGGAGGTAAGGTCCTTTACTTAAAATCCGCTAATTATAAACATTAATCACATATAAGAAATAACTTCACAGCAACATCTAGACTGATGTTTAACTAAACGATTAGAAACTATAGCCTAGCCTGAAAACTATCACAGAGTCTACACTTCCGATATTGTCAAAATTCCTACCAGAGCTTTGTTCTTTAGCATGAGAATTGTTAGAAAATAATCTTACATCATTGAGATAAGTAGTGGTCAAACTAAGTGGCCGGCCAGAAGGAGTGTACGGGCACTATTGGCCTTAAATGAACAAGATCCCACTCTGGCAAGCCCAGCAGGCTTATGGAGCTAGAACTGAACTCTGTTCGGGTGTGTTTCCCTACAGAAAAGACTATCCACTGTCCTGACTAGAAGGTAAGCTGATGCTGCCTCACAGCACTGGACATCCTCCTCAGAGTGAATCTGTTAAGCAAGATTCTCCTAAAAGGCCTGAAAACAGAGGGCGTCTCTCTGAGGTTCCAAGAACAGGTGGTGTAGACTTTATCTAGTCGCGCATAAATGTTTACATCCCAGCAGACCTTTGTCTAAGACTTGTTTTCATTGTTACGTCCCATCTGGCTCTTATCGCTAGAGGCTTTTACAAAGGTTTTGGCTGTTTTCAGATAGCCAAACCAGCTCAGCTTAGTTCACAACAAAAGGAATTTGGAAGTCAGTATCAAAAAACTATCCATTGGGAGAAACGCTGTGATTTCCTCTCCATCCCAGCCGACTACCATCCTTTTTTGGTTTGAGTGACTTCGGTCAGCAAAGTCTAGTCTTCTGTCTCCCACAGATGTAGGTCTTCATTATGATATTCATGTAAGAATAATTGAATGCCAGGGGTTGTTGAAGAAACCATTTCACTCTTTTTGTTTCCTGACACTTAAAATTCTTTTTTTTTATTAAAAAAAATTTTTTTAACGTTTATTTATTTTTGAGACAGAGAGAGACAGAGCATGAATGGGGGAGGGTCAGAGAGAGGGAGACACAGAATCTGAAACAGGCTCCAGGCTCCGAGCTGTCAGCACAGAGCCCGACGCGGGGCTCGAACTCACGGACCGCGAGATCATGACCTGAGCCGAAGTCGGCTGCTTAACCGACTGAGCCACCCAGGCGCCCCTTAAAATTCTTAAAGGAATTAATTAATGTGTTGGGGCTTCACTCTTACCTTTAATGTAATTTTGAGCCTTATACGAATCACACAAATCTTCCTCTCTTGTATATACACTTAGGAGATGTGGGTTGATGCCACTTGATGGAAAACAGTCCTTTTAAGAATGCATTTTCCATACCATGAACCAGTGAAAATAGGGGTATGAGAGTCTGAATTCTGAAAAACACAGATATTTGACAAGTCAAAAACATAGGACCTTTATTACATTTTATTACCCCATTAACATTTCCCCACTTAAGTTATGGAAGGTAGATGTTTGCATACTTAAAAGTGGAGAAAGGGGAGTATTCCATCAAGTGAGTTTTTTCTTAAAATAGCTGTTTAACCACCTCTTAAGAAGCTAAATAATCCATCATGCTTTATTACCATGAACTTGGAAGTAGGAAAATGGGTCTTGTCCAAAGAGATACACTGTATTTTGATTTAGAAGATATTTTGCTTTTGGATGAATACATTGATTGATAACAGGAATCAGCTACACTATTAATAGTAGCTCCCCCAAAAGCTCTGTTATACAAATAAATCTCTCCCATCTTTCTTAGCTGCTAAAATAGATGCTTACTAGATTTATCTTTCCTTTCATATTATGTGGCCTTGAAGTAAGCCAAGAATTTCTCTGCAAATTTGTTAGATAAAGCAAAGCGAATTCTTACCTGTTTTTAGGAAATAGTGCTCTAAACTATTTAGATCTTTACAAGTGAGTGAAACTGGAATTTTTGACTCTTTCTTTTTGTTTATTTTATTTATTTTTTTTTAATTTTTAATTATTTATTTTTGAGAGAGAGAGAGCCAGGGAGGGGCAGAGAGAGTGAGACACAGAATCTGAAGCAGTCTGAGCTGTCAGCACAGAGCCTGATGTGGGGCTTGAACTCATGAACTGCACGATCATGACCTCAGCCAAAGTTGGACGCCTAACCAACTGAGCCACCCAGGTGCCCCACTTTTTGTTTATTTTAGATTATAGAATGAAGGGCACCACTTTCTGTGTGTCAAACTGTGGTGACAGATGAATGAGAAGTATTCCTTGAGTGAAGACAACTCAGCAGATTTTGGTGGACAAATGTTTTACTAAAGCAGTACTGAGTAATGTTAGAAGACTACTTTATCCACAGGAACAAAACTATTAATGCCAGCTTCTAATTTATACAGATCTATGTTATCTACCTTCTCATTTTCTCTACCTCTGTTTTCTCCACTTCATCAAAGCTAACTTCACGGTATGACTCCACTTAGGATTCCATAACCTAGGGGCTTAGGGACTTAGGGTGCCATAATTCAGACCTTACCTGAACCATATGCTTCTCCAACCAGGGCCACAATGTGGTGAATGAGGTGCTGCCTGGGCATCTAAGGAGCTGTTGACTTGTTCACCTCTTCTTGCCTTTCTGCTCTGAGTTGGCTCTGAGCACAGGAATGGGGTTTGCTTAGGTTTTCTCTCTTTGGTTCTCATGAGTTACCCTGTCTAGTGTCATATCTGGTGCACACCCTGTGGTATAGTCTTTCCTGAAGCCAAGTGATTCTGATGGGGCGTCTTGGTACTTTACCTAATCTCCTGCTTGACCCTTACTCAAGTAGCTTTGGTCCTACCATGTGAACACATCTCCTACACAGCAATACCACTGCTTAGATTTTCAAACTGTGCCCACTTAAGTGAATACCCAGCATTTAATGCTGTGAGAGTGGGACTGAAAAGCCAGCAATATTCTCCCAAGTGAGCATTTGTAGCTAAGTGGATATCTGTCCCCACATCTGCCTGATGTCAGCTCATCCTGCCTTCCCACAACAGTTTCTTGTTGCCTCAGTAACCATACTGCTTGTGATGGTTAATTTTTATGTATCATCTTGGAAGGTGTTTTGAGATGAAATTAACGTTTAATTATGTGAACTCAGAGTAAAGCAGCTTGTCCTTCATAGTGTGGGTGGGCCTCATCTAATCAGTTGATGGCTTGAATAGAACAAAAAGACTGGTCTTCTCAAGCACGAGGGAAATTTTCAGCAGACTGTCTTGGGATTTCCTCTGCACATTGGCTTTTCTGGATCTCTACCTGCTGACCATCAGACTGGAGCTGCACCATTGGCTCTCCTGGGTCTCATGCCTGCCAGCCCACAGTGCAGAGTCAATTCCTTGTAATAAATCTCTTTCTGGAGCCTAAATGTCCATCAACTGATGAATGGATAAAGAAATTGTGGTTTATATACACAATGGAATACTACGTGGCAATGAGAAAGAATGAAATATGGCCTTTTGTAGCAACGTGGATGGAACTGGAGAGTGTGATGCTAAGTGAAATAAGCCATACAGAGAAAGACAGATACCATATGGTTTCACTCTTATGTGGATCCTGAGAAACGTAACAGAAACCCATGGGGGAGGGGAAGGGAAAAAAAAAAAAAAAAAGAGGTTAGAGTGGGAGAGAGCCAAAGCATAAGAGACTGTTAAAAACTGAGAACAAACTGAGGGTTGATGGGGGGTGGGAGGGAGGGCAGGGTGGGTGATGGGTATTGAGGAGGGCACCTTTTGGGATGAGCACTGGGTGTTGTAAGGAAACCAATTTGACAGTAAATTTCATATATTAAATAAATAAATAAATAAATAAATTAAAAAAAAAAAGACAAAAATCAAAACTTCCAACTCTTCTGAATACCTCAATAAAAAGACTAGTAGTAAAAAAAAATAAAAATAAAAAAATAAATCTCTTTCTGGATATATGCACATCCTATTGGTTCTGTTTCTTTGAAGAACCCTGAAAATTATAATGTCTTATGTTGTAGTACCTCAAACTGTAACACTATTATAAATGTTTATGTTAAATTTGCGTCTGTATATATGCATGTTTTTACTGTGGGAAAAATGAGGCTTCACATTGACTTTGGATCAGAACTCTAATAGGCAGTTTTACTATCCACAGTCAAGGGAGAATGTCAGCCCCAAAACCTTCTAACAAAAAGCCTCAAAGCTTTTGTAGTTGCTGTTTCTTCTTCTGGAATACTCTTCCTCCTGAGAGTTGCAGGGATTATTCCCATATTTTGATTTAGGTCGATACTCAAATGCCTCTTCTCAAAGAAGACTTCTTCAACCACAGTCTAAAATAACCCCCTTTATCACCCTGCACAGCCTTACCTTAATTGATATTTCTTTATAGCATTTACAACCACTTGGTATTTTATTATGCATGTATTTATTTCTTTGTTGTCTAGCACTCCACTAGCATGTGAAGTCCAAGGACTTTGCTTTATTCACTGCTGTATCCCTGGTGCTCAGACTTGCTCAGACTAGATTTTTGAATAATATTTGTTGTCTGAATGAATAAACGAATAAATGTTCTATGTAATAATAGAATAATTAACCCAAGGCTTGTGAATTTATGTACCACTCAGTTTGAGCAAAATTAGAATCCTATAGCAAGTGTTACATTACTTTAGTGAAAAATGTAATTTCCTGTAGCAAATACGTTACAAGGTTGAGAGGTCATGATAAAATTATATTATTGGGAAGTTAACAGAAAATTTTATGGAGTAAAGAATTGTGGATGAAAAAGATTAAAAAAAGTGTGGTTGTGATGACAAGTAATAGAATATGTATGGATGTCATGTTTAAGATCTTTGTCCCATTTGGCCCATTTCCAGATGTGCTGTTTATTCATGGGCCCTCTGTGGTCCCTGGAATATGAATGCTCTCCAGCCTTCTCTAGCTTTTCTTACTGAGAAGGGCAGTTTCAACAGAGCACTTCAGTGCTTATGTTAAAATAAACAGGGAGAAGAGGGTATTTGTATATAGTTGTTTATTCCCAAGGTATAATATTGTGGCTAGTACTCATGATGTGTATGTTAAGTGCTAGCATAAGCAGGTGGTTCATACAAAGTAATGGGACAGACTAATTTGTAAGGAGCTCCATTCTGGAGTTATCTCTCTCTAGGTTAAAGAATAGCTGTTTCTCTATTCAGCTGGCAAATTGAAGCAGGGATGCCCATTGCTAGAGACCCACAGGGTTGAGATATTCCTAAAACACTGTGGCAGTCTTACCTGGCAACCCCAGCCCGCTGCACCTCATCCGCTAGCAGAGTGCATTTCAACTACATAACAATTAAGCAGTGGACAGGCTGGAATTACTTCCCATATCTGAGGATGGCTTTGGGGTTCAGAGCCAGATGGGCTGTGGGAAGAGAACAGGCTTTGGAGTCAGCCAAATGTCAGATTAAAACCCAGCCGTGCCCCTCACTGGATGAACTTGGCTAAGTTATTAAATCTCCTTGAGCTATAATTTCTTCACCCGTGACATAGGACTAATTGTACTTATCTGGTAAGGTTACCAGGAAGGTTCATCTGGCTCACAGCTGACACTTGAAGAGATGATAATTTTTCTCCTACTGTCCACCATTTGCAGTTATTAGGTGTTTTCTTTTTATTTGTTGGCTTTTTGGGTTTTTTTCCCCTTTGACATGTCTACCTCTCATAGGACACATGAAATTTATAATTTGGAAGGAATCTTACAGATTAACTAAGCCAATTCCTTCCTCCATCTCCTTCTTCTACTTTACTCTTATACACACACACACACACACACACACACACACACACACACACAATTTTCTACTTCCTTTCCTGTTTCTGGTCATATCCATAGATGATGAAGAATGTTCATGTATTGTATACTCCCCAGGTCTCCATAAAAAGCTATGTTTCTTTCCAATTGGAAAAGATTTATTCATGATTTTCAGTCTCATAAACCCTCCTCCTTTCTAGCAATTGCTTAACACAAACCATGAATGAAATTTCAGTGCTAGATCCTGTCCTTTCCCATCCTGCCCTTTCTAGAGAAGTGATTTAAAAAAATTTTTTTTTCAACATTTTAAATTTATTTTTGGGACAGAGAGAGACAGAGCATGAACGGGGGAGGGGCAGAGAGAGAGGGAGACACAGAATCGGAAACAGGCTCCAGGCTCCGAGCCATCAGCCCAGAGCCTGACGCGGGGCTCGAACTCACGGACCGCGAGATCGTGACCTGGCTGAAGTCGGACGCTTAACCGACTGCGCCACCCAGGCGCCCCGAGAAGTGATTTTTAAAAAGGCTTTGCCTTATTTCCCTTTGAACATTTGGAAACATATAAGCAGAATGTAGTTTGCATTTCTAAATAAAGCTACAAATTTGTGTGTTCATGTTTACATTAAAACAAACAAACTGGAACTTCAGTATCTCACCCCACTTAACCTAGAAAAGTTTTTTTTGTTCTTATAAGATGTCTTTTTAATTGAGGTATAATTTAACACAATAAAATGCACTGATCATAATTTTTCTGAGGAGATAAGGAATTTTAAGCTCATGACATGGTTTGTAAGAAGTTTAAGACTACTGATTAAAAGCAAAACCGAACCAAAAGAGTGATGCAAAAAAATCTAGTTCAGAACTCAAAACCCAGAAGTGGAAAATATCAGTGTAGGGACGCCGAATTTTCCTCAGCTTCAGCTCACTGATTATTATTGCATGTGGCAGTGCCTCTTGCGGAAGAAATTGGCCTTTGAAAGGCCAAATTGTAAAAAAATTTTAAATTGTAAAATCTATGAAATTGTAAGGCTAATTGTAATCCTAATTAGCTTTACCATTGGTAGCATTAACAAGTATAAGGATTTGCTTGGATTAAAAGTTCTGTGATATTTTAAATAAACCTGGCACTCTGATTCACTCCATTAAAAATACTGTTTCATCTTCTGTGGTCAACAGCAAAGGCATTACCCTACAGAAAACTCTTAAAGCATACGCCAGCTCCTCAGTTTTGCCACTGTCACACCTATATATGGGGTATAGTGTATGGTGTACAGACCTGTGTATAGTGTCCGCATTTGCTGGCTTAGCATTTGTGATGAAAATTATTTGTGAGGGACCCAACGGTCTAAGATATATGCCACTTTTGAATAGGGATAATACCTCCATCACATTGCTGTGGAGATCAAACAAGACTTCGTTGGTACCTGGCACAAATTTAGATTGCCATGGCACAAGATTCATACAGGGGAATTATTTAACTAGTGAATAACCCGTCTGATGGCCCACTCCCCATGCCCCCTCACGTAACTGGAGTGCTGAACATATTTCTCAAGAATGTCAAGAATTGTGCGATCAGATGATGTATGATAGGTTTCAGTTGGTTAAAAATACTTAGCCTTCTGTTTTGAAATTCTTCAATAATGAAAATAATAAATGTCTCTGAAACATGTTGATTCCCCCAAGCAAGAAAGTTATTAGGAGAAATGATGATATCAAAGAATGAATGGTAACCAAGAGCAACAAGCCCAATTGGAGAATTTCAAATGGCAAACACTGTATCATGATGAAAAAGATCTCCTCAAGTGTCAATTCTATCAGACCATTAGGAGACACCCTTGTGTGCTCAGCTCAAGGCTGAGAGAACTTGCCACTCAACTTCATGTCCCATCTACTATATGCTAGTGCATTCTCAGAGATCGATTACCTTCACGGGAATTCCCTTAAAGCCACACGAGTGCCTGAACACCCCAGTGATAAATATATATAGCCTTAACTGCAAATTTTTCCTAACACATTTTTATTGAGTGTCTATTTTGAATGTGCCTGGTCCTGACATGACAAATTTGAATACATTTAGCATACCCCTGAGGAATTTGCAGTGTGATGGAAAACATTGCCATATAAAGAGATATAAAACAGTGAGCTAAGGGCAACAGCAGAAGTCCGTGGAGGGTGCAGGGAGTACCCAGGAGAGGGCTGTCTAAGCTGGACAGTGGGGATGGAGGTGTGTGTGGAGTAGATCTAGTTACCCAAAATCAACTATCTTCCTACAGCATAAACAGACACAGTGAGAGAAAACAACTGCACGTTTAGATCCGTATCTACCGAATTTCACTCTCTGGATTGTTCAATAGCCCCTCCTTCATCCATGGTTTCACTTTCCATGGTTTCAGTTACCTGCAGTCAATTGTGGTCCCGCATCTCATCATATAAGCATCTTATCACCTCTCATCAATACAAGAAGAGGGGTGTACACAGTATAGTAAGACATGGTGAGAGAGACCACATTCATGTAGCTTTTATTATATCATTATAATTGTTCTATTTTATTATTAGTTATTGTTCATCTCTTCTGTGCCTAATTTACAAATTAAACTTTATCCATAGGTATGTATGTATAGGAAAAATGTAGTATATATAGAGTTTGGTGCTGTTTGGGGTTTCAGGCATCCACAGGGGTCTTGGCACACATCCCCTGCAGGTAAGTGGGGACTATTATAATTGAGAGTATAGGGGGAAGTAGCAGTATCTGTAGTCCAGGAAGAGAGGCAGAAAGGAGAGGAAACCCCAAAGGGGGATGCTGGGACCCCCTAACTGCAGCCTTAGCTGTGAATTGGGTTTTGCCTCCTACCTGTTGTACCACCCTTTTCTGGACAGCTGTGTCTAATACTTGTCAGTGGGAAAGTTTATTCATTTTCAGATATCTGGCCTTTGACGTGAATCCAGCAGGGAGTCTAGATGCAGAGGCGCAGCCAGGCCAGTTGTCAGCTTCGCAAGTGTCTTACTCCGGGGCAGAAGGGGAGAGCTTGGCTGTCATCAGCTTCCGGGAAGATTGATAAATTGGAGGCAGACAGCTAGAGCCTAGGGCTGCCAGATAGATCTTTAGGATGGAAATACAACTGCTGTATGTAGAACTCTGTGAAACACCCACACACACCCAAACACATGAGGATCTTGTTTAGAGTTAGATCATGTATTAGAAACAATAATTGTAATTAATATCATGAGGCCTATTGTCTACCTCCTCGGGAAGGCAACAGCCTGCAGTGGATGGAATTTGTGTTGTTTGGGCAGGGCAGGCAGGGGTGCCTCTTCCTCTCAGGCACACTCACCCCCACACTGCTGGCCACAGTGCCCGAGTCCAGGGAGAATGTGTAGTGTGGGCATATATATGGATTTGTGTGTGCCTGTCTGTCTTTGGGTAGGAGTATGCAGGCATCGATAATCTGTGTCCATCAGTCTGTACACACGTGCGTGTGTGTGTGTGTGTGTGTGTGTGTGAGACAGTGTCTGCCTCTGTGTCTGTGTGTATCATATGTATCTATCTTTATGTACATGTGTGGGCATATGCCTTTATCTGTGTCTCTGTCTCTGTATACATGTGTGGATATATGTGTGCATCTGTGTGTGTTTGTTTCACTGTCTACATCTGTCTTGTCTGTGTATATATGTGAAGGATTGTGTGCATGTGTCTGTATGTTATTGTGTACATGTGTGGACATATGTCTATGTCTGTGTGTCGGACTGCCTGTACCTGCGTGGGTCTGTGTGTATATGTTTCCCCTGTGTGTATATGTTTCCCCTGTGTGTATATGTCCCATCCTCTGGAAGCCGAGCTTCTAAGTTACACTTAAGCCCCAAGCTGGACTTCCTCTGTGGTGACTGATAGCACTGAGGAAGGCCGCTGTTGTTGCTGCTTGGCTGTCTGCGTGGCTGTACCCATAGCAGCTAAACAGTAATGTGGGCTTACACTCGGTCACCTCAGAGACTCTTAACGGGAATGTTGAGAAAAGATATCTACCTCTTTGTGGCTCAGGAAGACCCTCCCAAGCCAGAAAATGAAATTCAGTCTCCGTTATATCTGCTGCAGGGAATCTATTAATATCCCACTAATTGTCTTCACAGGTTTGCTATGAGGTAACGTATGTGTGTCAGCTTCAAGTATAGAGAAGTCTAAAGTCATGTTAATTATAGGCAGAAATACTGTGTGTTATCAGGGACTGTATCATTAGCTGTTTTAATTCTCACTTCTCTTAGTTCCTTGTGTGATCAGAAATATGCACCTTCCCATTGGCCTCTTTTCCCAGAAACAAATGCACTATGTTAACTTTGGAAAATGCCTCAAATGCCTTCTTTCTGGTTCCTCGAATTGTGTTTGAGTTTTATCTGAATTTATTTGGCTGAAATCAGCTATAATTTTTAAAAACAATTTTGTCACACAAACTACAAGAATGTTTAGCCAATTTTTGATCCCCGCTTTTCAAAATTGGGATCCTCTCCCAGTCTTTCTTGTGCTTAGAAATCCAGACATATCTTAGCGACATATTTTTGCCTCATTTTCCAACTTTGTACTTGGCAGGTGCATGTGCAATGTAACGAAATACCATCTTAGATATTTTAAATCCAACTTGGCTGATTGGGGAGGAGGGAGGGAAAGGAGTGTTATGAACAGTAGTGTTTGAAGTTAAAGAAGCGTTGGCGAATATTACTGTTTTCAAAATTAACCCCAGGGAGTGTGGGAGTTTTGTCTTTAGCTGAAAATTTTAAAAATAGGGCGCCTGCGGGGCGCCTGGGTGGCTCAGTCAGTTAAGCATCTGACTTCGGCTCAGGTCATGATCTCACGGTCTGTGAGTTTGAGCCCTGTGTCGGGCTCTGTGCTGACAGCTCAGAGCCTGGAGCCTTCTTCAGATTCTGTGTCTCCCTCTCTCTCTGCCCCTGTCCCACTCGCACTCTGTCTCTCTCTGCAATAAATAAACACTAAAAAAAATAAAAATAAAAAAAAAATAGGGGCGCCTGGGTGGCTCAGTCAGTTAAGCGTCTTGACTTTGGCTCAGGTCACGATCTCACAGTTTATGGGTTTGAGCCCACTTCAGATCCTCTGTCTTTCTGTCTCTCTCATTCTCTCTGTCTCTCTCTCTCTCAAAAATAAATAAACATTAAAAAAATGAAAATAAATCACAGATCCACTCCTTGCCTCTTCAAACCAGTGCTGTGGAACAAATAGAATGTGGTGCTTCCAGTGTTCAGAGCTCATGCTATGGGATCTCCACCTTATTCACCCTATGATGGCCTTGTGACTCAGGGTAACGTAACTCAAATAACATGGACTTTCAGAGCTGGAGCATGTCTGCAATCACCTAAGCCCTAAGCCTCAGGAGGTCCTTAAAGGCAGGAAAAGCCACAACTTGACTCCGGGCTTGCTGACTCCTGATCAGCAAGGATCAGCAAGGATGCTGTCCTCCTGTGCACGTGAGACTCTTCAGCAGCTTCCTAGTGACTGCTAGGTGAGGGTTGACTCCACAACAGGACATGGGAAAACCTCACTTCCCATCTCCTGCCCACATGCCTGGTCCAACTTATTGCCATTCTTCCCTTCCCACTTTACACTCAGGAAATACAAATGTCTCATAAATACACGGTAGCATTTTACATCTTCCTGTCTCCGTACTTTTTGTACTTTCTGCGTAGAATGCTCTTAGCTACTAGTGTCATTTGAGAGGTACCAAGAAAACTCTCACATGAGCACCTAAAACATCACCATTAATTCCCTTTATACTCAGCTTTGTTTCCATTGGTGCTCCCCCTGCCCCACATGCCTGCCCCCATAACTCATGTCATTTCTGTGAAGACAACAACTTAAAATTGCATTGGTACTGATTGAGTTTTCCAGATGCTTTGCTGCCAGGGAGGACTAGGTGCCTGGGCAACAGGGATGCTGAAAGGGGCAGGAAGCAAAGAACAGGGACTTCTGAGGGCAGTCTCATTTGATCAGAGTTTTGCTCAGGTCCAGCCTACTGACCACACCATACACCTGTCAGAAGTTTTTGGATGGCACTCGGGTGTCAGAGGTGCAACATGGGAATATTTAGGTGTGCTACGTTCTCGCCTGTATGGGGTTTCTCTGTTCAGTTCAGCACACTGATCAAAATATGTACACGAATTATTCATTTATTCAATGAGAATCTGAAAATAAGAATCAGAGTTAAAAACCAACACAAAGAATTAAATGAAATTTCGTTTGTCCTTCATGATTGTGCCTTTCAAAAACTAGATGTTCTGAAAAAAAGAAAGAAAGAAAGAAACCTAGCTGTTCTGATTATTGCTGGGTAGCAGACCACTACAGTCGTGGCTTACAATAACATTTATTTTGCACATGAGTCTGCAATTTGGTCAGGTCTCTAGGGGGGCTAGCTCCTGTCCGCTCCACTGGGTGTCAGGTGGGGCAGCTGGAAGGCTCATGTGGAATTATCTGACAGCTCCCCTCACTCACATGTCAAGCAGATGATGCTGGCTGTCAGCTCAGCTGAAGCTGTCACCAGGACTACCCACGGGTGGCTGCTTCCTGTGGCCCGTGTTTCCTCCCAGCGGCATGGCTGGGTTCCAAGATGAGTGTCCTGAGAAAAGGAGCCAGGAGAAAGCCCTATCTGCTTTATGACTTAGCCTAAGAAATTATGCAGAATCATTTCTGCCACATTCCATTCATCCCCACAACCACAAAGCCTCTCAAATTCAGGAAGGGACGTGCGGGACCAGAAATACTGCTTTGACCATTTTTAGAAAATACAATCTGCTACACTGGAGCATACAGAAATTTTAATGGACTTGTTATTGCTGGTTTTCCCGTTTATTCCAGCCACCAGAGTCTTCATGGTAGGTTGTGTGGAGGCCAAGAAAGTCTTTTACACGACTAAGTAATTACTGTATTTGGTTTCTTTGTTAATGAGACCTGCCCTCCATCACCAACATCTCTTTGTCCAGAGAGAAAAGCTTTCGTGCATATAACAATTAGATCCATGTGGATCAAAGGTTTTTATTACAACAGCTTTAAAAACAACCTCACAAACTGTTGTACAAGATTAAATTCTGGCCCATCCACTTTAGTATTTAATACTCTGTACAATTGAAAGATTTATAGGAAATTTGAAATATTGATTTGAGTACATATAGATGATCTTTGCAGCAGGAGTTGAGCAAGTCTTTGGCCAAACATCTGTGTTTTCTGGAATGTTTTCTGGTATGTAATTAAAGTAGTTGTCTAGCAAATCTGTCTATTTGCATAACATTAATTGTGTTTAAGTAGTTTAGTTTTAATTAAGCTTTTCTTCTTTAAAAATTAAAGATAAGGAAAATCACATTAAGAATTTGACCTTCACTCAGTCTGTTAAGCATCTGCCTCTTGATTTGAAATCAGGTCATGATCTCATGGTTTATGAATTCAAGCCTTGCATCGGGTTCTGTGCTGACAGAGGGACCCTGCTTGGGATTCTCTCTCTCCCTCTCTCTCTCTCCCTGCCTCTCCCTCACTTACACTCTCTCTCTCTCAAAGTAAATAAATAAACTTTAAAAAAAGAATTTGGCCTTGAGAAAAATAATACAAGGTTTCAAAATTGTAGCAGTATTGCGATATTTGGGATTATGTAATGCCACTTAGCTTTTGGATATTTGAACTATTCTGAAGCTTGTCTTTTGTCTCATTCAACCTGCATCATCCTAAGGCCATGTTTATTTTTGGATGCCTGGAAAAAAACCCTGAATCAGGAGATAGAGTCCTGGTTCAGCCCTATTCGTTGAATGGCCATAAAAGCAGAACACTAAACTGGGTGGTACCTCATTTGTAGAATGAAAGCATTTGATTAAACATTCTCTCAAATTGTTTATGAATAATATATAAGAATGTCATTTACTGAGAGCATAACAAAACAAAACAATATGAAGAATTAATTTTTTTTGATGCTGGGCTAGTAATTAGAAATAATCAAAACCATATATTTTACTTAGAAGCACACTTCAAAATCTTTTATTTCCCAACAACCAATTATTCAAGCTTTCTTGAGACATTTCAGGGTCTTGTTTGGATTTGATTAAGGGAGTAGTCAGCCCTTAGCTTCTTTTATATGACTTCATTACAATTTGAGAAGCAGATGGTTACTTAATAGATACTATTTGATAATGGCAAAAATAGGACAAGGCTCTTCACATCTTAAATAGGTCTTAAAATAACAGTCTTATAAAGCCTTGCCAGTAATTAGGGCTGTGTCCATATTACGGACAGGCAAAAGGAGGCGGGGACCTTTGTTGTAGGATAGTTACTAATGTCAAAGTCTTTCTTCTTTGGGTATTATAAGCTATAATATCCCTTAAAACAATATTATATTCATTCTGTTTTGTATTAATCAAAACATTCTTTTGATATGAACAAAAAACAATAGCAAACTTTTGTGTATCCCTTATAACATGTCAGATACAATGCTGTGTGCTTTATAGTCATTGCCTAATACGATACCCACTTTTAAGGAGTCTTTTTCAGCATGACTTCTACACTCATAGGTTTTGGATTCAAATTACTGCTTACCTAATAGTTGTGATGACCTCACATCTCATTGCCTTGACCTTTGAGGATTACATGAGATTCATCATGCAAAATACTTAATATAGTGTCTGGAATAGTAAACATTCAATAGACATTAACTCTTTATAATTATTATTGTCACCATCAGCTCTGTCAGGTAGGTAATGTGGATAATTTTTGTGTGGCTTTAAAGAGTGAAGTAATTTGCCTGGTCACATAGCTCTTAAGCAGTGGAGCTAGAAAGATAGTTGTTGTTTAATGCCAAATTTCTTAACTTCTAAACCATAATTCTTCCTAACAGTTAAAATGGTGAAACTTAGTAAAATATTTCAGTTCTTTCAATTCTGTTAAGTGATCAACCCTTGATACTTCCAAGGATCCTGGGATCAAAATCTCAAGTTGTTTCATTTTGTGTGGCCTTTCTCATCTAGAGTTTCTGAATCTGGGAAAATAGTTTATGGTGGGGGGGGGTAGAAAAAAGATTGTGGGTGCCCCTTTTGAACAGTCAGGAGTCTTCGTGGATTGATTTATTCTTTCTAAAACTTTTGATCTCTTATTCTTATCCTAAGAGAAACTGATACAATTATGTTTCTTTTTTCACTTTTGTAAAACCCACATTAGAATGGGTCAGGTGTCTAAAATTTCTGGGGATTAATGAAGCAGAAGTAGTTGATGAAAGCTCTCAAAATAAAGTCATAGAATGTGATCAGATATTCATTCACATGCCAGATTAAGTGTGATTTATTCACTTCAGTGCCAAAAAGCAAATTCCTAAACTACTTTAGGAAAACATGAATAAGAATGGAAAAATATACTGGAATGAAAAAAAACAAATTCTAAGCAGAGGCTTGAGGTCAGAGCAAGACTACCCATAGGATGACAGGTGCCATTCAGAGTGTTGAGTTAGTGTAAGTCCCTCTGTGTAAGGCACCCGTGGTGGGGATTGGACAAGATCGAGCCTACTGATACAACTCAAGGAGTTCCAGATTTAAAGGGAACCAGACCACAGCAGGGGTAGGGAGCCCAGATGCCTTTAGCTTGATTCTCTGTTTGACATCTCACAAAGCCATTCGTTGAAGAGACAGGAAGAGCAAACTGGGCTTGCCAAGAAGCCGTTCTACTGAGAACACCGGTAAATAAGTCAACATGTATTTTTCATAGTTCTGATGTCCACTGCATCACACGCTGTATCAGTGCATGCCCTGTGCATATGTGCATGGCTAAATTATAAAACTTATCCTGTCATTATTTCCTCATCCTGAATGCGTTTGCTATGCCTTCCTTTTCGTTTATTCTTCATGTCTGAACTTATTTTTAGTTTCATTTCTGTTTTCAAGTGCATCACATTCCTCATTTCTTGCCTCTGCTTCTCCTGCGCAGATGCTGATGAGCCATAGCTCTCAAGACAACGTATATTTAGAACCCGATCAGACAGTGTTGTAATTTTTGCTTCAACTGTTAAACATAATTCAGAAAGCTCCAGAGGAAAAGGAAAGTCTATTTATTCACCCATATTTTTGCTTACTATGTTCTCTCTTTCTTCTTCATGTAGCAGGTTTCCTTCTATCGTTTCCTCTCTGTTTAGGGCACTCCCTTCAGCCATTGTCTTAGGGTAGGTCTGCTGGTGGGTGGCACATTGTCTTAATTTGTCTTCATCCAAGAATGGCTTCATTTCCCCTTTCTTCCTGAAGGATACTTTCACTGGAGGTAGAATTGTCAGTTGACAGCTCTTTCTCTAAGCATTTTTCAATATTTCGCCATTTCCTCTGGCCTCTGTGGATTCTGGTGGGAAATCCACTGGCGTCTGAGTTATTTTTCCCCTATCGGTAGTGCTGCCTTCAAGAGTTTTTCTTTGTCTTTAGCTTCCTGAAGTTTATGATGTGACTTGGTATGGATGTTTTTTTGAATTATCCTGTTTGGCATTTGCTTAGCTTTTGAAACTGTAAGTTTATGTCTTTTGCCAAGCTTGGAAAGTTTTCTTTTTAACGTTTATCTATTTTTGAGAGAGAGGGTGAGAGAGAGAGAGAGAGAGAGAGAGAGAGAGAGAGAGAGAGAGAGAGAACAAATGATCAGGGGAGTGGCACAGAGAGGTGACACAGAATCCAAAGCAGGCTCCAGGCTCTGAGCTGTCAGCATAGAGCCCAACGAGGGGCTTGAACCCATGAACCATGAGATCATGACCTCAGCCAAAGTCGACACTCAACCAATTGAGCCACCCAGGTGCCCCTCACCTTTTTTTTAATGTTTATTTATTTTTGAGAGCGAGAGAGATAGACAGACAAACTTGGAAAGTTTTTAGCCATAATTGCTTCTAGTACTTTTTCAGCCATGTCCCTCTCTCTCCTGTCTTTTGGGGACTCCAGCGATATGACTGTTTGATCTTTTGTTATAGTCCAGATCTCTGAGGAGCTATCTGTGGATTTTTTTTTCCTCCAGTCTATTTTCTCTCTGTTGTTCAAATTTGATAACACATTATTCTGTCTTCCTGCTCACTGACTCTCCTCTGACCCCCTCATTCTACTATTGTACCCATTCATTGAGTTTTTAGTTTCAATTATTGTATTTTTCAATTCTAAAAATTTCCACTTGGTTCTTCTTGTATCTTTTTATTTTCTGCTAGAACTTTCTAGTCCTTTGCTGAGGCTTCCTATTTTTTTCATTAGCTTTGATCATGCTCATAATTGCTTGTTGAAGCATTTAAATTTTTTTTTAATGTTTATTTATTATTGAGAGACAGACAGAGCGCAAGCATGGGAGGGGCAGAGAGAGAAGGAGACACAGAATCTGAAGCAGGCTTCGGGCTCTGAGCTGTCAGCACAGAGCCCAACACGGGGCTCGAACCCACAGATGGCGAGATCATGACCTGAGCCAAAGTCAGACACTTAACCAACTGAGCCACCCAGGTGCCCCAGCTTGTGGAAGCATTTTAATGATGTCTGCTTTAAAAATCGTTGTCAGATATTTCTAATATCTCTGTTATCTCAGTGTTGACTTCTGTTGATTATCATTTATCCCTCATTTGGGGGTCTTCCTGTTTCTTGGTATGATGTGTGAGTTTTAGCTGAAATCTAGATATTTTGGGTATTTTGTTGTCAGACTCTGGATCTTATTTAAACCTTCAGATTAGGCTATCTTTCTTTGACACCTCCCTGGCCAGGCAAGTGGGGTCTCATCTTGTCACTGCCAGGTGGGATTAGAATTCATTTCACCTGTTGGCTTCTGTTGACACCACAGTGGTGGTAGTGGGAGGGTCCCCTTGTTACTTCTGGGCAGGAGTGAGACTTCCTCCCCACTAGGTCTCTGCTGACACTTCCCTGGCAGAAGGATAGGAATGCCTGTATACTGCTCCTCCGTGACCTCCATGACACCAAGTGGGTGGGGGCTGCCTGGCTGCCTCATTACCAGTAGGTGGTGGTGAAAGTCCTGATTCTCTAGGAGGCCTCTCCTGACACCCACCAGGGGTGGGAAGGAGGGATGCCTCATTACTGCTGGATGGGGGTAGAAGTCCAGGCTCCCATGTGGTTCCCAATGACACTGGGAGTCAGGGAGGTGCAGAGTTTGTTGCCACCCAAGTGGAGATAACAGTCCCAGCTCCTTATTTGGCCTTATATGATACTATGGCAACAGGGGAGGGGGAGGATTGAGGCACTTTGTTACAGCCCTATGATGGTGGAAGTGTGGCTCCCCACTTAGCATATGCTGGAATGGTGAGAAGGGGCCACTGTGTTATCTGTGGTGTCTGGCTGGAGTAGAGCAGTTTTTGTCTAAAAGTTTTCTGTCTTTCTAACTGCTCCTTTCCTGATCCTTTGGCTAGAAAGAACAGGCTTCCTTTGAGCCGTTTTGTCTGCCCGTGTTGGCATCCAAGTTGCTGGCTTCTCCAGTTCCAAATCCGGGATACATAAGGCAAAGAGAAGAGCCACCATGTCATTCCTTGGGTCCTCAAGTCCCTAACCAGTCTGCCTTCTTCTCACCAACTTTCAGAGTCTTCATAGATTTGTTTTACTTACAATGTCCAAGGCTCTTCTTCATACTTAACAGGCAGAATGGGGAAAAGTATGTATGTTCCATTTTCCCAGAAGTGGAAATCAACTGCCTACATTTTACACAGAATTACTTACATGATCCATCATTGTCCTTGTTGTTGTTCATTTATTTGTTCACTCCCTCATTCGTGTAGGAGCTCTGAGGGAGAGCCGGCCACTTAGCACTTGTCATTGCAGGAAGGTCTAGTGCTGGCGTCGGGGGAGAGGCTCCAGAAGAAGGGGAAGCCGTGGCCTGGCCTCTTTCTCCCCGAGTACAGCTTCTTGACGTCTCTGGTTCTGTTGCCTGCTGCCACACCGATTCTCAGCCAGGCTTCCCCAGACTCAGCTGGAACCAATAGGATTATAATAAGACAAGGAATGTAAATATTAAATATTTACTTATAGTTATATGGCTGAGCTTGTGAATAATGAATACAAGAATTTTACAGGAGAAAAAAACTTCTAAGGGGACTTTTTTTCCTTTTTTGGTAACATGCCATTTAAAGACGTTTTTTGGGGAAATAATCTCCCACCTGGTGAAAGATGCAAAAATAGAATAGTGAAAGGAAAGCCCATATACCCCTTACCCACATTCACCTGTTTCTAACACTTAACACTCTATTTTCTTTATCATTTGCACACTGTCTCCCTACAACACCCACACACCCACACCCACACACACACACACACACACACACACTAATTTAACAGACCATCTGCACTCAAATTTTTCAATTGACTCAATATCTTTTATAGGATTTCCCCTCCAGGACAGGACTCAGTATAGCATCAAGTATCACATACATTTATAGAGCCTCCTTAGTCTCCTTTCATTGGGAACAGTTCCTAACTGTGATTTTTTTAAAAAAACAATAAAATGGTAAAACTGTATCTGTCTCATATCATTAATGTTATTTATGGGTACACTTAGCAGATTGTGAACTTATTAACTTGCAAAAAAAGTAGAATTTCAGTACTCAGTAGTAGTAAAAAGGATCTTGCAGCAGCATGTAATTAAATCAAAAAATGAAACCACAGCAAAACCATAAAAAACCATAAAATGCTTGACCCAAAATTAGAAAGTTGTTTATGTAAAGTTAGAATGGAGAGCATTGTTCTTTTATCACCTAAAAGCTTCTGGGGGTGATTAATGAAAGTGCATTTGTACAATTTACACTTAAATTAAATGCTTGCAAAGTTCTAAAATGACAGTTTTTAAAGCCTAGCTGGAAAATTTGTTTTATTCTAACTTGCAGTCAAATATTGCTAATGTGCCTGTCCTGATAAATCCCCTCTGGACATGCACCATAAAAGCACAAGTGAGAGCAGCACAGTGTCTTTCCTTATTTTAAATGCTGAATTCTGAACAGACTACCAATAAACCCATTTCTAATTTGGAGGTGCCATTAGCCTGCAAATGAATGATCACCTTTATATGCTAGGGATAATCTCTATTCCCTGAGACTGCAGTGGTGTTTCTCCAACATGCTTTGAAAATCCATCTGAAATGCATCTTCTTAGTATGCAGCAAAACTGAACATTTGGCAACCAGTTCCAAATGTGGGATACATAAGGCAAAGAGAAAAGCCACCGTGTCATTCCTTGGGTCCTCAAGTCCCTAGCCAGCCTGGCTTCTTCTCACCAACTTTCAGAGTCTTCATAGATTTGGCAACCAGAGTTTACCTTCTGGTTCTTGCGTGTCACTGGCTTGCCCTGGCTCTTTTGTGCTCCTTATTGAGATCTCTAGTCAGAGCAGAGTTATCCTCACAGCCAGGACGGGCTGGTTTCATCTCCTTGGAGGCCAGAAAAACACATGGTTTGCTCTTCACTTGAATTTCCCTTTTCAAGAAGAGGCCTTGCCCTGTTCCTGGAGATGGAGAGAGAGTACTTCTCTCAAAACCTTGGACTGATGAGGTCTGAATTAGACCAGACATTGAAAGATCTTTCCTATTGAAGAAGCGTGTTAATCTCTGTAATGTTTGTATTAGGATTTTAAGCAATGTGACACCTGTCAAGATATTTTCAAATCCGAGTAGAGATTATTTTAGATGAATTACGGCTTCTTGAAATCCTATCTCTTTTCAGTGGTTTAGAAAGAAAATCATCTCCGTTTTATTTTATATAGATGTCTTGGGTTATTGCATCGTGTTAGGGGCAGGCTCTAGAGGCAAGGCTGCCCTCATTGCATTCCTCACCAGTGAGCATGTTACTGAACCCCATAAGTCTCAGTTTCCTCATGTGTAAGATGATAAGAATAGTAGTGACTTCCTGGGATTTGAAGAGCAGTAAAATTTTAAATTAGATGATACCTTTAAAACCAGTGTACCTCAGACCCAGGCACGAGGTTCCCATCCCGTGCCTTAGACTTCAGAGGATTCCACTCTGGCTCTCCTATAGCAATATTCTACAAAATGAAGAATCTGGGATGAGTGGAGGGGTAGCAAGAAAGTGCTCTCCCTTCTCCCTGTCTCTCATTGCATGCTGCACCATCCAGAACAAGTTCTAGGCACTAGAAACTCCAGATCCCTGCCCAGTTGTCCCCAAGTCCACTTACAGGGTCTTTATACACTTCTTTTCTGCTTCTCCTGAAGGGTGACCTCCCCCCTGCCCCCTCTGGTATGAGCATCCCCCCTCCTGAGGGATGGCCAGAGAGTGGCAGTTAGTAGGGCTGTGGGGAGGAGCTTGGGTTCTCAGTGTGGGTGTCTACACATGCATGTGGCCCCTTGCACAGTCACCCAGAGTGAGTGGGAAGAAAAGGGGGGTGACCTGGGGCTGCCTTTTCCTGAGCTTCCATATTCCTACATGGAATGTCAAGGAGTCTGAGCAAGCTAACTTCTCAGTCTCATGGCCTCCCAAGTTGTTATGAAGGCATATTTGTCAAATAAGAGACCAGATGTATTTTATGTGTTTAGCTCTATTTGTACATGTGCCCCAGACTCCACGAATGTTGGGAGTGAGAGTGTGTTTAGGCAGTGACTGGCACATAGTAAGAACTCAGCAAACATTGTCATTATTGTTGTCATTGTTACCTTCTGCCACATGTGGCATGTGGCATTTCTGTGAAATGGGTGGGAAACCAGTCCTTCTCTCACCCCTTCGTGGTCAAATACCAGCTCTGTTTCTTACAAGAGAGAGTAGATGACTATGAAGATTTCATGGATGGTTTTGGGGAAGACAGTGGGGGAGGCAGTGTAATCTGGACTGGAATGAGCAGACCATCGAAGGTGACTACCCTCGCCCTTTGCTGTGGGTTCTGTCTAGGGTCTGTCATCCTGCCGGCTCCTATTTGGCACAGTTCTCAGACTCTGGTGGCCTCATTCCCTCAGACTATCCGGTACCAAAGTCATTTGACAAACACAGGTGTGTGGACATCTGCTACTTCAACTTTCTCTTAGCTTCTGCCTAATTTTTTTCTTTCATCTTTTAAATGTTGGTGCTTTTGTAAGAGACTTAAGATGGTTCTGTCCTGTGGTAGGCTCTTGCCTGAATAAGGGTACCCATAGTCTAACAGCACCCATGTCTCTGGGACAGGATCTTTGGCAGACAGCAGTTTATCTCAAGGATTAAGGTGCTCAAACCCTCCTCAGGTGATGCCAGTGGCCCAAAAATATCTTGCTGATTTTGCATCTAGGATGGTTTTGTAGTAGAAGCAATCTGACAGAATACCTTAGCATAGGCCTTTGTGTTAGAGAAAATACAAATTTTGGTCAAGTTCCAGTCTTTTCAAATAAACTTCTTTGCATGAAAGAGATCCCACCATCTGATGCCTTTTTGGGAGAAACACATAGAGTCATTTTAGCTGTGTGAGTGATGTGCCTCATTGGCAAGAAGCATGACGACCACAAAAACACAGAACTTGGGTTTCACCAAGTTGGGTAATGCTAATGACAGAGATCATTTATGGCATGCTTATTATATGCCAAGGCTGTATTCAGTGATTCGTACATATTATTTAATCAATGAGAAATCAATATGTCCAAGTTAACAAAGCTAACACAATGAGGAGCCAAGATTTGAACCACATTTAATTAAAAAAAAAAAAGCTAAGAGATATGAAACCTCACTACTCTTTTTGTTTGCGAGAGGAGGGCATTTTTCAGCCTAATGTATGTCCAATGTAAATAAGGAGAGGTGCTTATAATTATAGCTGCACGGAACTTTAATTTTGATTAGCAAGAACAGTATTATCTTGAGGGCTGGGCGAAATGAGTGAAGGGAAGTGGGAGGTACACGCTTCCAGTTATGAAATGAATAAGTCATGGGGAGGAGATGTACAGCGCAGGGCATCCAGGCAGTGGTACTGTAATAGGGTTGCTTGCTGACAGATGGTAGCTACGTTGTGGTGAGCACAGTATAATCTATAGATTGGTGAAATCACCATGTTGTACACCTGAAACTGACACTGTGTGTCAGCTGTACTTTAATTTAAAAAAAAAAAAAAAAAGAACAGTGTTATCTCCTGGAAACAGTGATGACTGCCATCCCCAGACACGAATTTTTATAATTTATATTACCTTATATTGTTTATAGTAAAATAACCCCGTATATTGTTTATAGTAAAAATAACAGTACAATTTGACAAACTTTTCTCCAATCTTCACAATAGCAGATAAACATGAAATAAAACATTCTCAATTCTTTCCTCTGTTTTATCACCTATTCTTCCCTCCTGGCTGCCCTCCTCACCATAACCCCCTCCCCTGTCATCTAATCAAGAGCAGTTTCGAGCCATTTCCTCCCGGACAGCTCTCAAAATTACCTGTTTTTGTTTCCCCACTATCACTACCTTGGTCCAGGCCAGGGAACAGACTGTAGAACCAAACTATTGGGGAGTTGTGATTCCAGCTCACTGCTGCTTACCAGCGGTGTGACCTCAGTCAAATAACTCAACATCTCTGTGCCCAGTTTTCAGTCTGTAATTTGGGAATGATAGTACATAGTTCACAGGGTTGTAAAGATTAAAGAATAGATATAACACAAAAAAGGTACTTAGAATAGTGCATTGCACATGTAAGGTGCTGCTGTCCTTAGCCCATTATAAAAGCTTTAGGAACTACAGTCCTGTTCAATTAACTACATGTTCATAGTCATTTTCATTTTCAACTTATTTTGCCGGGAAAATTATCCACTACTTACAAGTGGGCAAAAGAAAACTTGCTGGCTATCCTTTCAGTGGAGCATTGGTATCTTGTCCAGTGGAACCTCCTGGCATTATCGGATTCTGTAGCCGTGGGCATCTTTGATAATCTTTGCATTGATTAGACTATTTTACAACATTGCATGTGTAAAAGTTGTAGAAAACTCACAGTAAAGCAAGTGATCTTTGTCATAAAAAAAAAAGGAAAGGAATTTTGTCTTAAAAAAGATGCAATTGATTTCCACACTGTGGAAAAGATGACCTCAAACATTATGTTTTTCTGCCCTCGATGGTATCAAGCACTTTTGTATCTGTTAGCAAATATATTTCATAATTCCTGGTTGTATACATGTATGTGTATGTTCATGAATTCTACTTAAAATTTTGTTTTAATATTTACTTTGAGAGAGAGATAGAGTCCAATGGAGGGAGGGGCAGAGAGAGGGAGACACAGAATCTGAAGCAGGCTCCAGGCTCTGAGCTGTCAGCACAGAGCCCGATGCGGGGCTCGAACTCAACAACCATGAGATCATGACCTGAGCCAAAGTGGGACGCTTAACCTACTGAGCCACGCAGGCACCCTGTGAATTCTACTTTGAAATAGTTTTAACATCTTAGTGGTACCTTCCTCAACTATTGAGTTAAATGAAATCTTTTTACATGTGCAAAGCTCCCAAACAATATAACTAAGCCAAATGAGAGTCCCTGATTAAAAATTTACAAACCTTCCTTCTCTCATCATTTTCTGAAACCCAAGGAAGAGCCCCAAGTTTGTCCTAATGCAACACTGAGAACTGATAAACTTGTTGCTGGTTATTTTCTTCTCCCTTTCTGTTTTCTGCCTTTTTCAATAGTGCTCCCCACTATCACGGCAGATGCCAGCATCCCATGGTGGTGGAGACACCCCATTCCCCACACCAACCAGCCTTATCTACCCTGGTCTCACCCAGTGCCCCTCCTTGATTGTCACCTCAAAAGCAGTTTGTGTCCTGGGGCACCGATACAGCTCAGTTGTTTGAGCGTCCGACTTTGGCTCAGGTCATGATCTTGAGGTTCGTTAGTTCGAGCCCCACAACAGGCTCACTGCTGTTATCCTGTCAGCACAGAGCCTGCTTCAGATCCTCTGTCCCCCTCTCTCTGCCTCTCCCCCACTTGCGCTCTACCTAAAATTAATTATTTTTTTTAAAAAAGCACTTTGTGTCCTGAGTCTTCCCTCATCACCATCCTCAGCTTATCCCCTTATCAGTTCTGATCCTCAGTTCCTCAGATCATGAAGGCTGATAACAGGCAATATCAGAAAATCATTCATTCATTGAGCTAAGATTATTTGTTGAGCTCCTGCTAAGTGCCAGACACTCTGCTAGGTGCTAGTGATAGAAAAGTGAAGACAACACAATTCATGTCTCTAAGAGCTTTAAAGTCTATTGAGAGAGACCAGCAAACCAGAGATTTGGATACAGTGTGTAGGGACAGTGACTCAGGTAAGAACAGTAGCTATGGGAGTGAAGGGAAGTGACGATGAAAGGGATATGGAAGAGAGCATTCTGGGAAGCACAAATTCTGTGGCTTGATCCCCAGGAAAAGACCAACAGAATCCTTCAAGCTAAAGTAGCCCTAAGTGGCCAACAGACCTCGTGTTGCCTTCAGAAAGATGAGGGTCCCTAAGTAGATGGCCTTAGCATAGAGGAGCAGAGAGGAAAACCTTTAGTGTCCTATTTTTGTTCCCACCTCTCAGTGTCCTTTGTGATGAAAAACTCCACAGAAAACAAGACAAAAATGGAATGCTTGGTTCTGTGTACTTGAGAAAGGCCTGGAGAAGAGGGGTTCCTTCACTTGGGGAGAGCTTCATATCCCGCCTTGTGCTAGTAGCAAACCTCTGGTGGCATTTGGCTGGCTGTACCTCCTGTACCTGAGGAGAAAGCGTTATGTTCTTCCTAGTAGTTAAGTGCATGGCCTTTGAAGTACATCAGGTTGAAGTTTAAGTTCTGGTCTCTCATTTGCTGGATGGTGACCTTGAATATGACATTAAACCACTCCGAGAGAACCCTCCCTTTCCTGCCTGTATACAAGTGCTTGACACAATGCCTGGCACATGGGAAGTAATACTAAAAGGAGGTGATATTCAACCTTCCAAGCAAAGCTTATCAACAGTCGACAAACAATGCAACCTGCTGTTGCTTGCAAAGTTTTGTCCAAACAAGCATGCAGAACCATTTTTACATTTGCTAGTTCGGAAATATGAGGGTGATAAGTTCAAAACCATCTATTTCCATATGGGTGACAGATTCTAATGCAGTGCAGAGTTTAGCGATACTGGAATATTCCTGTATTACACCATTTGGGTGTTTTATATCCCTTAGAAAAGTAATCATCTCAGTGTCCTTTTCATGTGTGTGTCTCAGCCCAGTGCACCCCTGGTCTACAGCAGAGATGAGCCAATTTACAACTCTGTCCGGTGCTTTTCCCCCAGGCGATTCCAGGACTGACTTGAAGGGATGGCAGTAGGGCTGTTGCAGGACTTGTGCAGTTTCTCTGAGCAGGAGAGACACCTCTGCCTTTCCCCATTCACAGCATCCCCCACCCCACAATGCACTGCATTTTGGAATTATGCCACACAGCAATCCCAGAGTCTCTACTCGCTGTGTTTCCTGGGAATCATGCCGTTACAGCAATATGCCTACGCATGTATTTTTGTATTCAGGAAATTTGGTTCAACCAAATAGTGTCAACAGCAGCTTGGGGAGCAGCATACATAAAGACCAGGAAGATATCATGTCTCTGTTCTTCCCCCTCACTTCCCCCACCCCCTGACCAACCCACTAGAGAGCACAAAGTTGAATAAGTGTCATCTGCCAACACAGGGCTATTCATGCAAAGATATATTGACAGCATGAACACTGGGTCAGAGCCAGGATGAGCCATCATCTCTGATAGGACAACTGGAAGAGAGACATCATTGTAGTATTCACAGAGGAAAGAATGCTTGAATTGGGCTTTGAAAGATGAGCAGGATTTCATCAGGTGGAGATACTACCATCCACCACAGGGCTGTTGAGACTACCATGTCCAGTAGCAGGCAGAGGAAGAGCAATGTTTGGGTGGTGATTCTGGGGAAGATAACCAGTTAGTAGGGCTAAGGGAGATTCCTAAGCTAGGGAACTGTGAAAAATATGTGATGCCTGACCTCTTGTTTCTTGACGCTGTCAATAGAAATCTATTGCCAAGCTATTGGTACTTACTCATCTCAGCCCAGCTAAGGGGGTTTCCTGTGTAATGCTCACCAGTGTTTCTAGGAATGTACAAGATTATAGACCTCTAGGTCTACCCATAATAGTTGCTCATTATTGTGAGATGTCAGTGAGAGAGCTGACTTGGCTCTGTCAGCATCCTTGTCCACGTAAAGCCCTTCCTGATGTAGTTGAGAAATCAGTACTATATCCATATCTTTCTGAGGACTGCAAGACAGAAAATTCTGATTTAGCTGCCTCATGCCCCCACTTACTCCCATCTCCATTTTTCTTCATGTTCTAATTACCACAATAATATGGAGTACAGGGAGAAAAGCAAGATTTTGATGAGGAAATGGGTGCAAACGAGTTTAGTATTCCCTTGTTAAGTGCAGTCCCAGCGGGATGTCTGGAGGTTGAGCTAATAGACAACCATGGGAACTAATCTCGAGCTGAAGAGCTTGGTGCAACTAAATCCAGGTGTAACCCATGGCAGAGTGAGAAGGGAAGATGGGGTGGAGTAGTTGAGGACGTTGACAGGTGACGTTCCCCATCTCAATGACAGGATAAGCAAGATCTTCTGGGAGAGCGGGAGGATGAGGTAGATTAAGGTCCAAGAGGAAAGCAAGACATGTTGGAATTATTGCATTGGAGAGTTCAAAAGATAGGTGATCAGTAACGAGTGAAGGAATATCTAAGCAACACTGATGCTTAAAATGCAGTGGGAAACCATGGGGTTATGGAGTGTCTGTCATGCTGTTCAGTTATAATAGCTTTTACCACAAGGTTTGACAACCTAGGAGGAAGAAGAAAGTTGGGCTGGTTCTGAGTTTGGGACTGGTCAGAAAATCCGGCAGGGGATTTCTGCTCATGCTAGCATGTGATTTTAGTGTCTGGTGGTTTTAGGTGCTGGTTTGTACTTCCCCATGCCTACCCCAGATAAAGCTATCTAGCTGCCTCCATGTGAATGCATGTGATGATACATGACAAACCCAAACCGACTCAAATAACAGAAGGAATTTGTTGGTTTATGAAACAGGATTCAAGATTGTAACTTGCCTCACAGGATCGTTATGGGGATTAAAGAGATTAATTGTGTAAAGTGCATAAAACAGATTTTAGTTCAAAACAGATACTCCATAAAGAATTTGGCATGTTAACATTATCATCCAGAATCCATCATATCTTTGTATCTATTCTGTCTACCATGTTGTTAGCTTCTTCCTTGTTCATGTCCAGTGAAAAAAGACCTGTCTTCTAACTTCTCTCCTGGAAGGGTGAGGAGCCATCTTTCTCAAACATCTCAAAACTCATTGGTCTGATCTGGGTCTATAACAACGTCTGTGGCAAAGGAAATGTCATTTGCTCATTCGCATTGTCTCAGTAGGACAATCACGGTGGTTGGAGAAATGGGTTTTTTAATTGCTAGATAAAGCAGAGCCCATGCTAGAGTTGAGGGTGATCCATATTCCTGTCTAGATTACATGACTATTACATCATAAGTATTAGTGTGGTATTTGCTAGAGAGACAATCAAGAAGTTCACTGCAATCACTGAAGGTTTTAAGCAAAAAAGTACAGTTTTGCTTAATTAAGACTGAACAGAAAAATATTCTCCTGGGCCCCCGTGGAATTGTTTTATTGTCACAAGATAGAGATAGGATTCTCCTGAACAAAGAGCTGGTCTTGCTGTGTAATTCCTGTCAGAAAAACCACTGTATTAGTTTCCTGTGGTTCTGTAATAAATTACTTGAAGCATGCTGACTTAAAACAACAGAAATGCAGTCCCTCATAGTTCTGTAGACCAGCATTTCAGAATCAGTATCACTGGGTTGAAGCAAGGTGTGAGCAGGACCATACTCCCTCTGGAGGCTCAGGTCAGCATCTTCGAATCTCTCTGGGCCCTCTTGTCACATTACCTTCTCTGTGTAATGATGCAGGTGTCCTCTTACAAGGATGCAGGTGTCCTCAGTTTTCAAAAGTTCACATTACACCACTTTGCTTTTATGAAAGACTTGTGTTGGTACCTGTTTTCACTAAGTAAAAGCAATCTGAAGAGGATTTTCACTTTTATGAAAAAAAAGCAAAAAGAAGAGATAGCATGCAGTAGTTTTTTAAATAAATTTTTTAGTGTTTATTATTTTTGAGAGAGAGAGAGTGAGATATACAGAGTGCAAGCAGGGGAGGGGCAGAGAAAGAGGGAGACACAGAATCCGAAGCAGGCTCCAAGCTGTCAGCATGACAGCCCCAACAGGGGCTCAAACCCATGAACCGTGAGATCATGACCTGAGCCAAAATTGGCCACTCAATCGACTGGGCCACCCAGACACCAATATGCAGTGTTTGTTTTACAGCAGAGACTTTATAGAGGCAATGGGCACCCTGGGCAGCAAGAGTGGCTCCGTCAGGCTCCTGCCCGGGAACCTCACTCAGCATCTCAGCCTCAAGCTGCTATAGCTTTGAACTGTGTGAGCATCTGTGCTTTATCTTGACTTATGTTGTGCCTCTGTTAGCAAGATGTGTCTTAAGATATCAGAAAAGCCTAAGAGAGGTTATTTTTTGGGGTCTGGGAATGCTAAAAAATATTTCCATATAAATTAAGGTCAGTGGTGTCATTTTGGTTTACAAAAGATTTAATAGTAACACTCACTGTACTATCATAGTAGGGACAGCCTGTGTACATGGGATTGCATTTAGAGTCCACCCTGATAATCCAGGATAATCTTCCTGTCTCAAGACCTTTATTTTAATCACATCTGCAAAGATTTTGCCACATAAAGTAATATTCACAGGTTCTAAGACTGGAACTTGATATCTTTGTGTGCCATTATTTAGATCAATTACTCTAAAATAATTATATTCTGTATTGGCAGACACCCTTAGATAATCGATAACCCAGTATAGAAGAACAATTTGTTATTTAGAAGGATATTATGCAATTACCACATACCCTTAATTGCCAGACTTCATCTGTTGAAAACAGCTTTTGAGAGGAACAAAAAAGAATAAACACTATACTAAATGTCCACATCCATCCTGATTTCAGAAACATAATGTGGGGAAATATGCATTTTAGAATTGAGGAAATGTGGTAATTTATCTTGGGAATATCACCAGGAAGTTACATTGTTTAAAACTAGATGTTTTATGGATAGTTATTGAGATTTTCCTAAAGAGCTATCAAAGGTGAGTGATAATACTTCCCTGAAAATTTTCCAGAGTGAAATCATCATGGCTATGAGTAGAGCATAGGATCCGTCCTTTGCTGGTTTGTTGGAGATCTCAGAACTATTTCTAAAGGTAAATTTTGGCCATTTACTCAGATTTTTTCCTTGAGCCACCTCTGATCTCTTTTTCTACATTTCTCATATTGTAATAATTCAGCTTTGTCATCTGCCTAGATTACCCCCACCACCAAATAATATAAGGCTATAGGATAACGGAGAGAAGAACAAACTGAATTGACTGAGCATGCAGCTGTTCTCCAGGGAACCACATGTCACCAAGGGTTTTTACTTCTGTTTCCCCAATTTCTCTTGAACCCCTCCACTTGTTGCAATAGCCGCTGTACAAGGAGAACGACTCCCAAAGATGCCAACACCATAATCCCCAATCTGAATATGTTCTGTTACAAGGCAATTGGTCTAAAAAACAGAATTAAGGATGCTAATCTGCTGATCTTAAAGAGATTGGCCTGGGTTTTTCAGGGAGGCCCAATGTAATGGCAGAGCCCCTAAAGGGGCAAGAGGGAATGGAAGATTCAGAACCAGAAAGTTGACATTGCGAGGGAGAATTTACCAGCCATTGCTGGCTTTGAAGATGGAGAAAGGGGACCATTATGTGAGGAATATATCACCTGCTAGAGGCTGGAAAAGATGAGGAAATGGAGGGGCATCTGGGTGTCTCAGTCAGTTAAGCGTTTCACTTTGGCTCAGGTCATGATCTTGTGGTTCAAGCCCCACCTTGGGCTCTGCACTCTCTTTCTCTCTCTCCCTGTCCCTCCCCTCATGGTTCCTCTCTCTCTCTCTCTCTCTCTCTCTCTCTCTCTCTCTCTCAAAAAAATAAAAATAAATAAACTTAAAAAAAAAAGATGAGGAAATGGATTCTTCCCTTGAGCCTCCAGAAAGGCACACACCCATACTGACTCCTTGATGATAGCCCAGTGAGACCCATTTTGAACTTCAGATCTCCAGAGCTGTAAGATAACAAATGTGTTGTTTTAAGTTACGAAGGTTGTGGTAATCCTTTCTAGCATCACCGTTGTGGTTCTGCACATCCTATTCCCTAGGTCACTGAAACAAACCTTGATATGATTTCCCGCCTTGCCCCCTTCCACCACATTTCTACACCGTGGTTACAGCTGTCTTAATAAAATGCTGTACAAGAGGTCTCAGTCACCTCAGTCACCTTCCAGTGACTCTCTTCTGCTTTTAAAGCCCAAAGTCTCTAATATGACCCCTAAGGTCCCTTCAGGATTGCTCTGCTCTAGATTTCCCTCGACCATCCACCCAGCCTGAATTTCTTCCAGTTCCTCAAAAGCCTCTCACTCTCCTCTCTCTGGATTCTCTGCTCAGAGGACTCTCCTCCCTCCCCGGGTGCTCCTCCTCCTCCTCTAGACACTCATCTCCATAAAGTAGCTCCTTAGTTGTTGCTGCTTCCTGACTTTCCTGGACTCCACAGCCAGGCCAGATGCCCTCCCTTCTGCTCACATGAGACCCTGGTCACCACTCTTACAAGTCATCTTGTAGTTGCCCATGTTTCCTGCCAGCCTATAAGCTTCCTGGGGACAGAGACCCTGACTGCCTGAGCAACCAGCACAGTTCTTGGCACCCAGCAGGCCCCACTTTGTATGTAATGTCTGTACCCATTATTCAGATCGCAGGAATGCTGGATGTTAATTGGGCCAAACCATTTCAGTTCAGGAATTTCCCCCTTTTGATGGTTCTATGAGGGCTCACACATACTTTTATTCTCTCTTCTCCTTCCCTCATTACTTAACACTGTACTCTTCCCTGAGTGGCTGGGTGGCTCAATCAGTTAAGTATCCAACCGGCAGAGGTCATGATCTCACCAGTTCATGAGTTCTAGCCTCACGTTGGGCTCTGTGCACAGAGCCTGCTTGGGATTCTCTCTCTCTCCCTCCCTCCTTCTGCCCCTCACCTGCTTGCACTCTCTGTCTGTAAAAGAGGTAGAAAGAAAGAAAGAAAGAAAGAAAGAAAGAAAGAAAGAAAGAAAGAGAGAGAAAGAAAGAGAGAGAGAGAGAGAGAGAGAGAGAGAGAGAGAAAGAAAGAAAGAAAGAAAGAAAGAAAGAAAGAAAGAAAGAAAGAAAGAAAGAAAGAAAGAAAGAAGCAAAAGAGAAAGAAAGAACTGTACTCTTCCCATGTTGTCCAGGGTAGGCATGTGAGAATTACATCAACCAAGCCAACTTTCCCACCCGCCATGGTTATGTGCTTGAGGAGCTGTACAAATCCCCCTGCACAGTCTTTAGGTCTAGAATGTGTTTCTTCTCCAAACATGGAGCCCCTAAGATTTATGCAAACAAAAGTAAAAACGTGGAGATGGAAAAGAGTCCTTGAACCTTCAGAGATACAAACTGAATTCTAATATTACAAGAATAATTATCTAATTACCTAATATTAGTAATATTATCTAATATTACAAGAATAATTCTCTAATTATCTTGTACTTTCTAATATTACAAGAAACTAGAATGGAGGAAATAATAAAGGTAAAGAAAAGCAAAGAACAAAGATACATTGCACATTGTAGCTAATTTTTTAATTTACAGAGGAGGGTGTACTTTTAGTCTATTTCTTGTTATAAAAATCATTTAATCTTTTGTTCTTTTGTACTCACATCAGTCAACTAGGCTATTTTTTCAAATCTCCATGATTAAAAAGCCTGCCCTTTTTAGGTGGATAGACATGAAAAGAAGAAAGGGTTTATCTAATGCCAGTCTCCCCCAGATAGGATGAATAGTTAATTACTCTCTGTGGGGTCTAGCTTGCTGTAGTATAGCCCCAATGTCCTCACATCTGCTGCTCACTGCACCCTGGCTTAGGAAAGCCAGACTGGCCTGGTAGTTTCAAGTTATGCATTTCCCTGGTTGTATCATGTGCACTGAGGTCTATAACTAGGCCCTGCTAGGCTCCCCGGAGTCCCTTAGGTAAGATGACAAAGCTCTACCCAGGCTCTGCATGTGACTCTGGTGGACACAAACCCTTATATTTACATGCTAATGGCATTTTGTTCATGTGCAAGTGGCATGTTTGTTTAGATGTGCACTCTTGCCTTCTGTGTAGTTTTGTGTACAGGCATGTTTAATAACTTATATAGTTCACTTATTTTGGAATCCTTGGCTTAGATATAATATATCATTTCAAATAGAAGTTCATAAATCCATGAGTAAAAACATAAGGTAAAATGACAGATTCCTAATTATTACTCTTTGTTTTCGTGGGTTTTTTTGTTGTTTTTTTTTAACGTTTATTTATTTTTGAGACAGAGAGAGACAGAGCATGAACGGGGGAGGATCAGAGAGAGGGAGACACAGAATCAGAAACAGGCTCCAGGCTCTGAGCTGTCAGCACAGAGCCCGATGCGGGGCTCGAACTCACGGACCGCGAGATCATGACCTGAGCCGAAGTTGGCCGCCCAACCGATTGAGCCACCCAGGCGCCCCTGTTGTTTTTATTTTTTGGTATTTTTGTTGTTGTTTTAAGCTCAGAAGTCAACTGTGTATCATAATGCCTAGGTACACTACTTCTGCAGTAATTTTCTGAAAGCCCAAGGTTGGAAAGTGAAACAGTCTTCTGCTTGTCCTCAAGTAAGTGTGTGACACATATTTACACTTTTCAGAACACTATTTATTTTACTTGTCTCCTCCAGTATATGGAGTTTTTTGTTCTTGTTTTTTTCTCTTGACAATGAGCATGACCTTGGAGGAGGTAGAGTTCTTGGACTTTCAGTCTCAATATTCTAAACATTCTACTGGAGTTCCTAGCCAGTGCAATTAGGCAAGGAAAGAAATGACATGCATATGTCTTAGAAAGGCAGAAAAGATGATTTTGTTTATATAAAATCTTAAGAAATCTTTGAACAAAGCTACTAGAACCAATAAATGAATTTAGCAAACCAATGGAACACAAGATCAATGCACAAAAATCAGCATTTCTATATTTGTAAGCAGTAATTGGAAATTACAATTAAAGAATAACCATTACAATAGTACTAAAAAAGGGCAACTTTAACACAATATATGCAAGACTCGAACACTGAATACTACAAAACATTGCAGAGAAAAATTAAATTAAACCTAAAGAAATAGAACAGTATACCATGTTCATTAAAGAAGACTCAATTTATTTAGATATCAAAAACTCCCAAATTGATTTATAAATTTAATGCAGTTTCAATCAAATTCTCAGCAGGTTTTTCTTTTTTTTTTCAGTTTTTCTTTTTTTCAATGTGAAATTTATTGTCAAATTGGTTTCCATACAACATCCAGTGCTCATCCCAACAAGTGCCCTCCCCACTTTCCCCTCCGTCCCAACCCCCATCAATCCTCAGTTTATTCTCAGTGTTTAAGAGTCTCTTATGGTTTGCCTCCTTCCCTCTCTGTAACTTCTTTTTTTTTCCCCTTTCCCTCCCCCATGGTCTTGTTAAGTTTCTCAGGATCCACATATGAGTGAAAACATATGGTATCTGTCTTTCTCTGTATGACTTATTAGCATAACACTCTCCAGTTCCATCCACATTGCTACAAAGGCCATATTTCATTCTTTCTCATTGCCAAGTAGTATTCCATTGTGTTTATAAACCACAACTTCTTTTTTTTTTTAGGTTTTTATTTATTTATTATTTTTTTCAATATATGAAATTTATTGTCAAATTGGTTTCCATACAACACCCAGTGCTCATCCCAAAAGGTGCCCTCCTCAATACCCATCACCCACCCTCCCCTCCCTCCCACCCCCCATCAACCCTCAGTTTGTTCTCAGTTTTTAACAGTCTCTTATGCTTTGGCTGTCTCCCACTCTAACCTCTTTTTTTTTTCCTTCCCCTCCCCCATGGGTTTCTGTTAAGTTTCTCAGGATCCTCATAAGACTGAAAACATATGGTATCTGTCTTTCTCTGTATGGCGTATTTCACTTAGCATAACACTCTCCAGTTCCATCCACGTTGCTACAAAGGGCCATGTTTCATTCTTTCTCATTGCCACGTAGTACTCCATTGTGTATATAAACCACAATTTCTTTATCCATTCATCAGTTGATGGACATTTAGGCTCTTTCCATAATTTGGCTATTGTTGAAAGTGCTGCTATAAACATTGGGGTACAAGTGCCCTTATGCATCAGCACTCCTATATCCCTTGGGTAAATTCCTAGCAGTGCTATCGCTGAGTCATAGGGTAGATCTATTTTTAATTTTTTGAGGAACCTCCACACTGTTTTCCAGAGTGGCTGTACCAGTTTGCATTCCCACCAACAGTGCGAGAGGATTCCCATTTCTCCACATCTTCACCAGCATCTCTAGAGTCCTGATTTGTTCATTTTAGCCACTCTGGCTGGCATAAGGTGGTATCTTGGTGTGGTTTTGATTTGTATTTCCGTGATGAGGAGTGCCTATTGACCATCTGGATGTCTTCTTTAGAGAAGTGTCTATTCATGTCTTCTGCCCATTTCTTCACTGGATTATTTGTTTTTCAGGTGTGGAGTTTGGTGAGTTCTTCATAGATTTTGGATACTAGCCCTTTGTCTGATATGTCATTTGCAAATATCTTTTCCAATTCCGTTGGTTGCCTTTTAGTTTTGTGGATTGTTTCCTTTGCAGTGCAGAAGCTTTTTACCTTTGTGAGGTCCCAATAGTTCATTTTTGCTTTCAGTTCCCTTGCCTTTGGATATGTGTCAAGTAAGAAACTCAGCAGGTTTTTCTGAAGAAATTTATAAGGTGAATGTAAAATCTATACAGAAATGCAAATAACCCAGAATAGACAAAAACCACTTGGAAAAACAAGAATTATACTGCCTAATTTAAAGAATTTTTATGAATGCACATTAAACAAGATAGTGTGGTATTGATTTAATCATTGACATATTTATTAGTGAAACAGAACACAGAGTACAGAGATAGATCCAAATGTATAGGGTCAATTGATCTTTGATGAATTTCCAAAGTAATTGCATAGTGAAAGAGTTCATCTTTTTGATTGATGGTATTAGTACAGTTGGATATCCATATGGAAACAATGCATCTTAACCTTTACCTCACATCATATATAAAAAAATGACCAAAGGAAATATATCAATGGCCAATAAGCACACAAATGATTCTCAATATCATTAGTCGTTAGGGAAATGCAAATCAGATCCCTAATGATATAGCACTATACACCCATCAGAATGGCTAAAACTTGAGGAAATAATACTAACAAATATATGTCTGATGAGAAGGTAAATGGTGTGCACCAGTCTGTAAAATGCTTTGGCAGTTTTTTTTTTAATCAAATCAAACATGTGTATATTGAATGTTGGGACCCGGAAATCCCACATTTAAGTATTTATTTACAGAAGAAATTGAAAACACATGCCCACACAAATATTGTTATACAAATGTTTGGAGCAGCATTAAACATAATGGCTCCCAACTGGAAACAACCTAAATGTCCAATAAACTGGTGAATAAACAGATTATTGTATAACCATATAATGGACTACTACTTAGTAATAAAAATAACATTGTATTGTTACATGCAACAATATGGATGAATCTTAAAACAATTACGTCAAGTCAAAAAAGCCAGACACAAAAGATTATATACTATATGATTCCATTTATGTGAAACTCTTAGTAACAGAAAGCAGATCATTTGTTGCCTGGTGCCATGGATGAGCAGAGGTGATTGGCCACAAAAGGGCACAAAGGAATTTATAGGAGTGATGAAAGTGTTCTCTGTCTTGATTGTGTCATGGTTACATGAGTGTGTAAAGAATTATCCTTTTCCACCTTATTCTGCACCATAGTATTGTTCATCACTTGTTTAATATCCAGCTAACAAATAATTTACAACAGTATCCATCAAAATCTTTACCAAAGATCACAAGAAATGTAAACTTCAAAGAGAAAATCAGACCAAAGTGTCATGTTTTATTGCAGAATAGAAGATCTGTTTGAGATGCATTAAGCATTCACGTTTCTTCACTGGGAAACAATTTACCAAAATTTGCAGTAATTATCTCTGGGTCATGTGATTATTCTCAATTTATTTTTTCTTTTTAAGATTTTCTTATTTGCCAAATGCTCAAGGATAAATGTCTTATTAGTTTAGCTATTAGAGGATGTCATTTTAAACTGAGAGGAGACAAATTAGGTGATGGCGACTTTAACAATTAATTAATTAACTTAGTAGTTTTAGTGGTATTCCAAAGTGAAGATAAAGGGCACTAAGTTTATCAGACAAATACAGAATGAAAAAATGTTTTAGTAATTTATTTCATTCTGAGAGTTTATTTTTTTATCTGGTTCAAACAGAAAAATAAGGCATTCGTTAAAGCAAAGCTCAGACTAAGGTATACAATGAACAAAAATCACTAGCAGTTAATTTTACAGGATTATTGAAGTTGGTTAGGTACTTTCAGCTTTTCTCTGGTGAAATTATACAAATAAATCATGTTTTATCAACTGTGCTTCTGGAAGAAACCTGTCTCTTGAGAAATTAAAAAAAAAATAAAGCCACAAATATCCCACATAGTAATTTTTTATCTTCTTGTACCAGGCTGAAAGCACTTCCTGCTTTAAAAATATTATCACGTGTGGGTAGCCCCTGATGTAAATATTCAAATGACGTTGGTCATTTCCGAAATAAATTATCATTTTTTAATATGCACTGGAGAGAAAGGAGAAAATGCAAGGATGATTCATCATTTTAATGGTTATTTACACAAGTGATTGGAAGATTGTTTTTACTTTGATATAGCAGCAGTTCCTGAGGGAGAGATTCCTCCTCTCCCATTTGCCCCTTCCCAGCTCTAAGTGCTGTGTGTCTGATGTTCTCCGCCTTCGCTCACAGCAGGGAGGAGAATAATTGGGAAACGCAGGGATAAGGGGATAGAATTGGAAATCAGTTCTAACAATGATCTGTTACTGCTGCAGTGAACGCACCGATTGCAAAGATCATAGTTACATTAGTCAGCAGGGTTATATTTATCTGTAATGATCAATCTGTTTGGTCTGGCTTATATTTTTCAAATTAGCACACTATTAAATTGGTATTCATAGACTGCCTGACTGTTCTGCTTCAACTTTTCATTTTATTTTTAAAGCATTGTAGAATTCCCATTGCCCTTTCTCTTTTTAGCATCGCATATTTTATTTCTGCACTACGAGCAAAATCGCCTTTGGAAAATGCTGCTTCTAAGGTTATGGATTTAATTTAAACCCTGAATCAAAGAAAAATGTCAGAACCCTTTTCTTAAAGCTTCAGCAAACATGAGTGCTAGCTTTCCTTTTTTTTTTTTTTTTTTTTTTTGTTTTTGTATGAGGCAGCTTTCTTATTTTACTGTCGCTAGTGCCTTAGAGCTTCTGAGTATTTATTTCCAGACACCACAGAACCACTGGGACATCTGTCATAGCCTTCCAAAGTTTTGTGACAGTCACTTTTTACTGTGTAACAGACTACCTCCCAAGTTTAGTGGACTAAAATAACAACAGTCATCTATTTGTGCAAAATTCTGCAAACAGGCTGGGCAGCTGGGCAGCTGGTCTCTGTTCCATGTGGTATCAGCTGGCCAGACTCACGTGTTTGCAGTCAGCTGGTGTTGTGACTGGGTCTGGAGCATCCAAGACAGACTTAGTCATATGCTGGCACCATCATCATCTATGATGGCTGGAACAAGTGGGTGGTGGTTTAGCCTTTCCTTCTTCAAAGTGGTCTTTTATCTTCCAAAGTCTGTCTCTTTACATCAGGTGCAGTTCACGAGGAGGCTGGCTTGGGCTTCCTTGCATGGCATCATATGGCAGCAAGAGAACAAAAACAAAAAGAATGAGGCTTCTTAAGGTCAAGGCCCAGTTCTTGTACAACATTGCTTTTGTCATGTCTTGTCAGTCCAAGAAATTAATAATATTGGAGAGTTGTATCCGAGGGTATGAAATCAAGGAGGAGTGACTCATTGGGAGCTCTTTTGTAGCAATAAGCCCTAGTTATTCTGAGGAATGTTTTTTTTTTTTATCATTTCATTACAGTGGAGGCAAATAACAAGTTATATATATTTTCCCCCTTCAGTGACCATCTGAAATCAGCTCACTATTTCTACACAGGAACTTGAAAGTAGTTGTCCAATAAGAAGAAATTCAGTAAACCCGAGTGAATAGGTGCAGGAGGAATCCTCCAAGTGAATGGGTACTTGGTCAATAGTTGGCTGATTAATTTGAAAAGTCAGTTAAGTATGAGGAGTCATAAAACAAATTATATATAATCTCACACACTTTGTTTTAACCTAAAATGAGCAAATATGTATGCATTCATCAATATTTTAATATCAGTCCCAAGGCTTTTCTTTTTTTAAATATTTTTTAATGTTTATTTATTTTTGAGAGAGAGAGAGTGTGCGTGGAGGAAGGGTAGAGACAGAGAGGGAGACACAGAATCTGATGCAGGCTCTAGGCTGCGAGCTGTCAGCACAGAGCCTGCTGCGGGGCTCGAACTTGGGAATGGTGAAATCATGATCTGAGCCAAAGTTGGACACTTAACTGCCTGAGGCCCCAGGTGCCTCAGACCCAAGGCTCTTCTGTGAGTAAGCACCCACTGTTTAGAATACCACTTCATCTTTCTTGTATTAACCCACCAGTAATGATAGCCAGTGATTATCAATATCAATAGCTTTGAAGTGGAATGAATACAAATATGGTTGCATATCAATCTGTTTAGAGAATCTGACACTTATATATTTTCTTCCAAGCTCTTATAGTTGTCTTAATCACACCTCATTCACAGCAGTTACTTGGGCCACTTGGTGATTGTGACATTATCTTTCTACATCACTTAAATGGTTTTCATTAAAAGAGCATTAAGTCCCTTTACACTTATATTTTTATCAATTTCCAGATACGTTATACAATTTTGATAAAAAGTACAACCTGGATAAATTTGGGAATAAACTCAGTTGACTTTTAGCAGTTGTGCAATTCAAAACAATGGAAACACAAATGCACGAGCATACCAGAGAATGTTTATTGGGCTGTGGGCATCCACCAATATGTTTTACAGAGGAAATGGGGAGTATCTATTAACTGATGACCTGATGAAGTGGACATTATTTAAAAGAGTTTTTATTATAAGGGAAATAGGTAATTTATAATAGGTGGATCAGTAGCAACTATGAATTTTACTATTGTTCAAATAGTATTGGAATGATTCTATTACTGGTTGATTAATGTGAGCTGGTCATCAAAAAATCCTGCATCTTAGAATGTAAAATAAAATTCTCTATTCCTGGTGATTTGGAAGTTCTCAGTGCTATCACCAGAAAATTACCCATTTCCCATTGAATATTAGTTCACCTGGATGCTCATTCTGAAACTCCACCCCATAAGGACTTGCTGAATTCAGTGGTCTAAATTTGCTGATATGCCCAGTTGTTTGGTTATCAGCTGTGTGCAGGATTCCAACCTGATAAAAGGGCTGTGATCCGCACTCAAACTTGACGGCCATTTCCTTCTGCAAAAGTATTAGTTTCAGTATAAAAATGTATAAATCAAATAGGATTTATTTTCTCCCTGCTATTTTGGACAAACAAGATATGTTGCCATGTCCTAAAGGAAACTGAAATGTACGTGCGCAGTCATAGGACTTTTGGAAATGTCTGATCAGTTCCCAGTGTATCTGTTACTGAACTTTTAAGTAGAAAATACAAACTGAAATACACATATATGTTCAAAGAATTTGAAGTCCTTGATGTTCTATTGGTAAATTAAGGGGAAGGAATGTGTTTTTAATGTTCCTGTACAAAAGGAATGCTCATTCAATTTTTAATTTGGTAACACATGGGAAAGAAAAGGATTGAAATAGTTTTGGTTAAAATTAACACATAAGGAGAGACTTGTCATGAGACTGGTGTCCACTAATATGCTACTTTGTTATCTCTCCTATATGGAAATTCCATTAGACTCTGATAAATATAGATTGAGTAAACAAATAACCAATGAATGGATATTGGAGAAACACCATATTGTTTGTATTGTAATGAAATCCAAAAAAAAAAAAAAATTGAATCTCAGTTGTAAATTAACCTACTGTTCAATAGTATCTTATGATATAATTTATAAAGGTCTTATTATAATTCCAAATGAAAAGTATAGTCAATAAATTAAAAATAGCAAAAATTAGAATTCACTGAATATTATAAAAATCCCACACTTCTTTACATTGCTTATTTAAAAGAGCATTTAGGGGCAGCTGGGTGGCTCAGTCTGTTAATGGTTGGACTCTTGATTTCTGCTCAGGTCATGATCTCATTCATGGTCTTGAGATCCAGCCCCACATCAGAATCTGTGCTCAGCACAGAGCCTGCTTGGGATTCTCTCTCTCCTTCTGTCTCTGCCTCTCCCTGGCTCACACATGCTCTTTCTCTCTCTCTCAAAATTAATAAATAAATGTTAAAAAATAAAAGGACATTTAAAATAGCTTTCTCATGGCTATAGGTGGCCTTGGATACCAACTGCCATGTATTTCTGGAAGAACAAAATACCAAGGCCATTTGTAACCCAGGCTTAACAAGTGGAGAGAGGTTCCTCTGCTAAAGTGGTGTTACTATTTTGGGACTTGCCTGTAGAGCTCCCAAAATATCCTTCTGGTATCACTATTAGAAACTTGAAATTATTTGTCTCCTCTCATTAATAAAATAATATTCTCACTTCCTGTTCTGTGTTAATTAAGTCTGGCAAAAAAGTAACAAATGAATGTTCATTAAATAAAATAAATATTACTTCATTTTAAAAAGTGTACTACAGTTTTAGTTCATACTGGTCATGCCTGTAAACCAAATTTCAAAATCAAAGCACAATACTTTTTATTCAAAAACAGTGGGTTTTTTTGTGTTTTTTTGTTTTTTTTCAGTTTTTTTGTTGTTGTTGTTTTTTTTTTTGGTTTGGTTTTTGACCTCATATCTTTCTTGCACTTCAAAAGTAGATTGATAGTCCATCACATGAGTAAGTATGGCTGCTTGGGGAGGGTATCTCTCAGATTGAGTAGTGGTACCTATCTCACAGAGTTCTTGTCAGAATAGAGCAGTTAATTCATGTTAAGCACTTAGAACAGTATGGCACTGCAAATGCAGTCAGACCCATGTCTCTGCCCTCCTTTGCTTCTCCAGCCTGTCCCCTGGAATCCAGCCTGGGTCACTGCCTTTCCTTCCACAGGTCTTCAGCCTCCCACCTTTGTTTCCGTCCCCTCAGTTCTCACCTGGGCAGCCTCAGGGTTTCATGGGTCGTGGATTCAAGTCCCTACTCAGCTCAGAGCCTGGCACTGGACCCCATCTCATCCATAGGAAAAGTCAAAGCCCCCACGTGGGTGCATACACTCCACGCTGCCTGGCCTTCCCTGTTCTGTCCCCACCGCCTGCTGCTGGCTTCTTGCCCCCTGCCACCTGAGGCTCCTTACTGCCGCTGGAGCTCCACGGGCTCAGTCCTGCATCCGGGCTTTTGCATTTGCAGTTCCCACGGTCCAGAGTGCTTTTCCCTCAGCCTTGCATGGCTCACGTTCTGCTTCCTTCAGATCCTGTGTCCCCACCACAAGGCTTTCCCTGACCTCGCTGCATAAAATTACCAGCCCCCTACCTCCAGCACTTCCTCACCTCTGACCTTTGTTTTCTCCCTTAGTTCTCCTCACCACCGGATAGATCACATACTGTTTTGTTAATTGTCTGTCTCCCACTACCTGAAGAGCAGATATTTTGTAAATGTGCTCAGCACATCAGGCTCATGTCAGGCCTACAATAAATACTTGTTGGATGAATGAATGCTGCAGGTATGTACTTTGAATACATGCACTACTCATGCTGTTGGTTTTTTTTTTTTAAGGTTCATTGTCTGAAATTAAAAGTAGTGACTGAGGTATAAGGAAATCAGTCAGTCATTGTAGGGAGAGAGCCTCAACTACCTTACAGCAAATCCATAAAGGCACCTGCCTTTACTACTGTGCTGCCCTCCTCCCTCCTGTGGCCAGGACTCCAAGCTTCTAGGTTCTCAAGTTCACTTTGTAGTTATACTTTTCCTTGAAAACCTAATGGCTCATTCCTATTAGTATATAAATGTTTCAGATTTCTCTCATCTTTAAATAAGCAAATAAACAGACCTCCTTGAACCTCTTTTCTCCCCTCCAGCTATTCCTCCCCTCCTTTCTCTCCTTTCCTAGGTCATGTCCACGTTTCAATGGCAGCTACTCCTTGAGAGAGTTGCCAGGGTCGCTCTCACTAGGTTCCTGGTGGCTGGACCCAGTGGGCTCTTCCTAGACATTATCCTCATTGACCTCTCAGCTGCATTTGACCTTGTGGACCACTGACTCCTCCTCTATACTGTCTCTTCTCTTGGCTAAGATATATCTTAACCTCTTTCTCTGTGGCTGTGCCAACCTCTTGCACTCTAGCTTGCTTTTTCTTTTTTTTAAAAAAAATTTTTTTTTAACGTTTATTTATTTTTGAGACAGAGAGAGACAGAGCATGAATGGGGGAGGGTCAGAGAGAGGGAGACACAGAATCTGAAACAGGCTCCGGGCTCTGAGCTGTCAGCACAGGGGCCCGATGCAGGGCTCGAACTCACGGACCGCGAGATCGTGACCGGAGCCGAAGTCGGCGCTCAACCGACTGAGCCACCCAGGCGCCCCTAGCTTGCTTTTTCTTAAGAGGTCTCTTTAGTTTCAACAGTTTTGGTTACAGCCTACATGCTGACTAACTCTCAAATCTGTATTTTCACCCCATATTTTCCCCCAAATATCAGAGCCATCTACCCCACTACCTAAAGAGCATTTCCACCATTTGCCCTCTGCACCTCCAACCCCAGAATATCTAAAACTAAGCTCGTTGTCTTCTTTCCAAAGCCCACTCCTGGTCCTTTATTCTCCCCACACCCTCCCTGTGCTTCGTCTGAGTGAAATGTTTTCAGTGGCCTGACTTTTATTTGGGTGTTGGTTTCTCTCTTTGGAAAGCCTTTACTCTTCTCCCTTTTACCCCCACCCCTATCCCTGGACCCCGATTCTTGGTCCAACATCACTCTCTCTGCTAAGACCTCAGTGAGTACCTGGTCCTCCTGGCTGCTCCTGTCATCCCTTGTTCCTCTCTGTCTCAGCCCTCACTGCACTGTATTGAAATAAATTGGTTTTCTTCCACCATGAGAGCTTCTTGAGGACAAGGACTACATTCTTTTTTCTTTTCTGTCCTCTGCACTTAGCAGAGGGCCTGCCACTTTGTAAGTGCTTAATAATTGTCTGTCGAAAGAAAGACTGAATAAGTGTGAGTGTATAAGGGCTACAGAGCTCTTGGGAGAGAGGACAACTTGGTAATATTAAGCAGAGTTTCTTTTCAACGTTTTTTTTTTTTTATTCATTTTTTGGGACAGAGAGAGACAGAGCATGAACGGGGGAGGGGCAGAGAGAGAGGGAGACACAGAATCGGAAACAGGCTCCAGGCTCCGAGCCATCAGCCCAGAGCCTGACGCGGGGCTCGAACTCACGGACCGCGAGATCGTGACCTGGCTGAAGTCGGACGCTTAACCGACTGCGCCACCCAGGCGCCCCAAGCAGAGTTTCTTAATGGGAGACATGTTGTCATTTTGGATGGAACAACTCCATTTGGTAGAATTGTTAAGGTCACCCCTCTGCTCAGAGCCTGGCACCTGTCCTAAGCATTGCAGGATGGTTAGCACCACAGTGGTACCCTCAGTCACTAAAATCAGAAATGCACCCCCCCCCCCAAACACACACACATTTCTAGATGCTTCTTGTGGAGATAGCTTGCCTTGGGCTGGGAATCTCTGGGCAAAGGTTGGTGCTCTGGGTAGTGCAGTGGTTTATACAGTGGGAGTACTCGGGGAATCAGAGAGAAGTAGACCTCTTATTAAAACTATCTAATTGTATAGATTCCAACTGCTGTACTGAAAATCAGAAGAGAGACGCCTGGGTGGCTTAGTTGGTTGAGGATCCAACTCTTGATTTTGGTTCAGGTCATGATCCCGGGGTCATGGGATCAAGCCCTGAGTTGGGCTCAGCGCTGAGCGTGGAACCTGCTTAAGATATTCTCTCTCTCTCTCTGTCTCTCTCACTTTCTCTCACTTACTCCCTCCCTCTGCCCCTCTCTTGAGCTTGCTCTCTCCGTCTAAAAAAAAAGAAGAAAATCAGAAGGCTGATGCATTAAAAATGTGGATCTTCACTAGAAACAGATGAAGGCATTAAACTGCTGCAGAGTCAGTTAATTTTTTAGCACTCCTTACCTTTATAATGCCCAGCTTCAGAAAAGCTATCTGTCATTGTGCTCTGCACATCTTGAGTCATTGAAGTTTGATGCAGTTGCAAGCACTGAATCACAATCAGAGCTCACAGAACAGTAAAATCCAGACTGTGACTGGAGTGCTTTCTATGAATTCAGATTCCTAGGTGCCACCCCAGACCCACCACTGGAAAAGCTCTGAGAAGCTTGGACATTTCAACAAACTTCATAGGAGATTCTTAAGCACCCTCCTTTGAGAACTATTGACCCAGACCATGTTCTTTTGTGAATGGATCTCGAGAAATTTCCTGATTTCTGGCTACTTGTTTCTTAAAAGGGCAAAGATTTACATGATTAATTAAGGCATATTAACTTTAGGGAGGGGAGTTTTGGCATTTCAAATTCACACGGCATTGAAGAAAATGGATGTGACTGTGACTACCAAAAGAAAAAAAATTCTGTCAATTTTCCAGAAAGCGTATTTTCTAACAAGAGTCTAATTTCTGATGGACTAGTCCACTTTGGTATGGTTTTTGCCAATGTCTGTCTGCAAGTGAATCAAGTTCTCCAAGACATAAGAAAAATAAGGAGAAACTGCATGTTCTTCTATGTTTGAACATTCTTGGGTCTCATGCAGGATAACATTTGGTGATCCAACATGTCTTAATTCCAGAATACTCAAAGATGTTACAGTGTCCATGTTTCTCATAGAAATGTATGGATGCACAAAGACTTTTCTGGGGGCACCTGGGGGCTCAGTGAGTTAAGCATAGGATTCTTAATTTCAGCTCAGGTCATGACCTCGCAGTTCATGAGTTCAAACTCCACATTGGGCTCTGTGCTGACAGCTCAGAGCCTGCTTGGGATTTTCTCATTGCCCCTCCCCTGCTCTCTCTCTCTCTCTCTCTCTCTCTCTCTCTCTCTCTCTCTTTCTCTCTCTCTCTCTCTCTCTCTCTCTCTCTCTCTGTGTCTCTCTGAAAAATAAATAAATAAACTAAAAAAAAAGACTTTTTTTCTGGCTGATTCTGTCATCTTTTTTTGTTCTATGAAAGAAATTTCCAGAGCTCAAGTTTTCAGTGAGAATTAGGAGTGGATACCCTAGCCTGTCCATTTAGAGTTTCTCAGAGGAAGCCTAATATGATCCGTGTCCTGTAAATGAAATCCGTGTCCTGTCTGCATTCCTGGAAAGGGAATACAGGATATATCGCCTCCCAGGTCTCCTCAGAGGACAGTTACTGACTAGGCACACACTTCCTGCTACTTCTGTCTCTTCCCTGAGTGGATCCACCAACCAGAGTGCTAATCATGCTACAAAGTATTGTAACAACAGCAATTCCAAAAACATGTGGATCTGTCACCCTGGCACCTCACAGAATTTTGAACATTATTATCACCTTAGGTTGTAGACTTTTAAATTGAGCATGCCTGGAATTCCACTTGATGTTGGCATTTCAGAGAAGCTTCAAGAAAAACTGCTCACGTGTTTAAGATTATCTGCTCTGGATGATGAAGGATTGACAGACTTTGGAGTGAGTTCTTGACACACTCTCACCATCTTGAAATAGAGATGATCACTCATTTTTCACACCTAAAAGCACTCAGTGTAAGGGAAGGTTGTCTCGAGTGTCACTAGGTTAGTGGTGGAGAAATAATGGATGATATCTTGACTGATGGGAACAAGTCGAAGGCTGTTGACAGGTGTGTCGAGAATGGTTTGGGGGAAGATGAAAGAAGGATAGGAGAGAAGCAGAGCTGGGTCTTCAGCGTGGTCTGGGCTCATCCTGGCTGTGGAGCCAGCGTCACTGCACAGAGGTCCTGTGGTTGCACGGGCTCTGATGCATCTCCAGGTGACAGAGCTAAGGGTCCTTCCCCCCTGGGGGAAGTTCGGAATGGAGACAACCACATTTAAATACTTAAATATAACAACATATTGTAAATGTGTACTAGTGGATGGTTTTACACAATTCATTTTATTTATAAGTTTTTTTTTTAATGTTTATTTGTTTTTAAGAGAGGTGGGGGACAGAAGATCCAAAGCAGGCTTAGTGATGACAGCAGAGAGCCCGATGCAGGGTTCGAACCCACAGACTGGGGGATCATGACCTGAGCCGAAGTCAGAGGCCCAACTGACTGAGCCACCCAAATGCCCCCAAATCATTTTTATTTGTTCACACAGCAGCTCAAGGAGATGTTTTTGGCCTTAATTTTCAGAGACAAACTAAAACAAAGACATAAGTCTAAAATCGTGTGGTTATAAAGTATCATAATCAGAAAAGTCAGGGCTGCTGAATCCAAATTCACTTGTCTTTCCATTTTTCCAAAGTGGTTTCCCATCATTCTGTCACAAAAACTGAGGCTCAGTATTCTCATTCCAAGCCACCAAGAAGGGTTTTAAAAGGGCAGAGAGGGGCGCCTGGGTGGCGCAGTGAGTTAAGCGTCTGACTTCAACTCAGGTCACCATCTCACAGTTTGTGAGTTCCAGCCCCACGTCGGGCTCTGTGCCGACAGCTCAGAGCCTGGAGCCTGCTTAGGATTCTGTGTCTCCCTCTGTCTCTCTGCCCATCCCCTGCTCGTGCTCTGTCTCTGTCTCTCAAAAATAAATGTTAAAAAAAAAAATTAAAAGAGCAGAGAAGGGAGGTGGCAGATGAGCAGTGTGGGTGAAGAGGAGTGAGAGGTACAGGTTTCTAGTTAGGGAATATAGTCAATGGTATTGTAGTAGCCTTGTATGGTGACAGATAATAGCTACAGTTGTGGTGAGTGCACCATAATTTATAGAATTGTCCAAACACTGTGTTGTACACCTGAAACTAATATAACATTATGTGCCAACTCTACATCAATTGCAAATAAATAAACAAATAAACAAACAGCAGAGAGTATAATAGTGCAATTTAGAAAGAGTTTCACTCAATAAAATCCCTGCTTACTGGTACTTAAAGGATTAACTCCTCGGCTATCAGCCAATTCAGTTATTTACCAAGGTTCATTTCCTGAGGAAATAGACAGCGGTGGTCTTACTGTAAATTCACTTGGAAAATAAACAGGGTAGTGTCCTCTGAGGTCATTCCTAGAAGTCATCCGTACTCCTTTTGTTATGTAGTAGACCACTCATCTGAAAATGTCCACATTTTCCTAAATCACCTTAGAGTTTTTTCAGGTCTGTCCATTATGGATCAGAAGCAGTACAATTAGCACCTACAGCGACTGTCTGAATTGTTCACAGCAATTCCAAATATTAAAGGAAACAGACCAGTAGGGCTAGCTATATTTGTCAGTGGCAGTTTATTGATATGATAATTCAAATGTTATAACAGGAATTAAGTACAGGTTAAGGTTACAGACCAAATGCTTCCCAGGAATAAGGAAAGATCTAGGCACTTAACAAATGACACAAACTAACTTGAGTGAGATAAAGTTTCTGTGGGTACTTTTTAGTTCTGTGAAAGTTACATTTATGAATTTCAAGTCATATTTTTCTCTTGACTTTTTAAAACATGAAATAGAAAATATATATCTTAAGCATAGTTAACTTCAAGTAAGTGAATGTTTGAGAATGGCAATCAGACAAGTAATAATGATGCATGCATTCACATGTGACAGTAAGAAAATGACTAAGACGATAAAAAGCTGGCCCAAATCATTGAATTTTGAAGAATGTTAAAAAAATCTAAAGGAAATGACTGAAATCAAATGTAAAATTAAGATTTAATCCTATGAATTTCATCAACAAATAATCTTTATTATCTGGACTACAGGCCCATTTTCCAGACTTCAGCCTTTGGACCTTTGGCTGAAGTCAAGAATAGTAGAGCTGAATGCTCTACTATTTTATATTTTTATATTTATATTTTACTTTGTTATATTTTATTTTATATTTTTCTATAAAACTTAGGAAGCTAAGTTTCATACATTTTCTGAATATCCTCTTTTCTAAATCAGCTTTCCATAATGCCATACCTTTCAGGAATGTAATGTTCATTTTGTGTAATAGGAAACAAATTTTTATTTAAAAAAAGAAATCTCTGTAGCCCAGGATCCTGAAAATTGAGTTTGTTTGACTTCTATTGTGGCCCTTAAAAGCTGACTAGATTGGCCAATGAAACAAAATGAAGTAACTATCCCAACAGATTTAACTAGTAGCTATTTAAACATTTCATTAGTGAGCTGTTTTCCCTGAAAATTAACTGAATTCTTTTTTTGAAAACTCACAGATTGACAGGAGACACTTGGACTCCTTTCATTTCCTTTAAGAGCAGTTCTTAATAATATAATTGAAGTAATAATTATTTATATTTTTTATAATACATTCTTTACTTAATTTCTTCCAGCTGTGGTTTCCTCAGTTGTAAAGTAGAGACAACAGTAATTTCACCTTAAAGAATTGTGAAGATTACATGATCTAATGACAGTAACACAAATATCAAGTATCAGCTTTACTAACAGATTATTTGGACCTCTTTTTGTTAGGGTTTAGCTTTTTCCCTTAGGCAAATTCTCCCTCCCAAAGTCTACGTCTTATTCAAATGTCACAGATGCACTGGCTGGATGGAAGGAAATAACAATATCCTCACCAATTTGACTAGTTGTGTTTAAGGAAATGCTGTTAGATACTAAGATCCCCTTAAATGATCAAATAGTTCTGTTTTAAAACTTAAATAGCATTTAAGTTTTCTAATGTTTTAATTAAAAGGATTAAAATTCTCAGTGGATTAAAGATTATTTCCATGGCAACTAATTTCTTTCTTTTTCCTTCAACACATTAAACTATATTTCTGTAGTTAGTCTTTTAAAAGAAAATAAGCTCTTCCACCTCAGAACTACTTAAAATATCAAACATAGTACCTTATGATAAATTTTTAAAATCCAAGTCAGAAAACGATGAAAACGCAATAGTAAGAGAGTCCTCCGCAAACAATGCAAATGTTGAACAAGACTGTGAGAACGAAAATCCAGTGGCTATTCATGCCGGACTTCGAAACGGGCTTGAAAAACACCATTCTGCTCCAGTTCAGTGAAGCTTTTGTTGAGTTATATCAGTGCAACTCTGTTTTTCAGATGGGGTAGGGAATAATTACTGACAGGATTTTTGTATGACACACCTGTAAAAGTCAAAATCAAGATGCACTTAAATTTATTCAGATAGACATCTCTTGAATTATTCATCTTTCCAAAGGAAAATAATCCTACTTGACTCTTCTGGGGACCTCAAACCCCAATCTAGTTTAAACACATCTAAAGGGGAAACACACAAAGTGTGTATTGTTTCTGCATGAGTCTGTGATAAATAAAAAAATATATGTATATGTTTTAAGAGAGTATTTGATTTAGAAAATCAAAATAAAGTATGATACTTTTCATCACCTGATTGTTGAAGAATCCTTTTAATGAAATTTAGCTTTGTTTCATAACTGATGCAATGATTGTACATGATTAGGTGAACTCCAAAGGAATTTTCACCTAACCAGATACCTGGTAAGAAAGGATATTTGCTTTCAGAAATTTAGTGTTACTAGGAACAAAAAGTATCTGCATATTCTCCATATGGAGGGCTATGGTTGATAGTAGAATCAGTAAATTGCCATAAATACTAGCAATTCCATTCTATGATGGTTTGGGCTATTTGTTACAGCAAAGTTCCTCCTTTGATTCTGGCCAGCTTGAAGTCTCCCCGTAAACTTCATGATTCTGCAGCTGCAGACAGTGTCTGAGCACAGAATATAGGAAAGGCCTTCTCTGCTCACAGAGTTTATATTTGTTTCTCTCTCCTAGGGAATGGATCAGGCTTTTAAGAAATTACTTCTGTGATGAAGAGAGGAAAAGATCCCAGGTAGGTTTTTTATTACTACACGTCATCAAGGAAACAACCAGCTTGGGAATTGCCTCACCAGGTTGCCTGGACATTCCTTAAATCTGTTAGTGACCAGAGAGCTTAGCTTGATATATACATAGGGAGATGATAGATAGATAGACAGACAGATAGATGATAGATAGATAGATAGATAGATAGATAGATAGATAGATAGATAGATAGAACAAAATTTTAAATTATACTTCTGGCTATGATGTGCTCTTATAACCACTTCTAAGAAGCAGCAAGGCAATTTTTAGACACAGCTGCCCAGGAGAGTTGCTAGGGCAAGGCCTGAGTAGGTTAGCAGAAGGGTATTTTTATGCTGCAGTTGTAGCTGTGGTATCCACTAGCTGCCTCCAGAGATGGCACTTGGGATTTGCTATCCCCTCACTGGGGAGATTAGAAGGTCCTTGAACTGTTCTTGCCAATTAAAGATATCCAGAAAGAAGCAGTGGGGCATTCTGAGGCTCATGGTTTTCTTTGTCCAGCTAGCTCTTATATGTCACTCATCACAGCTTCCTAAGCTCTTGTGTGGGCCTTTTAAACTAATGCAACTTGTTTTCCTAAGCCTTTCAATAGAATCTACTTCTGCCCCATATTAAATTGATCGTTTTGATAGGGCAGGACAGGGGAGCAAGCTTGGCATTTAATTGTCCAGAGACTTGACAAGCACTGATCCTGTTTTTATTAGTTGGGCATTATCTTGGCTTTTCTACATTAAAGGCCAGTCCCATAGGCTTATTTCCAGTACCTTTGGTGACAGAGATAGAGGGAACCTATTACATGCCAAATATGTCTACTGTAAATGTAGCAAAAACAGCTGAGTCATGTAGGGGTGCTGATTTGGCTGCTTTATAGTTTTGAGTCAAAGAAGTTAGTAAGCTAAGTCTCTTGTTTCCTTAATTGGTGCAGACATCCAGTCCTCCTTTGCATCTGCTTCTGGATATTGGAAATGTTGGCCTGGCTTCTGTTTTGTTTTTGTTTTGTTTCCATATACTTTTGCATCGCTTAATACTTTTCACAGTATTTGCCAGGATTTCAATGCTAAAAATATATATCATGCCAGACAGAGTCTAGTGGCAGAAGAAGAGGGAAATGAAATAAAACAGAAAAAAAAATCAAGAGAAAGAACTATTTTGGCAGAAATTTTGTACAGTTTCCTTTCTCCATAATGTAGATTCTTTACCCAAGGAATTCCCACCACCTTGTGTGAACAGAGAACAGAGAGCGAACAGAGAGCATGGAGGAGCAGGTGGCCAGCAGCCCTGGGATGGGGTGGGGGACAGAAACTCAGCACCTGACTGAGGTAAGGAGGATTTCCTAATGCAAAAACTTGGAAGTAATCTTATCCCCGTGAGCTAAAATTTATTTAATGCTTGTAGCTTTTCCCGAGTAGCTCCAAATCATGCATTATTGGGTGGTTATTTATTTTAATATTCTCTGTCAATGGTTTTCTTACTGAGGGACAATTTACCAGTGTTTGATTTTGATAGTGGAATATTTGGGGACGAAAGAACAAATAAACTCTGCCTCATTTAGAGCTTTTTGTACAAACAAATGGCTTAACATTTTCAATCTTTCACGTTATGTCTCTACCATGCAAGTGCCTTGAACAACCATGGGTATAGCAGGGGAAAAAATGTACTATCTGAGGGCTCTCCAGTTAGATCCCCAGCATAACTGGGCCACTTGAAATCTTGGAAATATCTTTAAGGAAGCAGAATATCAAGAAGCATTGTAACTTAAACACTGTTTTAGGTACCCTGCATTGGTGTCTTCCTAAGGCAGAGTAGTTAGACTTTTCAAGCTTTAGGAGGATGTAATCTCCATCTGAATTAATTCTTTCCTGTGTCAGTCAACAACAACATTTCTCAAAGTCTCTTCCTGAAAATATTAGTTCTGAGAGATATCCACGCCTGTTCTTAAATGGGCAAGGTGGGAACGGGGAGTTGCCTGGTCAAATAAATTCAGGAAGCAAAGGCTTTGGCAAAGGTAAATGATTATTGCAGGAGCCTTTAATATGCTAAGAACCCTGTGAAACTTTAAAAAAAGAAATACGGACACAATTGCCCAAGGGATGGTTTTTAGGAGATAAGCATTTCTTAAGACAAACATTCCAAAACACATAATTTGGGGAGAAACATTCAGGATTATAATTCAGTTATCATGCCCAGTTTATGCTACAAATAAGAAACACCTTGAGCTGGGATTAGTAGTGGTGACCTTGGTTCCTATGAATAGTATTTGGTTTTTGCTTACATCTATGTTCTGAGGTGATAATGTAATTAAGCCATTGAAGACTGAATTAGAACTGGGTGAATCTTGTGTTTTTATTGATATAAACGTTAGACATGGGGGTGATGTGTTGTGATGGTTGCATCAGTGGTAGTGTTTTTACTTCCAAACTAGTCAGAATGAAAACAGTAATAACAAAAATTAGAAACACTTTTAAAAAAACGGACTCAAAGAAAAGCAAGCAGTGAACTATTTTGTATATGTCTTTTGTGAAGCTGAGAAGTCACACACAAATAATGAAATAGCTTCTGTATTTATAAACTTCTAGAGGACAAGTAATACACTTATTCATGTTTGTACATCTTTAGCATGTATTTACTAGATAATTGATGATGCTTTTAAATGAATGAAAACAACTCATCAGAAATTCAGCCTTCATACATCATGCTATTGGAATGTCCTGCTTTATCTACAAGGATAAAAAATTAAAACCTTTATATTTTTAGTTTAAAACTTTAGGAATAAAAATATTTTCAAGTGTTTTCTCTTAAAATTTGAAATAGTATAAACTAACTTTGATGAGGCAATAAGACTTTTTGTTCATAAATATTTTTGTCCCATCACAATGAGTAATTATTCTATAAATTCTGGTAATTCTAAGCAGACATAGTCTTTTCTCATTCCTTTTTGTAAAGTCATGGTTGCCAGCTGAGTATACACGTACAATGATTGACATGACGCCTTTAGTTTTGTCTTCCATTAATGCTTTGTCAAGGGCTCTCTCCAGATGGCCCTTAAAGTTAATGGGTTGCTTGTGTTCCTCCAGCCTTTCCATAACAAAACTGATTCATTTGCCTTGGTAACTGAAAGTATAATGCATCTGCCTGTTTACCCCTGAATCTTAGGATCATATTCATAGGGAGACTTGTGCTTGTGTGTGTGTGTGTGTGTGTGTGTGTGCGTGCGCGTGCACACATGCACACACTCATCTTTTTCTTTAGTCCCATTAAACAAAAGCATTAGTGTTTGTCAGTTATGGAATAATTTTAATATAGTGTATGGTGATAACATCCATCAGGGATGTGAAGTAATTTGTATATTCAAAATTGGCCTTAGATCTCATGATGGAATACAAAATAAAGGGGACACACAACGCAAAATAATAACTGCTATTATTGTACTACTAAATAAGGTTTAAAAAGTATAAATCAGTAAAAAAAATTTAAAGCTTAATTTGAAAACCAGGTACTATTTGATAGAAACAGAGAAAGATAAACATTGAGGATAATTGAAAGAGTACACAGTGAGTCAGAACTATCATTTTAGTACCAAGAAGTTCTGTACGAAAATGAAAGGAAATCCAAAGATGAAAGAAGAATGAGTATAGTTATTATAGTATTTATTTAGAATACAGGACTATATGAAGCTTATTATTTTATCCTACTGTGTTTCGATTTTATGGCCACTTATTTCTTCATGTGTAGTTCTAAAGACTCATTTTTTGAAGTTATTGCTTCTCAATATGTTCTACTTAAAGCCCAAATAACAGAAGACCTGGAAAAACTCCTTTTTATACTTTTTTGGGTCCCTGGATAGTGTAATACAATGAAATAAAATCATTTCAAGTATCATGTAGATGTGTATTATTTTTTTCTTGGCTAATTCTTTTCAAGAAAGCCAGCTTTAACGGCCTGGCTACATTTTGTTCTTATGAAAGATACACTGCAATTATGTTATAACATTGTGCTGAATGTGGTTCCACAGAAGAAGGATGGCAGAAATTCTTTTAAATTTCATTTTGCCAAGACCTAAGGAAGAGATCGATGCTATAATCTTTCCTTTTCGATTCACATAAATTGCCAGTAACTGTTTTCTTGAATTAATATATATCAGTTCAATTTAGAAAAAAAAGTATTTTGAGGGATGAAAATGGTTCCTTTTTACAGTAAACGGGTTCAAGAAACACCAACATAGAAGTTCTTTTCTCTAAGTCCACTGGAGTAAAGTCAACTCTTGCTGACAATCCCAGATAATGACCATGGCTTACATTTATGTAGTACTTTGCAATTTTCAAAGTGTGTTCTTGTCATTGTTTCATGAGAACTCATATTAAGTATGCAAAATAGGCCAGGATAAAGAGAAACCAAGGTCCTGAGATATGAAGTGACTTGTAGAAAATCACACCAGCAGATATTTGCAAATGACATATGTGATAAAGGGTTAGTATCCAAAATCTATGAAAACCTTATTAAACTCAACACCCAAAAAACAAATAATCCAATTTAAAATGGGCAGAAGGCATGATCAGACATTTCTCCAAAGAAGACATACATGAAAAGATGCTCAACGTCACTCACCATCAGAGAAATACAAATCAATACTACGATGAGATATCACCTCACACCTGTCAGAATGGCTAAAATTAACAACACAGGGAACAACAGATGGTGGTGAGGATATTGGAGGAAGGGGAACCCTTTTACACTGTTGGTGGGAATGCAAACTAGTGTAGCCACTCTGGAAAACAGTGTGAAGTTTTCTTAAAAAGTTAAAAGTAGATGGGGTACCTCGGTGACTCAGTTAAATGTCTGACTCTTGATTTCGGCTCAGGTCGTGATCTCATGGTTCATGACGCTGAGCCCTGCATCAGGTTCTGTGCTGACAGTGCAGAACCTGCTTGGGATTGTGTCTCTCTCCTTGTCTCTCTGCCTCTTCCACACATACTCTCTCTCTTTCTCTCTCTCAAAAAAAGTTAAATGTAGAACTACCCTACAACCCAGCAATTGCACTACTAGGTTATTACCCAAAGGATACAAAAATACAGATTTGAAGGAGTACAGGCACCCCAATGTTTATAGCAGCACTATTGACAATAGCCAAACTATGGAAAGAGCCCAAATATCCATCAACTGATGAATGGATAAAGAAGGTGTTTGTTACTCAGGAATATTAGTCATCAAAAGGAATGAAATCTTGCCATAGGCAATGTTGTGAATGGAGCTAGAGTATATTATGCTAACTAAGCAAAATAAGTCAGTCAGAGAAAGACAAATACCATATGATGTCACTCTTATGTGGAATTTAAGAAACAAAACAGATGAACATAGAGGATGGGGGAAAAAAGAGAGAGGGAAGCAAACCATAACAGAATATTAACTATAGAGTACTAACTGAGGGTTGATAGAAGGAGGTGGGTAGGGGATGAACTAAATGGGTGATGGGTGTTAAGGAGGGCACTTGTGATGAGCACTGGGTGTTATATTCGTAAGTGACGAATCACTAAATTCTACATCTAAAACCAATTTTACTGTATATGTTAACTAACTAGAATTTAAATAAAAGCTTGAAAAAAAAGATCATACAACTAATGAATGACAGTACTCGGTTGGATTGTCACCGTGGTTTACACTCTCAGGTGTGTGTGTGTGTGTGTGTGTGTGTGTGTGTGTTTCATAAACAGAATCGTTGATAATATGGTTCAGCAGTTTAGAATAATTATAATAGTTAACATCTGTATAATGCTTTTCACTTTACTGAATGATTTCATGTCCTTTACCTTGCTTAAGTTTTATGGTAACTTTAGCCGTATCTATTTTTATCATCTGCATCCCCATTTTACAGATGAGGAAGCCAAGGCTCAGAGATCTCACGTGACCTTGGCTCTGGCAGATCCTGGACTGAGGTGTTGACCAGTCTGAAAGGTCTAAAAACGAGGCAATATCAGGACCTTCCATTCCTGTGGTAACAGTGCTGTAGTGCTGGAACACATTTTATTTGAATCTTTGCAATTACATGACAATTTACTATGAATCTTTTCAGGGTGAAAGAATTCTCTGAATGCCATGTGAATACTCTGACTTCTTCAACAAACACTTAGGTTCTTCCATGAACCTAGAAGGAAATCAGCCAAGATTCTGTATAGCATAGTGCCAATATGAGAGATTCATAAAGAATAGCTTTCATATTGTTATTCTTGATTTATATTATTTACGACTGGCTTTCTTTAGAATTAAGCACTGTCACATTTCCACCTTAACATAAAGAGGGGCTGTTGCCGTTACTCCTACTTCTTCCCACCCATTCAGTGCGAGCAAGCTGATCTCTTGAACATCAGCTGTGAATTTCCAAGACCTTCTCTCAGCCCTTAGCATGCTTGATTTTTCTAGAATGAACAATTTGACACTGTTTAATTCCCTTCTTTTGAAAGTTCTCTTTCTTTGCTTCTGTGGTATTTTTCTGCAACCTCTGTATCTGGTGGCTACTCTTCTTTAACCCACTCTGAATTTACAGGCATCAGAGATAATTAATCCATGATTATATATCGTCTGCGTACATAAAAAGCCTTAGTTGAGGTGCCTGGGTGGCTCAGTCAGTTGGGCATTCAACTCTTGATTTTGGCTCAGGTCATGATCCGAGGGTCATGGAATCAAGCCCCGAGTCAGGCTCTGCACTGAGTGTGGAGCCTGATTAAGATATTATCTCTCTCTCTCTCTCTCTCTCTCTCTCTCTCTCTCTCTCTCTCTCTGCCTCTATCCACTTGTTCTCTGTCTCTGTAAAATTAAAAAAAGGCTTAGCACTCAGGGTTTGCAGTAATACAGTTACTTTCTATGGCTATTTTTTTTCACCATTTTCCTGTACCCTGCAAACCCAGCCCTCCAGCCAAACTAAACACTTGGCAGTAATTGGGAAACAAAAATCTACCAAAATTCAACTTGAGGAAATGTTACAAAGGGAATCACCTAAGGGTTTCTTTAAAGTGAGAACTCTTCTTATTCACCTAAAATGTGTTTCCATTTGAGTTGTTTTTTACTCATAATCAGATTTCTTTCTAAACTTGAATTACCTATAATGAGAATGAGAATGCTTACTTATTACCCCAGATGTTCATATAGAAACTTGTCCACAAGTGGCCATAAAAGCAGCATCCATAATAGCCAAAAGGTGGAAACAACCCAAATATCCATCAACTGATGTATGGATAACCAGTATGTGGTATATCCATATAATGGTATATGATTCAGCAATGAAAAGAAATAGACTCTTGATATACATGATCTAACATGGATGAACCCTGAAAACTGATGGCTAAGTGAAAGAAGCCAGTGACAAAGGACAAGATATTGGTAATTTTTATTTATAGGAAGTGTCTAGAATAGGCAAACCATAGACACAAAGTAGATTAGTGGCTGCCAAGAGCTGTGGGGGATGGAGAATTAGGGTGTGATGTCTAATAGTTATGGAGTTATGGGGAGGGAGATGAAAATATTCTAAAATTGTTTGGGGCGGTATTTGCATAATGCTATTAATACACTGATAACCACTGAATTATATACTTTGAATTGTATGGTATGTGAATTTTATCTCCATAAACCTTTTTTTAAAAAAAGAATAAAAGGTCAGCAAGATGGCTGAATAAGAGGTCCCCTGTTGTATTCCTCTTTGGCAATAATAATTTGGCAGCCATGCATGGACAAAATTGCCTTGGTGGAAGCTTTTGTGGAGGTGGCTAAATCTGTGGCTGGGACCACAGAAATAGAAATAGCTCTTTATCCCAGAGGACTCAGTCACAGCCCTGTGTGGCTTGATCCTGTCACCAGCATCATATACCAAAGGACCCAGAAGGAGTCATATCCACCTAAGTAGTAAGCATACAGACCTCTGTCATGGCTGTAGACCCTGAAGTGTCCTATGAATCAGCTCTAGATCTTCTTGGTTATGATCTGGGAGATCCTTGAGGTAAGTCCGCCAAACTTGGCCTGACGGTAGAGTCTAAAAGGGTCCAATAACTGGGCTTCAGACCCTTTCAGCCACAGTCCATTAGTAGCCATGCTGGCACAGGAACTCAGCAGGAAACATTCCCAGGTACCCCCAGAGATCTATGACTAGTCCCCACCTAGTCATAGTCTACGGATTGACCTGTTGGCACAGGAACCAGGTAGGAGAAGTTCTGGGCCTACACATGGCTCCAGGCCCCTCTCAACTGCAGTCTGTAAGCAGGCCTGCCAGTACAGGGACACAAACATAGACATGTCTGTCTGCTCCCCCATAAATTCTGAAAGAGCCCCACACTCGGCTCCAGCCTCCTCCTAGCTACAGTCTGCAAGCATTTTTGTGAGTCCAGGGACCCAGAAGGAAACACTCCCATTTACACATCCAGAGATTCTGAAAGGGCCTTAGAGGGGCACTTGGGTGGCTCAGTCAGTTGAGCATCAGCATCCGACTTCAGCTTAAGTCATGATCTCACGGTTCATGGGTTTGGGCCTGTGTCAGCCTCTTTGCTGACAGCTCCGAGCCTGCAGCCTGCTCCAAGTTTTATGTCTCCCTTGCTTTCTGCCCCTTCCCTGGTCATGTTCTGTCTCTTTCTTTCTCTAAAAAATAAATAAACATTAGAAAAAAAATTTTTTTAATGAAAGGGCCTTACAGTTAGCTTCAACCCCTCCCACCCTCAGTCCACAAACAATCCTGCTGGCACAGGGACCTGTCAGGAGACACTCCTGTGTGTACCTCAGGAGATTCTGAAACAACCATATACTTGGCTCCAGTCATGGTAACGGGGCAGCCCAACCTACCCAGGGACTTGGTGGGAGACACGCTCATTCATGTCTCCTGGGCAAGATCTGCAGACATAATCTTGCCTGTGGACCTTGAAATAGCAGTAGGGCTCAGTTCTAGCACCTCTCAGCCATGGTCCAGGGCTAGTCCTTTTCACCCAGGGAGCTACCCAGTGACCCAGCAGGAGTCTTCCAGGGACCTGGTGGGAGTCACATCTATGCACACCTGCTATCAGGTCCACTGTCTGAGGACCTAACTGTGGACCGTGAAGTGGACTCTTGTCCCAGCGCAACCCTACTGAACAAGGTATTAGAGTCAGTCCCGTCCACCTGGGGACTAGACAGAATCTGCCAAAAGCAGTTGTAAGAAGGAAGTTTATAGTGATAAATTTCTACATTAAGAAGAAAGATTTCAAATAAACAACCCAACTTGACACCTGAAGGAATTAGAAAAAGAAGAAAAAAAACTAAGCCAAAAGTTAGAAGGAAGGAAATAATAGAGATTAGAGCAGAAATAAATTAAATATACTTGAAACACAATAGAAAAAATCAATGAAATTAAAAGGTTGTTTTTTAAAAGATAAACAAAATTAACACCCTTAGCTTAGCTAAACTAACCAAGAAAAAAAGAGGAAGGACTAAAACAAAACTGTCAATGAAAGAGGGGACATAATTGATACCACAGAAATACAAAAGAAGCTACTATTAACAATTATATGCCAAAAAACTAGATAACCTAAGAGAAATGAAAAAGTTCCTAGAATCATACAACCTACAACATACATAGCAAGTCCAAATTATGAAGAAATAAAAATTTAACAGTCCAATAACAATTGAAGAGATACAAGCAATAATAAAAAACCTCCCCCAAAATAAAAGCCCTAAACTAATGGCTCTTTGGGTGAATTCTACCAAACTTTTAAAGAATAATTAATGCCAATGCTTCTCAAATTCCCCCAATGTTTGAAGAAGAAGGAACACTCCCAAACTCATTTTATGACGCTGTACCATTACTCTGATACCAAAGCCAGATAATGGCACTATAAAAGAAAAGAAAGCTACAGGCCAATATCTCTGATGAAAATAGATGCAAAAATTCTGAACAAAATACTAGCAAACAAAATTCAATAGCACATTAAAAGGATAATACCCATTATCAAGTAGGATCCATGCCTGGGATGGAAGCATGGTTCAACATGCAAATGACTAAACATGATGTGCCACGTTAATAAATGAAAGGAAAATCATTTGATCCTCTCAACAGATGCAAAAAAAGAATTTGACAAAATTCAACACCCATTCATGATAAAAACTATCAACAAATTGGTTATAGAAGGAACATACTTCAACATAGTAAAGGCCATATATGAAAAGTCCACAGCAAATATTATATGAAATGGTGAGAAGTTGAAAGCTTTTCCTCTAAGATCAGGGACAAGACAAGGGTGCCTGCTCTCACCACTCCTATTCAACATAGTACTGGAAGTCCTAGCCACAGTAGCTAACTAGGCTAGCAAAAAGAAATAAAAGGCATTCATATCAGAAAGGAAGAAGTAAAATTGTCTCTGTTTATGTATTATATGACCTTATATGTAGAAAACTCTAAAGACTCCACCAAAAAACTGTTAGAACTAATAAACAAATTCAGCAATGCTGCAGTATGCAAAATCAATATGCAAAAATTAGATGCATATCTATACACTAACAACAAACTATCTGCAATAAAGTAAAGAAAACAATCATACAAAATAGCATCAAACAATAAAAATACTTAGGCATAAATTGAAGGAGATAAAAGATCTGTATATGAAAAACTCTAAAAAACTGATGAAATAAATAGAAGAAAACACAAGTAAATGAAAAAATATCACATGTTCATGTATCAAAAGAGATAGTGTTGTTAAAAATGTCCACATTAGCCAAAGCCATCCATAGATTCAATGCAATCGCTATCAAAATTTCAATGGCATTTTCCACAGAAATGAAAAACAGTCCTACAATGTGTTTGGAATCACAAAAGATCCTGAATAGCCAAGGCAGTCTTGAAGAAGAACAAAGTTGGAGGCATCACACTTCCTGATTTCAAAATCTTACAAAGCTAGAGTAGTCAGAACAATGTAGTACAGGTGTAAAAACAGACACATCAACCAATGAAGCAGAATCAACAGTCCATAAATAAAGCCATTCATATATGGCCAAGAAATATTTGGCAAGGAAGCCAAGACTACTCAATAGGGAAACGATAATCTCTTCAATAAATGGTATTGGTTATCCACATACAAAAGAGTGAAACCAGACCCCTATCTTACACCACCCAGAAAAATTAACTCAAAATAGATTAAGGACTTAAACATAAGAACTGAAACTGTAAAAGTCCTAGAAGAAAACATAGGGAAAAACTCCTTGACATTGGTCTTGGCAATAATTGTTTGGATATAACACCAAAAGCACAAGCAACAAATAAAAAAATCAATAAGCAGGACTATATCAAACTAAAAGGCTTCAACACAGCATGAACAAACGAACAAGAAAAACAAAACAAAACAATCAACAAAATTAAAAGGTAACCCACAGAGCAGGAGAAAATATTTGCAAGTTGTATATATCTGATAAGTAGTTAATATCCAAAAAATATAAAGAACTTGTATGATTCAGCAGCACAAAAACAATTGGCAAAGGATCTGAATAATCATATTTCCAAAAAAGACCTATACTCTGCCAACAGGTACACAAAAAAGTGCTCAACATCAGTAATCATCAGGGAAATGCAAATCAAAATCATAATGAGATATCACCTCACATCTGTTAGAATGACTATTATCAAAAAGATAAGACATAACAAGTGCTGGTAAGGATGTGGAGAAAAGGAAACATTTGTGCACTGTTGGTGGAAGTGAAAACTGGTACTGCCACCATGGAAAACAGTATGGAGGTTTCTCAAAAAATTAAAAATAGAAATACCATATGATCCAACAATTCCACTTCTGGGTATATATCCAAAGGAAATGAAATCACTATCTTGGAGAGAAATCTGCACCCCCATGTTCATTGCAGTGTCATTTATATAGCCAACACATGGAAACAACGCAAGTGTTCATTAACATGTACAATGCAATATTACTCAGCCATAAAAAGAAGGAAATTCTGCCATTTGAGACAACATGAATGAATCTTGAGGGCATTAAGCTAAGTGAAATAAGTCAGACAGAAATACAAATACTGTATGATCTCACTTATATGTGGAATCTAAAAAGTCAGCTCATAGAAACAGTAAAATGGTGGTTACCAGGGGCTGGGTGTGGGGGGACTGTGGAGACACTGGTCAAGAGGTACAAACTTTCAATCACAATATGAATAAGTTTTGAGAAGTTCACGTACAGCATGGTGACTATAGCTGACAAAACTGTAGCATATACTTGAAATTTTCTAAGAGAGTAGAGCTTGAATGTTTTCAATACACACACACACACACACACACACACACACGATTTAAAAGAAAGCAAATAAAAAAAACAGGAGTCTTTTGAAACTTTCATTTTAGAGAGACAAACAAGCTTCCTAGTCAGTTAATTTTTTCAAGAGTTACTTAAACATAAAACCAAGAGGGGATACTAAGAAGACATATGAGAAATATCAGGTAATTGTTATGCAGTTTCTTAATACTATGTACCTATTTTCTCTAACAACACAGATCACCCCTGAGGTGGCATCAGACAATATTAAAACTTCCTAATGCATGTATTTTGACTATGCAATAAATATTTAGGGAAGCCAGAAGCCACGTATTAACTTAGGCCTTATCTATAAAGGAATATCATGTTAATTATCTGAACCAGATTGACAGGTATATTCAGAAAGTAAAAGAATTAGTAAAATAAAATTTCTTCTGAATTCACTAGGCAAGCGTCATATGTAATGAAGTTGTTTTTCTATATTATATCAATGGAGCCTAAAATCCCTAAGTCATATGTGTTGAACAAATAAATAAAAATGGTTGAAACAGCTGTACAAGTAGATAACACTTCAGTACATATTCTATACAATTAGCCAAGGCTCCACTTTAGTCTGAAGCCAGAGAAAAGAATGCTTTCATTCTTTTTTGAAAATCATGTGATATAGTGGCTCTCAGAACCTCTGTTAAGGGTTGTGCAGTTGGTACTGGATAGAACCAAGATATTTTGGTTGCTGTGGTCTGAATGTTTGTGTCCCTCCCACACCATTCATATGTTGAAATCCTAATGTCCAATATGATGGTGTGTAGTATGTGGGGGTCTTTGGGAAGTGATTAGGTCATTTAATTAGGCAGACACCTCATGAATGAGATTAATGCTCTTATAAAAGAGACCCAAGAGAGCTCCCCTACCCCTTCCACCATGTGAGAAACCTGCTGCCCTGACAAAGTCCTTCACCAAACCATGCTGGCTCCCTGACTTCAGACTTCCAACTTCAGAACTGTGAGAAATACATTTCTGTTTCTAAGTCACCCAGACTGTGGCATTTGTGATAGCAGCCTGGACAGATGAAGACACTAGTTAAATGAGATAAGCGAAGTAAAAATTGCTCTAGGATAAAGCAGTATTATTTCCCTCTAGAAACCTGCACTTCCTTATCAAATGGTGTAAATAAGTAAGGATCAACAATCCTCGGCTTTTCCTCTAGATCAGCAGTGATCAAATTTCAGTGCCATAAGTATTAGTGTATTTGTTACAATGCATAGCCCTAGGCCCTTCAGTGACATAGTGGGTCTCAGCAGGGACCCAGGGATCAGCTTTCAAAATAAACACCATAGTGATGCTGATAGAAGTGGTGTGTAGGCTACATTTTGAGAAATACTAGCATGTGAATTTTCCTTATCCCTTGATGCTTGCAATCAGATTAAATGTATCAATGGTAACAGCTAACAAATAAAAAGAGAAGACTTCCCTCAGACTATTTGAGCTAAGGTCACAATAGGTGGCTCATTTTCTGTTCTTTTTTTTTTTTTTTTCAATATATGAAGTTTTTGTCAAATTGGTTTCCATACAACACCCGTGTGTTCATCCCAAAAGGTGCCCTCCTCGATACCCATCACCCACCCTCCCCCCTCACACCCCCCATCAACCCTCAGTTTGTTCTCAGTTTTTAAGAGTCTCTTATGCTTTGGCTCTCTCCCACTCCTTTTTTTTTTTTTTTCCTTCCCTCCCCCATGGGTTTCTGTTAAGTTTCTCAGGATCCACCTAAGAGTGAAAACATATGGTATCTGTCCTTCTCTGTATGGCTTATTTCACTTAGCATAACACTCTCCAGTTCTATCCACGTTGCTACAAAGGGCCATGTTTCATTCTTTCTCATTGCCACGTAGTACTCCATTGTGTATATAGACCACAATTTCTGTATCCATTCATCAGTTGATGGACATTCAGGCTCTTTCCATAATTTGGCTATTGTTGAGAGTGCTGCTATAAACATTGGGGTACAAGTGCCCCTATGCATCAGTACTCCTGTATCCCTTGGGTAAATTCCTAGCAGTGCTACTGCTGGGTCATAGGGTAGGTCTATTTTTAATTTTTTGAGGAACCTCCACACTGTTTTCCAGAGTGGCTGCACCAGTTTGCATTCCCACCAACAGTGCAAGAGGGTTCCTGTTTCTCCACATCCTCTCCAGCATCTATAGTCTCCTGATTTGTTCATTTTGGCCACTCTGACTGGCGTGAGGTGATATCTGAGTGTGGTTTTAATTTGTATTTCCCTGATGACGAGCGATGTTGAGCATCTTTTCATGTGCCTGTTGGCCATCCGGATGTCTTCTTTAGAGAAGTGTCTATTCATGTTTTCTGCCCATTTCTTCACTGGGTTATTTGTTTTTTGGGTGTGAAGTTTGGTGAGCTCTTTATAGATTTTGGATACTAGCCCTTTGTCCGATATGTCATTTGCAAATATCTTTTCCCGTTCCGTTGGTTGCCTTTTAGTTTTGTTGGTTGTTTCCTTTGCTGTGCAGAAGCTTTTTATCTTCATAAGGTCCCAGTAGTTCATTTTTGCTTCTAATTCCCTTGCCTTTGGAGATGTGTCAAGTAAGAAATTGCCACGGCTGAGGTCAGAGAGGTCTTTTCCTGCTTTCTCCTCTAGGGTTTTGATGGTTTCCTGTCTCACATTCAGATCCTTTATCCATTTTGAGTTTATTTTTGTGAATGGTGTAAGAAAGTGGTCTAGTTTCATTCTTCTGCATGTTGCCGTCCAGTTCTCCCAGCACCATTTGTTAAAGAGACTGTCTTTTTTCCATTGGATGTTCTTTCCTGCTTTGTCAAAGATGAGTTGGCCATATGTTTGTGGGTCTAGTTTTGGGGTTTCTATTCTGTTCCTTTGGTTTATGTATCTGTATTTGTGCCAATACCATGCTGTCTTGATGATTACAGCTTTGTAGTAGAGGCTAAAGTCTGGGATTGTGATGCCTCCTGCTTTGGTCTCCTTCAAAATTACTTTGGCTATTCGGGGCCTTTTGTGTTTCCATATGAATTTTAGGATTGCTTGTTCTAGTTTCGAGAAGAATGCTGGTACAATTTTGATTGGGGTTGCATTGAATATGTAGATAGCTTTGGGTAGTATTGACATTTTGACAATATTTATTCTTCCAATCCATGAGCACGGAATGTTTTTCCATTTCTTTATATCTTCTTCAATTTCCTTCATAAGCTTTCTATAGTTTTCAGCATACAGATCTTTTACATCTTTGGTTAGATTTATTCCTAGGTATTTTATGCTTCTTGGTGCAATTGTGAATGGGATCAGTTTCTTTATTTGTCTTTCTGTTGCTTCATTATTAGTGTATAAGAATGCAACTGATTTCTGTACATTGATTTTGTATCCTGCAACTTTGCTAAATTCATCTATCAGTTCTAGCAGACTTTTGGTGGAATCTATCAGATTTTCCATGTATAATATGTCATCTGCAAAAAGTGAAAGCTTAACTTCATCTTTGCCAATTTTGATGCCTTTGATTTCCTTTTGTTGTCTGATTGCTGATGCTAGCACTTCCAACACTATGTTAAATAACAGCGGTGAGAGTGGACATCCCTGTCGTGTTCCTGATCTCAGGGAAAAAGCTCTCAGTTTTTCCCCGTTGAGGATGATGTTAGCTGTGGGCTTTTCATAAATGGCTTTTATGATCTTTAAGTATGTTCCTTCTATCCCGACTTTCTTGAGGGTTTTTATTAAGAAAGTTGCTGAATTTTGTCAAATGCCTTTTCTGCATCGATTGACAGGATCCTATGGTTCTTATCTTTTCTTTTATTAATGTGATGTATCACATTGATTGATTTGCGAATGTTGAACCAGCCCTGCATCCCAGGAATGAATCCCACTTGATCATGGTGAATAATTCTTTTTATATGCTGTTGAATTCGATTTGCTATTATCTTATTGAGAATTTTTGCATCCATATTCATCAGGGATATTGGCCTACAGTTCTCTTTTTTGGCTGGGTTTCTGTCTGGTTTAGGAATCAAAGTAATACTGGCTTCATAAAATGAGTCTGGAAGTTTTCCTTCCCTTTCTATTTTTTGGACTAGCTTGAGAAGGATAGGTATTATCTCTGCTTTAAACGTCTGGTAGAACTCCCCTGGGAAGCCATCTGGTCCTGGAATCTTATTTGTTGGGAGATTTTTGATGACTGATTCAATCTCTTCGCTGGTTATGGGTCTGTTCAGGCTTTCTATTTCCTCCTGATTGTTTTGGAAGCATGTGGGTGTTTAGGAATTTGTCCATTTTTTCCAGGTTGTTCAGTTTGTTGGCATATAATTTTTCATAGTATTCCCTGATAATTGCTTGTATCTCTGAGGGATTGGTTGTAATAATTCCATTTTCATTCATGATTTTATCATTTGGGTCATCTCCCTTTTCTTTTTGAGAAGCCTGGCTAGAGGTTTGTCAATTTTGTTTATTTTTTCAAAAAACCAGGGGCGCCTGGGTGGCGCAGTCGGTTAAGCGTCCAACTTCAGCCAGGTCACGATCTCGCGGTCCGTGAGTTCGAGCCCCGCGTCAGGCTCTGGGCTGATGGCTCGGAGCCTGGAGCCTGTTTCCGATTCTGTGTCTCCCTCTCTCTCTGCCCCTCCCCCGTTCATGCTCTGTCTCTCTCTGTCCCAAAAATAAATTTAAAAAAACGTTGAAAAAAAAAAATTAAAAAAAAAAAAAAACCAACTCTTGGTTTCGTTGATCTGCTCTACAGTTTTTTTAGATTCTATATTGTTTATTTCTGCTCTGATCTTTATTATTTCTCTTCTTCTGCTGGGTTTAGGCTGCCTTTGCTGTTCTGCTTCTATTTCCTTTAGGTGTGCTGTTAGATTTTTGTATTTGGGATTTTTCTTGTTTCTTGAGATAGGCCTGGATTGCAATGTATTTTCCTCTCAGGACTGCCTTTACTGCATCCCAAAGCGTTTGGATTGTTGTATTTTCATTTTCGTTTGTTTCCATCTATTTTTTAATTTCTTCTCTAATTGCCTGGTTGACCCACTCATTTTTTAGTAGGGTGTTCTTTAACCTCCATGCTTTTGGAGGTTTTCCAGACTTTTTCCTGTGGTTGATCTCAAGCTTCATAGCATTGTGGTCTGAAAGTATGCATGGTATGATTTCAATTCTTGTATACTTATGAAGGGCTGTTTTGTGACCCAGTATGTGATCTATCTTGGAGAATGTTCCATGTGCACTCGAGAAGAAAGTCTATTCTGTTGCTTTGGGATGCAGAGTTCTAAATATATCTGTCAAGTCCATCTGATCCAATGTATCATTCGGGGCCCTTGTTTCTTTATTGACCGTGTGTCTAGATGATCTATCCATTTCTGTAAGTGGGGTGTTAAAGTCCCCTGCAATGACCACATTCTTGTCAATAAGGTTGCTTATGTTTGTGAGTAATTGTTTTATATATTTGGGGGCTTCTGTATTTGGTGCATAGACATTTATAATAGTTAGCTCTTCCTGATGGATAGACCCTGTAATTATTATATAATGCCCTTCTTCATCTCTTGTTACAGCCTTTAATTTAAAGTCTAGTTTGTCTGATATAAGTATGGCTACTCCAGCTTTCTTTTGGCTTCCAGTGGCGTGATAAATAGTTCTCCATCCCCTCACTCTCAATCTGAAGGTGTCCTCAGGTCTAAAATGAGTCTCTTGTAGACAGCAAATAGATGGGTCTTGTTTTTTTATCCATTCTGATACCCTATGTCTTTTGGTTGGCGCATTTAGTTCATTTACATTCAGTGTTATTATAGAAAGATATGGGTTTAGAGTCATTGTGATGTCTGTAGGTTTCATGCTTGTAGCGATGTCTCTGGTACTTTGTCTCATAGGATCCCCCTTAGGATCTCTTGTAGGGCTGGTTTAGTGGTGACAAATTCTTCAGTTTTTGTTTGTTTGAGAAGACCTTTATCTCTCCTTCTATTCTAAATGACAGACTTGCTCGATAAAGGATTCTCGGCTGCATATTTTTTTCTGTTCATCACATTAAAGATCTCCTGCCATTCCTTTCTGGCCTGCCAAGTTTCAGTAGAGAGATCAGTCACGAGTCTTATAGGTCTCCCTTTATATGTTAGAGCACGTTTATCCCTAGCTGCTTTCAGAATTTTCTCTTTATCCTTGTATTTTGCCAGTTTCACTATGATATGTCGTGCAGAAGATCAATTCAAGTTACGTCTGAAGGGAGTTCTCTGTGCCTCTTGGATTTCAGTGCCTTTTTCCTTCCCCAGATCCGGGAAGTTCTCAGCTATTATTTCTTCAAGTACCCCTTCAGCACCTTTCCCTCTCTCTTCCTCCTCTGGAATACCAATTATGCATATATTATTTCTCTTTAGTGCATCACTTAATTCTCTAATTTTCCCCTCCTACTCCTGGATTTTTTTTATCTCTCTTTTTCTCAGCTTCTTCTTTTTCCATAATTTTATCTTCTAGTTCACCTATTCTCTCCTCTGCCTCTTCAATCCAAGCCGTGGTTGTCTCCATTTTATTTTGCAGCTCATTGATAGCGTTTTTTGGCTCCTCCTGGCTGTTCCTTAGTCCCTTGATCTCTGTAGCAATAGATTCTCTGCTGTCCTTTATACTGTTTTCAAGCCCAGTGATTAATTTTATGACTATTATTCTAAATTCACTTTCTGTTATATTGTTTAAATCGTTTTTGATCAGTTCGTTAGCTGTTGTTATTTCCTGGACGTTTTTTTGAGGGGAATTCTTCCGTTTTGTCATTTTGGATAGTCCCTGGAGTGGTGCGGAACTGCTGGGCACTTCCCCTGTGCTGTCTCGAATAACTTGCGTTGGTGGGCGGGGCCGCAGTCAGACCTGATGTCTGCCCCCAGCCCACCACTGGGGCCACAGTCAGACTGGTGTGAACCTTCTCTTCCCCTCTCCTAGGGGCGGGATTCACTGCGGGGTGGCATGGCCCGTCTGGGCTACTTGCACACTGCCAGGCTTGTGATGCTGGGGATCTGGCGTATTAGCCGGGGTGGATCGGCAAGGTGCACAGGGGCGGGAGGGGCAGACTGAGCTTGCTTATCCTTGGGTGATCCTCTTCGGGAGGGGCCCTACGGCCCCGGGAGAGAGTCAGACCCACTGCCAGAGGGATGGATCCACAGAAGCACAGCCTTGGGTGTTTGCGCGGAGCGAGCAAGTTCCCTGACAGGAACTGGTTCCCTTTGGGATTTTGGCTGGGGGATGGGCAGGGGAGATGGCGCTGGCAAGTGCCTTTGTTCCCCGCCAAGCTGAGCTCTGTCGTCCGGGGCTCAACAACTCTCCCTCCCGTTGTCCATCAGCCCTCCCATTCTGCGAGCAGAGCTGTTAGCTTATAACCTTCCAGATGTCAAGTCCCGCTTGCTGTCAGAACACACTCCATCCGGCCCCTCCGCTTTTGCAAGCCAGACTCGGGGGCTCTGCTTGGCCAGCAGGCCGACTCTCTGCCCTGGCTCCCTCCCGCCAGTCCATGGAGCGTGCACCTCCTCGCCGCCCTTCCTACCCTCTTCCGTGGGCCTCTTGTCTGCGCTTGGCTCCGGAGACTCCGTTCTGCTAGTCTTCTGGTGGTTTTCTGGGTTATTTAAGCAGGTGTAGGTGGAATCTAAGTGATCAGCAGGACGCGCGGTGAGCCCAGCGTCCTCCTACGCCGCCATCTTCCCAGGATCCCCCGGTGGCTCATTATTCATGATGATAATATTGTGGCCACTTGGTGAGATGAGAAGGCTGGAGGTTGGATGGTACTGAGAAATGCTGCAATGATAAGAGATTGTCCACTTTGAGTTAGTTGAGAAACACTGAAGCCCCAGCTCCTGCAGATCCAAATGTCCATCAAAATAGGAACAAAGGTTCCCAGTGTTTTGTAAGCAAACCCCACATTCCACTCTGTACATTTCTCTCAGAAACCTCCAAAAGGTCACATCTGTGAAAGAGGGATACTGGGGCCAGCAACAGCTTTATCATATTTAAAAAAGGGACATTTACTTGAGGCATCTGGGTGGCTCAGTCAGTTGAGGTTCAGACTCTTTATTTCAGTTCAGGTCATGTGGGGCTTGAACTCACAAATTGTGGGATCATGACCTGACCGAAATCAAGATGCCTAACTGACTGAGCCACCCAGGGGCCCCTACCTGGATTTTTTTTTTCAATAAATACAGTATAGTACTGTAGATGTATTTTCTCTTCCTTATGATTTTCTTAATACGATTTCCCCTTCCCTAGCTTACTTTATTGTAAGAATACAATGTATAATACATATAACACACAAAATATGTTAATCAACCGTTTGTGTTATTGGTAAGGCTTCTAATCAACAGTAGGCTATTAGTAGTTAAGTTTTTGGGGAATCAAAAGTCATACATGATTTTCAACTGCACAGGGGGCTGGCACCCCTAACTCCAACATTGTTCAAGGGTAACTGTAATATGATAAGGATTACAGAGGAGTGCACAACTACCTAAGAGTAAATGGAGGAAGGGAAATGCTGAGTGTGGCTTGCCCATGGAACTGGCTAGATCTAATGTTGCAAATGAGAATTGTGGTGAAGTATTTGGGAGGTTAGTGCCCTGCAGTGGTTAAGGAATTGGAAGAATTGGCACGTCCAGGTTCAAATTACAACATTATCACTGAGTAAGTAGCTGGTTGACTGGGCCAATGCTAATGCAAATGCAAATGCAAATTTACAAATTTCCTATTTAATTTTAGCATGGGAATAATATTGCCTACTTCAAAATGTTTAATATGAATTAAAGTATGTTATACATTACAAAGCATGATACCTGGCAGAAAGAAAATGGTCCATGAGTAGAGACTTTCTGGAATGATGGAAACGATTGAGATGATGGTTACATGGGTATTTACATTTATCAAAACTCCCTGAACTGTACACTTAGTTGCACTGAATTATATGTAAATTATGTAAATAATTTTGATTTTAAAAATCACCAATTATCTCTTGTAACTTTTTGGGCTTGGTGACTTTATTTTTTAAAAAGTTTTTAAACAACTTTCCAAGTGGCATGAACTAGACTTGTTAGCCTGAGTCTTCAGTGTCTAATGACTCTCCAAAAGTCCCCCAAAAAAGGTAGAGTCATCCTACAGTGCAGAGCTAAGAGGAAATATTCTATGTGCCTCAGAAGGCTTTGCATTTTTTAATACTCCTATACTGTAATTTTATGTGTCAATTTGCAGGGTGTTTTAGGCTAAGACTAACATTTAAATAGGTGAACACTGAGTAAAGCAGATTGTATTCCATTATATCGATGGGTCTAATCCAATCATTTGAAGGCCTGAATAGAACAGAAAGATCAACCTCTCCCAAGCAAGAGATGATTCTCCAGCACACAGCCTTCAGCTTGGGACTTGAATCAAAACATCAGCTGTCCTGGGTCTTTAGCCTGCTGGCCCATTCTTTAGATTTTAGACTTGCCAGCCTCATAATAACATGAACCAGATCCTTATAATAAATCTCTCTCTTTATATTTATACGTTTTATTATTTTTCCCCCCTCTGGAAAACACTAACACATATACTAAATTATGTAATGAGATGCTTTTCTTTATAGGGGTCAGTCCCTCATGGGATTTTTAGAGGTATATCTTCCTGTAAAGAAGCACTTTCTAGTGAAGGTGACACTTAATAACACTTGTTAATTTGGCACGTGAATGTGAAAGGGGGAACTGAAATAAATTCATCATGTGTGTTTAGTGCCAGATACCCTACTAGAGTCATTATATAAAAGGCCAATCCTGGTATAAAATCAAATAAATTAAGCACTGTCAAATCTATACTATCAAATTGTGTTGTTTCTTTTTTCTTTTCTGCTGATTTTGAAAAGCATAGAAGTTATATTATTATGGAGACAATAAATCCTGGGTGTTTTCAGCCTTTGTTTCTTAAACTGACTCCTCCTTGAGATAGCTCTCCAAGGAAAAAATTGGTAAAAAACTTTTAAATCCTTTAACTGAAGAACTATATCAGCCATAAAATCCATGACAAATTTAATAGTGCTTTAAAAACAACAAAATTTCATTAAAAAAATATGTGCCCATTGAAGGATTACTTCATCGGATAGTTTAGTGTAAAAGCTGAGTATATGTAAACATAATGGACTTCTGAAGTGCTTTGTACACACTCTTCAAATATTTGTTGACTAAATGAATGGATCAATAATGTAGCAACAAGTAGAGAGCTGCAGATGCATTTTATTATAAGCATGCAACTTTAAAACCAAGAATTGGCCAAATCACCATAAGCAGGGAGTAACGTGGACCACCACTTCCCACAGGAAACCTCTGAGACCTGCACTGCACACAGGGCCTGACAAATAACACACAGTGATAAATGTTTGCAAACTGAATCATTAAATGTAGGGTCTGTGTGGGAAACAGAATTTTTTCAATGCCTGTGATAGGAAACTGCCTTCTAGATGAAATCGCCATGTGATAAGCTCCCGTGGCACTCACAAACCCCAATTTATGGAGTCAAGTGAGTTTTCCCTCTACTGCATCCTGCAGAGACTTGAGCCAGAGGGGTTCTGTAGCAGGAGCTTCTTTGATTGTTCACGGAGCAGTTCTGCTGAGATCTCAGCCTGCAGACAGACTGTCTGGGGCGGCGGGGGGTGGGGGGGGTGGGGGCGCTTGTTAAACACAAGGTCTGATTCAGAAGGTCTGGGTGGGGTCCGAGATTCTGCATGTCTAACAAGCTCCCAGGTGACGCCAACATGGCATCCATGGAACACACTTGGGGCAGCAAGGTCGTAGAAAAAGAGCAAGAATCCTGAATAACCAGGCAGACTAAGCAGATATGGGGTGATGGAAGACACTGAACCTGGAGAGGACAGGTTATGTGACCACATATGAGTCACTTAACTTTTCAGAATCCAAATTGTCTCATGGGGAAAATGGGTATAATAATGATGATGATTGGATGATAATGACACATTATGAGATCCTTATAGAATTAATGAATAACTTAATGTAAAAAATGCAGGCGCATGCTCCATACACAGCCTTTGTTCTGCAAATGCTTACTGACTGAACGGTAAGCACAGGTCACATGCTCTCCGTAGGTCAGAGGACTCAGCGCCTCATCCCCCCTAGTGCCAAGCACAGGTACTGAGCAGGTGCTCAGGCAGTGTTTGCTCAGTTCAGTTAGCAGCACAGCAATGGATGCTGTAAAGACACAGACACCTGGACGATGGCTCCCTGTGGCACCAACAGGAGAGAATCTTCACTGAGAAAACAGTAACTTTGAGGCCTTGGGTAACTTCCGGGCTCCTCTGAGCCAGTGGTGGGAGACAGAACCAGCTCTTCCCAATAAAGGAAGAAGGTGTTAGGGTAGCTGATCTTTCATATCCTTCAACATAAATTGAGTCTAAATCGCCTACCTGTGATACAAGGCCAGGCCTGTCTGGAGGAAGGCTCAGCTGCTCTTGGGCACAGCCCACAGCCCTGATTAGTGACTTAGACTCAAGTCAATCTCCGGATTCTCTGACTCCGGCTCCCGGCCACCAGTATTGCCCCGGACGATGCTCTGCTGAAGGTCAGGTGAAGGTCTTGTGAACAACTTGTTGAGGACGGAACAGAACTCCCAAGCAACACAGCAGGAACATAGGTAGAGGACACTGAGAATTACCCTCAGGTTCACTTAAATCATAACACCTCTTTCTGATGAGGAGTCAGAGACACTGAATCTGTTAGCACCTTGAGAAAGCCTGGTTTCATCCACTTTCAGTGAAAATCTAGGGTAAGTCAGTTGATCTTTGTTAAAAGAAATTAGATACTATTGAAATCTGATCAAAGTATTTAGACAAAGTGTTTTTAAAAGGTGTTCTTTCTCTCCCTTTCATAAGCTATTGATCCCAGGAGAAAAAAGAAGCTGGTATCATCTTACTGAAGGATTGATTCCAATAAATATAGTTCAGAGTTGGATGAGTATCCAAGTTTTGCTCCTTTAATGGCTGACAAGTAATTGCTTCCATTTAATTTCACACCATATTTTGAAAAATTCCTTGTCAAATATATAAATTAAGATTGAACAAATTTTCATAAAATGGCTTTAATTTTTAAGGTCATAATTGACATATAATCTCTATGACTATTTTCTTTTTTTAATATTTATTTGTTTATTTTGAGAGAGAGTATGAACAGAGGAAGGCTGGGGGTGGGGTGGAGAGAGAGAGAGAATCCCCAATCAGCTCCACACCGTTAGTGGGCTCGAACTTGTGAACCATGAGATCATGACCTGAGCCCAAATCAAGAGTTGTATACTTAGCTGACTGAGCCACCCGTGCACCCCTTTGACTATTTTCTTTCTTTTAAAAAAAAATTGTTTCATGTTTATTTATTTTTGAGAGAGAAAGAGAGAGTGTGTGTGTGTGAGCAGGGGACGGACAGAGAGAAAGGGCAACACAGAATCTGAAGCAGGCTCCAGGTTCTGAGGTGTCAGCATAGAGCCTGACGTGGGGCTTGAACTCATGAACTGTGAGATCATGACCTGAGCTGAAGTTGGACGCTTAACCAACTGAGCCACCCAGGTGCTCCTGACTATTTTCTTTTCATTAGAATTTCTTTTTTTTTTTTTAATTTTTTTTAATGTTTTTTATTTATTTTCGAGACAGAGAGAGACAGAGAGAGAGGGAGACACAGAATCGGAAGCAGGCTCCAGGCTCTGAGGCATCAGCCCAGAGCCTGATGCGGGGCTCGAACTCACGGACCGCAAGATCGTGACCTGAGCTGAAGCCGAATGCCCAACCGACTGAGCCACCCAGGCGCCCCCTTTTCATTAGAATTTCTTACACACGTATTACATACACATATTTGCTGCTCCAGGTTAGGTAGGTTCTAGGCCAGAATAATCCATTGTATTAATATATTCTTTATTAACCTTGGGAAAAATATTTCATGAACAATAAAAGATTGCTTGCAGCTTTTAAAGAAGTTTTTATTTTAATTCCAGTTAACATACAGTGTTATATTAGCTTCAAGTGTATGATATAGTAAGTCAACGATTCCATACATCACCTGGTGCTTATCAAGATAAGTGCACTTCTTATTCTGCATCACCTATTTCACCCATGTCTCCTGTCCCCCTCTCCTCTGGTAACCACCAATATGTTCTCTATAGTGAAGAGTCTCTTTCTTGGTTTCCCTCTCTCTCTCTCTCTCTCTCTCTCTCTCTTTCTCTCCCTTTCCTTTCTTGTCTTTCAAATTCCACATGAGTGGAATACGTATATGGTATTTGTTTTTTTCTAACTGACTTATTTCACTTAGTGTTATAACCTCTAGTTCCATCCATCTCTTTGCAAATGGCAAGACTTAATCATTTCTTATGGCTGAATAATATTCTATTGTATCACCTCTTCTTTATCCCTACATCTATTGATGGACACTTGGGCTGCCTCCATATCTTCACTATTATAAATAATGCTGCTATACACATACCAGACTTATTTTGCTTAGCATTATACCCTCTAGTTCCATCCATCTCATTGCAAATGGCAAGACTTCATCCTTTTTTATAGCTGAATAATATTCCAGTAGTTTGATTACTCACTGAGTAGTTTTATTTTTAACTTTTTCAGGAACTCAAAAAGTTTTCCACAGTGGGTGCACCAGTTTGCATTCCCACCAACAGTGTAGAGGTTTACTTTTTCTCCACATCCTTGCCAACACCTGTTGTTTCTTGTGTTGGTGATGTTAGCCATCTGACAGGTGAGATTATATTGTATTGTAGCTTTGATTTGCATTTCTCTGATGTTAAGTGGCAATGAGCATCTTTTCATATGTCTGTTGGCCATATGGATGTGTTCTTTGGAGAAATGTCTATTCATGTCTTCTGTCCTTTTTTCATTGGATTATTTTGGGGGGAGTGGTTAGTTGTATCACTTCTTTATGTATTTTGGATACTAACCCTTTATCAGCTATGTCATTTATAAATATCTTCTTGCATTGAGTAGGTTGTCTTTTAGTTTTGTTGTTTCTTCCACTGTGCAGAAGCTTTTTATCTTGATGTAGTCTCAGTAGTTTACTTTTTTTTGTTTCCCTTGCCTTAAGGGACCTATCTAGAAAGAAATTGCTATAGCAGATATCAGAAAACATACCGCCTATGTTCTTTTCTAGGAACTTTATGGTTACGGGTCTCAAATTTAAGTCTTCAATCCATTTTGAATTTATTTTTGTTTATAGTGTAAGAGTGATCCAGTTTTATTGTTTTGCATGTTGCTGTCTGCAACTTTTATTAATCTTTTTTCAGGCTTTGCATAGGAATTGGCTATGTTCCTAGTCAGATGGATCCAATTACTTATAATCTTACAGAATCTGCATCTTAATACCTCTTAGAAGATCAAGGACAGTTGTGATGATGGCCTTTTTAGAGAAAATATTTTTAATGGCATAAAACATATGTAGTTGACCTCTCCTCTTTCATTTTTACTTTACTTTCATTTTTACCTTCATTTTTACTCTCCTTTTTCATTTTTACATTTTAAATGATTTTATATTGTTTTCCAATGTCCTGGATACATGCCACCTGCTATTAAAAGTAAAAATATAAATTGTCTCCTGTAATATGATGACATAGTTCTGCTAATACCTAGAAACATCCAAAATAGACAACAGGTCCTATATTATGATTTTTTTTTTTGCCAGACAGAACATCTTTAAAATTAAATCCAGGGGGGCGCCTGGGTGGCTTGGTTGGTTAAGCATCTGACTTCGGCTCAGGTCACGATCTCACGGTCAGTGAGTTCGAGCCCCGCGTCGGGCTCTGTGCTGACAGCTCAGAGCCTGGAGCCTGTTTCAGATTCTGTGTCTCCCTCTCTCTCTGCCCCTCCCCCGTTCATGCTCTGTCTCAAAAATAAACGTTAAAAAAAATTCAAAAAAAATAAAAATTAAAAATAATAATAATAAAATAAAATCCAGGGGCACCTGGGTGGCTCAGTCAGTTAAGCATCTGACTTCTGCTTAGACCATGATCTCACAGCTCATGAGTTCATGCCCCACATCTGGCTCTGTGCTGACAGCTCAGAGCCTGGAACCTGCTTCATATTCTGTGTCTCCCTCTCTCTGCCTCCTTACCCGACTCTCTCTCTCTCTCTCTCTCTCTCAAAAATAAATAAGCGTTAAAAATTTTTTTAAATCAAATCCAACATTTTTAATAGAAGCTCTCAACATTCAATTGACTTAAAGTCAGTAAATGGTTCTATGCTACAGATCAGTTACCAAAGGCTGTAATTTGTGGTCATTTAATCCTGGAAGATCCACCAGGAAGCAAAACTTGAATATTCTTCACATATTTTAGAGGATTTGTCTATGGCTGTGCATGTGGTTTAAAGCATGAGGGATTTTTTTGGTTCTAACATCTTAAATAATGTTAGCCATGCTCTATGTATATATCAGGCATCCCTGGCCCATTTGTGTATGTATTGAAGTAGACACAGAACTTCTCCCTTGAGAAGACACTGGCCCTGTCCATCAGTGTTCTCTTGGTCCACCTAATCCTCACTCTTTCATGTTCAAAAGAGGACTCTCACTTTGCCCTCCACCTAGCTGGTTACAAAGAATGGGAAATGCTCTTCAAACTGGAACATTTCTGCTGCAAGTTCTCACCAGAGACTGCAACCTCAGAACTCTCTGCCATCAAATTCTCACCAACGCTTAGTTCTGAGAAATAATGTTTATGAAGAAGCCAACCTATTGGTGTTCCTGCTATTGTCTAAACTGACAGTTATTTTAGGGTTTTTGCTGTTTCCTATGCCCTTTTCTCCTAGCTTTCTCTATAGATTCCTTCCTCATTTCAGTCATGTCTCTATTCAGATATGTTCACATTAGAAAGGTCTTTCATGCGAACTCTTCCTAGTGTAGCAGTGCCCACCACACCCCCCATCATGTTCTCTGTCACCTCCCCCTGGTTTAGATATTTCCATAGCATTCATGACAAAGCATTTATTTTATCTGTTCATCTGGTATGTGCATTCCCTCAATACCATATTATTCACTGACATCTGCCTCTCTGAATGCCACTGCACATAACAGGTGCTCAATAAAATTGTACAATGCTCGAATGAGTATAAACTAAAGAATATGTAGTCCATCCATTCCTGTATGTATTAGAAATTTTACTCTTGTATCAAGATGTTCAGATCATCTGAAATCTGGGGCATGCAGGGCACACTGCTTTGAGGCCCCTCATAGAATTGCCTTTAGCAAGTTATACCTCAGCATTCTGTTCTTGTCCTATACTAAGTGACATTGCAAAAAACAGCCATGTGAAATTATTCTTCATAACTATAGGTTTAGGGATGGAGTTATGGCCATCACCTGGACATCAACAGGTGACTTCTTATACAAACAGAGGCAAAATTCCTTTCCTGAATTACAGACTTGTTTTTAGATGACGGGTAAGTTTCTTTGCTAGTCAGATTTGTGCCCCTGAGGAACAGCTGTGGGTCTTATATACTACATTTCTCTGTTGGCCAGTCTTCCTCTTCCTCTTGGGTTTATTATTTTCCCTCAGTAATTCATTTTGTATGATTTTTGTATATATTTTCACATGCTATCTCCATTACTTTGTGGAAAGAAAGGGAAAAAAATAAATAAGTAAAGCATTGAATTAAAATTCTTTGTTTGTTTGTTCCCTCTGAACTCAACCAGGATAGGAAATATACATGTCATTGCTCTCCCTGAATGATAATCATTCTTAGGGACAGTATCTCTCATGTAATACAAATGTTAACATATTCATTATTTGAAGGGAGAGTACTTTACACATGTGAATGCGATTTATATTTACTTATCTCCCTTCAATAGCATCTTCCCTGTTTTCTCTCTTTAGGCCCCATCTATTCTCCAAGATCCAGTTCCACTTCTACTTCCTCCCAAGAGTATGTTCACACCTCCCCATCTTTCTCTAGTGTTTTTGCAAAACATATTGAACACGCATCAATAAGCAAACCAGTCCTGTGTTCTATTTCTTATGTTAGTATCTTGAACTGTGCTTTAAGCCTTGTGTTGATTTTCAGGTCTTTAGTCTTGTCCCCTGAAATAAAACTATCTATTTCTTTAAAGTGCTAAGGTTTTTGGTAAACCTACTTTTCCTACAAGGGTGTATAAACCAGGAAGTCCATTTCAGTCTCCCTTGAGTTAATTTACTTTGGGCTTCATTTACCCTGCCATGTGTTCTAAAAGAGCATTTCACTATGAACAGGGAATCTTGGGTTCTGGACCTCACACCAAAGTAACCAGCTACATGGGCTTTGGTAGGGGCTGGATCTCTCTGGGTCTTAGTTGCTAAATCTAAGGCTAAAAAATACTCTCAGTGATGTTTTCTCTTCTAGTTCCAAAATTTCAAAAGTGTCTAGTACTATTGCCCTTGATATCAATAAACTAGTAGCCACTGTTATGATGAATAACTTGTCTCTATTGCAATCAGTATTATTATCCCAAATGCAAGTATGTTAATATGCTAAAATAGCTTATATTTTAATAACACTTGATGTTCTAATTGAACACATGGCTTGTAATATTTACATGTAGGCTCTAGATTGGTCAACTACAAATTCATGAAAAGTTACTTTTTTAAATGTTTGAGTTGTTTAGTGACCTCAAAATTGACTTTAATGTCTTTCTGCTGATCTTTGCATTCATCGTTACTACTGACAGTTTTTATAAAAGATGGAGGTTTTAAAAAGATAACATATATGGGACACCTGGGTGGCTCAGTCAGGTCCAACCTCAGCTCAGGTTATGATCTCGCAGTTCTGATCTTTGAGCCCCATGTTGGGCTCTGTGCTGACAGCTCAGAGCCTGGAGCCTGCTTCGGATTCTTTGTCTCCCTCTCCCTCTGCCCCTACCCCAGTCATGCTCTGTCTCTCTCTCTCTCTCTCTCTCTCTCAAAAATAAATATTAACAAAATTTAAAAAATATAACATATATATATATTTGTCTTCACTTATGTTTAAGAAATGACAGATGCTCTATTTTAAAATCAGTAATGTGACAGGTTTAATCTGAGTGAACCTCAAGGGTACACTGATGCAAAGTTATTGCATTTCACATATTTGAGGTTGTGAGCCATTTTAAAGAAAAACAAAATATTAGTAAGATCATGATCTTGTCTTATATACAAAGGTCACATCCTTTGGTAGGCTTTCTCACATTAAATACAATGTTGAAATGTTATGAGATCTAAGAAATAAATCGAAAGTTTGAAAGTTTCTTTCTTTAGCTTTTTGGGTAATTGATTTTAGCATCAAAGAAGCAGAGTAGCTGGTGGGCATTACTCAGAATTATTCACCTCTCTCTGACTTTCATGATCTCATCATGTTTTGAATTTTATAATAATAAGAGCATGCTCCTAATCCATGCTAAGCACAGAGCATCTGTTAACAAAAAACCCACTTGACTCAACATTCTTTAGCAGAAAACAAATTCCTTTTGTGATGATACCACTGTGTTTATCATCCCAACAATTCAGGCACCCACACCAGATGAAATCATTGTCTACAAACCTTTCTCAATCCATCACAACTTGTGAAACCCTGTCAAACCACCTGTCATTTTTCAGTGACACCATCTGTCTGCACGCACAGCTCATGCTTATTGTAGATGTGCATATGCAGTTATGGAGGGGTGGGGTGGAGAGGACTATACGAGCAGCAGCATACATTAGTTATTCTCTGCCTTTTCTCAATTCAGTATCCTACAAAATGCAGGAATCCCTATATATAATACACACCCCAAGGGGAATTATTCAACATCTGCCTGAAAACTTCCAGGAAGAGGCATCTCGCTCTTATGCAAGAAGACACATTTTATTTGGGGGACAGTTGACTTGTTAGAAAGGTTTTCCCTACATTGAGCTAGAATCAACCTCGCTATAATTTTCACCACGTGGGCCCTGTGTTTCCATCTGAGAACCTGTGAGGTGTATGTCAATGTCCACCATGCTCCTTCTCTAACCATGTCTTTTATAAGCCAAACACCTCACTTTTTCCAATTTTCCCCTTATTTGCCAGGTTTCTCATATAGTTATCTTTCTGATGACATTGCTTGGCTAGTCTTCAGATTATCTGTTTTCCCCATTAAAATGTAGCACCCGGAATCTGAAATGGCTTTTTTACCTGAAGTTCAATAAGTTCAGGGTAGAGAGTGATTATTTACTTGCCAGCCACTGGATTGATATAATCCAGCATGAAATAATATATATTTTTTACATTCACAAGACTTTATGGCTCAGATTGGAGAGGCAGTCAACATAAACCTTTGTTCTTGTTTTTTGTTAATGTAAACATTTGTTATGTCTCACCCATGATGAAATAGGCCCAAGAAAAAGGATACATATTTATTTGTATTTAGTTTCTCTTGATATCAGCCTGAAATTTCAAATTTCCTGGAACTTCTTGATTTTTTTTCTGCTACTCAATGACTTAATAAATTTTCTCTAGCTAACTTAATTGACAGATTTGGTAAGAATGCCTCCAAAAATTTAAATCATTGATACCTGTGTTAAGTGAGAGTGGGCTGATGTTAAACTTTGTGGCAAGTCTATGGGATCTCTCTTCAAGTTGACCTCTATCTTATTCAAATTCTTGGATGTAGTTATTCCTCTAGCTTTGAATTTACCTACTTGGCTATCACCCAGCTCAGTTCTCAGTCTCATCTACAATGATATCATGAGACTCTTTGTCAGGTGCCTTGCTGAAAGCATTCCTTTGATGGAAGCTAATGAAATCTATCAAAACTATGGTTAGTTCTGTCAATCATGTCTCAATAAAGCTGAAAAAATGTATGATTAGATAACACTCTTATTGTGTCTACTGATCATATTTCCTGTCTTAAGTGACAAAAATCCCCACATAATCCCTTCTACTATTTTGCCTGTGACTAATACTATGTTCACTAATTTCTTATTTTTACGACACACCTTTCCAATTTAAAAAAACTTGAAAAATATTCGTTTTAAGGGTTCTGGGACCTTTTCTACCAACCATAATTTTTAAAATGACTACGCTATGCTATAGCAATATCTTACATAACCGCTGCATATCTTCAAATATCTTTTCACATATTTAGAAATTCCATGGAAATAAGTACCAAGAAGACCTGGAATAAGGTGTCATTAAATTGATAGGTTTGAATGAGAGAGGAAAAAGACAGACAGTTGGGTACAGATCCTGTTGATGAATCCAGCAAAGCTTACTTGGCCAAAGGAGAGAATTCAAAATAAGGAAATATTAAAATTAAGGTAGGAGTTGAAGAAAGATTATATAAAGGGAGTAGTAAGACACACATTGAAGTCTAAATTTAAATTGGTAGGCAAAGGTATATTTTGAGGGGGGATTTTGATACAATATGTGGGAAAGATTTTTGTGGAAATATGTAGAGTATTTGGGATCTGTTGAAGACATTCTGTTGAGATTGGCTGAAAGCCTGGAGGTAGGCAGAGAGTGTTGGAATGGATAGAATCCATCATGGAAGCAGATTTGTTTGTACTTGGGGAGAGCTTAAATATGAAGAGAGAAGCAGTAGAGAAATAGAAAATTAAGGAATCTAGGACAAAACACCTAGAGGACCAAGAAGAACAGCCACTGAGGCCACTGATGAAGACACTAGGGTGAGGCAAAATTTTAGGAAGGGATGAAACAAAATCAGATTCGTTTTTCATGTACACATGTAACAGAAAAATGGAATATTTGGAAAGAGGAAAAGCAAAAATAAATAAATTATAATATACATTTATTTATTTATTTATTTATGTATTTATTTAAGTGTCTTTCCTATAGAATATATGCATATGTGGCATCTTTAGTCCTACTGTCTGAATCAAATTTTGCATGGGGAGTCCTCCTTCATTTGTGGAAAGATAGATAAATAGATAAAGAGAGTATTACTCAAGGTTCTCCAGAGAGACAAAACCATTAGGATATATAGATAGATTATAAGACATTGGCTCATACTATTATGGAGGTTGAGAAGTCCCACAGTCTGCCTTCTGGAAGCTGGAAACCCAAGGAAGTTCATGGTATAGCTGGAAGGTCTGAGACCAGAAAGCCAATGGTGTAAATTTCAGTCTAGGTTTGAAGTCCTAAGTACCGGGAACTTCAGCTGAAGATATGCAGCTGAAGGCAGATTGAGATGGATATCCTGACTCAAGCAATCAAGTCAGGATGAAGAGAGCAAATCCAACTTTCCCCCACCTTTTTGTTCTGTTCAGGCCCTCAGCGGATTGGATGATACCTGCCTACACTGGGAGACCCATCTGCTTTACTCAGTCCACCATTTCAAATGCTAATCTCTTCCAGAAACATCCTCACAGACACCCAGAAATAATGTTTAACCAGCTATCTAGACATGCCTTAACAAACTGATACATAAAATTAACTATCAAAGATGATAGATAGATAGATAGATAGATAGATAGATAAACAGACAAATATAATTCTAAGGATGGACCTGCTAAGAGTCTCATCCCTTGGTTATTCAGTCAAACACTAGTCTAGGTCTGACTGTTGTGAAGGAATTTTGCAGATTTAATTAAATTCCTAAATCAGTGTCCCTTAAAATACAGAGATTATCTGGGTAAGCCTGATCTAATTAGTTGATACCTTCAAAAGGCAGAAGAGGAAACCAAAAGGGAAGTCAGAGAGAGTTGAAACATGAAAAAGACTCCATGCACCATTACTGGTTTAAAGATGGAGTCACGTGAGAAGGAATGTGGATGGTCTACAGAGAGCAAGGAGATGGGCACAATAGTCCTGTAAATGCAAGGAACTGAATTCTGACAGCAACGTTAATAAGCTTGTAGTCCAGTTCTTCTCCAGATCCTCTAAACAAGAACCCACACAGTCAATATACTGACTTTAACCTCAGGAGACACTGAGCAGAAAACCCAGTTGAGCCTCAGACTTGTGACCTACAGAACTATGAGATAATAAATGAATGTTTTTAACTGCTGAATTTGTGCAATATAAAACTAGTCACAGTGCAATATAAACTAATATTCTCTTTCTACATGTGTAAAACTATTCTATATATGCCTACACACACATGAAGTTGTTTACACATTTATGTCCTGTTCTGTTCACTTGTCATTGTATTATATAAAATGTTGCACATGTCTTTTATGTTACTACAGAGCCCTCATAAATACTATCTTTCTGGCTGCTTAGTAGTTATCAAATTCATACATTAGAAATTATTTAGTAATTCCCTGTTGAACGTTTAGATTCCCTTCTATTTTTTGTGGCAATGAATATCTTCATGCATATGACTTCTAAAATATGGATTTGGGGTAATCATCTTCAGACCTAGCAGAATTCCTGAGTCCAAAGGTGAGAGGTATTTCATAACCACTCATTCTGTTATATGAATGGCCAGGTCAATCTACAGTAATTCTCAGCAGAAGGCACCAGGTGTATATAGAGTTTACTGTGCCTGGAAATAGAACACCTGTGAAAATGCCATGAGATGAGTCTGGAGAAGTGGAAGCTGCAGTTGTATGCAACATAAAGATAGTTGTTTCTGTGTTTTCCCTTGCCATGGTCTCCTGACAGTGCTGTAGTCCTGGCTCAGGTCACACTTTTTCTTTAGTTTTTATTTGATAATGTTTGGCATTTCCTCTTTAAAATGATATTTCTCTCTTGCCTAAATTGTCACAGTTTGATATTGATCACACCCTGCCTGCTGCTGAGAAAACCCAGCTTAGAAGAGAACCAATATTTGCTGAGTTATGAGGGTGAGGAGAATGCCAGAGTGAATGATTCATTTCAGCCTTCTGTGAAAGATGAACTAGGAAGCAGACATGAAAAGTGAGTCACTCACGAAATGACCATATTGATGGCAGATGAGTGGGAGAGCTGTTTTGAAGAGGAAATGCAGAGGATAGAAAGTAGAAGTGGAAAGGCACTTTCCACTTCATTCTAGAGGATGAAAGAGTATGCCTGTCTATTGTATCTTTGAATTAGTGGGTCTGGGTAGTATGTGTCTTAGAGAAATAATTATAATAAATCTTAATTCCCGTTGGTCTTTGTCCTAGTCTCCTGTGGCTGCCAAAGCAAATTACTACAAACAGGTGGTTTAGAACAACTGAAATATTCTCACACAGTTCTGGAGGCCAGAGTCTGAAGTAAAGTGTCAACAGGGCCATACCCCACTGGAGACCCTAGCGGGGAATCCTTGCTTGACTCTTCTAGCTGCTGATAGCTCCACATATTTCTTGGCTTCCTTGGCTTGTGGCCACATGGCTCCACTCTCTTCCTCCATCTAAGTATGAACTTCTCTGTGGTTTTTTTTCTTCTCTACCTTATAAGGATACTGGTCATTGATTTACCCAGGTAATCCAAGATGATCTTATCCCAAATTCCTTAGCCAATTACATCTGCAAAGACCCTTCTTCCAGATAAGGACATATTCAGAGATTCTAGGGATTTGGGTGTGGACATATCTTTTGGGGGGGGGCATAATTAACTCACTCTAGTCTTCAATTTACCAGGGGTACACTATTGTAGGGGAAAAATGGTTTATGGAAGATAATTTGTGACTCATCATTAACTACGGTGAAAAATACTTCCAGAAAGTAAGTGGTTCAGCACTAGGACAACTTTCCAGTGGAGGTACCCCATGTCTCTCTCCCTTTCTATAGCTCCTCCATGACTCTGAAATGCCTGCCCCTTACCATTCTAGGCAGGAAGCATATGTTATTAGAGATCATCCATTAGGCAGTGTGTATGTTAACACATCTGGGTGTAACATTTGCTAATTTCCATGGTGTAGGTGCTCCCACTGTGGCTAATTTTAAGCTGCCTGTGTGATGTTTCTGACCACAAAATTGAAAGAGATATATATGCCCAGCTGGATCCAGCACACCACTATCAGTAGACAGGCATTATTACTGTCACACACATTTTAAACTAAAGGTGACTTATAAATATTTTATTTTATTTTTCCTCCGGAATTCACAATGTTTGCAGAGACAGAGAATGGACAGGCTTAGCTCAGGAACTTCTAACTTGGTAAATTAACAGAAGAGGAACTGCCTGAAATACATAGATCGTACTTTTATTGGGGATAAATGTACTGCCTCTACAGAGAACAAAACAATAAATTGGGTTTGAATATATTGTATGTCATGTGTTTTCCTTCTGCAGTGATCTCTCTTCATGTGTTTTAAAGTAGAGTCTTAATTCCTCTTTGAAATTCACAGTCGGGAGTGAAAGAAAAAGAAAGACAAATACTGAGGACATTTTCCTCTGAACCAGAATCTTAAGACCACTCCCTGGGGCTAAGGAAGTAAGAGATGTAATTATATGATCTGGATATATGTGCTAATTTGAATTCCCTTGTTAAAATCTCTGACTTCAAAATTTGCATTTCTAGTTGAAGCCTAGCTGAGTAACCCAGTAGAGGAAGAAGAAATTTTAGATGAAAAACTGTGCTCTCTTTGACTATTTTACAGCAGCAAAACTATCAGAGAAGTAAATTAATTCAGATAAGATAGCAATTGCACTCCTGTTTACTGCTATATTCTGTTTCAAGAACTTACCTCGTGAGGAAATTGATTTTAATCCTTTCAGGAAAAATACTTCCCCTGCGTTTGTTTATAAGGGTGTCTTTGGGATCTAAAGTGTCCCTGGATTTTTTTAAAGTACATGTTTATATTACATGTGATGCTGAGATCAGTGCGTGGGAGAAAGGGGGAAAGGGTCTTGGAAGAGAGCAGTGTGGCGGCACCTCCAGCGCCTTATCCTTGCTGGTCTGAGTAGATGTGGGCAGTGACTGTCCTTCCTCTGCCCCGGCAGCAGTATACAGAAGCTTCCTCTTGTGTTTCTCCGCCACCTCTCCTGTAAAATCCTAGTAGGGTCACCACCTTGTCCTGCTTATAAAACTGAAAATCCCACATCCTGGTGTCCCCTTCAGTCCCAGAAGGGCCATTTGGTCACCATAGAGCCTAATGGGGTTCTCAGAGGGAAATCCAGTAGGGACCTAGATCATATGGACCCCCATGTCTGTGATCCCCAGAGGCCTCGCACTTTCCAAGTAGCCTGCACTCTGCCTGCAGCAGTTTGTTAACATTTCTGGCTAATCTTCCTATGGGTTTATATGGCGTTTGGTAAGCAAATGCCCAGGTCCTATTTCTCCCTGCAAGGATCTGCCTCTTGGGTTAGTTGTTTGCCCTGCGACCTCATTTATGTGATAGGTTGAAGAGAAGTCATTGCAGTATATCCAGCTTTTTCCTATTGTAAAAGTGGAAGTGATATTCTTTCCACCTCTTAATATCTTCCAGCTGAAACCAGAAGTCACTCAGGGGTGACTAACTAAATCTGAAGTAAATAAGCATGGCTATGAATTGTAGCTATTTTTGCATGGTTAATACTGACGTCAGTGCATCTAAATATTTAAAGGGTGAATCATCATGTCTGCCATACAGTAGATGTTCAATAAATGTTAGTTCTTTTCCCATTTTACCCCCCCCCACCTGCCCTCAGTGGAGACTATAGTATTAATTATTAAAAATCTAAAAAAAATATTAAAAATCTATCATGCATTTTCTTTGTTCTTTTTTTAAGAAGTAATTTAAGGAAGATGAAGAAATGAATTAGGCTGGACCCAAGAAGTGTCTAGAGAGCTCAGATTTACACAGTCTTGGGGTTTCTTACTTGATGCTGGCAAAGGAGATTAAGGAGAACCTGTTCTGGTGAGATTAGATAATGCTAATCAGGTGTATCTATCAAACAAATGGCAGTAACCCAAATAATGCCCAAGAAATAAAATTTCACTGAGCTTGGCAGTAAGCTCAAAATGTTGACAGGACCTAGTACCTTGGGGACGGTGATTTCTCCAGCTCTCCAAGATCAGCTCAGCAAAATCTGCCCAGTTCTTATAATCATATCTCTAAAGAAAACTCCCCAGGCTGCAAGAAGTAGTATTAATGATTTATTGAGCAGCAGACTTCTTTTTACATCATTTATACAAGATTTTATAAATCCACAATGAGGAAATGTTCCTCTACAGTGAGGCAGAAACTTCATTTAAATCTAGACATAGGCTCAGGGAAGACACTAGCTTTCTATGCATGACACAAGCCTCCAGTGCTGTTGTTTTTTTCCTTATTTAAACACATCATATAACCCCATTTACTATACCTTATAATTGATAGGATGTTCTTGTATAGCTGGTGTTCTTATAAAATGCTTTTACGGCAGTTTATTTAAAGCAACACTGTATGGGAAGGGATTCTATTTTCTTTATGATTCGGGCAGAACCACATACACTCTTGGCATATAATGAATACTTATAAATAATTTAAAAAATTCAAGCTTAATGCAAAGACCGCCCTGTTCTCATTGCCCAGTAGACTGTCTGCCCTGCAGTAAAATTTTATTTTAATTATTTTTCTAACCTGAAACGTACACAATGGTATTCATTTCTTGGTAAATTTGAAGCTCGCCTGTTTTCAAGAATATAAATTTATATTTTGGATTTATTTAATATGACCTGCCTATGAAGCTTGTTTAATTTTCACTTAAAATTGTCTTATATTCCTATTTGCTGACCTGTTAGCAACATAATACAAATTAGGAGTTACACACATTAGGAAATCAACAAAATTGACAAAATTAATGCATTGACAAAAAGCAGAAGAGAATTCAAGAGAACGACTCTCCTACTTCCATGACAAACAAACCCCCAGAACAGTCCACACACTGCTCTATTTATCTTGTGAACAACATCCTTTGTCTTTCTGCTTATGTGCTTATGAAGTTCCCCAAATCCTCTCCCCACCACCTGCTGTATATCTGAATATAGATTTGTCTCTTGTCACCTGCCAAACTTGCATTCTAACGTGGCATGCCTAAAAATTATGATGTAGAGAGGAGACATTCCGCTAGGGAAAATGCACCTCAAATTCAGTTATCTACATATAATCTCACTCAAATGCTACTTTGGAGAAAATTACCTAAACCAGAGAGACTTAATTCTACTTCTCTATGAGAACCTCATTTGCCCTGACATCTTTGTCCGAGCATTTAACCTCTTTGTGCTTTGGCTTCTGGGTTTGTGAAATGGTGATTTTGTCTACTTCTTTATATCGCTTCCATCCCAAGAGGGATTTTAGGCAGTGAAGTGATATTTTTAAAATTAAGGTCATATGTGCAAATGAAAGTTTTTTGATTCATTACATCACCAGACAAGTGCAAGGTGATGTGTTGTATGGTTCAAAATCCTATTGAAGTAAACACCAGTAAAACAAAAATGCCTGACTGGAAAAGACATTTTCAAACTTCCAACTAATATACAGTTATGTAGAACAATGTATCAGTTATGATGTTCCAGCTTAGTATTGAGGCAGACTTAGCGTTTGCTAGAGAATGATTTTTTTTTCTATTATGTATCTTAATGTAAAATAAGAATGATTTGGATAAATAACAGCTGCTAGAAATTTCAAAATATCACATTTGCTAGGATGTTGGTGGCACACGTTTTTGTAAACTTCCACAAATAAAAAGAGATATGGCATTTGGCTTTTGTTTTGTTTTGTTACTATGTTCTTTGATGCTTGGAGTACATACTGAGTATCCAAAGTTAGGCACTGGCAAGAGGACACTAATGGTGTGACCCTCTAATAACAAGGAAGCATCATATAAGAAGAGAGATTGAAGAGTTATGTTTTGTAATTAAGAAAGCTCTGGTGTTGGGGCACCTGGGTGGCTCAGTCAGTTGAGCGTCCAACTCTTGGTTTTGGCTCAGGTCAGGATCTCATGGTTCGTGGGATTGAGGGGTCATTGGGCTCTGCACTGACAGCACAGAGTCTGCTCTCTCCCTCCCTGTCTCTCTGCTCCTCCCCTCTATCTGTCTTAAACAAACAAACAAACAAACAAACAAACTTTAAAAAAAAGAAAGAAAGAAAGCTCTGGTATTACCAAACCTTCACTGTCAGAGTTTGCACAGAAGGCAGTGGCCCATTATCAATGGGTCACTAAGCTCAGCTCAAAGCATCATGTGGCCATGGTGAACCAGGAGAGATTACAGGCCAGTGGAAGAGAACAGCCTGGCCAAAAATGGTGACGATCCTTTTCTTCACTTTGCAAATTGTGTAGAAACCTACACATTGCCCATTAATTTTTTTAGCTGGTTGGAAGAAACCAGTTTTTAAGTGTTAGAAAGTGTCAAACATTTAGGTAGCATTGACTCTCTTTCTCAAAAATAGGAATAAAATGCCGTAAATACTGTCCTAATTAATGACTGAACAGCTTGCTGATTACACAGTGGTGTTAATCAAGCTCAATTTGGAATCCATTTTTCTATATTTCATATAAGCCCATTATCTTCTACAGCCCTAAGAAAAAGTAATAATTTTTAATTTTTAAAATGGTAATAGAAGAACACCTATGCATTAGCAGACAAGTCTACCACTTTTGATGGAATGACCCTTGGTTCCATCTTAGTGCCTCAGCAGAGGGAAGCATCCTTAAATGCAGAGGATAGTGACATAATTATTTTATATTTTTACTCTTGATATAAACTCAAGCATTATGTTAAACGCAGTTTCAATCTAAGGATAGTCCTCCCCAGTCTTTCACAACATTTAGAAATGGACTTTTTTGAAAAGAACGCATTGGTTCTTAAAATTGAGCACACTGCAGGTGGTACATAAAAGGGAGAGACTTTCTTTGGGAGAGCTATGTTACCATGCTGACAGTGTGAAGAAGTTTTCAGATTTGCTAGAAAGTTACAGTACATAGGATCTCTGGCATTGGTAAGAAGAGTGCAGAAAACAAAGGTGAGGATGAGCATGTGAGCAGTGTGGGGAGGCTTTGATGAGCCTCAAAGCTGGAACCAAAATATCTGTAGTATATCGATTTTATAAATACTGATGTGACACTTAATTAGATTCATTCACCAAAATCATAGACACCCAAGTTCTTTTTTAATTTCAATTTTCTGTTCCATGCACTTCTTTCTCATTAAATATGCAGTCAATGAAGTTTTTTTTCTACAAGTGTGCTCTTCTCCTTAAAGCTTGTGAAATCATTCAGTACTGTGGCTCTGGGTCATGATTTGACATACTTAGTTAATTTGTTTTTAAAAAGCACAAATTATTTCTCTGAGTTTCCTTGGACATCCTTGCCAGTCTCACACACACGCACACGCACATGAACACACGCACATACACAGAACCATAAACTGGAAATTCAGCCCCCTGTGAGTCACAAACAGATGCTGAGCATTTTTGTCAGGAGTGTTTCTGGCACACCTCTATTCAGGGATGCTGTATTTGATGAGGTGATAACGAAGTGTCTCCTAGGCCAAGGTCAGTGTGGTTTTGCAGGCTCAGGTTTCGGCTGTAATGGGTCAGACAAGAGAAGCTTGAAAAGATGACCACCCACATCGTGTCAGAGGAGACCGGATGCCTCGAATGCTACCTGTTGTCAGCAATCTACAGCAAGAGGAGCACCATGACAAGAGAGACAAGAGAGGACACGCAAGTTGTTCAGATCCACAGGTGGAAGATGGTGTGCACCTGACTGACTCTCCAGTCTGCAAGTTTACGAGGCAGAGCAGTCTTGACTATCACCCGTTGGCATAGTGTATCTTATGGATGCCCACTTTTCACAGATACCCACTGAATTCCTTAGATTCACATTTGGTATGAAAGTTTATGGGTTATTATTTCAGTTTGTTTTTAGCTATTCCTATTATGAAGAATTCTTTTATTTGTGTGCTCTATTGTTTGCCACATTTCTCCTAATACATTATCTCTGTTTTCCCTGTAAAAGACTCGTAAAAACCCTGTGAAACAAGTGAACCACACTATGTCGTTGCTGTTATCAGTATCTCCATTTTAAAGATTACCCAACCATTAAATTCATGAATTAATTCGACCAATGTTTATTGAATGCCTGCCATGTGCTAGATATTTGGGGAGATAGGAATCAAACAACCGCACCCTGACCTACATAAAATTATCATGGTACTCAATCATGACATGAAGAATGATGTGGTCTCAAAAGAGGGGAGGCAGGAATACAAGTTTCCAGATGGAGAAAGAGTACTTTTGAGGGCCCTATGAAGGAGAAAATATGGCCTACTTGAGGAGCAGAATAAGGGAGCAGGAGCAAGAGGTGAGATCCAAATGTACAGCCAGCTCAAGTAGTTTATTTGTTATTCAAGGAATGATGGAGAATGCAAAGGAGAAGAGAAATGTGATCAGATGTGTGCTGCAAGGGGTGGGGCAGTGAGTGCTGGGGGCAGAGTCGATCCTGGAACCCAAGAGGGGGCTAGGGGCGGGGCCCAGATGGTCATGTGGTCAGTGCAAGATGTCCAGCCCCAGATGTTGTTTTCTTTCAGCTGTATCACATGACCTCCCTGTACAGTGATCCGGGACATTTCATTGTCACTAATTTATAGATAGGAAATGTGTGAACTTGTCAGGTACACATTATTTCTCAATAAGAAAGTCAGGAATTATATGACTGTTTTGTTTCTAACCCCACTGCATTTACTTAACATATTGTACCAAGTAATACATACGAACAAGAGCATAATTTTTATTATTTAAGCATGAATTTCTTTATCTAGTTGGCACTCATAGTCTTAATTTCCAGTCTCTTATGTGCATGAGTTAATTCAATGTGACTATATAGAAAATGTACTTCAGCTAAAACCCAACCCTAAAGTCATATGTAAATTTTTTTCACAAAAGGAAATCAACTAAGAGAGCAGAACCATTGTGACAAAAGTTCAAAGATATAAACAATTAATAAAATCAAGACATTAAATTATGTTCGTGGATAAAATTAGTGCTTCCTCAGTCTTTACACACTTACACAGTAAAATCTACTATCGTTGGCAATTGTAGAATTTATCTTCTGATTAATTGACCTCATTTAATTTTGTAAATAAGTGCCTGTTTTGGGGGCACCTGGGTGGCTCCGTCGGTTGGGCATCCGACTTCAGTTTGGGTCATGATCTCACGATTCGTGAGTTCAAGCCCCACATCGGGCACTGTGCTGACAGCTCAGAGCCTGGAGCCTGCTTCAGATTCTGTGTCTCCCTCTCTCTCTGCCCCTCCCCCGCTCACACTCTGTCTCTGTCTCTCTCAAAAATAAATAAAACGTTAAAAAAATGTTTTAAAATAAGTGTCCGTTTTTATTTTTCAAGATCCCAGAACCCTCTACTCCAGCTTAACTATCACCTGAGTAGTTTTCGACATTTCCACATCCACATGCACTTGTGTCTTTGGAAGAGTTGCTGTCATCCCTGAGTCCCATTCATCTACCAAGACTGTGTCCTCCATTCCTTAGAAAGGCCTTCCTGACCATCCCTGCTCCCAGTGACCTTGCTTGTCTTATACTTTCAGGTCATTTAGTGTCCGTACTGATTACTTGAAGGCCTTCATATGTTGCCTTGTACTATTAGGTCTCTATAGTATATATCTATATATCTATATTAATATAATATGTCATCAGTCTTTAGATGCAAATGTGGAAATATCCAAAACTAATACTCTTTCTGTACTTATAATATGTAATACATAATTTCATATACGTATATATACTCCACATAAACATCAACTAATTGCTTTACCAGAAAAAAAAAAGAATCGTGTTTCCATACTATTTATATTTATTTGCAAATGTCATAGCAATGTGCAAGCTGTGTATGAATTTTATTTCATTGCTGTATCTGTTGAATACCAAGCTAGAAGATGTAAGACACAGTGATATAAATATAGAAACTTCCTTAAGTTTTAAGAAGCTTCCAGTCCTTTCTCGGGGATTATATACATTGTATACATGATATACATCAAATTTTATATCATGTAAGTAAAATATAATATATAGAATCTCTTAATATATAATATCTCCTAATTTAATATATAATCTTCTAATATAATATATATAATCTCCTAATATATAAAATCTCCTCATGCAATATATATAAGCTCCCAAACAGGATTGAAAATTCTCTGAGGAAAGAGACTGCTTCTTTCTATGTTCACATCATTAACCTGGTATATCTGTTCAGTTGTATTTTTAATAATTAAATCATAAAGAATATTTTAATATAAAATCATAATCTTTGAATGTATAATTTGTATTTCAGTTGACAGCAACTATTAACCTTTGCCTAATCTGAGTCAACAAGTTTATGAGGATCATGCTATTAACACTGAAAATCATTGGGCAGAATTTCTTTACTGCAAATCAAGCAAAAATACTTAAAGCGAATCCTCATAGACATTGCATTCAATACAATATTTGTTCTTTAGATAAAAAGAAAAATGTAAGAGGAAGCACTTCACACATGTGAAGCCCTTTCATGTGGCAGGAGAAACTCACTGTGTGTTGCTCTATACTAAGCAGCAAATTTCAGCTGAAAATAAAGACCTTCTAGTAATTAAAACTTCTGTCAGTGAAACAGACTCCCTAAGGAGGAAGCGACACCCGGACGTTTTCATCTTTATTTGCGCTTGGACTAGGTAACGTTGTGAAAGGCAAGACAGCATTGAGCGCTGAGTGAGCGGACTTTGGCAACTGCTCGAAGATCCAAGGATAATAAGAAATTTTTATTACAAACTTCATTTGTAATGAAAACAGCCGAAAACCACAGTTCTCATACAGGTCAAAGCCAGTGGGAAATGATGTCCTGTAATAGAAATCGCCGGGATTTCCTGCAGGCATCTTCATCCCCTTTTCATCCACGAGGTTAGCTCTGCAGGGAAATTACACATTTCCGTTTCTTGCACTTTGGAATCAGCAACTTACACTGTGCATGCGACGTTAGAAAATAACGGGAAGAAAATGGGTCACTTTGTGAGCTGGGAGTGGCTGGTTCCATGACAATGATTATTGCATTTCATTATTTAAATTCTTGTGTGTGAAGGGAGTGCTTTCCACAAACCTATAGGGATCTGGTTTTGTGACATGAAGGTATTTATTTTTAAATTTTTTATTTAGAGCTCTAAAACCGTCTTGGAAATAAATCAAGATCAAGCACAGACCTGGATGTACATGCGTGGACTCCAGCACATCAGGATACAAGAAAGAAATCATTTTTAAATGGAATGAGTCTTCCTGGGTTTTTTCCTTATATCTTTATTCTCTCAAATAATTGAAAACACTAGGTTATTATTTCTTTGGGTTATTTTAAAACAAAAAGGAGAGATTTCTAAAAAGTGAATTTAGTAGTTTATGTTTTGCCATGTGTTAACCAGATACAGAATATGATGACTCCCTTGTCTTGTTTTGTTTTGTTCTTGATATGTCTGTGTAAATTGGGTATTGTGATTTTACTGATCATAGAGAGAATCATATGTACTTATGGGAAGTATCATTTAACATCCGTTATGATCTGTTTTAGTGAACTAAAGTCCTGTTAAAGCAGCGATTCCCAATTAAGAGGATTTTGTCCTTCAGAGAACATTTGCAGTGTTTGGAGACTTTTTTGGTTGTTACAACCGGAAAGTGCTACTGGAGTCTAGGTGTACCAGAGATCAGGGATGCTGCTGAACATCCTAAGTTCCCCAGGGCAGTCCCCACAATAAAGACCCACCCAGCCCCTACTATCAGTATGGTCAAGGTTGAGAAACCATGTGTTAGTGCTTTGTGTGGCTCCTTTTCTTCACAGCCTCTGACTTAAGTGTCAAGGCTAAAGTGTTACTTCAAATGTTATTTTCCTATTTCTCATGTAAAAAGTACTTCCTCTTACTGATAAACAAGCTTGTTTGTGCTATAGTAAAAGCTACCCTTGACGAATCTCCCTGTCTAGGAGCACTGAAGGTAGGGGGACTATATTGTAATGCTGGTATCTAATAAAAGCCAAAGTTCACCATAATTCATTTACTCATCCATTTATCCAGTTAATATTTATGAAAGATATCCTACACTTCAGGTACTTTTGAAGGTACTGAGAATAGTGTGATGAAATCCTGACTTTATGGGGCTTTTATTCAATAGAAAAGGATCCATTGACCAATACGTATGCATATACGAACAGAAAGGCATACAGAGATATGTAGGTGAATGCTGCAAAGAAACATAAAGTAGGAAAGGGGGATAGGACATGCTGAAGGTAGTGAATGCAATTAAAAATTACAGTCATCAAAGAAGGCCATGGTGAAAAGTACATTTGGGTAAAGACCCAAAGGTCATAAGGGAAAAAGCCACGTGGCGGTCTAAAAGAAGAACGTTCCAGACAAAGCAAACAGCAAGTGCAAAGGCCCTGAGTAGCAGCAAAGTGCCATATGGCTGAGGTGGAGCAAGTTAAAGTGAGTCAGAGATTGCGGGGCTCAGATCATAATGGCAGAGGCTAGAGTAATGTAGGGCCCTGAAGGTAACTATAGGGACTTTGGCTTTCATGTCAGATGAGTTGGAGACTTTCAGAGGGCTTTGAGCAAGACCACTGTGGTTCAAGTGAGCTATTCTCAGTCTTCGTCCCGCCTGGCCTCTGTGCTCTCGGGCCCATATCCAAAAAATGTAAACAGGTTAAATGGCAGGACAGAGATTAGAATGTCAGCCTCGTCCTGCAGCTGTGATGAACACAGTGCCTCCTGGCCAACAAGGCTTATTGTTCTGCAGAAACCGGACCACTCTAAAGAACACAGCACAACAAAATACCCAGACCAGAAAGGTCATCCATGGTGCTGGGCATGGGAAGCAGTGATGGTGTGATTGTGGCCTCGTGACTGGCAGGACTTGATTGAATAGAGAACAAAATGGGCGCATGTGAGCAGACCTTCATCTGACTCAAACCCTGGTCTTACTGGTGGTAAACTTGTTGCCCAGATGCACTGCATCTGATGTGCCTCACTCTTTCCCTGAGACTGGATACTGCTTAGCATTAGCTGAGGCTGTGACAGGGGGAAGGGTGCAAGATGAGTTGCCACTCTGAGAGAAAGGGAAGCCTAGGGGTGAGGTGAGGGAGGTGGGGAGCATGGACGTCTCCAGCTCAGAAAATTTGGTAACAAAAAGAAGCATTTTTAGAGTTTGGGATGCAGTTGAATACTGGATTAAAAAAGCAATGCCAACATTCTCTATGAACAAATGGAAACATCAATCTGGCACGTCATAAATTGTATTTTCTTTGCAAAAACACTCTAGAATGTAATATTGCCTAGAAAATTGCAAGATTTCAATTCTTTCAGATACAGAAAATAAAGATATTAAATCAAGGGTACAGCACATATTTTTAATGGTTTCTCATTTCGGGGGGGGGGCGGGAAATGAAAGGAAAACTTGGGAAACTAAGTGTTGCCACACTCAGCCTGGGTTTTGAGTGAAGGGTCAGAAGAGAGAATCCTGAGGTGACCAGGGAAGGAGATTCCAAGGCCTCACACGAGAGCCCTCAATTCAGGGAAACCTCTTCAAAGAAATAAGTTGATAACAACCTGCAGTAGAAATATGTTTTGAAAATTCTCAGTTGACTACACATGTGTATGAACTTTAATAAATATCAGAAGATACTTGTAAGACAAATGTTCGGGTAGAGAAGAGTAATGAAATCCAGCAGTCCAGGTTCTCACTGTTCTGGATTTTGTTATTCATCCTCATCAGAGTTAATAATAAGAATGCTTTTTAAATGTGCTTGGGTACATACAGAGCCTGCGGATCCCTGTCAACGAAACCTGCTGTTTTTCGTTTCTTCCCACTCTCTTTCACCTACCTCACAAGTGATACATCAGTGACAGACACTTTTAGACAATGCCTGAGTACTAATAACAGCACCAATAATAACAGCAGAACATTGAGTGTTCACTGTTATCTGGCTCTGTTCTGGCCTTTTGCGTGTGGTCCCTCAACATTTGGAACACAACAGCCATCAGAAAATGTTAGGCTTTGGTTGCACAAAGTACTTTCACTCCAAGAGATACTGTTTCAATCTAAGATTGAAATCTAGGGAGTAAACATTTCTCATCCATATGGGAGCTTTAAAAGAGAATAAAGTGGAAATAAGTCATATTTTTTGATATAGGGAAAGGGGTCCCTGGGTGGCTCAGTCAGTTAAGTGTCTGACTTTGGCTCAGGTCATGATCTCACAGTTTGTGGTTTTGAGCTGTGCTGACAGCTCAGAGCCTGGAACTTGCTTCAGATTCTGCATCTCCCTCTCTCTCTGCCCCTCTTCCCCGCCTCTGAAAAATAAATAAACATTAAAAAAATTTTTAATTGAAATAGAGAAAACTAAAAGGCATTATCTCTGAAACTCTACAGGAAATGGATCCAAAGAGAGGGTGAACCAGATAATGGAGAAAACGGATTTATGCACAAGGACCTAGGACCAGGCAGACGGTCTAAGGATGCTATTTAGGTTACGGGGCATTGAACAAAACAGAGGGGGCTGATGGAGGGTTGGGACAGTGTGCTTGACAGGTCAGGAGATGGGCTGGGGCACTGTACCTTCCCTCTTGCTTAAGTGTCCAGAGGGATGTACTGCCATACATTTTGGGCACTGGGCAAATTAGGTACTGTTATTTTCATTTGTTCTTTTCATTAAAAAAAAAAAAAGAACACTTTCATTTAAACTATACTATGTAAGAATTACTCACATGTACATATTTTTAAGTTGAAGATTAGAATAACTCAATTCAGTAGGTATGATACACTTATGGGTTCCTTCATCATCACTCTTACAGATTCAGAAAACTCTCTCCTTCCTCCCTTACTCCCTCCTGCCCACCCTCCTCCTCCCTCCTTCTTTCTCTCCCTCTCTCCTTCCTTCTTCCTTCTTCCCAATAATATGAATCTCTAGCCAACACTCTGATGAGAACACTATGAAATGTCAGCCCCAGCTGTTACTCCCAGAAGGTTTAACTGATATCCTCATACTTGTCATAAGCAGAATTGAAAAAGTCTGCTCTTCTGTTGTTTAACCTTGTGCTACAACTCTTTTCCTTCGAATTCTCCAGCTGGTCATATACTTAACACTAACAATGAGTTTCTTTGAGACATGGACCAGCAAGGATGGTATAGCTCATCCAGGCAATGTTTTCTCAGTTTCCTCAATTCTATTATGAAAGAAGTCTGGTGGATCGGGATAAAATCATTCTCTTCCTGGGTGTCTGCAAAGGGACGATTATGAGGAAATCTTATCACTGGTTTCAGATAGCAAATTACTAAGGGAAAGTCTTGCTAAACTGGAATGCCTAAGGAAAAAATTGGAGAATATTCAAGAAAAGGGTCAGACATAGCAGCACCTGTACCTAGTCTCATGAGACAAAACTGATGCCTCTAGGAGAGAACAGAGGGATGAAAGTTCTAATTCTGACATTGTTAAGGGCAACACCAATGAAGATATCTTCTCATTCTGAGTTCTGAGTTCTGAGTGGTGTGTTTGGCGCAGGTGCTCGTAACTCTGTACTGAGAGACTGACATTTCCATGGCAGAATATATCAAATGCAAGAAAAGATAAAACAGGGAGAGGGAAAAAAACAAAAATCTTTTGGTCTGATTTATGAGTGATTTAGCTCCTGGTCTTACCATCGTTTGTTGCTCTGCACTTGTAAATGGGGGATGTAATTCCATTTCTGAGTTATTTATGTCAAAAATGCAAAAACTTAGAGGGCTATGGAGACAGAGTCTACTCTTTATGGAGGAAGATATTTCAAAAATGGTAAATCCTCCAGGGGTAAGTTATTTGGAAAATGCTAGCAAGAGGAGCAGTGTGTAACTCTCTAGAGCCAGCAGTAGAGTATCTATAGTCTTTATAGAGCCTTTGGGATAACGTGGGGAAAAGGGATGAGATTAATTGATCCAGAAGTATATTATTAGATCCCTGTTAAGAAGTAAGCTAGATTTCACTCTAATACAAGTTTTTTCCATTATCCTAATATATTAAAAGGAAATTCCATAGTCATATATGGATGTCTTTGTTCCTAGGGAATATCAACGAGCTTGAAAAGGAAATAGTAGAATATTTGTTCTTCTTTAACGTTAAAAAGATGCTATTAAAATCACAAATGTGAGGGGCACCTCAATGGCTCAGTCGGTTAAGCGTCTGACTTTGGCTCAGGTCATGGTCTCATGGTTTGTGGGTTTGAGCCCTCCATCAGGCTCTGTATTGACAGCTCAGAGCCTGGAGCCTGCTTCAGATTCTGTGTCTCCCTCTCTCTCTCTGCCTCTCCCCAGCTCACACTCTGTCTCTCTCTCCCAAAGATAAATAAAATCATTAAAAAAATTTAATAATAAAATCACAAATGTAAAATCAATCAATCACAAATGACCTCCTGCAATATATGGCTATTTTGGAGGAGGAAATAGTATAATTCTACAACAAAAATATTATAATGTAAACTATAGCCATAGCTATGTTTCTGATTTCAATCCTGATATTGTTTCTTAGAGTTTTCTTTGCATTTTAAAAATTATTTTGGGATAATATACATTGATTCAAAACAACTAGCTTTTGGTTTGATGTAATTTATGGTATTTTATTAATTTCTATTCTCATCTTCATTTCCCATTTCTTTGAGCTAATTCTATTGTTTTTCTAACTTCTTGAGTTGGACTTGTAGCTCATTAACTTTGTAGCCTTTCTTAATTTCTAATACAATCAAGCTCTGCCCTAATATATTAGTCTCTATTCTATGAAATTTGGTATGAGGTGATAATTTTTTTCCAACTTTTATATATGAAGATATCAATTGCAAGTTGTTTGTAGCAGTGAAAAGACTTAATAAGGAAATTGTCTAGAATATTGGCATTCACCTCTTACAACATTATATAGTTGAAAATGATTATAAAGCCCGTGTGGGAAAGTGGGGAAATGTTTTTAATTGAAAAGTAGAGAATATTCAATTGTGTTTGCCTTCATGGCAAGAAAATATGTACCTATGGACAAGGAGTTGAAAGAATCAAGAAAATTAAGTGATTGTCTTATTGTTTGGATGGAAGGTTAATTTGATTTTATCCTTTTTGTTATTAACTTTAGGTTAATAATTTTCAAAAATATGTAGAGAATTTTTACCTTCAAGAGGAAATGCTAGTTATTTGGGCAGTTAGTTAATATAGTCTATATCATTAGAAGGGAATTCTCATTTCACAGGGAAGTGAATTATTATCATTCATTTATTTGGGATTAGAGTAGCCAGAGAAGGTAAACAGACCTTGTTTATTTTGACCTTCTTCCTTTGGTCTGGCAAGGTATACTTGCAAAGCAAGTGAAGTTATGATTCCTTTAGCTAAAAATATGGGAGACAAATGCTTTAAGTAAAGATAGTTGTGCTGCATGGAATACCACTCACTAGTGGGCTGGCTGCAGTAACTATTGCAGATACTGGTGGGAGATGCAAGAAAAGATGCAGAAGACATGCACTTATAATAGACTTGAAAACCTTGTTTGTCAGGTGGACAAAAAATAAGTATAGCTATAAGAGATCTTAAAAACTTAATTAAGAGGACAGACATTTTGGATTTATATCCAACACTATACCTTGATAATAGAGAATATACCTGCCTCATTGTTGGGGAAGGGAGTTGCAAATATGACAGTGGGGAAGCCTGGAATGAACCCGGTGGAGCTGGCCACAGTGACACCCAATAGCAGTCTGTCTGCACTGCCTTAAGAGGCACTGATCTAACTCCATCTGATTCTGTGTGCTTAGTTTCAATTTCTTCTCCATAAGCCTCCTTGGAGAACCCCTTCCAGTGAACTTTTCTCTTTAGAACTAATAACTCTTATTGCTTCTGCCAGTCACTTGGGAAAAGTCACTTGCTCATTATTGGCTCTTGTGAAATTTGACTCTCATTCTAACCCTCTATTAGAACTGTTATCCTGGGGGCGCCTGGGTGGCTCAGTTGGTTGGGCGTCCGACTTCGGCTCAGGTCATGATCTCGCAGTCCGTGAGTTCGAGCCCTGCATCGGGCTCTGCTGACAGCTCAGAGCCTGGAGCCTGTTTCAGATTCTGTGTCTCCCTCTCTCTCTGACCTTCCCCCATTCGTGCTCTGTCTCCTTCTGTCTTAAAAATGAATAAACGTTAAAAAAAATTAAAAAAAAAAGAACTGTTATCCTGAAAGTTTGCATAATCACCATATTCAACAGTGTTTTTCCAAGATCTTCATTTCCAGCATCATTCCCTCTAGGTCTTCTTGTAAAAGTGGCTGATTCCAGACTGGGGAGGAATAGGTGTAAGATAGTCCTGGAACATTTTGTTACTACTAGAAAGTAAAGAAATCCTCAAAAACTTGATGGGAAATGTAATAAATATAGAGGGTTTGGCTTGAAGGGGTTCTCACTGGCTAATTTTGGAACGATTTGAATGCCAAAATATTTAGGTACAGAAATGAATTACAAAGGCTTTTAAAAATAAGAACTCATGAATGATGAAAGAAAGCGAAAAGAGGAAGAGAGTGAGAAAGAAGAGGAGGGGAAGGAAAAGAGACTCTTGCTCACAGCAGAATGCCATGTGTCAGTGTAAGTGTGCAGAGGGTGCTAGACTTAGAAGATCATTATTTTTCAGCCATCACAGTAAAGCAAGGATCCTCAGTGGATTTTAAACCTAGGGGAAATTTTTTATAATGAGTACAATATTTCCATTGTCTTAAAATGTCTTTCCACAGACTTCATATTCGCTCCAAGAGAGAAAAAGTGATTATATAGTAGAGACATCCAGCAAAACTTTGATGGATGATCAGATTACATCACCAGTCATCATGTGCCTATCCTCAGATGTGGTATCCTGAAAAGGACATGACATGAAGTCGTCTGTGTGGTTTTCTGAGTGAGAAAATATAAAACGAACATTCCTGGGAGCACCTGGGTGGCTCAGTCGGTTAAGCGTCCGACTTCGGCTCAGGTCATGATCTCACGGTTCGTGAGTTCGAGCCCCACATCCATCTCTGTGCTCACAGCTCAGAGCCTGGAGCCTCCTTTGGATTCTGTGTCTCCCTCTCTGCCCCTCTCCCATTCACGCTCTCTCGCTCTCTCAAAAATAAATAAACATTAAAAAAAATTTAAGTGGACATTCCTAGATATTATATATGGAATATATAGAACATATAATAATATTGTATATTATACAATACAATTGTAATTGTAATTGTATAATATTGTATAATTGTATAATATGTATAATTGTATTGTATAATATACAATATTATTATATGTTCTATATATTCCATATATAATATCTAGGAATGTCCACTTAAATTTTTTAAAAATAATATATAATATTATTATATTATTATATGTTCTATATATTCCATGTCTTTTTCTCCAGCTTTATCAATATATAATTGAAATTAACATTGTGTAAATTTAAAGTGTAATGTGATTGATATGTGTATATATAGTGAAATGATTATTATAATGAAGGCAGTTACATCATTTACCTCACATAATTGCCTTTTTTTGTTGTTCTTGTGGTGACAGCATTTAAGATCTATTAGCAACTTTCAAGTGCACAATAAACTATAAGTTACCATGCTGTAGATTAGATCCCCAGAACTTACTCATCTTAAAATTGAAAGTTTGTACCCTTGGACCAACATCTCATTTCCTTCCACCTACCTGTGGCAACCACCATTCTGTTTCTATCATTTGGTTTTTTTAGATTCCACGTATAAGTGAGATCATACTATATTTGTCTTTCTCTGACTTATTTCACTTAGTATGCTCTCAGGTTTAAAATGGCAGGATTTGGGGCGCCTGGGTGGCTCATTTGGTTGAGCATCTGACTTCAGCTCAGGTCATGATCTCACAGTTTGTGAGTTCGAGCCCCGCGTCAGGCTCTGTGCTGACAGCTCGGGGCCTGGAGCCTGCTTTCGAGTCTGTGTCTCCATCTCTCTCTGCCTCTCCCCTGCTCATCCTCTGCCACTCTCTCTGTCAAAAATAAATAAACTTTAAAAAAATTAAAATAAAATAAAATAAAATAAAATAAAATAAAATAAAATGGCAGGATTTTCTTTTCCATGGCTGAATAATATTCCTGTGTGTGTGTGTGTGTGTGTGTGTGTGTGTGTGTGTGACAGTGACAATTTCGTTATCCATTCATCTGTCAATGGACAGTTAGTTTGTTTCCTTATCTTGGCTGCTGTAAATATGCTGCTATGAACATGAGGGTGCAGATATCTATTTGAGATAGTGATTCGATATCCTTTAGATATATACCCAGAAATGGAATTGCTGCATCATATGGCAGTTCTATTTTTAATTTTTTGAGAAACTTCCATACTGTTTTCTAGAATGTCTATACCAATTTACATTTCCACCAGCAGTGCACAAAGTTTTCCTTTTCTCAACATCCTTGCCCACATGTATTATCTCTTGTCTTTTTGATGATAGCCGTGTTAGTAAGTGTCAGGTGATAGCTCATTCTAGTTTTGATTTGCATTTCCTGATGATCAGTGATGCTAGGTACCTTTTCATGTACCTGTTGGCCATTTGTACATCTTTGGAAAAACATCTATTTAGGTCCTTTGACAATTTTTTAATCCAATTATTTGCATTTTTTTTCCTAATGAGTTGTATGAATTTCTTATATATTTTCAGTGTTAACCTCTTATCAAATACATTGTTTGCAAATATTTTCTCCCATTCTCTAGGTTACCTTTTCATTTTGTTGAATTTTTTCTTTGGCTGTTCAGAAGCTTTTAAAAATAAGTTCCACTTCTTTCTTTTGACCTTTGTTGCTTGTGCTTTTCATGTCATATCTAAAAAAACCATAGCGAACCTCAGGGTCAAGGACTTTTTTCCCTATGTTTGCTTCTAGGAATTTTACGTTTCAGTTAGTTTCTGTGAGTGGTAGAAGATAGAGGTCTAGTCATTCTTTTGCATGTGAATATTCAGTTTTTCCAAGACTGTTTATCAAAGAGATTATCATTTCTCCTTTGAGTATTTTTTGGCTCCCTTGTCAAGTATTAGGTTGATCATATGTGTCTGGGTTTATTTTTGGGTTTTTGCTTCTGTCCCATTGGTCTAGGTGCCTGCTTTTATGCTAGTACTATACTGTTTTGATTACTGTAGCTTTGTGGTATAGTTTGGAGTCAGGAAGTGTGATGCCTCCAGCTTTGTTTTTGTTTCTAAAGTTTGCTTTACACTCGGGGTCATTTGTGGTTCTGTATGAATTTTGGGACAGTTTATTCTATTTCTGTGAAAAATGTCATTGGAATTTTGACAGGGATTACATTGAATTTATAAATTGCTTTGGGTAATATGGATATTTTAACAATACTAGCTCTTCTGATCCATGAACATGAGAAAGCTTTCCTTTTTATACTTGTTTTCTTTGATTTCTTTCATTAATGTCTTATAGTTTTCAGCATGTAGGTCTTTCATCTCCGTCATCCAGTTGATCTCTAAGTATTTTATTGTTTTTGATGCTATTGTTCATGGGATTATTTTCTTTTTTTCTTTTTCAGATAGTTCATTGTTAGTGTATAAATGCAACTGATTTTTTATGTTGACTTTGTATCCTGCAACTTTACTGAATTCATTTATTTGTTCTAACAATTTTTTGATTGGAGTCTTTGCAGTTTTCTATACATAACATCATGTCTGCAAACAGAGATCGTTTTACTTCTTTTACAATTTGAATGCCATTTCTTTTTCTTCCCTGGTTGCTCAATTTATGTATTTTTCTATTTTGTTTCCATTAATTATAGTAGCTGTAGTTATTTTCAATACTTCTGTCTTCTGTCTTAATTTATATACTAAAGTTAAATAATTAAATAATGAATATACCATCATATTAAAGTATGGTGATGTATTACTATATATACTTACCTTTACCAGTACATTTTATACTTCATATGTATATGCCATGTCTTTATTTTCATGTTGTTGTGGTCACTTCTGGGAGATTTGCCTCAAATTTATCTTCCAGTTATTATACTAAGTTTTTTTTATTTTTGCTAGTGTGTATTTAATATCAAAAGTTTTCTTGTTTCTTTGATAATCCCTTTGTATCGTCTCCTCTTGTTTTATGGATGCACTATCTTTTTCTGTCTCTCTGAGGATGTGAATGATGTTTTAAAGCTAATTTTTCTCCCAGAGCTGTCTGTTTCTTCCACGATCTTTGTTTTGGTCTGTGTCTTTCATGTTACAGACTTTCCTTTCTACTGTCTCAATTGTATCTCACAAAACTATCTCATTGTGAAATATTTCCAACAAATATTTATTGAGTGCCTACTTTGTGCAATATATCATGGGGGATATAAAAGAGAGAACATAGTCCCTACTCTAAAGCAGTAGTTGAAGACCCAGGAAAAGATACATGTAAAACATAAACGAAGTGGTTATACAGGAAATCTCATTGTAACATATGTTTTGTTTATTAGAAAGTAGAAGGAAGAGGGGGAAAAAAAAGAAGAGGGAGAGGGGGAGAGAGAAGATGAAGAAGAGCTTTAAAACAAAAAAAGAAAACCTAGTGTAGTGTTGTAATGTCAAAGATGTGATAGAATATGTACTACGGGAGTCAAAAGCCAAGGGAGGTGTTTTTTATGGCTTGGGTGATTGGGGGAAGATGGAACAAGCCAGGCTCAGTCTGGTCTTTGAAGGACAGACACCCATTAAAGGCAGAGAGCAAAAGGGAGGCTATTGCAGAACATGGGGAAAATACAAGCCTAAATATGGATATGAGATTAAGGAGTGTGTGTTGTATGGTGATGGATTCCAAATGTCCATATCACCTAGGAAGCTTTTAGGTCTTGGGTGAGGCCTGGAAATGTGTATTTAAAAAATATGCCCCAGGTGCTTCTTAGGTAGTCAGCCAAGTGTGGGTTCTTTTAAAAGAATAAGATGGAAAAATAAGCTGGGGACAGACTGTAGGAGGCTTAAATTCTGGGCTAAGACGATATTATGCCATATCCAAGAGAGCTGTTGAATGTTTTTCCTTAAGGGCCGTGACCTCATACACTTGAGTGTTACCAGGAATTAACATCACAGGCAAGAGGAGCTAAAAGGGGTGGAGCCAGAAGCACTGGAAGGTTACTTTATTGACTGGGAATCAGCTCAGAAGGCCTTGTTCTGGTGTTAGAATCGCAGTTGATGGAAATAGCACATAGGAGAAAAGCATATTTTAAAATCAAGAATAATGATTGTGGAGAGGACATTGTTGCATCTGATCTTAGCCAAAAGGCTGGAAGTGATTGGAGAGGACATTGTTGAAGAAGCCAAAAGTTTAGCCTGGTTGACTGGGAGAATGGTAGAACTAGTGATGAAGATGAGGGGACGAGAGGATCTTTTAGGTAAAATGTTAAACCCGGGGTTAGATGTGTTGAGTTTGAGGTAAATTATTCAAATAGAAAAAGGCTAGTAGGCATAGAGGAAGGTTGGACCTAAAGGTATCGATGTTGGGTCTTTGGTATAAAATGATGCTGAAGCCACAGGTAGTGAGACTTACAGAGGAGGAGAGGAACAAGAGCAGGGCACTTGTGCTGCCCAAGATCTCGATTTGGGGGACGCTGTATGTGATATATGCTTAATGAAACAGCAGAAAGGAAAGGAGGCAGAGAAGAGCACCATGGTCAAAGAACTACACAGACCAGAGGCTTATAATGTCTTAAATTTTCTTTACTATCTTGCAGAGGTGGGTGTTAATGGAGTACACAGAAATGTATCGCTGTCTGACTGAGCATCATTGCTCTGTGTTTGTAGCAGTGCTGCATTTTTGTATCTTCTGCCTAAAATGTTTTTACTGTAACCTGATCACATCATCACTTATTGTCTGATTTAAGAATTGTCACTGGACTCTCGTTATATTTTCCTCCTTTCCCTATGACAACCCCAAAAAGACAGTTGGGCAGAATTGGAATGCTCCTTGCCATCAGCTGCCGAGGAACAGGGGAGGGCGCTGAAGGAGGTCCGCACGGTGGCTCACACTGAAGCACAGTGCTGGGTCAGCCAGATTACTTTCTAGATTGCAGTACATGTCGTGCAGGTGAGCTTATAGACTGGTTTGTGTCTAAATGCTGTTTTTAACTTGACAGGTATCAGCCCTTCAGAAAATAAAGAATTGGCATTATTTTGATTGTTCATCATTTTAATTACTTATATTAACTTTGCACCATCTGTACATCTTTAATGTGTTTATAGACAATATTCTTATTCCTACCATTATTCCATTTTAGAAGCAAAGGTGAGGAATAAGAGTCACAATGACTCTTGCTAAAAGAGAGTTAATCAACTGGATCACCAACCAAAGCATCTCAGCCACACATAGCCTAAGGCACTTCATAATAAGTTCTTGCAAGGAACTTGGACTCCTGGAAGCAGATGAGAAAATACTCTCCATTTCTCTTTGTTGGACTTTATATGGTAGTGATTCTTATCATTAGCTGTTAGTCTTTGAACTGGAGACATTCGTTTTTATGAGGATTATCAGTGATCACAGTAAATAGATCTATGGAAAACCTTTCATATTTACAAAGATATATTTTCAGGAAACGTGATGGAATAAGTACATAATTCAATACCAAGTTTCCTCTGTTATTCCCATAGATGTAGGTATTTCTGAAGTTTCTGTACCAGCCCTCCTGGAATCATATGAGAAGTTCAAGATCTTTCTGCAATAGAGAACAGAAAGCTGGTGGAAAAACTTAGAAAATTGTTTTCCTCTTGCTCATTTTATAGTCCATTTGTACCATATTCAACGCATGTATGCCAGCAAGGCATGTTCATTTCTACTTGAGGGCATCATCTGCTTTGGTAGGAGCAGGGACAACTTTTATTCCACTAGTTAAATAAGGAATTGGAATTGAAGACCTAACTTAACTAGCAGCATATTTCCAAAGTAAAGAAAAAAAAAAATAGGTTTAAGGCTCCTTATTGGCTGGTGTCCTAGGCCACTCCCCAGTTGGCCTGCCTTTTTAATTGGGCTGTGGCTGACTCTTAAAACCCTTCATCATTAAGACGGAGTAGTACATCACTTCTGAAGGCAGAGATGATAAAATGAACGGAGTACTCACACACTTTCATCCAGGACCACACCTGAAAAGGTACACCTCCTTTTTGTACTCAGAATATGGGATATCCTGAGTCAGCCACAACTGTAGGTGGTGCTCTTTCCCTAACTGCACTTTGAAGATTCCACCCACTCATTTCTCCTCTCCAGTGAGTATTCTTTGCTTGGCTGCATTATTATAGGCCTTGGTGAGATGGGATGTCTTGCCTTTAAATAAAGTCTGAAGTGCTGGTTAATACCTTGGACCAGATGTTCCCATTTCTGAACCAAGTTCGTGTTGTACAACTTCGCATTTAAAGTGATTTACTACAACTTAAAAGTGACCAGGGCAGGCAATGAGCCTGGCAAAGATTCTATCCAAGGAAAAGGAAAGGAAATCCATGGAAAGGAAAGAAATTCTTCCAGTAAGTAAATGTTAAAGGGACAATGATAGATAAAATTAAAATTGCATTTTGAAGAGCTACCGTGAGTTGTTCTTGTTAACTTTTACAACAGTATACGGTAGTATCCAATGCAAAATGTCATGTTGCACTTCAAGATAATATATTATTCAACAAATATTTATTTAGTCTCAGCTCTTTCTAAGCACTATCTGGACATTGGAGGAAGCCTTTTGAACTGAATAGACGTTGTGTCTACCCCAAAGCATATTATCTGTTCAGGACTGTCATCCAGGTTCTCTGCCACCCAACCAAACTTGAGAACCGCTGTAACCAGGTGAAAGGGGGGCTATTTCACAAGCTCAGCTTGTCTGGACTTGGAATCATGCCTGGGAATAGAAGCGGTTGTTCTAGTTGGAGAAATCTGATAGAGCGGATTATTTGAATAGGTGACTTTCCACTTTAGAGGATTCAGCAATGACTGCAGTTTTCTCCTTATCCAAGAAGATCTCCTTCAGACTGGTATTTCAAAACTTGTTGCCGTGAACAGCACTCAGGGAATATAGCTGATATGTGCCATTTTGACAACCAGGAAACCTGAGTCTCAAGGGAATGGATCAAAAATTCGAGACTCATTAGAAATTATTCATGGCAACAGCATCAGAGATGAAACAGCAGAATCTAGAGAAGGCAGTTTCGAATTCTGGGTGGCACCAAGTGCCTTGTGGCAGTGCTGTTCCACGACAGCAGGGGAGGAGGTGCAACTAGGGGAGGGCATATATGTCATGGGGCACAATTTTATGCTGGTTCCTGCTGCCCAGCTCTCTTACTTCTTGACAGTGCCCATGCCTGACTTCCCACCTTCCTTTCAGTTCTGTGGGCAGTCTCAAGTCTCTCTAATAAATTCCTTTTCTACTTACATTAGCCAGAGTTGGTTTCTGTTGCTTGCAATCAAGAATGCTCACTGATGTGGGAAACAAACTGATACTTTGCTCCTAGGTGGGTTGCCCCAGATGAACTATTATTCTCTGTTCATAAACCAAATTTGACATGAGACAAGGCAGAAACATTTTCTTCTTTACGTGGTTCTTAGGAGAAACACATGTATGCCAAACTTAAACAGGGTCGAACCATTCTCTTTTGGTTGGGGCAGACTACTTATTGCAGAGACTAGACTATCTGACAATTGAAGAAGGGCACCTGCAATTTGTTGGAAACCTACCATAAAATAAGCACTTTGTTAGATGTTGTCTCCTACCTGATAATTCCTTACATCCATTGTGTACATTAAGCATTATTATTCCTGTTTTACAGAAGCGTGAGAAATTAAGGCACTCCCATAAAATCCTACAGTTAGTATGTGGTGAGGAGTGACTCCAAAGTTTATTCCCTCTCTACTGCCTCTCAGTGTATGTATAGGAAATCAGGTTTGCATCATTCAGAATTTATCCGGTCTGGTGTATTAGGGCTAGTGCCCCAAAGTTAATGTGATTTGGGGAAGGGGGAGTGAGTATGGGGACTAAGGACACTGCTCTCACAGTGTGCCAATATCCCAATCCCCAAGGTGCAGGAACCATGCCAGGTCTGGTACTTCAGTCATCCTGTGAGACTCTGCTTTCTAGAACCTAGTATTAGGAAAACCACAATCTTATATTTCCCCTCATTTCCTGAGACATAAATCTGTAGTAAACAAAAGTTCAAATGCATTCTGGCATTTTTCTGTCTCTATCATCGCTGTTTATTTTCCTTTAGAATTGACTCACTTGAAGGCCTCCTAGTCAGTGTTAATGAGCTGTGACATTGTTTAAAATATAAAATTCTGAAAGTTTCAACATTTTCTTCAGTACCTTGTGGAAATGTAGAAATCTGTGAGAAATATGGAGGTGTCAATATTAGAAACATAATGGGTCAGATTATTTTCTTTTGAAAGAGGAAAGTGTGGGGGCACCTGGGTGGCTCAGTCAGTTTAAGGGTCCAACTTTGGCTCAGGTCATAATCTCACCATTTGTGAGTTCCAGCCCTGCCGTCAGGCTCTGTGGTGAACTTCGTTCTCTCTCTCTCTCTCTCTCTCTCTCTCTCTCTCTCTCTCTCTCTCTCTCTCTTTCTCTCTCTTTCTCTCTCTCTCTCTCTCTCTCTCTCTCTCTCTCTCTCTCTCTCTCCCCGCCGCCCGGCCCCTTGCTCATACTCTGTCTCTGTCTCTGTCTCACAAATAAATAAACATTAAAAAATATATATATAAAAAAAAAAGAAAGAAAGAGGGAAGTGTGACAAAGATCATTAGGAATAGAAATTGAGGGCTGCCTGGCTGGCTGAGTCAGTAGAGCATGTGACTCTTGATCTCAGGGTTGTAAGTTCAAGTCCCACACTGGGTGTAGAGATTACATAAAATAAAATAAATAAAATAAAATAAAATGATAAATTACATATTCTACACAAGACTATAGTAACTTTCATTTTGATAAGTGACATAGGAGTGTTAACTTTCATTCTACTTATTTGAAAACTACAGGTAGAAAGCTTGTCTTACTTGAAAGTATGTCCTTCTTGGGGCACCTGGGTAGGTCAGCTGGTTGAGCATCCGACTAGGGCTCGGGTCATGATCTCAGTTTGTGAGTTTGAGCCCCGCATCGGACTCTGCACTGACAGCTCAAAGCCTGGAGTCTGCTTCGGATTCTGGGTCTCCATGTTTCTGTCCTTCCCATGCTCGTGCTCTGCTTCTCTCTCTCTCTCTCAAAAATAAACATCAAAAAATTTTTTTAAAAAAAGAAAGTATGTCCTTCTTAATTAGGGCACATACCTGTCTTATACTTTGAAACATAAAGACATACAGACCTTGTGCTGTTAATTAAAGGATAGGTGTTGTGCACACAGAAGCACAAGAGAGGAAAAGTCAGCATCAGATGTGAGAAAGAAATAGATCACCTCCAAGATTCCTTCTCTTTCTAAGATTCTGTGAGAGTTTGAATACGGAGAGTAAATAAGAACTGAATTTTTTTCAGAATGATGTAGCTTGTATATTTTCAAACTATTATGCTTAAAAATAGCTATGATATGAACTCAGTGGCTTAGACTCAGGTTTGCATCCACTAGGCATTTGATTTCAGGGACTATCCTCCCCATCCCTTCCACTTTGTTTTTATTAAGTCATCTACATTTTTAACATAAGAAAACTTTCTACAAGTGAGAAAGCATCATCAAATTTATAGGTTACATTTATATGTCCATAAAGCCCTTTTTGGAACAATGGGTAATTCTTTATTAAATATATTCAGGCATTATCTCAGGTTAATACTTGTTAATGTGCTCATTTGTAGTAATAGATGTGTTTATTCTTTACTCAGTGGGTCAACTCTACCATAGGTGATTGAATTTGATAACTGCAAACATTTATAAATGCAGAGCAAAGACAGTTTCTCAACACATCAGTTAAATGTGCACAAAGGATTTGCATTTCTGCAAAACTGTTCCTCAGAATCATTCAAGAGTGTTTTTAAGTCTGGACATGACTTTCTGCCCTTGGGCTCTGTTTTCAACGCCTCATTTTTATATTCAACTTGAAATCCAATTTTCATGAATGTCTGGGTTTAAAATAGGCTATGGGTTTAAATAGAGGAACAGGGGGCACGTGGGTGGCGCAGTTGGTTAAGCGTCCGACTTCAGCCAGGTCACGATCTCGCGGTCCGTGAGTTCGAGCCCCGCGTCAGGCTCTGGGCTGATGGCTCGGAGCCTGGAGCCTGTTTCCGATTCTGTGTCTCCCTCTCTCTCTGACCCTCCCGCATTCATGCTCTGTCTCTCTCTGTCCCAAAAATAAATAAAAAAACGTTGAAAAAAAAAATTTAAAAAATAAAAAAATAAATAGAGGAACAGGATTGTTTGTGTAAAACACTAACCAGGCTTTTGACTCCCCAGATCTTTTATTGAGCTGTCATTTTGTGACAGTTATTTGGTGACACCATTAATTTTATTCTGCCATGCAGAGAACCACTAAATTAGAATAATGGATTGTACTTTCAATTAGACTCCATGTAATCTTGTATACCTTAATAACTGAATACATGAGAAAATGCGTAAAGTGCAGTTCTTTATAATGGCCCTATTTTCCCCCTACATGGCATCATAATATTGTAAATGTGATCCCAAGGGAAAGTTTTAACACCATGACACTCTCACAGAGAAATTTAAGTGTTGGATTTTAATATATTTGCTTACTAAACAAAACGCAAATCAAGTAATAAGGGAAGATGGTGGAATGAATGAACTCATCCTCTTGCTTAACTCACTCTCTTTTCAAATGTGTAAAAATGAACAAACATCACCAGACACATTTATTTATTAAGGAAAAACGTGCAAGTCTAAGAAAAAGAGAAAGAAAAAAGAAAAATTCAATACTAAAAACCTATTTGAAACCACAGCTCTGTGGCCTATCTTGATGGATATAAAGTAACATTATTGTTTATATGAAATAACATTAAAGAGAAAAATGGGAAAAAAATCAGAAAGGACTGACTAAATACTTAGAATGTGTGCCCAGCATATATGTAAATCCCAAATATGTATATACCTTCAAGGTGCTTTACCATTTTAATTCCCAGCATCAATACCATTTTGCAGTCCCTGCATATCCAATGTGATAAGTGATTATATAGGATAGTATGCCTGATTTTAGAGGCAAACACATGTAGAACTTTAAAAGGTATTTAAATTATTTTATTATTTTAAAGATTTTGGTATTGTTCCTGGTCTCCTAATGATGTATTCATAATTTTCACGATAACATCGGTAGGTTGCCTTTTTGTTTTGTGGATGATTTCCTTGGCTCTGCAGAAGTGTTTTAGTTTGACGTAGTCCCAATAGTTTATTTTCACTCTTCTTGCTTTTTGTGTGTGATGTCAGATTTAAAAAATCATTGCCAAGATGAATGCCAAGGGGCTTGCCACCTGTTTTCTTCTGGGAGTTTTATGGTTTCAGGTGTTACCTACAAGTCTTTAACCCACTTTGAGTTAGTTTTTGTTTCTGGTGTAAAATAGTGGCCCAGTTTCTCTCTTTGGCATACAGCTGCCCTGTTTTCTCAACACCATTTATTGATGTGACTGTCCTTTCCCCATTGTATATTCTTGGTTCCTTTTGCATAAATTAACTACCTAGGCATGGGTTTTTTTCTGGGTTTTCAATTCTTTTCCATTAATCTGTGTCTGTTTTTAAACTAATACCATGCTGGTTAAATTACTATAGCTTTGTAATATAGTTTGAAATCAGGGCAAATGATGCCTTCAGCTTTGTTCTTCTTTCTCAAGGTTGCTTTAGCTATTCAGAATCTTTTATAGTCCCATACAAATATTAGGATTGTTCATTCTATTTCTGTGAAAAGTGACATTGGAATTTTGATAGGGGTTACAGTGAATCTGTTTATTGCTTTAGATAGTATGGGCTTTTTTCTTTTTTCTTTTTTTTTTCTGAGAGAGAATGTGTGAGCATGAGTAGGGGAGGGGCAGAGGGAGAGAGAGAGAGAGAGAGAGAGAGAGAGAGAGAGAGAGAGAGAGAGAAGGAGAAAATCCTAAGCAGACTCCACACCCCAGCATGGAGCTGACATGGGATTGGATCCCATGATCCTGGGATCATGACCTGAGCCTAAATCAAAAGTTGGATGTTCAACTGACTGAGCCACCCAGGTATTCTAGACATGTTAACAATACTAATTCTTCTACTTCATGAGCACAGAATATCTTTACAATTATTTGTGTCTTCTTTAATTTCTTTCATTAATGTCTCATAGTTTTATATAGGTCTTTTACCTTCTAGGTTAAATTTATAAATTTATAGGCATTTTACTTTTTCGGTGCAGTTGTAAATGGGATTGTTCTCTTAATATCCCTTTCTGATAGTTCATTATTAGTGTATAGAAATGCAACATATTTTTGTATATTGATTTTCTATGTACAACTTTACTGAATTCATTTATTCTAACAGTTTTTTGATGAAATATTTAGGGTTATATATATATTTATATTTATATATTATTTATATATTTATATATAAATAATATTGTGTAATCTGCAAATAGTGACAGTTTTACTTCTTCCTTTTCTATTTGGATGACCTTTCTTCATTTCTTCCTTCCCTCCCTTCTTTTTTCTTTCTTTCCCTTTCTTTTCTTTCTTTCTTTCTTTCTTTCTTTCTTTCTTTCTTTCTTTCTTTCTTTCTTTCTTTCTTTCTTTCCTTACTGCTCTGACTATGGACTTCCAATACTATGTTGAATGAGAGTAGTAAGAATGGCATTTCTCTCTTGTTCCTGACCTTACAGGAAAAGCTTTCAGCTTTTTACAGTTGAGTATGATGTTAACTGTAACGTTGTCAAAATATTACTTTTATCAGGTTTGTTCCCTCTATACCTACTTTGTTGAGTCTTTTAAATCATAAATGGATGTTGAATTTTGTCAAATTGCTTTTTCTAGATCTATTGAGATCATTGTCTGATTTTTATTCTTCATTTTCTTTTTTTTTTTTTTAATTTTTTTTAATGTTTATTTATTTTTGAGACAGAGAGAGACAGAGCATGAACGGGGGAGGGGCAGAGAGAGAGGGAGACACAGAATTGGAAGCAGGCTCCAGGCTCTGAGCCGTCAGCCCAGAGCCCGACGCGGGGCTCGAACTCACGGACTGTGAGATCATGACCTGAGCTGAAGTCGGACGCTTAGCCGACTGAGCCACCCAGGGGCCCCTATTCTTTATTTTCTTAATCTGATGTAGTACATTAACTGACTTACGGGTGTTAAACTATCATTGCATCCCTAGAATAAATCCCACTTGATCATGGTGTATGACCCTCTTAATGTATTATTGAATTTTGTTTGCAAGTATTTTGTTGAAGATCTTTACATCTATGTTCATCAGGGATATTGGCCAATAATTTTCCTTCCCTGGAATGTCTTTGTCTGGTTTTGGTAACAGATAATGCTGGAATCATAAAATGAGTTTGGAAGAATCTCATCCTCTTCTGTTTTTTGGAAGAGTTTGAGAGGATTGGTATTCAATCTTCTTGGAATGGTAGAATTCATTAACAAAACCGTTTGGTCCTGGACTTTGGTTTGTTGGGAGGTTTTTAATAATGAACTCAATCTTCTTACTAGTAATTAGTATGTTCAGATTTTCTATTTCACTATAATTCAGTCTTGGTAAAGTTGTATGTTTCTAGGAATTATCCATTTCTTGTAGGTTGTCCAATTTGTTGACATATAATTTTTCATAGTCATCTCATTATCCTTTGTATTTCTGTGGTATCAGTTGTAACATCTCTTTCGTTTCTGATTTTATATATATGAATCCTCTCCTTTTTCTTGGTGAATCAAGCTAAAGGTGTGTCAAATTTTGTTTATCTTTTCAAAGAACCAGCTCTTAGTGTTACTGATCTTCTCTATTATCTTTTTAGTATCCATTTCATTTATTTTTGCTTTAATCTTTGGTATTTCCTTCCTTCTACAAACTTTGCACTTTGTTCTTTTTCTAGTTCTTTGTGGTGTAAAGTTAGGTTATTTATTTGAGACTTTTCTTGTTTCTTGAGATAGGTATTTATCACTGTGACCTTCCCTCTTAGAACTGATTTTGCTGCATCTCACGAATTTTCGTATGTTATATTTCCATTTTCGTTTGTCTCAAGGTAGTTTTTTATTTCTCTTTTGATTTCTTCTTTGGCCCATTTGTTGTTCAGTAGCATGTTGTTTAATCTCCACAAAGCTGTGAATTTTCCAGTGTTTTTCATGTAATTAATTTCTAGTTTCATAGCACTGTTGTGGAGAAAGATGCTTTATATGATTTCAATTCTCTTAAATCTATTAAGATTTGTTTTGTGGACTAACATATGATATATCCTGGAAATTTTTTCACATGAGAAGATGTATATTCTGTTGCCTTCAGATGGAATGTTCTGTATATATCTGTTAAGTCCATCTGGTGTGATGTTTCATTTAAGGCCTATGTTTCTCTATTCATTTTCTGTCTGGATGATCTGTCCACTGGTGTAAGTGGAGTATTAAAACCCCTTACTATTATTGTATGGTATCTATTTCTTCCTTCAGATCTGTTAATATTTGCTTTATATATTTTTGTGTTCCTATGTTAGGTGCATAAATATTTACCAATGTTGTATCATCTTATTGGATTGATCTCTTTATCATAATGTAATGTCCATCTTTGTCTTTTATTATAGTCTTTGTTGTAAAGTCTATTTTTTCTGATATAAGTATAGCTACTCTGGATTTCTTTTGGTTTCCATTTGCATGTAATATCTTTTTCCATCCCCTCACTTTCAGTCTGTGTGTGTCCTTACCTCTAAAGTGAATTTCTTATAGGCAGCATATGATGAGTCCTATTCTTTTTAATTTTTAAATTTTGTTTAAATCCAAGTTAGTTAAAATATAGTGTAATAATGATTTCAGTAGTAGAATTTAGTAATTCGTCACTTACATGTAACACCCAGTGCTCATCCCAATAAGTGCTCTCCTTAATGTCCATCACCCATTTAGCCCATCCCTCCACCAAACACCCCTCCAGCAACCCTCAGTTTGTTCTTTGTATTTAAGAGTCTTTATCTTATTTTTCCTTCCCTTCCCCTATGTTCATCTGTTTGTTTCTTAAATTCCACAGATGAGTGAAATCATACAATATTTATCTTTCTCTGACTGACTTATTTCGCTTAGCATAATACATTCTAGTTCCATCCACGTTGTTGCAAATGGCAAGATTTCATTCTTTTTGATTGCCAAGTAATATCCTATGGTGTATATATACCACATCTTCTTTATCCATTTATCAGTTGATGCACATTTGGCCTCTTTCCATAATTTGGCTATTGTTGATAATGCTGCTGTAAACATTGGGGTTCATGTTCCCCTTCAAAATAGCACACCTGTATCCTTTAGATAAATGCCTACTAGTGCCATTTCTTGGTCATAGGGTAGTTTTATTTTTAATTTCTTGAGGAACTTCCATACTGTTTTCCAGAGTGGCTGCAACAGTTTGCATTCCCACAGCAGTGCAAAAGTGTTCCCCTTTCTCCACATCCTCTCCAACATCTGTTATTTCCTGAGTTGTTAATGTTAGCCATTCTGACAGGTGTAAGTGGCATCTCATTGTGGTTTTGATTTGTATTTCCCTGATGATGAGTGATGTTGGGCATTTTTTCATGTGTCTGTTAGCCATCTGGATGTCTTCTTTGGAAAAGTGTCTGTTCATGTCTTTTGCCCATTTCTTCATGGGATCATTTGTTTTTTAGGGTGTTGAGTTTAATAAGTTCTTGTAGATTTTGGATACTAACCCTTTATCTGATTTGTCATTTGCAAATATCTTCTCCCCTTGCATCAGTTGCCTTCAGTTTTGTTGATTGTTTCCTTCAGTGCGCAGAAGTTTTTTATCTTGATGAGATCCCAGTAGTTCATTTCTTGTTTTTAATTCCCTTGCCTTTGGAGACATGTCTAGTGAGAAGTTGCTGTGGCCGAGGTCAGAGAGGTTGTTGCCTGTTTTCTCCTTTAGGATTTTGATGGCTTCCTGTCTTACATTTAGGTCTTTCATCCATTTTGAGTTTCTTTTTGTGTATGGTATAAGAAAGTACCTAGGATCATTCTTCTGCCTGTCTCTGTCCAGTCTTCCTGACACCATTTGCTGAAGAGACTGTCTTTTGTCCATTGGATATTCTTTCCTGCTCTGTTAAAGATTAGTTGGCCATATATTTGTGTGTCCATTTCTGAGTCCTCTATTCTCTTCCATTGATCTGAGTGTCTGTTCTTGTGCCAGTACCATACTGTCTTGATAATTACAGCTTTGTAAGGCAGCTTGAAGTCTGGGATTGTGATGCCTCCAGCTTTGGTTTTCTTTTTCAGGATTACTTTGGCTATTTGGGGTCTTTTCTGATTCCACACAAATTTCAGAGTTGTTTGTTCTAGCTCTGTGAAAAATGCTTGTGTTATTTTGATAGGGATTGCATTGAATATGTAGCTTGCTTTGGGTAGTATTGACAAGTCTTTTTTTTTTTTTTAATCCATTCAGCCACTCTTTGTCTTTTGATTATACAATTTATTACATTTATATTTAAAATAATTATTATTAGGGGGTGCCTGGGTGGCTCAGTCGGTTAAGTGGCCGACTTCGGCTCGGGTCATGATCTCATGGTCAGTGAGTTCCAGCCCTGCGTCGGGCTCTGTGCTGACAGCTCAGAGCCTAGAGCCTGTTTCAGATTCTGTGTCTCCCTCTCTCTGACCCTCCCCCATTCATGCTCTGTCTCTCTCTGTCTCAAAAATAAATAAACGTTAAAAAAATAATTAAAAAAATAATTATTATTAGGTACATAATTATGCTATTTTGTTAATTGTTTTCTAGCTGTTTTTGTAGTTCCTCTGTTTCCTTTTTTTTGTCTCTTGCTCTCCTCATTTTTGGTTTTATGACTTTCTTTCATAATATGCTTATACTTCTTTATCTTTTGCATATTTACCATGGGTTTCTGCTTTGTGGTTATCATGGGGCTTATGTGTAATAACTTATATCTATAGCAGTCTATTTAAAGTTGATAACAACTTAAGATTGATTCCATTCTAAAGCTCGACTTTTTTATTCCCCATCTCCTATGTTTTATGGTGCTGTTTTGTTTTTTGTTTTTTAAGTAGGCTCCATGCTGGGCTTGAACTCAGGACCCTGAGAACAAGACCTGAGCTAAGATCAAGAGTTGGATGCTGAAATCACTGAGCCACCCAGGCACCTCTGTTTAATATTTTTGATGTCACATTTTACATTTTTTTAATCTTGTGTGTTCCTTAATTAATTATAGTAATCAGTCATATAGTTATTTTGTCTTTTAAACTTATATTAACTTTATAAGTTATTAATCCACTACCTTTATTATATATTTACCTTTCCAGGGAGATTTATTCTTTCATATGTTTTCTTGTTACTAATTAGTGCTCCTTCTTTTTGCTGAGCACACACGCTAAGTATTTAGTCAGTCCTTGCTGATTTTTGAGTCACTGATTCTGTTTACTTTTCTCAATAGCTATAGAACATAGCCAAGAAAGTGATCATTTCTATTTACCTGAAGGGCATGAAAATGTAACTGACTTCATCATCCATTCCTTATGTACCTCACTATTTTTGAAGATGAAAAGACTGGAGGTTACAAGTATGGATTTTGTACATGATGTGCATGCTAGCACTGCCACAGGGTTTCTTTTTTATTATTATTAATTTGACACAGATGACAAGAAGTGTTGACATCTTAAAGAGTAATAAAGTCAAACTACTTTTATTCCTTTAGAAGCTTACTCTCCTCTTATCTCAGTTTTGCTCACTGATAAAACAGAAATCAACAGAATATATACAGTTGCAAATTTCAGGTGAACTCTGCAAATCAAATTAAAAGCAGTGATATAATTGCCACAAATTTAAACTTTTAAAAATTTAATTTACTTAAAAAATAAAGATGAAGTTACCATAATTTTTGCGTAATTACACTAGAAAATGAAAGTTTTTGCATTGTACATTCAGAAGTAAGCTTTCTTATGTACAAGGTTAGGTCCCATGTACCATTTCAGAAGGAGCTAGTCTCAGTATATGGGGACTTAAATAATGAGTTTGGAATGATCTTTCCTCTAGGCATGCTGGTTTTATCTGTGCTCTGTTTTCTTTATTCCATAATTTCTTATGCATCAGACACCCGTGGGTTCTCAATAAATGCTGATTGAATGAATATAAGATGTTAAAGGCAGTAAGTAAAGGAATCAGATGAGATATTGTCTCCCTGTCTTCTTTGTGAATAGGAGCAGTTTGAATAGGTGCCCATTTGACAATAAAATAATATCAGGGGACTTCACACCAGGTCAGTTTGGTTTGGCTCATTCCAACATAAGAATGTTTCCAGTGATTCATCTGAGCAATATTCCTCCTTTTTCATAGTTCTGATGAATGACAGTTTCTACTTATAAATGTTTTTGATCCCCTTGTTTAAGCAATGATACATTCTCAGAATGTTATCAAAGGTGTACAATTTCAGGGCATAGTACCATTATCCATCCATTAGCTTTACTACAACTTTTCTTACTCTTGTTACAAATTCTAAAATGCGTTAAATTGAAAATGTCTAATTTAGAGTCAGAACCCTGTAGAGGTCTAAAGAAAGAGTCCTAAATGTTGCCAATTTTAAAAAGAAAGAGTAACTCAGAGCAGGGAGGATCTATTCATTCAACATCATTTCACAAAGGTTAGGTGGAGCCTAGAAAGCATGATTCATTATTGCAATTTGTTGGTTCTTCGTACAATAGTATAAAGTAACAAATATGTACCTGAGATTTTGAGATTGTACTAGGCCCTGAGGCTACAGCAGGAAACAGAATGGACAAAAAGTCTGCTCTTTTTCAAGCTTACCTTCTCATACAGGGGGAGACTAAATACCATTGTTAATTTACATTAAGATAAACATTTTTGTACCTCAGAGACTTGTTTGTGTCTTATAGTTGCTGTTGGCCTAGTGTCCATCAAGCCCTTGCTGTTATTGCCTGTTCATAATTCATCAAAACTTGTAGAGTGAAGTCAGCAATTTGGGACAAAATCCTGGCGACACTGGCAGAGCATTCGGGAAATGCCATATCTCCAAAGCTGCTGATAGCACAAAACAGTGATCGGTGGAGAAACACTGTCGATGAGTCTGGGTTACATAGTCAAGAGCAGTTGAACTCTGAATACGATGCAGTCTTAGAAACACGTCAATTTATGTTGCTGGTATTTCCCCCTTGGTTTGCACAATAGTGACATATAATAAAAACTAGACTTATCTAGTTATCTAGACTTAAAGATAGGTATAGATAAATCTAAAATAGCTGTTGCAGTGAGTGTAAAATAATTTAAAAGGAATTTTTAATTTAATTCTTAGTACCACATAAAATTATACTGTTTCTTGTAATTTATGGTTTCTCAGATGTGAAGAAATATAATGTGTCTATATTAGATGATGATAAATGCTTTAGAGAACACTAAAACATAGAAAAGTGAGTAGGGAGTGGAATGGGGTGGTTTGCACGTTTAGCCAGGGTAGGCAGGAAAGCCCTTGAGAAAGTGACATTTAAAATACTTTTTTTTTTTTTTAAGACTTGATGAGAGACTGAGCTGGGCAGACAGCTGAAAAGAGTATCTCAGGCAGAGTGAACAACCAGTGTGAAGGCCCTAAGCAGGAGCATACCAAGCTTATTTGAGAAATAGAGAGGAGGTCATATGGCTAGAGGACAGTGAGAAAGGGTAAAGTAGTAGGAGATGAGGTTAAAAATTAAAGGAGGCCAGCTCACACAGAAACCTGTAGGAGATTGTGAAAGATGTACTTTGAGATTAAAAAGATTTTCACATTTACTCTAAATTGGGATCCATTAAGGGAATAACATGACCCAGCTTACATATTTAAAGAATCAATGAAGCTGCTAGATGGAGAAAAAGAAACTGAAGGGAGACAAAGACAGAACTGGAGAGAATAGTTGGGAGGCTATCATCATAAACTGGCTGGGAAATGATGGTGGCTTGGACCAGTGTAGTAGCACTATAGGGATCAGAAGAAGTAATGGAATTCACAACTCAGTTTTAAGGTAGATCCAAAGGTTTTGCTGATAATTTGGATAAGGAATATGAGAAAAAGAAAAGAAGATTCAAGAGGACTCCAAGGTTTCTCATCTTAGCGACTACAAACATGAGGTTGACATTAACTGAGATGAGGAGAATGACCAGAAGAACAGATGTGGTGGGGCTGGCATGAATTCATTTTTAAACATGTGAAATTTGATATGCCTATTAGACATCCAAGAGAAGATGTCATATAGACAATCAGATATGTGAAACTAGAGTTCTTACCACCGGTTCTTTGCCAAAATTTCCCATCATCTATTCATTGGCCAGAGTGTGTCCTCCTGTAGTTTCCCTTGAAAAGAGCAATTTTTCCCTGGGATCCCAGGTTCATATGAACAATGGTGCCTAAGTTCTTACGTGTTCAAAACTGTTTGATAATATCAGGTCCTGAAGAGAATGTCTAACAACAGGATCTGTCAATCACAGGTTACAATGTAAATTGGTACAACCGCCATGGAAAATAGTTTGGGAACTTATTTCCAACTACTGTGGAATATGGTTTGGTAACGTATTCAATTTTAAGATTGAATATTTACAAACTCTAACAGCCAGCAATTTCACACCAACATTTATATCCAAGAGAAAAATCTGGACAAATGTATTAGAGGACATGCACAAAAATATCCAAAGTAGTTGCCCAGCAAAACGTGGAAACAGCCCAAAAACATTTCAAAATAACCAGTCAGAGATGTACTGTATTTCATCTCCTCTAATGTGTGCAATTTTTCTTATGATGTCTCAAAAATCTTAGCTTACTTGGCAGAGGTTTTTTATTAGTGATTGTGCCAACCATGAAAATATTGTTCTTTAGCTCCAAATCATCTCATCTATACTCTGCTTTGTGGTACAGCACTGAGAGACCACAACACACTCCTGTGCTTTCCCCAGCTGGCTCTGTTAAAGTTTGTCAACAGGGGGCACCAGAGGAGGGTTCCGTGCCAGAGAAGGAAGAAGGGACTTGCTCCTCCTGTTGGCTTCCTGCTTCCTCTCCCCGTGATCTCCCTCCCCTCCAAGCAACCTTTCTTCACAACAGCGATGGCAAATCATTCCTTTAGTGGCAGTTAAACTCGGTTGTAACTTTCCCGTCACATGCAGAAAACCAGCTTGGTAACACTGCCTCACCGGAGGGCAACCACCCCCTCCCCAGAGGCCTAGGCCTGTGTCCCAGGGAGCCCCCTCCTCTGGGCTCAGAGATGCATCAACTGAGCAGTGCTTCCTCTTCAGATATCTGTCTCAGTTTCAGCCCCATATGGACCTTTTTCTAAGTTCTTCCCTTAGTTTCGTCTGTTTTCTCAGCCATAGGGCATGATAGTTTCTTCCTGCAGTTTCTACCTTCATGCTATCTTAGAGTCCTCTTTTTACCCTTTCAGTGGAAAACAACTTTATACCTGGTACTGGTGTTTTGTATCAAATTCCTCTGGTCAAATAACTGGTGTGATTTCTGTCTGACTAATACAATAGTACATAAAATAATTGTACCATCTTTGGGCGCCTGGGTGGCTCAGTCAGTTAAGCATCTGACTCTTGGTTTCAGCTCAGGTCATGATCTCATGGTTCATGAATTTGAGCCCTGCGTTGGCTTCTCAGAGACTGCTTGGGATTCTCTCTCTCTCTCCCCCTCTCTCTGCCCCTCCTGCGTGCTCTCTTATTCTCTCTTTCAAAATAAATAAACTTTAAGAAACATAATTATACTCCTTATAATTCATAGGGTATTAGATTTGAAGTGTCAGGAGATCATATACAGCAAAATCTTGCAAAAAGCTAAAAACAAAGAAAACTCTATATTTTAGGAACACACACACACGTGATTTATATAGTTCTTATCTCTGATAAAGTTTTTATGTTTGGGTTCATTGAGTTTGTTATTACATAAATAATACCTACTTACATCGAAATCTGCATGCATAATACATTCATAATACATATATACATGCATAGAACAATGGTTGAGCTTTGATGAGACTATAAAAAGAACTTTGATTAGTCTGATTCTCTATAAATGACCTCATAATAAAATAAAATCATTTCCCTTTTTACTTAAAGTAAGATTTGGCTATGAAATTCTTGACTCACGTTCATTGCTTGAATGTACTGAGGACATGTCTTCACTGTGTTTTGGTACTGAGTGTTTCTATACTGAAATCAGATGCCACCCTGCTTGTATTTCCCTTAAAAGTGAGTTCTTTCATCTGTTGCCTGGCTTCCCAAAAGGCAAGGGTTCTTTCTAGATCTTTAAAGGATTCCAAAAGGGATTTGTTCTGTATCTTTAAAGGCAACAACTTCACCAAAGTGTGATTTGGTGTTGATGGTTCTGGGTCAACTCTCTGTTGCTCAGTGTGCCGTGAATTTTCTTTAATTACATGTTAAAACACTCATTCTGTTGCTTTCTTTTGGGTTTCTTCTTTGGAATTCCAATTAAGTGTACAAGGGCTATGCTTTGCTTCACTTCTTTACTTGTGTAGCTGTGATCTGTCACTGACCCTATCTCTGTATTTCTCTTTTCTTCTGTTTGTTTTTTCCCATTTCTATCCTCTGTGTCCTTTACTGTGGCCTCACTGTTGTCAGATTTCCCTTACGCCCGTCCTACTTTATGTTTTATTTCTGTTACTTTTTGTCTTGCTTTCTTTCCTGAATTCTGCCATTACCTTCTATTGTGTGCTCCTCTCTTCCCTGATGTATCCATCTTGGTTTTCATGGTCAGGATTCATTTAACTTTTTTTCTCCAAAATAATGATAAATTATTTGTTTATAATTTTTGTCTGCTCTATCACTTTCCCTGAAAACTTTTCTTTGTCTTATATAAATGTCTTGCTGTTCTTTCCCACATATTTTCTTAGAGTATTTTTGGGTGACTAGCATACATTTCCTTTAATTTTTCTCTTTTTTTTAATGTATTGTCATATTGTCCTGAACCATTTTTTGAAACAGGTTAGAGGTGGAGGGATAGGTTAGGAAGAATAAGGGCCAGGGTAGCTCTCTTGACTTAGTAACTGAAGAGCTGTAACTCCTCCCTTCGTATAGTGAGAAATGTTTCCTTGAAATATGACCCTGTTGTGTGGCCACATCTTCTGTGCCTCCCTGAGCTCATCCTGGTTCTGTCTGACTCGTCCAGCCAGGCCTACGCTTCCCCAGTTCCTTGACCAGTACTGCAACCAGGAGACTGTCTTCAATGCAATCCCCACACTTTTTGAGGGTGTATTTTTGTTGATGCTTTCTAAAATACCCAACTCTGGACCCCCAGGCACCTTCCACATCTTTCTTCTCATCCGTTCCTGGTACTTCTAACCTCTCTGATCTAACCCCTACCTGCAGCAGTTCTCTCATAGGTGGAATATTCTCCTCCTGAGGGAGGAATTCTCTGGAGATTTCTGAGCCGCACCACCACTAAGCCCTCTGTCCTTCCCATTCTTCCCTGATGCTTCCCACCTGGCTTCCTGTAGACTTTTGCTGGCTTCAGCTGTTCTTGGCAGTTCTTAAATGTAAATGGAGTTTCCAGGTTTTCTCTGTCTCTTGGCTTCACTATAAACAAATTGTGTGACTTCTGGAAAAATTCTCTGTGTGGTTTCCAAGAGGAGTTGAAGCAAGATCCAGAATTAAGCTGGCACCATGTCCCTACCAGAAGTTCTACAACTGTGATCTAAAAAGAAGAGAGAAAAACTGCCATTGTATTCTCTTCAAAATCTGTTTTCAATCTTTCAAAGAAAGATGTGAAAAATGAAGTTGGCCTGAGGTTTGAGGTGGATATTGTGACTGGTGCTCTTCTCAGTCAACTGTTTTCTTGAAGGTTTGGGAGCACATTTGGTGTAGCAGGAATTGAGCGGGCAAGGCTAAATCGAATATTGAGAATGAATGGGCAGACATTTTCACAGGACCAAATTTGGTACGCAGTTATCATGATTTCTTCATTATTTTCTTGTATTAATCATGGTGAGAGAAGTCGAAAGAGCAGAGAGGGAGGGAACACACTGAAACTTTGTTATTAAGCCTATGAAAAGGAATAGAGGGGGCAAAAGGAGACTGGGTTCTGAGCCTCAGTGCAACCAGGAAAAAAAATCCTCTTCAGACAAAAAGCAATTACATAAAAATTGGTTCAGAAATATCATGTCAGAGCTGTGCAATCTTAAGAAAAAATTTACCTGGATTTTGAAAGCCAATTTATAAGAAATTTTAATATAAAGAGTTATCATGTTATTCATTTAAATCTTGTTAAATGAAGTAGCTCTTGCATTTAGCTAGTCTGTTTATTCTCTTTATAGGATTGTGGCAAAGTCTTAACTACCTGGATTGTTAACCCCATCAAACCTCGGGTTATCCACCAAAAAATCATTGCATTACCATGTTTAGCTGAACCACCAACTATCTAGTGACAACTAGCAAGTCTTTGCCTTTAAAGAAACAACTGGTCTCTTTAGCAACAGAAATGTCAGGAAGTCTGGAAAACCCTCCAATTCCAAAGGATCATAATCTGAGTGGCTGGGTTTCAGACATCCTGACAGAGGGCAGAGGATATTATTTTGGTTAAGAGACTCTTTTCATAATCCCTCAAATCATAGGAGGTTGTCCACTCCCAGCCTGCCTATACATCTGGCCTCCAGTGACTCTGACATCCCTGGCCAGATGCATTGTTAACACATTCCACTGAATGTTGTGAGTGGGTATCAATGTGACAGCAGGGAAGTGTGGCTGAAATGGATCTCCCCAGTCCCAGGACCTTGTCCTGCTTGGCAAATACTGTAATACTTGACTTTCTTATAGGGATTAAGACCTCTGATTTCAGTGATGTAACATCAACAGTCCTCTGTTAATCCAATAATGATTCAACAACCGCTCTTTAGATCCTTTGATTTAGTGAGATGTAATGGGGTAGTTTTTAGGTTCCTGAATTCCAACTACATTAATTGCTATACTTAGAGTGCAGCTGTCGAGCCTTTAATCCCTCTCTGCTGCAATGATATTGAATTGAATTGAATTATATTAAATTACCCTGAATGTACTCATGACTGTTCATTTGTTTGTACTATTAATTTTTTTTTATTTTGAAAGCAATCAAAGTTTGAGGTACAGACCAGAGTACTTCATGTTTTCTCATATAAACCTAAAAAATAGAGATAAAATAATGCACTAATGAGGCAAATAGACAGTTTCTAAACAATTTTTCGTCAGACACATTTGTCACTATTTAATGGTAAGTGATACATTTATATGCACTGCATTTCAATTGCATCTATAATCATTTGAAATTAAATAATGTAAATATCTCTCTTCCCTTATTAGACAAAATTTGTATCAACACATTGTGAATCGCAAAACAGACCAAGAAATGGAAATAAAGACTAAAAATACATGCTGCTTAGAAGACAAAAATATAAGAGATATGAGGTCATGGGTATCTGTTGTGCTCAGGTAAGCACTAAGGGTAACACACTTATTATTTCATGAAGTACAGCAGCAGGGCAGGGCTCCTGGGTGCCTGTGAGCCTCTGAGTTACAATCTTTCCTTCCCTGCACCTCACTGGTATGGCCCATAGGGAAAGGTCCATGAGGCCATCTGCAAGGTGCACTCCAAGCCATCTTCTGAAGAAAACAGCTCCTATACTCCTTTGTGCACTAAGTTACTACAGCTTGAGCCAAATTCAAGGAGTGAAGTGAGCCATGCTATCCTGGTCACCTAAGCCAGAGTCACTGGTGGGGTGGGCTGGACATGAGAAAGGCCAAAAACCACTGCTGGACTTTGGCCGAGCTCTTTCCCATCAGGTGCTTCGTATGGAGTAGTAACAAACAGACTCAATCAGATCCTCTTTCTTAGAAAAAAGGAATTCCCGGAGTGCATAAGTCTGCAGGTGGATCCCAGAGCTTGTAAAGATATCATTCTTCCTCTGTGAGACCTACTCTCTAGTCAACTGCTGATGTATGTGGGACCAAAAGTGACCATACAACCAAGAAGGAGGTGATAATTGAGCCATCTGACATGCCCCTGAATCCCAACCTTTATCACAACAAAGGTTACCTGAATACCTCCTTTCTCATAATCTTAAAAAATCCACTTTACCCTTCTGAATCAAGGTCTCTACCCTCTGCTGTTTCATTTTCCTTGCTGACCAGAGGGAGTATGAGAAAGCAGAAAGGGGACAACCTTATTGCTCCCCAGATATGAGCTTTGTTTCTAACTCTACTACTTGCCAGATGACAGCCACTGTCAAGTCTTCTCTGAGCTTCAGATTCCTTATCCCGAAAATGGGAATAATCTACATATGACCTGCAAGGTCCCCTTAAATCATTTAAGATAAAGAACAATTTTGTAAGCTGTCAACTAACGTACAGATATTATTATTTGAATCCTTAGCTAAACTGTGAGGGTCTCTAATAGCGGCACTTCTTTCTTTTTATCTCCTGTCCTGTATAATAATGTTTGAGATCACCAGGCAAGTTTAATAAATGCTTGTTGCATATGTCACTGCATCATAACCATGCTCTACATAGGTTATTCAAAAGGGGCACCATGTAAAGGAGGAAAGTCCAATAGGAACTCAAACCTTCACACATATTTCTTAAAGAAGGTAAAACTCAAAGGTAACTCTTGCTAAAATTCTCTTCCTCTCATATGATTTAGCACCACATATCTCCCAGGGTCTGTCACTAGTTTTCTTTCCCTCATCCCCCGTGACTCTTCTTGGACATGACCATGACCTTTCTCTTGCCTTTCTCAACCTCTCCCCAAGCCCTTCATCACCAGCACGTTCCTCCAGACTTCCGAAGTGTCAGCTCCCCACACTCATTGTCCTCTGGGAAAGAAAGCTCCACATTCTCTTTCACTACTGTTTTATAGAGCTTTTATCCCTCAGCCCATTTTTGTGATTGGAGCTCACAACAAGCGTAGAGGCAAGTGGAGGGGGTAAAAAGGAACAGTGGCAAAAACAAAGCCTAGTTTATTTGGCAGAGAGAAAGGGTGGGAACATTCACCTATGTTGTCATTTTTATCCTCTCCCCTATAGATGATTGGATGGAGAATTGGCAAGTTATGAGTACGCATTGAATTCCTACTGGGAATCAGGTTCTAGTAATGATGTGATAGAATTGAGCTACCTTGTCTCTGTCCTTGAAAGCTTTGTGCCTCAGTGATTTACGCAGAGCCTTGCACATGTCCTAGAAGATGCTACAAATACTCAAGAGAGTGAAGATAATGAGGTACTTTCATGGGATCAATCTGGAAAGTGTGTGCAGGGAACAAGAGTTGCTGAGATCACAATGATTTCAGGGAATCTGTAGGGAGTTGGCTGTTGCCTGTAACAATGAAGTTTTCATTGGGATAAAGACAGTCTGCCTTATGTTTGGCAAGCAGAGAGGAGAGAAACTAATTTGGCTGAACTAAATATCTATAAAAGTTTGGCATCTCTCCCTCTATAATTTAATGGGTGGAGAAATGTAAAGTTTTGGACCAGAAGCTCCTGAACCACGTTGTTGTTGTTGTTGTTGTTGTTGTTGTTGTTGTTCTGTTTGAATCAATTTTGCAGCTTCTTTATAAGTAGTGCCCAAATAGAAGTATTTAGAATTGAAGAAGAAAGTACTCAGGGAACAGAGAGGTACCTGTGCTGGTACCATCCTTAAATTTAACCAATTTTGTTGTAAACATGTTGAAGTCAAGTAGACTCAGCTAGACTTGATGAAGGATTCACTTTATCCTCAGCACTGTAGGAGATACCAAAATAGTGTTTTCTTTATAAATTGGGGAAAGTAATACTTCTCAACAACTCCCTAAAAAGGTGATTAAGAGGATTCAAAAGGATAATGAATGTAAATGGTAAGTATTCATCTGATACAGAGCAGGAGCTTAATAAATATTTGGGGATGAATGCATGAATGAATGAATGGACTATGGGAGTAGATTAGCCTTGTGACTCTCTAAGCCATACAATCTTTTTGATTCTTTGAAATAAACCTGGGACTGAGGAGTTAAGTAAGAGTCATGAGGTCTGAATTGAGATCAGTTCTTTATTCTGAGTTGGTTTACTTTACCCCTTCACCCTTCACTTTCCTCACTTATGAATAGGGATAACAACAGAGTCCACTTTGTAGGATCGATCTTAAAAGCATTTGGAATGATTACCATCGTGGAAAATCCCCTGCCCATTTGAAGCAACTGCATCCTACCCAGTCACTGCTGTCTTCTTTTCCCAATCAATCAGGTCCAGAATCTCCTAAATTGACCCTTGCCATTAGTAAAACCTTCTCAGATCCAATCCCAACAGTCAGCTGATCTGTCTAAAATGAAAATCTGGTCTACGGCCATACCACCCTGAATGCTTCTGATCTCGTCTGAAGTGAAAATCTGGGGGCACCTGGCTGGCTCAGTCGGTAGAGCATGTGACTGTTGATCTCAGGGTTGTGAGTTTAGGCCCCACATTGATCGTGCGTGGAGTTTACTTAAATTAAAAATAATAATAATAAAAATTTAAAAAGAAATAAAATGAAAATCTGATCCTGTTACTACTATCTACAGGATAAAAATCCAACTTTCTTCTCAAACAGAAAGCTCTTCATAATCTGGTAGTACAGCGAAGAGAGCAGAATTCCATCTGTATTCCTTACTTGTAGGCCTTAGACAAACCATTTAACCTCCCTGTGGCCCAATTTATTTTTCTAACAAATAAGGATTTAATAATGGTGTGGTGGTGAATGGATTCTAAGATTGCTCCCAATTGAACCTACCTCAGGGTACACTCACCCTTGTGTAATCCAGTCCCTTTGAATGTGCATGAGACCTGTAATGCTTCTAACCAAAAGAATATGGTAAAGTGGACAGGATGTCACTTCCAGGAATTACATTACATAAGACTGCAACACCAGCCTGGCCGGGACATGCTATAGATCTTGCTCACTTTGAGGAGGGAAGCTTCCATGTTGGGAAAGCCCATGAGATAAGGAAAGAAGGAGGCCTCTAGTTGATAGCCAGCAAGAAACTGAGGACCTTAGTCCAATAGCCCATAAAGAACTGAATGTTGCTAATAGCCCCCAAAGCTTGGAAATAGATTCCCCCCATTCAAGCCTCAGCTGAGACCCTAGCCCCAGCCAACACCTTGATTGCAGCCTTCTGAGACTCTGACAGAGGATGCAGCTGAGCTGTGCCTGGACTCCTGACCTACAGCAAGTAAGATAATAAACGTGTTGTTTTAAGCCACTAGATTTATGGTCATTGTTATGCCATGATAAATAACTCTTACAGGTGCCTTCCCAGAGCAGGGATGGCTGGTGCTCATCGAATATCCATGTGCTTCTCTGCATTTCCAAATTTCATTTGCAGTGAAGTTGGGAATATATGACTAGTTCTAGCCCACAGACTGAGCAGAAGTGACGGCAAGCAGTTATGAATCAGAGTATCTCTTCTATCCCTTTTCCTCTGTGCTGGTGGCCTTAGAGGCCACATGATCCAGATGTCATGGCTACTAGATATAAGTAGGCTGCCTGGCCCACGTTGGACCTTTAGAGATGAAAAATAGATTTTAATTATACTAAGTCACTAAGAGTTTGGGGTTTGAATATTAACCTTGATTAACAAAACTACCCCCCCCAAGAGCTGTTATAGGATTAACCATGATGATGTACAAAAACAAAAAGTATAAGTTGTACAAATCGACACTCAATAAATTATGCCACTTAAACTTTATCCAGCCTTGTATTCTACAAACCTGTACTTTTGAACTAGTTTTTAGTCCTACAATCACACCATGTCATCTCAAACCTTCATGCTGTTCCCTCTGCCTGGAATGCTCTTCCCTGGATCACACATCCTTCAAAATGTGGCTAAGATGGCACCTTTCCTGGGTTAGGTGTGTTCCCCTCTTCTTTCTGCAGCTGAATGTTTAGTCCATCTGCCACACTAACCACACTGTACTTGCCACCTCCCAGGACAGGTGGAGAGCACCTTTTCAAGGGAAGGCTCAGAGGCTCTGTCACACTGAAGGCACTTGATAAATGTTTGTCATTTACCATGTCAGATTTACATCTTTCCTCATTACATACCTAGTTGAAGTGGATTTTTTTTTCAATATATGAAATTTATTGTCAAATTGGTTTCCATACAACACCCAGTGCTCATCCCAAAAGGTGCCCTCCTCAATACCCATCACCCGCCCTCCCCTCCCTCCCTCCCCCCATCAACCCTCAGTTTGTTCTCAGTTTTTAAGAGTCTCTTATGCTTTGGCTCTCTCCCACTCTAACCTCTTTTTTTTTTTTTTTTCCTTCCCCTCCCCCATGGGTTTCTGTTAAGTTTCTCAGGATCCACATAAGAGCGAAACCCTATGGTATCTGTCTTTCTCTGTATGGCTTATTTCATGAAGTGGATTTTTTTTTTTTTTTTTTAATTTTTTTTTTTTTCAACGTTTTTTTTTTTTTTTTATTTATTTTTGGGACAGAGAGAGACAGAGCATGAACGGGGGAGGGGCAGAGAGAGAGGGAGACACAGAATCGGAAACAGGCTCCAGGCTCCGAGCCGTCAGCCCAGAGCCCGACGCGGGGCTCGAACTCACGGACCGCGAGATCGTGACCTGGCTGAAGTCGGACGCTTAACCGACTGCGCCACCCAGGCGCCCCTCATGAAGTGGATTTTTAAAAAAACTTTAAACCATTCCCTTTCAAGATTTTCCCATGACCCCCCACCCCAGGTGCTTTCATCAGGTAAAAGAAGTGTTAATATTCTATTATCTCCCATTACTCTCCATTTTAGACTGAGCTCCAGTACTCCTTTTATCCTTCTGTCATAATTTCAGTTCTCAACACTGTAATCATGTCTCCAAAGTCTCTCCCTACTTGTGAAATAAAGAGTCACACAGAGTGTTCTAGGGTTCAGTCATGACCAGGAACAATGGAAGACTCTGTAAGCTATTCTGATTTCTTTGTTCTTGAACCTGATAGTGGTCTCTTAGCTTCTTGTCTCTGGGCCCAAGCATTTATCCATCTTATATTTGTGTCCTCTTTTGTATCTTCTCCCTCCAACTTATTCAAGGTCAACTTGTTGAGAAGGAAGCTAATTTTATCTCTATGTTTTCTCTGAGATATGTAATTTGAAATTCTAGTTCTAAATTTTAGTGAGGTCCTCCCATACCTCTCTTCTGGACCTTGGTGAAAAAAGGTGTAGCTGTACTGAGCTCAACCTCTCTAGGTCTCAACTTTGCCCCTCAAAGTTGGCAGAGAGTAATTGCTAACCCCCACATACAACTACAATGTTCTCAGGAGCTTGAACAACAAGATGTGCAAATGAACATACAGTCTTATTAATGGGCTCGCAATAGTTCACAGGTAGAAGTTAAGATGGCTATTCTGATTTTTTTGCAGCATTTCATTTTGGCACATCCAAGGGACAGCATTTTCCTCTTTAAGATGCATTCATTTTCTTAGGCATTATTATATCAGCTGTTCATTTGAAATAGAGCTCTCTGTAGACATGCCATGGCCAGTGACCAAGGAAAAGAGAAAGTATGTCTCATTTAGAAAATTGCTCTCGAGGTATGATAAATGATACCCAAGTATCAGTGAAGAGCTGGGATGTGTCTTAAAGCACCTACGCTATGCCCCAGGGGCTTAGTAATGGTAAGATATTATCTTTAATAATGTTAATGAAAATGATATCTTTAAATAGCATTCTCCAATTTTCCAAGCATCTTCACAGATATTATTACATTAGATCATTGCAGAAATTCTGTTCTTAGGTGTAGTGTGTGATTCCTATTTTAAGATGTGGACTCAGAGGACTTCCTCATATTCTCACAGCCAAAGTAAGTAGCAGAGTTGGAAAGATCATTTGGTATTTTTCACCCTGAAGCCACTTCTATTTTTATATAGTATCGTATGTTTTTCACTATATTCTCTTTAGTTGCTAATAAGCTTTACTTTCCTCAAATAAGTCTTAAAAATAAAATTCTTTCCAAGTTGTGTTTGATTTTATTGCTCTGGGTTTTAGCCACATAAATAAACATCTAAGCAGTGATCTCTCGTTGAAGGTTTTATTATTTTCCACTGGCCAGTTGCTCATTTGTCCTTAGGGCTGCAAAGCTGGGGCCACCCTCAGCTTCTGGAGACTTCCCTCTGGTCCTTGCCTGTGGTCCTACATCTTGGAGCCAGCATGTTGAATCTCTGTCATGCTTCCACTCTCTCTGAGTTCCTTTTCTGCCTCATATCTTTTGGCTTCCTCTTCTTCCAGCACAAGGCTGTTCTCTGTTCTTAAAGGCAGAAGATTTTCGTTGTGAGGGCTGTTCCAAGGTTTCAAAAAGAGAGCAAAGAGTATTAGCAAGTTCTTTTGACTAGCAGATCCAAGCTATGTTCTCCAATATCTACTTTATAAGTAATATGTGAGAGTAATGTTTTCATCTCCTTGTATTTTTAGCTCCCATCTGCCTGATTCTTATGTGTAACTTTCAGTCAGTTCCAAATTCCAGTGAGGAAAGGATTGTTATTTATTGGTTTCCCTCAAATCCCAACACAAATAAAACATGGACAAGACCAGTAGCCTCTTGAGAATTTTTTTGGTGATTTTTCTATGCTTTCTGTATTAGTTTTCTGTTGCTGCCAGAACAAATTACCTCAACCATAACATCTTAAAGTAACAAAAACTTTGAGGCCTGCCTAAGAATTTTTTGTCTACTCTGAAATCGTAAATATTTTCACATATGCTTTCTTTGATAAGCTTTTTAGTTTTTTGTTTTTGTATGAGATCCATGATCCATTTTAAGTTGAGCTTTGTGTATAGAACCAGGTAATGGTATGGTATGGTAAACAGCAATGTTCGTTTTTCTTTTCCTCATGGGTATCTAGTTGTTCTAGCGTCATTTGTTGAAAAGACTATTTCTTTTCTGTTGAATTTCCTTGGCAACTTGTCAAAAATCAATTGATTAAAGTACAAATAATATGTCTACTATGCTATACTTTATATAAGGAAAAGGGGGTATAAAAAATTATACATGTAATTGCTCACTTACACACCAAACATACAGAAAGGATAAACTGAAGCCTAGTGAGATTTACCTACAGGGAACAGGAAAGAATGGAGTGCGAGAGTGGGGGAATGGGGACCAGCTAGTGGGACTTGGTGGGGAGAGACACCTTTCTGATGATAACTTTCTACACAGCTCTGACTCAGAACCATGGCAATATTCCACATACTCAAAGAATACATAATTAATTAAAAATCAACAGGTAAAGGGGTGCCTGGGTGGCTCAGTTGGGTAAGCATCTGACTCTTGATTTCTGCTCAGGTCATTATCTCACAGTTGTGAGATCGGGTCCCACGTTGGGCTCCATGCTGAGTGTAGAGCCTGCTTAAGATTCTTTCTCTCTCTTCCTCACCTCTGCTCATGCATTTGCATGCTCTGTCTCTCTTTCTCTCTCACTCTGTCTCAGAAAAAATCAGGGCACCTGGGTGGCTCAGTTGGTTGAGTGTCTGACTCTTGACTTCAGTTCAGGTCATGATCTCATGGTTTGTGAGTTCGAGCCCCACATTGGGCTCCGTGCTGACAGTGTGAAGCCTGGTTGGGATTCTTTCTCTCCCTCTCTCTCTCTCTGCCCCTTCCCCACTCACTCTGTCTCTCTCTCTCAAAATAAATAAATAAGTAAACTTGAAATAAAAAAAAATTTTAACGAACAGGGATATAAGGGAACTCAAAACGGAATACAAACATTAAAAAAATCAAATTTAATTATTATACATGAATAACATAACTACACTGAAGGGGTTGTAGAAAATACTAATCTCAACAATTTTGGAAAACAGTATTTTTACCTTTTATTATAAAACTAAAGCGAAAAGCACTAGAACTATAAACATATATTGTACTTGAGTTGGTAAATTGGTTTCTCAAAGGAGTGTGGTAGGTTAGCAATTCAGAAACTACCTATGTGTACATGAGGATTGAAAAAATAAGTGAACATATTGTGGATAATAAGAGCCAGGTTGCTCATGATCAGAGAAAAAAGTAACAAATAAAAAAATGTAAGACCCCGTTGTGTAGGATTAGAATTACAGATATAAGAATGAGCTCATGAGCTTTAATATACACATATAGATAGATATGGAACTAAATATATGTAGGTAGGAGTTAGTGTGTGTGTGTCTGTGTGTGTGTGTGTGTGTGTGTGTGTGTGTGTGTGTGTGTGTCACCTCTAGGAAGGGCCAGGATTGGCAGTGGCATTTGTACCTGAGCCTCTCTGACAACAGACTATAGTCTGCTCACCCCAGTACCTTGCACCGCCCTCTCTGCCTACTCCTTACCCTGCTTTATGTTTTCTTCCATATCCTTGGTAATGTGAACAGGTCTCCCACACTCAAAGGCTGAAGACACTGAAAGAGAGAGGTAAATGCTCCTTTGCAATGGTATTGGAGTAAACTCTTTTTCCTTAGATTGATTAGCTGCAAGTTTAAAATTTCCAAATGTAATTGCCTTTAAAAATTGGTTAAATCTGGAAAGGGGTGGGAGTCTTCAGCAGACTGGCAGTTATGTGCAGATTGTTTGACTTTAATATATTTATAGAAGCTGTGTCTGTCACCAGGCCTCTGGGAACACTTGTACTATTTAAAATATAAATTAGAAAAATATGCTGACGGAATTGTCTGCCCTGAGGAATTTTCCCCTAATCATAGCCCTCATGCCAATGGAAGAATTTCTTCTTGGCTATCCCTTTCTAGACAGAAGTTGGAGCATGCAGCTGAGACTTAAAAGTTTACTAATGCTTAAAAATTAACCAGAAACGCTTTGTCCCAACACACGTTCATTTCAGGCTGGAGATCCCCCCCCCCACCCCCCGACAGCATTTCCATTCTTCCTTCCTCTTCTCCTTTCCCCCACCAGGAGTGCCCCCCTTCCCCCTGACCTCCCTTCTCCCACATGCCTTTCAGATGTCTGTGGCTTTGCTGTGCTGTCCCCTTCTTGAATGACCTCACTGGTTCCTTGTAACCACCCCTAAGGTCCTAAGACCCTGTCAGAATCTGGATGCAGCCAACTCTACTGAGCTCCTACTGTCCCCTCCTCCTCCTAAGTCCACATGTCCCACATTTGCATCTGCTCGGTTCCCCACCAGCTTTTACTCCCTGCTGCTGACCAGGATCCAACACACTCCCACTCTGGTCTTGGCCAATTGGTGAAGATCCCACAGAGCTCCTGTCAGGGGTGACCTGCTCTGCCTCACATAGCTAGTGGTACTTTATCTGTTTGCATGGGGTCCTTGCATAGAGTCTTTGCTGTTACTGATGCTCATTGTATATATTTCCTGCCAACCCAAAGCTCTAGGAGAGCACAGAGTCTGTGATAACCGAGGTAAAGTGCCTGACACCCTGCCTGGCAGGCACACAAAAAAGCTCTTGATAAATAGAGGTTTTCACTTCTCTCTCCTACATTAAGAAACAGTTATCCACAATGCCTGGCTTTTAGTAGATGATCAATAAATATTTTTAGATAATGTACTGTGGCAGAACTTGTTAGAGAGAAATTTGAACAATTAAGTATTTAAAAAACATTTCGGGACTCAGATTTTCTACTTGGGGAGTCTAGAGCCTGGGTGTGTGTTAGGTACTGTTCTCAACAGCAGTGTGATACTGTTATAATCACAATCCTAGGCAGATCCTGACTTTTAGCCCCAGAACCCACCAATGGAGATGCATCCTTACAATGCCTATGTGATATGCACTCCACCCTCTCCAACCTTATCTACTTTTTCCCCTCTTTCCCACTCTTCCTCAGCCATTCTGTCCTCTTCGATGTTTCCTCAACATGCTAAGCATGATTCTGCCTCAGGGCCTTTGCACATCCACTCTTTGTCCATAATACTTTAAGAGATCTGTTTAGCTCTTTCCCTTCCCTCAGTCAAGACTTCTCTCTATACTACCTTCTCATTGGGGCCTTCCCTCACTATCCTATTTAAAATTGCACGCAGACACACATATCCTTTATCCCTCATTCCATACTTTGCCCTCATGAGCCTTTATTACCTGATAATATACTATGTAATATATTTATATTGTATATTTTTTTCTCTACTCTCCTTCCACTGCTATGAAAGTTCTCTGAGAGCAGTGATTTTCCCCCATTTTATTATCTTCTATATTCCTAACCTAGCATCCATAAGTAGATATTTATTGCAAAAATGAATGAAAGCAATCAGGTAGGATACCAATTTCCCCTGGTTCTGTAAAGAGATACATCCTCTCATTTATGGCCTTCTCTGTTTGACTAATGTAGTCTCCCAATCACATTGACTAATGAACAACATTTGCATTGCATTGAGATAAGTTACTTAAAATTAATTAATTCAAATCAATTTATTTTAAATAAATTAAAATACTTTTTTGCTTCTCTTGCATCTAGACATTGTTACCCAATTTGTTGTTACAACCATAGCTGCTGAAATAGAAGTCTGGAAAATACCAAAATTATAGAAAAAGTGATCATTTCAAGGAAGGCTATAAACATATAAAGCAGAATGGAATTTGTACTACACAAACTACTTTTATTCATTAATCCAGAAGATATCTACTGAGAGTGCATCATGTTCCAGGCCAGTTCTAGAAGTTGCAGTCACAGTAGTGAACATGACAGGTCCTGTCCTCATGAAGCTCTGTCCACAGACAACGAACAAAGCACATGTTTCAAGTTAAGGTCAAGGCTGGAGACAAAATTAATGTGATATGAGAAGATACAGAGTGGCCCCTCCTTTTCTCTGCCATTGTGGTGTGTGTGGTTGACTGTTCCCTGCCATGTCTTTTCACAAGACTTTCAGGATCAAGTGATTCCTGGTCAAGAAACAAAAAGCAGAATCATCCTGTTCCCCAGTGGGATTTGGATGAAACCTGGTAATAAAATCAGTTACAACTCCAGGAAGAGACACTGGAGAAGAACCAAAGCTGGATCCACAAGAAATCGCCCATGAGATGGCACATGTATTCATGTTCATCAAGGTCACTTGGTCATACCATATCACTCTCTAAACATCACTGCTACTTGAACAATTAGGTGTGTTTTACTGGGGAAAAAATGTTTTTTCTCTATTTCTATGCTTCTGCACTAGTAGGTTTGTGTAGTAATAAATATGTGAGACCTTTTGTTTGGGGGGAAAAAGAGTCATGGGACCTATTTTATACGTGCTGGTCAAGAAAGGTAGAGTAGAAGGACTTCGAGCAGAAATCTGAATGAGGTGAGGCAGAAAGTCATATGATGTAGGAACAGCAAGTGTAAGTTCCTGAGGCAGGAATGAGCTTGATGTGTTTGCCATCCTCGTCTCCTTCACTGCTACTGCTGGTTTTGTGAGACGGACATAAAAGCTTACGTGGACCTGTGCATCCTCGGGGAGACATGGAGAACGGCAGCAGAAATGGGAGCAGGTCTCAGTTTCTCATTTTTACAAGAGATGGAATCAGTGCCTTGCTAATGTGGTCCTAGAACTAGCAGCATCAGGACCACCTGGGAGCTTGTGAGAAATACAGATTCTTGGGTGGCACCCCATACTTACTGAATCAGAAATTGCAAGATAGAGCCTCAAAATCTGCCATTAAGCAAGCCTTCCCTGTGATTCTGATACACAAAAGCTTGAGGTTTGAAAAAGATGATCTTAAATAGCTAAACTTCTATATTCTTATTAAAATGAAACCAAGATCCCAGACTTTAGCCTCTACTACAAAGCCGTAATCATCAAGACAGCATGGTATTGGCACAAAAACAGACACATAGACCGATGGAATAGAATAGAAACCCCAGAACTAGACCCACAAACGTATGGCCAACTCATCTTTGACAAAGCAGGAAAGAACATCCAATGGAAAAAAGACAGTCTCTTTAACAAATGGTGCTGGGAGAACTGGACAGCAACATGCAGAAGGTTGAAACTAGACCACTTTCTCACACCATTCACAAAAATAAACTCAAAATGGATAAAGGACCTGAATGTGAGGCAGGAAACCATCAAAACCTTAGAGGAGAAAGCAGGAAAAGACCTCTCTGACCTCAGCCGTAGCAATCTCTTACTCAACACATCCCCAAAGGCAAGGGAATTAAAAGCAAAAGTGAATTACTGGGACCTTATGAAGATAAAAAGCTTCTGCACAGCAAAGGAAACAACCAACAAAACTAAAAGGCAACCAACGGAATGGGAAAAGATATTTGCAAATGACACATCGGACAAAGGGCTAGTATCCAAAATCTATAAAGAGCTCACCAAACTCCACACCCGAAAAACAAATAATCCAGTGAAGAAATGGGCAGAAAACATGAATAGACACTTCCCTAAAGAAGACATCCGGATGGCCAACAGGCACATGAAAAGATGTTCAACGTCGCTCCTCATCAGGGAAATACAAATCAAAACCACACTCAGATATCACCTCACGCCAGTCAGAGTGGCCAAAATGAACAAATCAGGAGACTATAGATGCTGACGAGGATGTGGAGAAACGGGAACCCTCTTGCACTGTTGGTGGGAATGCAAATTGGTGCAGCCGCTCTGGAAAGCAGTGTGGAGGTTCCTCAGAAAATTAAAAATAGACCTACCCTATGACCCAGCAATAGCACTGCTAGGAATTTATCCAAGGGATACAGGAGTACTGATGCATAGGGGCACTTGTACCCCAATGTTTATAGCAGCACTTTCAACAATAGCCAAATTATGGAAAGAGCCTAAATGTCCATCAACTGATGAATGGATAAAGAAATTGTGGTTTATATACACAATGGAATACTACGTGGCAATGAGAAAGAATGAAATATGGCCTTTTGTAGCAACGTGGATGGAACTGGAGAGTGTGATGCTAAGTGAAATAAGCCATACAGAGAAAGACAGATACCATATGGTTTCACTCTTAATGTGGATCTTATGTGGAGAAACGTAACAGAAACCCATGGGGGAGGGGAAGGAAAAAAAAAAAAAAGAGGTTAGAGTGGGAGAGAACCAAAGCATAAGAGACTGTTAAAAACTGAGAACAAACTGAGGGTTGATGGGGGGTGGGAGGGAGGGGAGGGTGGGTGATGGGTATTGAGGAGGGCACCTTTTGGGATGAGCACTGGGTGTTGTATGGAAACCAATTTGACAATAAATTTCATATATTAAAAAAAAACCTGAGAACAAACTGAGGGTTGATGGGGGGTGGGAGGGGGGGAGGGAGGGTGATGGTTATTGAAGAGGACATCTTTTGGGATGAGCACTGGGTGTTGTATGGAAACCAATTTGATAATAAATCTCATATATTAAAAAAAACAGTATTGCAACAGAAAAAATAAAATAAAATGAAACCAAGAGCACAAGTTAGGTGGAAGCAGCCTCCATGCTAGGACAGCAAAGAGAAAAATGTGGATGGTACCCTTAACTCAACACTCATATGCAGCATTTCTCTGCCCCTCCTCCCAAGAAACGTTCTGCAAATCATTTATAGCCAGGTACTACCAGTGCTATTCTTTTGGAAATTCTCTCAAAAATGCACACATTATCTGTATCTCCCTCTCTCTGTGCCCTCCCCCGCTCATGCTCTCTCTCTTTCTCTCTCTCTCAAAAATAAATACACATTAAAAAAAATTTTTTTAATGGGGCACCTGGATGGCTCAGTCAATTAAGCATCTGACTTCAGCTCAGGTCATGATCTCACAGTTAGTGGGTTTGAGCCCCGCGTCGGGCTCTGTGCCGACAGCTCAGAGCCTGGAGCCTGCTTCAGATTCTGTGTCTCCCTCTCTCTCTGCCCCTCCCCAGCTCGTGCTCTGTCTCTGTCTCTTTCTTTCTCCAAAATAAATAAACATTAAATGCACACATTTTTAAAATGCACACATTGTGCAAAGATCCATAAATGCTTATGAGCAGCTTTAGAGGATGAAAAAGAAGTAGAGGATCAGAGAGAGTAGTACCTGTGGCATCGGGTGACCTGTTGAATAACCCATGGCATCCTCCTTAACCTTTCATATCGTAGAGCTTTGGTTTTGTTTTGTGAATTTGGGTCTATGGCAGTTCAAGGACATGATAAGCTCCTTGAAATTTTATGCAAAATTGTATGTTCATGTTCATTTTTCAGAAGATAGGGTCAGTAGTTTTCATAAAATATCCAAAAGCGACCATGACTCAAAGAAGATTGAGAACAACTGTATAAAAAAGGGTGGTTATTGAACTCTGGCCAGATATTAAATACAGCTTGAAAATCAAAAAGATTGGCTTTCTTACCCCAGAGCCTCTTAGTCTAAATTCCAACATGGAGAAGAATTAGCTCTGTGGGTGGCATTTTTCTCTGTATATACAATATATCCTTTTAGGACTTATAACCTCATAAACAGCAATTTTACGCCTGTCAGTATTGTTTTGGCTTAAGAGGGTGGGGTCACAAATTCTGCTGGCCTCCTTCCAGATCCACTGTCTTGTTTCCATGGCCTCTGTGGATGACACTAGGTTTTAGAGTCTACTTTTCAAAAAACTTAAATAAGGACACACATGCACATGTAAAGTCCAACTCAATTTTGTTTTCACCCCTGAAGACAAAGTGTCATAAGCAAGCTGGGTGCTACTATGTGGTCATACAAGGGTTCTTTTTTTAAGTCAGAGAGTCAGGATACCAGAGAGGGAGTTTATTGGGAAAGTAGTGGTAAACTTTTAAGGGGCTGATCTGTACTGTCTGTGGTCAAATCCAGATATCTCTCATTTAATGTCTTAACTGGGGGCAGATTTCATGCCTTACTCTTACATCAGGTTCTGCAGACGGCTGGGAAGAGAGACGTGCTCAGGTTATCAGGTATGTGATTTTCTTGTGAGAATAGATGGAATGTAAAAGTACAAAAAAAATCTAAACTGCCTCATACAAAGAGAACAGAGCCTCATTTGTAACTGTTTATTTGCTTATTTACAGTGGTAGATCTGATGGTCCAATAGCCGCTTTGGCACAGGGAGTGGAAAGGAGCCAACCCAAGGTACAGAATCTCTGCCTGAGTTCTTGGGTCTCTGATCCCCCCTTCCCTTCTTTGCCTTTCTTCTGGACCGCCCCCCCCCCAACCTGGTTCTCCACTCTTCTCCCAAGGGCATGGTTGCTCTTCACCACCTTCACTCTTTGTATCTCTAATCTTCACTACTGTACCCACAGGCCATACCCCTGTGTGCATGGCAAGCACCCCAAAGGACAAGATCTGATTGGTTGGACCTCTCTCCCTCTTGGATACAACGTCTCCACTGGGAAGAACTCTAGAAACAGTCCTTTGGATGGTCAGCCATTGCATCAGACGGCCCATTCCTGGGTGAGCGAGTGTGGTTACATTTATCATGGTAAAAACCACTTGTGAATGTTTTTACAATCCCAAGAGAAAGCAACTGTCTTCAAAACGATGCTAAGTATATATGGCAGGCTGTGGTACGCAGAATAATATCCTCCAAAGAAGTCCACATTCCAATCCCCAGAATTTACGGATATGTTATCCTACATGGCAAAGGGGAACTTGCAATTTTGACTAGCTTAAGGATCTTGAGATGGGAAGATTATACTGAATTATCTGGGTGAACCCAATAAGAAAGGCACACAGATTTAAAAATGCTACCCTTCTGGCTTTGAGGATGGAGGAGGAGGCCATGAGCCAAGGTATGCAGGCCACTTATAGAAGCTGAAAAAGAGAGGGAATAAACTCTCCCTCTAGAACCTCTAGAAGGAACAGAATCTTGCCAACACCTTGATTTTAACCCAGTGAGACTGTGTCAGACTTCTCATTTCTAAAACTATAGACAGTAAATTTGTGTTATTTTAAGCCATTAATTTTTCTCAGAAGCAACAGGAAACTAATAGGCCCTCAAAACATTCTCTCTGAAAACATCTCATAGTGATTAAAACAAAAAAACAAAAAACAACAAAACAGCTTCAGAGGGAATTATAGATTCATTCATTTTTACTCCATTCTGGGCATAATTTATCTGCAACTTTCCTACATATTCACACAGACTTTCCCATAATCTGTTCTTTATTGGCTTGGCTGTCTACTAGCCAGAAAACTTTGATGTCACTTAAAGTTTGGTTGGACTGACCCTGCCTGTCCCTACCCATCCTTCTTACACCTGCAGGGACTGGGCATATAATCCAAACTTGGCCATAGTTGTTGACCCAGGGATAAACACAGAGCACAAACGTAAGATTCTCTGGCAGTCGTGGAAGAAGACACTCTTCAAACTGGCGGCATATGAACGCTGGGCTTTATGTGAGCACCACACTGCTGTGTATAACGAGCCATCTGAAAATGGAGATGTGGAGCCCTGACTTTATCGTTTTGGCTCCTAGACCGAGCTCTGCCTGATGTTTGTCTCAATCTTGGCCTTTCTCATTAAATGGGTTCCACATTTAGCCCATCAACACATCCTGCTAGCTTTGTGTTCAAAATACATCCAGAACCCAAGCTCTTGTCAGCACTGTGCTGCCGCTCACAGCACAGCCAGTCATCTCCCTGGGTCCCTTTGGCAGCCTATTACCTGGGCCTCCTGCCTCTGCCACTGCCTCTCTTCACTCTGTTCTTAGCCGGGCAGCCAGGACAACATTCTTGAAATGTCACTCAGATCACGTCACTCCTCCATCGTCTCCCCTCTTCACTCCGAGTCAAAGTCGGAGTCCTTGCAGTGGTCCACAGGAGCCTCTATCAGTGGCTCTCCCCTGCCTCTTATCTTTGTGACTTCCCAACCTTCAGGTCTTTACTCAGATGCCATCCATGTTGCCTCGGGCTTTAGCTTTCTTCACAGCGCTCTTATGATCTACATTTTATTCCTTTGTGCTAAAAGACACATTTGGTGCCTTGCTACAAATTACACATTTGTCTGTCAGCACATTTGGTGCCTTGCTACAAATTACAAAACACTGACCTTTCCTCCAGGCTAACATTGCAGCCCACTGAGATTTAAGGCTTGGTGATAGAGTTCCAATCTGCTTTCAGCCCCGCTTGCCCTCTCCACTGGGCACTATTGAGCTTTGCACAGACTGTACAGTGTGTGTGTGTGTGTGTGTGTGTGTGTGTGTGTGTGTGTATCAGCCTGTATCTTTTATTGTCTGTTTCCCCCCTTAGAATGTATACTCCATGAGAACAAAGATACTTGGTTTTTTAAAATATTTTGTTAACTATTGTATCCCCAGGTTTTAGAACAATGTCTGGTACATGGTAGGAGCTCAAGAAATGATTGCTAAAACAATTAATATGTTTTATGTTTTCTTTTTTGCTTGAGCTAGCCTGAATTGGTTTTCTGTCACAACCAAGAGTTCTAATATATCCACGCAATGCAATGCTCAAGTATTTATGTTGAACAGCAGCAATGACATAAATTGCTGTCCTCCTGAACAACTCATTTCATGTTTGGATATTTATGCTTTTGTGAAAATTCTTTGTGGTATTGAACTGAAATCTACCTCTCTGAAAATTTCATACATCTCTTACTTACAGATTAGGCAGCACAGAAGAGATTTAATTTTTCTATCATATGACAACCCCTCAAATATTAAAAGGTAGCTATTATTACCTTTGTATCTTCTCTTTTCTTGATTAAAAGCCCCCAATTACTTCCACTGTTTCTCATACAATATTGTTTTAAGAAATATTATTCTCCAGGGCACCTAGGTGGCTCGGTTGGTTAAGTGTCTGCTCTTGATTTTGGCTGGTCATGATCTCACAATTTGTGAGTTCGAGCCCGGCTCTGGGCTCTGCACCAACAGCATGGAACCTGCTTGGGATTCTCTGTCTCCCTCTCTCTCTGTCTCTCTCTGCCCACCCACTCTCACTCTCTATCTCTCTCTCTCAAAAAAAAAAAAAAAAAGAAAGAAACTAAGAAAAAAAAAGAAATCTTACTTTCCTTGTTAACCCTATTTGAATGTCGTCAGGGTTTGTTTGTTTGTTGTGTGTGTGTGTGTGTGTGTGTGTGTGTGTGTGTGTGTGTGTGTTCCTCCAAGTCAGAACTGAATGTAACACTCTGGGGATCCAACCAGTACAGGGTAGAGCAAATTTATCACTTCTGATCTTTAAGGTATTCTACTTTCATTAATACAGTCAGTCTATGGTCAAATTAACATTTGGGGAAAGTCAAAACATAATAATGATTTACATTGAACTTACCATGAATAAAAGCCCCGAAGTCTTTGTCACACAAGCTGTTATTAAGCTGCACTAAATCCCATAATTGGACAATTGGCACTTTGGACCAAAATTGCCTGCACTCAGATGCTTGAGCCTTATACCAGTCTCTGTCCTTTGCAGCTTTGTGTCAGCTTCATATTGTACAAAATTCTGTTCTTTTTATCCAAATCCCTCCCTCTCCCTCTCGTCTGACCGCCCTTCTTTCACTGGACGGTTCTGAGACAGAAAGCAGTCGGCTGTCCCAGCTTCACATTCTGGGGCCATATGGCAAGTCAGGCTGATTCATTCTGGGCACAGACTTCATGTCCAAAACCCAGCGTCCTGCAGGCACCAGAACATACTTGCTTTCCAGCCCCGGTTCTGTGGCTCATTCCAGGGATTTGCTTAGAGCCTCAGTCTTCTCCTCTCTCTTCTTGCTATGATCTTCCCGGGGCATTGTAGCCTTTCTGCTGATCCTCTTTCTGTTGAAAGAAGACTGAGAATCAAATGGTGAACCCTGAGATGCCAGCACTTGCTTGCCAAAACTTTTGAACATTAGCCACCCCAAAGCCCCACAACAATAGTCTACATTCCTATTGGGATACTCACTATTTCTACTGAGAACCATATTCAAAATAATTAGAAATTATTATTCTCTTTAGAACATGCGAAGTGTATGAATAAGTGGACAAGACAGAGGAGACCCAGTCAGAAAGGTAGAAGGATAGATGAAGACCAAGAGAGAAAATAATTTTGAAGACAAAATTGCCAGCCAAATGTCAAATAATTTGAGCTGAGGACAACACAACTATTGTTTGATAAGTGTCTCTGATATCTACAGGTTTAATCCCTGTCTTCAGTACATTAGGGCACAAACACTGAATATCTTGAATACCAATTTAAAACTGTCACTTTACATGCATTGAAATGACTCTATCTTTGGTACACAGCTATATTGACCATCACATGCAGGTCTCTTATAGCAGGAGAATGGAATAGAAAACCAGAAATTCTTTTTGTATTGACAATGTACAACTGACAGAATGAGTAGTTTCCATTACTTGCAGGAGACAGAAAAATTCAGAGCTGCTAACCCTTATTCCACAGAATCAGGACAGTCATGGGATTGTGACAGGTCTACAGGGTGTTCAGGACTTCTCCAATCTACGGACAGAGGGAAAGGCAAAGCAGGCATTACTATCTCGCAGGTTCAGTGCAAACTTTGGTCTTTGGATGATACCTCTGAGAACAGCTCTGAGCTGGGCCATAAGGAGAGCCGGGCTGAACAAGGGGAAGCGGTGGGTATTTATTACTTTCCTGCAATGCAGCATCTATTCTTTTCTTTTGATGACACTACTAGTCTTTTAAATAAAAGTGCCCTGGCCTCACCTAGCCAAGGGTAGGAGAGTGACTCATATAGCACAGTTTGGGTTTTCCCGGGACTTTGAATCTTGAATGCCATGTTGCAAAGATAGAAATGAAAATGCAGATGCTCAGTCATTGCTGGTGTTGTCCTGGCTCCCATCTCTTCATAAGGCTTCCTCTCTACCCTCTCTAATCATCCCAAAAGCTACCCATTGTCCTACCAATATATTTCCTTCTTGCATGATAGTCAGAACTGGTTCTGTTGCTCACAACCAAAGAACCCTGACTGATACAAATACCATGCCCATAGCTGGACTAGTCCCTTTTTTATCCCCCAACCCCAGCCTGTCTTTTCCTTAAGGAAGCCTGGAGAAGAGAAACCCCAAGCAATTCTCCCCATTTCCTCTGATGTTAGTATCAAAGCAACTGTTTCTCCTCTGATACTGATTCTCTTCACGCCAGTGCTCACCTTCATTTCCCACAGATTATGGCTTAAGTCATAGCAGAAAGGGAGAGCCTGAAAATCACGTGAATATAAATTGAACTGAATTTGTAAATGAGACAAAATTAGACATACACACATGCTATCTACAAAGGTTGGTAATGAAATAAGGATAGACCACATGAGGCAAACAAACAAACAAACAAACAACAACAACAAAACCAAGAGTATAATGTGTTCCAGAGAGAAATGTGGTGACAGTTTTGCCAGAAACCCCAGCTATAATGAACACCTCTTTATTATCACTTTTCTGGCCATCCTGGAAACAGCCAAACTCTGAATGAATACCAGGATATATTATATTACCTTCTTTTTGTATTACAGTCAGAAGTTGTTTCTGTTTACAATTATATTTTTGGCAGGCCTTATTAATTAGTACTGCCAAAACCAATCATCTAACCCCAGATCTGATCAAGTTACTGTCTGCAGTTGTGGTAGGTCCTGAGACATGCTGAGTTTCCAACCAAGCTTCATCCTAAACTTAAATGGCATCTGTTTGATCAACAAACATACCCGATTCTCAAGTTAATTAATGTTTATATGTTTCATCTTCCCAACAAATCTGTAAGCTTTGAGAAGACAGGAACCACTGTGTCATGGAGAAAGCATAGACTGAGGACCAGACAGAACGGTGAGCCCCAGCTCCATGTGAGTCTGCCATTTGCCACCTGTATTAAGTTCAGGCAAGTTATCTAACCATCTGAGCCTCTGTTTCCTTATCAGAACATGGAGAAAAGAATCACCGCATGATGGGGTGCCTGGGTAGTACAGTCGGTAGGTTTCTTGACTCTCGGTCTCAGCTCAGGTCATGATTTCACAGTTCATGAGTTTGAGCCCTGCATCAGGCTCTGCACTGATAGCGCTGAGCCTGCCTGAGATTCTGTCTCTCTCCCTCTCTCTGCCATTCTCCCACTTGTGCTGTCTACCCACCCCCCCTCAAAATAAATAAACTTTAAAAAAAATAAAAATTTAAAAAGAGTCATGACATGATTATCAAACCTATTAGTATATGTTAATCTTCATTCCATTTTTTCTGTTTCTTCCTCACAATGCCTAATGTAGTATTGTGCATAAAATGGACATTAAGTTGGTATCGGACACCATCTGTCCAACATGTATTGAGTACTGTGTACCAGGAACTGCAATTGGTCCTGAGCACACACCGTGAAAATTCAGCCTTCAGTCAGCCTGGATTCTCCATCATCAGGAATGCAGCTGCTGATGGCTCTTGGCACATGGCTTTCACATCACACAACATCACCATCACAATGGGCTGAAATTTGTTCTCTATGGTGAGATTCATAATGTCCAACAAGGACTCCAACCTTGTGTTGATCAAACCTTGTGTAAGGTTTCCACCCAGTTCCAATTAACTGTGGCTAGAAACGTAAACTTCTTGGGGTGCCTGGGTGGCTCAGTCGGTTGAGCGTGCAACTTTTGATTTTGGCTCAGGTCATGAGCATGGGGTCATGGGATTGACCCCTGAATTGGGCGCCACACCAAGTATGAAACCTACTTAAGATTCTCCCTCTCTCTCTTTCTCTCTCTCTCTCTGTCTCTCTCCCTCCACCTCCCTCCCTCCCTCCCCCTGTGCCCCTCTTCCCCACTCACTCACACACACTCTGTCTCTCTCCCTCTCTCTAAAAAAGGAAGGAAGGAAGGAAGGAAAGAAGGAAGGAAGGAAGGAAAGAAGGAAGGTAAAGCTTCCTTACTGTGTCTGTCCCAAGTGCAATCTCATATGTACCCAGGGACAATCAGCATTGGTTATAAGAGAGTAGGTTCCATAAGACAATGGTCCCTCCCTTTGATTGGTTCAGTGGATAAAGGAACATTTCCCAGAAGGGCTGTGTACGAAGAAGATGCTATTCCAGGCAGATAATACAGCATATATCCATGTCAGTATATCTTAAGAGCAGGGTCTTTGTCTTGTTGGTCTTACTCATCTGCCCAACCCATTGACACATGTACATGTATATTTGAAATGTTTGTGGGAAGGAAGAATATAGAAAAAAACAGGGAATATTTAATTGCTATTTTTGTGGCAATGACTATACCAACAATGCAACTACAGTGTGGGATTTAGAGAGGTCATGAAAGAGATAAAAACTTTAAGTAGGCCTCCAAGAATGATTTAAGTAAGGAAGTACTTGATTAAGTAAGGAAGAAGGGAGAACGCATTTCATAAATGAACCTGGCTTATGTGTTTATGTGAGGGGTGAGGGAAAGCAATCAGGGTTCAAATGGGCCTTACTGGAGCAGTGAGGAAATAATGGGTAAAGATGATAAATCAACTATTGGAGGCAGGCTATTTGAACCCCAAGAAACCGTCTATTCCTAATGTGTTAGTGAGTAGGAAGGCATACAAGTTCTTAATATTTATGAATATTCATGAATATTAATTTAGGAGAATTAACAGTCGCAATGCTGAGGAAACTGGTCATGAAGATATTTATCTGGGAAGTTAGCAATGAAACCCTGAAATGACACCCCGAATCAATAAAGAGAAATCACTGATTCTGTGACAGATTGGAGATAGAAGCTCTATTTCAGCAAAGGGAAACTCAAAAATAACTTTAAAGCTGATGATGATGATGATGATGATGATGATGATGATGATGATGATACTCCTGGAATATATTAGATGATAGGGAAAGGAGTTTGGGTTGATAGAAATAACAAACTTAATTTTGAAATCCTAGGAAATTAATTTTGAATTCTAGAAACTAGCAGAGCACTTGAATGGAGGCAGTCAGTAGACTTCTACAAATATCACCCTGAATTTCAGGTAAAATCTGAAGGTGTCTTTTAGGAAGCCAAAATTACTTTAATAATTTTACTTCACAAGGATGTGAGTCTTCACTCTATGGAAAGGTCTGGACTAGGTGTTCTGTCCAAACAAGAAAGATACAATCCCTGCCTCTTAGCCACTTCCCTTCTGTGAGGGGACATGACAAGCAAACGCTTCACTACGATATCAATAATCCTATGACCTTAGGCTTAGGTTTGTGTTTCTTACTGTGTTTTAACTGAAAAGTGGGATTCTACACTAAAAGCAACATTAAGAAATAGTCCTAAACCAATGGGGCGGCAACATTTGCTTTCTTTGGTTGCCGTGGCAGTCAAGCTTGGCATTTCATGGAGAAATGTGCTCTCAAGACTCTGAGCTGGGGCATTCTAAAGTGGCCTCTGTTGGGCTCCAGCAGCCTCTTCAACTTGCTATTATCTTTCACACCATGGCCCTAAGTGCTTAAACTACTCTGATAAAGACAGCTTCCATTTAATAAGCTCCTGATTTTTGGAGCTATATACTCTTATGTACATCAGCTCTTTTAATTCTTGGAAGTGCCCACACAGAATCTCAAAGTGATGAATAACTAGGTTTCTATTACACAGACACCTTTCATTCATCCATTCACTCGACAGATATTTATTAAACCCCTGTTCCCATCCAGGTGCTATACTAAGCTCTAAGGTCAGACAGTCCCTACCCTTATGGAATTTATAATCTCAAGAAAGAAGATACTGCATTATTAAAGAAGTACTTTACAGTATGATATGATGCTTGCTTTTGTTATAGACAGGAAGTTATGGAAATATATATCAGAAGGAATCTAATCTGGTGGGCAGAGAAGGCCTTGCTGAGGAAATAAGTGACTTTTAAACTGAGACTTGAAGGACAAGTGTTACTAGTTTAGCTAAAAGGGGACAGAAAGTGTAGTCCAGGAAAATATACTGAAAAACATGCTGCAAGCTTGGAAATGAGAGAGGACCTAGGTGATTAAAATAAATGTAAAATGTTCTGAGTATTTGGATCATAGAATTGGAGGCAGAGAGTGAGGGCAACTTGACTAACAAATTACTGCATCAGGATTAGAATTTAGGCCTGTTGGACTCCAATACCTGCTCTGGACATTCTCCCCACAGCCTCTTGAAATGTGCAAAGAATCCAGATTAGGCTGCCATTTTTGGGTGTCCCAAAAGCCAGGAAGAAATGGATTTGTCATTTCAGGATGACAGCGTAGTCCCATTGCACAGGTCTGTAGTTTCAAATAGCAAGAATGAGTTTTTGAATATGCTAACTCTGTAAGTCAGGACTTTCCACAAGCAACCGTGCTTTAAGATTCAGAGAAAATTCCAGTGGGTCGGAAGGGAATTCAGAGGAGAAATGTCTGGTGGTTTCTCAGGTTGATCATTTGAAAAAATTTGCTATCAATATTCAATTTTAAGATTGAAATTTCAAGTTAATTGTTTTTTTTTCTGTCTGTGAAAATTACTCTTATTTTTTAGAGTAGCTCTTCTGAGAACTGAGACTATATTGTAGAAAAAGGACCATGGTCAGCCATTCTGGTGCCTTTAATCTAGAGAGAGGGTTTAATTTGTAATGTTAATCTGACACTTTTCATAAGCACTATTTTTACTTCAAAAGTATGGGTAAAAAGTGTGTGTGCCATATAAAACTGTTCTGTGGATTATCATGGAAAATGATTAAAACATAGTCAATGATGAATATATGTGCACTTCTGACAGCAGCATTTACATTGGATATCACATCTCTGTTTTGCTCTTATAGTAAATGAGTAAATCTAATGCTGCAAATTCTCAAGGCAACCGTGGGGAAGACAAGAAAAGTTCAGTCATTAATCACATTGTGAAACTAGACATAGCAGAAAAAGAATTGAAACAAAACTCACTGGACCAAAAATAATCCATATTGGAAAGTGTAGATTTGCCTAGTCAGATGTGGGATTCAAGTGATATTTGTTTTTCTGAGCTGTCTCCTGACCTAAAATAGATAGCAGTAGTGAACGAAACATTATACATTTCCTTTTCTGGGCCCAGTAAATTGGGAATTAAAAAAATATGCTCTATGTGTTAGAAGTGCTTTCCCAAAAATTCTTATATAATTCATCAGTTAAAGTTAAGTGAAGCTATCATTCATATTGGCACAGTTAAATATTATATTATGATGATTAAATAGGGGCAAAGATTTATACCATGAGGATATGTATAATATAAATGTATAATATAAAATGATGGATATAATCTGAAGTTACTGAAATAATTAAACATGATACATTCTGCAAAGATTTTCATCTATGAGCTCTAGAAATTTTATCATTACAGTTTCTTTTGTTATAAAGGATTTCTAGACAAATGTTTTGGTTCTGTTAGAAACATAGATGTAGGGGCGCCTGGGTGGCTCAGTCGGTTAAGCGTCCAACTTCAGCTCAGGTCACGATCTCACGGTCCGTGAGTTCGAGCCCCGCATCGGGCTCTGGGCTGATGGCTCAGAGCCTGGAGCCTGCTTCCGATTCTGTGTCTCCCTCTCTCTCTGCCCCTCCCCCATTCATGCTCAGTCTCTCTCTGTCTCAAAAATAAACACTAAAAAAAAAAAAAAAAAAAAAAGAAACATAGATGTAGAAGAGCTTGACAAAATCGGGGTTTATCACATGTAGATTCGTTTGAAATTCCTTATAGTTAACATGCTAAAGAAATAATACACCACGATCATTCTGCTTTGTTTCCCACCAATGATGTCCCTAAGGCTCATGAATCATGGTTAAGCTTTCTGTTTCCCTTTTCCTTTCACTTAGCCCTACCCCAGCCCCCTGGATGGTTTCCCAAGAATGTTTCCTGGCATGGGCCCCTCTGTCAAGTTGCAAGCTCCCACCCTGGCCGCTGTCATCAGCGCCACCCGGGAAGGCAGCCACCATCTCCCTGCTGTCTGTCTTTGCCAGGGTGTTCCATACACAACTTCTGGAGATACTTTTTCTCAGTCATGCCATTTCCTGGGTCAGCTTCCGTGCTTCTCTCTCTCCCTCTATCTCTCTCTTTCTCTCTGTCTCTCTCTCTTCCACCTTGCCTCTTCTTTTTCCAACCATCAGTTCTCTGGCATGGATGGATTTCACTGTACTTTTCTTGTATTCATGAGCAAATATCTGTTGAGGGAAGGACAACATGAGACTCATCATATTGAAAGCCCATTCTGGCTACAGTGTGGAAGTTGCCTTGTGGTGGGTGTGCCAAGAGAAACCATGGGGTTGGCTGTTCGGAGTTTACTGCAGGAGCCCCAGCAGGGGATGATGATGTCTTGAAGCAGGGTCTTAGCAGTGGACATGGGGTGAAATAATTGGTTTTGCAACCTATTTAGGGAGTGTGTATCCCCTGTTCCTACTGAATGTGACTTCCTAGATGCTCAGTAATTATCTCCCCAAACTTTTAAAATTTTATTTATTTATTTATTTATTTGTTTGTTTGTTTATTTATTTATTTAGACAGCATGAACAAGGAATGGGCAGAGAGAGAGAAACAGAGAGAATTTCAAGCAGACTCTGCACTGAGTCAGTATGGAGCCCGATCCAGCACTTAGGTCATGATCTCACGGTCCCACAAACTGTGAGATCATGACCTAAGCCAAAATCAAGAGTCAGACATTCAGCTGACTGAGCCACCCAGGCACTCCTCCCAAAACTTATTTATTTTAAGAGAAGAAGAGAGAGAATCCCAAGCAGTCTCCACACTTCAGTGCAGAGCCCCACACAGGGCTCAAACTCACAACCCTGGGGTCATGACCTGAGCCGAAATCAGGAGTCAGAAGCTCAACCAACTGAGCCCCCCGGGCACCCCTCCCAAAGATTTTATCTCCACTTTAAAAATTTCTACTAGATATGTGACCCAATACCCAAACTATGTAATCTATGGACTTTAACGCTTGATGCCTCAATTTCTTTATCGGTAAAGTGAACCTACTAACATGACCTGCTTCATAGAATTGTTTCAACGCTTACATGAGATATGCTTTAAAGTGGTAAACTCAGTGCTTGGCCCATTGTAAGTGCACAATCAATGTTAGTCACTACACTACTCCTACTCATAATTCTACATCTGACTCTGTCCTGACTAATCCATGATTCTGAACACTTTGTTTTTTATGCTTTCAGCTCTATTTATTCTATATATATGAATCCATATTCATGAAAAAGAATTAAGCACAGCTGACCCTTGAACAACATAGGGGTCGGTGTGCCGAGCCCCCACACAGTTGAAAATACAGGTGTAGCTTTGACTCAAAACTTAACTGCTAATAGCCTACTGTTGACTAGAAGCCTTACTTACCAATAACATAAAGTTGATTAACACATATTTTGTATGTTGTGTGTATTATATATTGTATTGTTACAATAAATTAAGCTGGAGTAAAGACAATGTTATTGAGAAAATCATAAGAGAAAATACACCTGTAGTACTGTACTGTGTTTATTGGAAAAAATTCCATATATAAGTGGACCTATGTAGTTCAAGCCTGTGTTGTTCAAGGGAGGTAGAAGGGATCTTAGGAATTATATTGTCTCCTCCTTTTACTTACAGATCGACTAATATGGTAACATGCTAAACTCAAACGTTTCCTCAGAGCTAGATCCAAAATTAGAACCCAAGTCCCTGAGTCCCTGAGTCCTGAGATATGGGCCTTTTTCTATATATGCTTGTTGTATTGCTTAACTAAAATTTCGGCAACTTGAGGGTGTGGCCCCTCTTCTGGTGACTGGCCCAGTGCTCAGCAGGAAGCCTTGCATGAACATGCCTACAGCCACAATATTAATCTGGAAGTTAATTCTGATGCTTTATGTGACAAATTAGATTAAATGAATTTATGGGCTAAGCAATTCCAAATCCTGCTCACCACGTAATGAGAGAGATTAAAGCACCCTCAAGGAAGAATACTTTATCTAATGGCCATCTTACCAGGAGTTGAGTCTTTTGAGAATAATGGTCCAACACTCTCAGCATTGAACTATTCCACGGGCAATCCGAAGGCTGAAGTGATACCGGTAGGGTGCCAGTGAGTGTACTCAGGTGAGTGAGCTCTTCCAAATAGGCCCTTCCCCTTTCCTGGAGCTCCAAGGGAGAATTGGGTTCATGGTCTCAATTCACACAGCCCCCTGTGTAACTGGTTTTCTCACAAAACACAGACACATATGTCCCACAGCACACACAGAAAGGCTGCCTTCTACCGTGTTTAACTATTCCGCTTCTCCTACTGTCTCAGGGCTGTCCTTTCAGAAGGAACCCAATGGAAGCATTCTTCCTTCTGGAACTTTGTTTCTGTTTTTAATCTTGCACGTTGTGTTCTTCTCTGCCTTTTTATAATCAGACAAAAGTAAGCATTCCTTTTAAGTGTCCCAATTGGAATCTTAGAACATTTACTTTCCCACCGATCCCAGACCAGGAAAACTTCTCTGGGTTAGTTACTTAGGATTCCACGACATCGAGTCAATGGTTTTAAGATTCTTGGTGAGTAAATAAATACAGAGTGTCTGCGTGGAGTACCTATAGACCACAGTACACTACGTGACTTAAAGAAATTATCCATGTATTTGTTCCTATGCCTGTTCTATCTTTCTTATTCTCACTTTTTCAGTTTTTAAACTTAATTTTTCTTGCATTTCTTTCCTCACCTGTTTTTGACAATTACCCTTGGTAAAAATTTTTTGTTAAAAATTCCCCTTACTCCCAAAATTATAATACCCACAAAAATAGGAAAATAAAATTACTGTAATCTTATTCTTATAATATCTAATCAGGAAATATCCACTTTCTTAGAATCATAGAATTCTAGAAAAGAAAGGATCCTTAGGAAATGTGTCAGCTAAAATACAATTTGAAGTAACTAGAATGTTTTTTTAAGTTTATTTACTTATTTTGAGAGGAGGGGGAGGGGCAGAGAGAGAGGGGGAGAGCGGGAGAATCCCAAGCAGGCTCCATGCTGTCACCTCGGAGCCCTACATAGGGCTCAATCCCACGAACCATAAGATCATGACCTGATCCAAAATCAAGAGTTGGACGCTTAACCAACTGAGCCACCCTGTTGCCCCTGAAGTAGCTAGAATGTTTTATGATGGCTCAATTAATTCAGTAAAGAATTTTTATATTTCAGTTGTCAGGAAAGTTGTTAAAGCCTTGGAAATGGGCAGGAGAGATTACTAAAGTGTTTGTTAGGTGAATGTGGGATTGTCTAGCAGACCCTCCAGGGATTCTCTGACTCTATGGGATGTGCATATTTGACTGTCTTTGACAAGGCTATTTGCAAATCTGTAGCGATAGAATTCTACTCATGTGGAAAACTAATAACAATGCAAACATTTCTTGTCCCCAGAAAAGCAAAAGATTCCTGTTTATAGCGATGCAAATGAATTTTGTCCACCAGAGAATAAAAATATCTGTAAATCAGCCACTCCTTTGAATCAATTTTAATATCGTACTGGTTTCCTCACTAATCCATGAATTAAATAAAATATTTAACAGATGTTCATTTTGTATTTGTATGAGAATTTATGATTTGGCTATTTCACATCTTGTACTTTATTTAACACAACAGTTCTGGAGAAATCTATGAACTATTTTTCCCTGTTTAGTAAACAGAATACAGTATACTTCATTAGATTCTTAAGAATTCTGCAGTGTTTCAGGGTTTTCGCAGCAGACACCAATTTGTAGGTAATGTAGCTATCTAAGAGGAACAAGTACAGCATAATGATTAAGCACATAGGATTAGAACCGGAGTGCTAAGGTTGAAATCTTGACTCTGCCCCTTTTCACCTGTGTGCTTGCCAGCCAGGTGCTTAACCCTTTGTATTTCAATTTCATCTTTGGTATCAATTTGATGCCAGAACTAAATGAATAAATATATGTAATACACTTGGGACAAGCACACACTCTTGTCGTGATTTGTATTGAGTCATTCTCCAAAACAGTGACATCTTATCTTTTTAACTTCTGGATGCTAAATCCTGCCGTGGGAAGGAAGAAAACCATATAAACTATGTAAGCAATTCTTACCTACCCAGGCCTGGGTGAACAAATGAACCTGAATCTGGGGGTTGGGGGGGGTCAGAGAGCAGGCAGCCCTTGGGTTCTCAGTCCGAGCTACATCCCGACTTGGCCTCTGTGATGGCTTTGCAATGTGTCAACTTGGCTAGTCTGAACTACATCTCCAAGAATTCTTCTTGTGTATTTCTCGATAGCGTAGATCACACAGGAGATCCTTGCAAAATTTTTGGTAGGCAGAAGGGAGGCAGCAGCCGTTTTGTAATTGACACACGTTGCTGCTGATCTGCTGACTCACCTGATTGCCATGAGGCAGCAGCTAAGCTTGCCTCTGCCTTCCCCTGAATCCTGTCTTGTTTTGTTTGTTTGTTTGTTTGTTTGTTTGTTTTGAGGGCTACTCTCATCACCAAGAAGAGAGGCAACTACAATAGACACAGGTTTCAGTTAACCCTCATGAGGTTCCAGCCTATGTGTGAAATTCCCTTCCTGACTCTGTCATGTGAACTTCACGATCCAGCACCAGACACAGACACACAGCCTTACAGATACTGCTTCACTGGCCCCTGTAATTGTATAAACCAAGTCCTGTAACAAATATCTTTAATTATAGGTAGGTAGGTAGATATAGATTATAGATATAGATATAGATATAGATATAGATATAGATATAGATAGACATATCCTTCTGATTCTATTTCTCTTGTTGAATTGTGACTCATGCAGAATTTGGTACCAAAAATGGGGAACCCAAGAAGAGCTCATTCAATTTTTTATCTACACACTAAAAAATACACATATTTTGACTCATACTCTACATATCATCTACCTTTACCACCTAAAAATGTATCATGAGCATCTTATTCCATATGAGTACCATAACTATTTTAATGGTTAGATAATCCCTTGTAAATATGTGTTATCCTTTATTTATGAAGTACCCAATATGAGCATTCAAATTGTTTCCAATAACAATACCACAATAAACACTTTTATGCATATGTCTCTGCATACTTGTGTGATTGTACTCTTAGGATAAATTCCCAGAAAAGGTATTATTTAGTCAAGTGATATACACAATTAAATTTTTGAAACATTTTTATCAGAATAGTTGTTCCAATAAACTGTCTTACCAACTGTGTATGAAAGGACCTAATTTTTCAGAACCTCCTAGGTATTTAAATCAAGACATCCCCTACTGGATTTCAGTGGTTTGTTTTGTGAACTGAAGTAGGTTTATTGTTGCTTTTAAAGATTTCTAATCAAAAACCTCTCTATAAGCCAGCTGGTTGCTTTCCCATTCAGGTGACATCTCCATAACCAATCTTTGAACTCCTTGGGCCAGTGGACTGAAACCAGAGCCACTAAGGTCTGGTTCTCCTGTCCTCTTCCAGGAGGACATCAAGGCCATCGGGCATCAGGACCCTTGGAGACTGTGTGCACAGTAAGCAGATAGCCCAGTGCTCGCTGAGGAAGCTTTCTGAAAGCAGCTTGCTTGTGGGTAGCACTGATGTGCTTTCATTCACAGTGTTTGCAAAGTACTAAAGTAATTGGAGATCTTTAGCAGAAAATTCTTGCTGACTGAGAGAGGAAGAACTGCTGAAATCCTTCAGACTCCCACAGCACTTACTCAGAATCATGTGAATGCATTTCAAGTATCTTTTAGAGGATGCTAAGCGGAGTTTGAAAGTTAGCACCAGAGCCTATCCAGATGGCAGTGCTCACATAACTGTTTACTTTCCATCCTGTTTAAAAGAACGCTCTCATGCTGCAGGTTTAGAGGGTGGTGAGGGGTCTCAGTATGACGTGATCCGTTTTAACTATAAAGCATAAATATCCATTAAAATCCTATCCCACCCATACAGTTTTTCTTTTCAAACACAAAAGGAAACAACCCTCCTCTTAAAAAAAAAAAAATCACTGTGAAAGCTACTCTGGCCCAAATGCAGCAGTTCAAGTGACTTTGCGCTGTAATCTATGGTCTTTTCTCCTCAATCTTTCTTCTCTAGTTCTTGGTCCAGGTGAAGAAACTCCAAATCCTATCTGTAGAAAGGAACTTCACATTGGCAATTGCAGTGTTTTAGTGAGTAAAGGCTAAAGGAAATACTGGTTGATCCATGAGCACAGTTCATTGGTTAGTCAGCAGTATCAGTGTTAATATTGGATGATTGGATTTAAGCAGTTTTATGCCTGGCCTGGAGATGAGGAAAAATATCGACACTGGTGGACCAGGAGACTGAAGACAATTAAAATAATGGACATATGACAAAGACATAGTAGCATTCAAATAACTTTATTTCAGAAATGTGGAACAGAAGGAGTTTTTGCAAGTGAGATTTATTTAAAAGACTTGGGAAGAGTCCCACTTCTGAGTGGCTTCTTGGATGTGAGATTGCTGTCTAATTAGTAAGATAAATGTTAAGGCATGTAACCCTGTGTGGATGTGTTTGTGTGCTGGCAGCCATTTAGATGAATGTGTCTCATTTTACCAACAAGGAAAATTCCTCTCTCATTTGGGGTCACCTGAAACATCTTTTGGTTTCCCTTAAAAAAAATCTCTGCTATTATCCAAACGATCAAGAAAGGGAGTGTTTCTTCCCTTGACAGCTTTCCTTCTGAGCAAGACTTCTACAATTCACAGTCTGTCAAGAATATCAATTGTTTTCAAGAGAGAGACATTTTGTCTGTAGAAATAAAAGGGGTCCTCCCTCGTCAGACATGCCGCCGGGCAGCTCCGGAGACAAAGTAGCTTCTCATTGTCGTGGTGACCCAGTAGCCAACAGGTAATGATTGTTAGGATATTTCTGGATCTGGGCACATTTCTTTTTTGAGGTGGGGGAGGGGCAGAAGGAGAGAGAGAAAAAATCCTAAGCAGGCTCCACACCCAACGCAGAGCCTGATGCAGGGCTCAATTTCACAACCATGAGGTCTCCTCAGCCAACTGAGCCACCCAGGCGCCCCTGGATCCAGTAACATTTTAAAAGGAGACTTGGGCAGGCAGGGAACAGGTTGAGAGAAAGGGATCTTGAGATTCTTTTTGGGAGGGAGTTTAGCTGACTTGATCAACTGGAAAGGAACTTAGAATGCTGAGGATCAACACTTGTTGCAGGTCTCTAATTCTGTTAGAGTTTTAAGGTCACTTGAGTTCGATTCCCAATTTTAATGCATAAGGAAAATGAAGACTTTGACATTCTCTTCATCTGTAAGTTTTGCCTGCTCACTCAGTAGGTAAATACAGGTGCAGCGAGTGAGAACTTGGATGGAGGAATTGGATGGATGATAGAACAAAAGAAACACAGTACAAACTGATTTTCAGGCTTGGCTAGAGGAAGCATTTTAGTTAATGAAATATTTTTGGTAACAGAATGCTACACTGCTCTAAGAATACCCCAAAATGAGCATAATTTATACTCTTGTGGTTTCATTGTGGAGGGAGAGTAGGATTGTATAATTCTTCAGGACCTTTGTGAACAACACACATCATTGTACTGGTGGAGTTTCAAGGTGTCATTTGCAGATATTTCTGCTAGATAGAATGTGAGAGTAAGAGTTAACCATCAACAAACCAGATCACTGCCCTCTGAGAGATTACCAACCAAGTCAGGTGACCACAGTAGACCCATTTGTTTAGGATGTGTAAGCACTGGCCTTCAGATCTGACACCAGTGATGTGGACTCATTGTCTAAGCAGGAAAGATGTATTCTACTAAGGCACCTCAACTTCTGACCTGATACCATGGGTGGGTAAGATGGTACAGAACGGATGAGTGAGGGGAGCCTGTAATTTTGGGATAGAGTAGCCTATTTGCAGAGCTAAGTAGCCCACACATAGATAGCAAAGCCATATTCCTGATCTCCAAACTACTGTGCCCTAACCTGGTGATCTCCAAGCTTTTTTTGATCACATACCCTAGCATGCCTTTTTTTAGCATACACCCCTAATGTATGGATGTTTATCTGTTTATTAATTATATATGTGTTTTTCTAATAATACATTATATGCTTATAAAACAAATTTTAAAAGACAAGGTTAGGGGCGCCTGGGTGGCTCAGTCGGTTAAGCGGCCGACTTCAGCTCAGGTCACGATCTCGCCATCCGTGAGTTCGAGCCCCGCGTCGGGCTCTGGGCTGATGGCTCAGAGCCTGGAGCCTGCTTCCAATTCTGTGTCTCCCTCTCTCTCTGCCCCTCCCCCGTTCATGCTCTGTCTCTCTCTGTCTCAAAAATAAATAAACGTTAAAAAAAAAATTTAAAAGACAAGGTTAAAATCAATATAAATAGATATTTAATGGTTTCTTCCTATACACAACAGGGTGGGAAAACCCATACTGTGATTTCTAGCCATCTCTGGAGTATGTTCATTATACCTCGTTTTCAATCCCAATCCCAATCCCATCATAGATTTGACCTTCAGTAAAAATGTTAAGAAATATGGAAAAGAAAGAGAAGAAGAAAATAGTTAATATATACATAGAAACACACATAACAGCAAGCAAGAATCTATGTGAAGCCACCAACGTTTTCATTCTTGTAACTCATCGCAAAGCTGTGGCTGGTTGGTATTAATAATTTCCTCCTTCCATTACACATTCCATCCTTCCGTTTCCATCAGCCAGGACCTCGGCTGGTCAGGGCTCATTACCTAAAAGTCTTCAGTGACTCTTTCCTTTATTGCTTGATGTAGTTTTCAGTTCACTTTTACTATTGGAAATGATGGTATTAAGAGCAATCAGAGAGAATTCCCTGGGTTCCAGAAATAATCCTCCCTGTTCACATTTTTAGGCAGGAATCCAGTTCCCTCTTGATAATCCAGATCAGCTACCCAGCAGAGCAGCTTCCTTCTTTGCCTATTGGTTTCATGGTATGAGGAACTCAAAATGATCTGATAGTGGTCTCAAACTCCAGTTCCATGAAACCATTGTTGTAAGGATTTCTCTCTTAGAAACCAAGACCTCCAGAGGGCAGAGCTTAAAGATGTAGAGATGGATGCAGAAACTCTGCAGATGGGCTATTTGGTATAGTAATGAGAGACCCATTCCTGCTTCCATCTGCTGAGGCCTAGACAATCCATGTGTGCTGGCTGTGGGAAAGACAGCACCATTTATTGTTACCTGATCAAAAGTTTACACTAAATCTTATATGACAGAACTGTAACTGCTCAGGGTTTTGATGCTATTGTATATGAAAATTTTAAAATTGAATATTCATGCCGTTTGCTGCAGTATATAAAAACACAACTGTTTGAGTATAGTAACATTGATCCTGTGCCTCTGACAAGTTCATGAGTTCTAGTAGTTGTTTTATATATTGTTAGGAATTTCTATAGAAAGAAGTATATAATCTGCAAAGAGGTTACTTCTTTCCCGATCATTATTCTTTTGTATTTCTCCTTTCTTTTTTTGTCAGTATGCAGTGACCAAGACCTCCAGCTCGATGTTCAGGGGACATAGTGAGAGTGAGTATCCTTTGGGGAATGCACTCTGCTCAGCTGACTCTGGTGTCTCTGAGCTCAGAGAAAGGGGCTGGGACCCAGATATGTGAGGAGGGGGGTTGCTGACTGGCTGGTGCAGGTGTCTGCAAGGGGGTGTAATGAATCTGGATCTGCAAGTGTTACAGAATTACAAGAAGAAACTGCCACTATGTAGCCAAGAAGCATTCCTGGGATGATACTCACAGGAACAGGAAAATAGGCAGGAAGGTCACAGTAAGGAAACAGAAACAAGCAAGGCTTTCTTCCTCCTCAGACTTCCAGTCTTTCTCTCGTGGCCCCTATTGGCAAAAGGAACCTAACATGGAATCATTTGGCCAAACAGAGATGTGGTTTACAGAGTCCCAGACCCAAAATCACAATGCTGACTATAGAAAGGTGAGTGTGGAGCCATGAGACAATAGCTTACCAACAGGCACCCAAGAAATACATCTGGAGTTTAGACTCAAGCATGTCTTCTCTTCCATCCAAGACTAAGTCCCAAGAGTCATTAGAACGTCACCTCAGTTTTGTTTTGCTTTCCTAATTTGAGATTTGTTTGAGAAAGACTACCATGCCTCAAACTGATGTGGTTTCACTCTGCCCTGAGATCTGTCTCCTACTGAGATGCCGGAAGCTCAGCCTCACAGGTTCGAGCTGGCTGCCTGAAACGTCTTTTCAGTTTCACTTCACATCCAGCTTTGCTCCTTTACTTCTTCCCCACTTTCCCTGGGCCACTGTAACTTCCTTTTACGAAAGTATTGTATTCTTAGCTCTGCAAAGTGAAAACTTTCTTTTTAGCATTTCCTGTGTTAATTAGTATGTTTCCATTCACTGTGCTATTAATGCAGTAATTTCACCTGTCCTTTCTTCTTACGTATCATTCATATACATTCACCTACATATTCGAAGTGTCCACACACCTGGAAACTTCGGTTTATAAAGCCCGACATTTTTTGCTCCAAGAAGTAGAGAATTTCTCACAGTCACACAAGTAGAGAGAGGCACAGTTGGTGTTCAGCCTCCAGACTGGCTGATTCAAAAGCTGTTACCTTTCCCATTTTCCACTCTGTCTCTCTTCTCTTCTTTTTTAATACTAAAAATAGTAACTCTACTTACATCATTTCATTTTCAAAGTGCTTTCGCATATCTTGCAGTATGTGACAAGCACAACTTCTCTGGAAAGTAGGACAGGTCATATTATTTTCTTAATGTTCCAAGAGAGGAAACTTGGCTTAGAACATTTCCCAACTGGGCTCCTGAGTGGCTCGGTTGAGCGTCCGACTTCGGCTCAGGTCATGATCTCGCGGCCAGTGAGTTCAAGCCCCGTGTCGGGCTCTGTGCTGACAGCTCAGAGCCTGGAGCCTGTTTCAGATTCTGTGTCTCCCTCTCTCTCTGACCCTCCCCCGTTCATACTCTGTCTCTCTCTCTGTCTCAAAAATAAATAAACGTTAAAAAACATTTTTTTTAAAAAAAGAGCATTTCCCAATAGAAAGGGGAAAACATTTCTAAAAGGAAACATCAGCCGGTTGTCAATTCTGTCTCCATCCCAATGCACTTTTCATTAAAGCTCATTTAAACAATTCTAAAGATTAATCTTGCATTCGTAACACCTGTGGTCTCCTTGACGTCTACTGCCTGTGTACTATTGACCGTTCTGTATCTTAATAGATGTTGTTATTTTCCGGGGGTTGGGGGTGGGTGGGTGTACGTGCAGGATGTAAATATCTTTGCTGAGTTCTTCTAAGTCTGAAACATATCAGATCCAGTCAGGCAAGATCATTATCAGTATCAAGTCTGAATGAAATTTGTGTTGAATTTACTGTAGAAAACCTTATGTGCTAAGAGTTTGTTCCCCACAATATTAATTGGTGCATTTGCATTTTTATTCCACTATTTGGAGGGCATACCTTTTATTTTTTATTTTATTTTTAATTGTTTTAATGTTTATTTGTTTTTGAAGAGAGAGAGATAGAGCATGACAGGGGAGGGGCAGAGAGAGAGAGGGAGACACAACACTTGAAGCAGGCTCCAGGCTCCGTGCTGTCAGCACAAAGCCCGATGCGGGGCTTGAACTCGCGAGCTGCAAGATCATGACCTGAGCCAAAGTCAGACGCTCAACTGACTGAGCCACCCATGCAGCCCAGGAGGGCATCTCTTTTAGAACATCTGGTTCTTCATTTTGTGTATGGTTTGGAAGAGAAAAATATAAAACAGAAGAGTATACACTTGTTTTTTACTACAGTATTGACCTTGCATTGCTCTGGAGTTAAGAGAGTGCACATGTTTATCACTGATGAATCATCCTAAAAATCTTGTTTTGTTTTATATTAGTGGTGTGAGAGTTTGTAGTTCCACATCCTTCCGGTCTCCTCCTTTCTTTGTGAAAGAGAGTAGCTAGCTTGCAGGATCACAACACCTGTAGTCTTAAATAGTAAATCAGCTATCACTCCACCTCTCCTTAGCGTATACCAGCTATTCTTTATCAGACACTTTCAGCAAAGCACTTCTCTTAAAACGAGCAACTTTATCCTTATCCCCCAAGCCACTGGCATATATAAAATAATGAGAAGTTTTTATTAAATGTTGTCTGCCCTAAAAAAAAAAAAAAAAAAAAAAAAAAAAATGTTGTCTGCCCTATCTCTTTCTTTCTGTTTACAAACCTTACCTCACTGTGAGGATTCATTTTAACATGGCAAGTAGGCTGGGCCACCGGTGCCCAGATATTTGTTCAGGCAATCTTCTGGATGCTTTTGTGAATGTGTTTTTTGGGATGAAACTAACATTTAAATCTGTAGACTTTGAGTAACACAGATTACCTGCCATAATGTGGGCGGGTCTCATCTGATCAGTTGGAGGCCTTAATAAGACAGAGATTTATATATACATATAAATAAATATATTTATGTATATATTTGAGGATATAGACATAGATACAGATATAGATATAGATTATATAGATATAGATCTGTTTCTTTGGAGAATCCTAATATACTCACTTAATCCTTATAATTGGTAGATTTATTATCACATTTTCATACAGTGAAACTAAGGATCAAAGAGATTAAATAATATTCCCAAGATCATACAGGTAATATGTGGCAGGGCAGGCATTTGAAACTATGCTATTGCCAAAGTCAGTATTCTAACTATTATGCTATATGTTTGTTCTACAATTTGTTCTAATATGCTATACTATTCTATATATTACAATACAAGATCAGATAATCCTCACTAGAACTTGGAAGTACATCCAAAGATCCTGTGGTACCTTACCCTCCAGAATAGTTTTTGAGTTACATGATGCAACTCACATGCTTTTTGGTGTGAAGTGATTAAATGGTAATATCAGAGATCCTGTTGCCTGGAAAATGTTTAATAGTGTTGCTCAGGAAATACCACAACACTTGGCTAATGGGGGATCCATTTTCAGTTTGGACTCCAAGCAGAAAGAAACTATCTCCCCAAAGGTTTTAATTGTTCAGCTTTGAAAAAACACTTATTATCAGACTATATGAGAGTATATTACAGATTATATTATACTAACCATACTAAATATTATAATAAAATAAAATTTGTCTTCAATTTTGCCACTCCAAAAAAACAAACATTTCATTTTATAGCTTTCTTTTCAGTGTGCTTTTATAAGCATTTTTCACAAGTTATAGTGATAGTTGAGTTATAATTATGTTATGTTTATAATTAGTTATGTTTCTTTAATCAAAAAAAAGTATTTTATTTTATTTTTTATTTTTTAACGTTTATTTATTTTTGAGACAGAGAGAGACAGAGCATGAACGGGGGAGGGGCAGAGAGAGAGGGAGACACAGAATCCTAAGCAGGCTCCAGGCTCTGAGCCATCAGCCCAGAGCCCGAGGCAGGGCTTGAACTCACAGACAGCGAGATTGTGACCTGAGCTGAAGTTGGACGCTTAACCGGCTGAGCCACCCAGATGCCCCTCCCCAAAAAAAGTATTTTAACAGAGGGAAGAAAAGTGCTCCTCTTTTCCTGATTTTCAGAAGGAAATTCCAAGGCAAAGAAGAAAAAGTAGGTGTTGAAACTTGAATACTCTGTGTAACCAGTATCTAGGGATTAAAAAAAAAGAATTCATCTGACCTACTAGATCATTTTCTTTGATTCAGTTCTCATAATTAGAACTGATTTACACTGGGAGTGGGAAAAGAGCAGTCAAGAAACCCCAGGAACAATACCTGCTCTCCCGGCCGTGGAGAACATCTTCTCTAAACTTAAATTTCAGCCATCTATGTATGCTTCACAGCCAATCCAGTAACCTGCTGATTTCCATAAAGCACCCTAACAGTAACCAGGAGGATGGACTAAACTCAAAAGTTTCTGTGAAATAGAAAAGACAAATTAACATAAAAGTGTGATGCTGGAAAGGCATAAAAAGCAAAGAGGATTATCACAGAAGGATGTAATCCTTTTGTTCTTCCAGCGACAAAAATGAATGGATAAATGAGCCTGCACTCTCTGGCCACTGGGAGCCAGGATTTGATAGCTTGTATATTGTACTGTGTCATGCGGCCGTCTGTTCTGATCCTATGAAAATTGGGAGTTCCTTGGGAAAACATTAATTTTTACAACATCCTAAGACTTCTTGCAAAATAGTTTAACATTGGTTTGAGACACCGAAGGCCCACATATGGGAGTGATGAGTGCCTCCCACGGGAGCGCTCAGTGAAGCTAGCATTGAGCCATGGGGAGTGGTATTAGGTCGGTCAGAATCTGACATCTTCACTAATGACCTGGAGGAGGGAGTCAATGGCTCATTTATGAAATCCACAGATGAAGTGAAATGACGGATTGGATGCAAGAAAGCAATTAATGATGTTGGTAATAGGAGATGCATCTTATAGAAATGCTCACTCATCCTTTACACAGAAAATCACCATCACAATCAGTCCTGAAAGTGCAGCTGCCAGCAGAGGCCTGGAGGGGAGGTGGGGGAAAAGATTAGACAGGAGATGGGAAGCTGAACCAGCACCGAGTGTCTTTCTGGAAAGATTTCACGATGGCTGGCCAGTGTTCACATGCTTCCCATGGCTCTTGACACCAAGCCAGGGTCTCTGAAGTCAATTCTGCTTCTGTCTGGTGGCCAGTCTGTCCCCTGACTTCTACCTGTGGCTGGAAAAGATGGTTCCAGATGGGCTTCCCATTACTGCTCTGTGCAAGAAGAAGTTGACAATGACCAACACTTAACTGTTTGGGGGCCAGTATCTTGGCCAAGGCAGGAGATGTGGGTCCAGCATCAGTATGAAAGACTGGGTCGTGTTCCAGTTTGGATCAGAAAATGTTGTTGGGGCGCCTGGGTGGCTAAGTCGGTTTAGCCTCAGACTTCGGCTCAGGTCATGATCTTGTGGTTTGTGGGTTCGAGCCTCGCGTTGGGCTCTGTGCTGACAGCTCAGAGCCTAGAGCCTGCTTTGGGTCTGTGTCTCCCCTTCTCTCTGCCCATCCCATGCTCATGTTCTGTCTCTCTCTGTCTCTCAATAATAAATAAACGTTAAAAATTTTTAAGAAAAGAAAAGAAAATGTTGTTTTTATCTCTGGCTCATATCTCCATTCTGAGGTGGGTGGGTGTTCTATTTACAGTCCTGCCGCCCATGTCATCTGCTGCTTCTGTCACCTCATGGCTTGGCCACTGGACCTGCTGAGGCTTTCAAGGCCGTAGCAATTTGAGTTCATTTTATGGGCATGCATGTACTCCCCTTCATTGTCCTGTCACCTGAGGCACTGTGTGAGACTGAAGAATATAAGTGCCTGCCTGTGAAAACCTACGATTTCCTCGAAAAAAAAAAAAATTTTAACGTTTATTTATTTTTGAGACAGAGAGAGACAGAGCATGAATGGGGGATGGTCACAGAGAGAGGGAGACACAGAATCTGAAACAGGCTCCAGGCTCCGAGCTGTCAGCACAGAGCCCGACGCGGGGCTTAAACCCACAGACCGTGAGATCATGACCTGAGCCGAAGTCAGACACTTAACCTACCAAGCCACCCAGGCGCCCCCGATTTCCTCGTTTTAATGATCTGTTTCCTCCATCTCAGAAGAATCCACCTCTCTTCCCAGGGTCTGGCTGCATTGCTCCCAGCCCCTCTCTCCTTTGCTGTCTTGAGCATGAGCTTAACACAGGCTTCTGGCCTTCCCCTAAGGTAAAGGGAACTCAGGCACCCTGGACTAATAACCTTTATTTCCATCTTTACCGACAGTCCTGTTCCTTGTAGGGCAATAAGACACAGTTTCTCTATCATATCACAACATCATATAAGTTAACCTCAATTAGGATTTTAAACCCTGAAAATAGAAGTTGTTTCCTCATGAGAGCCAAAAAGTTCATTAAAAGAGACTCTTCCAGGGGTGTCTGGGTGGCTCAGTCAGTTGAGCATCTGACTTGGACTCAGGTCATGATCTCATGGTTCATGAGTTTGAGCGCCACATCAGACTCTCTGCTGTCAGCACGGAGCTCCCTTCAGATCCTCTCTGGACCTCCTCCACTCGCTCTCTTTCTCTCAAAAACAAACATTTTTTAAAAAGAGACTTTTCCAGCATTATTTTTTAGGCCTTCCAGAGAACTTATTTTAAGTTTATAGTTATTTATTATTTGGAATAGTTTCAGATTACTGGGTGAACCTGGAAGTAAACTATTACAAGATCGTTGGATTACCAAAGAAGAAGTAGCAGTGGTAGGCAGAATTGTCCCAATTCAATGCATTTTTAAATCAGAAAGTATCCAATGGGCTGTGGTACTGGACAAGGGATCCTGAATGTAGACTTCTCCAGAGTTATTGCTTATTGTTACAAAACTGCCCTGGGGAACCAAAATCCCCCTGGTAGCCCCTCACCTCGCTCTAGTCCTGATCTTCCTACCCTGAATCTGTCTTTAGCACACATGGTTGAGGATGCATTTCCCATCTTGTCTTGTAACATAAAAAAGCCCAGTTTCAAGGCACGGCCCTCTGAGAATGCAGCGTTGTGGATGGTACTCAGCATGAAGTTAGACAGTCTGGCCCAGCTTTAATGGACTTAACTGGGGAAGGACCTTCTCCTAGTTCGAAGCCATTACTGGAGCCAGAACCATTGCTTGTCAAAACATGACCGGATGCCCGCATCCAGCTTTCAAGTGAAAAGATCTGACATTGTCTCACCCCTGCAGCCTTTGCTTCTGTTGTTCATGACTTGAAGCCTCCACTCTGGCCAGACCGGAGCCCAGCTCTTCTGATTCCTACTCCAGGGGTCTTTCCCTTCCAGCCATTACAGCGGCTGCTGCTGAGACTACATTTAATGTCACCCTCAATTAACCTGACAGGATACAGTCTCCCAAACCCCTCCTGGGACTGAGAGAAAAGAAGAGGCTTAGGGTGGGAAACGGAAAAGGCTTTTATGTTCCTGGCTCTTTTGCAGGCAAATCTCTCAGAAAATTGCTGTTTTATTGTTTCCAGGCACTGAGCTCACATTACACCAACCGAAGCCTAGAAGGCTCTGTCAGCCCATCCATCAGCCTTTACAGGGTGAAGACCTCTGAGAAACATGGAAACCACTCAACAAGTTGGAAATGTTAATGACATGGTCCAAGTAAACACCTTCCAAACTTCTTTCAGATACAATAAACTCTACTGCAACAGAAACAAACAGAAAGTGTGTGTGTGTGTGTATGTGTGTGTCTGTGTCTGTGTGTCTGTGTGTGTTTGTACATACAGGATAGTGTCACAGCCAAATGCATGGGGAAATTCCCAAAGGAAATTAAGATGTAGTTCCTGTCAACCTTTCTCAGAAAGTTTTTTTTTTCTTTCTGGAGGTTGGACTATATGCAATCCAGAATCATTATAATCTTTACTGAAGCAATGGGGTGTTGGATATTTCCCCCTGTACAAATGAGTTTTATTACTTAATTACTTGCTTTTTATCCATACAACTGAGTAACATTTGTTTTCCAGAAAACGATATTGATAATGTACCTGAAAGATAAGGAAGGAAGGAACCCTGCCAGCTTGTTCAGTCCTGTTTTAATTTTAAGAATATGTTAGGTATATTTTATAAATTCTCTAATGGATTATGAACTATTATTTTACCGAATTATGTTAATCACTACAAGAGAAATGGTTGACAGATTAAGCAAATAAAAATACAGGACACCCATTTAATTGTAATTTTCAGATAAGTAAATAATTTTTAGTATAGTAAATACTGCATGGGGCATACCTATAGTAAAAAAAAAATCATCTGAAATAAGAATTTAACTGGCCACACTGTATTTTATCTGGTAATCCTACCAAGAGACCAGTTTCACCTGAAATGCTTCTAGTGTATGTTTTACATCAGTTTGCATCAAATATCTTGGCTTGCCCTTTAGAAACTAACCACTCCTTGACAATTGATCTGACCACTTGGATGTCAGCAAGGAAAATATTTAAGAAGGAGCTGAAAAACACAGTGAAAGCCGACTCTGTTGTCATTGCTTTTCCAGGTTGTCATAGTCTATTTGCTGTTCTTTATTCTTCATTCTATTTTTATAATAATGCACCTCAATAGGTTCTTTTTTCCCAGAAGGACTTCTTGACCACAGTACATTTCTCAATCATCCTAAAATAGAAACATGAACACATGTAGGACAAAATAATATGAGAAACAAGAATGTCATGCTTTTTGAAATTGACTACATTGTTGTAATTGTGTCTGAATATTTGGGGTTTTTTTAAACTAAGATTTAATGACAAATGGCAAATGACATTGTTTCATTTAATGTCAAGGAGGATGCCTTGAATTTGATTTTTTTAATTTGATTTTTAAGTGCTTTTATAACTCTTAATTTATTTTATTTTAATTCCAATAAAGTTAACACATAGTGTTATGTTAGTTTCAGACGTACAATATAGTGATTCAACAATTTCAGAATGCTTTTATAACTCTTTTAAGAAGTTTTCTGGGACACCTGGGTGGCTCTTGTCAGTTAAGTGTCCGACTTCAGTTCAGGTCATGATCTCTTGGTTCATGAGTTCAAGCCCCACATCATCGGGCTCTGTGCTGACAGCTCGGAGCCTGGAGCCTGCTTCGGATTCTGTGTCACCTTCTCTCTCTGCCCCTCCACAACTTGTGCTCTGTGTCTCTATGCCTCTCAAAAAATAAATAAATGTAAAAAAAAATTTTTTTTTAAAGAAATTAGTATTTCTAGTTTTCTGAGAAGAAAATAATTTTTTTACTTATAAAATTACTATTTTTAAGACCATCTTCCAACATGTTGTTGAGAGTATCATGTTTGTTCAGTTAAAATTGTGGTAGTTGGGGCTATATCACTCTTGATTAAAGTTGATCAAAACCAGGTATAAGGGATCCTAAAACTTACCCCAAAAATAGCATTAATGGGCACCTGGGTGACTCAGTTGGTTAAGCATCTGACTTCAGGTCAGGTCATGATCTCACAGTTTGTGAGTTTGAGACCTGCATTGGGCTCCGTGCTGGCAGTGCAAAGCTTGCTTGGGATTCTCGCCTTCTCCTCCCTCTCTGACCCTCTTCTGCTCATGCTTTCTCTCTCTCTCTCTCAAAATAAATAAATAAACTTAAAAAAAAATTTTTTTTACGGATTCAAAGATTTTTTTCTTACTAGTTCCAATTACTCAACAAAAATAGTGGCCCTCTAATAGTGATTCTTAAAGGAAGGATGCATATATTTGTCATTAAAATTTTTTTTTTTTTTTATTTTGAGAGAGAGAAAGAACACAAGCAGGGGATGGGGCAGAGAGCGAGGGCAGCGGGGGAGATAGAAAGAATCCCATGCAGGCTCCTCACTGTCAGCGCAGAGCCCAATGCAGGGCTTGAACTCAAACCGTGATATCATGACCTGAGCAGAAACCAAGAATCAGAAGCTTAATTGACTGAGCCACGCAGGCACCCCGATATTTGTCATTTTTAAAAGTTTCCCTGTTATCACACAAATATTACTTGTGGTAAAAACTTCTTCAAAAATTCAATTTGAGTTAATTCTAAATAATATATCTTCATTAATTCATAAATTATATCGAGCTATCTATAATAATGACTTTTTTTATATCATAATTGGCTGAATATCTGCAGTTTTTCATATGGTGCAAATAAAATTTTAAAAACTAACTTTATTGAGATATTTTACTATAAAATGCATCCATTTTAAGAGTACAGTCTCCTCGATAAATGGTGTTGGGAAAACTGGACAACCACACAAAAGAATGAAATTGGACCACTAATCTTATGCCATACATAAAAATTAACTCAAAATGTATTAAAGACTTGAATGTAAGACTTGAATGTAAGACTTGGAACCATAAAACTGCTAGAAGAAAACATAAAGGCTAGGCTCTTTGGCATGTCTTGGCAATGATATTTTGGATTTGACACCAAAAGCAAAGACAACAAAAGCAAAAATAAACAAGTGGAACCACATCAAACTAAAGAACTTCTGCACAGCAAAGGAAGCCATTAATTAAACTAAAAGGTAAACCTATCAAATAGGTGAAAATATTTGTAAATAATATATCTGATAAGGGGTTAATATTCAAAATACATAAAGAATTCATATAGCTCAGTAGCAAAAATTGAAACAATCTGATTGAAAAATGAGCAGAGCATCTAATATATATTTTTCCAAAGAAGACATACAGATGGCCAACAGGTACATGAAAAAATACTCAACACCACTAATCATCAGGAAAATGCAAATCAAAACCACAATGAGATATCACCTCACACCTGTTAGAATGGCTGTTGTACACACACACACACACACACACACACACGTTGGGGATGATGTGGAGAAGAGGAAACCCTCATATACTGATGGTAGGAATGTAATTTGGTGCAGACCCTATGGAAAACAGTGTGGAATTTCCTCAAAAAATTAAAAATAGAACTGCTTTATGATCCAGCAATTCCACTTCTGGATATTTATCTGAAGTAAACAAAAACACTAATTCAAAAACATATGTGCGCCCCTATGTTTGTTGCAGCATAACTGCAACTAAATAAAAATAACTAAAAATAGAACAAATAACTAAAATAGAACTATTTAGTTCTATAACTAAATAGTTACTATTACTAACTAATAATAGAACTAAAAATAGAACTAACTAAAATAACTAAAAATAACTAAAAATAGAACAAATCAAGTGTCCATTGATGGGTGAATGGATTCTTAAAATATGGTGTACGTATATACAATGATTGCCAGTAACTTGTTCTGCGGGTGTTCTGCAAGACAAGCAAACATTTCTAATAAATTTTAATTTGATAAACAAGCAATGTCTTGCAATATGAGTAGTTCATGATGCCGAATGTCATATGATCACAACTGAGCCAATGGTTCTTCTCTACTCCCCCTGCCCTGCGTGATTGTGGGTGATCATCTCCCATGGCAATGGTCGGTCTCAGGCCGCGGTGTTTGGTGGAAATCAGTGGTTTTTCAGAACGTTGGAAGGTGCCCACAACTGGCACTAGTATATTTTTTGTCACTTCAAAGCACCTATGGACAGTTTTCTGCTTTTCCATACAAGAGTAAGCTTAGGAATGCTTTGCTTCATTCTAGGTCAAGCTGCCTGCAAATATAGACCCTTTCCTCTGATGCCTTATTGCCAGTTACATTAAATACAGTATATGACAAGAGTTCATTAATACTGTACTGCAGTCAACATCCATGCAAGTGTATACAATGGCCTTCATGTAGAAAATGGTTGAAAAGAAAGGCTGTAAGAAGAAGGAGATGATTACGGTGAAAGGTAAGAAGGAAATCATTGAGAAGTATGAATGAGGTATGTGAGTAGCCAAAATTGCAAGATTTTAAAGGTCTGCATCTGCATCTCATCTGCAGAGGAGGAGGAGAAAAAGGCAGAGGAATCCCTTACTTCAAATGAAATTAGGGAGATGTGTCAAATGTGGGAAACAGTGCAAAATTTTGTAGAAAAGCACCACCCAAATAAGGCTGTAGCAGTGTGAGCGATGAATCTGTTTAATGACAATGCAATGTCACATTTCTGTGAAATCTTCAAAAGAAGGTAAAAGCAAGTGTCATTGGATAGATTCCTTGTTAAAGTTTCATGAAAAGAGAAAGATTCCATTGAGCCAATAGATAGCAGTGATTCCATTAGTGATAGTGAAAGCCGTCTTACACAATAACCCTCCTTTCTCTGGTCTCCCTCACACCAGTCACAAAAGTTTTCAAAGGTAAGTGCAGGTTAATTTGTTTATTTTTTCTTTATATTTTGTATTTTCTTTATTATTTTGTATTATATTACAGTATTGTAATCATTTTTATATGAATATTTTGGGGTTGTGGAACTAAGCATCAGTTTCCATTATTTCTTATGGGGAAATTCACTTTGATATACAAGTGCTTTGGATTAAAAGCATGTTTCTGGAATGAATTATGCTCACAAACCAAGTTTTTAATATATATATTACTTATTATATGATATATATATTCTATATACATACAGTGGAATATTATTCTGCTGTAAAAAATGAGATCTTGCCATTTGCAGCAACATGAATGGAAATGAAAGGTATTATGCTCAGTGAAATAAGTCAGAGAAAGACAAATACCTTATGATATCACTTATATGGGGAATCTAAAAAATAAACAAACAAGCTCAGAGGTACAGAGAACAGACTGGTAATAGCCATAGGCAGCAGGGTAGAGGGAGAGCAGAGTGGGCGAAATGGATGAGGGAAGTCAAAAAGTACAGACTTCCAGTTATAAATGAGTCATGGGGATGTAATGTACAGTACAGTGACTATGGTTAATACTATATTGCATATTTGTAAGTTGCTAACAGAGCAAATTTTAAAAGTTCTCATTACAAGAAAAAAGTTCTATAACTACTTATGGTTATGGGTGTTAACAAGACTTACTGTGGTAATATTTCACAATATATGCAAATTTCAAGTCATTATATTGTATACTGGAAACTAATATAATTTTGTATGTCAATTATACTTCATTTAAAAACAGGAGGACACTTCAAAGACAAATGTATACATCTATCTAACTACCACTACAATCAAGTTATAAAACAATTTCATTACCTTAAAATTTTCTTTCTGCCCCTTTCCAGTTAATCCCTGCTTCCCACTTCCTCACCTCGGCAACCCCTGATGTACTTTTTAGTCACCTGTAGACTAGGTTTTTTATTTCTAACATTTTACATAAATTGAATAATAAAATATGTATATTTTGTGTCTAGTTTCTTTTCCCCACAACAATATGTTTAATGTTCACCAACACTGCTCCAGTTATCAGTATTTCATTCCTTTTTTATTGCTGAATGGTGATGAATTATAGGAACATACCACAATTTTGTTTACTCACTAACCTATTGATAGACATTCAGATTGCTTCCAGTTTGGGTCTATACAGAGCTGCTATAAATATTTGTGTACAGATCTTTGTGTGAATATATATTTTCATTTCAGTTAGGTAAATATCTAGGAGTAGAATTGCTCAGACATATTTTTCATAAGAAATTGTCAAACTATTTTCCAAAATGTGTACCATTTTACATTCCTATCAGCAATGCATATGTTTCACGTTCTCTATATCCTTGCCACACCTGAAAAAAAAAATGCCTTAATTTCAGCCCATCTAGTGAGTATATTATAGTATCTTATTGACATTTTAGTTTGCATTTTCTGATGGCTCAGTGATTTTAAATACTTTTCCATGGGCTTGCTGTCCATTCTTAAACCTTTTGTGAAGTGTGAGTTACATTTTTTAATTGGATTGACTGTCATATTATTATAATTTCCTTGTATATTTTACAAAGGAGTACTTGATCATATGGACTTAAAATGTTTTCTTCCAGGGGCACCTGGTGGCTCAGTTGATTAAGAGTCCTCTTGACTTTGGCTGGGGTCATCATCTCAGGTCATGATCTCGGGAACTCGTGAGTTCCAGCCCATATTGGGTTCTGCATTGGCAGCATGCAGGGAGCCTGCTTGGGATTCTGTCTCCTCTCTCTCTGCCCCTACCTGATTGAGGTGCACGCATGCGCCTACTCTTCCCCCCTTCTCTCAAAAATAATTAAACTTTAAAAAATAAAATAAAATAAAATAAAATAAAATAAAATAAATTTCCTTCCAGCTTGTAATGGGACTTTCAATTTTTAATTTTTATTTTTTAATGTTTATTTTTGAGAGAGACAGAGCACGAGCAGGGGAGTGGCAGAGGGAGACACCGAATCCAAAGTAGGCTCCAGGCTCCGCACTGTCAGCACAGAGCCTAACACGGGGCTTGAACTCAGAAACTCTGAGATCATTACCGAAGCCAAAGTCCGTCACTTAACCAACTGAGCTATTCAGGTGCCCCTGGACTTGTAATTCTTTTTAATGGCATCTTCCAAAGATCAAAACTTCTTAATTTTGATGAAGTCTAATTTATCAATTTTTTTTCTTTTATGATTCATGTTTTTTGTGTTCTAAAAAATCTGTAGAACCCAAGGTCACAGAGATTTTCTTTTATGTTTTCTTCTAGACTTTTATGGTTTAAACTTTATGTTTAGGCCTATGATCCATTTGGAAGTAATTTTTGCATATGGTGTAAATTAACAGTTGAGGTTCATTTTCTTTCCCTATGGATCTTCCAGCATCATCTGTTGAAAAAAAAACTATCTTTTCCCATTAAATCACCTTAGCACTTTGTCAAAGATCCATCAACCTTATATATGTGGATCTATTTCTGTACTCTATTTTGTTTCACTGAGCTATATATTTATAGGCCAGTACACCACTTCATCTTTATAAACTGTTGATTTATGATGTCTTGAATTCAAGTAGTAGTATTCCTACAACTTGATCCATCTTTTTCAAAATTGTTTGATTTTCAGGGGCACCTGGGTGCCTCAGTTGGTTGAATGTCCGACTTCGGCTCAGGTCATGATCTCGCAGTTTGTGAGTTCGAGCCCTGCATCGGGCTCAGTGCTGATAGCTGGGAGCCTGGAGCCTGCTTCGGATTCTGTGTCTCCCTCTCTCTCTGCCCCTCCCCCACTTGTGCTCTGTCTCTCTCTATCAAAAATAAATTTAAAAATTTTTTTAAAAATTGTTTGATTTTTCTAAGTCCTTTATATTTCCATGTAAACTTTATAATCAGTTTGTCAAACCATGCCTTCCACCAGCCCCACCCCCACCCCCTGAAAAAGTCTTCTGGCAGGTTGATTGAATTATGCTGAATCTATTTATTAATTTATGAAGAATTAATATCTTAGTCATATTGGATCTGCCAATCCATGAACATGATATATATCTCCATTTATTTAAGTCTTTAATTTTTCTCAGCAATGTTTTCTTTCCTTTCTTTCTTTCTTTTTTTTTTTTTTTTTGGTTTGTTTCTTGTTTTTTGTTTCTTTGTTTTCACAGATCGGGAATATATTGTTTGGAATTTATTCCATGTATTTCATGGTTTTTGATGTCATTGAAACTGTTATTTTTCTTTTTAATTTACTTTCTCAAAAAAATTTTTTTAGAGTGTGTGTGTGCATATAAATGGTGGGGGGGGGGGGGCAGAAGGAGAGGGAGAGAGACTATTAAGCAGACTCCACACCCAGCACAGAGCCTGTGTCAACTCTGAGATCCTGACCTGAGCCAAAATCAAGAGTCAGATGTCCAATCAACTGAACCACCAAGGTGCCCCAGCTTTCTCAATTTTTTATTGCTAGTGCTTAGAAATAATTGTTTTTTAATTTGGCTCTGTATAATGTGATCTTCTAAAATTCAGTTATTTCTAGTAGCTTTTCCTAAGTTCCTAAGAATTTCCTATATACCAAACCACATAATCTGCTAATAAAGACACTTTTAGTTCTTCCTTTCCAATGCATATTTATGTCATTTCTTTTTGTTACCTTATTACACTAGAAAGGACAATGTTAAATAGAAGCCATGAGAGAAATAACATCCATAAATTGTGCCCAATCTTAGGAAGGAAATAGTCAATCATTAATCACTGAATATACTTATCAAAGTTTTTCTGTAGGTACCTTTATCGGGGAGGTGGTTCCCTTCTATTCCTAGTTCATTGAGAGTTTCTTATCTTTGAAGGATCATTTTTTCCTTCTATGTTAATCTAGTGAATCATATTAATCCAATGATTGAGATCTAATGTTAAACCCTCCTCACATTCTGGTTATGATATTTTACTTTTTAATATATAGATCAAGTTGACTTAAAATATTTTATTTGGTATTTCTGTATCTGTGTACATGTGGGATATTGGTCACTAGTTTTTTTTTTCCATGTACTGTCTTTGTCTGATTTTGGTAATAGCATACTTCTGGATTTAGAGAAGAGTCGAGAACTGTCCCTTCCTCTTCTATTTTCTGAAAGATTTTTTTACAGTGTTGCTGTTATGTCTTCCATAAGTGTTTGATAGAGTTTACTACTAAAGTTCTGTGGGCCTAGAGTATTCGTTACGGAAATGTTTTTAATTGTAAGTTCAGTTCCATTAATTCAATTTATTTTAATCTATTTTATTGATTTCTGTTATTGTCTTTATTATTTCTTTCTATCTACTAACTTAGGGCTTAATTTGCTTCTGGGCTTGGCTGAGAAGTTCTTTTACATTTTTTTTTCAATGTTTTTATTTATTTTTGAGTGAGAGAGACAGAGACAGGGCACAGTGGGAGAGGGGCAGAGAGAGAAGGAGACAGAATCTAAAGCACGCTCCAGGCTCCAAGCTGTCAGCACAGAGCCTGATCTGGGGCTGGAAACCATGAACTGCAAAATCATGACCTGAAACAAACGCAGACACTTAACGACTGAGCCACCCAGGCACCCCTGGCTGAGAAGTTCTTAGGGCAGGATAGAAGAAAAAGCTCAGTCTTCATTTTAGGAGATTTCTTAAGGTAAGGGTTAATGCAAGCAAAATGAGATTTTGCGTGAAGGAAATGTTATTTGAGTCACAAGACATCCTGAGTTTGCAGTTGCATAACTAGTAAAGATGGTCGTCATTCTTACAACCTCCCTTTTAGCTACCCTGTGACTAGTCCAGAGGTTGGCCATAAAAGCAAGCGCGGTGCAGATCTATACCGCTATCATGATCTAGAGGTGATTTTATCATCTCAAAATAAGAGTTCAGGGATAGAACAGAATCTGGCCTTGTTTTTCCTTTTGTCAAATGACCGTGGCTGCATGGCAGCACTTAAAACTCTGGAAATCCACACTACACAAGTGTAATACACATGAAGAATAAGAGCAGGAGGGTGATTCGCCTTTACAGAATGCTTTGAAGATACAATCTCAGAGCAGTGAACCCAAGAACACTTCTCTCAGCGTCCATTTGGTCTTACCTTGGAGATCTGGACACATCTCCTTTAGTTTAGAAATGGATTGTTCTACTTGACCAATGCATCAGAAATTGTTAGCAATGGCACAAACACTGCCTGGATTACCTAATAGGAAGTCAAAAGCAATTATACTATCAGTTACTATCTTTTAGTTGTAGAAGCATCTCTTATAACTTTGGCCAAATTGAATAATAATATATTTATCATATTTTCCCAGTTGTATCACCCTCACTATAGGATGGTGTGCATAACAAGTGGGCAAATCTTGAGTATAATTTACTCTTCATTTTGTAAGTTACTGGATACATTCTTCAATGAACTATGGTTCATAGAAGGTAAAAGGATCTGGAATATATCAAAGTCTCCAAAAATTACCCCACAGTCATAAGTCAGATTTGTGTGTGGTGAACAAGTAAAAGCTATTGTCCACAGGAGAAATAATATTCTAGAAGGGTCTAGGGACTGTTGAGGTTATATGTTTACTTACAATGACAAAAATTTGCCAGTTGTAGTCTGTTGATAAAGGAAGAGTTCTTGGTGAAGTTGAAAAACTATCTGAGGTTAGCAAGTGAAGAAAAGACAATCCAAATATTTATTCCAATATTAATTACTTCTGTGTTGTCTCTGTCCCCAGGGACAGTACTGTAATTATTTTTTCAGTATTTTGCTGTTTGAAGTCAGGGTCCAGTGTTTATATGATTGGAAGGTAGGGTTAATAATATGGGAGTCAGGGGTGTTTGAAGGTAGTTAGAGGTGCTTATCAATGAGGTATTTGATTGATTTTGAGGGAGATGAGTAAACATAGTAGTAGGACTTATCATCAACAGTGTTAACACTTATAGTCAAAACTATGAGTTTGCCCTTAATTGTTAATGATAATTCTAAAAAGTATAAGAGAAAAAATAAATGTCAGGTGCCACCTTACTTAATTTGCAAAGCCTTGTTTCATTTTGTTCAAAGAACATTTCAAAATCTTTGGCAAAATCTGGCAGGTATTGTGGGGAAGGAATTTCCAAGTCCAGTCCTTGCTTATTAACAATATTCATTAGCTAAGTTCTAGTTCCAGCTTAAGGAAGGCCATGCATAAAAATGAGGGGAATGCAGCTAAAGCAATTGCCTGTGGACCTATCCAGAATTTTGTCAGAAGGAATTGAAAAGATGCTTTTCTCTCCTATAGATTTCCCCTTTCTTTGTTTAGAAACTAGATCAATTCAGTTCCATCTTTACTGAAAATGCAAGGAGATGGCCCCAGTGAATAAGGTTTGTTCTAGGGAATCAGGAAGAGCCAGAGCCTTTTCTAAGCCTTCCACTCAACATTTTGGAGCCAGGCTTTAGCATAAGAAGAGCCTACTGTTCTAGTTGATTTAGTTCAGGGAGGCTGGGATTCTTAGTTCCTAGGAGTATTAAAAGTTGTGGGAAATTTTTGTCTTTTCTCTCAGGACTTGGAAGAATCCTTTTGCTTATAATGTACCTGGTTCTCATCCTATTTTGGTGGACTATTTTTGGAAGAACTTGTACTTTGGGAATGGGAGCAGAGGGGAAGGATGTGCCAGGATGGAGGGCTTTGGGGGGAAGAGAAGAGAGGATCCTGGAGAGAGTGGGAAAGAGGAGGAACTGGCCATGAGAACAGGATTCAAAGGAAGCAGAATTAGGGTGGGCTGCGGGAAATGACACGATTTTATTGTAACCAAAATGTTTTAAGTTTTTCCACATTTTTCATTAGTTTTGGACCAAGAAAATCCCTTCATGAAGCTACTTTGAAGTCAGAATTTTGGTTAGAAGCTTCTTACCATGAAAAAAAGGCCAAGCTTTGAATGTTAAAAATTGTCTTGCCCTTTTGCCCTATATTATCTCTAAGATAAACAATTTTAATCATATTAAAAGTTCACCAAAGTGGCCACTTACATTCCAAATTATCTGTAATGCACTCCCACTGTTTTGTAAGATATGCACAAGAATTTGAGTTAAAGTGACAATACATATCAGAGGAAGACATTTGACCTGGGTGGTATTAATATGGTATGAAATGACCCTATGTTATGCCCAGAATTCGTGATCCCCAAATACCGCCAGGGAGCCGAGTCCGATGTAAAAGCAAAAGAGCCTTTATTCGAGCTAGCTCGAGCTCAATCCCCTACCTGCACAGACGCAGTGGTGAGATACCGGGGAGAGAGGGTGAGTTTCAAAAGGACAAAGGTTTTATTGGGGCCTAGGGGCAGTTGGTGAGGTAATGGCTATGGCCTCAGCCGATTGGCTGGGGAAGGGTCCTGGGGAAGGGTCCGAGTCCTGTTAGGCAGGTGAGGGGGCGGTTACTCAAGGGGAGGAGGTGTGGTCAAGGTGAAGGACACAGAACAAGATGGAGTCAGCCGGCGTAGGCCCGCCCTTTCACCTAGAAGATAAATGCACAGGGATTGCTTTTACAACTCTTCTCTCAGGCCCTCAGTCAGAATCCCTGACTTCAGATCTGACAATTGTCAGCCTCCATAGATGGGGTTTTTGGGAAATTCTACCTCCCAAACTCTCGGGAGCACAAAGCCGGGACAGAGGGACAGACAGAACTTGTAAGGTTTCCAGATGGTGACCCAAAAGCAAAGTTTATTTTATGAGGGCCACTGCCTGACAAGACCTTAAAACAGTCACTCTTCATGGCCAGTATAGCGTTCACATCACTGATTTTATGTTGGAACTTGAACAGAAAGGCTGGTGAGAGTCCCCCTTTGTTCATCACGAATGTGCTGCTGCTGTTGATGTGTGATGTGATCTGGCTGGGTGTTAGGGCGGGACTAGAGTAGAGATGGCAAGCCAATGGCACTCAGTATTGCCACAACCCTTTCCCGGGCTGGTGGAATGCATTGCTAGTCACTCACAACAGTTTGTTTTCTGCTCTATACAGTGTTCCAGATAACCACTATCAATAGGTAATATTGGTTAAATTGAACATTTAATATGTGCCGTAAACTCTTCTAAGCACTACAAAAATTAATTCCGTAATCTTCACCTCAGTGCTTTTTACAGATTACGTAACCCTGGCCAAGGTCACACAGCTAGTAAATGGTGGGTCTAGGATTCAATCCCCAGCAGTCTGACCACAGAGCATGCGTTTTGCCACTGTATTTTCAGACCCCTGGTCAGAGTTAGCACATGAACTGTAGTCAAAGCTGATACGAGTGTGCACTGTAACACAGGTTGTTAAAATATTGAAATGTTTTTATAAGTTTTGATATAAACTTTCCTTCTGCTGCTTCCTGTTGGCCCTACCCTTGGGACCTCCTCTCCTAACCCCTAACAAGAGAATTAATGCCCAGTGCAGAGAAGTGCAGAGAAGGGGTTTCAGAAGCCATCTCAAGACGGACTTTGTTCTGGTTGGTCAGTGTTGGCCAGTGCCCATGCCTCACAAGTCACTAAATATGGAATTTTAAAAATCATCTCTAGATGTGACTCTTTTAGGTTTTGGTTCTAGGAATAAACAACATCAATATTGTTTACATACAGTATTATTTAAATGTAACATTCACACTTCATACTATAATAAAACCTTATCAAAATACAGAAACAAATACTTTAAAAAAGTAAACATAGGACAACACTTTTTAAATGAACTCTTACTATATTTTTCTAAACCCCTTTTCTTATCACTAACTAAAGTTAATTTTCCATGCTAATGTTGCTTTCCTAGTCACTTCTCAAGATGATAAAATTAGGCTTTCTGCTTAATTTGTTTTTGTACCAACCATCTGATTCCAAATCCTCAGTGGAATGAAATCTCACTTTTATGACACATTTCCTGTTTCTTTCTCTTTTTTTAAGGTTTATTTATTTTTGAGAGAGAGAGAGAGACAGAGTACGAGCAGGGGAGGGGCAGAGAGATTGGAAGACACAGAATCTGAAGCAGACTCCAGGCTCTGAGCTGTCAGCGCAGAGCCCGACGTGGGGCTTGAACTCATGAACTACAAGATCATGACCTGAGTCGAAGTCAGATGCTTAACCGACTGAACCACCCTATTTCCTGTTTCAAACAATTTTCCCCTCCATCTCTGAGCTGTGTCTTACTGCTCAGAAGCTTCTGGTCATCTTTGAGACACCCCAGGACCAGCATCCCTTCACAGGAAGGTAAGCCTTGTCTTGGGGGTGAGTACTGGTCTGCTGTCGCCTGCCTGTACAAACACCCAACTCCCCTTCTGCTCCAAGTTTCCGTTTCATTTCACCACTCTGATTTTCTAGCTCCTGTATTTGAATAACCACTGGAATTTCCTCCTGTGAACTCTGGCTGCAGACCCATTCTCTGTCTCAATTCGTCCGTTCTTGTCTCTGCTGCAGGATCCGCCTCGTGGCAGCTCCTATCACTGACCAAACCAGGCCTGGACCTCATTTTTGCCAAGCCTGGTGCGGCAGAACTGGCTTTCTCTGAGCTAGTTTCTTCTGAGATGTAATTTAGATACTGTAAGCCATCCACGAAGTCAAAGCTGGGTGGGACAGCTTGGTAAATTGAATTTGAAAAGGATCAAGTTCATTCTGACATTCAAGCAACATTGTTACAAAGGAAGAGAATCACTTAACAATAATTAGGAAAACAACAAAAAATGTTTGTTGGGAATTGTTCTTCATTCCCACTTGAAAGGTAAAAAGAGATGATCTTAAATTGTACCTAGTGAATAATATTAGATAAAATAAAAATGTAGGGAAGAGAAACTTTAGAATAAGAGACTGGACTTCCCTTCTTTAGAGGTCAGAATATTTGCAGTAATTTGAGACAGGCTGTCTGAAGGAAGAGTGCTGACCTCAGAAATTTCCTTCCAAAAGGAAAGCAGGTAGAAGTGGTTCCAAATCAGAAATCAGGGTTAACAACCTTCAGTAGAAGTGACAGACAATGTAGAAAGTGAATCCTATACCTCCAGAGTGTGAATTTATTCAGTTTCACTCAGAAATTTATAAAATTTTATAAATGTGTTACTTTCTGTTTTTTTAGGCATTGAAGGTACTTAAAATGTATACTGTAATAGAAAAAGAACAAAGTGAATTTCCCTCCTGCCACCAGGAAATCCTAAACATCCAGCTACTGGAAGTCCTGTCTTCTATTTATGAATGCATTCAAACATTTGTGTATTCCATCAATTATCAGATATCTGACTTGTTACTGTGTGCAGACAATCTGCTTAAGCTCAGAGGCAGACAGAACAGTTGCTGGTCCTGATTTTGGTAATTTAAAGCCAGTGAAAAAGGTTTACCACAGTAAAACATTTACAGAGCAGAAAAAATGTCTAAGTCCTAGTCTTCCCTAAGCCAGTTGTATTATTTAAATCTTCACATTTTCACTGTCTGAGGTGATTGTACCTATTGTGTTTACTAAGTTTATTCATATGGTTTACTCTTTACATTTTACACTTATCTTATGTATACCATTTTAGGAAGAAAACACAAGAGAAAATTTATCTTCCCATTCTCTGTTTGCAAACTTTATCACTGTTTTGTTTGGGTTCTTTAAGGAGGAATTGACTGGAAAAGTGGAGTGTATGTTGGTGTTAATCCTTTTGACTTTGTTGCCTATCATTCTTTTTAAAAAATGTGTGTGTGTGTGTGTTGTTTGAAAAATGACTCAACACACCCATAACATGTGCATAAAACATCATTGCAAAGCCTAAGGACTAATTCCTAATTTGTCGTCTTCCCAGACAATTCAATGTTTCGGAACACTTCAAGTCCACGTAGCCTCTCAATTTACATGCTGTTGATGTCATACATTTTTCTGTTCTTTTTTCAAAAAGCTTCACTGACAGATAATTTATATACCATCCAGTTCACCCTTATAAAGTATACAACTCAATAGATTTTAGTGTACTCCCAGAATTGTGCAAGTATCACCACAATATCATTTTAGGACATATTCATGCCTCTAAGAAGGAACCCTGTGCTCATTAGTAGTCCTCTCCATTCCCCCTCTCCCCAGCCCCTGGCAACCAGTAATCTACTTTCTGTCTCTATAGATTTGCAAGCATGCAGTTTCGACTAGATTTAATCACATATCACCATATTTACCATTTAAATTGCATTTTTTTTCTCTCTCTATACTTTCATCTGGAATCATTTTCATCCTGTCAGAAAAACTATCTGTTAGAATTTTCTTTTGTACTGGTTTTCCAGTGATAAACTCTTTCCAGTTTTGCTAGTAAAAGTCTTTCTTTCACCTTTACTGGGATGATCCAGATCCCAGAAAGTGGGGCTGGAATTAGAAGCGGTGGTGACTTCCAGTTCCTCTTTATTTGTAGGATGCCTTCTTCAGGGTCTCACCCCTATGTAAAGATTGGGTTACCAGGACACCTACTCTTAGGGTGGAACTTGGATTCTAAGTGTTTTATTCTTCCTGGTGCCTCCAGGGTGTCAAAGATGTGCTCAGCCTCTCACTCATCCCCGAGGCAAAAATGGTCCCAAATGCTGGGCTCACCCTTTATCTTCTCCTGGCCTGGTTCTCTACTGTTAAAAATCTGATGTTATGAGGCAAATGTTGTTTAATCTGATTGTCTACATATCCTCTGAAGGAGGATTGATTGAAATCATCTTGTTCCCTATTATAGGGAGGCAAAGTCTCTCACTTAAAAAAAAATTTTTTTTAAGTTTGTTTATTTTTGAGAGAGAGAGAAAGTGCGTGGGGGGGGGGAGGGAAGGGACAGAGAGAGGGAGGGATTCACAGAATCTGAAGCAGGCTCCAGGCTCTGAGCTGTCAGCACAGAGCCCAACCGGGGGCTTGAACTCACAAACGGTGAGATCACCACCTGAGCCAAAGTCAGACCTTTAAACAACTGAGACATCCAGGTTTGCCTCTCACTTTTTTTTTTTTTTTTAAATACAGATGACATTCTTGTTTTCTCCAGGATATCTGTTCACTCTCTCCTACCCTAGAGCTACAACATTAGAGCAAAGGAGCTTAAGCTCCGGACCTACAGCTTTAAAGGAAAGGAACCCAAGGTTTCCTTGAAAATCCTAGGAAAGGAATATCCTTGGAAAAGCAGGTATTTTCACACCTTCCTTTTTTTTTTTTTTTGCTAGTTTATTGTCAGCATAAACTCAGCTTCATAAGGAAATCTTAAAAAAAAATGTTTTAAAAGCAGATTGAGGAAAGGGATAAATATTCATGATAAAATAGCCCAATAACTTTGCTAGTAATTCTTTTGTAACCATGGGGAAATATGAAAAATGTCCCATGAAGTAATTGTTAAAAATTTACGTCATGTGATGTTAAAGGTTAAAGTTCTGGGAAGAAATATTATTAAAGTTTCTTTGAGAAGCAATTTGATCCTGGCAGTCAAATTAGAAACAGCAGAACAGCTGGGGGACTCACTGAGGCATTCATTGGCATCAGGAACTGAGAAGGTTTCTAGTCTCAGTCCCACAATGCAGTGAGATGACGGTGAGCAAAATAGAGTATGGTCGTCCTAAATCTAGGTTAGGCTGATAGCCACATTCCCAGAATGAATGAATAAATGAGTGAGTGACTGACTGAATGAATGGTCAGGAATTGGGAAGCAGATATCCAAGTATTACTTAAAAGCAGGTTTTCCATAATGGAAAGAAATAGAAGTAAAAAGAAAATTACTGAGAAAAAGGAAAAAAGAGGTGGAGAAAAATCATCACCACCATCACCATCTTTTATCGAAGCTATACTTCTATTGAGCATACCTACTATGTGTCAGGCAGTTTTCGAAGCTCTTGACTCAGCTCACACAATCTTCACACTTGCCCTCTGAGGTACTTTCACAGGTTAGGAAACCGGGACTCCGTCTAGTGGTGATCGGGCAGAGAGGGGCCCGTGCTCTTGTGCATTCCTTGGCTATAAACCATTGGAAGCAAAATAGAGCAATTAGTTCAGAAACAAGTATAGGTCATTGGACTACCAAAATTTGGCTCCATCTAATGAACATAGATTAAATAAAATCCTCCTTTATTCATGAACAAGTTATCTTTAATTTGGGGGCAGACAACAAAACTCAGCATTAATTTTAGTGATGATAAATTATAGCTAAGACTATATTTGTGCCCAAATTATTGACTTTCTTTATAAATGACTCTTAATAGTAGTTTTTCTAGATTTTTCAAATGTTGTAGGCATCTTATTTGTAGAAAAACTCTAATATGGCAATTCAATTCTTGTGTGGTAATTTTCACTCATCTGGTAATATATTTGAGAACAATGAACATTCTTACGGAAACCTCCTAAAAAGTACCCCCAGATACAAAAGGTATACTCTTATTAGACCTGCTTAAAAATTTATTCAAATAGAAGTGATCACATCTAAAGTTAAAAATTTAAATATATTTATTTTACATGAGATTTATATATACATATACATATATGTTCATATTCATATATATGAAAACTTTGTAATGATAAACTTCTATTTTTATGGAAAGCATTACTGTTTTAGTACCATGCCACTCAGTAGCTATTTTCCACTGGTAAGGGGTTTTGACTCAAGGGCCAATCTATCCATAGAAAGCGGCAGCCTGGAGAACTGTGTTGAGAAAGATTCTAAGATTGCGTGTGGAGTGGATATGCAAGACAATGACAGTTGATTAGTCAAGATCTTTATAAGCATAGAAAGGAAGAGGGTTTAGAACATGTTTTGTGGGTTTGCCATCCCTGTGTCTCATGATACCACCTCTCAGTAATTGTGATCTGAATTTTGGGCCAAGTATGAAGGAAAAATAAAATAAAATTGGGGTGTTTCCATAAATACGAATTTAGGTCAGCAATAATGCAGTAACAGCATTACAAGGCACTCTGATTCTTAGAAGGTAGGTATAATGCTCATTCTCTTGGAAAAAGGTTGTCAAATGGATAAAATGCTCTCCTAATCCCTCCGACTACTTTAGAGGGAAAGAAGGAAATGACTGAACAAATGGGAAATGAAAGAAAAAGAGTCTGTGAATCAGACTATAAAGCAAGATCTGTTTCTACTTTGTCTTCTGTCTACTGGAAAGGCCACAATATTCAGCCCTAATCCAAGATATGCAAAGACATAAAATTATTTAAAAAACAACCACTACCACCAACCATCACCACCACAACAAAAATCCCCTGACTGTCTCATTCACAGAAACATGACCAAAAATAAAATCTGAAAGACATTTTCTTTCTTTTCTTTCTTTCTCCCTCCCTCCCTCCCTTTCTTTCTTTTTCTTTCTTTCTTTCTTTCTTTCTTTCTTTCTTTCTTTCTTTCTTTCTTTCTTTCTTTCTTTCTTTCTCTTTCTTTTTTTTCTTTCTTCCTCCCTCCCTCTTTCTTTCTTTCTTTCTTTCTTTCTTTCTTTCTTTCTTTCATTCTTTCTCTTTCTTTTTTTTCTTTCTTCCTCCCTCCCTCCCTCTCTCTGCCTTTCTTTCTTTCTTTCTTTCTTTCTTTCTTTCTTTCTTTCTTTCTTTCTTTCTTTCTCTTTCTTTTTTTCTTTCTTCCTCCCTCCCTCCCTCTCTCTGCCTTTCTTTCTTTCTTTCTTTCTTTCTTTCTTTCTTTCTTTCTTTCTTTCTTTCTTTCTCTTTCTTTTTTTTTCTTTCTTCCTCCCTCCCTCCCTCTCTCTGCCTTTCTTTCTTTCTTTCTTTCTTTCTTTCTTTCTTTCTTTCTTTCTTTCTTTCTTTCTTTCTTTTAAGCTTCAGTGGATCCTGCAATAATTCACTTGTAGCCCCCTGGATTGTCTCACATATGGAAAAATAGGCCAAGAAATAAGACTTAGCAGCACAGTGAGAAAAGATAGGAGAGTGTTATTTCTCAAGGGAAATTATTTATCTCCAGATATAATCTTTACTTTATGACAAAGAAAAACTGGCATGGTAGGTTCTCCAATTTCTTTAATAATATAGGATGCAGGCAATGTCATTGGCTTTTGGCAGGTATTTTATTAGGTTCCTTATGCCCTGAGTGTACTAATTTTGGCTGTCCCCAGACTTTATAAGGAAAGGTGGGGAATGGACCTCAGGACCATCTGTGAGGTGGGGAATTTCTTACCAAAATAATTTTTATATTTCAATAAAACAGAGAAATGTGACACAAATATATTAAAACAAAGTATTATTGGATGGCATAGGACAAAAAACAATATTGATGACTAATATTTTATGTAGACCAACCAAGCATTCATATTTTTCTCATTATTCTTTCTTTTTAAAATAGTCATTTTTTAAAAGTTTTTATTTATTTATTTTAAGAGAGAGAGCACACAGGAGGGGCAGAGAAAGAGAATCCCAAACAGGCTCTGCACTGTCAGCACAGAGTCTGACACTGGGCTTGGACTCATGAACTGTAAGATCATGACCTGATCCGAAACCAAGAGTTGGACAGTGAACTGACTGAGCCATCCAGGCCCCCCAAAAATAGTCCTTAGTTTTGAGCTTCATCATCTACAAACTGACAATCACACATGAGTTTCTGAAGTTAACTCCTCAGGTGCATTTATGCAGTGGCTCTAGGTTTTTAAGGTTTCCTTTATTCCTTCTTCCCTCTCTCCCAATCTATCATCCCCCTTCCCTTCCCTTCCCACCCCTCCCCTCCCCTTCCCTTCTCCTCCCCTCCCTCCCTTCCTTCCTTCCTTCCTTCCTTCCTTCCTTCCTTCCTTCCTTCCTTCCTTCCTTCATTTTAGCTTAGTTTTGTTTTACTTTTGTAGCCTTTCCCAAAGACTTTAAATAGGGAAAAAGAAGGAAGTTTAATATAATAGCTTTGAGGATGCCTATTGTTTCTTCCATTCTTCTTGGAGGATAGCTGTCCGGTTAAGAGAAAAAAATTTTGTATTACAGAAAAATTTAAAAGCAGAAAAATAGTATTAAGGAGCATTTAGACACAGTCTTCATAAGAATGACCCCACATCTGACACTAATTGCAAGTTTAGGGGGTTCGCCAAACCACCCTGTGTTGATAATCTTCTGGAACGATTTAATGAATTCACTGAAAACTGTTATACTCACAGTTAAGGATTATTACAGAAAAAGGATACAGATGAAAATCAGCCAAGGAAAGAAGTGCCCAGGGCAGAGTCCAGAAGTACCAAACACAAAATGGCCATTGTCTTCTCTCCATGAAGTCAAGGACATGTCTCTGTCCTGGCATTAATGTGTGATAATATGCCCAGAGTATTGTCAGCCAGCAAAACTCACCTGGGCCCTTGGTGTCCAGAGTTTTTATTGGGGCTCATCACATACTGCGTGCATGACTGACTTTAGTTGTCAGCCTCTCCCAGAGGTCAGGCTAAAATCCCCAGAAATCAGAGCTGATATTGTGCGACCCAAAGTTCCTGCCATAAACTACATTGTTAGACTGTACTCTGGCCAAAGCCGTAGGCAAAACAAAGATACTCCTGTCAGTCAGGAAATTCCAGGGGCCTAAAGATTATCTCCCAGTAGCCCAGGCAAAGGCCAGGCCTCTCTTCAGGTAAAGCTAATTCTTCACTATACGAGTATAGTGATCCCTTTGCCTCTGCCCATACTGATCACTCAAATTCCAAATTACGATGCTAATAATTTTCTTATTTCATCTGAGACTGTGCCAGAGTCAACTCATATTCATTCACAAAAACTGGTTGTTAGGTATTTAGGAGTTTTGTTAAGTTGGTTGTTAAACACAACTGTTATAAAAAATTGTGTTCTATAAACATATAATTATATAAATTAGATTAAAAACAAAGATAAATGTTCAAAACTCATCATTTTCTAATTATTATATTTTACTGTTACTATGCTCCTGATTGTATTCATACCTACTGTATCTGTCTGGTGAGAACTATATAGAATGTTAGACTTCTATGCCACTGAATGACGTCTGCATTCATTCAGTGATGTCACTTGTTGCTTGGGTAGCGTGAAATTGACCATACTAAGAATCTTTACACCATGAAATTCAGTAAATGCTATGAATCAGGATTTTGTTTTGATACTTTTTAATTTTGAGAAGGATCGTTCTGTTGATCCAACTGTTACTAGAACTGTTAAGAGTATTTATAGGTTGTGACAACATTAGGATAAATTTCTGAGAAATTATTTCAAAATATAAGTCATAGTGTGTCTAGAGCTGATGAATCTGATGGGATAATTTATCTAAAAAAGTTTTAACTCTTCATACAAATCAGTTTGTTGTAAGCCTGAATTTAATTTTAAATGTCAATTGATACAGCATTTTAGTGGGTTTTTTTTTTCCTGACATATCCTATACATTGTGGACATTGTACAAGAAACTAAGAGTGCCTTTTTCATTTGTATATAATTAAAGTGTAAAACCAAAATATATGTAATTAAAATTTCATTCATATGAAAATACTTTTTTTCTGTTGAATACACTAATCTTAAAATGTAATGTCTGTTTCTAAGACTGGGTATTTGCTTTGTGATGGTGCAGCAGTTTTCAAAACCGGAGATTCTGAACTCTTTGAAGAAGTCTAGTGAGTACTTGATATGCTTTATTTTAATGTACATATGCATGCTTTTATCTTCTAGTAATTCGCTGACAAAGTTTATTGCCTGAGAGACAGCAAGTGCAAGATCACAGATAATTTTTGATATTGTTTCATTTTAATTCTGGGCAGAATTCACAGAGATACATTCCGGGGATGGGAGTGGAGGCCAGTTTACCTCCCTGAGGAGCCCCTCCTCTCTCCAGGGGCTGCTATTTCTGCTGCCACCATTTGCTGCTACCAGCCTGGGCCAAGTCTGGGCACAGCCACCACTCAGACCACATGGCACCCCAGACTGTCCACATGTGTCCTTCCTGGTGCTGGCCAGCTTCTTAAAGTGCATGTTGCCTGTCCTACCATAGGCCAGGGGGTGGTGGGGTAAGTATATGTAATTTTCTTGCTCTTTTTTTTCTATTTTTCGGGATTTTCTTCAGGAACAGGTAATAGTTTAATAAGACCACAAAAAATTATTTTTAATATAAATTACATTATCAACTTTTTCTGAATTTGTGCTTTTGTAACATTGCATTTGTCCCTTTATATAGGATGTACCTGAACGGGGTGTATATTAGGCTGAAAAAGCACAGTGGGCAGTAATTTGAAATGTGTTTTATTAAAATACCTACTTGTCCTTGATTTATTTTTGGTTTGTCCTAATTTTTTAAGGACTTTGGTCCACTTTAATTTACATGAGTGACTTAATCTGTATGAGTCTCAGAGAGGCACTTCTGTAATAAGTTATGTTTTAAATTGCACTGAGTGGACAAAAGGTGTCTTAGAAGGTAGTATTGCTCTGAGTAAATTAATCAGTGACTAAGTAACAAGAATTTAATCTCATTTCCTTTGGGCCCCTTTATTAGCCAAGATGAGTGCTTTACACCTTAAGAGAGGAGCAGAGGATGATGGACTGGCATATTAATGTAAACCTTTCTCTGACATCACCACCACTTTCACACTGTTTTCCTGTAACACAAAACAATATTGAATTAGGAAGTGATGGGGCAGCAGAGGAACTATTTGGTTTTAAAAAGTATTTACTTTCTGGTTCGTGCTTGAGAAGACTTTTGAGGTGTCTCGGTATTTTAAAGTGAATTAATCCCAAATTTATCATCCAAAATGATAGAGTAATAAATAGAGTAGAGATGCCATTGAATGTAGAGGAAAACTTAAGGAAACTAGGCTCAGAAAGCTGGAATCCCACTTAGAGGTTTCCTTTATCTCTTCTCCATTGCCTTTTTGGAATCCAGCTCTGGTCCTTCTCCATTTCTCTCCATTGTCATGGAACTCTGATACCTCTTTTCATCTAAAAAGGAAAACAACTTGGAGAAGAAGGGGATGGGCAGGGCTGTATTCCTACAAGGGCAATTTAAGGGTGGTGTGAGGGAGAAAAAAAAGGTCAGCTCTCTCTAAAAATCTATTATTGGTCACTCTTTGGGATTAAGACATTGTCTAAAGAAAGCCTCTATTAATTATAGGTAAGGATTGATACATTGGCTATATCATTTCAGCAAAGGCATTTCAGCCAAGGCAGCTAGTCAGCTGTTAACTTAGAAAGTTAGACTTTATGCTGTTGATCTTTCACACACATTCCACACAGGCACACTTTGAGCAACTTTCCTTATCCAGCCTAGTATTTAACACATTGTATCACAAAGTATCCTCTTAAAGTATGTCTATTAAATTGATGGGCAGGCAAAGAGGAGATGGCTGTGGTGGGTTCTCTGCTGGAGATGGTAGACTCAGGTGTATGTGGGGTCTGGCTATTGAAGCTCTCAGAGGTCAAAAAATTTTGACTTAAGGATAAAAACATCAATGCCTGGGTTTTTCAATTTCATTTTGCAGTCACTAATTTTCAAGTCACCAAAAAGCAAAGTGAAATGGATGAAATGAATCTTGACTTGGAATATGTTTGTCTTAAATTCGCTGAATTTTCAACTGCTCAGACGCATCTTAAAATTTAAAAAATAATAAATCGGTGTAGTAAAGAGTCATGCAAATGCTCAGTTAGTATAAGAACAATTTATGCCTTCTATTTTACTTTTTTTTTTTTTTTAAGATCAACTAAACTTTTAAGAATTTCTGGAGGCTGGGTATATTTGGCAAATTTTGTATTTTAAGTTTTCCTCTTTGGATGTGTCAAATTCCAGGTAATTTCAATAACATACAGAAATGGAAGTTAACGATGGGCCTCAAAGAGTTAACAGATTTTCAAACTTGGAGAAATTCTAGGAATCATCATTTTGGGATACCTAATTTATTTACGTATTATAATTAGTATTTAAAAAAAAAAGAAAAAGAAAACAACTTTTCAAAAAAACAGGGAGATTGGGGGTCAAAGCCAGAGGTCTTAACGTTTTAATTTTTTCCCCCATGTTTTTTTGTTTTTCAGGTGGTACTGACTTATCAGGAAAAGTTCAAACACGCCCACAGCCCAGAAAATAATCAGACCCAAGTGATCCACTTAGGTGGGAAGAAAAAGTAATATGCTCCGCATCTCCTGGATCGTCTTAAGAGTTTCAGTAAGAAATAAAACGAGGAGAAATGTTTCACAAACCAACTTAGCCCCCAGACGCAAACCCCAAGTCGAACCTGGGACTTTTCCTAAGTGCGAGCTGAGCAACTGGCGGGCGGCAAAGAGAAACAGCCCTTGGCGCCCCTGAACAGACTGCGCGGGGCGAGCAGGAAGCCCTCGGCCAGAAGACCCTTTCTCTTGGTTTCGGGAAGGTGCTTCGGGCAGTTCCGTCTCCCCCACGGCCTCCTCCACGCGGAGGCTGCAGGCGCGGGGCGCAGGCAGGTGGGGGACAGAAAGGCCCGGGGAGGAGGCGCGGACAGGGCGGCGGGACGCGAGCGCGGGCGCCGGGCGGGAGAGCGTGTCTCCGGGCGCCGCCGCCGCTGTTGTCCGGGGTGCTGAAAGCCGGGAACTTGCCGGGAAGCGGCGGCCACTTTTCCCTCTCTCGGAGCGCGGGGTGGGGGGGTTTCGGGGTGCGCACCTGCTAAGCCCGCCCTGGCCCTGGGCCCGGAGGTGCCCGCAGACGAGGCCCTCCCCAACCTCGTTGGTGGTGGTGGTGGTGGGGGGGGTGAGGGTGCATGATTAGGGGGCGGCCCGGAGCGCCAGGCAGGACCCCGGTGCCCCTTCTCCGCCTCTCGGGCGCCCTAGCGCCGCGACCCCGCTCCACCTGCGTGCGAACTCTCGCGGCCGGGGACGCGGGCGCCCGGGGCTGAGTGTGGAGACGAGCCGGGCGGGGGTGGGGGGTACGGGGGTGGGGGGGCGGCTCTAGTCCGGGGATGGAGGGGGGGCGGGTGGAGGCGAGAGCGAGCGGGGCATGCGCAGTGGGGCGGAGGAGGTGGCGATGGCCGGGGGAGGCGGGGGGACTGCTGTTTATTTGCAGCTGGGCCAACTCGGCGGCGCAGGCGGCGGCGGAGCGCGGGGCGCCAGCGGCGGGTCCAGCTGCCGCCGCACCATGCCCGAGCCCACCTCCGGGCAGCCGCCGCGCGCCGCCGGGGCCCCGGCCGGGGAGGATGCCAGACGCCCGGGAGCGGCCAGGGCAGCGGTGGTGGCGGCGGCGGCGCGATGGTAGTGACAGGCTGTGCCCGAGGCGGCGGCGGCGGCGGGGACCGCGCGCCCTCCCGGCGGCGGGGCTGCGGACTCGCGCCGGCCGGGGCCGCGGCGCTGCTGGCCGGGGCGAGCTGCCTGTGCTACGGCCGCTCCCTGCAGGGCGAGTTCGTGCACGACGACGTGTGGGCGATCGTGAACAACCCCGACGTGCGGCCCGGCGCCCCCCTCCGCTGGGGCATCTTCACCAACGACTTCTGGGGCAAGGGCATGGCCGAGAACACCAGCCACAAGTCCTACCGACCGCTCTGCGTCCTCACCTTCAAGTGAGTCCCTCACCTCGCGCCTGCAGCCGCCGCAGTTTCTCCTCACCCCCCAGCCCGAGCTGGGCGAAGTTGCGGGACCCGCGTGGGGGGCGCTCCTTTTCTTGCGGCGCCTTCCCCTCCACGCCTCCCTCCTGTCCTCCCGTCCACGCCACTCTGCTCCGCGGTCCCAGGCCCCGCTTCTCTGGGCTCCCGGGGCGGTTCGGGAGGCGCGGGCTGGGAGTTGGGATCGAGTTTCTCAAGAGTCTGTGCTCTCAGCGGGCTGGTCTGTCGGGCAAGGACTTGGCGCGGGGCTGGTAGAGCTGCTCCTGCACCCCACCCCTGCCGGACAGTGGTCAAGTGCGACGGTGCGGGCCCAGCGAGTTCCGGACTGGGGGGCTGTGGTGGGAATGCTTCCAAGTTGGGAATTTCTCAGAGGCTGTTGGGCAGCTTCGCTGATGGAGAGAGAGGATCAGTCCCTTTGGGGTCGCGTTCGGAGAAGAGGCGAGAGCTGTGAGCTGCCAGGGCTGCTTGGGTTTTGGGGAGGCGCAGCGGAGGGAGCAGAGGCTCTCCCCCGACCTGCAGCCTTTGGTTGCTCTCCAAGCCTTTCCAATCTGCTGGTCTGCGGAAGGGCTCGGGATTTAGATTTTAAAAGATGCAAAGCAAAGGAATGCAGAAGCGTGGGATCCTCTGGGGATCCTGGTGTCCCAGTCGAAATAGTTTTCGTTTCACAACCTCAGAGTCATGATTCAGCATTTCTGGTGTGAATAAAGTGTAAAGGGAGCCGAGAGAACGCCAGGTTTTTGTAGGGTGGAGTATTTTCTTGAATTTAAAAGAGGGCTTGCTTCAGATGGATGGGGAGGAGGGCTTTGTATGAGTACTATCTCCTACACCATGAGCTTGACTCAACCCCTTATAATTTGGCTCCGTGTTTAAGCTTAACAGTGTGTCGGACAAAAACTTGAAATAATATTGGTTCGGTATCATCAGTGTTTTAAGCCTTTTCCAGTGGGTGTAATATGAACCCGTCTTTATGGTAGTGGTCATCCGAGACGGGATAGGCAGCTTGAAAAGCCTGCCTCTGGCTAGGAGGCCAAGGTCTCTTGACAGGTGGCTCAGATGACTTAGAAAAGGAAACCATAGCAGTTGGCAGTAATTCATGGGCTTTTGACTTAATTTTTCCATTGAAAGTTCAGTGTTTTAAAGAGAGTGAGGAAATTGCACATTTGAATCTGGAGAGAATATTTTATAAACATTTGTCCGCTTAGGAAGCGGTTTTGGGGTTCTGCTGAAAGATAACGTCAGCTACTGAGTGAGTTGCTCAGTACTTTCAGTTTTCTAAATGTTTCTTAAAATCTCCTTAGATGGCACAAATATATATGTTTACTTTCTAGATTGACCTGCTTTTTCATTTATTACAGTGAGGGTTGGTGGTTAATTTAAGGTGTGAAAGCTCACAGTATGAGATGTGCTGGGCTTGTAACAGCCATGGAGACCGTCTTGATTTGAGCATTTTCCATTTTAAAAGGTCAGGGCCAAAAGCCTGTGCCCACTTGGTGGAGAGTGGGGAAGATGTTTTCACTTCTTGACTTTCTAAAATGTTTTTTTCATTCATGCAGGAAATGGGAAGGACAGAAAAGAGAGGAGTGGGGGAAGGAAGTAGACAATGAAGCAAGGCCATTGATGAAGAGGAATGGTAGCTAGGGTTTGGGGGAACAGGGGTAGGGAAAGGAGAGTTGGGAGGGCCAGGGTCTAATCCTCACTGTGTACTCTTTGGTCACAAAATGCAGACTGGTGTCTAATGCCATTGTTCTTTGTATATTGCATCTATTTTGTTTTTGTTTTTGAGAAGGTTGAGTTGCAAATCTAGAAAGCAACACAGCACTAATTGGAAAGGGGTAGATGTCTCTTCGAAGAGAAAGTTCATCTTTCTGTGCTCACAGGTGTGGATTTAAACAGGACCTAGAAGCTTTCTCCATACTGCATCTTCTGCAATAGCTTAAAGAGGGGCACGTATAAGAGCTGGCATCGATGATGTTAGACCCACCCAACTCTAAAGATTGTTGCAAGGAAGGACAGAGAATCGCATTTATTAACTATTCAGTGTGAACCAAACATTGGCCTAAGCACTTTACACAGATTATGTTTTTATGATTTTTATTTTAGGTAGTTGGTGAAAATAAAGTGGCTTGTTAAATATACATACAAACTATCTTAATTATATCTTAAGGTAGGAATGTTTGAATAAAAATCTTTGAGAATTCAAAACGATTTTTTATTTTTATTGTAAGAACTCATAATATAAGATTTGCCAGGTACAATTTTTAAGAGCTTGATAAAATATTATTAACTATAGGCACAATGATTTACAACAGATCTCTGGCACTCATTTCTCTTGCATAACTGGAACTATAGACCTGCTGAACAGCAACACTCCAGGGCTCCATTCCCCCTGCCCTTGGTAGCCATAATTCTATTCTCTGTATTTCCGTGATTTTGACTATTTTAGATACCTTATATAAGTATAATCATGCAGTATTTGTCCTGTGACTGGCTTATTTTACTTAGCATAATGTCCTCCAGGTCCAGCCATGTTGTTGCATATGACAAGATTTCCTTCTTTTTAAAGGCTGAATAATACTTCATTGCATGTATATACAATTAAAAAATTCTTTTTTAATGTTTATTTTTTTGAGAGTGAGAGACGGAGTGCGAGTGGAGGAGGGTCAGAGAGAGGGGGAGGCACAGAATCTGAAGCAGGACCCAGGCTCTGAGCCGTCAGCACAGAGCCCACGCGGGGTTCGTACCCAGGAGATCATGCCCTAAGCCAAAGTCAGACGCTTAACTAACTGAGCCACCCAGGTGCCCCATACCACTTTTTTTTTTTAATCCATTCATCTGATGGTGGCCAGCCAGATTGTGTCCATACCTTAGTTTTTATGAATAATGCTGCAGTGAACTTGGGAGTGCATATATCTCAAGATCATGATTTCAATTCTTTTGGATTTATAACCAGGGGTAGGATTGCTGGATTCTAAGATAAGTGTATTTTTAACTTTTTGAGGAATCTGTATCCTGTTCTCCGTCGGAACTACACCTTTTTTACATTCCCACCAGTAATGTACAGTGGTTCCAGTTGCTCTACATCCTTGCTAACATTTGTTATCTTTTTTTTTTCTTCATAAAATCCAACCTAATTAATTGGTGTGAGTTAGGTGATAACTCATTGTGGTTTTGATTTGCATTTCCCTCATGATTACTGGTGTTAAGCATCTTTTCATGTACTTGTTGGCCATTTGTATATCTTGTTTTTAAAGTATAATTGACATGCAATGTCCTATTAGTAGTGATGTGATGTGTTTTATACATTATAAAATGGTCCTCACTATAAGTCTAGTTATCATCTGTCACTATACAAATTTATTACAATATGATTGACTAGATTCCCTAGGCTGTACATGAGATCTCCATGACATATTTATTTTATAACTGGAAGTTTGTACTTCTTAATCCCCTCCACCTATTTTTTTTACCTGCCCCCCAACCCCCAATCAAGCCAGCCCCCGTCTGGTAATCAGTCATTTGTTTCCTGTATCTGTGAGTCTGTTTCTATTTTGTTCTCTTTTGTTTGATTGTTTTCTTTTTTAAATTTCCCTTGTAAATGAAATCATGGTATTCATCTTTCTTTGCTTGACATATTTCACTTAGGATAATACCTTCTAGGTCCATCCATGTTTTCACAAATGGCAAGATTTCATTCTTTTTTATGGCCAAGTCTTTTTTGGGGAAATGTCTTTTCAAGCCCTTTGCCCATTTTTTTTCATCAGATTATTGTTCATTTGTTTTGTTTTGTTTTACCTTGAGTTGTATGAGTTTCTTATGTATTTGGGATATTAATAATATATTAGATACATGGTTTGCAAATATTTTCTCCTGTTCTGTGGGTTGCCTTTCTACTCTGTTGATTGCTTCCTTTGCTGTGCAGAGGTTTTTTAGTTTGATAGTCCCAGTTACCTAATTTCTTTTTATTGCCTTTACTGTTGGTGTCATATTTAAAAAATCATTGCTAAGCCTTAACATCATGAAATTTTGCCCCTGTTTTTCTTCTGGGAGTTTTACAGTTTTAGGTCTTACATTAAAAATTTTAATACATTTCAAGTTGAATTTTGTCTATGATGTAAGATAAAGGTCCAGGCTTATTCTTTTGTATGCAGATATCCAGTTTTCCCAGGGCCATTTGTTGGAGGGACTATCCTTTCCCCATTGTGTATACTTGGCCTTTATGTTGAAGATCCTTTGACCATATATGTGTAGGTTAATTTCTGGCCTCTCTATTCTTTTCCATTGGTTAGTATGTTTCTTTTAATGCCAGTACTATACTGTTTTAATTACTGTAGCTTTGTAATATAGTTTGAAATTAGGAAGTGTGATGCTTCCAAGCTTTATTCTTTCTCAAAATTGTCTTGTGTATTTGGGGTCTTGTGCAGTTACAAATGAATTTTTTTTTCTATTTCAGTAAAAAAAGCCACTAGGATATTGGAATACATTGGAATACATTGGCTATAGAATACACTGACTATGGACTACATTGGAATGTATGGAATACATTGGAATACATTGACTATAGATGGCTTTGAGTAGTATGGACTTTTTAACAGTATTAAGTCTTCTGATCTGTAAACATGAGACGTCTTTCTGTTTATTTGTGTCTTTAATTTCTTTCATTAGTGACTTAGGGTTTTAATTATACAAGTTTCATCTCTATTTTTAGTGCTATTTTATTCTTTTCGATGCTATTATAAATGGAATTGCTTTCTTAATTTTGGATAGTTCATAATTATATAGAAATGCAGCTGATTTTCTTAACTGAAATATAGTTGATACAAATGCAGCTGATTTTTGTACATTGATTTGTGTCTTACAACTTTACTGACTTTGAGTATTCTAACAGTTTTTTATTTTGGGGGGAATCTTTAGGGCTCTTTAACGCAAAGGATTGTGTCATCTGCAAACATAGTTTTACTTTTTTTTTTTTTTTTCCAAATGTAAATGCCTTTTATTTCTTTTTCTTGTCTAATTGCTCTGGGTAGAGTCCTAAATAGAAATGCAGGAGTGGACGTCCTTGTCTTGCTCTTGATCTTAGAGAAAAACCTTTCAGTTTTTCACTGTTGAGTATGATGTTAATTGTGGACTTTTTATATATGACTTTTATTATATTCAGGTAAATTCTTTCTAAACCTAGTTTTTGGGAATTTTTACCATGAAAGGGTGTTGAATTTTGTGAGATGTTTTTCTTGCATTTATAGACACGATCATGTAATTTAGCTTCCGTTTTGTTAATGTGGTAAATAACATTAGTTGAATTTTGCATGTTGAACTATTCTTGCATCCTAGGGATAAAACCCACTTGGTTATGGTGCATGTTCCTTTTAATGTGCTGTTGAATTCAGTTTGCTAGTATTTTGTTTAAGACTTTCCCATCTGTGTTTATCATGAAAGTTGGCCTGTGGTTTCATTTTCTTACAGTGTCTTTGCCTTAAAAACAAACAAACAAAACAAAACAAAACAAAATAAAACCTTTAATTTTGAGGGGCGCCTGGGTGGCTCAGTCATTTAAGTGTCCAACTTTGGCTCAGGTCATGATCTCACGGCTTGTGAGTTTGAGCCCCGCATCAGGCTCTGTGCTAACAGCTCAGAGCCTGGAGCCTGCTTTGGATTCTGTGTCTCCCTCTCTCTCTGCCCCTCCCCTGCTCGTGCTCTGTCTCTGTCTCTCAAAAATAAATAAATTAATTAAAAAAAAAACCTTTTCATTTTGAGATAATTGTACATTCCCCAGTTGTAACTAATAATACAGAGATCTCTTATACCATTTATCCATTTTCCTCTAGGGTTAAGGTCTTGCATAATTATAGTATAATATCACAACCAGCAAACTGATATTGATACAATCCACAGTTTTTATTTACTTTTTACCAAGTTTACATATACTCTTTTTTATTTTTATTTTTGTTGAGTGTGTATTTAATTCTATGCAGTTTTGTCACATGCAGATTTCTAACATTACCACTAGTCAAGATACAGAACAGTTTCATCACAAGGATCCTTCCTGGTTCTTTATCATAATTATAAACACCTAATTCATAATAACCCCCTAATTCATAACACCCCACCCTACTTCATAATCACTACTAATTTGTTCTCCATGTCTATAATTTTGTCATTTTGAGAATGCTATTTGTGGAATCATTTAGTATGTAACTTGTCGAGGTTGGCCTTTTTTTTTTTTGCACTTAGCATAATTCTCTGGAGTTTATTCAGATTGTTGCATCTCAGTAGTTAATTCCTTCTATTGCTGAGTACTATTCCATTGTATAGATGTAGCACTGTTTACTTATTCACCTGTCGAAGGACATCTGGATTGTTTCCAGTTTTTGGCTGTTTCACAAATAAAACTGCTATAAACATTCATTTACACATTTGTATGTGAACATGTTTTATTTCTTTGGGATAAATGACCAGGATTGCAATTGCTGGGTCATATGGTGGTTGCATATTTAGTTTTTTAAGAAACTGGTAGACTGTTTTCCAGACCTTGTCATACTGTGTATGAGTAATCCAGTTTACTTTGCCTCCTCATCAGCATTTGGCATTATCATTGTTTTTTTATTGTAGCCATTCTGATAAGTGTACAGTGATAATCTCATTGTGATTTTAATTTGCATTTCCCTAATGGCTCTCGGTGTTAAATATACTTTCACGTGCTTATTTGCCCTCTGTATATCCTCTTTTGAAAAATGTCTCTTCATGTCTTTCACCCATTTCCTCAGTGGATTTTTTTTGTTGTTGTTGAATTTTGAGATCTCTTCATATATCGTAGGTACAAGTCCTTTGTGAGCCATGTGGTTGGCACATATTTCCTCCCATTCTGTAGCCTCTTTTCATCCTCTTCAGAGGGTCTTTCTCAGTCCAAAACTCAAACCTAGTTTCTATTAAAATAGTTTATTACCTTTGATTCATTGAATGAACCTTGTACACACTGAGAGCTGGAAATTACCTTAAGAATAAACAATAAATAAATATGTTAATTAATAAGTAAAGATGTGTAATGCTTGTTTCTATAAAGGTACTTGCATGTATAGAAAGATATTAATCACAGTTTCTCTCAAATAAGAAATGAGCTGAATTGCGAGTGAGGAAATGGATTTTTAGAGGGTCTGCTTTTACCAGTTTGCAGGACAGGGTATAAAGGAAAATGAAGGCAGTTTACCAAGATAGGGTGGCTTTGTACTATGTCAACTTAATGAAACTGGAATTTTGTTTCTTGGAAATTCCTTCCCTATGTTGCGCTAGGTTATAGTTGTACACAAATTTCTTCCAGATATGGAAAGTGAAAGTGAGACTGCCTATCCCAGTCAGAAGGCTCGTGTCAAGAGAGTCTTGTGGGTTATCACAGACAGGGCGGCTAACCCACTGCTGCTGTGTGACAGTGGCTAGGTCCCTGGCGCTTCCAGAACTTTCCAGATCATGGTGCTCTAGCTACTTCGTATCATGGTGCAAGTGCGAGTGCAGCTCTGTAGGGAAGAGTGCCAGCCTGTTTGCAAGCCACTCACATTAAAGTTGGAGCCTTCAAGGCGGTGAGAAGCAGAGGTGCCTTGTAGTTCATCTTCGTGGCTTCCAGCTCTGTCTCCCTTTCCCCTACTTCAAGACCCTCCTTCCTCCCTCCCGAATGCCTGCCCTGCCTGCCCTGCTGGCTTTTGGCATCTGTTACGGACAGAAGTGGCAGCCTTGCATAGGCTATTTAGCCAGCTTCCACAATTGTGAAAGGTCAAATCTCTACAGTAAATCCCTTCTGCTGTATCCTTCCCTGTGGTTCCGTTTCTGCAGTCAAACTTTAACTGATACAAACGGTCATCTGTGTTCCCTGAAGTGAATTTAGAATTCTAATGAGTTTCTGTTTCTAGTCAAACCTTACATCGGTCTTTTCGTAAGATCATTTCCAAGGGCACACAGGAATATTTTTGGACCCTTGTAGAGCAGAATCAAAACATCTGTGAAAACTTAATCTGCAGCAGTAACCTTTTTTATTTTGCTTCTTTATCCTCCACTGGCCATGACCTGTTTTTAACTCTGGAATCAGGACATTAACCACGTTCAGTCACTTGGTAGACACTTAATTGACACAGAACCAAAACCCATGATGCCCATAACCTCCACCTTGAAATATGGCCCTGATTGATTTAAAAGGTGCTTAGCTTTTTAATTTTATTTCTTTTCTACCTCTTTCCTCTTGAGAAGAAGCTCCTGCTGGATTGCTAGCAGTGCCTTTCTGCATCAGGAAGGAAGGAGAAGCTTCCTTCAACAAGGAAGATCCAATGGTTTTCAGGTTAAAGATGGGGAAATGAAGGCAAATTAAAGGACCTTAAACTCTTGATTCTCTCTCCATGTTTAGGCTATTAGATCATAGTGTTCTACCAGTTTGCTATAAAGTTTTATTTTATTGAAGGCTTCTGATGATGATATAAACCGTAAGAGTGAAAGTGGGTGGTTTAAAATGTCAGAGTTAAAAAATAGAATATCTTAATATGTGCAGCTGTAAGGATTTGCAACATTTTAATGCTTGGATCTGGAGAGGGTTTTTTTTGTTTTTGTTTTTTTTTTTGCAGCAGTTTGCATCTTTTAGTCACAGATGATACGCCAACCATGAAAATCAGCTCTAGCCTCTGTGCCCCAAAACTGAAAGAAATGGTGGAGTGTTCATTTTGGTTCTGTTTCTTTTGATTTGCCGCAACTCTTTGGAATTCATTTTGAGATAGTCTGTCTATTGCAGCAAAACTCATAAGTTTGTGTTCTGAGTCTATGATAAATGGACAAATGGAGATTGACTAGATTGTCTAAGATGTTCAGTGATGGATATAGCCAAGGAAAAATATGATTGGATGCGATAGAGATTTTATAGAGAAAAATGAAAAAATGGCCTCTGAAAATTTCATGCCAACTAAGGTTTATCTTAGAAACCCCAAGAGGAGGGGGTTAAGATTGTTGCCTGCTAGCATATACTTTAGATGTAAGATAAGCTTTAGACTACAGTCTGGCAGTGTAGGAAGGATGGAAAATGAGAGGAATATATTTTTGAATTATGAGGGTTTTTGTAGGTGAATCTCTCAATGGGGGCTTGGAAACACTTTTTTTTTTTAAATCAACAAATGTCTTTTTTATCTTCCTTTGGAGCTACATTCATGTTTTCCTTAAAATTTTCTTTAATTTCTTGTTTTTTTTTTTTTATGAGAGAGAGAGAGAGAGAGAGAGAGAGAGAGAATCCCAAGCAGGGTCCTGACATGGGGCTCAATCCCAGGACCCTGGGATCATGACCTGAGGCAAAATCATGAGTGGGATGCTTAACCAACTGAGCCACCTAGGCGTACGATGTTTTTCTTAACTTTGAATACATAGTTATCCCACTTAAAAGGATGGGGCAGGGTAAGGAATGCTTGGCCATGCGAGAGTAATGGCTCTGTTACTTTTCCAAATGATAAGAAATGGTTTCTGTTCTATGAGCCCCTGTTGATCTGACCCCTGACCTCTACCATCTAGTCTATCAATCTGCAACTCATTCTAGAGTTCTTATGCCCTTTACAGGCCAAACCTGCTGCTGCTGCCTTTGCATTTTCTGAATTGCTTTCCCCAGACCTGTGCCCTCTTGCTCTCTCACCACTTTGAGTCCCTCTTCAAATGTCACTTCATCCTTTGCACTTTCCCTGGTTCCCCAATCCAAAATGGCAGACTCTCCTCCATATTCAGTCCTTACTCTCTCACTCTGTATCTTCCTTGCCTTAGTAGCCCTCATTCCTATCTGACAACATGGATTTATTGTTGGTTTTTATCTTCTCTCATACTGTGTAAACTCCATGAGGTATATCTTTAGCACCTGGAGCCGTGCTTGTCATACAAAGTCAGGGCTTCATAAATTACTGTTAAAAGAATGAGTTAATTAATAACTTATGTGAATGCTTGACTTTTTCAGGTTAATATTTAGGTAGGGCTACACCTTTATATATAGATGAAAAAGTCTGCTTGACTTATTTCTTGGTTTATTTACCTTTTGTCTTCCTCTGTCAAAGAGAAAAGTAGAGGCACATACAGATGGTTGCAGTGGGTCCTGCTTACTGGGCAGTTAAGGGGCAATTTTGATTCTGAGAGGGGCAACTGTGGCTCCCTGTTGTCACCTGCTGTGACTGTGACTCTGTAGAGAATGAGGATCTACAGCGCTTTGCGACCCACCATTCTCCTCTTGCGTGGCATATTGATGTGTGCTGGTTGCTGGATGCTTGCTATAGATTTGAAGACCGGACACAGCAGCTGTACCTTCTGAGGCAAACCCCAGAATTACACAGGGTTCTCTCCATACCCTACTGTCAGGGGACAAAAGCTCAGCCATGCCTGTGGCCTACAATCTATAAAGAATGGCCATGTTTTTTCCAGCCAATGAGGTAGACATGAAATATTATTTCCGGTTGGATCAAATAGATTATAAGGCCCTGAAAATACTTTCTCAAGGGAACTATGATGGCTGTGACTTTCTGTCCCCAAGTATTACAGAATAAAGAATTTGTCTGGTTTTTATCCCAGGTTCCTGGGAGCTTCTAAACCCTTGGAATTTCCCGAGTGATGAGAGTGTCTCTGTTGTTCATGGTGGGCCTGAGACCACACTTCAGTTTATGTTAAGGAAGAGGTAACTCATGATGGGCCTCCAGATAGTTTCAGAACGTCGGCTGGCTCTGCTGGAAAGACCAAGCATATGATTAGGGAGACGGGACTTTGAGCCACATACCAGCCCTACCTTCCAACCTCTGGGAAGGGAAAGGGGAGCTGGAGATTGAGTTCAGTCACATGATGAAGGATTGAATCAATCAGCCTAAGTAATAAAACCCCACTTAAATTTTTTTTAAGTTTATTTATTTATTTTGAGGGAGAGAGTGAGCAGAGGAGAGGCAGAGAGAGAGGGAGAGAGAGGATCCCAAGCAGGTTCTGCATGTCAGCAGAGATGTGGGGCTTGATCTCACAAACTGTGAGATCATGACCTGAACTGAAATCAGGAGATGGACGCTTAACCGACTGAGCCACCCAGGTGCCCAGAAACCCAAATTAAAAACTTGACATAGAAGCTTGGTTGAGTTTCCTTGATTGGTAATCATACATCATTGTGCTGAGAGGGTGATGTGTCCTGAAGGCATGGATGGTTTGTGTTTAGGACCCTCCCAGATCTACTCCATGGATCTTTTCTTTTGATTGATTTTGATTTGTATGCTTTATAATAAAACTGCAGTCATAAGCTTAACACTCTTAAATTCTGTGAGGCATTCCTGCAAATTCCTAACCTGAGAGAATCATGGGAATCCCCTAATTTGTGGTCAGTTGGTCAGCAGTGCAGGTGGCCTGGGAACCATTGAACTTGCAGCCGGTGTCTGAAGTGAGTGGAGTCCGAAGCAGGACTTTGTCCTCACATAAACTCTGGGTAGTCACTGTCAGAACTGCACTGCACCCAGGAACTTTACCAAACACATACCTTTAAAAGAGAACAAATTTGCAGGAGTGCCTGGGTGGCTCAGTCGATACAGTGTCCAACTCTTGATTTTGGCTCCGCTCATGATCCGAGGGTCCTGGGATTGAGCTCTGCATTAGGCTCCTCGATGAGCATGAAGCCAGCTCAAGATTCTCTGTCTCTCTCTTCCTCTGCTCCACACCCCCACTCATGATCTCTCTCTCTCTCTCTAAAATAAAAAAATAAAAAAATAAAAATAAAAGAAAACAAATTTGCTAAAAATTGACAACCCCATTATAGTTATAACTGTACTTATATGATATTTGGTGTTGATCTTTTAATTTTTATTATTTGCTGACTCTCTTGATGAAGATTTTCTTCTGGGACTTGCTGCCTTCTAGATATGGTCACTGATCTTCCTTTCCTCAATTTTCCCACCCTTTCTTTGATGTTATTGCTACTCTGAGCACTTATGAGACAATAGTGACAATAACTTCCCCTTGCATGGGGTGTGGGCTCCTCCTGACAAGCCCCTCCTCCCCGTTCCCTCCCTATGGCTTCCTCATAGCCAGGCGAAGATGTGATGCCTTGAGCACAAACCAAAACCATGAATTTTATTTTTGTCTCAGAGCACCAATCTCCCCTTTGCACTGTTGTTTGCATTGGTGCTTGTGAATCACATCCTTTGGTTCTTTGATACATTAAGTGATGATGATTTGCTGATTTATTCTTGATACTAGAGGGAATGCAGAAGAAGAGCAACCAGAATGATTAAGGGCCAAAGGGATTCGCCTTGGAGGAAAACGAGAAAAAACAGATGTTGTTATTTATTGGTTGAATGATCTAAGGAGACTATGGAAACCACTTACAAACATTTGAGAGCTGGGAGGATGGCAGGAGAAGGGGAAGAAGAAAAATGGATGGGAATAGAGGAAGACAGGAGAATATACCGTATGTTCAGTATTGGGCTGTGGGAACTCATAAGGCAAGTGTTGGAGAGCCCATTATTGGATAGCAGAAACAGATTGTAAGGGGGTAAATGTAATTTTTTCTTTCCCCTAGTTTGTAGCTCTTATTGGAAAAAAATGTAAACTGGATTCTCCTGGTAAGTGTGGCAAACATATGTAGCCTTCCTTTAAGCTTTGTGATGCATGACTCTCATTGTTCTGAGTATCACCTGTTTTGAATCACTGGGTTTCTTGGGACAGATTTCTGGGCCCCATTTCAGATTTACTGACTTAGAATATCTTGGGATGGGATAAGGGAATCAGCAATTGTAGCTAGCACGCCAGGGGATTCAGAATCCTGTGAACCACTGGGACTCAGTGGGAGCATATGTTTCATGAGGTTGAGATGCCAAATATTGCTGGTGTAATATACAAAAAGGAATCCCAAAGCTCATTGAGATAAGGATGTTGCAATGCACTTATCACATGCTGCCTGCCCACACCTTCCTCCCACCACTCTACTACATTTCCTGAGAGGGCCAGATGATTTTCCCTTCACTGAGGCATTGAGAAATATATTAGCAGGGGAGCACCGACAACTTCGGGAAGCTCTGCGTGGACTCTTTTCTATAAGCCAAGTGTGGTGTGGGAGATACTGCGAGTGAGGTAGACTTTCTGATTTCAGTGGGGGTGATGGGACCCTGGAGTACCAGATGCCAAGTGGCAATGCTTAGCTGCCACAGACAAGGTGAGTGCTTTTACCATGATTGGCAGCAGGGATGCAGTAGTAATCACAATGTTTTGACCCCCTGACAGGGACCATTGGTGGTGACTAATCAGTCACATTGTCCCTAGATATGAAGTAGATGGGCAGCCCTCTTAAATCTTGCTTCAGCTGTATACCACGAAAACTCCAGGTTTTGGGCCCCAAACCAGACGTGAGCCATGACCTCTTCTGGAGGCTCCAGACCTCTGCTAGTTTGTTGAGATGGAGCTGTTTGATTGATGTGGAGTTGGGGTCCCCTGGAGGAAAGACCCTAGTATATTTCCTAGCAGAAGTCTCTTCCAGAAGATACAGCCTGTTTTTGTTTTCTTAAACCAGAAGTATTTTCCAAAGAAGAAAATCAAGAGTAAGGGGCTTTGTTTATCTAGAGCTCCAGGGTATGCAGGTGTGAGGAGAAGGAAGTGCGGCCAATGGCTTTCTTCTCCCCTTCCCACCCCTCCTTCCGTGACTTCTTGGTGCCAAACTGTGTGACCCTGTAACCTTTTCTGGGGACAGGTGCTCTCTGATTGCTGTGAGCTCATCATGGCCCCACCTTTCTGGACAGTTTTACAAGGAGGCAGAGGAGCTCAGACAGAGGAGGGGTATTAGCATTCATATTTGCCAAAGTCTGGAAGGCTTTCGAGCAGTCCGACATGGCTGTTCAGACTTTTTCTGGAAAAAAAAAAATCCTATTGGCCAGTTTAGCTTTAAATGAGAAATGAAGGCTAAATGAAATAATTCTTACTGTTGACTGGGAAAGATGATCTTTTCAACTTTCAACTTAAGGTGAGTTTAATGTGCTCATTCGGTAAACTTTCATTTAGAATCAATTCACTGTGTGCTAAGTGAGATGGATACTATGAGGAAAAGAAATTAATGTTTTACAGTGTATGAAAAAATGCTTATAATATTTGAGGAATATAGTAAAAGAGTTTTAAAAAACTGATGTGTGCTATAATAGAGTCTGTTCGGGGTGACATGGAACCCTAGAGACTGTTCTTAGGTGGTATTTCAGGTGTGCTGTTTATCATGTTCCTGCATGGACATTTCTGGGTGTCCAAACACCCGTTCTAGTTTTAAATATTACTTCTTTGTTTTTGAGCTGAAGCCTGTCTCATAGCAGTTGTTGTTTTGTATTGTGGTAAATTGTGCGTACTTGTGCCCTCTGAATAGGCAACGTGTTTCCATGCGGCCATGTAGTACTTCAAGAGAAGCTGGAAATTTTTATATAAAATCGTCTGTTTTAAAAATGTCGGTGGGGGGGCGCCTGGGTGGCTCAGTCGGTTAAGCAGCCGACTTCGGCTCAGGTCATGATCTCCCGGTCCGTGGGTTCGAACCCCGCGTCGGGCTCTGTGCTGACAGCTCGGAGCCTGGAACCTGTTTTGGATTCTGTGTCTCCCTCTCTCTGACCCTCCCCTGTTCATGCTCTGTCTCTCGCTGTCTCAAAAAAATAAATAAACGTTAAAAAAAATTAAAAAAAAATGTCAGTAGGGTGCCTGGGTGGCTCAGTTGGTTGAGTGTCCAACTTCGGCTCAGGTCATGATCTCTCACGGTTTGTGGGTTTGAGCCCGGCGTTGGGCTCTGTGCTCACAGCTCAGAGCCTGGAGCCTGCTTCGGATTCTGTGTCTCCCTCTCTCTCTGCTCCTCCCCCACTCACGCTCTGTCTCTCTCTCTCAAAAATAAATAAACATTAAAAAATTTTTTTTCAAAAGATAAAAAATAAATAAAAATAAAAATGTTGGTAAATTCGGGGCCCCTGGGTGGCTCAGTCAGTTCAACGTCTGACTCTTGGTTTCAGCTCAGATCATGATCTCAGGGTTGTGGGATGGAGACCTGCGGCAGGCTCTGTGCTGGCCGTGGAGCCTGCTTAAGATTCTGTCCCCCTCTACCACTTGCTTGTGTGCACTCTCTTTCTCTCAAAAAAAAAAAAAGTGGTAAATTAAAGAAAGAAAGAAAAGGTATACAGATGAAACAAAATAATTTGCAGACTTAAACTTGGCCCTTAGTCTATTTGCAACATTGTTATTGGATCTTAGTTTCCACTCAGAGAGGTACTTGAGTAAGTGCATTGCTTAAATATTTCATCATTCATTCATTTGTATATCCATCCACGTATCCACTTAATTTTGACAACTGTGAGCCAGGCAGTATGCTAGATACTAGGGATACAGCCATAATATGGCAAAGATCATTTCCCTTGGAGGATTTGGTATCATTTCTGTCATCTTTCTTTAGGCTGAGCATCCTCCATTTCCTCAAGCCTACCTTCCTGAGACATCACTTTGAGACTCCCCGTCCTTCAGCATCCTGGAGCTCTCCTGTGAAGATGCTCCAGCGTTTAAGTAGCACTCACAGAGGCTGCTGCCCCACATTGGATACCACCTACCTTCACTGTCCCGCATGCAGACAGAATGTCTCCCTCTTTCCTATCTCTGCACCTGGTAGGTTCTCCCCTTGCTAGGTTTCTTTCACTGTTAATTATCTGCTTAGTGTCTCTCTTTCTCTGGTAGCAGATGCCATGTCTTCTCCTTGTGTCTCTGGGCCCTACATCACACCTGACATGTAGTAGGTACTCAATAAATATCTGTTAGAGTGAATTGAAATGAAAATTAGTTGGACTTATGCAGAACCCTGTCTGTGGTTTGGTCTGTTTTGATAGCCAGGACATAATAACTCTGAGTTTACAGTAAACTAACAGCTCTTGGACAATGCTATGTGAGTAGTTTTAGTCTAGATTGCAAGTATTTTGTTCCCTTTTATGTCCAAATGTGGATTTTGCTCTTACCCATATTCTGTGTAATCCTGTAAGAACTAACTAACAATATCAGGCATTTAAACCCTTTGCCAATCTTAGTCTCCCAGAACAGTGACCCTCCTTCCCAGATACAGGCTTTCTGGCAAGCTTGGTTAGCATACACTACAGATCTAGCTAAGTCCTTGATAGAAATATGGGACAGACCAGAGATAACATCAGAGTCTTGTGACTTACACTGAAGGTCTACATCTAAGGGGACATTGATTATTATTCACTACTCTTTGTGTTTGCTACAAATCCTTCTTCTTATATCTTGTGCACAAGGTGATTGTGAAAGATTTTGATAAATGCCTTTGTTAAAATAAAGATAAGATGTGTCTGTCACATTCCCTGTCCTATTAAAATGTGAGGTTCATCAGTTGAACCCCCTTTTTGTGAACCCGTATTGGATCCTAGGATCAGAGATTCTTTTTCCAATGCTCACAAATAACATTTTGTTATTATTTCATCTCAAGATCACTTGTTTATAGTTTGAAGAGTTCACTCTCTATCTTTTTAGATACTTGGGAACTTCTCCTAACTTTAGATTCTCAGTAATTTCTTAAAGCTTAGATTTGCCAGTAACTGGTACCATGTGAGAGGCTTTCAGTTACTTTAGCACTGCGGTGGATCCCCATTCAGTAATTTATTTTTATATTTTGGGGTCTAAATGAATTCCCTTGAAACACCAAGCATTTTTTTCCTAACCAGTTTCCAGGAATAATAATATGATGGTAGCTATACTTGTGGTAAACATAATAGCATGTGTATAAACGTGTCAAATCACCAAGTTGTACACTTGAAACTAATGTAATATTGTGTGTCAACTATACTCAGATTAAAAAAAATCCTCCCCCGAAAAATCAGGGATTTGGCTTATTAGATGTCTTGCCTTCTCTCTATTGTCATCTTATGATTATCACAGTATGATGCATCCTTGTATACTAAAAAGAAAAGTCCTGTTTCTTCTTCTGCTTATAGTCCATACTTCTGACACCAGATATGTAGGGCTTTTTTTCCACAGTGATCAATTCTCAGTGTCCTACAGTATGTGGATATCCTGCAATTCAATGTAATTCTGCCACTGTTTGTCTGGAGTTAGCATTGGATCCCCCAGGTTAAGGGCTCATTTCCTTCCACAAGACTCACCCCATTTCAGATACCAGTTGCAAGTCGTGGGTCCCTAGATTGCCACACTTCTGTCTAACTTGGTTGTTAAATCAGTGTTCCCATGAGCCCCTCCTCAGGTTCAACAATTTGCTATAATGGCCCACAGAACTCAAGCAGACACTTACTTAATGTTTACTGGCTTATTATAGAATAAAGGATATAGATGAACAGCCAGATGAAGAGATGCTTAGGTGGGGTCTGGAGGGTCCCAAGCACAGGAGCTTCTGTCCCTGTGAAATTGAGGTGTGCCACCTGCCCAGCTTGTGGATGTGCTCACCAATGTGGAAGTTCTCCAAAACCTGTAGTTCAGAGATTTTTATGGAGGCTTCATCAAGTAGGCATCACTGATAATTAACTCAATCTCTAGCCCTTCTCCAATCCCTGGGGTGGAGGAGGGGGAGAGGGAGAAAGGCTGGAAGTTCTAAGCTTCTAATCATAACTCGATCTTTCTGGTGACCAGCCCCCATCCAGAAGCCATCCAGGAGCCTACCAAGAGTCATGTTATTAGAGCAAAAGGTAATCCTATCACTTAGGAAGTTCCAAGGGATTTAGGAGCTCTGTGTCAGGAACTGGGGCCAAAGACCAAGAATTGGAACAAAAGATACTCCTACTACCTTTATAACTTAAGAAATTACAAAGGTTTTACCATTTCTACCAGGAGTTGGGATGAAGACCAAAATGCATATTTATTATATTACAATGTCATATCTGTCTGTTTATATCTGTATATCTATATCTATCTACATCTATCTTTGAACACTTTTCAGGTTATTTCCTTATGGAAAATTCCTAGAAGTGGAATTTTTGATCAAAGGTTATGTACTTCTTTTAAAAAAATTTTTTTTTAATGTCTCTTACTTATTTTTGAGAGAGAGACAAGGTGCTAGTGGGGAATGGGCAGAGAGAAAGGGAGACACAGAATCCAAAGCAGGCTCCAGGTTCCTAGCTGTCAGCACAGAGCCTCACATGGGGCTTGAACTCATGAACCATGAGATCATGACCTGAGCCTTAGTCAGGCTTAACCCACTGAGCCACCCAGGCACCCCCAAAAGTTACGTACTTCTTAAAGCCTTTGCTATGTATTGACAAATTTGAGACCTTCCCAGTGGTTGTGAGATAGTTTGCCTATTTAGTTTTTTTGCCCTGAGTGTGAATGAACTTTAAATGAGTGGCTTAGTTGGTCTGGAAAGCTTAGCCTGATGAAAATCAGCCTCAGGAGGATGGGCTCTCTGGGAACTGCACCTAAGTTCTCCGAGGATAGGGACCTGGTCTTGCCCTTTCTCAAAGCTCCACCGTCTTAAGCTCTGATTTCCAACAGCTCTCTCACCATAGGTGGGTCCTCTTGAACTGGAATGGGATGCGATTCTTTCTCCTGTAGCTGTACCTGACCATTCCTCTTTCCCTCCTTATGTTTCATGCTACATTCCTGTCTTAAGGACCCTGGGGTGTGTGCAGAGTAGTGGGTCCGCCAACATACAGCTGGCTTGAATCTTACCTTGGAGCCCTGAAGTTTGATTCCACAAAACAGTTCATTTTATCTAGGCTTAGTTAGGACCATGATTACTTCAGTGGGAATGGAACTGGCGTCAATTAGTAACTATGACATTTATATTCATGTGTCCAAATAAAGCTTGAGATGCTTAAAATTCTGTTAAATTTGTGCCTGAATCAAGTCAAGTATTTAGAATATGCATATGCCATCGCTAAAGTTGACTTTTTCATTCTCGATTGTTTTGGCAAAGAGGAGGTGTTTCTATAAGAAAAGCAGATCAAGGGCATGAGAATAAAGACATGGGATTACTGTTTCAGTAAAATAAGCTGGAATATAGACAACTACAGGCAACCCCCCTTAGAGTATATATGCTCCCCCAAAAGAATCATGCCCTATACAACTATTTTTTTCTGTAACCCCACAGAGTCAATTGGGGACATTATGTCCTGTTATTAAATTTAAGGCAACCTTCAGAAGTGTCTCTGTTCTGCATTTCATAGTAAAGTATTTTTAAAGATGTTGAACAATAAATTTCCCTTCTTTTTGTGACACTCTTTAGTTTCTTCGTCATAATTTTAGAATTCAGATTTTGAGATCTGTGGGAATTTATGTTAGAAAACATTTAATACAGATTCTGAAATGCTATGCTTTTGCTCATCCTTTTAATTTCAGCTGCAGCTGGTAATAGTGTCTTTAGGTGCACTGAAGATCCCTTGTGGGGTGGTAATTAATGATCATTCCGGGTGCATAGTCTGGAAATTTGGTTCCTGGTGGGTATTCTGGGTGAGAGAACACGTTCATGCTTGATTTGTCCCAACTCTGACCACAGTCACAGTCTTGTGGCTTTTCTGTCTTCTCCAGGGGCTGCATCTCTGACCCAGAGCACTGTGGACTTGCTTTTGAACCCTCAGCTCCTTGGGAAGAGCTGGTAGTGAAAGCAAGAGTTTCTCGGGGCTGTTTGCATTAGCCACGGAGTGAAGGAAAAACAGGTCCAGCACCTAGCTGCTTGTCTTCTCGGGCCACAGGGTTTTCTGAAATAATATTGTATTGCTTTTGCAATGACTTTTGCAGATAGGAAAATTCTGAGATAGGGAAAAAATGATACTTGTATATGTAGAGTAACCTGATGTTGGGAGTCATCCATTAAAAATAATTGATTGAACAGCTTATCTTTTTTAAATGATCAGTTCCCTCTGCTTTCTCTGCTCCCTTGTGCTTATGTTTTCTGTTTGTAGCTGATTCCATTTTTGTTTTTGTTTTTATCTTTTTTTACAGGCTGAACGTATTTTTGACTGGTATGAACCCATTCTACTTTCATGCAGTGAATGTGATTTTGCACTGCCTAGTGACCCTTGTCCTGATGTACACCTGTGACAAAGCTGTCTTCAGGAATCGCAGACTTGCTTTTGCTACGGCGTTGCTTTTTGCTGTGCATCCTATCCACACGGAGGCAGTGAGTATCCCTGGAACTTAATGAAACAATGAACTAAAACAAAAAACAAAACAAAAAACAAAACAACAACAACAACAACAACAAAATGAGCCTTTCAAAACCACGGTAATTCAGTGCTCCACTAAAGTGTTTGTCTTTATGTATAAACCATTCTGCTCAACAACTTTTCTTTTTGAATGTTCAAATGGCCTTCAGAATTTAACTGCTTTTCTAAATAACCACTGTTGTTATTACACGTAGTAATAAATGGCCACAGTTTATTTGAATAAAATGTAAGTTCTAACGTGTTTTAAACAGCACAGGGCATTTTGCGATACTTGTCCTGCCGAGGCATTGTTCTTGCTCTGCGTTTGTATTTTACCTTTTCTCTCTGTGCTTTTTATTTACAATATTTATGATGCTGAGCTGTGAGTAAGAGGAAAGACTAAAAAGTTAGACTTACATTCTTCAAGTTAGAAAGACAGACTTAAGAGAGGGATTTATAAATAGGTTTCTAAGTTATTTCGTGTGAAGTGTAGTTATTTGGTGGGTGATGACAAATTTATTTAAAAGATAGTTCAAATCTGTGGTCCTCTTTAAAATAGGGATTTAATCATGCACCCAGAAGGCATTATCAATTTACCTCATTTCACATCTCAGTAATACTTGGTTTATTTTAGCATAACTCAGTAACCACAGTTGGTTTATTTTATATGTATTGCTGGGGGCAGATGAAGACTTTCTAAGGGGTATGTTTTAAAAGAATCATTTCCAGAGCCTCAGCTTGCTTCTGGACACTTTCCTACAGTTTATCTGTCTCAGAACATGCCTGGGGTCAAAGTGTCAAGTTGGTTCTTCTCTCTGTCACCCCCTTTCTTTTTTTAAAAAAAAAGTTTATTTATTTATTTATTTTTGAGAGAGAGAGAAAGAGAGAGAGAGGGGTGGGGCAGAGAGAGAAGGAGAAGAATCCCAAGCTGGCTCCGCACCAGCAGTGCAGAGCCTGATGTGGGGCTCAAACTCACTAACTCTGAGATTGTGACCTGAGCGGAAATCAAGAGTTGGATGCTCAACCAACTGAGCCACCCAGGCACCCCTTCCTCCTCTCCTTTCAATTGTCCTTCTCTCATTGAAAAATAAGAAGGACATTGAAGAGGGCACTTGTTGGGATGAGCACTGGCTGTTGTACATAAGCAATGAATCACGGGAATCTACCTCCAAAACCAAGAGCACGCTGTATATACACTGTGTGTTTGCCAACTTGACAGTAAATTATATTTGAAAAAAGAAAAAGAAAAAGAAAAAAAAGAATGTCTCAAATACATCAGACTTTTACTATTCCCCAGGTATAGAAATCTCTGAGATACCTTACAAAGAAACAATTTGATATATTGGTGTCAGCAAAGCCTCCTTCAATGAAGGCATCATAGACCCGAAGATGAGCTTCATATCACGCTCTGTCTTACACATATTTCTGTGAAGAATACAGCATGGCATTAGAAGTAGGGTACGGTGGCCTGTGTTGATCTTCTGAATTCAGAAGTGAGATGGTTGTCATGGGAATGCATAATAATATGTTCATTTGAATTGACATAAGAAGTTTGATTTGGCCAATTGGTTTTATAATGAGGACTGGTTTTGCCAGTTAGGCTATATGTGATAGATATTTTCCACACACAGTATTGTAAATCTGTAAGCCCAAGATTTTGATACAAATCTATTTGGAGTGAGTGACAAAGAAAAAATGATTTTACAAAAACAATTACATTACTTAAGGTAAATTTCCCTGCCGTTCCTTGAGTGCCTCTCAAAAGGTGCCTCTAAGTGGAAGATTATGCTATAACTGTTATTAAGAAGTGTATTTTTATATCTAAGAGCTACTTATCATTTTTTCTAATTTGTGATGTATTAAAAAGTTATGTATTAACACTAAGTGGAATAATAATATGAAATTGAAAATTTAACAGTTATCACAAGGACGTTTACAATAAATTTAAATATATAAGTATTTTTATTACAGGGAGGAGATGGTAAGTAGAATATTTTTAAGCATAACTATTTAATACATTAATAAACAATGCTGAGGAGGAAATAAAATAGAAATAAGAGTTCAAGGGGAAATGGGTGTGAAATATCCATCATTTAATGAAGAGCCTGTTCATGTTTGTGTAAATGGAAAACAATGAGCTTCAAATTGCTGTGGTACATTCCAGATTCCATTTGGTACATTTAAAACAGTAATATTATGGCCTTATTTTGAAATGTCAGTATTTACAATGCATAGGAAATTAGATCCTTGCAAGTATTTAAAATTATGATGAAAAACTTTAGATATGAATTTTAAAAGATGAGAGAGATACATAAGTTTTTAATATTCTTTTTGGATGTCATATGAAGAGAAATAATCAAAGACTATTACTCCTAGCCATATAGAATATATGACACCAGGTCAAAGTACAGTTGAAAATATGTGTGTGGAGCGTCTTGGGGAACATTTTTTCAGGAAAGAATAAATGAATAGGACAATAACGGTCTTAATTCTATGCTTGCAAAGAGGGAGAGTAGGTAACCTTGGACAGTGAGATCATGAGCTGGTAGAGTTAGGTCGAATTCTAAGAAAAAAAATCCTGTTAGCAAAGTGACCTTTAAAAAAAGGTTTCATTAAGGAGACACCTTGGGTGGCTCAGTTGGTTGAGCGTCCAGCTCTTGGTGTCCTCTCAGGTCATGATCTCACAGTTTGTGAGTTCGAGCCCTGTATCAGGCTCTGCACTGACAGCACAGAACCTGCTTGGGATTCTCTCTAGTCCTCTTTCTCTGCCCTCCTCCCTCTTCCTCCCCAAATCCCCCCCACCCCCACTCATGCTCTTTCTTTCTTACAATAAATAGACTTAAAAAAATGAAAAGGTTTCAATAAGCTTTTGTACTAATAAAAAAAAATCCATGATAACACAATTATAGGGACAAAGGAGTCTGAGAACTGGACATTTAAGGAAAAAGTTTAAAGAAACTATTTGCATTCACAAGGAATGAGAGAAGTGTAGGAAGGAAGTGAAGGAAGTAAAGAAATTTGACTTACATAACAATCTATACTAGGAAGTAAAATCAAGATACTATTTCAGTTATAGGTAATAGTTTAGGTTTCTAAGGAAGAAGACAGAGAAATAGAAAAAAAGGTATTGTGTTGTGGAAGACTTAGTGACAAATTATTTTTAAAAAGGGAAAATAGATCACAGGGTGGCTGGAGAGGCAGTTAGAGGGATGTATCTCCCTTTTGTTAAACAAGAACAAAAATGGGACCATAAGTAATCCCAGGAAGGATGGAGGATTTACATTTTTGGGGGAGGGGCTCAAAAAATTTTTTAATGTTTATTTTTGAGAGAGAGAGAGAGAGAGAGGGAGCGAGAGAGGGAGCAGGGGAGGGACACAGGGAGAGGGAGACACAGAACCTGAAGCAGGCTCCAGGCTCTGAGCTGTCAGCACAGAGCCCAGTGCCCCACAGGAGGAGGGGTTTAGTTTCAACATATTGGTCCGATCAAAGATTTGCTTCCTTAATTATGTAATCAGCATATAGTAAATGAATACTTGTTTGGTGCAAGCACTGTGCTGGGTGCCAAGAGGTTATGTGGGTGGATAAGGGGTCCCTACCCATAATTTGTTCACAAGCTCCTAAAAAAGCCAAAGAACATACACATAAATACATACAAGACAAAACAATATGTTGTAATAAAAAAAATCATTTCCAATTTAAGTATGCAGGAATAAATTCATTTATTTACTCAATCTTTCAACAAATAGATTGCAGAGGGTATAGCACTGACCAAGGTATACGCAGACCTTTCTTCGTTGAAGGCCTGTGATTCTGGAAGAGTTTTCTTTTATTGTCTTTTTTTTTTTTTTTTTTTTTGAGAGACAGCAAGCAGGAGAGGGGCAGAGAGTAAGGTTGAGAGAGAGAATCCCAAGCCCGCTTCATGCTGTCAGGTCAGAGCCCAATGTTGGGGCTCGATTCCATGAACCATAAGATTGTGACCTAAGCCTAAATCAAGAGGCAGACGCTTAACCGACTGAGCCACCCAGGTGGCCCAGAAGGGTTTCTGACAGTATATTTCTGGGGAAATCATGGGAAATTTGTATGTTTTTCTGAATCCTGAATCATGAGAAAAATAAATAGAGAAATTGGGAAAATGGGGAATATCATTGTAATTCCCTTCTAGGAATAAAACTTAGCAACCATTATGGAAACATTATTGGTTGGAAGGAATGCACTTGACTTACGTCAAGTCAAAAGCAAGAGCAGGAAATGCTGATACATGGAGCTGAAGGTTAAGTTCAACATTTCCAGAACTGGGACAAGAGCACGTAGGAGAGAATTGGTAGTGATCTAATCAGTCATTCTGGCTTTCAGCTGTTGGATGTGTTAAGTGTGTGTTTCCTGTCCCTGTCTAACACTAATGGGACTCATTCTTGCAGATGGAACAATCAATAACTTGATACACATGCAATACTTTGTACAAATCCTATGAATGTTATTCTAAGGAATAACAAGTTTTGGGGACAAATTAAATTCTTAATTGGTAATTTCCACATGTGATTCTGTTAAGCTCACTAGGACCTAGATCTGAATGTTACATTGTTTCCATTCTACCCTGATGATGTTCACTCATTTTTTCCATTACTTGAGTATGTGTTACAGAGTTCAGTTCCCAAGTTACAGCTACCCTTTTGGTGATGAAAACCTGCAGCTTGAGGCAGAAGTACATGCTATCCATCTGCATGTATTTTTGGCTGGGTCCTTTGTATTTCCCATCACCCTACAGTTCAGCCTACGTTGCCATAGAATCAACCCAGGAGCCCCAACTTAGCATCCCAGTTTGCTTCCCATTGCCCATTCCTGTCCATTTTCATTTACTCCATGCTTTCATCCCTTTATGCTTTCCCTTCCAGAAACACCTGTGTTTTGAGACTGGACTTTCCTCTGCCTGGAATGCTTCTGTGTTCCTTCCCTGGCCCAGGATTCACATTCCCCTGTCTTCAACTTACTGAGCCCTTCTTGCCTCTCCTTTAGTTGTTAGTGTATAACACCAGCCTTTCCATGAAGCCTTCCCAGATTCTACAGTCAAAATTAATCTCTCCATTCTCTCATGGCAATGATTTCTCCTCTTTATGATACATGCAGTACCCTCTTTTGACTCCCAACCAGATGTTAAACTCCTTGAGGCAGGTTATATCCCTCCAGCTGGCACAGTACCTGGCAAATAGGAGGCACTTGGAAAATGTTTGTTGAGTGGAATAAATCATGCAATTACTGAATATGATGCTACCGACTAATTGAATCACAGGGAAAGTGAATGGTGGTCTTGACATATAGTAGTTGGTGTCAAGCACCTTGTTTTTAAGACATCTAACCCTCTTGCCCCAGAGACCCCAGCTCAACAGGGATATAGAGTAGGTGTTCAGTGGATGCTTGGTGGTTTGAAACTGGCCACAGAGTCTGTCACTGTTAGCATTAACATTTCAACAACCCCTCTGAGCTTCCGCTCCAAGGGACACTACATTCTTTATATCCGGGCACATCCAGCTGGCACATTCTGCTGCTGCTGCTGCTGCTTCCCAGAAGCACTAACTGGCTGCAATTTGAGAAGTAGGCTTCAGGCTCCTTTAGCACATTAGTTATGCTTGCCTAGCTTGTGATTGCCTCATTCCAACTTGCTACACCCAATATCAGCTTGCACCTCTTGCTGTTGTGTGAGTTGGCCACATCAGTTGTGCTGTGGTGAGCGTCCCTCTGGGTCCAGATGTGTGGCTTTCTCCCAAGACTTTGTTGCTAGTGAGTTGGGCTCTCTGTTTAGTGTTCTAGAGGCCTCGCAGGTGATGCTGAGCTCAATGCTCAGAGATGTGGTGGTGTAGACTGAGCAGATCTGGGCTCACAGTTAACCTGTGTGCAATTGTTGCTCTACAGACTGTAAGTCTGAGCTGGTTCTGACGCTGAGGTGACACCATATTGTCACTGTGTACCTCCTTTGTGTCATGCAATCTTCCTGATTTAGCATGCAAATGCCTTATAAATGAATGGATCAATGAACAGTGTATAGTCCAGGCAGCCACATTAGCTAATTCCTTTTAACTCTGTACTGCTAGTGTAATTCTTTGGCTGTATCCAGTTTTCTCTTGGTGTACATTGGACTTGAATTTTTCTCAATATGTGACTTGCTGTCAATCCATATGCAGGTATATAACTAAATTACATTCTATTTATATTTTTAACTAAACTATTCATTTATCTAATGAAGTTTATATATATATACACTTTATATATATAAAATGTATATATATACATACATATATATATGTATGTAAACTCATTAATTATAACAGTAACGTGAGATGTGGGTGTTATACTCATTTTAAAGATAACAAAACCAAATCCCAGAAATTAAAGATAACAAAATTGAGTCTCATTCAAATGGCAAGAGAAGGAGTCTGTATTCAAGCCTTGGATGGCCTAGTTCCATGCATGTGTCATTCCCTCTTCTTTATGAATGCAAAGTGTGCTCATTATATGAGAGTATTTATAGGTACATTTCCCAGAACTCTATTTTCCACTATTAATTATGGTTGATTCTCTAACACACTGTGGACTTCAGGTCCTCTGTGGTTTGGGTGATGCTGTTCTCTGTGCCTGAAATGTCAACCCTGTTCATTTCCCTTGTGAGCTCTGACTCATCTTTAAGATCCAGCTCATACGTGGCCTTTTTTGAAGCATTCTTTGAACCATCCTCCATTTTTTTCCTTTACAGTTTTGTTTCTTGGATTTCAAAAGAGTAAGAGAAATGCACACACATTTTAAGTAGTAATGAAATAATACAAAGATTTATAAAAAGCTGTCTGTCCTCTACCCCTCTTCCATTTTAGTACCTTTCTAAAGTAACACATTAAAAAAAATAATTTTAAACCTCAAAAATGAAGTGACCATATACTCTTTATCCAGACTCATCAATTTTTAACATTTTGCCACATTTGTTTTGTCATTCTTCCTCTCTTTCTCCCTTAATATATAAAAATATTTTTTGTATTCTGAAGCATTTGAGAGTAGGTTGCGTAATTCATGCCTCTTTGCACCAGAATAATTTAATTGTGTATTTTCTAAAACCAAGGCCATTAGTCATTCTCTTCAGTCTCCTTAAGTTTGGAGTAGTTACCAGTCTTCATTGTCTTTTTATAATATAACTCACAGCTTTAAATATAATTTAAAACTTATATTTAATGTACATAATATAAAATGTTTACATGATGTTTATTATAACATTGCAGTTGATGTTATATAACATATATAAACATTCATATTATATCAAATGATTATAATATATATAACACATATACAAAGTATAACACATGATTTATATATATGTTAAAATTTATAATATATAAATAAAAATAGTATAACTATATATTGTATGTAAATACATAAATATAGAAATATGTAAAAATATAAAATAGTATATAAGTTGTTAATACATAATATATGCACATGTAGTAGATTATGCAGGTATAATATACATACATGTATTATATAATAATATCATATATGTAATATTATAATACATCAGATTATAGGAGTTGTAACATAATAAATCATGATATGGTATAAATTAGAACATATTAAAATACTGGAATTTTAATGTTACCAGATGATGTATAATTGTTGTATTTTATACTTTATTAATGTAAAATATATTTATTTATGTATTTTTTTTTTTAATGTTTTTTATTTATTTTTGGGACAGAGAGAGACAGAGCATGAACGGGCGGGAGAGGGGCAGAGAGAGAGGGAGACACAGAATCGGAAACAGGCTCCAGGCTCCAAGCCATCAGCACAGAGCCTGACGCGGGGCTCGAACTCACGGACCGCGAGATCGTGACCTGGCTGAAGTCGGACGCTTAACCGACTGCGCCACCCAGGCGCCCCTATTTATGTATTTAATAGAACATTCCTCATCCTGGGTTTGTCTGATGTTTTCTCATGATTACATTCAGGTTATGCATCCTTGGCTGGAATTTGACAAAAGTGATATTGTGTCCTTCTCAGGGTATAATGTGCAGAGGCATGCCACATCCATTGGCCCTTTATTGGTGAAGTCAAGTTTGAACCTCCAGTTAAGGTGTAATGAGTTTTCTCCATAGTGTAGTTATTCTTTTTACTTTTTCATTTAACAAGTAATTGATGAGGACATGCTTTGAAGCCCTACTAATACGCTTTGCCTCACCAAACCTTTATACCCTAGATTTAGCATCCACTGGTATTTTATGATGTTTCTTGCTCTATCTAATCTTGACTCTTTTGGAAACAAAATGGCTATTTGTCAGCTGCACTATTCCCTCTACATTCATTAACTTGCTTTTTAATGTAAGGAAGAGATTTCTATTCTTTTCCATTCACTTGCTTACTGTATTTATGTGTGTACTTATATTGTGCATTCATTCATCCATCCATCAATATCAGTATGCATTCATGGATGTCTGGTTTTTTTAAATGGTTTATTTTATTATCGTCTTTACTTATTTTGATGTTCAAATGGTCTGATATTTGGTCGGTGGGAGCCCTTTGTCACCAGCTTCTGTGCCCTTTTGACACATACCTGTCACTTAAAAAAAAATTTAATGTTTATTTATTTTTGAGAGTGTGAGTGGGGAGGGGCAGAGAGAGAGGGAGACACAGAATCTGAAGCAGGCTCCAGGCTCTGAACACTTCAGCACAGAGCCTGACTCAGGGTTCGAACTCCTTCGCCTCAGCCCTGGAGTCAGCTACTTCTCCAAGGACCCCCGTTCTCCTTAGTGGAGGAATGTGTGTGGTCAGTGCCAGGATGACTCTTTGCTAGTGGGGTAGCTTGCGTTTAGGCTCTTTCAGTGACAGAACTAAGAAACACAATGACACAGACACACATACATACATGGCCATCAAGAGTTTATACTCATTCCTGTTTTTACCAGAATTATTGTTTCCTAAACTTATTTTTTTCTAATACTCTGTAAATATCTTCTGCTCTATTAGCACTCTGCTACCTGAAGACTAGCACAGTGTCTGGCCTTCAGTCATTACTCAGAAAATATTTTTGAATAAATCAACAAAGGAATAAGCTTTGGTGATATGAATTGGCCTTCTATAGAAGAAAGGTTAAAATGAAATTAAGCATGAAAATATTTTCCCTTCCTTCCTGTTTTTTCCTCCTATAAACTTATCGTTATATATATGATACAAGAGGTGGTTAGTCATAAGCCAAATTTTGAAGAAGAATGTGTTTTCTTACTTTATCATACTTTTCATTCGTCTAAAAACGAATCCATTCTATAACGGTTTCCTGAAAGTGATTTTCTGAGGCTTTTATCTTTTCAAACTTTCTAGGTGGCTGGAATTGTTGGCAGAGCTGACGTGTTAGCATGCCTGCTGTTTCTGTTGGCCTTTCTCTCCTACAATAGGTATGTATGTATGTATGGCTAAGAATGCCCTTCTGTGTGGTTACAATAATGCTGTCCCCTTGGGAATTTCTGTCATGTTGGGGGCTGGGGGGTAGTGCGGACTCTGAGCATCTGCCTGAGAGACGAGGGAGGCTTGTTGGCAGCAAAAAGCTTAGAAAAGCTTCATGGAGATCAGGATAGGAAACCTGCCCTTACCAAATGCAAGGCTGCTCTCTCCTCTAGCCATATTCTCAACTTTGTCATAGCCTTTTTTAAAATTTTTTTTTTTCAACGTTTTTTATTTATTTTTGGGACAGAGAGAGACAGAGCATGAACGGGGGAGGGGCAGAGAGAGAGGGAGACACAGAATCGGAAACAGGCTCCAGGCTCCGAGCCATCAGCCCAGAGCCCGACGCGGGGCTCGAACTCACAGACCGCGAGATCGTGACCTGGCTGAAGTCGGACGCTTAACCGACTGCGCCACCCAGGCGCCCCTCATAGCCTTTTAAAGGAACTGCTCTCCTCGTGCTCCTTGCTTCTTGATTATTCCTACTTGTCATTTCTTACTGAGAATGGAATTTGAAATCTTCGCTCCGAGCCAGTATGTATTGGATATGGTCCTATCTTCCATTTGGCCATGATTGGTTTAATTCCTCCTGTTCATTTTGGTCCTAATTTTTTTTTTCCTCTTTATTATCCTCACGAAAGTAGCTCAGAGCTTAAAATAACAAGGCTGAATTAGAAGTAGTATTTCTCAACCATGGTTTTCTAATATACACACCCTTTCATCAAAACATAGAAGTTCCTTGCTTTGGGATACTGAAAAGCAATAAAATAATTTTCCATTATAGTGTCCCCTTCTCCCCCAAAGTGCTCAGATTCTTACTTGAGTTGTGACATGGCCACATAGGGAAAGGGGCAGGTTAAAAAGAGAATAGGAGCGAGGTGGATGGCTCAGAGAGTGGCCCAGAAAAGGGGGGAGTGAATCCTGTTACTCTACTTTGTGGAGAGATGTCTGGTTAGGGATTTATGAGCTTTGATCTTTGGCTCAGTTTGGTGACCTACCATGTTACAGAGCCCCGGGACCTTGAGAAATACAATTCTAAACAAGTGGTTCTCAATGTGGGGCACTTTTGCCCTTCCCCTGGGGATATTTGACAATTTCTGGAGACACCTTTGCTTGTCGTTAAGTGGGAAGGTGTTAGCGGTTGGCATTTAGTAAGTAGAGGCCAAGCATCCTACAATGTTCAGTACAGCCCTAACAACAAAGAGGCATTTTCCCCAAAATGCTAGTAGTACCAAGATTGAGATTGAGAAGCCCTGTAACAAACAGGTTTAGACCTTGGATGATCAAGAATGAAAAGAATTAATTCTTATGAAATTTCGGTTTAACGAGTGGAGCTTTTCTTAGTACAGGTTTCCCCTGCTATCTGAAAGTAGAGCATTTCTCTGAAACCTTCTGTCAGCTGAAATGGCTCAAAGTGAAGAAGCAATTACCGTTAATTTCTATGGAAAAATTGGGGGCATTCCCAGACCCAAAAAACAACTTCTCTTAGGCTTTTTCTGATATCTTAGGACACATCTTGCTAATGAATGCACGGAATAGATGGAGATAAGGCACAGAGGCTCACACGGTTCAGTTCTCTGGAGGCTTGGGATTGATATGCTGGGTGTGGTCCCCGGGAAGGAACTTGTTGCTGCTGTGGGTTCCTAACAGCACCTCTACAATGGTTCCTAACAAACAAATGCTGTTTTTGCTTTTCACCTTTTTTCGTAAAAGCAAAGACCCTCTTCAGACTTCTTTCTGTTAGTGAAAATAAGTACGAAGGTAGGTCTTTCATAAAAGTAAAGTGGCAGTAATGTGAACTTTTGAAAAGCGGGGGGTACCTGTGTGGTATTAGGCCTCTGTTCCTGGCTCTGTGACTTTCTACAGAGTCACAAAGCTAATCGTATGAAGTGCTGTTGTGAAAATCTTAGAAATATAAATCCAAATTCACCAAGTAGTTGCTTCCTGTTTGCTCCGGTATTAGAACAAGATTCACAGTTGCCGTTGGGTTTAAACTTATTCTGGGCAGCTTTTGCTGTGTCGTTGGTATACTCGGGAACATGATGAGGCCAGCAGCATGTCCGTATCTGTGTGATAATGAGCCGTGGTGTTACAGTTTCTGTTGTGCGTGCCATTCTCAATTTTAGCAATGTAAGCTCTAGACCAGCTTAAGAGGAAAATGCGTATCTGCCACAAATTTGGCATATAATTTTAGGTGATTGTTCCAAGACATACCGGTGAGAGTCAGGTGTCGCAGCTACAGAAATATTGGCCTTGCTTCAGAGGATTAGAGGCAAATGGGTGTGGCGCCTACTGAAGGAACAGTGATGAGTTTTGGTGTGGGCTGATTCTATGATATAAGGTGAAAAAAGGATTTATAGGCCTAGGAGACTTTTGAAAATCCCTGCTGGAAATTATACGGAGGAAAAAAAACACTTTATCTAATACATCTCCTTGGAAAATAAATTTAAAAATACAAATTAACCAGAAGAAAAGAAAAAGGCCAAAACATCTGTATTTTCATCACAGAAAAATGAGGATTCTGTATATCTACTGACTGATTTGTGTATAGAAATATACACAATATTCACTAGGATAATAATAATGATGTGATAGCCACTCCACATGTAATAAGTCATTTATGTAATCCTGCCTGCAACACTGTGATCCCATTTCATATATGAGGGAACTGAGGCCCCGAGAGGCATACTAACCTGCCCCATAATACCCTGTTAGTTAACTGCAAAGCTCTGATTTGAACCCAGGGAACCTGGCTCCAGAGTTCATGTATATGGCTTAGTAACTCGTATTATTCATTTAAAATATATTGACGAAATATCCTTCCATGTCACTAACTGTATCTTTATGGTATCATGTTAAGTGTTTTTGGTGGGGGGGGACGCCTGGGTGACTCCTTCAGTTGGGCGTCCAACTTCATCTCAGGTCATGATCTCGCGGTTCGTGTGTTTGAGCCCCGAATCGGGCTCTGTGCTGACAGCTCAGAGCCTGGAGCCTGTTTCAGATTCTGTGTCTCCCTCTCTCTCTGCCCCTCCCCTGCTCACACTTGGTCTCTGTCTCTCTCAAACATAAATAAACGTTAAAAACATTTTTAAGTGTTTTTTTTCAGTATCCATTTGTTATATGCCATATTTTATCATAATTTATGTGTATTTTAATTTAAATACCAAAGTTCAATGTTGTTGGGCATTTACTTTTTTCATCTTTGCAATATTAAATAACTCTGTGATGAATATTCACGAAGAAATCTTTGTTCACCTACTTACTTAGAATACGATGAAATTGAGTTAAATCATATTTTTTAGAAAGTTGGTGTTTGTCAGTGACCCATATTTCTTCTTAGATTAAAAGAGTCTCAATCTTGTTTTCCAGGAGTGTGGACCAGCGTCATGTTGGGGAATGTTTCCCTCCCACGGTGTCTCCCTTCTTCTTGCTGCTCAGTTTGTTGCTGGGGACCTGTGCGATGCTGGTGAAGGAGACCGGCATCACAGTGTTTGGAGTGTGCCTGGTTTATGATCTCTTTTCCCTATCCCACAAGCAAGAGAAATCGTAAGTCATTTTTAAGTTTTGCCATCAAGCAGAGCATGCACAGAGAATTACTTAGATCGGTAGCTTTCAAACTTTCATTCAAAAATAAATAAATAAAAGTACACTCTTGTGTTAAATGTAACCTCTTGGCCCATAAATTAGTAAGTCTTGTTTTGTTAAAATAAATGCATCAGATATGTTCAAACTCTTCACACTTTATAGAAGTCAGTGAGGACCGTAAAGATTTTGGGAGCCCCACATTTGGAATTGGCAAGTATCCATGCTGATTACAGGTTTCTATTGCTAGATTGTTTCGGTTGCATCCTATGGAGACCTCTTGATTCACAAAGAGAAGTGGTTGCAAATGGTGACAGGTTTTTTTTAATAGCTTGCTTAAATCCCTGCATTCAAATGAGTGTTGTCTATCAAAAAGCACTGCTAAGTTGGAACCTGCTTACTTGTTCTAAGGATGATGCTGTTACCTAAGAGTTTTGGGAGTCTCATTTTGGAATTCTGCAAAAGGCCAGTCTAAACCATACAGGAATACTCACATGTTATATTCAAATTAAAGGTCAAGTTTAATTAGTAGCCCATTTTCACTTAAAGAATTTAAGCACATTAAAAAAAAAAAGAATTTAAGCACATTCATTATATCCTGTAGATTATAGATGGTAAGAATGCTGTGGCACATTAAAAGTTGAAGCACATACTATATTTTTCTTTCTCTATCAAATCCATAATTACTTACAGTTTGACATGCAGACCCCATTTTTCAGTAATTATAAGGCCCTTACTTTTGAACTCTTAAAAACGTGGTTGATTTATTCTTCTGCTTTATCTGATGAAGAATTTTAGCTTAAAAAAAATTTGCCTTTTTATCCCATTCCCTACCTCTTTATACTCCTTGATATAAAGATAAGAGCAGTGTTATTGAGTGGCAACAAGCTGAGATGAGTCATTAAATTCTGATCACCTTCCTGCCTGGGCGTGCTTGGAGATAATTTAAATAGACTTTAGTGCTCTATTGGCTCTCTGTAAATCTCAGAGGCGTGTAAAAGGAAGGAGCTCAGTTATCATTTTGACCTAAGCTCCTGCCAAGAAAGCTGTGAGCCAGAGGACCTCCCCTTGGCTTATATGAGAATGCCTTTCCTCTGCAACCTCTCAACCAATGGGAGTAATGGCAGTGCCTGCCTTACTTTTTACAACCTATCGGCTCATCTTGCTTCCCACTTCCTTCTTGCATCATTTTTGTCTCCGCCTCCTAACCCCTTTCTTCTTTGCTCACTGATAGCAGAAAGCTGGCTGCAGACCCTCTCCTGTGGTCCAGTCCAGAGCAATTTTAACTTCATCATTGAAGTCGTGTCTCCTCTGGGCTCGGGACTTTCCAGGCCACCGTTGCCTGTATACAACATCCTTTTTCATCTGGTCACTGTTGAGCCAGGCTTTTTTCAAAAGGGATAATTGTCTCTTTTATTTCTTTAATAATTGTTTCTGGCCTTCATTATGCTAAACTGTTAGAAGTTCTATGGGAGAAATCATATTGCTAATATATAGCTCAGAAGGTGAAAAGCTTCTAGCCTCTGCTTTGTTTTTTAGAAACTTTTGGCTCTCATAACCAGCAGCTCTGCATAAGTGGAGACATTCATTCTTTCCTTCATCTTTTCTCTATCTATTCAATACATACTCATTTTGTGCCTGACCAAGAAGGAGACAGAAGATTTCTTCCCCCCAAGGGCATATGCAATATCAGGGAAGACAGACATTGTATAAGTAATTCCATGAGTAACTGATTACAGTTGTGAAAAGTGGTAGGAAGGAATGGAGAGCATGTACCAGGGAGACCTGGCCAAAACTGGTTAATATCTCTTGAGTTCTGTTCATGTGTCAGGCACTGTGCCACACCATTTACAGGCTTGAAGTCACTTAATGCCCACAATCACTGTTGGCCTCATTTTACAGAGGAGAAAACAGAATCAGAAGGTAACCCCTCCAGAGAATGACATTCCCTGACTCCTGTCCCTAACCTCTTTCTCTAAAAGTAACCATAATCCTGAACTTGTCACTTTTCATTTCTATGATTATCTTTATGCCCTTACTTAGTATGTATATACCAGTGAATACCAAAGAGTATCTTTTAATATATTTTTAAACTTTATATAAATAGTATCACTTGCTTTTCTCTTTGTTTAACCTTGAGATTTTTGAGATACATCATTGTCCATATGTGTAGCTATAGTACATTCATTTTAACTGTTGTACAGTATTTAATTATCACAATTTATTTAACTCTTTCTGGATTTGGAATTTAGGTAATTTTCACAGCTTGTACTATTGTAAACTATGCTGCAATGGATTTTTTTGTGTGCAAATACATGTGAGTTTCTCTCGGGCATAACCATAGGAGTGGACTTACTGGGACCACGGGTAGATGCATGTTCACTGTGTCCCGTGCTCAGACATTGCTCCTGAAATGATTGTAGCAGTGTCTAAGAATCCCCTTTGCTTTTTTCCAAATGCTGGACATCATTCAGTGGTATCAGACGTTTTAGTTTCTGTTCGTTCAGTGATTATGAACTCTGTCTCAGAGGATTCATGAAAGAAAATGTAATCAAGGTACATTGGATGGATCAACTATGAGCAGTATTTTACAAGATCAAAATTATGTAAATCCCGAATATCACTTCAACCAAGTATTTTGAAAGAAATCTATATTTGGAGGATGAAGCGTGAAGAAGAGGGTGTGTGTGTGTGTGTGTGTGTGTTGGTGACCATGTAAGAGGGACTGAGTCCTAGTCTTCTGTAGTAGTAAGTCAGTATAAGTTCTAAAATAAAAAGAAATATGTTCTCTTGTTATTTTAAAGCATTGTGATACGTACCAGAAACAAAAGAGGTGAAAGACTTGAGCATGGCTGCTTCCAGGGAACAAGACCGTGGAGTGGGCCAGGGGACTGCTGTTTCTCGTTGCAAACCTTGTCATTCTGTCTGACTTTGTTTCTGCTCCGTTCCACATACACAATTAGGAGCAATGGGGTCATCCATCAGCGCAGCCCGCAGCAGCCTGCGAGTCCCCCGCCCCCGTCACTGCCCCCGCAGCCTCACCGGGAGAACGGGAAGCAGCATCGATTTCCTCACCGAGGAGCTTGGGGTGGCTGCCACTCACCATCGCCACTAGAACCCAAGAGCAGTGGATTCCCAGTGTCTCCTGGAGCTATGTGGTCCATGATGAGGTACTGAGCTGGGCTCCCCACGCCCATGTTCGCCATCCAGCACCGCCTGGTGCAGCATGGCTTGGCGGGAGAAATCAAACGTTGAATGTTTTTTTTCCTGACTTCCCTTCTCTCTCTCCTTGTTTCCCTAGCTCCATTCTTCTTTCCCTCCCTCCGTCCCTCCTTCTTTCCCTTCTTCCCTTTTCTTTATATTAGATTTAGATAAGAAAGGAGTAGTTAAGAAGAAGCAAGTAGAAACCCTGCTGTCTGCTTTGATTCGGAAGCACGGGGTGAGATGTGGATCTGTGAGGCCTCAGTTAAGAAGAACAAACACTTTACCGTGTCCTCGGTGGAGGAGCCTTGCAGTGGAGAGCAGGCACCCTCAGTTTCCCGGGGGAGGAGAGCACTCTGCCTCCATGCTCCCTCCACCTGCTTGTTGTATGTGATAGGAATTTATTACAGCACAGGTATGGGAGGAAGCCCGGGGGACTCTGCTTCTCAGGAATGTTTTTGAGGATGCAGGAAATCTTTTCTAAGTCACGGAATTTTCTTTCCCTTTAAGAATATTTTGACCTAGCCATGAAAATGAACATAGATTTACCAGAACGGGTACTCACTAAATTAGGTTGCCTCTAAAATAGCTCAAGCCATGGGCAAGTTAGAATTTAATAAAGATGGAAATTAGATTCATTCTATTAGCACGTTACCATTTCAGATTGCTGTTCTTATTCCTCTGTGCGGTCCCAGAAAACTCTTGTTTCAGGGTCTTAGTTTCCAATTATTTCTGCCTTTGCCTGTTTTTTTTTGTTTTTGTTTTTGTTTTTGCTTTTTTTTTTGTTTTGTTTTGTTTTGTTTTTTGTTTTTGATCTTGCTTCATTCATCAACAAATATCTGTTGAGCATCTCTCATGTGCCAGGCACTGTTTCGGGCACCAGAGATGTCTTGGTGAATAAGGAGGACAAGGTTTTTGCTCCTGTGTAGCTGATTTTCCAGTAGAGGAAGACAGATACTAGATAACCACCAAGGAATGGACAGAGTGATAGAGAGTGATGGAGAGGGGTGGGCTGGCCTGGCCTGGCCAAAGTTGTGTTGGTTGGTCCGGGAAGGCCTCCTGAAACCTTGTGAATGATAGGAGGAGCTAGTCCTGCAAAGACCTGCCAAGATCTGGACAGAGGGCTCCAGCTTTGGAATGAGCAAGTGGGAATTGAAAGGGGGCAAGGTCAGGAAGGGGGAGAGGTCAGGAAGGGGGCAGGCCCAGATCATGAAGGGCCCTGTTGTCCACAAAATCAAGTTTGGGTTTTATTCTGGGTGGAATAAAGGTTTTTTGTTTGCTTAAGTGTGGAGAGAAATGATTACATTTCTTTTTAAAAAAAATATTCCCTGACTTCGTCGTAGTGCATGATGTGAGGGGGCAAGAGTAAAGCAGGGAGGAGGGTTTGGAGGCTTTTATACAGATTAAGTGAAAAAGAAAGGTCCTGCCCAAGGGTGACAGGCTGGGATGAAGTACTGTGTTGGATTTGGGACATCTCTTGGATATAGATCCCAGGACTTGCTAATGCTTGGGATGAAGAGGGGTAAGGGAAAGGCAGGAAATGTGGATTTTAGGGTTTCTGGCTCAAACAGTTGAGTGGATGGTGGTGCCAGTTACTGAGAGAGGAAGGCTAGGGGAGAAATAGGTTTCCTGGGAGTTGGAGGGAGGATGAAATCACAGAAATGTGTGAAATTCCTAAAGATGAAAGAAGGCAGAAAAATAGTCAAAACACTGAGGAAATCTTGACTTTTTAATAGAGGACCATGGAGGAAAAGAAGATAACATTTGGGGGAAATTGTACATTTTCTAAGGAAAGGCCAAGGAGGAGAAAAAAGGAGGACTTAATAGAACATTGGAGACTTTCAAGGTGGGTTTGACAACGTGACTCTCGTGAAGGAGGGACCATGTTGGGCTTTGCTCACATTTGTGTCCCCAGTTACTTTCATAGTGTCTGGCTAATTGTAGTTACTCAGATGTTTGTGAGATGAATAAATAAATGAGTTGATGGTAAGAAAGTGTTGGAATGAATCACAGAAAGAACATTTCCAGTGAATTTGGCCGTGAAGGAATGGTGGAAAAGGATGTTATCTGGAGGCTGTTAGGTGTTGGTTTTCATTCTTATTTTAAATTCACTGGACATGTGTGTGTATGTAGATAAGTTGCAGAGTGGAGAGATGAAAGACAGCAGCAGAGAGGGATGTGATGAAATATGAATACCAGGGGGATGCTGGTGAATGTTTAATACCTGGCTCTCCCAAAACAGGAAATCCTGACTTGTAGTGTTTGCCTGTTTCCACGTAAATACCGCTACCATGGCTCATTTCAGGCTACAAATGTGATGTCACTGACTGTGGAGTTGGGGGAAATGTACCAGAACCCACCATTATGTAGTATTTCCACTCTCTAGCAGACAACAGGCATAACCTCAAGAGCATAGATAATAGTAAAATGAGGTAAACTAGGAAGCGATGAGTTTTGAGTGTTTACCACCTTTGTCTTTAATACAATTGTAAAACTTTTAAGTTTAATTTAATTTTCAGTAGTGGTCATATTTAATAACTGGCCTGCAGAATTCCTAAAAATTTACTAGACATCTTCCATAAGCCAGTGTGAGTTAGCTCTAGCACACCAGTGAAGAAGGTCCTTTGGGAAAAGGAAGAAAGTTTGCTTTCTGTTATCCATCTACTCTGTACCAGGAAGTGGGCGAGCACTTCCCCCGTGTTACCCCGTGTGACCATCACAATATCCATTTAGGGTGGCTATGACAGTTCCTGCTGCCAGGAGGAAATCAGAGATCTTAGAGGTTAAAAAACCTTGTCCACATTTACATAGTAAGTGTAAGGTCGGGATTGGAACTCAAGTTATTTGACCCCTAAACCTGTGCTTTGCTCGTTGGCCATGCTCTCAAGTCCAGAGTCCCTGGCGAGGATTCAGTTTTGGGGAGGAGATGCCTGTATCATTTTATGTGGAGGTTGCCTCTCTGTTGAACTCTCAGGAGGTAGAAAAATTCTTGCGATTATCCTTGGTCCACAGATGAGGAACCTTTTAACTTGCTTTCATATAGGGTTTGGTGCTAATGCATTGAATCAGATGACCTGCTTTTGTAGGTTACATTTTATTTTGTTTTGTTTTGTTTTTAATCTGAGCACCAGGGTATTTATTTTAGAAACAACGGTGTCTGAAGAGCAGTATACAGTACAGCCGGAACTGGGTCAGAGGCTTGCTGAGTTACCATGTTTGTGGGCAAGAAGGATCATTTTCCCTCCCTTGAAAAGTGTCATGTATTTTCCCTGTTTGTAAAGGAAAAGGATTATATTTTTGAGTATGCGTTTGATTAGTATTAAAATTGTTTTTGAAATCTATACTTGAACTTCTGTCAGAAGGTAGTCAGGTAAAGCAAATAAAAGTTCAAAAAGGCAGCTGTGTCCTAGTTCTAAAGATCTCTACAGAGAGCTTGTAAATCATGGCTCCTTTGTTTACTTGATCCTGGACAAGTTAGTATCTCCGTGAGCCTCAGTTTCCTCATCTCCAAACCGTGAAAGCAGCAGTAATAACACTTTACTCTCTTTTTTTTTTTCAATATATGAAGTTTATTGTCAAATTGGTTTCCATACAACACCCAGTGCTCATCCCGACAGGTGCCCTCCTCAATACCCATCACCCACCCTCCCCTCCCTCCCACCCCCCATCAACCCTCAGTTTGTTTCAAGAGTCTCCTATGCTTTGGCTCTCTCCCTCTCCAACCTCTTTTTTTTTTCCCTTCCCCTCCCCCATGGACTTCTGCCAAGTTTCCCAGGATCCACATAAGAGTGAAACCATATGGTATCTGTCTTTCTCTGTATGGCTTATTTCACTTAGCATCACACTCTCCAGTTCCATCCACGTTGCTACAAAGGGCCATATTTCATTCTTTCTCATTGCCACGTAGTACTCCATTGAATAACACTTTACTCTCAAATTGGTTGTCAGGACTAAGAGCAATCAAACAGGTAATAAGCATGTAAATAGGTGCTTGGCACACGGGTGGCCGTTCGGCCCATGGCAGCCAGCTTCATCATTATTAGTAGTTAATATTATAAATATTTTCATTTTTGTGTGGGTTTCTAAACACCAGCATGCATCGTGAAAATGGTGAACCTGTAGTATGCAGGCAGGGGATGAGGAGTTTGTGTGTTTGTGTGGGACTTTTTTTTTTTTTTTAATTGGACCTCGAGCTTATTTGCTAGTGTACATTTGTACTGCATGTATAACGTTAGGCTGGCAAAAAATTGGGCTGACACTATCACTTAAAATATATTCGGAAGATGGCGCACCTGGGCGGCTCAGTGGGATAAGCAGCCGACTTTGGCTCAACTCATGATCTCATGGTTCATGAGTTCGAGCCCTGTGTTGGGCCCTGTGCTGACAGCTGGGAGCCTGGAGCCTGCTTTCGGATTCTGCGTCTCCATTTCTCTCTGCCCCTACCCTGCTCGTGCTCTGTCTCTCTCTTTCTCTCTCTCAAAAATAAATAAACATTAAAAGAAAAAATGATTTCAGAAGTTGCTAATTGCAGGGAAAAATCCCAACCCAGGAAAAAAACCCTAAATTTATTTAGTTGCTGGTTTTTCTGTGTGATTTGGTGATTGATTTATGGGCAGAAAGTGAAATAAAAAGACCTCAGACTTGGGGTACACACTCTGGAATCAGATAAAATTTCAGTTGATACTATGTTTTACTGAATTACTCCATGTGAAATGAGGAATGTTTTGTATTAAACATTCCTTTCCTCATCTTCTTCATTATGTTAAATTCATTCACACATGGACACACTTTCCATTTTGCGTTGGAAAGGTCAGTGAATTCTACATGAAATCTTATCCTCATAACTCCTATTGACATCTATATATAACAATATATAGTTACTCTTCGTATATATACTTGATTGATTTAATATTTAAATGACAGCGATCACAATAGGTGTTGAAGACAGTTCTTAGCTCAATAGATTCTTGTTCGTTTCCTCTTTTTTCAGCTGGATCTGTCATGGGTCATTCATTCACTCAACAGTATTTGCTGAGGCACCATTTTTGGTGTTAGGACTTTGGCCACTGCCAAATAAACAAAGCCCTGCCCTCATGGAATGTGGTGGGATGGTGGCCATGGTGTTTTTACTTAAAATGAGCTCATTTTCTACCTTTGTGGGCAAGACAGTGGTTAGATAGTTCAGTGGGTCTTTAAAAAGTTTTTCTTGTAGGGGCGCCTGGGTGGCTCAGTCGGTTAAGCGGCCGACTTCAGCTCAGGTCATGATCTCACGGTCCATGAGTTCAAGTCCCGCGTCAGGCTCTGTGCTGACAGCTCAGAGCCTGGAGCCTGTTTCAGATTCTGTGTCTCCCTCTCTCTGACCCTCCCCCATTCATGCTCTGTCTCTCTCTGTCTCATAAATAAACGTTAAAAAAATTAAAAAAAAAAAGTTTTTCTTGTAAATACTTTGCACATAGGCATGCAAATCAAGAAACTAAGACAAGTTTAGGACTATAGAACAGTTTAGCACCAAAGTGGATTTGTGAGGTAATTAAATTCAGGGGACTTAGGGAGGCATATAAATATTTTGACCTTCACTGATGGAATGGGTAACTGATCTTTTAAGTGTCGTTTTAATGCTTTATTTCTGTAGACCTTGCATTGTATTCTTTTTCCCCAAAGTAAGAAATGCTGTGCAGGTTAAACTCCTGAGGTGGAATTTTGAACCTTTATCCACACATATGACCCAGTGAGTAGGGCAAGTGTGTTTCAGATAATCATTGATAGCCTCATATCAGCTTTGAGAGAAACTTAGCAGCAAAGTGAGATTTGCAAGTGACAAAAAAATCTGTTGAAAGTCTGCATTACTGATGAATAACTTAGTTCTCTTGTGTCCCCCAACCCTCAATTTTACATACTTTTTCTGTTGACTGATCTCAGATGAGCCCTTTTCTTTCTTTCTTTCTTTCTTTCTTTCTTTCTTTCTTTCTTTCTTTCTTTCTTTCTTTCTTTCTCTTTCTTTCTTTCTCTCTCTTTCTTTTTAAAATATAATTTATTGTCAAGTTGGCTCACATACAGTGTATACAGTGTGCTCTTGGTTTTGAGGGTAGATTCCCATGGTTCATTGCTTACATACAGCATACGAGTGCTCACCAACAAGTGCCCTTCTCAGTGCCCACCACCAATTTTCCCCTCCCCCCATCCACCCTCAGTTTGTTCTCTGTATTTAAGAGTCTCTTGTGGTTTGCCTCCCTCACTCTCTGTAACTATTTTTTCCCCTTCCCTTCCCCCATGGTCTTCTGTTAAGTTTCTCGAGTTCCACATATGTGCAAACGTATGATATCTGACTTTCTCTGACTTATTTCACTTAGCATAATACCCTCCAATTCCATCCACGTTGCTGCAAATGGCCAGATTTCATTCTTTCTCATTGCCAAGTAGTAGTCCATTGTATATATAAACTACATCTTCTTTATCCATTCATCAGTTGATAGACATTTAGGCTCTTTCCATAATTTGACTATTGTTGAAAGTGCTGCTATAAACATTGGGGTACACGTGCCCCTTTTGAATCACTATTCCTGTATCCTTTGGATAAATGTCTAGTAGTGCTATTGCTGGGTCGTAGGGTAGTTCTATTTTTAATTTTTTGAAAAAACTCCATGCTTTTTTCAAGAGTGGTTGCACCAAAATGAGCCATTTTCAGTCTCATTCATTCAGCTGCTGCTTTCAAAAATTTTATGACCAAGAGTGCCTGGCTGGCTCAGTCAGTGGAGCGTGTGATTCTTGATCTTGGTGTTGTAAGTTCGAGTCCCATGTTGGGTATAAAGATTACTTCAAAATAAAATGTTAAAAAAAAATGAAATAACCAAATGAAAGAGGTGTGGCATTAACTAATAGGTCTACACAGAAAATTATCCAACAATTACAGGTGAAGTTTGTAGGTTCATAATAGTAAATCTCCTCCCCTACTTTAAAAATCTCTTAATGCAAGTGTAAACTTCAATGATGAATCCATGTTAAGAACACAGACCACCTCGTGGAGGTAGATGTTAACTAAGATTTTATTACAAAGAGACTTTGCAAATTCTTCAGTTGGTGCTTATCATTTTTCCTCACTTTGCTTTGTTTAAAGATGAAATGGGCCACATTTTGCCAGGGAATTTTCTCTCTTCCTCAGTGGTATAAATTCTTTGGTCTTTAGTTGTAGTTCTTAGATGACTTTATCCAGATCATTATGATTTATTTGGAGGAGGTAGGCACATGATGGGTGGAGGACCAAGAAACCAATTAACTCTCAGGCTGCATTGTATGAAAACAATAACCAAATCAACTAGTATAATTATTGTTAAAATTATTTATTATTAAACAACTTTAGGGACGCCTGGGTGGCTCAGTCAGTTAAGTGTCTGACTTCAGGTCAGGTCATGATCTTATGGTTTGTGAGTTTGTGAGCCCATGTCGGGCTCTGTGCTGACAGCTCAGAGCCTGGAGCCTCTTTCAGATTCTGTTTCCCTCTCCCTGCCCCTCCCCCACTTGTTCTCTCTCTCTCTCTCTCTCTCTCTCTCTCTCTGTCAAATAAATAAAAGTTAAAAAAAAAAAACCCAAACAAACATGGGGCACCTGAGTGGGTCAGTTGGTTAAACATCCGACTTTGGCTCAGGTTATGATCTTGCAGTTCATGGGTTCAAGTCCCGTGTTGGGCTCTGTGCTGACAGCTCAAAGCCTGGAGCCTACTTCACATTCTGTATGTCCTTCTCTGCCCCTCCCCTGCTCTCTCTCTCTCTCTCAAAAATAAATAACCATTAAAAAAGTAAAACCAAATAAAAACAAAGTACAAAAAAAAAATGACTTTATAGGTCCTTACTCCATGAGTCTATTATTTGAGCATAATATCAAAATGATATACTGTTCTGACTTTTGTCCCATACATCCTGAGCATATTCATAGTTTGTCAGTTTCTCTTTAACATAGTGACCTGACCATAGCTTTTGCTAAGACCCTGTGGTACATTTTGGTGTCACTGAACTGCAGACATGCTTAGTGAGTGTAAAGGCACTGGAGAAGGAGGTGACTGATTGTGGTAGGTATTGGTCTTCCTGTGCAGAAAGAAATATTTTCCTGGGAAGGGTGAACAAATGGTGGAGTTTTGCTATAAGAATAATGGAAATGGTGGGAAATTTCTTTTAAAAAATTTTATTTATTTATTTATTCATTCATTTATTTAATATTAAATATAGTTTAGTGTCAAATTGGTTCCCATACAACACCCAGTGCTCATCCCAACAGGTGCCCGCCTCAATGCCCATTGCCCACTTTCCCCTCTCCCCCACCCCCTATCAACCCTCAGTTTGTTCTCAGTATTTAAGAGTCTCTTATGGTTTGTCTCCCTCCCTCTCTGTAACTTTTTTTTCCCTTTCCCCTCCCCCATGGTCTTCTGATGAATGGATAAAGAAGATGTGGTTTATATATATACAATGGAATACTACTTGGCAATGAGAAAGAATGAAATCTGGACATTTGTAGCAACATGGATGGAACTGGAGGGTATTAGGCTAAGTGAAATAAGTCAGGCAGAGAAAGACAGATATCATATGTTTTCACTCATATGTGGATCCTGAGAAACTTAATAAAAATTTTTAAAAAGTAAAGAAGTTAGTTTTAAGGCAGTGTTATCAGGCTTCTTTTTTGTTTTTGTTTTTGTTTTATTTTTTTAATTTATATCCAAGTTAGTTAGCATATAGCACAACAGTGATTTCAGGAGTAGATTCCTTAATGCCCCTTACCCATTTAGCCCATCCCCCCTCCCACAACCTCTCCAGTAACTCTCTGTTTGTTCTCCATATTTAAGAGTCTCTTATGTTTTGTCCCCCTCCCTTTTTTTATATTATTTTTGTCTCCCTTTTCTTTTTTTTTTTTTTTAAATTTTTTTTTAACTTTTTTTTTTTTTTTTTTTTTTAATTTTTATTTTTGAGACAGAGAGAGACAGAGCATGAACGGGGAGGGGCAGAGAGAGAGGGAGACACAGAACCGGAAGCAGGCTCCAGGCTCTGAGCCATCAGCCCAGAGCCCGATGCGGGGCTCGAACTCGCAGACCACAAGATCGTGACCTGAGCTGAAGTCGGCGCTTAACCGACCGAGCCACCCAGGCGCCCCTGTCTCCCTTTTCTTATGTTCATCTGTTCTGTGTCTTAAAGTCCTCATATGAGTGAAGTCATATGATATATGTCTTTCTCTGACTGACAAATTTTGCTTAGTATAATACCCTCTAGTTCCATCCACATTGTTGCAAATGGCGAGATTTCATTCTTTTTGTTTGCTGAGTAATACTCCATTATATATATACCACATCTTCTTTATCCATTCATCCATCGATGGACATTTGGGCTCTTTCCATACTTTGGCTATTGTTGATAGTGCTGTTATAAACATTAGGGTGAATGTGTCCCTTTGAAACAGCACACCTGTATCCCTTGGATAAATACCTAGTAGTGCAACTGTTGGGTTGTAGGGTAGTTAGATTTTTAATTTTTTGAGGAATCTCCATACTGTTTTCCAGAGTGGCTGCACCAGCTTGCATTCCCACCAACAATGCAAAAGAGAATCTCTTTCTCCACATCCTCGCCAACATCTGTCGTTGCCTGAGTTGTTCATGTTAGCCATTCTGACAGGTGTGAGGTGGTATCTCATTATGGTTTTGATTTGTATTTCCCTGATGATGAGTGATGTTGAGCATTTTTTCATGTGTCAGTTGGCCATCTGGATGTCTTCTTTGGAGAAGTGTCTATTCATGTCTTTTGCCCATTTCTTCACTGGATTATTTGTTTTTTGGGTGTTGAGTTTGATAAGTTCTTTATAGATTTTGGATACTAACCCTTTATCTGATATGTCATTTGCAAATATCTTCTCCCATTCTGTTGGTTGCCTTTTAGTTTTGCTGATTGTTCCCTTCGCTGTGCAGAAGCTTTTTATTTTGATGAGGTACCAGTAGTTCATTTTTGCTTTTGTTTCCCTTGCCTCCGAAGACGTGTTGAGTAGGAAGTTGCTGTGGCCAAGGTCAAAGAGGTTTTTGCCTGCTTTCTCCTTGAGGATTTTGATGGCTTCCTGTCTTACATTTCGGTCTTTCATCCATTTTGAGTTTATTTTTGTGTATGGTGTAAGAAAGTGGTCCAGGTTCATTTTTCTGCATGTCGCTGTCCAATTTTCCCAGCACCACTTGCTGAAGAGACTGTCTTTATTCCATTGGATATTCTTTCCTGCTTTGTCAAAGATTAGTTGGCCATACATTTGTGGGTCCCTTTCTGGGTTCTCTATTCTGTTAGTGTTATCAGGCTTCTTAGTTATGAACTGTGTTTATTGCAATAGTATCATTAATATGCCTTTAATGTTCATTAGTAGGGTTGATTTGCCAAGCTGGGCTTTCGAGTTCTTTCAAAGTAGCTTTTCCAAAATATGGAACTTACCAGAAAAGTATTCTCTTCTATGGCTAGAGAACTTTTTTTTCCTCTTACTATTTCTTAACCATTAGTTGGGAGTGATGTTATTCTTTTTGAACCAGATCTAGAGTATATGGTAAGGCAGGAATTATCTTGATGAGTTTGACTGAAAGCTTATTATAATCTGCTTTGGTTCTTGAACTGAGCTCAGCACTAAAATGGATCATTTCAATAAAGTGTTCCTTGGATTCATTCAGAACTTAGCACTAAAAGCTTCTTCCAAATAAATCACATGCTAAGGAGGCAAAATTCCTTTTAATTTATGGATAGCAGTTGGTAGAGTTCCTAACTGCTGACAGCCCCTGGTTCATTCTGTTTAATCTTGATTGGGTACTGATTCTTGGCAATCTTCGATCCCCTGTGAATTTCAGTCAGTAGATGATAAGTTCTTTCGTCTCTCAGTGTAGAGCAATCAAGCTTAGGCATCTGCTTTCCAACTGGATGCACAGGGACATATGCTGAAAGAGAAAACTATCAGAATGTAGGCATTTCTGGTTGGCATGCAATTTTGTCACTGCCACAATAGGCTCTTAGAAGAGGATCCCGGGTCTCATGCTTTTCCATTGCCTCACCAGTTTCTGTATGGAGCACTCCACCTCTGTCCTGTGTGGTGGTTAAGAATCTGGGTGGCTTCAAGGCCACCAAACATCTCTCTCTTCTTTTTCAGAGCACAGTGAGGGCACTTAAGATGGTTAGGTAGTGTAGTGCTGATTTCTTTGCTCTTTTAGTTAATGCTACTGGCATCCAGCTTAAAATTTTTTTTCTCTTTATCTTTTTAAATGTTAGCCTGCTGAGAGGTTGTAGAGTGATTGTGATGGCAGTATCAGTTCATCTTAACATTGTAAATACTCAGGGTTTATATAAATAACTCTTTCACAAGGAATTATTCTATGCCAGGCAATACATTCATGATGGTTTCAGATAATTTGGTGGGATGTACAGTTTGTTGTTCTGAAAACTGTCTGCCATGGGTTTCGATCTGGTAATATGTTTTGTAGATTAAATGTAACAGAATCTTAAAAATATGCATGCTTGAAAAAAACAGTTTTTTAAAATCCAAGTGGGCTTTGGAGGGACCTCTTGTCCAGCAGAAGGAAAAAAAGAATTGTGGAAATACAAATGAATGAAAATTTCCTTATTCAGAAGCCAGCATCGTGATCATGTATCGACATTACAGGTACCACTGTCACTCGCATGGAGTGTGTACTTACCAACTGCCAGAGATCGTGTTACAGGTTCTATGAGCAGCTTATAATTTTAATTTTTATAAAAACCTATGAGAGAGACAGTGTACATTGCCGTAAAGACCAGGGGTTCATATCAGAGTGCCTGGGTTCTAATTCTGTTCCACTGCTTACCATGTATGTGATCTTTGGCAAATTCCTTCAACTCTCTGTGTCTCCATTTCCTTGTGGGTGGGTGGCAAGAATACTGGTACCTACCCCATGAGGTTATTGGGAGGGAGAAATGGGTTAATGTATGAAAAGAGCTTAAAATAGCTTTTCACTAATGGTAGTGTGGAGATTTAGCTCCCCTGGCCCCTCATGCTTAATTTATACCAAAACCAATGTGGAAGAATTCTTGTTTAAAAATCTTCTTCTTGTCACACTCACCTTTTCTTTGCCACATTTATGAAAGAAAGTGATATGGTCTTGATCTTCCTTGTTTGTGATATTTAGTTATTTTCTCTTTTTATGAGTGTACAATATCGTAGAGGGAAATGATTATAAACGAGAAAGGTTCTTGTAGCCATGATGGAAAGTTCATTGAGGTTTAGCAGGATTTTAGAATGTCTGTGCTACCACTTATTCTTAACTGATGAATGCCATCCTCATTACAAGTCGTCTCAAAAGATGTCTTTAGAGCTATTTTTAGTTTATGAGATGAATAGCCAGCTTTTTAAAATTTTATGTATTTAGAATTACTATAGAATAAAACATCACGTTAGTCAACAAGTCATTAGGTTGAAAATAAAATAATAAAGACTTCATTTACCTAATAACCATATAGGAAGATGTGTATCATGTTATAGATTTATGAATTTTTTAATGCCATTCATGTTATTCAAACCATGATCTTTTTATTACTTTATGTGTAATGTAGAAAAAGCATATTGATTTTAAAGTCACCCTAAGCAGCAGTCTCCATGAAGAGCCTGGCATTAAAGATTTGCTAGTAACGATTTAACCTCTAAAAGTATTGGTAAAGTGTTTAAAGGGAACATAAGTATAGATTTTTAGGGAATGAAGGCAATTAATATATCATAATTTAGAAAAAAAGAAATAAAACAAATAAACCCAAACCCCCAGTCAAGGTTGGACGGAGGGAAAGAAGAATGTTTATGTCTCATGTTAAGAGCTAAACATGCCCTCAGTCCCTAGTGAATAACCAATACAGTTCAACTTTTGAGTGGTAGAGCTTTTAGTTCCTGACACTTAAGTCTTTATCATAGATTTTTTTTCATACTTTGCATTTGGCTCTTGTAAGTGATTTTTCTTTGGGAGCTTGAAGGAATGTGACTTCGTGAAAAGAATTATGATATGTAATACAATTATGATGAAAGGAAAGTTCTGATTTTTAAAAGTTGTCTATTTAATTATAAAACTGTAGCTTGGGTTTCCGTGCAAAGTCACTGAAAGACGGTGCATTTATCCTCAATGCATTGTGTTTCTCTCTTCTTTACAGTGTGTCACGTGCAGCCTCAAAGGGTAGGTAAACCTTTTACATAAATCAAGATTGGGTGCCAGTCTCCAGATATTTTTAAGCAGGAAATACAGGTGTGATAATAGTTGATGGCTAAGAGGACATGATGTCTTGAACACTGCAACTCTCATCATTGCCCCTCATTGCTATTTGTGAAAAATCTGAACAATGTAGGTGTAGGGGTGCTGATAATTATTATTTTTTTTTTTTTTTTGAAAGGGAAGAGTTTTTTCCAGGTTGGGCTGTGGGTGTAAAGAAATGAGGCAGCAGCACTGGGTAGCGTAAGGAGCCATGGCCTGGTCGGTGGGAAAACTGGGTTTCACTCTGATTCTGATTTGCTATGGTCCTTGGGCCAGTTACATCACTTCTGTGTGGATTTTTGTTTTTCGTATCTGTGACATGACACAGGGAGACAGGATGGAGTGGTTTCATGGCATTTGCTACTCTCTCTAAGGTCTGTTTTAGCCAAACTCTTCCCTCTTTGAATTAGTGTGTTCCATGGGCATGTGTGTGGTTGGTAGCTGTGGAGGGGTGGGGGGGCGGTGGGAGGTTGACCCTAAAAGGAGACCACACTGAGAGATGACCATAATGAGAGGCTCTCATAAATAACTAAATGGACAGTGGAGGAAATTCTGCTAATGTGCATTTTGTTGTTCTCTCTTTTCCTTTTCTGTCTTGAATTCTTGACTACCCAGAATCTTTAGAACTTAAGTCAAATGTCTTGATGAAAAATGTCCATATTAAAAAAGATTAGAGGAACCTGGGTGGCTCAGTTAAGTGTCCAACTCTTGATTTCAGCTCAGGTCATGATCTCATGGTTCATGGGTTGGGACCCTGAGTTGAGCTCTGCATTGACAGTACGGAGCCAGCTTGAAATTCTGTCTCTCTCCTCTCTCTCCACCCCTCCCCTGCTCTCTGTCTCTCAAAAGAAATAAATAAACTTTAAAAAATCTTTAAAAAAAGATTAAATTTTGCCTTATACATATTTTACCTTCAGCCATCATAGTTGTAGTCAATGTTGTGCATTTGCAAGCTGACTACTGCTGCTGACTATTCAGAGGCAGTTGATTCATTTCATTAAAAAACATTTTTTAAACACTTAGTATAAAAATGTCTTAGGGATCATTTGCTTGCAAAGAACAAAACCTTCTGAAAACTTGCTTAAGCAAATTGTATTTATTAGAAGGATACACTAGAATCTAACAGCACACCAGCATGGGTATCAAGCCTGGTTTCTGTGCACAGGAACTGGCAAAGCCAAAACATTTATTTTTTGCTTCTTGGGGATTCATGCTCTCTTGCTTTTTAAAAATCCACATTGTTTTCCTTTTTGTCTCTTTTTAAAGACTGACTTTTCTTAATTTGGTGAGTGCCGGGCTGCCTCAATCCTAGGTTCATACAGCCTCTCAATTCAGTTCTCCATATGAGATGGACTAGAATTATTGTGTCCTAACTCCAAATTCCCAAAAAGGAGACTGGTTGGAAATCAGCATCAATTTGCTTACATCCCCGTGGAGAAGTCATACAGATAAAAAGATAATGTCACTGGTTTATGCACACTGAATTATGGAATACACAGGATAAGACATGTTGTCAGCTTGGGAAGTCTGGCTCAAGCTGAGTCTTAACAGATGAGACAATGAGCTGAAGAAAGGCAGGCCAGTCTTTCTAGGCAGAGAGTACAGCATGAGGGAGAACACAGAGGCATGCACCTGCAAAGTGTGTGTGCATGTGTGTGTGCGTGTACATGCACGATCATGTGTGTATATGTGTGCATCATGTGTTTGCATGTGTGTATGTGTGCATGAGTCTCTGCGTGTGCACATGTGTGTACAATGACAAGCAGCTTGGGACTTGAGTAGTGGGAGATGAGGCTGAGAAGGCCAGCAGGAGCCCTGTCATGAAGGAATTTGGGAGAGATGCCAGGGGACTTTGACTCTTGCGCATGAAGGGCGACAAGTACAATGGCATGTTCATCTTCGTTCCAGATTCATACATATAAAAGTCTGATAATAAAGCCAGATGAGACATGCTATTTATATGAAGATGAAAAAACTCAACCCATTTGATACTAATTTGTATACTTTTGAGAATGACAAAGCAGTGATTCTGAGATTTTTAGTATAATTGAATCCTGCATATTTGTGAAAACTCAGTATTCTTTCTTTGTCTTTCAAGATTGTGTTTTATATAAAATTATCTTTACACATTTTTGTAGGTTTGGAAGGATTCTCATATTTATTTAGGAAAAGTTACCAGGAGCCTTAAGATCGCATTTGCCCATGGTAGGGAAAGGCTATATCTTTTATCAACGCCTGTTGATTGATCTAAGCCTTTTCAATTTATGATTTTCTTCTAAAGAATAGAAAGTAATGGAAACTTCATGGAAGTGATAATCCCTTCCTATTATGCATTCAGGATACTAAGTTTGACATAATTTTGATTTCTGGTTTCTGATTAAAATAATCATTTCTTCTTATGTGTATTGTGTCCAAGCAGCTGTTGTGTTTTGTATTGGCACAGATAATTGCTTTTCTACTTGGCAAAGAATATGAGCAGATGCAAAACAAATATCTTTTTCTGGCATGGTCGATTGGAAGCTCTGCAGCCCAATATTGACTGCGTTTTCATAAGTGATGTAGCAAGTGCAGCTCAATGTCAGACTGCAGCTGTTAACGGCCAAGAATCCACTTTGGCTAAGATAAATTCTGACCAAGTTTGTACATCAGACTTAGGCTTTGAGCGTGAATATAAGAAACAACAGTTTAGTGTCCACATAAGGAAAATAGTACATTGACATGAAGGCCTCTATTGATGCCATTGCCCCCAAAAGTGATTCTAGAATTTCCTACCTCGTTTCCCTTTAATAGTGATGGGAGCACTGGTATGCTCAGTGGGTTAGTACATGGATCCTGGAGTCACACAAAACAGATTTGAGTCCCAGATTTCTCATTTAGTAGCAGTATAAACTTGGATTAAGTGATTTTCACATCCATAAAATAGGAATAATTAGTTCTTATAAATGGAATGAGGTTTCTAAAGCCTGGGGCCCAGTACAACACAAGCCCAATTAGCACTCATTATTCACTAATGTGAAAATGTCCAGTGTTTCTACAGTTGGGCATGGGGGAAATACGTTGTCTGTCTAATATATCTGTGGTGTTGGTATTCAATGTCTTGAGAACTTTGAGAATTTTGCCTCATTTCGTTGGGAGGTACACAGACAGAATATGGACTGCCTGTGTCAATCCAGGAGAGAAGCATTTAATTGTCACCATGTCCTTGGGAGGTAGATCTTCCCACCACATTTATGTATGTGAAGGACAAGACTCAAATAGGTTGAGTGATTTTTACACTGTTACATAGTTAGAAAGTGGAAGATCCAGGATTTGAACCCACATCCGTCTGATTCTACTATACAGGTTATCAAGGTCAAACCCTTTACAGTGTTTCCTGGAAATATTTATAAGAAGCTCTTAGAAAGGACTGTTATGGGGAAAGCAGAAGTATTCTGGGAGCATTAACCTGCTCCTCTTTTTTCTGCATTTCATGGAGCCTGTGTAGCTTTACTCTGTTTTGTTTGTTTGTTTGTTTATTTAATATTGATTTTTGAGAGGGAGTGAGAGCTAGTAGGGGAGGGGAGAGAGAGAGGGAGACAGAAGATCCAAAGCAGGGTCTGTGCTGACAGCAGAGAGCCCTGTGTGGGGGCTCACGAGCTGTGAGGTCATGTGCTGAGCTGAAGTCAGACGCTTAACCAACCATGCCACCCAGGCGCTCCTGCTCCATTTTAAATGTTGGGTGCTGATGCTCCGCTTGGCTCTTGGCCATGTCATCATCACTCCGGAGATAAGGGGGATTTCGCTGCTTGGAGCACCCAGCTTAGCACTGTTTAGAAAACTATTCTTCATTTTAAACATTTTTTTTAACGTTTTTATTTATTATTTTTGAGAGCCAGAGGGAGACAGAGCATGAGCAGAGGGACAGAAAGAGAGGGAAACACAGAATCCGAAGCAGGCTCCAGGCCCTGAGCTGTCAGTACAGAGCCTGACATGGGACTCGAACTCACAAACAGCGACATCATGACCTGAGCCAAAGTTGGACACTCAACCGGCTGAGCCACCCAGGTGCCCCAAGAAAACTGTTCATCATTTAAAGAGAATTACTGGGTGAGATGTGTCACATTTCATCTGTAAGCAGTCATTAAATACCATTTTTCAAAAGTTCTGTGAAGCAACAGTGAACTAGCTGTTCAGTAATAGATGAGATCCTCAGCCCCTGATCATTATATCTGCTGAGTTTTCTGCTGGAAGGTTGTGTTGCTTTTCAGTGAAACTTTTCTGTGTGTGACATTTCTGAAAGATGGATTGTGTATGTGTGAGAGAGAGCGAGAGAGAGAAGAAAGAGAGGGAGAGGTAGTATTGCTTTGTGGATTTTTGATTCGGACTTTCCAAAGTTAGTGTACATTGGAATATTACTGAGCCATAAAAAAGAAAGAAATCTTGCCATTTTCAATAACATAGGTGGGCTTAGAGGGTATTATGTTCAGTGAAAGTCAGACATAGAAAGAAAAATACCATAGTTTTTCACTTACATGTGGAATCTAATAAACAACAACGACAACAACAAAATGAACAAAAGCAGAAACAGCTCCGTAAATACAGAGAACAAACTGATGGTTGCCAGAGAGGGGAGGTGGGGGGATGGGCAAAATGTGTGCAGGAGTGAAAGGTACAGGCTTGCAGTCCTGGCATCAGTCATGAGGATGAAAAGTACAGCATAAGGAATATAGTCAATGATATTGTCATAGGGTGTTGTGGTGTCAATAGTTACAATAGTTGCAAGTATATAGCATAACATGAGTTGTAGTTGCTGAATCACTATGTTGTGCCCCTGAAACCAATGTAACATTATGTGTCAACGGCACTTTAGTTAAAAACAAGGATGAAATGATATAAAGAAACTCAAGTAAAGCCCTGTAATAAATATATAAAAGAAATAAATAAAAGAAAGAATGAAAAAAATGTTCTGTCCCTGAAGAATTTGCTGTTATGGAAATCCAAAACAGTGATGAATACTTTGAGAAACTGACCATTTGCTACCCTAGACTGTAAACAAAGAAACACAGGCAAGCCGGATACCTTATAATGAACTCTGAGTGCTTATCAATCATGAGGGCTCCTACTGAGCGAATGTAGGCAATAGTAAAGCTATTCGCTACCAAGAGAGTCTCAAAAATGAAGTAACTTGCTGAACCTCAGAAAAAACAAACATGAACTAGAGATTTTAAAACAGAAATCATGAACCCTACAACTACACTAAGATACAGGAGAAAAAAATTAGAACCTTTCACTGGTATACAATGGCCCAACATTGTTTTCTCAACTCAGTGACTTACTCATTTGTTCGGTAATGTTTTATTGTTTAGCTGTTTTGTGCCTAGTTAAGGGGTAGGGCAGTAATGATAAATAAACCAACACATATGCGAGGAGAAAAAAAAAAGTTAGTGCATATCTGTGAAAGCAATCACTGTGGGAATTCCAAAGCAATTCATTGTGGTTACAGTGGCCCGTCATTGTTTGTTTGTTTGTTTTTACTTTTCCTTTTTAGAGAAGTTTTAGGGTCACGGCAAAGTTGAGAAGAAGATACAGAGATTTCCCGTCAACTTGCTCCCACACATGCATAGCCTCCCCCATTATCAACATCATTCATCAGAATGGTACATTTGTTACTGAAGATGAGCCTACATTGACATGTTATCTCACCCATAGTTCATAGTTTATATCAGGTTCATTTTTGGAGTTATACATGCTGTGCATGTGCAGTTGTATATGGACAAATGTATAATGACATGTATTCATCATTATAATACCTTAAGAGTATTTTCACTGTCCTAAAACTCCTCTGTGCTCCTCCTTTTCATCCCTCCTCACTTCCCCAATTCCTGACAATCATTGAATTTTTTATTGCCTCCCTAGTTTTGCCTTTTCCAGAAAGTCATATAGCTAGAATCATATAGATGCAGCCATTTCAGATTCGCTTCTTACACTTAATAATATACATTTAAGTTTTCTCCATGTTTCTTATGGCTTGATAGCTTATTTCTATTAGTGCTGAATAGTATTCCATTGTCAAGGTGTAGCACCCACCACAGTTTATTTATCCGTTCACTTAATAAAGGACATTTTGATTGCTTCCAAATTTGGGCAGTTACAAATAAAGCTATCATAAATATCTGTGTGCAGGTCTTTGTATGAGTGTAAGTTTTTAACCTCTTTGGATAAATACTAAGGAGTGCAATTGCTGGGTCCTGTAGTGCATGTATGTTTAGTTTTGTAAGAAACTGCCAAACTGTCTTCCAAAGCGGCTGTAACTTTTTGCATTCCCACTGGCAGTGAATGAGAGTGCATTTTGCTCCAAGTCTTCATCAGCATTTGGTGTTGTCAGCTTTTGAATTTTGGCCGTTCTAGTAGATGTATAGTGGTATCTCATTGTTGTCTTTATCTTCAATTCCCTGGTAACACATGATGTGGAGCATCTTTCATATGCTTTTTTGCCATCTGTATATTTTCTTTGGTGAGGTGTCTGTTAAGGTCTTAGACCCTGACCCATTTTTTAATCAGGTTGTATGTTATTGTTGAGTTCTAGGAGTTCTTTGCGTATTTTGAATAGCAGTCCTTTATCAAATGTATCTTTTGAAAATATTTTCTCCCAGTCTGTGACTTGTTTTCCCATTCTTTTAACATTATTTTTCACAGGATAAAAGCTTTAATTTTAATGAAGTCCAGCATATCAATTATTTCTTTCATGGATCATGCCTTTGGTGTTTCATCTAAAAAGTCTTCTTCATACACAAGCTCATCTACATTTTCTCCTATGTTATCTTCTAAGGGCTTTGTTTTGTGTTTTACATTTATGTCTGTGATCCATTCTGAGTTAATTTTTGTGAAGTCTATAAGATCTGTTTAGATTTATTTATTTATTTTTTGCATATGGATATCCAGTTGTTCCACACTATTTGTTGAAAAGAATATCTTTCCTCCATTGTATTGCTTTGGTCTTTTGTCAAAGATCAGGTGATTATGTTTCCATAGGTCTGTTTCTGAGCTCTTTATTCTGTTCCATCGGTCTGTTTGTTCTTTCATTAATACGAGACTGTCTTGATTATTATAGCTTTATGACAAGTCTTAAAGTTGGGTAGTGTTAGTCCTTCAATTTTATTCTTCTCCTTCAATATTGTGTTACTGTAGATTTTTTGCATCTTCATATAAACTTTAGAATCATGTTGTCAAATCCACAAGATAATTTGCTGAGATTTAGGTTGGATTGCATTGAATATATAGATCAAGTTGGGAAGAACTGACGTCTTGTCAATATTGAATCTTTCTGTCCACGAACTTGGTACGGCTCTCCATGTATTTAGTTATTTAATTTCATTTATCAAAGTGTTGTAGTTTTCCTCATATAGATCTTGTGAACTTGTACTTAATTTGTTACATTTATACTTAAGTATTTCATTTTGGGGGTGCTAATGTAAATGGCATTCTATTTTTAATTCAAAATTCCACTTGCTCATTGCTGGTATGGAGGAAAGCAGTTGACTTTTGTATATTAAGTTGGTATCCTGCAACTTTCCTATAATTGCTTATCAGTTCCAGTTCCAAGGTTTTATTTTTTATGTTTTTTATTTTTATTTTTGTCTATTCCATTGGATTTTCTACATAGATGATCACGTGGTCTGTTTTTCATATCATTAGTTTTTATTTTTATTTTTTAAAGAGGAAATTTTAAGGAAAGTCTGCTTTTCTTTTTTCCATTTTTTTTGGTCTGAGAAATACAAAATATTCTGGCAAATATGAAAAAATAATATAACTAGCACCCATATCATGTTTGGTCGTGTTTATTTCCAGGGTTTTATTTTCCCTCCTAAGGAATGGAACTATATTGGTATAGTTGAACTCTACTTTAACATTGCCTTTGGTCTCATTTCCTTTGCTGTCTCCTCAGAGGTAATGACCATTCTGTATCTTGTATGTACAAGCTGTTTTCTGAGACCACATCTTTCTCACTTGAATTATGCTTCACCCTCTGGTTAATCTAGTCATATAGTCAATTTTCACATAGAAAATGGATTGAAAGGTCTGTGTGGCTGGGGAGAGAATGTACCCATAGGAATCTCCAGATTTTACCTTACTTTCATCTCCTTAGCCTATAGTCTGTAGTAGACCTGAGGAGTATCTTTAGATCTGGAATAATGCAGAGAGATCTAATCTGAGAAAGCCCCAAATTGTGTGAGGCTGACTCCGAAGTTTCTTGTTTTCTCTTGCTTTTTTTTTGTCACCTGTAACAACATCTGCTGTACAGTTGATTCGCAGCCCATTATAGGTGGATATGGCTCTGCTGGCCCCTGGGCCCCAAGACCCTCCTGATCCCTTGGCCCATCTGAGCCAACAGTGACTCTTAGCAATACTTATCTCAGCTTTTGAGGGTTAGCACTGGAGTTACAAGTGCAGTCACCTTCTTCCTTGCCCATCAACTTTTATGCTAGAGTATTTTATGAAATGTCATCACTTCAACGAGTGTAACTTCATAAGTATTTACTAAACACATGCTAAATGATGAGGTGACAATTCTCTTATGGATATAATACTGAATTCCAGTAACTAATCCTCCAGAGTATACTGAGTATAGTTAATAATAATAACTAACATTCATTGAGTATTTACTATATTCATACACTGCTTTGAGAGCTTTACATATATTAACTCAATCCTCTTAATAACTCATGGTTTGCTGCCATTATTATCCACATTTTACTGATGCAATAATGGGGCCATGGGGAGGATAAGTAACTTGCCCTGAATAATATAGCTAATATGTACAGAACCTGGAAGTCTCATTCCTGCAGCCTGGCTCCTAAGTCTTTTCTTTTAAAATCAATTCACTATATTTTTCCTCTGCAAAGAGACATTTGGTGAGAAATTTCATAACTTCAAAAAGTGATCAAGTTGCCAGTTTAAAGATGTTCCTCTTTGCAGAATGCAGAAAGTTATATGCATTCATGCCTTTATGAGGGTCAGCCTTCTGAGTGGCTGTCGGTGTTTCCCTCTGTCATGGGCTTTACCTCTGCTCACGTAATTCAGCTTGGTTCTGGGCTTTAATGAGAACACGGAAGTATATTTTTAAGTAGGCTGGAATAGCCTAACTATTATGATAGTAGTGAAATACTGTGGAGAAGCAGAACTCACACAAACAGATGTATCAAATTATGTTCTGACAGTGTTTACAACCAGTTGGGATAGCTGTGGAGGTTCCAGACAATCCCTTTAATCGTAGCACAGTTTAAATGGCAATAGATGTCTTGAGGCAGAAGGATTCATACCTCCTACAGATATTGACCGTCACAGCATCTGTTGTAAAAAACTAAAGAAGAAAACAAAAACTCCAAATAATCAATATTAAAATTAAAGTAAAATTAAGTTATTTTTTTTAAATGAGCTTTGTGAAAGATTGCTAGTGGCAGTCCAGTAGGAAAAGCATGGCAAATATGTGTGTTCTTAAAGCCTTTTGCTCAGACATTTCCATAATGTGATTCATAAAACATATATATTTTCCATTTGGTTTGTGGAACTGTCAAAGTAACTTATGATCTTCTAGCTACTGCCACAGCCCAGAGGAAGAGTCTGCCAAATGTAAGGAAAGGAAAGGAGAAGGCCTGATATTCTGGGAAGGGGTCAGGGATTCATCCATGTGAAACATTCTTGCGTCTCCTAGAACCCACTTGAAAAAATCAGAGCATGTCAGTTAATCTTCAGGTTAGAAAAGGCATGTGGCCTTATTAGAGGCAGGCAAACTCAACAGGGTGTTCAACAGAAATAAATAAGTCCTGTGGACTTGTACCTCCCTGTAGTTTAAGAGACACATGAAAATGTAAGAAGGCAAAAGGCAGTCTTGGATTAGGAAAGAATAAATCATAGCTTAAATAGGTACCTTTTGTCGGCTTGGTGAGAAAGCAGATGTACCAAGATATATTTTAGGGCACATTAAGTTCCTGGGTTGAGCGAGAGAGAACAGGGATCATTGCATTATGCAAAGGTACAAACGCTCCAGCAGCAATATCAGAAGCAAGTTACTTTCTTTAGTAAAATGTTGGATATATATCTTTAAAGAAAAATAAGTAAACATCTTTAGGTGCATTAATGTTCTGTGGAAACTGCAATGAAAAGAAAAAGTGGCCTTAGGTTGCCAAAACAAAGAAATGGGAAGCTTCCCAAGAAAAACAATAGAGTAACTGCAGAGCAATATTGAAACAGGTGAAGAAAAGAACATGATGTGCTGTGTACAGAAAAATTATTGATGGCATGGAAACTGAGGGAAAGGCTGATAAAGAGTGAATAGAAAAGTAGCTCATAAGAAATTCAAGCTCACACTGAGGCATAGAGCCAACCTGATTGCAAATTTTGTCAGGTTGCAGCCAGGAGACGGAAAAGGCAGGATGTGTTCAGAAGATGGAATATTTTATCTCAAAATGTGTTAATTCTGGAAGAAAAAGAGGCATGAGTGTGGTAACAACTGGGACTTTCGCCTAACTCTTGAGACCTCTCCGTGTCATCATAATGGCTGTGTTAGTCTTTGACATCAGGGATAAAAAGTGTGATAATAAATAAACTTCCTAGAAGGTATTAAGGATTTCCCCTTTTCTTATGTCTTTTATGTTAACCAAAGACATTCTCACAAGTGATGCAGCGAGGATAGTATGGTTCTGGGCCTGGAGAGGCTAACCCTGGTGAAGGGAGTCACCCTCTCAGGGCTCTGAGCAGGTGGGAAGGAGAACATGAGGTGGTACAGAGTCAGACCCGCCTGGTTCTGATGTAATTGTGCCACCCAGGCCATCTGGGACTTGACAAGTCCGTTAATCTCTTTAAGCCTCAGTTTCATTTGCAAAATGTGAATAATAATAAGCATGTACCTGATAGAGTTGTTTTCAGGGTTAACTAGATAATCAGCAGCGCCTAGCATTCTGTGTTTAATGTTGTGCTAGTTGCTTTTTATTTATTTGTCTCACTTAAGCCTCATAATAACATACCCAAGTTGGTTTTATTATTTCCATGTTTGACATGAAATAACCAAGTTCAGAGAAAATAACTTGTCAAGAGTAACACACATAGTCAGCATTTGAATCCAGGCCTTTCTTTTTTTTTTTTAATTTTTATTTTTTTTAACGTTTATTTATTTTCGAGACAGAGAGAGACAGAGCATGAACGGGGGAGGGTCAGAGACAGAGGGAGACACAGAATCTGAAACAGCCTCCAGGCTCCGAGCAGTCAGCACAGAGCCGGACGCGGGGCTCGAACTCACATACCTCGAGATCGTGACCTGAGCCGAAGTCGGACGCTTAACCGACTGAGCCACCCAGGCGCCCCGAATCCAGGCCTTTCTTGACGCAGGTCCTTGTTCACTGTACTCTGAGGCTTAGCATATATAGAAGCAGACACTGGAGAATTACGGGGAACTGATAGCAGAGTACAAAGGTAGGCTTAGTTCTGGAAGCCCTCTGGCGTAATGGAATGATGTGGCTGGGTAAGAAGCCAGTTCAAATCCATATTGTTGCGTTGAGAAGGTTGCATGAAGGGGGTGCGGTGGCTAGGGCTGGATAGAGCTGGGAGTGTTACTTGACAGATGAGTACGTCATCATGTCACTGTATACCACGGCCCCTGTAACAAGATCTAGACCTCTCAGTGTGGCTAATAATAGGAACAAACTTAAAATATTTTTCTTTGTCCCTTGATACATGCTGAGCACTGTGTTAAGAGTTTTATTATTTATTGCTTAGAGAATTCTTTTGAGATAAGTGCTGTTATTGTCAACATTTTATGGGTGTGGAAACCCACGGTTGTAGGTAGCAGAAGCAGGTTTAGAACAGGATTTGTCTGGCCTTAGAGGCAATCTCTGAATCTCCCATAGTGCCTTTCTCTTGGCATTCAGAGATGGATTGGCTTTGAGCCCATCGGTTTATCTTCTTCTCCCTATGCTTTCCTACTAGAAGGTTTTGCTTAGCCAAATGGCTGTCCTCACTTCACTGAACTATATATCCTGGGTTTCTGGTTGCCGTCATTTTCCTTTCTTGTCGTTCCCCTCCACATCTTCTTCTTTTCCACTCACTCAGTAATTTCTTCCTGCTTTTGAACACTCTATCTTGAGCACGCAGCTCCGTCTGGTGGTCTTATCCTAAGACCCATTGAGCTTGGTAATGCTTTACTGATTTTGCAATTATCACTTGCCACCATGTATTTGTAACCTTTATTATGTGTGCCCTTTTCAAAAAGATTTTAAAGCCTTTGTGGTGCGAGTCTTTTTTCAAAAAGGAATCCCAACAGTGTTTGATACCATATCTCACACATAGTTTATATTGAGTTTTTGAATATTCTTCAAATGACTAATTCCAGGAAAAGAATATTCTGCTGGAATGAAATAATCATAATACATTGCCTAGCTTTTGGGAATTAGACTAAAGTTGCTTGAATGTTGTAGTAGAGAAAAGGGAATGAGCAAAAGAAAATAGCAGCCAAGAAAAACTGTATCATAATGGAAGGAATATACTGGAACCACATGGGAATTGATATTCTGGTTTAGAAGAATTAGGTCAGCTGTGCCAAAAATATTTAAACGTGTAACAAAAAGTGGTAACTAAAGTGACTGGAAAAAATCTGTACACATTTGTATAGCTGTATAGCCGCGTTCCTTTCCTTTTTTTTTTTTTTTTTTTAATTTATTTTTGGGACAGAGAGAGACAGAGCATGAACGGGGGAGGGGCAGAGAGAGAGGGAGACACAGAATCGGAAACAGGCTCCAGGCTCCGAGCCATCAGCCCAGAGCCTGACGCGGGGCTCGAACTCACGGACTGCGAGATCGTGACCTGGCTGAAGTCGGACGCTTAACCGACTGCGCCACCCAGGCGCCCTGTTCCTTTCCTTTTTTGTGTGTCTTAATGGACTCAAAGCATGAGCATTTTTTAAAGTTTCTTTATTTGGAGCAGGGGGAGGAGGGGGAGAGAGAGGGAGAGATAGAGGAAGAGAGAGAATCCCAAGCAGGCTCCACACTGTTGGTGTACATGACCCGCAAGAGTTGGACACTTAACTGACTGGTCCACCCAGGCACCCCAAGAACATTTTATTTGGTTATTGGATTTATTTCAAGTAAATGAGAAGAGAAAATAAAATTAATATTAGGTTTAGAGACTGCTACATTTTCTTCTGGTACTTGCTTGAAAGGAGCACTTTTTAAACAATTTTTTTTTCTTTCTTTCTTTTTTTTATTTTTTTGTTCCAAGAACATAAACCTTACTCACTGCTGCTTTGCTATTATGTTGTTAAGAATCTACTTGCTAGACTTTTAGACTATTATTCAACCCATTTCTTTTTTGAATTAAATTCTCTTTTAGTAAGAGCTAAAGTTCCCTGACAGAAAACTGCAGAAAATAGGTTTTCATTAATTTGACTTGACTACTCCCTAGTTACTCCAAATCCTGATCCGTGACCTTTCTCAAGAGTATGTAGAATCCACTCCTGTTACCTTTAGTGTTAATAATGATGGTTCTTGCGGGAGGCCCTATTGTACTTTATTTGCATAAAGCAGATATTTAAAAACTCATGCTGAATATTTACAAATTCTAACAAAAATACAAACAAAATGAGGACCTTTCTCCCTTTTTGAGCAAATACCAAGTGGAATATCTCCTTGTGATCCTTCCCGTTTTTATATCCCAAATGAACCAGTATCAAGTTGACCTTGAAGATTTTGGAACCTAAGATTTGTACGTTATTAGTACCCATTACTGCAGATTTTCCAGCCTTTATTCAAATTGGGAGCCACTGAAGGAAGAGCAGGCGGAAACTCTTGTTAGTGTCAGGAAATAATTACGTCATCTTAGTGCTAATTCCCAACATCCTCTACTGCAGGTGGCAATGCTGTCGTCCTTTGCTGATCCTTCTCAGAGATGGCTCTTGAATGTGGAGTCCCTGTTTGCTTGCAGTAAATTTGACTTTGAGGGAAGGAAGAGTGGGAGAAAAGAATTGATAAACATCTCTGGTCTCTAGGCACGGGTATTATTTTGATGAAACTTTGAAGCAGATGTGAAAAGATTATTTTGCAAAGCCTCAAGCTTAGAATTTTAAGTGACACATATTACTGATAAGACATAGCTTAATCCATCTGCCCCCTAAGAAATGTGGTTGTTTTCCACAAAATGCATTTTAAAAGAGCACCAGCCAGGATATCTGTGGGAGGTTGTTCTTTGGTAGATCAGAGGAGTAAATGCTGCGTGCAGTGGTTTGATCTGACAGAAACGCTGCAATACTCACCTTCCCGTGATTGTTTTTTAAATCTTTCTCAGGTGAAATGTTTTCAGAGCCTTGACTTTATTAAATGAAAATGCGTAGATTTGGATTCAAATCCACATAGCGCCTGTTTCAGCTGTGTGCTTCCACAAGGCTCTGATTGCCTTGTGCGGCTTACTCCCCATCCTTGGTCCCTGTCTGCACATTTGCTGTATGTAGTCAGCAGGCTCTTGGTGTAGCCTGTGGCTAGCACTTTTGATTCAAGACTGAGGAAACATTTGAATGAAAAGAGGATATTATATTTATCCATTTAGAAAGGAGCCTGCCCTGTGTTAGACACTGCATCGGGTCTAGAATATAAATGCCATGAGTGCGGGGACTTCGCCATTTTTATGTTAGCTCTGTATCTTCAATAACTGGCAGTTTCAAATATCGTTGATTTGCAGGAATATTTATTGAACGGTGGAAGAAGACATGGTGTATTGATGAGAGTCACATCAACAAAGAGATGGCGCATTCACATTAGGATAATAGGGTGGGGATTCTTTGCAAAGGGACCTCTTAGAGGTGAGGGCAGTAACAGCAGAAGAGCTGTTATCACTCAGCACCTGCAGGATAGGTCCCTTTGAGACATTTGGTGGAGGCATCAGCCCCCATCCGTGTGGTGACCTGGCAAAGAGGAAGTATGGGCAACGAATCTCTTTCCTGATATCTTTCCTCTTATTCCAGGGCTCCCCATTGTGAACTAGAGGGTAGGGTAGCTCACTGATGTAGCCCATGAGCCAGCCTTCTGATACAGGGAGAGCTCTCAAATACACAGATCAAATTCCCTGCCACTAAGGAGTTCCCAACCCGTCAGGGAGTAAGCACACATTTTAACATAGTTAGAATAATAATCAGTAATTGTTAATTAGTACCCCCAAAAGAACACTATGAGGTAGGCATTGTGATGATTTTTTACAGATGGAAACCAAGAGACAGGAAAGGTCACCAAGCTAGTAAGTGAGGGAATCGAGACTGGGAGCTGGAAGTTAGTCTCTAGATCTGCTTTGCTGGATTGCAAGAGTTAAATAGTGTGGTATAGAGCCATGCTTTTCATACTCATATGCAGGGAATTTTCTGGGGGTCTTGTTTAAAAATAGTTCCTGATTTAGTTGGTCTGAGATGGTGCCTGAGCATCTGCACTTCTGCCAAATGCTGATCTGCTTTGTGTGGTGAGGGGTCAAGGGCCTGGTGATAGAAGAGTGGAGTCCAGTCGGTCTTAAGGATAAGACTCTGGTTAGCTCAATTTAGCTAATCTCTTTGCTTTTCCTTTTCCTGATGTGTGATATGAGCAGTTGCATGATTTTGAATTCCCAACCAAGCTTGCAAACCTTGCACACCCCTCTGCCCATGATTCAGACGTAGGAGGCTCCTTTCAGCTGTCATTGGTGCAGTTCTCCTGGTCCTGACCAGGAGGAGGCTCTAGACAGGGGAGCTGGTGTGGACAGCCTCCTTCTCCCTACGGGCCGGGTTCAGATGACAGTGCTTGAGCTTCTGGACAGACAGGGGCTGCTCTGTGATCAGCTGTTTCCTTCCACGTCTGAGAGGCTTGCCAGCATCTGGCGCTGCTCGGTTTTGCCTCATGGATTCTCATTCCCTGTCACAGCTGATTAGGGGGGGGCTGGATCTAAAAACGGAGCCTGATACTCAGGGCACCACATTGTATCATTTTCATTGTGCTCTGTCATTTCAGCCGGAAACTGTGTTACTCCTATAAAGAATCCTGTAGCATCTTCAAAAGGCTCTTTTTCTTTTAAAAGGGTCTCTGCTATTGGACGTGTAGAAGTTACTTAACTGTGTGGCTTCAGTTTTAAGCAGAGTCAGTACGCTGCCTAAAACTCGTAATTTGAAAATTATTTTCCTTTTGCAATGCCTGGAGAATGCCATTGCTGCCGTGAGCACCTGCCGGTGGAAAGTGATAAACCCTCACTACTAAACACTGAAAAAACAAATGTCATTGTTTTGGTCCCCTGGGCTCCCAAGCTTTCCACTTGTGATTTGGGGCTCCCATTTTGCTGTAATCTACAGCAGCATATGCAATATGAAAAATCTCAGACTTTGTGTTTCAGAAAAATCACTCTGGGACCACAATACAGACCCCTTCTTTTTCTTTTCCTTCCTTTTGCTTTGATCATGCAGCGCTATAGCACACGCTCAATAAATCACACATCAAATTGTTCCAGATGCAGAGCTCCTGCAACATTATGTGTATGGGTTCCTTGCTGTATTTTGACAATTTGGGGTGATTTAATTGCATTTGATGATGCTCTCAGCCTAATCAGGCTGGAGCAGCAGTGTTATCTCCCTGCTCTGCTCAGCAGTGCCTTCTGGAAGATTGTGGAGAAGGATGTTTGCTGTCCTATTACCATGTTTCCATGATTCGTTATCTCTTTAACTGCATCTAGTGCTACTTATAAGTCATGTAGTTATTTGGAAGGGACAATCTTTTACATGCCCATTTAATTTCTCAAATTGACCAGGTCTTTATAATTATATAATAATCTCTGTCATGAGAGCATTGCCTTACTTGGCTTTCTAATTTTTTCTGGTCTGTTGTTGGGAATATCTTTATCATGTACTGTTGATACCTAGTGATTATTCCTGTGGTGGTTTGAAACCATCATGTTAGTATGGCCAGCACTAAATCAGGGATGGGATTTTTGGATTGTTAAAGGATAGGAGGTACAATAGTGTCAGACATTGTTACAAAGCTTGTGATGAGTATGGAGAGAAGACAGGAAGTACTCCAAAAACATTGAAGGAGAGGCTAGGGCTGGGGAACACAGTTGGTCTGTACCTCTGTTTATATGCTTGTTGGCCATGTGCCTTATTTCCTCTTGAGCAGGCAGAATCAGATGTGGGTGGGAGAGGGCTTTATTAACAATCAAGGGAGAGATTCTCTGGGGTTATATTAAGATGGGGAGGTGATGTGGAATCTCTATTACTGAGAGAGTGCATGCTGCCGTTAAATGTCCACGGTGTCTATAAAGAGCAGCTTTCGTGTTACTTGCTTGTAACAATAAAGATATCAGATGCAGCTGGTGAGCTGGTTTGAGACATTGAACAGGCAGAGATGAGGATGGAAATCGGGGGATGTTTTCTTGAGATGGGCTGCTTCTTCTTCCTGCTCCTCAACTCTCTGCCTCTCTGCCCAGTAGCCCACAGCGCAGGCTGCAGCTCTCCCAGGCTTTTAGGGTCAGGTGGTGTCCCTGGGGACTTGACTGCATTGTTGTTTCCCAGAGCAGTGTTACGTGAACTAGAACACGGTGAATGTTCTGTAATTCCACTCAGGCCAAATACTTGGCAACCGGCTCCGTTGTGCTGTGGAATCCTGGGCCTGGGCGGGTCTGTATATAAAGGCTTAGGTCTTAACAAAGTTGAGAATCCAGAATGGAATTCTTCTCCTTCCAGCGGGCAGCCTGTTCTTTGGATTCAGATGCACTTCTTTGAAATTGTCTTTGGCAGAAGGAAAAAAATGAAGCTTTGAGTTTGAAGATTTGATTTCAACAATTGAGGGTCGTAAATGTCATTGTTTCCCCCTGGAAGTGAGCTCCCGTGAGGACTTTGAAATGCTGTTTATAGAAGATGGAATGCTGTAGCAAATGATAGATTATTGTGAAATAGCAGATCAAATAAATATCTTTCCCGAAATGACAAAAACTTTATTACTGGAGCATCTTGTCTCTGTAGGGCGTATAATTAATTATGAACCAAGCATAAATAATATATTTTATAGTACTTTTGTCATTCATCTGGGTATAGTGTTTTATAAACATGATTATTCACTGGTAGTCTTTCAATTCTGCCTTTATTATGTGATGATCCGATAATTCAAAATGAGAAATTACTACATTAAGAGCTTGGCAGAGATGTGGCCAAGTGTTATAATGAATTTTAGGTTGTCATTTGTAATAAAAAATGTGAACTATATGGCACTTGAGCTCATGTTTGTTGGTTCACTTTTATATAGTGTTTTTGTTTGTTTCGCTTTAAAAGTTAAATTTTGATTAAAGAATTTTATTAAAATTTGCCTAAAGTTTAAAGAATTGATATCGCGGTGATTCCTATGAATTGAGTGTCCCCTCCCCAACCCATTCTCATCCCAACCTCCTCAGAGGTAACACTACCCTGAATTTGTGTTTATTTCCCCCTTTGTTTTCTTAATGGTTTTACCATAAATATGTTTGTATTCCTAAATGATAAATCTGTGTAAATTGGGACATGTCATACATATTATTTGGCAGCTTGCTCTTTTTACTCGACATTATGTTTCTGAGATTCATTCTTTGTTACTGTGGTACCTGTAGTCCACCATTTGCCTAGCTGTGTAATATTCTGTGTAGTGCTGCATAAACTACATAATGGCTCTATCACTGTTTTTCCAAAATATGATGGAAAGAAATCACAAATATAGTGCTTTTGTGAACGTTCTTTAAGTGTCTGATGCATATGCACATGGATTTCCCTAGGTTGTATTCCTATAAGTGACATTTTTCATGTCATAGGGCATGTATATCTTTGCCATTATTAATTAGGCCAATTTCCCCCCCCCGAAGCTGATTATAACAATATATACTACATTCAGCAAAGCATGTGTAATCATGATGCTCCATATTTTTGTCAACATTTGATATTGTCAGACTTTAACATTTTGTCAAATTAGTGTATGTGAAATCTTATCACCGTGTTTTAATTTTTTCTCATAAATACTAATGGGATTATCCATACTTTCATACTATTATATGCCACTTGGGTTTTTTTTTTTTCTTTCTGGGAAGTGCCTTTTCAAGTCTTGCCAAATTTTTTTCCTATGGGGTAGTTAATTTTAATGTAGTAGAATTTATCAATCTTTCCTTTATTGTTTGCACTTTTTATGTGAAACCTTTATTCTGAAGAAATAGAGAAGAGATCTTTCTCCATTCTGAGGTCATGAAGAGGTTCTCTTACATTGGTTTCTAAACATTTTAAAAACATAGGTTTGACTTTTATATTCAGTCTTTACCCAAGTCTTCTTTACTTTCTTTCTTGGTTTTCGTGTAAATAAATGTCTCAGTGTGATTTGTTGAAAAGTCTAGTAATCTACAGTGCCCGAACTGTCATAAATGAAATTTCTATATATGTGTATATTTCTGGTTTCTCTTATGTTTCTTTGTCTTCCCAATGCTAATGCATCCTAGGCTTAAATATTGTAGACTTAAAACAATCCGAATATCTGCCAGGATAGCTGCTCTGTAGTTTTTTATAGAGTTGTCTTTCTTAATTTTATTAACCTTTGCTCTTCCCTTAAAATTTTAGAAATTTCTGATTGGAATTACCTTGAGACTAAAGGTATCACTTTGGCAGAATTGACATCTTAATGATGTTGAGTTTTCCTGTCCATTAACTGGTATATCCAATTATTGAGGTCTTTATAGTGTCTTTACATAATGTTTTATAATTTTCTATGTAAAGCTCTTATCTTCCGAGGCTCCTTATTTTTTGATATTCTTATAAAAGATACTATTTAAAAATGACATTTCACCAACCTTTTGATGCTAGTATATAGGAATAAAACTGATTTTTTTACATAGATTTTTGTATTTAGCAACATTGCTGAACTCGAATAGTTTGTAAAATCTTTTGGGTCTTCTATGTTTATAATCCTATCATATTCAAATTACCTCTTCCTTTTTAATCTTTATAACTTTTACTTATTTCTCCTGTCTTAGGGCTTTGTCTCTGAGGTGAGAGAGGACACACTTGTCATTTCTTGATCTTTAAAAGATTGTGTTACTGATTACAAGCTTGATTACATTGTGGTCATAGAGTGTGGTCTGTAATATATACATCTTATAAGATTTATTTAGACCTATTTTATGGCCCATATATAATTAACATTTAGGAAAGCTTTATGTATTTTCTTCATTTGTGTATGGGTGCAAATTACTGCATATTTTATTCTACCAGTTGTCGAAGTATTGGGAGCACTGGGGGCCCCCCCAATACCCTTTTAAGGGCTCCATGAAATCAAAACTATTCTAGTAATAATACTAAAACATTATTTACCTTTTTCTCTCTTATTCTCTCATGAGTTTACAGAAGAGTTCTCTAGAGGCTACATGACGTATGATGTTGCAACAAAATAAATGGCAGAAGCAGATATGATGGTACAAGTCATCTATTAAGCCAGATATTAAAGAGATTTGCAAAAAAACAAAGTCTCTTTATCGCCAATTTTGTGTAGTTTTAGACGTTTGACAGTTATTTCTTTTCTCAGCACGTTAAAGATAATGTTCTGATTCCAGCGTCCATTGTTGGTTTCAAGGGGTCACCAGCCTAGTCTGTCACACCTTGGTGATATAATCTGTATGTTCCTTTTATATCACTTTTGTAATTTTATATCACTTCATCACTGATGCTAACATGTAATGGGCTTATTGTTATTTTAAATTGTGAATCAAGAAATGCTTTCTTTAATGTTCAGTTTTAATTTCTTATCTAGTGAATATCAGCCAAAATAACCTATATAAACAAAAGGTTTTTAGGATTCTCAGTTTTTCAGAATGCAAAGGAGGCCTAACACCAAAATCTTTGAGAGCCTCTGGTTGATGGGATCAAGCTTGTTACTGTGTCATTCAAATCTTTCATATTATTATTGATTTCTCTTTTTCTTTTGGTCTTTTTGATTTATCAGTTACTAAGAGAAGTATGTTAAAATTTGTCTCATTAATGTGAATTTGTTTATTTCTCCTTGGCATTCTGTCAGTTTGTTCTATATGTTTTCAAGCTGTGCTACTGGTAGTAAACAAGTTTAAGAAATGCACTATCTTCTTAATGATATAAATTTTTGGTTGTCAGGCAGTCATGATTTTTGTCTTAGAGTATATTATGTCTAAAATTATTTTAAGTATTCTGGCTTTCTTTGGGTTAGTGTTACCTGATATATTTTTCTATCTTTCCAAAATTTTAGTCTTTATATTTCAGGTGTGACTTTTGTAAACAAATTTATAAATTATTCAATATGTCAGAAAGTATATTCACCCTCTCTTGACATATATTCTATTCTTGTCATGTCTTTTGTTTTCATCTTTTTTGTTTTTACAAATCTCTACACACGCATGTGTGTGCACACACACACCCAACCACAGAATTTGGTATCAGTTTTTCCTTTCTAAGTGCCCTCAGTCCTCCCGCCTATAATCACTTTTCTGCCTAAAAATTATTTCTTTAAAAAATTTTTTTTAAATGTTTATTTATTTTTAGAGAGAGAGATATAGTATGAGCAGGGGAGGGGCAGAGAGAAAGGGACACACAGAATCCGAAGTAGGCTCCAGGCTCCAAGCTGTCAGCACAGAGACCCATGGTGGGGGCTCAGACTCACGAACCACAAGATCATGACCTGAGCCAAAGTCAGATGTCAACTGACGCCCCTGAAAATTATTTCTTAGGATTTCCTGAGGTAAATGCCTATTGGTAGAATACACCGTTAGTTTTGTATGTATAAACTATATTTCACTTTAAGTTTTAAAAGTTATTTTTAATCTATATGTTTCATATATATTTCTTCATATATCTAAATTTCTGGGTTGACAGTTATTTTTCCTACAGTACATTGAAGATAATGTTCTGATTCCAGCTTCCATTGTTGGTTTCAAGGGATCACCAGCCTAGTCCGTCACTCCTTGGTGATATAACCTGTATGTTCCTTTTGACTGCTTTTTAAGCTTTTTCTTCGTCTTCGGTCATCTGCATTTTCATCTTGATAGTTAACAGGTGGATTTCTTTTTATTTATTTATCCTGCTTCAGATATGTTAGGGGTCCAGAACCTGTGGATCGGGCTTCTTACCAATCTGGGAAACTTGTAATCATTATCTGTTTAAATATTGCGTCTGTCTCATCTTTTCTTATCTTTCCTTCTGCATCTCCTGTTGAAGTGTTAAATTTTTTGACTCTTCCACCATTCCCACGAACCCTGCTTTGTATTCCTTTTGCGTCTTTATGTTGTATTCTGTACGAATAAACCTGGTTTAACTCCACTTCAGTTCTTTCATCATTTTGATTTGTTGTGTTTATAAACCTGTCATGGAGTTTAACATTCCAGTTACACTTAAAAAAAAAACAGCTTATTGAGGGGTGCCTAGGTGGCTCAGTTGGTTAAGCATCCAACTCTTGATTTTGGCTCAAGTCATGATCTCATGCTTTGTGAGATCAAGCCCTGCATTGGGCTGTGTGCTCACAGCAAGGAGCCTGCTTGGGATTCTCTCTCTCCCTCTCTCTCTGCCCTTCCCCTATGTGCATGCTGTCTCTCTCTCTCTCTCTCTCTCTCTCAAAATAAATAACATAAAGATTTAAAAAAAATAAAAACAGTTTATTGAGGTATAATTGACATGGAGAGGTACATATTTAATGTCTACAACTCAGTGAGATTGGGGATAAATGTATTCCTGTGAAGCTAGTCCCACTGTCAAAGTTATAAATGTGGCCCTCACCTCCCAAAGTTTCCTCTTGCCCTCTTTATCATCATCATCATCATCATCATCATCATTTATATGGCAGAAATTCTTTTTTTTTTTACATTTATTTATTTTTGAGACAGAGAGAGACAGAGCATGAACGGGGGAGGGGCAGAGAGAGAGGGAGACACAGAATCAGAAGCAGGCTCCAGGCTCTGGGCCATCAGCCCAGAGCCCGACACGGGGCTCGAACTCACGGACCGCGAGATCGTGACCTGAGCTGAAGTCGGACGCTCAACCTACTGAGCCACCCAGGCGCCCCGGCAGAAATTCTTAACATAAGATCTACATTCTTTGCAAATATTAAGTATATAATACAGTATCAGTTACATTTTTTTTTCTAGAAGTTTTGTTTTTTATCCAAATCTTCTTAGTCTTTTTTATATTCTTTTTCTTCTTTGAATATTTACAGATTCTTTAGACATTACAGAGCAAGAAAGTATGAAATACTTAAGAGCACACACATTGGGCCATCTGGCACTGTATTTAATTGGGGGAAACTCCCAGAAACAAGAGTCCATGCAGATATGCTCATCCCCCTGTGCTCATTGTTTTATAGGATGTGTTCAGAGATCTAGCATGGAGGGTTGTAAGACACCAGGAGAGATTATGGGTCTAGGGCTGTGGAATGTTTAAGCTGCAAGATAGGGGTAATATCACTCCTCTCCTAACAACATAAATGAGGGGAGTTCAAGACTTTGGGTAGTAGCATTATGACACAGTAAAATCTTGACCCCAGTCCCTGTTCTGCCACCTCAGTGTTAGGGGTCAGGGGAACACCAGCCCCCCTCTTTCAGCTTTGTCAGGATTCTCATGTTCAGGTGTTGTGGCTGCAGTTCAGTATCAGACCATTGCCTTGGATTTTTGCCTCAGTATGCTACCTGAATTGTTTCTGACAAGTACTCAGCTCTAGAAGGATTCCATGGAGAAAGCCAACCTTCGGGAAATCAGTTTTAGACAAGCTAATTCTTATTACTTAGTCATTTAAACATGCTAACTGCATACCATTCTTCCTAAGATAAACATTTCCCCCCACATTTTGCGATCACTGAAGCTTGGGATACAGCTGGCATTCTCTTTTTATTTTTGTTAAATAAAGTAACAGTGCATTTTAAAATTGATGGCATTTAGATTTTATAAAATGCAGGAGTTTATACTCTCTTACAGAGAATTCCAACTTATGAAGTCTTTGTGAATGTGATTTTGACACCACCCCCCTCATTTCCGCAGGCTTTCTCATGGTCTTTTGTTTACTTGTATATCTTTTGAAGATTACCTCTGAGCTCATATTTCTTAAAACTTTTTCTGTATGAATACTTGGATGCTTGGATCACATAATTTGCATTTGCTTCATTTTCTTGGGGGACAGTGCAAAACCCAGGAGTACTTTAAATTTTAACTTGAAGTTTTTTGGAGAATACCGTGGTATGCATTCAGGCTGTAAAATCTTATGCTGGTCAGTTTGTGATTGTGAATTTTGAAGGGAGAATTTCTTCCCTCTATTTAAGGCCAATGTTTAAGTCAGTTAATTTCCTTGCAGTGCCCTTAGAATGAGAGCATAACCATTTAGAATCCCAGCTTTATACAGGGGAGAGTCTCTCATTGACTCCCCATCTAGGGTGGTCACAGGATCTTTTTCTTTTTTAATGTTCATTTAGTTTTGAAGGAAAGAGAGACAGAGTGTGAGTGGGGGAGGGGCAGAGAGAGAGAGGGAGACATAGAATCCCAAACAGGCTCCAGGGTCTGAGCTGTCACTGCATAGCCCAACGTGGGGCTCGAACTCATGAACCAAGAGATCATGACCTGAGCTGAAGTCGGTCGCCTAACCGACTGAGCCACCCGGGTACCCCAGATCTTTTTATTTTATTCTCTGGTGTCTTCAAGGCCATGTAGCAAATGTTTTTATAGTCCTCTGTCTTTGTGGTGTCTTGCTTTCACCTGATATTTCATCTCTGAGAAGGTTTTTCTATTTGCAAACTGAATTAAAAAAAAATTTTTATGTGGCAAATTTATTTTTCCATGGGAGGATCGAGCTGCCATACTTTCTGAACAAGAAATTCACCTTTATCTGTTTCTAACTACAAATATGGTGTGGACTGAGCCCTGTGCTGCTTCTTGTGACAGGTTAGTGACTTTTGAACCTCAGTTGCATTTTTTTTTAATGCTTATTTATTTATTTTGAGAGAGACAGAGTGCGAGGGTTGGGTGGGGCAGAGAAAGAGAGAGACACAGAATCTGGAGCAGGCTCCAGGCTCTGAATTGTCAGCCCAAAGCCCGATGCGGGGCCTGGACTCACAGATGCTAGATCATGACCTGAGCCGAAGTCAGAAGCTTAACCGACTGAGTCACCTGGGCGCCCCCTCAGTTGCATGTTTTAAGGAACAATCTCTGCATGGAGGTCTCATCTACAATCTATAAATGAATCTGCACCACATGCTCTGGTTGTTCACAGGAATTTCAAGATTGCACCTGTCCTCTTGCTATTGAACACATCCCTTATTTCTGTACCCACCTTCGTGCGGGTTGTTAAATGGTCATGGTGATGTGAAGATATGTAGGCCACACAGAGTAAACATCCCAATCAGTGAAACATTTTTATTTTTGGAATAAGATAAACTGTCCAATCAAGTTATCATCTACTTTCTCCCAGGAAATATTATTTTTTGGAAAAATTAATTTCAGCCTATGTACATATTTTCTTTTAAGAATGACAACTTGACCATTACAGTATACAATGTAAGATGCAACTCTGTGGCAAAAATGGAATGAAAATTTGAGTATAAGAAGAAAAATGAATTGCAAAATTTCTAGCTGTTAAGAAGAGCCTGTTTGGGTACTTTTCAAACAGCTTTTGAGGATATAGTTCATATATCATATAATTCCACTTTTCATTTTTAATTGTCCTTTCTTTAAGCACTCATGTTTATTTCTGTTTGGGAAAAGTCCTGATGGACTCTAGATGGCTCTGAATGGCAGGTGGCTCCCTTTTTCCCCGAGCAGCACATCATAGCCATTCTAGAACTTAAAACTCTTGTATCTTATTTCAATAGCGTATACTTATGAAGTTTAATCAAATACAAATGAATAATAAAAGCCATTGAAGGTATTCGGCACAAAGACATATTGGTTTTTATGCAACAGGGTTTATATTAATGCTGATAATGCCTCATTAAAATAGTATGTAACATTTATAAAAAATGTAAACATTTATCAAGTGTTTATTGTGTGTCACATTGTTCTAAGCAACATAATACTGTGTTCCCTCATTTGATCTTTTCAACAACTACACAGCTACATTCGATAAGTATTGTTACTATTTTCACTTTCTGGATAAAGAAACTGAGGGACTTACCTAAAGTTGCGTAGCCACTAAGTGACAGAACCATGATTTGAAGTGATTTAGGCCAGCTCAAAACTGCTATTGGCCATTATGTTTAGCTTTTCCTGTAGAATAGTATAGGGAATCAAATTGTAGTTTTAAATGTAAAATCAGCATTTTTTTTCTGTGTCATATGCCCTATAAATGGAAGTTACTGTAAAGATTAAATGCAAATTGAGCTTTTCCCCAGTTTCTAGGACTCTCTCTCACTATCCTGAAGCTTAGCCTTGGTTTTTACTCATATTTTCTCCCGTTAGTCTTGTTGACTGTACTTATCTATGGGGTGCTTCTTTCCATTCCTTCTAGATTTATTAAGCATATTTTAATTCTGAGCCATTTTGTTAGGAATGAAAAAGAATATTCATAAGGAACATAGTTTTTTTTAACAAATGGAATCATGGTCCTTCCTATTCTGAAGCTCAGTCTTATTTTTTTCTCATATTATTTTTTTCTCCTCAGTTTTACTGACTTCATTTACTTCTTTCTTGGGTGCTCATTTTTATTTCTTCTGGATTTATGAATGTTTGTTTTAATAACTTTTGAACATATCAGTGAGAATGAAATAGCAAATTAATAAGGAACATAACTAAATATAAGAGAAGATACAAATTTTTTATTTAAAAATATTTTGGGGGTGCCCGGTGGCTCAGTAGGTTAAGCGTCCAACTTCAGCTCCGGTCATGATCTCACAGTTCGTGATTTGGAGCCCCACGTCGGGCTCTGTGCTGACAGCGCAGAGCCTGGAGCCTGCTTCGGATTCTGTGCCTCCCTCTCTCTCTGCCCCTTCCCTGCTCGCCCTCTGTCTCTCAACATCTCAAAAATAAGTAAACATTAAAAAAATAAAAATAAAAATATTAGGAATAGCTGAATGTATTTGGAAGTCAATATGAGAGATATAGAAGGGCATTCAGTGAAAAATGAGTCTTCTTGCTGGCACTGTTTTGCCCATTTCCCTTGATAGAAGTTGACCACTGTTAACATGTTACTGGGTTGTGGGAAAGAGATTTATGTCTTCATCAAATTTGGTCATACTCCGTTTCTTAGACTTATTAATTCTTTTAAAATGATTGGCCCTACTTGTTTTGTTTCAGCATTTTATTCTGTTTTTTAAATGTTTATTTATTTTGTGTGTATGAGAGAGAGAGAGAGAAGAGAGAGGGCAGAAGGGGGGAGGGGGAGGGGGAGAGAGAGAGAGAGAGAGAGAGAGAGAGAGAGAGAGAGAGAGAATATCCCAAGCAGGCTCCTCACTGTCAATGCAGAGCCCGATGTGGGGCTCAGTCTCAAAAGCCACAAGATCATGACTTGAGCTGGAATCAAGAGTCAGAGGTTCAACCAGCTGAGCCACCCAGGTGCCTGTTTCAGCATTTTAATGGTGATAGTCTGCTGCCTTATATTTTCCTTTGTGTTCAATAACAAGTCATTAGATATTATATTATTATTCCTTTGTGTTTAATGTGCTCTTCAGATGTGGTGGTGTTTTGTTTTTTGTTTTTTGTTTGCATTTATACTGTATCAGGTTTACTCAGTTTTTTGAACTGTAAATTTATGCCTTTCACAAACTTGGGGAATATTTTGGTCATTATTTCTTTAAATATTTTTTTCTGTTCTTTTCTCTCTCTTCTCCCTTTGGGACTTCAATTACATGTGTGTTAGAATGTTTGATGTTGTCCCATATTGTCATTGAGATACTGTTCATTCTTTATTGTTGTTTCTTCATATTAGATCAATTCTTTTAAGCTATTTTCCAAGTTTACTGACTTTCTCCAATATGCTGTTAACCTCATTCAGTGAATTTTTATTATAGACATATTTTTTAGTTGTAGAATTTCCATTTAGTACTTTCATTTATATTTTATTTTTATTAAGATTTTTATTTTTTAAGTAATCTCTACACCAAACATGGGGCTCGAACCCACAACCCTGAGATCAAGAGTTGCACACTCCACTGACTGAGCAGCTAGGTACTGCCCCCCCCATTTAGTACTTTTAAATATGATTTTTATTTTATGCTGAGACTCCCTATTTATTCACTCACTAGGAGCATATTTTCTTAGCATAGTCTTAATAACTGCTTAAAATTCTTGTCTCCTAATAACACCTGGGTGTCCATAGATTTGTGTTTTGGACTTGGGTCGCATTTTCCTGTTCTTCATATGTCTAGTGATTTGGATGATTTCCTGGATATTGTTAATGATATGTTATAGAGATTCAAAATTCTTTATTGTTCTGAAGAGTGTTGATTTTTCATTTTAGTGGGCAGTTAACTTGGCTAAACTTAGACTTCTAAATTCCCTCTCCCAGAATGGGGTGGCTGAAATCTCTGTTCCAATCTCATGGGACAGCCCTCCACGGCTCTCTTTTTTATGGGGTTCTCCCTCGCTCTCCGGCTACTATGGTTGTCCTGGGCTCTGCCTTTCAGCTCTCCAAGCCAGTAGGACTAGGAATTTTGCTGAGTGTTAGCTGCCCTACAGAGTGGAGAAGACTTTGCCCTCCTCTCAGAGGAAGAGCCATAAAAAACAGGAAAAAACATAAAACATGAAAAATGGGGCTGATCCTTTCTTCAGAGTTTCCCCTCTCATTCCCCTCTCATTCCCCTACCAATAACTCATTGGTAGTTATTTTTGATATTTTGTGCAAGTTTAACATTGCTTTTGTGGGAGGGTTGGTCTAATACAAGATCCTCCATCATTGTTAGAAACAGGACCTTCCTATACTTGTTCTGACGTTTTTTACTTAGAACCTGTGTAGTAACTGGGAAGAGTGTATTTGAGTGGTTTAATGTATTGCAAGTGATATGCATTGTGTTATAGAATAGTAATTATTGGGCCATTAGTTTATAATGAAGTGCACAGCCTTCCATTTATGGAAGGAATTATAAATCCCAACATGACAAAACTTTAAGAATCTCGTAATAATTACTAAATGATTACGATCAAGTTGCATGTGAGTGTTACAGGATAGTACTTCTTCATATCTAATAGAAAACATTTAAACAAAAGAATTTAATTGTTAAACTCTCTTCAGACCCTTAGAAATTGTTAAATTTATTTTGTTTTTGTTCAGGAACACAGCTCTGTTAAGCTTTGTACATAAATAAAGCTGTTCCTCTTAGTAAATCTGGAGGAAAGATACATTTCCGTGTAATGAACATTGGTAAACGAAGACTGACAGGGTTGTTAAACTAAAGCTGAGCCATTCCAGGTGAGTTCCACAGGCCCCATTCATTTCAGATGTGGTAGATGTCAAGCCATTCTAAGAAAATTCTTTAGGCCAAGGAGTTGGTGCTTGAAACTTTTCCCTCTGTAGGACAATAGTTTTAAACATTTTGTACCACATACCCTCTAAATTAATTTTTAAAAACCATGGATTCCCTCTACATTTAGGTTAGCATCTAAAATTGTTCATGGTAGGGGTGCCTGAGTGGCTCAGTCAGTTGAGTGTCTGACTTCAGCTCAGGTCATGATCTCACAGTTCTTGAGTTCAAACCCTGCATCAGGCTCTGTGCTGACAGCTCAGATCCTGGGGCTTGCTTCCAATTCTGTGTCTCCCTCTTTTTGCCCCTCCCCTGCTCAAGCTTTGTCTCTCTCTCTCTCTCTCTCTCTCTCTCTCAAAAATAAATAAACATTTTTAAAAAATTAAAAAAAAATGTTCATGGTAAGTTTTCAGTACTTACAAAGACTATAATTTCTCATGTATTATATATGTTGAAAACAACATAAAATTGTTATATCTGCTTTAAATATGTCCAATGGAATACAAATACTAAAGTACTTTGTTACTTACTGTAATACATTTTTTACATACATCATTAAGCTTCTCTTTTATCACTTGGAATTTTACATTATTCTTTTCCACTTTGAACTCCTATTTCCATTACTTTTGGGTTATGGAATCTCATTGTCATGTAATACAGTTTTATGGGGTTTTTTTAAATCTCCCTATCGTATTCGCACAAAAAATCCACAAATTAATATGATTTTTAAATCTCAGTGCCCTTAGGATTTAAATATTAAAATTTCTTCTGGATTAGTTATGAATGTAATCATTATTAATTCACAAATATCAAAATAGTATTTATTTGAAATAATGTATTGAAGATGTACACACTCAAGCCCAAAAGTCTTGGATTCAAATTCTAACTCTTGGTGCTCTCTGGCTTCACTTGCCTTATCTGTAAAATAGGCATTAAGAATAATATTCACCTAACATGAATGTTATGAAGGTTAAGAGCATTAATGGATGTAAAGTGCTTAGGATCATTTCTAGCCCATAATAAATACTACATAATCGTTTGCTTGAGTATTCTGTTCATACTTACTAAAAATGAAAAGTAAACTGTTGTTAGAAATGCATTTTAATGAGATGGAGGTATCTTTTAAATATTTGGATAGTTAATTTTCTTATTAAATTATGAATATTGTTTATTGATGGCCTGAATATGAGTTCAACATCACAGCTCTCTCAATTTTTCATTTATATATATGCTTAGAATAAGAAAAGTTTTTGTACAATTGAGTAGAAGAGAATGAAAGGGGTCTTTTCATAACAAAACTTCTCAATTCTTTAACTCCTTTTGGATGATGTGCCAAAAAAATCACTTACTGATCTTTCATCAGATACCATTTTAAATGATCTTTCAGTGCATAAGGCCTTTAGCTCCAGCTTCAGTTTTGTTGAAAACATTCAATTGGAAACCATCTCCCTTGCAAAGTGATTTTCCTCCAGTCTTTGTAGTTGTTTCTTTGTAACACCAGTACCAACATTTCTAGCTACACCTTTGTTGGGTGGCCCGAGAGGATTTACCATCCAGACCGTGCACTACTACAAAACAGGATGGGTAAGAGATACCATTTCTTTTACGGAGAGAGAGTCAGGACTGGTAGGAAAGAGAAGGTGGAGACCGAGAACTACAAGTGGCGATCTAGACTGTACTCCTAAAGCAAATCGGTTCTGGAAGGTCTTTGTGCGCCCTGGTTGCATGTACCCCAGTTGAAGATCGTGGCTCTTGGGGCCGTCCCTTTCCTCTGGGCACTATGAACCAGGAATACATCATGCCCAGTGTCTGCCAGCCTGAGTTTTCTCTTCTGGACTTTGTTGGTATGTGAGTATGGGAGAGAGCAGGTCAGTTCTGTGCTTCTTCAGCTGTTCTCCAGAGCCACGGGAGGCTCCAGACCCTTTTAGGGGGTGTGTGAGGCCAAAATTATTGCCATAATAATACAAAGACATCCTTTGGCTTTTTTACCGTGTTGATATGCACACTGACAGTGCAGACAGTGGCGAATAAAATAATTGGCCCCATATCACAAATCCAGTGACACTAAACTATGATAGTGGTCATTGTATATATTGCTGCACACTTGAAGTTAAAAAAAAATTCCCGTTTCATTTAAGAATGTCCTTGATGAAGCAGTAAAAACTATGTTTGTATTAAACCCTAGCAGTTGAGTATGTCTCTTTTTCATGTATACTCATATGATATATGTTCACATGATGAAATTGGTATTGTGCACAAAACAATTCTACTGCACACTGGAGAGCGATGTCTTGAGAAGAACTATTTGTACGGTTGAATGGTGAGCTTTACTGGCCACTTTTTTTTCTTTCTTCATGAAACATCATTGTTAGTAGAAACATTTATTGAAAAACTATGGTTATTCGGACTTGGGTGTTTAATAGGCATTTTTTTTTCCCCCCCAAGTGAGCAATGAGCCCAGTACTACAAGGAAAACAACCAGGGGTATTTATTACTAATGCTAAAATCCAAGTTTTCCAGCAGAAATTAGAATTTTGGAAAACTTTTAACTGCCATTGTGAGCTTGACAAACTTTTCATACCAAAAGACTTTTGATGAGATTGGTAGTGATATTAGCAAAAGGAATTTTCAAAATAGTATATCATGAAATTTGTAAACATTTTGAATATTTGTGTAATTCAGTGACCTAATATTTTCCAAGTGATTAATGCATGATTTTACAAAATCATGCATGGTTGTGATAGTCCGGGTTCTCCAGAGACCTGAACAAACAGGATATATATAGAGAGAGAGGGGTGGGGAGAGGGAGAGGTAGAAAGATGAATTTTAAGGGAGTGCCTCATGCAGCTGTGAGGGCTGACTAGTCTGAAATCTGGAGTGCAGCCTGAGAAGCTGGCAATTAAGGAAAGGTTGATGCTGTTGTTCTGAGTACAAAGGCTAGAAACCCAGGAAGAATTTCCATGTTGCAGTCTGGAAGCAGAATTCCCTTTTTCTTTGGAGACTTCAGTCTGTTTCTCTTAAGGCCTTTGACCGATGGGATGAGGCCCACACATGTTATGGAGGATAATCTTCTTTACTCAGTGTCTGCTGATTTAAATATTTACCACACCTACAAAACACCCTCACAGCAACATCTAGACTGGTGTTTGACCAAATAAACCGGACACCAGAGCTTAGCCAAGTTGCTACATGAAATTAACCTTCACAGTGGGTAAAAGCTTTATTCAAAGTTCAAAATAGACCAGTGGATTCCATGTTACAGCTAAGGTTTAAGAAACTACCACTTGCTGAGTGATGTAGTATCAAAGAAGGATATCCATAATTACCTTAAAAGCTTTTAAAAATACTTCCCCTTTTCCCATCTACATCTGAGCAAGTACAGATTTTCTTTTACCAAACTTTTACCAAAACAGCATATAGTAACAGATTGAATGTGGAAGGAAATACAAGAATTTAGTTTCTATTCTCTTCTATTGAGTCAGATATTTAAAGAGATTTGCAAAAATATTTTTTTTAATTCGACTCCTTTTTACTTTTTTTTTTGTTTCAGAAAATGTAGATTTCTAAAGATAAAATATGTTAATAGGTAATAGATTTATTACTGATATAGTGAATTAAAAATTAAGTTTTTGTTTCTCTTCTCTTAGATATAACACACATAAAATGCTTTGGTTTCTTCAGTAATTAAAAAAATTTTTTTTTAGTGTTTATTCTTGAGAGAGAGAGAGAGAGAGAGAGAGAGAGAGAGAGAGGCAGAGCGTGAGCAGGGGAGGGGGAGGGGCAGAAAGAGAGGGAGGCACAGAATTTGAAGCAGGCTCCAGGCTCTGAGCTGTCAACACAAAGCCCGATGCAGGGCTCGAACTCACAGACCGCCAGATCATGGCCTGAGCTGAAGTCGGATGCTTAACCGACTGAGCCACCTAGGCTCTTCAGTAATTTTTTAATGAAAGGAATCTTTAGGCAAGAACGTTGTTTGATAGTTGTTACTTTAATGAAAAGGAGGTGATAGCTTGGGAAAAGGTGATAGCTTACAAAGACAGCACATGTTGGGAGTTAAACTTCTCTTGCGGTGTTAACCTGTCTGAATACCTTAGTGCTGTAATGAGATTCTTCACATAAAAGCGGCTTCCACATCCCTCAGTGGTGTTGGTGTTCGTTCCATCTGATGTAGGATGAAGAGTCTGAAATGAGCAGGTTGGTTATTTGAGGGGGGTTCTCTGTTACATAGGTTTTGTTGGAGGGGAAGTCCATGACATGGTGGACAGTAGTGACCTCTTGTGAAAAGCCTTTCAGACACGAGCTGGCCAAAACAGGGCTGCTTTGTACAGTGGCACCGAGATCACTTTGCCAGAGCTCGTGCAGAATTCTAGCAGCTCTGTGAAGCCCTGCCTCCCACTCCCAAATCCCTGTATTCAGATCTCCCTCATCTACTCCCACCGTTCAGTCCTTTTCACTTCATTATGGCAATGCCAGGAGTGCCCTGCCTCTTGTAGTTTACAGCTCGAGTTAACCCAGTGACACCAATGACCTAGTTCAATGTCCTTAAGTTTTGATACTAGAACACAGTGAGTAATGTTGATAGTATTGGTGTGTTTGAGGGGAAAGGAAAGCCCAATGCTAAATGCGCGTGTTTTACTCATAGAGACCCATTTCATGTTAATAATCCTTTATATTCTTCCTTTCCAAATCATCATATAAAACCAATTCCTGTGTCTATGCTTTCCCTTCTTACCTTGAAAAATACTTAACTTTTACATGTCCTTTTCTAAATATTGTCTTCTAAGGGTTCGGGCAGGTTTGGCCAAGGACGTGTGAGGTCCAGGTGGATGGCATACAGTGGGCATCAGCATCATCTCATTCCTGAGACATCCCTGAAACAGGAGTGTGGTTCCAGTGGATGCAGAGGAAGAGCAGCCCGCAGACTAATTGGCATGCAGGGGGAGCAGGAGCGGCCAAATGACTTACAAGGGATCCGCTGTGTCCTAACGGCTCTAAAGACTTTCTGCAGTCCCGGGCAAGGCGGTGCAGGCTGTGTTTGGAGTAGCTCAGACGGGAAGCCAGTTAGCAACATGGCAGCTGCTTGATTAAAGAGCGTTGTTCGGTAGAAATGAAAGAAACAAATGAGAAAAACAGTGATAGTCTCCAAATGTTGTTTGTTTGAGAAGAGCTGGAGAGAGGGACACATTACATCGGGACGGCCCCTCCTGGGCTGCCTACATCCCTTCCTAGCTCTTCTTCTGAGTGTAACTGACACACAGTGTTATTAGTTTCAGGTGTACAACATAATGATGGGACAAATTTATACATTATGATATGCTCACTGTCAATTCTTCTCTTACCGGTATTTCAAGGTGCTTTGCCCTCATGTCGGAGACTGTCTCCCGGCCGCATTTTCTTCTCTGTAATGACAGGGAGACAGATTCTGCAATGGTAGAGCACTTCAGGCTTTCCAGTGTGCTTTCTCTCCTCTCTCTCATTAGCTACTGCAGCAACCTCAAGAAACGTATCTCGCAGGCTAGTTTCTAGTAAAGAAGACTTAAAATACCAAAAACATTTAAAAAACATGTAAATAGAAAGGCATTGTAAAAATTTTAAACACGTTTTGGAAGGTGGATGTGTATGTGGAAAAGCGTTGTGCAGTTGTGACTGGCTCCATTGCTGTCTGGCATTTAATTTCTATAAAGGAAAGACAGGCAGAGAAAGGTTAGGAAGGCTCAGGGAAGTGTGGAGCCTTTTTATGATTTTCTTTTCCAGTTTTTTCTTTCTTTTGAAAATCTGTGGCATTTTTCATTCACAAATTTTCTTTTGAATGTATGTGGATTTTAAAAAGCAGAAAATGGAAATGTATTGTTCTTATCTGTGTCTAATGGGGAAATATGTTATCCTTTCTTTTTTTTTTTTTTTTTCCTTTTTACTCTCTTGCCTACATTGTTTTCTTTCTTCCGATGCCAGGCATTGCACTAAAGCTCTTTTAAATGGATTCTAGATTTATGTTTGGGCTTGTGCGTGTTTCTATCATGGAAAATATCGTGTCTTTAGAATGTATTGCACAAACCCAAGTTTTCCTAGCTACCTACCAGCATGGGTATACTGGAGCTACGTTTGGAAACGTGCAATGGAGTCCTGTCTTTGGTGGATATTATGAGTAGAATAGCATGCAGTCCTTGTCCTGGGGTCCATGGGATATAGAGAGCCCCCTTGCAACTGTGTGTAATGTTGGTATGTTTTCAGATTTTCAGAGGGGCTCTGTGATTAGGAGTTGCTTTTGGTGGCTTTGAGTGATCCCTGAAATGGCTTCCAACCAAATTGTTTGTTCCTGTAATTTGGGTTTCTTAATTATAACTAGATTTTCTCGGTGCCTTTCACATATGCATTTACTCAGTAAATAAAGTGCATTAAGTTTTGGGTAGCTTTCTTCACCTTAATTTCTCATTCCTTAGCTATATTCATTCATTCACTCATTTATCCTTCAAGTTCTTAATGTGCAGACACTGTGTTAAGCCTTGTCCGCTCAGAGGAAATGATGTCACCTCATTTTACAGTCATTATGCCATCCTAGGCCTTTCCATTTTAACCACTATCACACTTTGTGATTATATATGTGTGTGGTGTCTCTCTCAGGCGACTGAAAGTCACAGGAGGTGAGGGCCTGTGTCGTTTTTCCTCTCTGATGTGTCCCACAGTGCAGAGCACACTGCCTGACAGATAGAAGGACCTGGGACAATATTTGCTGATTGAAGACATTTGTGTGTCTCCTCAGAGTGCCCAGTGTCTTAACAGGAGTTAATTTCGTATCTGTTGGGAATAACTAATGTCCAGCTCTTTGAGCGTTTGACCTAGTTTTGTGTGCTATGGAAATAGAAACAAAATACCGTGTGATCCCCAGTCTCAAAGAGCTTGTAATGCAGTAGAGGAGGAGAGAGGGCCCTACCTAAAACCTGCGTTTCTAAGTGCTAGGGGAGGTTAAAAATAGGGAGGAGGGTGGTCAGCAGACAGGAAGGTTATCTGTGGAGGTGAGACTAGGGATGGACCTGTGGGATAGGAGAATTGCAGAGCGAACGCTTCAGGGCACATTGAAGAACAGGATCCACAAGAAAGGTGGGGACAGCCACATGGTGCAGAGGCCAGCCCAGGGGTAACGTCAGAGCCTGCAGCTGTCTCCTGGTTGCAGTGCTGTGTTCCATCACCTCTCTTAAAATCAGAGCTTGGGAGAAGGGCTGGTGGCTCCTGGCAATTTGTGTTGGGGAAGCTGTGTTCAAAAAAGAAAGGGAAGTGCTGGGAGTAATTTGAGTGCTTAGCCCTCTGAACCCCAGCCTTTATAGCACAGGCTGCCTGAGGGCTGGAGAGCAGAGGAGAAGGAGATGCTGAGTGTGTGTGTGTGTGTGTGTGTGTGTGTGCGCGCGCGCGCACGTGCGCACACGCACACACGCTCATGATTCTGAAAGAAATTGCACATGGTGGCCAAGCAAGCCCTATTCTCAAAGGAAATGAATAATATATGACAGCTAAGCTACACCCATGATTCAGGGACGTTATGAGGACCAAAATGGTAGAAGTGGTTCAAGAAGGAGCATCACTATACCTTCTGCAGGGGTTTGGGTGGGCTGTACCCAAGGAGGGTCCTGAAGAATGGTTCTAAAACCAAGACCATTCTCAACATAGAACCGAGTCACTTCTTAATATCCAGAAAACAAAGGATGATTCTGTGGGGAGCTCATCTTCCCCAGAGGATCCAAAGCCTCCAGGCTGAACCACTTCTCTTCTCGAGGGTTTGAATACCGTTGCCTTCTCCTGCTATCACGCTAACTCCCATGTTTTCCACATACAATGTAAGATATTTTTTCACTGGCTGTGTTCAGTTCTGTCCACTGTTCCTCTCTTTCTGCCAGCTGATTTCTGGGGACACAAACGTACACACGTGTTATCGTTAACAAAATGGTGCCATAGAAAAAGAAATCTCAGCACAAAAACTAAAGTTTACCAAAAATACCTATGTAGAATGTCATCAACAGAAGGAACAGTAAACTCCAGGGAGCTGGTTCTGGCCATACACTAGGAAATGAAATTATTTTTATGGATGCCTGTTCCCAAGCGGCTTAAGATTCTTGGAGCCAATGTTCCACATGACAGCATCCACTCCAAACCCTGTTAAAAGTACTTCTAGAATTACCTCTTTACATCCTACGTTTCAATGAGGAAGCCAAAATATAGCTAGAAGTAATTACCTCAGACTAAATCTTGTGCTAATGGTGCCACCTCATTAGCATTGTAGCTCATTCAGAAGCCAAGATCTACTTTTCGTTACTTTAAAACACAGATAAAATAGGTGTGCAGTGGTTGAGCATGGTTCTGAAATGCAATTCCTTTATGTTTCAACATAACAGAAAATAGCAGGATTATTTTTGCTCTTGTCTCTGCCTTTAATGTTCCTGGCTGTTCAAGCTCTTGCCCTTTAGGAAATGGATACCTTTCTCCCTTTCTAAACCTTTCTTTTCCTACACAGCCCAGGTCAGATTTCACCTTTCCATGAAGCTCTCCCTCTGTACCCCATTGCGTCTTTCTCTGAAGGCTGGAGGCATTGTTTTTTAGGCACCATATACTGACAGTGTGCATTATGATAAAATTCTGGGCTTCCCTTTGAGTTAACCTCTTTAGTAGATTGATTTTATTTCTGGGAAGCACAGGGAGAACTGTAGGAAACACATCCTGTGGCCCTGGTAGAATCAGTGATGGGATAAGAGATAAATTATAATGAGAATTACAGTTTTCCTTTTTATGGCTTTTCATAGCTTCTATGGTACTTTTTTTTTTTCCAAAGCAGACATTTATTGGGGATTAGAAAACTTCAGTAAGGGGCGCCTGGATGACTCAGTCGGTTGGGTGGCCGACTTTGGCTCAGGTCATGATATCTCGGTCCGTGAGTTCGAGCCCCATGTCGGGCTCTGTGCTGATATCTCGGAGCCTGGAGCCTGCTTCAGATTCTGTGTCTCCCTCTCTCACTGGCTCTCCCCCGTTTGCGCTCTCTCTCTGTCTTTCAAAAATGAATAAGTGTTAAAAAAATTTTTTTTTAAAAAAGAAAGCTTCAGTAAGGTAGGATATAGAAGATGTGATTCTCCAGGATCAATCTGTAAGCACATCCTAAGGGTTCTCTAGAGCAGACTAGACCTAGCACTGAGTGACCAGAGAGGAGTTCGTTTAGCCTGACCAGTGGATGGACTAGACTCTCAGGATTTGAAGAGAACTTGGTGGTAATAGAGTTGACCCCTCCCACAGCACCCTCTGCAGTTTAGGGTTGCTATCTGTGTTTGGCCTCTACTCTGACCTCTGAGTAGCCCTGTGCTCAAGACTTCCTGAGGCTGCCCATTCCTCTGGAGTGAGGAGGACTTGTCTGACTCTTCCTCCACTGACATCCTGCAGATATTTGCAGGCAACATTTTCTTATTCTCCAGGATAAACACCTTTATATTCTTTAGCTTCTCTTCATACACCATTGTTTATTTCTTGTTATTATGATTGTTCTTTCTTAGATAGGCTATAATTAATCAACCTCTCTAAGAAAGCGAGATGCTCAGAGTTGAATTCTGCTCCAGGAGAAGAACTTGTACTTTAGTTTCTCAGGGACTAGAGTTTTGTTCATGCAGCAGTAGGGGAGCAAAAAAATTTTCCTTCTACTTTGAGTTCTTGGCTGAGTCCCCTAAACAAAAGATAGATTCACAAGAGAAAAACATACAGAAGTTTGTTAACATGTATACTTCATGCATTCTTGGGACATATCTAGGAAATTAAAGAGTAACTCAAATCTTTGAAAGTTCAGATGACAGAGTGTAGAAGTGTATTACAGTATTTTTTAGGATTCTAGTTCACAGGTGGAGACACTGGGGTTTTTTAGTTCTAGTCACATCCAGAAGTGAGTTTTAAAAAGCTGATGGCCATCTTCACTTATTCTCATTTTTACAATATTTAATAATACATTACTTTTTTGTTCCCTCCCTTCTTCCCGGGGAAACCAGTAGAATTCCATACTTACATAAATTGCAGTGTCTCAGATCTAGACATGTGTGTGATTGGTCACATCTTTTCCCTAAATAAACAAATACATAGACAAAAGATAGAGATGACTCTGGTCCTGAGGCTATGATAAAATGTTAAGATAAAGAGCAAAATTTGTTTTTGTATTGCTTCATAGTTAGTTAAAATATATTATTCTAGTCTCAGATATATTTAAGTATACCACCTTTGGAAAAAACACTAGTGGAAGTTATAGGAACCATAGGAAATAACTGCTTTTCATCAAAAGGAAAATTTGGAAAAAATCGGAAAGCATGGAGGAAGAATATGCAGCTGGCCCATGTTTTAGTGAATTATATTTATTTTGGTCATGGAAAAGGTTACTTCCTATTTTCCCATTAGCCTGTAGTCAATCCCATTCTCCCCAAGAACCTCCAGAGGGAGTGTGGCCCTGCCAACGCCTTCATTTCTGGCCTCTGGCCTCCAGAAAAGTAAGAAAACGGATTTCCGTGGTATTGAGCTGGCAGGTTTGTGGTACTTTGTTATGGCAGTCACAGGATACTAATACATGTGGGATTCAACCAATTCCTTGAGCAGCCATTATATGTTAGTTGTGATGCAAGTCTTGGAAGAAATCGTTTGTGCCTACCAGAGGCTTACACAGTGTAGTGGGTCAGGTATGGGACGGACCTTTATAGTGCCGTGTGAAAAGATTTATTACAAAGTTTACAGACATAAATGAATAATGGGAACATGGAAAGAATACCAATGGTTTTCTGAAAAGATGCCAAAGTTAGGTCAGCTGCAGGCTCTGCTTGGCTTATGAATGAAAGCATTTTTGTAAAATAAGCTATTTTTAATACACTTGTTAGTAATATTAAAAGGATGTAATCAATAGTCTAACGGCTTGAATTTGATGCATTTTTAAGCTGGAGTATACTACATGAAGGGGACATTTCCGTCTTTTCTTTAAACACTAAGGGAAATCAAGTATAACATCCAACATGCTATGAATCTGCCTGGGCATTTTAACACCTTTGTCAACCCAGGCTGTCAGATTTTTCTTTCATGAAAATATATCTCTAATTTTATAGTGGAATCCACTGAATAGATACTTGTCATGCTGATATTTATCACTACTATATAAAAATGATATAGAGTATTTTAAAGCTTTATTGAGGCATAATTCATATACTGTAAAATTTATCCATTTTAAGTGTACAACGTAATACTTTTTATTTATTTTTTTTATTTTATTTATTTTTAAAATTTTTTTTAACGTTTATTTATTTTTGAGACAGAGAGAGACAGAGCATGAACGGGGGAGGGTCAGAGAGAGGGGGAGACACAGAATCGGAAGCAGGCTCCAGGCTCTGAGCCATCAGCCCAGAGCCCGACGCGGGGCTCGGACTCACGGACCGTGAGATCGTGACCTGAGCTGAAGTCGGACGCTTAACCGACTGAGCCACCCAGGCGCCCCCAACGTAATACTTTTTAATAATTGCACAGAATTGTACAAACATTATTACAATCCACTTTTAGAACATCCCCACCACCCCAAAGACCCATCATGATTATTTGCAATCAATTCTTACCCCTAACCCCAGTCTCAGACAACCACTCATCTGCTTTCTGTCTTCATAGATTTGCCCTTTCTAGACATTGCATGCAAATCTGGTAATAAAATATTCTTTTGTATCGAATTTCTGTAACTTAGAAGGTTTGTGAGGTTTATCCATGTTATAACATAGATCTTTTTTTTTTTTTTTTGCCAAATAGTATTTATAAATGTTTTCATTTTGTTTATGTACTCACCAATCAGTGGACATTTGGATGGCTTTATAATCCTGCTATGTACATTGCAAACAAATATTTGTATGGACATACGCTTTTAGTTTTTGGAAGAGTGGGTAAATACTTAGGAGAGAAATTGCTGGGTTATACAGTAAGTGTCATGTTGTCATTTTTGCAAAGCTGTGTTCCAAACTGGCAGTGCTGGTACACATTTCCCACCAGTAATGTGTGAAGCTTCCAATTATTCTACATCTTCACCAATATTTCTTATTGGCTGTCTTTTGGATGATAGTCATCCTAGTGGGTGCCAAGTGGTACTTCATTTTGACTAATGACTAGTGATGTTGAGCGTGTCCTTTGAGGCCATTTAAGTAGACTCTGGCTCTTAAGTCCTATCTTTGGTCTTCAAGACTCAGTCACACATTTTTTAAAAATGAAGAAGTATGTAGAACACACAATAAGAAGAGCAAAAGGTTGTAAGAAGAATTGAGGACAAAAATGAAATAAAGATGGTGAGGGAAGGTTATGAGAATGAAGTAGAATGATGCATGATCATGGGAAAGAGAAGAGAAGGAAGAGCTTGTTAAAAAGAAAAATTGTGTTGCTTGGAGAGTCAAATCATATCATAATGATATCAGTGAAGATAAAAACGACATGAGTACATTAAGAACATTTGTAACCATTTGAACATTTTCCATCCAGAGTAATGGCAATGTATACTGAGATCATTAATTTAGATCAAAATGTGCTCATGAACTGAGAATATTTTTGAGTTATTATCCATTACATTTGTCTAGTCTCTGCAGAAAGAGCACATTTTCATCTACTCATAGATTCTTTCTTTGATTTATTAAGGTCTTCTGTTATGGCCTTTCCTTTAGTGATCAGTCAGCTACCTTCTGGACACAGCATCAGGCCTTTGTGGTCACTGGTGTCCATCTGAGCCTCATAGCATTGAGTCTGGATAATCTCAAATTTTCATGTTCTTTCTTCCTATTAATAAACTTTTTTATGTGCAGTACACTCACTTTTGCTCTTCTCTGCCTCTGCCTTTAAAAAATTTTTTTTAGGGATGCCTGGGTGGCTCAGTCGGTTAAGCATCTGACTTCAGCTCAGGTCATAATCTCACGGTACATGAGTTCAAGCCCCACATCAGGCTCTCTGCCCCAGCTCAGAGTCTGGAGCCTGCTTTGGAATCTGTGTCTCCCTCTCTCTCTGCCCCTCCCCTGCTTGTGAGTGCGCTCTCTCTCTCTCTCTCTCTCTCTCAAAAATAAATAAACATTAAAAATTAAAATGTTTATTAAATGTGTAAAGGGAGAGAAAGGAAGACACAGGATCTGAAGCAGGTTCCAGGCTCTGAGCTGTCAGCACAGAGCCCGACATGGGGCTTGAACTCACGAACCGTGAAATCATGACCTGAGCTGAAGTCTGAAGCTTAACTGACTGAGCCACGCAGGAGCCCTTGCCTTTTTTTTTTTTTTAACCTCTGCCTTCTTCATCACAGTCCTTGGGACATCATTTTGGTGGAGTAGGGTTTTTTGTTTTTGTTTTTTACTTTTGGGCTCATGAGTCGTTAACATATAACTTAACGCATAGTCATCATACGAAACTTTCTGAGATATTTCCCCTGTGAATGTGAATACCTGAATGACTGAGAATTGTTTCCTCAGTTTTGGCTTCAGGTGATGGTCAGTTGGATGGTCATGGTGGTAAAGAATCCGTAACAGTTTTTAAATTTTTATTTTCTTTATTTTTATAGTAATCTCTACACCCATCGTGGGGCTCAAATTCATAATCCCCCGATCAAAAGTTGCATGTTCCACTGACTGAACCAGCCAGGCACCCCCAAAAACAGTTTTTATCTTAAGCCAGTTATTTTATCCTGGTCTCAAGGGTTAACATAAAGATTTTTCTAAAATGTAGTAAAATAAAATGTGTATTCAAATTTGAAAGACTTTTTTTTTTAATTCAAAGAATAGGAAAACACACATATGCTTCAGAGTTTAGTTCTGTTTATCACCAAATTCATATATGTGTATATATGAGCTGTGAAAATCAAGTACTATGACATAGTTTTAATAAATAGATCAGAGCTTACATATTTCAATGAGGGTTATATACTTTGAAATGAATGATCTCGGCTATAAACTTATTCCATCCATTTTACAATTTCTCAATCTTATTTTGGGATTTCCATCAGTGCCAGTTTATGAACCAAATAAAAAAGTGATTTCATTACTTTATTGTCACACTTCATATATAAGATGCAAAAGCAATATGCTTTAGTAATTGAGATTTAAATAAATTGAGTTTCCTATCTCCTATATTGCCTGGTGCTTGGTTTAACCTGTTTTGAGATGCAAAGACCTTACCTTCCATCTTGTCTCATAAGAAAGCAGTGCATTTAAAACAAAGGACGTGCTGATTACAGTCATTGTTTTCCTCTGAGTGCATTACTCTCTTCGCTGGAATTTAGTACCAAGCCCTTTTACCACCTATTACCAAAAGAAAGGAATTTCTCTTAAGAGGCTAAGAGATGAGTCAGTTTGCCTCGTGACTCCCGGCAAATTGTTTTATGGGAGGGACTGATTTCCAAAGATAGCCGTTAAGCTAGGAGACAGGACCTAGGAAAACTAAGACAGTGAGAGGGCAGCTGTCTGCGGCCAGGAAGAGAGGTCTCACCAGACACTAACCCTGCTGGACCTGGACGTGGATGTGACGCCTCCAGAACTGTGAGCAAATAAATTTTTGTTGTTTAAGACACCCAATCTTCAATATTTGTCATGGCGTCTCTAGTTGACCAATATGCATTCTCTTCCATAACTACAGAACAGTTATCAGAGTCAGCGAGTTAATGTTGCAACAATACTATTTTCTGACCTACAGACCTAATTTGATTTTTATCAATCATCCTAATAATATGTTTTACAGCAAAAGGAATCCCAGATCATGTGTTATATTCACTTGTTATGTCTTTTACCCCTCCCTTCATCTGGAACAATTCATCAGTCCTTCTCTCTCTCCTTGACATTGAGGCATTTTGTAAGTACAGGGCCGTGTACTCTGCAAAGTGTTCCTCAGTTTGGGTCTGATACTTTCTCATAATTAGATTCAGATCATGTATTTTTGTCAGGAATACAACAGAAATGATGTTGTATTCTCATTGCAGTATACCAAGAGACACATGGTGTCAATTTGTCCCATTACGGGTATCATGTTACCTTGGATCATTTAATTAAGATGGTACGGGGGCAGCTGGGTGGCTCAGTGGGTTGAGTGTCCAACTTCGGCTCAGGTGATGATCTCTCATTGTAAGTTCGAGCCCCACATCAAGCTTACTGCTGTCAGTGCAGAGCGGGCTTCAAATCCTCTGTCCCTCTTTCTCTGCCCCTCCCCCGCTTGCACTGTGTCAAAAATAAATAATAAATAAATAAGATAAAAATAAGATGGTACGTACTGTTTCTCTACTGTGAATCTACCTTCCTCCCTTTTGTAATTAATAAATAGATTGTGGGGATATACCCTGAGACTGTAAATCTCCTTCTACCCACTGGTTTTAGAATCCACTAATATTTTCTTGCTTAATTCACTTACGACTGCTGTGGTTGCTAAATGGCGATTTTCTTCTTCTGTCATTCCTTGCATATGTATTTATTGGCTTTCTACTGTTAGGAAGAGCTTTCCTTTCTCCTCCATTTTTTGCATATTTATTTATGCCAAAATAGACTCATATATATTAAAATACGCTGACTCCTATTTTAATGCATGTCATACCATATAAACTCTCCAGATTTGGGTAAATATATCCATTTATTTCATGTGAAATAGCAATAAGACACAAAAAGGACACTTCCATTAATTTATATGGAGATAAGACTGTCATAGCTGGAAAAGAGTTTGTGGATGATGAAAACGAGGAATCAAAGATAATTGTCTGACTTCTAGGCTGGGTATAACAGAGAATGAGAAGAGGAGATTTAGAGAGGAAAGCAGTTAAGTTGAAACTCTGAAAATTCAGGGAGAGGTGGTTTGATGTGGGAAACTGATGCTCAGGGTTGGTGTTTGGCAGAGATGTGGGTTGGAGCATGTGTACCAAGAACAGGCATTTCCTAGTTCACAGAGCCCATTATGGGCATCTCTTCCCAACTTCATTTCGGTGCCATCACATGGGTAGCTTGAAATCAGCCATGGAGGGAGTATTTCCACCACAGAAATTAGCAAATGATACAAATCAATCTTTCCTTCCACTTCGCTTTGTCTCCACTGCACCCCGCCCCAGCCAGTTTACCAGCACTCCACTATTTGGGTGGCATTGGCATATATGTGCCATTTAAAATCCTGAAAGTGAATGAGATCATTAAGAGATTAGTGTTTAATATAAGAATAAAATGTGTTAATTAAAAATGGCATATTAGGGGTGGGTAGAAGAAGAAAAGCCACAGAAGACCTTCAGAAAGGATGGAGAGAGAAATGTGTAAAGGGAACTCATGGTGAAGATTTGTAAAGAATCCAAGATGGCAGAGATATTTCCAAGACAGGTTTGGTGAACAGTGCCACATGTAGCTAAGATGTCCAGTAAGATACAGACTGAATGTGGTTCAGGGTATTCACTTGTTTGATGACCTTAGTAGAAGTTTTAATTTAGTGACTTGGGCAGATGCTGGATTGAGTTTAGTTAAAATTCAATAGCCATTGAAAGTTGAATGGGTGGTACTGGATCTTTCAGGGCCAAGAAAAGTCACCCCAGGCTCACCTTTTTTTGATAATCTTGCCATGTAACATAGACTATTATCTTAGGCCATAATGAACATGAGGTACAAGAGTAGTTTGTGTACCTTCTGTGGGTGTCTTAGCCTGCTTTGTTTATAAAAGAGGGAACCCATTTAGGAAGTTTGAATTTGCTTGATTTTAATTTTGGTATTGTGGTTCCCAATGAAGTTTTTGTCAGAATATATAGCATAACACTTAAAAACAGTTTTCAGTAAAAAATTGTATTCATTTACCAAGCTTTTCAGTAATATTACTTGTGATTTTGCATCACTAGACCTCTTCATCTCTTCTAGTTGACGGTTGTGTTTTCAATAGAAAATAATGCCTCTTACAAAACTAATTTGTTCTTTTAGAATCAGTAGTCAGGTTTGTGAAAAAAAATTTTTTTAGAACCATAAGTATTATAGAATGGGATTTCTTTTCTTTCTGTCTTTTTAAAAAAACTGATGTTTAATTTAGGTAGCAAAGCAAAAATGAATTGTTAAGCACAGAAATCCTTATGTATTACATTTACTATTAGTTTATTGGATGTTATATCGCTTCATGGAAAGGTTTTTTCTTTTTATAGTAAATTGGGAACAAGGGATACTATACCATTGCATATGAACAAAGAATCATGTGAAAAATTACATAGAAGCAAATATGGCAGTTTTAAATTCTGGAGTGTAGGGACACCTGGGTGGCTCAGTCAGTTAAGCGTCCGACTTCAGCTCAGGTTATTTTCTCGTGGTTCATGAGTTCAAGCTCCAGCGTCGGGCTCTGTGCTGACAGCTCAGAGCCTGGAGCCTGCTTCAGATTCTGTGTGTCCCTCTTTCTCTGCCCCACCCCTGCTTGTGCTCTGTTTCTCTCTGTCTTTCAAAAATGAATAAACATTAAAATAAATAAATTCTGAGTTGTAGACTGTTTTATACTAAGCCGGGGAATTTGTTTTCTGAACCTTTGTGCCAACAATAGAGCACAAGTTCATTTAATTTGCTACCACGAAATGATAAATATTTGAGTCAAGGAAATCTTTTCTTAGTGTTGAACAGCATTTCATTTACAGTGTCTGTGAATGCATTTTACTTGTAGAAATAAAAATGTGTATTGAAAAGATATGATCTTATCATCCTATGCCCAATTGCTCTTTTTAAAAAGTTTCTTAGATGGGCAGTAGAAAAGCACTGTTTGTAACAGAAAGGAAAATGTTCTTGGAGTTTTATTTAAAAAAAAGCATGGCACATCGGAACAACAAGGGGCATGTTAGCATGTTTTCTGTGTAACTACTGAGTTGGAAAAATTCTTTATGTCCGTTATAACCAGTCATTTGCAATAACACAGTTAGGAAATAATGAGGATACCCTACTGTGTGTGTGTGTGTGTGTGTGTGTGTGTGTGTGTCAGTCCCCCATGCCTTATGCTAAGTGCTCTCACTGTATTTTCTCACTTAATCCTGACTACAACTCATAGCTCATAGTAGCAGAGTCAATATTTGAAGCCAGATCTACCTGACTCTAGAACCAGAGATCTTATACACCATTCACACCGAGGTCTGATCAATGTAGCTTTAGAAGAGTGAGAAATAAGGTAAAAAAAATTTAAAAAAACAAAGACAAAAAACATTTCCCAATGACCCTACTTTTGGTATTTCTTAACATTAGGAAGTGAAACAGATGTGCCTTTGTTTAAAGCAATTTAGTACTAATTTAGGATTAAGAAGAAAGAGAAGGCCATCTTTTTGTTGTCACAATTATCATTTTTGGATGTGATGTGTATAGTCAAATGAGATTACACCATGTATATTTCCTCTGATATGAGAAAGTGTGTTTGAAATTATTTACTATTAATTTTACTCAAGCTGTTAAGAGTTCACAAGGCTCAAGTTTTCTTTTTAGCCTCCTTTTACTCTAACTGGTCACTAAGAACTGCTCTGGAAATCCCATGTTTTACCCAGAAAAAGAGTGAAAATGGAAAATTGGTGTTTATTTTTGACTGCTCTGTTCTACTAACACTACATTTGTTTTCCTATTCAAAGTGATGAGAAAGAAATTATTTTCAGTTTCCCTGTAGACTGCCCTGTTAGTGAAAACATCTCAACTGTTTAATAATTAGGAGAGGTTGTTTGCACACTTAGCTTCTTTCAGGTATGTTTTTATTATTTCCCTTCTTGTGTTGGGCTTTCTGTTTTCTTTGAACTTTTGAATTGTCTGAAAGAGGAAATTGTACAGTTACATTTAGCAGTACTTTTCAGAAACGCCCCAACAAGAGAGACTATGATTTAGTGTTTATTTATGTTACACACAATTGACTGTTCCATATATATATATATATATATATATATATATATATATATATACACATATGTCAGTTTTTAGCTGTTGAGGTCTATGGGGAGTTTGAGTGAGTATAATTTAGGTTCAGATGTTTGAGGGTTTTCATTAAATTACTTCTCTCTGGCTTAGAATAACGATGTTTATCCCAATTTTACACATCTTCTCTCTTCTAGTTTTTGAGGTCTTATATTAAGTTTCTGGATGCTTTTGGGGAAGAGTGATATAAGTAAGTTTGACTTAGCTTCTTAATAGTCAAATTTTCCATTGATTTCAGTTGTAAACCCTATGCACTTTGAAACCCTCTGGGCGATCGAATCCTAAACTTGGTATATTAAAGGAAGGAAGCCAGAAGTTCTGATAATTCAGATGTTGAGAACAGTAACCAAATCCAGCCTATGCTAGCTCCTTTTCAAAATAAGGGAACTTCAGATGGCGAATCTATGAGTTATTGGGAGTTGTTTTGGTTTTGTTTTTGTATTATTTTGATACCAGTCATTTTTTATTGGGTGTTAATTCTCAGTTGGGACATGAAAGGATTTGGGGGTTTCAGGCAAAGGTCATGTCAAGAATGCAGAGTGCACCTGCCACACTGAGCCATTTTCACTGGTACTTGTTTAACCACTCATATTTGAGCTCCTTGTAAGAAGGGCAGTAGTTCAAAATCATTTAGAATTCCCAGTAAAGAATCGCTTTTCAGCCTTTGGACTAAGATCAAGTGTAGAAATCCTAGCAACCCTCCCTTTTTTCACATTGACATACTTGTGACAATGGCAATTACCTCAAATGCTCCAGCAATGCCTTTAGGGGTGGTATCCCCCATCATATCCAGCTTGGAGCTCTCCTATTTTGACATCCATGGGTTGCTTCTCTTTCACAGATATGACTGACACCATCTTGGAGTCCTGGGTGTCCACTGTGCTGGCTGCATGAGCACCTGTGAGGTTTTTTGGTTTTTTGTTTTTCTTTTTTAGCACCTGTTCATGTTTTGAGCTTAATGTTCTTCATTGATGAGGTAGTATGGCACAGGGAGATATACATGGGATTTAGGATTAGATTACCTGGACTTTTAAAAAAGTTTTTATTTTAAACACTTTGTGATTCACAGGGAGATGCAAATATAGCACAGAGAGGTCCCCTTCACCCTTCACCAAGTTACCCCTAAAGGTTACGTAGAATGCAACCATACTACAGTATCAAATACAGGAAATTGACATATAGTTCTAAGTTGTTTATATCATACCTGTAGATTCATATAAGCATCAAGATACCAAATTATAAGCATCAAGATACCAAATTATAAGCATCAAGATACCAAATTATTCTATCAACAAAGATGTCTCTTATGCTGTTTGTAGTTGTACCTGCTCTCTACCCTGCCAGCAGCCCTAAACCCTGGCAACCATGAATCTGTTTTCCATCTCTATAATTTTGTCATTTCAGGAAGGTTATATTAATGGAATTATACGGTATGTGGCCTTTTGAAGTTGGCTTTTTTTTCTTGAGCATAATGTCTTTGAAACCCACTTAAGTTGTGTATGTCAATAGTTTATTCCTTTTTTTATTGCTGTGTAGTATTATACCCTATGGATTTGCTGTATGGGTGGGCCACAGTTTTTAACCTTCACCTATTGAAGAACGTTTTGAGTTTTTTTGTTTTGGTTTTCAGCTTGAAAATACAATGAAATTTGTATTTGTAATAAAATTTAATAATTTTATTTGAAAAACTTATTTGTAATAAAGCTACTGTGAAAATCCATGTACAGGTTTTATGTGGACATGAATTTTCATATCTCTGGTCTAAATGCCCCAAAAGAGTAGTTGCTGGGTCATTTGGTAAGTGTATATTTAGATTTTAAACAAACTGCCAAACTATTTTCCGTACTGGCTGTACTGCGTTGTATTCCCTCCAGCAACGTAGGAGAGATCCCGTTTCTCTGGATCCTTCTCATCATTTGGTATTGTTACTGTTTTTTAATTTTAGCTGTTCTAAGATACATAGTGTTACCTCACTGTAGTCTTATTTTCCTTTCCCTAATGCCGAGTGACATTGAATACCTTTTCATATGTTTATGAAATATATATATTTCATAATGTAATGTCACTTCATGTCCTTCACTTATTTTCTAATTGGGTTGCTTTTTTTTTTTTTTAAGCGTGGAGTTTTGAGAGTTCTTAATATACTATAGATGCTAGCTAGCCCTTTGTCATATGACTTTCCTAATTAAAAAAAAACAACTATTATGGAAAATGCCAAACCTGCACAAAGTTAGATAAAACTGTATAATGAACCTTACTTTTCTTTAATGATTAGCAGTACCTTCTCCACACTCAAATTGTTTTGAATCAAGTTTCCAGACATCATGTAATTTCATATATACATATTTCAGTAGGGCTCTAAAATATAAGGACTCTTCTCTTAAACACAACCGTAATGGCACTGTCATATCTAAAAGAACACTAATTCCTAATATCATCAAATTGCTAATTAGTCATTACATTTCACCTTTTGATACTTTTTCACTTGTTCTAGACAGAATACAAGTAATGTCCATCTGTACCTTGCAATTGGTTGATAAGCCTCTAAAGTGTCTGTTAATCCATAAATTCTCCCTTCCAATGCTGTTCTTTTTGAGTTTGTTAGTTTGCTTTTATCAGAGATAAATACAGCTGGATATTGAAGCAACAGAAACAGATTTCATTTAGTTACTAAAAGAGCTGAACCCCTTTCCAATTTATGCAAAGGTGACTGGGTGATTTTAAAGAGAGAATGAGGTGGGAGAGAGGGGGAAGACTCAACTGGAAAATCACGAAGATTTGGTCAGTGTAAATGCGGTCAGGCTAGTGGTGTTTGCTAGCTAGCAGTTACTGAAATGAGGATTTTAACCCCCTGCAGAGAATGGGAGACAGAGGCCTTGTCCTTTCTGATGATAATGTATTACAGGAATGGTTCTCAGATCCCTGAGAAAGACACTCCTGGGTTGTAGGAGATGCCTCTGCTGCATCTCAAAAAGACTTGAGGAAGGATTGACTGTTATTTACCCTTTTTATTAAATGTTCTAAGAAAGGCAGGTCAGGAGCTTATCTTGAGATGTTAATTAGAACAAACATGAAATCCTTTGACAACTCTGATCTTCTGGAGAGGAACTTAAAAGGGGACTGGCTCATTCCACGAACTCCGTGTTAGGTTGTTAGAAGCCACGTTAGTTGGGTCAGGTCTCAGTCCACGGCTAGAATGCAGTGTGATGCTGAGAATGCTTTGCAGTTCACAATTTTGCCTTGTTTTGTTTTGTTTTCTTTACTTTTTTTTTTCTTTTCATTTTGTGATGCTTCCCACAGTCTGCCTTTTGCTGATTTCATCTCCATGATGTCAACATATCAGTTGAAGAACATTTCAGTTCGTCAGTCCACTATATTTCCCGTAAATTGGTGGATTTAGAAGTTTGATTGCATTCAGGTTTTCTATTTTGGGTAAGAATACTTAATAGACAGTGTTACATACTTTCAGGAGAAGTGAGTTACTATATACCTAGACCCATTATTTCAGTAGGGATTGAAAAATGTGCTATTCTAATTCTATCATTCTCTCCTCATTTATTTGCTAGAATATCTATCAAGAGAAACCATGAAATATTTGGTTATCCTGAGGATACAGTTTGTATAGGCAACACAGGACAAACACTCGATTCTTGAACTTTATTTGCCGGTTCTGTTGTTGATGTTCAAATGCCCATTTTGGTGAAGCTTTCTTCAAGTTGGCCTTTAAGGCCTTTCGATGTGACTTCAGTTCTCTTCCCTGTTATTCTAGATATACCATGGTTATCTTATTCATTCTCTACTCCAGACCTAGAAACATCCACTTCTCCAAAGAGCTTTTGGTTCCTTTTATTTGGGAATGATTTTTAGGAACAAAATCAGGGCATTTGTGGTGCTCATTGCTAGTGGATAATTCACTGTGTCTCCAGGCCTTTTCAGTGGCAAGTTCTGTCAAAATCAATTATCTTTAAAATATGAAAACAGGTAATGAGTTCATTCTGATTCTTTTAATTGAACTCAGGGTGGTTTTCTGGTTGGGGTGCATCAGATTGAACACAATTCAAGGAAATGTTGAAAGCAAAGAACTTGTTATTATTGTTGCAAGTAAGGGGACAGGGAGATAGGTCTCAAAGTGATGCAGGCTGACTGGGTCCAAGGAGAAGAGGGTCCTTTGCTTCAGGCAGAATAGAAATCAAACGTGAGTGAAGAGGAAGTGAGAGCAGTTTGTTGAAGGCATGGAGGGCAGATACAGAAGGAGCATCTGGGAAAAGAAAGGCAACTGAGTCTTGACTTTGCTTGGGGTCTGGGGTTTTATTGAGGATTGTGGTCCAGTGCATTTATCTTCTCAGGCATCCAAGAACAAAGATGAGTGTTAAGGTGACCTCTCTAAGTCACTTAAGCCCAAGATCCAGGGGGTCTTGGTGAGTCAGCCGTCTTGGAAAACATTCCAGAGACCCTGCCTGATCACTCCTTAGATGTTATCTATTGTGCTGGAAGACTCTAAAGAAGTATTAACACCTTGACCTTTACAAGGAGGACATGCATTATCTTTTCTATAAGGTGTGTGTAAGGCAGGGGTATAGGTCCTAGCAAGAATAGAAGTAATTAAAGGAGCCAGAAAAGCAGTCTCTTATGGGGTCCCTTCAGTTTCTTTGTCTCAGAAGCACTGTCTCCCCATGGAGTTAGTACAGGAAGCTTTTATTGGGTGTGTGGGGCATGGGGGCAGGGAGCTTGCATAAACAATTGGGCTCAGTTGTGCATGCTAGGATGTCAGCATGCTAGTGCATGTATCCATGTTCAAAAAATGGCAGAAAACCCCACCCATAAGGGGTGGGTCTTAGTTTTATAATGGACTAAAGGTAACTTCAGGAACTCAGGGGGGCTACTGTACAGGTCCCCAGCTCCAGTCCGGCTCAAACTGGATCATGTAAGTCACTCTAGGTGAAACACACCTAGCAGGGGGCTCTCCGGAGAAACACCTAGTTGAGCTACTCCTTGGCTGGAACTTTTGGTTTTGCAAAACATCCTTTCCCTGCTTTTGTCCTTTCCCCTCCTCCTTTCTCCCGATGACTTGCAACCCTCTTATTTGGGTAACTTCCCATTGCACCCTAGCTAACACTTTCAGCTAAAATTTGGAACTACAGGGATGTTTACCTAATCTCATTGATGGTATGTCTCTCTCTTGCTGCCACTGAAAATTCTGGTTCCTAACAACACAGGTATAATTACGTATTTGTTTTGTCCTTTTTATCCTACGTTACTCATGTAACAGTCTCAAAATAACAATACCAACGTTACCAGAAACAATATGATTATTAAAAGTAGTTTGTGAATTTTTTATAATGCTTTTTGCTTTTAAAGTATATAGTACTAGGTATATACAGTAAAATTCCCGTGTTTTAAACTTACTTGATATGGTTCCTTTTTGTGTAGTTTTGACTTGTTTGTTTCATGTTGCTTTTGATTTTGAAGGATTTTTTTTTCTTGGATTTAATTTGTTTTATAACCCTATAAACACTGCTTCTAAATCTGCAAAATAAGGTGTACTCAGAGAGGCCTGTCCCAATCCTTCCTGCCCTGACACCTCACTTCACCTATAGGTAGTCCTTTCTTCTTTTTTCCTTCTCTTCCTCCTTTTCCTTCTCATCTCTAGTGTTAGCTTTAATTTAAAATATACCCCCCATCCTCCCACCTTAGATAAATGTTAGCATATAATATATACTTTTCTGCTGTTTTTTTAACTGAATAATGTATCCTAGACCCTAGTATATTAGGATCATCATTATAAACATTGCTTATTGAGCAACCGTTATAATAGTTAGCTCCTTAGGAATCACTGAGATGGCCCAAAGGATTTCCTTTTGTCTTCTCTTTGGCCTTCAGTTCTTTAAAGATTCTAGCTTATTATTTTATTTTATTTTATTTATTTTATTTTGTTTTATTTTAGAGAGAACACAGGCATGCCGTGAGTGGGTGGGAGAGGGACAGAAGAGAGAGAATCCCAAGCAGGCTCCATGCTGTCAGCGCAAAGCCCAGTGCAATGCTCAATCCCACAAACTGTGAGATCATGACCTGGGCCAAAATTAAGAGTCAGACGCTTAACCTGCTGAGCCACCCAGGTGCCCATATCTTTTCCCTGAGCCAAAATCCAGAATCAGATACTCAACCAACTGAGCCACCCAGGCGCCCATATCTTTTCTTATTTTTTTAAAAGTATATTTCTTTATTTTGAGAGAGAGAGAGAGAGAGAGAGAGAGAGACGAGCAGGAGGAGGGACAGAGAAAGAGGGAGAGAAAGAATCCCAAGCAGGCTGTCTCAGTGTCCCAAGCACACTGTTAGTGTGGAACCCGATGTGGGGCACGAACCCATGAACCATGAGATCATGACCTGAGCCGAAATTGAGAGTCAGATGCTTAACTGACTGAGCCACCCAGGCGCCCCTCTTTTCTTATTTTTAACTTTCCTTAAAAAAAAACTTTAAATAATGGAATTGATTGCCTTTTTTCTGATTATAAAAGTATTTCATGTTAACTGCTGAAAAATTCCAAACTACAGAAAATTATGAAGAAGAAATGAAAAGGCATGCCTAATATCAATATCCAAGGGTAACCTCAATTAGTGTTTTGGCACTGCCTTAATCTACTTGGCTGCTCTAGCAAACTACCCTAGACTAGGTGGTTTAACCAACAGATACTTATTTCTCACAGTTCTGGGTCTGGGAAGTCCAAGATCAAGGTGCTGGCAGATATAGTTCTTGGTGAGCATTGACTTCCTGATTTGCAGACTGCCACCTTCTCATTGTATTCTCACATGACAGAAAGCATGGAGGAAGCTCTTTCCTGTGTCTTCTTCTAAAGGCACCAATCCCACCGTGAAGGCTCCACTCTCATGACCAAATCACCTTTCAAAGGCCTCATCTCCAAACACCATCACACTAGGGACTAGAATTCCAACACGTGAATTCAGTAGAGGGATACAAACATGCAATCAGTAACAGGTGCATAGCTCACCAGTCTTTTACACACACTTTAACTGGATTCATTCATATTGTGTGTGCTTCTTGATCGTCTTCTTTTATATTTATTTAACAATGTATGAGTGTTTATACATATCTTTAAATATTCTTTTAGGGGTGCCTGGGTGGCTCAGTTGGTTGAGCATCCATCTCGATTTGACTCAGGTCATAATCCCAGGGTAATAGGATCAAGCCCTGTGTTGACTTCCGTGCTGGAGTGTGGAGCCTGCTTAAAAAATTAAGATTTTCTCTCTCCCTCTCTCTCTCTCTTCCTCTTTCCCTCTGTCCCTTACCCGGCTTGCACTCTTTGTCTCTTTCAAAAATAATAAATACATAAGTATTCTTTAAACATAATCTCAAATGATTAAATGGTGTTATTCCAATGTTTGGTGATGGTAACATTTATTTAATTATTCCCCTATAATTAGATATTTAGGTTGTTCCCAGTTTTTCACTGATGTGAACATAATTCATTCTGTGCATTTCTGATTTGAGTGTGATTACCAAAGGTTGGGAAAGTGTTTTAGGCTTGGCTGCATGTTGCCAAACTGCTATTCAGAAAAAAGTCCATGGGGTTACACAAATTTTCACTCCCATGAGAAGTCGACCATTTTGTCTGTCTCACGGAGAGCCCATGCCAACAATGTATTCTGTTATAGTTGTCAAAAACTTAGTATGTGTTTGTAAATAGTGAGACACTAATGTTCCTTACATAAATTCCTTAGAATATCTCAGATTTGTTTCCAAAGATGAATTTGTAGATCTCTCCTAGCTTTTAGATGCCACTTCTTGCTACTGGCATCTCTCTTTGGTGAGATAACACCAGCCACGAACATGGCTTACATGTGATAGAAGTTTATTTCTTCCTCACATTAAGTCTGAACTACATGTTCTTGATTGGTGGGCAGGTTACCTCCACACTGTGATTCAGAAACCCAAGTTCCCTCCATTGGTGACTCTGTATCTTCAAGCAGTGACTTCAGCTTCTGGGCTTGCTGCATGAAGTAGGGAGAGGAAAATGCCGAGGTGCTCCAATGCAGGAAGATGATAAGGGCCAGACTTGGAAGTTGTGCCTGTTATTCCCGCTCACCTTCCTCTGGCTGGAACTCAGTCATGTGGTCGTTTCTAACTGTCAGTGAAGCAGAGAAGTTATGTGCTCAGGAAGAAGAGTAAACAGGATCTGGGGAACAGCAAGCCAGTCGCTGTGACAGTGTACTTCTCTGTGGCAACATTTCTGCCTAGTTTGATTTTGCTTCAGGGATGAAACCTGGATGACTGGGAGTTGGAAACATCAGTTTTGGTCGCCCATAAGCAATTTTTGTTCATCTCTGATTTAAAAATTTTTTTTTTAACATTTATTTATTTTTGAGACAGAGAGAGACAGAGCATGAACGGGGGAGGGTCAGAGAGAGGGAGACACAGAATCTGAAACAGGCTCCAGGCTCTGAGCTGTCAGCACAGAGCCTGACGCGGGGCTCGAACTCACGGACCGCGAGATCATGACCTGAGCTGAAGTCAGCCGCTTAACCGACTGAGCCACCCAGGCGCCCCTGTTCATCTCTGATTTTTGTATGTATAACCAATAGAGGAAGTTGTTCAGGAGATGAGTTTCTGAATATGGCAGACATATTAGTTTATTAAGATTGTCGAATAGTATAATGATAGAAGTGGTTGTCTTTAACAAATGAAAAAATTAAATCATCTCGTGTAAAAATGGCTCATCCAATATGGATTATTAATTCACCTACCTTATTTGGATTGCTTGTGGTCCTCTGAGTATTTTAAGGGCCCATTTTATGTATATTGAAGTAATTGCAAGGTAAGTGTCTATCAGAGAATAGGCTCATTGATACTGTGCAGATATGATGTAAATACAAAGAAACGAAAACAAAAACAATCCAGTGTGCAAAACAGCCATGCAGGAGAGGGGTTATTCATGCTGCAAATTTGATTTTCCTTTTATTTGCAATAACCTTGATCCTGAAATCCATTAGATTGAACTAGCTAAGAAAGAAGAACATAACAAAATTAGATGTCAGTTAATATTTTTATGCTGTTTTCTTGAAGGTGGACCTGAAAAATCCTAAGGGTTCTGGAACGGTAAATGATTTTAGGCAGATGGGTATGTTTCCCTGCCTGTACCTCTTTTCTCACAAAGGACCAGAAGGGCCTCATGTGAATTGTCTTATTTTAGTTCTCAACCAAATCATATTATATGAGGACAAGATGTTCTTCTTTTTCGTTCACTGTAGCATACCAGCCAGCTCTGTCAGGACTTAATGATTCCCCAGCTGTCCACACTGGTGAGGCCTCCATCCACATGTCTGGGACACGCTTCAGTTGACCACCTGGGGGTACCCACTTTCTATCGGTTTCTCATAAAGTGCTTGTTAGAGAAATTGCGATCAAGCATGATTCTTAATCACCTGCCTAATAGAATTTCACCGGCTGCCACATCTTGAAGAGAGGCTGTGCCTGGTTTGTTACTCCTGGAATTAGCCTATTTGGCTTGGAGGTAGAGTGTAGATGGGACCCCTAGAAACAAATCACTGAGTGACCATGGCAGAGGGACCACGGTTTCTTACTTGGGCAAGAGATGTGTCAAAATAGATTCTTCTGGAGTTTGTTTTCTTCATGATGAACGTCTGTTGTTTTTGTCAGTCTAAAGTATTCCCTTAATATTCATAATGTGGTTCTTCTACTTGAGTAGGAGATCACTGAACGGTGGAAAACTCTGCTTTTAGCTCTATTTAATATGGTGTTTTTAGTAATAGGGCCCAGGAAATTGAAACCTTAGTGTTTAAAGACAATGGGAATGACTTTAAATAATTCTGTCATCACTAAACCTTGCATACAAGGAAAAGACAATAAAAAAAGAGGGGCATATAAGTAGAGAAAAACTTTCATAAACTTTTAAATTAAGTATCACTGGTATTTAAAAATAAAGATGAATTTGTGATGTTTACATAACGCAGAGTATAAAGAGATAAATATCAGAATTACAGCACACGAGATTTTGGACCTTGAGATTTGCTTGAATGTTTGGTTCTGTTTGTTTACAACTAAGATTGATCATTTTAGGTATTACTGTGTCTGTCATTTATGGATATGATGCATTTTAAAATCAAGACTGTTAAATTCCTTTTAATTACTGGTATAAGTTTGATTTGAATTTAGCGCTTAAAATATCAACTCTACTGTAATCAACCAGGCAGCTTTATAGTCTAGTAAATAAAGTCATTACAGTTCCATTGATTGCATATGTAGTGAATTCTGTACAGTCTTAGTGGTTATTAAGCCCTTGTTTCTGGGATGCCTGGGTGAATCAGTCAATTAAGTTTCTGACTTTGGCTCAGGGCATGGTTTGTGGGTTTGTGGGTTTGAGCCCCGTGTTGGGCTCTGCGCTGACAGCTCAGAGCCTGTCAGCAGATTCTATGTCTCTCTCTCTCTCTCTCTCTCTGCCCCTCCCCTGCTCACACTGTCTCTCTCTCTCTCTCTTTCTCTTTCTCTCTCAAGTAAACATTAAAAGAAATTTTAAATTCTTGTTTCTTGCTGCCTCCCTTTCCCTTTGTTACTGTAATAAAATGCCACTATAAAGAATAGCCTATGTTGGATTATCCAAGTAGTAAAGATTTATCTGACAGCTGGAAAGTGTGGGTGAGAAAATTCTAGTTCTCATATTTTCAGAATTAACCAGATCAGTCAATTAGTAAATATCTTCCACCAGAGAAAGACTTGTTTTTGATTGAACTCTTATTTATAAGGAATCGTGTCATGGGTAAGAGGGTATATGTGGTGGTGGTAGAGGGGTGTGTGTGTGTGTGTATGTATGTACGTGTGTATACACGCATGTGGGTGTGGCTGCCCAAGGCAAGAGAAAGAAACCAATTATTTTCTTTGAGATTTTGCAAAACGAATGGTTTGGTTGATAGCAATTAATTCTACTGTGCCCTGCTAACCTGCTAGATGATGACCAGCTCACTCTGGTTTTCCCAGGACTTTTTTTAAAAAAAAATTTTTTTTTAATGTTTATTTATTTTTTGAGAGAGAGAGAGAGAGACAGAGTGTGAGCCGGGAGGGGCAGAGAGATTGAGAGAGAGAGAGAGAGGGAGACACAGAATCGGAAGCAGGTTCCAGACTCTGGGCTGTCAGCACAGAGCCCGATGTGGGGCCTGAACTCACAAGCTGTGAGATCATGACCTGAGCTGAAGTCGGATGCTTAACTGACTGAGCCACCCAGGCGTCCTCTCCCAGGATTTTCTTAATGTCATCACTGGAAGTCCCAGGTTCCGGCAAGCTCCTTAGTAATAGGAACACTGGACTGCTTGGTTACCCTGCTGACAATTCAGTCTCGTGTATAAAACCTCTAGAATCTGGAAACTGTACGTAGACTGGAAATTTCAAAGGATTCGGTTTGGCTTGAGTTCAGTTTAGGACAGTAAAAATGTGTTTGACAGTCCCACATCTGGCCCTGATACTGCTGGGGATTGTAAAGACAGTGTTAAGACTTCTATGATTTAAGAATTTTTAAAATTTGGTATGATGAGTGAGATTCCTACAGTATCAAATACCATGGGGAGTGGGCAAGGGAAACTCAGCCGAATTAATACAGAAACGGATGTTAGTTAACATTAAGTTACTTTGCACTGGGTTTGGTGACTGGAAATATAGCAGCACTGTGATAGTATGTCCGTGAGAAAATAAAATTGGCTGCAAAGAAAATGGAAACACTATATTTAGCAAGTTGCTGTGAAAGTCATTAGGACAATGAAGCTGTTTAATGGGTATTAAAGAAAAGCATCCAGGCTGCTGCTGGCCAATAGCGGATATTTATATGAAGTCAAAAAAGCTGTGAGTATGTGGCATGGCGGGTGCATGATGTTTGAGTTGAGGGCACCTTTTGCTCTTTTGGGAGGATTCGGAAAAGGCTGCCACCTCCTTAGGGCGGATGCAGCCGGCACGAGGGTTCATGGGTTGTCGAAGGGCACATGCACTGGATTTCAGCCCTTGCAGGCCACCTCTGTTCCACCTGGCTGCCTACCTCGTGTGGGCACAACCTACACAACACATTTGGGTATCTGGTTTCAGTATCCAAACTGAATTAGAGGAAACCACTGAATGAGAATGTTAAAAGTTAAATTATAGCATAGTCTTCTAGGAAAATATTTTGTTCTCTCCCTTCTCCTTTTGGGAAGGACGGAGCTGGTGGAATTTGAGGGAGATGAGTCTTTTTTTCTGTACTTACCTAGCTGAATTCACTGATTCCTTCCTTTTTCTGTGCGTGGCCATGAAATACAGCCCATAGGGTTTTAGAATTTTCATTTAAGGTGTGATCGCTGCACCAGTAGCGGCTACTTTGGGTGCCTTTGTGTCCTGGGTGCTGTGATGAGCCACTTACACACTTTGTCTCATTGAAATCTGCTCAACAAGGGTCGCCTGGGTGGCTCAGTTGAGGCTCCGACTTCAGCTCAGGTCATGATCTCACCGTTGGTGAGTTTGAGCCCATATTGGGCTCACTGCTGTCAGTGTGGAGTCCGCTTCCGATCCTCTGTCTCTTTCTGCCCCTCCTCCTCTTGTACTGTCTCGCTCTTACTCAAAAATAAATAAACATTAAAAAAAAAAAAAAAGGAAATCCTTTCGATGAACTTGTAAGGGAGAAATTATGATGACCACTTTATGGCTGAGGTCCCTGAGATCCCAGAGGGCTAAAGAGGTTGCCGAGTCTTCCAGATGGTGACTGACAGAGCCAGGATTCTGTGTGACCCCACAGCCTGTGGTTGCTTCACCACACCTGGGCTGCCCCTACAGCACAAGCACCATATTTTGAGAGCTGCTTGGAATGAGAGACTATTTTACTTTATTTTATTTTATTTATTTTTTTATTATATGAAATTTATTGTCAAATTAGTTTCCATACAACATCCAGTGCTCATCCCAAAAGATGCCCTCTTCAATACCCATCACCCACCCTCCCCTCCCTCCCACCGCCCATCAACCCTCAGTTTGTTGAGAGGCTATTTTAGAGATCCCTCTGGCAACCAAGGCATCATACCCAGAGATAATTAAGACCTAGCAAACTGACATTATTACATTTTTTCTAATGTTTACTTTGAAAAATATAAACAAATATAATTGGATATGAGTATATATATGAAAAATATGACTGGGACTGAAATTTCTAGTTCCTTTGGCAACTTTCCTACTATAGCTTTTTATGTTATGTTTTAAAATGAGACTCAGGTCTACAGGTAAATCAAGAGAAAGTTTTTAAAAATGATATAACCAAAAGAAGCATGTATTTGAAAAAAAAAATAGACTTCATTATTATGTATCCCTAACTTCTGCAATACTGGTAAACATTTTACACAAACATTAAAACCATGACAGTTACCTGAATAATGATTGTTCCCATGTTATGTATATTCTGTGCTAAGAGCCACTGTGATTCTTATTTCTACTCTGAAATCTTAGGAGCTTTCAACATGTATGAGCGCTGGAATTTAAAACCAAAGTGCCTAGAATTAAACCTTAAAAGAATGTAGCGTAATTGTCCTCAGCATAAAAAAGAGTTCCAAGTGAAATAAAACTTGAATCTCCCTAAAGTTAGATTCTTGGAGGAAATGTGAATTTTAAAGGTGTTTGCCAAGATTGTGCAGGAATGACCAGTCCCCACTTTCTAGCCTTTGCAGCTGTGACAGTCAGCCCTCTGACCTTCCCTCTAAATGGCATTAGGGCGTGGGGCCAGGGAAATGGGCTGTTCTCTGCATGAATTTGTTTGGACCAAGAAAAGGTTTCTCTTCGGCATCAACATTGCTTACCTCCCTGTGAGTGGTGCTGTGTTTTCTTAGGCCACCTATCTTGACCGCACATGGCCTTGGCTGCAGGGAGGTGATCTATTTCAGGAGGAGCCCGTGTCTGCAGGAAGCCCAGGCTGCCAAATGTCCTCCTTGGCCTCTGCACGAACTCTGTACACGAAACCAAGTGTATTACAGAGCTTCAGGGTTTACTGTCTGTTTTTGCAAGTTGCTTCAGAGCATGTGCCTGACGGCCCTGTCTTGGAATTGGATTGGAGAAAGTGGCTTCATAAAGGTTTGAGACTTCTTCTGCCGCATGTCTAAAATCTAAGCTGTCTGCATCTGTAGCACACACCCTAACCTAAGTTACTCACCCACTTACAAGCGTAAAAGTGGGATAGAGTTCTAGCTGGGCTGACCTGGCCTGCGTTTTACATGGATGTAACAAGTGCAAGAGAGACCAGGAGAGCTGCAGCATAGGATGACCCCCAACCCTGCTGGTATGGTGGCCCAATTTATGTCCTGGGTGTTGACTCTAAGGTTTGAAACACCTAAGGAGGAGGTCACAGATGGGACCATGGGGAGACACAGTCCTGCTCCAGGTACCAAAAGAGCCCAAGTGACAAGCTTGATGCCGGGTAAGGACTGGGGAAGGCTTAGGGGAGAGGGAGCTGCCTGGGTGAGATCCCTTGCCCATTTTTGTGGCTGAGTAAAAGGGAGATGGAAATGACATCAATTATATATGGGGATATTCTACTATTGTTCAAGCCGCCATGGTTTCGAAAGTTCCACTTTCACATTTCCTTATTTACATTGCAGACACTTGACTCTGACACACTGAGGGTGCACCAGATACAGGAGAGGGGCTGCTGTGCTGTGTTTGCAGGGAGCGTCGTTGTCCTGGGCGGTGTGATCACTCCCCGTCCCTCTGCAGCTTCCTGGGCACCTCTCCTCTGGGCCCCTGTTACCTTCCCCGCTCTTCCATCTTCTCTGTCCCTCCAGACCCAGGTCATATCTCATGTGTTCCCCACAGCTTCCTCTCCTTTTCCAGCCCATGCTGACTTCTTACCTTCCAGATCTCTTTTCATCCTTTATTGTGTGCATCTGTCCTTGGGGCAGGACAGCAAGTCCAGAAAGGCCATGTGGTGGAGTGTTGGGCAACAGGCTCAGGAAGCAAAATGCATGAGTACAATTCCCAGTTCTGTTCCTTACTGGCTTTGTGGCCCCAGGCAAGTTCATTCACTTCGTTATGCTTCAGCTTCCCCTTCTATAAAATTTTTTTTGATGTTTATTTTTGAGACACAGAGCATGAGCACGGGAAGGGCCGAGAGAGACGCAGACACAGAATCCGAAGCAGACTCCAGGCTCTGAGCTGTCAGCACTGAGCCCACTGTGGGACTCGAACTCACGAACCGTGAGATCATGACCTGAGCTGAAGTCAGCCACTTAGCCGACTGAGCCACCCAGGCACCCCAAGCTTCCCCTTCCATAAAATGAGAATGGAAATAACACCTGCTTCAGGGGTGCCTGGGTGACTCAGTCAGTTGGGTGTCCGACTTCGGCTCAGGTCATAATCTCACGGTTCGTAAGTTCGAGCCCCGCATCGGGCTCTGTGCTGACAGCTCAGAGCCTGGAGCCTGCTTCGGATTCTGTGTCTACCTCTCTCTCTGCCCCTCCCCTGCTCTGTATGTGTGTGTGTCTCTCCCTCTCAAAAATAAATTAAAAGGCATAAAAAAAACCCCACTTGCTTCATAGTTTGTTGTTGTTTGTGCTGAAAGAGCTAATATAAGTGGTTAGGACAGTTTCTGGCCCATGGTGTACATTCAATGTTAGCTATTATTTAAGTGTTAAATGTCTGCTTTTATTTCTTTGATGTGTTGTTTATAGGACCTAACTCAGTGCCCAATATTTTGCCAATTAAATATTACTGTTGGAATAGCTTGTCATTTTTCATAGAGATAAAGTTGCAGAAGGCTTTTTGTTAATTTTCTAAATTGATCAGGTATGTATGGTATCCTGAATTATTATCCTTTTAAACATGTGTTATTGACATGTTTGTACATCAGAGTAGTGTTTGAAATCCAAGCAAAGGGAAAGTGAAAACAGAGATTTAGTTGGCAACGATGTGAGAGCTGGCAGAGCATTGGTGATTAAGGGTATAAGCTAGATTGACATTCTGACTCTCCTTGCTTATTACCTGTGGGAGCTTGGGGCAAGTTTCTTGACCATTAATAGTTGGTTTCCCCATTGGTAAAATGAAGCTATTAATAGTGCACATCTTCTAGGATTGTGCTAAGGATTTATACATAGGAACTGTGCTTGGGTACCATAGGCATTTACTCAACGTCAGCTATTTTATTGTTGTCATTGTTAACAGAAAATGTGTTTCCTTGGTTTACCAGGACAGTCCCAATACCAAATACTCTTTTTCACTAGCTGAATTGTATTTGAATTTATCAGCCCGTATATTCCAATAAGAGGTTCAGAAAAATATGATTATAGTATCATTGGCTGTTTGTAATCTTCTTTGTGCAAAAGTTTACTTGTGTACCCACACCAATGTGTATTGCAAGTAGCAGTGATTTCATTTGCATGGGTTCTTTAGAGTCTGTCATGTGCAAGAATTTTGGACTGGTAGAAATAAGGGAAAACTCACAGCCAAAAGGCATGGAATTGGCCATAAAACATCCTGGTTCAGGATCCACTGCTCACTAGGTCTAGATATATGGGGATGGTATTCTCTATTCTGCCAACCACATATGGATCTTTCAAGGATTAAATGTTAGACTGGACTGAAAAGCCCTTTGACATAGAAAATGCCATACAGATGCATAATATGTATATTCTTGTAATGCATTTTTATTTTGGCAATTTAATATTCTGGTTAGTAGAAAGTTTTTATAGATGCCAAATTAATGGCCAATTAACACATAAGTGAAATACATTAAGAAAAGACTTAACAGTAAATTAGACTGCTAAATAAATGTAATAACACATACTTTCTTACTTATCCCTAGCATAAAGCCTACCTACTTAGACTAGAACCTCTCATATCTGAATCTGATATCTCAGAAACTTCCAGAATCGCTGCTGCCTACCATTCCCCCATTGGGACTGCTGGGCCCTTTGCTCTTTGTTATGGACCACAGAGTGGTTGCTGTAGCAACATCATATAGTGTCAGTTTCTGACAGAAATCAGATTGGGTCATCACGATGTGAAGCCCTTCACGGGCTGCTCACTGCTGTTAGAATAAAGTCTGAACTCCACAGTGGCATGTGAGGGTCAACGATGAAGTGCCCCTGCCTGCCTCTGCAGCCTCCCTGTCTGTCACCACTCTGCCAGTATTAGATCCTGCAGCTAGAATGAACTTTGATTTTCTTCATTTTGCTTGCCCTCTCTCAATCCTAGGCATCTGTATACGTATCTTATTCCTTCTCTCCTCACCTAATTCACTTCTCATCTTCCTCAGGTGTCAGCTTCATTGTCACTCTTTTGGGGCATCCTTTTCTGTCTTAACTCTCTGTTCCTGCTTGCCACTTGTCTCTGTGGGCTGGCTGGCTGATTGTTTCACAGTGCAGTGACACCTGCAGAGCTCTTCACACTCTCCTTTTGGCCATCTTTTCTCATTTAGAATTTCTGAATCAGCCCACAGTACATGGAGCTTGCATTTCAACCTGCAGTAACCACTACATGCATTCACCTTTAAGGACATAAAGGGTCTTCATGAAAGACCCTTTAAAGATTATGCACTGCCTCAGTTCATTCATTTGTATGAAAAAACCTGTACTCAAAGTTTCATTGTAGACTTGTAGAGTGGTTGAAGATGCAGAGGATCATTTTTAAGTAGAAGTCATTGTGTTGTTTACATGCAGAAATGCACTTAGTAAATAATCTATGTTGAAAGTGTGCTAAATAAACCAGCTGTATTTTACTTACATGGCTATAGTGAGTAGTGGATGCTTCAGATTTAGATTTGTATCTCACCTCTGCCACTTGCCAGCTGCAAGATCCTGAAGAAGTTTTTCCTTCAGCCTCATTCACAAGATGGAGACGAGCATGGCTCATGGGCTAGTGTGGGATTGCATGAAACAAAAAAGGTGCATAGCACAGTGAGTGGCACATATTCAGTGCATTAAGTATTCTCTATTATGAATGAATTGAAACTTTTCTGGGACTGTTAATGACAGACCAGGATGATACCATCAGAACTGAATTTTTGCTGTTACATGTAGAAGAAATAAAAATTGGGGTCAGCGACTAAATGTAGCTGGAGACTAAATTCATTTTAGAAGGACTATAAAGGAGACCCTAAGTTTAATTAATAAAGCCTAAACTCATTGATTTTTGATACCTAAAGACCCTGATCTTATGCAAATCAGTTTCTGGACTTCATTTTTTTCTCCCTAAAACGCCCTGAACCATTCTGATCCCTTCCAGTTTTAACTTTGATTTTCAGAATGGTTAAGAGAACTGAAATGATATTCCCTTATGTCTTCTTTGTCTTTATTTCCACATATTACTTTGTATATAACACAGAGGTTGGAGTTTAAAATTTCTGGAAGAAACTTTACCACAGCCACAGAATGGGGTATTGAAGGTCAATTGGGGTTTTTGAATAGCTGGAACTGAGAAATGCATCTTATCTTCTTAGAAATGTTAGCTCCTTTCCTTCAGACTCTGCATTTGAATATCAAAGGACACATCAAAGGTTGTTTCACTCCTCTTCAGAATGCCTTTGGTTATTTAAGATTTAGATGAGGCACTTTATGGGTTCAAGGAGAGTGCATTAAAGAAGAACCCAAAGACACATAAGTTTCTTTTTGTTGTTTTGTTAATCTGATAATCTTTTCTAATGTGAGCCTTGTCTTTGTTACTTTGGTCAAGTAAAAAGAAACAAAAACAAAAAACCATTTTACTTGTGTTTCAAATGGAAGCACATTCCTGAATTCCTATTTTAAAGAGCTCTGAATTGGGCCGCCTGGGTGGCTCGGTTGGTTAAGCGTCCGACTTCGGCTCAGGTCATGATCTCACGGTCCGTGGGTTCGAGCCCCGCGTCGGGCTCTGAGCTGACAGCTCAGAGCCTGGAGCCTGTTTCAGATTCTGTGTCTCCCTCTCTCTGTGACCCTCCCCCGTTCATGCTCTGTCTCTCTCTGTCTCAAAAATAAATAAACGTTAAAAAAAAAATTATATAAAAAAAAAATAGAGCTCCGAATTTAATTTAAAAAAAACAACAACAATTGGTTGTAGTATATGACTCTTTATTAATCTCCTTTATTACCTTGAATGAACAAGATAAATTAAATTAGTATGACTGGTGTTCTAGAAGGAATTTTGTATATAGCTTAATGGGAGGAAAAATTTTCCTTCTACCCTTCTAGCTTCTTTGCTTTAATAATTAAGTTGGCATAAAATAGATTAACAGGAGAAAACAAATTTCATTTCATATATGTGGGAGCCCTATAAAAATTTGAGACCCACAGGCAAGTCAGGCAGTTGAGGCTTACTTGCCTTCCTGAGTTAAGGAATTGGATAGGAGCCTGACACTTTGAAGGGGAGAAGGGTAATTCACAAGACAATAGGAAGAGCAGATGTTTGGTAATTACATATTTGCTCTTTCGGACAGATAGGTCTTTCAGTTCTCTGGTATAGCTTTCTCTCTGAGGAAGGCCCCCTCTCTAAGGGAGAAATAAAAGGTTTTCTGGAGTCTGCTGGGTCTTGATTGTCTTCAGCTTAAAATAATCCACATGCCAAAGTGGTGAATTTTAGGGTCATGTATTCTGCTCCCCTTCAAGCAGTTTATAATTTATTGGTATAATGTTAAAAAGTAGCAACTCTTTGTATCTGAGATGTCTGCCACAGGAGCTGGTATTAAGGCAAAAATAAACAGATTTTTATAGATCCCTAGAAGGGCTGGAAAGTATAATATAACATTTTATTTAAACCAGCAGGATTTAAGGCTAAGGGAAATAGTACCATCCACGTGATTTTCCTCCTCCAGCTTGCTGTCTATATCCCAAACTGAGCATTCTTATTTTGCACCCTGGTCTACCATTGGAGGATAAGGAACACACAGAAAAAAAAAAAAAAAAAAAAAAAAAACAAAAGAGAGAGAGAGAGGGAGGGGAAGTTGAGTGGAGGCAGGTAAATATTTTAAAAACTCGGTTTGGGTCTGTAAGCATGTGTTGATCATTGTGTTATATAAATTATCCACTGACACAATAATTCTGTGTCACCCAAGTTCAGTGGCTTGAAATAATGAGCATTTATTTAACACTGAAGATTATGGTGGGTGATCCAGGGTGGTTGGTTGTCCTGGTCTCAGCTGGGACCTCCCTGGGATTTGATGACTGACAAACTATGGAGGAAAACTTCAGGAAATCCCATTTAGCTCTGAATATTTGAACGCAATCAACTGAGAAGGTAAATGTTAATAGAAAATTTGATGTCAGAAAAATAGAAAGTACAGGATGTAGGGGAGCACAGGTTAGGGAATTTACTTTGGATAATCTTGGTCTTTTGCTTTTATTTGCCTAAAATCAGAAATTGTTACAAATGCAGAGGTGATAATGCCAACACCCCAAACTGATGTTAAAATATTTTTTTCATGTGCAACTGCAGATTATGAAGGGTCTCTCAAGTCTCATAGTTGAACTAACAATTGCTTCCTCCTAATCCCTTGGCATTTCTTTTTAAATTTTTCAGTAGGGTTCTCTCTGTTTTTCTTCAGTTGTCACTTTATGATGTCATCAGCTGGTGAGAATATCCAAGGATCACAGTACTTTAGACTAAAACCATTTAAGTCCAACTCTCGCTGATAAAAGAAGGAAACAAAGCTCCTTGTGGACTTGTTACAAGTCATATAACCAATGAATTGGAAGCACAGGAGTAGAACCCTTAGCTCCCATCTTAGAGGGTTCCTCAGTGGTTTGATTTTGTTGTTGGAATGTTCTCTGGGTCACAGGGAAAACAGCAGAGACTGAAATTGAACATTATCAGTGGTGGTATTTGCATAGCGCCTTTTGTTTATAAGGCACTTACAGATACTTAAGCTTGCAATTGAAATGAATAGCTGAGAGAATCTGATAGAATAGCCAAGTATTACTTCTAGTTTTTTGGCCTCTTTCTCTGTAAAAAAGGAATTATAATATTTTTCCTCACGGAATGGTTGTAAGTAGTAAATAATTACAATTGAATCACTTAGATTTGTGTCTGGCATATATGAATTATTTGGCATTTTAATGATGTTAATAATAATATTGTCATTATTTGTTGTTGATGTTTGATTCTACTTTACAGACCATACATATGTCATAAATTCGTGGGGAGAATTTCACTATCTAATTTTATTGTGAATTGGGTAGGAGGAAGGGATACAGAGAATTCAGCTCTTGGAGTACTTCCTGTATGAGCTTAGGAATCTCAGCCTCTGACCTAGTGTTTACCAAAAAAGGGCCCATATCATTTTGGCTTATTTTCTCTTTTAATATTGGACAGAAACTAGAAGTAGAAATCTTCAAAGAGGTCATTTTTCAACAGTGCTGTATGTATCATTCTAGGCTTTCATTGCTTTGGGATACTACATCTTAAAGAACAAATTATTTGATGTCTGAAAGAGCTTAACCTCTTAAGGAAATGAGATTTATCAGGGAGGAAAAATTTCTTAACAAAGGGACACTTTATAAATATCACTCCCTGAAATAACCATTGTAGTGAGCTTTCAGCGAAACAAATGCAGAATTTGGGAATTTGCCTAAGTTTAACATTGAAACAAAAACAACACCCTAAACCCTACGGTTTGTTGTTTTTAGAGAGGAAGCCACTTCTGACTTTTAACACTGTGCTAAAATAAAGCAGCAACAGAGGGAACCTGAGAAATGAAGCTTCCAAGAGCAGACCAACCCAAGAAACACTTTTTCATTCATATGTGTCGCAATTTCAGCCCTCCCCAGCACCTTTTTCCTTCCCGCATTGCTATGCCCTCCCTGCTGCCATTTACATTACATCCTGTAAAGGAACAGCAGAAATATCCAGGTTGATCTTTGTTGAGTTATCCTGAAAATGATAGTAATAGTGGAGGCAGAGCTGAGACGAGACACTTACCAGTGCTTTAACCTTTTTGGAATCATAGATCCAGTTGACACTAAAGATCAAAGCCAAGGATTTTGCTTCAGAGAAATGCACAGATGAAAACATACACAAATCTTGTGTACAGATTCAGGAGGTGGTGGACTCCCTTAAGCCTATTTTGGGGACATTAGTGATGCACCTGTGTTGTGAGAGCAGACAGTATCCCTGGCCGTCCTCCTTGCCAAGGTTTAAGTGCAGTGCTTGGGGATGGATCCAGTCCAGATTTTGCTAAAAGCTGACTCTAGTGGTTTTTTGGGGGCTCACCTCATTTTCTCCACTCATTAAAAACTTGAAAGGTCAGATCCACAGCTGTTTCTGAACCAGGAAGAGGAAAAGGGAAGCAAGAAGAGAGGACTTGCTTCTGAGTGACATTATAGTACCTCCTTGCAGTACCATTTGGACATATATGTTTTATAAGCAGTTGTCAAGATAGACGCTTTTTTGTGATAGTAACCCACTCAGGCCTTATAAAGGGATCTCTCTCCAATAGAATATTGGGGATATTGAGAATAATGGGAATATTCCCGTTGTGTAAAGGGACCTCATTCAAGTGCAGATTTTAAGAGATTCTGGGAAGAAATACTTTGAAGAGAAATTGGATTAAGTAGGGTAAAGGAAAAAAATGAAAAAGGGTAGGGAAAATAAGGATGAGGTGGGAACTGCTTGCTGGATTAGATGATTCGATTTGACTTGTTTCCTTCACTTTGTAGATTAACATACAGAAATTTGCATGTAGGTGAAATGACTTGCTTTAGGTTTTTGCTTGGGGTTTGTTAATAACTTTCTCTTGGCTTCCCTTTCATGGTCTTTATTAAAACCAGCCAATCATGTGCCTTATATGTGGAAATATGGTGCTCCTACTTTGTACAAGTGAGTGAGCTGTGGCAGACGCAGAGTCCTTATAACTTCCTGCCCCTCTAGAAGTTGACATTCTTGTAACCTAGTTTGGTTCCAGAGGCCATAGGCAGGTGAGAAAATTGCCCACTGCATATTGGGGAGCTGTGATCCCACCACTGATGCTGACTACCTTTGTTACCTTGGGTAAATTTCTTAACTTGGGCAACCTTGGCATCCTTTATTTTTTTAGGGGTAAGATATTTGTGAGATATTTTGTAGGTTGAAGACATAGTGTCTCTCAAATTAAATTAAATAGCTAAACTCTTAATTTGTTTAAGATCATCCAGGGGCGCCTGGGTGGCGCAGTCGGTTAAGCGTCCGACTTCAGCCAGGTCACGATCTCGCGGTCCGTGAGTTCGAGCCCCGCGTCAGGCTCTGGGCTGACGGCTCGGAGCCTGGAGCCTGTTTCCGATTCTGTGTCTCCCTCTCTCTCTGCCCCTCCCCCGTTCATGCTCTGTCTCTCTCTGTCCCAAAAATAAAAAATAAAAAATGTTGAAAAAAAAAAATTTAAAAAAAGATCATCCCTTTGACCAGTGTAACCCTATATTTGCCAGAATGCCTGGGTTATTTGGGTAGATGGGCTAGTAATATTCATACCTAACAGTGCTAGGTCCTGCTCCATTTATTCTTTCATTTTTGCCCACAGCTTTTCTGTGGAGTAGATATTACTACTATCCCCCTTTTTATAAGTGAGGAAAACAGATGTGCAAAGAAGTTAAGAAACTTGCTCCAGGCCTTCCAGACAGTAAGCAGCTGTGGGACTGAAACCCAGGTGGTCTGACTCCAGGAGCCATGCTCTTAGCTATGATCCTTTCTAGTCTTTTCTCAAGCTATGACCTGTTCACATTGAATGGAGAACATTATGTGTGGTGGACTCTAAAACTTACTTAATTTTTTTTTTTTTCTGTCCTGTTTCAGGTACTTGACAGCAAGGACCAATAGAAATTTCCTGCTTACCATGAGGCCATTCTTAAAAAGGGCCACTTTGGTCATAACTTATGTAAGTATAGATATGCTTCTGAAATATCTGATAAGAAGTGTTTTATTTTAACTTGGCTCAGAGACATGATCCAGATTATTTAATAGAATCAGCAATATATTCGAACAACATGATGTTAGGCTCAAAGAGTTTACATGCCATAAATGTTACAACGCCTTGGAAGGTATGTATGAAAGCCTTCTGGGAATATGGTAACTCAAAGACAGACCGGATGAATTATAGTATTTTGAGTCCCTTTCAAGGTGCTGATCCTGAATTGTCTCAGTAGCACAAACCTGGCTGTATCAGTTATCTATTGCTGCAAAACAAACCACCCCCAAACTTAGTGGCTTAAAACAACAACCACATATATTTACCCCGAATGCTTTAGCTTGGACAGCATCTAGCTGGATGGTTCTAATTGCTCATCATGATTTTTGACTGGGGTTGCACAGGCAGGTTCTTGTAGCTGTCAGCTGGGTGAGGTTATCTGTCTGTGGTATCTCCTTCTCTAGAGTCTCTCCCTGTGACCTCCCTCTAGCAGTGTAGCCAGGACTTTTTTTTTTTTTTTTTTTTTTTTTTTTTACAACATGTCAATTGGGTTCTAAAAGAATGAGCCAAAAGTTGCAGGACCTCTCAAGGGTGAGGCCCAGAACTGATGCAGTGCACTTTCTACAACATTGTCTTGGTCAATGCAAGTCACAAAACCAACTTAGATTTAAGAGGAGGGGCAGTTGGCTTCATTCTTGATGAGAAGAGCAGAATGTACATGCAAAGGGGGCAGGAATTTTTGGTGGCCATCTCTGGTGACAGTCCCAATAATTATTTTCTTACATTCTTGGATTCAAGAATTCATGATTAGGAGATCAGTCTGTTATGCCACTGCTGTCTCCCATAAATTTCTGTCAAAACTTATGATAAATTTTGATAGGAAACTTACAAAAAAGTCTTTGAATTGTAATGTCACCAATTAATGTGATTTTCTTCTTGATGCTAAAGCGTGTTTATGGAAGAAGAGCATGGAAAATTTCAATGAAGGTGGAGAGCCTTGACTGGACAGTCTCAACAAAAGGGACAAAACGTTTCTCTAAAGTGTTCCCTAGTATCTTTGCACAGAGCTAGGATGATTCATCACTGGTTTCAGAAGTGATTTATTTTCTTAGAATTGTATGGGAATGCAAGTAATCTGACATCATTGGCGTGATGAAAGTTGTAAATTATTAATCCCTTTGTTCTTTTAAAAATTTATTATCAAAGCCCTTTCTACTATTTATCTTCCTACTCTTCTTGTTTAATTATCACGGCTTTTTTCCTCTTCATAGTATTTTAGGGAATTTATATTCTTTCAGGATACGTGTGCTGTTACATTTGTAGTTGATATTTTCCATTATAAAGCCTGTAAGAATTTAACTTCAGTTTGAGCAGGACATTGCGAGTGTTAAGACGATTTTTAATTGGCTGCCTAGGCATTGTTTACCGTTGCTATGCTTTTGGCTGACACCATACTTTTATTTTAGGATTTTAGATTTGAGGTTATTTATATAAAAGATATTTATAAAGGAAGTCAGTGATATTCATGGGGAAAAAAATCCAGCCTTAACTACCTCCAAAATTAATCCTTTAGCTTTTTTATTCAAGCAAAGGTTTTCCTCTGACTTTAATAAAAACAATGTAATTGGTCCTGTTGAAATGAGAAGCATCTGGAAGGCCTGTTTGGGCGAACTCTCCTCCCCACAGAAATGTCTCTCCTTCTGGCTTTCTTATTCACCTTGGCAACAGGATAGCACCATTTAGTGATAGAATTCCAGCGGGTGACACAAAAGCTGTGCCCCGGAATTTGTTGAAATAACCCTTCATGAATGTTCTCCTTCAGGGCATTGGAGGGTTGGAACACTTCAAATGTGTTTATCCAAAACCCAGTAGTATTGTTTATTGTATTTTAAATTAACTTTCATGGGGCTGTTTAAATGGAACGGTTAAGAAAGCGGTTGGACAAGACATAGATTCAACTCCTGGATCTTGCAGTTTATTAACTGTGGGGTTCTAGGTAAATTACCTGGAAGCCTCAGCTGTCTCATCTACCTCTAGGTTCTGTGAGGCCGCAGGGAAGATGGAAACTCTTTAGCTCAGTGGATAACAGCTGATAAATGCTTGATACTGAAAGCTGTAATTAAGAATTTGCTTGCCTCTCCCTCAACACCTTCATTGTTTATACTCTTCTCCTTACCCAGCTGTTCCCATCTTGCTTACTCATCTTGAGTGTTAGGATTTTATAGAAGTGCTCATTATGAAACAAAATATTTGTAAAGCATCTGGAAGCGTCCTCCAGAAAGGTGGGGCTTACGCCCAATGAGCAATGACTTTCTTACCAAATCTCCTTTTCTTTGAAGGTGATTGTCGTTTTGTACTTCCGTCTGTGGATAATGGGAGGATCTATGCCCCTCTTTTCAGAGCAGGATAATCCAGCTTCATTTTCGCCTTACATTCTTACAAGGTCAGTAAACATATTTTTGTTTAACTTAACGTGGTACTCATTCAATTGTTTTAAATAGTCTTAAATGAGAGTTTGCCTTTGCCTTTTGAGGAAAGAAGGGTTGTATTCCATCCTGGGGGTGGGGGGGAAACTACTATTCATACATTTGGAATTCGTTTCAGCGGGTGGTGCTGTGTTGCCAGTCTTATTGCTACTGTTCCCATATTGGTATGTATTTGGCTATTCAGCAAGTATTTTGTTGAGCACTTATGATCAATGGCAAATGTCTACTGAGTGGCCTATATGGCAAATGTTACAGAACAGTGCACCACCAAGCCTATAGAGGTTGACTGAGTATTAAAACTATTTGTAGAATCAGTGGAGAGGTTGAAAGTGGAAAACAGAAATGAACGATTTTTGCTAAGATAGAGCAATTCTATCACACTATTTGTCTTTAAGAGATTTAGAGATATTGGATTAAGAAGTGATGTTGATCAGGGGATCTGATTTATTGAAAAGGTTTTTAATTCCTTACCTGTTCAGTCAGCTGTGGTGTCCTGCTAAGGCTTTCAGATATAATTATATTTGGCAATTTTCATGACTTTTCTTCAGGATATATTGCTGCTATTACGTTAAAACATTAAGATGCACCGTTATTAAATTTTTATAGTTTTATATATACCTTTTCACATATAATATTTTCATAATAGTAACCTTCACTCTTTTTGTGTTTGCAAAGACACAATAAAACTTAAATTAAACCTTGACCTATTGCCCATTTGGCTTACTTGTATCTTAGGGACAGCACATTGTTGGATTCTGTTTCTCGGCCGGGCGGTTATCTTTGCTTTATTTGACTCATTTATCTAATTTGTTTTAATTGATACATTTCTACTTGCTTTGCCTTTTATGTTTTTCTTTATTTTCTTCTTTTTCAACGACAGTTTCCCTTTCAAAAAAGATAACTTCCAGTTTGATTAATCCGTTTTTACAAAAACATGTCACAATTGTTTCTATTTACTTCTGTCATGTATTTATATTAAAGAATCTTGACTCTGCCTTCAGAAATCATATGATATCCAGCCTCGAGTGTTGGCTTATCTCTTCGAGGTAGTCTGGAGCCTTATACATTATTGTTTATACCTTATCTTTTTAAAAATGTTGTTGTTTGATTAATCATGACATCTTTAACCCACTTTTTATTAATGTTGCAATCTACTTGTCCTTTTTAGTTCTCCCTGGCTTTCAAAATTTCTGGGATCCCTTTGTGGATATTTTTAGCTCACTGATAAATTGTTTCAGTTTCTGTACCTCCTTAAATAGCTACATTAACCTCCAGAACAGAAGGTTCTGAACTCACCAACCAATTATTTCATTCCTGTCTCTGTCATCAGTAAACAAGTGCCTGCCCCACGGTTCTTAGTGTCAGGACAAGGTGCCTTTGGTCTCTGACTCACTGCCTTCCTACCTGTACTGCTTAGCTGCTGGTTGCATTTTTTATTTCTTCTGGTGGCAGAAAAAAATTCTTTGGTGGAACCTCTGGCAAAATTAGTACCTTGGGCCAGTCACTTGCCAGCTTCTGTCTTTCACTTTCAAGGCATATGTATCCTTTTTCAGAGGGATCTGATACATATTTCATTTAGGACTTTATATGACTCCATCTAAGTGACTGTTCTCAGGTGATTCAATCAATATGTGATAGAACACAATATCCTCTTTTTTTTTTTTCTTTCAAAAAACATATCTTTCTGTTTTTGTGTTTCATGCTTAAAATACATAGAAACCCAGGGACATTTCAATGACAGTTCCTCTAAATGGCTTTTCACATTCCTCTAAGATAGCTGCATTATAATTGTCTCTTTTGAGCATCCAGAAAATTGTCTTTAATTCCTTTCTCAAGTAAGGTTTCTATTCTGCTTGAATAATTGTTTGACCTCTGGTAGGCTGATGATTCTTAAATTGGATTACCTTGGTCTGTTTCCTAGTCCTGTTGGTTTCTCTTTTCTTCTCATTAGCTGTGCAATTTAGCTATGATTTGGCTGGCTCTGTGAGCCCGTCATTACTAATCACAGGTTTGTCATTCAGCTTTGTCAATCTGTCTCATTAATGCCTCACCTCTTTCACTGGGTTTGTAAATTCTGAACAACTTTTGTAGCATCTTTGCTTCCATCTTGCAAGTATTTTATCTTTTAAAGTTTCTATAATAACTTATTCTATTATCAGGTGAGAGTTTTCAGACTTTTTCTTTAATAATTCCTATAGTTACTAATTCCATGTAGTTTTAAAAAAATCCTAATAGTTTTAAGAGTTGCTTGGTCAAGTTTTCCTTTGTTTCAAATGATTTCCTGTGACTTTATAGTTCTGAGATTCCTTCAGTTTGCTTGTTTGTTTGTTTTATTTCTTTATTTTGAGAGAAAGAGAGAGCACAAGGGAGGGGCAGAGAGAGGGATAGAGAATTTTGGGCAAGCTCAATCCCAGGAACTGTGAGATCATCACCTAAACCTAAGTGTCAGATGCTTAACCAACTGAGCCACCCAGGCACCCCCCCTTCACTTTTACATAATCTATTTCCATGTAATTAGCCAGGAGGAAATACCCTGTCATTTTCTATTTACCAACACTGGGATGCAAAATCATTGTGGTTTGCTCTTGAGAATAGTTTGTTAAAAATTATCAAAGATGAGGGAATAAGACAACAGATGACTGTGTGACATTTACTGTAATGTAAGACATTGTCTAACAAACCTAGAGGAATACAACTTTGATTGACTTATTTATATCTATACTACTATATTTTACAACTCTGTCAACTTAGAACTTAACATACAGAAATATGATAGCAGTGATTATTTCTTTTCTCTCTAGTAGGAAATAAGCCTTCAAATGTTACAGTTTTATTGCCTTGTAGGACATTGGACAAACTTGTATCTAATTTACCAATCTCATTCCTTTTTGTTTTTCATGAACATTGTAACACTAGTTTTTCAAATTTAATTTGTATATATTGATATAAGTATACATATATATGCATAATAACAGCTTTGCACTGTTATGCCCAGAATTCGTGATCCCCAAAGACCCGCCAGGGAGCCGAGTCTGATGTAAAAGCAAAAGAACCTTTATTTGAGCTAGCTCGAGCTCAATCCCCTACCTGCACCGACGCAGCGGTGAGATACCTGGGAAAGAGAGTGAGTTTCAAAAGGACAAAGGTTTTATTGGGGCCTAGGGGCAGTTGGTGAGGTAATGGCTGTGGCCTCAGCCGATTGGCTGGGGAAGGGTCGGAGTCCTGTCAGGCAGGTGAGCGGGAGGTTACTCAAGGGGAGGAGGCGTGGTCAAGGTGAAGGACACAGAACAAGATGGAGTTGGCCAGCGTAGGCCCGCCCTTTCAGCAGAGGTACAATTTTCATGGCATACAATTCACCTATATAAAGTATACAATTCAGTGATTTTCGTTATGCTCACAGAATTGTGCAACCATCATCAAAATCAATTTTAGAACATTTTCATCTCCCCAGAAAGAAACCTTATATCCTTTAGCTGTCCCCCACTCCTAGACAACTTTTTGTCTCTGTTGAGTTACCGGTTCTGGATGTGTCATACCAATGGAATCAAATAATCATGGATCTTTTGTGACTGACTCCTTTCACTTAGCATAGTGTGTTCAAGATTCATCCATGTTGTAACTTGTATTCATACTTGATTCTTTTTTAATTCCCCAGTAATACGTCATTATATGGGTATGCCACTTTTTAATTTTTCCTTTCATCTGTGGGCATTTGGGTTGTTTGTACTTTTTGACCCCTATGAATAATGCTGCTGTGAACATTCATGTATGAATGTTTGAATGTATGTTTTCATTTCTCTTACACATGTACCTAGGAGTGGGATTGCTAGGTCATATGTATTAACTTTGTATTTAACTTTTTGAGGAGCTGCCAGACTATTTACCAAAGCAGCTGCACCATTTCATGCCTGCAGGGCTTATGTGAGGGTCTAGTTTCTCCATATCCTCACCAACACTTGTCTTTTTAATTATCTTTCTGTTGTTTTAATTACAGCCATACAAGCAGGTATGAAATGGTATCTCATTATGGTTTTGATTTGCATTTTCCTAATGGCTAATGATGTTGAGCATCTTTTCATATGCTTGTTGGCCATTTCTGTATCTTCTTTGAAGATGTGTCTATTCAGATTCTTTGACCGGTTTTTAATTATTTTTATTATTGAGGCATTTTATTATTTTATTACTGAGTCTTTTTATTACTGAGCTGTATTAGTTTTCTATATATTCTAGATATAGATTGCTTATCAGATATATGATTTATAAACATTTCCTACCTTTCTATGGGTTGTTGTTTCACTTTCTTGATGGTGTCCTTTTGAGCACAGATGTTTTTAAATTTGATGAAATTCAGTCTATTTTGTTTTTGTTGCTCATGCTTCTATCTAAGAAGGCTTTGCCTAACTCAAATTTTCTTTTAAACTGACTTTATCAAGTTTCTGGTTCCCTTATTAAAAAGTTATACACACCTTTATTTTCATTGTGTATTTGTATGAGGATTAAGGTTTTTAAAAATATTTTGAAAACCATACATTGGTACAGTTTATGTTAACAGTAGTTTGGAAGCCATTTAGAATTTGACTTCTTACACCTGATCATTGGGCATGTCAGAGCACAAGGTAAACTGATAAAGAATTGGAGGATCATCATTATCACGATACACTGGCAATGAGGCTCTTAATTTTTCATCTTTCCATTTTAACCCAAACATTCAGATTGTATTAGCTGTCAAGAATTCTGTGTGACTGATCAATAACTTTTTCAACTCGTAGTTAATTGAGATTGTGTGGATCAGTTGAATGGCATGAGATTGAATTAAATGTTTCTACCTTAGGCCTGAGAAGAAAAGTGTAAGAATTTAAAGAATGGAGGAGATACTGTAGTTTGACTGCACAGCTTTCTCTGGACAAGCAGATTCCCCCAGGCACAATTGTCCAAGCCAAATAACCTAGTAATCATGACTGACTACTACCTTCCTATTATTCCTCACCTCTAAGCCATCACACAGTCCTGTCCCTTTGATCTTAATGTTGCTAGAATTTCTTTACTTACATCCACCCCTGCTGCTGCCATTTTCATTAAAGTCCTCATGGACTCTCTCCTGTATTACTGAAATCCTCGTAACTTGTCCCCCTTCCTACAGTTTGCTCTCCTTGGATCCATCTTCCACACTATTTCCAGATGGTATTTCTCACTGGCTTGCTATTTTAAAAGTCAGTGGTTTCCTGTACCTCTAGAATAAGCAGTAGGAATTTGGCCATAGCTATTCTCTTCAGGCTTATCTCTTGGTACCCCACCACCTTCCTCCCTAACCTTAGCCATTAACTATCCTAATCTGCTTCAGTTCCTTAAATGCAGCCCTGCCTTTTACCTCAGAGTCTTTTTACATGGTGCTTTTCCAGTCCTATAATGCCCTTTCCTTCATTCTTTAGCCATTGTTGATTCTAGATCTTGCCAGAACCTTCTTACCTCCAAATCTTGGCCACATATTTTTTGTGTCTTATTACACTTTACTTTATGGACTATTTACTAATTTTTATTTCCCATTTTTTTTTTTAATTTTTTTTTCAATGTTTTTTATTTATTTTTGGGACAGAGAGAGACAGAGCATGAACGGGGGAGGGGCAGAGAGAGAGGGAGACACAGAATCTGAAACAGGCTCCAGGCTCCAAGCTGTCAGCACAGAGCCCGACGCGGGGCTCGAACTCACAGACCGCGAGATCGTGACCTGGCTGAAGTCGGACGCTTAACCGACTGCGCCACCCAGGCGCCCCTTCCCATTTAAATATATGTTTCTCAAGGGCGGAGACCGTATCATATTCCTTTGGATCTCCAGCATATTAGCCAGTGCTAAGCCCAGGGCAGAGCCACAATAACTGTTTATTGTATAATAGATGAAGACATGATTAAATCTACTCTCATACGTCTGTTGCATCTATAAACATGATACCTACATTTACCTTTCTGCCTCTAATGGCCACTTCAAACCACCACCTCTGGATTTATCCTTGCCTTGCTTTTTGGCATTAAGACATTTTCAGCTGGATATGCCTTTGTACACTCCAATATGGAAAACGTAATCTTACTCATTTTATCATAAGGCATCGTAGAATAACTCTGCTCCATCATGAGAATGACCCATAGAATGTAATGACATATTTAAAAATGCATGTGATTATGGAACCCCAATATCATGTTGACTCTTCTTTGAGATTTAAAGAAAATTGGCTCAAGTCTTTTCCCACCTGCTGGGTGTCCATTATTACCCTCTCCTGATTTTTAATCCTTCCCAAGAACCTTATCTTTTCATGGGCATTTCCCATTTCCTTTTCCTGCTAAACTTCCCACCTCACCCATGTTTTACTGCCTGTGGCCATTCCCATTTCCTTTTCTTGTGCCAACCAAGATAGAGATCATAGACCTTTCACCTTAATATCCCCTGAAGTATCACTTATGTAAGGCATTTGCATATAAGAGATTTTACTGAAATGTGAGGACAAGTGAGCAGAACTATATTGTAAAGCCATACACAAATAATTTATAGTAGACATCGTTGTATGACAGAATCCTTCAGCTACTCCTCCCCTGGGGAGTTCTCATTGACTTTTTTCATCAGGTCTCTGGTCTCAGTTATATATTATTTATTATTAGTCCTACCTCTTGCCTACTATTCCCTATTCTTTTCTTCCTCCCTGCAAATTTCTAATAATTTCTTATACAACCCTAGACTGCATAGGCCATCTCAGACTAAATCATCTCTGAAACCATATATACTGATGTAATAGTAAGCTCCAAAATGGAAATGGCTTGACATTGAGAAGGTTTAGTTTTTGATCATAGGGAGATGGCTGTGGATTCTGCCACTCCCTAGGGAAGCTCTCTTCCTAGTGCAGCCCCTGGGTTTTACACTGCTTGCATTTTAGAGTCCCACCATCTGGAATGACTATGTCAGTGTAGGCAGAAGAAGAGAAAGTCGGAGGGTCCCATACATCTTATGTTGAAACTTTCAAATACATAACAGTAGAGACTGCTGTAACAAACTCCCATGTTTGTTCCCATCACCCAGTTTCAGCCTTTATCAACTGTGTTCAGCCTTGTTTCATCAAACCCCCCACACTTACAACCCCTCTCCATTTTCCCCAACCATGACCAAACAGTTCTGAGACCAGTCCCACATATAATGTCAATTCAGTTATCATTATTTCAGTGTGTAGTGCCTCTAAAACATATTTTAGTCCATTCAGGCTGCTCTAACAAAATCCCATAGACTGGGTGGCTTTTAAACAACAGAAACGTATTTCTCTTAGTCCCAGAGGCTGGAAGTCCAAGATCAGGGCACTAGCATGATCATATTCCGGTGAGAGCCTTCTTCCTGGTTCCTAGTCCCCTCCTGCTCACTGTGTTTGCTCATGGTGGAAGAGGTGAAGGAGCTCTGTGGCATGTCTTTTATGAGAGCACTGATCTTAGCTCTTTTTTTTTAATGGTTATTTATTTATTTTGAGAGAGAAAGAGTGCACACAAGCAGGGGTGGGGGGGGGCAGAGAGGGAAAGAGAGAGAGAGAGAGAGAGAGAGAAAGAGAGAGAGTCCCAAGCAGGCTCTTCCTCGTCAGTGTAGAGTCTGACATGCGGCTCTGTCTCACAAACCGTGAGATCATGACCTGAGCCACAATCAAGAGTCACACACTTAATTGAGCCACCCAGGCACCCCAGGGCACTAATTTTATTTCTAGGGACTCTACCCTTTTGATCTAATCAGCTCCCAAAGGCCCCACATCCTAATACCATGACATTAGGGATTAGGTTTCAACATATTACTTTGGGACGGGGGTGGGGGTTCACCCAAACATTCATACCCTAGCAATAGAATGTCTTTAAAAATATAACCACCAGGGGTACCTGGGCGGCTCAGTCGGTTAAGCGCCCGACTTCAGCTCAGGTCATGATCTCACACTCCATGAGTTCAAGCCCCGCGTCAAGCTCTGTGCCAACAGCTCAGAGCCTGGAGCCTCCTTTGGAATCTGTGTCTCCCTCTCTCTCTCTGCCCCTCTCCTACTCATGCTCTGTCTCTCTCTGTCTCTCAAAAATGAATAACTGTTAAAAAATTTTTTTTAAATATAACTACCATATCTTAATGATATCCTAAAAATATTGTCATTAATTCCTTAGTATCATCAGGCATTCATTTAGCCACACACCTTATCAATATCATTTAAGCTTCAAGAGATTCATGGCACCTGTGCCCCAGGTACTGGGAAATAGTGTCTCCTCAGTACTCAGGGGAAGGAGAATTAAACAGACTTAATGAGTACATAGCTATGTGTCTGATATAACCTGTGATGGTATTTTCTTAAAAAAAAGAAAAGAAAATCAAAAACATGTTAATAACATGTTCTTTCCCCCCCCCCCCCACTATAATCGTGTATCCATAACAATTCTCAGGCATGTTTCCTGAACCACTACAACAGAACATCTCAGAGTCTTGGGGCCCTCACAGCCCCCCATCCATTTCCTGTTTGCCTGTGACATCTGTTTCCCAGTCTAAGCCCAACCCATTCATGAAGGCTCAGGTAAGTGCTAGCTGTTGCAGGAAGGTTTCCCTGATAGAAAACTCGTATGACTGCCCACCTCCCACAGCTTGTACATTTAGTTATTTCTACCAGAGCGTGAACTGCTTCAGTAAGATTGCTCCTTTCTTGACATTTAGGACCTGGTGTGTTGACTTAGAAGGGGGAGGGAGCCTCGAGCCTGGCAGCTTTGCAGTGGGAGCATTTGTCAGAGGAATAGGTCTAGGGTAGGTGGCTGGGGTGACCTCGGGGCTGGTGTCTTCCATTCAAGAAGAGAGGTGACCACTTCATAGAAGTAGGTATCAGGAAGTTGGTTAGGAGAGTGTTCTAAAAGCAGACTTGGGGTATGGAATAGTTTTGCTCATAGCTCTGTGAGCAGTGGCTGCCTTGGTGACTGTTAACGCTATTTCATTATCTTACTAGGCTTCAGCTCGGAGACTGGCACAAAATCAATCTTGAGTGTATTGTTGAGTGGATGAATGGTGGTCCTGGTTATAGCACCCAGTGAAAGGAGTGAGCCTCGTTGAGGTGCCTTCTGAGCAGATTGTTGCACACCTGGTAGTTCCCTTCAGGAACATGAGAAGTGTGGTTGTAATTATCAGTTGCAGCCTCCCCCCAACTCAATGCCTTGTTCAATTTTCTGTTTTCAAAAATATCTGTAAGGGTTTGTTTACTTGTAACTTTGTACAAGCAACAAAATGTTTCCTTGAGAATGATGGGATTTATGCTGTGGGATATCTGGTCAATTTGCGTGATTACACATAACACAACAATACAAATACAGCGTGGTGGCTCTGGCGTTAATTTTCATCTCCTTCACTGTGAGGTGGTGAAGCCCTTAGCCAGGAGTGTCTAAGGGAACTCGCTCTGTGGGACCCTCTGTCCCCCTCCTGTTTGTCAGCTTGGCTCTCCTACTTAACCTCCTGTGCTTTCACAGTTCTTGTACTTTGAACGTCTAGAAAGCTTGGCTATAGCTGTGACTTTTTAAACCACTTTATAGTTCAGGAAATTTTGCCTTCTTATGTCCAAATCCCTCCATCCCTCCCATCCCACATGGAATTTCAGTGGGAACAAGGGCCAGAAGGTGAAAGAGAGGGAATAGAAACAAAAACATGTTCTAAAACAGAGGGACAAGAAATAAAAATAAAAATAAAAATAAATATCAGGTTAGTGATTTGGGAAATTTGAGGTTGGAAAATTTTGTGATTGGATTTCAGAGTGGAAAGTGGCTAGAGCCAAGGATTGAGTTATGGGTTTGTAGCAAGAATCCTGAAAGAAAAGTTGAGTATGGGAGAGGTGAAGGATGGGGCTGAGGGCCAGTGTGATGTCTAGATCTGCACTGGCCACTACAGGAGTCACGAGTCACATGAGGGTACTGAGCACTTCACATGTGGCTAATCTGAATTGAAATGTGCTGTGATTAAATAAAAGTCTATGTAGGATTTTGGAGATGAAATCCTGTAAGAAAAAAAGAAAGTACAATATAATTTTTATATTGATTATATGTTGAAATGATACTTTGAGTATATTCATTGAACAAAATATATTACTAAAATTAATCATGCTTGATTTTACTCTGTGTAAATTTTACTCTCATAGAAAATTCGAAATGATGCATGCTTCTTTGTATTTCCGTTGGGCAGCCCTGGCCTAGAACCAGCACTGGGTCTCTTCCGGAGGTCTCTTCCTCACAGGAGGACAAAGGATGGGTGGGGTGGCGAGGAGTAAACAGCGTGTGGAGCCCACACCACACACTCCACAGCCTTCCTCTGCCTCTGGTTTGGGTGGTTTCTTTCAATCTGCCAGCTCAGCTGATTCTGAATGGTAGGATTTGTACTGTACTCCACCTTTGAGTGTGAAGGTTCACTTAGAATTTGAGTCCCATCTGAACAAAATGTCCTTTAGAACCCAAGACCGTGGACACTTATGATGCTTCTTGTAAATTACCACCGAAAATTGTGCCCTGACCGCAGCCATCCAGGGCCTTTATGATTGTACTCCAGCCGGATTGCCAAACCTACATGTGTCTCCAAAGCACCTGAGAATCACACTGAAGTATCAATTCTGGGGTTGATTCTGCTTCAAATGCCCTAAGATTCTGCTTCAGTGGTTTCAGTGCACTTGCATTTGAGAAACGATGGAAGAGGTTTTCGTGCAATTTGTTCCAGCACAGAATTGTCTTTTGGCCCAGGATTTACTCATCTGTTTACGGAAGTCTCTTCAGAAATGTGATACTTCGACATTCAATCTTGTAAATCTTTGATTAAAAATAAGAACAAAAGCCTGAGATAAGTATGGCTTCTGCATAGGGCTGGAGCCTGCGGAAGAAATAACATAATGATCTGCTATTAAGGCCCCTCTTGGTGGCTCCTGCCTAGTAATTGGTTTTCCATCCACAGACTGGAAGGGGACAGGAGGTAAAGCCATGTAGACTTGATGGAGGAAGTATTGCCTTTATAATATTGTAAATGGTTGTCTTTCAAATCCAGGAAATAGATAAAATGGGATTTTCAGTGAAAGAATATAAAGGCCCCCTATCAGCATCATGTATTTTCATGAGGTGTGGTCCTGGATAAGCAAATAGAATGTATCTACTTAAGTGGGTAGATCTGTTTCTGCTGTTCAGAAACATAGACAAAGGCTTGTATTACTTTGTAGGAAAACATCAAGATACAAAATAATAAGATGAAGGTAGAACTCAGCATCTTCTTTCTAAAGAAGCTTCTTTTTTTCTCTTTCCATTTTTTCAGTTGGTAGTTTTAAATAGGCACAAACAAAACCTTAGGTTTTGATTGTTACAGTGTTAGGGCACTATGCCGTCCTAATCTTTATAGCTCTCTCTAATGTAAGGGCTACTTCATAATAAACTCTGAACAAATTGAATTAAAATTTAAATTATCATTTTAAAATGCATTGTGTGTTCCAGGTGAGCTATGCAAAATGAGATGCTCTGTTCTTGGTTTAGCAATTAGCAGGGCCTTGTTTTTAGAAGGTCTTTTTTATTATTTTTATTTTTTTTAACGTTTATTTATTTTTGAGACAGAGAGAGACAGAGCATGAATGGGGGAGGGTCAGAGAGAGAGGGAGACACAGAATCTGAAACAGGCTCCAGGCTCTGAGCGGTCAGCACAGAGCCCGACGCGGGGCTCGAACTCACGGACCTCGAGATCATGACCTGAGCTGAAGTCGGCCGCTTAACTGACTGAGACACCCAGGCGCCCCTAGAAGGTCTTTTTTAAATGAAACTGTGTGTGTGTGTGTGTGTGTGTGTGTGTGTGTGTGTTTTAAAATGAAACTAAAGTCATTCTGATATTTAAATCAGTGATTACCAAACTAGGGTGAATATCAGAATTACCCGGAGAAGTATTTACAAGCAAAGACTTCTAATTCATGTCACAGAAATTCTGAAAGAATTAAGTGGGTAAGAGAGTCTTGATTTGACCAGCAGCCTAAGTGGTTCTGGAGGCAGGTGTGTCGCCCTCTTTGAAACCCTCAGGTGTAAACTATGTCCTCTGTGGTTGAAGACCTCTCTGCAAGGAGACTCTTGTCTCCATTATGGATTTTGTATTACGTTCATAGAAAGTAGCTTTTTTTTAGGAGGTTGCCTGGGGGGCTCAGTCAGTTGAGCCTCTGACTTCAGCTCAGGTCACGATCTCGCGATCTGTGGGTTCGAGCCCGGATGGGGCTCTGTGCTGACAGCTCGGTGTCTGGAGCCTGCTTTGGATTTTGTATTTCCCTCTCTCTCTCTGTCCCTCCCCTGCTTGTGCTCTGTCTCTCTCTCGTGCGTGCTCTCTCTCTCTCTCTCTCTCTCAAAGATAAGTAAACATTAAAAAAAAGAAAGTAACTTTTTGGGATGAAAGAGGTTATCAAGGCTTTGAGAGTAGTTTTCCCAAGTGAAATGGCTCTATGTAATAGTAGTTGACCTAATTTATCTTGGACTCTGGAATGAAGGACAGAAATACAAGGAAGAAGAAAGGGTGGCAGCCAGAAGGGGCAGCTTATGGAGGTAGCCCACGTTACCTCTAGGTTGTTGGAAATTGTTGGTCTGGATCACTTATGGATACTTCACTATAAGGGGCTCTTGGGTGGCTCAGTTGGTTAAGCTTCTGACTTCAGCTCAGGTCATGATTTCACGGCTCATGGGTTCGAGCCCCACATCACGCCCTGTGCTGACAGCTTGGAGCCTGCTTCAGATTCTATGTCTCCTTCTGTTTCCCTCCCTCCCTGACTGAGTGAGCGACTGCTCTCTCTCTCTCTCTCTCTCTCTCTCTCATAAGTAAATAAACAAACATCTAAAGACACACCAAAAAACTATACAAGTCTTTGGGCATCTGACTCTTGATCTCGGCTTGGGTCGTGATCTCATGGTTCATGAGTTCGAGCCCTTTGTCAGAGCCTGCTTCGAATTCTTTCTCCTCCCTTTGCCCCTACCCCACTCATGCTCTCTCTCTTTCAAAATAAATAAACAGAAAAAAAAAATAAATCTACATAGTGTTTCCATTATAATCTTAAATCCCTGAGAAGCTGATAAAAATTAAAGAAACAGTTCTCTTCTTTTTTCCTAACATTAGAACATAAAGACAAAAATTGCTTTTCATAATGAGTAAAATGTCAAGCCTCAGCTTTTTATGTAAGGATTCTATTTCTTGCTGTGTGGTGCTCTGACAAACATTTATATCAGTGCAGTCATCTGTTTACTGTGCTGTAGCTGGGATCACACACTGGTTTTAAGTTTTTGTCAGCCCCGCTTTAACCAAAAGTTAGAGTTTTGGTTGTTTGTTTGTTTGTTTGTGTTATATAAAAACTGAAGTTCCTCTGGGCTTCACTGTTCAAGAAGTAAGTCAGGGTCTCAGGCAGGCTCTTCTCCATGAAACGCCAATATTTGATCCATTATATCTCCCTTCTGTTCTCCCTGTTAATAAAGATGTGCTAATGGAAGACTGTATGATGCAGGGGGGTGGGGGTGGGGGGTTCCATGTGAAGTCCCCAAACAGTGTCTTGTGTATAGGCTCTGCTGTGGGGTTGCTGCAGGACACTGAACAAGTCACAGCCTCCTTTAGGCTGTTTCCCAACTGCAAAAAACGAGGGTAATACCCACTTCATAGATATTGTGTTGGGATCAGCTAATCCTTATATGCAAATACTTTGAGAACTAGAAAATGCTGTACATGTTTAAGGGAGTTTTAATGCTATTGGATGTGGTTCATTAGTATACCAACAGAATTCTTGTATGGAAATCTGGAAATCTATGCCTGCTGCATAGTAAGCAGTTAGTACATGTTTGCTCAGTGGAAGGCAAACCTGTGCTCCATGAGAGAAAGCATGTTGGTTTGAAATAAAGGTGTTTGTTAAATGCTTTACAGAAAGAAACAGACCTTAGGTAAGAAATGAACCAAGTATTTATTTTGCAGAAGGTGTTATTTACTTCTTTTAAATGGGTGTACAGGTTAGAAGTTGTTGCTGACAGTTTTACATGTTGAAATTCATTTTTTCTATCCTGATGAAGTTGTCTCTGCTAATAAGATAACTGTATTAATGGCACATTAAAAAGGTCAGAGAGACTTAATGACATTTCAGATTCACTTTATCGTTTATCCATGGTAACATGAGTTCTCACTTAAACTATATTCGTTGCAGTTGAATGTAAAATAAGAAAATGTAAGGCTGGCATCTCTTTTTAATGATGCTTCTGTGGCAAAGGAGAGGAGGTGTGTTTAGTCATACATTCCTCACTATTTGATGGTATGCCATGAGCTATGCACTGAGGGGGTAGGGAGACACAAAAGCAGAATCTCCAGTTTGGACCCTTTAGCTACATACCTGGACAACTAGAAACCCAGCAGGTATCTTTGTAGGACCATAGAAAACTGTGTGGTTGCCTCAGGCCAAAACCAAAAGTATAAAACGGGAATATTTTCAGATTTTTAGGTATTATTTTAATATCAGGTTAATGTTTTAAAACCCACAGAATCCATCCATTTGAAGAGCTAGGTGCAGGAGAAATAGCTACCCACAAGACACAGCCCGGTCCCCCAGGAGCTTCTGCTTTGCTGAGAAGACAGGCACGTGAACAGGCAGTTACCAGGCAGTATGGGGAGTATGTGGGATGGCAGTGTGAGCAGTTTGTGGGAGCACAGAGAGGGACCCACCTGGCCTAGCAGTGGGCTGTGACAGGGCAGGTTTGTCAGAGGACGTGACATCCTCACTGGGACCGGAAGGGTCAGCGGGGGCTGGAGTTCAGCGACTTGTAAGAGTTGGCCCCAGAAGGTGAGGGGAGTTGACAGGCACTGCTCTCAGGACCTGGACACCAGAGAGAGAGCTGTGAAGACTGTAGTGATAAGTGTGTGAGGACAGGAGAAAAGGAGAAGGGGCTGCCCTTTTGACCATACTCCAGCCTCAGTTCCGAACGGGTGCAAGAAGCCCTCATGTGACAGAGGGAAGCAGGGCAGCCGTGAGGAAGGCCTGTGGCCCAAAGGGAGGGTAGGGTGCTGCCCTGCTTTCCCGTATGCACCTGGTTTGGGTTTGTGAGAAGCCTGGTTATACTCTTACTTTCCTGTCTTTAGATTCTTATGCGAATTTAAAAAATAACCCTACCGTAAATTGAGGTGCTTTGATTAGACCATTGGTTCTTTTAATACAGGAGAACTTTAAAAATAAAACACAAGAAGGTATGAGTCATTTGGACCTCTTTTCTGATTCACCATTTGGAAATAGGCTTGCTGTTTCTCTTCCCAGGTGCTGAAGCAACAAGTACTGAGTGGTACTGCTGCTGGGCCTTGGTCCCAGAATGCCTGGAAGGTCCTGGCACCTTCTACTCTGCTGTTACGGAGGAGCAAGGGGATGAGGGGACAAACCACCATCTACACAGTCCATGTTGCTGGGGTTGCCTTGTGGCTTTCTGCCCCAGCCCTGTGTCACAGGGGCCAGGTCCTGCTTCCAGTCACCCTGCCCTTGTCTGTAGATGATTTCCTTGATTTCCTTTTCTTCAGTGTCTTCTGTTTTGTTCTGTATTTTGGTCTGTGTTACGGCCTTGATCCCTGTTGTTGCACTCATTCTTGTCACTGAATAGATTTCCTTTGAATGGATATACAACAGTGTATGTATATGTCCATTTTATTGTAGATGGATATCTGGTTATCTCTGGTTTGGGGCTATTAAGAAGAGTTGCGAGCAATGTAATAAATGTCTTTTGGTCAACATCTGTCTGCAGTGCTATTGGGTATGAACTCTGGAGTAGACTTGGTTGATCATCCGTGCATTTATTATTAGGCTTTCATGAAACTCCCTGCAGTTCTCCAAAGTGGCTTCATCAATTTACAGTAGTTTTTCAGAGTTCCAGTTTCTGCACATCCTCCCCCAACACTGATGTGATATTTTTCATTTTAGACATTTTAGCTGGAATCATTTTACAATTTTTTATATTATACATTTTTAATTCTACTTTAGTGTGACCCATATTCTTTAAAAAAAAGTTTTTTGAATGTCTGTTTATTTTGAGAGAGAGAGAGAGAGAGAGAGAGAGAGAGAGAGAGAGAGAGATCGTGAACAAGTGAGGGAGGGGCAGAGAGAGAGGGAGACACAGAATCTCAAGCAGGCTCTGGGCTCTGAGTTGTCAGCACAGAGCCTGATGTGGGGCTTGAGGCCATGAACCATGAGATCATGATCTGAGCTGAAGTCTGACACTTACCTGACTGAGCCACCCAGGAGTCCCAATGTGATCCATATTCTTAACTCTCTGCAGAAAGTGTCATGTTCATTTACAACTTGAAGCCATTTGGTGGCCCTGCCTGGACTCTCTGTCTCCCATCTTTCCACTTATTTAAATTCTCCATAGATTCTAGGATGTCATTTAAAAAATTTTTTTAATGTCTATTTATTTTTGAGAGAGAGACAGAGACAGAGCATTAGTGGGTGAGGGGCAAAGAGCGAGGGAGATACAGAATCCAAAGCAGGTTCCAGGCTCTGAGCTGTCAGCACAGCCTGATGCAGGGCTCGAACCCACGAACTGCAAGATCATGACCTAAGCTGAAGTCGGATGCTTAACCTACTGAGCCACCCAGACCCCCTTAGGATGTCATTAATCCTTTGTTTTTCATTAATCTCTCATTTCTTAGAACTCCATTGAAATTGTACCTTTATATTTCACAATTACTCAGCCATGTAACGCGTGTTTGCATTCTTACTACCAATGCTGAATGTCCTCCTTTGGAGGGCAGGGGACTAGATCTTATTACCCTTTGGCACCTAGAAAAGTGCACAGAGGAATTAGTCAACATTTATGAAATTCCAGTGAGGATGTCCTGTCTATGGAGAAGGGTGGTACAGGAAGTGGCTTTCTTTGGCTAGTTCTGGAGAAGGTAATAGGTAGGAGAAGATCCTAATGATAATAATAAGCCGGTTATGCCTGAAAAAGGCCTGTTGTTACTGCTGGGGCACAGCAAGACCGTGGAGACCCTTTTGAAGCACCAGGGGTAGTTCAAGAGTTGAAAATAGGGGACAGTGTAGGGACAGGTAAGACGGATCACCAAAACCTAGGGCTAGAGACACAGTCTGGGCAATGAGGGGTATCACTGTGGTGGTAGAGGTTGTTTATACTGACGCTGGTATATCGACAGTGTTAGCCAGTGTCCTTCCCAGGAGGACTCTGTGTATACAGTAGGCACAATGTCCTGTACTTATGAAACAATGGAAGGACTTTTTTGGTGAATGAGAAAGAAAGATCCTTGGAGCAGTAACATTTTATATAAAACAAGCAAGGGCTGTATATTTGTGCTTGCGATGCATGATTTTTTCATCTGTACCTATCATAGAATCTTCCTAGGATAAGGAATTATGTTAGGCTCGTGTTATTTCTTAGCCAAAAAGGTTTTTTTCGAAGGCAAAGAACAGATTCCAGGTATGTTTTTGCCCTTACAACACTCTCATTTTTTTCTTGCTGAAAATGAAGATTTACATTTTCAGGGCCACCCAGTTTCCTTTGGTGCCATTTGATACATGCCAGCTCCCCCAAAGCCTTTTCTTCCCTTTCACATATGTTTCCTGGCTTGCCGATGCAACTACATGACTAAATTGTTCAAGCTGAATCCCTGTGTATTCCATCCATTTTGTTGGCAAGATATTCTAGCGGCTTTCCTCCTGTTAGCAGCATTCGTGGTAGAAAATTGGTGAATAATTCATTTTGGTTTTGCTCCTGCTTTAAAAAAAGAACCCAGCAGGGCAGAGATATTCAACAGATTATTTCATTTTTAAAATTTTAGCAGAAATAAACAAGATGATTAGTTTAAAATGTAATTCATAGTCAGTGAGTTAAAAGACTTGAGTTGCTGATTACAGCTAGTTCAACTAGCCCCCTAAAATGTAATTAGCTTTTGGCATGATTCCAAATGGCTTCTTTACACTTAAATTTGCAAAAAATTTTCTGATGCTGTTTCAGTATTTCAAATAGTTTTCAAAGAGTTTACTAGCAACATTGATCTGAATTCATATGCACTAGGTGATGTCTCTTGAGTTTCTGGAGACAATACATATGTATTAAAAGGGGTAAGTTAACAGTGTTGACCTTCCTAGTGTTATAGGAGGGTAAGTTGCTTTTAGGTTTGTGGTTTACTCTACTTTTTAAACGTATTTGGGTTGTAGCCTGTGTAAAAATATTTTTTTAAAAAATCCAAGTTACAATACTGAGATTATAACTGAAAAAATATTATTTATTATTTCTTTTCTGTTAATATGGCATTGCAAGTCTAGAAAATATAAGAAACTGAAGACAACTTGCAGGGTAAGGCCAAAATGTGAACTTCACAATTTAAATACAAATTTCCACATTAGCATTTACAGTTATTCCTTCAAGCTGCCGTTAGCATTTACAGTTATTCCTTCAAGCTGCCGGTAGACATAAGAAAGTGTTCTTGTTGCAATTCTGTTGCCTTTTTCCACGAGTTAAAAAATAGTTGTTATTATGGATAATATCAAATATGTACAAAAGTAGAGCAGAGGGCATAAAGAACCTCTACACACCCATTAACCAGTTTCAACAATCATAACTCATGGCCAATCTTGCGTTATTCCTACCCCCACCCTCTTCTGTGCCCTTGCCCCCAGTCCTTCGTTTTGAAGCAAATCCCAGACATCATCTCATTTCATATGGATATATTTTAGTATGGGTTTCTGAAAGGTAAGGATCCTTAAATTATATAACCACAATACCATTATCACACTTTAAAAATTAACAGTGATTCTCTAGTATCATATTTCCAATCAATGCTTCAAGTTTTCCTGCTCATAAGTGGGTATTTTTAGTAATGGTTTGTTTGAGATAGCATCTAAACAATGTCTGCACTTTGTTTGATACATCTCTTATATCTCGTTTAACTTTTTTTTTTAAATGTTTATTTTTGAAAGAGAGAGAGACAAAACATGAGCAGAGGAGGGGCAGAGAGAGAGAGAGAGAGAGAGAGAGAGAGAGAGAGAGAGAAAGAGAGAATCCAAAGCAGGCTCCAGGCTCTGAACTGTCAGCACAGAGCCCAATGTGGGGCTCGAACTCATTAAACATGAGATGCGTGAACTGAGCCGAAGTCAGATGCTTAACTGACTAAGCCACCCAGAATCCCTCTTATGTCTCATTTAACTTACAGATGCCCTCTTCTTTCTTCCCTCCTTCCCCCCACCCCTGCCCCTACTGCAATATATTTGTTGAAGAACCTGACATCATTTGTTTTGTAGAATGCCAACTTTCTGGATTTGTCACATTGCAGCCCTGTGGCATTACATAATGTGTTCTGGTGTTCTTTGTATTTGATGTAAACTGGTAATAAAGGGCTTGCTCAAGTTTAATTTTCTTTTCTTTTCTTTCTTTCTTTCTTTCTTTCTTTCTTTCTTTCTTTCTTTCTTTCTTTCTTTCTAGACAAGAGTACTTCATAGGTAGTGACATATGTATTCATCAGGAGGACATCTGGATGTTAATCTCCCTCTCTATGATGTTAAAATTGGTTAGTCAGCTTTAGGCACCTCATTTATCCTGATCCATCCATTATGAAGTATCCTATCAGCTCGTCACCTAATAATTTTAGCAGCCATTTATAATCATTGCTGCTAATTATTATATCAAGCAAGAGAGATACCATTTTTAAAAGTAATTTTTAAGACCTGGAGAGTAACTGAATGACAAAATGTTGTGATTTTCCTAAGTTTGATGGTTCTGCCTTCTCTTTTAAAGCCAAGTCACAGAGAATCTTTCCTAAAGTAAGAAGTAGATTGCATCAGCTTAGAAGCTCTGTGAAAAAACAAAGCCCAAAGTGACTCAATCATCCTCCTGTGGAGTTAGTATTCTCTCAGGAGACAGTTTCTCAGCCCCAAGCCTAAAAGGGATAAGGCAGTGTTTTTGTTTTTATTTTTGTCAAATAACAAAGCTTGGACTTCATCAAGCTTTCAGTGTATACTGCGCGATTTGTACGTTAACATTTTATTAAAAATACCAACAGAGAGGAAGGGGTTGGAAAACACCATTGGAATATCCCCACTCTTTCAACCCAGTTCTCTGTTGGGGTTTGAGTGTTGGGGCAATGAGTAAAGCCTCATCCCTGAGTCTCACCTGGCTATCATTGATGACTTTTTTACTGCCAACTTTGGAGGGAAAGGAGGAAAGGGAAAAAGATGAGTTGGCAGGGTCTGAGAAGGCTGTTCCCCAACCAGTAGCTACTTGCTGAGAGGAATTCAAGATGAAGTAATCCTCTACTTTGGAAGCTAACTTAGAAGTTATTTGAGCTAATCTCTTTGCTAATCTAAGAATCTCTCCAAGAGTTCAACAACTGACAGAAGACTTACCTTCACATTTTATACTGTTTCAGTGCTCATCTCATTCTGCTTCTTTAATTTTGTATATCTTGTTTTCACTACTGGATTATATATTTTGTGAAGACAAGGAATATATCTAATTATTCTATTTAACCCTATTTAATATAGGGTGTCAAGCAGAAACACAGCGGTTAAAGCAGTGAAAATAGATTTTATTCAGTAACTGCTGACAGCAGGGGAGAGAGCTGAGTGCCATTCTCAGTTGTGCAGAGGTGATTGGGCATTTTAGAGGGAAAGTGAGAGAGCAGGGCAAGCTGGGACTCAGAAGAGGCCAAGAAGTGGAAAATTACAAAGGAATGGTCATCTAAGTGCATTTAGGCTGGCTGTGTCTGCTGGCTGGCAGTTATCCTCTTGCAGACACAAGGAGGCAGGCCCTCTCCTTCCTGATGATTGCATTTTAAAGGAATGGCTCTCAGGTCCTTAAGAAAGACTTGTGAGTTGTAGGAGATATGTATTCACAATTGTGAACCCTTTGGAGAAAATGATCTGAGACAGAGAGGTCAGAGGCCTTTCGTCAGGTATCAGCTAGAGCCAATAGTAAATTCTCCCGATGGCATTGAGCTTTCTCAGGCCACGGTTCTAATGGGGGGCAGGGGTCCTCCTGGGATGAGCCTCACATCGCTAGACGCCACCACGCTGGAGTTTGGTGTCTCCTGGTGCACAGGTTTGCGTGAAGTTTGTGGTGTGCTGAAAGTTCTGCAGTTCTCAAGGGTCTAGACCACCACTTAATGAGTTTGTGTTGACTGAACACATGTAAATAAATTCAGGTTTTGTTTTTTTTTAATAAATTCACATTTATTTTTATTTTTTTTTAACGTTTATTCATTTTTGAGACAGAGAGAGACAGAGCACGAATGGGGGAGGGTCAGAGAGAGAAGGAGACACAGAATCCAAAACAGGCTCCAGGCTCTGAGCTGTCAGCACAGAGCCTGACGCGGGGCTCGAACTCACGGACCGCGAGATCGTGACCTGAGCTGAAGTCGGCCGCTCAACCGACTGAGCCACCCAGGCGCCCCAATAAATTCACATTTAAATCAATTCCATTTCCTCTACCCTGAAAAGGAATGGGGTCAGTTGGAATGCTTTTCACCTTCTCTTAGTGCCTAGACACAGCCAGGAGACCGGAGCACCACCTGCGTTTGTTATCTTCCTTCCTTCCCTGGGTCTAACTGGCCGTTCTCCTTCACAGGGATGATGGCTGTACTTCCCTTTTCTTGAAGCCTAGCACCTTCACTTATGAATAAGAGACTTCATCTCCCTACCATAGATATTCTGATTTTTTAAAAGAAATAATTCAGTATGGATCAATCTGTTATAAAGATGATGACATATTTTACTACCTACTGCAGTTTTCTGAGCACTTTAAAAAAGGACAGTTTAAATGTCTCTTACCCAGGGAATCATACGCAGCAGGACAGCATTTCTGTCGTAACTTTCATCAGACTTCTCCTTTTTGGCGTTTATCTCAGGTTGTAATGTATTTATATATATATATATGATAATTTTTAAATATATGTCATGGAAACTGTCTTTACTTGTTCACTTTTTAAAGACCAGCACCTACCACAGTGCCTGGCACTAGTAAATCGGTTTAAAAATGATCTACTTAATGACTAAATGAACGGCCTTCCACCTTACTTTGTCTTTTCCTGTAAGACCCTGTTGACAGTATACAAATGCTGTTTAATTAAACTTTGGTAAATGAATGTTAGTGACATCTCATGGACCCTGAGTCATGTTTCAATGATTCTTCTTCTCTTTGTAGGTTCCTTACCTACTCCTACCTCTTGGCCTTCAACGTGTGGCTTCTGCTTGCACCTGTTACCCTGTGCTATGACTGGCAGGTGGGCAGTATTCCCCTGGTAGAGACCATATGGGACACACGGAACTTGGCCACCATCCTTCTGGCAGTTGTGATGACCTTACTGAGCCTTCATTGTTTAGCAGCCTTCAAGGTAATTTTCTTAAGATCCAGATGAACTCTCAGCATTTGAAGACAGATACTCTAAACTTACTTAGTAGTGCCTCCCCCCACAGGGGTCTGGGTCTAAACTCAATCTACTCTTTTGTCTAAAAACCTGAAAAATTTAAATTTTTCTAGGTAAGTAATATATGTCTTAAAGACCTTAGTAGACTTAACAGATCATGGCCACCTTAATTATATGATATCTTTTACTGTTCTACCAAGCCTGTAGAAATTGGATCTGAAATTTAATACTTGCAAACAAGAAACTTTTTTCCTGCTATAGTTGACTAATTTTTGAAGTAACTTGTTCGATTTCATGTAATGATAAATGAGATAATGATAATATATTCATAAGTGCTTAAAATATGGTTAAGATGCTACTCCCACTAATGACTGCCTGACTGCCTGAGTTGGTTGGGTGATTCTCACTTCAAAAAAAATGATATAAAGCTGGAAAAAAAATTACCAAATGCAACCGTTTCAAAAATGACCAAAGACAGCGACTGCCTGAGTTGGTTGGGTGATTCTCACTTCAAAAAAAATGATATAAAGTTGGAAAAAAAATTACCAAATGCAACCGTTTCTAAAATGACCAAAGACAGCAAAGAACTTGAAAATGTTTACTTATGAAAAACTGCTACTGCATTGGATGAGATGCTTCTTGCCCAAGGGTCTTCCCATCCCCACCCCACTCCGTTCCACACACACCCCCACCAGCTGGTGTGAAAGAAACCAGAAATTTACTGGTTAGAGGTGGCTGATTTGGTTTGGGAGCATAGCACAGCAGCAGAAAACTTAAGGGGGAACTTTTGGAAACAAGAGAGCTATAGAAGGGCTGAGGTAATATACTCTGCATGCATTTGTGGCTGGCTGCTAAACAACGTGGGCCTCCCCAGGGAGCACAAGCAAAATTGAAAGCCTGGGGAGACTTATTTATTTGCTGCAAATTTGAATGAATTTTTTAACCATACACGGGTTGGTCAGCAGAGAGGGAAGCTTCATTGGCCTGAGTTGTCACTGTATAACCTCTGTTGAAATCACTGGCTGATCAAAAAGCTGTGTAGGCACAAGAGAGATTCCCCCAGAGATCCGGGCAAAAGAAAAAATAAAAAACTGAGCAAAAATTTCAGCTCTCTGCAGAGGAAGTATATTTTTCATTTTGAGTCTAGGCAAATTCATTATATATTAAAACAGTAAAACCAGCAGATTTCAGTCGAACAGAATGGAATATAGAGTCACTACAATGTATGACATACAATGCCTAGTTTGTTTGTTTTTTTTTTATCAGATTCTGGACATGTAAAGGAGCAGGAGAGTGTGACTCAAACTCGGGGTGGGGGGTGCTAGGAATAGTAAGTAGAAAACAGAATAGAATTGAGAATCCAAAGGTAAGCTCACATTTACATGCTCTTGATTTTTGACAAAGTGACCAAGATAATTCAATGGGGAAAGAGTAGTCTTTTAAGTAATAAGTACTGAAATAATGGAATATCAATAAGGAAAAAAAATGTGACATTAACCCTTCCCTCATACCGTATACCTATAAATGAATTCTAAGTGGCTCGTGGTCTTAAACAAAAGAGTTAAATAATACCAAAAATTCTAAAAGGAAATAGAAAAATCTTTGCAGACTGGGGTTAAGCAAAGATTTCTTAGGGCACGTAAAGTACAGACTATAAAAGAAAAAGATGACAAATTGAACATCATTAGAATTAAAAATTTTGCTCATCAAAAGATAATGTTAAGTCACTCAAAAGGCAAGTCACATTGGGAGAAAGTGTTTGCAAAACATATCTATGAAGGACTTGGATCTGGGATATTTAAAGAGCTCTTAAAATTTAGAAATAAGACAAATAACTCATTAAAAATAGGCAAAAGGTTCAGAATCTTCACAGAAAAAGGTATGCAAAGGTTAATAAACATACAGAAAGATGCTTAGCATTATTGGTCATTAGGGAAATGCTAATTAAAGCCACAAAAAGATACCACTGCATATCCACTAGAATGACTGCAATTAAAAAGATTTATGAGACTATGGGAGGGAGTGGAGGGTGGGTGATGGGTATTGAGGAGGGCACCTTTTGGGATGAGCACTGGGTGTTTTATGGAAACCAATTTGACAATAAATTTCATATATTAAAAAAAAAAAAGATTTATGAGACTAAGTGTTGGCCAGAATGTGGGTCAACTGGAACCCTCATTCTGATGAGGAAAATGTTGGCAGTTTCTTAAAGAGTTAAATATGAAGCTAAGCAATTCTCCTCAAAGAAAGACAGAAAGAGGTTCATATGAGTCTTGTAAGTAAGTATTCATAATAGCTGAAAAATGGAAACAATCCAGTGGATCTCAAAATGTAAATGGGTAAACTTAATATAGTAAGTTATTCAGAAATGTAAAGGAACAAATAATTTACTTATACATAAAAAAACATACATGAACCTCAAACATATCTTAGTAAATAAAAGAAGCCAGACAGGAGTGCCCGGCTGGCTCAGTCTGTGGAGCATGTGACTCTAGATCTTGGGGTTGTGAGTTTGAGCCCCACATCAGGTGCAGAGTTTACTTAAAAATAAAATAGTAGAAAAAGAAAAGTCAGACCTATAAAACTACTACTGTAAGATTCCGTTCATACAAAATGTCTGTCACTGTAATTCTACCTTTTCTAGAATTGCCTAGAAATGCCTAGAGAAGGCAGAATTATGACAAAATATGTGAGAATGGGAACTGAAAAGATGTGCAGAGGGGGATGTGGCTGTAAAAAGACTTAAGGGGACTTTTTAGGATACTGATTGCTTTTTAAAAATTTGATTGTGGTGGTAGTTGCTAAACGACCTATGTTCACCAAAACTCCCCAAAATAAATATACATGCAAAATGGGTGAATTCTGTTGTATGTGGACTATCTGTCAATAAAGCTATGTTTTTTAAAAAGATTAAAATGTTACAAACATCAAAAGCAGGAATGAATACAGGACTATTGAATATAAAACATAAACACATGATCCTGAAAATTTGATGAAAAATATGTTTGAATATTAAAACTTTTTTTTATATTAAGGAGAAATTCACACAACACACAGTTAACCATTTTTAAGTGTATAATTTAGTGGTACTTAATGTATTCATCATGTTGTGTAACTATCAGTTCTCCCTAATTTCTTTTTTTTAAATAAGTTTATTTATTTATTTTGAGAGAGACAGACAGTGTGAGTGGGGGAGGGGCAGAGAGAGAGGGAGAGAGAGAGAATCCCAAACAGGCCCCACGCTGCCAGTGCAGAGCCCAACCCAGGGCTTGAGCTCAAGAAACCTCGACCTCGGCTCATGACCTGAGCCAAAACCAAGAGTCAGACTCTCAACCAACTGAGCTACCCAGGTGCCTCCTGCTCTCTCTAATTTCAAAACGTTTTCATTACTTCACTAAAAGCACCAATCACTCCTAACTCTCCCCTTCTTATCCCATGGTGAACTCTGATCTGCTTTCTGTCACAATGGATTGGCCCATTCTGGATATATCGTATAAAAAGAATTATACAATATGTGACCTTCACTTTGCATAGTATTTTGAAGTTCATCCAAGTTGTGGCATATACCAATACTTAGTTCCTTTTAATTGCTGAATAATATTCCATTGGCTATATATACACCACAAATTGTTTATCCATTCATCTGTTGATGGACATTCAGGTTGTTTTCACCTTTTGGCTATTATGAGCATTGCTATATTACAACATTTGTGTACAGGTTTCTGTGTAGACATTATGTCTTCATTTCTCTTAGATATGTACCTAAGAATGAAATTGCTAGGTCATATGGTAATTATGTACTTAACTTTTTGAGGAACTATTTTTCATAGTGGCTGCACCATTTAATTTCCTACCTGGATTAATGGAACAAATGGTTCCTACATATCCATGCTTGTTATTTTCCATTACTTTGTTTAAAGGCATCCTAGTGGGTAAGAAGAGATATAGCTTTATGGTTTTGATTTGAATTTCTTTAATGGCCAATGATGAACATCTTTTCATGTGCTTATTGGCCATCTGTGTATCTTTGGAGATATATCTATGCAAGTCCTTTGCTTGTTTTTCAGTTGGGTTGTCTTTTTGTTGTTGAGTTGTAAGAGTTCTTTATATATTTAGGATATTAAATCCCCAACAGCTAAATGATCTGCACATATTTTCTCCCATTCTCTAGATTGTCTTTTTACAGTCTCAGTAGTGTCCTTTAATGCACACAAGTTTTTAATAATGTCCGATTTCTTTTCTTTTTTTTCCTTCTCCCTCTCCCTCTCCCTCTCTCTCTCTCTCTCTCTCTCTCTCTCTCCCCCTCTTCCTCTCCCTCCCCCTTCTTCTTCTCCTTCTTCTTCTCTTCCTCCTCCTCCTCCTTCTCCTCCTTCCCGTCCTTCTCTTCCTTCTCTTCCTTCTCTTCCTTCTCCTTGTTACTGATTGCTTTTGTTGTCAAACCTAAGAATCCGTTGCCAAAGCTGAGGTCATGAAGATTTATGACTCCATTTAATATAAGAATTTTATAGTTTTAGCTCTTATATTTGGGTCCTTGATCCCTTTTGAGTTAATTTTTTTATATGTAGTGGGATGGGAATTGAGCTTCATTTTTTTTTTTTTTTTTGCTGGTAGTTATCCACTTATCTCTGCAAGAAACTCTTTTCCCCCCAAACACCTTACCTAAAGTAATCCACTTCCTAATCATTTTGTAAATCAAGTTGATAAAGCAAGTATGGTATGAATAACTATCCTCAAGAAATTCTAGCATGCCAATTAGTTACATAAACTTGAGCTCAAATTTCACCTTCTTGGTAAGGCCTACCATATGTACTCTATTTAAAATGCAATCATATACCCTCCACTCTTCTCTCTTTTAACTTTTTTCTTCACTATACTTCCAATTTCTAAAATGCTATATAACTTTGTTATTTTATGTAACGTCTCTTTCCAACTCGAACGTAAGCCCCATGAGGACAGAGATTTTTTTTTCTCTTTTGTTCACTGCCACATTTCTAGCATCAAGAGCTTGCCACATCCAATATTTATCACCTAAATTTTCTTGTTTTTGCTCAGTATATATCATCTAAATGAATAAAACTATAAAGAGTTAGCAACTCTGTTCAATTATATTTTGGAATGCAGAACTTTTTTTTAAAGGCTATAAAAGGACCACACACAATATGAGTATGAACTGTTTGGGGTCATGATGAGGTTTGTTTTATTAGAATCTGGCCTTAGCTCATAGTTTGACATGCCTGCCATATTGTTATTGATGTACAGGAGAAAATGTAGTAGAGCACTGGCTTGGTGTGTCAGTAAGGGTTTTCTCCCAACTGATTAAAGGTAGTATTGAGTATTCGTAGGCTGTCATCTTGGTCAGGTGTATTAAATATGAACCTCCATGATGACAGTGGACCCCACACACAGGCGAGCCTTGGCCCTCTCGAGAGTGTCTTTGATAACAAAATGAATGAATGGAAACTTCTTTGGAAGGCTATTAATCCTTTTCTTTCAGGGAATTTGTTCCAAAATCCCTTTAATGCATCAGGAAAAAAAATTAGCAAAGCATTCCAGCTGTGGAAATAGTAAGACTTAGCTCTTTGATGGTGGCTTTCATCTTGAAAGTTCTTTGCAAACATTAACTGAAGCTTCTAGCAATTCTTGGAGGCCACTACACTTTGTACATTTTCTTCTTTCATAGTTCATACACAGAGGTTTAGCATCTAGCTCATATTTGTGCTCTGTTCTTGATCTGCTTACACACTAGAAAGTCTTAAAAGTCAAATTCTTATGCTAGTTAGTAAATAACCTCTTAAAATGGGGATAATGCTAGTTTTTCGATGTGGTGATCAGTTACTAAGGACATGATCTTCAGAGCTCTGACTCCAAGACAATAAACAGTAGGATTAAGCTTTTATGAAAATAGAAGTCCTGTTTTATGGATGTTTTCCTGTGCTAAAAGAAAACAATGGATAAAATGTTTGTAATAATGGCAGCAAAGGAAACATGGCTTTTTCCATCCAGAGTATTCCCAACTGATATGTGTATTGCATCTCTACGTGGCGGGGGTTGAAATTATTTTCAGTGTTCTTAAATTTTGAGGTAGTGAGGCCATATAATATATTACTGGTGTGTGTGGCAGGGGCGGGGGAAACATTGGATAAAGAGGCCTAGACATTGAGTCCAGGAAATCGTGGACATTTTTTTTTGTTTGTTTGTTTAATTTTCACCTCTAATTCTCAATTGTACAACAGACACCCTGGCTTGTATTCAGGGAGAATATTTTCTTTTCTTTTCTTTTTTTTTTCTTTTTTTTTTTTTTTTAGGAAGAATATTTTCTATTTAGCTTCACAAACTTAATTCTCTTAATGTTGATTGAGTAACTGTTAGTTAGTAGGATTAGAGCAGTAACAGAACGAAGATCTTGTCTGCATAGAGGTTATATTTAAATACTTAAAATATGTCACTCTTTGCGAGGTGTTGATAAGCATTCTGAATGAGGTCAGGGCTGGCGTCTCAGATAAAGTGACATTGCAACAGAGACATGAAGAAAGTAAAAGAGTGAGCCATGTGGCTATTTAGGGAAAAGCATTTCAAATAGAGGGAAAGCAAGTGCCAAGGCCCTGTGGCAGGAAGAGTCCTGGAGTGTTCACGGAACAGCCAATTAAGCTGACATGGGTGGCACAGAGTGGGCCAAACGTAGAGCCAAATGAAATGATGCCAAAGAGGTGATGGAGTGTGTGTGTATGTGTACATAGGATTCAGCCTCTATCTTTTAAGTCTCTGACTACTTTCTCCTCTCCTGCTGTGCTTCTTCTACTTGGCCTGTGGCTATGTTGACAGTCAGGTGGGTTTTGTCTGGTTTTCTTCTTCTGTCATCCTACTTCATTGTTAACCAGGGTTCTGGAGGAGGGGGACGTAATCTACCCTGTTACGGTTATATTGACACTTATTTGACGATTTTAATCATTGACTTTACAAAGCTAAAAATTAACATTTGTAATGAATAAAACAGCAGGTGTGTTACTTCCCAATCCCCACCCACCCTGCTCCCCAATCCCACCCTCTATAGGCCTTCTTTGAACATTTTGTTCTTGTACATTTTTACACTTGCTGAAAACAAAAACAAATTCTTTATGCAAGTAAGTTAAGTCATATGCCATTACAGATTGCAGACTCTTCCAGGCCACCTCCACACGCAGTCAGGAGTATTCCTGCAGGAAGCAGCTCGAAGAGTAGATGTTCGACTTCTGACACACTCTTGTCTACGACTGAGTGGGAGGGCTAGGACACAGAAGCTAAAGCTAAGCTTTCTTTCTGTAGCAGTAACAGCGGGATGAATTTAGAGATTGTTTCTAATCTGCTCTGATTTCATGGCATAAGACACACCAAGTACATATTTCACTGTACTCAAGGAGTAGTTTATTATTTATCATAAAAGAATATACTTGGCATCTTTGCAAATTTAAATGTAGAATTTGCCGTATTCTGTGCCTCCCCTCCATCTCCGCCTCCCATTCACACCCTTTATTCACCAAAAATGCATTTGAACTTACATTACATGATGTACAGAACAATCTACAAATTCATTATTGCATTGAATTCTTTTTAACAGTGAACTTTAAAGTGAACTAATTTGCTCTTACTCTTTGTGTTGAGGGTAATCACTCTTTTGGGAAGTATGTATAGTAGAGAAAGAGTGTTTAAACCATGAAGGCTTATTATTCTGTTCTTTTTTTTTTTTGATGAATAGTGACTGTTTATGCACCAGGAGAACCATAGGCTGAAAATGCACCTAGGTTTTTCATTATTCCTCTTACAGACTATATGTTAGACTGTTGACTTGCAATAGTGATGTATATCTGGAAAGCAGCCCGTGTAATTTGGATTGTTTAAAGGAATCAATACTGTTGGTCCTACTCTTTAGAGTTGCCCTTTTCCCCTGCTCTCTAATGTGATTTCCCTGCATTACAGAGGAAATATCACTAAATCATATTTAAGAGTAATTTATTTGTTATTGATTCTTCATTACATTCTCACAGGGTGTCTAGACATTTTAAGCTATTTTAAATATCTTTTATAATCTTGTGGCAGACTTGTAAAAGTAAAACCTGAAGAAAAAAGAGAGAATTTAGTGATACCTGACTTTCCCATAATGACCTCAACCATGAGATGCCTTTAAGAATGGACATTAGACAGTGGAGGTCCCCTCTTCCAGGTATGTGGCTTTCAGGGCTGTGTTTTCATTTATTTGTTTTGTTTGTTTCATTTTTAGTAGAGGTCACAGTTTTTGTCCCAGTCTGTCTATTCCCAGTCTTACACATCATTCCCTTGCAACCAACATAAATCATAGGCCATATCTCTGAGTCCTGGAAAACAAGTAAAATTCCTTTTTTAAATTTTTTTTATGTTTATTTTTTTGAGAGAGAGAGAGCAAGCGAGCCCAAGCAGGGGAGGGGAAGAGAGAGACAGAGACACAGGATCTGAAGCAGGCTCTAGACTCTGTGCCATCAGCACAGAGCCTGATGCGGGGCTCGAACTCATGAACAGTGAGATCATGACCTGAGCCAAAGTCAACCACTTAACGGACTGAGCCACCCAGGGGCCTCAAAACAAGTCAAATTCTTAAGTCTACATGGGGACAAATCTATAGCCTGGCCAGTGGAGGTGACCTCCAGTGACAGCTTGATAGAAATGGGGGGGCATCTCTTCATCTACAGAGGTGGCTATGTTTATCTCGGGACCGCCCTTCATGCCTGTCCCCCAGCCTTGCCCTTGATTAACCTCTGTGCTAGTCGGTATCACAACCTCCATCAACATTCTCAATAACATAACAGATAGATATCCAAAGGACAAACAGATTGTGAGCCTTAGATCTTTCATTGAAATGCCCACACATCTCAACAAAGAGGTAAGATTAGAATAAGAACCGCTGTTGGAGAGTGATTATTTACTCATTGACCTTCTTACCTTTTTTCAGAAAGAACTGAAGCAGCTTATAATTACAGTACAGTGGAGTAGACCAGGAGATGGAAAAACTGTTGTGTGTTTGTGTGTGAAAAGAACTGAATTGTAAATATTAGGAGCTTCACTGTCCATCACAACTATTCACCTCTGCCACTGTGGACTGTACCACCACAGACCCATGCAGCTGAACTGAACAAGCTTTCAGATTTCTGGATATTATTTTGCATTTAGTTCAGCCGGATAATAGGTTAAATTATCATGGTGCATGGGTCACTGTGGAACAACTCTTTTAAATTCCAGAATAGCCATTATGAAACCTGGTAAAATAAGCATCTTGTTTTAATATGCCAAGTGGTAAAATAAAATTGAACTTGAGGAATGAAGATTGCATTTAATGGTGAATGGCTCTGAGCCATGGTTGATTTTTTTTTTTTTTTCCTTCTGGCCTACAGTTCTCTTTTCTGTTCCCATTTTCTGCAGACTACCATGTTCTCCATCCTTTTCTATCCTCAATTCATGAAAATCCTCTTCATACTATTATAGACCCAGTCTTTCTAGCCCATTTACTACCCATCCAGTTTGTCCTGCTTTGGGACCATTGCAATCACTGACAGAAATCCTAATGATATCTTGACATGGTCCATCTGTCCCTGACCACCAGTACCGTGGGAGTAGCCATTGTCTAGGGTGTCTCTCTATCTCACATTTGACCAGATCAGTCGATCCAGCTTTTTGTCACTGGTCTCAGCTGGCTTTTCCACCTGCCACTATTTTACCCATGGTGATAGCATCTTACTCCTTAGTGGCATAGTTTTTCAGGTCAGTGGCTATAGTCAACTTTGGCCCCTTAGGCCATACTCCAAAGCTGAAATTTTTGTTTATATTATTTTTCTGATTAAAATGTGAACATAAGCTTCCTGCTTCATCAGATGTAGTGTTGGAAATTAGAAAAGTTAGATTTGCACCTCACTGTAAGATGGAAATACTGAAAGATCCATTGCAGTTGCCTTTTTCCACATCCTTTTTTTTTTTAATCTTTATTTTTGAGAGAGAGAGAGAGAGAGAGAGAGAGAGAGACAGACTGTGAGCGGGGGAAGAACAGAGAGAGAGGTGGACACAGAATCTGAAGTGTTCTCCAGGTTCTGAGCTGTCAGCACAGAGCCCGACACGGGCCTCAAACTCACCAACTGCGAGATCGTGACCTGAGCCGAAGTCAGATGCTCAACTGACTGAGCCACCCAAGCGCCCCTTTCCACATCCTTTTATGTCATCACTTTGCTGTATGTGATACAAATTCTGACTTATGTTCCGTCTCTTAATTTCTGTTTGGTAGTCTACTTGCAATTCATGACTGTCATCCTCAAATGGGAGCCAGTCCCTTTCATATTGGAGGCAGCCCAGGTATGCACATGGGAGAAAGCTGCTCTGAGTTCTAGATCAAGGGTTTCTGAGACTGGGAGGAGGGAGTCTGGAGTAGAGTGATTAGCAGCACTCACCTGAATCTAAGGCCAGGCTCTCCACTGACCAACTGGGTGGGCTCACCTCATCCAGCCATGTTCCTACATCATGGTGTAGGGTCATTGTGTAGTTAACCGGGGCACGCCACATAAGATATTCGGCACAGTGGCGGGCACATGGGAAACCCAGAATACCTCTCAGCTGTCCTTGTAGTCCTTGTCGTCGTCATCGTCATCATCATCATCACCACCACCATCATGAAATTGTCACAGATTAAAGTCAGAAGCACAATTAGGTCTCTCATCTTTATTTGTAAGAATAATCATAAAAACTAAAACCAAAAACCAAATAAACATAATCCAGCTGGACTGACTTTTTGATTCTGTATATTTCAATATACAGTCATGCTTTTCACGATAAAAAAAAAATACTTGTAATGCTACTGAAGATTAATCTCCCACCGCCCCACCCCCCGCCCACCAAACCTCGTTTTATCCCCCATCCTATGTAACAGAGATTAAATTCTTGACCTAAGAGCTAATGGTAGAAACATACTAGTTTTTACTAGTAGGTTTACTAGTAAACATACAAGTTTTTAATGCTTCAGCATATTTTGGAATTTGTAAGTAGGTATGTTGAAATGTTACAGAAGGGCAGAATCCTAACATAAAACAACTCTTAGTAAAAATAATAATAATAATAATAATAATAATAATAAATGAATGTTTATTAAGGGAAGAAAATCGTGGCAAATATCACTGACCTATTTGTAAGTGAATATTGGAGTTATCATCTAAACGTCCAAACTATAGAGATAGAGTGGATGTCCTTAAAGGTTTTTGAGAGTTTAGCGAAATAGACAGGATATAAGAAAGAAATCATTTTCTTTTATTGTTGCTGTTCTTCAAACCTTTTCCTGTCATTGCTGGATTTCTCCATTCCATTCGGTGGTGACCATTGGAGCAAAATAGACACTAGAAATGCACCTTTTTATTCAGTGGCTACTTAAAAATCAGAGGCCCTTGAGCAAAGTCTTCCCCAGGCATTCCTTTCTGTCCATTATTAATAAGTCACGTGTGAAGTCGTTCTCCTTGTACAGGATCGGAACCTTATACAAATCCTTCTTTCTCATGTTCTATGTAATGTACCTGGGGTGCTCTGCTTGGCTTTTGATCTAGGCCTGGCAGGAGTTTTTCCACATCATTAAATAATTTGTTTTATTCTTTGCCTTCACCAGGCAATTATGTTTTCACAAGCCACACTCTTTAATAAGAAAATGGCTTACCTACCCTTTTGATGTTTATACCTCAGTTGGAAGAGTCACTGGATTTATTAATGGAAGAGTTAGATAGTTGCATAATGGAAAAAGGAGTTTCAAGCATGTCAGTAACAGCTGTAGTTCTTTTTCTTGAATGTATACTTTATGATTCTTGGCAAGATCTCATAGTTGATGTTATTATAGGCTTTTACTCAGAATAATTGACACCTTTTGAGTGATAATCTTAACACTTCAAAAATTTTTTTAATTAAAAAAATTTTTTAAGCAGGCTCTGCACCCAACGTGGTGCTCAAACTCACAACCCTGAGACTGGGTTGCATGCTCTACTGACTAAGCCAACCAGGCACCCCTATAATCTTAACACTTTTTTAACATGTTAATTTCTCTTAATGATTCATACTCTCATAAAAACAGCTTGTTTCTACTAAGACTTGCAATGCTTTTGATTGTTTTAAACTTTTACCAAGGTACCAAGGTCAAAAGACATTTTTGTAACTCCTAGAGTCATTCTGTCCTTTCTATTTCCATTCAGGACATGAAATTTCTATTTAAAGGAGCATCGTTTTGTAAGAAAACCATGAAATGTGTAATTAGGACTCTCAGAGATAAAAGGAGCTACAAGTCCCTGTGAACAGAAGGTCCGTTGGAATTTGCCATTGTATTGGAAAATACAAAGGAGGCTGAAGTGATTGATTGCCACATTCTTTTTTTTTAATATGAAATTTTATTGTCAAATTGGTTTCCATACAACACCCAGTGCTCATCCCAACAGGTGCCCTCCTCAATGCCCATTACTCACATTCTTTAGGTGGTTCGCTATCAGTACAATGCCAATAAAGCCTATAAAGTGATGACAAACACAGCCTGGGGAGAGTAACCCCTTCCCTTCACACAAACCTAGGCATACTTATTTTAACATATGCTTTGCCCAAAGAGGCAGCGCAGAATACCAGAAAGCAAGCATATTTGTAATATGAGCTTAAATGTTTATATATTTATGTTGTTGTACATTAAAATGTTGGTGGTAAGGTCTTCAATCTTCTTTTTGAATCTAATAAACATAAATGAAGTAATGTACATGGTACCTGCCGTTGTTCAGGAAGGAAGTGCTATCTATACAAGTGCGTTTCCACACGGATGTCTCCAAGTCAACATTCCAAAATTTAACTCCTGAACTTGCCTATTCATTGCTTCCCTAACGATGTTTGCCATCTCAGTGCATTCTACTAGTTGCCCAAGCCAAAATTCTTGAGGTTTCGTCGTTTCTTCTGTGTGTCTGTCTCTCCAGTATCAGATCCAATCTGTCAATAAATACTGGCAACCATATTTTCACAATACATCTGGAAGTTGACCACTTCTCTCCACCCTCACTGCTGCCATCCTGGTCCAAACTACCACCATCTGTCACCTGGGTTATTGCCAGAACTGCCTCACTGGTCTTCCCTACTTCTACCCTTATGCCGCTGGTCCAGACTTTCTCAACACAGTGAGTGACCAGATGATTCTTTAAAAATGTGAATCAGAGCCTGTCCCTCTTATGCTTAAAATCTTTCAGTGGCTCCTTATTGCTCTCAAAGTAAAAATCATAACCTTTATAACGGCTCTAAAGGTTCTGTGTGCTCTGGCCCCACCTCATCATCTCTCTTGTTCCTTCCCGAACTCTTTTGCTATGAAGTGAGTTTTATGGACTCCTTTAACTCTTGCAAGCTTTTGCTTGGTTGCCAGCTTCTCAATGAGGAATGCCCTCACCACCATGTTTAGAATCGCAACCCACTTCTTGCCCACCACATATTGCACACACCCTTTATCAGGCTCTCTTGCTCTCTTTCTTTTTCCCTCCCTAGAAGGGCAGGGATTTTTTTTTTTTTGGTCTGTTTTGCCAACTGATGCATTCCAAAGAACCTAGAATAGTGCCTGGAAAATAACCAGGAGATAGAAGTAATTGCTGAATTCTTGAAGCGACTGCTTATAAGCACGATGCCCAAAGAGATTCTAAAAGAGGCGGCAACGGTGTGTATTTGTTGAATGATTGAATAATCAGTGACCATGTTTAACCAAGAGCACCATTGTTGAGGATGGGAAAGTTTTCAAGGATACTTTGACAAGGCAAATGAGTTGGGGGAAGTGTCCAATAGTAGCCCTGATGCTCCTGCACTTTCTGTGTCTCTCAGAGGAGGAGGTCAGGGGGTGAGTTGCATGACGACTCACAGTGAGCAGCCATGTATATAGCTATGAGATAGAAATGGGAACTGGTCTCAAAAGCCAACAAAGCGTTTAGAGATAAGCAGAACAAATTTGTAGGGAATATGTAGATGCAGGAAGGTGCATTCACAGAGGAAAAGCCTAGAGGAAAACAGCGAGACAGAATATTAGGTATTTAACTTACCGACCACTCCCTGGTTCCAAACAATATGCTGAATTTGGAGAATAAAGATAGAGTAAAACCCAGTAGCTGCTTGAAGAACTCAGTTTTCTTTATTCCCATTCCATCCCCCCACCTCTGAGAGAATTATTCTTCTAAATACAGATATGATCTAAACATGCCTCTGAGCTGCCGAGAAACCTTTCTGCTCTCAAGACTTATCCTGGTTAGAGCCAGGTGGATGACTTAATAAATTTCTTTAAATATATAGTGTTTTTTCTACTCAGAAAATGGCAGTTGGCTATTCTACATCTACCAAAAATGAGTAGCAAAAAAATGTGTCTTGACTGTAGCATAAAGGCCACAGCTGAGATTCAGGGAAAATTTTCTGTTTGCAGACAGCGAGATAGTTTTTGGTACTGCTTATAAAGACTCCAAAGGCATAAACTTTCCTTTTAACTCCATGCTGCATGATCGGTTTATACCACCATTTTTCAAAATAGCATCGTCCAGGTCATTAAGTAAGGTTACTCTAAATAAAGATTCTGCATTTCAGAAGCACTAGGTTTTAAAAAGTTAAACATAGTTCTCTGCTGGAGGACTTCAAAAAGCCTTGACTGTGCTCTAAGCCTTTTGAGTTTCCAAATGTGGGGTACATTGAATGGCATTTCCCAAATTTATTTGAATTTGCTAGCCTTATTAGGGACTTCAAGTGTCAGTGTTCTTGTAATATTCTTTGGGAAGTGTTGGCTTAAATATTTAAGGATAGGTGGATGAGTGAACTTTTAAGAGTCCATTTGTGGGCAGTGTTTGAACATTTTTTTAAATTTTTGCCTTATTTGTACTTTCAAAAACAATAGCCACCACCACCATAGCATCATCAAAAGAGTTTTCCTGTTTATTATCCCTTTAGGAGTCAATACCACCTGAAAAAAGAATTTCTTTGAAACCATTTCTTTGAGAGTTAGGGTTTACAACCAGTCAACGGCACATGAAATAAAAGATCGGTGGAATCTTGGCTTTCACTGTATTGAGGCTGTAATTTGAAATGCGTATGTGGGCATTTGATACAACAGTGACTGTGACTGGTGAGGGATGAGAGACACTACAAGGCTATCCATAAAATTTTACAGTTTGGGGAAGCAAGTATCACCTCGATTCGTTGGTATGTTAAGTGGCAGTTTCAAAGGTAAGACCAAAGTGACACCACATATATCTCTCCACATGTGGTTTTTCTTGTATCTGGAGAAAGCTAAAAATTCTGTCTTTACCTGCTTAGGCGCTGATTTACAAGAAGCCACCTGAGACAGTGCTGTGTGTCTTCCCTGAGTAGTTCTTGCCTCAGAATATGGTTCCTTTCATGGGTGGTCCTTGTAGGAGAGCTGGCGGACAAAGGACTTCCTTGAGCTCTATGACAAGCCAGTGTGTGTGACTGTTTCCTAATAAATGGTTACACTTTTGGCAGAATTTTCTCTAAAACTTGCGTTCATTTTTGTATCCTGTCCGGGTCTAATCACCAGAGGCCACCAGTATTTACAAAAGGACTTGGCGACTTGAAATGGCCAAATTGGCTTCATCAGTTTGTGACTCGGGACTCTGGCATTTGGTATTAAAAAGTGATTAATTAGGAAGAACATTTATTAATGTCAGGCTCTCTGGCATTGCCTTGAAAATTCTCTCCACTACAGCGTACCACAGTCTCTTTTGATTTGGGTGGCTTTGGCAGTGAACTCTAGTTTTTTGCCTATTACACATTTAGGTCCTCACAATGATGGTGTTTTCACCGGGGAATAATTCCAGGCCAGGGCTTGTTGGAGGAAAACTTGTATTCTTTGTGTTTTTTGTCTAAAAAATTTTTCCTATTACCTTGTAAGAATTAACCAAGGAGAAAAAATGACTCCTAATTAGTGATTATATGGTCAAATTCTTTAATTTTTTTGTTAAGCCTCATATAGATACATTAAACTGCTTCTCCCATATATACTTCGGAGATTTATGTTGTTGTTGCTGTTTGGTGGAAAGCAGTCCTAATGAAACAATAATAATAGGTGTCTGAATTTCTGAACTTGGAATTACAACTACACATCTTCCTCAACTTACAATAAATAGAGTTGCATCCTGATAAACCTGTTACAAGTTGAAAATATAGGTCGAAATATATCTAACACACCTAACCCATTGGACATCACAGCATAGCCTCACCCACCTTAAGCAGGCTCAGAACACAGAACATAGCCTACAGTTGGGCAAAATCACCTAACTCAAAGCCTATTTTATAATGAAGCATTGAATATCTCCTGTAACGTATTGAGTACTATACTGAAAGTGAAAGGATGGTTGTGTGGGTGCAGAATGGTTGTCAGTGGATCAGTGGCTTACCCTTGTGGCTGACCAGGAGCTGTAGCTCTGTGCCCAATATCACAGAGAAGACCATACCGTGTATTATGTATTACCAATACCGTGTATTGGTAGCCCGGGAACTGATCCAGATGCAAAATTCAAGGAACGGTTTCTACTGAATGCCTATCACTTTCACATTATCGTAAAGTCTAGAATGGTAAGTGGAACCGTCCGAAGTCAGGGTCCGTCTATATTTAAAACTATTTTAAAACACAGGCTTTGTTTCTATCCTTCATTGCTTTTATTAGTCTATTAAATTTGTCCTTTTAAGCTGTGGTAGGTCGGCTGTTTGAATGCATAGTTAGGGATGAGGGAAGAGCATTATTTAATCATGCCGGTTACTTGGAAAAAGCTTTTCAATGACTTCTGATGAAACAAAATGATCCATCCAGCTTTTATCACTAAATGTTTCAGAAGCAGGAAGTGGGTCTTATCCAGTCAGATTCCACCACATATTTTGCTTATAGAAGATACTTTGATTTGGGGATGACTACCTTGATGGATAAGCAGATTCAAATCCACTTCGTAATAGTAGTTCCTCTAAGAACTCAATTATACAAGTAAATCTTACTTTCTTGTTTTTATCTGCTAAGAGAGAAGCCTTCGAAATTTCTTATTACTCCATATTTTATAAACTTGAAGCAAGCCGAATATTTCTCTGTAATTTGTTTGATAAAGTATGGTGAGTTATTTTAAGAAATGCTGCTCTAAAATATTTGGATCTTTATTGTGTGAAACTGTGGGATTTTTGTGGTTTCCTCTTATTTATTTTAGATTTCAGAGGGAAGGTCTGTCTCCTCTGTGACATTCCCAAGTGAGTAGGTGAATCATACTTTTTAGTGAGTGTGACTCACTGTGTGAAAAAGTAAAACACCTTGTCTTTTTCTTAACTAAAAAATAAGTCTATGGCATCCTGCTTTGGAAGATTTTGGCAGAGGAACATCTCCTTAACAGAAGTATTTGAGCAGTAGCTGTATGTAGAAAACTACTTCCGCCCAGTTCGGCCCAGCATATGTACTTGCCTAGGAACAAAACTATTTATTTGTTTAATTTTAGAGAGAGGGAGAGAGAGCACATGTGTGGGGGAGGGGCAGGGGGAGGGAGAGAGAGAGAGAGAGAGAGGGAGAGAATCTCAAGCAGGCTTCATGCTCATCTTGGAGACTAATGTGGGGCTCGATCCTATGACCCTGGGAACACGACCTGAGCCGAAATCAAGAGTCGGATGCCTCACTGACAAACCACCCAGCAGCCCCAGAACAAAGCAATTTATGAAAACGCTTCTAATTGATTCCGTGTTTCTGTTTGCTCAGACAAGTGAATTCATCAACGCGAATTGAAACAGGTGAAATTCACTCCTGACTTTACTTGCTTGGCTAAATCCATCCTGGTCCCTAACCGAATCCTCACTGAGGGGAGGTTTCATTGTTCCTGTTTCCCTCCCACATCGGGTCACCCTATGGAGTTGCCCGGGATTCTGGGGAGTTACTTGTGTCATCTCCATTTTGCCAGCCAGAGCTGGACATAGAGAACATGACATGAGACCAGGGCCTCCAGGCATCATACTCTCTCTCTCTTCCCCACTCTGTCTGGGCAGGCTCCAGGCACAAGACTGAGCTTCTGTTGATATTTCTGTCTTTGCTTTGCACAGGTATCTTGTCTAGTGCATCACTGACCCTCTGGACAGGGCCCCTCCCCTGAAGCCAGGGGTGTCTGATGGCGATTCAGGTTCCTCTCCCCCTTCTCCTTCCTCCTCAGTGAGCTTCGATCTCAACACATATAAACACACACCCCTCAGAGCAACACCACTGTTGATTTTCCAAATCCTGATTTTTATTTATATATATAAATATATATGTGATAACCATTTATAACATATTATATATAATATATATAATATTTTAACATATTATATAACACATTATAACATTATATATTGTAATATATATAATTATATATATAAGTATATATTAAGTATATATATTATAATATATAAGTATATATTATATATATAAGTATATATTATATAAATATATAAGAGTACGTGGTTATCACGTTGTTATATTCCTGGAAGACTTATGCATAAACAGTTCACAGATAAATGGTTGAATATTAAAAATGGAAGTTTAGAGCAGTAACAAGTTACAGAGCATGTATAGATTTAAAGTTTAGAAGGCTTGTCCCACTTAGCTGCCCACTTAGTTTATTCATTGTGCCTCTGTGGTCACTAGAATATGAATGTTCTCTTATTTTCCTTACTAAAGAGGGCAGTTTCATTACATTATTTGATGTCTTATGTCAAAATAAACCATTATTCCCCCTCGAGACTTCTCACATATAAATTTGACTTATAATTCAGTAACCAAGATCAGTCAAATAAATTATGTCTTATTCTGTTGCAGCTGGTAGACATGGGTATGTCCTTTCTTCCAGAGGCTGGCTGGCAGAACGAGTAGACGGACCGCTTGAAAACATTCATTCCAGCCTAAGACTTGACAGGGAACACGTATTCTGTCCACACATCCTGCTGCATTCCTGGAGATTGTAGAACACTGGCATCTGCATTGACCTGGCAAAGTGAATAGTGGTGCCTTCTGTCGCAGGCCTCGGGGTATGATTTTTTAGACTACCCTAGCAGTGCCTTACTTGGTCACCTCCAAATTGCAGGGTCTCATCTGCTGTCAGTGTATTTCTGCTGCAAAACCAGAAGGCAGTGAAGGGCTAAAATCCCCCCACACCCCCAACACACACTTTGGATTCCAAAAACCAGTTGGACTCTGGGAGAGAACAGGCTTTAGAGTGACCCAGACCTCAGTTTGAAACCTTGTTTCTCACTAATTGTATCGCCTTAGATCTGTCTTAAGGCCTCTGCGCCTCAATTTCCTTATCTATAAAACTGGGGTTAATTACCTGTGTTCAATATGATCATGCAATTTCAGTGGGGAAATTTCAGCCAAAGGTCTGGCATATGGTTTGTGCTTGAGAGGTACTTGTTTTCCCCATATCCTCTACCATTTGCAACTTACAGGTGCCTTCTCATGCCGCCGCCACATGTCTCCCCATGGATGATAGCACACGGACCATCATTTCTCGGTGTGACCTTTCATCCCTCTACTGTGGCTTTCTAGTGCCTTTTCCATTTCTGTTCAGAACCACAGATAGAGATGAAGAAAGTTCCTTTCTGTGACTTCTCCCATGTCTCCAAAAATTCTTGTAAATTTTCATTCTAATCAGGGAAAGCTTTCCTGAACAACATTTTCTAATTTACTTAATTCCTTTTTAACTCCTTAGTAATGCGTGATGAAGTGGATGGCAGTTTTTTGCACTAGACCGATATTTACCGATCGTGCCTCTTCTAAAGTGCCTTTGAAAAGATTTTCGCTTTTACTTTCCTTTAAACATTTAAAACACATGTATGCAGAACGTACCATCCATTTCCCATAATGTTATGAGTTAGTTTATCCTCAATTAGAGTAAGGTAATCTGAGAGTTTCACCCTTCCACCTGATTTAACTTTGAAACGTGCTTGTGTGCTCTTGTGAGATAAGGAATTTCAATCTCAGGAACTAGTGTTGGCAAGGAGGTTAGGACTGTTGATTAAAAACAAATCAGACCAAAAATGGCGCAGAAAACCGAAGTTCAGAACCAAAGACCAGAAATCGAAAATGTCCGTTTATGAATGCTCTGATTTTAATCTGCCTTCGGCTCTGCTCATTAGTGCATCTGGCAGAGCTTCTTAGTGAAGGAAAGCTTGGCGTGGGGAGACTCGGTGTTTAAATTGGCTCAGAGAAGACACGGAGTGTACAGATCTGCTTTTGTCTCTGAGGGGGTATAATTTCTTCATTCATTTCCCCTTTAACAATTTTTCTCCCTGTGCATTTATGAGTACAGTTTAGAGCACATGGAAGTGAGGAAATGACATCCCCAGCTCGAGCCAGTGAGAGTGTGGGTTGGCAGCTATGCCATTGAGATCCTGAATCTACGCCATTTTCTGTCCCAGCTCAGCTTATCCCGTTGATCTCAGACTAGGAGAGAAACATCACAAGTGGTGTTTTCCATGCCTACATGTGAGGTGTGAGGGGTGTTCAAGTCATGGGAGGACTGTCCTTCAACCTCTCACAGTGCAGCATTGTGGTCTTTAGATCTAACTCAGGGTCCCAGTTGAAGATATAATCCTAGGGATTTGGCCACTGTGACTGAAGCTCTGAGAATCAGCTTTCAATATTCCTTACTCTCTCTACCTTTAAGACCGCCCCAAGATTCCTCTTGCCTCCTGCATTGTTCTTACGGAGTTTAGATTCTAGGTCTCATCTGAGGTATAACAAGCGGTCTGTTGTATTGGATATCGCAATAGCAGTAAAAATTCAAAAGTTCCTCTTCAACTATTGGGAGATTGGTCTCAATCTCATTTGCCAGATAAAAAGCTCTCTCGGGTTGGTATTTGTCTTTCCTGTTTTTATACAACATTTAAAAATCTTCCATAATGTCAGTGGTTTAGCCACAGGCTGGAACATAATGGAAATATAACAATGTAAGGATGGGACCAAGTCAAGAGTGGGCTGGAGGTAGCTCCTGTCAGCTCACAAAAGCCGGAGTTCTGATCCTTCTTTGGCATCCACAGCTCTGCTTCCATCCCTGCAGCCTCCACTCTGAGCCGATCTGTCAGTCAGTATCCCGGCAGGAAGTACATGGCAAGGCTAACGGGCTGATTGAAGAGTTTACAAAGGGTCCGTTTGTAGTGATAAACGGACCAACGTGCAAAGTGACACCTACTAGATGGCCTAAAGAGGCAAAAGAGAAGACTGCCGCCAGGAGGCAAAGGAGTAAGAACTGTAACCACAGAGAGGAACCCCAGGCAGGAGCTGTGCCTGAAGATGGGTGAACTGAGCCACTGTCAGACAGAGGTGGAGGAGGGAGGGGCTGTAAAACTCAAAGGCAAACACAGACAAGACTGAACATCAGGTAGACTTGAGGACGACTCAGGCAGAATAAGTTCAAGGTACGATTGTGCAGAGCTCAGACAGAATCCTCTTGCCCCAAAAAGCCAAGCTCTGTCTTTCTTCTTCTCACTTGACACTTCCCATTCTGGTCTCGAAATCATCCTTTGTGGCTTCTGGGTTAGTGTTTTGGGACCAGTTCTATATTCATTTGATGCAGTCTGTATTATCACCATCCTTGAGAGTGTCTAAGGGCTTTTGTAGATTTAAAGTCCCTGATGTTTTAAATAAACCTAAGCCTCCGATTTGCTCAAGTGGAGACTCACCAATCCATTTCCTGTGGACAGCAGAAGTGTTGGGCCACAAAAGAATTGTTGCAATGTACAAAAGCCGCACAGGGGGAGCCCAGGTTCACAAGTTTTTCAGGAAGAAGATCTGAAGTTGTGTGCAACCTTGAGAAATATTTCTCACAGAAATCATGTAGGAACTCTGGCACTTGTGCTGATTATGGTTATAGCTATTAGTGAAGGGACCAAAGGTCTAAGACATACATACAACGGTTTACAACAGGGGTAGTGAAACCTCCACAGAGTTGTTATAAGGTTAAATCATTATTTAAACTTGCACAAATTTGGGGGCTCCTGAGTAGTGGCTCAGTCAGTTAAGCGTCTGACTTCAGCTCAGGTCATGATCTCACAGTTGGTGGCTTCCAGCCCCGCATCGCGCTCTCTGATGTCAGTGCAGAGCCTGGAGCCTGCTTCGGAACCTCTGTCTCCCTCTCTCTCCGCCCTTCCCTCACTTGTACTCTCTCTATCAAAACTAAAAATAAACATTAAACTTGAACAAATTCGGATTGGTTGCTGTAGGGTTGCAGTTAGGAAGTCACTTGGCCAGATGATGAGCCTAAATCAGTGCCCAGCTCCGTAACTGGGAATTTAGGACAAGCCCCTCACAAGATATGAGGCAGTACTACAGGGTCACATAAAACAATAGGGGACTCTAATGGATTAAATAACTTGTCTTCTTCAATTAAAAAGAACTTTCACAATGACAGTGATAGTAATATTATTGGATATTTTAATAAGCTAAAGTATTTTAAAAATTAAAATTGAATGTCCGTAAAGTGAAAGATGTTACTTTTCTGGAGCACACAAGTCATATGACCAGGCAAGACAGAGTAGTAATAAGTAGCAGTGAACGGAATCAGAGCAGTGCCGAAGGTGTGCATATATATTTTTTAAATGTTTATTTATATTTGAGAGAGAGAGACAGAATGCGAGCAGGGGAGGGCAGAGAGAGAGGGAGACACAGAATCCGAGACAGGCTTCTTCAGACTCTGAGCTGTCAGCACAGAGCCTGACACGGGGTTTGAACCCACGAACCATGAGATCATGACCTGAGCCGAAGTCCGACACTTAATCAACTAAGTCATCCAGCACCCCAAGGTGTGCGTGTATTTTGATTAAAACACCTCAGTACTGTTGGTCAGTATGGCCAGACCCTTACAAGATGCTCTTGGATGCTCCAAGTCTGAGGACTTTTCACCCCAAATTAATGTTGCAAAAACTGTGTTTCAGAGCGTTACCGAAAGTAAAAGATTTCCTTAGTGGGCAGTCCCCGAAATGGCCGTCGGTGTGCTCAAGAACCCCGACGATGTGTATCCAGCTTTCATCGCTGATCTTTACTATCACAATATATACTTGTTGAATGCCAGTTATGTGTGTGCCAGGTATCTAGGTAACAGATTTAAATGAGATGGTGACCGTCGTCAAGGAATTCGTAGCCTAGGTGAAGAAGCAGACCCATAAGCAGAAGGAAAAAGGAGGGCCTCATAAGTATTCAGCCATCTCGGTTGTCAGCTTGGCAAATGCCTTACTCCTGGGGCCGAAGAGGGGAGCTTGACTGTCATCAGCTTCCCTGAAGATTGATAAATTAGATGCAGACAGCTAGAGCTCAGAGCTGCCAAATACATCTTTAGGACTGAAATATAACTGTGCTACACGTAGAACTAGGAGAACATGCTCTCACCCTAAAGGCACTGTAGCATTTTTCTGTAAACTGTAGAGGTGGGAGAAAATATGATAATGATGATGATGATGATGATAATTACTATAATGAGGGGGCACCTGGCTGCTTCAGTTGGTAGAGGATGCGACTCTTGATTTTGGGGTTTTAAGTTTGAACCCCACATTGGGTGTAGAGATTACTTAAAAAAATGGGGGCGCCTCGGTGGCTCAGTCAAGCGTCTGACTCTTGATCTTGGCTCAGGTCATGATCTCGCAGTTCGTGAGTTCCAGCCCCATTGGGGCTCTATGCTAACAGCGCAGAAGCTGCTTGGGATTCTCCTTCTCCCTCTCTTCTGCCCCTCCCCTGCTTGCATGCGTGCATGTGCTCTCTCTCTCTCTCAAAATTAACATTAACAAAATAAAAAATTAAACTTGAAAAATCTTTTTAAAAAAAATTACCATAATGAGTCCCGTTCTCTGCCTCCCTGGAAGGGGACAGCCTGCAGTAGATGTCTGTTTTGAATGGGGCACAAAGGGGTCTTCTTCTCCTGAATGCTCACCCACACCCTGCTGGCCACAGTGCACAGGTGCATGTGTGTCCTTACCTGTGACATATGCTTTGAGAACTGAACTGAGAGTGAGAAGGGGAAGAGATAAACAAGAAGCTGCCAGGCTAGGCTACACTTGGATTCTAGAGCGACATTTCCTCTGAGGTCAATTACGGTCCTGAGAAAACCACAGCTCTTGCCTTAGCTGCTTGGTCAGATATGTGGCTGTGCAGATGGCGGTCAGTCAATTCTGTGAGCACCCTAAGAGAGGTGTTGCAAGGTCGTCATCTCTGTGCAGCTCAGGGGCATGCTTCTCCACATTGTCCCAAGGCAGAAAAGAATCAAACCTAACGTCTGTCATACTGAATCTATCACACATTCTTCCTCCAGATGCCATGGGTATCAATATGCTTTCTGTTGTTTTACTGATCATCAAATTAAAGCTCAAAGAAATAAATTTCTGGGGCGCCTGGGTGGCTCGGTCGGTTAAGCATCCGACTTCGGCTCAGGTCATGATCTCACGGTCCGTGAGTTTGAGCCCCACATCGGGCTCTGTGCTGACAGCTCAGAGCCTGGAGCCTGTTTCAGATTCTGTGTCTCTCTCTCTCTCTGCCCCTCCCCTGTTCATGCTCTGTCTCTCTCTGTCTCTAAAATAAATAAACGTTAAAAAAAAATTTTTTTTAATTTAAAAAAAAAGAAATTGGGGCGCCTGGGTGGCTCAGTCGGTTAAGCGGCCGACTTTGGCTCAGGTCATGATCTCGCGGTCCGTGAGTTCGAGCCCCACGTCGGGCTCTGTGCTGACAGCTCAGAGCCTGGAGCCTGTTTCAGATTCTGTGTCTCCCTCTCTCTGACCCTCCCCCGTTCATGCTCTGTCTCTCTCTGTCTCAAAAATAAATAAACGTTAAAAAAAAAATTAAAAAAAAAAAAAGAAATTTCTCTGAAGTTGGACGGTTAATTGGACAAATAATGTGTATTATCAATGGCCATATTATCAGCCCTTTTAATCCTGTCTTTTCATGCCCTACTGTAATTTGAATAAGTAAATTTCCATTTGCCTCTATTTTAGAAGTGGAATGCACTTTGTGTACTTTGGAAAGTGCCACAGAGTTTCTCTCCCCCTCCCCCCCCACTCATATTTTGTTTGAGTTTCATCTGAATCTATTAGGCTAAAACAAGCTTTAAATTATTTAGCCAATTTTGTCACATCTGTAATCCACAAGATACAAAATTGGATTCCCTCCCAGTCTTTTTCATTCTAGGAAATTCAGCCATGTCCATGACATTTTCCCCCCACTTTACAACTTTCTGCTTGGTTGATTGACTTGCAGTTTAAAGAAATACGTTTCTGAATATTTTCTCTCTCTCTTGTCTGAATGCCAAAGAGGCTTAAAGACAAAGGGCATTATGGTCAATTTAATTTGAGAATAGAGTTTTCCGTGAATATTATTTTTCTCAAGACAAAATAAAATAATAAAACTTTATTGAGGTTGGGTGCTGTCTTCAACTGAATGTTTTGAAAACAGAAAAGCCCCCTGTAGGACCAGCCCCCCCTACCAGCAGTATGGAGCCGTGGCCTCTGAGCTCACAACTCACACCTCCAATGATGTGGGGTTCCGTTCACTAAGGGATATTCCGGATGATCCAGCCCACTGAGCCATAAGCCTCACATGTCTCATTTTACAGTCTCGGGGTGAAAGGGCTGACAGACCTGCTCAGGGTGACTCATGGTGTGTTGGTGGCAGGGCCACAACTTGAATCTAGACATCAGCTCCTGGACATGGACTTAATTGCTTGTCTTTCTGTCACCCACCAACATGTCTAGTCTTTTCCTTGTTTTGTACATGCTACATCTTCTCCCTGGAGTGTGCCCAGCTGTGACCTGCCCTCCCATCCCAACCACAACCACATTTGTCTGCCTCGTAAGCATGCATTCCTTTTTTAAATTCAGATCATCACCTCATCAAGATGCTCTGTCTACCCTCTCCCCTTCTCGCATCCAGTTTCTCTCTTGTCCAGTATGTTTATCTATTCGCTGATTTATTCAGCAAATATTTCTAAGCACCCATTAAGTGCCAGGCACTGAGCTAAGCACAGGTGTGCACCAGTGAACACAGCCGACCAGCTCCCTGCCCTCATGGCTCACAGTCTGCTGGGGAAGACAGACATTAAAGACAGTAAACACGGAGATAAATGTGTAATTACAGCTGGGATGATGGTCATGAAGGAAATAAAGATGTACTTGAGGCCTGAAGAGCCCAGTGGGGGAACAACGAATACATGGGGTTGTGGGTTTTCAGTGTGCAAGTCAGTCTTTCAGAGGAGGCTAGGGACTCTTCCACTCTCCCCTCTCATCTCCCTGTGCCCAGGAGTCCAGAGCTCTGCAGGGGGTGGAGAGTGTGGTGGGAAGGTGGTCCTGCCCCCCTGCAGGGCTGGGAGAAGAGTGGGGGCGGTAAGAGTTGGGTGTCTGCCGTCTCCTGACACCTGCCTCCTCCCAACCTCGGCGCTCCCGAAGCCCTGGGAATTCTGTGAGTAACGGACACAAGCACGCCCACCACAGTGAGGAGGGCAGCCTTTGCTCAGGCAAGAAGGTGTGACACCGGGGATGTGGAAGTGATGCCTCCCTCAAGGTTATCCCAGGGGGACTGTTTTCTGATAACCTTGAAGAGGGGCAGGGAGGTGACTTATTGGCTGTAACACTATCCAGGGACATGGATGATGGCCTGCTTGGAGTTCTGTTTATACTCTTTTCTTCATAATTCTATAGGATTAATAAATAGAGCATACTAAATTCTCTGGAAATTTCTGTGGGACAATATGTGAATTCTTTTGTAAAAAAATATTTCAGCTTTTGACAGGTTTGAAAGAAGTATTCAACTATAGCTAAAAAATAAAAGTGCATCTATAAAAATAGAACACCAGTTCTGTACTCAGTAATTTGCGGGGAGTTCATGAAGGGCACTGGACAAGACACTCATTCTCTGGGATTCATTTTCAATTTTAGCAAGAAATACGTGCTTTTGATGTCACAGGATTCTTATGTTGGTTCTTTTTTAAATTATGTAAACTTTAAGTTCTTGAGACGAAATGTACTTTGTAAACTCAAAGTGTAATCTAAACTAAAAAAATAGGTTGCAGCTTTTCAATATAATGAACTTGCTACTTTCCTCACCTATTTTTTCCCTCAATTTTAGATGTTCCGAGAAAATATAACATCCTGTTGCATCCATTTCAGTTGAAGGCTTGTTACGAGAGCCTTTTTTTCCCTTTCATCTTTTAATTCTAAATAAGATGGTTTCGCTAGGTTAAAAAATGAGATTGGAACTTATAGAACTGTTAATTATTTAAGAGAAATCGTCCAGATCACATTTATTTGTATGGAATTGCTCTCTAAAATTTTATTACTCTATATGTTATAGTCAGCAAAACAAAGTTCTTAATAAAATCCAGGTGACAGATCTCTCAAGATGTTAAAAATCTTTGTACACTTAAAGCATCGGTAGTTTCTGCTAGGCGGTTTTATTTATAGTTTTAAAATTCTTTTATTTAGTATTTTACAGTTATTAAAGTAATAGACTGTGAAATGTTTGTGACTATAGTATGCAGAGTTCTATTTGGTTTTTTCTTAAGCTCTTTAAAAAAGAAAATATAATTTCATCCATATATTAAGTTTTGTTTTAAATAGACCTCCTTCAAATGTGTCCATACCATGTATTCATGGAATACAAACTAATTTTTACAGTGTCCATTACAACAAATTATTAGTAACACATATTTTTTTTCTGTTAACTAGAAGTGACAGGAAAGTCTTTACAAGTTAATATACACAATAAATATATATAATATTAGAGAAAGGTGCTTTGTCAATATAATGAATTACTGTAATGATTTTTGATACCAAAAAATTTCATGGAATAAATACTGGCTAAATTGAGTTAAAAATTCCTCAGCTCTAATGATCTCTCATTGGTTCCCTGAATTTTAACATATTTGCATTTAATTTCATTTATGTTAAGCTCCTGGTGAGCTCTGTGTTTAGGTTTTGTGTTTTGTGTTTTGTTTTGTTTGTTTGTTTTTTTTTAATGCATTCTATTGCATTCTATTTCTGAGAGGACAGTAATGTCCTAGTGAGCTGGATTCTATCAAGCTGCTTTACTCTCTGGAAACCAGTTGCCTGGGGGGGACAGAAATTCTGAAAGGGTCCAGAACCAAGAAGTAGGGTTGCTGTAGGGCAGGCACAGAACAAGGAGTGATGGTCACTGATCGTGTTGTGCAATTATCCGATGTTTCTGGGTGGCAAACGTGCGACGTGCCAGAGGTTTTAGCCCGAGGGCTTTCTCTGACGAATTCAGCACACTGATCGAAAGGTTTACATTGTCTAATGTATTCATGCCTTCAATGAGAACTTGAGAATGAAAGAGATGGTTAAATGCAGACTGGAGTGAAATTTTTTAAAAATTAATTTGTCCTTCACTGTTGTGTGTTTCAGAGACTGGAGCACAAGGAAGTTTTAGTGGGCTTGTTGTTCCTGGTTTTCCCGTTCATTCCAGCCAGCAATCTCTTCTTCAGGGTGGGTTTTGTGGTGGCCGAGAGAGTCCTTTACATGCCTAGGTAATTATTGCTCGTGATTTCCTCTTTGCGAGACCTGCCCTCTGTCTCCAACATGGATAGTTCCAGAGGGACGGTCCTTTGCGCATGTAACAATTAGGTCCTTGTGGAGCGGAGGTGTTTATTAGCTCAGCTTTAACAACAGCCACAGAGAAGTTTGGGGGAGATCAAGTTCACACGTGTACACCCTAGTTTACAATGGCTTACCTCCAGTTGGAAGCTGGCTGGGTAATATGAAGTATTGAGTATATTCAGGATTTTAGCAGCACTTACCACAATATCTATGTTTCATTAAATGTAATTGTAGTAATTTTCTAGAAATATTTGATTTGCATAAAGTTATTAACTATGTTAAGTAGCATGATTGTAATTAACTTCTATCTTTTTCCTTCTTTCTCTCTGTCTCTCTTTGTTCTTTTATTTTAAAAATAGGAACAATCTCAAGAAAACTTGTCCTTGAGAAAAAAATGGTTAAAAATTATAAAGGGTATTCAGCCATGTGTGATTACATAATGCCACTTATCTCTGAATGTTTCAACTGTGCTGCAGCTTGTCTGTTCTCTTGTCTTATTCAAATGTCAGTGTTTCAAGGCCACATCTCTTTTCAGATGTCTGGAAATGTCCCCTAAATGGTTCTGCCATTTATCCATTGTGTAACGTTGAACAAGATATGAAGCTTTTTTGAACCCAGGCTTTCTCATTTTTATTTTTATATCTTTATTTTTTTTTTTTTTTAGAGAGAGAGAGAGAGAGAGAGTGAGCCCAGGAGAGGGGCAGAGTAGGAGAGAGCATCCCAGGCAGGCTCCTGTATATGGAGCCATACACAGGGCCTTGAGATCACAGCCTGAGCCAAAATCTAGAGTCCCACGCTCAGCTGACTGAGCCACCCAGGCACCCTGTCTCATTTTTAAAATAGGGATTTTAATAAACTTCCTAAAATTAAGTAGTATCGTGAATGTTATATAAGAATGAACTTTTGTAAAAGGCAGTATCCTAAACCAAAATTTTATAAGGAAATCATTATTTTATTTATTGTTATTGAATTAGGAATTTTAATTAACTTTACATTTTATTTTAAAAATAATTTAAATATCAATAAAATTTAGTTTCATTAATTGACATTGAGTTAGAAGTTTAAAAATATGTATAATTAGAAATTAATTTCATAACGTTTGATTACTCCCAAACCAAGTGCCTAACAGTTTCTCAAAGTCTTTGCAACTTCTTGTTTTGACTTGGTCAAGGAGAGAGGGCAGTCCTTAATTTTCTTTATGTGTCTTTAATACAATTTGGGAAGGAAATGATTTCTTGAAAAATACTGTTCGTTAGGACAAAAATACAACAAATTCTTTGTATTCTATGTTGCTTTAAGATAACAGGCTTATAAAGCCTTGCCAGTAATAGGGGATGTGAAGGGCAAAGGGGACATTGGTATCTGTTCTATATGTTTTTGCTTAGACCAGCTGAAACTGGCTTCAGTCAGCTTTTCTCTGTAGTCCTGAGGATTCCAAGTGGAATCTGTGTTCATTCTTCACTTAACAGGCATTCACGGAACACATTTGCAGGCTGTACTGGAATCTGAGGCTACAAAAATAACTGAATTTCAGTTTCTGCCCTCAAAGGGTTTAACTTCAGATAAACAGTAATGAACATGAATTGTATCAAAACTTCTGTTGAACGTCTATTTTGTGTCAGTCACTGTGCTAAACATCTTCTACTTTGTCAGTGAATTCACACTGTTTGTGTAGTGGTTCATAGCTCCCCACTGAAGTCAGGGATCCTCTCACCTCTGAACTGTATTGCTTCTCTGCTAGTAACATCTCAGTATTCTTTCTAAGTGAAAAGAAGGAGAAATTCTGAACACAGTAATGTACTTTCAGCTCAACTCCATTTGGTAATTAGGACTTGTACTTTAAGAGTCCTGTGTTATAAATCCTCAGGAATCTGTGAGTCTGGGTGACAAAGAATTGGATGTGCAGTAAACTTGTCTAATCTAGAGATGAGAGAACAATTTCTGAGGTAATAAAGTACCAGAGCCTATTTTCTTATTTTATTTTTTTAAATGTTTATTTATTTTGAGAAAGAGAGAGAGGGAGAGAGAGAGAGCACACTAGCAGGGGAGGAGCAGAGAGAGATAGAGAATCCCCAACAGGCTCTGCACCATCAGCGCAGAGCTGGATGCGGGCTTGATCTCACAAACCAGGAGATCATGACCTGAGCTGAAACCAAGAGTCAGACACTTAACCGACTGAACCACCCAGGTGCCCCAAGGGCAGGAATTTTAAACAAGAAGTTAAAATGTCATTTTTCTGGAAGAGATCTTTATTATAAACATTATGGAAGCCCATAGTATTGTTATCAACCGTTTGTGGGGTGTCCTACTTAAATAAGGGGTTCCTCTCGCCAAGGTAGGCATGTCTCCCTAACGCCTGCAGAATCATGCCTGCTCTGGCTTTTCTTGGGTTGCCATATCTTCAATAGACCTTACTCTGACTTTACTTCTTTTCTTTAAAATAAAGTAGTGTCCCTGCCCTTTTCCAGCTAGGACTAAGCTCATTTGGATTAAAATGAAAGTTCTGAATATGAAGAAGACCTCAGTATTTCCAAGAACAAGTGCCCGCCTCTCAGAAACAACCTGGATTTTGCTGCATTTTGCATACTTGGTGCTGGGTCCTCCAAAATCAGTGTCAATAAGCTGGTCTTCATTTAAAAGATGACTGTCTTTGTCTTTTTTCCCCAAGTGCCTGCATCTATGCATTGCAGTATTGACATTAAGTCATCATTTTCCAAGGGTTTCAGCAGGTCTTTGCCCAACTACTTACTATTCTCCACTGAGATGGGGCCACTGGTCTCTGCTGGGTAAAATCTTTTCCAGAGAAAGTCCCCCATTTTCATACAAAACTGTCAGTATTATAAACTGGCTGTGATGTAGTCATTAGAGCTGCTGAAAGTTGCCTTGGGGCCACAGAAAATTTTGCACATGCTTCAGGCATCCCTGGGAAAGTGTCAGAACACTGGATGTTGCCTGTTGCATTTATTATGCTTACACATTGGCTTTGGCAATGGTGAAGAACATTTCCCAAGCCTTTTATACACACAGGAGTCTTCTCTGTGTGACTTTCCTTGCATTATTGTCCTTGACAAGAAACAGCCAATTTCCACAGCATTAAGTCTCCAAGGTCTTTGAAGAAAGCATATGCACAGTGTCCTCAGTGGCAGTTTCATAATACACAGTCATATTTATGCAGAAATCTGTGTTGTCCCAAAAACTTTAGCAAGCAATAGGACAATAAAGTAAAAAGCTGAATTGGTAATTCTTCTGAGGAAGTTGAACTTCCTACTCATTAAGTGTTTATTTCAAGTTATTTGGAGCTAAATCCTGGCCTTAGATCCCATCCATGAAACCACAGAAGTCATGTACACCCTCACTGAAGCCTGGGTGAGTCCCATCCATCCCAGGAGCTGATTAGGCTATTTTATAAGACGGCCCAGAATGAGTCAGACCAAGTGGTCTTTTATCTCTGCCATTATGCCTAACAATGAACAAGCCACTTGAATCTTCAGGCTTCTGTCCTCCCTCCAACCTAACTTAGAAAAGACCCAAAATATCACCTTCCTCTCACTTGCGCTTTGAAATCTATGAATAAAAGGGACAGAAATAGGCTATCCATCTGTCATTGCATGGCTTTAGGGTCAGAGTTTCACCACCAAAAGAAATTGGAATAATCTTTTCTTCTGGTGATATGTGCCTATTTTGTGGATTTCCTTTTTGAACAGGCAGGAGAGTTTGGTGCTTAAATCACTTTTCTAACAGAACTTTTGATCTCTTATTCTTATCTCCAGAGAGGGATATAATTTTATGGCTACTTTTTTGTATTTTATAAAAACCACATTAGAATGCTTCAAAGGACTAAAATTTCTTTGAATCAATGAAGCAGAAATAGTTGTTGAGAGCTCTCAAATGAAGTCACAGGAAGTGATCAGATATCCATTTACATGCCAGATTAAGGGTGATTTATTCACTTTAGCACCAAAGAGCAAATTTCTAAGCTACTTTAAGAAAACATGAATGAGTGGAGAGAAGAAATGGATGGGAATAAGTGAAGGTAGAAACAATATTGTGGATAGCATTGATCAAGAATAATTGAGGGGCACCTGGGTGGCTCAGTTGGTTAAGAATCTGACTCTTAATTTTGGCTCAGTTTATGATCTCATGGTCGTGAGATCAAGACCTGTGTTGGCTCCGCACTGGGCATGGAGCCTGCTTAAATTTTTCTCTCCCTCTCCCTCTCTAGTTTATAAAATGACATGAAATAAAATAATATAAAATAAAATACATTATTTTAAAAAAAATGAGAATTGAGACCACAGAAGGAGAAGTTAGATAACATGTATTGGAAGAAAGAAAGAAAAATAGGGGCGCCTGGGTGGCTCAGTCGGTTGAGCATCCGACCTCAGCTTAGGTCATGATCTCACACTCCGTGAGTTCGAGCCCCATGTCGGGCTCTGTGCGGACAGCTCAGAGCCTAGAGCCCACTTTGGATTCTGTGTCTCCCCCTCTCTCTGCCCCTCCCCTGCTCCTGCTCTGTCTCTCTCTGTCTCAAAAATAAATTAAAAAAACATTGAAAAAATTTAAAAAAAAAAAGAAAGAAAGAAAAATAAAAAATTACCCTACTCTTAGAAAGATGCCATTTCTGTTGTATAATCCCTAAGCTTCTGGACACATCAGACACAGACTATTGGAAAAATGATGACTCCCATTCATTTTGGATTTTGAGAAATACCTTCAAATCGTACCTGTCAATTTGAAATGGAATTTTTAATTTTACACAGGTAGCTATTAAAGCAATACTGCAGTATTCCTTTCTCAGAATGCAAAATGAGGAACCATACTCAGGAAGTCGTACTACTTCCATTATCTGATATTGGGAACCCCTTCTGATAAGCCATATGTGCATAGGCTTCTTCAAACTTCCTGGAGGAGAATGATGATTATTTGAGACTGAATCAAAGTTTCGCCAAATATTAAAATCAGCAGAGCCATCATTTGATATCAACCCAAGCTTACTTTGGCAAATCCAGTAGGAAGAAGACTGAACTGGGAATCAGCATAGCCCCATCTGTCCCCTACTACCTGGCAGCCCTGGGTTGCCCATTTTCCTATCAGTAAAACCAGAGGGTTGGCCTTGCTCAGTGGTCCCCGAGTGTTGCTTAGACCTCTGTGACAGAGTTTTCTCAGGTCTGTGGCCAAATTAGGGGGTGAGGAGAGAGAGAAAGACAATGTAATAAATGTTTCATAAAGTTAAATCCATGCAGTTTTTAAATTATGGAATTACATTTTTCTTATATTTTTGGCATTAAAATATTCTCCTATGACAAGATGATAAGAGCAGCAGGGGTTGCACCCAACTCCCCTTTCTTAGAAATTTTGCAGGTTTGGAAAACCTAAAACTCCAGTAACTACTAGGCTACGTGATCTTGAAGGTCTCTTTCAGCTCCCAAGTTCAAACGTTTTGTGATTGAGAATAATCTTGTGGAGAGTATGAATTTTTTTTTTTCTGCTTAAGATTTAAAATATTTTTTTAACGTTTATTTATTTTTGAGACAGAGAGAGACAGAGCATGACAGGGGAGGGTCAGAGAGAGGGAGACACAAAATCTGAAACAGGCTCCAGGCTCTGAGCTGTCAGCACAGAGCCCGACGCGGGGCTCGAACCCATGGGCCGTGAGATCATGACCTGAGCCGAAGTTGGCCGCTTAACCGACTGAGCCACCCAGGTGCCCCAACTGCTTAAGATTTTAAACAAAGATTGTTGTCAAGCATTGGAATGTGATCACTTCTGTCTGCTCTTTTTCAACAGGCTGGGCCTCGTAGGGAAAGGGCAATGGGTCCCCTGGGGGGGGGAAGGAGAAAAGAAGGCAGTATATTTGCCATGGGGACAGGCACTTTGCAGGGCCAGGAGGTGGGTACCAGGAAGTGGTCGGGAAGCACAGGTATGGAGCCCCTACTCTGAGATAATGGGGTGTCCTTATAAGCAGCAGGAATAGCTGATGCTTAGAAGTTCGTGGGGAAAGCATCAAGAAGGAACTTATGTCAGGAGGAAATGGGGCCATGGCAATAAGAGCAATGCCAGACCTCCTTTTCCAAGAAGCAGTTGTACAGGCAGCTTATTAAGAGAGGTTGCAGTCCATGAGAATGGGTCAAAAGTTTGCCCATCCACATGATGTCACGGAAAGCGGCTCAATTGGGTTGAAGCCTAGTAGAATCTTAACAGGGGCTTGAAGCACCAGTAAGATTGCTCCCAAAGTAACTGATACCTTGTAGAGCAAGTTGAGCCCCTTTGAGGCCATGGCTGATAGGAATGTGACAAGACTGAGTCACTTAAGAGGACATAAGTAACTAGATTTTGATGGGGCCAAGTCACAAAAATAGTAGAAAACCCAGGAACCAGGCAAAGCCAGATATTCGCTTTTTAGCTTGATTTTTGTTTGAAATTCCCATTGTATTATGCATTGGAGAGATGGGAGAAGCACCCTGGGCTTGGCAAAGAGCCACTCTGCCAAAAACCTAAACATTAGGTTGAGAAGGAGTTTTCAGTTACAAGGTCAAGAGCACCTGCTCCTTGAGAACACCTGTGTACAGGTGTGCATATGTGTTGGCTAAATTACCCAAACTCTCTCAATCATTACTTAGTTTTAGCTCTGAATCCATTTTGTGTGTGTGTGTATTTCTATCATGTCGTCTTAAGATAAAGTTCTCTCATAAGGAGAGCAGAGAAAGGAAAAGCGGGAATGCAGTGCACTATTAAATGAGGGGCAATAAATTGATGTCAGCAAATGATCTGAAAAGAAAGAGTGAAGGTCAGTGATACCACTGGAGAAGAAACAGTGGGAAGCTCCAAGATTTGAGTAAAGAAGTAAATAGGTTTTTTTTACTTTGGAGAGGTATTCAAATCCTTTTAAATCCAGTGTCTTCTGTGTCCTGCACCATATTTAAAAAAAAAAATTTAGTGTTTATTTATTTTTGAGAGAGAGAGTGGGGGAGGGACAGAGAGAGAGGGAGACACAGAGTCCGAAGCAGGCTCCAGGCTCTGAGCTGTCAGCACAGAGCCTGATGTGGGACTCAAACTCACAAACTGTGAGATTACAACCTGAGCCGCAGTCAGATGCTTAACCAACTGAGCCACCCAGGCGCCCCTACAGCCTCTAGTTTTAGAACACATTCACTTGAGTCCCTCAGTAAACCCCTCCTTCTTTCCTTCCTGGTTGTGCTCTTCACACAGCCCTGCACAAACCTGGTGCAAAGACCCTTCCTACCTGGGCACTGCCTTCGAGAGCAGCCTCACTCCACAAGGCCTGGCTTCTAGGTCTCACACCTCTTCTGAATTCAGGTGTCAGAGGGCTGGATGGAACAGTGTATTCTGGCACAGCAAGAGGAAAAGGACAAGCAACCTGACATGAGGATATTCCCACCCTTACTCCATCATATGCTGAAGGATAACCTTAATCAACTTTTGAAACCCAGAGTAGGCTATCACACCAGCAAGAAGCCTCCGACTGCATGACAGTGGAGGTGTCTCCCATTGAAGATGGGAGACATGGGGGGAGGGGGAGCAGCAGAGGAGGACAGACTCAGCTTTCTTCTAAAACATGGTGTGGGGCGCCTGGTGGCTCAGTCTGTGTCTCACTCTCTCTCGGCCCCTCCCTGCTCGTGCCCTATCTCTCTCAAAAATAAATAAACATTAAAACATTAAAAAAAAAAAAACAACTAAAACTGGAGATTGTAGATCACAGACAGAACAGAACAGAGAGAGCCACAGTGAAAATGAAGTGAGCTGAGGGCAGATTGGGTGCTTGTGGGCCGTAGATCACTTGGCCAATCTTCAGGGTGGCCTGGGGCAGGAAAGGAGGGTAATCTTGAGCAGTTACTTGCTGAACTATAATCATGACCTTCATATTACAGAATGCTATTAGTTATAAAAGATGAATGTTTATGTCTATTAAGTCCTAAGTGATGGACAGCAAATGTCCGGAAACCACAATTTGAAAGTAAAATTTGGAGAGTATAATTTGGATTCAGATGAGCCTAGATGGAATAATATATGTGAAGAATACCATAAGCTATGCTAGGTAATTGCAAGTCATTATTTCAGTCTACCCTGTGCAAACGAGGTGTTTGGAGGAAACAAAGTTGAAGGAGAGTAAAGCAACATAGGTAAGGGTCTCTCCTTCCTTCTTTTCTTCTTCCCCTGGGTCTGCAGCCCTACCCTCACAGGTTAGTGTTCTGAAACACAGGACTGACTGAAGTGTGGCCATCTTGTCCTTATAAGTGAATTCATTTCTTTTCTTTTCTCTCCGATTCTGCACAGTGAAATGCATCTCAAACCAGTGACTTCTTTTTTTGTTTGTTTTTCTTTCATCTTTATTGAAATACAATTGACATACAATACTGTGTAAGTTTAAGGTGTACAACATGATTTGATACATTTATACATGGCCAAATGATTGCCACTACACCAGTGACTTCTACACATTTTAGTAATCTTAAAATATCCTCCCTACTCTTTTTGGAAACCTGGAGTATTCTTCTCTCGTGAGGTTTGGGACCACCATTTTGTACGTCTGTGTTTTCTTATGGTACCCAGCACAACAGATGCTTCATAAAAGAGGATTGTGTAGAGTTAAAGAACACTGGACACATGACAAATCATACACTTGTGCGGTCAGCTCTGTGTTAACACACAGAATAGAGGAGGGGGCAGCAACAACTAATGGATTGTCCATTATGCCTTCACTTCAAAAGTGAAGATGCTGAATACGGTGGGTTACGGAAGAAGAAATGATAGAATTCAGGTCGTAGAGATGGGCATGCTGTGGGAGGGTAGAGAGAAGGTGGTTTTTCTAACTTTTTAGGAGTAGCTTTAGAGTTACTTGGGGGAGGTCTTTGGCTTTGGCTGAAAGGCCTCTCATGCCCAGATAGAAAATCTGGTTGTGACTGTTTGTACCAGGCTGGGAGGGAAGTAAACCAGGCCTGGGGGGAAGGTTCCCAAGGGGAAACATCCATACTCTGTAGATGGATAGTTCTCCTGATGATAAAAGTGGGTCTCATCGGGGTGCCTGGGTGGCTCAGTCAGTCAAGCATCTGACTTTGGCTCAGGTCATGATCTCACGGTTCGTGAATTTGAGCCCCACATAGGGCTCTGTGCAGAACCTGGAACCTGCTTCAGATTCTGTGTGTCCCCCTCTCTCTCTGGCCCTCCCCTGCTTGTTCTCTCTCTCTCTCTCTCTTTTTTTCTATCTCAAAAATAAACATTAAAATGTTTAAAAATTTAATTTTTAAAAATCTTCACCCCTGACTTGGGTTGATTCATTTTTAAGTTTATGTTTGTTTCCATGTTAATTTCTGATACTTTTAACCTCATTGTTCAACCACACCTGTGAAACAGCTCCTGTCATACCTGATGCTCAAGATGCAAAATGAATAAAATGTTACTCTATCCTTAAATAACCAACCTGAACTTTCAAACAGTTAATACTTTATTTCATATGAAAGTTGAAGAGAAAAGCTTCTTTATTGTGCATTAAATCATTAGAGAGATTATAGTTTGTGTTTTCTTCCCTTTCTTCTTTCTTCTTTAATTCACAAAGATAGAGTAGAGAAAGATTTGAAATGAGTATAAGGGAGGATTTGCTTAAGTGCTTTTTGAATTCCAGAACTATGAATGCACATTAGTGGAAATACATAGCTACATATATTTAACACACTACAAGTGTATCTTACTTTCTGCAGTGTATTGTTCTATAAAATGATGTGTCAATCAAACCTTTCTGAACCAAACGATACTGTACAAGAAGTTAATTTTAAGGGAGTTTCCTTGAATATTTTATTTTTATTTTTTATTTTGCTTTAGAGAGAGTGTGGGAGTGGGGAAGAGGGGCAGAGGGAGAGAGAGACAGAGAGAGAGAGAGAGAGAGAGAGAGAGAGAGAGAGAGAATCTTAAGTAAGCTCCGCACTTGGCACAACCCTGGGCTCATGACCTGAGCTGAAATCAAGTCAGATGATCAACTGACTAAGCCTTCCAGGCCCTGTCTGTGAATGCTTTTAAAAGACTTATATTGTTCTGTAAATTACATAGTTTGGGTCTATCTGGACGTTGATAAACTGGATTTCTCAAGTTGTATTTCCAGATCTCATCACATATTTTCATGATATGCACAGCACATTTTACTGATGTGATAGCATATGGCATACTAAATACACACATGAACACATAAACACTTGAAAACACTGACACATTGTATTCAGTTAATGGACTATGTCCACATACCTGATTTCATTTACTCCAACCAACAACCCTTTAAAGTAGCTGTATTTTAAGGTGTCTAAGGCAGGCACTATTAACCTCTTGTACAATAAACAATTAAGGCTTCACAAGGTTGAGTCAATCTCCCAGAGCCACAGAACTCACAAGTGTCAGAGAAGAACCCAGCTCCTCGGACCCAGTTCCAGACTCTTCATTCTCCAATGAATTCCTTTTCCTAGCTGTGAACTCCCGACTTAAAGTTCGCGCTAAAACACTTTTGTTCCACAGCAGCCTTTAGTGTTTTATGGGCCCCAGGAAGTTACTACATTGACAGGAGCCTGGCAGAGAGAGACATTGGTTTCTACCTGATTATGTGCAGACCGTACAACTTTCCTGCCTCATACTCTATTTAGCAGAAAACAATTGCCTAGCAATATTATTATTATAACATCGTGTTCATGTTATCACTTGCTGTTTATTGCCTACCAAGCATTGTGCACAGTGTGAAATTAGTTTCTTTTACAAATAAGACTGTTAATAACCAGAGAACTTAAATAATTTGAGATCAAACAACAGTGTCAGAACTGAAATGCAAACAGGGCTTTTTCTGACGCCAGACCCCTGCCTTATTTAACCCAGGAAGTCTTACAAATTTGGAGCTAGTAAGTGACTTAGGTTCAGAGGAGCATCTCATCTTCAAAAATATAAAAGAGAATCAGGTTCTTGGAAGGTGAAAGCAATGGCATTATTATCTCAGGTGTTCCGTAGATACACTGAGGAAAGAACAGAAGAAACCTGTTCCGTGGAGAAGTCAATAGAAAGAAGCTCTTCATACCTACCGCAGGAGCCCAGCACATAGGACAAGTAGCTGCACAAGAGGGAAATGTACAAGAAATGCTTTTGGGGTCATTTTCTTGGAATATGAATAAACTCCCATCCAAATATATTCAACCTTGTGAGAAATTTTCCCACCCATCAAATATTTGAGATAAAAAAAGAACGGGGGGGGGGGAGCCTTGGCTCACCAGAAGCTGGCAGCCCCCCCTTCCCGGGTTAAATCTGATCTGAGGCGGCACCATTGGCTCCCTGCTGCTTCCCGGCTGCCGCATCAAACACCTGTTCTGGGCTCAGCATTCCAGGGCTTTATTGTTTAACCGTCCATGAGACCAGAGTAAGATCTTACTGCCATAATTTGCCAGGTGGGGACTCAACAGACCAGAATGAAGTTAACCAGGGATATGTTTCATTTCAACTATCTAAAGTTGGGAATGTTTTTTAAGTAATAAAATGGTGAGATTGTGTCTCTCTTATATCGCTAATATTATTTATAGATACTTTCAGTGGCTTGAGTTTGTTAAAAGGTAGAATTTCAGTTCTACTTAACAGTGAAAAGATTCTCTTTGCTCCATAAAACTAAACAAAAAGTGAAGCTATAGTAAGCATCATAAAATGCTTGCCCCAGAGATAGAAAATTGTCATCTCTTCAGGTTGATGTGAACAGGAAGGAGAAGTGTTTTTCTTTTATCGCTTGAGAGCTTCGGGGCCAGGTTCATGAAAGTACAACTGTACTATTCACACAATGATGAACTTCTCACAAAGTTCTCAAATAACAGGTTTAAACATTTTTCTAATATGAAAGGACCAACATTGTTGACCTGCATTTCCTATTCAGTTCCCTTTGGATGTGCACCATAAAAGTATAAGGAGAGATGCCCGTGCCTCTAGTTACAATATGCACTGAAATGGAGATACCTTCAGCCTGTGAATGAGAGATCAGATAATTATTCCATTCACAAAAGCAGCAGTGCTTCTCCAGATGCATCTTAGCGGGGCGCCTGGGTGGCCCAGTTGGTTAAGCCTCCAACTTTGGCTCAGGTCAGGAGGGGCATCTGGCTGGTTCAGTCGGTTAAGCAGTCCAACATTGGCTCAGGTCATGATCTCACAGTTTATGAGTTCAAGCCCTGCATTGGGCTCTGTGCTGACAGCTCAGAGCCTGGAGCCTGCTTCAGATTCTGTGTCTCCCTTTCTCTCTGCCCCTCCCCTGCTCACGCTCTGCCTCTCTCAAAAATAAATAAGCATTAAAAAAAAATGCATCTTAGTAATGAGCTAAACCAATCAGCAGCCAGAGTTTGGCTCTTGGTTCTTTGGGTTACGATTTTGTCACATGTCAGTGGTTTGCACTGACTCCTTCATGCTCTGTGGAGAGGTCTCTGTTCAGAGCCCAGATTTCCCCTTACCCAGATTAACCAAAGCAATCTGGAGTCTGGTTTCATTTCCTTGGAGGCCACAAAAGCATGTAGCTTCTCATTTGCTTGATTTTTCTGCTTTCAAAATGAGGACTTGCCCTGCCCCTAGCAATGGAGAGAGAAATTCCCCCCACCCCCTGCTGCTGAGATCTGTATTAAAGCAGATGTTGAAGGATGAAATGTCATAATAGAGAAGCATCTTAATCTTTGTGATATTGTGTTCAAGTTTTTAAGAATGTGATACTCTCTAAGAAATTTGCAAACCTAAGTAGAGATTATTTTATATGGCTTACCATTTCTTTAAACCATATGTCAACACAAGGACTTTGCAAAAAAAATTACCGTGTTACTTGATACTGATGCCTGTGCTGAGTGGAAAGGAATGGCGTTCTCCTTCCTTTGGTTATAGCAGGGGTCAACACGCTGTGGCTCCTGAGTGGAGTCTGGCACACCGCCTGTTTTATAAATAAATTTTATTGGAACACAGCCATGCCCGTTCGTTTACCTAGTGTCGATGGCTATTTTCCTGCTACAAAGATAGAGTGGGAAGGACAGAAAAGCCTGAAGTATTTACTCTTTTGCCCCTTACACTAAAAGTTTGCCAACTTCTGGAGTACAGCGTCGTGTTAGAGTCATGGGTCTTCCAATCTCTGTTATTAGCTGTGGGTGCTACAGGCAAGTTATTTAACACTTATTACCTTTAGTTTGCTCATCTATGAAATGTAAAATACTGAGGATTATATTTTTAAATCAGATAATATATTTAAAATGTTTTTTTAATGTTTATTTTTGAGAGAAAGAGACAGAACGCGACTGGGGGAGGGGCAGAGAGAGAGAGGGAGACACTGAATCCAGAGCAGGCTCCAGGCTCTGAGCTGTCAGCACAGAGCCCGACGCGGGGCTCAAACTAACAAACCAAGAAATCATGACCTGAGCTGAAGCTGGGATGCTTAACAGACTGAGCCACGTAAATGCCCCATAAATCAGATGATATTTTTAAAGCCAATACCGTCCTTATGCTGTGGACAGGCCCATACAAAGCTCTTAGCACAGTGCCTGACAAATAGAAAGGACTCAATATAAACATATAAATGTATAAACTAGCTAATTACTTTTTGTTATTGTTGTCTTCATTGTTCTTGTCTTCTGCCATTTTGTGGCCCTGGCTCTGAGATCCAGTGTGGAGATCCCAGTGTTTTCCTTCCCTAGTGCTCTGCCAGATGGGCAGCTCTTTTTCCTACAAGGAGACAGATAACAACTATTACAATTTTATGAATGGAGTGGTTAGGAGGGAAGTACGTGAAGCTGTGTGCTAAGGTATGAGAAACACAAGGGGCACGTAGGTGGCTCAGTTGGTAAATTGTCTGACTTCAGCTCAGGTCATGATCTCACGGTCTATGGGTTCGAGCCCTGCATTGGGCTCTGTGCTGACAGCTCAGAGCCTGGAGCCTGCTTTGGATTCTGTGTCTCCCTCTCTCTCTGCCCCTCCCCTGATCATGCTCTCTCTCTCTGTCTCTCTCTGTCTCTCTCTCGAAAAATAAATAAACATTAAAAAAAAAAAAAAAAAAAAGCTGTGAGAAACACAAGAATCAGCTAGTCAGGTCAGAACCCAGACAAGCAGGACAGCATATGGAGTATGAGTTCTGAAATCTGAAATTCCTCGGTTTGTATCTTGCTCTCTATGTACGAGCCATGTGACCCAATTCAGGAAATCAGTTCACCTTTCTCCTCGTCAGTGTCTTTATGGTTAAACACAGTGAGTGACCCACGGGGATGTGAGGATGGGCTGAACCCATCTATAGAACGTGGTTGGCACATAAGATTGTACTCAGTAAATAGTAGTTCTCAGTGGGGCTGTTTTATGAAGGCAGGGGGAGAAGTCAGCTGGCACTAGAGATGTGGGTGTCTGCACGGGGCACTGCTCATGTGTTTCAGGACTTTGTTTACATGTCCCTTTTTCAATGGCTCCGTTCTTGACCACTCATTAAAATCTCAACTTCCTCCCCACCCTGGACTCCCTCTTCCTCTTTCCTGATAGATTTTCCCCCATGTAACACACCCTGCTGTGTGGCATACTCTGTGTTTTATTTGCTTATTGGCCTTTTCTCCCCACCCATGTGGATTCCACAAGCACAAACATTATTGTCTGTTTTGTCCACCGATGTGTTCTTGGTGCCTGTAACAATGTCAGGGCACGGTTGGTGCTTATTAAATATCTGTTGAATGGAAGAATGGAGCCCAGAAGGCTTTCCTGTGGCCACAGCTACATCCTGCTCACTCAGGGCTGGGATCCGGATGAGGCTAGAGGGACAAATGGCAAGCAGCCACATGAACTTGAGCAACCATGATGGCCTGTAATGGCATCAGCATGGCAAGTTGTACAGAATGAGAGACATTTAGAAAACCTTGATACCTCTAAGGCCAAACCTGACTTGTGAAAATGGAAAGAGGTTTTGAGTTTTTATTTGTTTTGTTTTGTTTTGTTTTGTTTTGTTTTTTGCACCAGTGACTCTGTGTTCTGGAATGTTCAGGGCTTCTGCACAGTGTTTATGGCAGTCAAATCCAGTAAATAGGTATGGGCCTCCTTAGCTCAAACCACAGTCTCCCACTGGTAAGTGGGATGGTGACTCTCTTTGGCTAAACAGTGAACCCCAAAACTTTAGGGAGCTGGACCAACCAACTTATGGGATTTGAAGTATGGGATTGGAGCTCTAACTTGAACTGATTCCCAGCATCTCCACATCAGAAACCTCAGATGCTTCTCTTGTTTTTCAATCCTTGAGACCAAAGCACAGGTATTCAGAAAGGTGAACAGAAGGAAAGTGGAGAGATTTTTTAAAGGAGGTATGTTTAGAAATGAGACGACTTAAGTGTTTTCCTTTACAAACCCAACCTGCCTCAGTAGATTGGAGTTGTTTGATGGCAGGACATGTGTTTTATTCATAATTGCATCCTTAGTGCCTAGTTTATTGCCAGTCACATAGAGAGAATGAGTAAATAATTGAACAAGTAAATGGGCTGTATTAATTTGGAGTTCTTATAGCATTAATGTCTAATATAGGATTACTTTTTTTTTTAATTTTTTAATGTTTATTTACTTTTGAGAGAGAGAGACAGACAGACAGAGTGTGAACAGGTGAGGGGCAGAGAGAAGGAGACACAGAATCCAAAGCAGGCTCCAGGCTCTGAGCTGTCAGCACAGAGCCTGACGTGGGGCTTGAACTCATGAACCGTGAGATCATGACCTGATCCAAAGTCAGACGCTTTACCAACTGAGCCACCCAGGCACCCTGTAGGATTTCTTTACACAGTCTTGTTTCATCCTTAAAATATTCTGTTATAATTTGTAGTTTATTATCTTTGGAAAGAAGTGGGTTTTAACTAAAATGCCTGTGGCAATAATGGGTACAAATTAAATGTTTGTGTTTTTCTGAGGCCAGTCAACAAGCAGGAAGCATCTCTGTGGCTGCACAGATAATGTGAAGCACCACATTCCATCCACCAGGCCAGAGGCTTTTAGAAATGTGATACTGACATGCCACTCAGATAATGAGCAATTCTTATGTCTGTTTAGAAAGCTGAGCCAGAGTTAGCAAGAAAATCGTATCGACACAGTCTGTCTGTGATGAGCTCCAAGCTGCAAGGCTCAGGAGTTGGCTTGTGGACAGATGATTTTCCATCAGCATAAGGAGTTTGACCAGAGTGGGTACACAGCAGGCAGCACATCCCTAGAGACAGACACCAGTGCTCCTTGGTAACCAGCATCCCTCCCAGGACCTGCTAGGGAAGTCTTGGGGACTGCCTGTCACAAAGCCATGATGTGACCGGCTGCAGCACAGTAAATGTAGGCACATGATAGCAATATGGTTATATGATGTCAATGACGTAAGGAAGCAAGAGTCAGAGGGTCTATTCAGGACCCAAGAACATACATAAGGGACTTCTCATGATGTCTGAGCTCTGAAATCCAGGGCAGTCTGAGCCTAAACGATGAACCTATTATTCTCCACACAAATGCCAAAGGACTAGCAATGTGCTGGTACAGCCCATCAGAGAACCGACATGTAAATGTGTGTGAGAGAGGGGTGTTTATGTTTGTTTCTCCATCCCAGGACAAGCTTTATGTGAAAGCTAGTTATATGGGACAGAATGCACAGGGGGCCTCCACTGCACCCCCAGAGTAATCCTGCTTCTCCCACACTGTTTTCCAGCATGGGCTACTGCATCCTTTTTGTGCACGGACTGAGCAAGCTGTGCACTTGGCTGAATCGATGTGGGGCCACCACCCTGACTGTGTCCACTGTGTTGCTGCTGTTGCTTTTCTCTTGGAAAACGGTGAAACAGAATGAAATTTGGCTGTCAAGAGAGTCCCTATTCAGGTACGATTAGGTGGATAAAAGCAAATCTCTTCCCATGTATTTTTTTGCTTAGATATTTGTTTCCAAACAAATGAGGTAACATGGGTCTGGCAATAATCATTAACCCACAGGTTTTTTTTTTTTAGTAAAGTTTTAAGTGGGAGATGTAATTTTATTTTGGGTTTTAGCTTTAGTTTTTTAAATGGTATTGTATAAAGTTTAATGTGAGCTCATTCTAAGTGAATTTATGAAAATAAGGCTCACGGGAAGGTTTTTGGGTCTGTGAGACAGTCGTTAATGATGAGCTGGGCTGTAAAATCAGCTATAAACCAAATGAAATGATAAGCCTAACTTCATTATGCAGACGAGAAAATGAGAAAGGTGAGCACACAGCAGGAAGGAAGAGAAATACAATACATTTTCTATAGAATATTCCAGCGTATCAAGTTGTGATCTGTGATCTAGTTGCTTTATTCTGAACATTAATTGTGAACAAAGAAATGGGAGGCTTTTTTCATCTCCTGGTAGGTTTTTATGTAGTGTAGAAGCTGTTTCTGAAAATAACGATGTCAACTTAAAGCCCCGAATTTGTTGTGAAGTATAAACTATTCTCTGGGACTCCTGCTCATCGCTCTGTTTTCTGGAGCTTAGGCTGTCTCCCTAATGCCACTGCCCCAGTGACCTTCAGCTGGGCTCCCTGGCACTGCCACAGCTGATGTTCCCAGTTTCTAGGGATCCCCCCATCTGTGTCCCCTCTTCCAGCTTCTGTCCTCACTTAGGACCCAGTTGCCCAGTTAGGTCATTGTGGTTTTTACTTGGTTCCTTGTTCAGCTGATACCCAACACTTCTACTTTGGGAGCAAACAACTGAAACAGAGTTAGGATCACTTGAGAAAATAAAAGGGAACATATTGGGAGAGCGTAGGGAAGTGCATGGCATTGAGGGGCCAGTGAAGAAGCTGGCATGTGGCAGATGGGAAAAACGTCTGGATGGTGTCTTGAGAGCACCTGAGCGCCCGCCCGGAAGCAAATGAGGAGACTTATACCAAGTTGTTTTTTATCTTCACATCAAAGTCCTAGGGAAATTAAGTCCTCTGGCTGGGCTTGAGCTTTAGGTCATGTGCCTGCCCTTTGTCTCCACCAGGCACCGAAATGAATGATTGGCCAAAGGAGCCCCTCTGACTTCCACTGAGGGAGTTAGGGCAGGCCCGGCCCCTTGGGGTACCACTGAGACTTCACAAAGTGAGGCAAGGGAGAACTCCCCACAGGGAATCCAACTACTGGAGGAGGGCAAAGACTCTGGGCTGCCAGGAATGAATGAATGAATGAACGAACAGATAAATAAGATAAATGTTCACTGCACTTTTTTACTATTTCAAAACAATATATTTGATTTTGCTACTTGGCAATTTAACTTTTTAACTTTTTTTTAATAGAAAAATATTAGTTTGTCATGCAAGTCTTATTGGTTTTTTATTATTATTATGTCACCACCATTGTCAATGTCATAATCATTTTCACAGTGGATACTGTAGAGACCTGTTGGCATGTAAAGTTTTTTTGTGGGGATTTTTTAACTTAATGTTTTTTCACTTTGAGGATCCAGATTCTGTTTAGTCTCTGTCACATCCTTCACCTTCAATGCGGTCCCCACAGACCACAAAGGACTTGTCCCCTCTTTCTACCCATGCTGAGGTCAATCTGCAAACACAGGGGCATGGACATCCAATGATACAACTTCCTCTTAGTCTCTGTTGGCTTCAATTTTTTTTTCTTTTGCTTTCAACAGTTGGTGCTTTTATGAGAAACTTTAAAATGGTTCTGCCCTGTGCTAAACCCCTTGCTTGAATAAAGGTACTAACAGAGGTCGTGTCTTCTAATTATGTTTACTGCTTAATCAGATCAACTTTGGGGGTGGATTTTGGCAGGCAGCAGTTTATTTCAAGGATAACAAGTTCATGTTCCAACACTCTACGGCTGATGCCAGCAGTTTGAAAACAGACCAACAAAAAGCTCATTGACTTTTCATCCAGAGGCTTTGTTTTTGTTTTTGTTTTTCCAGATGGAAGCATGTAGTAAGTGACAGTGGATTACTAAAACATAACCATTCCGCATATGTGCTTGAAGAGGTTTTGTGCCCCTAAGAGGCCTTTGGTGATCAAATGGAGTTTTGTATAACATGCCAATCAAAGCTTTTGATAGTTCTTTGAAAACTTTGCCTATTATAATTTATGTATGTCCCAAGAAAAGTTTTAAGAATCTGAGACGTTAAGAATATTCTTTCTCTTCAAAGACCGGATATTTGTATGTATTCATCTGTGCTGAGTCATGCTGGAATCAGTTGAGTGAACATTTATCAAGAATCTTTGAAGGAAGATAGGGTTACTGGCTGAGTGTGGGGGCTGGAGTTAGACTTTCTGGGTCCTCTCCAAGTACCATCATTTAATAGCTGTATGATGTTGGGAAAGTTACTTGACGACTCCATGCCTTAGTTTTCTTTATTTTGAAACTTAGAGTAATAACAAGAATGTTTATCTTTCAGGTGTAGGGTAAGAATAAATGATTATGTAAAAGATGCAGAAGGCAGTATGGTAAACACTATGTAAGGTTTTCAAGTTATGACTGTAGGCTCTGTTCTAGGGTAGGAAAGAGATTGGTGTTGACAGGGGGAAGAGGGAAAAAGGAAGAGGAGCTGGAAGTCTGTGGAGGGTCAGACACATAAACACATGTCAACATAATGTAGCCACTGGTAGACAGAGGTAGAGCAGGACAGTGCGTAAGCGCTAAGAACAGCGCAGGCCCTTCATGAACTGTTGTCTCGTAGACCTGAACCGAGTATGTAAAGATGAAAACAACCCAAATTAGCCATAATGATCAAAATCAAGAACTGGCTGTATTGAGTAAGAAAAATTTGTAATGGTTCTAGATAAGGCGATGTCCCTGTGTCAGAGGCCCTGCTTCTGGTTACTCCTCTGTTCTAAACAGTGAACTTATTGACCGTCCCTTGGACATATGGTCTCATTAAGGCCTCTCTTACTACATGGGGTGGTTTTGCTTGGCAATGCTGTGAACAGTCTTACAGAGTGTCTTAGGACAGACCTTTGCGTTGGAGAAAATCCAGCTTTCAGTTAAGTCCCGGCCTTTCCAGCTGAGGCCTCCTCTTACAAAAAAAGATCTCACCATATGATGTATTTTTAGGAGATACAGATGCAGGCCCCCCTCACGGCTTTGTGGTTCCACTGGCAAGAATCGTACACACAAAAGCGTAAGAAGCCTGAACTTGTGTCTTATCAGAGGCTCAAAGGGAGTAATTGGTCCACACTGAAATAGCTGTGAAGAGAAACCAGGATTTGAACCCAAGTTTGATATACAAGAATATGTAAGCTTTGCTACACCCATTTTTTACTTTATGTTTTCTAACTTAAATAAGCCCAGTATAAAAAAGAGAGAGAGGGAGAGTGGGAGAGTGGGGGGAGGGATTGGTTCATAATAATAGCTGCAAGGTATGTTTTCTTTAATTCTTTGTGCCAAGAAACTATTCTGATATCCTAACCTGGAAAGAGGGTAACTGCATAGCTCCAGCTGAGCCTGGTAACAGCCCACAATTTTACATTGTTTGGAGTAAAAAATACTGTAGTAACACAATTTGGTAAAATCCCTTCTACCCCCCAAATGTTAGAAATACCTGAAAAGGCAGAGGCTGCATTTTTCTTTTATTCGCAATGTAGTTAAGGGTCTCTTTGAATCCCATTCATGAAGTATTTAAGTGATCTATGGACCACCAATTAAGAATTTACGGCCTAGATTATTCTCCATCTCTGTAGGAAACACATTTGTGTTTCTTGCTTTCTGAATTGCTAAGCCAGAGATCAGCAGACCTCCCAAGGCAGACAATATATACTGAGGATTGGCAGATTCCTTTGTAAAGGAGTAGACGGTAAATATTTTAGTCTTTGTGGGCCATACAGTCTCTTTTGCAACTACCCAACCCTGCTGTTGTCTCGGGAAAGACGCCAAAAATAATAGGCAAACGCATTGGCGCGCCTGTGGCCCACAAGGCCATAGTTTGCTTACCAATAAGATAAACATGGTGGTAGTGAAATTATAATGTTACTATATCCTGTGGTACCTTTCTGGCTTAGGATCAAGTGTTGATCAGCTTCAGGAATGGTTCTGACCACGTATTGGCCTTGGTTGAAATCTCTTCTCAACTGCCTTCTAGGTCTGTAACTTTAGAAAAAAAGGTCTTAATCTCTCTGAACTTCAATTTCCTCATCTGTAGTATGGAGGTGCAATAATTCTACCCATCCGATAAGTTACTGAAGGGATAAAAGGAGACAGTCAGTCCATGGAAATGGGTGCTCAGCCCAGAACTTGATTCAAACTGAGCATTCCATTCTGTGAGTACCAGCCATCCTGAGTGAGGCATTGTGCTGCCTCAGGTCAAAGCAGGGTTGGAATTGAAGAGAACCACCAATCCTTACTTTCCTTTCCTGTTACCCTTGGGTTGGATGCTGCTCATTAATTTTTTTTTTTCCAACGTTTTTTATTTATTTTTGGGACAGAGAGAGACAGAGCATGAACGGGGGAGGGGCAGAGAGAGAGGGAGACACAGAACCGGAAACAGGCTCCAGGCTCCGAGCCATCAGCCCAGAGCCTGACGCGGGGCTTGAACTCACAGACCGCGAGATCGTGACCTGGCTGAAGTCGGACGCTTAACCGACTGCGCCACCCAGGCACCCTGTCATTAATTTTTTTTAATGTTTGTTTTCTAATCAGGAATTTGGGGATGGTTCTTGTGACCTATTGTCCAGTGATACCAATAAAACAAATTGATGTTCTATAAACTCGGAGATACACCTGAGAGCAGTGGCTTTTCTTGTTGTTTCTGTTCATTATCTTTTTTTTTTTTAAGATTTTTATTTTTAAGCAATCTTTATACTCAACATGGGGCTCACACTCACAACGCAGAGACCAAGAGTCGCATGTTCTACCTACTGAGCCAGCCTTGCTCCCCTGTTTCTGTTATTTTTCAAGAGGCATGGAGGAGAACTATGAGGTACATGAATTAGGATCCTGAATTGAATGGGAGATTTTTCTTTGTAATCATCACTGGGATTATTAATCGGGATCGGGATCCAGCTGTATAATTAATGAATACTGCATGTCTTTGTAGAATAAATGCATATAAGTTGCTTGGTTCCACTAAAACAGTTGGGATTATGAAACCATAGCATCAAGAGAGCAAATAGAAAAGCCTGGTTCTGGAAGCAAGAGCAGCCTGGCCAGTTACAGCAACGTGGAAAGTTTTGCCTTTGGCCAGTTGTTTATTTCCCTTTATCCACAAACTAGTCATTGTAAAATGAGAGACTGGAAAAACATAGCAGAAAAATATCACAGAGAGAACATAAAGGTCAAAAACAACAATGGAAAAAGCAATGTGTTCTTAGGATTCAAGTTACTCCACCCACATCAGCTTGCCTGTTATGAATATTATTACTTCCTCTGGCCATCACTAAACAATGCCTGATCCGAGCAGGGACTATGCTTCCACAAGGCCTAATTGTCTGTTCCTCGGGTGAAATATAATTGAGAGTCACCATGCTAATCACACAGAGGGAAGGGTCAATTCCAATATGCCAGTTATATCCACGCTGAAATCAAAGTTACCTTTAAAAGCTGCCTATTACCTTGCACTATTTATTTCTGGATAGAAAAATCAGAAGTTTTCCTGGTTAAAAATTGGAATTTTTTTAAAGCCATTATTACCACTCTGACCCAGATTTTTCCCCTGTGACTAAAAACACTTTGGGTAATTTCCATTTTAAATATTACATTAAAATTCTAGCTCTATGTGGCAGCTGTTGGACCTCACCATAGGGCGATTGAAGGATACCGATGATTTTACCAGAGAACCCAAATGTCAGCATTTGTATATCTTTTGTCTTGGGTGGGTCAGTTTCTGAGAAAATTCCTCCAGGCTCCTCCGGAGAAGTCTAATCCTGGCTATTCAGAGAGCTTTTTAAGGAGGACAAACTGAGATCCCACTGTTCAGAATACAGATTCTCCCATAATCTACCTTTAAGGTACAGCTCTTCCCCCTTCCCTCGGCTGTACCTGTTCCTGAGTGCAGGATCTCTCTAACTCTGTTTTTCCAGAGAGTAAAACTCCTGCCTTTTGCTGGGATGGGGAAAGAATAATGAAAAAAGTCACTTAGCTTTTAAGGGTAGGGATGAGGATCTGAGGTTTAACTGCTCCTGATACAGATTTAGTCTGTGTTCAGCCACACCCCACCCACCAAAAAATCCCAGCTACCTGCCATACATTTGAAGTCACTGAAGCAACCTGGGTAAGTGTGGAGTCTGCTGCTTCAGATGATGTTGCTCTTGGATTGGTCTCTAGCCTCTTGCACTCTCTGTACGTTCTGTCCTCTGGGGAGTTCCTCAGATGTCCAGCCAGTGGATTTTTTTTTTTTTTAACGTTTATTTATTTTTCAGACAGAGAGAGACACAGCATGAACGGGGGAGGGGCAGAGAGAGAGGGAAACACAGAATCGGAAGCAGGCTCCAGGCTCTGAGCCATCAGCCCAGAGCCCGACGCGGGGCTCGAACCCACAGACCGCGAGATCGTGACCTGAGCCGAAGTCGGACGCTTAACCGACTGAGCCACCCAGGCGCCCCTCCAGCCAGTGGATTTTAAGTGGGACTGTCTCTGCTGGTTATTTCACTGAACGTTCAACAGAGATTACAGTGCCCTTACATATTTCCCCAACAGGGTTTTAACACTTTGTATGAAATCCTTCTATTAATCTTACCTTTAAATTTAAAACTAGGGGCACCTGGATGGCTCAGTCAGTTGAGTGTCCAGTTCTTGATTTTGGCTCAGGTCACGATCATACAGTTTGTGAGATTGAGCCCCGCGATCTTGGGATTCTCTCTCTCCCTCTCTCTCTCTGCCCCTCCCCCTCCAAAGAATAAATAAATAAACGTTAAAAAAAATAAGTTAAAAACTGAATGAAAGTACGTTATCTGGGAGAGGTAGTAGTGCATTAAAGTTGCCCAGAAACTAGGTTGTTATGCTTTCTCCTTGCTCTCTCTCATCAACTGTCCCCCTCCCGCATTTAATCCTCAAGAATTCCGGAAGTTTTCTTTCCAAGTGGCCCTCCAGCCCATTTTCTTTCATCATTCCCCTGCTCCCACCTCCCTGCATGTGAGGGAACGAGGGACTCTAGAACCAAACTAGAATCCTCTAGGATCCCATTTCCGCCACTTACCAGCTGTGTAGTTGTGTACAGGTTAAATGTGTGGGCTAGTTATGAATGAGAAATGGCTCCTCTCCTGCCCCCACTTGCCCCTTGAATCGTCTCCAAAATTTCAGTGCTATCCTGTGGGGGTTCCCCAGGTATTTGGTTATGGCAGTGCAAGCAAACTAATACAGTGACATTTAAGCAAGGTTTTTTTTTTTGTTTTTTTTTTTACCTTTTTGAGCAAAACCTCATTTCCTTGTCTGCAACTTGTAAAATAATAATTATACCTGCATTTGTTTATTTATTTATTTTAATTAGCCCAGGCTTGGTACATGGGAAATGTTAATTTCCAATAAAACGTAATAGGGAGGCCAGTCTAGTAATGATATATTTTTGTAGATGCTCTCCGTTTTTTTTTAAAGGAAGGTTGTAAGTGAACAAAAGAAGCAAGGAAGGAAAAAACTGAATTAACCTGAGCATGCAGTTTTGTTCTCCAGAGAATCATCCCATCCCACCCCCTCTGCTTCATATGCGGTCAGCATGTTTGTTTAGTTGTGCACAACCACACACTGCCTTCATTATTTTCCAGAGAAGCATATTTAATAAGTGACACGATTCACAAATTTTGGAAAACCTGACTTAGATGGATGCAATGGACATTTCAAATGAAGGTTCATGAAACTGAGTAAAACATGAAAGAAACTGACAGTATTCCTAACTAGTATTCTTTGTTGTTCTTTTTTTTTTTTTTTTAATGTATTAATTGTAGGTCTGGAGTTCAAACTCTGCCCCACAATGCCAAGGTTCACTACAACTACGCCAATTTCCTGAAGGATCAAGGTCGGAACCGGGAAGCGATCTACCACTACAGAACAGCCCTCAGGTAAGCACTCTAGGACTGTTTCCCTGCTGTGCTTCTCAGGTTCATTCACTCACCCTCCCAGTGTGTGTGTGGGGGGGAGGAGGGGGGCGGGCAGTGAACATCTCCTTGGAGGTGGTATGGATCCTGGACTCCCCATCTTCTGCTCAATGCTCAAGTCTGTTGTGAATGTGGTAACTCTGCCTTGCTACTAATTCTTGGTGTTTTCCTGTAAAAGTTCCCATTGCTACATGATACTCAAGTGACACCCGGTCAAATACACATATGCAGGAGAAAAGGAGTTGGTTGTCAAAAATACACCAGTAAACTCTGAGAACGTGTATTCCAGTGAATTCTTCTCACTTCAGGCTTCCCGTTATCAGAAAGGATTTATATGAAGGCATTTTAGTATGGAAATGAAATAAATACCCTGATAGTTATATTCAACAGAAAGAGTACTAGAAGACACTTGATTACCATGCTGGGAATATGTTAATAAGGGGCGTGTGTGTGTGTGTGTGTGTATACATACATACATACATATATATATATATATATATATATATATAGATATACACGTATATATATATAAACAGCTCTGACACTCTTCTTGTACTCATCTCCTTGTATTCATTTGGAAGAGACTATACTAAACAGAGCTTTACATGTCACTTTAAGAGAAACTACAAACGTAAGCCTACATTACCAGTGGCAGTCTCTATTGCTCTTGAGTACTCACAATTGTAATCCTGGCTTTCAAGATGGTCTTATCTAAAAGATCCCACATGATAAACGTCTTTAATCTGGAACATGTGGAGGCAGGAGAACTATACATAGCTTGGAATCTCCAAATGGTCAAAACACAGACAGGTGAGTGTTCTCTTTTATTGAGTACTATGAGACTCATGGAAGCTTTTTAGAGAGGTTTCCATACCCCTGCAGATTGGCCCCCATTTGGTTGAATTTTGGGCTAGTGTTCCACTTTGGGATATGCTTAAAGTATGCATACCAAACAAATAGATATTTCTCTGAAGCATGTACTAGCATTGTCTCAAGGCTTAAGTTTGAAATCATCATTCTGAGGGGCGCCTGGGTGGCTCAGTCGGTTGAGCATCCGACTTCGGCTCAGGTCATGATCTCACAGTCCGTGAGTTTGAGCCCCGCGTCGGGTTCTGTGCTGACAGCTCGGAGCCTGGAGCCTGCTTCGGATTCTGTGTCTCCCTCTCTCTCTGTCCCTCCCCTGCTCATGTTCTGTCTCTCTCTGTCTCAAAAATAAATAAAAACATTAAAAAAAAAAAAGAAATCATCATTCTGAAAGTCACTGGCCTGATTTTTTAAATTATCCTTTTGAACGGTGTTCTTACATAAGTATATTATTCATCAATTGAAATATTTTAGACTTCAGGGTCTCTTATTTAGCATTCAATATGATAAAAATTTTAAACTGTGCACGTCAAGTTCAGTATCAAATACTATTCCAAAGATCCAAGAAATGGAAGTCCCAGAGGAAAATTGTAACAAAACTTTTTTTTAAGGAAAATAGGTTTTTTATTTAGGAATAAAAGATCATTCTTAAGATTTAATTCAGATTTCTATTCTTTCACTGGAAGCCAGTTTACCCAAATGTGTACAATACTTCCCTCTGGTTGGTGAGTAGATTAATTTTTTTCTGTATATTTTGTACTCCAGATGTTCCACAATGAACATGTATTATTTTTGCAATGAGGAGACATCTTTTTTAAAGAGGCATATTCCTTCAAGGGTACAAATAAAGTATGTTTTGGCTTAATGGTTAATTGATGTTTCAGGATTTCAGGTGAGCATTCTTGAAGAGAAGAAAAGAGCAGTAAGTTTGCCTGAAAAGTATTCGTTGAAAGGAAGTATTATCAGTACCTTTTAAAATGTATTGCATTCCAGCAGACTATTTTCTGTCAAGTTCAAACAGAAAAATAAGGCAGACCCTAAGGCACCGCTTGGGGCAAAAGTATAAATTACATAAAATTCTCTAGCAGCTGATTTTACAGAATTATAGTAGCTGGTTGGGTACTACCGCTTTTTTCCCATGAAACAATAAAAATAAATGTTTGCTTCAGCAACTGTGCTTCTGGAAGAAACACGTCCCTTGAGAAGTGGGGGAAAAACAATTAAAGCTATAAATATACTGCATAGTAATTAGTGAAATATTTCATCCTCTCACACCAGGCTCAAAATACTTCTGATTTAAGTAGCATCATTTTTGTGTGGATACCTCTGTGGTGAATTTTCAATGGATGTGGGTTTGTTTTTTTGTTTGTTTGCCTTTAAATAAATTGTCGCTCTTTGTGCTAGAGAGAAAAGGAAAATACCAGAACTATTCATCATTTTCATGATTGTTTATCCGAGATGACTGGAAGACTGCCCTTATTTTATTTTATCTTTTAATTTTTTTTTTATGTTTATTTTTGAGAGAGAGAGTCACAGTGTGAACAGGAAAGGCAGAGAGAGGGAGACACAGAATCTGAAGCAGGCTCCGGGTTCTAAGCTGTCAGCTCAGAGCCCGATGTGGGACTCAAACTCACAAACTGTGAGATCATGACCTGAGCCAAAGTCAGACGCTTAAACAACTGAGCCACCCAGGCGCCCCTGCCCTTATTTTAATATTGTTCTTTCTTTGTGGAAGTTGCTGAGACAGAGCTCTCCCCCACCCCCCACTCTGACTCCTTCCTCCGTGTTTCAACTTTCGTGTATCTGATGGTTTCCATATTTGCACACAGCAAGAAAGAGAATGATTAGGAAAATGCAGGGCTAACGGCACTATTATCTGAAATCAGTCCCAACAATTATCCATTTTTGTTGTAATGACTGGGTAGATCCCAAAGGCAATGATGAAATTAGTCATTAGGGTTGTATCTATACCAATATCATTTTGGCTGGCTTACAATGCTGGAAATAATGCTACATTAAATTGGTAATTATATATGCCATGAATATTCTGCTTCTTTTAAACCTTATTCTATGTTTTAGACAACAAAGAAGCACCACTAACTTCTCCTCCCTTTTGGTGTACCTCATTTATTATATTTTTGTAGTGCAAGGAAAATCTCCCCTGGAAAATGCTGCAGCTGAGGTTATAGACTCAGATTAAGACCCAAATCAGCAGAGGAAAATGGCAAAACTCTTTTCTCAAATCCTCAGTGAACACAAGTGTTAGCTTTGTTTTGCTGTGAGGGGCAGCTCTCATGTTTATACCTATTCCAGGCTCTATAAAGTTCTGGATTCCATATGGTGGAATATCAGAACAGCGCTGGTGGATCTGCCATTTGCCTCCAGAGCTTGCCGACCATTGTTCAAAACCTGGAGAAAGTTTCTCACATTCCATCTCACGCGAGGGGAGTAGAAAGTTCAGAGACCACCCAATATCTTACCTCTTCCTGCACAAAAACTCCATGAAATGACTCATCCAGGAAGCCCACAAGGAGAGATGGTGGCCCTGCCTGGATAAAGTGCAGAAGATCCTGCATGTGCCCTTGGCCAGTGGCCTGTTGATTTGCTTCAAAAGTCAGTTAAAAGTGGAGAATCTTAAGACAAATTATGCACATTCTTGAATGATTTATTGTACCCTCAAGTTTCACATGTACATACATTCACCAATCTTCAAATATCAAAAACCAAGCTTTTTCCTTTGGGTAAGAGTCTACTGATTATAATCTGCAAAAATCGCATCCATAAATCATTTCTCTGATGATCAGGTTTTGATACTTTAAAGGGGAGTAAAAATGTAATGACTGAGCTTTTTCTGATTTTCCTCCTGCAGTCTTTTACAGTTACTCTTACATCTAATTCCACAGCAATTTCTTGAGCAGCTTCTCTTTTTTGAGTATTTCCAGAGTATTTCCTTAGCTTCTCTATAAATAACAGCTCTCTTTTTTTCCACATTTATATTTTGTCAATTTGCAAAATGTTTCATTACATTGTACAGTTGCAATAAAAACTAAAACTGCAGCAAATCTGTCAATAAACACAACTGGCTTTTACTCATACAACTCAACTTACAGGATGAAAAAGGCCCAGGCTTATAGAGAAAGTTTATTAAGTTGTGGATATTTCCAGAGAATAGAGAACATCTGGAAATCTGATGACATAGTGAAGAGACTATTTTAAAAGATTTTTCACTACAGGTGATAGAGTCATGGAAATTATTTTTCATTTTATATTTAAATTCCCTGCATGACTCAGTTACTGGTTGGTTAAAATGGGCTGGCCATCAAGAGCCCCCTCACCTGGGAATGAATGGAGTTCACCTTTGTTCAGGTGAGTCAGGAAGGCCTCCCCACTGTCAGCAGCAAATTGTCCCATGTTCTATGGAACAGTTGTTCGCGTAGATGCCCTCTTCCTCCTGGCGCACTACACCCAGAGTATCTCCAGTGATTAGATATCAGTGCTACGTAGGATTCCCTCCTAATACAAGGGCTATGATCTTCAGTCACCCAGACAGCTGTTTCTTTCTCACAGGTATGCTTTCAACATGAAATACACAGTAAATCATCTGAGATTTCCACCTTCCCATACTCCTATCAAGCAGGAGATACATTACCCTTTCCTGAGGGTACTCAAATATGCTTGGGCAGCCAGGGGACCCTTAGAGCAGCCTTTTCCATTCCCGATACATCTGTTGTTGATGTTCTAAACAGAAAATCTGAAGGTAATGAATGGACTATTCGAAAGGGATAGAAGTCCTTGACCAAGCTCTTTTCTGTTTGCATAATTAAAGGGGAAGAAATGTGCTTTTAATGCTCCTGTACCAAAGAAATCTCTACTAGCTATTTGATTAGCTAACACGTGGGACAGCATAGAACTAAATATCTTCCTGATTGGAATTTTTTAAATGTTTATTTATTTGGGGGGGGGGGGTGGTGAAGAGAGAGAGAGAGAGAGAGAGAGAGAGAGCGAGCTGGGAGGGACATAGAGACAGGGAGAGGATCCCAAGCAAGGAATCCCTATGTGGGGCTCAAACTCACAAACCGTGAGATCAAGACCTGAGTTGAAATCAACAGGCAGATGCTTAATCGACTGAGCCCCTCAGGAGCCACTGACTGCATTTTTTTAATGCAAAAAATAGAGACTTGTCATGATAATAGCAACCACGGATAGCATTCTTTGCACTCTCTCCTGCGTGGATAACCAGAACTCTGCAAGGAGACTCCATTAGACTGTAGGAGTGCATGGGGAAAACAGATAGTAATAAAAGAATCGAAGAAACAGCATTATCATTAGAGTCTAAAGAAATCTAACTATGTGTAATTAACCCACTGTTCACTAATGTTCTTAGTTTATCAATAAGATTGCTTTATATAATTCCTTTGAAAAATGCTGTCTGTAAAGCTGGTAGCGTGTGAACATTTTTTTTTCTTAAATCAGGATTTATTGGCTGTTTTAAAAGTCCTTCATTACACAGCCCATTTTAAGTGAACACTTAAAATAACTCTTATGAGTGAAAGTGACCTTGGATACCAGCTGCCATGTATTTCTGGAAAGAATTAAAATTCCAGGACCGTTTGTTAGCCAGGTTTAACAAGTGGAGATAGGCTTTTCTGCCCGTGTGGTATTTTCGTTTATAAAAGTCTAAATACACTTTCCAGTATCACAAGTAGACAGTTGAAATTAGTTTTATTTTTTTGTTGATGAAATTATAACTTTACTGTATATATTTTGTGTTAATTAAGAATAGCAGTTTTATTCCTTAAATCCAAGAAGTTAAGCCCTATTTCATTTAGAAAACTAGAATTGACTCATATTATGGCCATACTTATGGACTAAATTTCTGAATGAAGGTTGTGTAATTTCTACTCAAGAACATTTCCAGGGTCACCTGGGTGGCTCAGTTGGTTGAGCATCTGACTTTGGATCAGGTCATGATCTCATGGTTTGTGAGTTCAAGCCCCTCAGGCTCTGTGCTGACAGCATGGATCTTTCTTGGGATTCTCTCTCTCCTTCTCTCTCTGCCCCTCCCCTGCTCACACTCTCTCCCCAAAATAAACAAACATTTAAAATAACAACAAAAATATTTCACTCCATTTTCTTCTTCTTCTTCTTCTTCTTCTTCTTCTTCTTCTTCTTCTTCTTCTCCTCCTCCTTCTTCTTCTTCTTCTTTTCCTTTTCCCTGCCTTATACCACTTTCACTTTAAAAACTTGCTGTGCTTCCCCAGGAAACAGAATCCCTGGGGCAGGGATTTGCATGCAGGAAGTCTATTAAGAAGTGCTCTCTGGAACACCAGGGAAGGAAGCCAGGGAAGCAGGATGGTCAATGCGGGGGAGGGTTGGGGGCAGTGCAGTCCCAGGGCTTCAGCTGACCCCTTAGGAAGCTTTGGAGTTGGGAGGAACACCAGGGAAGGAAGCCAGGGAAGCAGGATGGGCAATGTGGGGGAGGGTTGAGGGCAGTGCCGTCCCAGGGCTTCAGCTGACCCCTTAGGAAGCTCTGGAGTTGGGAGGGCCCCTCAGGGTTGCCAAGAATGGAGGCAAGAGGTGGAACCTTTATGCCCCCTTATCAGCCAATCACTGCCCCAGGCAGGGCGGGTAGCCTCTAGTGAGGCAGTTCCCCCAAGGCGGAGAGCAATGCCCAGAGAAGACCCCCAAGTGAGCTGTCAGCGAGTGCTTCAGACATGGGTGTTGTCTGGGTGCTGTAGACAGCATCCACTACACTAGCTTACGTTACAATTTCGTATATAAGCAATTATGACAGTTTAAACAATATCACTTAGATTTTTTATTAAAATGAAAATAGTGGTGTTACCTACTTCATAGGGTTGGAATATTATAAGATAATTAATTTATTTCAAAGCTTAAAGCAGTGTGTGTATATCTGGCAGTGATAAACTCATTATATGTTATGACTATATCGCAAATCTGACCCTTCTCTCCACCTCCACAGCCCATCGTCTCTCACTTGGATTCCTGTCTCTCAAGGCCCCTGCAGCTGGCTCCATGCCCTGCACTGTCTTTCTCACACCTCACCTCCTGCACCTTGTCTTGACCACTCAGCTCCAGCCATGTAGGGCTCCAGGCACACATCAGTCAGGCCACTTTCCTATTTAGGGACTCTGAATTTGTGGTTCCCTCTTCCCAGAACACCCTCTCACTCTCTAAACAGCTGCCTCACTCCCTTCCTTCAGGGCTCCCTACTTACGTCATCTTGTCCCAAGGCCTTCCCGGGCCACCCCACCTAGGAGTGCGGTCACCACCAACGTACTCTATTCCTCTTCTTTGCTTCATTTTCTCCACTGCCTTTATCACCCTCTAACCTACTTATCATTTTGTTAATTGTCTGTCTCCCTCCACTAAAAGGAAAGCCCCACAAGAGTAGAGATTTGTGTCCTTTCCCCCAGCCTGGAGAACAATGCCAGGAATGTGGCTCTTAGTAAATGCATGTTGGATGGATGAATGCTGCATGTAGACATCTTTTAACGGTCTCTTTTTCTTTGTGAATTACCTGAAATTTTTTAAAATGGTAATCAAGGGGGTGCTTGGGTGGCTCAGTTGGTTAAGCATCCGACTCTTAAATTTTTTTTTTTAACCTTTATTTTTGAGACAGAGAGAGACAGAGCATGAATGGGGGAGGGTCAGAGAGAGGGAGATACAGAATCTGAAACAGGCTCCAGGCTCCGAGCTGTCAGCACAGAGCCCGACGCGGGGCTCGAACTCACGGACCGCGAGATCATGACCTGAGCCGAAGTCGGACGCTTAACCGACCGAGCCACCCAGGCGCCCCAAGCATCCGACTCGATCTCAGCCCATGTCATCATCTCATGGTTCGTGTGATCACGTCAGACTCTGCACTGACAGCATGGAGTCTGCTTGGAATTCTCTCTCTCTCTCTCTCTCTCTCTCTCTCTTTCTCTCTCTCTCTCCCCTGCCCCTTCCCCCCCCATCAAAATAAATTAATTAAAACACTTTTTAAAAATGGTAACTGAAATACAGTGTAAAAACTAAAAACCATCAAAAGTAGATCCTTAGTTGCTTCTACAGAACATAAATTTAATCTGCCTCCAAACCCATCTTGCCCCCCTCCTCTCCAATTACCTACCCTTCTGGTTTGTCTCCTCTGAGGCTGACTCCTGTGCTCAGGAGTGCATCATTTCCAGCTCCTCAGAGATTTCGTTTAAAACCCTTCCTTTACTGGGCACTTTTCCATTAATACTTAAATATTCTCAGGCTTCTGCCATCTTTATTTATTTTTTGAAATTTTTGTAATGTTTATTTATTTTTGAGGGAGAGAGAATGATAGAGTGTGAGTAGGTGAGGAGCAGAGAGAGAGGGAGACAGAATCTGAAGCAGGCTCCAGGCTTTGAGCTGTCAGCACAGAGCCCGATGCGGGGCTCGAACCGTGAAATCATGACCTGAGTGGAAGTCAGACGCTTAACCGACTAGCTACCTAGGCGTCCCTGCCATCTTTAAATAAATATGCAAACCAGCCTCTGCATCTCCTGTTAGCCCTTCCTGCCATTCAGTCTGTCTCTTCCCACCTTTCAAGTAGTGAAATTTCCTGCAAGTCTCAGTGTCTTCTTCTCCCTTGTGTCCTTCTCATCACTCAACTGCAGTTGGTTCCCTCTCCACCACTGAAACTGTTTTCCTCCAGCACACCAGCTGCCTCCAGGTGGGTAACTCCTGAGGAGGACGCTACTTGGCAATTAAATTACTTGCCTCTCAGGGCACCTGGGTGGCTCAGTCATTTAAGCTTTTGACTCTTGACTTTGGCTGAGGTCATGATCTCATGGTTTGTGAGTTTGAACCCAGCATTTGGGTTCTGCACTGACAGCGTGGAGCCTGCTTGGGATTCTCTCTCTCCCTTTCTCTGCCCCACCCCTGCTCGTTCTCTCTTTCCCTCTCTCTCTGTCTCTCTCTTATACACACACACAAAATAAATAAATAAAACATTAAAAATAAATATATCAGTAAATTACTTGATGCTTGGCAGCATTAATTTTGTTGACTGCTCTCTCCTTTTTAGACAGGTTCTTTTTCAGCTTTTATGCTGTCATGGTTTTTCTTCTATTTCTTGAGACTCTCCTCCAAACCCTTCATAGAGGAGTCCTCAGACCCCTCTGCTAGGTCACCTTCTTTTCTCAATCTTTGCTTTCCTCCCAAGGGATTTCTTGAGTTCCAAAGGCTTTAGTTAATGTCTGTGTGTTGATTAACTCTCAGATCTGTAATTTCACCACATAGCTTTTCTGTCAGAGCCATCTATCCATCTGATTCCTGGACATTTCCACAAATTACCCTCTCTGCACCTGAGATTCACATTACCACCTTCTGTCCCAAACCTGCTCCTTTCCCTTTATTGCCTTCCTTTCTAGTTTGTGCTTAAGCTGGAGTAAAATGTTTTGTTTCCTGAGTTCTGTTTGGTTTTGCTTTCTCTCTCTGAAGCAGCCTTCCTTCCTCTTCCTATTTGTATCCCCTCCTCCCCTTCCCCCTAACTCTTACTGCCTCTCTCTCTCATCTCTCCTGGCAACACCTTGGTGATTACTACCATGGCTCCTGCCATGAGCCCCTGTCTCTTATACTCCCCTCCTTCTGCTTTGTCTCTTTCTGCCCTGTGTGCTCTGACCATAGTGCACTAAAGTAAGTTGGTGTCCTTATCTCTCCCTCTTCTGCCATGGGACCTCCTTGAGAGCAAGGACTGCTTTCTCTTTATTCCTGTGGGCCCTTAGTAAGTGCCCAATAAGTGATTGTTGAAAGAAAGACTGAGGGAATATAATGCATAAAATATCACAGGCTCCCTTAGAGTCGGAGGACCCCTCTGTAATAACAAGCACTGTTTCTTAGTGGGAGAGCCGTCAACGATTTAGATGGAACAGCTCTTCATTATGCAGGGCTGTCGTATGTATCACAAGGCATTTAATACCCCTAGTTTCTGCCAGTGGTGACCACCAATTCCTGAGGTGGATATTCAGGATATGTACCCTTCTCCTTCCCTGTCCCTCATGATCTTCTTCATTGGCAGTTATTGATTAGGAATATGGACACACTTTTCCTGCCCACCACTGCCTTTTTCTAAGTTGATACAACAAGCAGAGTACTATTCATGCTACAAAGTGTTATTACAGTAAGGATTCCATGCGCACATTGATCTGTCACGTAGGACTTTGGATTTCCTTACAACCTTCAATGTAGCTTTTAAAATTGCATGTGTCTGAAATTCCACTTGGTGTTCAGTGTATCAGAAAGGCTTGGAGGAAGTGCCTCTGGTGCCTGTGGGGATCATTTGCTTTAGATGATGAAGGATTGACAGGCTTTGGGATAAGGGTTTGACAAAGAACATTCCTACATTCTTAAAATGGAGAGAGTGATGCGTCCTTCCCATCTGAGAACCCACGGCACAGGAGAGACAGATAGATACAAGATGACTTGAGTGTTCACTGGATTAGTGATGAAGAAATAATGGATGTTATTCTAACTGATGGGAGCAAGCTGAAGGCCATTGACAACAGTGGAGACAATGATTTTTTTGGAGGGTGAGAAATCCATGAGAGAAGGAGAGCTGGTGGCTTCAGCCTGACATGGGTTCATTAGGGCTGTAGGGGCAGCCAAGTACTACTACCCAGAGGTCCTGCAACCGATCCCAAAACATTAAATGTTTGTAGTGGAACAGGTATGATGATGGGTATGAAAAGTTAAGAAGGTCATTATGTTATTGACCTTACTGTTATAGAGAAAGCAACTAAAGGACAGACATAAATTCAAAATCACATAGCTAGAAAGTCACACATGGCTTCTGACCCCAAATACAGTTATTTTTTTTTCTACTCCACCAGAGCAATTCCCCACCATCTGCCACAAAAACCAAAGGTCACTACAATCACCCCAAGCCTCTGAGAAAGGTTAAATTATGTTTACCATTTTCTATTTCAAAAAGCAGAGACGTATTTAATTGAATACATTTCCCAACCTCTAGAGTTAAATTGTCAGGAATCAGGAAAATTCAGCCACTTAAAATGACTCATTTCCTGAGGGCATCAGAGAACAGGGTTCTACTCTAAATTATCTCGGAAAATCAATTGGGCGGAGTCCTTCTGGATCACTGTGAGAAGTCATCCATTGTGAGAGGTCAGATAATTTAGTTGGCCCTCTTTAGAGAGTGTGTCACATTTCCCAAAATTGCTTGTGAGGTTTTTTCCAAAGCTATCTTAAATAGTATAAAAAGAAAGTGGTAAGACTTGTTTGTTAATGGCAATTTCAAAAAAGTAAAAAAGCAGATCAATAATCAGTGTTACCTGGTACGTTTTAGTGACATGATAGTTCAAATCTTATAACAGGAAAGCACTTAAAAAGTGCCAGAGACTAATCTGGTTGAAAATATGCTGCTGACTCCTGAATTAAAGTTTGCTTTGGAATTTTTTTAGTCCAATGAAATTCAGATTTTATGGTTGAATTTTTTTCCCAGCCATGTTTTTTTTTTTTTTTGGGATTTTTTTTTTTCTCAGCAGGAAATAGAAAATAAACATCTGCCCTTGGCATAGTTAACCTCAAATAAATTAATGTGTGGAATGAAAATCAGACAAATAAATCAACGGTGTGTATATTCTAAAAGCAGATTGCAAACTGAAGCACATGATACAATATTGCTTGCACAGTGAAATCCTTATAGGGTAATCAAACGATAAAAAATTAAGAGCATCCTTAACTTTTGAACACATTGTACAAAATTCCAAGTAAATGACTGAAAGAAAATATAAAACCAAACTTTGGTCATATATATCTTATGTCTCTGGATCTTCAGGTGATCTGGAGGTTAAAGCTTAAGAACAGTAGATGAGAGAGTATGTACATCTTGTGCACTCACTGAATAGCTTTTTCTAATACTATGCTTTTCCGAGGTACCAGGATTATTTTGTACAGCAGGTAACAAATTTTTCCAGTGCATGAGAATCTCAATAGCCAAGTGTCCTGAGTATTGAGTTTATTCTACTTCTGTCACTGAGAACTAGTTCCTATAAGATCATAGGTGAATGGATTGGCCAAAGAAAAAGAGGAGAAATTATTCTAAATGGAAGCTCTAATTTGTAGCAGTTTATTTATTTGCTGAAGGTCAAATGACTCATAATGTTTGGGGAAAATAAATAGATTTACAGGAACAGGAACAGAACACATGTGTCTGAGTTTGTTGTTTTTTTTTTAATCTATTACCTACTCAATTTTTTTCCTCAACTCTAAAATAGTACAGTAATTCTACTTAAAGAATTAGGAGGCTTAAAGGAGATAATGGAAGAAAAAGTATTCTACAATGTGAAGTATCATTAATACATCCCAGGTCCCTTTGGACCCATTTTCTTTTATTCCTGCTCCCCCACCCCCCAGTGATGTTGTCAATGTTGGTTCTCAGAGTTAAGGTGACTGGGAATGAAGGGGAATCATATATCCTCAACTACCTATTTTATCAATCCTGCTTAAGAAAACACTGCTAGGTAAAAATTAAGAACCCCTTAAATGCTCAAATGGATGTGTTCCTATCAAGAATATAAATTATCCAGGGTTGCCTGGGTGGCTCAGTCAGTTGAGTGTCTGACTCTTAGTTTTAGCTCAGCTCGTGATCTCACAGTTCTTGGGATCGAGACCCGCATCAGGCTCTTCACTCATAGCACAGAACCTGCTTCAGATTCTCTCCCTCCCTCTCTCTTTCTGTCTCTGCCCTGCTCATGCTATCTGTCTCTCAAAATAAACATTACCAAAAAAGAATACAAATTATCTGATATTTGAAAAAAACTCTTCAGTTCATAGGAACTCTATCTCTATGTTTAGGTTTCATTGTTAAAGAGAAAAAATAAACTTCCTTATACCCTGGAACTACTTGACAATATAACATATTTCCTCTATCATACATTTTTAAGAATTTAACTCACTGAAATAAAATGACAATAATTAAGAAATAGCAAGAGAGTCCCCATAAACAACACAAATGTTGGGTAAGACTATGAGAAAGAAAATCCAGGAGCTGTTGACATTGATCTTAAAAAAAATAGGTTTGAGCCCAAATGTCCACTGACTGATGAATGGATAAAGAAGATGTGGTATTATATACAATGGAATATTACTTGGCAACCAAAGAGAATGAAATCTTGCATTTGCAATAACCTGGATGGAACTAGAGTTTATCATGCTAAGCGAAATAAGTCAGTCAGATAAAGATAAATATCATCTGATTTCACTCATATGTGAAATTTAAGAAACAAAAGAGATGAACATAGGGGAAGGGAAGGAAAGATAAGATAAAAACAGAGAGGAAGGCAAATCATAAGAGACTCTTAAATATAGAGAACGGCAAACCCTATCAAAATAACACCAGCATTCTTCAGAGAGCTAGAACAAACAATCCTAAAATTTGTATGGAACCAGAAAAGACCCCGCATAGCCAAAGCAATCCTGAAAAAGAAAACCAAAGCTGGAAGCATCACAATTCCAGACTTCAGGCTGTGATCATCAAGACAGTATGGTACTGACACAACAACAGACACATAGATCAATGGAACAGAATAGAGAACCCAGAAATGGACCCACAAACATATGGCCAACTAATCTTTGACAAAGCAGGAAAGAATATCCAAGGAAAAAAGACAGTCTCTTCAGTAAATGGTGTTGGGAAAACTGGACAGCAACATGCAGAAGAATGAACCTGGACCACTTTCTTACACTATACACAAAAATAAACTCAAAATGGATGAAAGACCTAAATGTACACAGGAAACCATCAAAATCATAGAGGAGAAAACAGGCAACAACCTCTTTGACTTTGGTCACAGCAACTTCTTACTCAACATGTCTCTGCAGGCAAGGCCAAAATGAACTATTGGGACCTCATTAAGATAAAAATCTTCTTGCAGAACAAGTTACTTGCAATCCAAGGTTTACTGTATATATACTTTTTCTTTTATTCCTTCACTGTATCCTTTGCTGGAATAAATCTTAAGCCATGACAGTAAAAAAAAAAAAAAAAAAAAAAAAAAAAAGATAAAAATCTTTTTGAAGGATGTGAAAGAAACAGTGAAGGAAACAATCAGCAAAACTAAAAGGCAAGTGATGGAATGAGAGAAGATATTTGCAAATGACATATCAGATAAAGGAGTAGTATCCAAAATCTGTAAAGAGCTTATCAAAATCAACACCCAAAAAACAAATAATCCAGTGAAGAAATGGGCAAAAGGCATGAATAGACACTTTTCCAAAGAAGATGTACAGATGGCTAACAGACACATGAAAAAATGTTCAATATCACTCATCATCAGGGAATTACAATCAAAACCACAGTGAGATACCACCTCACACCTGTCAGAATGGCTAACCTTAACAACTCAGGCAAGAACAGATGTTGGCAAGGATGAGAAGAAGGAGTAACCCTTTCGCCCTACTGGTGGGAATGCAAACTGTTGCAGCCATTCTGGAAAACATTATGGAGGTACCTCAAAAAATGAAAAATAGAACTACCTTATGACCCAGCAGTTGCACTACTAGGTATTTATCCAAATGATACAAAAATGCTGATTCAAAGGGGCACATGCACCCCAATGTTTATAGCAACACTATCAACAATAGTCAACATATGGAAAGAGTCCAAATGTCCATTGACTGGTGAATAGATAGTGAAGATGTGGTATATATATTCAATGGAATATTACTTACTAATCAAGAAGGATGAAATCTTGCCATTTGCAATAACATGGATGGAATTAGAATGTATTATGCTAAGTGAAATAAGTCAGAGAGAGACAAATATGATTTCACTCATGTGGAATTTGAGATACAGAACAGATGAACATAGGAGAAGGAAAGCAAAAATAATATAAAAACAGAGAGGCAGACAAACCATAAGAGATTTTAAATATGGAGACAAACTGAGGGTTGCTGGAGGGGTGTTGGGTGTGGGGGAAGGGCTAAAGGGCTGAGGAGCATTAAGGATGACACTGGTTGGGATGAGCACTGGGTGTTATATGTAAGTGATGAATCACTAAATTCTACTCCTGAAAAAAAAAAAAGAACAAACTGAGGATTGCTAGGGTGTTGGGTGGGTACTTTTAAAAAGTAAATAAAGCTACTAAAATGTGAAAAAAAAATAGGTTTGAAAATCACCACTCCACTCTAGTTCAGTGAAGCTTTTGCTGAGATTTTTTAGATAGGGAAGGGAATAATCAATCAGTAACAGAACTTTTGTAAAACATACCTGTAGAAGTCAAAGTCAAGATGGACTAAATTTATTCTGATCATTAATGTAGCAACATAAACAGCCCTTAAATTGTTCCTTTTTCCAGTAGAAAATTCCCTTCCTGGAGCCCTCAGTATTGAATTAGACCCAAGCTAATTCAAACCCAAGTTTATTTGGAAAGTAAAAGCACAAAATAACTCTTGTCCTTCTATAGATCTTCAGTAAACAAGAAAAGAGTATGTGTTCGAAGAAAATTTCTGTCTATCTAAGACTCAAAATAAGGAGTGGTATTTTTTGCCGACTTGGTTATTGAAGAACTCTTTTAATGAAATTCAGCTTTGTTTTATAAATAATGCAGTGCTTGCTTGTGATTAGGTGAACCTAATCGGATACCCAGTGAGAGAGGATATTGCCAGCAAACCCTTACTATTAGGAATAAACAATATTGCACATTTTTCAAGTGGAGGGCTATGAGTGGTACTAGATTAAGTAAACCACTGTAGATGCTAGAAATCCCTTTCCTCGATGGATCAGGACTCTTTGTTAACACCGAGCATCTTCTCTGGCTTGATTCATGGTTGGCAGGGATTTGTGGTTGGCCATGAATCCCTGTCCTAAGCCTCATGGTTCTGCAGTTGCAGACAGGTTCTCGGAACACAGGACATAAAAAGGCCTTTTCCCTCATAGTGCTTATATCTGTTTCTTATATCTGTTTTTTATTTCCTTCTCACTGATTATTTTTGTTTTTGAGTTTGGTGTGGATTTATATTGTTTCTGATTTCAAAAGAGAGAGAGAGAGAGAGAGAGAGAAACATTTTTGTACTCAGTGAAATTGGAAGTGCATGACTATTTATTTAAGTGACAGTGGATCATGAGGGAACGTAAAGTTTGAGAAGGTGGGCTGAGAGCCAGTGCCGAGGGCAGTTGCTTGACCGTGCAGATGGGTGCAGCAGGAGATGGGTGAGCCCATGGTGGAAGATCTTATTGAATTTAGACTGTCTTTCCCATAGGTAGTGGTTTCACCTCACATATTTGTTTCAAGGGCTCCCAAGCCTAAAGAATCAAGGAAAAGATCAAGGTTTAAGAAGACAGATGTCCCCGGAAAGCTTTCTGTTACAGCTGGTCAGCAGGGAAATGAGAACTGCTCTCACTGAGTTCATTGGACATCCCTTAAATCTTTGGGAAGTCAGAGAGCTTTGCTCAACATCTTCACCTGCGCAAAAAAAATAAAAAAATAAAAAATCTTTAGAAGAATTTGAGTGCTGGCAGTGATATCCTCTCTGTAACCACTTTCAAAATCATTCTTAGACATAAGCTTCTCAGGAGACTTTTGTGGGCATGTAGTGAATGAACAGGTACAAGAACATTCTGTCTCTCATCATAGCTCTGATGTCCCATAGTGGCATCTCAGAGAAAGAGAGCCAAGGACTTGCTGTCCCTCAGGCCAAGGACTTGGCATACTTCAGGATCGTGAAGCTTGGGGTTGCGGGGCTACCACCAGGGACCTCAGGTTGTCTTTGCCTGAGTAAAGGTGACCAGAGATAAGCAAACAATAGTGCCACGTGCTGGCCCAGCATGTTTTCTTTTCCCCAACTTCCTCTCATAATATCTCTCTCTCCAGCAGCCTCTGCAGCCATTGAGAGGGCTTTCCAGCTTTGGGAGGGCATAACATGTCTGTGAAGAGTCCTTGACGGTCATGAGGAGCATTACCTGTAATGTCTTCCTGAAAATACTAGTTCTTAGAGATGTTCATCGTGTTCATCGCTGCTCTAAAAGGGAGTAGGGAAGGGTTGCATGGTCAAATAAACCTCGGAAACTTTGGGTTAAGCAAAGGTTTAAAAAGACAAACCATGAGACTTGTCTTGTCAGCCTTTTAAATAGGACCCCCTTCTGCTCCCAAATATAATTGATCTTAGAAGGTGTGGAACAGAGTGGGAGAGGCCAGGCATGTCATTTGATTGTCAAGAGACTTGACAAGTACACATCCTATTTTTATTTGGGCATTATCTTAGCTTTCCTACATTAACAGGCAGCTTCACAGGCTTATTCTGAGTACTCTGGGTGACAGAGATGGAGTGAACCTCTTAGTCTGCTAAATATTCTGCTCTAAATATAGCAGAAACAACTAAACTATGTAGCTGTGTGGATTTACCTTCTTTATGGTTTTGAGTTACGGAACTAAATTGAATCCCTTCCCTCCTTAATCAGCATAAATTTGACTTACTGATGTATCCCCAGTCCTCCTTTACATTTGCTTTTGAACATTGGGAATGCCATTTTCACTTCATTGTGCATTACTTAATTTTTTTGAAAGTGTTTGTCAGGATTTTCATTCTGAGAACTCTCTCAGGCCAGTTGGCACCCAAATTATAATAGGAGGAGAGAAAGGGGGTAAAATGGAAAAAGAGAGCCAAGATGAAAAGCCATTTCGGGAGTAAAGTTTATTTTTATGGGAAAATTGTGTGTTTTATCCTTTCCCAATAATGGCAGTCTGACTCATCTTCCAGTCCAAATATGTTCATGAAGATGCCCTCATCCAAAGAACCCCCAGCGTCTTATGTACATAGTGGGCATTGTACGGGCAGCTGGTCAGCAGTCCTACCAGCCCAGAAACTCAGAAGTGGTGAGGCAATAGGGGTTTTCTGTCAAAGCAAATTGAAAGTAATTGTAGGATCCAAAGGGCTAAAATTTGGTTAACCCTGATAGATTTGTATACTGTTTATTTTTGCACCATTTGGGGGTTATTTACATATACCCCTGTCAAATATGTACTTCTCAGCCACGTTTATATGCCTGCAGCTGCATACATAATTAAAATTTCACATGGACAACCCATTAAAATAAAGGAAGAATTCAGTGTTTTGTTTGGGTTGTGACATTCCTAGGATGGAGGAGGGAGGAAAACAAGCGAATTGTTGTGCCCACCTTAGGAGTTTTTGAACAATCCTGGCTTAATATCTCTAATTTTTCAGGTTGTATCCTCGCCACGCCAGTGCCCTGAACAACCTCGGAACTCTGACAAGAGACACAACAGAGGCAAAGATCTACTATCAGAGGGCTCTCCAGCTAAATCCACAGCACAACCGAGCTCTTTTCAATCTTGGGAATCTCCTCAAGTAAGTACAAGGTGGACCTTCGATTAGGTGCGCTTGTCATTTTAGGCACCCCTTACTTTCTCAACACTCATTTGGTCGTGCTTCAGTCCTCTTCTTAGAGTAGGATAATAAACGTTTCCAAGCTTTGAAAAGAGGTCATATTCGTCTAAATTAACTCTATCCCTTAGCAGTCAAAAAGAGTATTTCCCGAGAGTGTCTCTCTGGACATGTTAGTTCTGAGATATGTTCACAGATTGTCTGTGGAGGGGTAGGAATAGGGAAGGGCTCCTTGGTCAGGTAAACTTAGGAAATGCCAAGTTAGACAAGGATGACTCCCCTCTTGCAAGAACCTTTAATATCTTAAATGCCCCGTGAATCTTGAAGAAGGCAATATGGAATACCACATTTCCCAATTTTTTTTTGGAAAGGTGTTTCCCAGGTATTCCATGAGTATACTTTGTAAAAGTACTTATCCACGAAGAGCAATCTGCTCTAAAACTGTAGGCAAATGACAGAACCACAGCTTGTGTTCAGTGTGTACTAGCAGTAAAAAACAAAGTAAGGTCTGCCTGGACTTAGTGATGGTAAGTCTTACTCTTAGGAAGACCTGCCGGGTATAGTCACCAGTCACCGGGTACTGTCACTGCCCAGTAAAAGGTTGATTAGTGTCACTGAAGACTAAAGCACACAGGGATACTTTTGCATCTTGTCTTTTTATTAATACAGAGTCTTGGTATGTTGGTGATGGTACATCAGAAGCGGAAATAGGATGAAAATGTTTGGAATGAGATTGTAGTGATGCTCGTTAGGATGCTGACAGTCCACACACTTACTGAATTGCTTTCCACGTCTCTAAATTTCTAGAGTGCTCATCTGGTACTTTTAAAGCGAATGGTTTGCTTTGTTCTTTTGGCCTCTCCCTAACAGGATTGTCTTTTTTTTTTTTTTTTTTTTAATGTTTATTTGTTTATTTTTGAGAGAGAGAGATGGAGAAGGAGAGAGAAAATCCCAAGCAGGCTCCACACTGTCAGCTCAGAGCCAGATGTGGGGCTCAAACTCACGAATTGTGAGACCATGACCTGAGCTGACACCAAGAGTAACTGAGCCACCCAGGTGCTCCAGCAGGACTGTCCTCTAATTATCTCAGTAACTCAGTGTGATGCAGCTTCTCCACCTTCTTGTTTACTCCTTTAATTTTACATATATAGATAGATAATAGTCCTTTCTCCTAATGTGTGTGTTAATGTGTGTTTTTATCTAATCTCGTTTAGACAGAAGCATTGGGTGGATTAATCACAGAACATTCTAATATGGTATGATGTGATAGGTACCATCCTGAATCTGAAGGGTTTTTTTGTTTGTTTTTTAAGTTTATTTATTTATTTTGAGAGAGAGAGAGAGATAGTGAGAGGGGCAGGGAGAGAGAGAATCCCAAGCAGGCTCTGTACTGTCATCACAGAGCTGGATGTGGGGCTCGAACTCACAAACCATGAGATCAGGACCTAAGCTGGAATCAAGAGCCAGATGCTTAATCAACTGAGCCACCCAGGCACCCCCTGAGTCTGAAGTTTTATGTTTAGAAATGGCTTTATCCATTTACAGGAGCACAAAATCAAGGAAGACTATACAAAAATAAGTAAATGTGAGGAAAATACACTTAAAATGAAAGAAATAAAACTATAAGTCAGCAAAAAACAAATGTAATTTTTTGAATCAGATAATTTATTGTTACAACTTGATACAAATTGAGATTGATGAAAAACAACTATGAATGAAATGGTACACACTGTGACAGAAAAACCATTTTATTACCAGTTAGCTCCCATTAAAAATAATAACAAATCAAGAGATGTGGGGAAAATGAGTTCTCTGTTATTGCAGATAACTAGTTGCAGGTCAATAGAGTGCTTTTATATTACTCTGCTATTTTTATGAGCTCTTATTTCTTTATGTGAAGCTCTATGGACTCATTTTTTTAAAGTCATTGTTGGGTCTGTTTATGTCCTAACTTCGAGCCCAAGTAACTTAATGGCTGGATAAAGTCCTATCAGTGTCTTTTGGGGTAACTGGATTACATAGTATTGATTTTAAAGGCCATATGAGTATTTGTTCCCCCAAAGAGCCAGCTTTAATGACAGTTCTTGTTAGGAATGATGTCCTGCAGTTATGGTTACAATATTGTGCGAATGGGCCTCTACTTGAAAATAATGGTTAGACAGTCCTTAAATTTCATCTTGCCAAGACCTGAACAAGAGATGCACACTCTAACCTTCCTTTTTCAATTCACATATTATTCCACTATTAGCTTGAATGAGTATCTGTGAGTTAAAAGGATAAGGGATTATTTTTTGGAGCATGGCAATGGCTACTCTTCACAGTAGGAGGGATTCCTGGATACTGAGCATCGGACTTTTTCCCTCTTTGTCTGAGATTTTGTCAAAATCAACTTTTGATGATTATCCAAACCAAAGACAATGCTTTACATTTGTGTAAGACTGTACTTTTCTGAGTGCATGTTTTTTTGAGGAGGCCCTCCTCGTGACTCCTTAAAGTAGACAGGGAAGAAGAGGAAACAGGGTCCTGCGAAGTTGAGTGCTTTGTACAAAGTCACCATTGTTTGCCTTTTGTTCTTTTCATTTACACCAGAAAGCAGAGTGGCTGTATCTATGTAGATTCCTTTTACAATTCAGTAGAATAAAATCATGCTAATAGCTAACATTTATATAATACTGTCCGGTTTACAGGTAAGTGTTTTCATATGCATTATTTAATCTTTAATCTATTGTGAGAGGTATTATCATCTGCATCCCCGTTTTACACATGGAGAAACCAAGGCTCAGAGATCTCGTGTGACATTGGCCTAGGCCTTGTCAGACCTAGGACTGAATGCCTGCCCTTGGATTCCTATTCTATTCACTTACCTTGACCCATGCTGCCCAAATACCTCTCCATTCCAAGAATTACTTCATATTCAGCTATTTGACAGCATGTGATTGCCTTCTGGGAGAAAGACCCGTCATGGGTTTTTTTGGGGGGGATGGGGGGGGATAGTGACATTTGTTTACATTATATCCCTCAGTAGCAGAGAGAGGTAACTCAGAAAATAGAGCTAATCCACATTTAGTTAACTCTGAGTTTCATTTCTACTTAACCTTAATATATGTCTGTTACTAGCAGTGGGTCAAAGACAAAAATAAATAAATAAATAAGAATATTTTAAATTTTGTTTGATTTGATCCATTTTGCTATTTAAGATTTTTGCCCTATCTGTTTCTCATCAGGCAGCTAATTTTTTAAATTGTGCCCTTTTTTGTAATCTAGAACTTAATATGCATTCTGAGAACCCAAGCACCTATTTAGGCACAAGTGTTAGATTTGCTCATCGCTGAGAGCAGGGCAAAAAAATCATTCCTATTTTATAGGAATGAAGAGACTAAGGCTTGGAGAAGTAATGTACCAAGGTCCCTTAGCGAAGTAACAGAAGGCATGGGAATTGAACCTAGAGCTGTCTGACCACACTCGACTGCCTCCTTGTGGCTTGCCTCAAAACTGGGATACAGCCTAGAGCCACATCGCCCAATGGAAATGTAATGAGAGCCAGAATCTGTGACTTAAAATTTTCAAGCAGCCATATTTCAGAACATAAAAAGGTGGAATTATTATAATAATGCATTCTATTTAACCCTGTATATCCAAAATATTGTCATTTTAGTGTGTAATTTGTATTAAAAATTAATTTTAAAATTGAACACGTAAAAATATTACTGAGCTAGTGTGTATTTCTTTACAATTAATCTTTGAAACCCAGTGTATGTTTCTTACTTTCAGACTATTCATATTTCAAGTGTTCAGTAACCACGTGTGGTTAGTGGCTGCTGTATTGCACAGCATAGACCTTTATTAATGACTTTGACTTTGAGAGAAATTAAGTCTTTGTCCAGGCCAGAAGCTCTAAATAAAATGCGATTCTGTCAGACCATCCCAGAAATCGTGTGGCACTGAGGACAAATGTCACTTGAATTCTTGGAATTATATGACATATAGCTTTAGACCTGTTCATAGCAATAGATTTCAATGAATGCTATCCAAATATATTTGGCCTCTTTCATGACCATTTCACTGGACTTTGAAGCTAATCTATTATGATTCTGTGCAGCATATGTACAGTGTGACAGATTGATAAGGAGCAGCTATCCATGCCAGCATTCTTAATTTATATTAATTATTGTTGGCTTTGCTTAAAGCCTAAAACATAAAAGAAAATAGGCAAGATTAGCATAAACTTTTCATGGTTGAAAAGAGCAGAAGTCCCTGATGGCTCAAGAGAATATAATCGAATATTTACATTCAGGGCGTAGGAAAATATTTTTGTGACTGCTTGGGGAAAATAGCTGCTAGTGTTTGTTACTGAAACAGAATACGAAAAGACCCTCTTAAAGAATTATATAGCATACCTCCCTCATGGCCAGAACTACCTTCTATTCACATGAGAGGATTTGGGTGTTAATGGGTATTATAATAAATGTTATAATCCAAATTTAGAAGAAAGTGAAATGGGATATCCAATAATTGAACTATATATAAGTTGAATTTGGGAAAAAATACATTTGATTTTCTTTAGTCTGGTACTTTAGAAAATTAAATTCTGAAGAATAAAAGGACATGGAAAGAAGGGTGACCATTATCTTTGAATAAATTTAAATGTTTGGGATAAATTTCTTTATAGCTTTGATACTAGCTACACCACCTTTTATTTTATAAAAAGGAATTCATACATTCAAGATGGTAGTTCTCTTCTCTCCTTTTCAACTGAAGCCTCTGGGAATTCAAAATGCCAGCCCATTGGATAAAGAAAAGCTTTTGGAGTTCCTTTCCGCTACATTAGGATGTCAGCTTTGGGTGGGCAAGTTCTGCACCCTTTCCTTCTAGTGAAATCTCACTCCTTGCCCCCACCGCCATGGTGATCTGTTAGTATTTACGGTACTTCCAACCTTATTTATGTGTAGCCTCAATCCTATTACATCCCCTCCCCAACTTAATCAGTCACCCACTTCTTCTGCCAGCTTTACCCCCAGACCCTCTGGTTCTGCTCTACCTTGGGCACCCACCAACATGGCCATGCCATGGGATTTTTACACAGACCTTTTTACTTTGTATCACCTAAATTCTGATGTTCCTCTTTGACCTTAACCTCTTACCTCTCCCCCCTCTTCCCTTTCACCCTCTGTTGTCCCTACGAACCCTCTGATGGGGTCATGATTTTGACCTGCCACCTTCTAGCTCTTCTCTGTGTTCAGTTGTCTACTTTAAAAAAAATTTTTTTACGTTTATTCATTTTTGAAAGACAGAGACAGAGCTCAAGCAGGGGTGGAGCAGAGAGAGAGGGGGACACAGAGTCTGAAGCAGGCTCCAGGATCTGAGCTGTCAGCGCAGAGCCTGACGCGGAGCTCAAACTCACCAACCGCGAGATCATGACCTGAGCCGAAGTCGGATGCTCAACTGACTGAGCCACCCAGGCGCCCTCCAAGTTGTATTCTTTTAAGACCTTAGTATTGTTGTGCCTTCCACGACCAGTGTTACTCCCCTCTTACTCCCTCATTCCTACCGACCCTGCTCTTCTCCATTATTAGAATCTCTGTTCTTTCTGATTTTTATATTCATAATTTATAATCTCATCTCTAATTTATCTATTTCACTCATGCATGTGACATCAACATAGACTCTTTCACACCTTGACTATCATTTACTTGCCTGACCAGGCTCCTAACTCAGTGTACCCCATTGCCTGCATTTTGCTTTCTGTAGATCAATATTTCTCAACTCGTTTTCATTATTAGCCGCCACCCTCACCCTCGAAGCCTTTTAAAGCATTTTTTTCCTAATCACCTCCATCCCTAATGAATACTCAAGAATAAGATTTGTTACATAGGGGTTGAGCTTTGGGAGACCACAAACCATTGTCCTATCTAATTTTATTTTTTATATGTAATCTAATATTGTTTTCACAGCACTACCTCCAATCCAAGAAGCAATTTTCACCTCTGTCAGGAATGTATGCTCTAGACTGTCATGTAATCTGTCAAGCGTTAGGGATGAAAAACAAAGCTAACAAAACTCTGAAGAGAGCATTGTGAAACCAAACAGGGTCAGGAGTTAAAGCTGCTAGAGATTCATCCCTTATGATCCTATAATATCTCCTTTTTTTTTCCTTTTCCTAATACATGTATCCTTCTTCCCCTCCTCCGTGTTCATAAACACATGCAGAAGATGACATCATCCCTTACTTCTACTAAGAACATTCAAGTCATTCAGGGTCAGTTTTTTCAGCTTCCCTTCTTCCTATCTCAAAATTCCCTGCATGTCGACAGACTATCTCTTCTTTTACTCTTCCAAGGGAGGAGACACTGTCTTGCCTCCTTAACAAGGCCAGTGCTTACATCTTATTTATGTGTTGTTTATTTGTATTTTTTTAGGTTGTGGCATAATTACCATGGAAAAAATTCACAAATCTGTATTTTGACAATTCTATATACTTTCATAATTACCTCCAGGATAACGTAGAACATTCCAGAAATGACCCAGAAAGACCCTGAAATCACTCCAGAAAGACCCCTCGTGCCTCTTTCCAGTAATTTCTCCCCCCTCGAGGCAGTCATTCTGATTCTTTTCACCATAGATTAGTTTAGCCTGTTTTAGAGCTTCATTGAAAGTTGATCCTTAATATGTACTTTTTGGCGTCTGGATATTTTTACTTATCATAGTGTTTTGAGTCTTATTCATGTGGTTCCATATTACATTTTTTTATTGCTGAGTAGTATTCCATCGTGTTAATATACTGTAATTTTGTTTATCCATTTTCTTGTGGCTGAATACTTGGTTTGTTTGCAGGTTTGAGTGATTATGAATATTCATGTTATGACTGTTCAGGTCCCCCAGTCTTTGTACGTTCATTTCTTGTAGGTAAATGTCTCGGAGTAGAATTGTGGGTAAGTAAATGTATCTTTAATGTTTTAAGAATCTGCCAAACTGTCCTTCAGAGTAATTGTAACACTTGCACTCCTATCAACAATGGTAAGAGATCCATATGCTTCATACCCTAACATTTGGTATTGTCAGTCTTTTTTATTTTAGCCATTAGTAGGCATTAGTGCAAAATCCACATGTGTTCTTGATTTTATTTCTTCCCCCTTCCCCCATCCATTATTGTGGGCCGTCTCTTAGGTCTTCAGATATTTCCCATTCCACAAATTTCTGTATCCCACTCCCCCACACAAGGTTCCTCCAGAGAATCTTTCTCAGTTCAGCTATTCCCTCAAGCTGTTCTCCTAACTCTTTCTGAAATTTCTCTTGTCAATTGGCAAGAATGGTTAGCATTTGGTGCTTGTCCTTCCTCCTCACCTGTTCGTTCAGCTCTCATTCCCCTGATGTCTCTGAAGTGAAGAATATGACAATGTTGGCCTCCTCCTGTTTTGAAGCTCTTTATTTCATCACGTGTATCATAACACATTGTTTTTTCCTTCTATTTCTAACATCTGCTCCTCTCCCACCTTCCCTATAAATTGAGGGGTGCCTGAGAGATTCACTGATTGCCCATTATGTACACACACAGAGTCCAAATGTCTTAGCATTTAGGACTTTCCATAAATGCTGCCACTTTCCTCCATCTTTCCTACCACCCTCCCATGCCGTGTGAACCGCAGTGCATAGCCGCACTGGCCTTTTGTCAACGAATGTGAAATACAAGCCTGCAAACTTCATTTTGAGGGAATATCACGGAGGTTTTAAAGTGAGAACTCTCCTAGTGTATCTAGAATATGGTTTCATTTGCACTTTTATCTTCCGTTCAATGTTTGCACGAAACTGAATTATCTGGGAAATAATGAGAATGTTTACCTATTTCCTCAAGATTTGAAAGTTATTTGTGTATAAACAGATTGCTAATTGTTAAAATATTTTTCTAAGTATCTCTCCCCCACCAAAGCTCTATTCATTCATGCTGGGATTGCTAAATGAATTGAGCATGAGTGAGTTGTTTTAAACCCACAGTATGGTTTGCAAAGAAGCGTCCCTTTCCTCAATCCTTTCTTTGCTGTAATGGCTGCAGTAAACACTGGTGAGGCCAGAAGACAGTCTGTGCAGGAAGCACTGTGAGGGAGAGCAAGCTTTACGGGACCCCTCGTTTTATTTACATTCTCTTAAAGAATTGGAATGTTTTTTCTCTCCCTGCATAAATATTTCTGACAGAGGATAACTAAACATGCCAGACTGCTTTGTCAAGTGCTAGAGTATCCAGCGGTCTCCCCTGTCCTGAAAATTATCCCCCCTCCTTTAAGCTTCACAAACGTTCCCTGCCCCCATTTGCAGTCTGGTCTCCTTAAGATCCTGTGCCAGGTGCTGACTTGGAGCAGCTCTTCACTGGAGATGTAGCTTAAAGAAGGTACAAGTCAATTTATAAGAATAAAAGAAATGAACAAGGAAGTGTTGAATCACTACACTGTACCTCTGAAACCAATATAATACTATGTTAACTAACTGGAATTAAAATAAAAACTTGAGGGACGCCTGGGTGGCTGTCGGTTAAACGTCCAACTTTGGCTCAGGTAATGATCTCACGGTTCGTGAGTTCAAGCCCTGTATTGGGCTGTGTGCTGACAGCTCAGAGCGTGGAGCCTGCTTCGGATTCTGTGTCTCCTCCTCTCTCCGCCCCTCCTCCACTTGCACCCTGTCTCTCTCTCTCTCTCTCTCTCTCTCTCTCTCCAAAAATGAATAAACATTTGTAAAAGTTAAAAAAAAACTTTCGAAAAAGAGGGAAATGAGGGTAACCATTGGAAATTTCTCCTAGCATGCATTGTGTTACCTTAGGGGACCAAACATCTCAATTTTTTTATCTTAAATCCAGTAGATCAATTTTGTCCTGACACCGAGGCTAAATTTGGGATGTGAGTTGTTAAAGATCGTCAGAGGTTTTCAAGTCTATCTTTAGCCCTGTGTCAACCAGGAGGGGAAACACGAAGGGCAGAAAGAGGAATATGCATGTTCTCTACTTATCTGTGGCCTGCAGGGTCAGGCCAGGAAGCTCCATGGGGGCATGAAGCTTGCCTTAGAGTCTTCCTCCCGTGTTCCCCTCCCTCGAGGACCCAGCCTGCTGCTTTCATACGGTACCACCTGTCTGCCGGGAAGCATTGCGGGGCTCTCTGCCCCCAACCTTTCTGCTACCTCTCCTCCAACAGGTGACTAGCCTGTGAAAAACTGACACTTGAATGATGAATTACTAAGCTCTTCCTCAGGCCTCACACACCTGCCCGCTCAGGGTGGGCAGGGGACAGGCACTATCACTCTCCCATTACAGACGGAACCGGGCTGCCAGGGTTGGGAGCAGTAAGCTCTGTGAAGTGGGAACTCAGTAGCCAGCACTTTCTGTTACATCTGTCACGCTGTGTCTGCATCTCTCCTCAGGACCAGGAGCTGTAGAACTTAGTGAGTTTGGATCTATACACCGTGTAGCAGTGTGTGACCTTGGGAAAACAATTTTATTTTTCGCTGCCTCTAATTACTCACTCACAAAGTGGAAATAATACTGTGACTTGTTTTCATGAGTACTAAACATGAGAATGCATATAAGTACTTAACAAAGGACCTAGACCCCCATGAAGACGAAATAAGTTTTAGCTATTATTAATTATTAGCCCAGGGATATGATTTCCCACTGCCAATTTGAAGCTCAGCTTCTTGGTATAAAATTAATAATGAATCAGAAGTAGATAACGCATTTTCCACCCCTGCAATTGAACAGCTTTGGGCAATATTCAACCTCCTTGAGACTCAGTCTCCTTTTTGAAATAAGGGGTGGGAGCAGGCGATCCCGTAAATCTCTGTAGCTGCAAGAATCTGTGCTTTTAACTATGACTCCAAGTTTCTGATCTCTTCAGTGCAGGGGAAGAGAAAGACCAGAAAGGAACTTGCAAGTCCCTTTTCTCTTCAGGTGGAGTAGAAGCACTGGGACAGCATTCTGTTTGTGCCGAGAAGTAAATTGTGAGGCATCCGGTGGCAATTCCAGATGGGAATCTGGCCGAAACGTTGAGCAAGTAGAGCTAACATTTATTGCATCTGCCCTTGTGCCAGACACTTCTCCAAGCCCGTGTGCCTTTACTGCACCCTAACAGGAGCCTGGGGGGGAGGGATCCGTGTGCACATTTCACAGGTTTCGCCACTGAGGCTCGTGGCGGTAGAACATCTAATCCGGGTCCTACAGCTAATGAGGGCAGAGCTGGGATTTAGACAGCAATCAGCCTGAGCCTAAAACCAGGAATGTGCACTCATCAATTGCATCATCACAGTGACCCCTTGTCTATGGGGTAAATGAATCCTGGCTAAATCAGGCTATACTCAGCTGTCTTCTTCTCCAGGTACCACACTGGGAGCATTGTTTCTATGCATTCCTTCAAATCATGGAAGGGCTCGGCAGAGATATTGTGTGAGCTCCGAAGTGATGCTGGCTTAGGAGTATTTCCCTTCACTTCCTACTCACCTTCGTGCACTCGTGGCACAGAACTGGCTCCGTATGTGCGGAAGCAGGGACACGATGGGGCAGTCATCCTGCTTTGGGGTTCAGGGCAGCCACCTCATGGAGCCGATCAAGACATCAAGAGCCTTCTATAGCAGTGAAAGGGGAGGGATCCCAAATGAACATTTCCTCAAGACCTGTGCTGTGCCAGCTCCTGCATGAGGTCTTTTATGTGAACTGTGTCTCCATCTCTGCTGCTCTGTAACTAGATAGCGTCAGAACTTTCCACCATTCTGTTCCTCAGTTTTTAGCTGGGGAGAGAGGTGTTAAAGGCAACCAAAGATTGACCACTCGCACCGCACAGCGTGGGCACCCTAACTGCCTCCCAGTTGTGGCTGCATTGACCTCAATCTAATCCTGCAAACCCACCTGTGTTGCGGAGGGTGTGAGGTACAGGTGATCTACTCTCTGAATGCTAATTATAGTGATCATAGTTTTGAATTGAAAAAAAAATTCATTCTTCATCACCACATAATATGAATCTATTCTCCAGACAGTTTTCCTGTGTGGCTTCCATAAAAACTCACGTTTTTATGTAGAACTATTAGCGTGACCACCAGTAAACTAGATACTATATTTCCAGGGCATTGCCTAGAGATGTGCTCAGTAAACCTGAACATAAAAGAGGCTGCATAAAGTAAGATCCAATAGAACCATAGAAAATACCAATAGTAGAACCATAGAAAAATGTATGCATTGAAAAGATCATCTATCAGACATTTACAACTTGACTTTTACAATTCAGTTTTTCAGAAGAGCTGGTCAAGTCTATATGTTCCCCCCAACCCTAAAAAAAATCATCTTTTTCCTTTGTGAGAGACATCATTTTGGGACACAACAACAACACAACACTCCAACAATGGAATAGTAATTAAGGGAACTCCCCAGCACTCCCAAGTTCACACGGTGGTTAATGGGAAATTTTACTGCTGCCAAGTGGATTGCCAATTCCATTTATTTCTGTTACTGGCATTTCCTAAATTCTCCCAAAATGTCAATACTTTTTCAAAGCAAGCATCTGCTTTTAGTTTAAATGAATATGTCATGAGATTTTAGACAGGAATCCAAAAAGTTTTCTAAATTGACAAACTTAACAGGTCCTTAATTACTAAAAGAAAATATGGTGAAGCCTTATTTGCTTTCGCTAAATATCTGTCATTGAGATGGAGCCAGGAAAGTGAGATGATGCAAATGTTTTTACTTAACACATGAGAAAAACAGCCCCACTGCTATATAACCAAAGGGAAAATTCCCTGTGAAGCTACAAATGTTTAATGGCAAAATTTGCACATTATGAGCAAGATCTAATTTCTACTTAATGTTTCTCTCATGAAATCAATGATGAAGATGTTATTGGTCCCGGGAAGCCCTTCTCAGGACTTTTAGCCTTTTGGAAGGTCCTGGGGGAACTTGAGAGAGTAGTTTTGCTTGCAGATTATTAGGAGGTTTTTATTTACGTTGTGATGCCCGCATAGAGGACACAGAAACTAAGACTTGGATGCAGAATAGAGGCATCCACAACAGAGCTTCGATGACAGAGAAACTGCCTCTTCCCATTGCAGTATTTCTCAGTGCCCCCTCCACCTGCCCCCACTTCCAGCCTCCCCATCATCTGGCCAAATCAACTGGCCACTGTGACTGTGTCTTTGGCTCTGATTGTCCCCGGGAGTCTTCTTTCTTCCTAGCTTTCATCATCCTCTTATATTTCGCTTTATATCCAGGATCAATTGAACAGGCAAATCCCACACAGAGCCAGGGCAGAGTTTCTTAAAGCATAGGCTCAAGACCGCCCCCCTCAGCAGAATCATCTAAGGCACTTATTAAGAATATTGATTCCTGGGGCGCCTGGGTGGTGCAGTCGGTTAAGCGTCCGACTTCAGCCAGGTCACGATCTCGCGGTCCGTGAGTTCGAGCCCCGCGTCGGGCTCTGGGCTGATGGCTCGGAGCCTGGAGCCTGTTTCCGATTCTGTGTCTCCCTCTCTCTCTGCCCCTCCCCCGTTCATGCTCTGTCTCTCTCTGTCCCAAAAATAGATTAAAAATGTTGAAAAAAAAAAAAAAAAGAATATTGATTCCTGGGGCGCCTGGGTGGCTCAGTCGGTTAAGCAGCCGACTTTGGCTCAGGTCATGATCTCACGGTCTGTGAGTTCGAGCCCCGCGTCGGGCTCTGTGCTGACAGCTCAGAGCCTGGAGCCTGTTTTGGATTCTGTGTCTCCCTCTCTCTGACCCTCCCCTGTTCATGCTCTGTCTCTCCCTGTCTCAAAAATAAATAAAAATGTTAAAAAATATTTTTTTAAAAAGAATATTGATTCCTGAACCCTAGCCTGGACATACTGAATCTTAGGAGGCCTGGGATTCTGCATCTAACCGAACATTCAATGATTCTTAGGCACTAAAATTTGAGGACTACTGATCTAGTGGAAAAGGGAAGACAAAATATTTTAGATCATCGGTCATCCACTAGTGCAGTCTCTTGATACTTCCTTATTTGGTGAATAAGGAAATGGAGGATGCTGAGAGCAATAAATATCACCTGATCCCGGACAGTTTTACCAACTCCCAGCTTCTCTTACCTATGTAAGGATCCCTAATAGTTCGACCAGTGCCAGTTGAACCCCCTAATGGGAGCTCTGACAGACCTTAGTGTGACATGAGTTTCCAAAGGGATTCAGACTGTTCCTTTCTGTGATTTCTAACCGAAGGTATGCCCATGGGGTATGTGCTAAGATTTGATTTTATCCACCTACTCACCAGTTATGGGCTACTTCATTCAAGCTTTTTCTATGCAATTCAGAGAAACAACCTGTGGACTTGGTTACTTCAATCACATGCTTGGTCAGTTCAGAGGCAAATGTTATTTCCATATTTTTCCCCTTTTGAATCAACCTGTCAATTTAGTCTATTTCCCCTTTTGAATCAACCTGTCAATTTAGTCTAAACGGCTAGCAGAGTAGTCCTGTATAGATGGGGCTTACATTGAAAATGGGCTTCTGATTTCCCAAAACTGCTTATGATGGATCCAAAATGAATGTGTTAGTAGGTTTTAATACTGGCCCAGGGGTGAGCTGTACTGTGGGAGTACATAGTAATTCCCGCTATTAAGAAATTTTATAATGTCTATTTGAAATCTTCTGCCTCTTTTATATCTTTTCATATGGGGATAACTGCCTAAACCTTTCCTTTCCTGGCTTTACTGAGGAAGAGGCTCAGAATTGCTCCTGATTCTTTCTTGCCCAAATATTCACCTTTAGCAATCACCCCTAAAAATTCAGACCCACTCCTTTAAGTGGTTCGGGCATCAGCTGAGTGGATTCGGAACCATCAGCCTGCAATTGCAGTCTTTTCAGCTTGGTGTTTGCCTTTGTATGAGGTTTCCATGGGTAGTGACTGTTTCTTACAAGTGTGATTGTACATTTAGGGCAACATATTCATTTGGGTATTTAATTATGATTTAAGTTGTATTAAAAATCTATTATGGTATCAGAGGGAAAAAACACTCTGGTGTCTAGCTCTTGTCTATTTTGTGAATAGTTTGAAATGTAAACGTATATTACTTTTGAGGAAATTTAAAAAAACACTACATTCTCCTTGATTTTAAAATTAACTAAACGAAGAAGAGGGAGATAGGTTTTAATGGGTGATTTTGGAAACATTGAACAAGCTAGTAAAAAGCAAAATATATATATAGTACCTTCTGTGTATCTCAGACAGAGGGAGGTCTGATAATTTGCCCAAAGAAACACAGCTAGTAAATGGTAGGAGAACTTGAAGGCAGTCTATCTGGTTTTTCAGTCTGTGCCTTTTTTTTTTTTTAATTTTTTTAAATGTTTATTTCTTGAGAGAGAAACAGTGTAAGTGGGGGAGGGGCAGAGAGAGAGGGACACACAGATCTGAAGCAGGCTCCGGGCTCTGAGCTGTCAGCATGGAGCATGACGTGGGGCTCGAACTCATGAACTGGGAGATCATGACCTGAGCCGGCGTCGGACACTTAACTGAGCCACCCAGGCACGCCTTGAGTCTGTGCTTTTAACTGCTCTGCAGAGTTAAGGTAGTGAAGCTGCTTTAGCTGTGCCTGGTAAGTAGGAAGTGCTCAATAAATAAAAAACTGTACTTGTAATTTTCTTATGCTTCTAAAGCTTGAAAAGCTTCTGTCTTCCTTAGGATTGCTTCTCTAATATTGAAAGAACTGTAGAAATGGAGATATAAAATGAATGATTATATTACCCACCTCTGTCAAATTTGATTAGAATACCAAGATGCTTATTTAAGGTTTACAAAGATCTAGGAATAAAATAATAAAACCACATTTATAAAAATTAATTTAGCAATTATTGAATTTCTACTATGTACAGGTCGCTTTACTAAAATTATTTAACTTCTACTGTGTATAGATCGCTAGTATAAAAGAAGTAAGGTTAATAAGACATGGGTCTTGCCTGTGAAGGAGTGTAAAACCTAGTAATGGTCCCAGAGTGCCCAACATTTAAGAGAGTAGATGCAGAAATGTTGAGGGTGGCCTGCCCACAGAACGGGATGCATGTGAAGTTCTGAATTAGAGTCCTGGTGTCACAGTAGCTGTGTGCTGGAAGGCACATCACTTAGCTCTCCAAATCTCAGTTTATTTGTGTTGGGGTATAGTTGCTGGTATTGTTTTCTAAATCTTAAAAATGGAAATACTGATGCCTAATTCATTATACTTAGGGAGAATTAAAATGAATAATGCAAAAGAATCACTTACGGGGTCCTTAGCCGAGAGTAAAGGTTCAGCAAACAGCCATCAGGAAATGGGAAGCCTTAACAACTTGCCTGCATGGCCCACTCCCTGGTGGACAGACGCTCCTTCCTTGGGAGGCAGGGGCAGGGGTGCTTTGCGTCTTGCGCCAGGGTCTTGGAGAAGAAAATGAGTTGGAGCTCAGTCACCCTTTAAATATTGACCTGAAGAACAATGGGCAGCTGCCCCTTTGGAGGCCCTAACAGGGCTTCCCGATGGCTGTTCCCATGCCATCTCTTTCCCTACAGAGATACATAAAGAAAACTATAAGAAAGGCAGCATATGTATGTTTTCTAATTTTGTTATATATTTAGTAGGTCTGATGAGGGATCCTGCTTTGAGCTTGTGAGTCAGCTGGTGATAATCCATTGCACAGGGAAAACATCATTGAGTGGAGGGGAGGGGAAAGCCATCTGTGAAGTGTCAGGCATGAATACCAGGCTGAGAGGCCACGAGACCTATATGAGGCCTTCCTTTTCACTTGAGACCAGGGCAAATCCCTGAGGCCCTCTGAGTCTCATTTCCCACTAGTTTACGTCAAGGAGGATGGATTATAGCCATAATTCTCAAATCTGAATGGCTGTCATATTCATGTGGAGAGTTTCCTCTTAAGAAGCCCAGCCTAAGAACAAAAAGGTCTTTTTAGAAGCACCTTAAGTGATTTTAAAGTACACTGAGGGTAGAAAAGTGATGGAGTCGGTTATCTCTCAGGTTCTGTAGGATAAATGCCAAAGTCCACCCAGTCTGGGTGGACTGGTGTGTACCTGTTTATGTTTGGAATGTCGGTCAGAACCATATTATGGAAGGTTGTAAACAATCTATCTGTATGCAGCAGGGCATTAATGAAGATGTTTATATAAAGGAATGGGTTGAAAGCAGCGCTGTAGAAAATATGTGTTTGTCAGTTATCTGCATGTAGTAGAAGGAGAAGAAAGAGGGGACTAGAATCAGGTTGTGAACTAAGCTGTTAGCAAGCAAAACTGAATAAGGTGTAGTCTATTCAATAGAATTATAGTAATATGGTCACCGATTTTTAATTAATATGAGGCAATTAGTAGAGAAACATGGGCTGTAATGTGGATAGGAAAAGAGATGCTTCTGAAACCAGAAATGAGTTGAAGTGAAGTTCAGTTCTCACGTGTAATGTATGACCAAAGAAAGTACTGTTGAGATTAATCCTCTGTAAGTTATTATGTCAAAACCACACCTATTTCACAAGTTCCCACCAAAGGCTGAGCAAAAAGAGAGACTACAGAAGAAATGCCTCTTCTTACCATTTCTCTCCCTTTCAGAAACAAAACAACAACAAAATTATTGCTTACCAATTCCTCGGGCTTTTGTAAAAAACATTTAAAAATATCTGTTAAGGTGGCATGTGCCTGACACCTCTCAAAGGCTCCCAGGGAAAAGCAGAATCACCCGAGAATGCAGAGCCAAGAGGAAACGTCCTTTCTGCCTGGTCTTTGCATCTTGCAATACTCCTGTACTAAACAAAATTACATGATGAGCTATTTTTCTGAAATGTGTCAGTCCCTCAAGAGAATAATAGACATACAGCTTTTCATAAAGAATCAAGCTCCCTGGGACACCTGGCTCAGTCGGTTAAGCGTCCGACTTCGACTCAGGTCATGATCTCATGGTTTGTGAGTTCGAGCCCCACTCCGGGCTCTGTGCTGACAGCTCAGAGCCTGGAGTCTGCTTCAGATTCTGTGTCTCATTCTTTCTCTGCCCCTACCCAACTTGTGCTCTCTCTATGTCTCTCAAAAATAAATAAATGTAAAAAAAAAAAAAAAAAAGAATCAAGTTCCCTGTGAATAACTGTGATGCTAACTTTTCCACTGTGTCATATGAATGGTAATGGACAGCCTCAAATATTTAGATTCCTAGATGTCATTAAGTGGTCATTTATCTCACTGAAATCATATATAAAACGTTTGAGTTGCCGTTCTAACTGATGTGAGCCTGACCAATGAGAATCATTAAATCTTTCCTGTCAAATTGTTGTGGGTTTTTTTTCCTGCTGATTTTGAAGAATATCCAAGCTCAATTATGTCCCGGGGAACTCAATCTTCAGCTTTAATTTCCTAAATCCAAATCTTTTTGTGGATTTTGGGAGGATTTCCAAATTAATGTTAATAAAGATTTATGAAATCCTTGGCAAAAGAGTTCTGCTAAGCATGAGATCAATAGTCAAATTATCAAGATTAAAAAATAAGCTTTACTTTACAAGCGCCCATGGAAGAAGTACCTCAAGGTATATTCTAGATTAAAAACGCAAAGTATGTAAACATCCTGGACTTCCATAGAGCCTAACAGACACTCTTTAAATGTTTGTTGACTAAATGATTGAATCAATAAAAAAGCAGCACTAAGACAGCTGTGATGCAAATTTCTTATAACCCTGCAACTTTCAAGCCACATCCCAAAATAATCCACTGAAGGACTCAGGTGTTTCACCTTGATACCAGGGGCAGGAGTGTGCATCAGGAAGAGCCCGGTTAGCTCTGCCCCCAGTAAGAAGAGGAGTGCATGGACAGCCACCTCCCTTAGGAAATGGCTAACACGTAATAGATAATGATAGATGCTTGCTAAACCCAACAGTTAAATGGAAGGTCTTTGCTGGAAACATGTCTTTTTTTTCAAGGTCTATGATAGAAGACTCCTTTCTAGGTAAAATCGCCTTGTAGCATGCTCCTTCTAGTACTTGGAACTGACGCTTGTGGAGTCAATATTAGTTTTTCCTCTACAGATCTTCATCCTACAGAGACTGAAGCCATAGGGGGCTTGCAGCAGGAGCTACACTGCGCTGTCTTTGCTAATTTATGGAGCAATTCTGCTGAAATCTCAGTATGCGAGCAAATTACCAGAGAATCTTTTTTAAATGTAGGGTTTGATTCAGGAGGTCTGAATGGGGCCAGAAGCTTTGCATTTCTAACAAGCTCCTGGTGGTGGTGATGATACTGGTCCAGGACTCACACTGGGAGCAGCAAGGTCATGAGAGGTGGGTTTCTAAGTAGTTAGAAGAAGCAGATGTGGTGTGAAGGAAAAGCACTGGATCTCGACCCAGAAGACTGGTTATATGAACATGATGAGTCACTTGACTTTTCTGAATCCACGTTTTCTCATTAGAAAAATGAATATGATAGGACAGTAAACACCTGCTGTGTGGGATTGTTGTGAAAATTTATAATGTTACGCGAAAAGTGACCAGAGTCTATATGGCACATTGCTGAGTAAGTGATTGTTGACCCTAAATAGTGAAAACGTAGGCACATAAGTCTATAGTGGTAACTAGTAAAGATGGGGGGACTCTTAAGCTGTGTGCTTTCTATACTTCCAGGGATTCAATTTTTTTATTCCACTGCTTAGCAAGTGTCCAGTGTTTGTGAAATTGTATTTGTAGCAAAGTTGATCACTGCCACTGTATATTTTTGGCTTCAAAATGTCGATATCAGGATAATGACCCGGTGTTTCCCCCATGGCACTAGCAGGAAAGAGAACTGCTACCCAAAACATTGGTAATAACTTTGGGGCCTCGAGTCCTCTTCGAACCAGAAACAATTACTTTCAAGAAAAGACTAAAATGGAGAAGACAGAACCAGCCCAGATTTTCAATGAAAATGTGATGAATAAATAGCTGATCGTTCTTTGCCAGCCAGTAGTCACAGTACCTCCTAACTTCATAAATTATGTATAAATGGATCCCTCTTCAATGTAAAAGCAAAGGTTCACATGAGCAGTTTGGCTGGCTTGTGCCTGACGGGTGGCTCGGCCACCGTGGCACCCAGCCTGTATTGGTACAGCTCGTCCTCCAGGGGCTCAGCACATCGTTCACATCATTGTAAACCGGCTCCCTCGAGTGCCTCCACATTGCTCCTCTGGTGGTCAAGCTTTCTGGTTAACAAACTTGTAACATATTAATATCTTTTTTAAAGTTTATTTATTTATTTAGAGACAGAGAGTGGACAAGGGGCAGAGAGAGAAAGAGAGAGAATCCCAAGCAGGCTCCACACTGTCAGTGCAGAGCCCAACGCAGGACTCAAACTCATGAACCATGAGATCATGACCCGAGCCGAAACCAAGAGTTGGACGCTTAACTGAGTGAGCCACCCAGGCACCCCGAAACTTGTAAAATATTAAATAAAACTCTCAAAAAGTGTATAGCAGGAAATAGAAGGTAGAAAAATCAGTGAATAACCTGCAGCATCATTTACACCTCTTTCCACTTAGAATTTAGAGACAGAAACTGTTAGTACCTTGAGACAATCTAGTTTAATTCATTTACAATGTAATCCAGAGGGAATCAGTAATCTTTGCTAAAAGAAATGAGATTTTACATCTAATCAGAGGATTTAAACACAGTGTTATTAAAAGATGTTGTTTTTTCCCTCTTTATGACCTCCAGGTCCCAGGAGAAAAAAGAAGAGGCTATCACCTTATTGAAGGACTCCATTAAGTACGGTCCAGAGTTTGCAGATGCATATTCAAGCTTAGCTTCATTGCTGGCCGAGCAGGTAATTATTTCCTTTGAACTTCACATATTTTTTTAAAATGTTTATTGTTGAGGAGTACCTGGGTGACTCAGTCAGTTATGTGTCTGACTCTTGATTTCAGTTCCAGTCATGATGTCACAGTTCATGAGTTTGAGCCCCACATTGGACTCTGTGCTGACAGCATGGAGCCTGCTTAGGATTCTCTGTTTCTCCCTTTCTCCGCCACTCCCCCAGTTGCCCTCTCTCTGTCTCTCAAAAAAAAAAAAAAAAAAAAAAAAACAACAACAACTTAAAAGTTTTTGCTGTTGAATATATAAATTAATATTACCCAGATTTTGGTACCAATGAGTCAGTTTGTAACCCCATATTGAGCAACTAATTTCTATGTCTGTTTTCTTCTTGACAGAAATTATAAGCCTAGCTTCTTACCCCAATACTCTCTGTGTACTGAAGGTAGCCTTTAGACAAAGATTAGAGGTCATTAGAGGTCATTCATGTATTCTATATCACTTTGGGGCAAAATCTCTCAAGAATAATACACGGAATTTACTAGTTTTATTGCTATTTCTTATATTTTTCTGGGGACTTGCTAATGGAGTCAGATCTCCAAACTCAATGTGGAACCAATTACTGATAATAGATCCTGTGTCTCAATACCTGTTAAAAGATCGCAGAGGCTTATAGAACAGGCTCTGAAGAGATAACATTTCTCATGGTATACAGGGATATTCTTATTCCCCTTCTCTCTTCACTTGTGTCTAAATGATTGGATACTATTTTTCAGTGTTCTGGATGCATGCCCCCTGCTAAGGGGAAACAAGCATAAACTGTCTTCTCTAAACTGATGATGCAGTTTTGTTGACACACATAAGTGCCCTCAATAGACAGTGGATTCTGCTATGACACAATTGGCCAGATTGTCTTTAAAATCAAAGTCAACACCTTCAAAAGATGCCCTGCAGCATTCAGTTGGTTGAAATGTAATGAATGATTTGATACTGATACATGATTTGATATCAGTTACATAGCTGTGCAATTTGCATTGAAAAAATTTTGGATGTTTCAACAGGAAGCAAATTTAGAACTTTCTGTGGATATTTAAGTGTCAGAAATGATAAGACTAGTTTTCATGCTCTAATATTCTCTGTATAGTGTAGGTGGGCTTTAGACAGAAGCTCAGGTCTGTGGTGGGTGATTTCAATGCATGTTTTAGCATAGTGGTTAAGCTGATGTGATGATGATTGTGTTCTGTTATACACTGGTGGTCCTCAGCTACCTTTGGCTTGTGTTGAAGCAGAGACTGTGGGAACTTTCTGCTTAACCAACTGAGCGACCCAGGGACCCTTGGACACTGTGGGAACCTTCTGAAACAAAGATTGACTGTCTTCATCCCTTTTTCTCACCTCATCCTGGCTCGTCCGTTTTCATAAGAAGACCTTTATCCTCCCCTCCCTCCCCCCGCCCCACCCTGTCTGGCTGGGTGTCTGGCAGTTACTCACACATGCCAAGCATGCTTCTCTCTTGGAGCCTCTGCACTAACTGTTTCCTTTGTCTGCAAGCTTTCTCTCAGACATCTTAGGGTATCCTTCCTCACGTCATGCTGGTTTCTCTGCAACGTTACCATATCCAAGGGGTTGTCTGCAATTACCCTTCTTAACTAGCAACCTCACCCTGACTGACCACCATGTTCTCTTTCACCTTGCCCTGCCTTATGTTTCCCAAAAGTATTTATCGCCATCTAACATATGTTTGTCTATGATCGTTCTCCCACCACTGGAATATTTAACTCATGAGAATGACTGTCTCTTCTATTCATGGCTGGTTCCCAGTGTCTGTCACGTTATATGCAATCAATAAATTTTGAGTGAATAAATGAATCCATATGAACTGGAGAGCATATGGTCCTTCCAATCCAGTATATAGCCTAAATTTTATTCTTACATTACAGTACAACTAAGCCTGTGGGCCACACTGTTTTGCAATTGATCATACCTATATGTGATGATTTTGTCCTACACGGAGAGATAGTATGAGGACCACTGTGAGAAATTATTTTTTGTAACCATAGAGTCAGGGGTAGGGGTGAGGACAGCACCTGCTGCATCATTCAGTGGCTTCTTTATGAGGACTCAGGAGAAATTTCTCTCATCTCACTGTTAGGAAAGGCTCAGCTTCTCCTGAGTTACAAGCTTTTTGCTTTATTTTTAATCTAATGCAGGAAAAAATCTTGGAAATTCTGAAAAGGGTCAAGTGTATTTCCATCCCCCTTTCCCCATCCTCTAACAACCATCTAGACTGTATATTCTGCTCTTCTCTATGTGCTGCTTTTACTCCCAGGTTTATCATTTTCCTTAATTTATTTTATTCAGTTTTTGTTTTCAATTTTTATTTTTTATTAGTTTTCTTGGATGTTTTCAATTTTTAAAAGCTACCTCAATTTCTTCGTGGAATAATGAGGTATAAGTAAGTAAATACAGTTGACTCTTGAACAATGAGGGGGTTAGGGGCACTGACCACCTGCACAGTTGAAAATCCACATACTGACTCCCCCAAAACTTAACTACTAAAAGCCTATTGACTGGAAGCCTTACCAATAACATAAATAGTTGATTACATATATTTTGTATATTATATGCATTATATACTGTATTCTTATAACAAAGTAAGCTAGGGAAAAGAAAATGTTATTAAGAAAATCATAAGGAAAAAACACTTATGGCACTGTGCTGTATTTATCGAAAAAAAATCCACGTATAAGTAGACCCACACTGTTCATACCTATGTTGTTCAAGGGTCAACTGTAAATAAAGCATTCCACCAATAGTGCCCACTTCATATCTTTTTTTTCCCCAACTCACCAGGACAGATAATAAACATTTAACTGTTCCTTCTTGATGAAAATTATGCTTAAAGTAAGTAATTATACTTAAGTAAGATAAATTATATTGTCATTTACCTAAGACCAGTGATACCACAGTATGTTGTTTTGGGGGGAGTTTTTTACAGATATGAGTAGAACTTGTATATATTCATATACTTCTGTCTTCTTAAAATGCCGTCTTTTCTTTATCCCCTATAAATCCTGCCGAGTTTTCAAGATCCAATTCAACTCCCACATCTTCCTCCGAAATTTCTCCACCTCCCCTTCTTGTGGGGAGTCATGTTTCCTCAGAGCTCCTTTTTTAAAAAAATGTTTATTTATTTTGAGAGAGAGAGAGAAAGAGAGAGAGCACACACAAGTTGGGGAAGGGCAGAGAGGGAGGGAGAGAGAGAATCCCAAGCAGGGATCCGCACTGTCAGCACAGAGCCTAACTTGGGGCTCAATCCCATGAACCGTGAGATCATGACCTAAACTGAAACCAAGAGTCAGATGCTTAACTGACTGAGTCACCCAGGCACCCCTCCTCGGGGCTCCTGTAATGTTAATGGGAACACATACCAACATGCAAACCAATCACATATTTTTATTTCTTGAGTTAATATCTTGAACTATAATCTAAGCAATTTTTCAGGTTTATTTTCTTTACAAGACCGTAAGTTATTTTAAGAAAAGCAGTGTCTTCTTTAGATACCTATTTCTTTTCCAGGGCTTAGGATAGTTTACTGTGTAATGCAGTCATTCAGACAGTGTGTCTTCACTTGATTTACTTTGGGATTCAGTTACTCTGTAGTGTGATACTAAGAGCAATTGACAGGGGACTAAGAGACCTAGTTCTAGACCTTACTCCATAGTTAGCCAACTATACAGACTTGGGTGAGGAGTACTTTACCTCTCTGGGCCCCAGTTTCCAAATATGAAAATTGATAAATATTCTAGATGATCTTTACTGCATCTATGGCATTAACATTCTGAGTGCCTGAAATTAATCTTCTTTAACGTCAACTAAGTGATTTTTAGTCCTTTTTTCTGACATTCTTCATATTAACTACCCTTTCTAGATATTTCACTTGGCAATTCATTAGAATTGTTCTTTACCATTTTTTTTATTTGAGTACAATTAACATACACTGTTACGTTAGCTTCGGGTGCACAATATAGTGATTGAATAATGCTATACATTACTCAGTGCTCAGCCGTATACGTGTACTCTCAATGCCCTTAGTGCTAAGGCATTTTTTAATGAATACTCTATGGTTCCACTGTAATTAGTACTATTGTTTCTATACAAATACAGCATTAATATGTTAATACTGTGAAAAGTGATTTGCCTTAATCAATATCTGTAAGCTTCACTTGTGTTTTCTTTCTAAATCGATGAGCTCCAAGTTGATGAAAAGCTATTCTTCTAAAAATGTGACCTTGAAATTTCCTGCAGTCCCTTCTGCAGTGTCTTGCTATTAACTAACACATTTTATAGAAAGTGGAAGTTTGAAAAGGACAAGAAATATACATTTTCCTCTGTTATGTTTAAGAAGTATCAGATGCCTTATTTAAATTCAGTTATGGGATATTTCATTTTCGTGAACCACAGTGATAAATTGAGGTAAAGTCATTGCGTGTCACATAGTTGAAGTTATGAACAATTTTTAAGAAGAACAAACTGCAATCATCATATTTTCTTCCATACAAGGGTCACATCTTTTGCCAGGCTTTCTTACTCGAAGTTCAAATGTAAAATGCAATGAGATCTAAGAACGTAATTGAAAGATTGGAAGGTTTTCTCTTTGCTCCTTTGGGCAATTGATTTTAACATCAAAGAGAACAGCTGTTGGGCATAACTCAGGATTGCCTTCCCTCTCTGACTTTCAACATTTTGTCTTCATGTTTTGAATTCTTTAGTAATAAAAGAAGGCTTCAGAGGTACAAGCAAGGCACAGAGAAACTGGTAGAGAAAAATCCACCAGCTTAACATTCTTCAGTAGCAAATGAATTCATTTCTTGGTGGCACAACCTTACTTAATAACTTTTGAGCGTTTCAGACTCTCAGAGTATATCAAAGCAGTGACCACAAACCTTGGTCACTCTGTAACACACTTGTGAAACCATCCCTTCACTTAACAGGTTATCTTCCAGTGTCACCTGGACACATGCATGGCCCATGCATACTATGGTCATGGGCCAATCTAATGATAGAAAATGGTTTCCTACGCTGAGCTAAAGTCAGTCATCCTATAATTTGCTCCCTTTGAGCTCATTCTAACAGAGAGCTTGTTGCACATAGCTGAAGAACACAGCTATGTTATCACTTCTCAGTATACTTGACAGTATACTTCTCATATTGAACTGTAGTTCAGCAAGGTCAGGGTGGAATAGAAATGCTTCCCTGGCTTGACATCCCTTGTGTCTAATAAATGATGCCCTAAAACGAATGATACTGGTTATCTGGCATCCACATGATGCTTTGGCTCACGTGGGAGATACAGTCAACGGAAATTTCTTTTTCTTTTTTTTTTCTTTTTTCAATATAATTTATTGTCAAGTTGGCTAGCATACAGTGTATACAGTGTGCTCTTGGTTTTGGTGGTAAATTCCCATGATTCTTCACTTATGTACAACACCCAGTGTTCATCCCAACAAGTGCCCTCCTCAATGCCCATCACCCATTTCCCCCTCTCCGCCACTCCCTGTTTGTTCTCTGCATTTAAGAGTCTTTTATGGTTTGCCTCCCTCCCTCCCTCTCTGTAACTATTTTTTTCCCCTTCCCTTCCCTCATGGTCTTCTGTTAAGTTTCTCAAGTTCCACATATGAGTGAAAACATATGATATCTTTCTTTCTCTGACTTATTTCATGTAGCATAATACTCTCCAGTTCCATCCACGTTGCTGCAAATGGCAAGATTTCATTCTTTTTCATTGCCAAGTAGTATTCCATTGTATACATAAACCACATCTTTATCCATTCATCAGTTGACGGACATTTAGGCTCTTTCCATAATTTGACTATTGTTGAAAGCGCTGCTATAAACATTGGGATACATGTGCCCCTATGCATCAGCACTCCTGTATCCTTTGGATAAATTCCTAGTAGTGCTATTGCTGCGTCGTAGGGTAGTTCTATTTTTAATTTTTTGAGGAACCTCCACACTGTTTTCCAGAGTGGCTGTACCAGTTTGCATTCCCACCAACAGTGCAGGAGGGTTCCCATTTCTCCACATCCTCTCCAGCATCTGTAGTTTCCTGATTTGTTCATTTTAGCCACTGACTGGTGTGAGGTGGTATCTCAGTGTCGCTTTGATTTGTATTTCCCTGGTGATGAGTGATAGTCAACTGAAATTTCTAAACAATGTGAACACTTGTTAGTCCAGGTCTCACCCATTTTGCAGGCATGTTTTTACAGCCTGGATAAGAGGATTCATCTTTATCTGTATTTAATTTCAACTTCTTTATTATCAGCCTGGAAATTTCAGGTGTTCTAGGACTTTTTAGTCCTTTTTTCTGACATTCTTTGTATTAACTACCCTTTCCAGATATTTTACTTGGCGAATTAACTAAGAATAGTTTCTAGCTACTCATTTATGTATTTGGTTTAAAAAAATGCTGCAGAGATGAGTAGCAGGTTAGAAAGCCCTACATTGTGTTTGTAGGATCTTCTCTCCACGTTGACCTCTATTTTACCCAAGACTCTTTAGGTACAGTTATTTAATTTTTGATTAACTGATCAAATCATATTAGCATCTAGCTCACCTCGTCTTATCGACTTGGATGTTGTGAGACACTGTGTCAGAAACCTGCTGAAACCCTTCCCCTGATTGAAGGTTGTAAGTCTATTAAAAAAAAACAACAAAAAAACCCCACAAGTGTCATTTGCCATGCCTTGTTGCTCTTACTGTATGCATGCAGCTGTCTGTTGACACCTCTTCCCATCCTCACTGCTGGTAAAACTGTGAGGGTGATAATCCCTTCTGGGATTTATCTGAGACTAACATTGTATTCCTTGCTCTGTTGGAACCTTAAGGCAACAAGTAATTCTGTTGGGGCACGGTAGAGAAATTGAGAAAGGGAAATTTGAAAAATGGGTTAATAAGTCGAAAAGATATTACATGCTGGAGCCTTTTAAGGCCCACAGTGGAGCCCAAATTTGACATTGATAGATAATAAGAAGCAAAGGCAAGTGTCTACGCAAAGGGTTATAAAACAGGAGAGGAAGAAAATATGTGGAAATATGTGGGATATTGTGAGGAGGCTTTTAAATGCCGTGCAGTGTGAGTAGTTGAGAGCCTTGTTTCTGGCACAAAGTGTGGGAATGGACAGACGTTATTGCGGAAAAAGAATCCCTTTGTGTTTAAGAACTGTTTGTAGGTGAAGGCTGAAAGGAAAAGAAAATGGAAAATTAAAAATTCCAGGGCAGAGCACCTTAAGGACTGAGAAGACACATGGTCACTGAACGCCATGGGGAAGCCAAGGAGAAGGGAGAATTTAGGAAAGGAGGAAAAGAGGTCAGCTTCCACATTCCTTTTCTATTACACAAGTAATATGAAAATGTAAAATGAAAAGTGGGGAAAAGTCAGAGAAAATAAAATATACCTTTCATTAATATGATATCTAGAAACAACAAATAGTATTATTTTTTAATACCCTGCAAGTCTTGCAATATAAATATTTTGTTTTCATACATTCACAAGTAATTTGTGTCCTATCCTTTTCACTTGCCATTAAATTATGCATATCATACATATTCATGGCCTTCATAAATACCATTTTTTTAACGTTTTTAAATTTTTTTAAGTTTATTTATTTATTTTGAGAGAGAGTGTACTGGAGGGGCAGAGAGAGGTGGGGAGAGAGAATCTCAAGCAGGTTCTGTGCCATTAGTGCAGAGCCTGATGTGTGGCTTGAACCCATGAATGGTGAGATCATGACCTGAGCCGAAACCAAGAGTTGGACGCTTAAACTGAATGAACCACCCAGGAGCCCCCAGTGTATTTCAATATTAAATTATCCTTCTCTAGGTGATCCCACCATTCTTCTGTTCTTTTATTTTAGTCTTTATTTTTTTTCTTCATGCAAAGTTGGGAATAATTGTTTAGTAATAATGAAATAATCTTAGGGTAATTTGTAAGGGTGAAACACCTTGCAAATAGCAAGCTTTCAAGACACAGGAAAAATAAGATCACCAAAATCCCATAATGTATTTTAAATTTATAAAATAGTCTACTAGACTCATCTGGTGATTGCAAGATAAAATGAATTTTATTCTGTTTTTAAAAAGAATGGTAAAGGGGGCACCTGGGTTGCTTAGTCAGTTAAGAATGCAACTCTTTTCTATTTATTTATTTTTTTTAATTTACATCCAAGGTAGCAGATAGTGCAACAGTGATTTCAGGAGTAGATTCCTTAATGCCCTTTGCCCATTTAACCATCCCCCCTCCCTCAACCCCTCCAGTAACCCTCTTGTTTGTTCTCCATATTTAAGAGTCTCTTATGTTTTGTCCCTCTCCCTTTTTTTATATTATTTTTGCTTCCCTTTTCCTTATGTTCATCTGTTTTGTATCTTAAAGTCCTCATATGAGTGAATTCACATGATATTCATCCTTCTCTAATTTCGCTTAACATAATACCCTCTAGTTCCATCCACATAGTTGCAAAAGCAAGATTTCATTCTTTTTGATTGCCGAGTAATACTCCATTGTATATACATACCACATCTTCTTTATCCATTCATCCATCAATGGACATTTGGGCTCTTTCCATAATTTGGCTATTGTTGAGAGTGCTGCTATAAACATTCGGTTGCATGTGCCCCTTCAAAACAGCACACCTGTATCCCTTGGATAAATGCCTAGTAGTGCAGTTGCTGGGTCATAGGGTAGTTCTATTTTTAATTTTTTGAGGAACCTCATACTGTTTTCCAGAGTGGCTCCACCAGTTTTCATTCCCACTAGCAGTGCAAAAGAGATCCTCTTTTTTCCACATCCTCACCAACATCTGTTGTTTCCTGAGTTGTTAATGTTAGCCATTCTGACAGGTGTAAGGTGGTATCTCATTGTTGATGAGTGATGTTGAGCATTTTTTCATGTGTTGGTTGGCCATCTGGATGTCTTCTTTGGAGAAGGGTCTATTCATGTCTTTTGCCCATTTCCTCACTGGATTATTTGTTTTTTGGGTGTTGAGTTTGGTAAGTTCTTTGTAGATTTTGGATACTAACCCTTTATCTGATACGTCGTTTGCAACTATCTTCTCCCATTCCATTGGTTGCCGTTTAGTTTTGCTGATGGCTTCCTTCACTGTGCAGAAGCTTTTTATTTTGATGAGGTCCCAGTAGTGCATTTTTGCTTTTGTTTCCCTTGCCTCTGGAGATGTGTTGAGTAAGAAGTTGCTGTGGCCAAGGTCAAAGAGGTTTTTGCCTGCTATCTCCTCCTCTGGAGATGTGTTGAGTAAGAAGTTGCTGTGGCCAAGGTCAAAGAGGTTTTTGCCTGCTATCTCCTCAAGGATTTTGATGGCTTCCTGTCTTACATTTAGGTCCATAAATACCATTTTAATGGCTACTTACTAGTTATCAAAATGATATATTCTAATTTACATAATAAATTAGCCCAACTTTTGTACACTTGGGTTCTGTGTGTGTGTGTGGCAGTGTGCTTTTACTTTCTTTTTTTTTTTTTTATTGTTTTTAAGTTGATTTATTTATTTTGAGAGAGAGAGAGAGAGTGAGTGAAGAGGGGAGGGGCAGAGATAGAGAGCAAGGGAGGGGCAATTGAGAGGGAGAGAGAGAATCCCAAGCAGGCTCTGTTCTGTCAGCACAGAGCCCAAAGTGGAGCTTGAACCCGTGAACTGTGAGATCATGATCCAGTGGAAATCAAGAGTCAGATGCTTAACCGACCAAGCCACCCAGGCACCCCAAACTTTTCCTTTCTTATGGCTTTTCCAAAACAATATTTTGAGTCATTTCTAATGATAGATTCCTAAAAGTGGAATTCTCACATCAAAGAGTATCAGCATATTTCAGTGAGATACCTCACTATCTTGTTCTTGAGATACATTACTAATTTGCTTTCTGAAAGAGTGATACCAGTATTCTCTGCTGCCAACAGTATCCAGCCTTTAAGTGTTGAATGTTAGTGGAACATTTAAGTGGAAATAGCATGTGGGCAGATGGCAGTGAGAAAGATTAGGACGGGGAAGATGGACTTAGGACTTCAAATAAATGGAACCATATTATGAGCAGGTCATTTCTCTGAGGGGAAAATGAAGAATAGTGTGTGTGCGTTGGGGGTGGGGTGGATAACTTAAAGAATTTTTTAACCTGATCATTTTACAGAGAGTAATATGAAGTTCAGAGAATTAAGTGCCTCTCAAGGTCGGACAAATAACTAGCGTCAGGACCAGGACTAGAGCCTGGTCTTTTGACTCATTGGCACTGCTCTTTCACTGTATGACACCGAGGTCCCATGATTGGACCATGGTAATGGGTAGGGTCAATGAGGTAGAGTGTGGAGGGAGTGGAAAGGAAAGAGAGAAGTGATAGAGGAAAGCCAGGAGGGTGAGTTGTCATAGATGTTAGATACATTAAAAAAAAAAAAATCCAGAAAAAAAAAACTGATATGCCTGTTTGTCTACTGCAGCAAAGAAGTCAAGAAGACTGAGAACAGAAAATAAACTCTTAGATTCGAAGTCAAGGTGGTCTCGGGCTTACTGTTCTCTCCTGGGTCTCCATTAACACTCAGAGCTGGCTGTACTCCAGCTTCACAGATAGGATTGTAAACATTTATAAGCCCACCATCATTTTTAACCAGCCTACTTTTGCAATAGATTATATAGCTTGCATTACACTATCAGTAAAGGAAAAAAAAATTAACACTGCTTATGACCCTGACCTACTGTAAATTGTTGCTAGCCTCAGGTTTATAGCCTCTTGAAAAACTCAATTAATTAATTTCATAACACTTAAAATATTTTTCTTTTATGTATTTTGGGATATGACTTCACATGATATAGGAATGAAAAGAAATTGGAGCAATAAAATATAAGTTAGGAATATAGACCAAGAGTGAAAAGTCTCCTGCCATCCTTTGGGTAGATTCAGCCACATATATTGTGGCCAAATCAACTTGAACTAGACCCTACCTTGGGGCGCCGGGGTGGCTCAGTCGGTTAAGCGGCCGACTTCAGCTCAGGTCATGATCTCACGGTCCGTGAGTTCGAGCCCCGCGTCGTACTCTGTGCTGACAGCTCAGAGCTCGGAGCCTGTTTTGGATTCTGTGTCTCCCTCTCTCTCTGACCCTCCCCCGTTCATGCTCTGTCTGTCTCTGTCTCAAAAATAAATAAACGTTAAAAAAAAAAAAAAAACTAGACCCTACCTTAATAATGTATTGATTTAATTATTCAGCACAGGTACCACTAAGCATTAGGATTTTTTTTTTTTGTTAATGTTTATTCATTTTTTTTGAGAGAGAGAGAGAGAGACAGAGCACAAGTAGGGGAGGGGCAGAGAGATCGGGAGACACAGAATCTGAAGCAGGCTCTGGGCTCTGAGCTATCAGCACAGAGCCAGACTTGGGGCTCGAATTCACGAACCGCTAGATCATGACCTGAGCCAAAGTTGGATGTTTAACTAACCGAGCCACTCAGGTTCCCCGGCATTAGGATTGTTGAGCTAATCAGGTGTGGGCTTTATCCTCATGGAACTTAAGAGTATATTAGAAAGGCTAACCCTAAGCAAAGAATTACAGTCCCATATCCATATCCAATATCTAACACAATTAAAACAAATATGCAAAGAGAATGTACCATTGAGAATATTCTAGGGACCTAACCTAATGTGGGAAGGAACATATGGAGAACAGGGGCAGTGGCCAAAAAGTGACATTTAATCTGATTCCTAAAGAACTTTTAGATATCAACAAGGTAAAAATGAATATGGAAAACTTTCTGGCTAGAGGAAATAGACCGTGTGACAGCTCTGGGGTGAAGAAAAGTGGTATTTCTTCTTTTAATAGAAAATTTTGTGCCTACAGAGAATAAGTACAAAATAGTGTGAGAAGAGTTTGCAGATGGAGGGAACTGCAATTCTCTGCAAATGTGGGCTCCCCCCACCCCTTTTTTCCCTGGTCTCCTGACAGTGTTTTACACCTGTGGTTGCTTACTCTTGTCGTACTTTTAGCTTGTATTTAACAATTCTTAGCATTTCCTCTTTAAAGTGATTACTTCTGGCATACTTAAATTGTTACAGAGTGGTGTTGATCACAGTCTGCTGGGTGATAAAAAAAAAAATCAAGATTAAGAAATACCTGACATTTCCTTGGTGAGGAGAAATGCCAAGTTAATTTTCATTTTAGTTGGATGAGAAAGAGAATTAGACATCAAATATTGGCAGCTCGTTTCTCATGAATGTCCATGCTGATGACTGATGGGTGGAAGAACTGTTTTATAAAGAAAATAAAAGCAAAGGAGAGGGTGAGAAAGCAGGCAATCTCTGCTGTGTGTTTTGAGCTCCTATGTCTTGAAGAGTTTCTTAGAGACATGAGTTTAAACATCCATTGGTCCTAAACTTACCAAGTTTGTCATAGTAAATAAAGGCATTGGACTAAAGGGGAAATAACCTTATGGCTCTGTGTTCATAAAAATACTTCCAGAAAACAATTCAGATGCATGACCATGATGTCAGGGCATTAGCACAACTTTCCATCTCCTCCCTGTAGGTCCTTCACCTCTTTGGAATACAACATCTTACACCTTCCGCACAGGAAGTGCACGTTACAGGCCATTCATTAAGCCAGCTGTTCACAAAGTGTTGACTGGGGACACTTGAGGTCCAAGAAGGTCAATGCAGTTTTCACAATACTACTGACAAGTCATTTGCCTTTTTTACTCTCGTTCTTTTGTGAGTGTACAGTATTTTTTTAGAGGATACATGACATATTTATAATTATGGAAAGACTATTAAAATATTCTCCCATTTTCCAATTAAATATCTGTGTGAGACCAACGTTTCTTCCCATACTCAACTGAAAACATAAAAATAGATTAGCACGCACGCACACATGAAAAATAGATTAGCACAAAAGTAGATATGGGAATCCAGCTGTCTTCTATTAAGCCAAACATTAAAGAGATTTGCAAAAACATGAAATAATGCCAGTATTTTTTTTTGCGGTGGAAAAATATTTTTTATTGTCATACAAATGTGTTATGTTTTAGTTTATTATATATATTTTTTTTAATTTTTTTTAACGTTTTTATTTTATTTTTTTTGAGACACACAGAGACAGAGCATGAACAGGGGAGGGTCAGAGAGAGGGAGACACAGAATCCGAAACAGGCTCCAGGCTCTGAGCTGTCAGCACAGAGCCTGACGCGGGGCTCAAACTCACGGACCGCGAGATCATGACCTGAGCCGAGGTCGGCCGCTTAACCGACTAAGCCACCCAGGAGCCCCTATATTTTAAATAAACTAGTAAACATTTTTAAAATTTCTCAGCTTTATGTCTGTTGTGGTAAATATTGACAGATGTAGCCCACATAAACAAAGCTCTTTGGGGGTCCTCAGTAATTTTTAGAGTATAAAAGTATCCACAAAACCAAGAAGTTTGAGGATTGCTGCATTAAGCCCATGTCCATTTGTCCTCCTGGCTGCTGCAACTTGAACTGTAAGAAGTTTTCCAAACATATCGGTTGACCCAAGAGAGTAAATTGCAGTCAGGGTGACTTTTCCAAAGATCTACTCTTCACTTTCCTTTCCTTGAGGTAAAAAGCGTGTTGTGTTGGGTAATTACAGCATGTAAGAAGTGGAGATGTTGACTATGTTTTATTTCTCCCCCAAGGCCCATTTTATTTCCACAGTCCTGAAAATGCTTCAGCCTTGGAGAGGAGCCCATGCTTGCATGCTGCCCATTTTAACCATCACCCTCAAAGGTGATTTCATGCTGAGGCAGTGGTTCTTGGGGACTCTGGTGTAAAGCAGACAGTATTATTTGTCAGAGCCATTCTCTGGTCACAAGCATTTTTAATTAAAGTTGTCCTATAAATAGCTTATATTCATTTCCTCTGAATCTCATAAGTCAGTAGAGACTAGGAATGATTAGCTTAGGTCAGGACATCTAGCCAGATGGGGTAAATGAAAAGTGAGTGCTTGAAATAGAGCTTCAGGGATTCAGTACTACTACTTGTTAAGATAAATGCATTGCCCTTCCAGAGAAGGTGGAATTTATTTTAAATAAATACCTAGGAGGTATTTTTCTCCCGCAGTGGTGGTTCCCTTTTGTTTTTTAATAAGTGGAGTTAATCATTCCTTGAAATTTACAGTCAAGCGAAAGGAAAAGACAGATATTGAAGACATTATTCATAGACCCAGAGTCTTGAGATAGCCCTTGGGTTCCCGAAGGCACAGGGATGTGATCACTTGCCCTTGACACGCATGGTGTTTTAAGTCCCATTACTTCTTTGGACTTTGAAAATTGCATTTCTAGCGGAAACCCAGCTCATAAACCCCCAAATAAGAGAAGTTTTAGATGAAAAAGGTGATCTCTCTGGCTATCTCAGAGTAGCAAGAATGTGGGAAAAAGCAAAATTAAATCAGGTAAAGGAGTAATTGTACTTGAAAACTGTTGTTGAATGTTGTATTTGACTTCGGCAAGTTAGAACGTGAAGATATCAGTTGTATTCTTTTTAGGAAACACACCTTTCAGCTCTCCCACAGTTTAGTTATACAGTGATGGCTCTAAGATCTGAAGTAGCCATGGATATTTTTCAAACACATTTTTATGTGATGCAGCTGTTGGAGTTAATGGTAACCAGCATTCTCGGGTATTTGGATCATGACAGGTGTAGAGAATCTATCTCATCTCAAGTCTGGATGTCATGTCACTTCTGGTTGCCCCGAGTACCTTATGCTTCTCCTCCCCTGACGCTGTCACAGTACATTGCAAAGTCTTCTTCCTATCTGAATCCCACTCAACTGCCATGGCAGGATCGTCTGTCTTGTTCACTCTTCTATCTCCACTGTATGCTTGGCATGTGTGTGGTGCTCACAAAATATTTGTTGAGGGGATGGATATCCGAAAGTATAATTGTTTCTGTTGATGCCAGAGACACCATTTATTTCCAGAAATACTGCTTTTATTCAGGGTTCACCCATTCCCTGTGTGTCCACTGAAAACCTGAATTCTGTTCTCTGTCCCCGTGTAGCTATGAGATTTGGGGCAAGTCTCTTAACCAATTTGCAGCCAGGTTTCTTCATTAGTTAAAAATGGTGGTGAGTTACTGTTTTTAATATTGTTTCCAGCTCTAATATTCTTTTATCTCTTCTGCTGACAATCTCACCCACTTTATTTTTTGAGGGGGGTGGAGGGGCGCAGGAGACGGGGAGAGAGAATCCCAAGAGGCTCAGTGCTCAGCACAGAGCCCAACATAGGTCTCAGTCTTACTACTGCGAGATCATAACCTGACCCAAAATCAAGAGTCAGATGGTCAACTGACTGAGCCACCCAGGTGCCCCTCATCCATTGTATTTTTAATAATTGGGTGGGATTTTTTAAATGTTGATTTTACCATGACTATGTTAGTGTGTTTTAAAAGTACCATGTAATATACAAAATTTGATCCTTTAACACAAAAATAGCATTACAGTTAGTCTCACTAGTTGAATGCTAACACAGGAAACTTGAGATTTTCAGGAGCTGATTACTCAGGTTTGGATTAGCCAGCGTATTCTCTCTCTGGTTGCCTCCAGGATCTTAGATGTTTATTGACCTCTGTTTCAGAAGATGATTAAGAAAATTTAAAAGGAAAAAACCTAAGTTAATTATTTTTCATATTTGATAGGAAAGGAACTTGAAACTCTTGGCTAAGGTGCCCCTTGGACAGGGCCATGACGCTCCTTGTGGCCTCAGTGACAACTCTAGCACACCTGAGCTCAAGAGCAGCTGTACTTAATCGTTTTAAAAGATTGCTCTCATTGGGTTGTATTTGATAGTTCACTCATCTTTGAGCTCCTAAAACAGAGGGATTTTGTTTTATTCATCTGCGTGTTTTTGGCATGTCTCCCAGTGATACACGTAGCAATGCCAGCACTAAGGAGTGGTAATGATAAGGATGTGACATGACATATCCTATCGTGACAAGGTGCTATGTGCTACGCATTGTTCTACATACTTAACATGTTTTAATCCATTTAATTGTCACAACAACCCTATGAGATAGGTACTACTGGTATCCCTGTGTTACAACTGGGCACGTAGAGGGGAAGTAAGGTCACATAGATAGTAAATGGTGGGTCTGGGATTCCAATCCGTACAGTGAAACACCGGCAGCCTGATCCCTAATCATTATACCATGCTGTCTACGGCCATTGCGGTAAATATGTCTTGAATGAATGAATAAATGAATATGTTTGCAATAGTACTCTGTAGCTATTAACTTGATCTGCCTGTGTCTAACTAAAGACACACACATGCACACCCACACACACATTTGTTGGTCCTTCAATGGATGATATCTTCTCTTTTTTTTTTAACTTTATTTATTTACTTTGAGAGAGACAGAGACAGTGTGAGCAGGGGAGGGGCAGAGAGAGATGGAGAGAAAGAGAATCCCAAGCAGGCTCTGTGCTAACGGTGCAGAGCCAGACGCAGGGCTTGAATTCACAAAACTGAGAGATCATGACCTGAGCCAGAACCAGGAGTCAGATGCTCAAACGACTGAGCCACCCAGGTGCCCCTGGATGATATCTTCATAAAATTTTTCTTCTCTTTAATAGATTGAAAGATGATTTGGGGATTGTCATTCATCTTTATTTTTTTTGAAGTCTGACAATTTGTTGTTTGGCAATCAAAAATACATATGCTTTTTTTAAAAAAAATGCATATACTTTTTAGCAACATAGATCTCAATTTTTGCTGGGCTGTGGATTTGTAATTCAAATAAGTGAAATTTGCCAAATCCAAACCACGTCTTGTTTCCTAAATGGTACTTAAATGTGTGGATTCAAAGAGATGGCCGTAGTCATTCCACAGAGGGTCAAATGTCTTTATCTTTCTGGGTCAAATCAAATTTAGGCTCCTTGGTTTATTGCTCAACACCCGGTGCATTTTTTTTTTTTTTTTAATTTTTTTTTTCAACGTTATTTATTTATTTTTGGGACAGAGAGAGACAAAGCATGAACGGGGGAGGGGCAGAGAGAGAGGGAGACACAGAATCGGAAACAGGCTCCAGGCTCCGAGCCATCAGCCCAGAGCCTGACGCGGGGCTCGAACTCACGGACCGCGAGATCGTGACCTGGCTGAAGTCGGACGCTTAACCGACTGCGCCACCCAGGCGCCCAACACCCGGTGCATTTTTATTCACAAGCCAAAGGTGTCACATCTGAGGAAATTAGTGCTGTACATTCCCTTTTCATGTGTCTGGATGAATGCTTAGTAGGGGTAACTTGCGATAAAATTGTGGAAAACATCCACTCTCAGAGCATAGTAAAGGAAGACTTGCTATGTGCTTTATGCCGCATCATTTCCTTTTACCTGACCTTCCCAGCAGGACCAGGGAACCATGAAAGTGTTCACTTGTGAGTAATTGTTAGAACCTGGGTAGCTTTGATTCATTATGTAGGTTTTACCTTCCGATATTGTAAAAGGAAGCGTGACGTGACAATCTCGGCTGGTGGTGAACAATGTTCCTAAAAGCTAATTCAGAATTGTTAGTGTGCTAAAGTGAATCTTTGGAAGAAGACCAGGACAGTTAGCAAATGACCCATTGAAGATGCAATAGTTGAACGGGGCCTTATCACAAGGATAGGAATTGGAGTTATGCCTTCGAGAAGCCCTGTATTCCCATTGGAGGGTGTGGCTCTGAGGTGGAACACACAGGTTGAATAAAGGAGGGAAGGAACAGTTGGGTGGGCTATCGAAATATTTTGAGTAAACAAAGGTCAAGGCAAAGCCCTCTGTAACCTGCATCAGCCTCCCTCCCCTTTTCTCAAAAACCTCCGCCAATAAACCATACAGTGTAGGTAAAGGGAGTGCTTGATACGCAATGCAGCTATAAGACAAACGTTGCAGGCGTCCCTGCTCCCAGTCACATTGTCACCTCTGAAGAAACTCCTGTATGGACCTAGCCCTCATTTTCAAACAGAGAGTTACTGGGGGTGGAGGGCATCCCATTCAAACAACCTTTTGAGGCTTTTTCCAGTTGTAGGGCAAATCCTTTCAGATGTCCCTTCTTAGTAAACATAGGCTTGTTTGCCCTAAAGAAACTAAATATAAATATGAATTGTAGGAATTTGTGCCATTGCACTGACTTCAATTTAAAGTACACGGTGTTTGATCTCAGTGCCTATTGGCCTATTGCATACAAGATCCTCAGTAAATTAGTTTCTACCTTTTCCATTTATGTCATTCAGTTTATTGTTGTAGTTTTTGTATTTCGGGGCTTTTTTTTGGAGAAAGAGGGTGAGCGTGCACACACGAGTGGGACAGAGGGGCAGAGGGAGAGAGATAGAATCTTAAGCAGCTCCAAGCCCAGCACAGGCCAGCACGGGGCTCCATCAATCTCACCACCCTGAGATCATGACCTGAGCCAAACACTTAACCAGCTGAGCCACCCAGGCACCCCTATTGTTGTTTGCTTTTAACTTTCTCATTTATTTTCCTTTGTTCTCTTTTAAAGGAGAGATTTAAGGAAGCTGAGGAAATATACCAGGCTGGAATAAAGAACTGTCCAGACAGCTCAGACTTACACAACAACTATGGGGTTTTCTTAGTTGATACCGGTGAGTAAAATTAAAGAGAACCTGTTCTGTTGAGATTAGATAATACTATCTATCAAGCAAAATGGCAACCACCCCAATAATGTCTCAGAAGTACCATTCACTTCTGGGCTTGGCAGGAAACTCACACTGTTGACAGTCACATTGTACTGTGGGGCTGTCATTTCTCCAAATCTTCAAGCTCAGCTCAGCAAAATCTGCCCAGTTCATACAGCTCTAAGGAAAACTCCCCAGGTGTCAGGAAGTAGCCTTGATGATTTAATGAGTAGCAGTCCTTTGAGTATCATTTATACAAGTTCATATACCTAAGATGATGAAACATTCCTCGGCAATGATGCAGAACTTGCCTCTGAATCTAGTTACGAGCAGATGGAAAATACTTTTCCACATCTGATAAAAAAAGCCTCCAGAATTGTTTCATCATTCTTTACTTGATATACATTACGGAAACCATATTATTGTAACTGATAAGAGTACTCTTACATGACAGATGCTATATAAAATATACTTACTCCCTCTTATTAAGGCAACACTTCACTGAGCAGGGATTCTGTTTCCTTTATGATTTGTCCTATATGCTGTTGGCATGCTATGAATACCTATAAAGAATCAAAAGATATTTGAATTTAATGCAAAAGCACCATTTTGTTCTCATTGAGTATTGGACTATCTGCCTTGTGGTAAAATTCTATTTTAATTATTTTGTCAGTATGAATGCTCAAAAGGGTGTTTATTTTCTAGTATATCTGAAACTTTTCTTTTTTATAGAATGTAAATTTACATTCCAAAACTCCTGGGAAACGTCCCTTATTTTTGCATGTAAAATTGTTTTGTAGTGCCACCTGCTGGTTTGTTAGCAACACAATAATACATTAAGTGTCATGAAGATCTAAAAACCCAAAGAGACCCCCTCCCTGTTGGTCTCGTCTTAGCCCTCTTCCTTCTACTTCAACAACAAATAATGCCACTCCCCTAGAAATCTCACCGGCCACCCTGTGTACCTTCTCATCACTCCCTTTGTATTCATGTGTTTTATACTAGTGAAATTCTCCCTATTACCAGTGACCTATGTATATATACATACATGGTATCTCGTTTAATGCCTAAGATGTCTGCAGGTAATAAACATTCCATTTTCAGCCACTTAGATAAGATTTCACTAGGAAGCTTCTTTGGGGACCTTATCGGAGGCTTGATTCTAGTTCTGGTCTTCATCCTCAGTTGCCCTGGGATTTCTGTCAAGTCTCCTAAGTGCACTTGCACTTTAGTGTTTATAACTTTAAAGTAATACCTTTATTTTATAATAGCTCTTAAAGCCCAAGAGACAGCTAAATGGTATCTAAAGGCAGCTAACTAGTATCAAAAATACCTGTGAAGATCATTTAATTAAAATATTTTAAAATATGTAATGCGTTGGATACACACAGGGTAGCATTATTATTATTATTATTATTATTATTATTAAAACCCCATTATATAAATCCCATTTAACAAGAACCTATCATTTTTAAAAAGATTTTCAAGATCTGGCTGATACATACTTCGTTAAAGCGGTGCCTTGATTACTATGTTGCAGTACAGTAATTGAGACCAACCCTTAGAAATTGTTTCAGGACAGTTTTGTTTCTATAATAGCCTATTCTGTTTTTTAGTATAATGAGAAGCAACAATATCTCGCATAAATAACAATCATTGATGATCTCAAAACATCATACTTGCTAGGGCAATGGCCAGAAAACACTTTGGCTAAGATGATACGTGTAATAAAAGAAATAGATGTTAGTTTTCATTGCTTTTTTACTATTAATTTCCTTGGAAGCGGGAATGAATACTAAAAGGGCCCAAAGTTACGCAGTGGCAAGGAGATGAAGCCAAAATACAAGCTAATTTACACACTGAATCATTGATGGTATGACTCAGTAATACAAAGAAGAATGATCTACATCAGAAGAGAAATTGAAGAGCCTCGTGTGTTGTATAATTATTTCCAACTACCACTGATTACAGGCTCTCCGGAGAAGGCAGTGGCCCATTACCAGCAGGCCATCACACTCAGCCCAAGTCATCACGTAGCTATGGTGAATCTGGGGAGACTCTACAGGTCATTGGGCGAGAACAGTTTGGCTGAAGAATGGTATAAACGGTAAAATTCCTTTTCTTCACTTTGTAAGTTGCCCAAGGATGTCAGTAGTTGCCCTTCCAATTTTTACGTAATTGAAGCAGACATGCCTTTAGAATATTAACAGATTTTGCCAATTCAGGCAACACAGAGTCTCATCTCCAAAGAAAATAAAACCAAACCCTTAATGGTGTCCCAGTGAATGGCCTTTCTGCCTGCTGGTTAGAACACGATGCTAAACCAAGGTTGGAATGTGATTCCTGCTTTGGTCAGTCCATTGTTTTCTGAGGCTATGGACTGCAGCCCAAGCCATAAATAGCAGTTTCAAAAATGGATGTGGTGGAAAGACTATGCATACATCAGAACAAGCCTATCACCATTAATGGAAATGATCCTTGGAGCTCAGTGTGCATATTGATAGGTCACTAGAGACATTCTTATAGTCAGAGGGCGGCGTCATGATCTTTTTAAAAACAGTCTTCTTGGGGCGCCTGGGTGGTGCAGTCGGTTAAGCGTCCAACTTCAGCCAGGTCACGATCTCGCGGTCCGTGAGTTCGAGCCCCGCGTCAGGCTCTGGGCTGATGGCTCGGAGCCTGGAGCCTGTTTCCGATTCTGTGTCTCCCTCTCTCTCTGCCCCTCCCCCATTCATGCTCTGTCTCTCTCTGTCCCAAAAATAAATAAAAAACGTTGAAAAAAAAATTGAAAAAAAAAAAAAACAGTCTTCTTGATTATAAAAACCAGAGACCAGGGGCGCCTGGGTAGCTCAGTCAGTTAAAAGTCTGACTTCGGCTCAGGTCATGATCTCACAGTCCGTGAGTTCGAACCCCGCATTGGGCTCTGTGCTGACAGCCTGGAGCCTGCTTCAGATTCTGTGTCTCCCTCTTTCTGACTCTCCCCCGTTCGCCCTCTGTCTTTCTCTGTTTCAAAAATAAACAAACATTTAAAAATAAATAAAATAAAAAAATAAAAACCAGAGACCATGTTGAAGCAGAGTCTCCAACTGTGGACTGTCATCCCTAAATCTGCGTTTTGAGCTTTCGAAAGGTACCTATTAGAAGTGTCACTTCATCTTTCTGAAAACTTAGCGCACTGCAGGTGTCCCGCAAAGCTGAGATATTATCACCTCTGGGAGCGCTGTATTATAACACTGGCCGATATGAGGAAGCTCTGCAGATCTACCGGGAAGCTGCGGCCCTCCAGCCTTCTCAAAGGGAGCTCCGCCTGGCCCTGGTAAGTAGATTGCTAAAGAAAATGAGGCGGGAACACACAGGGTGCAGTGCAGAGAGTTGGAGTCAGAACTCTCCTCAGAACTTCAACTAGGATGCTACAGTACATCCGTTTTCTGACTATCCATGTAACCAGTGTTAGAGCCATTCACCAAACACACAGACACTAAAAACTTTTTTAAGTTTTGGGTTCGAAATGATTTCAAACTTAAAAAATTTGCAAGAATAGTAAATAGCTCCCGTACACCCTTTCACCCAGCTCCATCAATTTTTAGCATTTTGATGAATTTGTTTATCAATGCCTTGTGTATATGCATCCATATATGTACCTATGTACATATTTAAGTATGTGTGCAAATGCATAGTATTTTTTTGTGAGCCACATGACAGTTATAGATCCCACCCCCTTTATTTCTAAGTACTTCAGCAAATAGTTCCTAAGAACAAGGACATTCTCTAATACAACCACAGTATGATTATCAAGTTTAGGAAATTAGTATCAACAATATTTTTTAATTTCAATTTGGAAATTTGCATTTTTGTTACTCTTTTCTAGATTTGTAACAAATCAAACTCGTTATAAATGCAATGTCCTGTTGAAACCATAAGAAATCATTTCTTTTTTAAAATATTTAGTCAACTTTTTAAAAAAGTCACAAGTCATTTCACTGATGTCTTTGGTGTCCCTGCTATTCACGTATCATGCATTATTCTCCTAAATAAATAAACAGAAATGAACAACAAAAAATTAGAACCTGTAAACTGTGGGAATTCAGCTCCCTCTGTGGATCTCAGATAGAAGCTGAACATTTTTTTTTCTGGAGTGTTTCTGACACGCCCCTATTCAGAGATGCTGTATTTGATGAAGTGATGACAATCTGGCTCTGAAGCCAAGGTCATGTGGTTTTGCAGGCTCAGGTTTTGGCTGTAATGGGTCAGACAAAAGAAGCTGAAAAGATGACCAACCACATCGTGTCAGAGGAGACTGGATGCCTCGAATGCTATCGCCTGTTGTCAGCAATCTACAGCAAGCAGGAGCGCCACGACAAGGTAGAGGGACATGGGAGTCGTTTGGATCCACAGGTGGAAGATGGTGTGCACCTGACTGACTCTCCAGTCTGCACGTTTACAAGGCGGAGCAGTCTTGACTATCATCCGTTGGCATGGCCTATCTTATGGATGTTTTTTGCAGATATCCCCTTAACTGCTAATATGTCCCCTTGAAATATTTTCTTGACTAATCTTTTGTCTAAAGATTTTATGTGAGGGGCACCTGGATGGCTCAGTCAGTTAAGTATGCAACTCTCGATTTCAGCTCAGGTCATGAGCTTCAGTCTGTTAGATTGAGCTCTGCTGACATCTCAGAGCCTGCTTAGGATTGTCTCTCCCCCTGTCTCCCTCTGCCTCTCTCTCTCCCCCCCCCTCTCCATCCCCCCAAAAAATAAATAAATAAATATTTAGAAAATAAATAAAGATTTTACGTGCTATTATCTCAGTTTGTTTTCACCTAACTCTATAAATACTAACTTTATATGCTCTGTCATTTGTATGCTTTATCATTTTCCATGTTCCTTCAAGTATATTTTTGTAGAGTCCTTATAACACCCTTATATAGGTCAGTGACCCTGTGTTGCAACTGTTATTGTTTATCTCCATTTTAAAAGTAACATAGCCAGTAAACTTATGAACTGACTCAACAAAATATTTATTGGATGTCTGCTATATGCCAGACACTGTGGCAGGTACCAGGAATAAAGCGGTATAATAAAAACAAACAAACAAACAAAAACCACTTTTGTCCTCATGGAGTTTATAGTAGAAGAGGAAACCAAGATTTAAAAAGCAATCGCAAAACAGATATAAAATTATAGCTGTGCTCAGTATGTCATGAAGAGTGACATGGTTCTCACAGGCATATAATCAGGGACCCGAGTGATCTGGGAGGTTAGGTTCCCTGCAGAGTGATATGAAGGTGAATGCTGAATGATAAATAGGAGTTATTAGACAAAGGAGGGCAATGAAAAGCATTCTAGGCAGGATAAAGTATGTGCAAAGGCCCTGTGGCAGCAGCAAGTAGCAAGCCTGAGGGATGGGCATGAAGGGAGCAGGGCACTGTGTAAGATAATGGCTGTAGAGGTTGCTGGGGACAACACCCCACAGGGTGCGGGACCAGGGCAAGGCTTTTGTTTCATATCTTGGGAGAAGCTTTGGGGTTTTTTTGTGTGTTTTTGTTTGTTTTTTGTTTTTGAGAGAGGGCGTGGGGAGTGAGCAAGGGGCAGAGAGAGAGAGAATCTCAGGAGGGGCAGAGAGAGAAAAAGAGAAGAAGGGCTCGTGTTTACCTGAAGTGGAGCTCAAGCTCACTTGAAGCAGGGCTCAAGCTCACCAATGTGGGGCTCAAACTCACGAACTGTGAGATCATGTCCTGAGCCAAAGTCAGACGCTTAACAACTGAGCTACCCAGGCACCCCAAGCTTTTGGGATTTTATGGAGAAAAGCAGCATGGTGAGGTTTGTGCTTTGAAGGGATCCCTGGCTGCAGGGGATGGGGCAGTGGGTGCTGGGTGGGGGGCGGTGGTGGGAGGGGGCCAGAGTTGGCACCAAGGACCTAAGAGGAGGCCATGATTGGAGGGGTCCAGACGGACACAGGCAGGGCAAAACAAATGATGCCAGATCTTGTTTCCTTTCAGCTTTATCACATGATCTTCCTATGGAATGGTCAAGGACATTTCATTGTCACTAATATAAATGGAAACCCTGGAGTATAGGGAAATTATCTGGTCAGGGCCACATTATTTCTCAGTGAGAACATCAGAGAGAATGAAGAATGTGTTTTGATTGTCATTTACCACACCAGCTAATACATAAGAACAAAAAGTATACATTTTATCATTTAAGTTAGTTTTTCTTCATCTAATCTACTTATTCTGTCTTATTTTCAAACCTGTTATAGGCACTTGATGCTATAGACAAAGCTCTCCAGCTGAAGCCAAAGGACCCTAAAGTCGTATCTGAACTTTTTTTCACAAAAGGAAACCAACTAAGAGAGCAGAATCTTCTGGATAAAGCTTTTGAGGTATAAACACTTAATAAAATTATGTTATTAAATGAAGGGATTCAGATTAATACTCTCAATCTTTAATGAAGCATATGTGGCAAAATTTAAGATCATTGGCATGTTTGTGGAGTGAATTTTCTGATTAATTACCATGATGTTATATGTTTCGTTTTTATCATTGAGCCTTTGGATTTTTAGTATTCAGAGTTCTGCAATACCTCCACATTATTTTCTGAATGATTACTTTTAACTTGGTGCCTAAAGCAATTCCACATTTTTCCCTCAAACCAGTTTCTCTCTCTGCCACCCTCACTCTCTCTGTTTGCCTGCAATAACCCTCTAGTCTGGGTGGACTAGTGCTGAATAGCTTTGGCATTTCCACACATCCTTATAACATCCTTCTACACTCCCCCTGTCCCCAATTCCCCACAGATTCCCTGTCAGAATCCACTAAGACACAGCCTGTGTCCTCCTCCTTCTGGAAGCTCATCTGGCCTATCCTTTCTCCTTGGACTATCCTTTCTTGTTTCCCGTGAACTTTTAAAACATTTACTGTCTCTACAAGTCATTTGAAAGTATCATATATTACACTGTATTGTTAGGTCTCTTTCTCCTCTCCCTCTGTCTTCTCCGTCCCTCGCCTCCCCACCCCCTCTGGGCCCCGTGCACAACGCCTGCTCCCCAGTTAGATTAGACTTCTCCTTATAGAAGGGGACTGCTTCCTTCTGTGTTCCAAAACATAACATCTTGCATCTTATAGGCATTCAAATAAAATTTATACACAGCTTGAAATCAAAACGATATTGCAAGCAAATAGAAATGTTATAGAAATATCAAGCATTTCTGGTAAAGCCACAAGTTGGAATTAATGAAGTCATAAAATTACACTAAATACAACATGGGGAAAGTAAAATTTTAAATGATATTGTTTTTGAAAACAGTGAGTGATTTTTAAAATATTCAAAAACACATGTAAAGATATTTGGGGAAACTAATTTGAATGTGAACCCTTAAATCAGAAACAGTGGCATATTTAAAGCAGAAAGTGTGCACTTTTCTCTGCCCTGTGAACATTTTTTTAATGTTTATTTATTTCTGAGACAGAGACAGAGCACGAGTGGGGGAGGGGCAGAGAAAGAGGAAGACACAGAATCCAAAACAGGCTCCAGGTTCTGAGCTGTCAGCACAGAACCCGACGCGGGGCTTGAACCCATGAACTGCGAGATCATGATCTGAGTCGAAGTCAGATGCTCAACCGACTGAGCCACCCAGGTGCCCCTGTGAACATTTTTTAATACCTTAAGTTACTTGTACCTAACATGACAATTTGATTAATGTGTAATTAAATTATAAATAGTTATTTGGTATCTATATCTGTATCTTATACATTGTATTGAAAACCAAAGTATTTTCTAGTTGCTTAACTAATAGATCAAATAATCATTTTAAAGTGGCCAGATTGGGGTGCTTGGATGGCTCAGTCGATTGAGCATCTGACTTCAGCTCAGGTCATGAATTCACAGTTCGTGAGTTTGAGCCCCACGTCGGGCTCTGTGCTGACAGCTGAGGGCCCGGAGCCTGCCTTGGATTCTGTGTCTCCTTCTCTCTCTGTTCCTCCCTGACTCGTACGCCCCTCTCTCTCAAAAATAAAGATTAAAAAAAAATTAAAGTGGCTAGATCTATGAAAGGTAGGAGTAGGGCCTTGGGCTAACAGTAGCAGATAAAATCTATTAACATTTTTATTTATGATTACATGTATTCAGTATTTTAATCTTTGCAACAGTCATATAAGAAAGCTATGGTCATGGTCTCCATCTTACAGTTGAATAAACTGAGACTCAGAGGTTGTGTAACTTGCTCAAGGTCACAGGGGGTAAGAGATGGAGCTGGGATTTGAATCCAGGTTCCTAACTTCTACCCTACACCCTCATCTCTGTTGATAGAAATTAACCCGAGACACTTTCTTCAGGTTTACTTTAGCAGCTTTTTAAAGGCATAGTTTCTTATCGTTTGCTTGCTTCTTTTTTTGACGTTTATTTTTGAGACAGAGAGAGACAAAGCATGAACGGTCAGAGAGAGGGAGACACAGAATCTGAAACAGGCTCCAGGCTCTGAGCTGTCAGCACAGAGCCCGACGTGGGGCTCGAACTCACGGACCGCTAGATCATGACCTGAGCCGAAGTCGGCCGCTCAACCGAGCGAGCCACCCAGGCGCCCCACGTTTGCTTGCTTCTGTTAAAACTAAAGTAGAGGAGGAATGGACCAGATTCTGTTTACTTCACGAATCTGTTCCATTGGAGTCTTGCTAATGAAAATAGCAAAGACATTAAAATATACACACGGATCCTTAGCTTTGAAATTGAAAGTAGCACTCTTAGCCTTTAGCTTTATTTAGGGGACCACTCTTAAGTGCAGACCCAGTGGAGAACATGCCTGTGACGTTAAACAATGTGCAAAATATTACAAATATGCCGCACAGATATTACCTTTAATGGGATACACATTTTCAGACCAAAAGAAGTATTTGAGGGAGAAGTAACCCTCTTCAGACCTTTCATGCAGCAGAAGATAAAGGAAGACTGTAATGATTAAAACTATCCCCTAGGAAAATGGAAGTCCTTAAAGAAGTAAGAGCATCCTGTCACAGCAAGTATTTCAGGATAGGCTGAATAAACATGCCAGTGACATTGTGAAAGGAGGTGCCACACTAGGGCTAAGCTGTGTGGGAAAATACTCGAAGATGCTGATTATTAAAAAGAAAAGTATTCTTACAAACTCCGTTTACAGTGACTAAGGCCAAAGCAGTTTTCTTGCAGATCAAGACCAGAGAGAAATGATGCACTGTAATAAAACCACCTGGATTCCCCACAGGTGTCCTCAGGCTCTGCAAGCAAATCACACAGTTCAGTTTCCTCCACTTCTGAATCATCCATTTTGAAAAATAATTGAAATAAACGGGAACACCTGTGAGCTAGTGGTGTCTGCTTTCATTGTATTAACCATTTAAATTCTCACTGATGAAGAAAGTGGTTTCCACGTCTGTAGCATGAAGCATGGGTTCTCGTTACTCAGCCTGAAGATGTTTCTTGTATGTTTAGAGCTACAAAGCAGCCGTGGAACTGAATCCAGATCAAGCACAGGCCTGGATGAACATGGGTGGAATCCAACACATCAAGGTAGGAGAATAATTCACTTCTGTGTGGACTGGCTTTTCTTTGCGCTTTCTCTTTCTGTCTTTTCTCTCGAAAGATTGAGAAAGTATTGTTTATTCCCTCTTTGAGTTGTCTGAACACCAAAAACATAGGTGTTTAAAAGTGAAATTAGGAGTTTATGTTCATCTTGTATTATCGTGATATTGAATATCATGAAACCATTTTAAAAATAAATCTATACAAATTAAATCCCATGATTTTACTTAACATAAAGAAAATTGTGTGCACTTAGGAGAAGTATCATCGCACAGCAAGTGGAATCTGCTTATGTGAACTAAGTCCTTGTTGGAGCATAGCGTAGCTCATTGTCCTACAGTTTAACTCACGGTCAAGACTACAGTGTTACTTTACATATCACTTTACTATTTCTTGTATTGAATGCGCCTTTTACCCCCTAATCTTTTTCTGAAACGCAAGGCTGTTTACTTGTGGGTTTGTTTTTTATTCTTCCAAAAGAAAAAGCTACCTTTGAGAGAAGCATTAAAAATGACCTGGGGAGGACTGCTGTCTATAACTAATGAACTCAAAGACTCACATTCACTCGTTCATCCATTCATTTGACAAACATGTATACAGAGCATGCTATGTGCCAGGTACTCTTTTTGGGAGCACTGGAAATAGAACACTGAACAAATAAGACAAAAGTGTCTGTCTTCGTGAAGCTAGCGTTTAGTAGGGGAGACTGGTAATAAATAAATACATACATGCATACATACATAATATATATACATACATATATACATATATGCATACATACATACATATATAAAATATATCATGGTGCTATGGGGTAAGAGCTGAAATTTAAAATTAAGGTGGCTGGGAAGGCCTTACTTTAAAAGTTATTTTGAGTAGAGAACTGAAGGGAACAAGCCGTGTGGCACAACAGGGAAAGAGCATGTGCAAAGGTCCTGAGGTATGAGAGTACCAGCTGTGTTTGAAGAACAGGGAGGAGGCAAGTAAGATGAAATGGTAGAAGCCAGAGTCAAAGAAGACACAGGGCCAGAACATGCAGAGCCTTGAAGGGGGATTGTAGGGTCCTTGGCTTTTATGCCATGCCAAATGAATTGGGGTCCTTGGAGGACTTTCAGCAGAGAAATGCCATGGTCTGACATGTTTTCAAAGGATCACTCTTGTTTAGCTAACCTATTTCCAGGCTTCTACCTGTCTTTATATTGATAAAATAACAATATAGTGATTAGGATTTAAACAAAAGCCTAATAGGGTTCACTATTAAATGGAAACTGGTCATTCTCAAAAACACAACAAAACAAAAAGGTGACTCATGATTATGCAACTGGAAGGCAATAATGGGATAGTTACTCTGTGACTGACAGCCTTGATCTAATAGAAGAACATGGATGGCGAATCCAAACATGACATTTATCAGGGCAGAATAACCTGAGCTCTGACCTTAATGATTTTCTGGGGTGTCCAACAGTATGAACTTACTTTTCGAATAGTAACATAATTTTAAATAGTTAAATAGCATGTTAAATAGTTACATTTTAAAATAATGCACACTCAGTATGTTTTTAGATGGGAGTGTGTCTGCAACTTAAAGCAGCTGGGTTCCCCTGTTAATGTAAAAAGTCCAATAAATATACTCAAGACTTTTCCAGAAAGTCTGGAAATACAGGGATAATAGTACATTCATTGGACTCTCAGATTAACAAGTGAATCCATGCTTTCCATTTAGAGGTACTTCCCCTAAAAAGGTGTCTGGAGGTTGAAGAAAGATCTGTTAAGTGTATGACTTTAAAATGTAATGAGCACAAGATTAAAAATTAGTTTATGCAGCTTTTCATCTCTGCAAACATCATGTATTAGGTTAAACAATATAAAATGGCCATGTTTGGAGTTTAAAAATGGCCTCATATCAGTGAATTCATACAATGCAATCCAGTGTAAATGTGGATTGGGATGTGGTCATATAGATGCCACCATTAGGAAGCAAAAGTATTATCATGAGATCCTAAAGAGCAATCGTTAGCTTTCTGTCTTTTTGCAGAAAGTTAGCCCTTAGTAGCAGAGTGCTCCCATCAGTGTCAGCCCATCCCAGGCTCGCTCCTTCCCCGAGCCCAGGTGAAGCTTAGGATACTGAGGTTGCCAGTTGGAATAAGGCTTTGCAAAGAGGCGGCATGAAGAGACGAGAAGAGAGTTGTCTCTTGTTTATAACTGCTTGGTAATAAAAGATAATTATTATGAAGCTCTATAAAGGATGGAGTGGATAGAATAAAAATCTAAAATACATTCTTTATAAACACACAATTGCATCAACTGGGCCATACCACAAAGTACTATTTTCAGTACTGTCCTATGATAAGAATACGCATTTTCTAGAATGGCATTGTGCAGTAGACCTCTCTGTGATGTTGGAAATGCTCTGTATTTGCATGGTCCAAGGCAGCAGCCACTGGCCCATGTCGCTGTTGAGCCCTTAAAATGTGATTGGTGCAACTGAGCAACTGAATTCTTTTTTTTAAATATAATTTATCATCAAATTGGTTTCCATACAACACCCAGTGCTCATCCCAACAAGTGCCCTCCTCCATGCCCATCACCCACTTTCCCCTCTCCCCCCACCCCACATCAACCCTCAGTTTGTTCTCAGTATCCAAGAGTCTCTTATGGTTTGCCTCCCTCCCTCTCTGTAGCGTTTTTAAATTTATCATAATTGATTTCAATTTAGATAGCCATGTGGGGTCAGTGACTCCCATAGTGTAGATAGCACATTCCTAGAAATCAGATCATTCAGATTTGCTACCTTAGCATCTCAGAATTGAATCAAGGGATAGAACTTTTAAAGAGTAATAATAAGGCTTCCAGTTTAATCAAGAAAGGAGCAATTTGAGGAAGAAAAGATAACTCTAGGAGTACATTTTATATGAAAGGATTAAGAAAGCTGATGATCGAAGAAGGAAATGCCAACGCACCGGACTGAGGGCTAAATTCAGGGAAAACTCTTGGAAGAGCAACTTCCAGGTCAGCTGAAGTACAAGAATATTTTCAGAGCACACATGTTCAGTCATCTGCATGTGTGTGCTAAGCCTGATACACATCACAAGACACTTGGAAGTTAAATGCTGGAGTTGAAAAAAATAGTAATTGAATGTAGCAAACCCAGGTTCTCACTTGTTCAGAATTCTGTTTAGCCTCTTGGGAGAATCAAGGTTAATAATCAGAAACGTTTTCCTTTTCTGCCATTTCCACCCTCCTTTTCACCACTATGGTGAGCGAGTGCTCTAAGTGGACAGTGTCTGCATAAACCTGGATGGTCTTTTAATAATGACAACAATGGTAGCATCAGATTGAGTGTTCACTGTGCGTCAGGCAGTGTCCAAGCTCTTAACATGTATTAACTCAGCTAGAAGATAGTTAAGCATTCAGTGAATATTAGTTGCTAGTCGCGACCTAGTACTTTCACTTAGAAATGCTGTTTTAAATTGTGATGGGAATTCAGAGCGTAACCGGTTTTCTTCCACATGGAGCTGCAATTGAGCATAAAATAGAGCAAACTGAAATTTGGGGGAATGGAGAGAACACTAACAGTCATAGTTAGGAGACATGGCAGGACACGGATCTGAAAGAGGGTGGACCAAATACGGAAGGTAAAATTTAGTTGCAGAAATGGGCCTGGAAAACAAGAATTGTGACTAATTTGCTCAGAACCATCTGGGACGGGGCATACATGGTTTCCAGTTAGAAAGCCATTGAACAAAGCAGATAGGGGTCAACAGAGGGTGGTGATAGGTGTCTTTAGCAGGTCCAGGGTGACGTGCCTTCCTTCCTGCTTTAAGAGGATCCAGCAGGTACGTATTGTCACACGCCTTGGGTAAATTTAACCCCATATTCCTATAAGTTCTTTTCATTACATAAAAACTTACATTTCCATTACAGCCTGTATTAGGCAAAAGTTGCTTTTATGTCTTAAGCTGGAGATGCAAATAACTTCTACCACTAAAGAGTTACAGTGGATTTCTATTTAATCATCACAACGTGTGCAGTTTCAAAAACATTTCCCACAGATCTCCCTCCATTCCGTCTTTCTCTCCTCTTTCTCTCTCTGAATGTCTAGCCATGGCTCCATGTGATTACTAAGGAATAGTTCCATTATGAAATGACAGCCTCATGCCCTACATTAGTAGAATTGAAAATCTGGTTTTTTGCCATTTCACCTTACACTGTAACTCTCATCCCTCACATTCTCCAGCTGGCCTGGTACTTAAAACAAATGGATTCTCCAAAAGCACCAACAGATAAGGATAAAATTTTGCCCATGCAGTCAGGGGTTCCTTCTGAGGACATATGTGTTCAACTGGGCCAGAAGGTCTGTTTCCTAGTCTCCCTGTTCTCCAAGAGCGTTCCAATGGGTCAGAATAGATCATTGTTCCCTTTCTTTTCCCCACAGGGAAACTATGTGTCTGCAAGAGCTTATTATGAGAGAGCCTTACAGCTGGTTCCAGACAGCAAACTGCTGCAGGAAAATCTCGCCAAACTGGATCGCCTAGAAAAACGATTACAAGAAGTTCGAGAAAAGGATCAAACATAAGCAGCACTGGAACCAGTCTCGAGGGACAGTGCTGGTGCCTCTGGAAGAGGAAAAAGTGATGCAGGCTCGCTTTCACAGCAGCAGGGGGGCAACAAAGAAGCTTTCCTGTCTCTCAAGGTTCAGAGGGGCACATTTAGGGACACCCGCTGGCACCTCTGTGCTGAGGGACTTGCACTTCCATGGAAGAAGACAGAAAGAGCAGGCAAGAGCTAGGCCTGAGAGGAAGGAAAACAACTACTACACGTTTTGCAGATTTTTGTTGGCTTTAATTCCAGATTTCCCTTCATCTATTTTTCTGCTTTCCCAGCCTGAGAAGCTAATTCCATCTCTTAGTGTAGACTTTTATGTCCCAGAAATACAGGGGCTTGAAATGCTATGAAGGGAGAGCAGCTCTTCTTAATGAGTTTTTTCAAAGAGAATAAAATCTTTGGGATAACCATTTGGGAAATTCCACCAAGAGGTAGCTCATTGAATTCTCCAGAACTGGAGATGAGTAATAGTTTGTGTAGAATCTTCTGGAATATATGGGGGAAAGGGCTCTTGTTAAGTGAGCTCTGCCTATATTCCCCTGGGGATAATCCCCCTAGAGCCCAACTGAAGAGTAAATTAAATTCCACTCTGATGCAATCTTTTCCTGTTGCCTAATATATCAAAAAAGGAAGCTTCTGGAATTGTGTATGTGTATTCTTATCCCTAGGGGAAAATCAAGGATCTTGGTACCCCTAATTCTTTATGGAAATGTTTAAGATTATTTTAATTTTATTACAAGTATTACTAGAGTAGTGGTTCTGCTCTAAGATTTCAGAAGTGCTTTTAGAATCATAAATGTTTCTGCCTCCACATATATTGTTATTTTGGTGGAGAAAAAATAGTATATTCTACATGAGAAATATTAAAGATATTAACTAAGAGAAATGTTCTACTTTGTTATCTTAACGTTCAGTCATCCAGAGATTTATTATTTTTTTGAAAACTATATTTAACCATTGACAAATCTTTACAGTATATCACAGAAATCTTCACAGACTATAAACAGATGGAAAGGGAGCTCTATTGATTTGTCTACTGGGTCTCAATGAGAATTCTGCGCTTAGAACATGAGTGATGGAAACTTGGAGTTCTTGGTTCTGTATTTATAATTTTGGAGATTTCATGGAGAATGCTGAAAAAATCTAGGGAAAAAAATCTCAATTTGTAATTTAAAAAATATATATTTATATTTAAAAGAGTTAGCAAAGTTGAATTTACAATTTGACCTTTGTTTTTTAGTGTTATTTATTTCATAACTTATAAAATATTTAATATATATGTGTACACACATTTTTTCCTGTACATACTGGTTTTAATAGTAGCTTTCAGAACTGATCATACAAAAATTACAAATCTGAATTACAAAGTAGTTAAGTTTTAACAGCCCCTCAAAAATTTTGTATTGATTATTCACTTGCTGAAGCTAAAGAAATTAAGAATCAGACATCAGTGTTTGGGTGGTAATATATTTTGGAAGTGAAGAAATTGGAACACCTGATTCTAATTTGGCCATCATCATAACCTTTAAAAATAAGGAGAAGAAGAAGAAGAAGAAGAACAAGAACAAGAAGGAGGAGGAGGAGGAGGAGGAGGAGGAGAAGGAGAAGGAGAAAGAGGAGGAAGAACAACCACCAAGGGCTGTTCACAACCCTGGGCCAGGTGGCCTAAACATGTAGTAGCCTGAAGGCACTCAGATTTCACATGCTCAGACCAGGGCAGGGTAAAAAGTCTGTTTCTTCTCAGCACAGTATCAGGAAACACTGCCCCTCTATGTTGTTATCTTTTTGTCAAGGTAAGTCTAGTTAAAAAAAAACTTCTTTGGAAAGGGATGATGGAAGGAATACTTTAAATGCAAAAGATTACAGAATTTGAACTGGCATACATGTATTTGTATGCATCAATAATCCAATAATATATGTATTACCACTATGATCTTCTCTTTCTAATAGTCCTTTTAGCCTTATATATCATAACCTTTTCCAAAATTTTATTTAAAATATTTTTTTTGCCTTCAAAATTATACTTGTGTAGTCCTAAGGCCAAGAAATGTACTAGAGTTTATTTTAAATGATCAGCCCACCCCCAAATTGAAAAGCATAAGCCTAGCTAAAAACAGTATCTAAGACTTTAATCACAACTTTTTAAAATAACCTGTAACCAAAACTCACACTTAGGAAATTAATGGAAAAGACCAAGCCCCAAGTTTTGAAAAGCTTTTTTTTCTCAGCCTTACTTGAAGGGCTGCTAAAGGTATGAGGGTCCATTAGTGGGAATAATTGAAATGGCAGTCAAAGTGTAAAAGTTTCTAAGGGAAGGGGTCACATGACCTTCAGGAGACTTCTTCTACCTTCTTTTGGGTGCTTTTCTCTCTCCCCATGTCTTTCTGTCTCTCTCTGTCTCTCCCCCTCCCCTCAATCTCTCCTTTCATTCTGTCCCTCCTCCCCCTCCCCTTCTCACTATCACTCTGCCTCATTCTGTGTGCACACACTGGCAACTCTTTGAACATTAAAAGTAAGCACTGTTTGTTGGGTCAGATATTTTTATCCTGATTTAATAATGTCACTGAGATGTAGCCAATGAAATAGTTTTCATAGTTAAATAGTGCCTATAAGAAAATAAATCACATGTTATTTTTCAAAGATATTAAGTGTATTTTATAACTATTTTTATTTGGTTCTTGTAACATGAAAATAATATTCATTCTTATCAATAAAAGCAGGCTAGTCATGGAGATCTATCTAGATTGCCCTTAATAAAAGCATGCTTGGCATGAGAGTTGATAGCCCTTTCTGAGATGGAGTCTCAGAGCCAGCTTCATGAGCATGCACTTCATGTGGCCCCTCAGGGTCCTGCACTCAGGCACCCATGCTTGGTCAAAGGCTCTGCTTGAAATTCTTAATAATTTTGAACGACGAATCCTGCAATTCCATTTTGCGCTGGACCCTTAAATATGTAGGGTATCCTCAGCGGGAGGGAAGTTGACTGAGGACAAGACAGGAGTTGCTTTAGTCTGGGTGAACACTCGATCTGGTGATCAGTTTTATTTGTGACTGTGTTACTCTGGGCAGCATTTGCTTTTTTTTCTCAGCTACATTTCAAGTTCCTTGTGTACGTCTGTTCCCTCTTACTGCCAGTCTATCTAACCTGTCCTTCTGTCCTACCTAGAACCAGTTCTCCTTGTCTTTAAAATTCCCAGGAAATGACAGTCCCTTGACACAGGAACCATGACAATGGATTTACCAGTTTATTTCAACCCTAAGAATTATTCAGAATTTTTTAAATGATCCAGATGTTTTCAGTCTGTATTCATAAAACATGGTCCCGTGATGTAACATAGGTAAACTAAACCAAAGATTCAAATGCCTTGGAGGAAAGGAAATTTTATTTTAGGGAATCCTGAGATATATTCTTTTGGGCTTATTTGTTTTGAGGTCTATCATAAAACAAAGAGGATTGTTGGCACTTTAATTACAACTTCCTATAATACTTCACAGCCCCTAGCATGAGACTCTGACATTTGTCACAGGTCATACCTCATCTGATGCAGGGGTTTATAGTGGTTGCACGATGCTTCTGGGCAACTGCTCTTCAATGGGACTAAATGAGAAAATCCAAACTGTTCTATACAAACCCACCTACAAAAGCTATAATTGGAGGGGGAATAAAAACAAATGTGTGGTTTCTTACTGTCTCTATTAAACATTCCAGGCCCCTCAGGTTGACGAGCCGCATTCAGCTGATAGTTGAGAACTAATCCCTCACACATACCGGCTCTCAAGCCTGGCTGGGCTGTAGGATCACCTGGGGACCTTTGGAAATCTCTGAGATGCTGGCTGCCCAGGTTAAGATGCTAATATGCAGCTAGGCTGCGGAACCACTGTGGGCTAACAACTTTAATGGACTTTTATAACCCTTCTCAAGTTGTGCTTTTAAATCTAGGCTACAATGAGCCAAAGAATTCTAAAGAATAATTGATGGCACAGTTGATTGGTTGAGACTATTGTTTCAAGATTGACAGACAGGTAGGTTGGGTAGGGTAGTTTGCACTTGTGGCAGTTGGACTATAATTTGACCTTACATTTTTAGAATTCTTGGTCCTCAGATGGAGAGGAATTGCCATTTGTATACACCAGACAAGTCACCCAGTATGTAAAACTCAGAAGGTGTTCATGGCATAGAGTATATTCCTAAACCTACGTCTCTCTTGGTTATACACATGTAAACTTTGGTTAATTATTTCTTAATTGTACTCATTAGAATCAGTTTTTGAGGGGAAAACGAAAAAACTTTTGCTCTGATGTGTTAAGGATTTGCCTCTTACGTTAATCAACCTATAGGATATTAGTAACAACAATCAAGGCAAATGTAGTTGTAGGCAGTTTGTTTGTTTTTAATTTTTCACCTAGTTTCCAGATCACATTTACTTTGATTAAATGGCATGTTGGTATCCCAATGATGACAAACTGTAATTATCTGACATCTTTTGGCATTTTAAAAGAGTAAAGACCTATCAAATCTTGCATTTAGGCTGCAATTAAGATAAAAGCTTACAATGCCAAATACACACACACACACACACACACACACACACATACAAGGAAACATTATAACTTTTATAATTATTCTTGAAGTTTTGATGTAAAAGAATATGTTGAACAGTTCTTCAAAAAATAGCACCTCCTCCATTATTTTTGTTTTTAGGAGCCATTAACTTAAAGGGAAGAAATAAAATAACTATAATCAAAGGAGTGGTTTAATATCAGCAAAATAAAATGCTGCAACAGAATTGATGATATTCATGTCAGTCAAATGGCTCATATAAAAATGTGTTCTTTTTATCACCAAAGATCCTTTCAGTTAAAATCTTTTAGAGCATGTAGCTTGTAAAATCAGTATCCATCACAATATATGGTTACGATTAGTTTGTAAGTGTAGATCATCATTTACCCCAAAATGGAAAGACATGTCTATGTCCAGAAATCCTGGAGTTTCTTCCCATTCTCAAGCGGTGCAAGTGGAGTGTATTTATGTCACATTGGGAAGTTTCCAGTGTGCATAACATGCCTTTGGGCCTTGCTAACCCAAAGAGGGGTGCACCAGTCCAAGAATCTGGAAATCTGGGTGGTAGACCTGTACTGCCCCGGAGGAACTGCCTCACCCTGGGCAGGCTACCTGGTGTTTCAGTCATGTTTATCACCCAGTGAGAGACTAGTTCGTTCTGTGAAACTATCAAGCTCTAAGTGTCTCCTGAATCCAGATTGAAAGCCCTTTACATCGAACAGATAACTGATTAGTGTTGCCCTTCATTTTAGAAATTCTTAAGATAATCACCGCATCAAAACACATACACAAACAACCATAAAAGGGACTGCACTGCCCAAGTGCTTTAACATGGCAGAGACAGTTACTCTTATTTTGCAGTCTGTACACATGAAAATGAAGTGATTTTGTTATGTTTCTGGGGAAAAAGTATTTTTAAAAATTTCCTCCTAAGGAATTAAAATATCTGTAGAAGCCATGGCTTGCTTTTCTAATGTGGAAATTATTTGCCTTGCAGATCCCTCCTTTTATCAGGGAGAAAATGACTTGCAGCCTGTTCTTTGTTCATGTTTTTGTTTCCTACTTTGATGAGTTGTATATAAATGTACATTTTTGTTACTTTTGATGTGCCAGTTAGAAATCTACTTCCCATAAAGTATTTCTCCCATTTAAGTCCAATTATGTACACTTTGCTTAGGTCTTTCCAAAATAAAATTTATGTAAATGTTTATTTTATATAAAATATAATGAAAATAATTATGTCTCTTTCAGTCTCTCAAGTGCTCTGTGATTAGTACCCATTGAAATCCATGTCACTAGATGGGTTTGCTTTAAAAGAAAAAAAACTTCCTTCCTTCCCTGATTCATTCATTCATTCATTCATTCATTCACTGCATTGTTCTGTGTGCTTCATGTCTGCTCTTTTGCACACCTCACAATGGCGATTTCAGTCCTTATGCAGTTCTGATCTCTTCCTCTCATCTTGCTGAGTAGATGTCTTCACCCCTTCACAGAATAAACGAAAGTAGAAAACAGATATTCTCTCAGTATCCTATACTCATTCTACAAACTCACCTGTACTCAATTCTTCCCGCTCTGGATTTTGCCTCTTGTGAAGATTCATTCCATCCCTTAACCTCTCGTTTTCATCTTCAACTTCTTCCTTCTACTGGCTCTTGTGAATTCTCTTCTATTTTAAAACACATATACCGATAACCACCATCAAAATCATTTGGAAATAAAAATGAAGTCCTTCATGTATTTCTTTTCATCTCTAGCTGCTACCATGTCTTTCTTCCTTCTCAGCCAAACTGTTTGAGTGAATTGTCTTCACCTGTTTTTTCTACCTCCATCCTTCACATTCTCTCTGCTTCATAGTGATCTGTCCCTGCAACAAACATGCAAGTAATTGCTGTTTCTGAGGTCACCAATAATCCCCTTAGTGCTGAATCTTAGTGCAAAATCCCTTGTGGGACATGGGAGAGGGTTCTAGAGTTTACATCAGTGGTTTAGTCTGGATGGAAAAAATTTTGTACACAAAACATTATCTGCCCATGATTTGCTCATTGCTCATAGGTTAGTCACTAACACTCCTAATTGTACAACTATCCTTAGAGGTGGGGCTTCATTAAGGGTCTTGGAAGGCCTCCAATAGGAGAGTATCCTGCCATGATGAAGATATGTTCACATTAAAGGCAGATTTCTCATACATCACAAATCCAATCTGGGATAGTTCAGCCCACTCTGTCCCTTCTTGACATCCTTCCCTTACGTGTGTGTATGAATATTTCCATTTAGATGCTGTGACATCACCACAAACTCAACTTATACTTAAACCATCATCTTACTAGCAAATTTAAAACGAACAACCTATCAAATAGGTGTACAATTCATATTGAATAGCTCTTTTCCTATTTAATGGGAAGGCATTATTTTGGTAGGCCTATAAGGGACCAATCCTCATAAAAGGACAAGGTCTCACTTCAGGCTGTGAGTGTTGAACTCTGGAAACAAAGAGAGCTATTCTGTTACAGGAAATGAGACCATGCCCAACCCCAAGGAGACTTCTGGGTATGAAAGAAATCACTAAATATCCTGCAAAGCTGTGTGTGCATCATATGCAGAAGAGTGCAAACTGACGGAGTCTGCAGGCCCCATGTAAAGGTTAGCCATGAACTTGAACACTGTGGGTCCAACTATACTTGCACATCACAGGAGCATTTTTCTTTCCCTCTCCCATTTTGTTTGGTAACAGCTTTGTAATGGTTTTAATCTGACTCCTTGCTAAGAAGAAAGAGGTATTTGGGTCCATCCGGAGGGTCTGAGCTTTTATTGGAGAGTAGTTTGCCCCTGGGGCAAGGGATGGCTCTGATAATCCTTGTAAGATCACTACAGTGAAAGCAAACTTTAAAGGTGAGGTGGTGAGGGGCATTGGTCAGACAGCCACCATACCTGCGGATTTCCTTTGCAGTCCTCAAGCCTGGAGCCCTGGTGGTGCAGGGCTTTGTTTTCACAGAAAGGCTGCTTACCTTACCAAGCTCCCTCCCAACTGTCCCCTGGACACCCAAGCCCCAAACACAGGAGTCATCTACTAAAACTGTTATCCAAGGCGTCTTTATTTAAAATAAATAAACAAAATGGTCCTTGCTATTTATTCTCAAGAGCAGTGCAGTCCGATAGAGCTATCTGTGATGATGGCAGTATCCTGTATCTGCTCTCCAATATGGTAGGCGCTAGCCACAGATGCCTATTGAGCCCTTGAAATATACCTAGTGTGACTGAGGAACTAATGTTTTTACTTTAGTTTCTACTAATTTAACCACGTGTGCCTCTAATCGGACAATGCTTCTTAATGTTGTAAGATGGGACACAGAAATCCGAGAAACCCCTTTTAGGTTCATGAGATAAGAAGGAGACTTTCAAGTTTCAGGGCCAATTACATTCTTTTAGCTTTTCACCAAAAGGTGCCCATCCATCTTCTGCTACCTTCTACAGTTACAGGGGTCATTGCCCCAGCTGATTGTCACTTGCCTGTACCTGCATTCCCTCCACCTTGACTATCTTCTGTTTTCCTGTCCATCTGTCTACTGCCTATCTCCCTAATCTGTATACCTCCTACCTTAAGGAGCTTTTATTTCTATTTTTCACAGAAGACAACTGGGCCTAGGAGATTGGTGTTAGTTATATTAGAATGTCCACGAGCTTTGCTCTAATTTTTTTGATGAAACATACATACATTACAAATTCTGGCTTTGTTCCTCTGTCAACCTCAAGCTAACGTATTACAAAGTAATATTTATGGGAAATAATGCTGACATGATAGTATTACCGATGAATTCATTTTAATGATGTTAAATGATGGATCCTACAGCTTTGGCCCATTCCACTGAAGCTAATGACACAACCATCCGGAAAAGGGGTGACAGCGTAAAACCAGCTCTTTCATACCCACTCTATTTGAAATTCTTGAATGTCAAAGGCTTCCACAAGCTTGTTAGAAGGAGGGGCAGTGCTATTAATGCCTCAGTAAGTTTCCAGGAGTCGGGAGCTTCCTCGCCCCTGGGTTTGGGCCACATTCCCTGGTCTGGGCCAGAATTCCCTGGCGCTGAGCATTCCAGGCCACTGATCAGATTCCAGATCACCTGGATCTGACGGTAGGGCCCTCTGCACACCTGGGAGCGGCGACCACCTCGAGGCCAGAAGGCGGGTAGCTGTGCAACGTGGGGCGGCCGCGCGTGGGTTGAGCGCGGGCCGAGACAGCTGTGAGCCGGTCGGCGCCGCAGGTGCGGCTCATTGGCGCCCGCGCAGGAGTGAAGAGCGCGGCGGGCGCTCCGCGGGGCTCGCTGCTGTTACCGCTTTCCGCAGCTGCGGGGGAGGAAGCGGGGCGGAGTCCCGGCGCGTGGGGGCCATGCGGACGCTGGCCGGGGCGGGTCTGCTGCTGTTGCTCGCCGTCGGCCTCCCCCAAAGCCTAGGTGAGCCCGGACCCCGGACCCTGGACGCCGAGGCTGCGGCCCAGGGCTGAGTGTTGGCGAGGGAGAGAGACTTCGTTACTCCCTCGGCCACGGAGAGGGAGGGGTGAGGGGCCGGTACAGGCCCAGAAGTTCCCAAAGACAGCCCTGCGCCAGGTTTTCTTTTGGAAATTCTTTGGATTCTGGAGTTCAAGGCTTTAGGCACTTATGCTAAGGCGCCTTCTCCACGGAACAATCGCCAATTAGAAGTAACTTAAAGCCAAATGTCTCTTTTCTGAGTAACATATGGTGTTCTATGACCACCTAATTTACGTAATGCTCACCCTCCTAGAGTAACCCCCAAATCGATCCCCAGAAGGAAAGCGAGCTCATCCTGCCCCCCGCCCCGCCAACCCCCCGGGGACTCCCTAAGGCAGCTCAGGCTATAAAAAGGCAGGGGAGTCCTGAGGCAAGTTCTAGTCAACATGGGGTAATTGTGGGACAGTCTTGGGAATATCTTGAGAAAAAAAAGAGGAATAGTCTGCTGCTCGGTGATATCAGAACATCTGTGTGAGGCCAGGAAAATCTGAAGGTGGAGTCTTGATCAAGGGAATCCAGACCTGAGGTGCTCCGGGTGCGTGCCCACACACACAGGTGCTCTCTCTCACACACAGGGCTGAAGTGTGGGATCCCTGCTGTTGATGTCAAACGTAGGACAACTGTCTTGGATTCTGGGTTCTTCTCTGGAAGTACTCGCTGGAGGGATTCAGCAGTTGGTGGACAACCGTGGCAGGTCAGGATAACCAAAGCACTGAGCTCTTGAATGAGAAATGCTGACGTTTTCCTCTGGTTTCCGATATCACAGCTCTGGTTAACAGGTGATTTTTCTCTTAAGCCCATTCAACCCTGTCTGCCAAAAAGTTTACTTCGGGGGAAATCTCTTCCTAACCAATTGTATCGGTAACTTAAGAATGTTATACAAGGAGAGTTCACTTCAAGTGTTTCTAAAGGAGATGACATCACGGGGAGATGCATATTTGTTGTGTTCATACTTTTCTTCTCGGCAGGTCTCCCTAAAATTAGGCGAGCACCGCTTCTGTGCAGGAAGCTTGATCCAAGATGATCTGGTTGTTACAGCAGCACACTGCGTGGTTGGCCTCAATGAGTAAGTTGTGGATTTCCATTACTTATCAAACCTTGGCTCCTAGCAATGGGACTGAGAGATTTGAAGCTCTAAATACCCTGCAAAGTTCAATCCCCATCCCTTTCTGAATTTTTCCACCTGGTCCACCCACTCACTGACCTTCCTGATCCCAGGAAACCTTTATCTGTCTCAAGATTTCCTGTGCCTCCTACTCTACTAATTAGAGACCTCAGAGATCCTAGATGTCCTCTATAATTTGTGGAGTTAGTGGTGAGGTGGGGGTGATGGTTACTTGTTCTAGTAAATTATTGACATTTATTGTTAAATGGAGGTTCCAACATTTTAATAATACGAATTTCAGTCATTAGGAGGAAGACAATACTGTGAAAAGAACCGATACTTAGCCAGATTAAGAGAGATGCTGATAATAAGAAAAGGACAGTTCTAGGAACAACTTTTATATCTTGTTAAAAGTAACAGAGCATATATAGACTAGTACAAAAAAAGAAAAAGAGGCCGCCCTTAAATATTTCATGCAGAACTACAATTGTTGAGAGGGGAAAGGGTTCACAGAATGTAAAGACTCTGATGGAAAGCCATGACTTTACATATCCCTATAATGTATAGGCAATTATGATAGTTGGTAGTAATCACTAATAAAGGTACATCTTCTTTGAAGACTTAGAAATGCTTCAAGTTACATTAATCACTTCATTTAAGTGAGTGAAAACAAGACTGTCTTTCCTGGGGGAAACAGCTATACTTATTGGAACGTTTTTCTTTGGTTTTAGGAAGCAAATTAAGAGTCTGACTGTGACTGGGGGGCACAACCTCTTTCTAGAGGGTAAACAAGAACAGAAGATTCCTGTTTCAAAAATGATTATCCATCCTGAGTACAATAGACTTGGATATATGAGCTCTGATATTGCACTGCTGTATTTAAAACACAAAGTCAAGTTTGGTGAGTAAGGGGAGTTAGCATATTTTAAAAATGTAGGAGAAAATTGTGCTTTATTAATTCTGTACCAGTTAACAATTAATTTCTGTGTATATCTGGTACTATTAGAATAGCTAAGTTTTGTCCTTCTTAAAATTTTGTTTATACATATAAAAGCACTGTAAAGACTGAAAGTCCCAGACACAAATTCTATATGCTTAATTTGCATTTTAAGTCTTTAAATTAACTTAACTTAATCTGCATTTTAAGTCTTTTGTCTTGACTGGGCTATATTCTAGACTTATACTAAGCTCCAGCCTGGGACTTTGGGACATTTGAAAATGTTTTCAGAGACTTCTTTCTCTCCTCGTTATGGACTAGATATCTGACACTGAGCACAGGTAATCTAAACATTTTAGAAAAAATTTTTAAAATCTTTTTGTTTTTAATGCAAAAAAGTAAAGTGATCTGTGACCCAAAACAATGAAGGAGCACAAATCTAGAAGAATTGGCCAGGCATTGAAATAAGCCACTTCCCTTGAGGCATCCCATTGATCTTTAAGAACCTAGAGCTTTAACTTGTCATGCAAGGAGCCTATAGGGCAGGAGAGGTGGGGGATGGGTGAATCTGATCTGGGTCTCCCATGTAACCCCTGACTTCACAACAGGTGATGCTTTGAAAGACAGGGGGAAAAAAGAGAGAGATACGGCACATAAAGTGAGGGTATCAGGAAACTTACCTGCTTGAATCTTGGCTCTGGATGGAAGGTTCCCTGAAGGATCTGTAATCATGAGCAAGCAAGCCTCATTCAAGTTAGATGCTGGAATTCCCATCACCTGTGACCAAAAGAAACTATTGCCCTTTTCCCTGTTCCCCTTTATAGAAAAGCTATGAAGTTCCACTTATGAGAGGTATGTCGTTTTCCTCTCCTCAGTTCTTATAATTGTGTGTATTAGGTCTGAGATATCTGTTAGACATCCAAGTTAGACTTTCACCCTGACCTGCCACCAAATCTGCTCTTGTCACAGTCACTGCCCTCCATGTTGCTAAATTTCAAAGGTAAATTCTCAATCCTCAGCTTACTTGGCACGAGTTTAGACAGACTGGCTCATACTCTCCCTGGAAACATTTTCTTCAGTTGAGTTCCAGGAGTCCCTTGGTTTTCCTCCTATCTCTTTTTGCACCCTTTGTTAGTCTTCTATGATGATACCTCCTCCTCTTAGTGACCTCTGTTGGAGTGCTCAGTCCCTGGACCTCTTCTCTATCTGCCCTCCTTTAGTATTCTCATCCAGGTTCAAGGTTGTAAACACCATCTGGGTTTTACAGATGGGTTGAAGACTAACCCAAATGTTACCTATCACACATGCTGCTGGGATTAATAGGAGTCATATAGCTAACTGCCTACTGGTCACCCACCCGGATGGCTAATGGGCATCTCAAACTTAATATGTTTAAAACAGAATCTTGTCCCCTGTATCCTAAATCTACTTTACCCATAGCCTTTGATTTTGATGAATGACAGCTCTACCCTTCCAGTTGTTTAAGCTAAACACTTTGCACTCAGTCTTAATTCTTCTTTCTCTCACATTGTGTACCTAATCCATCACAAGTCCCATGGCTTCTGCCTCGCCCGGTCTACTCTTACATTCCTGTTCCAGGCTACCATCCTTTCTTGCTTGGGTTAATTTTAATGGTCTCTTAAATTGTCTTTAGCTTTCTCTTTTGAAAGCCTAATTATTATTAACCTAACAACCAGAATAATACTTTTTAAAATCTAGGTTATATTATGTCACTCTGTTCAAAACACTTCAGTGGTTCTTCATTACACTCAGATGGAAATCAATATTTTTATCAATTGCCATCTCTGTCCTCTTAGCCCTAGATCTAGCCTGTTTTTTGTTTTCTTACTATTTTTTTTTCCTTAGTCTGTTCCAGCTATTCTGGCCAACTGTTCTCAAGCATATATGACATTATCCCACTGCAGGGACTTTCCATTCTGTTTCTTACTTTCTTGAAATACTTTCTGCTCAGATAACCACTTTGTTTCAAGGCTTTACTCAAATGTCATCTGCTCAGGGGCACCTGGGTGGCTCAGTAAATTAAGTGTCTGACTCTTGATCTTAGCTCAGGTCTTGATACCAGGGTGGTGAGTTCAAGCCCTGCATTGGGTTCTAGGCTAGGTATGAAGCCTAATTAAAAGAAATGTTATCTACTCAAAGGCACTTGCCATGACTATCATATTTAAAACTACATTTCCCATGCCATCTTCCCTAATCCCCAGACTTTGGGTCTTCTTTACTCTACTCTGATTTTTCTGGAGTGATATTACCTAACAACCAAATAAGTTATTTTATTTGTAATTTGCATTCCTGCTACCCCAACACACACCCTTGTATGTAAAGGATTTATCTTTCTGCTAATTTACTGGAGTCTAGAAAAGTGCTTGCCACATAGTAGTACTGGATTACCATTAGGGGAAACTATCCTTTAGAAACAAGGGTATACCCTCAGTGGAACAGAATATAGAACCCAGAAATTGGCGCATGCCTATATGGTCAATTAATCTTTGACAAAACAGCAAAGAACATCCAATGGAAAAAAGAGTCTCTTCAACAAAGGTTGTCGGGAAAACTGGACCACTTTCTTACACCATACACAAAAGTAAATTCAAAATGGATGAAAGACCTAAAGGTGAAATAGGAAACCATCAAAATCCTAGAGGGGAACACAGGCAGCAACCTCTTTGACCTTGGCCATAGGAGCTTCTTACTAGATTCCGGCGGCAAGGGAAACAAAAGCAAAAATGAACCATTGGGACTTCATTAAGATAAAAAGATTCAGCACAGTGAAGGAAATCAACAAAACTAAAAGGCAACCTACAGAATGGAGAAGATACTTGCAAATGACATACTAGGTAAAAGGCTAGTATCTAAAATCTATAAAGAACTTACCAAACTCAACACCCCAAAAATAATCGAGTTAAGAAATGGCAGAAGACATGAACAGACATTTCTCCAAAGAAGACCTACAAATGGCTAACAGACATGAAAAAAAATGCTCAACATCACTCATCAGAGAAATAAAAATCACAGCCACAATGAGATACCACCTCACAACTGTCAGAATGGCTACAATTAACAAGTTAGGAAACTACTAATGTTGATGAGAATGTGGAGAAAGGAGAACCTTCTTGCACTGTTGGTGGGAATGCAAACTGGTGCAGCCATTCTGGAAAACAGTATGGATGTTCCTCAAAAAGTTAAAAATAGAACTGTCTTATGACTCTACAATTACACTACTATTATTTATCCAAAAGATACAAAAACACTGATTCAAAGGGGTACATAAATCCCAATGTTTAGGGGGTGCCTGGGTGGCTCAGTCGGTTAAGCATCCGACTTCGGCTCGGGTCACAATCTCACGGTCCGTGAGTTCGAGCCCCGCGTCGGGCTCTGGGCTGATGATGGCCCAGGGCCTGGAGCCTGCTTCCGATTCTGTGTCTCCCTCTCTCTCTGACCCTCCCCCCGTTCATGCTCTGTCTCTCTCTGTCTCAAAAATAAATAAACGTTAAAAAAAAAAAATCCCAATGTTTATAGCATTATAGTAGCACTATCAACAATAGCCAAATTATGGAATGCCCATAAACTGATGAATGGATAAAAAAAGATACATACATACACATATATACATACAATGGAATATTATCACTCAGACATCAAAAAGATTGAAATCTTGGTAATTTGCAATGACATGGGTTGAGCTAGGGTTTATTTTGCTAAGCAAAAGAAGTCAGAGAAAGACGGATACCATGATTTCACTTATATGTGGAATTTAAGAAACAAAACATGAACATAGGGGAAAGGAAGGGAAAATAAGATAAAAACAGAGAGGAAGGCAAGCCATAGGAGACTTTTAATGATAGAGAACAAACTGAGGGTTGCTGGAGGGGAGGTAGGTGGGGGGATGGGCTAAATCGGTGATAGGCATTAAGGAGGGCACTTGCTGGGATGAACATTGGGTATTATATGTAAATGATGAATCACTGACTTATACTGAAACCAATACTACACTATATGTAGACTAACTTGAATTTAAATAAAATCTTGGAAGGAAAAAAAAGACAAGTGTATACCCTCAAATGTTAGTTTTGGAGGATCAAGGTGGTGTGTATAACACTGGATTATGTTCTTCCTATTTTACTTTTTCTGCATTTTTCTAAATTTCTACAAATATGGAATAGTTTTTTATGAGAGGGGAAAACTTAAAATAGATATCAATATTATATTTAGAGGGAAAGTGTAGAAGCCATGAAAACAACTGGATGTTACTTTTCTAAATATATTCAGCATCACTTGCCTATCTAGGAACCTTAAAATTTTCTTTTTCCAGGAACTGCTGTTCAGCCAATCTGTCTTCCCCATAAAGATGACAAATTTGAAGCAGGGCTTCTTTGCATGACCAGTGGATGGTGCAAGATTTCAGAGAGTAAGAGGCATCAAAAAATATATAGTAGTTTTAGATTTCTTTGCCCACTAGAAGCAGAAATTGTATTGGCCACGAGTAATATATTTATTGTATTTTGTTTTTGTTTTTTTCCCGAGTTATAATCCAGTGAGAATTTCTTGTTGTTTTCGCCGTAAAAATGTCTGTTTCTAAGGCTCAACATAAAACTTCTGCTGACCATTTTGGTTATGATGTGTCAGAAAAAGAAAACCAGCAGTAACTATGACAGATGAGGAAGAATACAGTAAAAGGATAATCAGGAAATGGTCACAATAGTTAAATTTCCTTGTCTTTAATATTATGATTTTTCAAAAGTAAGAATTTCACAAATACTGCTTTATTGACTAAAGTTTTCTACTTAGGAAAACTTGAAGTATATGGTTAGGAAAGATACAATTGCCTATATTACCTTAAAAAAATCTGCTAATAAAAAAAATGTCCTTTATCACATATCTGATTTTAGGAAAGAATATAATTCACACCTTACAAAAGGACTTCCACATTTTGATTAAACATGGTTGAAATAGGTTTTTTTTTTTTTTTAACATTTATTTATTATTGAGAGACAGACACAGAGCGTGAGCAGGGGAGGGGTAGAGAGAGGGGGAGACACAGAATCTGAAGTAGGCTCCAGGCTCTGAGCTGTCAGCACAGAGCCCAAAGCGGGGCTCGAACTCACAGACCGTGAGATCATGACCTGAGCCGAAGTCGGCCGCTTAACCAACTGAGCCACCCAGGTGCCCCTAAACATGGTTGAAATAGTTTTATACTTGTAGGGTTCTTACTGATTTGTTTCAGTGAGGACAATTGTTGACTAACTCATCAGTCCATCTCCACAGCATCAGAGTATTCAGATGTCCTACAAGAAGTGGAGCTTCCCATCATGGACGACACAACGTGTAATTCTGTGCTGACGGGTATGAATTTTCCTCTCCTGGGGAGGACCATGATGTGTGCCAGTTTTCCTGATGGGGAAAAGGAGGCCTGCCAGGTAAAAAGCATAAGCCAGCCCAGTTATTCAGTATCATATAAGTGATAGTGCATTCTGCCTTTTCCCATGAGCTGCTTTTGGGGAATAATTGCTTCAACATTCTTTTTTTGTTCATCTTTCCACCATGCTTCTACTGAAAAGGTTTACTTGACCTGGCCTGAGAGCATTCTTTCCTGTTCCGTGCCCATTCTTACCCCCACCCCTCTTTTTGGGAAGATGGAAGGAGGGAAAATGGGGAGGAGGGTTCAACATTTCCAACCTAATGGAATGGTGCAAGAGCACTTTGGCTCTATCTGATTAGGTCTATCTGTGAATTATTTTTCATTCCACTTTTTGTTAAACATTGTGACTTTTTTTAAGTGTTGAGTGCAGAATGCAATGTTTGTACAATGTTTGACCAAAGATGTCACAGCTATAGTAACTGTTGGTTAAAACATGTTGTGAATGACCTCCCAAGGCTGACTACAGTAGCTTATAAAGAAGACCGATCTTCACAAGTTAGAGGAAAAGGAGACCAATTTGTGAAAGACATGAGTTTAAAGTTTTAGATAGAGAAGATAATTTACTTGAAAAACCACTTTTTTTTTTTTTAATTGGAGGAGTTGGGAGTTTTTATTCTTCCCCAGCAAGCAGCTTGAAACTGCTGTAGGAAGCTCCCTAAAATTATCTGTTGGAAAATTTCTTGACTTTTTTGTTCTGGAGCAAGGGGGCAGGTGGTGACAGGACAAGGAGCGGGGAGAGTTTGGAAGGGAAGAGATAGAAATTTACAATTATCCCACTTTCTAAATTGGGACACAGGTAAATTAAGGGTGTTTTATCCTGTCCGCATCCTTGAGAAGCAATCCTTTGGGGGGCGGACAGTTAAACCCTCAATTCTCTGCCTTTTGAAGAGGGTTTAGTCCGGCACAGAATTGACCCATGTTCCCAAAGCACTACATTATTATGAAGGATTATTAAAGAAAGGATCCTAAAATCATGCGTTCTTTATCCTCTACTCTGAGAACCAACAGTCCTATACATGTAGACCCTGGGACAAAATTAGGCCTCTGTTCTGAGAGCCTTCAGCCATTGCATGAACTTGACTCAATTCACTGGTGCTGTAGGCTTGGATATGACCCAGTCTTTCCTAGCAATTCCAGATGGCAAAGTAGAGTGGAAGAATGTACCTGTCAATTCCCCCTGCTCCTTTCACTGGTTGCAGAATGCATGTGGTTGTTCACAAACAAGTAGGGGCAAGAGAGAAATTAAGTGTTAGCTCAACAAGATTGCAGGCACTAATTGTAAGGAGGTTACATTTGGGCAAAAAGACTGTACCTTGAAACTAATGATGAAGAGGCAAAAAGATGGATAAAAAAAATGTTAATTGATAGTAACCAGTGGGTATATATGCCTCTACTACTTCTCTCTTTGGGATAAGTGCTGTTTGTTGTTGTGCTGAAATACTTTTTTTTTTTTTTAATTTTTTTTAACGTTAATTTATTTTTGAGACAGAGACAGAGCATGAATGGGGGAGGGCCAGAGAGACAGGGAAACATAGAATCTGAAACAGGCTTAAGGCTCTGAGCTGTCAGCACAGAGCCTGATGTGGGGCTCAAACTCATGGACTGTGAGATCATGACCTGAGCCGAAGTCAGACGCCTAACCGACAGAGCCACCCAGCCGCCCCTGTGCTGAAATACTTTTAACTCGTGAATATTTTCAAGTTTCATTTTTTTTCTGTCCCATAAAAGGGAGACTCTGGAAGTCCATTTGTTTGTAGAAGAGGCAATGGAATCTGGGTCCTTGCTGGGATAACTTCCCAGGGAGCTGGTTGGACTAGAGGTTGGCCTTTAAGAAATAACCATAGAAGGGCATCACCTGGCATTTTCTCCAAGGTGTTTGAGTTGATGGATTTTATCACTCAGAACACATTCACAGGTAGGTATAATTTCTGTGAATTCATCCTTCTGCCTTTTGTTCTAAATCAAAAATTGATCATGCTTATTTCAAGGGTAGTTATTCTGATATGTTGCAGATATAATCAGAACTAAGCTGTAAAAGAAAGGATGACTTTGTCTGGTTTTCAATTCCTAATCCAATGTATATAAACTTAAATCTCTGAATTCATGAGAACTGATCTCTTTCAGTTTAACTTGAACTTAACTTGGACAGAGCCTGAATCTTCAAGTTTATGTTCATGTAGATTTTCATGAGATATGGGTCTTTTTTTGTAATGATGAGATTTTTAAAAAAATAGTCTTTGAGGGGCGCCTGGGTGGCGCAGTCGGTTAAGCGTCCGACTTCAGCCAGGTCACGATCTCGCGGTCTGTGAGTTCGAGCCCCGCGTCAGGCTCTGGGCTGATGGCTCGGAGCCTGGAGCCTGTTTCCAATTCTGTGTGTCTCCCTCTCTCTCTGCCCCTTCCCCGTTCATGCTCTGTCTCTCTCTGTCCCAAAAATAAATAAAAAAACGTTGAAAAAAATTTAATAAAAAAAAAAAAAATAGTCTTTGAGAAAGGATTCTTGCTTCATTTATCCAGGTGACATACCTTTTTCCTCTAAACTAGTTTAGAGCACTAAAAATAAATTACTCACCTCCCATTTTCCCCACTCACCTTTGTTAATTTTACTTGACAACAGTGGGGAAAATAAGGGAGGCCTTGGAGGGTTACTTTGTTTTGCAGCACTAAAATCTAGAATTAGGAAAACAAATGTGGATCTGGAGATGCCAAGCCTGTCCTCAGGGAACTTTCCTACTATTTGGGAAGAAAGAGGAGTATGTTGGCCCAGTGATGAAAGATGAGGTGAGCTAAGCCCCTGAGAGCTGTCAGAGCACTGAGGACAAGGCAGAGGGTCTCAGTCCCAAGGGATACAAGGTTTGCCTTGCAGAGGGACAGCACCTGTGCAAGAGGGCAGCCTTTGCAGAACAGAGCGAGTGAGGACACACAACTTACAGGACCAAGCAGTTCAGTACAAGAAGCAAGTAATTTCAAGGCCGGGAGCCAGAGGGTCAGAGCACAGGGCTCCCTCCAGCCTTCCCTCATTGCAGTCCAAGATCAGCCACTTTGCTGATGATTCGAGAAGCACCACTGTTAACTGGTCCAGCTGAGCACCAGAGCTCCCTCTGACTAGAGCAGGCTTGCCACTCCGATTTGGACCTCAGAGTGAAAGTGTTCTGTTCATTGACATTACTGCACAGGGAGAGTCTCTCCTGGTAGCAATTCTATTCAGTTTTCATCACCTGAAAGAGAAGGTTAAAAGGATTAATAAGCCCTGAACAAAGGTTAACAGTAACAATATTTTAAAATGGCAATGAAATCAGCCAGTAATGGTTAATTCCACAGTCAAATAATAGCACAATGTGACAATTTATTTAAATAATACTTCCTTAACATCATCTAAGCATCTCATGCCACAGTTGCCTATTTCTTCTAGTTTCCAACAATTAAAATGTGACACTGGAATTTGAAATTGCTGAGTGCATGATAGAGACTTGACATGTCACTGCTAAAATTTGTGTACTTTCGGGGCGCCTGGGTAGCTCGGTCAGTTAAGCACCTGAATTCGGCTCAGGTCATAATCTCATGGTTCATGAGTTCAAGCCCTGTGTCAGGCTCTGTGCTGACAGCTCAAAGCCAGGAGCATGCTTCAGATTCTGTGTCTCCCTTTCTCCCTGCCCCTCACCCACTTGTGCACTCGCTCTCTCTCAAAAATAAACATTAAAAATTTAAATATAAAAAAATTTAAATATAAAACTTGTGAACTTTTACTTTAGTATTTTTATACAAAGGTATTTTTTTTTTTTTAAATTTTTTTTTTCAACGTTTTTAATTTTATTTTTGGGACAGAGAGAGACAGAGCATGAATGGGGGAGGGGCAGAGAGAGGGAGACACAGAATCGGAAACAGGCTCCAGGCTCCGAGCCATCAGCCCAGAGCCTGACGCGGGGCTCGAACTCACGGACCGCGAGATCGTGACCTGGCTGAAGTCGGACGCTTAACCGACTGCGCCACCCAGGCGCCCCAATACAAAGGTATTTTATTATAACCCAGGATATCCTAGTGAGAGATGGGGGAGAAAGCCGTATTAGTGCCATGTAATATAAATTTGAAACCTCGATGTGACTCATGATTTGCAAAAGCTGGATAAAGAAATAGCAAATCTGAAGAACTCAGGTAAAGAAAAGAACATTATGATTTATAAATTATCTCAGTGAAGTCTAAGTATAGTGTCTAGGTCAAAGCATCTAAAAACATGCATTCCCATAAATATAAATTATATAAATTACAAGGCTTCAAGCTATGTATCATATATCTTGAAATTCTGTTCATAGCTGAAGTAAATAATCAACTTTTTTTCTACATTTTGAAAGATTGTAGATCTGAGAGAACAGTGTTATTTGGAGAAAATGGGAAGGTTCGTTACCACCATTCCAAAGAAAGCAGCTGTTCTCATAATTGGTATGTATCCAAGGTAGGATGATTCTTGGGTTTCCGCCCCCCAATATCAGGCCACTTAAGGGGCTATGTTTTGTGAATTTTGTCTAGTATTGCAATTTCTTAATCTGCTTAACATAGAAGTCTATATGTTTCATCTGATATTTTCTGATTAGCAAACATTTGCTGGTTGGTATTTCTGCTGTCCACCAATACAAATCATCAGCACAAGTAGTATTAAGACTGGAGCTTATCTGAATTGATGTTTTCAAATATCCAATGTTGAAAGCATCTGCTAGTGAGATTGTTACGGGAATTTAGTGATGAATCCTTTACTACTTATTTCTGTAATAATGGTGATATTTTATTTCCCAGAAGATGGGAAATAGCTGGAGATGAATATGTTTCACTGTCTTTAAATTTTTTCTACATACTCTGTCCCCTCTAAAGATACCTTTAAGCTTTAGAAATAAGTTTTGCAAGTATTTCACTTCCTCAAGTGTTCTGAATTTTAAAAATTGTATGAGCATTTAAAGATATGCAAAGGTAGGGGCGCCTGGGTGGCGCGGTCGGTTAAGCGTCCGACTTCAGCCAGGTCACGATCTCGCGGTCCGTGAGTTCGAGCCCCGCGTCAGGCTCTGGGCTGATGGCTCGGAGCCTGGAGCCTGTTTCCGATTCTGTGTCTCCCTCTCTCTCTGCCCCTCCCCCGTTCATGCTCTGTCTCTCTCTGTCCCAAAAATAAATAAAAAACGTTGGAAAAAAAAAAAATTTAAAAAAAAAAAAATAAAGATATGCAAAGGTAGGGGCGCCTGGGTGGCTCGGTCGGTTAAGCATCTGACTTTGGCTCAGGTCATGATCTCACGGTCCGTGAGTTCGAGCCCCGCGTCGGGCTCTGTGCTGATGGCTCAGAGCCTGGAGCCTGTTTCAGATTCTGTGTCTCCCTCTCTCTCTGCCCCTCCCCTGTTCATGCTCTGTCTCTCTCTGTCTCAAAAATAAATAAATGTTAAAAAAAATTTTTTTAAAAGATATGCAAAGGTAGATCATAGTTCTGTGAGTTTATAATCTGGTAAGAAGAAAGAGCTGGATAAAAAACTATACTGTAAAACAAGACCAATAAGCTTTATAATCCACACTACCCAGGCGTAGGGTGGTATTTTGGAAAATAGAAAGACTAATTCGCATTGCAGTGGTTTGTGAGGCATGTGTGTGTTTATACCAATGTTGGGAGACATGGAGGTAGGAATGTTTTAGTGAAGGGGATAGTATTGAAAGTACGCATTGAAGGATAGTTATAATTTTATAGCTCATGTAGTTGTTTGTAGCTCTAGTGTCTAAGAGATTTCAACATATCATGCCACGTAGAGGGGATAATGTGTAAGAAATGTCAGGGAGGTAGAGAATATCATGGTTGTTTGGACAGTGTGAGTCACAGGACAGCTGGACAGTAATGTTAGCATAAATAAGAACTGGTATAGCAGTGGACAATGAAGATAAAAAGGCTGATTAGCTCTTAGTTATAGAGTGTCTTAAATTCCATGAGGAGAAGATTAGATTTTTTTTGCTGTAAGCAATGGGAAACTAAAATGGTGGCAAGATTATAATTTATAAAATGAATGTATAATGACTTGTAGATATTTGTTGTAAACATAGAAAGGAAATAATGTGGCTTAATTTCAGCCAATATTTAAAAGGCTTAAAAGTCTAAGTTGAGGAGCACCTGGTGGCTCAGTTGGTTTAGTGTCTGAATCTTGATTTCAGTTCAGATCATAATCCCAGGGTCATGAGACCAGGCCCTGCATTGGGCTCTGTGCTGAGAATGGAGGCTGCTTATGATTCTCCCTCTCTCCCCCCTTTCCCCAGGTTGTATGCACACTCTATCTCTAAAATAAAATTTTAAAAAGTTCAAGTTGACTTTCTGTGTGTCAACCTAGTAATGTAATACCAATAAAGGCTTTGCCATTTTTGCTTAAACTTTGAGGAAAATAGCATCTAGAATAAGAGTGAGAGTCCTATTTTATTAGAGTCCTGGGCAGGGGCATTGGGAGGGGTCTCCAGGTACAATCTTTAGAAAGAGGCATTGATAAGCTAGAAATTATCTGAAGGACAATGGCTAACATGGAAAGAAATTTGAAATGATATCTTGGGAGATATGGTAGAAGAAACCAGGAATGGTTTTGATGCAAAGAAGACTTGAGAGGAGGAAGGAACTGTCTTGTCTGAGGATCTACTACAGAAGCAGAATTGGACTTGCTCCAGTGAAGTGCAGAGCTGAGAATAAGGAGCTGGTAGGTTAGGAGAAAGCGGATTTCAATCCAATATAAGGTAGTTTCTTTTTTTTTTTTTTTTTTAATTTATATTATTCATTTTGGGTGGGGAGGGGCAGAGAGAGAGGAGAGAGAATCCCAAGCAGGTTCTGCACTGTTAGCATGCAGTATGATGTGGGGCTCAATCCCACAAACCACGAAATCATGGCCTGAGCCAATATCAAGAGTCAGACGCTTAACTGGCTGAGCTACTCAGGCACCTTGCAAAAGAAGGTAGTTTCTAACTTGAAAGAGTTCTGAGATCTAATGGCCTTCCTCAGGAGTAATGAATTTCCTTTATAAGTAGATATTTGAGAAAAGCATGGATGGCTATGGGTGAAGTTGTAGAAAGCATTTGTACATTGGGCTAAGAGACATGCAGATGACAGCCAATTTACCCTCAAACAAAGAGAACCTGTGATTCAACTTAGACATGAAGTATTGAAGAGATTTCTGCAGGAAAGACTTTCAAGTCAAAAACGGTTGTTATCAGTGTTAGATATTGCAGAAGGCAAAATGAGGTGAGATAAAATGCCATTGGATATGGCAGGTAATTGAGTAGAATTGTAGGATCAGGAGCTATATTCATAACTGGCTGAGTGGTTGTTGAAGACTTGGTATCTTTCCTTCATCAAATAGTCAAAACATTTTTATCAAAGCTTTAAGATGTGCCAAGCACTGTTTCAGGTGCTAGAAATAAAGCAGTGAATGAAACAGACAGAAATGCTTCCTTTGGAGACGAGTTGGAAAATGGAGAACAGGGGTAATACAAATAACGTTATAAATAATAGGAGGAGGTGGCAAGTGCTATGCAGAAAACCATAGCAAGAAGGTGGGATGGTTGTGCAATATTAGAGAAGTTGCTCAGGAAAAGCCTAATTGTAAGGATGATATTTGAACAAAGACTTGAATAAGATGCGGGAGGGAATCATATGGTCATCTTGGGAAGGAACATTCTTTGCAGAAGGAATGGCATATGTGAGGCAGGAAAATTTTTGGTATATCTGGGGAACAGTAGAATCAAAGCACTAGAGCTAAGTGATGGGTGGAAATGGTCATGGTTAGCGTGGTCAAACTTAGAAGACATAAGAAGGACTTGGAATTTTACTACAAGATGTATTGTCATTGGAGGACTTTGAGCAGACAAGGAACATGATCTGACACACTTAAAAAGGATCACTTTGGTTGTTTCATTGAAAATAGACCATAGGGGCACCTGCATGGCTCAGTCAGTTGAGCGTCCAACTCTTGATTTCAGCTCAGGGCATGATCTCATGGTTCATGAGTTCAAATCCTGCATTGGGTTCTGCAATGGCCCTACAGATTCTGCTTGGAATTCCCTCCCTGTCTCTCTGCCTCTCCCCTGCTTGTGCATGCATGCTCTCTAAATAAATAAATAAACTTAAAAAAAAAAAAAAAGAATATAGACTCTGGAAGGGAAAGACCAAGAGCTGAGCCCTGTTAGTGTCATTGGTATCGACACCAATAATCCAGGTAAGCACGATGGCTTGGGACCAGGTTTGCAATGGTAGAGGAGGTGAAAAGTGATAGAACCACAGGATTTGATATTGAGTTGAAAATGTGGTTGTAAGAGAGAGAGAGAGCCTTATAATTAACATGAGGGTTTTTGACCTGTAGGAGGCATGGGAGTGAGGGTTTGCTGCCCTTGTTTCAGATGAGGAGACAGTTAACAGTGAAGGGAAAGAGGAAGACAGGACAGTGGCTTTGGGATAGTAGGACAGGTTTCAAGAGAAGCAGGGTTTTTTGTTGTTGTTGTGTTGTGGTGGGTGGGTTAGGCTTAACTGTGCTTATGAGCAGAAGAAAGAGTAAGATGAGTCAAGAGAAATGTATAAATACATGAAGGATGTTTCATGAGAACACAACAGTTAAAGAAGATTTAGCTTTGGAAAAAATGAAGAATAATCACCCTCCTGAGAAAGCAACAACAACAACAAAATTCAGGTTACCTATAGGAAGGTTAAATGAATTTACACTAGATGTCTTCTTAGTAATTGTAAGGTTTTAGCTGCTTCAAGTTTAGAGGATGAAGTTGAGATTAAATAGTTAAGATACTTAATAGCATGTAAGGACTAAAATGAATCAACCAGAGATTAATGGGAAGACTTTCAGCAACTTTACAATTCAGTATTAGCATGAATTGATACTGTATTTAAGCAAATCTAAAACAAACTGGTTGTAAAATTGTTATTTTATGTACTCAACAAAGAAATAAAAAATACCCAAGATCAGGAGATTTCATTCAAATAAAGATGGGACACCAAAAGCTGTATGTTCAGTGTAAGGCTAAACCAGGCACACGCCCAGCCATGTGGAAAGCTACATGCCCCTACCTTGACACTGGTGTAGAGACAGGTAAAAATCTTCTCTGAGATTTTGAATCACAAGCTAATACTTATGCAGGTATGTAGTCTAAAATTCCTACCACCCGTATAGTCTGAAACACCTGAAAATAACGTAAGTAGCATGCAGTTGATAGTGCTCCTGGGTGACTGGCCAGAGATCATTCCTCGCTGCAAGAACTGTGTCCATCTAAGTCTAAAAGAATTAATTGTAAGACTATACTGTAAGAACCTTCTGATTCTGGAATGTTTCAATGCGGAGGAAAAAACATGTGCTTTAGAAATGTAATGCGATACGGAATCAATCTGCATCTTCGTGATTTCTCCATTATGCTAAGCAGCCTTGAGAATGGTAGAAGGATTAATTGAATATGGAGTTAATTAGCTAATGTTAAGATAGAAACAAATAATATGAAGAAGGAGCAAGGAGTTACACAGTTCCTCCAAGCCTATCTTTATTCTGCTGGGTGGTACCTAGATTCTGAGACCTGGCAGATAAAGGACACTCAGGTCATCTCTCCCCTTCCATGCCTGTGGGAGACATTGCATTTCTAAGAGCATAGAACAGTGCCTGGCATATAATAATGCTCAATAAACATTTGAATAGGTAAATCAAAGCTTAATTTTGGTAATCCTCTCTCACTTAGCTTGATTAGACCTCAGAATCCTTTGCAACACAGCAGTCACTAACAACAAACCAGGTTGGCATATGATTTGAAATCTGTTTTCTATCACTGAGGTAGGGATTTTGAGGTAGACAATAATTTGATGAACAGGAGAAAGTACTTGCCTTTGAAGCCATAAAGTCCAACCTATATTTCCTATTATGTGTGAGGTGTGATGAGTCTTTTAATATCATGACAGTTTTCTTATTTGGAATAAGGGGAGTAATTTCTCCCTGCCCATTTCAGAGGGTTATAAAGAGCCTCAATAAGGATGATAGATGTGGAGTGCTTTTTCAATTGAAGTGCCTAAAAAAGTGAGGTTTGTAATATTTTAGACAGCTTATTGTTTTATAAATTGAAGTGCTTAAAGAGGGATTTTAATAATATTTAAGCAGCCTATTTTGACCTCGATGTTCAAGATGATGGACTTGAAAAAGTAAAGCAGGGAGTTTCTGGTTGAGAAGATATTTAGTAAGAATTGTTATATTTGGTTTTTGGAAACAGGGCATTAAAAAGCTGGATGACTCCTACAGTCCTGAACACTTATTACTTAGAGGGCAGTGATACTGTTAAGAGGTCTATGGCTGTTGATGGAGTGCCTGGGTGGCTCAGTCAATTAAGTTGTCTGACTCTTGGTTTTGGCTCAGGTCATGATCTCATGGTTTTGTGGGTTCGAGCCTTGCTTTGGGGTCTGTGCTGGCAGTGTGGAGCCTGCTTGGGATTCTCTCCCTCTCTCTCTCTGCCCTTCCCCCCGCTCATGCTGTCTCTCTCTCTCTCTCTCAAAAATAAATAAACTTAAAAAAATTATGTAAAAAAAACACAACAACAAAAAAAGGTCTAAGTCTGTTGAGAAAGACTGCCAAGTTTTAGAAAGAGGTTTGTTCTGACATGTTAGGTTCCAGGTAAGAGTGCTTTGCAGCCCAATGAATGTGAGGCACAAAAGATGCTAAGGATTTACGGTCTGCTGGGGTTTCTTTTCTTTAATAATACAAATTCGTGTAGGAAAATAAAAGTAAAAGATTATGTGTTAAATTATGTAAGACTCCTTTCAAAATGTTTAGACATATTTCTAAAGATGTTAATAAAAGGTCACAGCTGACCTTACTGGGAGTTAGGGAGGTGACATTGCACCTGCAGGGACTGAGATCCAGGCTGACCTTGGAGGATGTGGCTGGTTAGAGTTAACATATGCAGCATGGTCAATCCATAATTCATGACCCATAATTTGACTTCTGGGTGAAAACTATGAATTTTCAATTAGGCTAATAAGTTAGAACAAAGAGGTGAATCTTAGGGTTTTCAATTTACAGATCAGAATCCTAGCATTTTATAACTGAATGAAATTTAAAGGGTGGTTTCCGGCCACTCTCTAATTAACGCCTCTATTTGTTGGATAAATGCCAGCAATTTGAGCCTATAAAAATTATTCTTACATAAGGAACTTCCATTGCCTTTTATCTTCTAATAGTCTTTATGATTTTTGTTACTGGTAAGTTATGAGCTAAAGCCCATATATTAGATCTTATTTGTCACACTTGACTGTCCCATTTATTATACTTTCTCCACCTTCCCCTGTCTAGCTTATGTATGTGGAAAATAATGGTACCAGAAGATAAAATTATCCTGATAAAATTTGCAAGCTTAGACATACAAAATCAAGTTGGTTGTGACCATGGCTATATATCTTTACAATCAAGCAATGGCGTGCTTATTAGTACGTATGTTACATTTATTTTTTCTTGTCATGTTAGAGTATCTGAACAACTGAAGACATGCAAAGGGACCTGAAGTTAGATATCTGCCATAGAATGCTTTATATGCTGTCCCTTTCCTGAAGGGGCAGATGTGTGTGGTAAGAGAGGAACCAATGACTGGCATATTGAGTGAGCTATTCCCTTCTCAGGTTGAGTAGCAGTTTTGAATGACAGTGATCTCACAATTATCAGAAACTTCCTTTCAAGGCAACATCTATTTTGTTTTTTGGTTTTATCACAAAAGTGGGTGCCTGTTTGCCAAATTTGGTAAAGACAGGTAAGTAACTGGAAGAAAATGTAAACCATTAAAAATCCTACCACCTAGAGATAAATGCTGTTAACATTTTGGGGTACTGTATATTCATTTATACATAATAACTATACACATTGAACTTCACATTGTTTTATAATGTTCTTTTCTCCCATGACAATAGATCATTTCAGGTCATTTGTGGAATACCACTTATACACTATATAAGTATAATTGTTAACTTTAATTGAAATATTATGTGTTAAGCATCTTGATAGAAGATCTCTAGAGCTGGTATAGACCTTGGTGTCTAGGTCTCCCTAGGCCAGTGATTAGGACAAATAGCTTGTTGCAAATCAACAGGATGCTATAGATAAGGTATTGTGCTAAGGGTTATAATATTCATTGACTAAATGATTTCACATTCAGGCCTGCAATTTACCTAGGAACCATTCTTTCAACCAATCATTTGTTAAAAAATCAACTATGTGCCAGATATCATATCAAGTCCTACACATATGTGGAGTAAAAACAGACTCTGCTCTAATGCATTGCAGTCTGATAAGGTATCTAAGCGTGTACCATAAAGTAGAAAATGACATGGTACAGGAAATGTGCTGTGGTGACTCAGAAAAGGTACCTCTTACTTCAGTGGGTATTTAGGATGGTTTATGAGAACTGGACTTTGAGTCAGGCCCTGAAGGATGAGTAGAATTTAGACATGTGAGATTGAGTTTGAAAAAGCACAGATACAGACAGTGTGGAAAAATTAAATTAACCAGTAAATAGTTTGGTGGGTTGAGAACACAGAGTTCCTGGAACATAGTATTAGGAAAAAAAATTAACAAGTTTGTGACATTTTTAGTAATGCTATTTCAATTTCTTTTCCTTTTAAGGTAAGGTCTGTGGAGATAAATTGCCTTCACCATTGCTGACTGAGACCAGTGAGGCCACAGTTACATTTGTTTCTGATCCAGAAAACAGTGGCAGCAGCTTTGAGCTTACATTTACTGCTGTTCAGAAGAACTCAGAAGCTGGTATCTCAGATATTTAATTTCCTGATGTTTTTATCTGATATGGGGATAAGGAAGAGGGAATGACTTTGGCCATTCACTTTGGATTTCCCTGACACTTCAACAGGTTCAGGCTGTGGGAGTGTAGCTGTATTGGTGGAAGAAGGGATGATTCACTCTGCCAGTTATCCTGACTCGTATCCCATGAATGTAAAGTGTCATTGGTTCATTCGTGCTCCAGAGAAACATATTATAAAGGTAAGCAGCTAAGGAAGATCTTTACTTCATTGAGAGCTTAGCTGTGTTGGTTAGGCAGAACTTGCTTCATCCTGGCTATGAAACTGCCATTATGACTAGGAGCTTCAGTTTGCCACCATATATAAATATATCAACCTACATCTGGATCTATAAATGTGCTTTTAAAAGTTTGAGCAGTTTAAGAGAATACATCGAAAAGTAGGCCTCCTTCTCATCTAACATCCATCATACCTCCTAATGGCAACACTAGAGTGTCCCTAGGGAGATCTTCTGAGCATTTAGAAACATGCATATATTTACATTGCTTAGCAATGCTTTTTCTCCTTAAAAAGATCTCAAAGATCTTTCCAAGAGTCCACAGAGCACTTTTCATTAACTGCATACATTATATTGTGTGATATTCCATAATTTCTTTCTTTTTAATTTTTTTAATGTTCATTTATTTTTGAGAGAGACAGAGACAGACCACAAGTGGGGAAGGAGCAGAGAGACAGGGAGACACAGAATTGGAAGCAGGCTCCAGGGTCTGAGCTGTCAGCACAGAGCCCGACACGGGGCTCGAACTCACAAAGCGTGAGATCATGACCTGAGCTGAAGCCAGATGCTCAACCAGCTGAGCCACCCAGGGAACCCGATATTCCATAATTTAAGTCAGGTCCCAATAATATACACTTAGTGGGTTTCCAGTCTTTGCCCTTACCAGCAGTGGTAGTACATTCTTGTGTCCATGTATTTGGGCACATGTGGATGTATGTGATTCCCAGGAGCGGACTTTCTGTGTCAAAGGATTTGTGCATTTAAACCTCATAGTCATTGCCAAATTGTTCTCCAAAGAGCCTGCAATTAGTTACACTTCTGTCAATAGAATAGGAGGGGTAACTGCCAGCCTTTTCATGTTCAGAGGGAAGCTTTTAAAGTTCATCTCTTCTCTTCCTTGACCATTTCTCTGGTTATGTTTCTAATTGGCACAGTTGGAATTTGAGGACTTTATCACTGAATTTAGCCCGAACTGTATTTATGATGCTGTTGTGATTTATGGTGATCCTGAAGAGGAGCACGAGTTAGGTGGGTAACATTCCATCTGTAAAAAACAAGAGTAGTTGTAACACTGACTGGCCTCCTTGGGTGACACAAAGTTGAATGAGAATAAGGATTTCTTATTCTGGAAACTCACGTGTCAAAAAACTTTAGCTTTAACCGATGAGCCAACAATGGATTCACCAGGAAGATTTAAAAAAATTTTTTTTAATGTTTATTCATTTTTGAGAAAGAGAAGGAGCATGAGACGGGGGAGGGGCAGAGAGAGAGGGAGACACAGAATCCCAAGCTGTCAGCTCAGAGTCTGACACCGGGCTCGAACCCACAAGGTCTGAGATCAGGTATGAGATCATGACCTGAGCCAAAGTTGGACACTAAACTGACTGAGCTACCCAGGTGCTGCCCCACCAGTAAGATTTTTTTTTAATGTTTATTTATTTTTGAAAGAGAGAGAGAGAGAGAGAGAGAGAGAGAGAGAGAGAGAGAGAGAGAGACAGAGACAGCATACGAGTGGGGGAAGGGCAGAGAGAGAAGGAGACAAAGAATCCAAAGCAGGTTCCAGGCTCTGAGCTGTCAGCACAGAGCCCAACGTGGGGCTTGAACCCGCAAGATGTGAGATCATGACCTGAGCTGAAGTCAGACACTTAACCGACTGAGCCACCCAGGCACCCCTCACCAGTAAGATTTTTAATAGAAACATGTAAAATTTGGAGAATGTTTCAGAATATTTGGATGGTGAATGTGAAGTCCCAGGGAAAAAGGAAATAGTAACATTGAATACATTTTTGGCAGTTACTGAAGGTAATTTTTTAAACTCCTTTTTGTATTAGAAAGTAACCAAAAAAAGTAACTGAAAAGTATAGTAACCAAAAAAAGTAACCAAAAGTAACCAAAGTAACCAAAACTATAGTTTCTACTTGAATCTTAAAAGTTAATTTTTGAAAACTTCAAATATACTTTCCATTTTGACCTACCAATTTACTTAGTATAAGAAGTTATCTCTTCCAGCTGTGCAGCCACTCCCTTAATATGCCTATTATTTGTCCCTTAGTTAGATGTCAGTGTGGGTCTGAGACCCAGGAATATAGGTGAGTTGGGAATGTTTGGATATTCAGGGCAGCTGAGTGGAGGCACAATCCCTCTCATCCAGCTGAATAGGATCTGTATAGAGTGGGCTTCAAGTGAAGCAGATTTCAGGTGTTACTTACATAAAGCATAGCCACCTTCCCTTTGAAAGGAGGATACAAAGTTTGGGATTTTCTTTAACTCGCCCCTTCACACTGTGTACATTAAAAGTCAATTGACATTTCTATGCATGCTGAAAATCAGATGTCTTTTCTCTATCTGTAGAGTGTTTTTCTATGAGATAAAAACAACAAATAGTTATCTTGAAACTAGTGTTTCACTCCCGCATACAATGGAAAAGTGTGCCTACAAACCAAAGTTGAAGAAAACCAGAATTGCTGGGAAAAAATTAGATAATGTTTTACCTCTGTTTTCTGACTTAAAAAATTTTGTAACTGTAAATCAAACTTTCCTAAAACTTTTACAGCTAAACTTTGTGGGATCTTGAACCCTACTCCAATATTCAGTCCTCATAATATGCTGGTGATTCATTTTAAAAGTGATGGTGAAAATAACTTCCGAGGCTTCAAGGCTAGTTTCACCTTTTTGCTCTCAGGTGAGGATAAGCACTAGCACAGTAATTATTTTTGCTTGTGAAAATAGGTATACGGAAGATCACTTAGCCATGTTTACCTGAAGTTAGGGTGCTTGAAACACCTTGGTGACAAAATCTAAATGCAGATTCCTGGGACTCCTGGGTGGCTCGGTTGGTTATGCATCTGACTCTTGATCTTAGCTCAGGTCTTGATCCCAGGGTCACGGGCATGGAGCCTACTTTAAAAAACATTTTTTTAATGTTTATTTATATGAGAGAAAGAGAGTGGCAGAGTGTAAGCAGGAGAGGGTAAGAGAGAGAGGGAGACACAGAATCCAAAGGAGACTCCAGGCTCTGAGCTATCCGCACAGAGCCCAGCAGCGCAGGGCTTGAACTCACAGACCGCGAGATCATGACCTGAACCGAAATCGGACGCTCAACCTACTGAGCCACCCAGGTGCCCCAAAACATGCAGATTTCTGGGGCATCTGGGTGGCTCAGTTGGTTGAGCATCTGACTTCAGCTCAGGTCATGATCTCACAGTTCATAGGTTCCAGCCCCGCATCAGGCTCTGTGCTGACAGCTCAGAGCCTGGAGCCTTCTTCAGGTTCTGTGTCTCCCTCTCTCTCTGCCCCACCCCTGCTCATCTCTGTTTCTCTCTCGAAATTAAATAAACATTAAAAAAATTTTTAACTGCAGATTCCTGTGCCCACTCCTGAAGATTTAGGAAGATTTAGGATCTTGAAAAAAAGACTGAGATTGAGAAGAGATGGTCGTAGATTTTTTGAGAAAATCAAGAGAGTAATTTAATGAAGCCAAAGAAGGAAGAAATGCTTAAAAGGGTCAGATACACTAGGAATTTAAGAAAAATATAACCAATCACATCTATGGGATCTGGCATTTAGCACTGGAAAGATTGTAGTAGTGAAATCAACATTAGAGTGGTTTTATGATTGACCAGGATAAGCAAGCAGGGTCAGCTAGTGTAGATGACTTTAAATATTTTCAATTAAAAAAATGTTTTCTCTGTAGACTCTTCAAACCAAGTTGGATCAACATCACCTCCCCAAACCAATCTTGTATCTTCTGCAAAACTTATTCCATATGGTGAGTTGATGGTCATGTAGTTACTACCTGTTTAATCTTTCTTCTTTGGAAAGCCTCATTTTACCTTTATATAACTCTACAATGAAGAAGAATGAGTTTTACATTTAGGTCCATGAAACTTCCAGAATTTTGTTTGGGTTTGCATATACACTTATAAATAGAGGGAAGAAGAAATAAGCTTTATGATTAGAAGAAAAGGGTGCAGAGAGTAATTCTTTGTCCTCATTTGCACCTGTGCAAACTTGATATTTAAAATATCTTCCTAGAATCCATATTTAATACATGATTATGCATTTTGAGGCAAAGGGAGAAAACAAAGTTTTTTGTTTTGTTTCATTTTAGCACACACTGACAACTTTTAACTTACTTGTAATCTGAAGTATCTGGTCAAAAATTATGATCTTTCATTGTTCTATATGCATGTATGCAATATGGCCTAGATGGGCTATAATAGAAAGTTGTACAGGGAGCTGTAATAGGAGAAAATGCCACGAGAGAGAGAAGAAACAAGGATATGTATGAATAACTTTATGTGCTCTGTTAACAACAACAACAACAACAACAACAACAACAACAACAAAAATAACCCATCCCAGTACAATGTAAGTTCCATGACAGCCAAGACTTTTGTCTATTCTATTCACTGATAGATCAGCGACACCTAAAACATCACTATCGAGAACATTGCCTGTCAGTACCAACCACTAAAATTATTGAATGAATGAGTAAATAATACTCTGTAGGCCAGTAACTAAAAACCTAATTGCTTAGCAGAGTTACCAAGGCAAGCTTTTAAAATCAGATTCCTCAGAGGTGGATGTTAGGGAGTTGATATCTCTATAAAGCTCATCTGATATTTGGAAATTACTACCGTCAGCTATTGGAGGAGGTGTATGTTCTTTCTTATTTCAGTTGGATAGGTCATTAATTTCATCCTCTCTGCTATAGGTATCTGTGGCATCCCTCCATTTAGTCTCCAATGGCTTTCCAGAAGAACTGTAGTGGTGGAGGAAGCCTGTCCCCACTGTTGGCCATGGCAGGTGGGTGTGAGGTTTCAAGGCAGTCACCAGTGTGGAGGTGCCATCCTCGACCCAACCTGGATTCTCACTGCAGCCCATTGTGTGCAATCGTGAGTGAAACTGATGATATTTTAATAACGTACTTAGCATGTATTTATGGCCATGCCTAGGGTAGAAGTATAATTATCTAATAAAGTCATCCAGACTAATTCTAAAGCAGGAATCTTTCAACGACTTTCTATACAGCCGTTTCCTCTACTTAAACAATGTCAGTGAGGAAAATGTTGATCAAATCTTGAAATTGCTCATCTCATTTATGGCAATCTCTGATTATTATGTTGAGCACACGTCTGTTTCTCTTTAGCAGAAACCTATTGGTCTAAATTTACTGGAGCTCTGGAAAACAAAAACTTAGTCTGCTTCTTCTTTCACATAACAGTGTTCCCTATACTTGAAGATCTCTCTCACATTGCCCCTTAATTTCATCTTTAAGCTAGGGCTTATCGTTCTGTTGTTTGTCAGTAATTCCAGATACCTTGACATGTGGTACAACTTCCTCTGGATTGATTTAGTGTTGTTTTTCTTAAAATATGGTCCAAATAGTGGAGGGCACAGTAGGATAATCTACCGCGTTGGTCACTGGACTACCAATGGACTAAAATTTTGCTTAACACTTTCAGGGTTTTTAAATTGTGAATTATGCCATGATATGAAAAACTGCACATGACACATATGTGGTCTAAAGAATAGTAAATGTACATATGTGTCCTTGCCACCCAGTTTAGGAAGACTCTTTACACTTCTTAAGCCCCCCAGGACCCCTGCCAAGAGGAAGACACTATGCTAAATTTTGTATTTATGATACTGATGGGTTTTTTTTAATTTTAACATTTGTGAATCCCTAAAACTAGTACATTGTTTGGTTTTTCTTGGTTTTGATAATGTAAAAGAATTGTAGTTTCTATTTTACTGTGCATTGCTCTTATCTTAATGGTATATAGATAAGCTAGGTGCCTTTGTATAACTGTAATTAATTCATTTTCCTTCCAAACTAAAGTCACTTGTTGGTGACTTCTAGACATGGGTAGTTTTTTTTTTTAATTTTTAATTTTTTTTAATATATGACATTTATTGTCAAATTGGTTTCCATACAACACCCAGTGCTCATCCCAAAAGGTGCCCTCCTCAATACCCATCACCCACCCTCCTCTCCCTCCCACCCCCCATCAACCCTCAGTTTGTTCTCAGTTTTTAACAGTCTCTTATGCTTTGGCTCTCTCCCATTCTAACCCCCTTTTTTTGTTTTCCTTCCCGTCCCCCATGGGTTTCTGTTAAGTTTCTCAGGATCCACATAAGAGTGAAACCATATGGTATCTGTCTTTCTCTGTATGGCTTATTTCACTTAGCATCACACTCTCCAGTTCCATCCACGTTGCTACAAAAGGCCGTATTTCATTTTTTCTCATTGCCACGTAGTATTCCATTGTGTATATAAACCACAATTTCTTTATCCATTCATCAGTTGATGGACATTTAGGCTCTTTCCATAATTTGGCTACTGTTGAGAGTGCTGCTGTAAACATTGGGGTACAAGTGCCTCTATGCATCAGAACTCCTGTATCCCTTGGATAAAGTCCTAGCAGTGCTATTGCCAGGTCATAGGGTAAGTCTATTTTTAATTTTCTGAGGAACCTCCACACTGCTTTCCAGAGCGGCTGCACCAATTTGCATTCCCACCAACAGTGCAAGAGGGTTCCCGTTTGTCCACATCCTCTCCAGCATCTATAGTCTCCTGATTTGTTCATTTTGGCCACTCTGACTGGCGTGAGGTGATATCTGAGTGTGGTTTTGATTTGTATTTCCCTGATGAGGAGCGACGTTGAACATCTTTTCATGTGCCTGTTGGCCATCCGGATGTCTTCTTTAGAGAAGTGTCTATTCATGTTTTCTGCCCATTTCTTCACTGGGTTATTTGTTTTTCGGGTGTGGAGTTTGGTGAGCTCTTTATAGATTTTGGATACTAGCCCTTTGTCCGATATGTCATTTGCAAATATCTTTTCCCATTCTGTTGGTTGCCTTTTAGTTTTGTTGGTTGTTTCCTTTGCTGTGCAGAAGCTTTTTATATTCATGAGGTCCTAGTAATTCACTTTTGCTTTTAATTCCCTTGCCTTTGGGGATGCGTCGAGTAAGAGATTGCTACGGCTGAGGTCAGAGAGGTCTTTTCCTGCTTTCTCCTCTAAGGTTTTGATGGTTTCCTGCCTCACATTCAGGTCCTTTATCCATTTTGAGTTTATTTTTGTGAATGGTGTGAGAAAGTGGTCTAGTTTCAACCTTCTGCATGTTGCTGTCCAGTTCTCCCAGCACCATTTGTTAAAGAGACTGTCTTTTTTCCAGTGGATGTTCTTTCCTGCTTTGTCAAAGATGAGTTGGCCATACGTTTGTGGGTCTAGTTCTGGGGTTTCTATTCTATTCCATTGGTCTATGTGTCTGTTTTTGTGCCATTAATTTTTAATTTTTTATTTAAATTCCTCAGATGGGTGACTCAGTAGGTTGAGCATCTGACTCTTGATTTCAGCTCAGGTCATGATCTCATGGTTCATGGGTTCAAGCCCTGCATCAGGCCCTGTGCTGACAGTGCAAGAGCCTGCTTGGTATTCTCTCTCTCTCTCTCTCTCTCTCTCTCTCTCTCTCTCTCTTTCTGCCCCTCTCCCTGCTCATGCACTTTTTCTCTTTCTCTCAAAATAAATAAACTTAAAAAAAAAAAAAACCCTCTCATGATTCCAATGTACAGCCATGATGAAGAACAACTTCCTATCTGTCTATCTGACCCAAACTTGACCCTGCTTGCTCATAATGGGCCAGCCCCATTCCTCAAACATGCTGCATTTCCTCTGTCTCAAGGTGTTTGTGGTTGCAATTCCCTTTGCCATTCAGGATACCACATTACATTTAGTCGGCATGTCACGTAAGGCTACTCTTGGCTCTAAGTATCACAGACTTTCCTGGTTTTTGATGACCTTCCCAGTTTGGGGGAGTACTCATCTGTTATTTTGTAGAAGGTCCCTCAATTTGAATTTATCTGCTATTTCCTCATGGTTTTACTGGGATTATGGTTTTGGAAGAGGAAAACTACAGAAGTCATATGCCACTTGAGGCATTGGGTATTAAGCTTCACCTCCTGAGTGGAAAGTGTCTACATAAATTGTTTGAAATTTTTCTGTATGGGAGATATATCTATTCTTCCTGATTTATTTGTTAAACAATGTATTTCTATCGGTATGGATTCAGGGATATTTATTTGAAAATACTACAGGGTCATCTGGACGGCTCAGTTGGTTAAGCGTCCGACTTCAGCTCAGGTCATGATCTCTCCATTTGTGAGTGCCCCACATCGGGCTCTATGCTGAAAGCTTGGAGCCTGGAGCCTGCTTCAGATTCTGTGTCTGCCTCTCTCTCTACCCCTCCCCCCCTTCTCATGCTCTCTCTAAAAAAATATAACATTAAAATACTACATATCTATTTTTTGCTCAAATTGTTCCAGCTTTGACCAGTGTCAGCTCTTTCAGGGTCACCTCTTATCTTTTTGACATGCCCCTATCCATTTGTGACACTACAAAATGCTCCAGGTTTATCTGATGTATTCCCTCCTCAGTCCTAGAACCAGTCATTTCTCCAGTGAGCCCTGGTCTACTTTGTGGGAGAATGGTATGAGAAATCAAGGTCTAAGTGGTGCGTGTACTAGTTGCTACTAGGGTGTTACTGCACTAGGTCCTCTCAACTGACAGAGCTAGGAAATATAGCTATGGTTACTAACCCATTCTGTAAATATAGCTATCTTTCTGTATCTATATTAAGCTAAACATGACTTCATGTGGATGTTTCCAACTCAGTCCAATACCATTCATTCTAGGCTTTCCCTCCCTTGGAAATGCCCATTTTAAGTAATTCTATCAGAATTCATTTTTATGTATCATGGAAAAGAAGCCTCAATAGTATCTGATTAATTAGTAACAATTAATGTATTAGAAAAGACAAATATTAGTATTGAAGCTCAAGGCACAGACGACGTTTTGGCAGATTCCCTTGTCAACTAGTGTAGTCTGTTCTGGGAATTTATGTGATTAACCAGACACCTTGCAGCAAGATACAGACCATAGCAAGACCATTCTTCAGAAAGGGGATATTCAAATTGATGAGTCATTTGAGATTAATAAACACAGTCAGCTGTAAATGTTTGTGAACCACTAAAGTTGACCACAAAAGGAATTTGTATGCAATTTCATTGGTGATTTCTTGATTTCTTAAAAAAAAAAAAAAAAAAAAGGATTTTTATAATAGTAATGCTTGTGGATAAAGGCATTCAAAGAAAGTTATCAAGTAAAATCTAAATACTCTTTCCATTTCATGAATCCATTCCTCCTCTTTAGAAGTGATCAATACTAACAATGTTTTAATTATCTGATTTCCCACTAATATTTATTTTTTTAATCTGATTTTTTTTTTAATTTACATCCAAATTAGTTAGCATATAGTGCAACAATGATTTCAGGAGTAGATTCCTTAATGCCCCTTACCCATTTAGCTCATCCCCCACTCCGACACCCCTTCCAGTAACCCTCTGTTTGTTCTCCATATTTATGAGTCTCTTATGCTTTGTCCCCCTCCCTGTTTTTATATTATTTTTGTTTCTCTTCCCTTATGTTCATCTGTTTTGTCTCCTAAAGTCCTTATATGAGTGTAGTCATATGATATTTGTCTTTCTCTAATTTCACTTAGCATAATACCCTCCAGTTCCATCCATGTAGTTGCAAATGGCAAGATTTCATTCTTTTTGATGGTTGAGTAATACTCCATTGTATTTATATACCACCTCTTCTTTATCCATTCATCCATCGATGGACATTCGGGGTCTTTCCATACTTTCGATAGTGCTGCTATAAACATGTCGATATAAACATTTCGATAGTGCTGCTATAAACATGAGGGTGCATGTGTCTCTACGAAACAGCACACCTGTATCCCTTGGATAAATACCTAGTAGTGCAATTGCTGGGCCATAGGGTAGTTATAGTTTTAATTTTTTGAGGAACCTCCATACTGTTTTCCAGAGTGGCTGCACCAGCTTGCATTCCCATGATTTCCCACTAATATTTAAGCACACAGTCTATTTTATAGTATTTGTATATACCATATATATTATTTTTTGCACAAAATCTGTATCATTATATGTATAATGATACAGAAAATGTCTGTGTGCCTCATTTTTTCTTTTACTCTTCATAGTTGCCTGACTTATTTCGCCAGAGAAATGTCTTTTTGAAGTTATTCCTTGGAGTATATGGCTCTTTACACCAGAAGTGTTTGATAGGCCAGAGTAACAAAATTGGTATGTTCCACTCATACTCTGCCTTTGTGGGAACTCTGCAGTGGATTCCTTCATGGACTTGTTTCTCCCGGATCATCTTCATTGACTTGGTAGACACCCAGGGCTCCATCCTCTGTTGAAGAGGGCTTCCACATATCCAAATCCATTGATAAGGGAAGTTTGCCATGTGGGATAAGCCAGCTGGGGAGATCTGCAAAGTGTGGGAGCTGAAGTAGACATCATTTTTGCTGAAGGGCACTAGGTGCCAGCCTATTTCACAGTGTTGGGTAGCACTCCAAAGACATTAAGGATAACAGCAACGTTGGACCACCTCCCATGGCTTCGCTGGCACTGGTTGCTCTTAATATTAGTTTATTAGTTCTCAAACTTTAGCATAAACCAGAATCACCTGGAGGGTTGCTGAATCTATAAGTCTGGTGTGGGGCCTCAACATTTGTGTTTGTAAGAAGTTCCCAGGTAATGTTCCACAGTTAGGGAAAACTGGTATTTTTCTTTTGCTGACTTCACACTGGTCTTTGTGCTCATTTGAGAGTTTTCCTGTAGGGAACTAAATTCACTTTGCAATTCTACATTGGAATCTTTCAGTCTTAAAGACTAAATTTTTCTTAAAGACCTAAATTTTTTAAGTTTCAGCCACTGTTTTTTCTGTAATTCAGCAGTAATTATTTCTTCTCCCAAAGCAGTAGTGGCATATGTCCCATTGTTGGATTGGGGATAAGACCCTAAGGATATAAGAAATGAAATTTGTGTGCAAGGGGGGAGATAGGATGGAGAAATCCATCAGTTGCTACTTAGAGCTATTATCCTACTGTTGGAAAAACTCAGACTCTGTTCCCTCATAACATGTATGTTGTTCTGTCATAACAATTTTTTTACACAGTTTTCTACCAAATTAAAGGAAATTTGGTGACTGCACATAAAACTTCACTAGAAGTTGTGCTCTACATTATCAACTATACCATGATTTTTATAATTTCATTCCTTTGTGCACGCTATCCTCTATCTAAAGAAGTAGAGTGGCTTTAGAAAATAAGTCTCTTTACTATCAAGTAATAATTTAGAGGGTGACTTTGAAAATAAAGTTTAATCCTTCACTTAGAGTGCGTGGCAGATAATAACACTGATAATGGCTACCATTATGGAGTCATTACCATCTGCAAGGTATTTGCCAAGCACTTTACCTGAGTAGGCTCCTTTAATAAGTCATATTGAAACACATGAATAAGTCAGACTCATCATGCAAGGAATTGAAATGAACATGGTTAAGACTAGACAGAAGATGCCCATGTATATGAAGAAACTTTTCCTTTAAATAAAGCGTATTGAAAAAATAATTTCAATAACCTTGCTTTTCCTAAGGAAAAAAGTAAAATTTGGAAAATTAAAGAATCTCCAAGCTGAAGTGATATTTGTGACAATCGAGGGACTCTTTCCTCACATATTTCTTCAGCTGAAAATCTTGATGTGGCAGATTAATGGATATTGATTTAAAATTTTTTAAAACATCCTTTTGTCAAGTTTATAGTTACAGGAATTTTCACAAAGTGAGCACCCACGTGACTAGTACCCACATCATAAGACAAAATATTGCCAACACCCAGCAGCTCCCTATGTTTCTTCCAATCATCATCTCCCCAAAATAATCCCATAGGTGCCATAGGTGAGTTTTACCTGTTTTGTGAACTGATAAATTTTTTAACCTCTGTTCCATTAATTCTGGTGATTTGCTAAAAGAAAACAATTTGAGATGTATTCCTGTAAGATAATGTTTGGCTACTTTTAACAGTAAAACATAGGCCAGAAGCTACCTCATTATGTATTCTTAATATCACTGTGAAATGAAAGTAAGCTATAGTTTTTCTTTTTAACTTTTCAACTTAAAAATAATGTTTGATGATATTTGGTAGGGGCTCCAAGGTCATTTTATTGCCAAAATAAAGGGGCAGGATGCATCATTAAGAACTCTACAGGTAGATCAGGAGGTGTGGTGTACCTTCCCAGGCAGGAGATCACACAAAGGCACCAGACAGGGGAATAGTGGCATTTGGCTGAGCTAAACACAGTGCGTGTTGGTAGAGCCCCATGGGGTTAGATCAAATGGTAAAAAAAAATGACTCCTCATGTCAAATTTTTCTTGTTCTTTCTCCAGGAAAAATAATCCACTCTTCTGGACCATTGTTGCTGGGGACCATGACAGAACCCTGAAGGAATCAACTGAGCAGGTGAGAAATGTTTTGAAGGGTCATTCTGCCTTTATCCTAAGTGTTATCACATGCTGGGGAATACCTTTAGCTAAAATATGTAATTAGGTATCCATCTCCTAGTGTCCCTATACAGTTACCAGATGTATCAACATTTAAAGATACGATCTGTGGAGCCCCTGGGTGGCTCAGTTGGTTAAGCCTCCAACTTCAGTTCAGGTCATGATCTCACGGTTTGTGAGTTGGAGTCCCGTGTCGGGCTCTGTGCTGACAGCTCAGACCCTGGAGCCCACTTTGGATTCTGTGTCTTCCTTTCCCTCTGCTCCTCCCCTGCTCATGCTGTCTCTCTCCTTCAAAAATAAACATTCAAAAACTTTTTTTTCAATAAAAAAAAATATAAAATCTGAGCTCACAATTACATCAGAGAATTAAGTGAGGCAGGTCAGGAAGTGTAAATTCAAGTGTGTGTACAAGGTCCACATAGCCTGCTTTCTCCAGGACTGTCCTCAGAAAGTTCATGGCCTCCTGCAAATTACAAACACAGATTGCCCTTTTCAATTCAGTACAGAGCCACCTTCATTGCTGATGCATGGCAATACAGAGATTGAAGGTTTATTTTGGACTATTATGCAAAGAAGTAGTTTGACTCATTGACTTTATCTTGTAATTCGCTTGCTCACCACTGATACAGGTGAGAAGGGCCAAGTACGTTGTGGTGCATGAAGACTTTGATAGCCGGAGCTTCGACTCTGACATCGCCCTAATACAACTGAGCTCTCCTCTGGCGTTCAACTCTGTCGTGAGGCCGGTGTTTCTCCCAGAAAGCACGGAGCCACTCTTTTCCTCTGAGATCTGTGCTGTGACTGGATGGGGAAGCATTAGTGAAGGTGAACATTTTACTTTTGCATAAACATTATTGCCAGTTGCTAATTTAAAAAACTTGGCATGGAAATGATACCAAGCAATACCTGCTTTAGCCTTTCTTCTCTCTGAAAGATAGAACCCATGTTTTATTTAGTCATAGGTGATTAGAGAATGAACTTTTATAGTTTTCCTTCAGGGTGACTTATTATAGGGACGTTAGATCTGTAAAGAGCCAGATAATACGTTTCTTCATCTTTGCAAGCCATATGTTCCATGTCCCAGTTATCCAACTCTGCCATTGTAGTGCAAAGCAGCCATAGACATACACATCTAACAGAATGGATGTGGTCGTGTTCCAGTAGAAGTTTATTTATGAAATTTAAATAAAAAATTTTTAATGTTTATTTATTTTTGAAGGAGAGAGACAGAGTGTGAGCAGGGAGAGGCAGAGAGAGAGGGAGACCCAGAATCTGAAGCAGGCTTCAGGCTCTGAGCTGTCAGCACAGAGCCCGAAGCAGGGCTTGAACCCACAAACCGCAAGATCATGACCTGAGCTGAAGTCAGATGCTCAACCGACTGAGCTACCCAGGCGCCCCTGAAATTTAAATTTCATATAATACTCATGTGTCATGAAATATTACTCTGGGGCTTTTTAGAAGCCATTTCAAAGTGTACACGTCATTACTAGGAGGTCTGGGGATGGGGCTGGCACAGAACTGGTCTGCTGGCTGTGGTTTGCTGACTGCTGGTCTAGATCGTAGAGTTCTTAAAGCCACAGCAAAATACTGGCAGATCTGAATGTGTTGATGTTTGCGTTTTGCCTCTTTCCACTGTAGAAGATGGTTTCCTTGTGTTTGTGTGTCATTTATTTGGGATCTGCTTGTCTGCAAGCATAGCTTTACTGTGCCACCTGCAGCCACTCTGCATGTTCCTCAAACCTGCCCAACCACCAGATGAGAAGGTTTTATCCTCCCCGTGTTGTAAATGAGGATATTATAGCTCAAGAGATTTAAGTCACTTGCTAAGATCCCATAACTAGTACTTATCAAAGCTAGGATTTAAAATCAGCGTGGTTCAGCTGATACTGTTTGGTGCTTTTTCTTTTTCCTTCCTTCCTTCCTTCCTTCCTTCCTTCCTTCCTTCCTTCCTTCCTTCCTTCCTTCCTTCCATTTAGAATAAAGTCTGAACTGCTAGCCTGACTTGGAAAACTCTGTAATTTGGCCTCCACTTACCTCTCCAACTTCCTTTCCTCCCTGTGTCCGCTTCAGGCATTGTGGCCTTCTTTCTTCCTCTTCAACACAAGACCTGTTCTGCTTTCTGAAGCTTGGAACACTCTTGCTTCAGTCTTCTCCCAGCTGCCTCCTCATCGTTCTGCTCGCAGCGCAGAACGGCACACCCTCCTCCGATCACTTTACTGCCTCAGGACTGCCCTTCCGTCACATTTGCACCACCCAGTTTTATCATTTCATCACACACGATTGTACTTTGACGTTAGTGTATGTAATCATTCTCCACATCTCCTCCGTTAGAGTGGAAGCCTCGTGGCGGCAGGTGCCTAATTCTGCACTCTCCTCCAGGGCTACAGATGCACCTAGCATAGACTAAATGCTCAGTAAATTTTTTTTTGACTGACTGGCTTCCAAGACCTTGAGTAAATGTGCCCATTCTCTGACACCTTCAACCGTCACCACCTCCGTGACCACCAGTCAAGTGAAAGGTGCTTACTTACAGTCTTAGGAAAGGCGAATTCATTCTTTCAATCTGAGAGAAAATGAGTTCTTAATTTTAAGAAATGGTAAAGACCAGTGGCAGGAATGGTCTCTAAAAAGAGGATTTCAAAAATCATTAAATTTATTTATGTATTAGATTGATACATTAAAAAGTACGAGCTTTAGAGTCCAACCTAGGCTTAAGTGCTAGTTTTGCCCCACATGTGCTGTGAGATCAGATTTTCAAAACTCTTGTGTTTTTTTCATGTGTGAGGTCAACGTGATCATATATGTGAACAACCCACCTCACAATGTTGTATTATTGGGTTGGAGTAATATTAAGTTACTGTACAAATATAAGGTACTTGCTAATACTAAGCTTTTTTAAAATTAGCCATGAATCCAAAGTGATAGAATAAGTCATGCAGAATACATGTTAATACAGTCCTGCCTGAGGGTCAGTTATGAGAAGTATTGTAGTGTTCATTGTTAGCCTTGTAGCCTTCATTTTAGTCCTTTATAAAATTTTTTTAATGTTTATTTTTGAGAGAGAGACAGACACAGAGCATGAGCAGGGGAGGAACAGAGAAAGAGAGAGAGAGAGAGAGAGACAGAATCCAAAGCAGGCTCCAGGCTCTGAGCTGTCAGCACAGAGCCCGACGCAGGACTCAAACCCACGAACTGTGATATCATGACCTGAGCTGAAGTCGGATGCTTAACCGACTGAATCACGCAAGCACCACCATTTTTATTCCTTTCAAATTGGAGTTGAGATTAGTCTCAGTGACAATAGAGGAAAAGGGGATATGATTTGGTTTATATTAGGAAGTCTTATAAATATGTTCTCACATTTATAATATATTTTTATCTGTAAATATACCATTTAAAATATATAATCATATACATCCTATACAACACAAATTCATATCTTGCTGAATTTTTCTTTCTGAATTTTTGTGTAACAATGTTTGAAACACTAACCTTTAAATAAAAAATAAACTAGAAAAAAAATGTTTCTGGTTTTGTTCTTTCGATAATGTATTCCTTTACCAATATGCCACATTTGGGAAATGAAGACACCCTATGTGAGACACATTTTTTTAAAAAATTTTTTTTTCAACGTTTTTTACTTATTTTTGAGATAGAGAGAGAGACAGAGCATGAATGGGGGAGGGGCAGAGAGAGAGGGAGACACAGAATCGGAAACAGGCTCCAGGCTCCGAGCCATGAGCCCAGAGCCCGACGCGGGGCTCGAACTCACGGACCGCGAGATCGTGACCTGGCTGAAGTCGGACGCTTAACCGACTGCGCCACCCAGGCGCCCAACACATTTTTTTATTAACATCAGCTCAGGCCAAACTGAGTGATTGCAATTACATTACTGCAAAGGAAGTCTGAAATTAAATATGTCTTTTTAACATAATGTGTTGTTTACTTCATTAAGAAGCTGTATTTCTGAATCTGTTTCTTAAGCAGGTGGCGGCCTCGCAAGGCGCTTGCAGCAGTTGCAGGTGCTTGTGTTAGAAAGAGAGCTCTGTGGACACGCTTACCGCTCTCACCCAGGAGGGATCACAGAGAGGATGATCTGTGCTGGCTTTGCAACCTCTGGAGGGAAGGATTCCTGTCAGGTGAGATGACTCTGATTTTGCAGAGGAAGATCCAGGTTCATCTGATGGAGACTCTCCTTAGGAGACATGCTCAGAACCACAGGTAACCATTACAGCCTGTGCCTGATAGCATCACACCACACCCTTCCAGGAACGCCAGTAGGACAATGGGAAGAGGGAGTTCCTGACTCCACACTTGCTGAGATGGAGAGAGGGCCAGAAAGCAGGTGGGGACCGAGGAGCCCATGAGAACACAGGGGACAGCAGCACTGCTAACTGGCCTGCAAGAAGGAAGATGTGCTCAGAGAGATGTAAGGCTGTGGGAAAAGAGGAACAAGCAGAGAAGGGTTCTAAGTCAGTGTATCCTACTTATGAGTTAAGGTTTTTAGTTTTTTAATTTATTTTATTTTTTAAACCTTTTTTTTCTTCAATGTTTTTATTTATTTTGGAGAGGGAGAGAGGGAGAGCATGCACAGGGGAGAGGCAGAAGGAGGGGGACACGAGGTCAAGCAGGCTTCAAGTGCTGTCAGCGCAGAGCCTGATGTGGAGCTCAAACTCATGAATCCTGAAATGATGATCTGAGCGAAAGTTGGATGCTTAACCAACTGAGCCACCCAGGTGCCCTGTTTTTTTACTGTTTTGAATTAATATTAATATCTCCTATGTACTCACTCTTAATTTTCAGATTAAAATAAAATAATCATGAAGAAAATGAGAAACTTTGAAAAAGTGTTATTCATACGTAGTGGAAAACAAATCACAAAACAATAGTTTAATTTCAGTGATATTTAGAGGCAAAAGCAGTGCAGATATATATTAATATGTCAGTTGCACAAGCATGCTATTGGCAAGTTCAAATCAGCTAAGAGGAAGACAGAATGTAGACAAATGGACTGTAAAACACCAGCTTTAATACCCAAGAAGCCAACTGAGGAATGTGACTTTAGATATACAACCAAAAAGGATTTCTAATGGTCTGTAGCCCACCTTCAGTATTCAGTCTGGATTTGAGGCAACCAACTGATGGGAAAGTTGGGGGTCTACAGGGAAGATCTACTTCTCCAGGTCTGTCATTTCATACTGGTCTAGAGTACAGAGGGAAGAGAGGATATGTCTCTAGTCTGTGCTGCTTTTTGATAGTCTTTCCCCTTAATCAAGAAACATGAACCAATGGGAGAAAACTGGGTGTTAAGCTAGATGGAAGTCTTTCCATGTGAAAATGTGAGGTGAAAAGGAAGAAAGTTCCCTCTTAACACTGAGTATCAACGGATGGTAGTTAAACACTTTTGTGGTGGCAAGTACTACTTAGATTCTGTTTTCTAAAAAAAACTTTTTTGAGTGTTTTAATTCGCATTCCCCAGAAGCAGACCCTGAGACAAGGATTCAGGTACAATGGTCTGTTTAGGAAGTACAGCTATCCCTGGTCAGAAAGTCTGGAGGGCAGTATAGGGAAGGGAAGGCAGGAAATGGAAGATGTGCTATTAAGTCGGCTCCCACAGTAAGGGGACTGAGCTTGATCCTGCAGCAATGCAAAATCCAGCACATGTGGTCCCATCCGAGGGGTGAGGGAGCCGGACTTGCTCAGAGTCATATCTCCAGGGCTGCTGGGGGAGGCGTCTGTTAATTCCTCAGGACTTTGCACACTTCTGACCTGTCTCATGGATGCAGTGGAGGAGAGGAAGAGCCCTCAGGCACAGGGCCGAGATGGCGACTGGAAAACTTGAGAAATATGGGAAGGGCACTCACAATGTCTGCCAGAGGACAGAAATGCCATGTTATAAAAATCAAATAGAAAAGTACTCTGAATGAATGCATTTATTCTTCCCCTTTGGAGGGATGGTTTTCCTCTGTGCTTCAAATCAAGGAAATCACAAATGGTTTCTTTGTCTCTGTCATGTTTGACAGCATCTGACATTAAGGGAACACCTTATTCTGTATCAAGAGAGCAAAGGAGAACTGGGGAGGGAATTAGGTCCATGTCAGAGGTGACCCAAATATTGTGGCCTCGGTGGGCATGTATTTCAGCTGCATCAAACTGTCACTTTGCATCATGACTGAATTTGCTGCCAATACAAGGGGAGGAAAATAGAGGAGTTGAGATTCTGGCTAATAAGTGGGACCAGTTAAGAACACTGAATTACTAGCAAGATGATTTCAGAAACGTTGATGATATGGACTCAAGCATTTCTATCAGGTAGTTGATTTTTACCCTCCTGTGTGTGCTCAGAGGTAATGGACCTACTAATGTGATTTCTCATCCAGGAAGGTGAGCTAGAATGTTGGACTGCAGAGACACGGAGTTTCGGCAACGCAGTGTAGAATCCTGTGCTTCTCCGCTCCCAACACATCTTAGATAGTTTTTAAAATTTCAAATTCTTGGACCTGCAAAGTCATCTCTGTCCTCACAGAGTGGTGTATGTCCTGTTCCTGCTGATTTTCCAATCTATTTCATACTTCTCTTGCTGACATATTTCAGCCACACTGATTACTTTCTGACCACACAACTTGCCTAACTTGGGGCCTTAGCCCAGATATCAATTCTGCATAAAATGCTATTCTTCCTGGTTTTTGAAAACCCAGCTTCTTCTCATCTTTCATGTATCCACTCAGATGTTATTGAAACTACATGCACGTACACGTGCATGTAAGCATGCACAAATACCTGCCTTTATTCTCTATTCTAAATATTTTCTTTATAGCTGTTATCACCATCTAATTTGTTGATACTCTTTCTTGCTCCGAATGCCTAGTTCACAATAGGCACTGAATATTTTTTTCAAATAAATAGATACCATTTGCTGATTGAATATTTACTGTATGCTAGGCCCTGTGATAGGTATGGGAAATAAAAGATAAATTAGACAGGCTCTGGAATGTTTGTAATTGCCTGAAAAATTATGTATTTGGTATGTATTGGTACTGCATGAATAAGTTATTTAAGGAAAAAACCTGACTTGACACATCAGACCATTTCAAACTCGAAGGGGTCATCAGTATATATAACCTTGTTTCATAAGGAAAAAAATTAGGGCCAGAGAAAATGTTCATTGCTCTACATTATAGGCTAGGGAATCTATCTCCCTATTCCCACTTTAGGATTTCTTCTGTGAGATTCTTCATAGAAAATAAACTGCTATATCAAATATATCATCAACTCAGTTTATTTTATGAGGAGACAAAGGATTTAGTTTGATTCTAAGTACATTTGTGCCAAAAAAAAAAAAAAAAGAGGGGCGCCTGGGTGTCTCAGTCAACTAAGTGGCCAACCTCTACTCAGGTCTTGATCTAATGGTTCGTGAGTTTGAGAACCTCATCAGGCTCTTCACTGACAGTGCTCGCTCTCTCCCCCTCCCCTATTTGTGCATTCTCTCTCTCCCTCAAAATAAATAAGTTTTTTTAAAAAAGAGGGGCTGATTGAAAATTAGACTTTATTAAGAAGAAAATCTGTTTTAAGGCTTTTTTACAGCTTTTTTGAGCTATAATTGACATATAGCATTGTATACGTTCAGATGTGTAACGTGATGATTTGAAGCAGTTGTGTACTGTGAAATGCTTACCGCAGTAGAGTTAGTCAAAACCTCCATTACTTCATATAATTACTATCTTTTTCTTGTGAGAACACTTAAGATCTACTTTCTTAGCAACTTTGAAATATATAGTATTGTTAACCATAGTCACCATGTTGTACATTAGATCCTTGGAATTGTTCATCTTATCACTGGAAGTTTGTACCCTTTGACCAAGATCTCCCCATTTTCCTTACTCCCCTATCCTTGGTAACTATTCATTCTACTCTTGGTTTCTTTGAGTTTAGCTTTTATAGATTCCACATGTAAGTGATATCCTACAGTATTTGTCTTTTGCTGTCTGACTTTTCACTTAGCATAATGTCCTCAAAGACCATACATGTTGTCACAAATGGAAGGATTTCTTTTGTTCTCATGGATGAATAATATTCCATTAAATATATATATATATAATATATATATATTATATATATATATCATATATTTTTTATCCATTCATCCTTTGATAGAAAAATAGGTTGTTTTCATATCTTGGCTAGTGAATAAAACTGCAATAAATGTGGGAGTGCAGATACCTCTTTGATAACCTGTTTTTCTTTCCTTTGGATATATACCCAGAAGTGGATCATATGGTAGTTAATTTTTAATTTTTTGAGTAATGTTTATATTATTTTCCATAGTAATATACCAATTTACATTCCTACCAACAGTGCAAAAGGGTTCTCTTTCTCCACATCCTAGCCAACATTTTTTGCCTTATCTTTTTGGTGATAGCTATTCTAACAAGTGCGAGGTGATATCTCATTGTAGTTTTGATTTGCATTTCCCTGATGATCAGTGGTGCTGGGCATCTTTTCATGTACCTATTGCTCCTCTGTACGTCTTCTTTGGAAAAATGCCTGTTCAGATCCTCTGCCCATTTTTTTTTTAGTTGGCATGGTTTCTGTTATCAATTTGTATGAGTTCTTTATATATTTTAGATATTAACCCTCTATCAGATACATGGTTTGCAAATATTTTTTGCCATCTCATAGGTTGCCTTTTCATTTTTGTTGATTGTTTCTTCTGATGTTTAGAAGCATTTTAGTTTTATGTAGGTCCACTTAATTGATTCTTGCTTTTGCTGCTTGTGCTTTTGGTTTCATATCCCCCCACCCAAAAAAAAATTAAAAATTGTTGCCAAGACCAATATCAAGGACATTTTACCCTATGTTTTCTTCTACAGGTTCTATGATTTGTAGCTTTATGTTTCAGTCTTTAGTCCATTTCAAGTTAATTTTTTGTGAGTGGTGTACAATAGGCTTATTTTTCTGCTTATGGCTGTCCAGTTTTCCCAACATCATTTGTTGAAGAGATTATCCTTTCCTCAGGGAGTATTCTTTGCTCCTTTGGAAAATATTAGTTGACTGGATATGTGAGGGTTTTTCTGGGCTCATGAGTCTATCCCATTTGTCTATGTGTCTGTTTTTATGCCAGTACTATAGTATGCTGACTACTATAGATTTGTAACTTATTTTTGAAATCAGGAAGTGTGATGCCTCCAGCTTTGTTCTTTCTTAGGATTGCTTTGGCTATTTAGGGTCTTTGGTGGACCATATGAATTTTAGGATTATTTTTTCTATTTCTGTGAAAAATGTCATTGAAATTTTGAAATGGACTGTATTGAATCTATAGATGGCTTTGTTTAGTATGGACACAATATTAATTTTTCTAATCGTGAACATGGGAGTATGTTTTCCATTTGTGTCTTTATCAGTTTCTTTGATCAAAGTCTTACAGTCTTCAGTGTAGAGATCTTTGACCTTTTTGGTTACATTTATTCCTAAGTATTTTATTTTGTGATGCTTTTGTATACAGGATTGTTTCCTTTACTGTTTTATTTCTTTTTTTTTTTCAAGTTTTAATTTAAATTCTAGTTACTTTTAACATACAATGGGGTATTGGTTTGAAGTGTAGAATTTAGTGATTCAACACTTACAACACCCTATGCTCATAACAACAATTGTATTCCTTAATCCCCTGTTTATTTCTTTTTCATATGTTATTACTGTGTAGTGACACAACAATTTCTGTATGTTTGCTTTGTGTCCTGAAACTTCACTATATTTATTGATTAGTGCTAACAGCTTTGTTTGTATGCTTTTAGTTCTAACAGTTTTTTGATGGAGTCTTTAGGATTTCCTTAGGCCTTATCATCTGCAAATAAAGACCATGTTACTTCTTCCTTCCTGATTTACTCCTTCCTTCCTTTTATTTATTTTTCTTGCCTGTATGCCCCACCTAGGACTTCCAATACTATATAGAATATGAATGGTGAGAGTAGGCTCCCTTGTTTTGTTTCTGATCTTACAGGAAAAGCTTCCAACCTCTCATTATCAAGTGTGAGGTTAGCTATGGCTTTGTTATATATGACCTTTATTATGTTGAGATATGCTCTATCTATACCTAATTCGTTGAGGGTTTTTAGCATGAAAGGATGTTGCATTTTGTCAAATACATTGTCTGTACTATTGGGATAGTAATATGATTTTAAAACTTTCATTCAATGTGGTGTATCATAGTCATTGATTTGTGTATGTTGAACTATCCTTGCATCACTGGAATAAATCCCATTTGATCATGGGGTATGAGTCTTTTAATATGCTGTGGAATTCAGTTTGCTAGTATTTTATTGAGGACTTTTGCTTTTATGTTCATCAGGGATGTTGACCTTTAGTTTTCTTCTCTTGTAATGTCCTTATCTGGGATTGGTATCAGGGTAATTCTACCGCATGAAATGAGTTTTAGAGTGTTCCCTCCTTTTCAGTTTTTGGGAAGAGTTTGAGGATTGAAGTTAATTGTTCTTTTTTAAAAGTTTATTTATTTTGAGAGAGACAGAGACAGTGCGAGTATGGGAGGGGCAGAGAGTAAGAGAGAATCCCAAGGAGGCTCTGTACTGCAGTACAGAGCTTGACATGAGGCCAGACCTCATGAAACCATGGGATCATGACCTGAGCCAAATACCAAGTCGGACACTTAACCAACTGAGCCACCCAGGCACTCTTGAAGTTAATTCTTCTTTAAATGTTTAGTAGATTCACCACTGAAGTCATCTGGTCCTGAGCTTTACTTTTGTTGGAATGTTTTTGATTAGTGATTCAATCTCCTTGCTCATATTGTTCTATTCTGATTTTTCTAATTCCTCATGATTTGGTCTTCGTAGTTTGTATGTTTGTAGGAATTAATCTACTTGTTCCAGGTTATCCAATTTCTTGGTGTATAGCTATTCATAGTAATTCTTTGTATTTCTGTGGTATCAGTTGTAATATCTCCTCTCTCATTTGTGATTTTAAGTACTCTAAGGTATACAAATTGACAAGGTATTAATATTTTTAAATTAAAGAAATGTGTTAGCAATAAATTATTGGCTATTCCGGTTCCAAAATTGAATGCAGGAACTCTGATTAAAGCAGTTTTCTAGAACACATTTTCTTGGTGTTTCAGGGAGACGCTGGTGGGCCATTAGTATGTCGACATGAAAAAGGTCCCTTTGTCCTGTATGGTATTGTCAGCTGGGGAGCTGGCTGTGCCCAAACAAGGAAACCAGATGTATTTGCCAGGGTGAGTGTCTTCTTGGACTGGATCCAATCCAAAATCAAAGGTAAATATTTTTCAGATATTATGGAAATATTTCCTCTTTCTTTAGAGTGGGTTTGCGAGAAGGACGAGTGTGGTAGAAATCAGTGTAATGAAAGAAAAAAAACCAAAAAGTGGTATTTCATTTATTTCAGTTCTAAAACATGTAAAATGCGCATTAAAATTCTGTATGAATACATTCTCCTTGGGCAGAGTGATAGTAAAAGTGACTTTTCCTGAGGCAGCTTTAATCCTAGGTTTGCATTTCTCTTTTGACAGAAGCTATTTTACCATAGGTATATTTTGTTTCCAGGCTTTCATATTTATTTCTTTTTAACATGTTCTCTCCAGGTACAGGTACTGCTTCACTTCAGATGAATAATGAAAGAAAAACCTTAACAAGACAACAGTTGCCACCACCCACACCTTCAATGGACAATGAGTCTGGACCAGGTGATAGATGTTTATCTTAGCCTGTTATGCAGCTAGTAAGAATTTAGCAAAAAATATTGCATGTCTGGGTTTACTGATTTTCTTTGGAACAGGATAAGCCCTGTGTTTTCATTCTGGATGGTAGTTTAAGCTGAATGAGAGGCGTGTTGTTACTGTGACCGTCTGGGTTTCTTTTCTACCCCACAGATAACAGCTGTTGCAGGTTAAAAAAAAGATCTTGTGGCTGTGAACGAGTGCTTGAATTTTGGAGACATGCAAAGAAGTATTCTGACCTCTAATCTATTTATTTCTACTTAAACAAAGGTCCTTAGATTTTCAGGTATCTTGCTAGGTGAAGACTCTGGATATGAGATAACCACAGCCAGCATCAGTGTCAGTCACTCTTAATTTTCCCACAGTTGTCAGTGTCTGTTTGCTAATGGTATTTATATTTTTAGTTAAAATCAAACTGCAGCTGGAGAATTAGGAGTCTGTAATAGAGTTGTAGGGAGATGAAAGTTCTATGATACCATCATCCTTGGTTTCCAGGTGGTCACAGTCTCTTCTTTCTCACCCATCTCTGCCTCCATCTACCCAACATGGAGTCAACCCCAGTAGCGAACTAGGAAGAGGTGGAGAAGACTGAAAAGGATACAAGAGAGGGAGGGATACCTGGAGTGATAACCTTCAGGAGGAGAAAGGAGATGAGATCTGGTGCTCAGCAGGGGAGGTTGGCCTCAGGAGTAAAGTGTAGTTCACCCATAGCTGCTGAATGGAAGGTAGAATACTCATGCTGGTGGGTGGGTACACGTGGCAGGACAGGAGCTTCTGGCAGTTTTCTAATTGCTTCTATGTTCTTAGAAGACAAAACAGGGTTATGGAAGATGGTTTGAGGGGTTTTCAGGGGAAAAAAGGGGAAGTATGAAAATAGTTCTCTAAAAAAGTGACAAAGTACATGGACTAGGAGAATGTAGTAGGATTGCTAGGAAACATAAAAGCTTCTGAGATTAACAATCATGAATTTAGGGGAAACTGGCCAGTTAGCTCAATTGTATGTTTTCTTCCAGAGACACAGAGGGTTAGCACATAGGTGCAGAACAGGTAGAGAGTAGACTCAATTCAGAGCAGATTTTCCCAAGTGTATAAGTGGGTATGCAAGTGTATAAGGGAATTGAACGCATGTAGGAGGAAGGGATTAAAATGATATATTGTTGGAATTTATACTAGGAAAAGAGTGAATGAGGGTGAGAGATGAAATAGGGACAAAGAAAAGGTGGTTGGGTAGATGAATTGCAAGTCTCAAAAGATGGAAGGAGTGCTGGAAGTTGCTGAGAAGATAGAAGGTTGTGGATGGAGAAAGCAGTGCTTGAAATCGAGATTAGAGAAGGCTTGGAATTATTGCTGGGGACTGGGTCTCTAGGGGCTGACCACCGGGGTGTATAGCTGAGGTTGGGTGGAGAACAAGATGATTGGAAGAAGTTGAAAAATTGAGAAGCTTCAGTGCTCGACTCATCATCAGTATGGCTAGTGAACTCAGCAAGATTTATGGCAGGAATAGCGGTGGAGAAAATGGCTGCTAAAATCTTCGAGGAGTAAGGCGGAGTAACCAGCTGTGGGTGGTACAGTCTGACAAGACGAGGATCAGAGTCCTATGTAGATTAAAAGTCAATCTGGAATTGGGGTTGAGATGGAGAGCAGACTTAGGTCCAAGATCCTAAAACCTAACGATTTCGATGGTTTGAGTTAAATGAACAGTGTTAATCAGTGCCTAAGTGAACACATGCCAAGCACTTAGAATAGAGATGGCATGATGAATTTTAACAGTCAACAAGTGGTGGCCATAGTGACCAACCAATGTATTTGTTGAACTGTTCCACATAGGCTATTAGAAAGTGAACATTGTTGGGGCACTTGGCCGGCTTAGTTGGTAGAGCACACAACTCTTGATCTCAGTGCTATGAGCTTGAGCCCCACAATGGATGTAGAGATTACTTGAAATTAAAATCTTAAAAAAACCAATATGTTAAAATGTAGCAAAGATGTTTCCCATTTGTAGATATTCAGAAATACATATGCATGTTATTAGAAGTTTTACATATGGCAAGTTACTGTTTTGTTTTAATTCTGTGAGTATTCTATGAGACAAATGTTTGGACTATCCTATATTTAACATCACCCACTCCCACCACTTGCTTTTTACACAAGGGAATTGTTAGCCCATTTATAAAAAGAAGTGACTGATTGGGAATTCATGACATTATATGATTTGATTCCTTTTCCAGGCATATTTGTCATAGAGGATTCATGGGGACAAGAAAAATGATTGAAAGACATGTTGGGGCCAGACTCTGAAAGACAGTGCAAGCTGTAAAATTTTAGTTGCTTTGAGAAAGGAAATAACTTAATTCTTTTGTTTCATACACTATCTTGGATTTGAGGGCATGATGGGGAAAAGATTAGAGACCAGGAAATCAGTTAGGTTACTCTTAAATCAGAGTAGATCTATAAATATCTAAATTATATCATAGTAGCCATATAAATGAAAAGGAGAATTTGCAAAGAAATAACAGAGGACTAGGCAATTGAATAGAATCTTGAATTCTTGTAGCATTTCATTTCCCTTCTTGAATTTCTGTCATTCTTCATTCCTACTATTCATAAAAGTATATTTATGTGTATCACCTCAGTTAGGTTAATTTCTCTAGGGAAAAGCATATATAATAATGCATGTACTAATTAATATTCATACATTAAAATGTGTTTATTTGAATACAGAGTATTTCAGTTTGTAGTTGCTCAGAGGATTTTTGTCAAGGGAATAGACAAAGGGGAAAAAGGAAAAGTCAAGGGTGTAACCTGAAGAAGCAGCAGCCGATTGCAGCATCAGGGGGCCAAGTGTATCCCTGGAGATCCAAAGGTGCCCTTCGACTTCAGAGCAAATTGAAGAAGTGAGAGACATTCAGATGTAGTCAGCTAATCCTCCTTTTTTTTTTTTTTTTTTATCTCAGTCACAAATTCTATGAATGTAATCATTTGTCCTAGCAAGATTAATGCCTAGGGAGGGGATGCCTGGATGGCTCAGTTGGTTAAGTGGCCAACTTCATCTCAGGTCATGATCTCACAGTTAATGAGTTTGAGTCCCGCATTGGGTTCTGAGTTTGGAGCCTGCTTCAGATTCAGTGTCTCCCTCTCTCTCTCTGCCCCTCCCCTGCTCACATTCTCTATCTGTCTCTCTCTCAAATAAACATTTAAAAATGTAAAAAAGAAGAGAATGATGCTCAGTGAAATTAGTGAAGCTTTAGGAACAGACCTTCAGTTGCATCTCAAAGAAAAAAAGAAATGAAAACTTGGTAGAAGTAGAGAGTGCATATCCATTGTGCATCTTCTAAGGCGTTTAAAAGATTCAGTGAAAAGAAATTTTGAATAGTGATGATTTGAATTCTACTCCTACAATCTCATTTCAAGAAAATAGAACACATTAAATGGGATGATAATTTTTATCCAAGGACATGTAACAGAGTAATAAAGTTTTAATTTTCTTCTTGCAAGCCTACATTTTTTGTTTGTGATAAAACCTCACTTTGCTTTGCTTTGTTTATGTTGGTCCCTGGTGTCTGTGTGCTCTGAATTGTAGGTTGTTATTCTGAAGTGGAGCTAGAGGAGCCCAGAGGCTTTTTTTCAACTCCAAGATATCCACTGGATTATAGAGGAAAACTGGAATGTTCCTGGGTGCTCAGAATTTCACCAAGCAGTATGGCAAAAATGATGGTTGAATATCTGTCACTCCCTGGGTCTCCAATGTGTCCAGATTCAGTTATGACTATTTATGAAGAAAGCCACAGTGAGAGAAGGGTGTCAGGTAATCCTTACTAGCATTTAAACTTTGTGCTGGAGCCTTTTCTATATAGGCAGCTTACAATCAAGAGAGCTTGGCTTGGGTAACAATACCACCAAAATGTTGATGATATTTGTAATAGGCATGCCTTTTTTTTCAGGCACACATAATATTATTCATATTGTTATAAAGTCAAAACTTGACTTCACAAAACAGGTGTACTAGGGGTTGAGTGTGAGTATGTGCATGTGTGTGCATTCAACAAGAAAAAAAAAGAGCTCAACTTCTTCAAATATACCAGAACCATGCAAGAATTCCAGAAATGTATATGAGAGAGGAAGAGTTAAGATGGTTAAAAATCAGATGGGGTAGGTGTTAGATGTCAAAATAAAGCAAAATAGATTAAAGCCCTTTCTTTATTTTTAATGTTGATTTATTTATTTTGAGAGAGAGAACATGAGGGGGAGGAGGAGCAGAAGGAGAGAGAGAGAGAGAGAGAGAGAGAGAGAGAGAGAGAGAGAGAGAGAGAACGAACACCTTAAGCAGGCTCCGCGCTCAGCACAGAGCCCGACATGGGGCTCGATCCCACAGACTGTAAGATCATGACCTGACCCAGAATCAAGATTTGGACTCTCAACCAACTGAGCCACCCAGATGCCCCTAATCTGGCAGAATTAAAAATATTTGGTAATAACACATCAGCTGTCATTGCATTTCATGTATAGGCAAACCTGTTTTGCTCAACAGAACAAAGTTGCTACCTCTTGTTTGTGTAGGTGTGGTAGGCTCTTTGGCTCTTAGTCAAGAGGGAGATGGGAAGGTTCTGGAAGTAATTTGGTTGATGGGGAAGACTGGGAAGAAAATAAGTGTATGCTGTTGTGAGTAGGTATGGTACTCATACATGCCTGCACTGGATGCAGGAGTATGGGGAGGCCAAGAAAACTGCTCTGAGGGTGAGACTGTGTTCTTGAGATAGACTCCTAGATTAAATCATTGACATAGAGGGCACAAACATTTATTAAGGAATCTTTATAAATACTATCTCATTTAGACTGTGGAAAAAGCTATTAACTGGCCTATCCACTTTGTACATTTCTCTCCTGTGATCAGATTGCCTTCCCCATCTGCTTTGATTAAAACAGCTCAAGGTTGGGGTGCCTGGGTGGCTCAGTAGGTTAATCCTCTGACTTTTGATTTTGGCTCAGGTCATGATCTCATGGTTTGTGAGTTTGAGCCCTGCATCAGGCTCTGCACTATCAGTGTGGAGCCTGCTTGGGATTTTCTCTCTTTCCCTCTCTGTCTTTGTCTCTCTTGCTCAAAATAAATAAATAAACTTAAAAAAAATAAGCTTAAAAAAAAAGGCTCAAGGTCTCCTTGTAGCTAGGATGAAATCCAAAATCCTTACCACAGCCTTACCTCCTGCTCCCCAACTTACATGATGAAGTACACCCATTCTCGCCCCAGGGCCCTTGACCAGCTACTTCTCCTAGCGGTTTAGAGAACTCCTCATCCTGTGTCTCCCCTCAAGTCTTGACTAGAATGTCACCTTCTTAATGAGTCCTCCCTTAATTGCTGTCAGTTGCATCACCTCCTACCCCAGTACCTCTTAGTACCCTCCTCAACTCTTCTTTAGCATTTACTGTCTTCTAACTATGATTTATTTTTCATGTTTGTGGTTTGTGTTTTCTCTATTGAATGAGGGCTTTCTGAAGACTAAAACTGTCTCACTTGAAGAATCTCCAGTGCCTCGAATAGTATGTGAGATAGAAGGCAGGGAATGAATGAGTGAAAGAATGGATGATATGTCACCTCCTCAAAGAGGACTTCTTATCTAGAGTAGCACCGTTCACTCCCTTCCATAGTCATTTTCCATAGTTCTATTAGGCCAATTATTTCATTTGTAGCCGTGATCTCTGAAATCATCTTCTTTATTTATCTGGCTAAAATAAAAGCTCCAGGAAAACAAAGATCTTGCTATTTTGTCCCCTTCTGTATCATCCTAAATTAATGTCATGCCTCAAGACTCAGCACAAGTGTATACTGCTGAATTGCTCTTCAGAAAGGCTAAATCAGTGTTCACTGCCTTTAGCAATACATGGGAGTATCTTTCACCATGCATATGTATAACTCATGTGATAATTTAGTAGGCATTTTTACCATTTTCTTATCATTAATGGAGTTTTATTTTCATATGTTGGTTAGTTATTTGCGTTTTTTACTTATTACCATCTATTTTTGAGGATTATTCTTTTTATTGGTTTATGAACACTATTATACATAGAGACATTTTTCCTTTTGTTGTAAGTTGCAAGTACTTATTCCTAAGATTGCCATTTGTCTTTAATTTTTACTCTATGTTGATGTAAACATTTAAAATTTTATTTGTGTGTGTGGGCACTTGGGTGTCTCAGTTGAACGTCCGACTTTGGCTCAGGTCATGATCTCATAGCTCATGACTTTGAGCCCTGCATTAGGCTCTGTGCTGACACCTTAGAGCCTGGAGCCTGCTTTGGATTCTGTGTCTTCCTCTGTCTCTGACCCTCCCCTTCTCTCTCTCTCTCTCTCTCTCTCTCTCAAAATAAATAAACATAAAAAATTTTTAAAGTTTATTTGTTTAAATCCATCTGTATATACCTTTGATCTTTGATTTACCACATAGCTTTTATTTATTTATTTATTTATTTATTTATTTATTTATTTATTTATTTTTAAATGTTTATTTATTTTGGGAGAGAGGAAGAGTGTGTGCACAAGCGGGGGAGGGGCAGAGAGTGAGGGAGATAGAGAATCCCAAGCAGTCTCCACACTCCGCACTGAGCCGGACATGGGGCTCCAATTCACGAACCGTGAGATCATGACTTGAGCAGAAATCAAGAGTGGGATGCTTAACTGACTGAGCCACCCAGGCGCCCCTTTTTTTTTTAAAGTATCTCCATGCCTAGTGTGGAGCCCAATGCGGTGCTTGAACTCATGACCCTGCGATCAAGACCTGAGCTAAGTGTCAGACACTTAACCAACTAATCCATCCAGGCACCCCTCAGAGCTTTTATTTTTGAACATTCATTGTTCATTCTGAGTTCAGAAAAAAAAAATGTAATTACAAACTTCTTTAATCCTCCTGAAATGGGTATTTTTCTCATATGATAAAGTGATACTATATCTTTTTCTTTAAGAAAAAGTTATTTTGTCTCCAACTTGTAGCAATCTCTTATACACTGGATTCTTATATAAAAAGAAACATTTTCTGGGAAAACTTACCTTTATCTTTATAACCTATTGAAAACCATGCTTGTCTTTGTTGTGGATTAACTGAGGAAACCCTATAATTTTCCTACCTAGCAGTTCTTTGATATGAAATTGTCAGTTTGAAATTTGTAGAGTAGTTCTGTCTCTTTGGGTGATAGCTAGCAGGTATTACCCCTTATTCAAGCCAGATAGTATTCTTCTGTACTGTAAAATGCTATCTTTTTCCCTGTGGGAGCCAGCAACTCACTCATTCCAGAGCTGCATTGATCTCTACTTGCTACAAATAAGTATTTGATCATTCTTCAAATAGTATTTCAACATCGTTTACCCTAACCCGTTATGCCATGTAATGTTTTCTGTTCTTTGCTTCTTCTCGGATATAATCTCTTCCCTCTCTTGCTCCACAAATACTTGTGAAGAGAGTCTAGCAAGGACCAGAGACCGGCTTTTCTTGGTAGTGAGGTTCAATAGTGAGAAATATGGACAAAAAGCAAAACAAAACAAAAATCCCTGCCCTTATCAAACTTATATTCTAATGGGGAGTAGACACATAATAATAAAATAAAATATGTATTAAGTAGACAAGATAGGGGGAAAATGAAATGGAAAGAAAGAGAAGAATCTGGGATGTTGGTACCATACAGTTGTCTGTAGTGTACCCAGAAAATGCCTGTCTGACTTTTAAACAAGCATAATAGAATGATACTGACCTATTCTTAATATAGATGAGTTTGATCCTAAGAAACCCAGGTTCTTTTCACACCGTTTTAAAATGTTTATTTTTTTGTTATAGAGACAGAGAGAGACAGAGACACAGAGAGAGAGCAAGAGGGACAGGGGCAGAGAGAGAGAAAACAGGCTCTGAAGCAGGCTCCATGTGCTGACTGCAAAGAGCCCAATGCCAGGCTCGAACTCACGAACCATGAGATCATGACCTGAGCTGAAGTTGGATGCTTCACCAACTGAGCCACCCACATGTCCCCACACCTTCCTTAATCAGCCCTCTGAATTGTTCTGGAATTATAATTTTCCCTTACATCTTAGACTCAGGTTCTCAAACTAAAGCCATCAAAAGAAGATTAACTATAGAGAAAGAATACATTTTCAGGTAGAAAGTTTTCCATCATGGATCTCTGATAGTGAGATATTTTTATAAGCAGATTACTTTGCTAGAAGAAACATGGCATATCAGTGTCATTTTAAAGATGAAGTAATTTACTCCCTACTGTCCTTTAAGGGAGCAGTATGACCTAGCTGACTATGTTGGATACTAGATTGATGGTCCTGGGTTTAGATCCTGACTCCCCACCATACCAGTCTGACTCTGGGTCAGTCACTTGAGTTCTGGAGCCCTGTTTCCTCATTTTGTTGAGTGGAATAAATTCCTACTTCATTGATAACTAGTAGATAAGTCCTGGGGATCCAATGCATAGTATAGTGAATATAGTCAATATTTGTAGTATAATCATCAAACTTGCTGAGGGACTAGATCTTAATTATTTTCACTACAAAAAAGAAATGGTAATTATGAGAGGTGATAGAGACTATCACTATAATGGCAGACATATTACAATATATAAATGTTTCAAATCACCATGTTGTACACTCTAAATTTACACAATGTTACATGTCAAATATTTCATGAATAAATCCTCTATTTCTCTTAAAATAGAGAAACTGCTAAAAATTTTATTTCTTGTGTTTTACTAGATTTGATTTTTTTTTTAACTAGGTGAATTATGTGGAAGAGGGCTTTACCCGATGATTTTCATGAGCTCTGGACCACTGGTGAGGGTGACATTTCGTTCCCTTGTGCAAGGTGCTTTGGGCATAAGTTACATTGTCTTTAGAGTCCAAGGTAGGCTTGGTCATTTTATAAACTTAAAAAGTTAAAAATCAGTGTTTTTCTTTTTAGGAATATTTCAAAGCATATATTGTTTCATAAGAGGTGGTGTTTCTGTGGGGAGTTTGTGTTTGAAAGAAAATCTCTTTAAGTCATCTGAGAATGGTGCAGATTCAAAAGAGAAACTGCTCAGAGGATAACTTGATTGACTTGTAAATCATCCAGAATTATGATTTCTGGATGTGGCTAAGATACGTTCATTTCAAGACGACATTTTTTACTGTGATGTGATTTTATGCCACAGAGGGTCTTTTCTGTGGATCAGAAGGTTAGGGTTCTAACTCTTAGTTGGTTGATTATCTACTTAGAGTTGATTACCAACTCTTAGTTGGTTGGATAATTTATTATCTCTGTATCAGTTTTCTTTATAGTAATATAATAAAAGTTCAGAATGAGTTTCTAAGGTAAACTACACAAACATGAAATACTAGCAATATAAATGTAAATGCTATGCAATTCAGAGTTATTAGATTGCATTTTAGAACAAGGTGACTGAAAGCTATTGGCACCAAAAAGTATTGCACCTTTTCTCATTGGCACCAAAAAGTATTGCAGAGATAGATTTGGGGAAAAAGTTCAATAAGGAATAAAGAAGAGTGTACATATCCTGTGAAAGAGTTTTCCTAAAAAACTTTATTAAGAATGTTGCTTTTGGGGTGCCTGGGTGGCTCAGTAGGTTGAGCATCCGACTTAAGCTCAGGGCATGATCTCACAGTTCATGAGCTTGAGCCCTGCGTTGGACAGTGTGCTGACAGCTTAGAGCCTGGACCTTGCTTCAGATCCTGTGTCTGCTCTCTCTCTGCCCCTCCCCCGCTCATGCTCCCTTGCGCGCGCGCTCTCTCTCTCTCTCTCCCTCCCTCTCTCTCAGTAAATAAGTAAATAAACATTAAAGAAAAATAATGTTGCTTTTAGTTGGAACTGTGCAGAGAGCTAGCATTATTTACAGTTTTTCCACATTATCTTTCATTGACTTAAGTCTACCCCAAGGATAATTTCAAGAAAAGTACTGCTCTCTGATGGAGACTTTTCAGTGAGGCTAGCCACTTCCTGTTAACTTTTTTCTAAAACTGAGAGAAAAAGTGACTGATCTGAAATGGTATATAATAAGCCTCTCAAAAATTAATTTTATTTTCATGGCCTTTTAAAAAATATTTAGGTCCAAAGGGCAGTAAAACTCCCAAACTTCTCCAAAGTTCAAACCAAGAACATGTGGCCACTTATGAGGATGTTATTCTGACTGAACCAGGAGGAATCATACAGATCCCAAGATACTCTCACAGAACCACTATGAGGTGAGGAAGGGATGCTTATTATGTTGAAGGAATGACCACTTGACAAACTGCAACACTTGCTTAATCATTATTTTCCACCTCCTCTCCTTGAAGAATAGCCTTTGAAGTAATCCCTGCTCTAAGGCCTTCAGCATATAAAAACTGAACATAAGATTATCCCTATACAAAAACTGAATGTAAGATTATCCCTGTTGATAAATTGTGCACTTTCTCAAAAGAAGGGATCGTTTATTAGGTAAAGTGGAAAGTCACATCTCTGTCAAAGAGTTTTGGAGATTGAAATAATGTACATAAAATCTTCTAGAACATATTAGGTACTCAATAAATGATTCTTAAATTGCCAAAATAGAGAACTTTCTTTGAATTAAACAAGAGAATAAATTTGAAGTGTGATGTGAGGAGTGAAGATTGGTATAATATCAATCCCAAGTAAATTTATGTGATTTAGGGGAGTTTAGGGCAAATTCAGGCAAAAGTAGATCCTTAACTCACAGATTGCCAAATAGAATTTAGAGGAGTACATGTGATTGACCAACCATTTGCCATGATGGGTGAACTTAATTAACGCTTTTGATAAGTTAGATATTAGAAATATTTTTTAATTGTTACAGTTTAAAGTAAACATCTTTCTTTCACCCATGCACAAAGATCGAGTCAGTAACAATGATACATAAAATTCTGAACAAAGTAAATAACAGTATGTGCCGTTTGGAAATCATTCCTGACTTTATTTTATCAAAGTAAATAACATTATGTTTCATTTGGAAATCATTCCTGACTTTCTTTTATCTGTGCCACAGTTGCCACTGGAAGTTATTAGCCCCTTTAGATCACATCATTCGCCTTGATATTATCAACTTCCAGATGAAGTCGACACCCTTGGCCTGTCAGGGTCATATATGGGTTTATGAAGGATTTGGATCAGGCAAAAAATTAATAGGTAACTAATGTCCCATGAAGAACTGTGTTCTTGATTTTTTATGAAATATTCTCATATTGTTCTGTATTCAGTGTGACTTACAGATGATGTTAATTATGTAGTATTGAAATAGCCTTAGTATTTTTTAGATTTGTAATTGAGATTAAGGTAATGCTCAGATGGAGTTAAAAACAAAACCCAACTATATGCTGCTTACCTGGGTCATACCTAGATTAAGTTTGCCCAGAAGTACTGAAAATAAGGGATGGATAGATAAAGGAGTTTTAGGCAATTGAAACACAAGAAAATTAAGACTGTAATATTAATCAGGCCAACTAATTTCCACCAGAAAAGGCATTAAGTGGGTTTATCAATTAGATAGTAGCTGGAAACCTCATTACAGTGAGTTAAATTTATTTTTCTGAAAGAAATATCCAGAGTTTTGTAGATGTACTGCTAATTCAGCAGTTCAACTCTGTCAAGACTAAGGTTAGGGCAGTTCTCTTGGCCATTCCCTAATGGTCCCATAATGGCTATTTCAGTTCTCACCATTACATAGAGAAAAAAGGAAGGGACACAGAGAAGGAGTGTCACCATTGAGAAAACAAACACATTTCCAAGAACCCTGTGGCAGATTTAAGCCTCTCTGGCCAGATTTGTTACATAGCCACACCCAGCTGAGAGATGACTAGAGACAAGGGGAATAAAATGGGACTTCAATTGGCTGACCAGCCTTCCCCTATGTGATGTGATGTAGCAGTCCAGATGGAAATCTGATAGTGCTGTATCCAGGCCTCACTTCTACCTCATAGTAAATGATTTGGGGGGCGTTCCCAACTTTCTCAGACTCTGTTTCTTGAATTGTGACAAGAGAATAATAATAACTGCCTTGGCTCTTCAGGTAATTTACAATTTACCCCCCACTGTCACTACCACCGATTTACTTAGGCATACCTATGCCTGATGAAACCAGCTGACTGCCGAGAGGAAGAGGAGGTGTGGTATGTTGCTGGCCTTTGACTCCCTAAGAAAGGCCCAGATGCCAGTGTTCCTCTCTCCCTAGGTAGGATCTTGCCAGAATTGATAAAACAGCCAATTGCTAATACACTGTCCTTTTATTCTTTGAACTTATGTTACCATCCCAGAAGTAGGTGCATTCAAAATCTTTGTATTTCTACTTGAGGAAATGTTAATAAACACTGATAGTTCCTGGTTCCTGAGCCCATTGAGCACCAACAAGGCCACAGCTTATTATGGGGAGAATGCAGAATCTGTGCCCGGGATCCTTGGAAATTATCTACACTTCTTCCTTTCCTGCCTATAAGATGTTTTACTTGTACTGCCAATGAGATTGTTTTGGGAATTAAATGGAAGAATGCATGTTAATCAATATAAAAGAGAGCAAGCTTCTGCTGTCTTTGAATTATAAACATACGTTTTCATTCTTACTCTTAAAATTGTGTTGCTTAGAAGAAAAGATTAGACTGATGTTTCACTAATGCCTCTCCATGAATGCATTGTCAGAGTACACAAAGTTTGGAAGAACAAAGAAATAAAAAAGAGGGGAGAGTATATTAGCTATGTCAGTTATAATTCAGAATGTTAATGGAACTATATACCTGTTTATCTTAGAATAAGTTCATAAAATATATGTACTATTTCCTACTTCCTAAAATTTCAGTTTTTGCAAATTAAATATACAAGTTCTGGGGGTTAACTCAGTGCTTAAGGTCAGTAGGTTACTCACTATTAAACATAGCCAAATATGATTTATCTTAAGAATGCAAAGATAGTTTAATATTGAAAAATGTATTATGTAGAACTATGTCACATAAGGAAAAAAAGATATAAATTAAACATACAGCGATTATACCCTTAAAACCATACCAGTAAAATTAATAGAAGATAGAATGGAAAAATCATTATAATTAGCAACAAAAAACTATAAGAACATCTGTTAAAGAAAATTCAACCAAATAAACGTGAAGACTTAATTGTCTTTATTAAGGGACTCCTGCCTTGGGCAGCATTCCATCTGGTAAGTAGAGAGATACTCTGAGGAGCTATACAAAATGGAAGGGCTTTATAGACAAAAAAAAGCAGGACAGTTAGCAAAAGAAAAGAGACTCTTAATACAGATTACTTCCTCTTCCTTTGGGGAATGGAGAGGGCCCATATGACACATTACTTCATTGGTGCTAACCAGAATATTCCCAACTGACTGGTTAAGACTCCATTTTCTGGGGGAGGTTGAACTGCAATTGGGTTAGGTATTAAACCCCAGTTTAGTGACATGGCCTCACATAAATGACTCCATTTTGGGCTTGTTGATTTCTTTTTTGACATAACCCTAAAATTAAGTGTGAGATTTATTGTGCAAATATAAAACTTTACACACATACACACAAACATACAGATATGAATGGAGAAATGTACCATGTTCTAAACCTGGAAGACAGAATTAACATTAGTTCACACTAAATTAATATATAAATATAGTATATTTCCCAGAAAAATCCCATAGGAATTTTTTTTTTCAGAGAGTGAGGAAGAAACTGATAATAACTATTTATCTGTACAATAAATAGGACTATCTGAAAATGTTTTGAGAGACTGTCTTGATTAAATTTCAAGTTAAAACCAGAGTCCCCAAAGGTTTTGATTTTTTTTTTGTGATGAGGCACATTATCAGATATTAAAACATACTTTAAAACAATGATAATTAAAACAGACTAGTACATACACACAGAAACACACATGAGTAGAAATAAATAGACCAAAAGGGAACGTATAAGAAATTTGGCTTTACAAATCAGAGAGGAAAATATAAATTATATTTTTCATAATTTTGTACAAGAGCTGATTGAAAAGAGTTAAGCATTTTTCTTAAGCCATACAGAGTAGAAAAAAAAATGGGTAAATATTTATTGATGGAGAAGGACCTTCTCATATAAAAGCAATGGAAGAAACAGGAAATTGTCAATAAATTCCTATAAAATTAAAAACCTCTACCCCAATAGGAACAAAATTTAAAAACAAGAAACTTGAGATTTTCAACAGCTCTGAGAAAAGTTTAAGGTAAATAACGTAGGGAATGTTAACAAATCAGTATTAAAAAATTTCAAATCTGTAAAAATAAATGTATAGGCTCCAATATCTTTGGATCACTCAGCTGTGATTAAATTTCAAGTTAAAACCAGAATCTCCAAAGCTTTGATTTTTATTCTGTTCATTTTACAAGAAATGACAAACTATGGATCCACATGATCTTGAGAGCATAAAGCCCTGATTAACCATTAGCCTCTTTTCACAGTTAAGAAAGGTTAGTGAATATTCTCATATCAGTTACTATGCAATCTGAAGTAAATCTCTTACTTTGTTTCTTGACACAATGAAGTTGATTCTATGGCCATCTGTTTACTAAAAAGGGCAGAGTTTCTCTGTAATAGTGAAAAGCTTAATTCTTAGAATTGTTGACTTGAAACTTTGATACTATTGAGTGTTTAGACCAAACTACCTTTGTTAGAATGTTTCAGAAAATACTACTGTATGATCACTTAAAGTTATAAATGGTTTGTCATGGGAAGCATGCTAATTGCTACATCTTGCCTCTTACTCATTTAGCTGTGCTATAGATATAGTTCCCTAGATATAGATATATAGTTCCCTGAGGACTTAGCTAGACCACGTCATCTTCTTTTATAATATATCACTTTAAAGAGATCTACCTAGTGGCACCTGGCTGGCTCAGTCAATGGAGCATGCAACTCTTTTTTTAAAAATTTTTTTTTCAACGTTTTTTATTTATTTTTGGGACAGAGAGAGACAGAGCATGAACGGGGGAGGGGCAGAGAAAGAGGGAGACACAGAATCGGAAACAGGCTCCAGGCTCCGAGCCATCAGCCCAGAGCCTGACGCGGGGCTCAAACTCACGGACCGCGAGATCGTGACCTGGCTGAAGTCGGACGCTTAACCGACTGCGCCACCCAGGCGCCCCTGAAGCATGCAACTCTTGATCACGGGGTTGTGAGTTTGAGCCTCACATTAGGTGTAGAGATTACTTAGAAATTAAAAAACAAACAAAAAAAACCCACAAACTTAAAAAAAAAAAAGAGAGAGAGAGATCTATCTAGGTTATTTCCAGACATTGTAAGAACTGAGTCCTGTGTTTTGTTTGGTTTAGGACCCCTTCCTTAGAACTGCTTAGATTCCAGGAATCTGGAACATCTTTCTTTCTATTCTAACTGGGTTTTATTCTGCTTAATTTTCTCATTTTTATATTCTTGGGAGTGCATACAGTATAAATTTGTAATTTCAAAAACAGGATTGTTTTTCTCCTACTTTGTTCAATAACCTTTGCTTTGATGAATAGTAAGTTTTTGTATGCTTCTTTGTTTTTTTCTTAATTTTGGGCCAGGAAAATTATGTGCAGGAAATTCACCTTCATTAAAATCTCGTGGTCCTCTAATGATGTTGATTTTCACATACAATGTCAGTTTGGCGTTGGAAGAATTTTCTTTGAGATATTCTTTTCATATTTCTGGTAAGTCTATTGCTTTCATATATGTTTATGAATATATTTTTGTTTGTTTTGTGCTTTATTAGGAAAAATCTGTCATTAAATAAACGGATTGAATTCTCTATTAGTCAGCTTTGGGGGAGAAGAAAAGACAGTGTTTGAAGTATGACTTCTGCAATTTGTGGAGACCTCCAGCTAAACCTCTATAAAGTATAATATCAATCAGATTTATCATTTTTTTTCTTATAGCATCTAAGAATTTTGTCTATTTTTCTGGATATTTAGGTGATTATAAAAATATAGTAGGAAACTTTTTCCTTAGCATTAAAGTTTCAGAAAGTTTTTCTCTTTTGAAATTAATTTCCTTAATGTGCTAATATCAAGAGCAATTTGTTGTTTTTCATTTTTTTGGTGGATAGTTCATTTATATTGGTTGCAGTCAGATTATTTAAAAATATGCTTTGGCCTACATTCCCATGGTTTGGGTGAAGACACCGATAACATTATGAAAAATCAGAACTATTAATCTAGAACTATTGCAAATCATAGAAATTGGGTATCATGGAGAAAACATTTGCAACTTGGAAGTTATTAGAATTGCTTCCATCCTTAAGATTAATCAATTTAGGTGCACCTGGGTGGCTGAGTCAGTTAAGCATTTGACTCTTGATTTTGGCTCAGATCATGATCTCACAGTTCATGAGACTGAGCCCTGAGTGGGGCTCCACACTCAGTGTGGAGCCTGCTTGGGACTCTCTGTCTCCATTCTCTCTCTGCCCCTCCGCCTCTTTCTCTCTAAAATAAATAAACTTTTAATAAGAGATTAATCAATTTATACTCATTAAAAAATGTAATTGGAATACAATTGGAGACACATTCCTACTAAAAGTATTTAATTTAGTCTGGTAACAGTCTCTGCCCTAGTAGAGTTTATAGTCTAGTGGAGGAGATAGTCAGTAATCAAATAATCATACAGTATAGAGTGAAGAAAGAACTGTACTGTTTTAAAGGAAAAATATATGCAAAAATAATATACAATGGAAGGATCTTGTTTAGTTTGGTAAAGGATGGTAATAGAATTGTAGGAAAACTTAAGGTTTGTTTGTTCTCTTATCACAAAGGCCATAAAATTTATTTCTACTTACTGTCTCCTCTTTTGCTCTCTCATTTTTTTTCTTAAATCCATTCCCATAGGGCTTTCTTTGTTACCGTTCCACAGGCATTGGACTTACCAAAGTTACTAATGACATCCCCACATCCAGATCCCAACAGTTCCTTCTCAGCCCCAACAGCATTTGGCCCAGATAAGCTCACCTTCCTTTTGGAATCTATTTGTCTTGGCCTGAAGGAAACCACTCTCTGGCTGTTGTCTTACCTCACTGGTCTCCTTCAGCGTCTCTTGGCTGGTTGCTCTTTGTTTTCTCTACCACTAAAGGTAGAGGTGTCCCTGGACCCAGTCTTGGACTCTCATTTCTTCTTTACCTGTACTCACTCCTTAGTGACCTCACCCAATTCCTAGATTTCAATACCATCAGTACACAAATAACTCCCAAATGTAGTGCCAAATTCTTTTTTATTTTTGACCTCCAGCACTGTATCACCAATCACCTCCCTCTCCACTTGGATATCTAACAAGCATTTCAAATTTAATGTGACCAAAATTGAACTCTGAATTTCTTACCCTGACTCCAGATTCCTTCCTTCACCAATATTTCCCATCTCAGTGGATGACAACTCCCATTTATTAATTAATTGTTCGAGCTAAGGATATTGGTCGTTCTTGACTTATCTTCTCATATCCCATATTGTGTATAGTTAATCTGTGAGCTTTCCAGCAAGTAGTTCTGAGCAGTTCTACTGTAGCATCCTGATACAAGTCTTTGTTTAGTCTGTTTTACTCATAACAGCTAGAATGACTATTTTAAAATGAATAATTCAGATTATCATGTTACTCCTCTGCTTATAATCCTCCAATGTTTTCCCAGCTCATTCAAAGTCCTTAGAGTGGTCTACAAGATGCTATATAATTTGGATCTCAGCCACCTCCTTCTCTTCTTCTCCTATCATTTTCCCCTATGCTCACTCTGCACTAACATACCACCGTTCTTGCTGTTCCTCAGTCCCGCCAAACATACCCCACTGTGGTTATTTCCAAAACCTACAACCGTGCCTAGTAAATAGTGTGCAACAATTGTTTGAGTAAAGGAAATGACATTTCAGCTGGGGCCAGTTAGGGAGAAGAGGGTAAGGAGGTAGCTCCATATCCAGTGAATGAGTAAGAAATGCATCCATTTAACTAATGGGAATCCTCCTGGCTGAGAACCAGTGTATGGGTAGGTGTCAACTCAGGAGCCCATTATTACATATATTCAATTTATGTGTTCAGATAAACATAGAAAACCTTTAGTGTAGACATTTTTCAATGACAACAAAATGTATACCCCGTGTGTAGTTTTCAAAGATCTGACTCATCTTTCATATTTTGAAATTACAAATTAAAATACATTGGTACAAATGATGTTACATCTATGTGGATCAAAAATATAGAATCATTAAAATTTATGTGAAATATTTAGTATGGAAAAATAGTCACAATAAATTAAGTGGAGGAGAATGGTTTTAATGGCGTAAAGTGGCATACAACTTTTTATAATATTGTATATATACCATAGGACTTTGACAGATTTGTTAAAATATGAGTATTGGTTACTTACTGGATGGTACTACAAGAGATTTTTTATCTTCTTTGGACTCTGTATTTTGAAATTTTTTGCAAGGTTCATGTATCACTTTTATACTCAGAAGAATAAAGGAATATAAAATATTTAGTTGGATGCATTAATGCTGAGTATTCTCTTATTCTAGATTCCGTGAAAGGAAAAATTAATGATCAAGGTAAGACCATAAAAGGAGATAAGGAATCCAGCTGGCTTGCTTTGGTTATATGATATTGTGAAAATAGAGTGGAAAATGACTGCCACTAAACACAATTTAGTAAGAAGTGTACTTTGACTTGTCAAACACTTTCAGGTATTTGTGGCCTGATTCTAGTCACTTTACAGTAAAATGGTATTTGTATTAATTTCCTTATGTCAAATTTTGTACTTGATCTTAGCCAAAAGGCCGAGAAGTGATCCTTATGTCAAATTTTGGGGGTAGTAGAGACCTGGGGCACATTAGGGAACTGAGGGTGAGGAGGTAGCACCTTATTCAGTTAATAGGTGAGAAACCCATCTGTTTTGTCTGTGGAATCCTCATAGCTGTTTGAAGTCCATTCATTGCCATTCTTTCCATGTATTTTATGTCTTTTGGATTACATATATATTTTTGCTGTTTATCTTTGCTGGACCATTGCAGAATGAAACTAAGATGTTAAGATTATTGATGAAGTAAATCAGTTTTTGGATGTCATTAATTTTAGGTTGGATGATGCCTATAACATTTGGAGTAGGCCCCAAACGTCACTGACTTCTTCAGTTCTCTTTTTGGTGTAGGCCCTTAGCTCTTGTGAATCTTAATTTCTATATTTCAGCTATCTGAACACGACCTGAGTTTCCCTAACTAGTAAGTGTTTGCACTTGAATTGTACATGCTGTGAGGCTGAACTTTAGGAGCACATAATTTATTCAGGAATTCAATCTAACTGAGTACCCAGATCAGCTTCTCAACCTGCTTCCCTTGTTCTCCATTCCCACTTTGTGGTGTCGAAGTTATCTTTTCCTGCGCTGTGTGGGAAATGAAATATTGCTGTGGTAGTTACAAATTGGGGGAAGTCCTACAAGTCTCAGGACATATCTATTGCATATCAAAGTGATAGATCACTTATCTGTCGACTAAAGATTATAAAATCTATTTCTCCTGATTGTGAACATTGAATAAGATTGTGTGTTAAATATAAGCAACAAAACTACACTGAACTGTAGATGGTGGGTGGTTTAGTGGTTCACAGTTTGTGAACTGAAGTCAAATGAGTTCAGTCTGCCTGCTTCTGGAGAAGTCAGTTTTTCAAAACAAAAGTCATTTGGAACTGTGGGTATGAAGGAGGAGTGACAGAAATTAAAGTACACTGCAGTTTAGGTTGTAATGACCTGGTTGTCATTACAACTAGACTCAGAAAATAACTCTACTCTTTGATTGTTGTGTTAAATATTTTATTTATTTATTTTTTTTGCCTCAGGATGTCCAGTATTGGATTTGATCTCAGTTATTTCTACTGAGATCACATCTCCCAATTATCCTCACATTTATCCCAACATGCTGAACTGCACTTGGATTTTTTATTCCGCATCAGGAAATAAAATGAAGGCAGTGATTAAAGACTTTACAACAGAAGAATCTTGGAACTGTGAGTGGGATTATGTCAGTATTTATGATGGACCAGATCAGCAATCAAGATTACTTGGTAAACTAATCTTTCTTCAATGGCCTACATTAAGTGGCATTTATATAATGCATATATGTGGAAAACATGACCTACATTTGCCTTGGGAAACATGTAATTTGTTGTCAGTGATTTTTCATGAGATCCTTCATCAGAATCCCAAAGAAGTATTAATTGAGCACAATGGGATGAGCTTGAGACCACTGGGCTCCCTGGATCTTTACCTGTAACGCCAGCTCTTCCTGATTTTAGCTGATTCCTGTCTCATTTTACCATTAGGGGGTGCTCTGATTCTGTTTTTCTCCGGAAATTCTGTATTTTAAGAGGTTCAATTACTGTACTGCATTTTTAGGTAACTTTTTGAAAATTTGTTTATTCAGGTTTCATCCTGACAGTAAGAGTGGCCCTTTTTAGACACAGGGTAAATATAAAAGGCAAAAAAGTCCAATTAGCTTGAATAATCTTCAGAGGTTTATTGACCACATGGTGTCCATCACACTTGAATGTCAGGCAATGTCCTGCTCTCAGACCGAGTCATAGAAGAAAACTTTTCCAAAGATTTTACAATCCAATACTGTATCACCTTCTTCAGTCTCCAACAAGTTCTCCTCAGGATGCCATTACAATCCACCTATCCCAAAGAGCAAGAGGAAAGTTTTGATACTATCTTTTTCTGGGACCTTGATCTCTAATGTGATATCATTTGATTTATAACACCAGCAAGCTCAGCAATTTGCTTTGAAATTCTAAAGGTACCTAACTTTTTCTTAACAGTAAATTTACTTCCTATCAAAGAATTTCAAGCCACTAATGTGGTGGGGGGCAGGAGGCAGATAAAACATATCAGTTCTCCTTGAGATTAATATAAGGTATCTATATAGCATCAGACCCTGTAACCTTAACTCTCACCAATGTCCTACAGCCAAAGACCCCGGGATCACACCATGGGGTATCTCAGAGAGAGTCAGAAAGAACCTAGTATGGGATTTTGGCTTTGGTTAAGTGGTTTTGGAGAGGGTCTAAGGAAGTAGACTTTGCTCAAGATTGGTTGCTGTTAAGAAATACAGTAATTTTATGACAGGCATGTCAATCATGGGAGGCCTGACTCGAACAAGGGTAAAACTGCACTTGGCAAAGAAGTGGCAAGCCCTCATTTTAGCCAAGAGAGGTCGATGTTTGGTATTTTGGTGGTTGCACACAACCTTGTGTTTTGTCACACTTTATCATAGATTCAGAAAGTCCTATCTGATGTTGATGTTCTGTGAGAATGTTTATGTCTAACAGAACAACATGGTCTAGTTGTGAGTGCCAAACCCATGTCTTTTTTTTTATGTTTATTTTTGAGAGAGAGAGAAAGAGAGAGTGAGCAGGAGTATGAGTGAGGGAGGGTCAGAAAGAGAGGGAGACACAGAATTTGAAGCAGGCTCCAGGCTCTGAGCTGTCAGCACAGAGCCCTACATGGGGCTCAAACCCACAAACCATGAGATCATGACCTGAACCAAAGTCAGACACTTAACCAACTGAGCCACCCAGGTGCCCCCACCAAACCCATTTCTGAATGTCAGGGGCTACTTTTCTCTTTCTTATTCTTTAGTATTTTCAGTCTAGCAGTACTATTCCTCTTTAAAATTTCTGATAAATAAAAAATTCAGAAATGTCAAATGATTATAAATAAGGCTACTCATATTTTTATTATTAGCTTCTATAACTCTCTATAAAAAGTAAGGAAGCCACAATTCTTTTGACAGTTAATACAATTTTATTTAATACAATTTTATATATTTATATAATTTATTTCCACAAAGCATACAACTTACGTAATAATTTTCAAACTAGTGAACATAGAACCCCATTGCCAATCTCCCAGATAAAATGGAACCACATTATCTTTTCTTAATAAATCTGTTTATCTAAGTAGAATTCACCAGGTTTTAGTTATTTGTGTAAGTGTAAATGGAGTGGTATGTAGCATCCAAATGGTTTTCATTGCAATGCTTTTATAATATCTTATTGAAAATATATTATCAAAATTAAGTTGTACCTGATCTTCTTTCATTTACCTACCCCATGGATGTAAGATATCCGTAACTAGTAAATACTACATTAAATGTACAGGTTAAATTCATTCATTACCAAGCATTTCCTAATAGGTTAGGCACACTGGAGACACAATGGTGAACAAGTCAGAAATGATCTCTGCCATCTTCTCTTGGAAAGACAGACGATAAATAAGATGATAATTTGAAATAACAATAAACAATGATCAAATAATTATTGTCAGAAGTAATCTGAAGGAGTTAAGTTGCAGAGGAAGGGTACATGTCTTCAGTTCATTTAGGTATCTGTTCACATGTTACCTCATCTAAGGCCTCTATCACATGATGTAAGTAGGCCTCCTCTGTCTTCTTCTTGGCATTTATCAAGACCTAGCAAAGTATTCATTTATTTATAATCTGTCTCCTTCCACCAGAATGAAATGTCCTGAGAGCAGGACTTAGTCTCATATTCATTACTGTATCTCCAGCATCTGGGTAGAGTACTACCCAACACTTAGTAAATATTTGATAAAAAAAAGTTGGTGAGAAAATGACCTTGAATTTGGGAAAAGCTTGGTAAATTGGGGAACTGTCAGGGGTCAGAGTGATTGGAGACTGAGTGAGGACAGACAGGAATGAGGTGGGCTGAAGGCCTTGCCACTGTGCAGCTCAGGCTATGGTAATGAGTTTGGATTTTGTTCCAATCCAATGGGAGGTCATTAAAGATTTTTGACAAGGGAGTAATTTGAAGAATGCTCCTGCTGCTGGGTTGGAAGTGAGTTTTAGAGTGACAGGGTGAATATCTAAAGTTATGAGGCTCTTGTGTTATTCTACATCTGCACTGTCCAGTTCACGTTGTTTTTTACATTTAAATTAGTTAAATAAAGGGTGGTATTAGCCATGTTTAAGTGCTCATTGTTGCATGTAATAGTGGACAGCCCTCATTCAGAATGTTCCATCATTGCAGAATGTTCTATTTTATCTGTTTTAGGCAACAGATAGATAGTGTCTTATAAGAGGATGGCAACTGTGGAGTGCAAGTGAAGTGGACAGATCTGGAGACAGAACTAATAGGATTTCTGGGTGAATTGCGTATGAAATGTGCAAATCAAGGATTACTCTGGAGTGAGAGGTTAGAGATGGTGGCATTTACAGAGATGGGGAATACTAGAGGAAGAAATAGATTCATGGGGAGATATCTGTTTGTGCCATGTTACATTCTTAATGGCATAATACATCCTGGTTGAGTTGGCAACATCCTGGTTGAGTTGGTAGCTAAAGGTAGAACTCTGGAGCTAGAGGAAAAGATTGGGCTAGAGATGAAGATTTGAGACTTACCAGCTCCTTAACAGATTTCCTCAAGTGACCCTTTCTCGGACATCATCGATCTCCTCTACCACTCTCATCACTTTCAAATATGTTCTAGTATTACCCATCATTTTAAATAAAATTGAACAAGAAATTTAGCTATTACCCCATTTCTCTGCTTCCCTTTACAGCAAAATCTCTTTCTTAGAGGCTGCTAGATTTAGAAAGTTTGTGGGATTGATGGCTAGAAGGTCATGGTGAAATCAAACAATTATAGTAGAGAAACACTGATAAGTTGGATAGATAGGAGATGGTGATTTAGAAAGCAGGATGTTTGCAATAAAAATTTTAGAGATATCAAATGACAAAATTTCAGCACAGTGTTAGTAAAGGATTATAAGTAAAGGGAATCCGTTCCCTTGCATTAAATTTGGTGTTGGCACTTAGCGGGCATGCACTAGCTCAGTCTCACAAATTTTCATGGTCAGTGTCTAATATGCCTGGCTGTTGCCCTGCCATTCTGGTTATTAAATAGTAACATTAGTCAAGTGTTTAAGGAACACTGACAAACGGGAACACTGAAACAAACATAGAGAACAATGACCAGGATGCTGAAGGGTGTGGGTGCTTAGAAGTGTTTACCTTGGAGAAGACAGAAGGATCATAAGTCTTCCTTTCAAGTAGTTATGGAATTCTCATAAAGACTCTCAGGCCATATATGAAATTTGTTCTGACTGATGATATCTAATAGTTATTGAATATTTACCATTATTCAGGCATGGTCCTACAAACTTACAACTGTCTCAATTTTCTTAACCATCCTGTAGAGGTAGGTTGCATTTATCCTCATTTTAAATATAAAGAAACCGAGTCTCAAAATGATTAAGTAACTTGTTTCCAGTGACATAACTAATAAGTAGAGAAAATGGGATTCAAACCCCAGCACTCCGATTCAAACACTTATATTCTTGGGTACTACACGAACCAGGAAGAAACTGTTACATTGATGTTTTTTGATCCAATGTGAGGAAGAACAGTCTAGCAATTAGAAGCGTTCAAAAAGAGAAAATGCTCATAAGTTTCTACATCATATCTTCCAGGTGAGTAATCACATGTTCAGGGTTATTTTAGCAAGGACTCACAGTCAGATGAAAGATTGAACTAAATAGTCTCCAAGATTACATATTGACACTATTCCCTTCTCATCCAGGCACCCATTTTAAAACTACACATTTTAGGGGCGCCTGGGTGGCTTGGTCAGTTAAGCGTCCAACTTTGGCTCAGGTCATGATCTCACGGTCCATGGGTTTGAGCCCCGCGTCGGGCTCTGTGCTGACAGCTCAGAGCCTGGAGCCTATTTCAGATTCTGTGTCTCCCTCTCTCTCTGCCCCTCCCCTGTTCATGCTGTGTCTCTCTCTGTCTCAAAAATGAATAAACATTAAAAAAAAAACTACACATTTTATAAATGTGTTATATTTCTAAGTTATGAATCAGAATACTGTATTTGACAGAACCAGGGATAGAGCCATATCCACACCATTAAGACCTTCCCTGCAGGTTAACGTTGTATGGTTATTTAATCTATTTAATCAACTGTGAAACTTCCTAGCCATATAATTATCTACTTACATTTTTTATCTGTTCACAAGGATATCATAAGATGCTATATTAAGTGCTTCACTGCAATCAAGATTCATTAAGTTTATCTCCTTCCCCTTAGCCATCGTCTAATTAGCTCTTTCAAGAAAAATGAAATTAGGTTACTTGAATGTGGCATGTTTAGAATCCCATGCTGGCTTCTCATGACCATGGATTCCTTCTCCACATGTTCAGCAACCATCTGCCTAATGATTTGCTGAAAGATTTTGGTGAGGTTTATTTTTATTTAAAAGCACTTATAATACTTTGCAAATACCAACTCATACAATCCCATTTGAATATAATTTTTATCTCTATTATACAGATGGAAAAACTGAGGCAGAGAGGTTAAATAAATTGCCCAGTGCCACATAGTTAGGAAATAGCAGAGCTAGTCTAAACCAGTTTGGTTATAGAATCTGTACTTCTAAGCATTAAGCTACACAATTTCACTGACGTATGACTTTGGAAATCCTATATTTTGTTTTCTCTCTCTTCTCCCCAACTGCCCTCACCTCCAAATCTTTTTTTTTTTTTTTAATCAGTAGCATTTTCCCATTTACATTATTTTAAAACTTCTGGAGTGTTTGTTGACATAGGGTATGTCAAAAGTTCCCCATCAAATCCAGTTCATGAGACAGATTCTTTGAAGATAAGAATGATGTGGAGGTTAACTATCCTCTATTCCCTATCTTTCTTTCTCAGATTTGTGAGACAACATTATCTTTAAGGTGTATCAATAGTGTATCACTGTTTTATCTTGAGAGAACTTAAATTATAGCATGTACAGCTAAATTACAATAGATGTCCTATCACTGTCAGGACCACCTTTGCAACAACTTTTGAGTTTCTGAATTAAGAAAGGATCATCATTAGTCTGCGTTTGGGAGCCTGTGTGTCTCAGCCAGTTTGGGCTGCTATGACAAAAATACTGTAAACTGAATGGCTTAAACTACAAGCATTTATTTTTCACAGTTCTGGAGGCTTGGAAGTCTAAGATTTGGTGTCTAGTAAGAACTTACTTCCCAATCCATAGCTGTCTTTTTGCTCTGTCCTCACATGGCAAAAAAATAAATAAAAAGAGAGAGATTCTCTGGGTCTCCGTTCTAAGGGTACTAGTTCCATTCATGAAGGCTCCAGACTCATGACATAGCCACTTCCCAAAAACCTTACCTCCCCAACACCATCACATTTGGGATTAGGATTTCAACCTACGAGTTTGCGAGGGGGACACAAACATTCAGTCCAGAATGTTGTCCGCTATTACTTTTGTTTCTCTGTCCATTTACCTTCACCAGCAAGTCTCTTTCTCATTCTTATGATCACAGATTACCATAGAATTATATATCATTTTCATATTAAATGCTAGCCCAGTCCTTTGCCTTTGATCTTTTCAGATCTATACCCTTCCTTTGCTGCAGTCAAATCATGAATTCCATCCCACAAATCTTGTTCTCACATTATCAATAATCATTCCTTTACCAATATTAACAGTACAGAATTTAACGTCTTCTTTTTGCCCTCTTTTACCTATGTTACCGCCCAGAAGAACTATTTTAATTATTGAATATATCTCATATTGTAGCACATCTGTGTGGCTCCAAGAAAGAATTTGTCTTAATATCCAGTGGTGCTTACCTGACTATCAATTTTAAGACTGATCAGTCCGTGGGAGAAAGAGGTTTTAAACTCATTTTGGAAGACACAGTTCAGAAGCATTCACAAAAAAGTAATATGGGGACCCAATTGCCTATTAATGGTAAGTAATGATTTTAAAATACTAAAACAGGAACCATATATATCAAAGTAGAACCTGTGGAATACTGCTTATAGGTTCCCTGGTAGTCACCTTCTCTGATACTCAAAACAGCATAGTGTCATTTCAAACCATTTCTTAAAGCACAAGACCTTGGTAGTTTATATAGATCATGTGAGGAAATAGGTAATTGGGGTATGTGCAGGTGTGTGTGTGTGTGATTAAGAAATAATGATAAATATAAAAGGCAGTTGCTATTTTAAAAATCCAGTGGTGGTGGGGGGGCGGGCACCTAGGTGACTCAGTACATTAAGCGTCAGACTCTTGATTTGGGCTCAGGTCATGATCTCATGGTTCCTGAGATGGAGCCCTGTGTTGGGCTCTGTGCTGACAGTGTGGAGCCTTGCTTGGGGAGATATTCTCTCTGTCTGTCTGTCTGTCTGTCTCTCTCTCTGCCCTCCCCTGCTAATGTTGTTTCTTGCTCTCTCGAAAAATGAATGAATGAACGAATGGATTTCTGGTGTAAACAAAGAAATCTCAAGTAAAGAATTTAACGGGTTTTTTTAAATTTATTTTTGAGACAGAGAGAGACAGAGCATGAACAGGGGAGGGTCAGAGAGAGAAGGAGCCACAGAATCCAAAACAGGCTCCAGGCTCTGAGCTGTCAGCACAGAGCCTGACGCGGGGCTCAAACTCACGGACCATGAGATCATGACCTGAGCCGAAGTCGGCCGCCCAACTGACTGAGCCACCCAGGCGCCCCTCTCAAGTAAAGAATTTAACAAATGAGCATATCTTATAATTCCCAAATTATAGGCCATGAAAGTTTTCTTCATATTTCAGAATATACTTGAAAAATCTCTTGTTTTTAATTTCCTGGTGGATTTCTTTTTAAATCTGAGAATGAAGTCAACACATTGCTAGAAATTTCCCTTATGCTTTTCCTTTATATATAAGTCGCACTTGGAATACGTTTAGTATAAAGTCTTGATATGTCTAGATGTGTTATACTGCAATAACATAAATAATGCCAAAGAAAGAACAATGTCCAGCAATTTCATGATTAAGCATAATATTTTTAAAATCAATTTGATTTGTCTATATTAATAGTTTATTGATTTTTTGCTCATTTTATGAACAATGAAAGAAAAGAGGAATCTACTCTCTTGCTAAGAATCCTGGTTTTTGACCTACAAAAGAAATAAACACCTCCATTCTGAGATTTTAATAGATTTTAATAAAACACCTCTATCTAATGTTTTGTTGTTATTTTTCTCAGAGGTAACAGTAGAAACCAGTCCTGGAAAACAGCCCACCCCAGACACCTGTGGAATTCCTGGTGTTGACCCATTTCTAATGGAAGGGTCTAAGAGAAACACAAATGTGCGGCCGACTAGGCTGGGGGAGCCCAGGGTGGTTGGTGGCCGTGCAGCACCTGCAAAGTCGTGGCCCTGGCTGGTCAGCCTGCAGCACCAAGGACAACATTTCTGCGGAGGTGCTCTGATCGCCAAGCAGTGGGTCCTGACCGCAGCGCACTGTAACTTTAGGTGTGTGCCTGGGTGGGGCAGGGGGCACTGGAGCCGTGTGAGGGCCCACGGTGGGCATCCTCCTGCTCTCCCCACATCCCAGGAAACAGTAAGCTCCCGAGGATACAGTCCCCATCATGCAAACGAATGAGCACACTAGGTCAATGACACCTCATGCTTCACTAATACATTTACTACCAAGAGCTGTTAATTACAGAAGGTGCTTCCTGCCTCTAGGTGTAGTTTATTTAAAAAGTAACAACGGTGCCTCCTCTTTCCTCATCTATAAAGTGGACATCGTATCTTAACATTTTTGTATTGGTTTCTTAGCACTGTGCCTAGAGCACAGGCATTGCTCAAATGTGAATTCCTTTCCTTCTTGTTCTGATGACTGATCATCACACCCACTCTCAAAATAAATATCTACTTTCAAAGAATTTTAAAGAATGTCCCCTAAAAGAAACATTTTTAAACAGTTTAGCTGATTCTTGGTCTCCATGTGATATGGAGGTATCTGAAAACTCCTCCCTCAAAGAAGTGTTAGATTGATGTTTTTAAATATTGGTCTTCCAGAAGTGGTGATATGGTTGACAGTGCTGCACAATGGACAGTTAAGTGAGTAGATCTAGTGTTTCAGTGTCTCAAAGATAGGCTTTATAATAAAAGTACCTGCTCAAATAACTTGGTGAGTAGGAACCTTCAACGAATCAAAAACTCATTTTCTTTACCATTCCCCCACTCCTTTGATAGAGAGAAATCACAAGAAATTCTCCTTGTTAATGCATTTTTAAGACTTTCATGTGCACAGAATTATCTGGGGAGTTTGCTATAAATGGAATCTTAGAATCTTAATTCTGAATTTTGATTTGATGAGTTATGTCTGGGATTCTGCATTTTTAATGCTCATGCCAGATTTAATGCATGTAGTTCTTAGACATTTCTTTGAGAAACATTGTATCAGGGAGAAGAGTAACTATAACTTACAGAATAGGTGTCAGTGACCATTATATATGGATATCATATAATGTGGAATATTATGATCGTAATAATACATGGAATCATTGCCTTGAGTCATCATAAATCTTGTCAAGCAATACTAAATCAATTTTTTTTTGTTTGATGTTATGAAGGCCAGAAAGTAGATACTTTTTCTCAGGGATGAATTAATAAGAACCCCCATTTTCTAAGAATTCAAAATGACAAAGATTTTTACATAGATTAGAAATGTTACACAGTATATTTTTAGTAATTTTGAAAAATTATAACCTCATTAAAAGTGGTATCTATTTCCCCACTCCTTTTTCTTATGACAAGTACCATCACAGATGGCCTAGTAATAGGAAGAAGTTCCCTGTCAAACATAGGAAACGGTGATTTGCTACCAGTAAAAGCCGTATACACTCACCCTGGCTTCACCCAGTTCCCTCCTACTGATGATCTGTCTTTGCTGCGTCTGGAGAACCCTGTTGAACTAGGTCAGTATGGATACTTTTCTTTAGATTTTGAGCCTTTGCCATACAGTTTTTATCTTCCATCTTGCTTCGTAGTGCTATACGTACTTTTGAGGGCCAATAATTATTTCAAAACTTATATTCTAAGCCACTCTCCTTAAAAGCTGAAGCATGTGCCTAAACAGTTTACTTTTGTATGGTTTTTAAAATTTTTTTAAAACATTGATTACTTTTGAGAGAGAGATAGAGCGCAAGCAGGGAAGGGGCAGAGAGAGAAGAAGACACAGAATCCGAAGCAGCTCCAGGCTCCAGGCTGTCAGCACAGAGCCCGATGCGGGGCTCAAATTCACCACAAGATCATGACCTGAGATGTAGCCGTCCGCCCAACCAACTGAGCCACCCAGGCGCCCCTGCTTTTGTATGTTTTTACCTAATGGAAGTTGAGAGACAATTTCAAAGAAATATGTTTTTAACATGTCCTCTTTATTCTGAGACTCACTTTTAGGTAAGGTTTACCCAAATACTTAAAACAGGAGTCTGAACCATCAGATATGCAATTTTCTGTCCCTTTTATGACTTGGTAAAATCTTGTTATTTTTTTAATGTTTATTTAAGCCAAGGCTGATGTGAACGTGTCGTGAGGAATGGTTCATCTTGGCTCTGTCATACAGCAGCCATGTGATCTTGGGCAGGTTATGTAACTTCTCTGAGCCTCAGCTTGATCATTTGTAGAAAGGGAGTAATAGTCACCCTCCTACCAACTTAACATGGGTCCACATTCAATGAGAAAGTAAATTGCGGGGGGGTGGGGAGCGGAGAGTCACCACTTTCACACCCATGCCTTTCCGTGGATTCCTGGGGCTCTGGGACAGTTTTTCTTCTCTCTTCCAACTCTCTCCTGTGTTTCTGCATTCTTCAGCTGTTCCCCTGCCGATAGACTCACTTCCCTCTTTAATGTCTTTTCAACATATTCATCCTGCAAAACCTCTGTCATGGTTCAGCCCACCATTTGCTTTCAGTGCTTTTGTAACTGAGTCAGTGAGAGAGCATCTAGAACAGTGCTGCTTACTCTTGGCTATGCATTATAATCTCTTGGGTTGCTTATAAAGAACTGTAGGCCAGGAGACCTGGCATCAGTATTTTTGTTGTTGTTGTTGTTGTTGTTCTTATTTTGCTTATTAAATGTTTAAATTTTTTTTAAATGTTTTTATTTTTGAGAGAGACAGTGCAAGAGGGGGAGGGGCAGAGAGGGAGACACAGAATCCGAAGCAGGCTCCAGGCTCTGAGCTGTCAGCAGAGAGTCAAGCGAGGGGCTCAAACTCACCAGCCGTGAGATCATGACCTGAGCCATCCAGGCACCCCTAATGAGTTTTTATGTTGAGACAATTAATTATAGATTCACATGCAGTTATAGGAAATAGACACAGCAATGGACTTTCTACCCTGCTTTCACCAACGGAAACATCTTGCAGGGTATTGACTTTGATACAGAACATTTCTACCACCACAAGTGATACTGTTGCCTTTTTATAGCAATACTCACTTCCTCCTCCCCACCAGACCTCTGGAAACCACTAATCTGTTCTGTTTCTATAGTTTTGTCATTTCAAGAATGTTGCATAAATGGAATTATGCAGAATGTAAACCTTCGGGATTAGTTTTTTTCACTCTGTGTAATGCCCTGGAGATTTATTCATATTGGTCCATGTATCAATAGTTCATTCTTTTTAATTGATGAGTACTTTTCCAAGATATGGATTCATCAAAGTTTCACCATTCATCTGTTGAAGAACACCTTTTTTCCAGCTTTTAGATATTACAGATGAATCTCCTGTGAGCATTTGTGTATAGGTTTTGTGTAAAGAAAATGGAGCAGGACTTTTCATTTCTGTGGGATAAATGCCCAAGAGTGCCATCGCTGGGTCATATGGTAGTTGCATTTCAGTTTTATACAAAACTGCCAGACTATTTTCTAGAGTCGTAGAACCATTGTATGTCCCACCAGAGATGTAGGAGTGATCTGGTTTCTTAGCATCCTTGTGAGTGTTTGCTGTTGTCACTATTTTTTAAAAGCATTCCAATAGGTATATAGTGATATCTTACTATAACTTTAATTTGTATCTCCTTAAGAGCTAATGATACTGAACATCTCTCCATGTGCCTATTTTTGCCTTTTTTTTTTTTTTAAAGCACTTCAGTGAAATGTCTCTTCATAGCTTTGGTCAATTTTTTTTTTTTTTTTTTTTTTTTTTGAGAGAGAAGGTACCTATACGTGGCAGGGGAGGGGCAGAGGGAGGGAGGGAGGGAGGGAGAGAGAGAGAGAGAGAGAGAGAGAGAGAGAGAATCTTAACACGAGGTTCGATCCCACGACCCTGGGATCATGACCTGAGTTGAAATCAACAGTCAGACACCCAACTGACTGAGCCACTCAGGTGCCCTAGCTTTTGTCAGTTTTCTAATTGGATTGTTTTTCATATTGTAGAGTTTAAGAATTCTCTATATATTCTAAATACTACTGCTTTGTCGGATAGATGGTTAGCAAATGTTTTCTTCCAGTCTGTAGCTTGTCTCCCAGTCTGTAGACCCTGTTTACAGGGTCTTTCACAAGCATAGATTTTAATTTTGTTAAAGTCCACTTTCTTCATTTTCCTTTTATGGATTTTGCTTCAAGTGTCAAGCCAAAGAACTCCTTGCCTAGCCCCAGATGCTGAACATTTTTTCTCATTTCTCTAAAAATTTTTGTATTTTACATTTAACGTCACCATCCATTTTTAGTTAATTTTTATATAAGGTTTAAGGTTTTGGTCAAGGTTCTTTTTCCTCCCCCAGGATGTCCAATTGTGGCAGCAACATCTGTTGAAGAGGCTGTTTTTCCTCCAATCAGTTGCTTTTGTGCCTTTGTGAAAAATCAGCTGAGCATATTTGTATGGGTCTATTTCTGAGATCTCTATTCTGTCAGTCTATGTCTCTCCCCTTCTCCAGTACTACACTGCCCTGGTTACTGTAGCTGTAGAGTAGGGTTTATATTAAAAAGTGATTGCTCTTAATTTATTCTCTTTCAAGACTGTTTTAGCAATTCGAAGCCCTGTACTTTTCCATGTAGATTTTAAAATAAGCTTATCTCTGTCTAAGACACTTGCTGTGATTTTGGTAGGAATTACATTAAATCTATATAGATCACTTTGGGGAGAACTGACATCTTTACTATGATAAGTCAATTCATGAACACAGTGTATTTCTCCACTTATTTAGGTCTTCTTTGATTTCTTTCAATAGAATGTTGCCATTTTGAGTGCACAGATCCAGTATATGTTTTGCTGAGTATATGCATATCTAAGCATTGCATTTTCTAAACAGTGATTATAAATAGTATTGTTTTTATTTTTAATTTTTAAAAAATTTTTAATGTTTATTTTGTTTTTGAGAGAGAGAGCATGAGCAGGGGAGGGGCAGAGAAAGGGAGACACAGAATCCGAAGCAGGCTCCAGGATCTAAAGCTGTCAGCACAGAGCCTGACATGAGGCTCGAACTCTCAGACCAAGAGATCATGACCTGAAGTGAAGTCCAACAGTAACCCGACTGAGCCACCCAGTCGCCCCAGTAGTATTGTTTTTAATTTTAAATTCTACATTAAATGTGATTGACTTATGTATGTTGATCTTGTATCCTGGATTTTGCTGAATCCAGATCAGTATTTTATAAACTTCTCCTGGAAATTTCCATGTGCAGCCAAAGTTGAGAACCAGTGCTCTAGAAAAGACCATTGGTGAAGTTTGGTGCCCTTGAAAATTTTCCCCCTTATTTTGTTCTCCAAGTCTCTTGACTTCCACTCAGCACCACCTGGTGTCAACATCAACATGAAACTTTGTGTTCCTCTGCCCCTTAAGTATTTGGTTAGCTTATTTAATCTGTACCCATTCATTTCTGTTCATCGGTAAGAATGAGAAATATCCTTTCTCCCATTAGAAACAATACAATTTCTACCTATGATTTTCATCCTCACCACCTCACCATGGCCATCATGTGAACATTTATGGCCTATTTCTTTCTTGTCTTTTTATACAACTCTATGTGTACTTAAAAAAATTGTAATATACCTATTATAAGGATTTTATCCTGATTTTTCACTTATTATCAGTGTTGCTTCATATTATTAAAATTTCTTTTAAAATGTAATTTTAATGTCTACATAGTAGACTTTTCACAATTCTTATAGTTTGTTTCTTTTTTTTAAATTTAAATAATGCTGCATTGACTATTCTTATGTATGTGTTTTTCTAGTTCTAGGATTGCCTTAAGATAAATTTCCCAGAAGTAGAATTGCTAGTTTTAGGGCATAACTATTTTCAAAATTGCTGACATAAGGAATACATAAGTATAAGTCGATACATCCTCTTTTTTTTGGTCCAAAAATGAGGCAATTTCGCAATATCTGTTAATTTCTAAAGTGTGTGCCTCCTGGTCCAGCAGTTCTGTTTTCCACAAATACTGACACTAACGTACAGACTGATAATCTAGGACACTTGGTGCAGTTTTTCAGGGGAAAAAAATTAGTCTAAATGTTTGCCAAGGGGATTTAATGAACTGTAGTACATTCACTATTTGATACTGTGTACTACTAAAAATATATTATAAGTCTATATGCAATGATATAGATGATTTGACCATAACCTAGTAAATGAAGAAAATCAGAATAAGAAAAATGGCTGATTAAAAAATATGTTGGTAGAGGGAATATATTTTAGCTCAAGGAAATGTCAGGAATCGATATGATTGAGCAATGATTATATCTATGAAAGTAGCATAACGTAAGATTTGGAATCAGTTGGCATGTGTATAGAAAGAAAAGTAAGAAAAAAAACAAGTTACAGAGCTTTATGTGATTTTACTAAGAGACAGCAGTAAAAATAAAGAACAAATCACTGAAATAAATGGTCTAGGACAGCAGATATGTTGAAACATGTAAGTGTGTAAAAGTCTGAATAAAATTGAAGTCAAACAGCATGGGAGAGCAAACACTGGGACAAATTCAGAGAGAGAGAGAGAGCATGTGTGTGTACACACATAAACACAAAAACCGACAATATTTATGAATTTTGTAATGATACATACAAATATATACAAATATATTTCATATATATACCAATTTTGGTGATAAGAAAAAATGTGAATGTTTAAACATATATCAATCTATTTTATAATATACCTATGAAGATAGACACAAAGATACTTACTAGCTATAAAAATACTTTAAAAGTTTAAATTGCTACAAATGTGGTTTTTCTCCATCCTTCATGTAATACCACTGAAGAGAAAAGATAATTATATTGTTCTGCACTGTCATCTCGTATTCAACAAGGTGATGTCCTGAAGGCATGTAAACAAAAAGGCAGATGCATTTTTTAAAATGGTTACTGGATAAGAAACCATGCGGGGCATGCCTCTATGCGGGGCTTGTGTTTCTGTTGTCCTAGGAAGATATGGTAATACCTGGAATAAAGTGGTAACATGTAAATTGAGGTGATCCCTTCTGAGTAATTAATAGATGGAATCTTCTGGAAGTCTTATTTATTAAATTACAGGGTTAAAATGGGTACTGTCAGATCAAAATTGTTACTTTTAGGGCTATCATTGAAGAGCAAACAGTACAGATAATATCAATCCCATGGACTAAATGATATTTGCCTTTTTCTCATTCTAGGAGAGTTTGTGTCTCTAATCTGTTTGCCGGGGAAATATGATAAAATAAATTTACTTTCGAAATGTATGACTGCTGGATGGGGAATAACTGAACCATATCGTGAGTATACTCACTGCCTCTTCCAAGATTAGAATCCAAACAAATATTTGTGGAGTCTAATATATTGTTTACTTATTTTTAATTTTTCTGTATTTTTCATAGGAATGATAGTAGAAAAAGTCTTTTCCACTATGGATCTAAAGGTGACTACTTGGGTTTTATGACATCATATTCATTAGTATTAGTTCACTGATACTTGTAAAAACTTGTGCTAGAAAACATCTAGTGATTTTAGTACCTAGTAAATATTTGTGTGTCTCATTTATATGTAATTTTCCCCCAGCTGCACTGTGAGCACACACACTTGCTTTCACAACAGTATAGGGGCCGCTACTGTGAAAACCTCTACTTAAAGACATGAGTTATTTCCAAAGATGTGATGCATTTTTCTGAAATCATAGGCTAGTATGAATGGTAAGTGGTGGAAAGATGATGTGAAAATAGTCTGCGTATAGGTCAAACTCATGATTCTGATCTCACATCCTCCATATTCTACAGCTGAGTTAACAAGTTAACAAATATCCAGCAAAATAAAGAATAAGTCAGAATGCAGTTTCAGTTGTCACCTCCAGTGTCAACACTGAAATGTGAAGTCAAGTCAAGAGAATAAGAACACCATGAAACCAATGGGATATAGACTAAATGTGTAAAAACTGAAACGTGTTGTTTGCTTTATCACCAACTGATTTGGGTATAAACTTCCTTTGTCCTTCCATATAGTGATGTCATTTTTCTATTTTCTTGGGACTGTACAAAAAATAAAAGAACCACATGAAGTGGGCTTCTTTCTTTCTTTCTTTCTTTCTTTCTTTCTTTCTTTCTTTCTTTCTTTCTTTCTTTTCTTTCTTTCTCTCTTTCTCTCCTTCTTTCTTTCTTTCCTTCTTTCTTTCTCTTTCTCTCTCTCTCTTTCTCTCTTTCTCTTTCTTTCTTTCTTTCTTTCTTTCTTTCTCTCTCTCTCTCTCTTTCTCTCTTTCTCTCTCTCTCTCTCCTTTCTCTTTTTCTTTCTTTCTTTCTTTCTTTCTTTCTTTCTTTCTTTCTTTCTTTCTTTCTTTCTTTCTTTATCTTTCTTTCGATGGTTCCTGTTGTATAAGTGACCTGGAGTAATAATATGTTTTATACAAATCACTTAACAGCATCATTACAGTGCGGAGAGAGGAGAATTGGGTGGGACTTAACCCTTGGATATATATGGGCTATTTTTGTCCCATATATTTTGTCCCATATGTTTATGTCCCAGATGTTTTGTCCATAAACATTTTTGTGTTTTTATTCCTTTCCTACTAGAAGACGAATTTTCTAAAACAATGCAGCAGGCAGCTGTACCACTGATCAGTAGTACATCTTGTCGAAGTTACTGGGGACTGGATATTAAAAACACCAATATATGTGGAGGGGCTGCAGGATCATCCTCATGCATGGTAATTCAAGGATGGTGCTGATGAGTGCAGTTTTCTTCTCAGTGTGTCTCATGAATGGGTGTTTGCTGACCACAAAGAGGTATAAGTGCATGGTAGTTGTAAAACGAAAAGTGAGAAGGGGAAGTACATTGCTAAGCTGATGTACTGTCATTGCTAATTTGAAACTCGAAGTGAATGCAATTCTCAAAAGGAATTGCTCGTTCATTTGCTTGGGTGACTGTGTGAAATTGATGATGTTCTACTGTTTTTGACCTATAAAAATAATTTATTATGTCTCGACTTCACAGCTGAATTAGACCGCTCAGAGCATCTACTTCTAGTAGCATTGAAAATATAAAGGTATTTTAATGTAACTCAAAGCCATAATTTCGTGATTTATATTAAGTAGATGCTTGAAACTTTCTGCAAGACACAGTCTGTTGTCAGCATTAAATGACTTTGTGTTTAATGTACCTTTTAGCCTCCTTTTGAGAATAGAGGTTTCAATCTGATTCAGAGATCTGTAATATCCACCAACTGCCTATTTGCCTCTGCTGTCGTGAGCAGTAATGAGAGGTGGCAGAATGACTTACGCACTGTCTGATCACCTCTGCGGTGGAGGTGAGCATCCATTATGAATTGTGCAGCCAGAAGAACTTCTCTTTTTGCCGGTTGCAGGGAGATTCGGGAGGCCCTCTGCAGTGTGTGCAGGACGGACAATACAAGCTCATCGGTATCGTGAGCTGGGGCAGCAGTAACTGCCAGCCCACTGCACCAACAGTCTTTGCCAGAATTTCTGCCTACAGGGACTGGATCACATCTGTCACTGGAGGGGAAGTGTGATCACTAAAGAGTAGCATGGTGGAACTCTGTTCATAAATGGGAAAGGAAGTACCTAACAGCATCTCTGAAAAATAAGTCTCTGGTCAGTGTTAAAAGACCCAGTGACCCTTCCTCCAACCCTTGTCACAGAGGAGCTTGGATTTGGTGTGTACATACGTTTAATGTTAAACATTGAACACAGAAAGATAATGTTGATTCATGCCTCCTGGGAATTTATAATCTGAAATGTCATTAAATTCATATTTAGTATGCCATGTATATGTCATTATTTGAATACAATCATATACACTTGTACTATTTTTCTAGTGTGGTAAAAATTAGAATATACAAGCAAATGTTATTCAGTCCATATAATTCTTAATTTCCCTCACACACAACAGTGCACTGAGTACAGTGAGATAGGAACCATCCCTCTAAGTTTCAGAATTTCAATGAACAATGGACATTTAAGGAATTATTTATCAGGCTTATCACTTGATTTTTAAATTTTTTAGATCAAATGTTAGGATATTTCAATTGTTTACAAAGCAATTCATCTGAACCTCAGTTAACCAATATGCTCATCTTTCTAAGTTGTAGCTAAGAATAAGGGAGAAGGAACTAAGGGAGGTCCCTGAGCCAGAAGACTGAATGAAATCCACCACAGAAATATGTAATATAGAATGAGAGCCTGTAGCAACTTTTTTTTTCTTATTTTATATATTTCCACCCAAAATTTATCATTTGGTTTCCAAGATTATAGCATTCAGAAACAGAGTATAGTTCAACTTTAGGTAAGCACATATATAACCCCATGAAAGAGCAACTCATAAGGAGATAGGCAATATATTTTCTCATTCTTTCTCTGATCTTTCTTTCCCTTTCTGTCATTTCTTTGTCCTCAGCCCACACACTCTCTTTCAATCCCTGCTCTCTTTTGCAAATGCTACGAAGGGAAAGTATTATAAATATCCTAGTATTTGGTAAAAACTTCTTCCATGGACATTGTTCTAAACTGCCTGCATTGATTTCAATTATTCTTTCTGACAGGGTCTCTGAGTAAAATGGATGATGAGATTTGCAATGGGGATTCTCTAGTTTTTCCGTTAATCTATTTTGTACGATTTTTACTTTGTCTCGTTGAATTTCTTTTTTTTTTTTTTTTATCAGATTACATTAAAAGGGATTAAAGATGGGCTGTATTAAAGTGTCAGTCCTGGGGCACCTGGCTGGTTCAGTCGGTGAAGCATCTGACTTTGGCTCAGGTCATGATCTTGCAGCTTGTGACTTCGAGCTCTGTGTCAGGCTCTGTGTTGACAGCTCAGAGCCTGCACCCTGCTCTGCATTCTGTGACTCCCCCTCTCCCTCTGCTCCTTCCCTGCTTGCTCTCTCTCAAGAAATAAATAAATGTTAAAAAAAAAAAAAATTTAAAGTGTCCTGTCTAAAGCCTTTTTTGCTTCACAGTGAGATTTGCTAGTGGTTAATGTTGGTGCTGGCACAATCTCCATTGTGACCTCCAGGGACAGTGACCTGGTGGTGGTGATACTTCAGGGCTCTGTCAGCAAAGGATATGGGATTAGCATTCTATGTACTACCTTGGGAAGCTGCCTGATTTTCCTACAAGGGTCAGAAGCTATTTGGTGCTCTCTTCTCAGCTTCAGTTGGCAATAATTTTTAAATTCTTCCATATTTAATCTTTTCTGTATTGAAGAGGCCTCTTAGACTGTTGTACTTGCTCTGCCTCTGGCTGAAAGCCAATTTAATTGGGGAAGGGCATACACTTTCTTACTTTGACCTTCTTTGCAAGAACTCTCCTGTTTACATTGCAAGGTCAAGCTATATGTGTGCCAGATTGCAATCAACACTATGTAAATTGATACAGTAGGTATATAGCCAAATTTAAAGAAATTAGAAACCTAATCACCTAATTTTCCATGTATGTATTTAAAAATATCATTTTTGAGCCCCTACTATGTGGCAAATAGAGGCAACCAGAAAGAAGTTTCCCTCATCTTTAGACTCATTACAATGGAAAAGAATGATACACAAAGATAATTACCATTCAACATGGCAGCCTGAGAGAGAACAACCGATACTTTCTGCAGGAATGGGTGATGGTTTTGCAGAAGTAATATTTGAGCTCAAGTATTAGTTGGTTTTTTTGTTTTAAAGTGATACATGCCAATCACTTATGTTAAAGAAATCTGTATCAAACCATTTTCCTATCGACAACTCTACATACTCTGAATTTCTCCTGTCATTTATGTTTTTGGAAAATGTGTTCATTCTTTTTATTTTGAGAGGGAGAGAGTGTGCAAAAGAATGGGGGAAGGGCAGAGAGCGAGAGAGAGAAATATCAGTGCCGAGCTGACGTGGGCTTAATCTCACAAACCATGAGATCACGACCTGAGACGAGATCAAGAGCTGGACGCTCAACTGACTGAGCCACCCAGCTACCCCAAATGTGTTCATTCATAAGCCAGAAATTGCATGACTTCATTTCTTCTCACCACCCCCACCTTGTTTCTTTCATATGATTTTCAGCAATCTAGTTCCAGTGTTTCATGCATGTTGTCAGTTCAAGAGTCAACAATATTAAGTCTAACAAGTATCTAATTCTCACCAAAGATCAATAATGTTTGGCACTGGTCTTGATTTCATCTTGGTCTTTGCTGTATTGTCACAAGATTATCACTCATTCTTCTTTTCCCTACAGATATTTATAAACTAAGAATAAATCATCAAATTGTCAAATAATGGCAACACAAACAATTGCTGGGAGCAAAATATCTAAAATCTCTTAAAAAGAGGCAGAATAGGGGCCCCTGGGTGGCTAAGTGAGTAGAGCATCCAACTCTTGATTTTGGCTCAGGTTATGATCTCTCATGGTTTGTGAGTTCGAGCCCTACATGGGGCTCTGCGCTGATGGCATGGAGCCTTCTTGGGATTCATTCTCTCTCTCTCTCTCTCTCTCTCTCTCTCAAAATAAACTTTAAAAAAAAGAGGGGTACCTGGTGGCTCAGTAGGTTAAGCAACCGACTTCAGCTCAGGTCATGATTTCATGGTTCATGGATTTGAACCCCACACTGGGCTCTGCACTCACAGCACAGAGCCTGCTTCAGATCCTCTGTTTGCCTCTCTTTCTCTGCAGTTCCCCTGCTTGTGCACTCGATCTCGATATCTCTCTCTCTCTCTCTCTCTCTCTCTCTCTCTCTCTCTCTCTCTCTCTCTCTCAAAAATAAACAAAGGGGTGCCTGGGTGGCGCAGTCGGTTAAGCGTCCGACTTCAGCCAGGTCACGATCTCGCGGTCCGTGAGTTCGAGCCCCGCGTCGGGCTCTGTGCTGACAGCTCGGAGCCTGGAGCCTGTTTCCGATTCTGTGTCTCCCTCTCTCTCTGCCCCTCCCCCGTTCATGCTCTGTCTCTCTCTGTCCCAAAAAAAAAAAAAAAAAAAAAAAAAAGTTGAAAAAAAAAACATAAAAAAACTAAGAAAAAGGCAGAATATAGTGGGTGAATTTTAACAGAGGTTAAAAGATATAGTCATTAAGACAGCGATTATAATATTGCTGCAGAGATTGACCGATGGAACAGAATACAAAAGCAAGGAACAATGCCTTTCTGCATTCTCCAAAATTGGCAAACAGTTGCATAGTATGACAATATAAATATAATGAGAATGTGGAGCAAGCGGAATCTCCTCACTGCTGGTGGGGCTGGGGAGTAATCAGGAACTCCAGCTTTGGAAGACTGAGACATGATCAGGAAAATTGAAGATGCCAGTGTCCTCTGAGTCTGCAATTCTACCCCTAGGTGTATGCCCTAGGGAATTGTCTTCGACCATGGCTGCAATAAGATGTAAAATCTGGAGCTTTTTAAAGCTCCTGGCATGATTGTAATGTGCAGTCGGGTTTGAGACAGCGTCATAGAGGAAATGAGGCAACCATGACCACTGAACATGTACAAGAATGTTTACAGAAATGTAAGTATCAGCAAAATGCTGGAATTCTGAATACCCCATATAGAAGCATGGATAATCAAAATGTGGTATACTCATGTAGGAGTAAAAAATAGAAAACAGTCCACAGGCTCTTTAGGTGAATCTTAGAAACAATGCTGAACTTAAAACGCAAATTTCAAAAGATTAGGTGCCATTGTAAAGCTCAGAAACCAGCAAATTTAAACATTATTTTGCTTAGGCTTACATCATATATGGTTAAAAAAAACAGGGAATGTAGCCCAGTATTTGGAGTAGTGGGAAGGCAGTAAGATATGCTGGAGGAACCACACACAAGTCATTTCAATGCTATTAATAATTTTCTAGTTGAGTGGTGGCTTCATGGATATTATCCTACTTCATAACTTATATATGCTTCTGTATATATCAAATACACCATGTAAATCTACTTAAAGGCCTTTTTAAATTTTATTGCATTATTGTATATTATTCCAGTGTTTTTGTGCAAATAAATGCAAACATGAATGCATATTTTTATTTTCTCCCATTAAACACAAGAATAACGTGTAAATTGTTCTAAACTTGCTTTTTCCATTTGATCATACAGGCTGGAGATCTTTCCATATCACTGTGCTTTTTAAAATATTTTTATTGAAGTATAATTGCCATACAATGTTATATCAGCTTCAGGTGTACAGTATAATGATGCAACAATTCTATACATTGATCAGTGTACTCTGAATCTGTTTTATCTCATTCATCCCCCTCCCCAACTTAAGGCCATTTTAATTACACTAGTTCCTCAGGGTAGAACTTATCCTTCTGTCCGGTTAATTAGAATGTTCCACATACATCTAGAGCATTAAACCCTATCATTTTTCTGTGATTTCCTTTGTCTAGAACATGAATTGCTCTTGTGACTTGTATTTGCTGATGTCACTTTTAACAGTCAGCCTATTAATTTTTCTTAATGCTGGCAGTTACATTTTGTACTATCCATTCTCTTCTAGGGAAAAAGGGTTTAAAATGTGTCTGAATATCTTCTGAATGCCAGACATTACCTGATATTTCCATTGGGTTCCTTTAATTATTCAAGCTAATCTTTATGAAAATGTTTTGAATGTGATATTAATAACCCCTGGGCTATTAATATAGCCCAGGGCATAGGGATTAAGTGTTGGTTCTGAAGCCAGACTTCTTGGGTTCAAATTCCAGCTCTATCATTAATCAGTGTTATGACTGGGCAAATTAGCCTTGTTGTATTTCTAATTCCTCATCTATAAAATGGAAGTAATAAAAGAACCTATTCATAGAGATATCCTATAGTTAAAGGAGTTCATAAATTTAAAACACTTAAAAGAGTAGCTGACTCCTGGTAAACTTTCATGTGATTATTATCTTGTGCATTTTCCTAAAATAAAGCTTTTAAAGAGGATTCCCCACACCCTGAATCCTTTAAAAATATTTTTGTACAAAAGGGAACAATTAAAAGTTTAAAAAGTGAGCCTCAAACTCATTATGCTAAGTGAAAGAATCCAGTTGCAAAAGACTGTAATTCCACTTACATGAAGTGTCTTAAAAATACATTTATTGAGACAGCAGAACAATGGCTATCTATGGCTATGGGTGAGAGCAGGAGATAACAAAATGGGGGTGATGAAAATGTCCTAAAATTGGATTATGAAAATGATTGCACAACTCCATAAATTTTCTAAAATCATTGAATTGTACACAGCCTTTTTCAAGTAGTTTCAGAGTTCTTAATTGCTTTACTAACTTTTATCAGGATGGGTCAAATCTGATTAAACTCTGAGAGTTGAATGTGGCCAAAATCCAGCAATAAACTGTTACATGTGGCAGGAAGAGACTGTCATATATTACTTGGGGAAAGGTTGATTTTATTAAGACTTGCTCTTTGAGAATATAAGTACCTATATATCTTTTCAGTTACTCATTTCTTTATGTCTCCACGTCTTTTTCAATAATTCTCTTTCTTATCCCTAAAGGATTTAATTGGGGAATGACATCAGGCTACCTTAATAGCTTTCTGTGTGCCAACTACTTTACATATATTAATTTAATTCTAAGCCCAATCGTATCAGAAAGGCATCGTCTCTCCCATTTTACCAATGAGGAGATTGAAGCAAGAGACGTTAAGTGATTTGTTTTATATTAAAAATTTTTTAATGGTTATTTATTATTGAGAGAGCATGAGCATGTTTAAACAGCTAGTTTCACAGCAGAATTAGCACATAGGTTTTGATGATTGCAGACCTTAATCACCATATGACAACGATGAATGTTTTCAGAGGACAACACTAGTGTACGTGTGGAGTTTGAACTAGGGAAATGACACTGGAAGCAGGGAGATACTGGAATGGGGCCAGCTTCATGCACACATTTGGACATGTGAATGAAAATAAAATGTAGAGGTAAAAATAAGGCTTATATGTAATAGGGAGGTTCTATTTTCAGAGGTCAAAAATAGTGAAAATTTCTTTGAATCCATTAGGAATTTCTTGCCAGATGCTAATTAAAAAGACTTTACTGCAGTAGCTTGAAGGAATTAGGATTTTATTCTCTTCCCTAAATGAAGTCAGGAAACTAGGAGGCAGCTCTACAGCTATGATAGCCTGAGGCTTTTTCTGTCTTCCTCCTCCATCATCTTCAGTGTATGAATTCAATCCATAAGCCATAAAATTGTTGCTGGGGTCAGGCCATCACACCCACATTCCAAGCAGAGAAGAGGGAAGGTAAGGAGAAAAGAGAACAAATGGCTTTCATAAAAATCCTACTCAGGGGCGCCTGGGTGGCTCAGTCGGTTGGGTGTCCGACTTCGGCTCAGGTCATGATCTCACGGTCCGTGAGTTCGAGCCCCGCGTCGGGGTCTGTGCTGACAGCTCAGAGCCTGGAGCCTGTTTCGGATTCTGTGTCTCCATCTCTCTCTGATCCTCCCCTGTTCATGCTCTGTCTCTGTCTCAAAAATAGATAAATGTTAAAAAAAAAAAAAAAAAAAGTCCTACTCAATGAGTTTTACTTACATATCTGCCCACCCTGCTTGACAAGCTTGTGAATGTAGTTCTTCATTTGAGTTTATTGTCCAGGGTTCTGGAACTAAATGAGAAAAGAGTATTTAGGCAACCAGAAGTCTCCCCCACTTCCTAATTATCATACATTGCTTTTAATTTTACTTAATTTTAATTTATACCTTTTAAAGAAATAAGTGCAAAGAAATAGTGCTAATTAAAAAAAACCAATACTGTGGTTGTATAAAGCAAAAAGTATAATTTTTTTAATGTTTGTTTATTTTTGAGAAAGAGAGCATGAGTGGGGGAGAGGCAAGAGAGAGGTAGACACAGAATCCAAAGCAGGCTTCAGTCTCTGAGCTATCAGCACAGAGCCGGACACGGGGCTCAAACCACAAATCATGAGATCATGACCTGAGTCGAAGTTGGACACTCAACTGACTGAGCCACCCAGGGGTCCCAAAATATAATTCTTTATTTCCCTGCTGTCCTTGTCCCATTTCCTCGTAATGTTTATAAAGTTCAGAAGATATTATATAACAATAGGAGTATAAGAATGAAATAACAGAGAAAATAGAAAAGAGAAATTAAGAAAATAAGAAAACTTCCTAGAACCAAAGGACATGAGTTGTCAGGCTGAAATGAGCCACTGGATACACTGCACACCAATGAAGATGTGGATCCATATCAGACACATCACTGAAATTTAAGAGTACTAAGGACAAGAAAATGATGTAAGATTTCAGAGAAAAAGAGGTCTCACACAATGGGTCAGGGATCTGAGTGGCTTTAAACTTCTCATTGGGAACATTTAAAGCAAATTTTACTATGGGGACCTCTCCACTGGACTTCTTAAGTATGCCTGTGACAGAACTGCATTTTCTTGAAGGATGATCCAAGAGAGAGTAAGGAGGAAGTCACACTGTCCATTATGGCCTTTGCTAGTGCATTTAAAGCTTTATCATAATTAAATCTTTTCAATTTTTCCCTGACAAATCTCATAGCTTAACTGAATCAAAACTATTTGGTGTATAGACAAAAAGAAAAATATGGGAATGGTACCAATCTCTCAGCCTCATATTTTTCCACCTTTTGCCTCCAAAGGGAAGACTCCAATGGATTCCTATGCGTTCAACATGGAGTTGGCTTATGACAGACTGATGTTAGTGGTTTCTCCTAACTCAGGCTCAGCGATCTGCAACACTGCTATTATGGGAATACCAAGGGGGATCGGTGTGTTCTAGAACATCACCCTTATAGGATGGAAGTGATATCCATTGGGCAGCAGCCCCAATCTGTGTCAAAGACTCCCATCTTTAAGGGGGTCCCCCCCCAATGTAAATACCCTCCATTAGAGGAAAATCAACTTCTGACCAAGCTTACTCCCTCAAATCCTACTTCAGGAGGAAGAGTGTGTAAGGTAAGGGAGAATGCTTATGTCTCACTGGCTTCTTTCCTTCTAAGACCCAGACAGAAAGGAGAGGCCCTTACTACTGATGGCTCAACTATCCTTTACTTAGGAAAACAAGTTTAACAAATAAAAGAATTTGCCAAGTTAGGTTCTTTTGAACAGTGATAGTAAGGTATATATTTTTTAGTCAAAGCATCTCTATCCTGACCATATATTATTTATATATTTAGATGTTCATGTATTTTTGACCTGATATGAAAATTACCTTGTAGGGACACATCCCATATATAGGATGGAAATTATTTCATCTTTTTAGCTCAACATCAATGTTAGATAATTATGCCATAAAATGGAAAAATATCTTCTGCTCTGCTCAATTGAAAGTTGATTTTTTTTTCTCTCATAGCATACTGTTATTTCCCCCTTTTTATGTACTTATGCCAGTTTGCCCATGTACATAAAAATTGTGCAAACATAAAGACACACAGATACAAATATACTTGCTCCTAGATATTCTCTTCCAAAGTTCATCTGGATTATGAATTTATAAATATTAACATCAACAGGTGAAAATTAGGTAGTGATTGTTATAGGGGTTATCAGACATTTGGTCTGGAAAGAAATTTGACTTTGAAAGCTTTTGGATGAGACACATATGCAGATAGCCTGACTCCTGAAGGCATCTGAGTTTGATGGGTGATAAAGCTTGCAGACATTTCTATTTATGTCATATTATTGAAATCAAAATTTGGGGGCACCTGGATGACTCAGTCATTTAAGTGTCCAGGTCTTGATTTCGGCTCAGGCCATGATCTTGTGGTTCATGGGTTCAAGCCCCTAGTTGGACTCTGCATTATCTGTGTGGAGTCTGTTTGGAATTCTCTCTCTCTCTCTCTCTCTCTCTCTCTCTCTCTCAGAATAAATAAAAATAAAAAAAGATTTTTGGGGCACCTGGGTGGCTCAGTCGATTAAGTGATTGACTTCAGCTCAGGTCATGATCTTGCGGTTTGTGAGTTCAAGCCGTGTGTCAGGCTCTGTGGGTACAGCTCAGAGCCTGGAGCCTGCTTCAGATTCCGTCTCCCTCTCTCTCTGCCCCTCTCCTGTTCACACCCCATCTCTCCCTTTCCCTCTCTCTCTCAAAAATAAATAAGCATCAAATAAATAAATAAATAAAAGATTTAAAATAAATTTTGTCTACTTACAGTATGTGAGTTAAATATGCTGTCTCTTTTTAACTTAAAGTATTTATCACATTATGACCTAGGCACTTATATAAAGAATTTCATCTGCTATTAGGAGGAAATTAGTAATGTTTTTAAAAGCTTTAGGAAATAGGGGCACCTGGTTGGCTCAGTTGATTAAGTGACTGACTTTGGCTCAGGTCATGATCTTGCAGTTTGTGAGTTCATGACCTGTGTCAGGCTCTGTGGGTACAACTCAGAGCCTGGAGCCTGCTTCAGATTCTGTCTCCTCTCTGCTCCTCCACTGCTCACATTCTGTCTCTCTCTCAAAAATAAATAAATATTTAAAAAATAAAAGCTTTAAGAAATATAAAAGAGCTACAGTTTATTTTAAAATATTGAGAGTTCACAAAAAACAGCTAATCAAATAGATGAGACAATACATCTATGATGCAAAGATGAAAAATATTAGTGAAAGAATGTTTGGAAATGAAAAGCAAAATACCAACTCAAATGTTGTAATCAATGTAGAGAATATTATATAAAATCTGTATTTCAGCTGGATGTTTTTGTGTTAAAATTTATTGAAGACCATAATAAAAAATGTTGCATACACATGATACATTATTAATAACTATTAAAATAAATAGTTTACTACTAACTATTAAGATAAATGACACCAGCCACGGTCATATATTTGTTTTTGGGCTTATTATTTGGTAACTGTATACCCCAATGTATGAATTCCACAAGAATTGTCTGCTTTGTAGACGTGTCTGTACTTAACACAGGTCATGTTCTGTACTTAACACACCACTTGTCATATAGAAGGTACTCAGCGAATCTTTGATACATGAATGGCCAGGTCACAGGTTTAATTGAGTGATCTATGGTCCCTATGATCTATTATTAGTCATACTGAAATGTTGCACAATGCTTTATAGATATTGGTGGTAAGTCTACTGAAACAGAGATATTAAATGGCAGATAGTGCCACTATAAACATACTGAAAATATTTATCCATTAGCTGACATACCAAGTTTAAACTTGGCACATGAAAAATTATTTTTAAGTCCTAACTTGGTAGGTGATAAAATTATTTAAGAGTGTAAAGCACAATGTTTGAAAATGTAAGTACACAATTTGAGTATAACATTGATAATCATGTATAATAGAAGCAAGTAAAAATGAAGGCACCTGGTGTATAGCACGAAACTGAGAATATTTTATAAAAGGAACTGTCTGATCATGAGGACTGGTAGTAAGAAGGGGGAGGAGACACAGGATTCTAAACTGATTGAATCTAACGTTAGTGGTACCCTTGACTTTCCTACGCATAGAAGAGATGAAAAAGCTTTGGGGATAATAAGATCCACTTGGAATATATCGAATTTGAGGTGTTTGTGGGGCATTTGTATATCTATCTATCTATCTTAATTTTACTAACTTGCTAAAACTTTTACTCAAACTATAAAGAAAAAAAAAAGCAACATGAAAACACCTTTTGAGCATCTGTACAAATACAGGTTATTTAGGGGGGCCTGGATGGCTCAGTCAGTTACGCATCCGACTTCGGTTCAGGTCGTGATTTCGTGGTTTGTGGGTTTGAGCCCTGCATCAGGCTCCGTGCTGACATCTCAGAGCCTGGAGCCTGCTTTGGATTCTGTGTCTCTCTCTCTCTGCTCCTCCCCACTTGTTGCATGCACTCTCTCTGCCTCTCCCTGTCTCTCTCAAAAATAAACATTAAAATAAATTAAAAAAAAAGTACAGGTTGTTTAGCACCAGTTTAAATCCCCAATTTAAAACCTATTTCCCAATTCTCTTCTGCAGGTAATATATAATATAATGTTTTTGTGTTAAGCAAATTGTTTCACAGATATAACACCCACCACCAATAACATAGGATTAAATATTCACCTCACTTTGAAGTTAAGCTGAGTTTCAATCTTCAGGGGAAATTAATTTTGTCTTCATTTGGTAGTCTGGAAAATGGTGAGTTGTTTTTTAAATAAGGAGGATCAAACTAGTCAGTTTTGCTATACTGGGAATTCCAACTCTTAGGGGTCAGCTGTTATCGTGAAAGCAGACTCCTCTGGAGACCAGGGACCAGATGTAACTAAGTGAACAACAGCTAGCTAGCTTCCATGCAAGCAAGAGCCCATATAATCTTAGACCCACAAAGAAGGATGGTCTGCTGGTACCTTTGTGGCTAAGGTAAAGACACAGTTTAGATATTTATTAACTCTCTTAGATCTCATAACAACCACATGAAATTATTATTATCGCGTCATTTTTCAGATAAGGAAACGAGATGAAATAATGTGCCCATAGATGGTTGAACCGGAATTTTAACCCAGGAAATCCTAGTTAAAATTTAGCACCAGTTCCTAAAGCTCTAAGCTCTTACCCACTACAGTAAGCTTCTTCTTAAATATGTGAAGGACTAACCCTGACATGAAAAGTCTGGAAATGAAATTGCATCAGTGGAAACACTTTATCTGCTTTTATATTCTGGGATAGTTTCGATTTAGTGAAATTTCGTTTGAAAAAGGGAGTCTAAATGTTCTTGACGTGAGGAAATAAGGAGGCCAATACAGAAGTCACAAAACATGATGCGGATTGTACTGATACGCATTAGGGTTGCAAATGATAAAACCTGTGCCCAAGTCTGTCATTAGTGATGAAGCACTCTATGAGGCGTTGAGATTCATTCTGTGGCCCCTAAGTGTCATTACAAAGGTAACCCATTCCTTCCCGGAGAAGCTGATTCCTTATTGGCCACGTGGTTACACCTAAAATACATTTCAACCTCTGTTCTGTTTAGCCACACCCCTTTCATATCGACCACACCTGTTGATTCACAAAGCGCTCCGTAAGCAAAGGGAATATCGCGAGAACTCTACATTGTCTCCCATCTGACGTTTTCAGCGGTGGTTGTCGCTTTTGTTCTCGCGATATTTTCGGGTGAACGGGAGCCCGGCGGCCCGGGCTTCTGCGAAACATGGCGGTCGGCTGGTACCATAACACAAGGTAAAATACTGAAAGCCCGCCGGGTGATGTTCTCCCGATTGTTCCAAGGCTGTTCCGGTAGTGAATGCGGTTAAGGGGGCTAAGAGTCTGTCATGGGGTTGGTTCCCTGTCTTCATCACTGTCTTTTGGTGAGAGGGCCGGACTGGGGAGCCGCTCCACCTCCCCCGGGGGCGTTACTGGCAGGACCCTGGGCAGCGCAGCGCGGGGGAGCTCCCTTCTTCTCAGTCCGGTATCTGTGCGCTGTCTTGCAACCGGAAGGAGTTTCAGTGCTTCTCCGATAGCTGCTAACCCTGACCCATTGCTTCTCGCTGTGCCCTGTGCCCCGGTGGCTCCTCTCGTCCTCAGGGAGAAAGGTCCCGCGTTGTGAAGACCAGCCGGATCGTGTCCCTATCTTCCCGGGTGTCTGGCTCCCCACCCCCATTCAGACCAATACCAAATTCTTGGCAGCAAGTTGCTCTCTTTCAGAAAGACCGAGGTCTTGGCCTCGTCTCCAGAGTTTCGCACGCCGCCTGGGGGAATGAGAAAGGGGCAGGTCTGGCAAGATGCTTTAGGAGAGACTGGTCTGAGTGTAACTACTTTTCTTAAACCCTCGAGGTTTAAGAAACCCTCGGAAGGTAACTTGTCAATTCGTGGTAGAGAATAGCCTTGGATATAGCTTATATATAGAGTTGATAGGTCATTGTTTGAGAAAACATGTTTAGGTAACTTTTGTATTTGGGATTTTGTGCCCTCGAACTTCATGCAAAGTTACATAATGTCTGTTAAAATGTTGCAAGACTGGCTTTCAGAGGCAATTAAAGATACCTTTAAAAACAGGAGTTATTAATATGTTTGAAGTTGTATTTAAGTAATTGCCTAGCCTGATACATAAACTCTAAAATTCAGGAGGTTTGCTTGTTTTGTTTATTGATACCTTTAAGTTGGTGCAGTTATTCCAGTTCGAAAAACATGAAAAAAAATAAATTTCATTGTTTTGGGAGGAGGAGGAGAGGAGTTTTGTTTTGCTTTTTTTGATAGTAAACTGTAGTACACAACTGAGTTGAAATGGCTTGAGGGTACAGATCATAAAAATATATCAAGATTGAAAGATCTCAAAGGAAATCAGGCGTCTCCTGGAACATCAAAAAAGAATTAGAAGAAAAAATTTTATTTTATTTAGGGGTTAATGGTTTAATTGGAAGAAATGGTGAAACTTATTTTTAATAGACATTACCTTAGGCATTCTAGCAGCTAACAAATCCTATTTAACAGTTTTTCTGTATTTATTCTGTTTCTGCCTTTTAATGTCACAATAAGCAAGTTAACCTCTTTGTGTCTTAGTTTCCTTATCTGCAAAATGGGAATAAGAATAATAATACCTAACTCTATAAGGTAGTTGGTGAGGATTAAATGAGTTAAAATATGCAAAGCACTTAGAACAATGCCTGTCATATAGTTAGCATGCATTAAATGTTAGCTCTTGTTGTTTTAACATTTCTGTTCCTAACTTCTGTAGTTACTTAAGATGTTACTGGGGCGCCTGGGTGGCTCATTCGGTTAAGCATCTGACTTCGGCTCAGGTCATGATCTCACGGTCAGTGAGTTCGAGACCCGCGTCAGGCTCTGTGCTGGCAGCTCAGAGCCTGGAGCCTGCTTCGGATTCTGTGTCTCCCTCTCTCTCTGGCCCTCCTCTGTTCATGCTCTGTCTCTCTCTGTCTCAAAAATAAATAAACATTAAAAAAAAATTAAAAAAAAAAAGATGTTACCTTGGTACTTAGTCAAATTAAAGACTGAAGAAGACACTTTTTTTTTTTTTGATGTTTATTTTTGAGAGTGCAAGTGGGGGGGGGGGACAGGGCAAAGAGAGGGGGACTGAGAATCCAAGCTCTGCGCTGACAGGCTGACAGCAGCAAGCCTGAAGAACGGGGCTTCTTCAAACTGCATCAGGACCTGAGCCCATGTCATTGCTCAACTGACTGAGCCACCCAGGTGCCCCCCAAGAAGACACCTTTTAAAGTAATTTCTTTCTGATCCCTAAAGTGATGAAACACTCTTCTTTTATGTGGTTAATATGTCTTTAAACTCCATCTTCCAGTTGCTTGCTTTCTTAAGCTGTTATCCTCTATTAATTGCTGAGGTACAAATTGCTCCTTTCTACTACATATGGTCTTATTACAGTCTAGGTCAGTACTGCTCTTGGTGCTAGTTAACCCATTCTCCTTGCATTTGGAGATACTTGTTCTGTTATAAATGTATTTCTCCTGTCCTTGACCTTTTTCCACTTCAGTTTTGTATACTTTTTAAAAAAAAAGTTTATTTATTTTTGACAGAGAGCGTGAGTGGGGGAGGGGCAGAGAGAGAGAGGGAGAGAGAGAATCCCAAGCAGGCTTTTTACTGTCAGGGCAGAGCCCAATGTGGGGCTTGAACCCGCATGTGAGATCATGACCTGAGCCGAAACCAAGAGTCAGATGCTTAACTGACTAAGCCACGCAGGCGTCCCTCAATTTTGTACACTTTGATTCAGTAGTTAGTATACTCAGTGTATTATTTGAGGAGGATTATATTTGTCCTTGCTTCACATTGCTACTAGGCACTTCCAAATTGTGTTGCCATCACTCTACAGTCTCTTCTCTTAGCTTTTCTATCACTTTATATCATCTTCATTCTGTTCATGACATTAACTAACCTCAGATACTATCCCACTTTCCTCAAAGACTTAAACATAAATTTCAAGTATCCTACAAATGTTTGTATTTCTTTTGAGAATTAGAAACATTTATCAAATGACTCATTTTTATCTTGGTTAGAAACTGTGTGGTAGCCTTTATGCCTCCCTCCCTCCTTTTAAAGTAAAATATAATAGAGGATTCTGTGATGCTGAGGATTTTTTCAAAATTGTCACAGCTAATAAGGGCCTAGGTAGTAACCCAAGTTTTTCTGACCACAAAATTCATATTTATACCACCTTACTCAGCTTCCAAGTATACTTTTTAAAAAAATAACTTTGCAGGTTATTACATTTATTTGAATTATGTTGGGGTAAACAATTTTAAGAATAACAAGAACTCTTGTAAAAGGTCTAAGTTGTAAAGTGAAAAGAATTAAGTACTTTTGGGTGATAGTATTTGTCAATTGAAACTAAGTTATCTTTCATAAAAAATTTTTAGTGTAAAGTATTCTAATGCAATATAATCAAATAATTTAAAGTTATAGGTAAGTAGTTTTGCTTTTTGTTTCTGAAGTTTGTTGATGGCCTGGATAATACCTGTTTTGTGTCCTTTCTCATTCTTATTAATGGCTTGTATTAGTTTCACGGGGCTGCTCTCACAAATTCCCATAAACTGAATGGCTTAAAAACGTCGACATTTATTATCTCACAGTTCTGGAGGCCAGCAGACGGAAATCAAGGTCTTGGCAAGGCCGTGTTCCCTCTGGCTGTTCTAGGAAAGAACCTTCCTTGCATCCTGTCGCACCTGGGTACTCCTTGGCTCTTCTTGGCTTGTAGATGCATGACTCTTATCTCTGCCACTGTCTTCACATGGCATTCTCTCCTGGTTGTGTCTCTTCAAATGGACTTCTGATAAGAACAAGAGTCATTGGATTTTGGGCCACCCTAATCCAGTTGATCTCATCTTAACTAATTACATCTTCAAAGATTCAACTACCATATTTCCACATAAGGTCCATTCACAAATACCAAGATTAGGACTTCCATGTATCCTTTTAGGGGACCCAGTTCAACCCACAGCATGGTCATATATATTAACCAATTAAATATTTCTCATGTTGCCAAATATATATTAAAAATAGAAGTTAGCTCATAAAATGTGGGTAGCAGGAGTAAAATTGTTTCTCCATTTTTGTTTGGAGAAGTAAACTTAATTGAGCAGACTGTAAAAGGTGTCATGAACTCTGTTTTAATTTTAGCAAAACATTTTATAGTCTCATATTCAAATGGATGCAGTGATGAACTATGGACTTTGTTGACATTATTTAGATTGAGGGTTGATAATGTGTGTCTGTGTTCCGGCATGAAAGGTGGTTTCTTATTTCTTATGCAGTTTTTCAAAGCATTGTCTTAGTCTCAACTATTATCAATGACTTCCTGGACTTTTTTTTTGTTTGTTTGCTTCTTAATATACATGACAGCTTAGGGAAGATATTGAAGAAAACAGTCTGGAGATTGGGAAAGTATGAGGAGCAGCACCAACCAGTGGGCAAAAAATTCTAATGCAATGGCTTCTAAATTTTTAGATTATGTGGACCAGCACAAAATATAGAGGGAATACAGGGAAAGGCTGGATTTGAGGACTGATGTAGAATTGCAGTTTTTAATTTCAGTAAAGCAGGACATCCAAAAACAAAAGAAACAAAAACCTCTATTACCCACTTTTATCATTTCATAAAAGAATTGACACACGTAAAAAAGGAAGGAAATACTCTCCAATAAAATATTTTTAAATTGAATAAATTTAGCTTAAAAGTTTCTTTTTTTTTTTTTTTTATTTAGGTTCAGAAAATTTTCTAATAGCATGGCAGTGACTTCTGGAAACCAGTGATTTGGCGTATTTCTAAATGCATTTTTAAAAGTGGCTGACCAAGCTAGATGGTGAAGGAAATAGAGTGGGGATGGGAGCAGTGGGACTGGATAACGGGGAGAAGTCCAGTATACTGAAAACACAGGGAAAATGAAGAACAAATTCTGTCCTAGTTAGTAAATTAAAGAGCTGGAAGGATAATTGGTTCTGCTCAGAGAGGAAAACTAGTGTTTTGGATTTTGGAGATGGAACTGTTTTGAAAGTTATAAGAGAAGTCAAAAATGGTCTCGCTTGTGTGTGGCTTTGCATAGATGGAGGTCACTGGCTTAGAAAATCTGTTACATTTACATGGTAAAAGCATTATCATTGTGAATAAATGCCACAGGATGAGTGTCATAGGGTCATGACTTGCAAAGGACTGTGAAGGAATGGGGAAGAAGAGAAGCATATTGAATGATCCAGGTGCTAAAGTTACTAAGGAAATTTTAATAGATCCAGACGTTACTAGAAGATGATCACAAGTACTGAAGTATCAGTGTGCACTGTGGTTTGGAGCATGGACTCTGGAGCCAAGTTGTTTGGGTTCGAATACAGGTTCTACCACTTGCTGTGTGTCCCTGCAGATACTACCTGACTGTTCTGTGCCTCAGTTTCCTTATCTATAAATGAGAATAAAAACAGTATCATCTTTATAGAGTCGTTTAGAGGATTAAATGAATAAATAAATAATTCAAATAATACCTAACGTAAAATATGAAAGCTATAATTCTGGGTAGTATATGTGTTCATTATTATTTTTTTAAAGATTTATTTATTTTTGAGAGAGAGAGTGCATGTGCATGAGTGGGGGGTGGGCAGACAGGGAGGGAGGGAGAGAATCCCAAACAAGCTCTGCACTGACAGTGCAGAGCCTGATATGGGGCTTGAACTCTCAAACCATGAGATCATGACCTGAGCTGAAATCAAGAGCCAGATGTTCAACATACTGAGTCACCCAGGCACCCCTGTGTTTATTATTATTAGAAGTAGACTTGAAAAGGGAAGAAATGGTTGAGAAATCATAATAAAACACCGACTGCCTTACCTGGTGAGTCTCAGAAATGAAGTAAGGATTTGAAGGGCATTACCACCAGGAAAATGTCAAGTGTCGTGAAGAAAGCAGATAAAAGGATTGCTTTCAGAAAAACAGAAGTTATTGGACAACTTGTTCATATCAGAACAGTGGCTCTGTAGAGTAGAGTGGCAAGTATTGGAGATGGAATGAGTTTCTTTGATGATGCAGGTTAGTGCTGGACTAACAGGAATGGGACAGGAGGAGTAGCAGAGTGGCAAGGTGCTCCATTCTAGAAGAGTAATCATGTAAAACAGGAATGGAAAATGCTAGATGGAGGCGGGGAGGTAGCCAGGTAGGAGGAGTGCTGAATAAGCTGTGTGAATTGTTAGAAGTTTATAAAACTTACTAGCTGCTTGTCATATCTTTATATTTATATATAATATAAAAGAACATATTTATAAAACTTATAAAAATATAGCAAGTTTAGGAGTAAAATTCAGTTTTGTCATTTGCTCAGCCACGCTGTACCTATTATGTGCCAACCACTGTTCTAGGTACTAGGACTACTATAATGAAAAAAACAAAAATTCCTCTCCTTGTGGATCTTATATTTTTATATATTTACTTATCTTAACTGTTTTGATTGGTAAGCTGTGCTATCATGGGTATTTCTGGGAAAATTTCCTTCCTTTATATTTTGGGGAATGTCCCACCTTTTTTTTTTTTCTTTCCTTTCATATTTATTGTATACCTCTGTGCCAGGCATTGGAGATACACAGATCAAGTTAGGGTTCCTGCCCTAACATTAGAGTGGAGAAAACAGAAAGTTAAACAAGCAATTAATTGAGTCTGAATTGCCTTTGGAATGACCCCATGAAAATATAGAAAGCAAAAATATATGTCTGCGGAGAGATTTGTACTGGGAATAAAGATTTGAGAAGAATGGGCATATAAATGGAAATTGAAGGGAGGGGAGATCACTAGGAAAGAGAGTCGGAGGCGGGTCTAGAGCTGAATCTGAGTGGAAGAAGAATCTGCATAGTAAACCAAAGTTCTTAGAGATAGAATGAAAATCAGGAATATAATATTATTTAAGGCAAGGTAAGATGCTGTTTCAAGAAGAAAAAGAATTGATAAACTATTTTTTCAGAGGCAAAATTAGGTAAGGACTAGAAAGTGTCCATAGAATTTTATACTGAAGAAGTTGTTCATGGGGTGGTTGGGTGGCTCAGTCAGTTGAGTGTCCGACTTAGGCTCAGGTCACGATCTTGTGGTCCGTGAGTTCAAGCCCCATGTTGGGCTCTTTGGTGACAGCTCAGAGCCTGGAGCCTGATTCAGATTCTGTCTTCTTCTCTCTCTGCTCCTCCCCTGTTCTCATTCTTTCTCTCTCTCTCAAACAAATAAACATTAAAAAAAAAGTTGTTCATGACTTAGAGCAAATTTAGTTAAGAGTTGAACATGTAGTGAGGAAGTAGTCACACTGTACAAATGGGGACAATTCATTCTTTTTTTTTTTGTTTTTAAAGTAAACCCTACCCCTAATGTGAGGCTCGAACTCACCCTGAGATCAAGAGTCACATGCCCTGTGAGTCGCAGCCAGGTGCCCTGACAATTCATCTTTTTAAGTTTGGTTTATAGATAAGCAGCCAGAGATCTATAGTTGGAGTTGGACTTGATCTTAAATGCAGAGTTTCGTTTTAAAGACAAGCGGTTTGAACGTATTTAATATTTAACCCCAGTAGGAACAAATGAGTAGAAATTGAAAGATTGAAGAAGGATCGGTCTTGGTGCAGTTACCACTAAGCAGGTACAGAAAATAAATGTGATTGCTCAGAGTTGAACAAACTTAGGGAGCACAGCTTATGCTTACAAACAGAAGCATAATTTACAAATGAGAATACCAGTTTTATGACTGTTATGGGGATCAGAAATTCATCTGTCTTGTCTACGTGTCTCTTTTTTCCTTAAGAAAAACATACACATGAGAACCAAAATTATAATCCGAAGGCCACGTTGTGTTTATGGAATAGAAAAGAGAAGTTAGTTGGATGTTTTTAATGGCAAATGAAATCAGTCTATTATTGCATCCAAACTTCACTTTAGGACTGATTAGTAGTGCCCCTGGTTAGGGACTAGTGTCTTTTGGACAGTGTTCATGATCACTGCCAGTTTTTACTTCTCAGACTCTCCTTTTTCTTCATGAATGCCCTTTATATGGCCTATTCTTTCTGTATTAATCCTACCCATGGATTTCAGACAAGTCTTTCTGCTTTCTTCTAGAGACCTTCTTTTTCTTTTAGTGACATCCACAACTATTTGATTTATTCTGTTAGGTGCTGATTTTAGTCATACAGCTTTGATTTTTGGTAATGCTTTATAGCATCACCAATAGTCTTATAAAAATTACACAGATATTTGAGAATTCAGTTATTTTCATGGCTTTATAACATATTTTAAATACAGTTGGCATACTGATCAAAAAAAGAATACCAAGCAGTCCATTTTTAAATATTTTTATTTCAATACATACTTATTTTATTTTAAATATTTTATTTATTTATTTATTTAATTTATTTATTTAAAAATAATTTGGAAAGTCCAAAATTTTCTTAAAAAAGACAGTAAAATCCTCCCATGATCTACTTTTAACATTTTTGCATATAGACTTTGAATCAGTTTCTTGTAAAAGTTTCCTTTTGTTTCCCATGAAACTATATGTATGACCTTCTAGTCTTTTCCTAATGTATATGAGTATTTTCCTGTCATTAAATGTTTTCTTTTTTAAGATTTTCAGTGTTTACATAGATTCAGAGCTTTTAATTCACTATAGTTTTTATATTGACTACCAGATATTTGTTTCTAGCTTCAGTATTTTAAAATGACATGAAAATTATCCTCATAGGGCGCCTGGATGGCTCAGACGATTAAACATCTGACTTTGATTCAGGTCAAGATCTCACGGTTCATGAATTTGAACCCCATGCCAGGCTCTGTGCTGACAGCTCAGAGCCTGGATCCTGCTTCAAATTCTGTGTCTCCCTCTCTCTGCCCCTCCCCCAATCACCTTGTGTCTCTCTCCCTCTCAAAAATAAACAAACATTAAAAAATAAAAAAAAAAAGGAAAATTATCCTTTCAATCAAAGTTTTAGTGACACCAGATTATTATTTTAGGATACCTTTCTAAAAAGGGAATTCACTCAGTCAAAAGGGTAGTGGTGAATATTTATATTCTTGCTAGCAATATAGATGAGTGTGCCTATTTTATTTACTTCATTGTAATCTATTAGTGGGAATATATTAATATATTTGTTAATTTAATAGAAGGAAAGTTATTTCTTATTTTAATTTATACATTTAAATATTATGAATGTCAAGTACTTTTCACTTTTTGCTGTTTAAGGTGTTTGTGTGTATAAATTGCCTTTCATTAGTATTTTTTTGTCAGAGTGAGATGGAGAAAGGTGAGGTTCAGCTAAGTGTTAAGGTTTTTTTCTCAAGGAGGAATGAGATTGTTAAGTTGTTTCAAGAACATTTGTCACTTACCTAAAATTAAAAGAAACCTTTGTATCTTTTTTGGAGGATTCATTTATTCATCGTTTATTCCTTAGCATGACTATATGAAAGAAGAAGAAGGTTTTCCTGAAGATGAGGCGACTGAATCGGAAAAAAACCTTGAGTTTGGTGAAAGAGTTGGATGCCTTTCCAAAGGTTCCTGACAGCTATGTAGAGACTTCAGCCAGTGGGGGTACAGGTAAGTATCAGTTCAGATTAAAACTCCCTTACTAAGTGCAACTTCTCGGTGAGCCAGTCAGCTCATACAGAAATATAGCCATGAGGAACTCATCAGTGAATTGCATACCTGTGACTGCTCCGTCCTCATGTCACACTGCCCTAATTTTATTGTCATATACATTCTCTTTGGCATCTAACCAAGAGCAGTCTATGCATTTAGCAGTATTTATTAAAACATTACTGAACAACTTAATCCAATTTTACTGCTTTGGTGCTCTTGAGTTATGTATAATTATATATAAATAGAATTGAACTTGGAGGAAGTTATTTAATGTTGAACTGCTTGAGTTCTACTTTGGTTAAGAATAAATCAATTTAGACATTATAACAGAAATTCTTAAATTTCACATTGTTGGAGAAGGGCAGCATGAGGTAATAGTTAAGAGCTTTGACTCTAGAACCAGACTGTCTGGATTTAAATCCCACCTCTTCCCCTTCCTAAGTACCTGACTTTGAGGAAGTTAACTTAATCCATCTATGCTTTAGTTTTTTCTTCCATGAAATGGGGATGGTATCAGTATTTCCCTGGCAGGGTTACTTTAGTGATTAAATAAATTAATATTTATAAAATGTTTAAAACAGTACCTGTTACAAATAGGAGTATTTATTAAATAAAATAAATAAATAAGAAATATATAAGAAAAATATGCAACTATGACAGTATTTACTATTATTTCTTTTCCCATGAAGAGCTAATAAAATAGCATATTTCACATAAGATTGATATTTCATTTGGTAAAGTATAGTAAGGGGGTTGCTATTTCTAACCTGCAATTAAGTTTTATTAATGAAAACAGTGCAAGTTGTTGCATGATCCATTTTAAGTGTGTTATGTCATAATATCTGATAGTTCTCTTATTTTTGTCAAATCTTTTACCTGTTTTTATAAATGAAGTGATATATTTGGGAGATTCTAAAGTAGATGAGAGTTTTATTAGAGATTTGGAAATGTTATTTGAGTTTCTGGCACACAGATTGTTATCGCTTAGGAATTAGTCTAGGAATTTAGACTAGGAATTAGGAACTAGCAATTTAAACTAGGAATTAGTCTAATTTTGTTTTTTATAGGTTGGGCTACAGGCATGGATGATGCATTTTTAATTATGAGGGTACTGCTTTCAAATTTGTACTGTAAAACTATGCTTACTTTCATCATTTATCATATCTATGGCACTGCTGTACATTAGAAAAGAACAATTTTGTGTGTCGTAAAATTTTGGCAAATCTATTTAGTGAGAGATACCTTTAGTACTGCTGAGATAAAATGTTTTCTCAATAGTAGAAGTGCTGTGTTTATGTTTGTGCTCAGTAAATCCTCATTTTTTAACTATTTTAGAAATCTATGTGAATATTTTAAGAAAAGCCTTTTATAGTAGTATCCATTTATGTGGCAATCATATAAGGGCTTTCTTTGCTAATTTTAATCCCACTTAAAATAGTTTCCCATTGTTTCCTTTTTAAAAATTGTTTTAATTCTGTTTTGTTTGTTTGCTTTCTCAGTTTCTCTAATAGCATTTACCACTATGGCTTTATTAACCATAATGGAATTTTCAGTATATCAAGATACATGGATGAAGTATGAATATGAAGTAGATAAGGATTTTTCTAGGTAACTTCTTTTTTCTTCTTGAAATACTTTTAGACTCAAATTGTTTTGAAGATAACATACCTTCTTTTTAAAAATTTTTTCTAACTTTTATATGTGGTTTATTTTAGTTATGAAGAAATAGTACTGGAAAATCCTCTTTAATTGCATGCATTAGGTGACATATTTTAGAATCCTTTCAATCCTGGTTAAATTCTAAAAGATTTTCTTGAATTAATATGCACTTGTATAAAAAAGGTTAGGAGGACATAATATATATTTAGGTGTTTTAATGGTAGAAATTGTTTAATGTTTTGAAACTGTTTACTCTTTAGATTTTGAACTATCTTACTGACTTGTGTGAGCTGGAAAAGCATCTAAAAGCTACATTGTGTATGCTTAAAACTAGATTTATATAAATTACATCTAAATAAAATTTTAATGTAAATAGTGTCATCTTTAAACCTTTGAAAATATATTCTTTTATTTGTATTTGTATTTTTTAATGATTGAAGATAACAGGTTTATAATATTAAGACTGCACTGGGGGGGGCGCCTGGATGGGTCAGTCGCTTAAACGTCCAACTTTGGCTCAGGTCATGATCTCACAGTTCGTGAGTTTGAGCCCCACATCGGGCTCTGTGCTGATAGCTCAGAGCCTGGAGCCTGCTTTGGATTCTGTGCCTCCTTCCATCTCTGCCCCTCCCCCAATTGTGCTCTGTCTCTCAAAAATAAGTAAATGTAAAATAAAAAACAAAAAAAACAAAAAAAAACACTGCATTGGATGGTGGGCAGGGGTGGGGTGGGGGACATTTACTTCTCAGTTCCTATTCCAGCTCTGCCGTTCAGGAAGTTACTAAATCTATATCTGCATGTGCTTTAGTCTCCTTTTTCATAAAATGGGGATAATTATAGCACCTTCCTCATGGGGTTAATGAGAATTAAGTAAGGCAGTATTTGTAAATTGCTGTGTAACCTTGGGCAAATAACACAACTGACTTCTTTTGGGCCTCAGTTTCTTTGTCTATAGTATGAGTATTATTCTTGATACCATTAGTTTTCAAAGAGTTTGTTGTTTTAAGCACCAGTGAATCACTTTTTGCTTTTTTTCCAATGAAGTATTTCATAGGTTACCACGTAAGCCAAGTGGGGATGCCCAGAAGCTTGGCCACTTCACCTTATTCTCTGGTTCCTACAGCATCTCCTGAGTCATTTGGAGCACAGTTTGAACTCTAGACAGTTTTAAGACTCTATGGAAGCTCCAAAAATCTGTAATTCCTATTGAAACAAGATAAAATGATTGGAATGAAAAAGTTTTTGATTGGAAGTACAGGATGGGACTGATACGATTGTACTCATTCTGTTATTCACTGATGATTGATTAATTTTGATACTTGAAAATTAATTCGATTTCAAAATAAGGCATTGACTGAGCCTTTTTAAAGGCCATGCAAAATTTTAAACATCAGTGTTGTTTTTTTTTTCTTTTTCTGGTAGTTTGTAGCTACCAGTTTGTAGTTTGTAGTTTCTGGTAGCATTTACCCTGAGCCACACAGACCTAGTTTTCAATATACCACTTCAGTCAGGCATTTAGGCTGCTTTGAACACCACCGGCTTATCTGCAAAACTGAAGCTGTATACTTTATAGGTCCATGATAGGGAATAAAAATTTAATATTTGTAGGGCATCAGGCATAATGCCTGATATATGATATTTATTTGATAAATAGAGGAGAAAGACTTGTAATTCCTAACTCTTGATTTGGAAAGTTTTACGTTTTCAAAAGAATATTCTATATAAGGTTTATGTAAACAGAGGTAGACTTTTCTGAGTTGCTTGGAGTTATTGTTGAGTTTGTTGAATTACCATTATCGAATTAAAGGATATTGTGTTAAAAACCTGTGACATCAGAAAGGCTTTTAGAATTGCAAAATAGAATTTTTACTTTCAAAATGCCTTTGTGTTGGCCATAATAAATGCTATCCAGTTATTTATTTATTTTTTAATTACTTTTTAATCTTTATTTTTGAGAGAGAGTGAGAGAGAGATTTCAAGCAGGGGAGGGGCAGAGAGAGAGGGAGACCTAGAATCTGAAGCAGGGTTTAGGCTCTGAGCTGTCAGCACAGAGCCTGATGTGGGGCTCGTATTCACTAAACGTGAGTCCGTAACCCGAGCTGGAGTTGGACTCTTTTTTTTTAATTTTTTTCAACGTTTTTTATTTATTTTTGGGACAGAGAGAGACAGAGCATGAACGGGGGAGGGGCAGAGAGAGAGGGAGACACAGAATCGGAAACAGGCTCCAGGCTCCGAGCCATCAGCCCAGAGCCTGACGCGGGGCTCGAACTCACGGACCGCGAGATCGTGACCTGGTTGAAGTCGGACGCTTAACCGACTGCGCCACCCAGGCGCCCCTGGAGTTGGACTCTTAACAGACTGAGCCACCCAGGCTCCTATCCAGTTTCTAATCAACATATTTTATTCTGTTTGAAATCTGAGTTTTCATAGATCAGTTTATTTGTTTCTTACATTTTGTTGATCACTTGGTAATACTAATACTTTCTTTTTGTCTTTTAGCAAATTGAGAATCAATATAGATATTACTGTTGCTATGAAGTGTCAATGTAAGTACACATTAACTTGATGAATCCATTTATTGTTTATGTTTTAAACAATTGCTAGTAAGTAAAACCACTGGTGGTGCCTTAACTTTATTTTTTCCTTTATGATATCTTAAAATGCTATGGTAATGTTATTTAATAATGCAAGTTATTTTTTTACCCAGCTTATATTCTTTAAATTTTTTCTCCATAAAAAGGAGATTTAACTTTCATATTAGTATAATTAAAAAGAAAATCGGAGGAAATTCTTGTGAGTTAGAGTTCTAATTTGGGTGTATCATTTATTTCTTATTTGGAGTACCAGTTTTACACCCATGCTCTACGGACATATCCTGTTTGACTGTTTTGGTTTACTACTCTTTACTTATGCATATTAAAATATGGATTCAAGTCTTTTTTTTTTTTTTTAATTTTTTTTTTTAACGTTTATTTATTTTTGAGATAGAGAGAAAGACAGCATGAATGGGGGAGGGTCAGAGAGAGGGAGACACAGAATCCGAAACAGGCTCCAGGCTCTCAGCTGTCAGCACAGAGCCTGACACGGGGCTCGAACTCACAGACCGCGAGACCATGACCTGAGCCGAAGTTGGCCGCCCAACCGACTGAGCCACCCAGGCGCCCCTGGATTCAAGTCTTTTAACTTAATAATGATGATACTTTTTTCTGTTTTCTTGTTGCTTCATTTGATTATACTGCTAGAAGTAGAAAAATGTTAATATGCTAGATAGATAATGTTTAGATCAGTATTGCTGTCAAAAATGAGGATGCTTTTGCATGAAAGATATCTTTTGAATTACTGCCTAAAATGTGAAGACAAAGAAGTTAGTATTTCACATAAAAATTTTTTAACTGTGAAATAGTTTTATCTAATTAAGGAGATTAATTTCTGGGAGATTTCATTGAGAAAAACTTTAAATCTCTTTTTTCATTTATTTTTTCTTATGGTAGTTGTTTTAGGAGTAAAGAAACACATATTTATGAGTCTGTGTTATTACTGAATATATCATATTTTGCTTTATTTTAGATGTTTGAATACCATTAAAATTTTAGTCTTTTCAAAATAAACTTTTCCTATTTGTTGATTTTTAAAAAGTCATCAGTAGTTTTCTCCTAAAATTTCTTTTAATTTCTAAAAATAATTCTTGTATTTAATATTTCATATACCAGCCATTTAGTACTTGTGATTAGGTTCTTGACCATTTTTGCAAAGCTCTTCAGTTCAGTGAAGTGAGTTTACGCTTTTTACTATAAGAATATGAAATTACATTACATTTCATAATATTTACTGAACAAGAACTAGAAAAAGTATTATCGATTTTTTGGAATACTTTCCAGAAGTATTTTGGAATACTTTCCACCAAAACTATGTAATGCTACTTATTTGAAGAAATAAGTGGTATAGGCAAATGATTATATATGTTTGAATTTTCTGTTAGTCATCTCTGTTTGTTAATTTATATCAGATATAGTTTGGCTCTGAACATAGAATGTAAAACTTCTAATTTTTTTTATGCAGATGTTGGAGCAGATGTATTGGATTTAGCAGAAACAATGGTTGCATCTGCTGACGGTCTAGTTTATGAACCAGTAAGTTTAATGCACATGTTTTTTTTAATTAATATGCTTTGAGTTATTGTTTTCTTGAAGACAGTTTTGATATTTGCTTTTAGTTTTGTATGAGCTAGACCCTTTTTTTTAATTCAAAAATAATCCATATTCTTTACGAAGATTTGGGGGGGTAGTTATATCTAATCCCAAAGTCTTGAGATAACCATTGTTAATTGGATAAGGCTGTAAAGTCTGTTTTATAACCTTATTTGTGTTTTATATTTTTTGTTAATGCTTCCTAATAGTTTTCTCTTTTCTTATAGTTGCTTTAATGATGAAATTTTCTTTTCTTCGAATGATTTGGAATGATTTGGAAATTCTGTCCTATTTGTATTGTACCTTTACCAAATTTAAGTCTAGAAATGTTTCAGCTGTATTTCTCTTATCATAATCAAGAATGAAGCAATATCTAGAGGAGAAATTTTCTATGCATTTACTTCTCTCTTCTTCATATTTCCATTTCCCAAAGTTAGTGAAATCCTGACATTCTTCTACTGTTGGCAGAGTACGAGTTGTGTATAACCAATTTATCAGAAACACCACCACATGACAGGGGCAGGTAAAACACATTCCAGGAGCAGGTGATAATAAGTCATGATAACCAGCTCTAAAGAAGCTTTAGGGAATAAGGAATGGAACTCCCAGCCCCTTTGAGTTGCTCACTGCTTTGTTGGCATTGTGGTACTTATGTTTATCCATGCATTCTTGAGTTCTTTTGTTTATCATTGACAGTTGTGAACACTTCTTTAAGCAAATTGCAAAGTGAAGACTAAAGGTGATGGAGAAGGATTAGAAGTAGCTGAATTTCATGGGAAAAAAAAAAGGAAGCCTTTAGGTCAGTTTTGATTACCAAATTATTTGTAGCTTATAGCAATAAAATATATTTATGCCTTTTGAAACACACTTTTTAAGTAGAGATTTCTAAAGAAAAGACAACTTTGTTATTGCCACACTGAATCTCTCTGCTCCCTAATTCCTGTATTCTCACTCAAAAAAACTGATTTCACAGTAATTTTTTATGAGGTTAGGTACCTTACACATTCAGGTACCATGTTATCACGTATTAAACTAGTATCTAGAGATGTAGATCTTGATAATTATTAGACACTTATGATGTTTGTATTACATTTCATACTATTAAGAATAATTACTGTTTTAACTCTGTTTTATTGCTTTTATTTTCTACCATTCTTTATTTTTTATCATTTTGCAGAAGGACTTTTTGAGACTTCTTAATCAGTAAGAATATGTGGGTTATATTTTATAGACTCTAGCACAACTGCCTACGCCGTTCTGTTCTTCATACATGTGAGTTTAGCTCAGGATATGGTGTTTTGTATTCAGAACTTTATAGACCTTCCTTCATTGTTTTCTGATGCAATTATTTTTTCCTTCACGTATAACCTTTTCATGCTTGAATGCTTTTTTCTTTTACTTTTGCAATTCACATATTTATCCCATATATCCAGGTGTGGATCCCCTTTGGGTGTGGATTTTTTCGTTTTTGTTTGTTCTTTGGTTCTTGTTGATCTTAATGATCTGAATTTTAAAGTTTATATGTGTATATATATATGTGTGTGTACACACACACACACATATACACACACTCATATACACACACACACACACTTTTTGGCTTGTTTATCTGCTTTAATTTTGTTTAAAGCAATGGTTTTACCTCTGCTTTTTAAAATTCTTATATGATGCTGAATCTCATGGAGTGGTTCTCAATATTCTTATCAATTCTTACATTAGATGTGTATTTCATACTTCTCTGAGTTCTGAGAAATTACCTTGATCCAGCATGACCTATCTTCTTTTCAGTGCCTTCATTATATTTTAAAATTCAATGATTATATTCTATATCTTTAATATCTCATAGATCATTCCATTTTTTTCCTGTCTGCATGATGCTAAATGTCGGTGAGAAATAATTAGAAAAACTTAACACTTTTCTTCTTATTCCTAGCAATGGTATATAGAGGAAAATTAGCCCTCATACTTGAGATTGACCACTTTTTTCAAGTTATTGAATCTTTTTATACATTCATTTATTTATTTATTTTCTTGTCTAATTTTAGAATGGGGATATAAAGTGGCCCATTAAGTGATTGAGAGTTGAAATAGACTGTTGAGTTATGTCAGTTCCTATCTGACCCACCTTCTCCAACACACACACTTTTTTTTTCATACCTAGATGAAAGGGTATAGATTTAGATATACTGTGTTTCTTTTTTTTTTTTTTTTTGATCCTTATTTTTGAGAGAGAGACAGAGCATGAGCAGCGGACAAACATAGAGAGAGAGGGAGACAGAACCTGAAGCAGTCTCTAGGCTCTGAGCTGTCAGCACAGAGCTCAACATGGGGCTCAAACTCATGAACCATAAGATCATGACTTGAACTGAAGTTGGATGCTTAACCGACTGAGCCACCCAGGTGCCCCTATACTGTGTTTCTTTTAAATCATGTTAGGGGCGCCTGGGTGGCGCAGTCGGTTGAGCGTCCGACTTCAGCCAGGTCACGATCTCGCGCTCCGTGAGTTCGAGCCCCGCGTCAGGCTCTGGGCTGATGGCTCGGAGCCTGGAGCCTGTTTCCGACTCTGTGTCTCCCTCTCTCTCTGCCCCTCCCCCGTTCATGCTCTGTCTCTCTCTGTCCCAAAAATAAATAAAAAATGTTGAAAAAAAAATTAAAAAAAAAAAAAATAAATAAATCATGTTAGAGCTTAAGATGCTTTTGAAGAGGAAGGAAGAAGTTGGTATTTGGTCCAGGATAGTGGAGTGGTCCACCAGGGCCCTCCCAAATTTTCTTTTCTGTGTTTGTTTTGACAGGCTAAATTGAGCTAGGGTAACTCCTCTTTCTTTAGCTCATGTGACCATCCTCATTAGCAACCAGCTGTGGCAGCATTCTTGCTTAACTTAGAACACTGTCCATGCCACATAAGAGCTAGGAATAACACTGCTTTGGAATGTCCTCACCATGTGGTCTCTGGCACTTGATTGAACTCCTGAAAGTGCTTCTAGGGTAGAGACTGCTTCTTCCTTGGGTGTCTTACTATCTTTTATCACTGTTTCCTCTCTTACTCTGAATTAAGGACTTTCCTTGTTTCCTAATATAAACTTCTCTGTCCCATGAAATAAATTATGTCTTGGACTCTTTTCTCACTTTAGTCTCCCTTTCACCCTTGTATGCAAGCTTGCATAACTTCTTGACGATTTCTAGCATGGGGATGCGAATTTAAAATTATTTAAAATGATAATATAGATTGTGTCCTCATTTTATGTTTCTCTGAACATTGTGAAAATTTGGTTTTGAGGAGATTTAATCATCTTTAACCTCCCCTCTAAAATTAAAAAAATTTTTTTTTAAAATATTTATTTACTTTTGAGAGAGAGAGAGAGAGAGAGAGAGAGAGAGAGCGCGCACCAGTGAGTGAGCAGGGGAGAGGCAGAGAGAAAGGGAGACACAGAATCTGAAGGAGGCTCCAGGCTCTGAGCTGTCAGCACAGAGCCGGACGTGGGGCTCGAACTCACAAACTGCGAGATCATGCCCTGAGCCAAAGTGAGATGCTTAACCAACTGAGCCACCCAGGCACCCCTAAAATTTACTTACACTTTTTCTTTAGCATTCTCTCCTTATTCTGAGTGGCTCTCATTCCTACTCTTTTTTCACATTTGTTAAGTCCCTGATTTTGTTTACATATATTTTCTGGAGAGCTTGTCTCTCTAGCTAGATTTTTAAGCTCCTGAAAAGCATTAATTTTATCCTTTCTTCTTTGTTTCACAAAATGTGAAGTATAGGTGCCTTGTTAGATAATAGGCAATAAGGAATATGTTAGAATTATGCAATTGTAACAAGATTATTGATTATTACATTGTCAACAGTTAGTCATCTCTTTCAGTCACTTGTGGAATAGGAAAGCTTTATTTAAATTTAACTGTCCTATGGGGTGTGTGGGTGGCTCAGTCAGTTGAGCCTCGGACTCTTGATTTCGGCTCTCAGGGTCATGGGATGAAGTCCTGTGTCGGGCTCCACACTGAGCATGGAGTCTGCTTGAGACTCTTTCCCCTCCTGCTCCCCCCCAACAACAAAAAAATTAAATTTCACTGTCAAGTAATTAAAAGTCATGTCTTGGCCAGAAAGGTAGGAACTTAAAAATACTTAATTGTATACTTTTCATTAGTAATTTTTAAAATGTTCAGTACTTCTGGTAAGTATTCGTTCCTTTGTCCTAATTTATATTAAAATATTTAGGTAATGCTTCCGATTCTGTGTCTCCCTCTCTCTCTGCCCCTCCCCCATTCATGCTCTGTCTCTCTCGGTCTCAAAAATAAATAAACATTAAAAAAAAATAAAAAAAAAATATTTAGGTAAAAATTATCAATATAAAATTATTTGAGAAAATGTTTACTTGTTTTTATGTTTTCATACTTACTATCCTAATATGTACTCTGAATATTAAAAACTTAACCCTAATAGCTTTACTAGTTTCCAACTTGTGATCACACATTATGCTATGAGAGTTACTACTTTGCTATTTACTATCATATTTCATTACTATTTCTTTACTTAAAAGAATTTTAAAAATGGTGGAAAAGTGAGGAATCTGACAGCTGGGTTTATATATGGACTCTTACAGTCTCTGATTTTGGAAGAAGTTTTTAACCTATTGAGCTTCTTCCTCACATAAAAAAAGGCAAGAATAATAACAAACTCAGAGCTTATTCTGAAGGTTCAATGAAGTGATGAATTAAGTAACAGTATGTAGCATGCGGTAGGCTACTCAGTAGATCCTTTCTACTTTACCCACATGCTAAGCACTACACTAAGCAGTTTGGGGAAGTCAAAGGAAGAATCACATAGTTCCTACCTTCAAAAGTTTTATTTACAAGGTAACTGGGAAGCAGTTGCACGCAGCCTCTTGTTTGCCATCGTGTGTTTTACAGATGTTAGCATTTTCCTTGTGTGATATGGTGGGAAAAGGGTGGGAAACATGCTGTAGACAAGTTCAGCAGGAGTAATCAGAGATAATTTCATTGTAATCAGAAAGATGGAGGCAATTTAACCTGGAGGATATGGTATGTAGGATTTTGACAGACATGAGGGTCACAATTACAGGAGACGAAGTTCCCAGGTTGGTATAATTAAATTACCAAAGGCAGAGATGTAGAACTATTTGATAGAATGAAGGCTTCTTCCACTTTGATTAAAAAACTGAGGATTTTATAGAGAGAGAGTAGTAGGTTAGGAGCCGATTATGGAGGGATAACTAATATTGCTAAATTTAAAAAGTAGAATCTATATGCTTTGTTATGATTACCTTTATAAAAATCAAAAGTGGGCCTTTTTATTGCAAGGTTAAATTGTGGATATTGCCACAAAGCATGGAAAGCTTGCATATTTCCCTCTGATTCCACAAGTCACCTAGTCTGACTTTGAATTCATGAAGATAGTACTTAAATACAGTTTCTTGAATTATTCCTTATTTTATTCATACTTTTGGGAATTACAGGGCAATTTGTGTAGCTTGTTTCAAAATTGTTGATTTCATCGTGGCATCTTTCTGGCAACAATGTGGGCTTTGGATGCTTGGATATTATAGTTGAGCTTTATGTTTTTCTTTTTCTTTTACAAAAACTTTCATGCACGTATCATTTAAATGATTTTAAGTCCTAAAATACCATTTTGTACATATGCCAGATTATCAGCTTATAGTCATTCCTATAAATGTGGATAACTGTAACAGGTAAATATTTGTGATCAGTAAAATTTCTTTATATTGGTTTTGAGTAAGAATATTATAGATTATATTTTTTCACTTACAGAAGATTAAATGTAAATCATGAATACTTGTTTTTATCAGTATTATAAATTTGTTACTTGCTCAAAGAAATTTTTTTTTTTAAATTATGATATAAAAGCCAAGAGAAATTGACAGTGCTAGTGATTATGTTTTCCTTTATTTCAGGTAATATTTGATCTTTCACCACAGCAAAAAGAGTGGCAGAGGTAATAAGTGAATTAAAGTATTGTGGTCCATGAAATCTGGATCAAATTTTCTCTATTTTGTCCATTTTGAATTATTCATAGATTTAACATTTTTCTGGGCAGTTTTAGGGGTGAAATATTAACAGAATATAATATTTAATCTTTATAATTTCAAAAATATTGTCAAATTATAGGAGAGTTTTGTATAATGTTTTCTCTAGTGTACTTTGAATCATAAGTACATTTTAGTTTTCATTTAAAATTTTATTAAGTATTTAAAAATTTATAAGGCAATATGTGATCATTTAAAATTCAATTTGAATATAAAGGATATGAAGTAAAGGGTATATATTAAAAGTAAAAGCCTCTTCATTATTACTCTTAGTGCTGCTGACTAGCAGTTATAACTAGAGTTAAATTTCTTTTGTAGCCTAGAAATTTTCTGTTAATTTACAATTTTCTGTATGTTTGCATATTTGCTTATGTTTTATTTTTCCCATTACAAATGGTATCTTTCTATACATTCATTCTAGAACTTGCTTTTTTCTACCTAGCCTGGTATTTTGGACATCTTCCCATTTCACTACATATAGCATTCTGATAAACTATAGTTCTTATTTAATTTGATTTTTATCACTGGGCATTTAGATTATTTGCAGGATTCTAATATTAAAAACAATGCTCAATGAAAATTCTTGAACCTAATTCCTTATATACTGGTGTGAATATGTGTAAGTGTGTGTAAGTGTATAGAAATGGAATTTCTCTTTCAGAGGATATTTAATTAACATACTGATAAGTTCTTACACAAAGAAAAAAATTTGTAACTATGTGAGATGATGGTTGTTAACTTATGGGGTGATCGTTTTGCAAAACAGAAATATGTCAAATCGTATATTGTACACTTTAAACTTATACAATGTGATATGTCAAGTGTATCTCAATAAAACTGTGAAAAAATACATTTTGATAGGTGATGCCAAAATATCTTTACTTACACTTCAAAACTGATAGTATTTGTTTCTACACAACCTCACCAATAGTGGGTATAACCAAGGCTTTTTTACTTTTGCCAATTCTGTGGGTGAAAATAGTATTATGCTTTTTTTAAATTAACATTTCTTTATGAATGAATCACTTGAATATCTTTATGGATTTTTTTTCCTGTTGTATTTCTTTTTGTGTGAAACTGCTCATTCATGCCCTATGCCCATTTTGCTTGGTTGTTGGTTTTTTTTTTCTTGATAATTTTAAATAGTCCTTTGTATATTAAAGAAAGTAGTCCTTTGTTATAAATGGTTCCCCCACCCCTACTCCCATGTAGTGCTGTTTTTTTTTTTTTTCTTTTTTTTCTTTTTTGTTTCCAGGGCTTACAAAGGCTCTACCTAATTTAAGATTATTGCCAAAACAAAAAAACAAAAACCCTTTTTCCCATTTTTTTTTCCTTTTTTTTCTTTCTAAGTACATTTCAAAGGCATTTCTCTTTTAATTTCCAGTTTTGCCATTTGGGGAGATTTTAAAATTGAGGTTGAAATCAAATGTAGTTGTCTCTGGGCTTGTAGCGCTTTTAGTAGAAAGCCATCCAGAGATGAAAGACATTACTTTAATCCAGAACTATTAAAGTGAGAAGCCTCCTTTCACATGGAATTTTATTCAGTGTTCAAGACACTGTGTTTTTACTATTAAAATGATGGCTGTTTTCCATAACAGGTTTTTTTTTTTTCATATCTTCATATATGGAATATAAGCTTAGATATTGGTATATTTGAGACAAAAGTTACACACAGAGTTTGCTGTCTTCAACCTCTTTTTCCATTGCTCAGCACTGAAATTGGACTCTGGAAATACAAGACACACATCAAATAAGAAACTTTCAGTTTCTGGTAGCATTAGATCCAAAGATTTTGTCTTGAGACGTGTGAATCTGAAGATGGGATCTGGTTGTTGAATCTTCGTAGATTATCAATTCTGCTTCTAAACAAATATTCTAGAATGGACTAGAGATACCGAAGGACTAACATCCTGAATAATGTACATATTAAATGGTTCTTTACCTTTAGAGTTTGCTGAAAGAGATGAAGTTTTCTTTCAGTTGGTATTCTGCTTTTTAAAAATATTTAAGATCCCAGTTAGTCTCTCTCCTGTAGCAGTAAATAAATCTCAAACCCTAGACATAGCCTTTCTGATTTCTGCTTTTTAGTTCTAGATTTAAGATTTATTTTGAACTAAATTTACAGTGTAAAAATGAATTGTTATTTTAAATAGACCTATTTTACCAGTGTTTTTAGTGAATGGTGCGTAAATATTTGATCTTTCACTTGCACTTCTAAAAAATGTTTATCATTATGGTGGGGAGTGAAATATTAGATTTAGGTTTGCTTCCTTTTATAAGGGTCTATATTTCTTTATAATTTTCCCCAAGTTTTATATAGGTAGATAAACTTTTTTTAAAAACACTTTACTTTTTAGAGTAGCTTTAGATTCACAGCAAAATTGAGCGAAAAGTAACAGAATTCCTAAATATCCACTGCCCCCCCCCACCCCCCGTGCACAGCCTTCACCATTATCAATACCTAGCACTACAGCGGTACATTCCTTACAATCTGTGAACCTGTATGGATGCATCATTATCACCCAAAGTCCATAGTTTACTCTTGGTGTTCTACATTCTATGAATTTTGACAAATGTATAATGACATATGTCTACCATTATAGTATCTACAGAATAGTTTTAGTGCCCTAAAAATCCTCTGTGTTTTGTCTGTTCGTCCCTCTGTGTGTAATTTTTGTACTTGGTGAGTTTGAACTTTAAACAGATGATTTTGGATTTTAGTTATCTGAAGACATAGAGTTAAAGGAGGTAAAATAGGATTATATTTAAAGATACAGACTTATTGCTAAACGTGGTAGGAAATAACATGGCCCAATGGTAGAAGTGTTAGAGGGAGAGAAAGCTGTTATTCTTAGTTTTGTTGTTCAGAATAAATAATTTTATAAGTTACTGTCAACATAAATTTGTAAAAAAAAAAAAAATCTTGAACTAATTTGTTCTATGGGGCTAGGTATATTTAAAAAGAAAATCTAAGTATGGGTTCTCAAATGGATACTTTGTTTTATAGTTTTATGCCTTATATGCTAATATTCTTTTAAAAAATTACAGGTAGAGTATAATATTTTGCTCAGAATGGTCTTATACCATTTTTCTTTGGAAAAAGAGACACCATAATGGCCTATTTTGTAATGAGAATTAGATGCTTGTGGTATGGGTTTATACCCCAGTAATCTCCCACTTAAGTCCACCAAATCTGTTGTACTTGTCTTATTCTTTGTACCTGTCACACTGTATTCAGTACCCGACAAAAGGTAAGAATTTTGTAACAGCTGCATGCAAGCGTGAAAAAGGAGTTTAGATACTCAGGTGAGGAGAAGCTCCTTCTTAGTGACTCTGACTGCACATCTATTATTCACTCCATCAGCTATTAAACTTAGCTGCCCTACCTCATTTTTCCTTCTTTTAAGGAAATGACCAAAGAAAATTTGGTACTTTATTTTAGAATAAAGTCTTGTAGTAATAAATATATGGGTTAAGTAAGTCAGCTAACCATTGTTATTTTAAAAAAGTGTTAGCTTTCTTGTATTCCTAGGTGTATTTGTAACCGTTGCTTGTTGATGTTGTATGTAGGATGCTGCAGCTGATTCAGAGCAGACTCCAAGAAGAACATTCACTTCAAGATGTCATATTTAAAAGTGCTTTTAAAAGTGTTTCAACAGCACTTCCACCAAGGTGAGATGTCATTTTTAAATGTACAACTATTTATTAGGAATTGACTATGACAAAGTTTGAGTATTGGTTTAGTTCCTGAATCTCATATTTCTTAGAGAAGATGTAATCATTCTGTATGATGATTTCTTTTTACTCTTAAATTTATAGCCTGTGATATTGATCATCCTGATCACAAATAATATTATTTCCTTTTCATTTAATTTTTCTCTTATGTGTGTATGGCATACTTCCATATAAAATTATATTAGGTTTTAAGAACAAATTAATTGCATTTGCCATTATTTTATGAGGATGTAGAAACTTTGGTTAGGAGTTTGTGTTTTTATTTCACTTTTTTTTCTCTTTTTTAGGTTACAACAGGTGATATTTAGAAATGCTATAATCATGAAAATGATCATTTAAATTTAAAACTATACAGAGGTTTGACATTTGCTTAGGAAGATGTCATTGTTTGAACTTGGATGGCATGCCTTCCCTCATTCTTACTTCCATCTTTCTCTGTCCCCTACAGTGCCAGAAACAGCTGACAAAAGTATGTTTTTATTGGACTAATTCTTTTAATCTTTCTTCTCTTACTGGCCTTAGTCCTGTGGTCAAATGTGAAGAACCATGGAACGAATATATGTGTGTGTGTGTGTGTGTGTGTGTGTGTGTGTGTGTATGTATATATGTATATATATACATACATATACATATATACATACATACATGTATATATATATGTAATTGTTTTTCTACTTTGTAGATGTATGAGTTTTTATAAATGTGTAGACTTCAAAAAACTGCTGTTGTACTTTTGACATTTAAATCATTACCTAAAAATTGATTTCTAGGGATTCTTTTCCCCATCTACAAAGTGTTCCTTCCACAGGACGGTGACTGTGTTGAGTGTGCCATAAGTAATCCTTCCTCTCATGTTGTAACAGGGAAGATGATTCATCACAGCCTCCAGATGCTTGCAGAATTCATGGTCATCTCTATGTCAATAAAGTAGCGGGGAATTTTCACATAACTGTGGGCAAGTATGTTCTTTTAACTTACTGAAAATACTTTAGACAAGTTGGCAGCTTGGTTTAAAAGTAAATTCTTTGCTAATCAAATAACATAACTACTAAAGGACTGTTTACAATGTTGTGTATCTGCATTTTTGATATTTTGAAACTTACATTCAGGGCTTCAATCTCAGGATAGAGAAGACTACTAACTTTATTTATTTAAAATTTTTTTTTAATGTTTATTTATTAAAAAAATTTTTAACATTCATTTTTGAAAGTGAGACAGAATGTGAACAGGGGAGGGTCAGAGAGAGAGGGAGACACAGAATCTGAAGCAGGTTCTAGTCTCTGAGCTGTTAGCACAGAGCCTGTTGAGGGGCTTGAACTCACAGACTGCGAGATCATGACCTGAGCTGAAGTTGGACCAAGCTTTACCGACTGAGCCACGCAGGCACCCCAGTGTTTATTCAATTTTTTTTTTTTAATTTTATTTTTTAAATTTTTTAATGTTTATTTTGAGAGAGAGAGCACGCATGAGTGGGGGAGGGGGCAGAGAGAGAGGGAGACACAGAATCCAAAGCAGGCTCCAGGCTCCGAGCTATCAGCACAGAGCCCAACGTGGGGCTCAAACCCACAAATAGCAAGATGATGACCTGAGCCCAAGTTGGACACTCAACAGACTGAGCCACCCAGGTGCCCCTATTTATTTTTTTAATGTTTATTTTTGAGAGAGAGCGTGAGTGAGTGCGTGTGTGTGTGCACGTGCACATGAGCAGGGAAGGGGCAGAGAGAGAGGGAGACAGAGGATCTGAAGTGGGCTCTGTGCTGACAGCAGAGAGCCTGATGTGGGGCTCGAATCCACAAACTGTGAGATCATTACCTGAGCCGAAGTCGGACGCTCAACCAACTGAGTCACCCAGGTGCCCCAAGAAGACTACTAACTTTAAAAACTACTTCAAAACAAAAGTAAAACAGTCATGTTATAGTTTATAAATTAAATGAGCTGTAAGTGGATATGGATGAAAACCTTCTACTTGCCAAGTATTAGTAGCCAGGAAGCTCTTACGTAGACATTTTGTTAATTTGTTCATGTTGGATGGCATTAGGTTTTTGTTTTGTTTTTCCTTCTGATGATCATCATCAAAATGCAATCCCTGATGAATTTGAGGCAAGTATTTTTATGTAGTTAGAAATTAGTAGTGCCTAAGATAAAGTATGTAGAAGTTAAGAAAAATATCAGACCACCTGTCTTCATGAACAGCACCAGTATAGATAATCTCATATGATATAAACACTTGGTAAAGTTCTTAATAAATAGATTCTCTGGCTCTCTCCCTGCCTCCCTCCCTCTCATTCTCCTTCCTTCCATCTAGAGTTGTAGAGCTGAACAGTTCTTCATTATAAAAGACATTTTTTGAGTACTTGCTGTGTGCATAGTACCATGCTAGATACTAAGGATAAAAACCATAAAAAAGAAAGAGAGAAAGTGTTTTTGCCTTTATGGTGCTGACATTCTGTGAGAGAATCCAAACTTTGAACAGTGAATTACACTAATAAATACTTAATTATAGTTGTATTGAAGCTGTAGAAGTATGGCCGATAAGAAACTACATAACAGGGTGCTTGACTTACCCTGCACATGAGCAGAGGCTTTATTGAGGAAAACCTTTGAACACTAGTGAATGATTAGGAATTTTATATATAAAGGAGAAAGGGCATCCAGACTGAGGGAAAGGCCATAAAGCAGGAAAAAACGTTGCTAGAGATTTTTTTGTTATATGTGGAGATAAATAGAATAAGTCTTTTATGCAGTATTATTTCAGTGTTTACAATGATGAGATCAGACATTTGTCTTTCTTGTCCCATTCTTCTTGACATTTATGTTTTGTTGTTTTCTTACTGTTGCCAGGATTGATTCTGTAGCTGGGAACCTTAGAATTTCTTAGTATAGTGCAGACAATAGATAATAGCTGGCTCAAAGAAATTGAGGTTTTATTGCTCACATGGATACAAACAATATCCTACTCCCAAACTAACTGAAAGAGAAAGAGGGTAACTTTGACTAATATTTTATGAGCCTCTATATCATGGCCTTGTTTCCAAATTTCACTTCTCTCTCCATGTGATAATTCATGCCATGAATAAGGGAGGCCAGATGGGAAAGTATTTGGTTTGTATCTTACCCTTATCTCCGGGATATCTTATGAAATCCACTCCTAATATTTGGTATTAGGTTTACCAAGTTCAATATTGATCTTTTTGAAGATCTCATTTTATCTTCTCAGATAGAATATCATCATTCTCAACTGTAATATAAAGGAGAAATAAAAAGAACATGATTTGTAACACGATAATATGTATTTCGATATGCAAATGTTTGAGCCTGAATACATTAGATAAGGTAATGAAGTAGGCAGAGGCTTACCACTTACATGTAGAATCATCAGGTATATATCAGTTGCGTATGCAGAATGAAACAGATGTATTGGCTGTTCAAATACCACGAATGCTATTTCTGTTGATTCTGAAATAGGGAACAACTCTGTAATCCTGCAAATAAAACAAAGTAAAATATTTTCTCCATTTCCTAGGAAATTTAGTATGTATTGAAACTACAACAAAGTACTTTGTGTAGCTAAATGGAGTTAAGTTCTAGACTCAGATCATTATTCATAGGTTTTTCACCTTTATGAATGCTGCTTAGAGTGTTTGGAAGTCATGCAAGATGTGGGACAGTATTTTTCTGTGTGACACTGTCCCTGCATTGCAGGATGCCTTGCTTCCCTAGCTGCTGTCCAATAAATGCCAGTAGTGACTCCTCCCTGACAACTGTGGCAGCCAAAAATGCCTCCTCCCAGCCTTCCAGTTTTCAAAACAATCTTTCCTTCACTGAAAATCACATGGAACAATATATTGTAACACATGAAAAATATATGAAATTCAGATTTGACTGTCCAAAAACAAAGTTTTACTAGAACACAGTCATGCTTCCCTGTTTACATATGGCTACTTTCACACTACGAGGACTGAATAATTGTGGCAAAGGCTGTACATGACTCATCACTTTGTGCTGCTACTCGGTGTGCACTACAAATTATAACAAGTTATGACACTTATAGCTTGACAGCATTATAGATGCCCTGTGTATTGCTGTCCTCCAGCATTTTATTTATTTATTGTGTTACTCTGTCAGAAAAGAAAAAGAAATACGGGTTTCAGATATACTTTTAAGGCACAATGGAGTGTGGATTATTTTATCAAATTTGACCTCAGAATAGGATGTTTATTATGCAGTGACACTATAGCTGTGCTATGAGGATACAGGACACTTCAGTAATAGCAGACTAAGCACTCATAACAACATCACTAACTCTTGGGAAAAATAAAAATTTAAAAGGGAATATCTAAACACAAGTAGAATTTCTTCGTAAGAATAGAAAATGAAACTGAGGACTGCCACCACATTAAGTTTAAACGTGACTAATTGGTTAGCTAATGCTAAGGAAAGAAAGCCACTTACTGGCAGGCTGATGGAATTGTGTGTGTGTGCACCAATCAAAGAAAGGCATCTGGGGAAAATAGACTGACTTTGGATGGTTAGCCTTTTGGTGGGAAAAGTGCTTAAGCAACTGAGGACCTTGAGAGCAGTAGCCAATAGTCAGTTAAAAAGCAAGGCAGGTGATACTGAGTGTGTTTCCTTGACTGTTGAGTGAACAGGAGTTACTAATACTGTTTGTTGATTTTTTTTGAGGAGTCGATGTGAGTTTGAAACGATTGAAGAATTATTTGTCTGTGAATAGCCTGCATGGAACAACTATAGATAAAAAGATTTTTAAAGAAATTGAGAGAACATCAGTGTGTTGCTGGTAGTAAATATGTATGAAGCAGAAAAAGGCTTACGTATATAAATTTTCAAAGCCTGTGAAAATGTAAGGTGTTTAAAGCCTGTAGTTCTATCTACTGTATCAGCAGCAGTACTTCACAGAAAATATTTGAATTGAGCATGTATTATTGAAGTGATAGTGTTGATGGTGAACTTCATTTGCTCTCATGGACTTAAATATCATCATTTTCATGAACTTGTCAGAAGGAAAAGCTAAATGGTACAACTTGCCTTGCTACATAACAGCTCGACAGCTTAGTGATCAAGATTTTGTGTGTGTATGATTTTGGAACTCAGGGCCAAGATTGAAATTTTTCTGAATAAGGACACTTGCCACCCATTATTATTGAGCACTGAATAGCTTTGGAAGTTAAGTTTTGTGCAGACTGGATAATGTTTCTCAATGAGGTTAGCCTAAAATTTTAAGCAAAAGCAGTGTTTATATATGAAACTCATATTGTGGTAAAGTTATTTCAGCGATAGGTAATGTCAAATGATTTTAAGTGGTTTTCCTTGCTTCCCATGCTTTGACAGCCTGCACTGTCAAAAGTTAAAACAAGAAACGAGATCTCCATTCTTATACTTGTATATATTTTGCAACCTCAAACTATAGTTCCTGAAGTGTTTCAGACCTTGATGCAGGTGCAAAGGAAATTTACATGTTTCAAAATCCATTTAACCGTGTACTTAAGGAAATTCCACCTTAAAATGCAAGTGATCAATCTGTGTTATGCAATGACATGCCGGAAGGAAATACCAAGAGAAGAATGTAAGAGAGTTCTATCCAAGCAATGAATATACTCAATTAAAAGATATGCTCATAGCTTAATATTTTCAAAGATAAAACATATAACATTTCATTATAGATCATCATAACACATAAATCTTTGTGATCAATTTTGAAAATAGGGAACCCTAACTCTCAACCCTAGTTAAGGAAAGGTTATCTCCCAGCAAAAATACCTGAACTACAAAAAAAAGTACTCAGTTATTACTATTACATTTTAAATGTCAGGGTACCCAGGTGGCTCAGTCGGGTAAGCGTCCAATTCTTGATTTCGGCTCAGGTCATGATCCCAGGGTTGTGGGATCAAGTGCTATGTCCGGCTTCATGCAGGGCGTGGAGTCTACTTAAGATTCTCTCTCCCCCCCCCCCATACCTCTCCCCCATCCCTCCCCATTCACACACCCTCGCTTATTCTCTCTCAACAAATCATTAAGAAAAGGTCGCGAAAAATTTTCTTTCCTCTTGTGTAACTAGTACATATATTTTCAGTGTTGCATCTTGGCCCACAAAGCCTAAAATACTTACTGTCTGGCACTTCACAGAAACAGTGTGCCAGCCCCCAGTTTTTTGCATGGCTGAGATGAGTAGACTTAGCTGTTTAAATCATAGGACAAACATGTTTTTATTATATATTAATAAAATTATATAACTGAGGAAAGATCCCCTTTCTGATTTTAATTAGTTGTATATTTAAATATTACGACTTTAATCTTTTTTTTCTTCCTTTCAGGGCAATTCCACATCCCCGAGGTCATGCACACTTGGCAGCACTTGTCAACCATGACTGTGAGCAGTTTCCTAAATTTTTTCCGTGAAGATGTCATTGAAAAGTGTTGTGTGTGGGTTTTTTTCTTGTGTTTTGTTCTGAGTGCAGATGCAAGGAGTGTTTTAAAAGTGGGCTTTTGTCGAAACAGATGTCCAAAGGAGAAAATAAATGATTAATTTATTGACTCTAATTGATTTTCTCATGTCTTTAAATTACCTGTGTTTCTACTTATTTATAGCTCAGAAGTTGCTGGGGTTAGGGAGTAGAGCCTTAGTGCGCGTTCTATCACTTGGTACACATTTCTGCTAATTTTTAGGGATAATGAAGGGAATGTGTTTGAAGTTTATTTCAATATATAAACGTACATCTGGACACGTGTATACATATAAAGTATTCAAGTTTTTTGTAATAATTGTCATAAAACTTAGTTTTTAAAATCTGTTTTAGAGAACAAAACCAAGTAATAAATTCCATAAAAAGTCAGTTTGTCACATTTAGCAATGGTGTGCATTAAAAATATATCTGATTGGTTTCAGTATTTGGCTACATGGACATCATTCCATTTGTTCTAACAACACACTCCTATCACTATATAAAGATTTGGACCAGGAAAGACTCATTATTATTATCTTTGGTTATGAAGATTAGATGTAATATTTCATAGATGTAATTATGAAATTTAAGATACAGCATTTTATCAGAATGTACTTACCATTATACATTTAATTCCACATATTTGTAGTCTCTCAAAATAATGTGATTTTAAATACTATATTATTATACCTGCAGATTGAGATAATTTTATTTGAGGTTAGATAGGAATGTGAACCAATCTGTAATATGTGGTTTTGAATAATTTAATTTCTGTACTTAATTTTGTTTTATTCCTCTTAGCTTACAACTTTTCTCACAGAATAGATCATTTGTCTTTTGGAGAGCTTGTTCCAGGAATTATTAATCCTTTGGATGGAACTGAAAAAGTTGCTGTAGACCGTAAGTATTTAATGATTACTATTGGAATTTGCATGTAGGAATTGTTTTTATAACTTTAATATTAACCCATTTTTAATAATTCTCTTTAACCCCCTTGTAATAAACAGATAAATCTTTAAGTGGATTAAGTGATTGATAATTTTCTCTGGTAAGGTGTGTAAGAGAGAATTTGTCTGTTAAAAAATGAACCATAAGAACAAAATAAGAAATTAGAGTAACAAGTAAGTAGGAAAAAGAGTTGAATTTAAAAGCTCTCTAAATATATGAAAGGTGAATGTGCTAATAGGGCATAACTCCTAATAGGGCACTAAAGAAAGAATAAGAACCAATGAAAGTTTCAACATTATAAGGAATGTTTTCTTAGTATAGGTTCAGAGTTCTAAAATGCATATTTACCATTATAGAAACCTCCTTGGGGAATTTTACGAACATCAGAAACGTATAGTTATTCTAGAATAGTTTGGTTATTAACACAGTGAGAAGTAGTACATTATAGCATAGATCCCTTTTATTACTGTTTTAACCTTCTGTTCCACTTAAAATTTCATTTTATCCAAATATGGATGGATTATTTTTTTTCTTTTTTTTGGATGGATTATTTTCTTAATTTTATAACAAGTAATCAATCTTGTGTTTCTTGAAGGTTTTTGGTTGCCTTTCCTCTACTGAAATAGTCCTACCTTATGACATGCCCCACCTATAGGACCTTTTAAGGACATGTAAAGCTTCTTGTGCTACTAGGAATTCTAGCCTTTGCAAAACTCTAATTAAGGATTTCATTTTTTATTAATTCAAATAGATTTATTAATATCATTTTCAGTATTTTACTCTTGTAGCATAGTGTTGTAATCAGATGCATCAAAGATGGTTTACTTAGAATCCTGGCTTACATTCCTGAGTATTTTATGTTTGTATGGAAATGCTTCACTTAAGGAAACTTGAGTGTACTAAATTTGGAAATGTGTGAGTAGAAACATTCTGAGAATTAAAAGCTTTATTCAATATATAATCTCCTCTTTATGTGTATGTTCATTGTATACAGAAATACACTATATGTTACTTATGAGATGATCATTTGAAAACATGTTGGTTAATACTTGGTTGCAGGATGCTAAAATGAATTTGAATTTTTGTACAGAATCAGTTCTAAACAGATTAATTTTCAAAGGCTGTTTTTGAGTTTATTCCTAAATTCACAAAGACGAAGAGACTTTTAGAGTTATGTTTTAAAATGCCACCAGATGAGTGTCGGTAGGTTACTCAAAGCTTTAAAGCAGGTGTGCACTTCTCCTTATTAATATGTGTTCTATTGGGCTTTGTTTCCCAAAAAGAAAAAAGAATTAGCATTACAAATGTGTTGTGTCAGGTAACCATTCCCTGGATGTTTCCCAGAAGTTGTGAGGGGATCACTTAGTACTTACATCTTGAATGCTGTACCAATTTGGACAGACCCATAACCTTTGGAACAATTTGTGACCTGCAACAAAATGTCATTCGACAGTATCTGCCTCTCCACCCCACCCTCACCCCCAAACCTAGCCATTAAGTTATCTAACCAATTTATAGCCTTTTCTTGAATTAACAGTGGCACCTACGTCTTCAGTAGTTCTCTGGCCACAGCTTCAATGCTTTCTATTTTTTCCTGTCACATTTCTTTGACCCTTTTGGTTATTATTCATTGTGCTTCACTCCTCACAGGTGATACAATTCCCTTTGTCCTCCATTTTTTTTCCCAAAGTAATTATCCTACCCACGTGTGTAGCACCTATAAGTTATTGCTTCACCGCTCTCAATTTCACCTTTTTTTCATTAATATGTAATACTTGAATACCTTTTTCTCTTAGCACTTTGAGCTCACTACCTCTGTTTACAACACAATAGAGTTTATTTGTAAAAACCTCAAAACTAAGCACAGGTGAAGCAATTCATCTTACATCAAAGGATGAAACTGAAGACCACCCACAATTAATAAGCCATCTATTGGTGGTGGACAGAGTTGACACTCTTCTTCCCTAATCTTATCTGTGATAATACACTAAAGTCTATTATGTTGGGGTTAATAATAGAGGAACTAGTCAAACACTGTTCATGTTTTTGAGAGTTATAGTCATACAGGTGGTAGGTAAGTAAGTGAAGTTGAAACAGGTTTTATTTTATTTTGTCAGAAACTTGTTTAATATTCGTGTTTGAAGACACTCTTACTGTTAACCTCTCTCTCCTATCTACAGTTTACCCTTCCCTCCCCTATTCTGAATTACACTGAGATAAGAGACAGAGAAATTGGATTGATGGAAATAAAAATTCATTAATGTTGAGCAAAAGAAGATAGACACACAGAAGTGCATATTGTGTACTCGCATTTATATGAAATTCTAGAATAGGCAAAACTAATCTGTGATGACAGAAGGTAGATTAGTGGTTGGCCTAGGGTCAGAGGTACAGGGTATTGACTGCAAAGGGGTATGGAGGAACTTTTTGAGGTGGTAAAAATATTTTCTATTTTGACTGTGGTGGGCAGAGACATTTGTCAAAATTTATCAGACCATATATTTAAAATTGGTGTATTTTATTCCTGTACAGTTTCTATAGACAGTTATTATCATGTAATGTGAAGTACATCTATTTTCATGTCAAATGTAAGGAGGCCCTATTACTTATCTAATTGAAACTCTAGATAGATACTTCTAATTCTAAATTTTCTATAAGATAGACCTGGAAAATTAACCTGTTTTGTATTCTGTGAACTGTTACCTGTTTAAGGTTAATTAATAATTGATAACCTACTGGTATTGATGATTTGTATTAAACTTAGAAATGCCTAAAGGCTATATAAATTTGATCCTTTTGATTATGCAAGAACCATAGACCACCATAGAGTAGGTTCTTTAGTTATTTTCCTCCTGTATCAATTCTTTGTATATATCCAAAGGCTGGCTAAATTGGTTTATTTATATATCTTAAGATATTAGTAAAAACTGAAAATATGTCTTGTGGTAGTTATACTATTATAACTTTATTCTCACTAGTTTCTTTACTGTAAAGAAATGCTACTTTTACTTTTCATATTTGATAAAAGGATAATGTTATAAAGGATATCTAATGACTAGTTCATTTTTTTAACATTTTTGTTTTTGACAAAGAAAGAGAGACAGAGTGTGAGTGGGGGAAGGGCAGAGGTAGAGGGAGAGAGAGAATCTTAAGTAGGCTTCATGCCCAGCGCAGAGCCTGACTCGGGGCTTGATGTCAAGACTGTGAAATCATGACCTGAGCCCAAAATTAATAAGAGTCAGACCCTTAACTGAGCCACCCAGGCGCCCCATGTTTTTTAACAACTAATAGATGTGTATACATGACTGTTTTATGCTTATTGAGAACTTGTTTACCAAGTATGAGTATATTGCTTTCGTTGATTCTTTAAAAAATTTTTTTTTGTTAAACACTATCATAAGTAGCATTAAATTTCAAGGTCAATGTGTATAATAGAAGGAGGGTGTATTTGGCAGTAGTATTGTTGCTATTGGATTGATGAAAAAAACACATTTTGTTTTTATTCTAGACAACCAGATGTTCCAATATTTTATTACAGTTGTGCCAACAAAACTACATACATATAAAATTTCAGCAGACACCCATCAGTTTTCTGTTACAGAAAGGGTAAGTTGAATCTAACTGATAAAATGATTTTTTCTTTTCAGTATTTTATAGTCCTCTACAAAAAAAAAAGTTACGACTTGGTGCTCGCCCCCATTTAAAATTTGTGGAAGTTTTGAAATGCATTAATATTTTATTTTAAGCTAATAAAATATTAGAACTGGATATTATTAGTATGCTGTAGAGCAAGAAAAGAAGTAGATTTTAAAAATCTGGAATGTCTTCTCTTCAATTAAAACAAAATATTAAACTATGATGGTATTAATGATTTTATTCTTAATATCTTAATTTTGTAATGTTTTCTCTTGTATTGGTATAATTAGTTCTTACCTGCCAGCAGATTCTCTGGTTTTGTGTTATTAATTTTTTAATTAATGTACTTACCCTGGAGTATGCATGGTTCTTCTGGCTCAGATAGTAGACTAAGAGGGTTTGCCTTCCTGTTAGTGCTTTTTATTCATCTAATTAAAAGGACGAACATTCTGCAATCTCAGGGAGAGTAGCCTTATAAAAATGTATTATGAGGAATATAGTTTTGGAATTGGACAGTTTAACAGACTTCACATGTATTCTGGGGTCATGTTTTCTAATTATTGTGTTTAAGAATGGTGAATATTCAGGGTGCCTGGGTGGCTCAGTCAGTTAAGCCTCTGACTCTTGATTTTGGCTCAGGTTGTAATCTCAGGGTTCAGGGGGTTGACTGCATGGAGCTCTGTACTGACAGTATGGAGCCTGCTTGGGATTCTCTCTTTCTTCCGCTCTCTCTGTTCCTCCCACCCTTGTGTTCTCTCTCTTTCTCACAAAATAAATAAACTTAAGAAAACCTTTTTTTAAAGAATGCTGAACATTGAAATATTATCCAGAATTCCAAGGCAAAGTATAAGTGCTTTTAAAAATTTACTTTCCTCCATGTGGAGTTTCCTTTTGATAGTTTTCTAGCTTATGATAACTATGTCCTCAGTAATTATAGAGTTTCCCTTAGGAGATTAAATACTGAAGTTTTCAGGGGTGAAGTTGTCATGTTTGACTTTCAAAGGGTTCAGGGTGAAAAACTTAAGTGTGTGTGTGTGTGTGTGTACACGGAGAGAGAGAAACTAGGTAAAAAATATATTGTGCTTTTTAGCATTTTTTTTTTTTAAGTTTTATTTATTTTGAGAGAGTGTGCACGTGTGCGCATACACGCATGCTAGTGAGGGAGGAGCTGAGAAAGAGGGAGAGAGAGTCCAGAGCTGGCTCTGCGCTGACAGCCGACACGGACTCAGTCCCACGAACTGTGAGGTCATGACCTGAGCCGAAACCAAGAGTTGGACGCTTAACTGACTGAGCCACCAGGCGCCCCATCAGCAATTTTAGGGGTTGAATGATAAAATTTTTCACTAAAATTGGCAACACCTGAACATTAGGAGGTCTGGATAGTGTCAAGGCTTTGGGGAAAAGAGGCACATATACATTGCTATGGGAATGCAAAACACCATAGTCTCTATGGAAGAGAGTTTGGCAATATCTGCAAAATGATATGTTCATTTATCTTTTGATCCAGCAATTTCACTTCTAGAAATTGAATCCAAGGTTATAGTGAAAAAATACAAAAATGATGTGTATGAGGCTATTCATTGTATTGTTATTTGTAATAGTAGAAGATTATAAACAACTCACATGGTACATCCTCACAATGGAGAAACATGGAACTTCAAAAAAAGAGAAAAAGATAACCATATATTGATACGAAATTAACTCCAGGATAAATTAAAAAAAAATTTTTTTTTTTTAACATTTATTTATTATTGAGAGACAGAGAGAGACAGAGTGTGAGCAGGGGAGGGGCAGATAGAGAAGGAGACACAGGATCTGAAGCAGGCTCCAGGCTCTGAGCTGTTAGCACAGAGCCCATCGCGGGGCTCGAACTCACAAACCGTGATATCATGACCTGAGCCAAAGCCAGATGCCCAACCGACTAAGCCACCCAGGTGCCCCTCCAGGATAAATTTTAAACAGCCAAATTAAATAAAAAAATATATATAATCTCAGAGCATTTGACCTCTTTGTAGTGTGTTTGTGCTGATACGGTGACTAAAATAGTTGTGTTTCACTTAAAAAATAAGTGTGGAGTAACTAGAGTTGGTTAAATGGGGGATGAGGGGGACACAGAGGAGGAGGGCTGAGCTTCATTAGTCCTGAAACCCAAAGTGAATCATTATTAGTGTTTTGTTACATGAACCCCCCCACCCCCACCCCCCGTCCTTCAAACAGCTTCTGCCCATACAGGTGATGACAATATAATTATGGTATGATATTGAACATACCAGAAATTTAAGATGAAGTCACTTTATTGGAAAGTCGATCAGTGGCTTATAAGGCTCTGTTCTAATAGGGGAAGGGGTTTTGTAATGCCTCACACGAAATTGTTTTAATTTCCCTTGTTACTTGTATTCCTAAAGCTTGCAGTTTAGTTATAGCTTAATTAAAATAGGGACTGTTATGACAAAAGTCAACAAAGCACCGTGGTAGCATAATTGTTTCAAGCTATAACAGAAATTTATTAGACAGTTTGCAAACTTGATTTTTGAAGTGTAAACAAGATGGAATGAAATAGAGTATTTTCTTGGACAGTGTACACACTATGGGAGGTTTATGATTTTAGTCCCATTCCTTTCAAGAATAAAACTATCTTTAGAAACTGAACCAGTAACTCAAATATTGATATGTTTCAAATTAGTGCATGCTGTTTTCTTCTTGTATTATATCTCCTACAGTTTAAATAAACAACAGAAAGTGAAATTACTTGTTTTTAAATCTGGTCATTTAAATGATAGGAAATAAATATAATTATTTTGTAAATTCTTAGCAAAGAAGTCTTACAAAAAGTATGTCAAAATATGAACTTAGTTTTTATGGATTTGATCAATGAAGAAGATGCCATATAGTTGTAAGCTCTTGAGCTCAGTAGAATGCTTATATGTAAAGTGACTTTTTCAGAAAATAGAAAAGAATGACTCTGCTCTTTTGATTCTTTCAGAAGCTAACCACACAAAGAATACAGGATAATTCAATTGTCTCTGAAGAGCTCAGTCTAGTAGGACAATTCATAAAGAGATCTGGATATCCTTCTTGTATAGTTGGACTGTAGGGCTTCATATTGCCTGTGCAAGTAACCAGATGATGTGAATCCCATTTTTCTCCTCCTATCTCTCCCCTTCGTTTTAGGAACGTGTCATTAACCATGCTGCAGGCAGCCATGGAGTCTCTGGGATATTTATGAAATATGATCTCAGTTCTCTTATGGTAACCGTCACTGAGGAGCATATGCCTTTCTGGCAGTTTTTTGTAAGACTCTGTGGTATTGTTGGAGGAATCTTTTCAACAACAGGTTAAGATTCATTCCTTTTTTGTTTAATTTCTTGAATGTTACACTGAAATTAAGATGCTGTTACTTAGCAGGAGCAAGAAATATATATACATTCCCATGTTTTGATATTTTAAGAATTTTTTCTTTAAGATTGAATTCCAGATCTCTGAATTGATTAAGCATTACACATAACTAAGTTCACTGCATTCAGTGATTCAAGGGAGATTACTTAGTGAGCTAGAAGGATCCTAGAATTGAATCCAGGTTCTGCCATCTGCTATCACGTGGGGATAGGCTTGTGTATAGGTCACTTACCTTTTCTGAAATTTTCTCCTCTATAAAAATGGGAATAATAATGTATACTTACAAGTGTGTTGTAGGATTAGATGATAAAATGCCTAGAAATAGTAGACACTTGAATGTAAATTTTTTTTCACGTAAGGCATTTTTAACTGTACAATATGTAAAATCACATCTTATGGTACTTTGAACCGTGCAATATGTGCAACAAAAATTTTCAAATTGTTTTCCTGATTTGGGGCTTTTTTGCCCTGAGATTATGAGATGTTCTCAAAGATAACTTTTAGAATCATAATCATTAAAATCTGAGAGTTAAGCACAATAGATAAAGAAAGGAAACCATTCCTTCTTTATCCCCCAACCCCCATTCAGTTTTACGGGGAGCTATGTAGTTTATATACTTTAAATTATTTTTTTTGAACTATGTTTTTGAAATGAATGAATAGGTTTTCTTATGAAAGACTTTGTCACTACTTCATTTGAATTTGTTTAAATTTGTGGTGCTGCCTGGTATTATTTATTTTTCAAAATGGTATGAGTGTGAGTTGTATAAAGCGCCCTTGAAAAGACTGCATGGTGAAGGTCATGAATCATGTGGCTTTGTGATTTTGAAAGGAAATCCATTTGTTTTAAAAATTCAACCGCCTTGTTATTTTTAACCATGGAAATGAATAAAGCAAACTGCTTTGTTTCCTTACTAATCTATGCCATTATAATTAGTTGAGTTTTTTATTCTTATGTAATAATTTAGGAGATGATTAGGAAATAATTTCATTAAAGCATCATTTAATTGAACACATGAACTTATTTTTTATTACAGGCATGTTACATGGAATTGGGAAATTTATAGTTGAAATAATTTACTGTCGTTTCCGACTTGGATCCTACAAACCTGTCAGTTCTGTAAGTGCTACAATAGAAATGGCGCTGACCTCTAAGTCACAGCATCATTGTTAAGTCTGAACAATAGTTTTTGGTGCTCCGAAAGAGATTGCCCAAAATAAAGCATTGTGATTAGAGGGAATAGTGCAAGGAATAAAACTAATGCTTTGGTCTTTTTTCTCCTTAGGTACCCTTTGAGGATGGCCACACAGACAACCACTTACCTCTTTTAGAAAATAATACACATTAGCACCTCCTGAGTGAAGGAGAAAAACTTTTTGCTTGAGACATAAAACCTTTTTTAATAATAAAATATTGTGCAATATATTCAAAGAAAAGAAAATACGAATGAGAAGTGGGAACCACACCTAGGGGGAAAAAAAAAGAAAGAAAAACCCAAACTGAAATCCTATATATGTTGTGTCTGTTACAAATGTCCTAGAAGAAATTACGCAGCTAATCAGTGAATAAGCCCAACTGGAATATTGCTTGGAAGATGACCCCTTCTGATAATTTCATAGCAAATGGGCAGTATCGAAATCAGACCTTGCTTCTTGGTGGCAAAGAGCCTGAAGGAAAGAAGTCAAACCACATCTAAAGAAAAAGGCATTGATAAGTGCAAATGTTTGCGTCCTTTTGTTTTTAAAAGATATGTCAGAATAAAATATGTAAAACATATGGAAAACTAGTCTAGACTTTAAAAAGTTGTGATCAGGTCACACTGTTAATAAAGGAAAACAGGGATGGGTCCCTATGTTATAGCCATATCCATGTTAAGCCATAATGACAAGACCATTTATCCAAAAATTTGGTCTGAGGAAGGTAACTGCTTTTCTTTAAACTCTGGCTGTTGGCTTTTTCTAACAGTTCAAGGCAGGGTCATGGAAGATTGAGGTGAGCAGGTACCTAGGTGCTATAATATGTAACAGAGGTATCATTCACAAATTGTAGAGTGGGCACTTATACAGGGAGAAGAAAGCACATTTTTTAAAAAAAAAGATGCTACGTTTTCTAATCTGATCCTTCTATACACTTTGGAAGTGGGAGGTGAGTAATAACAAGGCCCACTACTGATGATGAAAATTATCAGCTTATAAAGTATTAAAAGGAAAAGTAGAATATTTTATACATGTTTGGGTGAGGGACAACAGGGTAACTTAAAGTAGAAACACGAGGCAAATATTTAAGATAATGTCAGATCTGTAAGGTTATCATTAGACAATGTCCATTAAGCTGTAAAACTGGATTATGAGTGTTTGCATTCAGACTGTCCTGAATGGGATTGATTTTGTTATTTTGTTTTGTGTTGTTCTAGCTTTCTCAGTATTTAAGGATTGAATTTAAATTTCCAGACTATAAAAGATAAAAATAATGAGAGGGAGATACACTCAGGTGCCATTAAAAACTATATTTGGAATAGGTGTGCCAACATCATTTTCCTTTTGTAATACTTAATGATAGTAGAAGAATCAACTAGCAGTCCCCATGGTTTAAAGCATTTAGAGAAATGGGAAAATAAAATTCCAGGTAAGTAACAAGGGCGAGTCTAAAGGACTAGATTTAAAATGGTGGTTTTTAGAAAACGGTATGTCACAAATTATAGTTTCACAAATGGATTTTTTTTAAAGGTAAAAAAATGTTTTCTTGAAAATAGTTGTGACATAATGGAGAGGAGAAATACTGATAAAACTGCTTTGAAGTAGAGCTTATGTTGAATGGTATTCTGTGGAGAATAACAGAAGCATTATTACTTAAAATATACAGTTGGTCATTAAGAGCCATTAAGTTAACTGATGAACATAGGTGACATAACATGCTCTGAAGGATTTTTTTATTCCAGAAAATTCCAAATAATGAATGAGACTTCTCTGTTATTGATTTTTTTTTTTTCAGATACTATTTCTAGAAAGTTAAGAGTAGAAACTAATAGAACATTTCTAAAACGGAATTTTACTTAGAATTTTAGCTATTTGAGACTGAATTTTGGTTCTGTGAATCTGCTTTCCAGACAGTTCATTCAAGTTTCAGAGTTGTTTTTTTTTTTTTAAGGTAAAATAATTGATTTAAAACTTTTCTTTCAGCTAGGATTTTAACAGTTAAGTGTCTTTAAAAGGGATTTTAAAATTATTTTGGTACTTACATATGATTTTTAATTGTTCCCATGTTTTCTAAATACCATATTAAAATTTTAATGTAATTAATCTGTCCCATTAAAGCTGACTTATAAAAGGAATTTCTTTAAAGCAAAATTCTGCTTTGCCGTTGATTTATACTTTACTAGTTAAGAAAGGTTTCTACATGAGACTCCTCAAATAGTTACATTCAGATTTTTGGCAGTCAAAGTAGTAAGATTCTGACGAGCCTCTTGGATGAGGAATGATGAAGTCTACCTTCACATTAGGATTTGCTAGGGGTTTCTGACCTCACCACATGTCTCTTTTCCATTGCAGAGAACACTGTACTGACCTACTTATTCTGGAGCTTTGGCTTGTGCCTGGGGAGGGCGTCTTCAATAGGGTACCCAACTTTATTATTCAGCTCTCCTTTTTCATTTTATTAAGGTATTCATAATATTTGTATATATTCCAGGCTGAATATTTTAAACATTGAGGCTTCAATTTATACGAAATAGGTTTTTTAAAAACTGTGTTTTGTATACATTGGCCTGTAAAAAGAAACATCTAGGTGAATAATTCTCTGCTGCAGTATTTATACAGTACAGACTACCTCTTGGGAAAAGTTTAACTCAATCTTAGAATTACAAACTTACTTCTGATTCTCAATTTAGATGATTAACATCACATTTCTCTCACATTTTATGAAAGTACTGAATTTTCACAGTAAATTTACTAATGCAAGCAAAGTTTGCAATTTTTAATACAAACTGGACTGGAATTCTTAAAGGAATGACTAAGATCTAATTTTTTAATGGTAGAAGTAGGGCTGTATTATGCATCCTGTCTTTTTATGTCCTGGGTTAGTAATTTGAGTACCAGAAAGTAAATTTGTATGCAACCTGTTTCAAAATTTAGAACTTTGAATCTTGAACTTGAATTCAAGATGCGTATTTTTGATTGTTTAATAAAAATTAAGGCTGAGCCGGAGGACCTTTAAACTTTCATCATGCCCTTTAGTCTAGTACTTAAGTCCCTCCCCGTGTGCTTGGAGCTCCATTGCAAACCTTCTGCAAGACAAAGTAGATAGTCAGCACTATCCAAATTAGATCACCATTTGTTCACTACCTTATGGTATGATGCCAGGATTAATATCCAAGTATTTCCTTATTGTCCCCCCCACCCTTTTGAAATAATTTTTTAGTGATGAAATCACCTTGCATTATCTTAAGTTTAGGAAACTGCCTTAGATTTTTTGGTTTTCTTGTGGGTTTTTTTGGTGTTGTTTTAAGAGAAAAAAACACACACGACTCATTTAGTGTATCAATCCTGAACGTGCGGACTCTAACTAAAATGACAAACATAAAACAATTTCTTTGTCCTTTTACAATCATGTATCCCCAAATAAGCCTCAGTTTTTCATATTTAAGCTCCTTTTTCCTCATAGGAAGACTGTGGCAATCCTAGATATCAGTCTGTTACATTTGCTTTTGCTCCAGATGGAGCTAAATTACTGTATGAGATTGAGCTTCTTTTGTATTTTCATACTAAAAAGTGAATGAGTGATGCAAATTGAGCAGTTCACTCAAGTCTATAAAACTGTCAACAAAGTTGACAATAATCGGTGAGATATTTAAAAAGTTTTGTCTTAGCAACTCCAAATTGTATTGGATGTTTATCAGAAGGAAATAGATGGACAACTCTTCCAAATATCATAACTCATGTATGCGATTTTGTGTAATAATTTTAAGGTAAAACTGAGTAGGTGTGGGGGAAAGTATAGCTTGATGAAAGCAACGTGTACTGAAGCAGACCTTCAGCAACACTTGATGTAACTAAAAGATACTTTGTAAGTTCATTTCTGTTTTCAAGCAGTTATGCAAATCAATTTGATGATTTCTTATACTAGATATACTAGACTTATCTTTAGTTTCTTTAGAGTAAAATTGACACAGTTGATCAGCCTCATGTTTCCCTACTTAGTCACAGTTCCAGATTAGGATCAGTATTTCAAGTAAAGTAAGGCCACACCTAAACTTTTTACTTGTGTATCAGAACTGTTTCTAGCTGTTAAAACTCAATTTCAATTAAGTGTCCTTTGCCGTAACTGTATCTTCACTACTGCCTCTCAAGCCAGTTACATCGGAAAATCAGCAATTTCTAGTTTTATTTTGGGTAAATTAAAAAAATATGTTTTTACAAAGTAAGCAGTGAGCATTTTTCCTTACCTCTCTATGTGAGCATATGGGACAACCATTCCTTTTTACTACAGATAGTTGTCCATGTTTCCAGAACATAATTGTTAGATTCATACTTCTAGAAAAATAGACATGTGGGAATTTACATGTAATTTTTGTGAGCTTTGAAAATTACTGATGTTTTTGGAAACTTTAGGCTGACCTACTTTGTTACATTCATTGTGAGATAACAGAACACACTATTTGGGGATTAGTCCCTTCTCAGATCGGTCTGTTTACTCTCAGATTCTAAATCAGCTATTTGAATGAGATGTTGACTGGAGATGATGGTGTCGAGTTAGTGTAAAATTGTAAGAAATGTTTTTTGGAGTTGTATGTCCATCTGCTTCAGGCTTTTTCAGTATTAATTTCTTTAGGTGGGGACTGTCTTAAACTCTGAAATATTCATTACTGTATCAGGTATGTTGTGGCTACAGAATACAGGAATTACCAAAACTTCTTTTTTAATGTAGATGCCTCTCCTTTGTAGTTACTATCCGTCCCCTTCTCCCCAAAAGTAGAAGGCTCTTTCTCATTGCATTGTATGTATTAGACATTCAAATAATTGTCAGTTGGTCTTGATATAAAATAATTAGGGATTTTCTTTCATACAGATACCTATTTTGACTTAGACATCATGTGATTTCTTTAATGCCACAGATAAAAGATGCTTCCAGCATGTAAATGTAACCTTATTAATGGTGTCAGAAAAAAGTGAAGCATTATGTATCTATGTGTTAATTTATATTCATCTGGTAATCTTCTTTGGAAGATTATATCTTTTTCTCAGGGGAGGGAGGAGATCTGTAGTAGTCAGCAGTTAAAGATACAACACTAGAAGAGGAAAACATTTTTAATTCAAACTTTCATTTAATCAAAAATCAAAATGAATACTGGATTAGTGGAATTTATGGAATTAGTGGAAACAAAAATCAAAAGGTAGTAAATTCTTAGAATAATTATGTTTTATCCAACCTCATTGAATTTATATCTTGATTTCATTTTTATTATATCTATAGTTTGTATCTTAATCAATGTAACTCAGAAGTATCATATAGACATCTCAAACTAAAAATCACCAAGTGCTTTGTTTCAGAGCTGGGTTGTATGCCCTGAAAAGAAGTTCCCAGACCTTAGATGAGATTGGAAAAGACATTGCCCAGAACAGTTCCCCCCAAATGCCCTTTATGGTGTTGAGAAAAATCTCAAGTAATAGCAGGCTAGAAGCTGCCTTCAAGCCCTGTGCACTTAACTACGTGAATGTGCTGAGTATTACATATCATTCCAGAGAGCATAAATATAAGTAACTGCCATCGTTACCGTTTTATGCTTGTGTCATTTGCCAGTAGTTATGATTATTTTTAATTGCTCAGGCCCCAAATACTATATAATAATATTTCATGTTTTTAACATGAAATGCTGCAATCCAGCATGCACTGATACCTCAAATACGATGAAAGGATAACAGCTATATTATTAATATAGGAATTTGGGAACAAAAACTATTAATTCATTGATAGTATACATAAAACATTTTTAAACAAAACAACGCCTATTCTCTGAACTTAAAGTCACTTCGTGAAGTCTGTCCTCTTCTGCTGTACATTGTACACTTAACGTTGTCCACTTGGGATGATCAAGATACTAGTAAGTCCTGATGATCACAGAGGAGTAATTTTCCCACTATACAAAAAACTAAAACTAGCATTTACACTTGTATTTGGAATTTTGCTTTCTCATTGGCAAAGGTCCAGGGACTGGTTTTTTAGGATTCTAGCCTAGTACCTTCCTCCCATTAGTCACTGAGGCCTGAGCAACATAAGCTTAAATATAAGGGGTTTGGTGACTTCAATAAAAGAGAAGGAAACTCTTGAGAGAAGGTCATCAGGAAAATGGGTAATTGAAAAGATTTAGAAAGAATAGTTGTCAGATTGAAATTATAAGAACTAATTTTTACTTACAAGCATAGTAAGTCCTAGTGCAAATACACTGGAGCCCTCACTCTGTACATAATTACTTAAACCTCTTGTTTTATTTTTTGTTTTTTAGATTTCAGAAGTATAGTTGAGGGAAATGCTAAATGTGAGCCCACTTTTCTAATTCTCTCAGCCTTCACTCAGGTCTCCATGGTATAACACACAAAAAAAGGCTGAGATTTCAGTGGAGGATTATTTCTTTTATGGTATATCTGAGGATGCAGAGATCATTCTTCTTCTACTTGATCTTTTTTAATGTTAATTTTTGTGAAAGAGAGCACACACACGCGTGTGTGTGTGTGCGGAGCACAGTATGGGGCTCGAGCCCACAAACCATGACATCATGACCTGAGCCAAAATCAAGAGTCAGACACTTAACCAACTGAGCCACCCAGGTGTCCCTTAATCTTGATTCTAAACTTTTCTACTGGGTACCCCTGGAATGGTTCCAAGGTTAAAACTGCCTTTCTTTAGCATATTTCAGCTTCCGTCGTATGTTATTCCATGTTCATTTAGTCAAAATTAGTCCTCTCAAGAAAAAAAAAAAAACCTAAATATCAACAGACAGATGTACTTTGGTGTTTTATGTTCAAGGGCATAGAGTGTTAGGAGGCAATCTGGAAACAAATTTTCCTAAGATATGTATGATTGTAGGCTAAGATATGACTTTCCTTTTCTCACTTAAATAAAAACAATACATAGGGAAGAAATAGGGATGAATACATGACAAGATGTTTGACAGTTAATGAGCTTGGGCATATTCTTTGTTACTTCCTAATCTTAAGAACCACAGTTTGCTGTTTTGGAGGTATCCAGGAGATTCCAGATAAAAGGAGATTGCTGAATGTTCTTAGACCTTAAGTGTGCTGGATGCCCTAAAGTAGGAGAGGAATTTATAACAGAAGCTCACAATGAAGAACCAGACATTCCGAGCCATCTGAGATCGTGCGATGAGAAGGCGCCAGGCAATGAGGAAGAGGGCAGTATTAAAGAGGTAGTGAATATTTCGGAGCCTGGGGAACAGAAATACATAACCAGAGTTAAAACAGCAAGCATCAAATACCTATCTGTGCTATCTGAAGCATAAATGTCATTTTCTGGCTCGTTAGGTGCTCCCAGGTATGTGACATGACCTTATGACATTTTGATTTTTTATCTATTTCCACAACATGCCTTCTGAATGATCGCCTTTCCATAATTATACTTTGATCATATTACCATATCACAAATCTTCACTGGTTCTTGTTCATTAGAAGGTAAGTTCTCAAGTTCTTAGCCTGCTATTTAAGGTTCCTCTTCCGTTACAATTTACCTTTCCATCCTTGTAATCTCTGCATGAAAAGTCCTTTGTTTCTACCAGAATTATATCAGACTGCTATAGTTGATTGTCCTTTATGGAATAATGACTGAAAGAAACTTGAGGCAGTTTAAACTGTCCTTAAGGACATGAAGAGTGGTTGAGTGAGTTGCCCATGTTAAACAGTACAAATTTCCTGCTTGTTGGGTGTATTCTTAATACCCCATTATGATGGGATGGGGTAGAAGAAAAAGAGAAACTTGGGTTCAAATCTGGATCCTGTATTTCCCATGTGTTACCACAAACAAGTTATTTACCTTCTTTGAGCCTAAATATATCTTTGATAGAAAAAAAAAAAAAAGCAGGGGTGGGGGGATAACAAAATACCCCCTCATAGGGGTGTGGCGAAGTCTAAGCAAAACTGTATTATGAGGGCATAGTATATAAGGAAGGACCTATAATGTAGTAAATGCTTGAAAAATGTTAATTCCTCTCCTCCCCTGCTCCAATTTCATGTCTGGTAGAAAATCAGATACATGGGAGAAGTGCTCAATAAATATTAACTGATTAGGCTTACCTTCTCAAATGTTGTTTTGCTTCTGGGATCCCAGCCATATCCTCTTTCAGTAAGTACTTCTTAACTCCTAAAACATAATTTTCAATGTATTCCAACCAGTTCAACTGGCGCACATCAAAGTTGAATACCTGAAAGGCAAGAAGACATTATGGATTGCTAGAATTGCACTGCTGGAGACCATCACTTTGTCCTTTTGAAAAATTTCTTTTACATAAATGAGTGAAATTCAGTTTGGGAGACTAGGGTGGGACCCCTTCAAAGGAGATTATTTGAACAGTTATTTCCAAGGCACTGACAAAATGGATTATCATTTACACAGAAACATTCAAACACCGATCAAGCACAAATATTTGACATTTAAGAAGTCTTGTGAGGGAAATTTAAAGGAACTGGCATTAGCTGGCGAAAGCTAATTTCATTTCAAGTAAATTGGGATTAATTATTTTTAAAAGTGATGGGTAGGGAGCAAAACAAACTGCTTCTCCTTTTTTCCATTCTTTAAATTTTGGTGTTGTTTCCTTGGCCTACCCTCCTTTCCTGCAATATCACCATTTAATTATGCAGATTAAGGTAAACTGAATAAGCAAAATCTTAAAGAATAGTTTAGCAGAAATTCTGTATTTGCTTTAGAGATGTTATCTACTATGTGTGCTGTTAAATGAAGCCCTTCAAAAACATTTCTTTTAGAGTTAAGCGGTAAGAGTTAAGTGTTTCTCTTGGAACCATAGTGTATTTTCTCCTCTTGGATACAGAATACCATGGAACTATATTTTCCCTTTCCCTTTGCCACCAAAAAGCTCAAAAACAGATTCTCTGCTTAACTAACTGCAGTGACTTAGTAAGATCTTGTAGACTACATATGGACATCCTATTTTTTCATTCTTATCTTTGACTTCATATTTTAATGCATACTTTCCCTAGTTTGGTGTTTTATTTCTATTTTCTTTTATTATAGATTATATATAATACATATATACTAAATTATATATAAATGTAAAATATCATATCATATATATGTTTATTGCAAGTTATCTCAAATAATACGGAGTACTAACAAAGAGCAGATGAGATGATTGAGTTCCAGAGAGCTTCATAGACTTGTCCAACAACTGAAATGCTTTTCAAAGGTAATTCTGCATCACTTTGTTTGGATATGTTTATTTACTATAGTATCACTAAATATTACTTATTCATTTATATAAAGAGAGGCTTTTATTTTTATACTATTTCACATTTCTAAGGTTTCAGTAACGTCCTTGTTTGGAATCCTCATTCCATATGGCAAATCAAACTGAATTCTAAGCCGATTCTAAGGCAGAGTTTGGCAATTATATGCAATTATTCAGGACTGTTACCTTTGCAATTTTGAAAGTGTATGTTAAATCCATAGCACATTTGATTCTTTTCATTTTCATAAAATTTTTGGTTATTTTAGGTTAAAATAGTAAAATGTCAAGAAATGAAGCTCTAAGCTACCTTTTGAATTAGAGGGATAAATTACATGGGAAAAATGGCAATAAAGATAACTGTACATAAAACCTGTAGCTAATTTTAAAAACAGTTTACAATAGTTTTTTTTTTTTTTAAACAACATAGTTTGATCATGGTCCATGCATTTCAAACAAGTACTTAGAATAATTTTGCTTATACAAGGGATGTAAATATTTCTGAAAATAGCTCTATTTCATGTCAGTTTTAGAGATGCTCTGCAATGATTTCAGTTAAAATATCCCTCTAAATCTCACCTGGTGTATTTAATTTAACATTTATGGTGTTTGACTTTAAGTAACCCTTAGGTTCCATGACCTGAAGTAATTCTAGGGCTTGGATTTGAATTATACTCTGAGGCTGGTATGTAAGAGTAAAACCCATAGCTGGCATGTGAGGCTGGCAGTAGCCTCGCATTTCCTTCTCAGTGTGATGTGGTCTCTTCTACATGCTGTCAAGTACTAGATAAATCGAGAAATGCTTTTTTCTTTAAAAAAATTTTTAATTAAACATTTATTTATTTTGAGAGAGAGCAAGTGAGTGAGCAAGCATAGGGGCAGAGAGAGAGAATCCCACTTGACAGTGCAGAGCCCGATGCAGGGCTCGAACTCACAAACTGAGAGATCATGACTTGAGCCAAAACCAAGAGTCGAACGCTTAACTGACTGAGCCACCCAGGTACCCCAGAAAGTTTTAGTAGATAGTGTCAACCAAGAGAGTGAAAACTTTAAAATGTAATTGAAAACTCAGGATATGCTCAGGGAACACATGACGCTCTGAGGGGAAAAAAAAACTGGACACATGTACAAAGTACAAAAGATTTTCTATACTTGTGAATTTCAGAATATACAAAGATTTCAAGACTTAACATTTGTAACTGCCAAGAAGCTAATGTAAAGAAAATAAATGGCATGGCTATTAAGCAATTAATGTGAAGGCCTGTCTTGAATGAAAGTCTGAATTATCAAGGATCATTATAGGGATAGAGGCTATATGTGCTGTACATGTGCTAGAGAGAAGGCAGTACTGATGGAGGGAGGTCTTAGTGGGATGCACATAAGAGTTGGGGGTTAGCTTTAAAAAGTAGGAAAGAGGGATGCCTGGGTGGCTCAGTCAGCTAAGTGTCCAACTCTTGATTTTGGCTCAGGTCATGATCTTGAGGTTCGCGGGATTGAGACCTGTGTCAGGCTCTGCACTGGCAGTGTGGAGCCTGCTTGGGGTTCTCTCTTCCCTCTTCTCTCTCTGTCCATCCCCTGCTTTCACACACTCTCTGAAAAATAAATAGAGGCCCCTGGGTGGCTCAGTCAGTTAAGCATCAGACTTCAGCTCAGGTCATGATCTCATGGCTCGTGGGTTCAAGTCCCATATCAGGCTCTGTGCTAACAGCTCAGAGCCTGCTTTGGATTCTGTGTCTCCCTCTCTCTCTCTCTTCCCCACCTCTACTTGCACTCTGTCTCTCCCTCAAAAATAAACATTAAAAATTAAAAAATAAACCTTAAAAATAATAAAAAGGAAGGAAAGAACTGCAGCTTTGGAGATGAAGAATGATCTTGATTTAACAAGAGCAGTGGGTGAGTTTATGAGCAATGAAATTGTGATTTTTCATTGAAGTCCTATGCTGTGGGTTTAGGGAAAATACAGAGGTACTGAGGATTTGCTGAGGACAAACCAAGGGTGAACAGGAATGGAAGCGAAATATGTGAAATGTGACTGCAGGATAGCAGGAGGATCTAATCAAAGTCGAGAACCCAGGACTCTTACCTACATTAACTTATTTCCTGCATTGTGTCAATAATACTGATGGATTTTCTTAGCCAAAAAAAAAAAAAAAAAAGGGAGGGAGAGAGAGAGAGAGAAAGAAGGGAGGGAGGGAGGGAGGAAAGGGAAGGAAGGAAGACCAGAAAAGACAAAAAAGAATTCTGTGTATGTAACTAAAACTTCTTCATCCATCAGCTTTCCAGGTCAAATGGTTGTCAGAACTCTACTCACTCTCTGGTCTTCAGGACTCAGCTCAGACATCAGCATTTCCGTATTGTATGTGCTCCATTCCCAACTCCGGTTGACAAAATACTCCAGCATGGACACTGTTCTTAGCAGCCGATTCATGAGCTTTGTCATCCTGAGGTAAAGATCAGGTAGAAGCCAATATCAGCACACCACAGATGGCTGCTTCCATGCTACTCTATAGGATGTAGGACAAATTATTTTTTGAGAAAAGAGAAAAAATTTCCCTCTTGCCCCCATTTCTTCATTAAAACAGATTCTTTTTTTCTCTTTCCACATAATCTCCATTGAATAAAGGAAGGGGATGAAACTAATGGAGTCTGTTCTATTAGGCATTTTAATACAAACAACCTCCTCCTCTTCCTCTGTACTACCTTCTCTTTCTCCAAAGTGGCAGATATTTTAAAAGCCGAGCCAGATATTGGAAAATAGCTAGGTGATCACCTACTGTGTGGCACAGTGCTGATACTTTGAAAAAAATACTACCTCAGCTAATTCTCGTATCTGTCAGATAGGTATTTATCTGCATTTTATGAGGGGGTAGAAGAAGCTTAAGATAGATGAAGTGGCCATGATAATAATAAGTGTCAAAGGCAAAACTGCAACCCAGTTTTGACCACCCTCAAAAAGCTTATGCTTTTATGATCTCACCACTCTGTCCCATGACTTCAGATGGCCCACATCTTCCAGTCCTGTGGTCAGGACTTGGACCAGCTCTGCTGTGTGAACTTCTCAACTTTACAATAATTTATCGAAAACTTTCAGATGTGATCTTATTTGATCCTCACAGTAGGAATCTGTGAGGGAGTAAAGATCTATTATTATTTATCTTCCTTAATCTTACAGAAGGGTTAACAGCTTAAAGTTCACACAGCTACCGCTTAAACCTAGATCTTCTGGCTACAGATCACTTTGGCCTGTAGAACATTTCTCTTAGGCCAGTTTTGCCAATAGTGATTACTGTAGTTGACCCAGTAATGACTTAAACTGTGTCGGGAATTTGGTCTTGTTTCTGGTCAGATCCTAATGACTTATCAGGGACTTCTCTCATTGTATCATGGGAAATTCTTAGGCAGAGGGTAGACTCATTATTCCCTGGTACAAGCATTACAGTAGCCTTCCATTTAGCTATTATTATTTAACATTTTTGCTATAGACTATTTGTATGCCCCTCCTCCCCAAATTCATATATTTAAACCTATTCCCACCAATGTGATAGTATTTGGAGAAGACTTGGGGAGGTGATTAGTGCCTTTCTCTCTCCCTCGGACTTTCCAGCTTGTGAGGACACAGAGAGAGAGAGAGAAAGAGAGAGAGATGGCTCTCTAGGAACCAGGAAGCAGGCCCTCAGCAGATGCTGAATCCACTAGCATCTTGATCTTACACTGCCCAGTCTCCAGAACTGTGAGAAATAAACTGTTACTTGTAAGCCTCCCAGTCTATGATATTCTGCTATAGCAGACCAAATGAATGACCATCTTTATCCATTCTACAATTCTGATGGAATTGATGTGATTTTAATAAATTTAATTTTTGAAAATAATCCTTGTAGAATGATATCCTATGTACAGAACTATATCAGCATAATTTTTTTTTTAAGAAAGAATACATTTCTTACTCTTAGGTAGAGAAGGTCTTCGCAACACATAAAATGTGAAAGCCATAAAGGAAAAGAGTGATTCATGTAAAAATCTGAAACTTCTTTAGTAATAATAGTGATTGCTATATGCTGTGCCCTCTTATATAAATAGTATAAAATAAGTATGTTAACTGTCCCTTTTTACAGGTGAGGCAGTTAAGTATTAGAGATAGGACTCACTCATATGGCTAATTCCGTGAAGCCAGGATTTAAATCTGTAAGTTATACTTTGAACTCCATGCTATTAAGACCTACACTATATGTAGTTCCCTTGTATTAGAAAAAGTTTAATAATCGAAGGTATGAGATAAGAAAGTGACTTGGGAAAAATATATTAAATATAAGTTTACACACATACATAGGAGTTTCTGTAAATTAATAAGGACAACCTAAAAAAAATAGGTGAGAAACAGGCAGACAACTCAGGAGAAATACTGAATGCCCAATGACCACAGAAAAGCCCAGCCCCTCCAGCAATCGGGACTGCAAATCAAAGGAACGAAGAGATGCCAATCATTATCATTAGTTTGATGATTCAAAAGATTGATTTTTGGCAAAGTATTGATGAGGGTAAGAAAAAACAAATTTTTACCCTCATGTGCTGATGTGATAGTGCCAATTGTCAAACTGACAGAGCCTTCCTTTAGGGCAGCCCGGCAGTAGTCACAAAATTCAGAGACATCCTCCAGTATAGCAATCACACGCCTCAGCTTCCTCCCCAGACCCAGTGGCATGTTCTAAAAAAATTCATGTGCACTGATACTCATGACCGCATTGTTTGGAAGAGTTAAAAGGACACCAGTAGGCAGAATGACTTTGATTTTCATGGGCCATTAGTGAAAAAAGTTAGAAAATTTGCAGGCCTGATTTGCATACACACACACACACACACACACACCTCAACGCAAAACTATATGCATGTCTATATATGGTTGTAAGTGCATAAAAGATTATATACACACACACCTGGGAAGGGAAAGGGTCTCAAAGGGTTCTGCCATTTTCTGCCATAAAGATTATTTCCTAAAATACCTGTGACCAAACAAACCTACCCATTTCCCACAAATATTAGTTTAATTTCTCACAAACAAAATTCATAAAGATTTTTATTAGGTCCCTTCCTCCTGTTTCTCTTTTCTGCTTATGAAACTTTGCTCTTTCTGCAGGTCTTCTTCCAACCCTGATCTGTGTTAAAATCTTTAGCATTTCTGCCTACAATAGGTTTTTCTTCTCTTCCCATCTTTATTTAATAAGCCCCATACCTGGGGTGCTTGGGTGGCTCAGTCGGTTAAGCACCCGATCTTGATTTTGGCTCAGATCATGATCCTAAGGTTTGTGAGTTCAAGCCCCATGTCAGGCTCCATGCTGACAGCACAGAGCCTGCTTGGAATTCTCTCGCTCTTTGCCCCTTCCCTGCTCACATGCGTATGCGCTCTCTCTCAAAATAATAATAAAAAAAAAAGCCCTATGCAAATATTTTCTCCATAGCCACAATGTCTCCTTTTCACCTTGCTCAAGAAAAAGCTGATGATTATTGAGTTATCAGCTCTAAATTGGGTCTCTGAAAATTTGGATAAAAGTAACATTGCCTAAGTTTTAGTCACTTGCACTAAGAAGGATGGAAATTCAACATGCTGAGAGAGGCTTCCTCCTGTAGAGAGACTAGAACAGAAGGCAATGCTATTCATGCTCCTGATTCTTGCTTGCAGCAATTGCCTTTGGTACTTATAATTATGACTCTTCAGAGACAATATTCAAGACACAGAATTTAAGTGAGAGAAAGGGATACGTCCTATGTCACACAGCTAGATGGCGACACAGCTGCCTCAGCATCCACACATTTCATTCTACCTTGTTCCCTTTATTTCTTTACTCACCTCTAGGTGGCAGTAAATCTGGTTCAGGTTTCTCCATATCTTTACTCTGTCACTTGGAATCTACTTTAAATTCTTCCCCGCAGCTTCTACATCCTATTTGTAAAACTGGCATACCGAGAATATCCTCTCTGGGTTGTGAGAATGAAAACGAGATCATCCCACATCATTCCGTGTGTGTGTGTGTGTGTGTGTGTGTGTGTGTGTAAGTGAGGCTGTTATCATTATTTTAATATTACCTAACAATTTAGAAAACCCCAGACTTAGAGTCTCAGTTGCTTTCCTTTTGGTGGATGATTACTTGCTGAATTCACCAAGTTCTTCAATATTGAACTTCCATTATTATGATAGAGGATTTTTAAGGTAGGAGTCCCTCTGGGGCTTCTCACTACTACTGCTTTGGTTTTGTCCCCAAATATATACATACGTGTGTGTGTGTGTGTGTGTGTGTGTGTGTGTATGATTTAGTTATCTCTTTTGATCCCCAGACGAAAGGAGGGCTAAGGACTTTGGGATCCTAATCTTCCATGCGGCAACACTCTTAAAGCAATTGACTTCAGCTTCTTACCTGGGCTTCCTTCCTGTGAGCCGTAGATAGAAGTCGTAGATGATGGCAGGGGCTCGGTGGCTGACTGCATTCCAGTACTGGCTTGTGATGGTACTGGATGTGAAGTCCGCATTCGGCCTCCGAAAAGCTCTCTCAAATGGGACTTTTTCAAAGGTTGCCAAGACTTGGAATCCTGCGGAAAAAATAGAGCACTAAGTCCAGGCGCATATAAGCCCACTGTAGTCGAGGTTGCAATGGGTCAAGATGACAAAGACTAATGATTTGCTGTGTAGAGTCAAGAATCAATCTCTGAGACAATATTAAGGTTATTTATGCCAGGCAAGAGGTCACCTGCAAAAATCAAACAATGAGAATGGGTTACAAAGTGGGTCCTTTTCTTGAAACCTTACACTAAAAGCAACTTCTTGGGGAAATAATAGTTCTAGTCAATACAGTGAAGTACTGTTTGGAAAAACTTAAATCCATCATTGGTTCCAAGGATATCTAGTCTATTCTGAAAGCCCCAAGACAGAACCTGAAGGCTTTATTTCCTAGGCTGGATTGTTACTAGCAGAACCATCAGGAAAGTTTCTTCACATTTTACTTAAACCTTTGTAAAGGGTTACCTTTTAGAAAAAAATTTTTAATGTTTATTTTTGAGAGAGAGCAAGTGAGCGAGTGGGGTAGGGGCAGAGAGAGAGACACAGAATCCGGAGCAGGCTCCAGGCTCTGAGCTGTCAGCACAGAGCCCAAAGCGGGGCACAAACTCACGAACCGCGAGATCATGACCTAAGCCAAAGTCGGACGCTTAACCGACTGAGACACCTGAGACACCCAGGCGCCCCTATAAAGGGTTACTTAAAGCTTCATAAAGTTTAAGTAAAATAGAGAATATCAAGGCAGGATTCCCTTATATTGGTTCACTTTAAATACCAGTCTTTTACTTCTTGGGTATTTCTGCTTCTCTAGGAATATCCAGACTCAATCGTCCACTCTTGTCTCCAGACTTTTTTTCACAATAATTTTTTACATTGTTATGTAGATAAAACCTAGTTAAAAACTTTTAATGTACAGTTGTAAAATAATTATTTAAAAAAAAACTAATTCAAATTCAATATTTATTTTATGTATGTAAAATTTTCAAAGGTTATGCCTAAGTTCATTTTTCAATTATAATGATACCAATTCTTTTTTTTCCAATATATGAAATTTATTGTCAAAATGGTTTCCATGCAACACCCAGTGCTCATCCCAAAAGGTGCCCTCCTCAATACCCATCACCCACCCTCCCCTCCCTCCCACCCACCATCAACCCTCAGTTCTCAGTTTTTAAGAGTCTCTTATGCTTTGGCTCTCTCCCACTCTAACCTCTTTTTGTTTTTTTTTTTCCCCCTCCCCTCCCCCATGGGTTTCTGTTAGGTTTCTCAGGATCCACGTAAGAGTGAAAACATGGTATAATGATACCAATTCTTATGGTGATATGATTATTGTCCTCCTTAAACAAGATTGCCTGGAAATCTATATAAAATATATATACCTTACACAGAAAAGATTCTCAAGAAACATCTGGCCCAGGAATCTGGACTGTTCTCCTCCCAGAGGGAGTCATAATCACTTTTTTTTTTTTTTTTAATTTTTTTTTTTCAACGTTTTTTATTTATTTTTGGGACAGAGAGAGACATAGCATGAACGGGGGAGGGGCAGAGAGAGAGGGAGACACAGAATCTGAAACAGGCTCCAGGCTCTGAGCAGTCAGCACAGAGCCCCACGCGGGGCTCGAACTCACATACCGCGAGATCGTGACCTGGCTGAAGTCGGACGCTTAACCGACTGCGCCACCCAGGCGCCCCATAATCACTTTTAAGAATCACTAGTGAAGTGGTTACTGACCATTGGGGAGGGTCAAGAGATGCATCTTCTACTTCTATTTTGGGTACCAGCCTCCATATGAATTTGAATAGATCTTTTATTCTCCCGGGCCTCATATGTAAAATAAAGCAAGGCCACTAGATTATTTTTAAGATTACTTTCAACTGTGATATTGTATAATTTGAAAAAAACAGATAATAAGTTGCAGCAGGAGGAAGACTTGTAAATTTCAGAAATGTAATTTACATGTTTTATTTAAGAGCCTAAGATATCTGGTTTGCTTCTATGAATGCCACTTTTATAAGTGATATCATAATTCTGTTACTGACGTAGAGGAGATTTATTTCCAAATATGTTCAGAATTATTTAGATATATGATCTAAAGAACTGGATATATGATCTGAAGAACTTTGATGATAGTAGATCATTTCATTTTTACTGAAGTAACAACTTTGCAAACAATAGCATAGCAGAGTGTTCTGAATTGGGAATCAGATTCTAACAAATGAAGTTCATTTGATTTTTTCTATAGCTAGTATCTAAACAAAATTAGATGTTCTAAAAGTTTCACATATTTGCAGGACAACTCCTAAATTGACAAAGGAGGACAAGATTGGTTAGCTAATTTTCTTTTACATGCAGGATTAATTACTTCAACAAGATACTTTCAAGGTCACATGTAAGGCTCACTGTATAAATCAATGAAGAGTATTGCTGACTCAGTAACAAAAGTTAGTAGTATTGAACTTTTCTAAATCTACTTGGTCATTGATCATTTCACAATCTCAGTGAGGGAGCAAGGGGGGCAAGGGATATGCACATGGGAGCAGCTGCCCCAGCAGGAATATTTCATTATGGACATTACTTATCATTGCTGACTTTTGCTCAGTTTTCTTGATTTTTAAAATCTTTGTAGCCAATGAACCCCTTATTGCTTACAATCATGTAGATATTCCACTGACTCCCTTTGATGTACCACAGTACATTCTAGTTAACTCTTACACATTTATAATTTCTAATTATTTTCTTTTTTGCTTATTTTTTGTCTTTTTCTCCCACTTGACTCCAAGCTCCAGAACACATTTTGTCCATCCCCACCCCCTACCCCTGTGGTAGACATTCACAGTGTGAGGGCAGACACTAATTGTTAGGTAGTTACATCTCTATAGACACTTACCCATTTTGCCCCAGTTACAAGGATTGAAGTTACCAGATGTACAATGGTAGATTAATGTTGACTTAGGTCTGAAAAATGAAATAAAAATTAAATAAATACAACTAAATGAAAGACTAATGGAAAAAATATAAGGAAAAATAACATTTAAACAAGATTGTTTCAGTAGTTTCCAAATGAAAGCAACATTTCCATCTTTTGTTCCTTCTTTGGGTAAAAAAGCAAAATGGAAGAAGACTAGGGAAATATGCGTGTTTGTGCATGTGCACACAGAGAGCTCACAAAGGTTGATGTATTTAAGCAGCAAATGGAGGTACCATGACAATGAGAAAGTGGGTCACATTCCTTACTTCTGGACATGGTTACTGGGCAAAATATAGTCTATGTTTTCTCCTAAATCCAGTTAAGCCCTGCTGGATTGAAAAACATCTAAATGGCTGATTTCAAATAAGAAAATTTTAATTCTATTTGTCATTTACTATCAAAGCCAAATATATAAACAACTTTTTTTTTTTTTTTTTTTTTTTGGTACTAGGAAATAGCCCCCATATGGTGATCTGAGATTTTGGCATTTATCAGGAAGTGAGCAGTTCTATAAAATATAAAAGATGCCCTCATTTCACCCACTTTTATCTCCTTTGCCTTGAAAAAGGAAGCTGTATTTTAAATTACCGAATAGAAGGAAAAACTCTTTTTGGTTATCAATTTTATGGTTAAAGGATTTAAAGAGTTTGTTACTTTATGATCAAAATGCACATCAGTATTTATAAAACACCTCCATGCATACGTGATAGCATATTTGAAACTATGTAAAATATTAAATCCTCTTTCACATTTGGGGTCTTCTGCAATCAAATGCATATAATAAGCCTAACATATTCACCCTCCTCCTCGTCAAAGCTCTGCAAGCTGGCTTATGCATGCACACCTGTGAACTGCTGTGTACCATCCTACAGCCAAGGTGAGATTGACAACTGTATCAACTGGAATTAAATCTGCCACTGCCATCGGAGTAGCTCTTATGGACCGGAGAAACCCTTTCCCGGCCTGCACAGGAAAAAAGAACATAAAATAGGTTTTAAGTAATAATTGGGGCTAATACTAATACCGCTAGTTACAACAGTTAGCACTGACTCGCTGCTGACTGGGTTATTGTGCTAAGGCTGACTTTTCTCAGCCGACCCAACCCCCCAGCCAAGTTCACCTCAAATGCCAGCATTTCCACAATAGTCCTCAGGTCCCTTTAGAGAGTGGAGTTCCTCAGATTTGTGAGAGGTTAGTATATCTAGTTAATAAACACCAACAGTTTTTTCACATTTAATAATTAATCCATGAGATATTTTAAGAATTAAGGTTTCCCAAATTTCCCACTATTACTAGTTTACCATTTTTTTAAAATTTTTTTTATTTAAAAAAAAATTTTTTTTTTTTTTAACGTTTATTTATTTTTGAGACAGAGACAGAGCACGAACGGGGGAGGGTCAGAGAGAGAGGGAGACACAGAATCTGAAACAGGCTCCAGGCTCTGAGCAGTCAGCACAGAGCCCCACGCGGGGCTCGAACTCACATACTGCGAGATCGTGACCTGAGCCGAAGTGGGACGCTTAACCAACTGAGCCACCCAGGCGCCCCTAGTTTACCATTTCTTAAATGATGTCATTTTCTGCTAGTGCCTAGTAGCTTACAAACAATAGTAGACACTAAAGGTTTAAGAGACACTTTTAAAAATTAGGGGCACCTGGGTGGCTCAGTTGGTGAAGCATCCAACTCTTGGTTTTTGGCTCAAGTCATGATCTCATGGTTCGTGAGTTCGAGCCCTGCATCAGGCTCTGTGCTGACACTGTGGAGCCTGCTTGGGATTCTCTCTCTCTCTCTCTCTCTCTCTCTCTCTCTCTCTCTCTGCCCCTTCTCCCCCTCCTCAAAATAAATAAACTTTTTAAAAAAATTAATAAAGTTCTACCATTCCACAAAAACTTTTTTATTACTTAGGAAAGGGCCACCACTTTTTGTTAAGTGTTAAGTATCTTAGTTCACAGATCACTGATCTTATGTAGGTGTAAGAATTGGGAATTATTAACATTAATAAATAAGTCATGCCAACAAATAAGTCAGTTAATAAATAGTCATGTTTCTTGATTTTATGAAGTTATTGATACCCTGCATATTTCTAGCATCGATTTGCAATGGTTAGCACTTTCTTATGTTCCTCATTTTTATTTTCTTGTAACTGGTTCCCCTTCCTTTGGATGTAAAAAATCAGTTTTAAAAAATTTAGAAAATCGGAATAAATGTGATTTATAAATAATATAAAGAAACTCATTCTAGGATCATGTTAAAATAATTATGTTCTAAGTTACCAAATATTAACCCCAACTAAGCTTTAAAGAAGAAAGAATTGAAGACAGGTAGAGAACAAAAAGAGAGGGGCTGCTAGAAAAATAAAGAAATCAGAAGGAAGTTCACTGTCCCTGTCTTTGACAGGTAGTCACAATTCACTCTCTTATATGTTAGTTCACGTTGGACCTAGCTCTGAGAAGAACAGAAATAACCTGAAGCATGAGGTTTCTAATAAGATTTAAATTCAGGGAGAGAATTGAATTCCTATTCATTGTCCTAAAGAGTAGAGTAATGGTTCTGGTCTTACAGTGTTTCAGCGTGAACTGTGAACTAGGTCACGGCTCATGTCAACCACATCAGCCTTCAGTGCAGGGAGAAACCCACTGATGATGACTTACAGGCACCACTGACATTTCTACTTGTCTGTGAGAGGGTTATTGGTGAAAAGTATTTACTAAAGTCATCAATTTTTACATGTGAAAAATTTGCTCCAGTGGGTGTTTCTCTTTCTTGTATCTGTTGAGCACCAGTTATTGATGTATGTATATATATACATACATATATATACACATACATATATGTATATATACGTACATATATATACATATATACATGTATATATACACATACATATTATGTGTGTGTGTGTGTGTATATATATATATATATATATATATATATATACATACATAGAATTTCTATCCACGCAAAACTCTTATATGTGTATTATAATAAAAAATTTAATCTTTGGGAATGTGACGTTTATTGCATCCCCAGTTTGGTGTACTAATTCAAGCTATTAATAAAGAGCAAAAAGGAGGAAACACTCCCATCTTGTGGTAATCAAAGGGAAATACAGACATGGTCCTTGATGCTCAGATTTTTCCAAAAATAACTCCTAAATCGTAATTGATCTCACAGGACCTCTGTTTTCCTGATAATAAAATCTACAAACAATAGAAGTAATTTCATCCTGCCTCTATTTTCCAATCAGCAAAACTGAGATTAAGTTGCTTCGATAATAATAAAGTAACATTTATGGTTTTGGATCAATGAAGCCATAGCAACACTAAGCATTTCCTTACCATTCCTCCACTACATTTCAAGTAGTTGTTTCTACAGTGTTATACATACCGCAATAATGAGTCCACTAGGTCCATTTAAGTTATCAACCCAACCCTAAAAGAAAAAAAGATCTCTATTGGTTACACATGTCAGAAAATCATAATATATCTGTAACATCTGCAGTCTGACTTTAATAAATTTCAAAAAAGAGCACTGAGACCCTGGCTGATAGAACAGTCTAAGCCAGTTTTTCTAAGGCCAGAGACAAAGATCAATGGCAAAGCACTGGATATTTCTGCACTTGTGCAAGAATTAAGATTCTGCCAGCATTCTGGAGGAGTCATGGGGAATTTCAAATTGTTCTATGACCTCTTACAGGCTAAATTGCACCTTGTCTTAATATCATAACCCGCCAATCCACTTATTAACCATCATTTTTCTCCACCTCAGTCCTGATTTTAATTCTCCAGGGGAACACTACAAATCAAACATGATTTGTAGGAATTATCCATTTCTCAAAAATGAGAAGTCATAGCGTCCAAACTCCACTTGTATTAGCTTGCTTAGAGATGTTAACAGGGAGAATATGTTCAGGAGCAGTTAGAGGAAAATGTCTTTCTGAGTTTGTCTCCTAAGCCCTAAAAGCAAGTCAGTTGACCTTATTCTGTCTGTTTCTTTATATGTAAAAGTCAAAGTGTGTGTGTAAAATAGGAGAGGAGACAGAAAAGAGAAGATGAAGGGATTGTTGAGTCTTCTACTAGGGACCAGGCACTACACTACACAAACACTCCTCATACATTGTCTCATTTGGTTGACTCTCCAAAGTGGGTCCAGTATTGGGCTAAAACAGTATTAGCCCAGTTTTATAGATGAGACCACTTAAAAGGCTCCATTGTCATAAGTAGTACAGCTCAAATTTGGGGGGCCCTAAAGCTTCACAAAATTGCTTCAAAAAAGATGGTATAATTTAGTGTACTTTCAAAAGGATATTGCAGTATACAGACACAAAAATTATTATTCCTACCCTGAGAACCTTCTGTGAACTTTGTGATTCTTATTTGCCCTGGCAGTTGTAATACTACCAGTTTGGCCATCAAGAACATTCTGGTATATTTAAACTATAGAGGGAAAGCCAAGAACTAAAACTATCTCCCATGGAATTTTCACACTAGGGTTAACAAGAAGTGAATTTAAGATCTCCAGCCAAGTCTAGGCTCCCAGAGGAGCATCATGCTGGACAGATTCTGAACCAAACATGGAGTTTTGTCCTAGTACAATGGGTTCATGTTCGATTCGCTGCACTCAGCTATATATTCTGAGAAGAGAGAGGCAGAGAGAGAGAGAGAGAGAGAGAGAGAGAGAGAGAGAGAGAGAGGGAGAGAACATCAGAAAGTAATTGGGTGAGAAGGATGCTGGTTTGGAAGCAAAGCAAGGAATCTGGAATCCAGGTGAGTGGGCTTACCGGGAAAGGCTCCTGCCAGGTTGCTCCCACAATGGAGGGCCTTATGATGGCAATGTTTAGGTTCCCACTCTCTTGTTGCACCACCATTTCTCCCAAGGCCTTGGTGTATGTGTAAGTATTGGGCCGATCCCCAATCAGCTTGGGTGTGATCTCATCAATAATAGCATCGTCTAACCACCTGAGGGTAGTCAGAGTACAAAAGAATTCTAGCAACATGTGTTAGACAATAAACCAAAAAAAGAAAGAAAAGAAAAAGAAGAAAGAAAGAAAGAGAGAGAGAAAAAGAAAAGTTCCCCAAAACAAGACCCTGTGAGACACAATCAAACAACACTTTCCATTTCTCGCTTGAGTTCTAGAATTTAGAACAGTTGCAGGATACCCAAGTTGAGTGGGTATCCAAATCCTGTGCGCTGAGTGAGCTCTTTGCTCTGCACTGCTAAGCCCAATCCCATCAGTTGAATCCTGCTTCCTCCCACTCAGATCGATAAATTCAGCAGCGATGCAATCTACAGCTTTATTATGTTTGATCTCTAATTATCACCAATTACTTCCTCTCCAACCGGTTCACAAGTACATCCAGGAGCACATTTGTGAGCTCCAGTCACCCTCCAGGAGCATGGCACGTTCTGTATTCACAGAGTTGAGAGGCTCGCATCCAGGGTGCTTCCGTGGCAGCCCGGCTCATTCAGTGTTGTCCAATTAACACCGAGTGCACTGATCTTGCAACCTTCAGCTTTTTGCTTTTAAAATTCTGTTCAATGCCTTAACAAATAAAAGCAACTACATTTGGCAGACTTACAATGTGTTTTAGCAAATCTATGAAATGCATTTTGGAGTTCTATTTGCAGTCTATGGTAATAGCTTGATAATTATTTCCAGAGATTTTGCATGAATTTTGAAGTGCTCTAGTAACTACGAATAGTCTGTCAAGTGGAGTGATTATAGTACACTGAAGCCACTTTACCAGAGTGATTATTGAATACCTGTACTGACAGAAAGACAAGTATCATGAATAACTGAGTTACCATGATATCAGCCTAATCTCTTTTTTAAAGATGTCAGAACTATTTTGTTAATTCCAAAGTCTATCTGTGCTTCTCAGAGAAAGCAATAAAATCATCAATTAAATATTTAATGTTTCTCTTAATTGGAAGGTCTATTTGGTTAAACATTTGATATAATACAGTTTTAAAAATTAGGCTACCTAAGGGGCGTCTGAGCGGCTCAGCTGGTTAAGCATCCGACTCTTGGTATTGGCTCAGGTTATGATGGGTCGTGAGATGGAGCCCCGCATTGGGCTGAGCTGGTTGGGACTCTCTCTCTCCCTCTCTGCCCCTCCTGCTGTCGCTCTCTCTCAAAATAAGTACACTTAAAAAAAATTAGGCTACCTAAATATGCTAGTGTGATTTTTATAATCCATGTGTTTGGTACATTTATTCCTATCTTAAAGGACTGAGCTCAGTCATACTATTTTGATTATAGGGAAATCTTAGCTGTTACCGCTTTGCTCCCATGACAAATTATTGAGCATTTAAGATGTGCTTATGCCAATACTTCAGGAAAACAACTCTCAATTTTAACACCTCTCATTGGATATTGGAGTGTCTGTAATGTTTTTGGTTTTCCTTGCTTTGCTGCTATGAGTGCTGAGTGTTCACTAATTACTCAAATGCCTTTTGACTTCAATTGAATAGGCAAAGGTCGAGAAGTTCCCAGAATAAAAACAACTCCAAATACTTAGAAAACCAGAAGATTTTCCAATTATATAGCCACCTGATGGTTGGGCTAAAGCTCATGGGATGATGCAGGCACCTCTCCATTTTATATTAATGTTACCTTTACCTCATCTTATTTGATGGTCAACAGGGGGTTAACTGACCTAAGACCCTTTTGTTTCACCTGCAAACATACAGAGGTTTCAAAAACTGCGATGGAGGAAATACAGCCTGATTTCAAGAAGGTTGTAAAGAAAAACATCTATGAAAAATCAGAACCCGGCCATGAGCTAGGATTATACGTCACATGGCGGGCACCAGCTGTTGTCACTGATGTTAGTGTGCACGGCAAGGGTAATACTTGGAGGCTTTGGTGAGTTAGCTTTTCTGCGAAAGTGCTGGTTGTGTAGGTTTCTAAGAACACAACTGCAGAAGTTGCAGCGCCCTGTAAATGGCCTCCCTCTACTAGTCATAGCTCTACCTGTGTTCCATAATATCATTTTCTATTCTATAGTACCGATCTTTTTACTTGTGAAAAATGGCAATAATTTCATCTGTTCTAAATTCTTGGGATATCATGAGAACGAACAGGAATATTCGCAACTACACTTAAAGCTATTTGATAAAACACAAGGAGCCAGGAAACCGAAGACATGTTGATTTTGGGGACAACAACCAAGGAGCATGTGTCTACAATGGTAATAGTTGGTTTTGAAATACCTTTTCTTGGGCGCCTGGGTGCCTCAGTCAGTTAAGCATCTGACTCTTGATTCTGGCTCAGGTCATGATCTCACGGTTCATGAGATGGAGCCTCGTGCCAGACTCTGGACTGACAGTACAGAGCCTGCTCGGGATTCCCTCTTTCTCTCTCTCTCTGCCCCTCCCCTGCTAGTTCTCTCTTTCTCACTCTCTCAATATAAATAAACCTAAAAAAATAATAAAATAACTTTTCTGTTTAATTTTGAAGTATTTTTTAAATGTTTACTTAGAAGAGAGAGAGCGCGAGACTGTATAAGTGGGGGAGGGGCAGAGAGCTAGGGGTACAGAGGATCTGAAGCAGGCTCTGAGCTGACCCACAGCAGAGAGCCCGACACGGGGCTTGAACTCATGAACCCTGAGATCATGACCTGAGCTGAAGTCAGATGCTTAAACGACTGGGCCACCCAGGCGCCCCAAAATACCTTTTCTAATTTTTTTTAATGTTTATTTATTTTTCACACAGAGAGAGACAGAGCGTGAGTGGGGAAAAGGAAGAGAGGGAGGGAGACACAGAATCTGAAACAGGCTCCAGGCTCTGAGCTGTCAGCACAGAGCCCGATGTGGGGCTTGAACCCACAAGCTGTGAGATCATGACCTGAGCTGAAGTCGGACGCCCAACCGACTGAGCCACCCAGGCGCCCCCCAAAATACCTTTTCTAATACAACCAAACAGTCCCTCACTTATCTCATCCAGGCACTTCCTGAGTTCAAAGTGGACACTGATGTAACAAACACACATATATATTGTGTGATACCCTTTTGGGGACATATAATCAGTTCATGCTCTTTTTTACCAAAGTCTGATTTGCTGCTGGTTGTTCTCAATTTGTTTTTAAAATAGTAAATAAGACAGCATGGGAAAAAAGACACTCTATAAATAAAAGTACATTTCTAAAATTAACCAAATGCTCTTCAGTGTACCTAAGATGTTTTGAACCGATAGGGCCTAGATTCTAAACTTCTACTTAAATTGCTGGGTTGCTTGGCTGGCTCAGTATAGGTTGAGCATCCGACTCTTGATTTCAGCTCAGTTCACAATCTCGCAGTTCATGAGTTCAAGCCCTGTCAGGCTCCAGGCTGCTAGTGCACAGCCTGTGTGGGATTCTCTTCCTCTCCCTCTCTTTCTGCTCCTCCCCCACTTTCTCTCTCTTTCTCAAAGTAAATAAACTTAAAAAAACTTAAAAAAATAAACTTCTACTTAATTTTGTTTCTAATGTTTATTTTTGAGAGAGAGACAGAGTGAGAACCGGGCAGGGGCAGAGAGAGAGGGAGACACAGAATCCAAAGCAGGCTCCAGGCTCTGAGCTGTCAGCACAGAGCCCCACGCAGGGCTCGGACTCACAAACTGTGAGGTCATGATGAGCCGAAGGTGGACACTTAGCTGACTGAACCACCCAGGCGCCCCAATAAACATCTACTTAAATTCGCTTCAAAGGAAGCAAAAGGCTATTGATTCTCAGAAAGCAACGTACATACGATTTCCTCTAAATATTACTATATTTTGCGGGGCTTGAGATTTATTGAAGCTTTCTCCTACTCTCAGTAATTTCACGACTGATGTATTTACCAAGTGAAAGAGCAAGAGGAATGTGCATCTTTCCTCCTAGGTTTCTTACGCAACAAGCAGGGCAAGACAATGGTGTATCAGGTGAAGCTGTCTGTTGCCTCCTGGTGACGTTCCTTCTCCCCTCTCATCTGAATTATGTTCTTCCCTTGATCATTGCAACTATCATTCTGTATGCACTTGCTCATGTGTCAGTTTCCCCACTTTCTAAGGAGTCCAAGAGAGCAGGGATTTTGTTTCTTCTCCCTGTATCCAGTCCCCTTCTGCTTCCAGGTACCTTATTCAGTCAATGAGGGCTCTCCCCACACGGCAGTCTTGATTGGCCAGTGTGTGTTCTCCATAGTGTTTGGGGAGCTGAGATGGACGATGATAAGAGAGAACGAGTGAACACAGAAGGAGGTGGGTTGTAGGGAGATCGTGGGAAGGGAAGAAAGGAGATGGATTTGTAGAGTAGGAAGCAAAATTGGGAGTTAAAAATTCCAGTTGGCAGTGATGAAAAGTGTTGAAGAGCTGAAAGGCTAAACGTCAACCAACTTCAACTTGGCAGAGTTGGCTTCAGAGTAAATGTAAACTTTTTACTGGGGAGACGGATATATCTGTGCCTAATGCTCCTGGTGAACTGGCCTCCGCATTTCCCTCTAAACTTTTCCTGAGTACCTATTCTGGCCTCCAGTGGTCGGATAATATGAAAAGTATTCATTTTGTTTAGGAAACAGGTAACCCTGCTCTGGTTTGTATTTAAAGCCCGGTAACATTAAAACTACACAGAATTTGCAGGGATTTTTTTTTTTTTTTTTTGGTCAGCTGCTTAGATGCCATCATAAGGCCATGCAATCCTGACAATAAACCCACAAATATTAAAATTAGTGTTTTCCTTTTCCCTGGAATAATCTTTCTTAGTGTTAACAATGTGTTTTTCAGTACCAAGGCAAAACTTTCCGACCTCTGACTTCCCTTCATATTTGTCACAGCTGATTGCTGTCAGTGTCTGATCAAAAAGCACAAGGCAGATTAGCTGTGCTTCTAGAGGCCAGGTGACTTCAAGAGTGTGATGTTTAGTAGGTACAAATCTATCTGGAACCTGTCATCAAGTAAAGCATCTAGGAATTGAAAAACAAAGTGAGGAGAGTAGGGGAGCAGAGGTGATTTGATGGCTGGAACATGACTGACCCCATGTCCAATGGAGCTGTTGAATGAAAAAGCACTCCGAGACATGATTTCCCAAACTTGCCTGCTCACCGGTAAGACTTATGTGGGGCCTCTGACAGAAGTTCAGATCCCTGGGTACCGTCTTACAACCACTAAATCAGTCTTTAGGGGTGACAGTTTGATAATCTTTGTTTTTAACAAGTGGAGTGGTGAGTCTTAGGGTCAGGCAAAGTGGGAAATCGCCAATTTAAAAGAGCACCGCTCCACAAGTTTAAGACTTGAATGATTTGGTATTAGGTTTCGAAAAAGCATTGCTTCTTGGAGTAAAAATTTCAGTAGAATTGAACTTTAAGAGAATTAAATCCCTGGCACCGGAGACGGAAGCCGTGACAGTTGTGGGTGTCCGGATCCGATGGTTGACCCGACAGGCATGTGCAAGCACATGTGTGAAGCAGTTGCCATGTCCTATTGGTTTTTCTCTCCCCAGATACAGGGGTGTTTTTTTTATATCTGTTGCCCCTCTCCAGTCCTAGGACCCCTCTCCTCCCCTGTCCATGGCCAGTGATGGCTCTCCCTGCCTCTGGTGACTGCCCATGTGGACCTATCCCCCTGCCCCCATGACCATATTAATGTGCCTAAAGAAGCCCACTTTCATCAAAGTCTTTTTTTGATTAAAACAAAATGGAACAAATAACCAAAGCCACCCCAGTCCACACACCACACACACACGACCCTCCTTCGGTGTATCCCCAGTGCCTACAGAATTAAGTACAATCCTCTACATGGTACTCAAAATCTCAGTATGGCCCCAGACATCTTCCCAGCTTGACCTCTAGCAGCTTCCCTACATGTAACACATGTGCGGCCGAAGTGGACTGACAGCCATATCCCAAACATGCGGCCGGTTTTCCTGCTCCAGTGGCCGTGCCTGGTATGTGCCCTCCTCTTCCAAGTCTGTGTCCTATGCCTGCCTGTGTTTACAGAGCCTTTCTACCTCCGCCAACTCCATCAAACTTAATATGTCCCACTTCCTCTACCACGCTCCATATATAATTCTACCCTGTTTTGTCTTGTGTTTTATTACGAGCTCCATGAGAACACGGTCTATATTTTAAGAAAGCACCTTTTAATCTCTTACACTGCCAAATGTGTGGGTGTACCGAAAAGACTGCAGCCATGTGACCAGAATCATGTGGCCATGGAGAAAAATGGTGTCTCTGTGACTTATTAGCTGAGAGACTTCTGAAGAGTTACTTAGCCTTTCTGAGCTTTTGTTCCTTTATTAGTACAGCAGTAATGATAATATCAACCCTAGAATATTGTGGTCAGGAACTGAATGTCTGTTAAAGTGTCTTTACTCAAAATAATTGCTCAGTGATGATTCACAGCTGCCCTTCCCTTCTTAATGCATATTTACTAGACTGTTTTAAGTATGCTATATAAAGCAGTAAATATTTATGGATCCACTTTTCTAGTTCCCGACTCTAGTTATTTCAAGTTGTTATACAGGTGCAAAAATCCTTTTCTTCTGTCTCCCCTACGAGGTGGTAACTTGGCCTGAAAAATATGGAAAGCACCAATCCCAAAGCCCTATCTTTTCTGGTCAGTCATGTGCATTTTTACAATAAACATTCTAAGGGCATCTGGGTGGCTCGGTTGGTTAAGCATCCGACTCTTGATTTCTGCTCAGGTCATGATCTCATAGTTGGTGAGATCGAGCCCCGCATTAGTGCAGAGCCTGCTTGGGATCCTCTCTCCCCCATTCTCTCTACCTCTCTCTCTGCCCCTTCCTGGGGCTAGCACTCCCTCATGTATACTCTCCCTCTCAAAATAAATAAACTTAAAAAAAATTCTACTTAAGCTGTTATTCTGGAAAACTGGAATTTCATTGGCAATCCCTGATCTAGTCGTGCACATGAGTTTCTAAAGGTAAATACCACCAACTTTAGAAGCTAGAAATATAAAGGCAGGGACATGAGTAAGAACGGTGGCACAATCCCATGACCAAGTGCCTGTGGTAGTTGGGACAAGGGCAGAGGACACCGGCAGGTAGGAGAGAGAGAACAGCCCATTGTTTAATGCTGATTAGTGGCCATGTTTGTCATACTAATAAGAAGCATTAACTCCTAATTTCAATTATTATTCAAATGTGGCTGGGGCGCCTGTGTAGCTCAGTTGGTTAAGCATCCACCTCTTGGTTTCAGCTCAGATCATGATCTCAAGGTCACGAGATACAGCCCCGCGATGTCCTCTGTGCTGAGCGTGGAGCCTGCTTAAGATTCTCCCCATCTCCCTCTGCCCCTCCCCTGCTTGCACACACTTGCACCATCTCTCTCTCTCAAAATAAAGAAACATTTTTTAAAAAGAAGAAAAAGTGGGCTGTCAGAAATAGGGATAAGATATGGGCATACAGGTGTTTTACACATAGGACTTCACATCCCCAAATATAAGCTTGCTATGGAATTCTGCCATCTATTCTCACGTTTGTCTAAACGAGCAAACAAGCAAACAAACGTCAGCCAGGACGGTGTGAAAATGGTCATCTCATTCCATCAACAAAATTTCATTTCATTCAGCAAATATTTGAGTCCCTACCAAGAGCTGGCAATGAAAGCAAGAAGAAACAAGAGACATTCTCTTCCTTTGTGAAACTCACTGCACAAGAGAGAACACAGATAAATAACCAGCTATTTAGAATAACCCTTGTAAGAGCAATGAAAAAGATGGACACGGGGGACGACGGCAACTCCAGAGGAGGCCGCCTCAGTGCAATGGCTTCCAGGGCTTCCAGCTCTGATGTCTGAGTAGGAATTAACCAGGGAAGCAGAGGTGCAAGTAGTTTCCAGAAACAGAACCGTCACGAGCCAAGGCAGAGAGGTATGAGGGAGAGGACAGACTACTTCAATGTGGCAAGGGAGGGCTGCCGGAGATGATGCTGGAATGTGGTCCTGAATGTAACATTCTGAGTGAATCATGTGCGCTTATGACTTTTCCCTGTTTAAAAAACAAACAAACACACAAACAAAAAAACAAACCTTGGTTCCTTAAGTGCATGCAAAATATATTCTGTGGAGACAAAAGTTATCTCATTTTTAGTTCTGTTTGGCTGCCTAGTTTTAAAAATAATTATACACCTTGGAGAGCATTACATGACAGAGAGACATAAATTTTGTACAAATGTCAATTACAGTTTGATCATAAATCAGGTAGCAATTACCTGCCTTTACCAGGGGATGGATAGTGGGGAAGGATGGAAAGTGCTGAACACCTGAAGTAAATCAACTCCTCTTCTGGGAGATGAGTTTATTCTTGTTTAAAATCTAGGGTTATAGGGGCGCCTGGGTGGCTCAGTTGGTTAAGCGTCCGACTTCGGCTCAGGTCATGATCTCGCGGTCTGTGAGTTCGAGCCCCGCGTCGGGCTCTGTGCTGACTGCTCAGAGCCTGGAGCCTGTTTCAGATCCTGTGTCTCCCTCTCTCTCTGACCCTCCCCCGTTCATGCTCTGTCTCTCTCTGTCTCAAAAATAAATAAACGTTAAAAAAAATTAAAAAAAATAAAATCTAGGGGTATAAAGTGTCTGGACACAGCTTGGGAGGGAGGAAGTGCTATGGAGCACCTGGAGGAGCCCCTTTCTGGGGAGGAACTGAATCTCATTCCCTATCTCTTCTCTCTGGCAAACTCTCTGAGACTTTCAGTGCTGCCTCACATCGTGCTGTGATCTGTCAGGGGCCTGGACAGGTCAACAGTGGAGTGGGCCTCTGGAGTCTCAGCAGTCAAGTCTGGAATCAAAGCAGGTCTGCCCCTTTCCTGGGTGCAGCAAATACGTAAGCACCACGTTTAACAAGAGACAGCACTGTAGAGGGCAGCTGACTGACAGACAATTCGATTCTGTCCAAAAACACTGGGGGTTTCCACATCTGCTCTCATATACCGACTCTGGGTGTCGGAGCATCTTTTCTCCAGCCATCCCGACAAGCTCTGGACTCAGAAGGTTCCTTTGCACCAGTTAAGCAAATCATCGCTTATTAGTGACTTTAGGTAACCTCCGGGTCCTTTAGATGACTTTCATTCTTCTTTGTCCTGGATATTTTAAAATGACAGGTAAAAATATCTATTCTCAGAGCTGTAGGAGATAAAAATGTTTGCCCTGAAGGGAATGAACTCTTGATTTAGCTAAGCTTCATTTTAAAAAGTATATCTTAAATAGAAATACCAGTATTATATGAAAGTAAAATCTGACAAACTTCACTGTGAAATAGTCTATTTTCTCTGATGTATTACTTTTTTTTGCAGAGTTTGTTTGTTTTGTTTTTTAAACAAGGTAAACTTGGTAAACTGGACAGAATAATGGAGAATGTAATGAAGAATATATATTCTTTTTTAATGAAGAATATGAAGAATATAAATAATGAAGAATATAAACAGAAAACAAAAACGTACTTATTCTGAGACCATGGTCACGTCCTAAGAAGAAAGTGGTTCCTATTAGCAGGCAAGAAGAGACAAATGCTATTTTTCCTTCTCAATAGGACAATAAGGAAAGTGTATCTGGGTCTAATCGACCAAAAGACGGGCAATTTCTGCCAGATCTGGGAGGATTTCTGCTTACCTATTAGTTCTTTATTAACCGATTAACTGCTATTCAACACTCTAGTGCAACTGCTTCATAGAACTCAATTCATCATCGCTACAAGATGGGCATTGTTGTTAGCCCCACCTCGCAAATGAAGGAACTAAGGCTCAGAGAGGCCAAGGAACCTACCTAAGGTCACACAGATATAAAGCTGCAGAACCCCTGTAGGTCTGACTTTCTTCTGCACTTTCATACTATCTGCTCTACTTATTTTCTCTGGTGACCACGCAAGCTCATTAAGAAGTGAGAAACCACCTCTACGGAAAGCATTCCCAAGTGCCTCTTGCAATCCTAAACCACTTAACAAAACTTTTCTGTGGGATTTATCTATGCCTGGCCTTCCTCCCCCCCCCCCCCCCCCCCCCCGCCACCAACGTCTATACTTCCCCACCCTGGAAATGACAGGAATAGCAGGGACAGGGGAGACAAAACAAGCACCTTTTCAAAGCATGCAGTTTCAAGGATGACTCACTTCGTTACCTCATTAATGAATGACTACAAAGAAGCAGAGAGAACAGCTATCTGCCCACCTCTTGACCCCCCTCATCTGACCCAACTTACTCCATGGAGTCGATGATTTTTTTTGGCTCCACAGGGCATGGATAGATGACTTCATCGATGTGCTTCAGGTTACAATTTGAAAAGGCCGTAGAGATATGTATGAAGGCTTCAAGCTTTGGCATCTGACTGGCCATAAGCAAGAGCTGCTGGGTGGCAGTGACATTAAGTTGCACGGCATGCCTGCAGAAGGTTAAGCAGAGGGAAGAACAATGAGGCAACCCAGCACCCTGCCTTGCTGGAACTGTATCTACTCCAATAACTTGCATGTCCATCTGAATTTTGTGGCTGCACCAAAGGACCAGGAAGATTGGGCGCCTGGGTGGCTCAGTCAGTTAAGCGTCTGACTTTGGCTCAAATCCTGATCTCACGGTTCGTGGGTTTGAGCCCAATGTCAGGCTCTGTGCTAACAGCTCAGAGCCTGGAGCCTGCTTCAGATTCTGAGTCTCCCTTGCTCTCTTCCCCTCCTCCACTCACGCTTTCTCTCGCTCAAAAATAAATAAAACATAAAACAAAAACAAAAACAAAAACAAAAAAGGACCATGAAGAAAAGTATGGGTCATGGCTACAGTTACGTGATGCCTGGAATGTGTTATATGTTGATTATGCATTCTGTGCACATAAATCCTATTCATGGAAGCATTGTGCATAGTGCATGTAGAGATCACTTGGTTCTAAATCAGCCGGAAGGGGGGAAAATCATAATCCTATGAATTTGTAAAGGGGCTTCTCAAGCAGCCATTAAAAATATAAAAATACATAAACTGAGCCTTTGACTCAAGAAGCTGGAAAATTCAAATAAATTGTAGGGGAGCAACAGTGAATACAGAATGAGAAAGATACATTTCTCTTGCAAAGGTCTGGGTCAGACATAAAAACTGATGTCAAAATACTGAATTTTAGCTAACAGAACACAAAGTTCTATACACACAATATGTGGTGACAATGAAATAGTTGATTCTAGAAGTAATATGGCTTATATAATATTAAGAACCCTATTAATCTAACTAAAAAAGAAAAACTAAATGGTCCTCTATATGATTTTGAAAAGTTTAAAAAGGACATTCAATATCCATTGCCAATTTATTTTTTAAAAATTCACTAAAAGAAGAATAAAATGATTAAAGTATGTCTATTTCACTTTGCTGGCTTGTATCTTGCTTCATGGTGAAAAGTTAGGAACACCCCTTTTAAAGTCAGGGCCAAGAAGGATGCTTACAGTCACTACTACTAACTATTGTTCTGAACTTCCACCTTGTAATAAGAGAGGAAAATAAAATTAACTAACAGATACAAAAATTATAAAGACAGTCACAAAAATTGTGATCAGATTACATAATTGTGTTTCTGGAAAACAAACAAAAAAGCTAAAACAACTATCCTGGGATATGCAATAATTCATTCAGTAAGGTATCTATTTATAAAGTTATGTAAAAGGAAAAAAAAAACCGGAGAATATAATGGAAGAAAGGCACACATTCAAAGCTGAACATTTGAAAAATATGTCAGGTGAATAATAAATAAATGGGATATATAAAGAAAATTATAAAACTTCATGGAGGGTCACAAAAATTGAATAAACAATACATTGTTCTTGATAGGAAGAGAAAATGGTTTAAAGATGTTAAGTTTTTCTAAATCAGTTGACATATTCAAGGTAATCCTAATCAAAATCCCAACTTTTTAAGAACTTGGGAAAATTATTCTAAGTTTAATCAAGAAGTATTAGCAGATGAGAATAGCAAAGAAAATTCTATAACAGGTGAATGATGTGTGTATGCTTGTCTAATAACATAAAAATTACAGTAATAAAATACTGTGGTATTGGAAGAGAAAGCCTAATTCATGGAACAAAATAAAGAGCTCAACAATGGAAATTTAGTATATGAGTTCATTTTAAATAAAGAGTAAAAGAAAATCATTTAATAAATGTTGCTTAAGAAGTAGCCATCTGTTAGAATTTTTCTCAAAAGCTACTCTACATTCACACCCACACCACTTTTCTTTTTATAGAATTTTCTTATTTCTCTTTACAGGCAAATAAACTTTAAATGGGTCAAAGACTTAAACATGAATATGAAGCAATAAAAATTCTAGAAGAAATTATGAATAACTGCATAAATAATAAAAATAGTTGAGGGCAAATGATAAACTGTTAAAATATTTTGGGCCTTATAAAAGACAAAAAATTAGTATGCTAAGACTTCTAAGAAGTCGTAAAATTGACAAGAGAAAAGTGTTTCAATAGAAAAACAGTCAAAGAACATGAATCGGCATTTCACGAAAGAATAAAATGCCAATCAGCATTTCAACATCTTCAACTTTTCTAATCAAAATATGCAATGGCATTTTCATTGCATAGGCAACATTAAAAATAATTAAAGGATTCTAACACAGTGCTATTCAGGTGTCAGAAATCAGCATTCACGCACACAGGGACAATTACTTCAATCACGCCTTTTTGGAAAACAATTTATCATTAACTGTTCAACGTTAAACATAAACTGTTTATAACCTGGGCATTATCTGGTACATCTCTAACAATTTTACTTCTGGACATGTACCCAAAGTAAAGCACACAAGGATTTACAAAATGCGAGCACAGAGATGTTCATTGAAGAGTTTTTTATAATAGTGAAAAATTAGAATAATCCAAAAATACCCACTAAAATAGAACTGGTTAAGTATATTATATACACATACAATGGAATGTCATGTAGTCGTTTGAAATTACAAAAGAATATTCATTGACAATGAAAGACATCCAAAAGTAGAATTGAGCACATTGCTAAAACATTATCAGTATGATGCCATTATTTTTTGGCAAGGTTGGACATAAATCTATTTTATTATGGATGTGTAAAGTAAAGTTGGAATGGTTATCTCTGGATGGTGAAATTTTTGGAGAAGTTTTACTCCTTTATATTTTTACTTATTGAGAATATATATATATATATATATATATATATATATATATATATTTACTTGTTTGTTTATTTATTTATTTATTTACTTATTTATTTATTTATATTTTAACAGAGACCACGAAGGAACTCACACGCACGTGCATGCGCACACATACGTACACATACAAGCTGTGAGACGAAGAATGTACCTCAGAGGATCATCAAAGCGCACAGTGGCCGCACAGTGGAAGATAATGTTCGTGCAGGAGAGAAGCTCCTGCATGTCCTCCTTGCTGATGGCGAAGTCATTCTGATTGAGATCTGCGTAGATCGCTCTGATCTTCTCATGCACATTTGGACAGACTTCTTTGACCTTTTCAAACAGCTAAAACATAAATATAAATCAATATGCAGAGAGCGGCATCACCGCATTTCCCTGACTCATTTCAGGGTCATTTCCCAAACCTGGTTTTGTTTGTAATATCACTCAAAGAAGGCATTTACTCAAGAGCCATTTGTTCTACTTCATGCGATTCGGTCAGTATAGTACAATTTCCGCTCCTCTTAATTTGATAAACATTAAAAAAAATCAGTTTTAATTACCAGTAAGGAGTATCTTTTGAACTTTTCCTGCAGGGTGAAGGAAAGGTGAAGTCATCTGTATCCCACCCCATCCTCTTTTCCCCTACAAGGCAGCTTTGTGTTCATACCTTGGTGATTGTTTCCATTTTGGGCTGGGAAATGTGCTTTTCAGCACAAAATGACCAGCCTTTACCAAGTACCAGCAAAATCACTGGCCTTTACAAAGGAGGTCTTATGGGCACAAGTTCAAAACAACTTGGTTAACTGGCCCAGATGAACAAGATGTCTCAGCAGCACAAACATAATTAGAAAATAACAAATGAAGCAACTTTGTAATGGGTAAAACAAATAAAACTTTTATATAATCTCATTCTAATATCAATGGCAGTTATTGTCTAGTAAGACAATTACATGAGTCTATGTACTTTTTATGGGATTTTAATTGATTTCTTAATATTCTAATTTATTTATGAAGGGAAAAGGAATGAGCACTGGCAGTTTTAGCTTTTATTACAATTACTCAGATGGAACAGTCTCTCCTTTCCCCTCCACACAGAAGTCCTGAGGTTAAATTGGTCTTTCCCATTTTCTCAGCAAACACAATTTTAATAAAATGGTCTTTGCTTCAACTATTCTGTTAAAATGAAATTTTACTGTAGAATTGGTATGGTATGTGAACAGTGAGGAAAAGTAAGGCTGAATGTTTTAAAAGGTTAGGAGCAGAGAAAATTGGTCTGTGGTTTTAATCATAATACAGTAGCAGAGACTGTCCTCTGTTTTTCTTCAATCCAAAAGAATGTTTTCAGGATCATCTTTGATCCTGAGTAGCAGGTTTCTTCTCTCCATTAGAGATCTACCCTAAGCTTTTTAAATTGAATAGTAAGAAGTTAATCTTAGGTAGTCAGAGGAATCATGTCTCATCTGAATCAGGCAAGACCACGTTCAGTTTTCTAGGTGTGCAAGATGGTTTGGCATTGATCTAGCTGCATTTCAGGGACGAGAGGCAAAAAAACAACAACAAAAACAAAAACACCAAAAAAACCCCTTCCAGGCTGCTCCGCCATCTTGGTCCCTCCTCAGGCACGACCATGTTCATTTGCCCTTCTGGGAATCCAGTGAAGGTGACCAGGGAAGGAAGTCAAATTCACACACTGGTGTGGCAAGTTAATAAACTCCTATCTTTGACCTACCGTCTTCCTGCACTGCAGGATCAACCTTTTCAGTAGGGTGTTAACTACAATTCTGAAAAGAATTTGGAAGTTAAATCACTCCTCAATGCTTTTTCTGACATTGGGATTGATGTGTCTAAGGGACCTTCTCAAAAAAAGTCATTCTAGTTCTTCCAGAAAAGTTTTTAACAGCTTTTCTAATCCTGATGAATCATATGCATGTTAAATACTGTTTTTCACAATCAAATGCTGTCCTTCTTATAGTCCATGTTAATCATACAACGAATTGGGTATCTGGGGATAAACTTACCTAAAATTCACACAATTCCCCCCTTTTAAGAAATGGATTTGTAGAAGGCTCTTTTTTGAGTCTACGTGACAGATTTCATTCACAAGAAATTTATTCAGGGTTTCTGTGGAGTCTTTGACTTTGGCCTGTGTTGACTTCTGGCTACATAAGAGTATTAGGTGGAAAATGACTTGTGTGTCCATCCTTCGCACAAGATGGAGTGTGTCCACTCCATCGCAGTGGGGTTCCTCACACATGATGTAAGCTACCATACATAGACTTTCCTTTGCCTTCACTTTTATGACTTTAAAAGCAGAGAATACTGTTACGCCAATATTGTACTTTCAGACCACTTGTGCAATGTCAAAATACCACATTTACTGCCTTATTATTTTAGGAGATAATTACTATTACAGGAGATAGTGTTCCCATCTATATTCTATTTATTAATTTACATTTATGAGAGGGCATATCTGAGTGAACACAGTATAATTTATTTTTTAAAACATCTAAGTTTTCTAATCCAGATGGGATTTATTATGGTCAATTGGAATAAATCAGTGAATTGGCTGCATCAGTTCAAACCGCAGTGCTAAGTGAGGGTCACATTTTACGATATCCAGGCCCGAGAATACGACTGGTCTCATCTGGACTCTCACCGTTTTGCTACAGCCTCTAACAAAACAATACTTAAATAGAGTGATGAGATTACAGCCAACTGCCATCCAACAGGTCAGTGCTTTTCATAGTGTTATCCACAAGTGGACTGCATTGAAATCACCAGAATACATGTTAAAAATGCATATCTCCAGAGCCCATCTCACACACACTAAATACAAAATGACGGGGGCACACCAGGAGTTTGATTTCACGTCAAGTTCCCTGGCTGACTTTAACTGATCCCAAGAAAAGAACTTCTTCGGCTGGGGCGTTAACATGGATAATTGCTGGTGAACAATAGTGTATGACTCATCTTCCTTTATAATTGTCCAGACCAGTTACAGGGCATCAGTGGTTTTCAACCTGTGTAGGCCTAAGAGAAATCTAGGCACCGGTTAAGAATGACTTCCTTACTCTACGCTCAGAGATCCTGACTCAATAGGTTTGGCATGCAACCCAGGAAGCTGTATTTCTTAACGAGCTCCACCGACAGGTCTGATATCTAGGTACCATACTTGGTGAAAATTAGTTTTGAAAGTTTGTGTCCATTTTTAAAATCGGGGGCTTAAATTACCCCCTCTGGTTGGTAAATTCCTTGATTCTTGTTTATTTCTTTATGCTTGACTGCACCCAGTTCATTGAAAAGACTCAAATGTTGCTTGTTAAATTGAAATGAATTACTGTAAGAACAGTAACAGAACCATGAATGGGAGGTAAATTCCTGAAATCCTTTGGTTACCAGCTCTTTTGTGTTGGTGGGATGAAAGACAGAGGATAACTACTAAAAGTAGAAGGAACAAAGTGTTCCCTTGGGTCCTCTGCATTGACTGCAAACGTGGCTGGAAAGGATCAGCATAGAACCTTCGCTTTCGTAATAATGACAAAACCGGAGGACAGAGGAAATGTTGCAAATGGGTCCTCAGTGGACACCAGCTCTTTTGAAAGTTTCTTTTGCTGATGTGAGACATTCACTAAAGGTAAGAAAAAAAAACAGGTGGAACAAAAATGAGCGAAGAAAAGAAACTTTAAAAATTTCACTGAAGATCCACCAATAAGGAACTTCATATAATTATTTTAGGTTCTAAGAGTTTATCATATTCCTTCTCATATATATTTTATTTAATGGCACAGGAGTGAGAAGGTAAAAAGCAAGTAATTACCTGCCATATATGAAAACTCAAGCAGAGGACTGCTGTGTTTCCATTTTCTGAAACCTTTTCTTGACAAAGGCAGGACACTTCTGTGGTCACTGGAAGATCACAGCTGAGAGGCGATCTAACCATTTCAAACTGATAACAAAGCTACACATTTCTCTTGGAAAGTGTAGGAGTGTTCTATTGATTCGATGTTACACAGACAAGTATTTCTCTCTCTTAATTTGTTTTAAACACAAGAGATTATTCCATTTATGGCAATAGTTACTGACAGCCCAGAGGCAAGAGAGAAACTCTGCAAATCCGAAATGAGAAAATCAGCAGAAAGAAGACAAGAGACATTTTCTGGATTCAATAATCTCCTTGGGTAGGACATCTGTAGGCAGACACTACAACTCTGTTTTTATTAGAAGCAGGAATTGAACAAGGGGTGGGGGTGGGGGCATGACATTTATGTTATGCTTTTGAAACAATGTAGATGTCCTGAACTTGGATTTCTATAATCAACGTTGTTACCCACATGACCTGACTTTGGAGATATCCACAGGGGATTCAGTTGCTACTTCCCAGGGGAACGTGGAAAGTCATAATATCTTTAATAATCATAAGAGTCTTTGATTATTAAAGTTAATAATACTGACTGGAGCACCAGGGGTCCAAAGCAGAAAAGAGCTTACAACATTTTTGGGAGAAATTTTGGAATGCTGTGTAAGAGCAAATCAACAGATTCTGCAAGTTAGCTCTTGAACAAGAAAGACTTATCAAGAAAGGATATAATCTAAGTTGAAAACAGTTAAACACAAATAAGTGCAAGTAAACTAAGGCAGAAGCTATCATGAAAATTTACAAAATGTTAAGATATTGCTAGTTCACGAATAACTCTCATAAGATATAAAGGATTAACATAGAAGTTTTTATTACCTCAGCAAGGACCATTTCTACAGGACCATAAAGCAGTATGGTGTAGCAGTGTGGTTATTGAACTTTGGCATGCAGCTGGGTTAACTAGAAAGTTGTTTAAAAAAACAAAAAACAAAGCCCTAGGTGTCCTGAACCTGGAGATTCTAACTCAGTTCTGAGTTGAAGCTTGTGTGTCTGTACTTTGAAAAAGTTCTCCAGTGGGGCGCCTGGGTGGCGCAGTCGGTTAAGCGTCCGACTTCAGCCAGGTCACGATCTCGCGGTCTGTGAGTTCGAGCCCCGCGTCAGGCTCTGGGCTGATGGCTCGGAGCCTGGAGCCTGTTTCCGATTCTGTGTGTCCCTCTCTCTCTGCCCCTCCCCCGTTCATGCTCTGTCTCTCTCTGTCCCAAAAATAAATAAAAAAACGTTGAAAAAAAAAATTTAAAAAAAAAAAAGAAAAAGTTCTCCAGTGAGTCTGATATACACTGTAGGTAAGAGCCCCTGGCATACTAGAAAGATCTCAGGCTCTTTGGAGTCAGGAAGGCCTGGGTTTGAATCCTACTGCTGCCATTTATTAGCTGTGTGACTGAGGCAAGTTACTCACTTCTTGGGGCCTCAGTGTTTTTATTTGCATATTCATCTAAAATGCTAATTGTTAAACTCTCTGTGTTCTCAGAGAACTAATGATTCAGCATATATTCTGCTATTCTTAAAAGCAATTTTGCATTAAAATTTTTTAATTCACTTTGCATAAAAATCTATGATAAACACCAAAGATGACACAGTGGTCAGTCTATCATCTTGTTGTTTTATGTCCCCAAGGTAATTTTCACAGAATTCCTTGAGAATAAGTACGTGGACCAAAGAGGAGGTAGGGCGGCTAGGAAGATGGAAACCAATCTTTTTTTTTTTTTTTGCTTTTTTTTTTTTAAAGTTTATTTATTTATTTTGAGAGAGAGACAGAGTGAGTGGGGGAAGGGCAGAGAGGGAGGGAGAGAGAGAATCCCAAGTAGGCTCCACACTGACAGTGCAGGGCTCAAACTCATGAACCATGAGATCAAGACATGAGCCAAAACCAAGAGTGGAACGATTAACCGACTGAGCCAGCCAGGCGCTCCGATGGAAACAAATCTTAAAATTACTTCCACTCTCTACAGAATTGGTGGCATCTCTGCATTCTCCAGGCTACCGGATGGGTAAAGTGGTGATACTAATCCAGAGGTGGCCATGGTTTTCCCTTCCTAATGAAGTGGTCATCATTGGGAAGTATAATGCCTGGAGAGCAAGGCTTACTGCCAAGACAACCAGGGCTTGGAGGATGCAGTTTCTTGGGGAGGCAATGCAATGTGGTGGGGAAGGTGTAAGCTTTACAGGTAAGAGAACAGTGTTTAAAATCTTTGTTACTTCCTTGGGATTTCCTTAGATAGGCGACAACCTTTCTTGGATTAGTTTGTCATCTGTGAAGTAGCAAGAAAGCATTCCACAGAGTTGTGTGAGGGTCAGATAGGGTCAGGAAAGTCAGATGCCTAGCATAGTACTTGCTACTTCAGTTCTTGATAATAGGAAAACTCCTTTTCCACATATACAATAATACTCAGTTTTCAAAGGTTTCTGATTATACCATGTGATCCGGATACCTCTGCAAACTGAATGTATTCCAGAGTCAAGTTGAATCTTGTGGCTTGATGACTTTTTGAGTGAAATGAGTATGGGCAATTTGAAGCTTTTAAGAAAGAGACCTGATATCACTGGAAGAAATTGAAAAAGAAGGAAAGAAGTTGGATGTGTGAAATCATGCCAGAGATTGAATTACCTAGTAAATTGTATTGCAAAAGAAAATAAGAGATTGGGAAAATAAATTGCTTCTGCTTCTGGTACTGTTATTATACCCCCAGGACTAAATCAATTTCTTTAATTTTTTTTTTTTCTTAAGAGAAAGGAAATGACCCACAGGGGGTTGGCTTAACATGCTTCAACTAATCTGAGTTGAGTAACTGTCAGACTGAAGGCCATTTACACTCTTTTAAAACTGTGTATTTGTTAATCATGGGAAATTTAAATTCCTGGCAAGATTATATTCTAAATGTCCTAAGTTCATAGAATCCTCTTGCTTTTTGTGGGATGGTTTCTCAGGAAAAATAAAATCTAGTAACGGAACAAAACTGGCTTTGGGAATTTAAAATACAAACTTCTGTTTCCAATTGCCTTTGCCTTATATAGAGATTTAACAGAACCATTAATGCCAATCAGAAATTCATTTTTGAAAGTTGGGAACAAGCAGATCTTACACAGGGTAGCCTTGAACCAAGCATGAAAACGCCTTTTTTCCTCATGAAAAAGTCTTTGAAAATTAACAAGGAACTTCTACGTAAAATGAAATGAACACTTCTGTTGAGTGTTTCTTAATACTTAACAACGTCAGATTGTTGACTTTTCTTTTGCAGGTGTTACTTGATTCAAAGTTAATTTGTTTAAATGCATTATTTTTCCTCTCAAGGATTATTTTGTCTAATGCCTTCTAGAAACTACCAAACAGTGATAGTTTGTGAAAGGAGTCAATAAACTATTTCATAAAATGTTACGCTCTCCCATTGTCTTAAACCTGGTTAGTTCTGTGAACTGAGAGCCCAGTGTGTGACCTTGTATGATACATTAACCACAGCTCTCCAGGGTATTTCAGAGTTGATTTATCTCATGGGCAAATAAGGGCTTATTGAGTAATTCACATTTTTCCAGAGAAGTTGACTTGAAGTATCCAGTGCAACCTGCCAAGCCCTACCTTTGTTTAAAAATCCACTTCGTAGTGACATTGTACAAGATAGTCCCGCCCTGGAAACCTTGAGTTTTGCCTGGTCTTCTCGGAGGATTAAAAAACCCAGCATCTAAACCCAGCATAATGTTACTGATTATGTTCAGATGATTCTACACCCAGCATAATCTCATGGCAACCTTTCCCTTTTTTGATTACTATAGTTTAATAGGAGAAGCCCAAACTTTCTACGGATTCTCTCAATAAAACATTTTTTAGATACTAACCTCTCAATCACTCTTAATTAACTACCTCTTAATATAATTCAACTACCTGGGGTTTTATTTTTCAAATACGGACATTGTCTCCTTGATGTTTTCTTAAACAGTTATTAGGAATAGATTACAACCAATTTAAGACCCTAAACTGGTATAAGTAGGACATGATTGTTGTAAAAAGGAACACATCTTTAAGGCACTAAAGACCCTCAAAACACATTTCTTGGAACTTGATAACTGAATGAGTTATTGGCAACCCATTACCTGCTGTAGTGGGGAAAAGCCATGTCTTGTTAAGCAAAGCCATATTCAAGATAGCAAAATAGATAAAATATCCATTTCTCTATCTAAAATTGTTTTTGCTACAGTGAAAAGCTGGTTCGTTGAAAAATGAATACATTTTTCATAAGTAAGAACTAAGCGGCCAGCATGGGAGCCCTGGGGACCCATGATTTGAACAGCACGGGTCTGTGATGAGCATATTCACATTTCAGCACATGGTATCTGGCTTTTTTTCCTTAGATGTTTCTCAGATTTTATGAAATAAACTAGAAGATTAAAAAATAATAATGCTAGAATCATATTTCTAATACAAATCAAATCAAATTATTTAATTTTGATAAACAGTTTCAAAACTCACAATCAACTGAACTTATATCTGATGACCTAGTTTTGGAAATTCATGGTTGCCTTGCTGCCTTGCTTATTGGCTTTTTTAAAAAGTGGGTGTTTCCTCCCCCACTATAAATGTGAAACATGTTCATTGTTACTGTATTTGCAAGACTTTGGGAAAATATTCCTGCTCTCATTTGTTCACTATGAAAGAGGGTGCTTTCTGCCTTACCATAAAAGTAAACATGCTCATGATGACTGTAATTTGAAAAGTTGGAAGTTCCAAAAAATAGAATTAACTCAAGATCCTACCGGCATTTAAGGACGTTTGTTGAGGTGATACTGAATATGGTTTTGCATAACTTTTTTTGCACTCAATATATGAGAAGTGTTTTCTCATGTCATTTAATAGTTTATAAAATGTGACCTTTAATGCCTACATACTAGTCTAACAAATGTATGTATTGTTTATATTATCATTCCTCGACTATGGAACATTCAGATTGATTCTAGTTTTTGCTACTATAAATCATACTACAATAATATATTGGTACAATATTTGTGTGTCTCTGGTTGTTTTCTTAGAGTGCCAGCTTAATTGTCTTTGTGAGAAAGTCTTCAAGAATCTGCCATCAATTCAGATATCTGTCCCTCTATTGATATAGAGCACTTCCCTTAAGTGCTCTGAAAATACTTCAGAAACTTAGTTATATATAAGAAAACTGGTCTGTTCTGATTCATGAGCCCCACTTCCATGTGGCCAAAGGATGAAAAACAACCTTTTTTCCAAAGCATTTCCCACTTAATTGTCTCCCTCTGAAAGCACGGAATCAGGAAGCGAGAGGTGGTATCTGTCCATACAATGAAAGGAAAGAAATGAATCAGATGCATGAATTTTGATAGATACAACAGATGTTCTCTTGACTGTATTTCCTGGGGACATAGTGGGAATCAAAGGCAAACTGATAACACTTTAATTTATTATGTCTTAAAGAAAAACTTCCATGGGCACCTGAGTGGCTCAGTCATTTGAATGTCCAACTCTTGATTTTAGCCTGGGTCATTAACCCAAGGTCATGGGATTGAGCCCTGGGTGGGGCTCTGCGCTATGCATGGAGCCTACTCAAGATTCATTCTCTCTCTCTCTCTCTTTCTCTCTCTCCTTCTCCCCAACTCAGGCTCTTTCTCTAAAAAAAAAAAAAAAAAAAAATTAAGAAAAGACATACTTCCAAGCCTAACTTACCTGATATGACATAACATACCTTTATCTACCTTTTAAGAATACCATTGTACTTTGAGGGGCGCCTGGGTGGCTCAGTCAGTTAGGTCCCTGACTTCGGCTCAGGTCATATCTCAACAGTTCGTGAGTCTGAGCCCCACGTCAGGCTCTGTGCTGACAGCTCAGAGCCTGGAGCCTGCTTCAGATTCTGTGTCTCCCTCTCTCTGCCCACCCCCGTTTGCTCTCTGTCTCTCAAAACTGAATAAACATTAAAAAAAAAAAAGAATACCATTGTACTTTGAGATGAATAGAATTCATACATTGCTATGTGTGAATGAAGAGAAATATTGCTTAAAAATGATACCAGGCCTCACTTAGGAATAAGGTATGATTGCATTTAAAGCACCCTATGTCAAAATAAAGTTAAGTGACAGAATAGAAACTGGGTCTTGATTTGTGGATGATATTTAATAAATATTTGCAGAATCAGAGGCCTATCAGAAGAAACACTAACCCAGATAGTAAAGTTCTTCTGAGTAAAAACCAGGAGCAAGAGTGGCCATACAATAGAACTAAAGTTTGGCCTGGACTCAGACAAGACCACTGAGAAACTAGAATGCATTAAACTTGTTCATTCAACAAAGTTGGTTGATTACCTACCAAGTGGACAGTGATAACACATGAGAGTAATGACAATGGAAAGGTCTGAGACTTAAAATTTAGAGGGAAAAGTTGGGGTAATAAATGTGTTAAATGTGTAATAAATGTGTTTTGGCTAATCCAATACACTTGAGAAAATGGTGTATTATCTGCCAAACGTAAGACTCTTTTACTCCTACTGGATTTGACATTAGGAGATCATAAAAGCAGACAGAATTATTAGGAAATCAAAGGTTTATGGGCATATTCCCTGAAGTATAACCCTATCTTGGAAAGTTGATTGTGGCAGCCACATATTTGGAATAACCAACTTGCACCTTCCCCCCAAATTCTAACCAAATAGAAGAAAACTAGAATTCATATGGAATATTCTCACTTTTAAAATATGATGCTACAAAAATGTTAAACTACATTATTCCCCTTTTAGGTAGAAGCCCCAGATCTGTCCATTCTGCATGCTTCTATCTGGCCACGTAAGTCAAAAATTTATGAAAGAATAATGAATGCCTTTGCTACAAAACCAGAAATAGCTAGAAACTTAAGAAGACTTTTCCATGTGCCAATCTCTTGAGCATTTTGATGCTACAGTAATTGTTTCCTTTTAAAACACTCACTTATACATATCTTCAGTAGTTTCACTTTACAACAGCAAAGCCTTCTTTAGGGAGAGGACAAAACTTTAATTAAGAAAAGAAAAATATTTTTATTCTGAGGGTGAATTTAGGAGACTGTGTGAAGACAGTCTTAGCAAAGGGGTGGGTATGTGAGCCTGACTGTTTACAGAAAGCTAACTTTGTATGCTGGACTTGATAGTACTGGGACTATCTTGAAAGATATGGAGAACAGGCTTAAAAATTTCAACTGGAAGACATCTATGGGACTAGAAATGGAGACTTCTAAGCATTCAGGGATTCAGCAAATGGCTGCTGGTTGGTTTTTTCTTGGTTTTAAATGACAACTAACCTCCAGTTTAGTTATCTCTGCATTGGAGATGACCAATTGATGGCTATGTTTTAGATTAGTGAATGTCAAAAGCTGATTATTTTATGTTTTACATTAACAAAACCCATAGAGAAATTCTACTTCACCTTTTTAACCCACAAGTCAGCTTTGGTTTCTCTGCACCTTAATTAAGTTGTGATTGATTACACTCCCAATTCAAGATCCTCCCCAAGATTATTCAGAATTCTCAGGTGGCTAATTTTTCATTGTTGTTTCTGCTCTTGCTTTTTCTCTAACTCAGTGATGCACTAAGATTATTTTATAAAAACATATTTTGTCTAACACATTTAGGTATTCTGTATCAGAATGCATTTTGCTGATCCTCTATTCCATGAGTTGGCAGAGTTCTTCCGTAAGGGGAAAACGTAGTATGATTTCTGTTTCAATTACTCAACTAAATTCATTACAATCACAGATCCCACAATTAATTTCCCATCTTCATCAGTTGAGTGCTGTTTTATTACCATTATTTAAAATAGCGGAATCATCCAGCTTTCAGAAGACAAAAAAAGGCCTTCAACTGGAGTGTCATCCCCTAAAAGATAAAGCTCAAGCTTCCATATTTGAATAGTAATATTAAAAACTAATAATTGCCAAGTTCTTATCCTGGTCCAGGCACTATTCTAAATGTCTTTCCTGTATTAGCTCACTGATATCTCACAACAGTGTAGAAGACAATAGCCATTAGTATCCTTATTTGGGTTACTCAGGCTCAGTTATGTAAAGGCACACTGCTTGGTGGGGAGAGGACACCAACTCAGGTCTGTGTGACTCCTGAGACCAGGCTCTTCTCAGGATGCTTGCTTCCTAATATCCATTCTTCTGGGTCTTGAGAAGTACCTAAATTATCATTCAGATGTTCTCCATTCTCCATGTAGCCACTGTGCCCCAGGAGAAGATGGTCTCACCCTAGCCCTGGGGAAAGACTTATCTAAGTGAACTCTTACCCTCTGCTCATTGGTTAGCTTAGATCTGGAGTTTCTGAATAAATCAGTATATGTCATACCACATGTGATAGGGGTTGGTCCAGAAATGGACATATAACCTACCCTAGGCTGGTAAGATAGAAGGGGAAATACGAGGTTTTCAAGAAAAGAGGTTTCATCAATCTTGAAAGAGAGTTTCAGGGGGAGCCAGCCTCTCTTTATCCAAAGGCTGTCATATATATATATATATATATATATATATATATATATATATATATATATATATATATATGTATATGTATACACACACACACACACACGAATCTTGCAATGATAACAACCATCTTATTCATAACTGGAATAAAACTAGAACAAAATGGCAGAGCTGAGAGATTCACAGACCAAGGTGGCCAGAGCTCCAGCCCACTGCCCATGACTGTGGTCCTGGAGTTTCCCATTGTATAATCAATATATCATCTTTGTTTTCTAAGCCGGTTTCAATCGAGTTTTCTTCCAACTGAAAGTGAGCTAACTAATACAATTGTGTGTAGTCTTTCAGAATCTGGCCTGAACTAGCATGCCTTTCTAGTTCTTAAAAACTCACTTGTTTGGGGCTAAGCAAGTCACCCAGAGGTTCTCAAATATACCATACCAGCCATCCATTTGCAGGTGTGGTTCTTCCTGCTTAGACTGCCCTTTGGTTTCCTCTCTCTGGAGAACTCGTGTTGCATTGTAATCATGTTTTACATGACTATCTCCATCACTTGACTTGGCCGTGTCATTTTTGTCTTCATATCCTTAGTGCCTAGCATACGTGTGACACATAAGCAAGCACTTCAGTAAGTGTAGAGTTAATTAAAATGAGGGGCAGCATGAAAATCTTAATCACAGCATGGTCCTTCCATACAAGACACTCAGTCATCTAAATGAATGCTGTCTAAAACTCTGGGATTATAGAAATGTTCTATACCTGTACAGTAAAGCAGCCAGCAGCACACGTAGCTATTGAGCACTGAAATATGGCTACTATGACTGAAAACTGAATTTTAAAGTTCACTATTGTAATTAATTTGAATTTAAATAGCCACATACTCTAAGTCAAAACAAAAAACAAAACAAAAAAATTAATATAATCTGGAAGGGTTTTTTTTTTGTGCAAAAGGAGTGTATTCACATATTTTAAAAATGTAATCTTAAGGTTTGTCTTTCTTTTGAATTTTTAGTTTCAAAATGAATATGAGCCATAATACCTTATATGTCACAGTCAGTAATAAGGATTGGGCTGTCCCTTCCCTGCACACAGCATTCTTGACAGTCAATCAGCAAGAGCATCCTCATATTCTGAGGCAAGAATTCATGATTCTTGTAGTGGAAACTTTTCAGTTTTTGAATGCCCAGAAATAAAATAAAGCACGTCATTTTTCCCCCCATGGAAAATCTTTTTGTAGGTATCAAATTCCACATAGCCAAGAAAATGGGTCTTTGCATAACTAAAGCCTGTTTTCTTTAACATTTATTTAGTTTTGGGAGACAGAGAGAGATAGAGTGTGAGCAACGAAGGGGCAGAGACAGAGAGAGACACACAGTCTGAAGCAAGCTCCAGGCTCTGAGCTGTTAGCACAGAGCCCGACATGGGGCTTGAACTCACAAACTGCAAGATCATGCCCTGAGCCAGAGTCGGACATTTACCCAACTGAGCCACCCAGGCATCCCTCCAAAGGCTTGTTTTCAATAAGTGATGGAATCTGTTCTTTTTCGCAATTAACGTTTCTGTTATAAATGATAACACAGAAGTAAGATGCCTTAAAAAATAATCATAGTGTATAAGCTTCTCCAGATTCTTTAGATGTCCAAGGAATTCAATAAATAAAAGTACTAAAAAAAGAAAAGAAGCCCCACAAAATGGTCATGCAGACATGGTGTTTTACCACAGATATTAAGTTGATCAGCCATTTAATGCACAACAGATTTCTTTCCTCCCATAATTCACTTAGGTAAAATTTATGGAGAAAAGAAATCTATACAATAAACCCTAATTAGCATAACAGTAAAAAGTGAGGCCACAGGGGATAGTGGTTAAAACTATACCATACCTAATGATGTCAGACTTGGATTTGAATCCAGAAAGACTTGAGTAGGGGAGAGAGATAGAGTGAGGTGGGTAGACAGACAGACCACTCTCGGGTGAGCAAGGTATTATTACCCTACTTACAAATAAGGAAACCAAGGCTCATAGATACAAGTATATATCTTGCCCACCGTCACACAGCTATTAATTGTTAGTGCTGAGGTTCAAACCCAGATCAGTCTGCCTTGTGAAGCCTATGCTTTTCAAGCACTATCTGATGATAACAGACAGTTCCCAGGTGATATTGATCCTGCTTGCTGGTCTGGAAACCACATTTTGAGAACCACTATATATAAAGGTCAATAGCAGGCAATAAATAGCCCAAGAGTGGGAACAAGTGTGGAGATTTGCAAGTCAGTTTCACAGATAAGTTATATACAGTACAATCAAGATCTCCAGGACAAAAGTAATATTGTTGTGTCATTGAAAAGAACAGTAGGTAAAGACTGTGCTGACCACAAGACTCTGCCACAATATTTATCTAGAGATCTATTCTCTGGCTACAAAGCTAAAAAGGCATGTCTGCTATGTGAGAAAAACAAACTCCATTAGGGATATATAAGTGAACAAAGCTGTCTGAAGAGGGATCTAGATTTCAGCTTTATGCCACCTTATCCTTTTGGTCTTAAGACCCACTAGCTACAAAGCAGGCAGTGTTGGGCAGAGGCAAGTATGTTGCCTCAGGGGCCAGACTGAGATCTAGAGTCTGACTCTCATTTACCACCTGGGTGACCTCTGGTAAGTTAACACTCCAGGCCTGTGTTCCCATCCATAAAATCTGTAAAATGAAAATTGAGGATATGAATCATTCTTTTTTCATCAGGCTGTTGCAAAAATCAATGAGGTAAGGCACAAAAAAGCCTTTGAATGGTGCCTGCCATGTACTAGGTGCATAAGTACTTAATACTAAGTACATAAGTACTAACTACATAACTGTCAGCTACTATTATTTGTCCCACTGCTGAGTCAAGCCATGAGAAACAGGAGAGGCTTTCCTGATTCTCTTGATGATCATTTGTACCAAAATCTCATCCAGGTACCTGCAGATAAATGTGATCATCGGGGTTCCTGAGTGTCTGTAATGTGCTGTGCTAACAGATACTGCCTCCGTTAGACGGGAGCATTCCTACACATGGGAAAGGAGGCTTTTTATAAAAGAAAACAAAAAAACAACAACAAGAAAAACACCTTATTTAAATTTTCCTTTTGCCAACCCTAAATGACCCTGTATATTTCAAAGGGGCCTCTGAACCAGACACATGCCTTTTTTTTTTTTTTTTTTTTTTTTCATTTAATTCCTGTGGCAATCCTGGGAAGTCCTTGTCTCTGTTCCTATGTTGAACACCGCAAACCGGAGCTTACGAGGTAAAGTGACAATAAACTGATAAGCCAGAATTTGAGCTAAGATATGCTTGAGACCAAAGCCAATACTACCTTCAGATTTACAAAACATGGGAGGATACGTATAATCTTTTATTTAAGGAGTGAGGGGGTCTGATACGCAAATGCTCATTTATGTATGTAATATTTCATGTTCCATGTTTTCCCCTTAGAAGAACCTATGGAATAATACAAATACCAAGTTACCATAGATAAGTATGTAACACCTAAACCTTGTGGAGTGTGGACAACTGCCAAGTATTATCGCATGGCTACTTACTAATCATACCTGTTCAGAATAGAATAGAATATCCAAAACTTGGGGGGGGGGGAACTACCTTGAATTTAGAAGTAGGAAAGGGTTCTGTTGAACTTTGGCAGATTTTGAGGTTGGAGAGTCCACTCTGGGGATTTTAGCATTTTTGATTCTTACTCAGTAATTTCCAGAGCATAGAGTATCTGCTCACCTGCCCTGGACAGAGCCTATGCCCTCTTTCTTCTCCTACAGGAAAACACCACAGATTTCTATGAGCACCTGATTGCCATCTTGTCTCCTCTCCTCTACCTGCCCAGGCATCCTGGCCCCCCCACTTGCAATCTGGGGCTGTCAGGGAATATTGTAGTGAGTCATCTTGCCCCAAGGCTCTTCCCCTAAGGCATACCTTACTATTTAGGATCTGGAAAACCCTCTGCTGCGTAGTCTGGCCAGCCTTGGTCCTCACAAGGATGTAAACGACTTTCAGGTCTGGGCTGGTGCGAAACAGCTTCTCCATTAACACTTTGCCCATGAAGCCTGTGGCCCCAGTGATGAGAATGGACTTGCCACCATAGAAAGCTGCAATCATGGACATGATTCTTCTCTTTGTCTTTTATAGCTCCGGAAAGAGGTTCCTGAAAAGGAAGGGAAATAACAAAATGTTACATTCTCAGAAGCTCAAAAATGCAGTCATTTAAAATGTTTCTGATGCTTCCAGGAGTTTTGAATGCAGAAAAAGGCCCAAGTGAGGACATCATGGTTTATTGACAAATGATTCATTTCAATCGAGATTTATTGAGATCACTTTATTAAATGCCAGACTTTATGCCAGGAATTGTGGGCAAAAAATGAGTGAGACATGGTTCTTGCCCTCAATAAATTGCTCTTATTCAAACGGAGGCCAACACCTAAATACATCATTAAATATAATATGTGAGTGCTAAAACAAAGGGGGGTCACAGAGGCGGAGTGTACAGCAGGATCTGGAAATTGCAGAAAGGCCCGCCTGAATAGGTGGTGATGCATGAGGTAAAACTGGAAGGCAGAGAAGGGCTGGGGTAAAGGTGTCCCAGTCCAAAAGCAAAAGCAAAGGTACAAGCTAGAGATTGTGTTATATGGAGGAAATAAAAGGAGTTCAGGGTTACGAGAATGTAAATGATAAGGCTAGGAGTGGCCCCAGAGCCTGTGAAAATTAAGCTGAGAACAGCCATCACATTTTTTGAAACATATGATGGAATTACTATTACAGTGGCAGTTTTATTTACAGAAAATATTGGAACAAATAGCTTTTGGTCTCACTTGAACTAACAGGCCTTTGCCTACCTAGCCATTTCTGAATAAATATGCTTTTCTCTTCCTTGAGCTAAAAAGGGGCCCCATGCCTCCCTTTCCCTGTATGGTAGCTATTCTTAGGGTTGAAACGTGGCAAGAGACAAAGGGCAGAGAAGCTCGAACAAGTGAAGCCACAGACCAGGGACTTTGTTAACCCTGAAGTGGCTCCAGGTGATCTATTGTCCATTTCCGGCCGTTGCCAGGAACACAGAGAAGGAGCAAATCTGGTAGGGGGAAGCCACATGCGGCATTTGGATCCTGGGCCTCCTGGAAAAGGCACCATATGCTGTAGGCATGCAACGTGAAGTGTTTTGTCTTTAAGCCCGGGTTTAAAACTGTCCATTGGAAGCAGTGGTGGAGAGCTTTGAATGAAACAGTGCTGTGGTGTGGGTGCAGACTTCCTTTCTGTCATTGTCACTGACGGCCATCTGTAGCCACTCCCCGGCAATCTGCTGGATGGGGTTGGGTTGATCTTGCAAAACACAAGCCCAGGGACTGGCCCTAACATCAGAGCTCGTGAAGAAGACAAAAACAGGCAGAAGAGTCAGCACCCTGCCTTGTCAAGTCCAGTCAGGATTACTCTGCCAGTAACTCCTCAATGAACTCCTTAACTTCTCATAGTCATAACTTACAAATTGTAATTATACACATAGTTTATACTGTAAGGAATTTGAGGCTGTTCTTGGGCAGAGCTCTTTGCCTTTGGAGGATTCATTCACTCATGAATTCACTCAACAAGTAATTTTGAGGACCTATCATGCCGGCATCTGTGCAAAGTTCCAAAGATTAAGAGATGAATAAGGCAAACAGACCCTTGCATTCCCTTTAGCAGAAGAGGCCAGCAACACAAAAGTAAGTAAATATGCAAACAAGATAATTATAGACTGTTAAAAAAGCAAATAAAATAGGGATCAGTGACAGAAATCACACCCAATCATCAACACTAGTCACTTTAGGAAATCTGGATTTCAAATCATGTTAGCTATATCCCCTGAGTCCCTATTTAAACCCCTCTTATTGAAGGCTGATGTGAAAAATACTATTTTGAAGAACACATTTGGACTTCGTGCAAAATAGCAATCATAATTGTGGTCATGTTCAATAATGCTATTCGTGCTGCAATGTATCCAATGATTTTCTCAAGATTTTATCACTTGGGAAAAGTATTGATGAGTTTTGTCTTGCCTGCCTTGAAACTCAGGAAAGTGCTGTAACCAAGTCCGGAAGGCAGTATGACCTCCTAGTTTAGTGCACAGGTTCTAAGCAAGACCATCTGAAATCAAATCCCAGTTCTACCACTTATTAGCTCTGTGACCTCAGGCAAATTATGAATTTCTCTCTGCTATAGTTTGCTCATCAGTAAATGTAGATATCAAAAGCATCCACTTAATAATGCTGTGGTAAGAATTATATGAGTGAATACATTAAAACTGTTAGCAATCAGGGGCGCCTGGGTGGCTCAGTCAGTAAAGCGTCTGACTTCAGCTCAGGTCATGATCTCTCATTCGTGAGTTTGAGCCCCACATCGGGCTCTGTGCTGACAGCTCAGAGCCTGGAGCCTGCTTCGGATTCTGTGAATCCCCCTCTCTCTGCTCCTCCCTAACTTGCACTTTGCCCCTCTCTCTCTCTCAAAAATAAAGATAAACATTAATTTTTTTTTTAACTCTCAGCAATCAAAACAGTATTCTATTGGCACAAAGTAGACACCTAGATCAGAATAGACAGCCCAGAAATAAATCCACATTTATATGGCCAATTAATCTTTGACAAAGAAGACAAGAATATACAATGGAGAAAAGACAGTCTCTTCAGCAAATGATGCTGGGTAAACGGGACAGCCACATGCACAAGAATGAAACTGGACCTCTTTCTTATACCATTCACAAAAATAAACTCAAAATTCATTAAAGACCTAAATGTGACACCTTGAGCCATAAACTAGAAGAAAACATGGGTGGTAATTTCTTTGGCATTGGCCATAGAAACATTTTTCTTGACATGTTTCCTCAGGCAAGGGAAACAAAAGTAAAAATAAACTATTGGGACTATACCAAAATAAAAAAGCTTTTGCATAGCAAAGGAAACCATCAAAAGATATTTAATTGGAGGCAACCTACTTAATTGGAGAAGATATTTGCAAATGATATAGCCAATAAGGGCTTAATATCTAAAATATATAGAGAACCCATACAAGTATACATCAAAACATCCCAAATAATCTGATTAAAAATGGGGCGAGAACCCAAACAGACCTTTTCCCAAAGAATACATTCACATGGCCGACAGACACATGAAGGGATGCTCAACATCACTCATCCTCAGGGAAATACAAATCAAGACCACAGTGAGATAGCACCTTACACTTGTCAGAATGGGTAGAATCAAAAAGACAAGAAATAACAAGTGTTGTGAGGATGTGGAGAAAATGGACTCCTTGTGCACTCTTGGTGGAAATGTAATTTGGTGCAGTCACTGTGGAAAACAGTATAAAGATTTCTCAAAACATTAAAAATAAAATTACTATATGATCCAGTAATTCCACTATTAGGTATTTACCCAAAGAAAACAAAAACACCAATTTGAAGAGATACATGCCTCCCTATATTTACTGAAGCCTTACTCGGCATTACAATAGCCAAGATACGGAAGTAACCTAAGTGTCCATCAACAGATGAATGAACACAGAAGAGGTGGTATAGACACACAATGGAATATTACTCAGCCATAAAAAGAATGAAATGTTGCCATTTGCAACAACATGGATGGACCTAGAGGATATAATGCTAAGTGAAATAAGTCAGACAGTGAAAAACAAATAGCGTATGATCTCACTAATGTATGGAATTTAAGAAACAAAGCAAACAAAGAAGGAAAAAAAGACAAGCAAAAAACCAGCCTCTTAAATACAGAGAACAAACTGATGGTTGCCAGAGGGTGGGTGGGTGGGAAGAAGGATGAAATAAACAAAGGGGATTAAGAGTACACTTATCATGATGAGCACTAAGCCATGTACAGAATTGGTGAATTATTTATTATATTGTATATCTGAAATGAATATAACATTGTATGTTAATAATGTCAATAAAAAAAGAAAGCTCTTAGTTTCCTATAGTATATACTAAATATTAGCTATTAATACAGTCACTGTATTATATGTTTTTCCTCTTAATAACTTCTGGTTTTTCCTTTTGACATTTATTTTAAGTACTCTGTATTATGCATTTAAATATCCTCTTTTGGAAATAAGAGGTGATTTACAACTCAATCAACCATCCAGCCAAGTAAACTGTTTTCCCCAAATGCAACTCGATGATGACCCTTGCCAATTCCTTTTTATATAAAAATGTTTTGGAATCATACCCCTTTAGTATATTAGGCATACATGAGCTTGGTTGGCAGGGAAATACAGAAGAGAAACTGAGTTTGGATAGGGTTACTTTCCATGCAAATATACTATTAAGATATAAAAAAACATGTTTTTAATGTTTATTTATTTTTAAGAAAGAGAGAGAGACAGAGCTTGAGCAGGGGAGGGGCAGAGAGAGGGAGACACAGAATCTGAAGCAGGCTCCAGGCTCTGAGCTGTCAGTACAGTGTCCCATGTGGGGCTCAAACTCATGAACCAAGAAATCATGACCTGAGCCAAAGTCAGACACTTAACTGACTGAGCCACGCAGGTGCCCCATTACTGTCCACATATTTTGATCCCAGACACAGTTTTGTAGCATGTGATAAAAAATTTCGGGAAGCAAGTAATATATTTCTAATGAGCCCATTTCTTATAGAACAAAGGAAGGGTTGATGTGTCCCCAAAGAACGGAATTTGCCTGCTCTGTCTGGAGTCCAACTACTTCTCAAATACAACCCAAACCACGGCAGAGAACACTGAGTTCTCCGACAGGAAAACAAAACATAAAACAGTATTTCCTGGCACTCCTTACCCAATTGTCAAGGGCAGGTGGCAGAGGAGTGTGGCCAAGACTCTGATCAAGACAAGCGATTCTGAAAAATGTCAGGGAATTCCTCATCCTCCGATCAAAGCTGTAACAGAGATGTTTCCTCTACTTCTTGCTTCCACTCTCAATATATGGCTTAACACTGGCCCCAGAAACTCCTATGTGAAATTTGGCTCCCTGAATTCTAGTCCGGGTATTAAACTTGCAAGGTCCAGGGACTGTTAACCCTGAATATAATTCATTAAAATAATTAACTCTTTTAAAAATTAAAATAACCTTACATTCAGTAATGGATGATATGCAACTCTTCAAGGAGTAATACGTTTAGGACAGCTGACCAGGTAATGGTTTGCCTTTCATATCTTCTGATTGCCAGTGCAGAGAGCAAAGGACAATTTCTTGTCCCTCATGCTCGTGATATGGCTTGTGGGAAGCCTAAGCCACTTTGACAACTTTCGGAATCATCCTATATAATGTAGGATGTATGACGCTTGAATGATAAATGAGGGGGCCTATGAAAATCAGCCAGTGCATGTTTGTTGAACACGTACTACGTGCCTGATACTGGGTAGGCACTGGGAATAGCAGTGAATAGGCTGTAGGCAGCTTAGATTCTTCCTTTCTATTCTGGAGCTTTCTCCTTAAGATCATTTCCCATGGTCATGAGTAGAAATAGCTAGTTTTTACTATCCTTTTGGTAGTAAAATGAGGCTGTTCTCATTTCTAGAGAACAGATGTGAAAATCCTGAATCATAATTGTTGTGCCAAGTTAGATACATTTTTTCTGATTTCAGCATATGGGAATTATTCTTTGAATGGTTCTTCTGGAAAATAAAAAAAAATTAAGATTCAGAAATGTAAGGGAGACAAGTTTGCCCAAATTTCTTGATAGTCCTTCAGAAAAAAAAACATTAAAAAAACCCAACAAGGTTCTTTGCCTCTCAGGAATCTTACATAACCAAGGTTTCTTAGTCTTGGCACTATAAACATTTAAAGATGAATAAATGTTTGGGGGAGGGGGCTGTCCGGTACAATGTAAAGTCTTTACTTGCATCCTTGGCCTCTACTCACTAGATGGTAATAACCTCACTCTTCCTTAGCCAGGTATGTCTAGACTTCGCTAAATGTGCTCTCGGGAAAAATTGCCTCTTCTTCAGAGAATCATTGTTCTTGGACCTTCTTCAATTCTCATTTTATAATATGCAGCACATCATACTAAAAAATCAAGATTCAAGGCTTAAATTTCTGCTTGTGAAGCTAAGCACAAATAAGATCCACTGCTACCCCCATTTTACCTATATTAAATCCTTCATGGCTAAGTATATTTACCCAAGCGAATTACATGCATGGCAAATTCTGATAGTACTCAAAGTGAAGATGAAGGAAGATTTCTTCAGAGAAAGATTACTCCCTTTTTATTTAACCAAATTTCTTCTGGTCTCTGTGCTTTAAGTTAGACTATGAACCCCACATTTCATATAGATTGAGCCTCTCAATTTTATCCATCTAAACTGATTATGGGCAAACTTTGGAAAGAATAGCAATTGGGCCAACAGGAGATCAGCCAAGGAAAGCCATTTAGTATTGGTTACTGTATATTAATAATTCTATAAATAATTGAGCCAATCTCATCTATAGATAATTCTGTTACCCTTTGTGAAAATTCAGACATGATGTGTATTAAGATATATCTCATGTAGGCAAATGGAGTGTCAGTTGGCAATGAGCCTGGTAATATGGGCTGATCTATTGAAGAAAATTGATGCTATTTTGTAAAACTCAGTAAATGAAAGTTGTTCTGCTTCATCAAAATTGAACGGTTGAAATTCTTTCAATAAATGTGTTGAATTAATCACATAAATGCATTTACAAAATATTATTCAATGAAAAAAAGGAGACCACAAACTTGTGAAGCATCATTAATGTCCATTACAGACCCCTGTGGGAAAGAATGGGGGGGTGTGTGGGTGAAATCAATGACAGTAGCTGTATAATAGTGTGATATGATTAAAGAGAAAGAGTCTCTTTTCATGTCTGTAATTTCTTTCCATGATTTTAAATGGTAATTTAATAATATATACTTTGAAAAAGTTCCCAGAAAGTCATGGCAGCTGGTATTTTTATAGGCTCTTCTTTTGCTGTGGGCACTAAAGGTACAAAGAAATTTGCAAAACAAGCCTCCTTAGTTTATTTATTTTCTTTTTCTTTTTTTTTAGAGAGAGAGAGAGAGAGAGTACAATCTGGGGAGAGGGGCAGAGGAAGAGAGAGAGTATTAAGCAGGCTCCACGCTCAGCACAGAACCCCTTGAGGGACTCAATCCCATGACCCTGGGGTCTTGACCTATGCCAAAATCAAGAGTCAGATGCTCAACTGACTGAGCTACCCAGGTACCCCCAAACCTCATTTGTTTAAAATGTGTTTAAATATTTTTAAAAATGTAGCTAAAATTACATTAAACACTATTTATGGCCTGAATTATGTCCTCTCCAAATGCATAAGTTCAAACTCTAACACCTACTGTGATGGCATTTGGACATAAGGTGTTTGGGCTACATGGGATCATCAGAGTGGGGCCCTAATTCGACAGGACTGGCATCCTAATAAGAAGAGGAAGAGACACCAAAGAACAGTCTCTCCTTAAACATTAGGCACCAAAGAAAGGCCATGTAAGTAGGTACAGAGAAGGGAGTTGTCTACAAGCCAAGAAGAGAGCTCCCACCAGAAACTGAATTTGCTTGCACCTCAATTATGGACTTATAGCCTCCAAAACTATAAGAAATAAATGTCTGTTAAAGCCACCCAGTTTGTGGTATTTTATTATAGTAGCTCAAGCAGCCTAATGCATACACAAACACACATGAACAGAGAGATGAACATTTTTGGATAAGTAAAATAACTTCACAATAATTCCTATCAACCTTACTCCAATTATGGAGTAGACCTTTTTAGTGAAGCAAATGTATCTGTCTCATTTTCCCATCTTTGGGGATAGAGGCAGGCTATTGATTTGTGGCATTTACATGTTTGTGAAAATATGGACAGGCCTTTTACAATAAACTATAGAGACGTCATTAATCCAAGCCTTAAGAGTCTGTATAGAAGTCACATATCTGCTTTCAAGCACTTAGTAGGAAAAAAAGAGTTTTCATCAGAATTCTTTCTTTTTTATTTACCTTTAGTTGCCACAATTCAGCAATAAACTTAGATACCTTTCACTGTGGGCTTGTTATATAAAGTCTTTCTGTGAGAACTTTTAAGTTCTTGATGGGGACATACTAACCCCCAGGGGTATTGTGGGCAACTGTTGGGGGCACAGCCTCACTAATCACATTAGCAATGAGCCATAGTCAGAAAAAACCAATTTGGAAAGAGTTCTGAAGGGGGAAGGACAGTCCAGGCTGGCTTTAGAAACACAAAATTTACTAATCACCTTAACACATTCTTCTTAGTTTCCTTGTGCTTAGCTCATTAGTAAGTGTTCCAAAAAGCCCTCTAAACTTAACAAAGATGAAAAAGGAAAAATATGACCTAAACTCATTATTTCATCATAATTGATTAAATAGGTGTATAGACTGCCTACAATATGAGACCTACTGGGTTAGGTGTGAATAATTAAAATGTAAACATTCTTCCTAAATGGTAAAGCATTATAAAAATGCATAGCACCATTATTATTGCTTATAGGTAAGTCAAACAATAGGCAACATGTGAATATTCTAAAATGGTATCAAGAGTCACAATCAAATGGAAATCTTGATGCTTCCTATTTTTTCTTGATTAATTATAAATTGGTCAGGTTGTAAATAAAAGAATAGTTGATCTATTAACACAATGACCAAAGGAACCCAACTGAATGGATAGTAAGCTAACCTACTTTTTCATGCTCTGCTTAGAACTAAAGACTATTTTTTTTTAAAGATGACATGACATAGACTATCTATCTATCCATCCATCAACAGACAGAGGAAGAGAAAAATAGAGATAGAGAGGGAGGAGAGAAATAAGTGGGAGGGGAGAGAGACAGAGAGGGAGAGAGAGAGAGAGAGAGAGGAAGGGAGGTAGGGAGGGAGGGAGGGAGGGAGGGAGATGGGGAGAAAAATGTGTGTGTGTGGGAGTGGGGAGGGAATTTTAAGAAACTGTCTCATGAGATTATGGAAGCTTGGTAAATCCAAAATCTGCAGGCTGGAGACTCAAGGAAGAGTTGCAGTTTAAGACCAAAGGTAGAATTCTTTCTTGGGGGAAGTCGGTCTTTGTTCAATTGAGTCCTTCAAGTAATTGCATGAGGCTCACTCACACTATGGAGGGTAATCTGCTTTACCCAAAGTCCATTGGTTTACATGCTAATCTCATTCAAATACGCCTTCATAGAAATATCTAGAATAATGTTTGACCAATATCTGGGCACTTGGTCTAGCCAGGTTGACATATAAAATTAAACATCATAAGTCCACCCTTGTTGACTTGGCACCCACGCAAATCTCCTTAAACCATAATTTCCAAAATAATGACAATAGCAAACTTATACTTCTGCCCAACATTATATAACTATCCTGCATACAACTAAAACATACTAACTCTTTCCCTAGAAGAGGATGCAAAGTCTTTGGGTAATATTTACTCTTCTTTCTGATATCCTATAACTTAAAATACTATGACATAAAGTTGAAATCAGTTAAATACTAAGATACAAAATTAATATATCTTATTTCACATAAGAGGATTAGATAATGAGGAAAACATTTGTTTTACACAGACACACAAATGTATTCATAACAAAACAACAAAAATAATCATGACAACTATAGTCATCATTTCTGTAACTAGTCACATGGTATTTGTAACTACATTTCAGTTGGCAGTTCAGTGGGCTAGGATTCTTTACCTGGTGGGCATGACCCAAGCCTTCATTCCTGAAGCGTCTGGGTCATCAGCAGTCCTCTCTGAATTGGGTCATTGTAGTTTTTCATTGACCTTGATCACAGGGCATTATATCCTCCAATCAGTTTTCTAGGTGTGTAGGACGGTTTAGTGTTGGTCTGGCTGTATTTCATGGACGCGAGACACACAAAAAACTTCCATGCTGTTCAGCCATCTTGGCTCCTCGATCACAGGGCATTATAATGCTAAGAGATGTCCTGAGGGATCGCCTATATTTCAGACACACTCTTCCTTACCTCCAATGTGTTTCCTCTTGGTAGTTAGGATCAATACTCCCCCAGCCAGCACAGAGACTCCCCTCTTTGCTTGTTGATTCAGAGGCATGAGATATTCAAAGTGGCCAGACAGCAGGCTTAACTTCCAGTTCAATTGAATCATTGTTATGTCTCCTGGTAGGACCTTTCTTCCCTTTGGAACTAAGATTTTTAAGCCAGCAGAACACAGGGTCATGGGGAGATGGAGAAAATTTTTGATAGTGGGTCATTGGGGTAATAGTGAGTGGTGACACTCTCATTTCTGCCCCTTAACTCATGAACCTGTGAATCTTGGCTATGGGAGAAAATAGCATGATCTATTAGATGCTGATTCAGAGCATATACAGCCTTCTGGAGAATTTTGCCCCTGTCCTTCAAGGTACTGCCACATAACTGGCACTATAAATGAGTCTTCTAAAGACCATTACACCATTCTGTCAAGTCAGCTGCTTCGGGATGGTGATGAACATGATAAGACCAGTGAATTCTATGAGCATGAACCCATCACCACACTTCATTTGCTCTGAATTGAGTTCCTTGATCAGAAGCAATGCTGTATGGAATACCATGATGGTGGGTAGGCATTCTATAAGTCTGTTCATGGTAGTTTTGGCAGAAGTATTACATGCAGGGAAGGCAAATCCACATCCTTTATTTCAGCAAGAACAAAACACCGACCCATGATAGAAGTAGTCCATTGTAATCAATCTGCTTCTAGGTAGCTGGCTTATCACCTGGGGATTCAGTGTTGGTCTCCTTTTCTGGCAAACTGGGCACTCACCAGTGTATTTGTGGATGAGTCAGCCTTGGTGAGCATAAGTCCGTGTTACTGAGCCCACACATAACCTTCATCCCTGCCACTATGACCACTTTGTTTATGAGTCTATTGGGGGATAAAGGGGTAGCTGTGTATTCACAGGAATAGGTCATCCTATCCATTTGATTATTAATATCTTCCTTGGCCAAGGCCACTCTTTGGTATTGGCCAAGGCCACTCTTTGGTAAACATTTATGTGGTGCACAGGTATCTTCACATTTTGGCTCATTCCACATACCTTTTCCCCAGACTTCTTTGTTGCCAATGTTCTTTCGTGTTCTAATCATGTTCTTTTGAGTCCCTGACCATCCAGACAAACCATTGGCCATAGGCCATAAATCAGTATACAGTTATACATCTGGCCATTTCTCCTTCCAAGCAAAGTGAATAACCAGGTTCACTGCTTGACATTCTGTTCACTGAGAGGATTTCCCTTCACCACTATCCTTTGGGGATGTCCCAGAGAGAAGAAATTGTTCACTTTGGGTGGTACCTACATCTCTCTCTTCTTCTGTCAACTGATTATAAGGAATTCCTCACAAGGTCATAGATGCAGGCTGAGAGAAAAAAGGTAGTATAGCACTAGTGGGGACCATGGGCATTTGGGCCACTTCTTCATGGGTCTACTTGTGTCTTCAGGGCTTTCTTGGGCCTGATCAGATATGTAAAACTTGTATTTGATGATGAAGTGCTGCTGTGCATGCCCAGCTTTATGGCTTGGTGGGTCAGATGAGATCCAGTTCGTGATGGGCAGCTCAAGTTGCATGATAAGTTAGTGGTATGGTTAGGTGTTCAGTTTCCACTAAGGCCAGTAGTAGGCCTAAAGCTGATTCTTAAAAGGAACGTACTTATCCATAAAGGATGGCAGGGCTTTACTCTCAATCCTAAGAGTCTGTGCTATGGCTCACCAGTAGAGGCCTGCTGAAGGCTCCCAACAGCATCCTTATCTGCCATTGCCACTTCAAAGACTATTGGATCTGCTGGATTATATGCCTCAAGTGGCAGAGTGGCTTGCACAGCAACATGGACCTGTTGTAGAGCCTTCTCTTATTCTGGGACCCATCAAAAAATGGTGGCTTTTGGGGTTACTCACTAAATGGGCCAGAATAACATACCCAAACAAGGATAATGTTGCCTCCAAAACCCAAAGAGGCTCAGTAGGGCATCATATCTCTTGTTTGGTTGTAGGAGGGACCGGATGCAACAACTTATCCTTTATCTTAGAAGGGATATTTCAATGTGCCCTACACCACTGGCCCCCTAAACCCCCCCAGAGATAGAAGATTCCTGAATTTTTGTTGGACTTTACCAATAAAATTTTTGTCAGTTACCACCCTCTGGTAACGATATCTTACAAATAAGTCTATGGTACTTGCTACTTCTTGCTCACTAGGTCCAATCATCATAATGCCATCAATGTAATGGATCAAAATGATAGCTTATGGAAGGGAAAGGTCATTAAGATTCCTGCAAATTAAATTATGGCATAGGGCTGCAGAGTTGATATATCCCTGAGATAGGACAGTGAAGATGTCTTGCTGGCCTTGCCAGCTGAAAGCAAATTGCTCTGTTTTTTTTTTTTTTTATTATTATTAACATGTATGAAGAGCAAAGCATTTGCCAGATCTGTAGCTACATACCAGATACCAGGAGATGTGTTAATTTTCTCAAGCAATGAATCCACATCTGGTATAACAGCTGCAATCAATGAATCACCACTGTGTTAAGCTTATGATAATCCATAGTCACTCTACAAAATTTATCTGTCTTCTACACAGGCCAAATAGTCAAGTTGAATGGGAATGTGGTAAGAATCACCACCTCGGCACCTTTCAAATCTTTGATGGTGGCACTCATCTCTGCAATCCCTCCAGTAATGAGGTATTTCTTTTGGTCTACCATGTTACTAGGTAGAGGCAGTTCTAGAGGCTTCCACTTGGCCTTTCTTGCTCCACAGGTCAGGGATTCTGCGGGGATTCTGTCACCTACTGGGTATATCTATTTCAATTATGACTTTCTGAACTGAGGAAAAATGGGTACAGACACCTGCTGAGCCCAGTGCGAGATGGTTCTAACATAAAACTCCCCTGATCACCTGATATCCATAGGCTCCTATTCTGACTGATGGACTACAGGGGCATTTTGGGTTTCCTAGAATTAGCGTCAGTTCAGAGCCACTGTCCGGTAGTCCCCAAAAGTTCTTATTATTTTCTTTTTCCTCAGTGTACAGTTAACCTGGTTAAAGACTGTAGGTCCCTTTGGGGATGGCAGGGAAAAAGATTAACAAAATGCATTTTTAGCAATATACAGTTGTCCTGTTTCAAGGGGGCCTGGCTTCCCCCTTCATTCTGCATCTGTAAATTGGCTTGCATCTGGGAATTGATTCAGAGGTCATAACTCTGTTTTAATGATTCAAGTTAGACTTCTGTTCAAGTTGACCTAGAACTTTTCTGCTTATACAGATCAAGCAAGAATTTAGTAGGCTTCCCATATATTTCACTTCTAGGAACACCATGATCAACCAGTCAATGCCCTAGCACTCTATAAGTCAGATTATATTCTGATTTATGCTTCATCCTGCTGTCCATTATGGAACCATGACCACCTTGACTTTGGCAATGGAGGGTCAACACTTGACTCCAGCCATGCGAGGATCTTCAGCACATTTAGGTTTTCCAATTTAGTGACAGCAGTCCTCACTGTAAGTTCTGGACTACAGAGGAGAATAACCACTTAGGTCTTCAAGGATCCTGGGACTACCCTCACAAATTTATTTCTGTGGTCCAGCCAAATTGACACATAAAATGAACCATCATAATCATTAATATTTTCTGCTAACACATTCACCATATGCAAGACTTCTCCCACAAATTTTAATGAACAAAATCCTTGCTTGATGTCTTGGTAGCTGAACATAAAATACAGAGACAGGAGGAAGTTTTAGTTATTTGGAATTATTTCCTTTGTCTGTTTTTCAGCCAACGTATTCATTACTGGTAAACCCTTCTATCTCTGAACTGTCTCAGCTTAAGTACAGCAACAAAAAATTATGTGAGGTGTAATAGAGGCACAGTGAGAAGAACACTGATGTAGGAATTAGCAGCAGAGCAGAGTTCATTTCTAGGACTCATTTTTTTTTCTCTTCTGTGAAAAAATATTCTATCTACTTCACAGAGCAGTTTTAATTATCAAATAAGGTAATAAATGAGAGAGATTATTATTCCAAATGTCATCTGACCAGAACAGAATGATGTTTCCCTTGTTCTGGATGTTATATACTATACAATTAATGCTACTTTGACCCTGAATCCAAATACCTTGTGCTTATTTATTAATAGATATTGAGGGTACACCTTGTCACCCTAATTAGGTAGTAAAACATTTGCCAGAGATGTATTTTATATTGTATTATTGCTTACATGCCAACTAGCCCAATACTATGCAATGAAAAGTGGCTTGATAAATATTGTTAAATCAGTGAATGAAGGAGTCAGAACTGAAGAACCGATTCATTTAATCAATGAACAAAAAATCAGGGGGTTTCACAAAGTGTAGTGGGTATTTGAATCATCTGGAAAGCTGGCTAAAATGGCTCTTTCACCAGACCCCATTTTCTGAGATTCTGATTTAGAAAGCTGGGGCAGGGCCCAAGTAGATGCATTTTAATGAGTACCCCACTGATTCAGATATAAGTGGTAACAGAAATGCAAGGATAGGGGATTTAATTGTGTTCTGATTCCAGATCATATTTTGTACCTTAGTCCCCATGTTTAATGTAAGCCTATGTTGTCCCTATGACTTTTTTTTTTTTACTTAAAACAATACATAAAATAATCTGCTTACTTACGAATTCTCATTTCTAACAATAATAGAATGTGGCTAACACAGGACACTGCAGAGCATGGCTTCAGTCCAGCCTAAGCCTCAGTCTGAACTTCCAGGACCTCCCATTTGCATGAAGGTAATTTTGATTGAGAGACTTTGTACATTATTTACTGCCAGCATCTGAGTTCACAGGTGTTACCCATAATAATGCATGTATCGATAGAGGTGGAATGGGGACATGTCTTTTCTAATAAATAACTAAAGCTTTGAAAAGTTATTTTTTTCTTTGTTTTCCTGCTTCCCAAAACCAAAATTTGAAACGAATAGCTATTTAAAGGATTTTTAAAAATATAGTGCAAGTATATGAACAGATATTTGTATAGAATAGCATACCAATGATTAATAAATATGTTGCATAACCCCAGTGTTATATATACATCAATGTGCCCTAATTTCTTCTAATAAGATACAGTCTGCCACTCATATGGATTCAAAGACTTATTCAGACTCATTCAAGCAGACCTTAGAAATAAGGTTGGAGATTTCTATTTCTCATCCAAACAACCCTATCTCAACCTTTTATTCAACCAGGAAACTGCATGGAAACAAAATAGCTGGAATGTATAAAGTCTTTAAAAGCAAGGCCTGATTAAAAGGAGATCAATTCAACATCATTAATTCAGTCCACCAAAAAGACAATTGTTTCATAGATTAACACTGAGAAATTACTACAAAACCGTAGCACAAATTATTTTTTGTACCACAATATTACGATGGTGTATATGTAAAAATACACGTAGGATAGCAAGATTTGCTACTGTCAGTGATCAGACATAGTATTTGTTAACTGTACCCATCCAAAGAAAAGACTCAGAGTTAGTTAGTTACTTCATGTAGTGAGATTCCAGGAGCTTAGTCATTGCCATTTACCAGCTAATTGTTCTTGAACCACATGGGAAATTACATTTTTTAAAAAGGTTAATATGAAGGTTAATTATATACAAATCAATATGATGAATTGGAAATCCTTATTTTATAACAGACTTTACTGATCATGACCTATGCCAATAAATTGACAGTCTCTAGATAGACATAGATATAGATATAGATATAGATATAGATATAGATATAGACATAGACAGATATATTATTCAGAAATGGGCAGTTAGGCCTTTATGAAGGATTAACTCTGTTTTTTTTTTTTTTTTTTTTTTTTAAATTTTTTTTCAACGTTTTTTATTTATTTTTGGGACAGAGAGAGACAGAGCATGAACGGGGGAGGGGCAGAGAGAGAGGGAGACACAGAATCAGAAACAGGCTCCAGGCTCCGAGCCATCAGCCCAGAGCCTGACGCGGGGCTCGAACTCACGGACCGCGAGATCGTGACCTGGCTGAAGTCGGACGCTTAACCGACTGCGCCACCCAGGCGCCCCTGAAGGATTAACTCTGAATTAAGGCTGATGCTTTCCCTGTACAATTCTCTCCATCAGATCTTATTCTGTGTCAGAAGCACAGCAAACCACAAACAACATTCATTCTTTTTCTGATAATGTACAATGAATTCTATTAAAGAGCAACAAAGATTTTAGGCATTTATCTTTAAAATAATGGTACTTAGAGATCTAAAAAAATACTTCATGTCTATATTAAACTATGTGTTGTAGCTATATAATATCAGAAGAAACATAACAGGTTTTGTACAACAAAGTGCAAGCTATCGGAAAGACACAGTCCATCAAAGCTGCGTTTGGGACAAGTTCCTAGCCCTAATCATTTAATATCAATCACTATAACAGAGAAAAAGAGACACTCTGTTCTCTCCTCCAGTTACTATGCTATTTAAACAAATACTAACTCCATTTTAAACTCTCTTTTACAATGTTAATTGATATGAACTATCCAGTCAAATCACCTATGTTTTACATGCTTTTCACAGTATTTACTGGAATGTTAAATCCACTCTCGGTTCATTTTACTGTGGCCAGGCATAGAATATATTTCAAATTATTAAGGCTCCTGTTACACTGTCTGACCTCTGCTGTCTGGTTCTAAATGTGAACCATTATTTCATAATTTATAAGCCAACCCAATTTACTACTAACCTGCTTCATATCTAGGGCAAACACCTATGTCTATTTATCAATCAAAAATGAAGGTATAATAAAGATGTGGGGTAAGGAGAAGGAAGATAGGAGAATTCCCAAGTCTGGATTCTTGCCTGTCTTCTAAGGGCCTGCCTCCATTTACCACGTTCTATTTTGTATTTTTGTGTACACGGGTTTTCTGCTGTACAAGAGTTGAAGTTCTTCAAGGGCAAAGACCTTAGCCATCCTTTTGTGCTTTATATATTCTAACCGAATGAATAAATTCTGTCAGATCCTATCTCTAGCTGCTGCATTTGTGTTCATCCGTGATCTCATGTCAGAGCCTTGAGCTCTTTGAGGGAGGGGAAGGTAGATTAACTTTTTATCCCTACTGCCTAATAAACTCTACATGGCCTATCAATGTTATTTAAGCGAATGAATCAATGAACAAATGAATGGATAAAACATGTGTGGTCAAGTGCACCCCAGTGGTGGCTGGATGCTAAGCCATGTCTCTTGTTTCTGAAATCCTTGTCTCCAGGGACTCTGCCACACAAAAGGCAAGAAGCTCAGCCTGTCACATTGACATGGATGGTCTCCAAAAGGCTGTGTGAACCAACTGGCTTGGAATATACATCTGTGAAATCACTTGAATAGCTGTAACATTTTTAAATGTTCAAACTTGGTACCACTTCACACGGATGTTAATAAGAAGCTACTTCGAGTCATGGTTCCTGTTGACTGAACACTGCTTTAAAATTCCACTTGATGTGTCCATTCGCACTTCCTTTCCAGAATTCAGGATTTGGGGGGTACAAGGAACCAAAATAGTCATGCTTGATTTTGGCTGTCATTGTATATTCTGTGACCAATCATTTGATTATTTTTGGCTCAATCAGATGTTAGGAGTTTTGGTGAAAAAAAAGAACACACAGGAATACCTAAATTACATAGCAGGCAAGGTGACACCTATTATTTTCATAATAGCTACTTGATCTAAGTTGGGAAATTCATTCACTCACTCACTCACTCACTCACTCACTCATTCATTCATTCAGCTGCTGGCTAAGTATATACTATGTTTCAGGCATTGTGCTAGATCCTGGGGATACAATGAGGAACAGACACCTACCTGTTCAGGATAAGGTGCCTTGTCTCTCATCACATGAGAGTTCTGGTTACAGAATTTCTAACACCTGCAAGAGGCTTTATGCTCATTTGTATCCCCAGAATACATCCTAAACTCAGGATGCATTTAAAGACCTATTAAGACCCCAGAGTTACTTTTGGGCTTGGACAGTTACTAGAAGTAAAATGAATGGGATAGACAATTTCAGATTCTTCTCACGACTCCACCGGTGTTTTGCCTACAACTGATAAGCCATTCTGACTCTGACCTAATTCCACAGGGAAGTACCTAGTTATGCCAGCACAATCTGACTTCTCCCACATCCACTCAGTTCTGATCCAAACTCCAGCACTGATGTGAAGAAAAATTCAGAGACTGTATTTGTATTTATTGAGCATGTGCTACACGGTAACACCATGATGATACAATTGAGAGACTGGATAACTGGGCAATGGCTAGAGCATGTATAAAAACAGAACGTTGACCTACCCCCTGAAGCAGCCTGCCCGGGAACCCAAACCCTTATCTGCAATAAACCAACCAGAAAGCCAACCTGCTATAAATCAGATTTGCAGGAACTCAAGTTGGTATCTCTAGTAACAATCCAGGAAGCTGAACTATAATTTTTTTCTGTAACAGCTGGTCCAGAGTAACAACTGGCAGCTTCTCTAATTTCTGTCCCTGTTTCCAACTTAGAGGAAGCCAAGTATGTGCTGCTCACCAACCACATACGATACCCCACTTCTAATGAGCCCACCTACAACTTCTCCAAGCCAACAGCCCCCAGTCAGGACACACATAAAGCCTTCTTCCCCTTTTCCCCTCTAAGGCTTTCCAGCTCCTCTGCCTGTTTCTGCAAGTGACCGGGGCTGACTCCCTTGCTACAACAAGCTCTCAGAATAAATTGCCTTTGCTTGTTCTCATTTGGTTAGTTTTCTTTTATTTCCACATGACCGTTATACTCATTTTATAGATAAGGGAATTTATAGAGATTAACTTTTTTTAAATGGAGCCATCCAAGAGGCAGAGCAGGGTTTTGAACCTGATCTCACTAATTCCAAATTGATTCTGTTAACCATTACCCAAACGTAGAAAAGATAAAAGTAGCTTTTTCTCCACTGTCCTCTGCTAAGCTTAATTTGCACTTTTGGAATACTTTTATCTTTTCTTAAAAGAAAGTGATCCGAGTATAATGACATCAGTCTACTGGCCTGGTGGTTAAACAGGAAAGTTCAATTCAGTGCACTATTAAGAGTTTAAGGAGATCTCTAGGGTTGTAATGGTGACTCTAATTCCATATTTCTTTACCATGATTTGAATATATGAACAGGACTAGAGCCCAGTAGGTGGAGAGACATGGGTTGCTCATGGGGAAATAGTTCTGTGTTGTCACTGACCCATGGGACCACAGAGATGCCCATTTCTGTTGCATCGACTAAATTAGGTCAATTATTGAATGTAAACTCCTATGGAACTTTAAAAGCATTTAAAAATAACATGCTAGCTCCAGAATGCATAATTTTAGCATGTGTAGAGTACCGGGTAAATTTATTAGCATAATGATGTTCAGAAGTCAAGAAGGACAGTTGATTATTTTAGTTAGTACATGTTACCTGTTATTTTAAGTTACCTAGTTCTAATGGCATAAAGGTGCCAAGGGTAAGGCCTCAAACTTACACAGACTTTCCTCTCCAGTGCACAGAAATCCTGAAAATCTGTGTGAATCCTTTTGTGTAACATGAAAAGTTGTGCACTGAAAGGAAGGCACAAAGATATCCAGAGTCATGTCCATGCTGAACCGTCTGACTCAACACTCCAAGAACAGATGTTGCTCTCCCCACCCCCACCCCCACCTCCATTTGCCCTTTTTCTCTGGCACTGAGTGTATTGATTTCTCTGTAGACTCTGGGAAGGAAGAGGAGTTTCCACGCCACTCTGATGCACGCCCCAGGGGGTTCCGCTAACACCCAGCAGCCATTCTCTCAAGAACAAGCCATTCCCTGGGGCAGCTGAGGTACCTTCTCAGGAATGAAAAGCAGAAAGGACAGACCCCCCCCAAGCTACACATGTCCCGCTGCTGGGACACACAACAAGAAAAAGGAGACTGTTTGCTTTTCACTTCAAATGCTGGCACAGGAAGGAAAGAAAGGATTTTACATTATATATATATATATTTTTTTTTTTTTTGAAAAGTAACTCAGAATACAAACATCAAAGGAAACGTTGGGAATATTATCAGGTTGCAGTGAAGTCTGCAAAAACACCTCAGTATGTGAGACTAAAAAAATAAAGGGATTCAGCTGGAGAGACAAGAGGAGGGAGGAGAGCAATCTTAGTTTCCCCCCGCCCCCCCCCTCCAAGAGAAGGACAGGAAATACAGTAGTGTATACACACAAACAAAAGCCACAAATCTGCAGATTATCTAGGTGAAATAAATCTACAATTTTAAGAATTTTCTCCTTCATGTTCTTGAGAAAGTATTTTTAGATTTCTGTCAAATATAAAGTAAAAAGTCACAGTAATATTAGAGGAAGAAAAAACAAGACGTGGAGAGATTTGGAGAGATGCATTTTAGCGTATGTTTACATACATACTTGAATGTCACCCATTATCTCTGTGCACACACATACACTTATAGATGTAATACATACATAACTTGATCTTTCTTTAATACAAATTCAAAATGGCATTTGCAAAACTGGCCTGTAAATATTCAATGAAATTCGTAGCACTTTAGAGAAAGTACACCTTTTGTCTGTGAGTAATGACACAGTTCAGTTATCCTTTCCAACTATATAGGCTCTTCCTTCCTCTTCTCATCAAAAAAACAAAAACAAAAACAAAAACACCATACTGTACAAATACAGTCTCTGCAGATGTTTGAAACCACTGCTCTCTGGTGCATTTTTCTTCACGTCAGTGTTGGAATTGGTGTTGGCCTAGATGTTTTTAGAAGTATTTTTAACACGTATAAGCTCTTCTCAATAAAAGCTTACACAGAGAAAAAAAATAATGCTAATAAAATGTAAAGTGATAATATTGCATGTAGAGAATTGTAATTCAGAGGAAAAAGAATGGCAGGAACCTTCCCAGGGAGATCTTTTTTTTTTTGTTTTGTCTTCAGGAAAGGGAAGTATGGGCATGTTTAATCATGAGAACCATCACCTCTCACCCACTCTACCAGAGAGAGAAAGAGAGAGATAGGTAAGAGAAAGAAAGGAGGAGGAGGAAAGAAGGGAACCGGAGGAAGAGGAATTCCAGAGGGGAGAGAAAGGGCATGAATACATTGGTGGGAGAAGGAATGGGAACCAAAAAAATCTGTGCTGTGGATGATGAGGCAAGAACAGTTAAGTGAAATTAAAAACAAAAAACTTCCCATTTTGTGCTATAATCTCTGTTTCCCTATAACTTTAGGAAGGGTCTGCTATATATTTATGTTAGTGGTACTCTTCGTAAAGGGAGCAGTGTCTGGGAAGTGTCTGGAAAGAGCAGCCAGCACAGGTGGTGAGGAATTAGCAGGCAGGTGAAGGATCCCATGGGAGCAGGAATTCAGAATGAGAAATAAGCAGGAGAATGGAAGCCTGCCAGGAATCCTTGGAAACTTGGGTGCAAATTCTGACTTCACAGAATCTGGAAAGGGGGGCTAACCTATGCTCTTTGCATGCTAAAGGAAAGGTTGACTCCAGCCAAACACTTGGGGGGGGGAGGGGGATACTTGAAACTGTACTTTGTATAAGCAGTGGTGAAAGTCAATCTTGTGATTCCTTCTTAGAAGCTGGTCTCAGAAGAATATGAACATCTGTCTCCTTGATAATGGAAGAATGATTTTGGAAGCTCTTGGAATGATGGAAGAGTTAAGGCTAGAAAACCTGAGTGGGAGATACAATCTCAAATATAGGATAAAAGTAACATTGGAATTAAGACCAAGATGAACTAATATAGTGAACAAATAATCCCTAAAGTACCTTTTTGTTTAAAAACACAAATAGCTAACTGCCCCCTCTTCCATATAAATAATAAATGAAATATTCAAAATACCACAGCAAAACTACTTTGTGTCGTCAAAAAGCATGTCAATGGAGATATATAATAATTACCTATTTGAAAGAATTTTCAAAACCTGAGCTTATAAGTATAAAAGATTTTGCCACATTTTACATTATAAATATATATTGTTGAAGGATAATATTTTTCTACCTTTGCTTTTTGAAAAGTTATGATATCTTTGGTTATGATGACTAGTAGATATTTGCATGTTGGCCTTCCAGCATCTCTTCTACTGATCAAAACCTCCTTTTGAGGTAGCATCTCTCCCCCCACTTTGGGTAGTCTCTATAAGGCTATCACTCAAGACATTCTGTCCCACTTAGCCAAGGGGTAGAACTTTAACTATGCATGAAGGCACACATAATTAAAAAATACATGCATATTGATACATAAAAGTTGATATATAAATAGGTATATATAAAATATATAACAAATATATATATATATATATATATATATATATATATATATATGGAGTTGATTCATTTAGCGGTGGCATGTTGACTAGATAATCTAGTCAATTAATACCTGTCTTCTTGATACCAAAGTCTCTGATAGCTCTTAGGAAATGGAAAAAGGGCTTTTTGCCCTTTCTAAGGCTGTTTTTTTGTTTGTTTTTAGCCATTCCTTTGACTGTGTGGCTACTTCATTTCCTTCCAATAAATTTCTTGTTTGTTTCTATTGTTATGGTAGGCAGAATTCTAAGATGATACCCCCTCCCCCATGATACCCCATGATATGCCACTGTATAACTCCCTCCTCTTGAGAATGGACAGGACTTGTAATTTGCTTCTAACCAATAGAATACAGCAGAGGTGATAGGTTTTCACTGTCATGATTATGTCACCTCAAAAGGTAGAGGTGAAGGCATTTTACAGATGTAATTAAAGTCCCTAGGGGTGCCTGGGTGGCTCAGTCGGTTAAGTGTCCGACTTCGGCTCAGGTCATGATCTCGCACTCCGTGAGTTTGAGCCCCGTGTCGGGCTCTGTGCTGACAGCTCAGAGCCCGGAGCCTGCTTTGGATTCTGTGTCTCCCTCTCTCTCTGGCCCTCCCCCCGTTCATGCTCTGTCTCTCTCTGTCTCAAAAATAAATAAACGTTAAAAAAAAATTAAAAAAAAAAATCCCTAATCAACTGAACAGGGAGATTATCCTTGGTGGACCTGATCCCTTTACATGAATGACTATCTTCATAAGAAAGAGATCCTTCTCCTGGCTTAGAAGAAACAACCTTCCCTGAATTCTAAAACTGCATGGAAACTGTGAGATAATAATTACATGTTGCTTTAAGCGGGTAAATTGTGGGTAACTCATTACACAATGGATCCAGCTGCCCTTGCTGGTTTCTGTTGCTTTCAGCCAAAGAACTCTGACTGATAAAATGCTGGATCTCTTTGAAAATTCCTTGGCTGAAATCTGTAAAGCATATTTTAATCAATAAGTAACAAAACTGCTTATATTTCTTGGGATTAAAGGTCACAAAACATGTTGTCTTCTGTGTACCTGCAGTTCAGCATGAGTAAAACTGTCCCTCTCTCACTATGATCAGCTAACCTAGCTTTATCAAACTTTTTTGTCTCAGGATCTCTTTATACTCTTAAACATTACTGAGTACCCAAAGAGCTTGCATGTGGTTATATCCACCGATATTTAGTGTATTTGAAAATAAAACTGAGACATTTAAAAAATATATATTTACTTATCATTTAAAATGGTAAACCTATTAAATGTTAACAGAAATAACAGATTTTTTTTTGAAAAGTGAATATATTTTCTATAATGAAAAAAAATCTACATTGAGAGAATTGGCACTGTTTTACATTTTTGCAAACCCTCTTTAATATATGCCCTAGCAACGAGATTTTCATATCTGTTTCTGTATCCAATCTGTTGCATTGTTTTGGTTGAATATATGAAGAAAATCTGGCCTCACACGATATATAGTTGGAAGAGGGAGGAGAACTTTAAAATCCTTTCCAAATAATTGTGGATTTTTTTTATATCATCCCCAAAACTTAGCACATTGTAGTTTCTCAAAGTTTAGTACAATGTGGAATCTACAACCATATAAAATTTTCATATTCTGTTACTTTAAGATCCATTGGTCTTTCTCACTATTTAGATGGATCTTTTAGTTATATGCATAATTTTATAACACCATGCATTGGTCATTTGGAAAAGAATGATTTACTGAGTTATGCAGATCTTCCAAATGTTGACAAATTTCATTATATAATATCGAAAAATCATAGTTGTTAATGTCACCAATCTCATCAGAAAAGTCTTCAACTATTGGGAAGCTGTCAAGCTCTTAGTCATTGGCACAAGTCTTCCAAGACTCTAATCTTTATTTGAAAACTCAAAGTCTGTCATTGGCAAACATACTGCCAGTTGTTTACCTAAGTGACAGGTTCGCTTAGCTTATTTTGAGGAAATGTCTGCCAAATACCCAGATCTGAATAACCAGAGTTTGTCTAGAAGTCATTCTTGCAGATAAAATGGTATTTTGTGATGAAATCAACTAGTTCAGTTCACAACCCATCACACAGGCTCTTCTCTGAGATGCCCAGCCTTCTTTGGTATGCAGAAGTTCTTTAAATATACTTTTTATTTCATCATACAAAATATTAAAGACATGTAAGCAAGGGTTGAAATACAATTATTTTAAGTGTTTCTTCAAAGGTATTCTTAAATGAAACTGGTCATTTTATTTAAGCTCTGAGGGCCTGATGACCAAGAACACAATGACTAGGAGGACAGGTTGGGGGCACTGCCTTATTGTGCTGTTTTAACCCACATCACTTTTGCACCATTGGTGCAAATGTCAACATAGTAAAAAGGGCAGCTAACATCTTAATATTTTTATAAAACTAGCTTTGAAAGTGTGGATTCCTAAAAGTATCTTGGTGACCACAGGGATCCGCAGACCACACTTTGAGCACCAATTATCTATACTATTATTGAGGCCATATTCCAACCATTTTTGCACTTAGCTCAAGGTGGATTTAATAATACTTTTCAGTTTGACTTTAGAATTCTTTAGGTATTTTCAAATGGAAAGGAAATGCTGGTGCTGTTCATGAGCACAGAAGTCCTTATCTTTAACTTATCACACAAATGTATTAAGACCAGGCAGAAAGGGGCCCCTGGGTGGCTCAGTCAGTTAAGCGTCTGACTCTTGATTTCAGCTCAGGTCATGATCTTGTGGTTTGTGGCTTCCAGCATTGCGTTGGGCTCTGCACGGACAGTGAGAGGCCTGCTTGGGACTCACTCTCTCTCCCTCTCTCTCTGCCCCTCCTCTGCTCATGCTCTCTCTCCCTCTCAAAAATAAAAAAAAAAAAGCATTAAAAAAATTAAAACAAGGTAGGAAAAAGAGTTTCTTTATATTTTACATTGGGCTAGTAACTAGCAAGGGTTAGAAATACAGCTTTATCAGGACCAATCTAACTAGCTTTAACTTAGCTAAAGCTAAGCTCATTGAGGTCAAAGAATAGGTGTAGTGATGATAACACTAAAGGCTTTGGCTTTTCAATGACAGGTTGTTTTCAGAGAGTGAGATGCTGGAATTCACGATTCTAGAACTGAAGCAGCTGTGAATGGCAGTGTCCATGATGTGGCCATGGGAATAGCTGTCAATGAGGAGTTAACCTAAAGAACACTGGAATTGAATAGGCCAAGGAACAATGGTGGGGATGGGCAGATTTGTTGGGTCATCTACACTGATGTAGCAGAATTTGGAGTGAAGATGTGAATGGTGACTCAGATGCCAAAGCTATGGAAGAGTATGGAGGAATAATCATGATGTGGATAGATGGCAGAGATCTTAGGTAGAACAATAATCAGATGCCATGGCCTACAGAAAAGATGTCTGAAGATATAATGCTTAGACCATAAGAGGATTCTGAACACTCTCAGGACCACAGGAAAGAGAATAAACTACTTGAGATCATTTCTAAAAGGATATTCAAATTTCCGTTAAAGCAAGGAGGTAAAAGATGTAGAGGGCTTCCACAAACATAATGGAAAATAGGTGTGAAGAATGCAGTAGGGAAGAAAAAGCCAGGAGAAGAGAAGAAAGCATGAAGGAGTGTGGATATGAGAATATGAGAGAGAACAGATGCCATGGGAAGTTTGCAATTTGGATATTAGCCAAGGGTGGAAAGGATGAGACCAGCTTGAAGCTAGCTCAGGGTCAGTGTATATCTCTGGAGTGCTAGAAGATTGAACGTGCATAGGCTGAGGTCTTTGCTCTAGTTTTCAAGGAGAAAGTTAGTGAGAGAATGTATTTAAAGAAATCTTAGCCTAGAACTGCAAACAGTTAGATCAATCCTGGGGCTCTTGCCTTGTATTGGAAATAGCATTTGTCTCTTCCCAGCGATAAATCGCAAAATCTGATTTCTTGGATTCAGATTCCCAACTCCCTTGAAATGTTCTCTTTTTCAGCAACATAGGCCACAATATCATACCCATCTCTTCTCTGAACTTTTGGAAACTGACATTCACAAAGTTTCAGGGTATTCCCATGGTTCTCATGAACGCTGTTCTGTTGCTACACTTGTACAATGTCTCCTATTGAACTGAGAGGTCCTTGATGGAGAGGGTTGTTTCTTTTAAATCTCTGTATCCCCAGCAGTTTGATCTGTGCCTGGCAGATAACAGGCACACAGTGTGTGTTTGTTGAACGAATGAAACCATACAAATAAATCTACTTAAATCTGCACCCATCCTTTCCAATAAGGAAAAAAGCTGCCTCTTTTCGTATCCAGGGCTCATTCCTCTACTTGGGTTTGGATTCTGTTTTCTTCTATATTCTTTGAGAGGTATATGATTAATGATCCCTTTCCTCTCCTGCATATCAATCAGCCTCATTCAAAACTCTCCTTCCTTTTAAGCTTTGGAATCATGTCTCTTTAAAAAAAATTCTTCTTTATTTTACATTTATTTATTTTTAAGAGACAGAGAGAGACAGAGCACAAGAAGGGGAGGGCCAGAGAGAAAATGAGACACAGAATCCGAAGCAGGCTCCAGGCTCTGAGCTGTCAGCACAATGCGGGGCCCAATGCGGGGCTCGAACCCATGAACCATGAGACCATGATCTGAGCCGAAGTTGGACACTTAACAGATTGAGTCACCAAGGCACCCCTGGAATCATCTCTCTTAAATTTACTCTCTTGTGCCTAGACCTTGCCCCTGAACTTCAGACTATGGCGCATGCTTACTTGACATGTCCACTTGTATATTATAGACACCTTAATCTTAAGATCTTTTCCCCAAAGAATAGTTCTCATTCCAGTTTTCCCTGTATTCTTGAATGAAATCACTGTCCACTCTATTGTTCAAGTCTGAAAGCCAAGAGTCACCTTTGGCACTTCCTTCTCTGTCACCTCCATATCTACCCACCACTTCCTAACAGTCACCTCCTGAATTCATCTAATTGCCTGCCTTTCCACACCTACCATTACCACATGACTTAAGCTACCACATCTTGTCTGGACTGTTGTGTTTATAATAAGTTTTCTGCATCCATTCTCATCCGCATCAATACCCAACTCCAATCTCTTTGCCACACTGCAGCCAGTTCCCATTTGGCAATGACAATCTGATAGCCTGAAATATCCCTTAAAACCTCATGTCTTCCCATTGTTTTGAGGATAATGGCTGAAATCTCCAAGGTCTGATGTGGTTTGGCACCAGCCTACTCTCTCTAGCACATTAGACAACATGTTCTCCTGTGCTTGCTTTGCTCAGACAAGGTGTTAATCAAACATGCAAGCCTCTCCTTAGGCTTGGCACATGTCTAAGAGGTAAGTTAACCTACCACAGAACAAGCTCCTAAACCACCTCCCCCAACTTGCTCCTTTTAAAACTTTCCCCATCTTAGCAAATAAAGCCTTGAGTTTTTGTGTTGCTCAGTGCAGAGATCCTGAGGCCATCCTTGACTCTTTTTCTCATGCTCTATCTCTACCTCTCAGCAAAGCCCATCAACTATTTGCAAAGTATATTCAGGATCTGGCCACTTCCCACTATCTTTGCTTGTACCAAATTGGCCCAAACCATTAAGGTAACAACCTCTAAATGGTTCTTGCTGCCCTCATCTTTGCTCCACTAATAGTCTATTCTCTATGTATTAGCTCAAGTGATCCTTCCCAAAGGCAAGTCAGGTCTATCAGTTCTGCGCTAAAATTTTCCAATGTAGTCCTCACATAAAAGGGACTGAATCACATGACTCTACCACCACTGCCTCCAGTCTCCCCCAGTACACACTCAGACATGGTCTCATGTGTTCCTAGAACATCCCAGGATGCTCTACTCCAGGCTTCAGCTCTCTTTTTGCTCAGATATGCCTCTGCCACTCATAGCTGCATGACCTGCTGCCTCCCTTTCATGTCTCAGCTGAAAGGTGACTTACTAGGGGGACCTTCCCCCAACTGCCCCCTGTAAAACACCCACCTCACCTCCACACCCTGTACGCCTTATTCAGCTTATTCTTTATTTTTCTTCACAGCACTTATAACCACTTGACAGCATTTATTTATTTGGTCATTTGTTCATAGTCTGTTTCCTTCCTCAACCAAAATGTAAGCCCCACAAGGGCAGGGAATTCATTTTGTTCACTGCTCTGTCCTCAGCAGCCAGAACAGTGCTGGACACATAGAATGACGGCGTGATGAATGTTGTCCTCTTTACTGGCATGCTCTCCAGCCCATCTTGGTCTTGCAACTCCTAGTCACCCTTCAGACAGCAGTTAAATCATCATTTCTACAGAGAAGCTTTAGCTGACCCTCCATATTTGGTTTGATCTGTATTTATGTTCTTTCCATGTACTTTTCTCTGTTGGCTCTTATCACAGTTGTAACTTTATGCTGCTGTTGATGATGTATTGAATAAAATTGCTCCCCCCACTAGACTCTAAACTCCACGAGGACAGGAACACTATCTGCCTTTGCTCAATACTCACTTTTGGATTTAGGGGAGAGCCCGGCACTTAGTAGGCACTCAACAGATTTCTTGACTGAATCAAAAAACAAAGGGAAATGGTCTTTAAAAAAAAAACTTTGACACTTTTACTTCACCAACCAACTTCCTTTTGCTGCTCAGAACTACTTTATTTTTCATTGTATTTTCTCTAAATTGAAAGATGAAACTGTCAGCAGGTACATCCTGAATGGAAAGTGGGATTGCCGGAATAGTGATGCCCATGTGGACTGCCCACAGAGCTCGTTTCCAAATCCAATTCCCAAGCCTCACACCTGAGTCTGTCAGGGGGATCTATTAAAAAAAATACCAGCTACCTTGCAGGAACCTCAGACTTTCTCTGATTTTGTTTCTCCATCATGAGAAGAATTAGAAATGGAGTACAAAATACATCAATTGCCAGACCACAGGTAAGTTGCGGATGGAAGGTCACCACACCACAGTTAGCGGGGAAGACCGGCTTTAGAAACACACCCACTCGTGGGTGGATGTGCTTTTAAAAACAACCACTGTTGACCTAACCGCAAAGAGTGTCAAAACGGAGCAACTACAGAAAGAACATTGCTGAGTTTCTGCAAATAAAGAAAAGAAAATCTTAATAGTCTCGGTTTTCCTCTGCCCCAAACAAAGACACCCTTTCATGAGTTTCACCCTAAGTTGCTGCAGATGCCAGTCAGGATAGGCACACTTTGGGGGAAGATCAAGATTTTCTGTGAGAATATGATGGAAACAAAATTGGAATGAATTACTCCAAAGACAATCAATGTTATAGCAAGTTTCTCAAATGAAGGTGCTTGGTAATGCAATACTTAAAAATAATAACTTGCTTAACATTTAAACCTTTAAAGTAGATGTAACCCTATGCGAGAAAGTGTCATTTTTCAGAAAAGAAAACAGAGACATCACTCTAATGTTTCACAATAAAAAAGCTGGCAATTTTTTTTTGTTGTTGAATTTGGAAATAAAACAACCTATATCAAAGGTAGGACTCTTAGAATATTTTGCTGAGGAAAAGGTAGATTCGGTTAGTAAAGGTAGTGAGGCTTAAAAAACTCACTGTTTAAAAGAAAACAAAATGGAAGCCAATTTTATAGACCTTAGCAAAGTGCCAATGCAATATACATAGTTTGTGGTTATTATTCTGTCCTGGTGTTAGGTCTAGAACAGGGCAGGTGTTAATTGTTCTGGAAAACAAAATGCAACATAAAAATTCTTAGGAAAAACATTTTTTTTCCTGCAGTCAAGATATGCTTTTTTTTGTTTTGTTTTGTTTTTTATGTTTCCTTCGCTGACGCTAAAATTTCCTATTTCATACTGTTCTTGAAAAATTGATTCCTTAATAATTTGCCCAGATAAAACTGCTTGGAGACAACCAGTTGTAATATGCCCATATAAAAGGCAAAATGGCAAAAAGGATGATGCAGATAGTCTTGAGGCAAACGCTATAAATACAGAGTATCTACTCAATAGAGAAACAAATGATAAAAGAAAAGGGACCTACTTTCTACACATATTTCCAAATTGCCCATTCATTGTTCATTAACCCTAAGATAGATGAAAGCGGGAAATTCATGTTAATTGTTCAGAGTTAAACAGATAATATGAAAGCACTCTATCTAGGATAATGGATAAGCCATAACTGATTGTATTGATTTTGTTTTATTTCAGAGATCTTCATTATAATGTTTCTATTTTCTTTAATTTAAATTCCCTTCTCAAAATTTTCCAATAAGTTATTTTAAATGTTGCCAATAAAAATGCCCTGAATAAAATGTTTACCTAGCTCTTAGCAACCAAGGAGCCAAATCTGTTGACCAGAAGTCAGAAGCACCAGAAGTCAGAAATATAACAATTATAGCACAGAGGGCAGAAATCAGGGCACCTCTAGACTGTAAGGGATCTCTCACTCTTCACCAAGGTAGAAAATATTACCTCCTTTTAAAGAAGGAAAGTGACATTTGCTTTGAGTTTTATTTTCTAATCATATTTTTAGGGGCACCTGGGTAGCACAGTCAGTTACACGTCCTACTTCAGCTTAGGTCACGATCTTGCCATCTGTTGAGTTTGAGCCCCACATCAGGCTCTGTGCTGACAGCTCAGAGCCTGGAGCCTGCTTCGGATTCTGTGTCTCCCTCTCTCTCTGCACCTCCCCTGCTCACATTCCGTCTCTCTCCCTCTTAAAAAATAAAATAAACACTAAAAAAAAAAATTAAAAAAAAATCTGTTGGAGGAATTCAGAGCCTCCACATACGGGCTCTAAACCAGGATGGGATTAGGATTAAAATGATTCCGAGGTGGGATGAAAAACCGTGTGAAAATTAGATATATATCCAAACTTTCTGATAAAATGGGCAGAAAATACGTTCCTACTCTACAGTACTACATCAAAAATGATTTGGGATGGTTTAGAATTTCATTTTAAAAGAAACTCACCATCATAAATAGGTTTGTGTTTCTAAAATAGCTTGAAAAGGGGACTTACAATTTAAGCCTTTTACTAGAACAAAATTTGTATGTGAACTTTTGCTAATTAACTCCTTATAGCTACTCTAGTGACAAAGACCTTGTCCCCATGTTTTGTGAACATTCACTATGAGAAGTGAAAAGAGCAATAGCTTAAATCTTAAGACGATCTGCAGATCCTATGTGATGAAATTAATAGCAGAAATTACAGCCAGTATAGAGGCTCGACTATGGGTTTGGGGAACAAGACTTCTAACTTTCCTTTCTCTCAATAACTTTACTCTGAGTCAAGTTAACTCATGGAGGAAACTACATAATCAAACCAGAATAATATCTAACATCTGTTAAAATAATTAAACAAGGAGGTCATTAGACTGAGGTGGCTTTAATGCCTCATTAGCCTATGTAAGAAAACCAAACCTAAGCCTGTAATGCCTCAACGTTAAGAAATTGAAACTTAAGGACAACCAATTACAAGTTGCCAGCTAGGCTTTCCCAATTAATGCAACTGCTTAAGCTATAGCCAATCAAATAATTTCCTTGCTTTGCTTCTGGCTTAGCACAGCCCAAATTGATTTTTGCCCAAATAAGCTCCTAAAATGTTTACTATGCCTCAGTTTATTGCTTAACACTTAGTGCAAATATCATCCAACAAAAGAAATAAAATGATCACTAACATTTATTCAGCACTATGTTGCAGACAAATATCCTGTGTGTTATATAATTATTTTCTCATCTAAACCTTACAATAACTCCATGAGGAAACAAATGACAACTTTCTGCCCAGGACCTTAAGTATTTTGTGTCTGACAAGCTGAGGGAGGAAGAGTGGGAATCTGTACCTGGGAACTCTGTGCCCAGAATCTGTTTCCTTCTACATGAAACCAGTAAGATAACTGTGGCTAAGTTTTTTCTAGGGTAGAGGGCACGCACCTTCACCTCCACATGTTATTTAGTTTAGAAATCAGGCAAGCTGTAATTATTTTTGGAGCTGAAACAAGGTGAGGCCCTGAGAGGCCCGAAGACATACTAGTTGACAACTGTTGAGCAAAGCTCTGGCAGCTCCCCTCCTGGGAGAACGTCATTGCCCTCGTTGGCCACCCATTTCCAAATTTCCACATCCGCAGTTGTCCTATGGGCTTATCAGGTAGCCAGAAAGGCCAGGAACCTAGATGAGTTCTGATCCTTCCTTGAGGTACCCCCCGCCCACTGAAATTATTATTATAGAGCATTCCAAGAGCCTCTTCATCCAGTTTTCCCACTGGGAAAAATATATGCTAATTGTTCCGAGCATAATGTATCTAGAGCTATCCTACGACCATAAACTTCGATCCATAGTAATAACAATAACAACATCAGTAGCTAAGTCTGTGGGTATCAAACCTTCTGCTAAGGGGTTCATATGTATGATCTCATTTAAGCCAGTAACTACACTACAAGGCAGGCATGATTATTACAGATGGGAGAACTGAGGCTCAAAGAAGGTAAATAACTTGCCCAAATGTTTTTAATATACAAAGTTAACTAGTTACTTGTTAATTTGCATTGTTTTTATGTACCTATGCTCAAAAAAGAACATGAGGCAATTAAGTACTCACTTGGTGACCCTTCTGTTGATGGAATCCTACATCTTTCGTAATGTGGCATTAATTCCACTTTGCAATTTCAATATACTATTAATAACTTGTAAAAACACTGCTTAAGTGTAACAAATCACTACTTCTGTATGTATATGGTTTGAACATGTTCCATGGAGAAGCCAGGTGAAGCAAAAAAGGGAGTGAAGTGTTTATGGAATGAAGGTTTCATTCCAATTCCCTCATACCCAACCAGAATAGAACAGTCAGCCTTCTGCACTTGGGCGTTGACTATTTAACAACACACACACACACACACACACACACACACACACACACACATCTATTGTTAGGCATGAGCTCTGAATGAATAACCTCTGAGTATGAAAATTAAATTCTGGTTTTTAATTGATTTTTCCAGGCAAATTTAATAAAATGATCAAATACAATAGAAGTCTCGTATTCTTCCCTGGAGCTCTCAAGTTCCTTTTCTACTATAATCTATGTTTGAATCTCATACAAAAATCCTTAGACTTTAAATCTGCACCAGATGTGCCAAAGTGACGCTTGGTAATGCACAGAGTCAGGGCAGAACGGAGTTTCAGACTGGCCACAGCCATTTCCAACCCACACAACCCCTTCCCTGTCTCCACAGAAAGTTCAGCGTTTCATGTCATGCAGTCATAGTGAAAACCATTTTTTCTTCATTCAAACATTTAAATAACTTGCAACAATCATTTGGCTTGTACTTCACAGCCCAAAGTAAACCAAGCATTCATTTTTAACTAATGGAGAACATTGCAGATTTATTGATTCTACTTCACAGGAAATAAGTCATTGATTTCTGAGGTTAGATGAGTTCTGCTAAGCTAAGGTGGAGACCAAGCAAAAGTGAAAATGAGGTAAAAAGACCAGGCTCTCACCTCAAGAATCATTTAGTTGTCACTGCTACTATTAGCTTTAGCAACATCTGGGACTTATCATTGATTGTTTTTCTCTTACCTTCTCGTCCTATTTCTCCCGCTTCAGGTTGGTTTCCTTAGGACCAGAAGAAGGTATGAGTAAGAGCTGAGCAGGAAAGATGGCAGAAAAATTTAAACCGGGTCTAAAGAGCAATGGAAGGGGCTCCCATAGCATCTCACGACCAGCAGCCTTAGATCAGGGGAGTGCTAGGACCTCAGGAAGAAAGGCTCACTGCACTATTATATCCAGGTACCTGAGGTCCAGCTCATCCCAAGCTGACAGTGGGAGATTCTGTGGGCTGGGCTTCCATGGATATCTGCAACCACCTGTGTGTTATGAAATGCAGACAATGCCTTCTGTCCTAAAATGTTGCCATTGCAACCCTTGTAAGCCAGAGTTTGAGAAACTTAACTTGGTTATCTCACTGATGATCAGAAACTGAACATGAGCTTGTAATTCATTCAATCATTTCTTTATCCAGCAATTAAAATTAGTGATGACTTGTTATGTTTTAAGCACTGTAAAGCGTTCTGAATGTGAACAGTGCACCAAAACCTCTGGACCCCCACAAATATATATCCATCAACTTCCCTTTTACCTGTGTCCCAGTTTTATGCACTTGCTTGGGGATATGGAGAGAGAGAGAGGTTTTATACAAGTTGGAATGCACAGCAGTTAAGAGAACCATCTCAAGGTCATGTTGTTTGGGTTCTAATCACAACCCTCACATATTTTAATTAAGTAACTTTGGGCCAGTTTTGTAACTGCTATGTGCTTCAGTTTCCCTGTCTCTCATCCTGGGATAATAATAGTACCTCCCTCAGAAGGTTGTAGTGAGGATTAAAAGCGTTAATTTATAAACATAACAAAACAAAACAAAAAAAAGCAGTGCCTGGGTGGCTCAGTCCATTGGGCCTCCGACTTTGGCTCGGGTCACGATCTCGTCGTTCACGGTTTGAGCCCCGTGTCAGGCTCTGTGCTGACAGCTCAGAGCCTGGAGCCTGCTTTGGATTTTGTGTCTCCCTCTCTCTCTCTGTCCCTCCCCCCTCACTCTCTGTCTCTCTCTCCCTCAAAAATAAATAAACATCAAAAAAAAATTTTTAAGTATTAATTTATATAAGTGATTTAGGGCAGAGCCTGGCAAAGAGTAAGCACAATGTAAATATTACAAATATTTTCATTATCCTCTGAGGCTGATCAGATTTCCTAGATTTCCTTTGGAACAAATTGTCAGTGTGTGTGCAGTTCTATTAAAAGATTTTGTTCTGAGGAGAATAGCTGGTGTCACTCATTTATACTAGCATTATGAATCATGGTGGAGAATATTTTCCAGAGCTACAGGAGAACTAGTACAGTACCTCTAGTATTCTAAATTCGGCCTTATTAGTGGGTAAATCTAAACTTAGAAACATTGTGGGGACAAAGAATCTCTACTTAACTGAACTTTAGGCTCCTCTGAGCCCCTTTCTTCATCCAGGTCTTGACCTCGACCTGTTGAAGCCAGTTTCAGAAAAAAACAAATCCTGCTAAATCAGGGAATCTTCCCCAGCTTGATCCAATCAAGCTCTTCTTCCACCTTCCATAGGGAACCAAGTTCTTCTCCCCTCCCCCACCTTTATATCCAAGCAAGTTTGGCATTAATTTGCCACCCTCTGCCTCATCCTCTCTGCCAGTTAGAAATCCCTACTTGCCCCTATTTGTATTCAGAGTTATGTTAAATCTCACTCCCAATTGCAATAGTCTTGGCTCCTATTGCCAATAGTCTTGAATAAAGTCTTCCTTGCAATTCTCAACAAGTGTCAGGATGATTTCTTTTAACAGTGCAAATAATCAAATAGCACTATCATTGAGATATGATTAAGTCTTTACATACGCCAGTGGGAAAAAGTTCAAATAGACTGTAAGAGTTTGTGAAGCTTGTAGACAGCCTTTCCTATGATAGTAGTGTGATAAAGGTGAAGAGGGTCAGATCATAAAAGCAAGTAGAGATAAGATAAATTACTTCCCAGACATCATCTGTAGTTGTTTTTTCCATTTAAAATAAGAGAATTACTTGTGTTAACCTCAAAACAAACTCACTTTCTAACACGGGTAGAATAAGGATATAACATTTTTAGGCATATAGCATCATGCCTGACTGCAGGATTAAACAGGGGAGAAAACTGGCTGCAGGGTAGACCATTTATCAGGAAATAAGGTGTCAAAAAATTGATAAGTTGGAAGGACAAAAAGTATATTGAATAGATGGGGTATTTTATTTTAGTTTTTAGTTTTTTGTTGTTAAGCATATTTTTAATTTTTATAACTTTAAAAATATTTATTTATTTTGAGAGAGAGGGAGAGGCAACAGGAGAGATGCAGAGAGAGAAAGAGGGAGAGAGAGAGAATCCCAAGCAGGCTCCATGTTATCAGCATAGAGCCCAATGTGGGGCTCAATCCCACAAACCATGATTTCATGACCTGGGCTGAAATCAGGAGTCGGACGCTCAACCAAATGAGCCACCCAGGTACTCTAAGCATCTTTTTTTAAAAAGTTTTCCTTAAGTAATCTCTACACCCCACATGGGGCTTGAACTCATGATCCCGAGATTGAGTCACACATTCTTCGAGTCGCCAGCCAGGCTTCCCTAGATGGGGTATTTAAAGTGATTAAATTTGAGCTCAAGTTGAATATATTTTGAAGAGAAGAAGGAGTTAATAAGTAGTTATGATATTTGTATTTTTCTAAGTGACAACAGTCACTTAGTTTTCAAAATATATTAGTCTCCTGAAATCTTAAATAGGAGATGGAAAAGCAGTAAGAGGAAATATTGATGAACAAAGAAAACATTGTATACTTACAGTAGTCATCGTAAATGATTTTTTACTTTTTTAGAAGGTAAATCACCATTTTCCTGAAGGAAGTATAGTAAAACCCTGGATTGCGAGTAACTTGTTCTGCAAGATGAGCAAACATTTCTAATAAATTTTAACTTGATAAACGAGTAGCACAATACAAGTAGTACGTGATGTCAAATGTCACAGGATAACAACTGAGCCAATTGTTCTTAAAATTCGCTTTGATATATGAGTGCTTTGGATTATAAGCATATTTCGAGAACGAATTATGCTCTCAAACCAAGGTTTCACTGTACTTGTAAATAGTAAAAAGTCTGATTTTAAGTTCAAACTGTAGATTTATCCATACTATTAAAGCTATCTATTAGGTGAATAAATACAGCAACTTACTTATGAGAATAAAGTGTACCTCCCTTTAGAATTACTGCAAATTAAAATTTTTCCATAATACTCAAGGAAATTTACTCATAGGATTTCTTTTGCTTTCAATTTATGGGAAGAAACCAGTTTAAACCTTCCACTGTATTCCCAGAAAAAGGTTTGATACTGCTCTTGATCTGACTCTGTATGTGACATCCATTAGCAAGAAAAAGTTAATAGAGAAAGGGTCTATGTGGAGAAGGCGAGGGAGGCCTTTAAGGAAAAACTGTCAAGGCCAGAGTCCATTAAAAATTCACCTTCAATGTCAAAGAAAAGCCCTGAGTTCTAGCCCAGCCCTGTTTCTAACTAGCCGTGTAAACTCAACTGAGCTCAGGTCCCTCAGGTCATGTACAGGGATGGTGATTTCTACATACTCCTCTAGCTCTAAAACTATTGATTTGTAATGCGTAAGCACCACAATAAAAGATTTGGTCCTAAACATTTCAGACCTCTGGGTTTCTAAATCTGGCTTGAATGCTTCTTTTTTTTTTTTTTTTTCTTTCAGTAAATTTTTCAATTCCCAATAAGAAAAAAAGTTTTCTGCCTCTGGATTTAAAAAAAAAAAAAAAATAAGGCTTTTAGAGAAAGGGATCCAAATGATGCTATTACATTCCTCCCTAAGGTCTTTTGAAAATGAGAGAGCTGATATATGCAATACAGATATAAGCATTTGCAGAATTACCTATATTCTGCAAATAGTTTTCAAGGATTGAAATTGGTCCAAACTTCAATTGTTCACCTTTTTTTCCTTTCTACTCACTTGCAACATAATAAGTTATTATCAAGAAAAGATTTTCTCATATCCATGATGTGAGCTAGTTTATTGATTATGTAGGTACTGTTTTAGGTGCTGAACTATGCAGCCAACTACACAAAGTCCCTGTTCTCAGGAAGCATACCTTCCACCAGAATTGTCCTGTTTAATAATATTAGTAGTTCATGATTGTAGAAAAGTATGAAGAAGAAAATAAATACTACTTATGTTAGAATGTTTGTCTATTGTTTTTCAAACATTTTTTTCCAAGAAAGATTGTAGCTATTTGCAATCCTAATTACCATATAGTTTTTATTTTTCATAACAAACTCTTTTTTTTAACAATTTCAGGAGAATTTAGTGATTCATCACTTACATATAACACCCAGTGCTCATCTCAACAAGTGCCCTCCTTAATGCCCATCACCTATTTAGCCCATCCTCCTACCCAACACCCCTCCAGCAACCCCCAGTTTGTTCTCTGTATTTAAGAGTCTCTTAGGGTTTGCCTCCCTCTCTGTTTTTATCCTATTTTTCCTTCCTTTCCCTATGTTCATCTGTTTTGACAATCACTTCTTTAGAGTGTATTATGGGCCAGATTCTGTTCTGTTTATAGTATTAACCCATTTAATTCTCAAACAAGTCCTATGAGGTAGGTGATAATAATGATTTAATAATATAACAATAATAGTAATAATAATTCTTGGGTACAGAATTTTAAGTTGTCAGGTTTTTATTTTCAACATTTTAATGCTATTATTCCATTATCTTCTGACTTCCATTGTTGCAACAAAGTTAGTCCTTACTTTTACTGTGGTTTTCCTGAATATAACTTTTTCCCCCTTCTACCTGCTTTTTTCTCTTTTTTCTCTTTATCTTTGTTTTACAGCGATTTTCTAGGTGTCTACTTTTTTGTAATTGAATTTATTCTTGGTGATCTGGAAACAGGTGAGGGCTGGACTCAAATCTGGGGGTTATCTGTATACAGAATAGAGTATAAACAGATAACTTTGCAAAGTGACAGGAAAAGAAGACACGAGAGAAGAGAGCGTCCTCAGTAACCCTAAGTACAAGGATGAAAAATGGGTCAGAAAAAGAGCAGCAAGAGAAGTAAAATAGAAACCAAGAGTAGAGGTCACAATCATGAAGAGGAACTACCAAGGATAGTAGTGAGCAGTGGTAAATGGAATAGGCAGGTCAGCAAGACTACAGACTGGAAATGGGTCACCAGATTTAGCAATTTTTTTTTTCTCAAGAGAACACCTTTGTTTTGTTTTTAGGGTAGAAGTAGAAGCCAAGTTTTTAAGCATTTGCCTTATATTGTTTCAGGTTCAGATTCGTATATTTTTATTGTACCTTGATGAGTATAAATTCTCAAGGAATAGAATAATATATTTCTAAACATACTTTGGGAATTTCTAGCTACTGTTTTTAAGAAGTGGTTAGCCAAATATCACTAATACAAACAGAGGACATGTCAATTGCAGACATGTAGTTAAAATATATTTTCTATTCAGGTCAAGTGAAGTCTTGTCGATAGGACCTCCAGGTTTCTGCTGTAGCCAGGGGCACCTTCTCAACAAACAGAAGGATGATTTAGGAAGGGTTGTATTGGCCAGTGAAGTATATCCTTGACATTTCCCCTCCCTTCCTGGTGCCCACTTTGTTTCCATTATCATCTCTCTAGAGCTTCCTTCAGTATCACTCAGGCTGTTTAAACTTTGTATTTTCTGAGACATGACAAGGCTGGCCCCATGCTCTATAATTTTCTATTTTTTCTAATAGCATTTTGTCCTTGTTCATCATTGTATTGCTTCTAATTGGGGAAAAAACTAAGAAAAAAAATCTGATAATAGGAAAATAGAGGCTTAGCCATGTAATTAAATACTATGGGATAATGAAAAAAAATTAACATTTCTTCATTTTTGAGAGACAAAGAGAGACAGAGTGTGACTGGCAGAAGGGCAGAGAGAAAGGGAGACACAGGCTCCAGGCTCTGAGCTGTCAGCACAGAGCCCAATGCAGGGCTTGAACTCAGGGACCACAAGATCATGACCTGAGCTGAAGTAGGATGCTTAATTGACTGAGCCACCCAGGTGCCCCTACTTTGGGATAATTTTTAAGCATAATTAATAATATGGAAAAATGTCAATATATATTAAGTGAAAAATATGTCAGATCTGCTTTCTGGTTCATAAAATAAGAATACACTTACAGAAATGATAGACTATTTGAAATTGGATTTACCTGAAAATAACATACGACCATGAGCACAATGTTAAATAGTTTGGGATAAGGAATCCCATGTTATTCCAAAATAGATAACCATTTAAGCAATATGCCATAGTAATGGGCTACCAAATAGCTATATATGAGTCACTTCTTCATTTCTACATCCTTTGAGTGATTTATAGAGAATGTCATATCCCAACACAAAGTTTGAATTTTCCCTTAGCTTTTTTCTTTTAAGTTTACCAGCTTTTCCAACAAAGACAAAATGGAAACCCCTTGAGTTAGTGTTCATTACCATTTATGGGGTATACTCATAGTTAACTAATGTGGTTTCATTTTATGCCACTGGTTTCATTTTATGCCAATAAAACCTCTGGAACATCTGTTTTTATGTTTTGTTTTAGGATTTCTGATTGACATTTAGATGGAAAGCTGAAGATTTATTCATGTTTCATCTAAAAAGAAAAAACTAACACAAAACATTTCTTCATTTAGATGACTATAATTAAATTAATTTGATAAAAAGGCAATTAAGACAGCCAAAGCATGTCAAATAAAGAATTCAAGCTATTACACAATACTTCTTGTGAAAAAATACTTAGAAAAGAATGTGAAATATTGATTTGTCCTGTATATAGAGGTATGGAGAGGATTCGTGTCTCTATTGAGATGCTGTCAAAATTAATTTTCCTCTAATTCATATAGTGCTTTATGAATAAATCCCATCAGCCCTTTAATATCCCTGGGGTCAAGGAGAATTTTCTTCATTTAATATATAGAAAATCTAGCACAAGAGACTGACTCAATTATTTTAGGAGACTGAATAATTCATTGGGAAAGTGAAAATAGAATGCAGCTCACACTATTTCCTCCTTTACATAAAGTTATAGTTTGGCTTGTTATATACAGATAGGCACAAAACTGATCTCATAAATCGCTACATTAAAATTATAACTACTAACAAAGGACTCAATACAGCCTTTTTTATTAGTGTCAAAATCCTGATATGTAGTCATCTATAAATATGCATACACATATGCATACATAATCTACTAAATTCACACACACACACACACACACACACACACACACACACTCCATATTATATTAGCACCATTTTATAGATGGAGAGAGCAGAGGGTTTAAATACTTGTCTGGAATATAAAGCAAGTCTTAGCTAAAGAACAGATATAAACCGTATTCAAATGGCTATTTTTCTCAATGCTATTGCAGTGTGCAGAAGAAGCAATCTGCAAACAGAAAGAAGATCTTTGCTGTCTGAATGATATGAGATGAATGGTAGGATTCTTGACTGACTAGAAGGTATTTATTCTCTGCCTGAATTGAACAAAACAGAATACAATAAGTTTCTCTCTTTGGAATTAAAAAAACAAAACTCAGAAAGTTCAGGGGGAATGTATGGTTTAGTACTGTATCTCTCTATGTATCTATCTCTATCTCTATATATCTAATATTCATTCATTCATTCATTCATTCACTTATGTGTCAGCTCCTATTTTCTGCCAGGCCACTTATGTACTTGATGATCAAGCCAGAGCTTCTCATCATGCAGCTTATCTAGAGGGAAAAGTGTTTAGGGAATTTTAGTTAATTTCAGTGCACTATTACTGAACAATGTGAGAGCCTACCCCAGTTAATGTAATCTTAGGTCGCATTTATTTAAGAACAACATCTAGAATAATAGCATATTGAATTCCAATCTGCACTATTTTGATTATAACCAAGGTCTGGATGTTCCACTCTAAAAGAGATAAACTGGAACACATTTCATGAAGCTGAACATAAAGGTTAAAACACTAAAAACTATGTCATATGTGCAATAGTTGAAAGAACTCAAGGGCTAGTCTGGGAAACAAATGACTTAGAAAGGACATGATGGCTGTCACACATTAAAAGGACTGACCTGAAAAAAGAATTAAATTTGTTCTTTCTTGTTTTTAGAAGCTAATGTACAATTGATGGGTGAACGTTGTAAATAGGTACAGTTCAGTTTAATACAAGAAATCATATTTTAATCATCAGAGCTGCTAAAGATACAGTGCTTTGCCTCAGGAGTTAGCAAATGTATCCAAGCAGAGGCTGAAAAACCACTTTGCTGGTACATTGCTGAAGATCCATAATTATCCAATGGATGGCTGAGCTATGTGACCTAATTATTCCTTCTAGACATGGAAGTCTACTAATCTATGATGCAAATTAGGATGTATCAGGACAACAATTTCTTTATTGTTTCAAAGTGTTTGATTCTATCAAAACTCTCAGAATGATCTTAATCAATGTTGATGTTCAGAGAAAGAGCTTACATTTACTTTATTCGTGCTATGGTTTATACTCTTTCGTTGCACTTTTTTCTCCATGACTCACTGTATTAGTTTTCTAGGGCTGCTATAACACAGTACTGAAAACTGGGTGGCTTAGCACAACAGATATTTACTGTCTCACAGTTTTAGAGGCCAGAAGTCCAAAATCAAGGTGTTGGCAAGGCCATACTCTTCCTCAAGATGCTGGGAGAGAGTGTGTTCCAGGTCTCTCTCCTAGCATCTGGTAGAGCCTTAGCTTGTCACAGCATAGCTCCAATCTTCACACGGTTTTCTCCTTGTATATTTGTCTCTGGGACCAAATTTCCCTCTCTTTTTAAGGACACCAGTCATACTGGATTATGGGCCCACCTCTCTTCAATATGACCTCCTTTTAACCAATTCCATTTGCAGTGACCATATTTCCAAATATAGTCATATTCTGAGGCACTGGATTAGGACTTCAACATATGAATTTTGGAGGGACAAAATTCAACTTGTAACACTCGCACACCACAATCTTTTCCAATCTGACCTCCTAACGCCACGGTTAGGGAAGCTACACAGAGGCTGATCACCTAGTGAGTCACTTGCTTATGATGGTACGTCCCCTGCAGTAGCAGTGGAAACTCTGGACTCTTCCTGAGCCAGCCACGTATTAGACATACCACTCATCTCCTCTGGATAGTTTTCTCAACTTGCAGATATATTCATCTTGCCATTATATACTTACATGACAGAGTTTGTTGTCAGTCAAATACAATGATATGTATGTACTCTGTAAATGTAAAGCACTTTGTAAATGTCTTACAAAGAGAGTAGGAGGAGCTCATCTAAACTTTTGCCTGGGTTATTTAAAAATCAATAAGAAGAATGTGACTCAACAGAACCCAGAGTAAAGATCAGCCCCATGAAGAGCAGTCTGGTACATGAAGACTTATAGATGGTTAAAAATATGTATCTAAACAATACAGACATGAAAGTACAAAAATGGCTTTCCCTACCTATACAAATGACATACTTTTATAAGAGTAAAATTCAAAAAATCAAATTTGGGCTAGTCAGCACAATACTCTGACAATTTGGTATCAACATGAATGTTTAATAAAAAGTCTAAGTAGCTGCAGAAGAATCAGCTATTCTTATTGGCATAGCTGATGCATCCAGACTCTATTGGGTTTTTTTTTTTATTTTTATAACTAATAAGGCCAAACAATTGCCAACTGCAGAGATGGCCACCATGACATAAGCTTTGTCTAACCATTGGCATGAGATGGCACAGGAATTTGTGGTTGAAAATCAGTCCTAGGTTACATATACAAGGGCCTGACTTTGGACAACTCTCTGAGTTTCTGTCTCCTTGTACAGTGTCCATCTCACAGAATCACTTATCAGCTCTCTCACCCACAATAACAATTGTTATGATGCTTATGACATGAAGCAAGAGAAATATAAAAAATGAGAAGAAATTAAGTTGCTTGTCCAAGTCACAAAATTAGTGTCTATGAATGAGTGTTGGGGGGCAGGGCTGAGGCTGAGCTAATTTGATTGAGTTTATTATTCCTTCTTTTACATTTGTGTGTGTGTGTGCGTGTGTGTGTGTGTACTGCCCTGGAGCAGAGAAGCCTTGATACACTTTTTCACTAGTGGCAGGGAGGCAGGCCTACGTTTCTCCAACCCAGCCTGTCTAGCTACTCTAACTTCCGGTTTTCTACCTGGACTGCAATTCAGCAGCAGTGAGGACCTCCTTCCAGAGTCTGAGGTCATGAAATCACCACTCCCACAACCGACTTAACTGGCCTTCATAAACTATAAAAAGGTATTTGTTCTAAAGGGAGGCATCATTTCCTGAACTGTACAAGTTCAGCTGCAAGGTAGTCCAATCTCAAAATCAGTACATTTATGATTGACTTAATACACCCCATCTCTGGAAAAAAGGAAAAAGTAGTGAGAGAAAACTTTATAGGAGCACATTTTGTAGAGTTAAAAGCAGTTCGGAAGACAAAAATCTTTGCTGAAAACACTGATTCTAGAGGAGAACATCTTGTCATTGATGAAACCATATGGTCTCCAATGTTCCTTTTTAATTAGAAACATCTGATCTTTGGACTCTTCCAGGTAAAATTCTTTTTGGATCATCCCCCCCCCCCCCACCCTTTCCTGTGCAGTGCTTTGTCCTTAGTTCAGGTCCAAATTACCTCCTGGCTGAATTTCTGGAACAGCCAGAAGTTCTTCTGGCTAACCTCATTTTCCCTTATAGAGCATTCTGTGTATCTTCCCCGGACTAATCCACCTAGGGCAGATTGCTTTTCCCATTCTAGTTCCTAGTGGTTTCTTACATTTTGCAACTGGAACATTCTCCCATGATTCTGTTCTCATTCCTCCCACTACTTGGAAATTAAGTCCCCCTCATTAATCCAATCCCATGTTTGATATAAACACGCCAGTGCACGTGATCATTTCCTTTTCAAAATGTGTACTGTAGCTGTGGTAAGTATCTCTCACTTTGGTGGTGTTTATTCTCTAACTGGCTCGTGTTTTATAATGTTGTCTCCAGAGTTACACTGGCCAAAAAGCCTCTTTTGTCTTTCTTCTCTCTAGCCCTTAGCTCCAGACAAGAGTTCTCAATGAATACCTTCTCATACCTGAATATCAGACAATTAAATTTCTTCTTATGAAACTAATAATAAACCTTTCAGTAAAATCTGATAGTATAAATATAAATGAAGAATGAACAAGATTAACGAGTGTGACACTTGTGCAGCCACATGCCACATCCTGTCAAGAAAGGCTACACAGAAAAATTAGAGGAAAATTCTTTGACTCTTCCCCTCTGATAAAATCTACTACTCCTATTTCAGTGGAATGAATGGCAGGTTTGAATCCCTGCGTCACTGAAGTTTGGGCAAACGACTGCCCTGTCTGGCCTGCAGCTGCTCAGTAATGAGTAGATGAGTGTGAACAGATGGCAGAAACTGACGTATTCTGGCGTTCACCAGAAATGCCTGCAGTCTTCAAACTTCAATTCAGAGGAAGAAGCACAGGAAGAGGACTTCAGTTGCCCTCAAACTGTAGTGGTTTTTTGCCCCCACATACAGGTTGTGATACTGCTCAAAGCTATTGTTCAGCCAGGAAATGCTAAGCTTCTAGTCAACAGTCTTTTAAGTTATTATATGAATAAACAGAGTCTTATGGTGAATATGCTGTGTTCAAGTTCTGAACTCATGCAGTGGTGTGAAATTTACCTTCTTTTAAGATCTGACAGAATTGGATCTGCAAAGAATCTTATGAAATACCAGCTGTAAGCTCTAAACCATTTTCTTCTAGCTAGGTGGACTTCTTCAGAAAAACTATCTATCTATCTATCTATCTATCTATCTATCTATCTATCTAATCTATCAATCTACTATCTATCCATCCATTCAGCCATCCAGCCATCCATCCAAACTCTCTCAGCCCAGTATTTGCAGTAATATGATAGAAACTTTACCCAGGCCTACCCTTCGAACAAGGAAACGGAGAAAGAGGCAGACAGACAGCAAAACAAACCAAAGTAGCCAGTGGACCAAAGCCATGGTGAAAGCATGTGTGTTATTCAGGCTGTGCCAGTGCAGAGTCCCCTCACCCCAGGCAGAGGGATGAGAGCCCAGTGTGGCCTGGCTACCCTGTAGGAGACGCTAACTCTGCTGCCTCAGTGGTTCTGGCGATCACTCAAGGGAATTCTACACAGGCAGTTGTGCTTTGCTATGAATCACCACATCCCCATAGTGACAGTGGGAATTCTGTATCCGAATGAGGAACTGGTAAAGTATTAGCATGTGTCTATACTTAATTTCTGTCAGACTTAGGCTTCCAAGCAGGGGGTAGAAGTGGGAAGTGAGGAGTTATGTGATATAGAGGAATTCTAATATCCTGCTCCAGCTGTAAAAATCAGGTGTCATGGCTCACTATCCCGGGCCAAATATGTTGCCAAAATTCCTTGGTCCAGCACACAAGACTGTTTAAAAACCAGATGAAATCTGACTTTTCTGCCTTCTTTTTCTCCTCCTACACCAACTTTTTACTGTGACCAAACAAGCTTTGTTTCTTTAAACTTCTTTTCCTTCTCATGGCACCCCCATTCCTCTTTCCTCCTCTCCAGGCATTCCTGGCCTCCCCAGATTGTTCTCCTGACCAGGGAAGGTTGGGAACCATTGGATTATCCAAGGCCCAAATCAAATCCTGCTTTATCCATGATACCTGCTGGGGCTGCTCTGGGATCCAGGCCTGTCCCCTTCCTCCACCAATCCTACCACAGTTATGGCTCAGGTCAGTCCTTTGGCACATGGTGATGGACTGCCTGTCATTTCATGTTATGGTCTTCTTTTCCTCCAATTTAGCACTTTCACTGTTCTTTCCCTTCCTTACATGTCTGTGCATCTTAATCCCCCAATTAGAAGTGGAAACAATGAGCACTGAATCCCACCGTGCCTTCCATTTAGTTAGGGGTCACTAAATATTTTTGATCCCCTGAAAGGGGTCAAAGGCCTGGAAGCAAAGCCAAACATGACTTCATCCGCGGCATCCCAAGATGAAACTTATGGGAAAGATGCATGCCTTGCAGTGTCGTGGGGCAGCTGTCAGGGTTTGTGTCCTCGTGCCAAGTTGAAGACAAGCCAGTGTCTACGAAATCCAGCACAGTTTCTCCATCAGTCTTAAATCTGATGAGGCAAGAGTTTGTGTTAGGTAAACCTGGGTTTACTTTAGCATATACCTTAGATGTTCTGAGTATTGAGCCTTGTAGGAATATTGCAACAATCTCAGAAGGTTCAAGTAAGCTACCAATGTCACTGTGATCTAAGACTCAAAACATGATGAAAGATAAGTGCTAGGTCCAATTCTACACAAAGGTGAAAATTGCCAGATCTTTTGGTAATTCTCACCCAGTTTCAGAAACAAGTCAGGTGGTACAAGACTGTTCTCATTGGGTAAGGATATGCTCTCATGGAATACACTGCCCAGTGATGCCAAGTATTGGAGAGTAAATTTGAGGGAAGTACCATTTAAGAAACTGCATCTTTATGATGCTGCTACTTCTGGCAAATGCTATTAATAAGACACAGTCCCTAGGCTGTAATCAAGGCAGAGTAAATTGATTTTTTTTAAAAAAGAAGCTTTTCATAATGGGCAGCTGGTAGCCACAAGTCAGAAAAAATGAAATACAGTCTTTTTAAAAGACAAGTGAAAATAAGAATCAATGCTCTCTAGACCACTAATTCCCTGCTGTACTTTCCTTACTGTTCAGCTATATGACATAGTAGCTATTTCCTAAAGACTGAGACTCCTGAGAATTTCATTGGTCTCTGAGATCCTTTCAAGCTCTAGGATGCCTTGGTTCTTCCCTCCATGTGAGATTCTTTGTATTGGCTAGTATCATTATTTCATTCATATTTAAAGGATCATATGGAGTTTTTTCTGCATTTCGTTGGTCTCCATTTCTTCAGAGCCTGCCCTGTAGCTTTTGGTATGATTGGTTTGTTCTTTCACTATGTACGTACCAAACAGCAAGAGCTTAAAATATCACATAGGTTCTTTCTTTCTTTCTTTCTTTCTTTCTTTCTTTCTTTCTTTCTTTCTTTCTTTCTTTCTTTCTTTCTTTCTTTCTTTCTTTCTTTTGCTCTTTCCCCTCCTTCCTTCCTTTTTTCTTCTTTCTCTTTCTTTCTTTCCCCTTCCTTCATTGTTTTTTTCTTTCGTTTCCTCCCTCTCTTTCTTCTCTTCTCTTTATTTCCCCTTCCTTCCTTTCTTTTCTTTCTGTTTCTTTCTTCCCCCTTCTTCCTTTCTCTTCCTTCCTTCCTTTCTCTTTCTTTCTTTCCTCATTTAATCACTCAACAAAAACTATGAGGTGGGAATTTTGTACCTTCATATTTGCAGAACAGACAGGAGAGGAGAGCAAAGGTTTGTATAACACATTGGTACACTGAAATTTTCCAGGCCTGTTCTTTGCTGAGACCAGAGAAATAAACAGTTTATTCCTGTTTGAAAGATCTCTCTCTCTACAACCTCTGAAAACATCTGTAATGATGCAGGTGTGGTAGGGGACTGATAAGCAACATTTCCTGAACACAGTAAAATGTGTAAACTTTTACAACATGCCCAATCACAGGTATGTGGGGTGATTTTTGTAGACAGAAAGGAAAGGATACTTCCAAATGTCAGGTTTCACTATATAACAATAATTCAATGGAAAACTTCAAATTTTTCAATGAAAGCAACAATATGACAAATATTATATTGTATATTATTATAATATTATAAAGGAATCATCAGATGATCCTGCCAAGAAAAAAAATACCTTGTAAAAGCCTGTGGCAGCTGTGTAGGTAATAATCTCACCTGAGAGCCTTGGTACAGGCTGCTCCCTCTGTGGGGAGCACGTTTCACAAAGCTAGTTCCCACTTTACCTTTCAGGCATCAGATTCAATGCCACATACCCGGAGAAGCCCTCATGAACACCCTATATATAGTAAATGAGACTTTATCTTTCCTTCTTTCAGATTCATGTTAATCTCCTTCATATTTGTATGGCATTTTAATTGCTTCATTTTATATGTACTTTTGTCGGTCATCCCATGAGAATATCAGCTCAACAAGGGCAGGGACCATGTCTCCACTGTCTTTCCAGTACCAGTCTAGTCCTGGCTTAGAGGAGACCCTTAGGGAAAAAGCTAATGATCTACATTTATATGGAGAACACATTCATTTCTTTTTAATACACAGATCTACATCTTGTTTGCTTCTATGCCCAAGAAACAAGTTGCTGTCAGTTGATTGTGGTGTTTGTTAAGTTATTGATTACAAAATCAGGCTGTGTCTTACCACTCTGGATCCTTTTGAAAGATTACATTTTACCTCTGACATATTTTCTATCTAACTCAAGTCTTTTGCAATTTGTAAGGTACTGATGGTCATCAAGGTCCCACCCATTTACAGCCTTCATTCCTGCACTAACATACACACAAAGTTTTCACGCAGACAAAACAATATTGTGGGAATTAAAACGTCTTCAGTAACCTCAGAGATGGATGGCCTTACAGTGGCCATGACCTCAAGATTTTCTTGGGGCCCAAGTGTAAGTATGTAGACCCTAAGGTTCACATTGGGAGCTTCACTCTTGGGTGATTCTCCCATAAGAACCTAAGAGCCAAGGCAACCTCTCACCTAGGTATTAATTCTCTGCAAAGGAGAGTAGATGTGCAGCATGAATTGCTTTGCTGCAAAATTGATAAAGGAGAAAGAATAATATGGTGGCAGAATTGCTATATTTTCATTTACTTTTATGTGGTTTAAGGAGGAGATTCCTTGCTTGTTAGAATGTCACACAAACCAAAGACCACAGCTTTAAGCCAAAACTTGAGCAAAATTACATTTTATAAAGTGCTTCTCTTCTCTGTAGACTATTAAATATCAGGTGTCAGTTCTTTCTTCAGAAGACATCTGTAAAATGAATTATAAAATCAGTTGTACTACTTTGTCTCCATGAATTTTCAGGGTCTAATGTATAATTTAACCAAAATAGCATCCATCTTCTGGAAAAATATTGCTGAGATTTATTTCCTTTTTGTTTCTCAGACTTTCCATGAAGGCATATAATAGATTTGGGACTATTGTTTAACAAGTTACTTGAATGTCACTGGAAGGCAAGAACTTGGTTTTTGATGGTAAGAAAATAAATGAAATTCTCAGTGAGTACTTAAATGGGTGTGAGTACATGACTAACAACATGTTCATCAAAATATTCATTTGATAATACAAATAATTCCTTGAAAGGTCTAGATGGTTCTGCCTTTATCTTTTGAGTACACCCCAACGCACATCCTTATTTTACTTGGAGAAAAGAAAATGTAACCATGTGGCGATTTTTGGAAGTTATCAAATAGTCGACTTTGGACCAGATAGATGTGACTTTGGATTTTGATTCTACCACTTGCCCTCTCCTAACCTTACTTTCCTCATTTGTAAAATGGTAATGACAACATAGTATTAGTGAAGGTTAGTTAAGATAGTGAGTATAAAATATTTGGAACACTATAGATGCTGATTGGAAGTAGGTTCCTTTTTTTCTTAAATTATTATATCAAATAAAAAACAAGCAAAAATCCTCTAGGTAGTATCATATAACTTGTGTATTATTGCTGAGACACTAACTTATTTCCTCCAAGTCATCATCAACAATGGAGAACTAAAAGGAATAATCAACACTTTTCTGCAGTAGTGCTGCCCCAATAGAACTTTCTGTGATGGGGAAAAGTTTCATACCCGTACTGTCCAATATGGTAGCCATTAGTTATATGTGGCTACTGTGCACCTAAAATGTGGCTAATGTGGCTCAGGAACAGAATTTTATTTTAATGTAGTTTAAATTAATAACAATTTTTTTTTTAATTTTTTGTTTATTTTTAAGAGAGAGCAAGAGAGCAAGAGAGCGAGCCAGCAGGGGAGATGCAGAGAGAGAGGGAGTCACAGAATCCCAAGCAGGCTCTGTACTGTCAGCACAGACCTTGATGTGGGGCTCAAACCCACAAACCGTGAGATCATGACCTGAGCCAAAATCAAGAGTTGGGCACTTAACTGACTGAACCACCCAGGTGCCTCAAATTTTAATTTTAATTTTAAATATCCAGGGTCGCCTGGGTGCTCAGTCAGTTAAGTGTCAGACTTCAGCTCAGGTCATGATCTGGTCATTAGTGAGTTTGAGTCCCATGTCAAGCTCTGTGCTCCGACAGCCTGGAGCCTGGAGCCTGCTTCAGATTTTGTGTCTTCCTCTCTCTCGCCTCCCCTGCTCACTCTCTATCTCTCTCTCATAACTAAACTAAATAAACATTTTTAAAAATTTAAATATCTAGATGTGGCTACAGTATTGAGCAGTGCTGTTCTACTGAAATAATGTGCTCAAATTTGATCGAGGTATATCCAAGTCAGCATTCACAATTAATTGAAAACAGTATTACACATATAACTTATGACTAACCAATTTATCTTATCACAAGTCTCACTGTAATAGACATCAGAAAGTGAAGTTCTTGATAAGTGATCTTCTTGACCTCTATTTACCCTCTTAAGTCCTATGTTAGATGCAGACGGCAGAAATCTCATTTTCTTCGGTATGATTGTCTAAAATTGGGCTGATAGTTTTCCTTATCCAAAAAGAGGATAGTGAGTAGTAAGAAGCCCTCACTCTCCCTTTCATCCCTTGTTCAGAAGATAACTGTATTCAACTACAGATGTATGCTCACAAGTGTATCTGAAGGGCAATCGATGTCTATAAGAATTGTGACTGAAACCATCCAGTATGTTTTTTGAAACCCTAATGAGAAACTGGGTGTACTGGTCAGGTGGAGATGTGAATGGCCAAAGGAAGGAGGGCAAAACAAAATGTACCCAGATACCAATTAGGAGATACCGCCCTCAAAGCACAGATAAGACAGTAAGATTATGTGCAGAGATTCACATGGTAGAGAGGGTAAAGGCAGAAGAGTGGCTGGTATCACAGCATCTGCAAGAGATAGGAGAAAGAGAACACCCCAGATTTTGGAGGGGAATAATCCAGAGTGGGGCTCTTGTCTGAAACTGTGCCCCCTAAGGTCAACCAGCTCTTTGATGAAAACTTTCAGACCACATTTACCTAACTCCTGAGACACAGTTGGTAGGTGATGTTGAATACTCTTCTGCCTTGAAACTCTGTTTTTATAGTTTTTATGTACCATTTCATTTCTTATCTGACTGGTGATGGCTTCTTAATCTTCCCAACTGATATTTTACTGCTCAGCTCCGGGGGTCACCGTTCACATTGTAGACCTCATAAATTTATAAAGTGATAATGACAACTTTTCGAGTAGATAGTTAAAGTGTTCTCTAATTCACACAAAGGCACCATGTGACCTAGAAGTTCCCCCAATTTGGCAGCTAGGAAGGCAATACTTCTCTTAGGTGCCACCCCAGGCACTCGGTTGTTTTCATTTTTAATTAGCTACTGATAACCTCATTCACACATGCTGCTTATGTGTATGAATACACCACCACTTATACACTATCTGTATGGCTCTTAAACTGTTATGTTATCCACAGCCCAGATTTCTCTCCTGAGCCCTAGACTCACATCTAATTGGGTTTTACACAGTTCTATTCAGATGTTTCAGTGGCACCAGTAACACAACATATTAAAAAAAGAATTGATCCCCAATCCTAATTAACACCACCACTGTCCACCTGGTAACTCAGGCCAGAATGTGAGAATTATCTCCATCTCACTCCCAACATAACTTCAATCTGTGAATCCTGGAGATGCCACCTCATTTAACCCCTTCCATGAATGTCCCCATTACCTCATGCTGCAGCTGCTTGGGACCTCTCTACACACCCCTTTACTAGCTGCCATCTTTCCTGTCAGTCAGGTTCATTCTGCCTCCACAAAGCTCCCAGTGAGATCTTTCTAAAATGCATGTATTATTATGTCACTCTCTTGCTAAAGCTACTTAGATTTTTACGGCTTGTTAATGTGATTCATGATAAAGTCTGAATTCCCAATTGTGGTGTATAATAAGGGATAGGCAAGCTGGTCTTTGTATGCTTTTCCATTTTCAACTTCTCCCACATCTCCTAACATATGCTTGCACTTTAGGCACACACACATTTGGCTTTCTTAATAGGCCCAGCTCAACCCCTGACTGGTCAATGCTCTTCCTAGAACTCCAGTGGTATTTACCAGGGGACAGTGCAATAGTTTCCAAATCTGCCTTTCCCTTTAGACTTTAAGTACGCTTGAGAACAGGAATAGGATTTTATCTTTGTATCTCTAGCACCTGTCTACCATCTGCCAATTTAGAATAAATGTTTACCAAGTAGATGGATGAATGCAAAGGTCAAAGAGAAAGGAAACAGAGGAAATTAAGGAGCTTCAAATACTCCCGGAGTTTCAGGAAAAGTAGGGAATGTGAAGATTTGGGGTAGAAAGGAAAACAGTGGCTGAGATGAAGAAAGTATCTTTAGATTCAAAAATCACTACCTGTATAGGTGGAAGTATAGTGTTGATAGGATCATTGCTTCACTGACACACAACATTTTTATGCTTCAGTTTTTTAATTTCCATTTACAAAAAAGGAAAATATTACATCAAAGCATTAAGACTCTAAAGTCTTTGTCCTTTATGACAAAGCTATGAATATTAGCGATAATCCTTAAAAGGGAAGTTGCTATGATATTTAAATGTAAAAGAATAATGGGAGAGAATATAAATTGCCTTTATATAAAGCTATTTCAAATAGTAAGCATAAAAAGAAACTCCTTAAGCATAGTTTTCCTTTCTCTTCTATTCTTTTTTTGTCTTTTAAAAAAGTTTATTTTTAAAGTACACAGCTGTTCACAACTATAAATAAAGAGGTAGCAATGTCACATCTATTTGAAGTACACTTAATGTCACCATTAAGCTATATTAATTATTTCATGTATGTACAGACAAGGGAGATGAACTTTGGTTCATAGAAATTGTCTTGCATTAAGTCCGAATTAAAATATCCTGAATATTTTGTCCTGAACTAAAATATCTGGGATATATCTGTTTGCTTGGCTGTCACTATTAACAAAGCCTGTGATAGAATATATCATATCATTTTTTTAAATGTTTATTTACTTTTGAGTGACAGAGCACAAGCAGGGGAGGGGAAGGGAGAGAGGGAGATACAGAATCTGAAGCAGACTCGTGGCTCTGAGCTGTCAGCACAGAGTCCAACATGGGGCTCGAACTCATGAACTCATGAGATCACGACCTGAGCCAAAGTTGGATGCTTAACCAACTGAGCCACCCAGGCCCCTGAATACACCATTTCTTAAATGAACACTTGTAGAGTTTTAGAAGTCAACTCTCCATATCATTAGTTTGGGGTATCATTAAACTACAAGGCTAGAACATAATTTCCAACATAGACATTTTGAAAATGCAATTAATTAAGAAAAAAAACTTTTAGTTTTTTATGCCGGGGGGTGGGGGAGGGAGGTGGGTAGGGGGATGAGTGTAATAAGTGAAGAGGAACAAGAGTACACTTATTGTGATGAGCAGTGGGTAACATATAGAATTGCAAATCACTGTATTGTACACTTGGAACCAACACAACACCACATATTAATTACTGGAACTTTTAAAAAATTAAGAAGAAACTTTTAGTTTTGAAAGCTTACTGACTCCACGTTTTGTTTCATTTGCATCTTCCTCTCCAGTATCAGATGTTCAGGAGGTGCTCAATGAATACTCAGGCAAATCACTGACTCTTTCTAAGCCTCAGCTCCCTCATCAATGAGTGGAATTAATAACCACATCATAAAGTTATTAGAGAATTAAATGAGATACTGCTTTGTATGCTGCCTGGTACGAAGGTTGCTATTACTGTTTGCATATGTGATCCTATAAGCCTTTGTAGGTTACAGGGCTTTTGTACCTTCAACATGTTCATATAAATATAAGACTATGCATTTTATATTTCAGTTCCAAAAATGGGGTAATAGTTGAGTAAAAAAACACGAAGATGGGCTTAGAGACAAATTGGAAGCTGTAAGTGAACACAACCATCCAACTATGAGAAACAGTTCTGGTAAGGACCACATACCTTATGAAACCAATTCTTGCCCTTTGGAATGATTTTTATTTGCCACAAAGCATAAAGTTATTATTGAATAATATAATGCACATTACAAGTCAAATGCAAATGTTGCTTCATGTGAATTTTCCCTCCACTGAGGACTTTTAGCAATTCTCCCACAGACCTGACTCCAAATAGGTGAAGAACCACTGACTTAGACTGTTATAGTCACTGGATCTACTTTGTTCTCCTTATAAGCAGATTTAAAAATAAATTTTTTAAAAGAAGTCCTTTAAAGGAGGGTTTTCTCCGATTCTTCCTTGTTTTTGCAGATATAAGTGTATTCTGAATCTTTTCTATTTTGCTTTGAATATATTCTTTGGTTCTCTTCTCAGTGGAAGTACAGAACAGTTGGTAACAATCATTCAGAAATGATCTCAATGTTGCTGCTTTACCCTTCATGCATTTAATAGTTGTTTGTAGGAATGTTCTTTGTTGTTACCAGTATTCCACAATGTACATATTTATTTTCATTTTAAATGGTGATATAGGAGAATAAGGTCAATGTTCTGAAATAACATGCAAGGTGAGCCTTCATAAACAATACAAGGAAAATTCACTATCACCAATTTAGAAGAAAAAAATGAAAGTGGTTGTAGGTGGTAGATAGTACAATTTCTTAGAATACTGTGAATTAAAATAATTCAACTATGCCCACAACAGATGAGTTTTGCTAATTTGAAGAAATCACCAAAAAAGATATGCTAATACCCTGGCTAAACAGCAAGAAAGACTGGGTCAGAAAAATTACTGAATTATTTAATAACAAAGAAAGTGTTCAAAAAAAAAAAATCTCACGAGTAGAAGTAAAGAACAAGAATTTAGATTTTTCCACCTAATGGTAATGGTAATGCAAAGACAGAGATATAAAAGCCTGATATTGTGGAAGCCAGAGGGGCTTAAGCTCACACTTCTCCACCATACTCTATATGAATGATTTCAAGCATACTCACTACACGTTGCACTAATTCTGTTAACTAAACAACCTTTCTTAAAGTCTGAGTTCTCAATGTAATAAAAAGTCTGACTCCGTTATTTGATGTTTGATTACAGACACTTTTCAAGCCTTACCTCGCCCTCCCCCCATTCTGTCTCAGATCCGGGCAAGCTGTTAAGAAGGCCCAGGTGCTGTGCCACAAGCAGTAAGTTTAAACCATGCACTAAAACCGTCACTCCAGCTCCAGCCCCTACCTACCATGAAAACTCAAAGCCAGTCTCCTTTCTTTCACAGCTCTTTCAAGCTATTTTCAGATCAGCTTGAGAGGCCCACCCTACTCTCTATGGAAAGCTTCATTATGGGAATATAAAACCTTTTGACACTTCTTGGTGTGTGTGTGTCTGGCATCATCAGTTTGGGAATCCAAACCAAATTTTGGGTGGTTATCCATCTCAACTCTATGGACTGGCCACAACACCCAGTCACAATGACACTGGAAGGAGGGTCCATTTCAATGAAGGCATAATAATTATAGTACCTAGGAAGAAATCTGCATCCAACAGAAACCTAATAAACTGAGTTCTAGTTTATACATCAATTCCTTGTGAGTTCATATACTGGGAATCCATTCCATTAAACCTAATGATGCCAAGACCAAATTTCAGAAACTGAGAAGCTGAAGACTAGTCTTGGAAATGATAATCCCTCCAACGGATTACTACAACACATCTTCACCTTTTGCTTTCATTTATCATATGGAAACACAACTGTATTTCTTTAAGAAACAATACATAGTCCATTTGAAGGAACAGTTCCATTTTATGGGAGGGAAACTAGAATGTCTGCAGGGGGCAGTAGTTAAATGAAGCAGGTAAGAGAAAATAGACACGCTAAGCTTTTGTATTACAACTCAGGATAGCCTGGGTCTATTACATTGTCTATTAAACACTTTACTGTGCTTTGAAAGGCAAATCAGGGCAAGCTTCTGACCCACTACTGTAAATGCTAAGGTTGAAAAGCTGCATAACTAAAAATGTCAGTATTTTAATTCTATTGCTATTATATTTAAAAAAATATTGATACCTGCAATGTAGCCACTAATTTACAGGTATACACAGAAATGAGAAAAGAGTGCCACTTAAGGAGCCAAGGTCTTTCTGTCAACTCTCTTTTTCTTTATATTCCACTTTCAGTTTTATTTCATGTTGACCAGACTCTTATGTTGCATTCATTGTTATAAAAGCTGATGCTCAAGAAATGGGCGTCGCTCCTTAATTAAATTAGATGTATTAGTTGACTTTGGTATTTCAGGCACAAATGCGTTATTTTATAGAACCTTTGAACTACTTGAATAACATATAACAAATATTATTTGCTGAACTAGAAATCTGCAAAAACATGAGTAGTTTTTAAAGAACTCTAGGATTTTATGGAGTGCCTGGATGGCTTAGTTGATTAAGTGTCCGACTTCGGCTCAGGTCATGATCTTGCAGTTGGTGAGTTTGAGCCCCACATCTGGCTCTGTGCTGTCAACTCAGAGCCTGGAGCCTGCTTCAGATTCTGTGTCTCCTTTTCTCTCTGCCCCTCCCCTGCTCACACTCCGTCTCTCAAAAATAAATACACAATAAAAACAAGTTTAAAGAACTCTAGGATTTTGGAGTTATCCAGAACTAGTTTCAAGTGCTAGTTCCACTGTTTACAGTATAACTGGGGAAAGTTCATTAACCTCATCTGTCCATAGAGCATGTTGAGAGGATTAAATGAGTTTGCATACATAAACATCCATCATAGTACCAAGCACATAGGAAGTGTTTAATAAATAGTAACATCTTTTATTTCCAAGTTAGTTTCCTCTGGTCCTTTGGGTTTTGGTACTCTAAAATGTTGTAAGGTTTCATAAAGAACCTGATAATTCTTATTTACTCAGAACATTCAAACTCACACAATCATAAAGGACAATTTAATTGATTTAATTTGTGGAAGTGTAATAACAAAACAATCAGCAGGAATTACTGTGGTGTATTGACTCACCCATTTTTGAATTTGATGTAAAGGAAAAGGTGGGATCATGAGCTGAGTTGAAACCAAGAGTCAAATGCTTAACTTACTGAGCTACCCAGGTGCCCCTTTGTTACAGGAACGTCTGCATTTTATCTAAATTATCTGATTTGTGGAATTGTGATCAAGATGGAGGAGCAGCATGGAGACCCTCAACTTGTCTCATCCCTGAAATACAGTTAGATCTGCACCAAACCATTTTGCACACCTAGGAAATTGATCTGAGGATCAACACAACAATCTGCATAACTTGAGCCACAGAATTTGGAAGGTACATGGTGCAGAGAGGTGCACTGGGGCAGAGAAAAGTCATGGAGGGTAGGGAGCTGTTTTTGCAGAGAAGGACAGAGAAAGGGGGAGAGTGCAGGAAAAACACTTCCCCAAAAGTAGCTGGAAGGAAAGAGAGAGAAAGAGTGAAAATGCACACAGGAGACTGAATAAGAAATCTGTTCCCCAAAACTATTGATGGGAATAAAAGGAGAGGCTTTCAATACCACCAGAATTCTATAAACAGTGGAGCACAGAGTCTGAAGTTCCAGAGCTCAGTGCCTGGCAGTGCTCTGGTGAGGAAGTGGGGCAAATCCCCAGGAGCAAGCAGCAGGTTCTGAGGGGTCCATGTGCCACACGGGGAGAAACGGTTCCCTCACTTGGAGTGCATTTGGTAGATGCCATAAGGTCTCCCCACGGGCAAAGGTCCCAGCAGAACCCGGAGAGCAGCCATGTTTGCTGGTGTTGGAATAAAGATGCCCAGAATGCAGTGAAACCTGATGCTGGCTGTGTGTTGTGGTTTGCCATAATCTCTGAACCTCTGCTGCTGCACGACTACAGGAACATTTTCTGGGGCAAGCCAGAACCCGGCCATTGCTCAGTAAGACCCTCCCCCAAGGAGTTGTGGGTCCAAGCTGCAGAGGTCTCTGAATTATGGGATTTTGAAACACAAACCCATCTGAGATAAAACTCTGGAGGGAGGTGCTGATTGGCAGGTGGACAACTTGGGCAGGGACAGGGTGAAGGCAGGGAGTGGACAGAGGTCTGAGACAAAGGAGGGGAACTTGATTTCCACCTCTCCTGTCTATGCGTGTGCACCACACTAATCCACCCCAGTAAGCTAAGCAGTGCCACCTAGTGAAGAATGGAGCCATTACATCAATCCCCGCCCAAATGAACCCTCCAAGCACATCCCCCAGGAGACCAGCAAGAGTCCCTCCACCTGCTTAGTATACAGACTATTGAGGGCTTCATAGTTTCAGTTCTAGGGGAAACTGGATGTAAATTCATTTGGGTTTCATTCTGTTTGCTGGTTCATTTATTAGGTGGTTTTTGTGGGTTTTTTTGTTTCTTTGATTAAATTGTGTTTTTTTCCCTTTTTCTTCAATACAGAAAGAGAAAATTTTATTTTTTTTAATTTTTAATTCTTTCACTTAAAAATTTTTTTTAACTTTTTTTCTTAACGTTTATTTATTCTTGAGACAGAGAGAGACAGAGCATGAACAGGGGAGGGTCAGAGAGAGGGAGACACAGAATCTGAAACAGGCTCCAGGCTCCAAGCTGTCAGCACAGAGCCCGACGTGGGGCTTGAACTCACGGACCACGAGATCGTAACCTGAGCCGAAGTCGGCCGCTTAACTGACTGAGCCACCCAGGCGCTCCTTAAAAATTTTTTTACTTTATTTTTTCATTTTTGAAAAAATTATTCTATTTAAATTTCTTTATTTCATTTTATTCTGTGTTTTTTTAATTTTTAAAATTTTTCTTACCTTTTTCCTTTTTTTTTCTTTCCCTTTTTTCTCCATTCTATCAAGCTTCTTTCAAAAGGCAGGCCAAAACACACCTAAGATCTAGCTTCTTTTACTTGATTTTTTTGCCTTTAATTTTGTAATTTTTAGTTTTTATTTTATTAATTGTTTTCTTCCTTCAAAAGGATAAAACAAAGGAATTAACCCCCAAAGAAATAACAGAAAGAAATACCAACCACAGGCTTAATCAACACAGATATAAGCAAGACGTCTGAACTAGAATTTAGAACCACGATAATAAGAATAATAGCTGGGCCTGAAAAAAGCACAGAATCCCTTTCTATGGAGATAAAAGAAGTAAAAGCTAGTCAGGATGAAATAAAAAATGCTATAACTGAACTGCAATCTTGAATAGATGCCACAGCGGCAAGGATGGACAAAGTAGAGCAGCAAATCAGCAATACAGAAAACAAAATTATGGAGAATAATGAAGCAGAACAAAAAGAGAGAAACAAAGGCAAAAGAGCACAATACAAGACTTAGAGAACTCAGTGACTTATTAAAAAGCAACAACATCTGAATCATAGGCGTCCCAGAACATGAAGAAAGAGAAAAACGGGCAGAAGGTTTATGTGAGCAAATTATAGCAGAAAACTTTCCTAATTTGGGAAGGACACAAACATCATAATCCAGGAAGCACAGAGAACTCCCATTAGATTCAACAAAAACTGACCATCATCAAGGCATATCATAGTCAAATTCACAAAGCACACAGACAAGGAAAGAATTATGAAAGCAGTAAGGGAAAAAAGTCCTTAACCTATAAGGGAAGACAGACTAGGTTCACAGCAGACCTATCCACAGAAACTTGGCAGGCCAGAAAGGAATGGCAGGATATATTCAACGTGCTGAATTGGAAAAATATGCAGGCAAGGATTCTTTATCCAGCAAGTCTTCATTCAAAATAGAAGGAGAAATAAAGAGTTTTCCAGAAAAACAGAAACTAAAGGAGTTCAAGACCACCAAACCAGCCCTGCAAGAAATTTTAAGGGGGACTCTTTGAGTGGAGAAAAGATGAAACAAAACAAAAAAGACCAAAAGCAACAGAGACTGGAAAGGACCAGAGAACATCACCAGAAACATCAATTCTACAGGCAACACAAGGGCACTAAATTCATATCTTTCAGTACTCACTTTAAATGTCAATAGACTAAACGCTCCAATCAAAAGACACAGGGTATCAGAATAGATATGAAAACAAGATCCATCTATATGCTACTCACAAAAGACCCACTTTAGACGTAAGGACACCTGCAGATCAAAAGTAAGGGGATGGAGTACCATCTATCATGCCAATGGTTGGCAAAAGAAAGCCGGAGTAGCCATACTTATATCAGACAATCTAGATTTTAAAATAAAGACTGTAACAAGAGATGAAGAAGGGCATTATATCATAATTAAGGGGTCTACCCACCAAGAATATCTAACAATTGTAAATATATACCCCCCCACAACGTGGAAGACCCAAATACATAAATCAATTAATCACAAACATAAAGAAACTCATTGAAAATAATACCATAATGGTAGGGAACTTCAATATCCCACTCACAACAATGGACAGATCATTTAAGCAGAAAATCAACAAGGAAACAATGGCTTTGAATGACACATTGGCCCAGACGGACTTAGATATATTCAGAACATTTCATCCTAAAGCAGCAGAATACACATTCTTCTCGAGTTCACATGGAACATTCTCCAGAATAGATCACATACTGGGACACAAATCAGCCCTCCACAAGTACAAAAAGATCGAGATCATATCTTGCATATTTTTAGAGCACAATGCTATGAAACTCAAAATTAGCCACAAGAAAAAACTTGGAAAGACCATGAATACTTGGAGATTAAAGAACAACCTATAAAAGAATCAATGGGTTAACCAAGAAATTAAAGAGGAAATTAAAAAAGTACATGGAAACCAATGAAAATGAAAACATGACAGCCCAAACTGCTGGGATGCAGCAAAGGCAGTCATAAGAGGGAAGTATATAGTAATCTAGGCCTTCCTAAAGAAGGAAGAATGTTCTCAAATATACAACCTAACCTTCCATCTAAAAGAGCTGGAAAAAGAAAATCAAATAAAACCCAAGCCAGCAGAAGAAGGGAAATAATAAAGATTAGAGCAGAAATAAATATCGGGGGAAGGGGGGAAGAAAGAAACAGAACAGATCAATGAAACCAGGAGCTGGTTTTTTGAAAGAATTAATAAAACTAACAAATCCTTAGCCAGACTGATCAAAAAGAAAAAATAAAGGGCCCAAATAAATAAAATCATGAGTGAAAGAGGAGAGATCACAACCAACACCACAGAAACTCAAAAAATAATAAAAGAATATTATAAGCAATTATACGCCAACAAATTGCACAATCTGGAAGAAATGGACAAATTTCTAGGAACATATAAACTACCAAAACTGAAATAGGAAGAAATAGAAAATTTGAACAGACCCATAACGAGTAAAGAAATTGAATCAGTAATCAAAAATCTCCCAACAAACAAGAGTCCAGGGCTGGATGGCTTCCCAGGGGAATTCTACTGAACATTTAAAGAAGAGTTAACACCTATTATTTTGAAGCTGTTCCAAAAAATAGAAATGGAAAGAAAACTTCTAAACTCATTCTATGATGCCAGCATTACCCTGATTCCAAAATCAAAGACCCCACTAAAAAGGAACAATTTCCCACCAACTTTCCTGATGAACATGGATGCAAAAATTCTCAACAAGATACCAGCCAACCAGATCCAACAATACATGCAAAGAATTATTCACCATGATCCAGTGGGATTTATTCCTAGGAGGCAGGGCTGGTTCAACATCTGCAAATCAATCAATGTGATATATCACATTCATAAAAGAAATGATAAGAACCACATGATCCTCTCAATAGATGCAGAGAAAGCATTTGAGAAAATACAGCATCCTTTCTTGATAAAAACCCTCAAGAAAGTAGGGATAGAACGATCATACCTCAAGACCATAAAAGCCATATACAAAAGACCCTCCACTAATCTCATCCTCAATGGGAAGAAAACTGAGAGTTTTCCCCCTAAGGTCAGGAACATGACAAGGACGTCCACTCTCACCACTGGTATACAACATAGTATAGTGTTGGAAGTCCTAGCCTCAGCAATCATAAAACACAAAGAAATAAAAAGCATCCAAATTGGCAAGGAGGAAGTCAAACTTTTACTCTTCACAGACATGATACTCTATGTGGAAAACCCAAAAGACTCCACCAAAAAAACTGCTAGAACTGATCCATGAATTCAGCAAAGTCGCAGGATATAAAATCCATGTACAGAAATCAGTTGCATTTCTATACAGCAATAATGAAGTAGCAGAAAGAGAAATCAAGGAATTGATCCTATTTACAATTGTATCAAAAACCATCAAATACCTAGGAATAAACCTAATGAAAGAGGTGAAAAATCTATACAATGAAAACTATAGAAAGCTTATGAAAGAAATTGAAGAAGACACTAAAAAATGGAAAATCATTCCATGCTCATGAATTGGAAGAACAGATACTGTTAAAATGTCGATATACTCAATGCAATATACATATTCAATGCAATCCCTATCAAAATAACACTAGCATTCTTCACAGAGCTAGAACAAATAATCCTAAAATTTGTATGGAACCAGAGAAGACCCCAAAGAGCAAAAGCAATCCTGGAAAAGAACCTGTGGGGATAGGCTTAAGGAATCCTCCGGGCTTATACCAATGGGCTAACAAGGCATAAACAAAGTCATAAAATGCTCACACCCAAGTTTGGATAAACCAGATAGGCAACCCAAGAATGGGGGGTAAAAAGTCACCCCAAGAACAGAGAGGTTCAAAGGCTCCAAAACTAAGGAGGTGCAATGGAACCCCAAAATAGAGAGGGGATGCAGAGCTCCCAGAATAGAGAGAGGGACAAAGGCCCCAAATAGGAACGGGTGCAAAGGTGCCCAATACATAGGTATATGCAATAAACAGGATTAGATGTTCAGGGTGTAAGCACCGCCAATTTAGTACTATAGAAGAAAAGCTGCTATCCTGGAGGATAGGGCCAGGTTAGGTAAATTGGTCAATTCCACTATGGACCACTGTGTGGCATGCAAGGCAGCCTAGAGCCGAGATGGTTAACAAAAGAAACGATGCCTTATTAACCCTCAGGTTATTCCCCCATCTGTCTCATCCACTAGGCTAGCTAAGTTAAACAGACAGGGCGCCTCCTGTCTGTCGTTAAAAACCATCTACCCATCTGCCTGGCGTCAGGATTTTGTTGACCCAAACCCCAAACAACAAATATCTTCAAAACCCCCCTCTTGCCTCACGTCCCCAAGTTAATGTCCCCAGTTTGTCTCTTTGTACATGTCCATCACGTTTGTAAGCCTTCTGATCTAAATAAATATGGGGCAAGAACCCTTATTCAGGGCTCTTGTCTTTTCCCAGACATTAGCCATCTCTTGCTTTAATCCTGCATTCGCTCTCTTGTTGGCCAAAAGAGAACTTTAGACTTAGAGTCTATGACAGATGGTGACCCCAACGTGACAGAAGGAAAGTGGACTACTGGCTGAAGTGTGCAGGGGGCTGACATGGCCAGGTGGTGCAACACAAGGACTGCAGGACCCCGTGGAATGGTAAAGGAGCTCCCAGAAAAAAAACACCGCACTGGGTACAGTCTCTACCTGATGAGGTAAGGGATAAAGCAAAACTATATTAGGATTTGCTGCTGTGGAACTTTTTGAGAGATCTCCGATGGGAAATTACCTCCCCCTGACTCCCTAGCCCCTGAACAAAAGCACTATATTTGAATTCTTCAGTCCTTAGGAGGAACAGCAGGGACTATTCTAAATTACAAGGCTCGCCTTAGATTATTGGCTGTCTAACAAAATTGCCCTTGGTTCCCAGAACAAGGAACTTATGATCTTAAAGTGTGTAAACGAGTAGAGAAAACGTTGAAGACAGGCATTCTAAAGGGGCTAATGTCCCCCCTTAAGTAATCCTCACCTGGTCAACTGTCCACACTGCCCCTCCCTGTAGAGGTGGGACAGTGCATAGGAAGACACAGAGATACCTAAAAAGAAAGGAGGAAAAACCTCCCTCCCCTATACTCAGATTGTGCCTCTGGCTCCTTTACAGCCAGAAGATACTCCCCCTCCCCCAAAAGGGTGGAAAGATATTGAGCCTCTGAAAACCTCACCAACTGGCTCTGATAAAGTCCTCATCCCAATGCAAAAGTATATTAAAGCAGCCCATAAGTCTGGTAAACTGCAGCTCTTTCCCATTGTCAGGCAAAATGGGCAATGGGGCGACGAAGGCCTGCTCTTTCCAATAGAAAAGAATTGCAAAAATCAGTTCCGCTGTATGTCCACCACAGCCCTTTTACAATCAGTATTTTAGAAAATATTCATGGCACTCATTCCATGTGCGCCTGGGACTGGGGCTCTCTTAAGAACATCATTTGGACCCCAGCCCAGTATGCTGTCTGTGCCCAAGAGTTTCATGATGCCTATGTAACTAGTGCTATGTAAAACTTTGCCGCTGCTATTCCGGTGTCTTTTAAACAACTGTCTGACACAGGGCAGTGTTCCCAACCAAGGCAGTGGCCTAACTTCCAATCATTGTCAATAAAACAATGCACTGAAATAGTGTGGTGCAGTGTATTTTATATAGGCTCCCTGATATAGGGGACTGTAACTCTCTCTCTGTTTCTCCCTATACTCTGTGGTCACTGTAACCATATGTGAAGGCTTCTCCCTCATTCATTTCCTGGATTAATAACTGTGATGATTAGAGCCAATTGTCTCTGGCTAGTCTACCTTGGGATAGAGATTTTAAGGAATATTCCCAAGCAGCTGCTGAAACTCCTTTTGTTTCGGGAAACTTCCCTGTCTTCTCTGGCCCGACATGGACTGCTTAATTCCACTAGTGGAAAACAAAAACAAAACAAAACAAATAATACAAAACAAAACAAAAATCGGTATCTGCTCATCTATCTGAGCTGACAGGCTTTAGGACCACATGAACTCTTTTCTCTGCCCTCTGTGCCTCTGTCTGCCTTCAGACCTCTTGGTAGTCCCTCACCTTTTCTGCCTTCCCTTCCCCCTTCTCCTGTTTCTGTACCTCCTGGGGTGTGCCTGCTTATATGACTCTTCAAAACCTCAGAAGGCACTCCTCCTCCGCAGGCTGTCAAAAGGCAAAAAACCCTTTCTTAGACTTTAAATTTACTCACTGGTTCCACGGAAAAAATTAACAATGGTAAACTTTTAAGGGGACACAGATAAAATATTATTAAGATAGGCATGTCTTTTAAATTATAAAACTTTATTCTACTAAAGTTGAGATGAATAAAATTTTAAAAGTACACCGGTATAAGGTTAAAATTCTGCTCTTCTCTCTGTTCGAAAAGCAAAGTTTTCTTGGACTGTTCTGTTCTTGATAAGACAATGTAAACAAAAGGTTTTTTTTTCTCTCTTTTGTCTGCCAGAAAACCAAAGCTTTAGGCTTCATCTTAGGTTTTTAATTGCCTAGTTAAAACTTCTCAATGTTAAAGGAGCTAAGTTTCGCTAACAACTATATAATACTATACATTCGCCTTTAGGATCTTTTATTGCCACGTTGGTTAAATAATAAAGTTTCAAGATTTGTAATGATGTGTAATCCTATTTAGGATGTGCTTTATAATAACTTCCTGAGGTTTTAGCAAGCTTCCTAGGATTTAAGTGGTAAATGAAACATATTTGGTGTTTAAACTAATTTAAGTCTATTGGATCTGTCTTTAACGTTATCAGCATTAAATATAAAACTTTATTTTACTAAGGCTTACTAAAGGTCAAATAAGCTCATGTTCTCGCTGTTCCAATCTTGTGTTAGCAAAAGGATGACTTTGCTAATAGTTAACTTTGCCTCATAGTTTTCATGGGTAATTGTTAAGATAGCTTTTGAAGTGTTTGTAACCTAAAATGTTAATGTTTTGCTTGCATAATAAATTAAGATAAATTCGTTGGTATCTAATGAGATAAAAAGATAAAACACTAATCACTAGATGTGGGTCTGTACTTTTGACTTGTTGCAAAAAAAAAAAAAAGAATATTTAGAAGTGTTAAATCCATGCTTTATGATTAATGGATTCATAAGTCTACCACCTAAAAAATTTCCTAATGTAACAGACAATTCACAATTGGTCACTACCTAGCTTTCACTGGAGACTAAGGTTTCTAAGAGTTAAAATTCTGTTAAATGTAGTTAAAACTGATAAAAATTTTAAAAAAGCAACTCTGTATATGGAAAGTAGGAGATATAAAGGAAAGATATAAGAAATGGAAATATATTTTTATTAAAGGTAAAAGAAAGTAATTTTGTCATAAATGAGACTGGTTACTTGGAGAAAAATGGCTTGGGACAAAAGCTAAATGCAAAGAAAAGTTGTAAAAGATTCATAAAGAAAAATCTTAAAAAAAAAAAAAATTGTGTGGCCAGAACAGACTAAGGTTAAAATAAATGGATTTTAAAAGTACACAGAGTTAAGATAAAGATTCCTCCTCCTTTGATCCAAAGGCTGTGAAAATGATGGCAATACTCTTGGTGCCAGCCTCCAAATCCTCCACATTTGTGTTGTTCCTGTTTAGCAGAGAAATGGATGCCTCTGCCATATGAGAGAGGGATGATATATTGATTGGGCTTTTACTAAGATACATGGGAACCATTTTACCAAACTTAGCCCATTGTATGCCACAAATGGATATCTACATGGCTAAAACATATTTATATGGGCGTTACTAAAAATGACAGGAAAATAGACCTTGACTTTGGCCGTTTAGCCCCCTCCCTCAATGGCCAATGATCAATATGTAAGTTACTGCTGAGCCAAAATAAAATTAGTACATCCTACAACAACCACAAAAATAATACATTTTTGTTAATGGTAATAAATAAATAGGTAAGTAAGTAAGTAAGTAAGTAAGTAAATAAATAAATAAATAAATAAATAAATAAATAAATATAATTTTAACCAAAACAGTAAAACAACAGGACATCATGCCCTTTTAAGCTGTCTTGCTTACGGCTTGGTTGGAGTTACCCATTCCTTATAATCCACCAGGCCAAACAATTGTAAAATGAGCACAGATTACGCTCAAAAACATGTTAAAAACAAAAAAGGGGGAGATAGCCCTGGCTGTCTGCATTACAACCTCAGCTCCTTCTTGATCTTGCTAGGATTACTCTTCACTTTTTAAATCTCAATACTCAAGGACTAACTGCAGCTGAGTGACATTCTTCAAAATAAGACAAACCCTCTCACCCTATGGCACTATGCAAAACCCCTGAAGGGGGGCCCGCATGGACTGGGTACACTAAACTTCTCATCTGGGGTTGAGGATATGCTTGTGTTCTTTCAGATTCCAGACTTCTGTGGATTCCCTCTTGTTCGGTAAAGTCTTACCACCGCATCATGGAGATCCTTAGGATATCTTCCAGTAAACCAGAACATCCAGAGAATGACTCTGAGTGAGCGGCTACTGGCCCCCTTCTTCAAGATGAAAGAAGCCTCTTCATGGACTCCTCATCCTGAAGCCACTCTACAAATGCAAGTCCTTGCCACTGATGTAACATGGGGAAGCCTTAAAACACCTGTCTAACCAGGCCAGCATCCTCTTACAACACAACAATATTGCATATACCCCTAATTCACATCTGATAGCCATGACTTCTGCCATTAACAGAAATTCAATAGGTGTAAGCCTAATTCTACTCCTTGCCCTCATTTGTCCAGGCCAAGCTCAATATTCATATTGGGCTCATCTCCTTAACCCACCTATATTTGATAGCTTAACACTCCTAGCCTGGGATATTCCTGTTAGCAATAATGATAGAGTTCATGGAAAGAGCCGATCTTAACCCGCCCTTCCAAACTGAACAAGAGCATTGGCTTTATATGCCAAGACCTCAATGGTGGCTTCCTCCAGCACCTCCTATGTGTGTTACTAAACTCAGCAACTTATCTGCTTGTCTCCAACTAAAAATCAACTGCCTTTCACATGCACAGCCAGCCCAAAACCTCTACAAAGCCAGACAATTTTACCTTTTTCACAGCCATAAGCTTTGATATACCTTAAAAAATAAGCAAATCTCACACTCCTAATGTTGTAACTTGCTCTAGTCTCAAATATTCAGACCACCCCTGGAACATTATTCCCTGGACAACCTATTATGGAGAGTCTGAGCATAATCACTGGGGTAATTGGACTGTTATTGACAGGGGTCCTAGAGGACATCTTGAAACAAAATATTCTAATAAGACCATATCCTTTGGCCAGTCTAGTAGGAAGAATATTTTTTGGAAAAACAGAAGTTTGTTTGGCCCCTATAATTTCTGCACATAAAGGGAAATTAAAAGGACCTTGGATTGTTAATCTTTGGAAGCTAGGGCTTCCCTTCTTCACTTGTACTATTAGCCACGGTGAAATTTATGTAAAACAACATGCTAACCTAACTTGGGCCTCCCTGTACAATAACCAATTCGCATGGACCACTATTTGCATCTGTTCTCCCTACATTCTCTTTGCTACCTCCACCTTACAGATCTGACAACTAGGAAATAATTATAATATCTCTATCTCCCAAGATTGGTTTATGTCCTGCATAAATAATGATAACATCACCCAATTAAATGTCTCCTCCTTGTTAGTACTTAGAGCATCGCAGCCTGGGTTCCTGTTTATAGCTCTGAGACCTATACTCATCCATCAGGACTACATACACTTTCCAATCTTATTTGACACTGGCACTCTGTTGCAAGGCAAAAAAGATTTTTTGGCCTGTTAATCATGGGCATCCATGCAGCAGAAGGCATTATCACCTCTGCCACTGTAGCTGGAATCAGTCTGCATCATACTATCCAGAGAGCCCATGTCCTTAATAAATTTATGGTCAACACTACCAAAGAATTTGTATTCATCCAGCCTCAATATTCTTGAGACCATAGCGAAATTTATTGAAAAGCGACAGGAGGCCTTGTTCCTCTACTCTAAACTGCCCTGCGACCCTACCTACCAGCCTATCTGCATGAATGGCATTCCTTATAATCACTCCCAAGCTTGGGATGCTGTCCAGACACACCTTCGCAGTATCTTTTCTTCTCACCTCTCTGACAATATAGATTTATATATGACTTTGTACCAACAGCTACAACATACAGAGCATCAGCTTAAAAACGAATGGGCTGATTCCTGGGAAATGTGGAGCGACCTAAATCCTTTCTCACTTACAGCTAGCACTCATCTCAAATTCTGGATAACTTTGGGAAGAGAAATGTTTTTACTGTGTCTCTTTTTATGTCTTTGCAGAATCACCCTCCAAGCCATCCAAAAGCAAAAAAAGGACCAGGAGCTCGTCATAATGGTCCTTGAACATGAAGCTAAAAGAACCAAGAAAAACAAAAAGGGGTACTGTAGGGGATAAGCTTAGGAATCCCCTGGGCTTACACCAATGGGTTAACAAGGCATAAAGAAATACAAAGCCATAAAATGCTCACACCTGAGTTTGGGTAAACCAGATTGGCAACCCAACAATAGGGAGGCGCAAAGGCGCCAGGACTAGGGAGGTGCAAAGGAACCCCAAAATAGAGAGGGGATGCAGAGCCCCCAGAAATAGAGAGGGAGGGGCAAAGGCCCCAAATAGGAACCGTGCAAAGGTGCCTAAAACATAGGTATATGAAATAAACAAGATTAGATGTTCAGGGTGGAAGCACCCCCAATTTAGTACTATAGAAGAAAAGCTGCTTTCATAGGAGGGTAGGGCCAGGTTAGGTAAATTGGTGAATTGGACTAAGGACCGCTGCGCTGCAGGCAAAGCAGCCCAGAGCAGAGATGGTTAACAAAAGAAAAGGTGCCTTATTAACCCTGAGGTTATTCCCCCATCTATCTCATCCCCTAGGCTAGCTAAGTTAAACAGATACGCGCCTCCTGTCTGCCGTTAACAACCATCTGCCCGGCTCCAGGAGTTTGTTTTATATTGACCCAAACCCCAAACGCCGTATATCTTCAAAAAACCCCTTTTCCCTCACGTCCCCAAGTTAATGTCCCCAGTCTTTGTCTCTTTGTACATGCCCATCACATTTGTAAGCCTTCTGATCTAAATAAATACGGGGCAAGGACTCTTATTAGGGGCTCTTGTCTTTTCCCAGACATTAGCCATATCTTACTTTAATCCTGCATCCACTCTTTTACTGGCCAAAAGGGAACTTTATACTTTATTTTTTTATTTATTTTTTTTTTTTAAATTTTTTTTTTTTTCAACGTTTTTTATTTATTTTTGGGACAGAGAGAGACAGAGCATGAACGGGGGAGGGGCAGAGAGAGAGGGAGACACAGAATCGGAAACAGGCTCCAGGCTCCGAGCCATCAGCTCAGAGCCTGACGCGGGGCTCGAACTCACAGACCGCGAGATCGTGACCTGGCTGAAGTCGGACGCTTAACCGACTGCGCCACCCAGGCGCCCCGGGAACTTTATACTTTAAAGTCTACAACAAAAACCAAAGCTGGAGGCATCACAATCCCGGACTATAAGATGTACTACAAAGCTGTTATCACCAAGGCAGTATGGCACTGGCACAAAAACAGACACTCAGATCAATGGAACAGAATAGAGAACCCAGAAATAGACCCACAAATGTATGGTCAACTAATCTTTGACAAAGCAGGAAAGAATATCCAGTGGAATAAAGACAGTCTCTTCATCAAATGGTGTTGGGAAAACTGGACAGCGACATGCAGAAAAATGAACCTGGACCAGTTTCTTACACCACACAGACACACACACACACACACACACACACACACACACACACACATATACACACACACCTCAAAATGGACGAAAGACCTAAACATAAGACAGGAAGCCATCAAAATCCTCAAGGACAAAATAGGCAAAACCTCTTTGGCCGATCTTACTTAACATGTCTCCAGCGGCAAGGGAAACAAAAGCAAAAATGAACTATTGGGACCTCATCAAGATAAAAAGCTTCTGCACAGTGAAGGAAACACTCAGCAAAACTAAAAGGCAACTGACAGAATGAGAGAAGATATTTGCAAATGACATATGAGATAAAGGGTTGGTAACAAAAATCTATAAAGAACTTATCAAAATCAATATTGGGGCCCCTGGGTGGCTCAGTCGGTTAAGCGTCTGACTTCAGCTCAGGTCATGCTCACAGTCTGTGAGTTCGAGCCCCATGTTGGGCTCTGTGCTGACAGCTCAGAGCCTGGAGCCTGCTTCAGATTCTGTGTTTCCCTCTCTCTCTGCCCCTCCCCTGCTCGTGCTCTCTGTCTCAAAAATAAATAAAAACATTTTAAAAAATCAATATCAAAAACAAATAATCCAGTGAAGAAATGGGCAAAAGACATGAATAGACACTTCTCCAAAGAAGATATCCAGATGGCCAACCGACACATGAAAACATGCTCAACATCACTCATCATCCAGGGCATACAAATCAAAACCACAATGAGATACCACCTCACACCTGTCAGAATGGCTAAAATGTTACAACTCAGGCAACAACAGATGTTGGTGAAGATGTGGAGAAAAAGGAACATTTTTGCATGGCTGGTGGGAATGCAAACTGGTGCAGCCACTCTGGAAAACAATGTGGAGGTTCCTTGAAAAAATTGCACTACTAGGTATTTATCCAAAGGAAACAAGATTGCTGTTTTGAGGGAGCACATGCATCCCAATGTTTACAGCAGCACTGTCAACAATAGCCAAAATATGGAAAGGATTCAAATGTCCATCGACAGATGAATGGATAAAGAAGATGTGGTGTGTGTGTGTGTGTGTGTGTGTGTGTGTGTGTATGTATACATATGTATATGTATATATATATGTATATGTATATATATACTGGAACATTACTCAGCAATCAAAAAGAATGAAATCTTGCCATTTGCAACAACACGAATGGAATGAGAACATATTATGCTAAGTGAAACAAGTCAGTCAGAGAAATATCAATATGATTCCATCCATATGTAGAATTTAAGATCCAAAACAGATGAACACAAGGGGTGGTAAGCAAAAATAATGTACAGAGAGGGAGATGAACCATAAGAGACTCTTAAATACAGAGAACAAACTGAAGTTTGCTGGAGGGGTTGTGGGTGGGGTGATGGGCTATGTGGGCAAGGGGCATTAATGAGCACTGGGTATTGTAAGTAAGTGATGAATCACTAAATTCTATTCCTGAAATCATTATTACACCATATGTTAACTAATTTGGTTTTTTTTTTTAAAAAAGGTTTAAGAATTAATGATTATTAATTCTGACTCATGGCTCCTCACTGGACCATTGCTTTTCCTCCCTATCTTTCTGACAAGCCACAGAAATCTACCTGCTTAGAGGCCGTACCCAACGTTCTAATCAACCAACACAAACAACCAGGCTTTCTGATAAATAAGAGTGCACTGTTTACTTTAAAGGAGTAGTCTCTATATGGGAATTCATTACCTTTCTTCAAAAAGCACCGTTGCAAATTGGTTCTACATAAGGAAACTCTGATGCTAGCAGCAGATAAGATTCTGGAAAAAATCATGCTTTCTGCTTTTCTCCTCCTAAACATTTTTTTTCAAGTTAATTTCCATGAAAGCCTAAGACAAAGCCACTTACAAACACAAGGAAATGCAAAAGTCTGTTAATACAATGTTATGGTTGAACATGTAAATGTATCAAAGGTCAAGTTTCAGTTGTAGTTCCTATAGCAATTGTAATTTGGCCACTTAACCCTTCAACAGTAACAACCCAGAGTACCCACAACCAAGGAAAGCATTTCTGTAGCAACTCTAGAACTTTCTGCCACTGAAAGGTTTTGGCTATTATGTTGCACTTGTTTTTGTTGTGTTTACTCACATCAGTATTTCAAAAGCATCCCATCTAGGTTCTACTACTGAAAACTCTTCAAATTGGCCTCCCTGTGTAAGTGGTGATGGCTTTAGCCGCATGTACCTAAAATTGTCCATTTTACCCAATAGCACTTTAATGTGTCTTTACAGTTGAATGGACAAACACAATAAAACCTCGCTTCTACAATTGAATGGAGAAACACAAATCCTCTTTAGTAAACCGGGAGACTATTATTAACACGGTGGTGTAAATCAGAAAATTTAGGAGTATTCACCACACAGCAAATGAACTCAAAGTGAGAAATATATAAAAATTAAGAGCCAAGAGGCGCTTGGGTGGCTCAGCGGGTTAAGGGTCCAACTTCGAGTTCGAGCCCCGCATCGGGCTCTGTGCTGATAGCTTGGAGCCTGGAGCCTGCTTTGGATTCTGTGTCTCGCTCTCTCTCTCTGCCCCTCCCCTGCTCACGCTCTGTCTCTCTCTGTCTCAAAAATAAATAAAACATTAAAAAACTTTTTTTTTAATTAAGAGCCAAAAGACAGGAAGTGATGGGCACAAAGTTGTGGGTGTGGTTTTATGGCAACTACTAAAGTAAAACAACAACAATGTAAACCCTGGATAAATTTTGCTTTAAAAGCAGAGGTAGAAATGATTTTTAGGGGCTCCTGAGTGGTTCAGTTAGTTGTCTGACTCTTGGTTTTGGCTCTGGTCATGATCCCAGGGTCATGGGATCAAGCCTCATGTCAGGCTCTTTGCTGAGCATGGAGCCTACTTAAGATTCTCTCTCTCCCTCTCTCCTTCTCTCTCTCTCTCTCTTGCTTCTGTCGGCCCCTCTCCCTGGCTCACACTCAATCTTTCTCTCAAATAATAAAAAAAAAGATTTTTAAATACATGTAGCAGGAAAACTAGAAAGACAATAAACATAATTTCATATTCAGATAAGAATTAGTGATCTCTGAACTTGTCTTCTTTGTATTCAAAGCTCAGTAAAACAACTCAACGTTATGCCAGAATCATAATGAGGGATCAAATGGTCCGTCTATACACTCAAAGTGAAGTGAATAATTCTATAATATGTATAACAAGGGCCAACAAACTATATCCCATGGGCCAAATACAGTCTGAAGTCTGTTTTTTGTAAATAAAGTAATAAAACCCAATACCTTTAAATACTGTCTATGGCTGCTTTCATGCTACAGTAGCAGGCAGATTGAGTAGTTATGACAGAAACTCAGTGGGCTGGCAAAGCCTAAAATATTTATAGTCTTTACAGAAAATTCAGCCAAAAAGCTTAAATAAAACTAGACATAGATCCACTGCCTGGAATATACAACTTTCTATGTTGGTTGAGAAGTGGACAATTTAAACAAACAAACAGACATGGGCTAGAAATGCCCACTTATTTTATTCTACTTTTAGGCCACAAAGTTACCAAATTTCAACCATGATGTAGAGAAAACTTCCCCTCTAAATTCTTCAGAAAAGTTGATATGATTTCCTCTATTGAATAATCTAAGCCACTAATGTACAGGCTTGATACATTTTAAAATCTATGTCTTACTGGATTTATTTTTTTCAACGTGTTTTTTTTTTTTTTTTTTTTAATTTATTTTTGGGACAGAGAGAGACATAGCATGAACGGGGGAGGGGCAGAGAGAGAGGGAGACACAGAATCGGTAACAGGCTCCAGGCTCCGAGCCATCAGCCCAGAGCCTGACGCGGGGCTCGAACTCACGGACCGCGAGATCGTGACCTGGCTAAAGTCGGACGCTTAACCGACTGCGCCACCCAGGCGCCCCTATGTCTTACTGGATTTAAAGATTAAAGTTCAAATGCCCTATACTCGAAATCCAAATATTAAAAAGCATACTTGTGGTTTTTTTTTTTTTTTTACTTTATGGATTTTTTTAAATCAAAAGTCAAGTAGAAATAAAACACTTATGAAAAATAATTATATGATACTCCAAGCAAAATTTTTATCATTTAATAACCAAGTTCTAGAGAAATGAAGAAGAATAGACAAAATGCCGATATTCAGGATAGCATGAAAGAATGCCAGAAGGAACTTAGTAACACGTAAAATTGATTTTGTTAAAAAAAAATAGTAAGAAGTAAATAGCTGTATTAGCTGAAGGAAATGTAGAAATAGTTTCTGAAGTTTTGACAAGGGAAATTTAGGCAAACTACTATAAAACACAAAGCCATAAGAAGAACCAAGCTATGTAAAATTAAGACAAGAAGTCTTGAAATTTGTGTTGAGGTAATATCCTGAATAATGAAAGCATTTACAGCAAATGACAAAAAGATTGCATATTTTTCAGAAAAAAAAAAAATGTCAAGCCTGGAATTGTAGAATGGTCAATTTAGCTTCATACCTAAATACTCAAGTGACTCATCAAGAAATCAATTGTCAACTGCTTAGAAGATTCAGAAGATACAAAATAATAACCAATATGACTTTGGCTTCCTGAAAAACACATTTAGCCCGACCAGGATCATTTCTACGTTACAGTGACAAGGATAGTTGATGGGAGTCAGCTGAAGTCTTTCACTCAACTGCTTATGACAGGCATCTTCTAAGAAAGACAGAGATGGTTTAGAAAAACACACAGACACTCATAGAACTGCAAGATGGGAACCACCAGAAACAGGCTAGTTTGAATTGAGATGTGCCGTTAAGTCTTTGAAGATTTAGTAAAACCAAAACCAAAAACAAAACATAAAATGTCTCATTAATGACCATATGTTATATATTGAAATGATAGCATTTTGTATGTACTGGGTTAAATAAAATACATTATCGGGGCACCTGGGTGGCGCAGTCGGTTAAGCGTCCGACTTCAGCCAGGTCACGATCTCACGGTCCGTGAGTTCGAGCCCCGCGTCGGGCTCTGGGCTGATGGCTCAGAGCCTGGAGCCTGTTTCCGATCCTGTGTCTCCCTCTCTCTCTGTCCCTCCCCCGTTCATGCTCTGTCTCTCTCTATCCCAAAAAATAAAAAAAAAAAAATAATAATAAAAAAAATAAAAAAAAAATAAAATACATTATCAAATTAATTTCACCAGTTTTAAAATATTTTAATGTGACTATTAGGAAATTTTAAATTACATGCGGCTTGAATTTGTGTTTCACATGATATTTCTACTGGATAGCACTGTCTGTAATACAGATGGATGCTGAACCCAGGAGATTATGGGAGAATATCTTATCCTACCTGAGCATTAGTTTTTCCTATGCAAGGGGCGTGGTAAGGTTGAAAGGTTGGTGAGTGGGATGGGGGATGGGACAGTTCTTTGATGGGCTGTTGAGCAGGTGTGTTCCCTGCACTGAAGTGTGTTTAGCATTTCTAGGTCCTACCCACTAATGCTTCCCCATGTCTAGTCATGATAGCCAAAAAACATCCCTCTCATAGATCCAAATGTTCCTAGCCTGAGGTGGGGTTATAATAGCCCATGCTGAAAACTAGTGGGCTAGGAGATTGCTCATAAGGTCCTTGCCAGTGCTGAATTTTTATAACTGTACAGTGTGATTTTATAAAAATCCTTTTTTTGGTCTTGGTTTTATAAAAATTACTTTTTACTAATATATTAATCCAGTATATAATCACAGCTTCCTCAAGGGTTGAACTATAAAACCATTCTTAGTGTGTATCCTGTATAATTTTTTAAGTTTGTATGAAGTTCATTCATCCAGCATTCTAGCACTTAGCACCCGCTGTTTTTTATTTCATTCATTTGTATACATGTCTTGTGCTCCAAGCAGGATCATAAACTCTGATGGCAGGAACAGTTTCTTACACAAACTTTCTCTCCTATAACATATGAATAATAGACACCAGTGAAGTAAAGGGATCCAGCAGTTAGGATAGCTTTCTGGATTGAGTTAGAACCTGGTGTTATTTAATATTTTCAGCAGTTGTGACAATGATGGTAGAATATATCATTCATTTGAAACTCAACCACATGGTACTTTATGTGGTATGAAACTTTCATAGATTTAAATTTGATTACTCAAAGTAAGAAGAGTTACTTGAGGGCAGAGAATTACTTACTGTGGTAACAACAATATTTAAAAAAAAGCTTTTCGATATCACATACATTTTCTAATTAAGAACTGAAAGGACCCTACAAAGCAGATACTGTTACCATCTCCATTTTGCTGAAGAGGAAACTGTGGTTTAAGGAGATTGACAACATGATGACGGGGGGGGGGGGGGGGTGTCAAAATTTCAATCTAGAACTTGAATTTAGTTCACCTGATGCTAGACCAATGGTTTTTATGTCACTTTACAACACTGTAATGTCTCTTCCTTTGTGTCTGTCGTACTTCAGGTTCCCACAGAAGTTGACCCCAAGGGAAGGATTTGGGTGGAAGTTTGGGGAGGTGCAGAGAACACCTGAAGGGAAGTAGAGATGTGATATAAGGAAGGGAAAGCATCTAGCAAGGGATGATATTAAGTCAACTACCACTACACGCACATAGGCCTTAATTTCTCAAGGAAACACTGGAAATGGTGTAACACCCAACTGTTGCGAGCTGAAGTGTGTTCCCCTCAAAATTCATGTGCTGAAACCCTAACCCCCAGTGCCTCAGAATATGACTATATTTGGGGACAGGGCCTGAAAGAGGTGACGGAGTTAAAATGAGGGTATTATGGTGGGCTCTAACCCAAAGTGACTCATGTCTGTACAAGAAGAGAAAAATATGGACACACAAAGAGACACCAGGGATGTGCACACACAGAGGAAAGTCCATGTGGGTAGCAATGAGAAGGCGACCATCTACAAGCCAAGGAGAGAGGCCTCAAAGAAATCGGACCTGCCAATACCTTGATCTTCAACTTTTAGCCTCCAGAACTGTGAGAAAACAAATGTCTGTTGTTTAGGCCACCCAATCTGTGGTATTTTGTTATGGCAACAAGAGCAAACAAATATACAATGCTTCAGAATTTTCCCTCCCAAGTAGTGAAGGAGTTGGTGTACTTGTACTTGAGGTTTGCCCTCTGTATTCATCGTTCTATGTATACATTGTCTCCTTGTCAAGCTTAAGCTTCTGTCTGGGTCCCTGACCTGCAAACCACACTGACTGTCCTCACCTGCCTCCTGTTTCCTACCCTCCCCCCTCCATCCTTGTTCTGCTCTGTCCCAGTATTGCTCCTAGCCATGTATAGTCAGCAACACATCCATTTCCATCTGAATACGACATTTAAAGATAGCCCTCCCCAGCTAGGACTCAGGTAGAGGGATGTTTTGGAAATAGCATCAGAATTCAAAAGAGTTGGACGAGCTGGAATGAAGTGTCCAGAATGGATTTTAATAGCAAACACACTACTTTATGCAGCAGTGTGCCATTTCAGAAAGATAAGAGCCATCAGTTACAGCAAAAGACTTAGAATTCAAATGGAATCTGAAAGCAGAATATAACACAGTTACACAATGTTAGTGTCATTATTGCAAGTAAAGAGCACAGAGCTGACATAGAACAAATGAGGGGTGGGTGTGAACACACATTTTAATCATTGCACCAATAGTGCTTGGTGGTAATGTTGTTATTATCCATCTAGAGAACAAGAGGATAGCATGTTGGAAGAAGAAATTGATTTTTCCATTACACAGGGAATTATATATCTAGTTATATCTAATTATATCTAGTTTGGAATCCTGTGAAATGATGTATGAAATTGTAATATTGAAAAGAGGTAAGAAATGAGTAATAAAGATGGTTTAACTTTGTTAAAAAAAAAAAAACTTTGAGGAGAGCCTGATGAAAGTTGGAGAATGAAGGTCTGCAACAATGCTGGTTTTGAAGTGGATTGAAGATCAACTGTAGTCTATTCCCACTGAGAATTTAAAAGAGAAGAAATAAATTTACAAAGTTGAAGGAGAGATTTAACTGAGCCTCACAAACTTTGAGAGTTGGAGTGAAACATTAGAAAATGCCATGAAAGGTTAAAAAAACTCTCTCTCCTGGGGCCTTTAAGAACAAAGGCGATGGATCAACCTTTACAATGGATCTTGGGAACCAGCCCATCTACTTTATCACAGTGAGAACAAGTAATTCCAAAGTAGTACAGTTCTTGGACTCTGAGTGGTATTTAAGAATTCAGTGACAATTTAGCTTGCCTACAACTTCTTTATTTAAAGCCTGACCTAATCTCTCCCAGAACTGCAGATTCAAATGTATTTCTGTGGCCTGGATAGACAAATATCTTGGTGGAGTTATGTAAGGTCTTTTTGTGGAGGAGGGAGATAAGCCTCTCAGAGATTTTCGACCTTTGTGTTAATTTTTTTTATATTATTGAGGTAAAATTCACATAACATAAAATAATCTTTTAATGTGCACAATTCAATAGCATTTAATACATCACGATGAAACATTATCACCTTTATCAAGTCCCAAATTTGTGTTGATATTTACAATGAGGACAATCTTCAGTACATCTCCCTGTGAGATTTCCTAATAAAATAATGATGTGGTACAGAATTTGGAAATCTGAAGCATTCCAGTAAACTTCCATTTGGAATTAAAAGAGCCACTTAGTACATGGATGGTACATGTTTATGCTTGATAAATGAATGATAATAAAATAAGTTAGGGTATTATTGACCACCAAGGTAAATTAAACTCTCCAATTAGAGAGTGTCCTAGGGGATAAATCCTATCTCTTCATTTTAGCTTCTGAAAAACATAAACATACTATATTCCAAAAGGTACATTTCAAATAAAATTTGATTACTGTTAACTATCGAAAATTCAATCTTTAATGCGCAATTTGGTGAAACTTCAGGAAAACTAGTATAAAAGCCTATCTTTCAATGTTTACCACTTATTATGTGATATACTGGAAAAATGGTAAATGCAATGACAAGATAAACATTAGTCATCAAGTAAAAAACATGCAATTATATATTTTATAGATAAGTACATAGGAATTAACGAACATTTAAAAGTAATAAAACTAAACACAATGGGCTTTGACTATGCAAAAATATAAATGCTTGGAAAAGATAGCAAAAGGAGCTGTCTTCTGACCCCCATACCAAAAGCGTAGGGAGAGGATATATTACAAGCTGCTGTTCTCTCTGCACATATAAGGATTAATGAATGGGAAAACCAAACTGGGAGAAAATATATTTCTATTGTTTAAGCTACATGGTCTGTGGTACCTTTTATGACAACTCTAGCAAATTCATGCAGTTGAAGTAACATCTACAAATCCAATAAGCATTTAAAGTAAGGCATACGTTGCCAGCAAAGAAAGATAATCTTTTAATAAGCTGTCCAGCAGAGTTTCTCTAGTTTTTGTATCTTCTATTCCAAGAAGCAATATCAAAGAACCTGTGCCTCACCATGTTGGAAAAACAAAGCCGTCCTCCCTCTTTATTCTAAGAGAAACACACTGCATATATTTTTAAAAATGTTTATTTATTTTGAGAGAAAGAGAGCATGCATGTGTGCTATGTGAGAGTAGGGAAGGGGCAGAGAGAAAGGGAGAGAGAATTCCAAGCAGGCTCCGTGCTCAGCACAGAGCCCAACTCGGGGCTCAATCTCACAAACTGTGAGATCATGACCTGAGCCGAAATCAAGAGTTGAACACTTAACAGACTGAGCCACCGAGGCTCCCCTGCAGGTATGTTTTAAAAAATATTTTTACGTCATGTAAGTTTTAAGAACATAAGAGTGGCAGTGCTGGGAATCCATTTTATTGAGAATTCTTTTCCATAGCTATTTTCATTGTTATAATTGTTATAATAGACCTGCATCTATTAGACCACTATTTCTGAGGGTCACTACTTTTACACAGACCACCAGAGGAAAATTATTAGTTTAGTCTTCATAGCAGACCGTGAGCAATGTGTCTTATAGGAGATACCACTGATTGCATTTGAAACTTTGGGGGCAAGGTGTAGATTGTCTACTGTTTTTGTATCTCCATGTAGCTCCTTCATAGAAACAGCACAGATAAATTCAATTATCCTTACTTCTTTTTGCATGGTTCTTGTTCATAAAGGCAATCTATCTTCTGGACAGAAATTCAGCTGCTGAATTTTTTAGGCTTCCATTATAATTGTTATTTAATTACAAATTTGATAACTACATATCGTCTTGGAGAACTCTTGGGACGTATCTATAAAATGAAGATAGTAATAGCTTCTAGAGCCCAGAGCCAATGCCCACCTGAGGTTTGGTCCAGCTGTGAGATCTCTGAATGTGTGGATTTTATGACAGTTCAGCTACTGTGTCATAGTAATGCCATTTCAATGCTTTTTGCAAGCCAGTTCCCATTTTAGTCATTTGCAAATGCATTATTACTTCTCAAACTGTAGGAGAAAACCCTAGGCTAGCCACAGAAAATTGGGTCATATCCCGATTCTTGTCTAGAGAAATGCCCCTGTGGCGGTGAACAGAGTCTCTGGTGTAGTTCTCAATAGTTCTATCCATATTTTTCCACATAAACATTTATATAATAATGTGTTCTAGTAAAAACATAAATGGAAGCCAAAGAGTCTCCCTTAAAAGTCCCTAACCATGACGGCAGTCACAGTCAGCTCTGTTGTCTGCTCTGTAGCCGAGCGGGAGTTCATGAAGCAGGTGCCCACCTGTACTGCCACCCTGGATCCAGTGCAGCCAGAAAGGACTGGACTAAGACTGATAAGATTTGCCCAAGTGTCTGAATGTCCAGGTGTGCTCTGAGGGCATACAACACTGTCTCTAAGTGATCTACCTCTATTCATTGTTGCATCATCCATAAACTTCTTCCCCAGGATTATTTTCAATTAACTGCACTTCAGAATGGTCATGGATCCAGATAGGTTGGCCACTGCTTCATTCTATGATGTAAGCACTGTGTGTAGGTCTGTTTTGCTTAACCATGTTGATGAAGGACAGGGCGTCAGCATGGCTACCTGAAATTCACTGGTGGCTTCACTGGTGGTGAAAGAGGAATTTCACCTGTAGTTTCCACCTTTTCTACAGCCAAAGCCACTACTTTTTCTCTGAAAAAGTATTTAGTTGATTAATGTGCAATTCCCTTTTTGTCATTTTCTATGACACTGCCATGGGGAAAAGCCCAAGTGAAACAGAGTGGCTAAGGCGGAATCAAACAGCTTAAATGATTACACACTGGATTAAAGATCTGGGACAAAGGTAACACATCTATATTTTTTATATGCTATATTTGGAGCATCCTTTCTTCAGCCTGTGTCATGAGCAATTATATATTTTAGATTTTTTGTTCAATTATAATTGTTACTATAAGGGTGGCAGCCTAAACTGTTATTATTTTTTATTTTTTATTTCTTTTCTTTTTTAAATTTTAAAAATTTTATATTTGATTTTTCTCTAGATTTTCAGTTGCTTCATCTAAACTTCATTTCCTTTAAGTAAAAATGAGGGTTTTTTCCCCCTTAAACAGTTTTTGTCTACGTCAAAGAAAATAATGCACACTAAATGAAAATGTTCAAAATATTGTCTCTACCACTGGCAAAATTACCTGTCTGCTTTTGCTGTTCTCATCCAAACCCAGCTACAGTAGTAATGACTGTATATCACAGAGCTCAGGGGCAGGTCAGTGGCCATGATGACGTGATGCACACCCCAGTGGTAAAATGACAAACACCGACATGCACCTTGCTTTAGCAGCAATGGCTACCTTTTGCAATTACTGAAGAACAGCTTTAACCTATTAGGAATTAAATTTTCTCTTTAAACAAAGTTGCTAAACATTTCCCCCCAAATTTCATATGTGGCAAGAGCAATTTAGGGAGCTTAAAATTAAAATTAGGTAAGGAAGCTCATAAAAGTGACCTCCTATGTTTAGTGCTTTTGAAAACTTAAGTAATAGGAACATAGGTTTAACAACTAAAGGATTGCAATATTTAAGCTTTTGATTCTTTAAGTATCATAAACTGAGGTCACCCAGTTTTTACTGTCAATATCGAATTTTAGTATTTTGTTTTATTTTTCAGTTTTTACTCTAGCATTTTTTACCCTCGATATTGAATTTTAGTACTTTGTTTTATTTTTCAATTTTTACTCTAGTATTTTTAAAAAGTTTCTTAGATTTATAAATGTCACTAATTTCTGTCAACATAGGTGAGGGTTCATCTTATTGCATGCTACCCTTTTATGGAGCAAGAACCAAAGTTCAGCAACTCCCGATTAGTTTACCTCTGGTTTCAAGCCAGGATAAACTGTAAAGAAAAGGCTTCTTCTGACACATCTGTTTAATCTTGACTGACGCATTATCAAGAATTCCACTGGTACTTTCTGGAATCCTGAGCACAGGAACTATTTGATTTTTCATCTGCAACGATATGAACATTTGACTCTATTTCTCATTTTTGATGGGTCATTTCTCCAAGAATTTCAAATCACTAACTGATAATCACAAATTTCTTTTCAGAATTCCCATCACTGTCCTTCATGTTCTTATTTTCACGTTTATTTATTTTTGAGACAGAGAGACAGGGCATGAACGGGGGAGGGGCAGAGAGAGAGAGGGAGACACAGAATCGGAAGCAGGCTCCAGGCTCTGAGCTATCAGCCCAGAGCCCGACGCGGGGCTCGAACTCGCGGACCGTGAGATCGTGACCTGAGCTGAAGTCGGACGCTCAACCGACTGAGCCACCCAGGCGCCCCCTCATGTTCTTATTTTCAAATGAGGTTTCACTGTGAGTGCTCTGAGACCATCTCTAGTATTCAGTCAAAGAGTCATGCCATGCTTGCATATTCATCTAAAGCAAGCATTCTTCGGCTCGCCTGGGTGGCTCAGTCGGTTAAGCCTCCGACTTCGGCTCAGGTCATGATCTTGCGGTCCGTGGGATCGAGCCCTGCGTCGGGCTCTGTGCTGACAGTTCAGAGCTTGGAGCCTGTTTCAGATTCTGTGTCTCCCTCTTTCTCTGACCCTCCCCTGTTCATGCTCGCTCTCTGTCTCAAAAATAAATAAATGTTAAAAAAAAAAAATTTAAAGCAAGCATTCTTCTTAAGTAAGGTGAAGTATCAACACAGAAGAAGAAAGTGATGAAATAAAGCACCAAATTGTCAGAATAACTCATGAACTGTTTTTTGATTACAGTATTTCTATGATAGCTCTGGACAGATTACTTGATTAGAAGATCTAGTGTAAATTACCTCTGGGAAAAGTTCAACCACAGTGGAAAGCTGATAGAGGGTGACAGGGTAGCAACAGAAGAATGGAAAGAAAAACACAAAAGAAGGGTGTGTGTGTGAAGTTCATTTGTTGGCAAAATAGGGTGTTTGAGCATTGGCTGAATCTGAGAGGAATTACACAGAAATGAGAGAATGAAAGTAAGTGGAACTGAGGCTCTGGAGGAGTTCAGAGGGAATACAGTTGGTAAGAAAGATGGAGCAGTCAGCTCTGAACCCAGGAAGGTTATTCATCCTCTAAAAAGGAGGAGGGGCACCCGGCTGGCTCAGCCAGAGGAACATGCAACTCTTGATGTCCTGCCCATGAGTTCAAGCCCCACACAGGGTGTAGAGATTACTTAAGAAAATGAGAAAGAAAGAAAGAAAGAAAGAAAGAAAGAAAGAAAGAAAGAAAGAAAGAAAGAAAGAAAGAAAGAAAGAAAGAAAGAAAAAGAGATAAGAGTGGAGGAGGTGGTAGATAAATTTTAGGTTGGAACAGAACCTGAGATAGATTTTTGGTTACTTGCCTTTTCTTTAAGGAGTAAGAGCCAAGATCATATTTTGTTACTTAAAGAGCCACAAGTAAAGGAAGGTGTTCCTGAAAAGGAGTCAATATTTGTAAACACTGTTTTAGATAAGAAAAGAAATAAACTAGAACTAGCAAAGAAGCTGAAAGTAGAAGTTCAGCTGAGGTTAAAGCTGGATTTGTACTATCCTTATTTAACACAAATACCTGGTTTTCTCCAGCAACACCTGACTGTCTGTGGTTGGAGCAGGGAAAGTGGATTGTTGACAAGATCCACATGTGGGGGTTACAAACAATGGACTTGGGGGAAACAAATGGAAAACATGGGGATATAAGAAACTGACAAAGGAATAAAGTAAGGGACCTAGGCTGCACAGAAAAGAAAGGAAGCCAGGAGGAAACTCACGTACTATAAAAATGTGTGTGTGTGTGTGTGTGTGTGTGTGTGTGTGTGTGTGGTATCAGCAGAGAGGAGTCAAAAAATGACTAGAGGTCTTCCTGCATTGGAATAGGAGCTTTGGTAGGAGAAAGAAAACAAGAGAGCTGGAAATAAAGAATGTCACTCTATGGGACTCGTGGGTGGCTCAGTCAGTTAAGAGCCCGACTTTGGCTCAGGTAATGATCTCAAGATCCATGAGTTTGAGCCCTGTGTCAGTTCTGGGCTGACAGCTCAGAGTCTAGAGTCTGCTTCAGATTCTGTGTCTCCCTCTCTCTCTGCCCCTCCCCCGCTCGTGCTCTGCCTCTCTCTCTCTCTCAAACAATAAACATTAAAAAAAATAAAAAAAAAAAAACCAATGTCACTCTACACGTGTGACGGTCACATTTAGATGCAGGAGTCTGGAACAATTTGGAAGCCTTAGGATTGGCCTTGGAAGTAGGTTTCTAAAAATACAGGGTTTAGTGCTTGAAACAAAAGCTAATGAAGACGTGAGGTCAAGGCACTAGAGTGTTGTGTGTCCTTCACATGGGTGTTGAACTTGAAGAGACTCTCAGAATTTGGAAAGGAAAGGATGTGTGAGTTACATAGTTGCCAAATACCAGATAATGATCTGGAGGTGAAAGGTAATAGCAACAGGGGCTGACAAAAGTTGCAGAAGTTGCAAAAGAGGAGAGGCTTTCTTTTGGTGACAATGTAGAGATCCACCTGAGCAATATGGAAAAGTGTGACAACCACTCACAGGGTGCTTCTGAGGCTTACATGAAGTAAGGAATTGTACAAGCGTTCCAAGGAGTGTAAAATACAATTTAAATACAAAGGATTACTATTATTACTATTATTATTATTTGTGTACAAAATTATGTATAGGTATTAGAGCCTGTACACACACACACACACACACACACACACACAATTATCAGTCTTATATGCTATCAATACGGCTTTACTATTAACAGTAGCAACTCTTGTCATATCTTACACTTTATCTTAACAATTCTTGTAGAATTTCACATGCACATTTTAGTATTTTTTCACAACCATCCTGGGAGGTAAATAGTGTAGATGTTATTATCCATAGATGTGGAACCTATGGAACAGAGATACTGAGTGATTTGGTTAAGGACAAGTCCAGTGACAGAGCCAAGACTTAAATTTTGATAAAATAAACTGTAGTCTCCTAACTCCCATAGATAATGAGGAAAAAAGGCTTTCACCAGGTGTTCATTTGCTTCCTGCTTTCCCTATATAACAACATCTAGAACTCAGGTACACCTGATAACTTTTTTTTTTTTTTAATGTTTATTTATTTTTGAGAGGGACACAATGTGAGTGGGGGAGGGGCAGAGAGAGAAGGAGGCACAGAATCTGAAGCAGGCTCCAGGCTCTGAGCTGTCAGCACAGAGCCTGACACAAGGTTCAAACCCACAGACTGTGAGATAATGACCTAAGCTGAAGTCAGATGCTTAACCGACTGAGCCACCCAGGTGCTCCTGATAACTCTCTGTTCTATATTTCTTTCTCAACCATTGTAGATTAGAATATCAGAACTCTAGGAGCTCAAAGGTTCTGAATTTGCAAGGACAATATCCTCAACAGTCAATTTCCTCTCTAAGGCTTCAAATATTTGCCTACCAGCATAATTATTTTGTAAACTGTCTCTTAGTAATAAAGACAAATCCATGATTCTGTTCCTGAGAAACTGACCATCAAAAATGAGTATAGAATCATTTTTCACTGATTTCTAGGAAAATCTGATGATACTCAATACAAACATGTTTACACATTCAAACAATGGGTGTGTTTCAATACCAAAAGCATTCTTTAGACTCACCCTCAAAATAATTTTTTAAAAATAAGCTCTATATGCAACATGGGGCTTGAACTCACGTCCCTGAGATCAAGAGTTGCATGTTCTACTGACTGAGCCAGCCAGACACCCCTCCAAATAGATTGTTGAGTTGGAAGTGTCTCTCTTAACTAAAGTTATGCTTCAATAATGACTATATTTTTATGTTAATGCTTCCCTAATGACTATATTTTAAACTGGCCCTATTGTCTTCATTTGCAAAATGTGTAATTCCCAGGGCTGATGTGATACAGTGTTTGTGAACTGCCTACCTGGCACAGTATCTTGACTTGTTAACCACTTAATAGTACAGGTGATTTTCATCAGCCATTATTTTTTTAAAATTTTTTTCAGTGTTTATTTATTTTTGAGAGAGCAAGAGAGACAGCGTGCGAGCAGGGGAAGGGGCAGAGAGAGAGAGAGGGAGACACAGAATCCCAAGCAGGCTCTAGGCTTTGAGCTGTCAGCACAGAACCTGATGCAGGACTTGAACTCAAACTGCGAGATCATGACCTGAGCCAAAGTCAGACACTTAACCGACTGAGCCACCCAGGCTCCCCATCAGTCATTATTTTTTATCCTGCATTTTATCATTAGAGTTTTTCCCTCCTTTGTGTAAATGGTGTCACCATGCTAACACCAACAAGAGGAAGGATCATTGCAACCTTGAGTCTGAAACCACAGTCTAACTGAGGAGATGTTTCACAAACTACTTCATAAATGAAGCAGATAAGGAAGGATTTCTTTAAAGACACAAAAATCTCAATACAAAGAAAAAACATGAGGTAAATTCACCAACAGTAATAGTAAGAACATCTGTTCTTCAAAAAAACACCAGAAAGAATGTAAAAAAAAAAAAAAAAAAGACAAGTCACAAACGAGGATGTACATCAGACCAACCCAATAACATGAATCATGGTTAATGTATGGGTGACATTGGGCAACAGCCAATGAACAATTTTGTAAGGAACTGTGGCTAGTACTGCTTTTACTCAGGAAGGGCATGTTTCTTGTCTTTTTTTTGCTACTTCTCTAACATCTCTCTGCATCTTGGTTCACGCACAATTGGATCCTCATCGTACAGACACACTAATACTCATCAAAAGTCATGCAGTCAGAGCGTGGCTTCCCAACAGGCTCTGCCCCACTCCCCTGCTCCCCAGGGTTGGCTGGGGCTCCTTTTACCATCCTCTCTGCTCTCCTCTTTTCTGGGCCTCCCCCAAGACCACTCTTAGATGTCCTCAGCTCCTCTCACCCTCCCTGCAGGAGAAACCTGGTGTCTGGAATGCCGAGGGCCCTCAGAGGATGGATGGCCAGGACCCATACTACCCTCTGAAGGAGATGGACCCTAGGCCCACAGATGCCAAGGACCAGGCTGGGGAGGGATGGTAGGGCTTTGAAGAGAAAACAAGAGGGACAGGAAGCTAGCTTCAACCCAGGAACTTTGATGCTAAATTTCCCCTTCAAGAAGAAACCAAGGAGAGCAACGGAATTAAGCAAAATGGAAGTGGGCTGCAGCAATGAAAGTGAACACAACAGTACCTTATAGACAAATTATGCAACCAAAGCCTCATGATTATGTAAGCATAAAGATGGAAAAGAGGCCTAAACAGACATACTATGCAATGCCTAATTATCCTGACCAAATTAAACTTGGTGTAGTAGATTTTGAACCAGCCAAATAGCCTTAATAATAAAGAAAACATTTCTATGTTACCTTATTGTGTTGAGCACTATCCTTTGCACGTGACACACATATGAAGTCATTTATTTCTCAGTATAGCCCCTTAGAAAGAATCCATTACCAGGCTGAACCATGAGGAATTGCCAACACTCAACCATTTTGACCTACAAATGGCGACTGTGTATAGTGCAGGCTGCATTTTGTCTTCATTTTACAGATGAAGGAACCTAGATGAGAGCACTTAAGTAACTTGCTAAAAAGTATCCAACTATTTGGGTCAGGCAACCAGGTTCCTGTTTCTGTGGGTGTTATTAACGACCAAAATGCACTGCCTCTCCACCACACTGAATTAAAAAGAAAGAGTGGTTTCTCCAAACAGAAAAATTCTATTTATGAATGGGTTTTCACATGCCAGTCTGTTCATGACATACCTACTTCTTTTGAAATGATATCACTGCTCACCCAATCACTCAGCTGGAAATCTCAAAATCAAATTTTTTTTTTATTTCTCTACCACAAGAAGAAAAAAAAATATTTATTAAATCCATGTCAGCAAGAGCTGTAGAATCAAAGGCCATGAGAGTTGGAAGGGACTTCACAGATAATCTAGTCATGTTCTAAGGTAGACATAGTCACTGAGTGAGCAGGTAGCAGGAATATGATGAGAGTCTGATTCCTAATTTCTGGTCTTTTCTCTCTCTGCCTTAGCTTTTACATTGGACTATAGATGTGGTAGATAATACCTCTTTGTTTCTCCAGAGCCAGGACCAATTTAAAATATCTAACCCTTGTGTGTGACAATAACGGGACTCAACAAACACCTCTTCTGTACCACCCACTCTTCTAGATGGTTTACATGTATTAATTCATGAATTAGTACAAGAACTCTCTGGAATTTTCTATTATAAACCACATCTTACAAATAGGAGACTGAAGCACAGAGAAATCAAAGCCTTTTACCTTAGATCACTAAGCTTGTAGACTAGCTCCAGAGGCCATGCCATATACACTTATAGAAGAGATCACCTGGCCATATACCCTACCCTATCCTACCCTACCCTTCACTAGGCAAGGCTTAGACTTATGTCCTTTGGGAAGCAATTTCCAATTCTACCCCCCATTTCAGCCCAGGCTGAGGTGAAAGTCTGATCTGTTAAATTTGCAGAGCCCCCATTCAATACTGTTGTATATAACTGATGATTTGTCTTTCTCCACCTGATTGCAAACATCTTGAGGGAAGTATGTTTTACTACTCATAATATTCACAGGATTTGACATAACACTTGACAGTAATCACTAAATAAATACATTAGATGAATGCATGAAAGAATGAATGGCCACCTAATTAATCTTCCTGCCTTCAATTTCTCATTATTCCAGGGATCTTTCATCTTGAAGTGAGGAGGTAACTAGTGAGACATTTAGTGTGTAAGTTCAATGAAGACAGGTAGGGCCTTTATTTATCTTCCTTAATAACTGAAGATAAGCCTTTTGATTTTTGTTCCTTAAACTTTTGGTCATAAACTCATCACTCTATTAACATAGTAATTTTTTTATCCATATCTTAGACATGAGTTTGTTTTGAATTTTATACTTTGACTTTTGTGAAATAAACTAATTCATTTTATTTCACCTAACCCATTAGACAAGAAATTAGGTCAAAATATGCAGGTCAAGTAAGTGCTTTGACCCTAACCCATAGTCACATGGGCTTCAGAAGTTATTACAATGAGATGTGTTTTAACTGACTTTATGCTTAAATGTGTTAGTTCTGAGGTGTCCAAACTGTTGCTGTGTCCCCTGATTTGCAATCATTCGCAGAATTCGAGTAAATGGTACTGAGTCAATTGGATATCCAGATGGAAAATGCATTTTTATTTCTTGCATCATATAAAAAATTAATTCCAGGTGGATAGCAGATCTTAGTATGAAAGGCAAAACAATAAAGCATTTAGAAGAGAACATCTTTCTGATCTATGAGTAGGCAAAAAGCACTAACTACAGAAGAAGAATACTAATAAACTGGACTCTATTAAAATTAAGAATTTGTGTTCATCAAAAGAAAAAATTAAGAGAGTGAAAAAGGAAGCCCCAGTTGGAAGAAGACATTCACAATACATATATCCAACAAGGAATTATGTCTAAAATATATAAAGTATATGCACACATAATTAAAAAGATGGACAAATGGGTGGGTAAAGACTTGAGTAATTCTCAAGGGAAGATATCCAAATGGCTAAAAAATATATAAAAAGATTCTCAGTCTTGTCAGTCGCCAAAGAAATACAAACAAATCCATGATGCTATACAACTACTCTCCCACCAAAATGGCTAAAATGAAAAGGACAGAAAATAAGAAGTGTTGATAAGGATATGAAACAATGGAATCTCTCTACTGCTTCTGGGAGTATAAAGTATACAACTAGCTTGGAAAATTCTTTGGCAGATTTCAGCAAAGTGCTCTATGTAAAGCAGTTCCATGCCCGGTATACCCAACAGAAATGTATATACATATTCAACAAAAGACATTCATAAGAATGTTCTTGGTAACACTATTGTTAAGAACCCCATAGTGGAAACTACACGTGTTCATCAGTAGTGGAACAAAACACGTACCCCAATGTGTACAGCAGTGCTATCAACAATAGCCAAATCATGGAAAGAGCCCAAATGTCCATCAACTGAAGAATGGATTAAGAAGATGTGGGGTGTGTGTGTGTGTGTGTGTGTGTGTATAATGGAATACTACTTGGTGATCAAAAAAGAATGAAACCTTGACATTTCCAATGTGGATGGAGCTAGAGAGTATTATGCTAAGTGAAATAAGTCAGGCAGAGAATGACAAATATCATATGATTTCACTCATGTGGAATTTAAGAAAGACAAAGATGAACATAGGGGAAGGGAAGAAAAAATAAGATAAAAGCAGAGGGGAAGCAAACTATAAGAGACTCTTAAATACAGAAAACAAACTGAGGTTGCTGGAGGGGGGGGCAGATGGGGGGATGAGCTAAATGGGTGATGGGCATTAAGGAGGGCACTTGTTGGGATGAGCACTGGGTGTTATGTGTAAGTGATAAATCATTGGGTTCTACCCCTGAAGCCAATACTATGCTGTATGTTAACTAACGAGTTAAAAAAAAATAAGTTAAAAAAATAAAAAATAAAAGTATTCAGCATTTAAAAAAATAGTGAAACAAATTGAAAGTGGTATATTCACAGTATGGAGTACTAAATAGCAATGAGAATGAAGAATCTATAAATTCATACAATTTGGATAATTTTATAAACATGCTGCTGAATGAAGAAGCCAGACACAAAAGAATGCAGCCATTTCCCAGCATACTCTTATTGATGCTAATTGTTCAGGACTGTGGGAAGCTAAACCATTGACTGGGGCTGGTTAGGAGAGAGAAGCAGGGAATTAAAACCTATGAGAAGTTTATATTTTACGCTGAAGATCTTTACTGAAAGATTTCACAAACTCCAAAGCTGTAACTGGTTACACACTGCTCAAAGAGTAGGGACACTAAAATTTAAAGGCAGGTACTATAACTTGTTCATCATACATCTGCAGAGCTAAACACCCTGTCTGGTACATCGCAGACTTTCCAAAATCATATGAATGTTGACTGAATGAAGGAATGAATGAATAAAATGGTCATGGGATTGGCGGTCATAAGATTTGGATACTGGTATACATTCATCCATTAAATGGATATGTGACAAGTCATTTGATGTCTTTGGGACTGGCTTTTCTTTTCTATAAAATGAGGGAATTGGACTACATATAGAGAAGGTACTTGAACATTCAACAACTTAGTATAGCAGTATACTTAGGTAAGGCAAAGCTATTTGTTGTGCCCACTCTGTACAGAAGACAAGATAATGAGGTATATGGCGACATTCAATATGTCTAGGAGTTCACGGAAGTCTAAATTCAGAAAGTTTCCCACTGTCCTACAGAAACCGAGGCCTAAATTTACCAAACGTGCAGTCCTGTGATTTGTAACACACTCCGTGGCTCTTGCATAACTGTTGCTTCAGGCAGGACCGCACGAAATAGCAGGAGGAAAAGAAGGGAGAGACAAGGTCAGAATTCAACTAGGGAGAGAGTTTTGACAAGTACAATGGCTCATCTGGATGAGAAATTAACTCTTTCAAACCATCAGAGATACCCGTGATTTGAAACTACTTCCGGAAGTAAATCTTAAGGCTCTCCAAGTCTTGTGGTAAGAGAACAAGTGCCCATCTTTTAGATCTTCTGCTCATATTCAGGGCAGATAGGTCCTGAAGGTCTTGTATAAACAAAACTCAACTGAAATACGATTCAATTCAGAATGAGACAACAGTTACAGTGTAAAAGAAATGAAAATACACAGACTGACATGAAACTGATTTCATTAATGTTTACCAGGATATTATTTATATATTTGTTTCATGCGAAATTAAGTGGCAATTTCTCTTAAGTTTTTGATAAGTGGCTCTATTTTTATTAAGTGAATACTGTCCATCTTGAAGATGATTTTATTACTGAAAAAAACTATGCTGTTACTACCCACACATCTTTTTTTAATGTTTATTTTTGAGAGAGAAAGAGAGTGCACATGCACGTGAGTGGGGGAGGGGCGGAGAGTGAGGGGGGGGCAGAGGATCCAAAACGGGCTCCGTGCTGTCAGCACAGAGCCCGATGTGGGGCTTGAACTCATGAACCGTAAGATCATGGCCTGAGCCAAAGTCGGATGCTTAACTGACTGAGCCACTCAGGCGCCCCACACATCTTTTAATTTTAAAATCCTTTCTTGAAAATAGTAAGCAAAAACCTTCAATACACGCACTCACACTGAATTGTTACACACAGCTGCTTTTGTTCAGTTTATCACATTCTTCTGGGCAGATTCTTCCAGTTTCTTGACAATATTGTGCATTGGCAGATCTAATTCTTCTGCTTAAGTGGTTTCAAATATGTTGAGACCAGACACATAATTTAATGGTCTTCCTAATTTCCAACTATCCTGCCCTCAAGGATGCCAGGGTTGTGTGATTTTTGTGGGATATGTCCTCTCACTGACCTGTGATAAATAAAGCATCATTTTTGTGAAATGATCTAAAATGTGCAATGTTTTCACAATGACTTTTTCTCATTTCTTGGCTCAGGAAATATTATTCTTGCCTCCTGTGGTCATCCTGTTATTCACCAGCAAATATTACTGACCCAACAACTCCTCAGCTGAGGGATAGAAGAGGTCGTAGTTTTTGTCCCTTCCACACAGATTCACAGGGAAGTGTCCGCTTTCCCTTCCTCACCTCAAATGTATGCTTCAAGGCTTTGGGACATCTCTGGAGGGGACTGGGAAGTTAAAATACCTTAAAAACAAACAAGCAAAAAAACAATATGTCCAGAGGCCACAGGGAACACCTGTTGTAGGCTACAGCTTGGAAATGGTTTTGCTGGACTGCAGGAGTTAAGGATACAAACTTATCAAGGACTTTTTAAATAAATCATGACTAAAACAAGAAACGCGTGCTATTCTTAGTGTTTGATAATTATAGTAAGAACAATTTTTTTCACAGTCTACTGAATCACATTGTTGATTACACAAAAAAATATATACAGTAAAACCTTGGCTTGCGAGCATAATTTGTTCTGGAATCACGCTTGTAATCTAAAGCAGTTGTATATCAAAGCAAATTTCCCCGTAAGAAATAATGGAAACTCAGATGATTCATTCTGCAACCCAAAAAATATTCATATAAAAGTGATGACAATACTATAATGTAATACAAAATATAAATAAAAATAAATTAACCTGCAGTCCCCTTTGAAAACCTTCATGGCTGGTGTGAGGAAGACGAGAGAGGAGGGTTATTGTGTAGGATGACTTTCACAATTACTAATGGAATCACTGCTATCTACTGGCCCAAATGGAATCCTTTTCTTTTCATGCAACTTTAACAAGGAAAGTATCCAATGACCAAGAATGAAGCAAAGCATTCTGAAGCTTACTCTTGTGTGGAAAAGCAAAGGACTGTCCATCGGTGCTTTGAAGTGAAAAAAATTCACTAGTGCCAGTTGTGGGCAGCTTCCAACATTCTGAAAAGTCACTGATTTCTGCCAAACATGTGGCCTGAGATGAGCACGAAAGATGATTATCCACAATCGCACAGACAGAAAAAGAGAGAGAGAGAGAGAGAGAGAGAGAGAGACAGTGAGAGAGAAAAAGAAAGAGAAGAACCACCAGCTTAGTTGTGATTATGTGACATTTGGCATCATGTACTACTCGTATGGTAAGACGTCACTCACTTATCAAGATAAAATTTATTAGAAATATTTGCTTGTCTTGCGCAACACTTGCAGAACAAGTTACTTGCAAGCCAAGGTTTTACTGTAATATTCTTTGCATTGGTATAGGTGTTAAGTAAAAAAAAAAAAAAAAAAGCCTACTGAATGAAGATGTTACCTGAAAACCCGAAATCAATTCTTTTTTTTTTTTTTAAGGTAGGCCTCTGAGTTAGTCATTATGCAATCTCCTGATCAGTGTACTTGGCAAGGAGTACTTGGCAATCATATTTCATATTGATTCCCACTACATACATGCTCCTGGAAGGATTTCATGATAGCAATGATAACTCTAAGCACCAAGCTTCAAGAACCCTATCTTCTGGTTCTATATCCCATGGAAGAACTTGGATCAGTTGCTCACACATTTTGTACCTGAGCTGTGCTGGTTATATATGAAGCACATAGGATGCTCATGCTAAAAATCCTGATTCAATAAAAGTAAGATGGGGACAATAAAATGTGTATTTTCGTTACCCCTAAGTTAAGACTATCACCCTTAAACCATAAATATTTGGGGCACCTAGGTGGCTTAATTGGTTGAGCAACTGACTTCGCCTCAGGTCATGATCTTGCAGTTCATGAGTTCAAGCCCTGCATTGCACTCTGTGCTGCCTGAAGCCTGCTTCAGATTCTGTGTGTGTCTCTCTCTGCCCCTCCCCACTTGTACTTTGTCTCTCTCTCTCTGTCAAAAATAAACATTAAAAAAATTTAAAAACATCAATATTTACAAAAAAGATTACATAAATAAAAAATAGATTTGCTTCATTATTGAAATAAAAATTGAAGGTGACACCTTACAGTAAGTCCATGCTCATAGGTAGCAGATTTCAACAACTAATTAATATTAAAGTTAATTACCCTATCTCTTCAGGTTCTAGTTATGTCTGAGTGCCCATCCTTTATCTAGCAGTTCAAATGTTTGATTAACTCTCAAAAATGATTACCTTCAACACTATCTTCTGCTCCTCACATTGGCATGTAACATTAGCTACACTAATTACGGACAATGAATAGCACTGTCAAGACTCCAATGGCAATAATGATTGAGGAGCTTCTAGGAAATCTATTTACAACTTATAGACAATGTTTGACTCTCCTCAAAATTCCTAGGTTGAAATCTACTCTCCAGTATGATGGTCTTTGGAGGTGGGACCTCTAGGAGGTGATCAAGTTGTGAGGGTGGAATCCTCACAAATGGGATTAATATCCATATACAAGAGATGCCAGAGAACTCCCTTGTGCCTTCCACTATGTGAAGTTACAATTAAAAGATGGGCATCTATAAACAATGGAACAGGATAGGGAGCCCAGAAATAACCCATGTTTATATGGTCAATTAATCTACAACAAAAGAGGTAAAAATATACAATGGGGAAAAGATCATCTCTTTGCTAAATGGTGTTGGGAAAACTGGATATGCGAAAGAATGAAACTGAACCATTTTCTTACACCATAGACAAAAATAACCTCAAAATGGAGTAAAGACCTAATATGAGACCTGAAACCATAAAACGTCTAGAAGAAAATGTAGGCATTAATATCTTGGATATCAGCCTTAGCAACATTTTTCTGGATAGATCTCCTCAGGATGGGAAAGAATAGCAAAAAATTAAACTATTAGAACTACACAAACCAAAAACCTTGATGCATTGAAGGAAACCATTAAAAAAAAAGCAACCTACTGAATGGGAGAAGATATTCACAAATGATATATTTAATGAGAAATTAAGATTCAAAATATAGAAAGAAATTATACGATTCAACACCAAAACAACAACAACAACAACAAGAACAAAAACCCAAGTAAACTCAAAAAACGGGTAGAGGACCCAAACAAATATTTTCCAAAGAAGATATATAGATCACCAACAGACATATGAAAAGATGGTCAACATCACTAATCATCAGGGAAATGCAAATGAAAACCACAAGAAATACCATCTCACACCATTCAGAATGTCTAGTATCAAAAACACAAGAAATAAAAAGAACTTTTGCGCACGATTGATGCAAAAGTGCAGCCATTGCACTGGTGCAGCCACTGTGGAAAAATGTATGGCAGTTTCTCAAACAATTAAAAAGAGAAATACCATATGATCCAGCAATTCAACTACTGTTTACCCAAAGAAAATGAAAACACTAATTCAACCACAAAAAAAAAAAAAAACAACGAAATCTCGCCTTTTGTAACAATGTGGATGGACCTAGAGGATATCATGCCAAGTGAAATAAGTCAGACAGAGAAAGCCAAACTGTATGTGAAATCTAAAAAAGAAACAAACAAAAAAACAGAAAAAGACTCGTAAATACAGAGAACAACTGGTGGTTGCCAAAGGGGAGGAAGGTGGGGATGGGCAAAATAAAGGAAGGGGATTAAGAGGTACAAATTTCTAGTTACAAAATAAATAAGTCACAAGCATGAAAAGTACGGCATCAGGAATATAGCCAATAATATTGTAATAATGTTGCATGTGACAGATGGTAACTACATTTATTGTGGTAAACATTGTGTAATGTATAGACTTGTGGAATTACTATGTTGTACACCTGAAACTAATACGTTGTATTGTATGTCAACTATACTTCAATAATAAATTATTTTTAATTTTTTTTTCTTTTTTTTTTATTTATTTATTTTTGGGACAGAGAGAGACAGAGCATGAACGGGGGAGGGGCAGAGAGAGAGGGAGACACAGAATCGGAAACAGGCTCCAGGCTCCGAGCCATCAGCCCAGAGCCTGACGCGGGGCTCGAACTCACGGACCGCGAGATCGTGACCTGGCTGAAGTCGGACGCTTAACCGACTGCGCCACCCAGGCGCCCCTATTTTTAATTTTTTTTAACATTTATTCATTTTTGAGAGACAGAGAGAGAGAGAGAGAGGCATGGAGCTCAATTGGGGGTGGGCAGAGAGAGAGGGAGACAGAATCCAAAGCAGGCTCCAGGCTCTGAGCTGCCAGCACAGAGCCCAAAGTGGGGCTAGAACCCACAAACCATGAGATATGACCTGAGCCGAAGTCAGTTGCTTAACCAACTGAGCCACACAGGTGCCCCTAATTTTTTTTTTTTATAAAGAGAGAAAAAGGACTCCAGAGAACTCCCTTTCCCTTCCACCATGTGAGGTTACAGTGAAAAGATGGGCATCTATAAACAATGGAACAGGTTAGGGAGCCCAGACCATATTGATACGGTCAACTAATCTATGACAAAAGAGGCAAGAACATACAATGGGGGAAAGATTTGATTAATGGTGTTGGCAAAACTGGACAGCTACATGCAAAAGAATGAAACTGACCACTTTATTACACCATACACAAAAATAATCTCAAAATGGACTAAACACCTAAAGTGAGACCCAAAACCATAAAACTCCTAGAAGAAAACACAGGCAGTAATCTCTTGGATCATCTATGAACATTGGTGCAGCCACTGTATAAAAGAGCATCTATGAACCCAGGAACTCTCCCAGACACCAAAACTGTTAGAAATAAATTCCTGTTTTTATAAACCACCCAGTCTATGGTACTTTGCTATAGCAGCCTCAGCTAACACTATCCCCTAAAATATAAAACAAATGAAAAACAAATCGATTAAAACTGTGCGATTAAAATTGTGGCCAGTGAGTTTAATAACCTAGAACCCAGGGGTTGTTGGCATTTCCTGTAAAGGGCTAGATGTATTAGGCTTTGCTGGTCACAACTACTCACTGGGTAGAACACTAAAGCTCCTAAGATAGTATGATGATAGATAGATGACACTGGCTATTTTCCAATAAAACTTTATTTACGGACACTGAAATTTGGTTTTCATATAATTTTCTCGTGCCACAGAACATTATTCTCGTGATTTTTTTTCCAACCACTTAAAAATATTAAAACCATTCTTAGTTCAAGGGATACACAAAAACAGGCAGGGGCCAGATTTGGCCCTCAGGCCATAGTTTGCCCACCCCTGGGCTAGAGGACCAAATGGATGAAGCCATGGTCAGAGTCCACAGCTGTGTGAACCTGTTTATCCTGTTCTGTTCTTTTGGTTGCACTGTTCTTTGGTCATAAATTGCATTCCTGTCTCCAACCCACCACCATGCAAATGCACTGGGGAGAAGGAGAGAAGATATATGAGATTCAGTGCAAAATAATTGCTCCTACAGACACCCTATGTATTCTCATTGTATTGTCCTGTAAGAGATACATTATGAACATCAAGTAAGGCCCAGACCTGCCATGGAACAAGAGAGGCCTTGTGAAGTCTTCCCCACTACCTATATTTAAGGTTCCTCCTGTGTAAATCTAGACATGACAGAACATACTTCAGGGAGGTCTGAAAGTAGAAATGAAATCATGAAAGTAGAAATTTAAATCAATCAATCAGTCAATAAATTAAAGCTTCTTTTTAATCAGACTGTAAAACTTGCTTATGAATATCTCTTTATCTCTTATCCATAGAGCAAAATGGTTTCATCATCAACTTACAGCCTGTTAACAGAGTCCATTCTAGTCTCCCACTTTCTTCCAGCTGAGGGGCATGAAAGGGATGAGAGAAGTTGATGGTGAATAGAGGGATGTAAATGTTAAAAGGTTTAATCTATTAATATAGGGCAGCATTTCCCAAAGCACGTTATGCTAAATGCTGACTCTGTCAGATGTTCTAACAAAAAAGCATTTTGAGGTCAAATAAGTTTAGGAAATGTGACATAAAATACCCCTTCTTTCTTGATTCTTAATGCACTAATTAGTAAATTAAAGGCTCTGAGGATTCCTGCAATAAGACAGTTTACCTAGGTTAAATCAAGTGTTTCTCAAATTTAAATGACCAGGAAAGCTTTTTTTTTTCTTCACTTAACTGTTATTAATATCCCAAAACACTAATGATCCACAGAGTACATTTTGGGAAACACCAATATAAACAAGGGGGAAGATGGAAAGGTTTTCAGAATTATGAATTATGTTTTAGAACCAATCACTTTGGTAAGGGTTAGACTTTTCTCTCCTTATTTTTGTCATGGTAGGAAATGGCCTCGTGTTCCATTCATGTGCTCAAACCAGCAAAACAGGAGCCATATTTGTTGCTGCAGTAACTTTTTAAGAAATGATACAATATGTGATGGCTTAAAAATAAGCCCTACAGTAGAAATGATAGTATGAAAAGCAAAAGTATCTCTCTCCTCTCTCTCACTTCTACCCCAGTAGCTGGTATATTTCCCAGAGGTACTAAGCAAGGTTACCAGCTTTCACTTCATTTTTCAGTTCTTCTAGCAACTCTAAGTCATATGTCCATGAGTCTACTGGTTTGGATTACAAACATCCAGCAGCATCTACTGAAATAATTCATTCTCCCACTTCTTTCTGCCTCACGCACCTCTCATATCCAATCTATCAGCAAGCTGTATCAATTCTACCTTCAGAATAGATCTCAAGTCTGCCCACTTCTCTCTACCTTCTCCGTCAGTACTGTTTATGGCACTCTGCCCTAACTGGTCTTCCTTCCTCCAATTCTTTTTCTTTCTTGTCCTTTGTCCATATTGTACCCATAAAGATCTCTTAAAGTGTGAATTACATAGTCTCTGACTTCAAAGTCTTCATGGCTTCCCACCAAAATAAAATTCAAAATCAATGTCAAGATCTGTGAGGTTTTCCATGATCAAGCTCTTGCCTACCTCACCATACTCCTGTCCAGCTTCACAGCAATTTCTCCCCAAACTCCAGCCATGCTTCCTTTCTGTTCCCTGAATACTTCCAGCCTTTTCCTCTCCTTGCAGCCTTCCCATTGCTACTTCCTCTGCCCAGATTGTTTTTCCTTCCTTTACTTTATTCCCAAGCCAATCCCTATGCTTCTTTCAAGTATCAATTTAAGTCTTTCATCGTCTAACAGACCTTTCCAGAACACCAAGTCTGAGCCAGCCTGTTTTTTTTTTAATAGCACTCTGTTCTTCTTCATACTACTTCCAACAATTTGTTATTATGTTTCCTTTTTTAAATGTCTATAAGTTATACAAGATGTCTGCTTTATTCAACACTAAATACAGAAAAATTGACCCTGTGTCTGGTCACAGAGGAGGCTTAATAATTATTTATTACATGAATGAAGCCAACCACTGGAAAGTTCCCTTACAGTTTTATCTCCTGCCTTTTCCTTACATAAAACTTTAGCTCCATCCAGATTTTCATTTTGTGCACACCAATCAGCCAGAAGACTCCTTCATTCACCTCTGGAGCAGAGCTTTAAGGAACATCTCATGTAACCTTCCTCTTAAGCTTCACTAATGCATTTTACTCTTGGGAACTCACTGCACTTACTATCTGCACCATTCATTTGGTGTCTACTCTTCTATTGCCTTGTAACAACTCACCTACTACTGTTAATTAACACCTTATATTGACATATTTTGTCTTGCCAATGATGTCGTGTCTATCGAGTATAGGACCTAGTACTAAAGCTAAAGTACACAGCATGACTCTGCACAGAGTAGTTGTATGAAAGGAGTCTCCAACCACCCCATTTAGTGCCCCCATTTTAAGACTTTGATATGGGGATTTGACTCATTTCCTTTCACTGTTTTCTTCCTCAACACTTTGGTGTGTGTTGTCATCATACTGGGAATGAAAGCTGGGGTAAAGAGAAGATCTGAGATGAGAGAAGTAGTTAAGGGAGGAGAGTGATGACAGAGAACTTGCCAAAAGTTTCTCAGTTTCTTCCCTCGTGTTAAAGGAGGTGAAGGACTGGGTGTACTTTAAACTGCTAGGCTATGTCCTAGAGTATTTTAAAAATGACTTGTTCGAGATTTGAAAATGTGGATTTTTAGAACTTAAGTGTCAATCATTGACTCAGTTACACATTGTTCAATTTTTGGATGGATTAGACTCAAACATCATATTTAATTCAGGAAGTATCTTTGGAATCCAAGAAGTTATTCTGCACTTTTACTTGTCAATTCCAATCTTGTCCAAATAATGGTTTTTAAGGAACATTTAAAATACTGAATACCTTAGCTACTTTTTATTTTTCCCCACTAAAATATAAGGATTATTATAAAAGTCCTGCAACGTTTTTAATGTACTTAATCAACTTTCCTCAAGCTACTTCTGAAACAAGGAGTAGAAGTCAAGCCTTTGTTAGTATAAAATTGTTCAAGGGAAGCAGATGCTTTTACAATTATTACCTCTTCACCTAGTGTATCTTCAGAACTACTTTTTAAGAGGAAGAGTAGCAGATATTGCCTGCTATCTTTATTCAATCAGTAAGGAAACTGCACATGAGGAAGAGGGGCTGAACGATACAGGTACATAGCAGCTAAAGTCCAAGTTTGTGTTGGAGAATTCACCTGAAATGTAGGATTACTATGACATAACTTATGCAGTAAATTCTAGAACAGGATTGTTATGCTGGGATCAGGGCTGGCCACAGAATTTGCAGGATATATAGTATAAAATGAAAATTTGGAGCTCCTTGTTTGAAAATTATTAAGAGAGCTGACAGTGACAGCAGAACTTTAAAACTAGTGCGGGGCCCTTCTGAGTTGAGAGCCCCGTGTGACTGAGTGGTTTGTTTCCATGAAGCTGGCCCTGCCCAAAGTCTGTGAACGGCTAACATCTGGTTGGGTATCAAGGAGGCTGTGAACTCCTGAAACCATAGGCAGAATTCCGTGTTAATGTGCATATGTTTGTGTTTCATACCCCATAGCTTTTTATCAGATTCTCAAAGTGCTCTGTTAACAAAAGCATTAAGAATGCCTCTTCAGGAGTAAAAAAAAAAAAAAAAAAAAAAATGTTCTCACAGAGCCCAGAGTGTCAGGGAACACCATGCTCCTGGTCACTGTTCATGATCCTTCTGGAGACTGTGCTTGTGAATGAGTGAGTTTTCATGGCTGCACTGGAGTTAAGAGAAAAACAAAGAATTCTTAAGGCTGCCCAGATGTTGCCAGACATACACTCAAAATACATCTTCAGATGACAGGAAAGCAAATGGTGAGATGTTCAAGACGACCATATTCTTCATAAACCCCAACATGATACCCAAACCTGAGCTATTTCATTGATTTTTCACCCGTTTAAAGAAATCTTCTCCCTCTTCTGTAATTAGATGTCATGTCCCTCCTTTAAATAAAGGAGAAATGCTTCATGGTAAGATTTACCAACTTATGGTGATTTATATTACCTATATTTTATGGATAATTACAACCCAATGTTAGAAACTGGGGTAAGGTAGGAATTTGTTAATAAGGCAGGTGCAGGAAATGCCCTCAAAACAGAAAAAGAGTCCTATAAAGAAGACCAGCGTCCTGGGAAAACACTACAGATGAAATATTTCAACACCTGAGTCTGGCTGGTAAAACCCCACGGCCATCTACCGGAAGTCTCATGCACAAAGATCCCTAAATGCGGGTTTTGCTGAAAAACCTGCTCTTGCAATTCGAGTGGCTGACTTAAAATTTTATTTAGTCCCTTTGCCGTTTCAGACTAAACGTGCTCTTTAACCAAATCATATAAATGGAGGTAGAGAGATGAATAATTGAAACCACAGGGTAATTCTCAAATTTCTTTTCCCACAGTGTCAAACTTCTCTTGATGTAGCATCTATAAGAAGAAAAGTACGAGAAACTTAAGTTTCCTGGTCAGTCAGCTGTCCCCACTCTGCCTTTGCTCACGGTACAATGGGGCACGCCACATGATTCAACCAGACGCTAAAGCCCTCGCATATCCTTGGAGGACCTGGTAGCTCACACGAGGTATCTCATCCATCAAAGAGTAACTGTTCATAATCCTACCCAACCCAAAAGGTGAAAGAGTAGGAAGCTGGTAGATAGATGGGATGCTTTCCTACGGTTTCTAGGACTAAGCTGGTTAATCCTTTTAATTGAATTAAATTGCCCCGAGGGTTCTCTTCCTCGCCAGGGAAGTGAGTAGCCTTCCCAGCCTTCCCGCAAGCCATCTACTCCAGTTGGAGTCTCCTGGTACCTGCTCTGCTCTCCTGCTCTTTCCAAGACGCGCAGGCCACAGGGAGAGGAGGCAAACTTCCAACAGCGGCAGACCCCACCCTACACGCCCCTGAGCACTTCGGCCCCGGGCTCCCGGCCTCGGCGAGGCGGGAGTGGGAGTGGGAGTGGGAGTGGGAGGGTCCGGACGCGCGGCCAGGGATAGGGCTCAGGGCGAGCGAGCACGCGCTGCAGGGTCGGGAAGCGCGCCGGCTGTCTGCGGCGCCCGAAGGACCGCGGGCAGGGAGCAGTTCCACACGTGGCCTGGAGTCACCGCGCTCTCTTCAGGAATAGCCCCAGGGGCCAAGGAGGCCGCCGCTAGACCGGGCCAGGCGCCTCTCTCCCTCCATCCTGGCTGCCGGGCGCGGCTCCCAGGTTAACCCTCTCGGGCCCTGCCTGGCCCGCCGCCGCTGCCACCCTCTGCGCGCTCCACCTCCGCGGGCAGTAAGCGCCGGCTGACGGCGGGGGGGTGGCGGCTGCCAGGGGGCAGAGCCTCCCAAACCTCTTCCTCCGTCCTCCGGGCCGCACGCCCACCCTCCCTCGGGGCCCTTAGGGATCCGCCCCCCCCCCCCGACCCCTGCGCCCGGGGCTGCCCCCAGCCCGGCGTGGCCTCCGCGGCGTGGGCTCGGCGAGCGCTGGGCTGCGACCCCGGCGTACCTGCTCCTCCGACGCGGTGGGGTTCAACTAGTGGTCCTGTAAATCCCAGTCCTTCCCCGAGGCCCCGGCAGGTACTCCCGCCGCAGGGAGAGCGCTCTCCTCGTTGGGCTCCCAAACGTGACACTCTGTATATCCGGCTCGGAGACTGGGTGTGGGGCGGGAGGAAACCACCCTCCCTCCGACCTTCCCGGTTGCAGCCGCGGCCTCCGCGTGGGGCGCGGTAGCGGCGGCAGCCGGAGTCCGGGGCGGGAGGAGGGCGCGCGGCTGGCGAGGGCCTTTACAGGCCTCCGGGAGACGGCATCGTGCGCGCAGGCCCGCCCCGCGGCTTCCATTCATTCAGCACCCAGCACAGCCGCTCGCTATTACTCCCGGGCTTTTTTTTTTTTTTCTTCCTTCATTTTTTTTTTTTTTTTCTTTAATCTGTGGGTGAGGGTAAAGGGAGCTAGAAAGGCGCCCCTCTCTGGTCTGCAAAAGAAGAGCTCCCACACCTTGAGAAAGAAAGAGGAGGAGGGAAGGAGGGGGGAAAAGAGAGACCCAGAAAGTCTAAGGTTCTGGTCTGAACGCTTGGAGGACACACCTTTCCCCATCCACCCTAGTAGAAAAAGACTCAAATCCGAGTTCACTGAGGTTCTGGGTACCACACACTCCGTGGGAGGGATGTTCTTGTATCTGCTCCAGACTCTGCGGAGGCGCCCTGCAATGACCGACCAGCGCAGTGTCCTAAAAATCCAGGAGGGGTGGAGGCACGCTTTACTCATACCCAGGGTTTGGAGGGCAGACATCAGGCTCTGCCTGCGTAGGGTGCGAGTGGGAGTGGGCAGGTGGAGAGGAGACTAGAAAGGACCCGAGATGCGGGCTGCGGGAACAGCTGTGCGCCAGCTTTGCTCAGCAGCGCTTCAACAGATTAAAGGAGGGAGAGAGAGAGAGAAAGACGTTTTGCTTCTTAGCCTGGTAGCTTTTTGCAGATTGGTCATTGTTAACAGTTAAACGGAAAAACTGGATCCGTTGTCAGGGAAGACTTGTAGAGGGATGGACAGGCAGGGGAGTCAGCCGTCCTCAGCGAGGAAGTGCTGAACGCAGGCCAACGCCCAACCTACTTCCTCGAACAAGGTGGAAGGTAACTTCCCAAATAAATATGGTGTGTTAAGAGGAGCCAAAAAGGAATATTGCCCCGGAAGCTGTCTTCACATATCCTCATTCCAACAGTCGACATACAAATAAATAAAATTTAATTCATGAAGTTTGGAATTAATGAAATGAGTGATTTCTTGCATTAAAAAGAATTCACTTCCCATCTTGAATCCTCTTCCACTGGGCTCTCTTTGATTAAATATGGCAAGCAAAGTGTGTAGCCTAAAGACACTCTAATTTCCTCTGGTGACTGCCTGCAAGTAAGAGAAAAAGAAAAAGGACCAAGTAAATACACTGTTACCCCTTCCCCCACTGTAGAATACATCTGAATGTGTTCTAAAAACCTGTATGACAGTACTTGAAATGATACTGTCAAATGATGGTGAGAATATGTTGAAATCCCTTATCAAACAGCAGATAGAAGATAAATTGTTACAACTTTTTGGAAAGCAATTTTGCAATACATTTCCAAGGCATAAAATGTTTTGTCACTCAAAATGTTCTTATTGTTCTGAACCTTGTGATAAAGGAGTGCCATTTCTTAGAATATGTCCCAAGGAAATTGTGGTAGACTCTGGGTCTAAAGTTGTCTCTTGTCTAGCAAGAGAGCGGCACACAGGATGAGAAAGGAGAAATGGTTAATGTCCCGGACAAGACAAGAGCCCGGAACAAGGGGCCTTGCCCCATTTTTATTAGGATCAGAAGGCTTACAAACATGGTGATGGACGTGCACAAAGAGACAATGAATCTGTGAACATTCACTTGGGGATGCGAGGGAAAGGGGGGTCTTGAAGATACTTGGGGTTAGGGCTTTGGGTTAATTACAAAACAAAATCTGGGTGCCAGGCAGTTGGGAGGAAGGTTGTTTACAGCGAACATGAGGCAGCACCTCTGTTTATCTTAGCTAGCCTAGGGGGATGAGGCAGATAGGGGAAATAGCCTTAGAGTTGACAAGGCACCTTTTCTTTTGTTAACCATCTCTACTCTGGGCTGCTTCGCCTGCTGCACAGAGGTCCATAGTCCAATTCACCAATTTACCTAACCTGGCCCTATCCTCCTATGAAAGCAGCTTTTCTGCCATAGTACTAAATTGGGAGTGCTTCCACCCTGAACATCTAATCTTGTTTATTTCATATACCTATGTATTAGGCACCCTTGTGCCCATTCCTATTTTAGGCCTTTGCCCCTTCCTTTCTATTCTGGGGGCTCTGCACCCCCTCTCTATTTTGGGGTGCATTTACACCTCCCTATTCTTGGGGTGCAAATCTGGTTTACCCAAACCCAGGTGTGAGCATTTTATGGCTTCGTATTTCTTTATGCCTTGTTAACCCACTGGTGTAAGCCCAGGGCATTCCTAAGCTTATCCCCTACAGGAAATACCCACAAAAAAGGGAAATGCCATATGGACAAAGTTACAGGTTTATTACAGCATTATTCATAAAGTAGAAAATAAACAGACTTTCAGTGGGATGTTGGCAAATAAAATGCAACATTATTATAGATTACAAAATTGTAATTTGATTATCACCATTTCAAATGACACTTATGTGTACATGATGTATTCGTCCACCGGCTGCCATATTGAAGTCCACAGACTGAGCGGCTAAAACAACAGAAATGTATTGTCTCACAGTTCTAGAAGCTGGAAGTCCAAGAACCAGTGTCTGCAGGGTTCTTCCTGTGAAGGCTGTGAGGAGAATATTTCAGACCTCCCACCTAGCTTCTGGTGGTTCAGTGGTAGGTTTTGGCTTTTCTTGGCTTGTGGAAATATAATCTTTGCCTTCATGTTCACATGGTGTTCTCCCTGATGTCCAAATTTCCCCTTTTTATAAGGACACTAATAATATTGAATCAGGACTCATCCTAATGACTTCATCTAAACTTAATTGATTACATCTGCGACAACCTATTTCCAAATAAAGTCACATTCTGAGGTACTTAGGGTTAGGACTCCAACATATGATTGGGGGAGGTGGCTGGAAAAGGGCAGATTCAGCCCATAACAGATAATAACAAAACCAGACAATGTAGTAGGTTGGTAGGTTAAATAGTGACTGCCAAAAGATATGTCATGGTGCAAATCCCAGGGTCCCATGAATGTTACCTTATTTGAATGAAAGGGTCTCTGTAAATGTAATGTTAAAGATCTTGAGAGTAAATCATCCTGGGTTATCCAGGTGGGCCCTAAATCCCATAGCAAGTGCCTTGATAAGAGAAAGACAAAGGAAGATTTCCAACCTGGAAATCTGTTGGAAAAAGAGATATAAAGAAAAGGCAGAGATTGGAGTGATGAGGCAAAACAAACAAACAAAAATGAAGACCAAGGAAAGGAAGGAATGCTGACAGTCACCAGAAGCTGGAAGACAAAAGGTAGGATTTCCCCCTAGAGCATCTGCAAGGAGCATGACCCACACCTTGATTTCAGACTTCTAGCTCCAGAACCGTGAAAAGAAATCAGCTCTTGTGGTTTAAGCCACCCAGTAAGTTATTACAGTAGCCCTAGGAAACAAATATAAGAATGTGTTTGTGGTAGAATGCTACATATTTGCTTTTTTGTTTTTTCTTAAAAGAGAGATACATGAATCAAGACCTTTTCAAGTGGGGCATCCTGGTGGCTCAGTCGGTTAACTGGCCGGCTCTTGATTTTGGCTCAGGTCATGATCTCATGGTCATGGGATTGAGCCCTGTGTCAAGCTCTGTGCTGAGCCTAGATCCTGCTTAAGAGTCTCTCCCTTTCTCTCTACCCCTCCCCCACTCGTGTGCCCTCTTTCTCTCTCTCAAAAAAGATAAAATTAAATTAAAAAATAAAATTATAAAAAAAGACCTTTCAAGTGGGTATTTTAATAGAGTTATCTTAAAATTCTCATTCACTTTTGAAGGAATAGGCAGGGGACCTGCTAATGACTTCATCATCTTGGGAAGTAAACCCTCCAGTAGTCTCAAGTGCAGCTAAAACTACAAAGCGTTCTGATTTGGTGAAATGTGTTTTTTGTTCTGGACCCTCACACACGGTGCACGTACAACTCCTGCTAATACAAATTCAGCTCCATGCCAGTTTGATTAGAGGGCAGTCTTCAGTGTTTTATCTCAAAACCACTGTTGCTGATGGTGAATGTTGAGACATAGGCTATTACAAAACTGACCTCTACTTTCAAAGCCTTTTCTCCCTCACCATTGCTCAGTGACTTGCCATTGTATTCAACCCCATACAACCAATGTTTCTTTATAAATCTTCCTGGAAGTTTTTGTTTACAATGCCAAATACTTACAAAATCTGCCAAACCAAAAATAATATGTCAGATCATTCTAATGACACTGTAAAGTGGGAGGTGGAGAATAAACCAAGTGTTCCAAAAGAATGCTATCTCTTTAAACACATGCTGTTTCTGTTGACTAATAGTATTAAGGACGCAGACATTTGATTTGCATCTACAGTCGAATCATAAAAATACAGTGTTCTGGAACTAGAAAGCTAGTCCTTTGGGCCCACTATTTTACTTTGGAGTGGAAGCCTAGACTTTATGTCTTGTCTATGGTCGCTGTGTTAGTTTTCCATTGCTGCATGGCCAATCACCAGAAACATATTGCTTTAAAACAATACCCATTTATTATCTCAAAATTTTGTAGGCCAGTCATCCAGACATGAAGTAACTGGGTTCTTTGCTCAGGGTTTCACAATGCTGAAAGCCCAACGTCAGCCTGGACTCTGATATGCTTTGTGACTGGAATCCTCTTCCAAGCTCCTCATTGGTTGTTGACAGGGTTTAGCTTCTTGCAGCTACAGGTCTGAGGGCCCTGTTGTTGTTGTTGTTGTTTTTAATGTTTATTTATTTATTTTTGAGAGACATAAAGAGAGAGAGAGGGAGAGAGAATCCAGGCAGGCTTTGTGCTTTCAGCATGGAGCTGGATGTGGGGCTTGATCTAATGAACCCTGAGATCCTGACCTGAGCAGAAATCAAGAGCCAGTCACTTAGCCAACTACACCACCCAGGCATCTCTGTTGGCCAGGGTTTGCTTCCAGCTCTTAGAAGCTGTCTTCTGGTCCTAACCATGTACACTCTCACAGCATTTTTGTTTGCTTATTTTTTTAAATGCTTATTTATTTACTTTGAGAGAGAGAGAGAGAGAGAGCAGGGGAAGGGCAGAGAGAATGGGAGAGAGTCCCAAGCAGGCTCCATGCTCCAGGCTCCAGGCTTCATATCAGTACAGAGCCCGAAGCAGGGCTTGAACTCATGAACCACCAGATCATGACCTGAGCCAAAATTAAGAGTCTGACACTTAGCCAACTAAGCTGCCCGGGCGTCCTTTGTTTGCTTCTTTAAAACCAGAAGAAGAAAATATTTCTCTCTTTAAATCTCTAACTTTCCAATCTTCACATAACTTAACAGCTGAAATTATGTGAGGGCCACTTAGGATAGCCTCCCTTTTGAGTAACTCAAAATCAACGGACTCAGGCCCTCACTTTCACTGTATAATGTACTCACAGGAGTGAAAGCCATCATGGGCAGAGTCCCACCTGTTTAAGGGGAAGAGGTTATACAGAGCACATACACTGGAGTGAGTGTGTGAGTTTGGAGGCCATCTCAGAATCCTGCCACTCTCTCACTCACTTAGATGGTAGATGGCAGCAGCATCAGCAACAAAGCATTACTTCCTACTCTACTGAGATGTTCGTTTTGCATGAGAAAAATTGTTGTTCATTAACTGGACATTTTATGAAGCAGTTAGATATGGATTCTACCTTTTTTTTTTTCCTGTTTTTAAATGAGAGAGAGAGAACAAGAACGAGTGGGGAAGGGCAGAGAGAGAGGGGGGACAGAGAATCCAAAGCAGGCTCTGTGCTGACAGCAGAAAGACCAATGTGGGGCACGAACTCATGAACTGCGAGATCATGACCTGGGCCAAAGTCTGACATTTAGCCCACTGAGCCACCCAGGCGCCCCCCAACTTTTTTCTTATTTTTTTTTTCCTGTGTAGATATATAGGTCTTTAAAAATTATATAACATTTTTATTGACAATAGTAAAAGTGTAACAGGTGAGGGCTAAACTTGTATTTCCTGATTCCAAGTATAATGCACTCTGAGCTGATGGTTTCTTAAACCTTGGGTCACAGACCTCAAGAGTCTTTTAAGAATGGTCTTGAGAGAACTTTTGAGAATCTTTTATGAGAATGCAATAGGGTTACATCTGAATTACTTAAAGGCATATTCTCTCTATTGACTGCTATGTAGACATTAAAAAGAATAAATTAAAGCTATGCCAGTTGAATTTCACTAATTTCTAAGAGGTTTGGTTTGTGAAGAAAATAAAATCCTGAAAAACATGTGTGAAATGATCACATTCCTATCAAACCAATATCAGGTAACATAGAATATGTACATGTGTACATATATACACCGGTCTATGAAAGCATGGAGAAAAATGTGGAAGGTTACATACAAGGCTATTAACATGTTACCTTGAGTTTTTAAAAGAGAGCCACTAATGCTGATGAAGGAAGATAGAGACAGAAGCAGCAGGCAAAGATGGACAAAGAAAAAGAAAGACTAAAATGTAAATCAAGGTAACATATGATCACACTCATGCATTTATTTAAATATATTATTAATTTTTTTAATTAAAAAAGAATGCTATGAGTTGCCACTCCATTCTAACAAGTCAAAAGCTGTGTGGCTCAGTCAACTGGGCGTCTGACTTCCGCTCAGGTCATGATCTGATGGTTTGTGAGTTCGAGCCCCACATCGGGCTCTGTGCTGACAGCTCAGAGCCTGCAGCCTGCTTCAGATTGTGGGTCTCTCTCTGCCCCTCCCTGGCTCACACTCTGTCTTTTTCTCTCTCAAAAATAAATAAACATTAAAAAAATTTAACAAGTCAAAAACTGAACACACTGAGAAGTAAACAGTCCTTAGATTTGTCAGGGAAGCAAAACCAGAGGATAGGCCTGTGAAACTATCGCCACCATTGAAACTAGAGAAACAGACAAGTGCATATGGAACATCATAACTGACAGGAATAGAAACCAATGAGAAGAAACCTCCATGTTACCAGTGCCAAATCAGAAAAGCTGAACTATATTTGATAAACTGCTGTGTAGACAATTGTGAGTTAAAAATTCTAGGGGACCCACTAATGGGGCAGGAGGGTGGCATACTCTTTTGTGTGAGAAAAATTTCCTCGGGCCTCCAGCAGGAGGAAAGGAAAAGGAACCATCACCATCTGAAATCAGCTAGGGCATTCTGTTCTTAACAAGGCTTACCCTCATGAGAAACTATTATACCATAGCCCAACCTGTTGGGGTTTTATTGAGCCTAAAATAACTGTGGTAAGGGAAATACCCAAGTCCAACCACTCCATCCCTCTTATCCCATTTAAGGGGGGAAAAAACGAGAAGCGCTTGTGAGGTTCACAGCCTAGAGGCACAGGTTCACCAAAAGACTGAGACATAATCATAGGATTATAGAAGACTTCCCTTCTCCCCGCACTTTCTCATTACATTATTAAATGCCTATTTACTGCAGTTCCTTTAACCCAGCATTCATGTCCAGCTTCCAACAAAAAATTGCAAGGCATACTAAAGGCAAAAAAACACAGTTTGAAGACACTGAACAAGCATCAGAACCAGAGTGAGATATGGAAGGAATGTTGAAATTATCAGACCATGAATTAAAAAACAAAACCAGCTATGATTAAAATGCTAAGGGTTTTATTTAATTTTTTTAAGTTTTTATTTTATTTTGAGTAATCTCTATACCCAACAAGGGGCTCAAACTCATGACCCCAAGATCAAGAGTCATATGTTCTTCTGACTGAGCCAGCCAGTTGCCTCGAAATGCTAAGGGCTTTAATAGAAAAAGGAAACATGCAAGAACAGATGGATAATATAAGCAAAGAGATAGAAATTTTAAGAAAGAATAAAAAATAAATGCTAGAGATAAAAACATTGTAGCAGAAATGAATAGCTTTCATGGACTCATTAATAGACTGGACATGACTGAGTAAAGAATCTGTGAGCTTAAGGATATGACAATTCAAACTTCTAAAGCTGAAAAACAAGAAAAAAAAAAAGACAGGAAAAAAAACCCCAGAATATCAAAGGACTGAAGGAAAACTGAAAAAGATGTAACAAATGCAGGATGGGAATACCAAAAGGACAAAAAAGAGAGAAAGGAAGAAAGCAATATTTGAAGCATTAATGATTGAGAATTTCCCCAAATTGGTGTTAAACACCAAAGCACAATTGAGAAGGCTCAGAAAACAAGTAGGATAAATGCTTAAAAATGAAGAAAAAGTAAACAACAACAACAACAGCACACACACACACACACAACTACACACAACTACACTTGGGTATCTCATATTTAAATTTCAGAAAATCAAAGATAAAGAAAAATTATTGAAAGTAGTCAGAGGAAAAAAATGCCTTACCTCTAACAATTACCTCCAACTTCTTAGAAAACATGCAAGCAAGAAGAAAGTGGAGTGAAATGTTTAAAGTGGTGAGGAAAAAAACCCATGAAACCCACACCAACCTAGAATTCTGTACCATGTGAAATTATCCTTCAAAAGTGAAAGAGAAATAAAGACTTCCTTAGCAAATAAAAATCGAGGGAACTTGCTGCCGGTAGAACTGCCTTGTAAGAAAGTGAAAAGAATGGGGCACCTGGGTGACTCAGCCGGTTACGCATCCGGCTTCCGCTCAGGTCATGATCTCACACTCCCTGAGTTCGAGCCCCGCATCGGACTCTGTGCTGACAGCGCAGAGCCTGGAGCCTGCTTTCGGATTCTGTGTCTCCCTCTCTCTCTGCCCCTCCCCTGCTCATGCTCTGACTCTGTCTCAAAAATAAATAAAAACATTAAAAAAAATTAAAAAAGAAAAGTGAAAAGAAGTTCTTTGGAGATTAAGAAAATGATAGAGATCAGAAATTCAGACCTACATACAGAAAGGAGGATTGGTAAATGAATAAATGGAAATAAATAAAATCTTTTTTTCCTTATTCTTCATTGATCTAACAGCTAAGTTTGTTCAAAATAGTAATAGCAACATTGTATTTGACTGTATATGCTTATCCATATATATATATACTTGTGTATATGTGAAATTAATGATAGTAGTGATCGAGCGAAGAGATAGAAAGGAGGAAATGGGAATACTACGTTTCTATGGGACGCTCACATACCCAGGAAGCTATACAGTGTTATTTGAAAGTGTAATTTATTAGTCGTAAATATATATTGCAAACTCTAAAGCAATCACTTGAAAAAAAGTAAATAAGGAAGTATAATTACTACACTAAGAAATAAGAGGAGATGGAATCGTATAAAATACTCAATTAAAGCCACAAAAGGTGAAAGAAGTGCAGAAGACAGAAATAGGAACAAAGAACAAGAGCAACAAATAGAAAACAATCATAAATATGGGAGATATTAATCCAACAATATCAATAATTACCTTAAATGTCAATGTTCTAAACACCCAATTAAAAGATTGTCAGAGTGGATCAAAAAATAAGGCCCAACACTATGTTGTCTACAAGAAATTCACTTTAAGTATAAAGACATAGAGATTAAAAGTAAAGGGATGAAAAAAGATACGCTGACACTAAATAAAAGAAAGCAGGATTGGCTATATTTATTCCAAAAAGAACAGACTTTGGAGAAAGAAAAGTTATTAGGAATAAAGAGGGGTATTAGTTAATGATAATGTGATGAATCCTCTAAGAAGACATAATAATCTAACAACAGAGTGTCAAAATGCATGAGCATAAACCTGATGGTACTGCAAGGAGAAACAGATCAATGCTCTATTATAGTTGGAAACCTTCACACTCCTTCATCAGAAATGGACAGATTCAGCAGGCAGAAAATCAGTAAGGACATAGTTTAACTCAGTAACACCATCAGTCAAGTGGATATAATTTCATCCACAGGCTACATTATCTGATATTGCAAAATTTACATTCTTCCCAAGATCACATGGAATATGCACCAAGAGAAGCCACATTCTGGGCCATAAAACACACCTTCACAATTTAAAGGGATAGAAACTGTACAATATCTACTCTCATATCACACTGTAATTAAACTAGAAATCAGTAACAGAAACATAGCTGGGAAATTCTAAAATACTTGGAAATTGAAAAACACATTTCTAAATAACACACAGGTCAAAGAAGAAACTTCAAGATATATTAAAATAAATTTTGAACTAAAAGAAAATGAAAATGCAACTTATCAAAAATTGTGGGATGCAGTGAAAGCAGTTCTTAGAGGGAAATTTATAGCATTGGATGCTTATTTTTATTTTTTTTTAATTTTTTTTTTTACATTTATTCATTTTTGAGACACAGAGAGAGACAGAGCATGAGCGGGGAAGGGGCAGAGAGAGAGGGAGACACAGAATCCGAAGCAGGCTCCAGGCTCCGAGCCGTCAGCACAGAGCCCGATACGGGGCTCGAACCCACGAACTGCGAGATCATGACCTGAGCCGAAGTTGGACGCTCAACCGACCGAGCCACCAAGGCGCCCCTGGATGCTTATTTTTGAATATAAGAAAGATATAACATCAAGAATATAAGCTTCCACTGTAGGAAAATCAAAAAAGAAAAGCAAATTATACCTAAATAAAATAGAAGAAAAGAACAATAAAAATTAGGCCATAAACCAATCAAATTTCAAACAAGAAATCAATAGAGAAAATCAACAAATTCTTTGATTGATAAACTTCTAGCCAGACTAAGTAAGAAAAGAAGAGAGAAGACACTAATTACTAACATGGGAAGTAAAAGAAGGTACATCACTATAGATCCCATGGATATAAAAAGTATAATAAAGTATTATGAATAAATCTATGTTCACAAATTTGATAACCTAGATGAAATAGATCAATTCCTTGAAAGACACAATCAACTAAAGCTTATATAAGAACTAGATAATCTGAATAGGTCTATACATATTAAAGGAACCGAATCAACAATTAATGACCTTCCAAAACAGAAATCACCGGGCCCAGATGGGTTCACAGGTGAATTCTACCAAATATTTAAGGAAGAAATTACACCAGTTCTCTAGACTCTCCTCCAGAAGTAGAGGGAATAAATACATCATCACTCATTCTCTGAAACCAGCATTGCCCTAATACCAAAATCAGATGAAGACATCACAAAAGCAAAACAAAACACCCCAAAACTACTATAGATTAATATCTCTCATGAAACATAGTTGCATACAAAAATCCTCAACAAAATATTAACAAATTGAATACACAATGCATACAAAGAATTGTACACCAAAACCAAGTGGGATTTATCCCAGGTATGAAAGACTGGTTCAACATATGAAAATTAATTATTGTGGTTCACTACACTGACAGGCTAAAGAAAAAAAAAATCTCATGATCATATCAATAGATGTGGAAAAAATCATTTGACAAAATTCAACACCCATTAATGATTAGAAACAAAAAACTTCTCAGAAGACTATGAATTTAGGGGAACTTCCTCAGCTTGGTAAAAGAACATTTGCAACCTAGTTACCATATATTAATGACAAGAAACTTGAAGCTTTCCCCTTTTAGATCAGGAACAGGGTAAGGATATTCCCTCTCACCACTGCTTTTCAACACAGTAGTGGAAGGGCTAGCTAATTCAATAAAACAAACAAACAAAAAAGGTACACAGATTGGGAGTGAGGGGATAAAACTATCTTTGCAGATGAACTTTAGGTGAAAATCATGTATCAATGTAAATTCACCAATTACAACAAATTTATGCCTTTGGTGTGTAGATGGTGAAAATATGGGAAGTTGTGCATGTGTGGGGCAGAGGGTATATAAGAACTCTCTGTTCTTCCCACTCAATTTTTCCGTGAATCTAAAACTGCTCTAAAAATGTTTATTAATTAAAGTTTCTCAATTAATTGAAGAAGATGAGTATGTTTAGTTATCAAGAGTGAAATCAAATTGAAGATAGTTGTGGAAAGACATGAGCTCTAGGGATGAATGAAAAATATAACTGCAGCATCCTGAAGCCAGAAGATCAGTGGCTTTTCTCTTATTTTCTCCTCCTCAAATAAAGGAATTGCTTTACATTCTAAAAGAGGGACCTTGTGATAGTAGCTAGAATCAAATGGTTATGGGCCACTAAAGGCATCTCCCTAATGTGTCATAGGACAAGAGTGTAAGTCTTACTGTACCCCAAACAACAAGTAATTGTGTACATGATGCCTAGTATCTCTGTGCAAGCTTAAATCAACACCGTTTCCATGGGGCGACATTGTACACAGTATAGCTCCTACCAGTAGGGCAAGTCTCTCCAAACATTGAATCATGATTATGTACATTTTCACTTTGCTCCCATGGTTTGTCTAGATTTGCTGGCAGGGTTTAATGGCCAATGCTTAAATTAAGGGTCCAAGAGCAGCATATGAAAAAACATAATAAAGAAGAGAAGGGCTATAAAGAGGAAACCATAAGTCCACATCTACCTCTAGTATTAAGAGGTCTGTTGCAGGAGTCAAATGGAGTTTAAATAAATATTGACTTACTTCAATAAACCGGATATTTAAATCACAATTCGGGCTAGCAAACTGTTATATAAGATATGTTCTATTCTCCCACCTTGACAAATATATTTTCAAATGACAAAACAATAACATGTGTAAGGCTAGGACTTTTATATGACTGGAAGTTACCCAAGAATCAAGACAATTGAATGTAATTATTGTGCATCTGAATGTTTGATGTAAAATAAAGATGTACATAATTCACAAATTATTTCTTATTTGTTCCCACAAATGAATTTTTCTTGCCTGCATTTGAAGAAATCACTAAAAACATTCTAAAAATTTTTTAAAAATTTAAAAAGTGGGGGGGGGCACCTGGGTGGCTCAGTTGGTTGAGCATCCAACTTTGGCCCAGGTCATGATCTCACGGTCCATGGGTTCAAGCCCTGTGTCAGGCTCTGGGCTGACAGCTCAGAGCCTGGAGCCTGCCTTGGATTCTGGGTCTCCCTCTATCTCTGCCCCTCCCCTGCTTGCATTCTCTCTTTCTCTCTCTCAAAAATACATAAAAACATTTAAAAATTTTAAAGAAACCACTAACTACATTATTAGAATCAAGACAATAGCATAAATTGGTGTACTAATTTAGGTAAGAATTAAAAGGATCAAAGAATAAAGTAGAATTATATTTAAAAGTGATGAAGTTTGCATTTTTTACAATACAGATTAAATTAAATGGAAAATTTGAAAATAGTACTTTTAATATTTTTTACCAAAACATTTAAATTATCTATTAAAATAAAGTCAAACTACAGATTAAATTCTTGAATATCAAAGTTTTAAGTAAAAAGTATTGAAACAAGGTAACATTTATTTTATTGTTTTGAAAAATCTAATATATATTATCCAGAACTTTTATACAAATAGAATTATTATCAATTCTAGTGTTTCAGTGTTTCTGCCGATGTCCATGTAAGAAAGAAAAAGATCAAGTCAGTTAACATGCTTCATGGTATTACATTGAGATCTCCACATATACAACTCAGTTTTTCAACTTTATTTTATTGCAATAAAGGAGCCTCTTCCTCCATCTCAAACCACCCCTGGGGAGGAAGAGGAGGTTGCCAACCTTTTCCTGGACTCCCCCCAATCAATTCAGTCTTTCAACTCTCTTCCACTGCACAGAGTCTGGTCCCCTGAGGTGGAGTCCAGGGACTTCAAAACTTCACTTAGGGGGTTCGAGGACCCTGCAGAGCTGGCCTCCTCAAGTCCAGGGAGACCGTGCTCTCCACTGAGCTGCTACCTGTACATAAACTTGAGTAACATGAATTGTTTACTATGGCAAAATGTTCCTGAGCTGAGGGGGAAAAAAAAGCCACTGTTGCCAATATTCACTAATTTGGAATCAGAAATTGCAACACAGAGAAACAGGACATTTGACTTTCAGCATTACTAGGAAAAGAGACTATTATGCAAGAGTTTATTGTATTCATAATATCTGAGAAACAGGATTTGATGTTAATTATTTTTTCTTTTCTGTTACTAAGTGCTTCTGCCACTGAAGTCTTCTTCACATTCCCAAGCAATACTCTCACTGATGCCAGCAATGGCACAACCCCAGACCTTCACCGCATTTAGATGCAGTCACATTGTGTTCTGAGGATAAATGGCAAAAGAGCCAGCATTTTCTGAGAACTGAATGACATTAGTCACGAGAGTAGATGTTTGGGATTGTGCCTTCTTTTGTGCTAATAATGACTGCTGAGTCCCCAAGTGACAGAAACACTCCTGCATTTAATACGTGTGTGTGCATGTGTGTGTGTGTGTGTGTGTGTGTGTGTGTATGTGTGTGTGTGATATGTGAAACCCTTTGGAAGGCAGATCCTAGGGAAGGAGATCCTCTTGCTTGACTAGAAAACCACTCTCAGATTGTATAAGAGGAATGGGGAAGGGAGGTAGTAGGCATTGAGACATAAAATTTCCAGTCATTGTACTGGGAACCTGAGGAGTGATAGATGGGACAGAGGAAAGGTAAGGAGGGGGGATGCTTACCAGGCTTTAAATCCAACTGAGCCTTAGATAAAGTCTAGACATAAATTTGGGTCAATATTCTTGCATAATAGTGGATCAAATCAAGAGAATAGGTATAATATTAATACAAGTTTTGCTTTTCTTGTTGCTGTGGTCACAGGCAGTGAAGTTTTCTTCCATGATGATTTGTTTAATGTTGGTTTTTGGTGAAAGAAGACCACCATTCTTGTAGGGGCTCATTCTTGTAGATCTTTGATGGTTTTGGGTGACTATGTTTCATCCCAAAGCACCAATTCTACTTAAGTAACCCCCTCAACACCCTTATTCCTTGGGGATGTGGTGGTACAGCTGGGATTTAGGGAGCCCATTACTAATAACCTTCCATAATATATTAGAATTTGAGGTATGAGGAGGAAGGATGAAGAGGCTGGCTGTTTACCAACGTGTGCTATTAAAGGCTGTGAATATATTCTGATCTGGGCATGAATTCCCAGGCCGAGAATTCCAATTTGCAAGTGGGCACCAATATAAAACAACACGTTTTGTCCTCCATAAATTAGGTTAGTACCAGACCTGCTATTAAATGGGTATCCACACAATCTTCTACAGTCTTTCCTTTACTACCTTTCCTAAGCAGGCAAACTAAACCTAAGTTTTCAGCTGTTTGCTTAATAATTACTGTTTCATGCTCTTATGAGTTTCAAGTACTCAAAGACACGTTATATTTTGATTATTTTCTTCACCTCTACACTTTTTTCATATTACAATGGCCATCTAACCATAGCGTTCAGCACATGTGAGTCAAAAGAAATCCTATCTCCACCTCCATCCACCCAAATATTACCACATTTTGCTCTTCTTTAAAGGAAAAAATGGCTATGTAAAGTAAAAAAATTACTTGGATTTCATAAAATATTACATATAAATAATTTTTAGGTAAACATTCTGCCAATTTCACATTCAAGTTTTCAACTAAGCAGTCAGTTGTCTTCATGTTCAGGTGCTAGATACTATGCAACATGATGCCCAGTCTCTCTCTTTGAGAACTGCACCTGAAACATAAAGGTGATCCTCCATCAACCATCATTCATTCACTCACTCACTCACTCACTCACTCACAAATATCCATGGATCATTTGCTAGGTATCAGACACTATCTCAGTTTTAAAACTGGGATAAAAGAATTAAAATCTCTTCCCTCCTTTAAATTATAGTTAGTGATAGTAGGAGATGGAGATTAAAGAAAGTAAGTATCTGTTTACAAATTTCAGCAAGTCTTACGAAGGAATAGAGTAGACCTCTGAGAAAATAATAGGGGAAACCTGGTTTAGATGTGGAGGTTCAAGGGTACCTGGGTGGCTTAGTTGGTTAAGCGTCTGACTCTTGATTTTGGCTCAGGTCATCATCTCACGGCTGGTGGGTTCGAGTCCCTCATCGGGCTCTGCACTGCCAACATAGAGCCTGCTTGAGATTCTCTCTCCCTCTTCCTCTGCCCCTTCCTGCTTGTGCACATGCTATCTCTCTCTCTCTCAAAATAAATAAGTATTAAAACAAAAGATGTGGAGGTTCAAACAACAACTCTGTCAAATGACATTTAGGTTGATACTTAAGGAGAAGGGATAATGGGGAAAGTTCTGGGCAAGAGAATATATAAGGATTCTGGAGGGGAAGTATATTGAGCACCTGGGTCTGTGGTTTGAGATGAATTTGGAGAATAGGTAGGTATCTAATGGTATTTGAACTTGATGGGAAGTACAACAGAACAAATGAAGGGTTTTAAGAAGGATTTTAAGACCCTGCCATTGTGACTGGAATGACCCTTCCAAGGGTGATCACCTAAAGCTAGACCAGTCAGGTTTTCCTTTCAAGGAATTTGGAATTTTTGACCCAAAAGACACAGACTCTGAAAGCTTCTGGAAGTTTAATAATTCCAGACGGCATTCTAGAAATTCCATGAATTTCTGCTACTGGTCTCAGAACTCCCTAAGTTTCTGTCCTTCTCAAGGTCTGTTCATTATTTCTTGGACTGTAATAAATGTCACAGTATTTCCATGAAGTTATTTATTATTGTTATTTTGCTCAAGTTAAGTAGATTTTATTTACTTTTATTTCAACAAAAACCTTAACTAATATAATTTATCATTTGATATCTTTCCACAGTAGATATTATGATATTTTGTTAGTGCTCTTAGGTGGCTTAACTGAAGAACAAATATCAAAGAAACATGAATTGAGAGGGTAATAATTTTGGTGATATTTCCAGTCAACATTTTTGCTTTGTTAAACAAAGAAATCTGAACCTTTTTTTATTGAGTATATCTGGTAAAGAATAAGCTCTTCCCAATAGACACACTTAAATTCTTAAAAATTAAGGATACCACTCAACTAAATCTAGAAAGTTAAAGAAAAAGGTTAAAAATTCGATAACTTTTCCTTTTCCTCTTTTTGTTGTTTCAGTAAAGTATCTGGTTATGATGGAACAGTGGCAAAATCAAAAGCCCTGAGTATTTTTAAACAAGAAGGACTCTTTGTTAAACCTTAAATCAACAGCCTTCAAATTGGTTAGAATTGAATCATGTTCAAATGCAGCACTAAATCCTTGCTCTTGAGCAATTCTGTGCCCTCATTCTTGGAAGATTCTACGAGTCTAGCAGGAAGATGTCATAAGTCAAGCATTTACCAAAGTTAAGCAGAGTGAATACTCCCTGGAAGATTCTTAGAAGATGAAGGCCTGAAATCAAAAGATAAATTTGAAATTAAAAACAAAACATTGCATTATTTCAATCATTTCATTGTTAACGTATAATTCATCATTTATAAAAATGGAGACAACAAAAGTTTTAAAAACGTAATACAGTTTGCTGGATGCAATATCACAAGAGAATATTACAATACAAGACAATATTATAGTTCTAGCTTGTCTTTCTCTTTCTCTCTTGCTTGCTTGCATGAGCGAGGGAGGGGCAGAGACAGAGAGAGGGACACATAATCTGAAGCAGACTCCGGGCTCTGAGCTGTCAACACAGAGCCCGACGTGGGGCTAGAACTCACGAGCTGTGAGGTCATGACCTGAGCCGAAGTCAGACGCTCAACCGACTGAGCCATCCAGGCGCCCGTACAATGCAGATTTCTAAAGCTTCATGTTGATATCATTGCCAGCCAAAGTCCTCCAGGACAAAGATCTAAGTTTGGTGTTGGCCATTTGGTCTCTACCATTCTAATGGATTTTGGAAATCTCTACCCATTATTGTAACAATCTTCTGATGATGCCTCTCTTTCTACCTTTTGCCTGAACCTAAGATATGTCATGTTCACACTAAACTCACCGTTATCTTCCCCTAGACCTGCTCTTCCTTCTGTATAACCTATCTTGGCGAACACTGTCACCGTCCTTCTAGTAGAGAAGGGAGACACATTTTTAGATTAATTATTTTCAATATTCATTCAGCGCCCCTCCGGCCCATCTTGTAAATGCCCATCAATTCAGCCCCTGTTTCTCTATTTCCACTGTTTTCTTCTTAGTTCTGTCTGGGGCCCACAGCTCTGCTCTGTTTCTGCCAGCTTCCTTAAATAAGATACAACAATGATTCTGATGCACAGATACACTTTACTGTTCTGTGTGGATGTTGTGCTATAAAATAGGTGCTAGTAAGAGAATCTAACATGTTAAAGTTTCAAACAGTTTAGTCAATTTCACCATATTGACAAGCAGTCAGTGATCCTGCTGTGGGTGCCGTGATTACTGGGATATTGTGATTTAAACAATCCCTCCTGTTCTCTCCTCTCTTTTGCTTCTAAGGTAGGAACTGCTGTTAGCCTGTTCTTAGCCTGTGTGAGTTCCTATCTCCATTGCCCACTTTCCACCTGCTGTCCACATGTTCTGCTCTCACTCCAACCCTCAGTTTTCTGTGTCCTCCCTCTCCTTTTCTCCTGTTTGGTCATTTGCTCTTCCTCTCTGATGGCACCATTGCTACATGTCTCTGCCCAGTTAGCTAATTCTAGTTCCTCTCTCTCTCTCTTTTTCTTCTGTACTTCATCCGTCCTTTGTCAATTCCTCATCCTCCAATTTCTTCGTAGGCCTCCAGTTGGCCTAATTGAATTTAAGTCACTTATGGCTTTAGAATACCATCGTCATCTTTATTTTCAGAGCAACACAAATGGGTTTTTGTCACTGCCGAAATTAATTAAGACTGCCCCCATACACATTTAAAATTCAACCTAGACATCCCTAGCCTCCTTTTATAATCATCTTTTTATGAAAATGAGATTTTTAAATTTGTATTCATTCATTCATTCATTCATTCATCTATTTATTTATTTATTTTGAGAGAGAGAGAGGAAGAGAAACAGAGCACTAGTGGGGGAGAAGCAGAGAGACAGAGACACAGAATCTAAAGCAGAAGCTCTGATTCAGAGCCTCCAGGCTCCGAGCTGTCAGCACAGAACCAAACATGGGGCTCGAACTCACCACCAGCAAGATCATGACCTCAGCCCAAGTCAGATGCTTAACCGACTGAGCTACCCAGGTGCTCCTGAAGAGCAGCTTTTTAATACCACGCAAACTCCTATTTGTTATCAGTAGGGTTGCTTTCATGCCATTTGAGTTGTGGACATAAATTAGAGGAAATGTCTAGCTTCTAAAAATATCATAGCTTTTAGATGAATAGTAATAGCTAACCTTTAAATAACACCTAGTATGTGCCACATTATTGTAAGGGCTTTTCACATATTTGTTCATTTAATTTGCGCTACAACTTTAGGAAGTAAGCACTATTATTATCCTCACTTTACAGCTGAAACAACTAAAAAAATTAATTGGGGTGAATTATATGAATTATAGTTAGGAAAGAAAAGTCAGAATTGATGAGAGTGCAGAATGGTAGTAGTGTCTTTGCCTGAAACACTGTGTGTGTGTGTGTGTGTGTGTGTGTGTGTGTGTTAGGTTGTGTTAATGTGAGAAAAACTGCATTTCTACATCCCTGGTTTATCACTGTCTTTGAAAATGATATAACAAATTTTCTTATTTCACAAACAGAAGAGAGAGATGGGTAATCTAGCAGCATGATTAATTTAAAAAATCTGTTTAAAAGTCAGGTGCTTAAATACCTTTTCCCACTGGTGTTTGGATATGACATTTCTCATTTGAGACTTAATTGTAACAAAATAATGAAGATGCTTAATAAATAACCTGGCCTTCTCCTGCTATGGCATCTTTGCTATTAGTTCAGGGAGCATCTAGGTTCCAGACTATATCTTGTGGACAGTGGACTTACTATGGTCTTTATTTCTCTTTCTAGCTCTATTATTTTATGTTCTGTGATTTGTTTTCCCCTCTCCAGAGAGCTCATTTTTTTCCCTTCCCTAAACAGGAAGATGAATAAACACTTCAGTTCTACAAATTCTCTTTATTCAACATAAATCAGGAGTTATTCATGTGTACAAATGTAGGAGATTACTTAGCAAGCTCCTTGACAACAAGCCTTTTGACCTACTTTAGAGTGATATTATAAATGTAGGGACTCAATACTTCTTGTTGAATGAATGAATTGAAATGCAAGTCATCTGGGTTCATGTCAATAGCATGATTTGACATCAACATCTCCAAAGAACTTAAAATAGCAGGATGGTGCCTTTAAAAATTGCTTTCTTGGCCTTAATTTTTAAGTTATCAACATAGTTCTATCATGGGCTGTCTTCTCTTTGTGAAAGCTGACACACTGAAGCAGGTGACTTATTAAGACCAAGAAATAAATGAGCAGTGTTAGGTTTGCAAAAAGGAGGTGTCATTAGATCATACTTCATTCTGAAAAAACAAAAAACTGGAGAGACAAGTAACCCTGTATCTTACAAGGCATGCTGTTTTGTTCTTTACCAGACTGCTTTTGATTGAAACAGGAAGCCTGTTGGATAAAGATATACAGTCTGGCAGTTACGTTCAAGGGCCATGATATAAAATAAAACATGGGTATTTTCAGTGACGCTTTTTCTGATGGAGTCATTTAGATGTATTTGAGGAATTTCCTTAACACTGACTCAATGCCTGGATCTGGTGTTTCCTAGCATTGGTCGTCTTTGGAGACCAGAACACTCAGCTTTAATACACACCAAGCCCCTCTTTTTAGGATCTGCCCCATCTACAGCAAACTGCTCAGGAGCTGAAAACACAACCGAGGCTCAGTAAGCTTCCTGGAGTTGCAGGCCTCAGACGTGGCTCAGGTGAGATGTGGTGCTACCAAGCTTCCGTCTTAAACAGTGACTCAAGTTGGAAGCCCTAGACCCTGGCTCAAGAACCAGGCTGATCACTGGGTGGCTTTTTCACCTACCAGCATCAGTCTCATCCCCAATGTTTAGATGGGGTTAAAAGTGAATGAGGCCTATCCTGCTCTCAAGGAACCTGTTGTCTAGGGGGAGAGGCCGACCCCTGTATTAAGGCTATAACACAGTGACATAAATACAATTCTAGAGGACCATCTGCTAGTGCAGAAGAGGGCATATCCCCCAGTGGGGTTCAAAGGAGTGAACTCCTTGGGGTTCAAAGGAGTGTTTGGTAGGGAAAGTGTTCTTGGTAAGAAGCAGAAGGTGTTTTCCTGAAAGAATGAGGCTTTGGTCTAGCATGGGAGAACTCCCCGTGCAGGAAAAATAGCTTGTGTGTTTCAGAAATTACTTAGGAGACCATGGAATGTGTGTGTGGAACAAAGCATTCCCTGAGGCTGCAGTGTAAGTGTGGGAAGAGAATGCTGAGGAATATGAAGCAGAGACCTGCTCACAGAGAAGCTTTCGGATGCATAGATATTTAGACCCTATTCTAGGGCGGTGGGGGGCCAGGTGGATACCCAGGCTTTGAAGGGTTTGAGGGAAGAAATAACAGGAGTAGGTTTCATTTTCTGTAAACCACAGTGGTAGATGTGTATGGGATAAACTTGAGAGGAACAAGCCTGACAGCAAGAAAGCAGTCAGAGATCTGGAGTAATCTGGAGAAATTGGGCATAATCGCTCCGTTTCAATTTTGTGACTTTTGCGAGATGACGTTGCAATGAGGCAGTAGGGGGCGCTGGCTCTGGAGCCAGATGGCCTGAGTGAGAACTCTGGCCAACCACCCGTGTGACTCTGGGCAAGTGATTCATACCCAAGCTTCATTTTCTTAATGTGTTAAGTGGGAATGAAAATGACGATCTCTTATCAGTGACTGTGAAAATGAAACAAGATAGTCAATACAAATGGCGCAGCACCGCGCCTGCTGAAATACATGTCTGTACATGTTAGCTATGATCATCATGTAATGAGGAGAAAAATGAAAAACAGGTGGCATAGTGAGGGATAGTGAGGACATTTCCAGATAATCTAACCGCTCTTCCAACTAAAACCATAAACACCGTTTTTATTCCATCAAGGACACAGAAAGAAAAAAAGCAACTCTATCAGAATGATAAAAGTAAAGGGAATTCAGGTGTTTTCACCAGAAGACACAATCCTGGACTTACGTACTTTCAAGATGCAAAGTTGTATAGTGGGCATGACCTTGTGTTAAGTTAGATATAGAAAGAAATTCAAAGAATGACATCAGTATTTCTGCTGTGTGTTCATCATGAGAACATTTGATATCATCAGTAACTATAGATTGTATCAACATTTCAAAGGCTTCACTGCCCAGAGGTGTTTAATAAAATTTCAGTTTCTTTTCTGGATGCTTTCATTACATCCCACAGTATCCTTCCTTTTCTGTCTCATGAGAGTGAAGAGAAGTACAGATGTGAGGTAGTTCATTTTATCCAATCTATTTTTTCCATATTTAATATTGCTGTTTTTCAATCTTTTTATGTATTTCAGTTTTGTAATTTTATTTATTTTCTGCATGAAAATGAATTGTTTCCAAATGCTTCAAAATATAAAAATTGGATGTCTATTGGGAGTTTAAAATAACATCTGAAGAAAACGATTACACATATTTCCACAAAGCCTAACTTAACACTCTTTTATGCCTGCCTGCCCTGGGCACGGGCCTATCGAACCCGAAACTTAGGAGACTTCTCTTGCTGCGTCTACCTCCACCTTCTCTGATCTCATGTCCTGTTCCTCAATCTGGTTTGTCCTGGCCTTGAAAATGGGACCTGGACAATTACAGACTCCATGGTAGAGTCAATCCTTTAGTTGTGCTAAAGATGACTGAAAGTATAGGTCAAGTTTTACCAGGAGGCGTCTCATCATTATTGTAAACATAGTAGTCCTCTCTAATTCTAATTCTGCATCCCCTCTGAACTCTATTCTTAACTCACGCAATTAACAGAAAGGAAATAGAAAATTGTTGCAAGAAAATTGTTGTACTCATTTTTTTTAATAGACTTACAGAATGCGACAATCTAAATCCATAAGAGAAAGTAGAAAATAATTATCCAGAAAACCAGGCCAGAACACATTTTTTTTCTTGGAGTTTTCAGATGTTCTGACTAGTAGGAAATAGTACTTTAAAAACTGAAGTGTTAACACAAAACTATAAAACTCCTAGAAGGTAACACAGAAGAAAGGCTAGGTGACTTCTGGTTTGGCCGTGAGTTTGTAGATCCAACACCAAAAGCACAAACTATAAAATAAAAAAGTTGATAAATTAGGGTTCATTAAAATGAAGAGCTTCTGCTCCAAAAAATGCATTGTTAAGAGGACGAAAAGACACGACACACCACAGACTGGGAAAACACTATTGCAAAAGGCTTATCTGATAATCTGATAATGCAAAATATACAAAGAACTCTTAAAGGTCAACAATAAGGAAATAAACAACTCAATTTAAAAAATGATCCAGGGGCACCTGGTGGCTCAGTCGGTTGAGTATCCGACTTCACCTCAGGTCATGATCCTGCGGTTCGGTTTGTGGGTTCCAGCCCCATGCTGGGATCTGTGCTGACAGCTTGCTCAGAGCCTGGAGCCTGCTTTAGATTCTGTGTCTCCTTCTCTCTCTGCCCCTCCCCTGTTCACGCTCTATCTCTCTCTGTCTCTCAAAAATAAATAAGTATAAAAAAAAAAATTAAAAAAAAATGAGCCAAAGATCTGAACGTCACCAAAGCAGAAAAAAAGATGTCAAACAGCATATGAAAAGATGCTCAAAATTATATGACATCAGGGAATTGCAAAGTAAAACAACAATGAGATATCACTACACACCCGTTAGAATGAATGAAATCCAAAATACTGGGAACACCAAATGCTGGTGAGGATGTTCCTGAGTTGATGGTGGTGAGTCAGAAGCACCAGGTCTTTTTCTTCCATCATTTCTGTCTCTGGCTAAAAGAGAGAGTTTTAAATATATGTGTATCTACTTACTCCTACCAAAAAAGGTAAGTTTTGGGGAGGAAAGCAGGATAGAAGAAAATTTTAGGCATCAGACTAATCTAATGCTGGGCAAGCAAAGGGACATATACAGCTAAAGACTAGAGGAAATCATACGTTGTTCTCTTGTTCATTATCATGTCTTTTAATTTTAAACCAAAAATCTATGTACAAGAAGTCATACTATGTTGTGATATGGACCACAATGGATGTATGTACAAATCCTATAATGATTCAGGGTATGAGCTTTGAAATAAGACCCTGGTTCTATTCTTTACTCTGCCACTATGATCTCAGGCAAATTGCTTAACATCCTTTAAGCTCTCATTTCTTTGCCGGGAGAAAGTCCATACCAATATTTACATAAGAAGATTATTTTAAGAAGCAAATGTGCTATTTCTTTCCCCGCCCTTCCCCAGCTTTACTGAGATATAATTGACAAATAAAATTGTAATACAAAATATACAACATAACGAGTTAATACATATATGCATTGTAAAAGGATTTCCACCCAGTTAACACATGCATCACCTCACATATTTGCCCTTCTTTTTTGAGAATACTTAAATCCTGCACTCTTAGCAAATTTCAATTATATAATACTGTGTTATAAATTATAGTTATTATGTTATACATTAGATCCTCAGACCATTTTCATCTTTTGCTGAAAATTTGTTCCTTTTACCAGCCTCTCTCTGTTTCCCCACCCCTTAAGCCCTTGGCAACTGCCATTATCCTCTGCTTCTGTGAGCTAGACTATTTTTTAGATTCCATATTAATGTGAAACCATACAATACTCGTCTTTCTGTGTTTGGCTTATTTCACTTAGCAAAATGCCCTCCAAGTTTAGCCATGTTTTTCCAAAAAGCAGGATTTCCTTCTTTTTAAGGCTAAATAATATTTCATTCCTACTTACACCCCATTTTATTTCATTGGTCAGCTGACATGGGTTGTTTCCATATTTGGCTACTGTAAATAATGCTGCAATGAACATGGGTGTGCAAATATGTCTTTGAGATAATTTTATTTCCTTCAGATATATAGCCAGAAGTGAAATTATCATATGATAGTTCTATTTTCAACTTCTTTGTAGGTGGATTTCACTTTTCCCAACACTATCGAAGAGATTATTCTTTTCCCACTATATATTCTTGTGGCTTTATAATATAGTTTCAAATCAGGAAGTGTGATACCTTTGTTCTTCTTTCTTAAGATTGCTTTGGCTATTAAGTGTGTCTGTGGCTCCATACAAATTTTTGATTTCACTTTTCAGTTCTTCTTTGAACCATTGGTGTTCAGGAGCATTTAATATCCACATATTTGGGACTTTTTCAGTTTTCTTCTTGTAATTTAGTTCTATTTTCATACCACTGTGCCTAGAAAAAAATGCATGGTATAATTTTAGTCTTCAATTTATTAAAAACTGCTTTGTGTTGGGTCACCTGGGTGGCTCAGTCAGTTTAGCATCCGACTTTGGCTCAGGTCATGACCTCACGGTTCATGGGTTCGAGGTTCACATTGGGCTCTGTGCTGACAGCTCAGAGCCTGGAACCTGCTTTGGATTCTGTGACTCCCTCTCTCTCTGCCCCTTTCCTGCTCATGCCCTGTTTCTCTCTGTCTCTCAAAAAATAAATAAACATTAAAAATTTTTTTAAAAAAAGAATTGCTTTGTGTCATAACATATGATCTATCATGTTAAATAGTCCATGGATACTTGAGAAGAAAATGTATCCTGCTGCTGTTGGATGGAAACAGTTTTCTGTTTTGATTTGTTTTATTTTTAATCCAAAGACAAAGCAAAGAATTTCTAAATCATTTTATTGACTAATGGTTCAATACCTTAGAACCTCAGGATAATGGGGGCTAGCTAATACATTTGAATATTCCAATTTAATTGTCCTGTTTGAGGATGTATGAATATTTTTTCATGTGTCAGAACAAGGAGAGAAGTTCTAGGTTGAAGAAAAGCAGATCACAAGATATTGTCTATAATTTACTATAATTTTATCCCTACTCTTAAAACTATTACCATGGAATCATTTCTCTCAGGACTAACTTATATTCTGTCACACAGTATGATCTCTTTTGAATTTTCCAACTTTAATGTAAAGCATATCAGGAGAGTTATGGGTTGTCCAATGATGGAAGACATTTCACATAGAATTTTAGGCCTTTGAACAAAGAGACTAAGAAAAAGAGTAAATCCATTTGCCAAATCTTAAGTCAGATACAACCACAATTCTTGTGTATAAGGATTATTCAAATAATTGTTCAACTTGGTCATGACTTAAATTCACTGGAAACACAGATAAATCTAAAAAACACAAAAGTGAAGATTTTCTTCCCTTTGCTTTTCTTATTGTGATAAAATGAACATACCATAAACTTTACCATTTTAACAATTTTGAAGAATTCAGTAGTATTAAGTTCTTTCACATCATTGTGCAATTATCACCACTATCCATTTCCATAACTTTTACATGCTTTCAGACTGCAACTCTGTATCCATTAAATAACAATCTCCTGTTAACCCCTAGCCCCAGCTTTTGGTAACCATTACTATATTTTCTATCTCTGTGGACTTGTTTATTCTAGGTAATTCATATAAAAAAATCATACATTATATGTCCCTTTTTGTCTGGATTTTTTCACTAAGCATAATGTTTCCAAGGTTCATCTATATCATAGTATGCATAAGAATTTTTTCTTCTTTTGGGGTGCCTGGGTGGCTCAGTCGGTTAAGCGTCCGACTTCGGCTCAGGTCACGATCTCACGGTCCGTGAGTTTGAGCCCCGCATCAGGCTCTGGGCTGATGGCTCAGAGCCTGGAGCCTGCTTCCGATTCTGTGTCTCCCTCTCTCTCTGCCCCTCCCCCGTTCATGCTCTGTCTCTCTCTGTCTCAAAAATAAAATAAATAAAAAATGTTAAAAAAAAAAGAATTTTTCTTCTTTTTATTAGACTTTATTTTTTAGGATACTTATAAGTTCACATAAAAATTGAATGGAAAGTAATGAGTTCTTATATATCCCCTCTCTCTGGCCTTCCCCCGTAGTCTTCCCCATTATAAACATCCTGCCCAAAAGTGGTACTTTGCTACAGTCAGTGAATCTACATTGACATATCATCACCCATTATCATTATTGTCACTACATTAGGGTTCACTCTTGGTGGTGTACATTCTACAGGATTGGTCAAATATATAATGACATACAACCATCAACATAATGATGAGGGAGCATAAGGCAAGCTGAGGGCAAAGTACAGGCTAACAACACTCCCACCCCAAGGGGGGATGTGTGTGATATTCTTCAGACACTCTTGGCTGTCTAAGAACAAAGGAAAGGAAAGAAATGGTTTACTGGTAGAGATCACAGTCATGCAGGACAGAAGTCTCCTTCAGTTTATAGATAACTTACTAAGCTGCAAGAAAAAGGCAATCTTATCCATAGCCTAATCTCCAGAAACCTATAGACTCTGTTTCCAGGAACCCTAATGTAACCCTCATCAAGATGTAAGGGGGTTTAAGTGCTTGCCATGGTGATGCGGAAACAAAGGCAAATGAAAATTCCCTTACTGTGTACAGCCCATTGACAAGTCCTTGACATAGGCAGAGTGACCTCCCTCTAGGAGCTCAGCTGCCTCAATGATAGCCCTTTGCTAGGGACAAAAGGGAATCTTGGATTAATATTATCCTGACCACTCCCTTTCCCCCCAGGATCCTGTGAGTTTCCTGAAACAGATAAAAAATTCCTTTGCAAACCTCCTTTATCTTTAACCCCCAAGTATATGTTGGCAATTATACTCCAAGCATATGGCCCCTGATATACATCTGAAGGATCATGACTAAGATTTTACTAAACAATAATAAATGATGTTTTCCTAACAACAGCTAGCCCCTCAAGGTCCTGGAAACCTTGTTTCCAAAATTCCTTAGAAACTGACGCTGTCCCTGACCCCCTTCCCAACCTGAAGGTATATAAAATCAGTCACTCTTCACAACCCCAGTGCAGCTCTTTCTGCCCACAGGTCCTATTCCCACGCTTTAATAAAATTACCTTTTTGCACCAAAGATGTCTTCAATAATTCTTTCTTGGCCATCAGCTCTGAACTGCCCCTCATTACCCTAAAACTCTATTATTAACATCATACAGAATAGTTTCATTGCCCTAAAAGTCCTCTGTTTTATCCTTATTCATCCTTTTCCTTCCCCCAAATTCTGGCAACTACTGACTTTTTTACTGTCTTTAATGGGTTTTTAGGGTGATGGTGGAGTTCAGAGCTGATGGCCAAGAAAGAATTCTTGAAGACATCTTTGGTGCAAAAAGGTTATATTATTAAAGCACAGGGATAGGACCCGTGGGCAGAAAGAGCTGCACTGGGGTTGTGAAGAGTGACTGATTATATACCTTCAGGTTGGGAAGGGGGTCAGGGACAGCATAAGTCTCTAAGGAATTTTGGAAGTAAGGTTTCCAGGACTTTTGGGGATTAGCTGCTATTAGGAAAATGTCATTTAATATCACTTAGTAAAATCTTGGTCATGAGACCCTTCAGATGCATGTCAGGGACCATAAGCTTGAAGCATGAATGCTGGCATATACCTTGGGGGAATTGAGATTAAGGAAGTTTCCAAAGGAATTTTTTATGTTAAAGTAGGCTTACAGGATCTTGAGGGGTCAGGATAATGTTAAGCCAAGATTCCCTTTTGTCCCTTGCAAAGTGTCATCATAGAGGCAGCTGGGCTTCTAGAGAGAGGTCACTCTGCAAGTTTCAAGGACTTGTCAGTGGGCTGTAGGCAGTAAGGGAATTTAATTTTTCATTTTCCTTTGTTTCCCACATCACCATGGCAAGCACTTAAACTCCAGGGTAGCCAGGAGTGTCCAAGGAATATCACACATATTCCACCTGGGAGGGGTGGGGTAGGGTGCTGTTAGCCTGTACTTTGCCCTCAGCTGGCCTTATACTCCCTCATCAGTCTTAATAGTTTTGCTTTTTCCAGAATGTCATATAACTGTAATTAAATAGTATATAACCTTTTCATATTGATTTCTTTCAATTAGTAATATGCTTTTTAGTTTCCTCAATGTATTTTTGTGGCTTGATAGCTCATTTCTTTTTGGCACTGAATTTTGTCTGGATGTTTCAGCTTATCCATTCACTTAATAAATTACATCTTGACAGCTTCCAAGTTTTGGCTGTTATGAATAGTTTATAGAGCGTCTATAAACATTGATGTGCAGGTGTTATGTGGATGTAGGTTTTTTAAAAAACTCATTTGGACAAATACCAAGGAGCCTGATTGCTGAATTACATAGTAGGGGTATGTTTAGCTTTGTAAGACATTGGCAAACTGTTTTCCAAAGTGGCTGTACCATTTTGCATTCCTACCAGCAGTGAATGAGAGTTCTTACCAGTATTTGGTGTTATCAGTGTTTGGGATTTTGATTTTTTATGAGGTATGTAGAAATATCTTGTTTTAATTTGCAATTCCCTAATGACATATGACATTGAGCACGTTTTTGTATGTTTATTTGCCATCTCTATTTTCTTTGGTGAAGTTTTGCTCATATATTTTTCGTATTTTTTAATTGGGTTGTTTGTTTTCTTATTGTTGAGTTTTCAGAGTGTTTTGTATATTTTGGATAACAGTCCTTTATCAGATTTTTTTTTTGGCAAAAGTTTTCTCCTAGTCTGTGGCTTGTCTTCTCATTCTCTTGTTGTTTCAGAATTTCATTTCTTTTTATGGCTGAATAATATTCCAGAGTATGTTTATATTGTTTTGTTTATCATTCATCTGTTGATGGACATTTGGATTCGTTTCACCTTTTGGTAATTGTGAGTAATGCTATTATGAATATTGGTGAACAAATATCTGTTCAAGTCCCTGCTTTTAATTTATTGGGATATATACCCAATTGGAATTGGAATTGTTGAACATCCCTTTGCTTTTAAAAATTCCCCATTAGTGTATTCTCAATTATTACTTCTGTCAACAAAGTAGTACTGTAGCATTCATGGATAAGGTACTGCTAAAACAATCTTTGCTCTTTGTATAGCTTTACCATTTCTTGTTATTCAGTGAAGAATGAATCATCAGTCTGCCAACTTCAGAAAAGTAACTATGATCCTTGACTGCAAATGGCTTTACCTCAAGGAGAGGTGAAGTGAATAGAAGCAAATGGAAATTTGTAAAATACTTTAAAAAATAAGAGATGCCCCACAGTTCTCAATGGAAAGGATGAACCCTGATTTCAAACAGAAGCCTGACAGAAATAGATGAAAATAAAAAAACCTGAAAAGGACCCAAGAGAATCCAGATAAAATCTCATCCCTTGTTTCCTCATAATCTACATATGCAAAGCAGCAGGAGTACAAAATAATTGTATTTTCTACATAACAAATCACCCAGTTTCCATTTTATATTCAAACTAACAAGAAATAGGGAGAAGCATCTTATGCAGATTTATAATCTTAACACGTGAAAAGAGAAAATTCTTTTAGATATCTATCTAGCCTTTGACTAGGATAACCTGTCATCTTGTAGGCATAGAGATTGGGTTAAGAGCATTTGTGATCTGATATTGAAGCATGTGTTTTGTATCTAGGATCTAGAAGAGAGTTATGATATTTCCACTACCTTCAAAAAATGAAAATGAAAATATGCATAAGCAATATAATTAAACCTTGTATTAAAAATATTATTCTTGTCAGATTCTTCACTATTATCTTAGTCTAATTACAATCAAGAATTTACTTTCAATAAATGCTTGAGGATCTTATGGCTTTGTTAAGTTCTTTGCAACTCTTTAAAAATTTTTTTTAATGTTTATTTATTTTTGAGAGATAGAGAGAGATAGAGCTCGAGAGGAGAAAGGCCAGAGAGAGAGGGAGACACAGAATCTGAAGCAGACTCCAGGCTCCGAGCTGTCAGGGCACAGAGCTCAATGCGGGGCTTGAACCCATGAACCGTGAGATCATGACCTGAGCCGAAGTCGGATGCTTAACTGACTGAGCCACCCAGGCATCCCAAGTTCTTTGCAACTCTTACAGAATATATATTTCTGATAATATATAATATATGTATATATAATAACATATAATCTGTTCTGTATTATGGAAAAATATGAAAATATTAAGCTAAGTATAAATTTGGTACCCAAAACTGACAAAGGTGGCCCACAATGGGATATCTATTTATGAAGGTAGGTGAGGAAGTCAAGTTAAATACTCAGAAAATGACAATACAATAAAAGGAGAGTGCACCACAATCAAGTGGACTTTATGCCAGTAATGTGGGAAAAATTGATATGTTGTGTAAGCAGCAGGTCAGTTCACAAAAAACAATCCTTTCAGTAGCTATTAAAAAAGGCATAAATAATTCAATATCTATTCCTTGTTTAAAAACTGTTTCTGGAGAATCAGATTTTGAAGTTAATTTCCTTATTGTAAAAAACAAACTAACAAAAAAGAATATTTGCTACAGACCAATAGCCAAAATACTACTTAAGAGATGCTAGAGGGGCGCCTGGGTGGCTCAGTTGGTTAAGCATCAGACTTCAGCTCCGGTCATGTTCTCGTGGTTTGTGCATTCGAGCCCTGCATCGGGGGCTGTGTGCTGACAGCTCAGAGCCTAGAGCCTGCTTTGGATTTTGTGTCTCCCTCTCTCTCTGCCCCTCCCCTGCTCACATTCGGTCTCTGTCTCTCTGTCTCTCAAAAATAAATAAACATTTAAAAAATTAAAAGAAAAGTGAGATGCTAGTAACAGTCTTATTAAAACCAAGGAGAAATTAAGTATGAAATCTGCATAAGTTAGAACTCTATTTAATTGAAGCAAAAAGGGAATTTGTTGGAAAATTCTCAGGGGCTTACAGGCTTGGAAACCACAGGATTGGAGGAACTCTCCAGGGTCAGGAAGCAAGATACATGGCAGGGAGGCTGTCTGGGCAGAAGCAGTCCTGGTGCAGCCCATCTACTAAGGCTGCCTTGGCTGCAATGATTAGTACTTCCAACAGTGTGCACGTTGTCAGGTCACTGGTTCAAGATGCAGAGTCCCAGGAGAGGGCCACCTGGCTAACTGTGAGTCAAGAGTTTCTCCCACCAACTTACAATACTTCATGTGATAGGAGTGTCCTCCAAATAGAAGTGGGGTGCTAATAGGAAGAGGGGACTGAGATGTTTGACATCCTTAAATGACACATGCTTACTACGTTACTATCATTGCTGTTATTTATGATCATTGTTTGAAGATGAAATTATTTTAGTTCTAGAATATCCATGGGAATCAACTGGAGCTAAATAAAAGGAAAGATAAGAGCTTTGTGAGGAATTTGGATTTAAAAATATTCACAAAACTATAATTTTCCCATGAAATATCAATAACCAGTAGAATACAATGAAAGGAGATATAGTAGCAAAACAATGAAATTTCTAGAAATTATCACAGAATCATAATTATTATAAAATATTACATACCATCTCAGAGGATTTTTGGATGCTTTGAAGCTTTTCCAGTGGACATCCTAGGGAAGCCTTTCTTAATCTTTTTACCTTTGAAGAATCTTTGCAATAATATTCAGGTATCAGGAAATCCTGCATCAAAATTATATTTACAGTTCATGGTATCTTAATGTGGCCAGTAAATTGTAGGTATAATGAGACAATTTTATTATTGATGCTCTATTGAGTAAATAATAACATTTTTCTCATGATCTGTTTCTTTTGGCCAACTTAACTAGTTTTCTCTTTTTGTGTGATATCCCCTTCTTCATAAGTGATGTCAGCTTTAATCCAAGTCAGTAGCAAAGATGGTGAAAATAATTTTTTTCTTACTTTAACTTTTTACCTATCCTATGTAGGTTTACAAGTCTCACAACAATTCTTTTTTCTTTGCAAGATGCTAAGTAGGTGTGATATGCGGTGTATGTAGTAGATGGTATATGAAAGGTATTGTTTTATATTTAAAGCTAAAAATGACATTTTAGTCAACATTCTTGAAAAATAACTAGCCAACTAAGCTTTGCTTACTTTTCTCACAATCAGTATTTATTTTTATAAATTTTAAAAATCATAAGACAAACAATAAATTTCTGGTAAATTACTACTTTAAGTTGAAATGGAATTTCAATTTTGTAAAGATGGCTTTGGTAGATTTCATTTGAGTAATGTTTTAAATTGATTTTAACTAATACAAATTTACAACATACAAATTTCTTGACAATGTTGAACAGTAAAATTACTAAAGCCATAAATTGAAGCTATATGAATGAAGGTATAACCCAAGAAGCAATTTTACATAATACTTTGAAAAACAGTTTCTTACAAGGTAACATGATCAAGCTCATAGTCCTAAGTGTTTAAAAATTCATATACAAGCATTCTTGATTTTTTAATAGAATATTTATGTAAAAGGTGCTATTTTTGACACCAAAAGTAAAAAATGAAATTCACCTGTCTTTTGTGAAACTTTGATTTTTGCTACACAAATACCCAATTCTGGGTTAAACTTGAGATAGGCACACACATTTTTACCTGAAAGGAGATTTCTGTTCTTGCTCCTAATGCTTGTTTACACAAGAAGCACCTTGATCACACATGCTAAGACGTTAAAACCTGCAGCAGAATGTTTACTACTCTCCCATGACTTGCATGATCATCTTCTTACCCTGAAATCCAGAACTTCTGTAGGTGCAAAATCTTTTTTCTTTTGTCAGTCATGTTCTCAGGCTGAGCAGTAGATTCAGAGAGAACAGACTGGAAATATCATTCAATTCCAATCTGTGGTTCTTCCAGTTGATTTTCTACAGTACTTGAAATGTGTCAATATCCTTTCTCACTCCCAAGTCCCAGCAGCAGTGAAACATCTTAAAGATTTTATTTTGCAACATGATTTTCCCAAAGGTTGAGTTTTCTTTTAAGTCCATGAATCAGGTCATGTGAAGTCAAAATATTTTCTCCAGGCTTTGCAGAGACTTGTTCAGCGTTTTTTTTTTTTTTTTTTTTTTTAGAGTTATTTAAATTCCAGGTAGTTAACATCCAGTATAATATTAGCAACTAGGCTCCTTGGCAGCCATTTTCATCACATAAACCAGCTGAACAAATAGGGAACCTACTTTCTGCAGCCATTCTTCATCTTCAAAGCACAAAACAAAATCTAGAGTACTACCTTCTTGAAATTGCTTCTGAAATTTATCTTCCAACTCAAACAACTTGTTAACAGCTCTTCATCAGTTAATCCACCAGACTTCTGTGTGTAGCAGGAAATTTCTGTGTTCTTAGTCTAAATTTTCACACTATTATGTTCTTGAGCAAATGTGTCTTTGTTCAACAGAGCTAACCATTCAGCTTCATCCAGATGATTTTTCATTTTCATACCAAAAAACATTTGACACCAGCATCCCTCTGTGAAGAAAGAAGTGTGTTGTGACAAGGTGGAAATTTTCACATTTTTTTACAAGAGTTGAAACCTTCCATGGGCATAATTGAAAGAGCAACATCTGTACAAGTGCCACCACAGACTTTTCGTTTGATATGTAGATATGATGACAAAACATTAAATATACCTTGGGCTTTGCTTGTTTTGGGAAGCTCTGCAGCAGTCATTATTTCCTGAATTTTGCCAACATATGCAATTTTTACAAAATTTTTTTTTGTGTGAATTTGCCTTCCTGTGGCAACAAATCCTGCTATGAGACAACTTGATCCCCGAGGCTTTCAATGATTTGACTTTTCCCTCCAGCTTTATCGAGGCATGGTTGACAAATAAAAACTGTATATATTTAAGGTGCACAAGGTGATATTTTTATATATGTATACACTGTGATAATTGCCATAATCAAACTAAATAACATATTGTCACCTCACATGATCAACTTTTTTGTGTGTGGTAGGAACTTTTGAGTTATATTCTCTTAGCAAATTTTAAGTATATAATACATTATTATTCACTATAGTGACCAGGATGTGAATGGGGTCGCAGAACATATTCATCTTATAACCAAAAGTTTGAATACTTTGATTAATATCTCCCCCATTCCTCCACTTTCCAGTCTCTTGTAACCACCATTTCACTCTGTTTTGGTATAGTTTGACTTATTTTTTAGATTCCACACACAAGTAAGATCATGGGATATTTGTCTTTCTGTGTCTGGTTTATTTCACTTAGCATAATGTCCTTAGGTTTATCCATGTTGTTGCAAATACCAGGATATTCTCCTTTTAAAAGGGGAATAATATTCCATTTGAATATATATGTTGATATGGATATGTATCCATCACATTTTCTTTACCCATTCATCTGCTGATAGACACAGGTTGTTTCCATACCTTGGCTATTGTGAATAATGCTGCAATGAACATGGAGGTACACATATCTCTTTGAGATAGCAATTTTATTTCCTTTCAATAAATACTCAGAAGTGGGATTGCTGGATCATACTGTATTCCTATTTTTAATTTTTTTAGTAACCTCCATACTATCTTCCATAATGACTATACAAATTTGCACTCCCATCAACAGTGCATAAGTAGTCCCTTTTCTCCACATCCTCATCAACACTTGTTAACTTTTGGCTTTTGATAACAGCCCTCTTAACAGGTGGGAAGTGATAGCTCATCATGGTTTGGATTTACATTTCCCTGTAGATTGGTGATGTTGAATACATTTTCATATACCTGTTGGCCAGTTGTATGATTTTTCTTTAATGAAAGATTTTGTTTGTTTGGAGATTCTAACAGTCATTTAAAATTTCACCACTTTACATGTGTAATGGCTATGATATGTACATAAGAGCCTTTTTGATTATTAAAATAAACCTTATTAAGTATAACTTACATAAATAAAATCCTATGATTTTAATGAAAAATTCTGAGTTTTAACAAAAGCATACATCTATGTATTGATAGTTGCAACTAATCATGACATCTGTTATCCCAAAAGTTTTTTCACATTTTGTAGGAAATCCTGGTCCTTCATTCTAGGTCCTTTGCAATCACTGATCTGTTTTCTGTTATTCTAGGTTGCCTTTGCAATATTGCACGTAAATGAAACTATACAGGATGTAGTCTTTTATGTCTGGCTTCTTTCACTCAGCATAATGGTTTTGAGATTCATCCATGTTGTTACGTATATGGTTGTACATCCTTTTTATTGTGGAGTGGTGTTTCATTTTATGATTATACCACATTTTTCTTATCCATTTACTAGTTGATTGACATTTGAGTTGCTTCCAGTTTTTATCTTTCACATTTCCATATACATCTTGTAGGCACGTGCATTTTTTTCTCTCTGGGTAAATACTCAGGTATGAATTTCTGTGTTTTATTGGAATTGCATGTATATGGTTTCAGAAGCTTTCAAACTGTTTCCTAAAGTGTCTTTGTCATTTTGCATTTCTATCAACATTGTATAAGTGGGGTTAGTTGCTCCACATCCTTTCCATGCTTGATGTTGTCAGTCTGTTTACTTTTTGACATTTTAGTGAATATATAGTGATAATCTCACTGCGGTTTTACTTTGAATTTGCCTCACAATGATGCTGATTATTTTCTCCTGTGCTTATTTGCTATTCCTATGTCTTTGGTGAAGTATCTGTTCAAATATTTTGCCTCTCAAAAAAATTAGGTTGCTTGCCTTTTTATTATTGAGTTGTAAACATTTTCTTTTGGATACTAGCCCATTTTCAGATAGATGCATTGTAATATTTTCTTCCAATCTGGGGCTGTCTCTTCATTTCTGTAACATTACTTTTTTTGAAAGACACAATTTTAATTTAAATGAAGTACAACTTTTCAAGCTTTTTCTTTTATATCTTATTTTGTGTGTGTATCTGGTTTATTTAAGATATCTATGCCAAGATTGGTGATCTTTACTATTCCAAATTCACAGATTTTTCCCTTGTGTTTTCTTTTAGAAGTTTTATAATCCTAGCTCTTACATCTAGTTGGGTAATCAAATTAATGTTAATTTTTATATGTGATGCCAGTTTAGAGTTGAGATTCATTTGATTGTATATGTATATGGAATTATTAATGATTTGCTGTAAAGATTATCATTTTACTCATTAAATTTCTTGGTACTTCTGTTGAAAATCACTTTATTATATATATGTGGTTCTATTTCTGGTTTTATTTTGTTGCATGATTTATATCTACATGTCAGCACCTCACTGTATTATTTATTGTAGTGTTATAGTAAGTATTGAAGTTAGTTAATGTTAGTCTTCCAATTTTGTTGGACAATTTCTATATAAAAGCCTTTGGGAATTCTTATTGGAATTCTGTTAAATATATACACAAATTTAGGGAGAACTGATTTATGCTATTGAATCTTCTAATCCATGAATACAGCATATCTCTCTATTTATTCAGGACTTTGATTTCTTAGCAATGCATTATACTCTTCAGTGTACAAGTCTTACGTGTATTTTGTTTAATTTATCTCTATTTTATATTGTTTGATGCTCTTGCAAGTGGTATTGCCTTTCAAATTTCAATTTCCAAATGCTGAGTGTTAGTATATAGAAATACAAGTGATACCAACCTTGTATCCATTGACTTTAGTAAACTTACTTATTTTTTTTTTTTTTTTTTTTTTTTTAAATTTTTTTTTTCAACATTTTTTATTTATTTTTGGGACAGAGAGAGACAGAGCATGAACGGGGGAGGGGCAGAGAGAGAGGGAGACACAGAATCGGAAACAGGCTCCAGGCTCCGAGCCATCAGCCCAGAGCCTGACGCGGGGCTCAAACTCACGGACCGCGAGATCGTGACCTGGCTGAAGTCGGACGCTTAACCGACTGCGCCACCCAGGCGCCCCAGTAAACTTACTTATTAATTCTAGTAGCTTTTTCACAGATTTTGTAGCTTTTTGTACACTGGTGATCATGTCATCTGTGAATAAAGAGGAGATGAAAAGTCTGAAAAGGAAGATGTAAATAGAAAATATTGCAGAACAACCACAATTTTAATACACCCGATAAACAACACCGAAATACTTTGAGGAATCTTGAAGAGAGCTCAGAAAATTAATTGGAAAAGAACAAGGATATAAACATTTTTATAGAAGAGATCATGGATATGGAAGATGATAAGGAGATCGAATTTCTGTATAATAAGTATTCAAGAGGAAGCAAACTGAAATCAGACGAAATAGAAAAAGACATATAGCTGACTATGTTCCACTTTAGATATATCTACTTAATTTCTTAAGTTGTCTAAATGATCTTTTGCTGCTGTGTCAGTATACCTTTGAGTTAGATTCACTTGGTTCAAATTATTTCTCAATTTGTGTCTAACTCTGTGACGTTGGAAATGTTATTTATCTCATCTGAGTCACTCAGTTACCTCATTTATCAAGTGGAGATAATAATAGTCCCTATTATAGAGGCTGGGCTTGATGTTTACATGAAGATCTTAGTACTGTGCCTGGCACAAAACAAACATTCAATAATAAATACTACATTTCTTTTCTTGATCTCTGTGTTTTAATAAATAACTTTCACTCAAATGGCTTAAATAATAAGAGAACATTGACTGGATCTTGAAGAGAGCAGGGAATGAGTTTATCCAGGCTTAAAGCTACATGTTCAGGACTTTCTCTCTCTCTCTCTCTCACTCTCTCTCTTTCTCCCTCTCTCCTCAAATTAGTTCCTTTAGTGTTGGCTCCATTCCTAGACAAGAGCTCGCCTTGTGGTAGTAAAATGGCTACCAGCACTTCTAGAACTTCATTTTTCATTCACATGGAAATAAAACAGTGAGAGGTTTATCTAACCCAAATTCTGAACAGAAATAATGGCTTCATTATGAATTAACTAATTTAGGTCACAGGTTCATTCCTGAGCCAACTACTGTGGCTGAAACACTAACTTAGATATGAGGGTGGGGTCATTTTCTTTCAAAGCATTTTGGTTGCATGAGGGCAGCGTTGGTCCTGTTACTAAGAGAAGGGGAAGTGGATGCTAGGCAACAAAACCAGCAAATATCTATGACAAACATTATCTCATTCATGTTGTCTCCTCTAAACAGAGATCACAACATATTTATATCATGTGGAGAACTACTCTTTATCTATGTTGTTGGGAAATTCCTCTATTTTCTTTGGATAAATTATGCTCTTTATCTGCCTTTTGCCTATGTGTGCATTCTCTCTATTTCTGGCAAAGCTTTTATGCATCGGCCAATATGGGTTTCTATTTAATTATTACTCATCTTCAAATGGAAGCCAGCCACCAGCTAAATATAAATAAAAAAATGATAAATAAGTAAATAAAATAATAAATACTGTGGTTAGCAGTGATTGAGGATAATAGCGAAGTCTTTTAAGTCACAAGCTCTGTTGCAGTCTGGCTATAAGTGCCTTCCCTCCCTTTTTCACCCCACATCACCTTCAGAGGTCGTCCTTGGCTAGAATAGCATATTGTGAATCTTTTCCCTTCCTCCCCTCCCCTCCCCTTTGCTCTCACACATACAAACACCCCTTTCCCTCCCCCCCCCCCCCCCCGCCTCCATTTACCTTTCTTCCACCCTTCATGGCAGATACAGGCTGGGTCAGCATTTGTTGTTGTTGTTGTTCTTTTTCTTCTTCTTTTTTCTAAGTTTATTTATTTATTTATTTTGAGAGAGAGAGTGTGAACAGGGGAAGGGCAGAGAGAGAGGGAAAGAGAGAGAATCCCAAGCAGACCCCTCACTGTCAGTGTGGAGCCCAATGAGGGCTCAAAGCCACAAACCATGGGACCCGAGCCAAAACCAAAAGTTGGACACTTAACCAACTGAGTCACCCAGACGCCCCAGCATTTGTCCTTCCGCTGTACCTTTGCTGCCTTCTGAGATGTCATCCTGGGTCTCTGTAAAGACATTCCTCTTTTCCTTTGGACTCTTTATACCCACAGAGCTCAATATACTAGTCAAAGGAATTTTTAAGGTGGTGACATGAACTTTTGGGGACATTAGTTAGCTTGGTCTAGATACTAGGAGGCAAAGGTTGGCTCTCCCGGCTTTCTTCTCTCATCTTGGTCTAGATTTTGGGTAGTTGGCAGATATGTTTCCTAGTTTGTGGCCTGTGGTTGTGTCCTTTTCTATGTTTCATTGAAGATCGATTATTTTTGCTCTTTCTGTTTGTTTGGTTTTGGTAGAGTTTAAGGGAGTGGAGAAGAGTAAAAGTTTTGCTACTCCCTTTTCTTTAACCAAAAACTTTTTCAGAATGATTTTAGTCTAACTGATATTTTCATCTGGATGTCCCTCAGATGGATTGACATCAAAACATTAAAAAATGAAAACATATTCCTTCTTTCCTTGAACCACAGTTCTTTTCCATTTTCAGTTTTTCCTACCTCAGGAAGAAGTACCATTATTTCCAGTTGTCTTGATTCTGGAACTCTGGAAATTTTCTAGACATCTCCTCTTTCGCCCAAAAAACATAATGGCTGCCAAATCTTGTAGATTTTTTCTCTTGTATACCTTTCAAATATATCGTCCTATCTCACTGCCACTGCCTGCATTCTAGACACTGTTGATTATTGTCTATTCAACCTCAACAGCCTGTGATCTGGTCTCCTGGTCTTTTTCTTCTTCTCTTCTTAAATAGGAATACTGAATCCAGAAGAGAATCGGATGGCTTAACCAATAGCCCTGTAAGATGATTTTCAACCAGTTCCAATACATCTCTCCAAGCATATACATAAAGTCAAGAAATATGACTTTAGCTACTGTTTTCCAAGATACCCCCACTCTGTAATTACTTCTCTCATTCAAGACTAAACTTGATGCTATTTGAACCATTTTCCTGCTATGTTATGGTGCTGGAGAAAAAAGGTAGGAGATGAGGGAGGTGTATAGTATAAATTGTCCCTTCCAAACTTGTCCTTCAGCAACTCTAAGATAAATCATCAACCAGTCTCTTTCACTGGGTTATCTTTATAATGTGATAAAGGTTACACTGTGGTTCCTGAAGGGAATGATCTATTTAACAAGGTTTTTAAAAATAAAGAATAGTTCCCAATTTGCCAATGAATTTGTCTGTGTTTTAGCAATGAGGGCAGGAGGGTGGAGTTCTAGCCCAACTTTTAACAAATTCATCCAGGGTAGCTAAAAGGATGCATGAACAGGGAAAAATAGTTTCAGTCTATCCTTCAGCAACTCCATGAAAATTATTAGTAGAGGACACCTAGTGGTGCTTTCTAGAAATTCATTTATGCTAAGAAATAGTCCATTTAAATATTAATAGCACTCAATATATCAAGATCCTATAGCCCAATATAACAGATATGCTATGACAACGAAGTATAAACTAAATCTGACATTAAGTCTAATTGTATTGGTCACTATAGGCTAACTGTTGTAACAAATATCCTCCAAATTCTTAGTGGCTTAATATAATAAATGTTTATTTTGCACTCTCAAAACAGTTACTCAGTGACCTTCCATATGATGACACAAAATGTGACTTGATCACATGCAAAAACATACTTTATGCTTGGAAAGGAAGATTCAATGACATAAAGATACCACTTCTGAAAACAAAATAAAACAAGTAACAACAACAACAACAACATTGTTTGTTTGTAATCGTCATGGTTGTATGCAAATTTCAAGACTCATCAAATTGTATATTTAAGACCTATGCATTTCACTATATATAAATTTTATCTCAATTTTAATTTTTTTTTAATGTTTGCTTTATTTTTGAGAAAGAGGGAGAGATAGACAGAGTGTGAGCAGGAGAGGGGCAGAGAGAAAGGGAGACACAGAATCTGAAGCAGGCTCCAGGCTCTGAGCTGTCAACACAGAGCCCCACGCTGGGCTGGAACTCAGAACTGGGAGATCATGATCTGGGCTGAAGTTGGACGTTTAACTGACTGAGCCACCCAGGCGCTCCAATTATGGCTCAACTTTAAAAAGAATTTACAAAAAGAATACCTGGTCGAAAGGTGAAAAAAGTGGTGTGTGTGTGTGTGTGGGCGGGGGGGTGGGTGGTGGTGGTGGAGAAGGGAAGCCTTATATTAAAATTCACAAAATCTCAATAATTAAAAAAGAGTGGTACTACAATTAGAAAAATAAAGAATTTTAGGGCACCTGGGTGGCTCAGTCAGTTAGAGACTTCGGCTCAGGTCATGATCTCACAGTTCGTGAGTTCGAGCCCCACGACAGGCTCTGTGCTGATAGCTTGGAGCCCAGCGTCTGCTTCAGATTCTGTGCCTCTCTCTCTCTCTGCCCCACACCTGCTTGTTATCTGACTCTCAAAACTGAAGAAACATTAAAGAAAATAAAAAAAAATAAAGAATTTTTATAAAGAGTGGTATGGATATATGAGTGGATGAACTAATGAAATGGAATTTAAAAAAACCCAGAAATATACCACATGCATACAGAAATTTATTAGAAGATAAAGTAGCCACCAGAACTCCAATCAACTATTCAGTGAATGTTTTGAGATAATTGTAAATATCTGAATTCTTCGGAGGAAGGAAAGAAGGAAGGAAGGAGGGGAGGAAGCAACAAAGGAGGGAATGGAAAGTAAATTCATGCTTGAGAAAAATACCCTTGGGCAATGCATTAGTCAGGGTTCAAAGAGAAAGAGAATCAATAGGATGTATATATGTGTGTGTATAGGTGTTTATTTATGTATGTATGTATTTGTGCATTATTTATTCACTTATTTATTTAAGGAATATCTCACATGATTATGGTGGCTAACCATAATTTGCATGGTGAATTGGAAAGGTGGAGACCTGAGAGACTTTATGGTGTAATTCTAGTCCTTATTCAAAGGCCTGAGAATCAGGAAGCTCATGGAGTAGTTCCATTCTGAAGACCAGAAGCTTGAGACCCAGAAGAAGTGATGTTTTAAGCTGAAGAACATAAAAAAGTCTATATTCCAGTTCAAAGACAGCAGGCAGGAGGAATTCTCTTTTACTCAGGGAGGCCTTTTTGTTCTAGCCAGGCTTTCAATTGAACAAATTCCACTCACATCAGGAAGAGCAATCGACCAATTAAATTTTTTTTAATGTTTATTTTTGAGAGAGAGAGAGAGAGAGAGAGAGAGACAGACAGAGTGCAAGCGAGGGAGGGGCAGAGAGAGAGGGAAAGAGAGACTCTGAAGCAGGCTCTAGGCTCTGAGCTGTCAGCACAGAGCCCAACGTGGGGCTTGAACTCACAAACCCCAAGATCATGACCTGAGCTGATGTTGGACACTTAACTGACTGAACCACCCAGGAGCCCCTCAATTTACTAATTTAAATGTTAATCTTAAGGTGACTGGGTGGCTCAGTTAGTTGAGCACCTGACTCTTGATTTCATGTCAAGTCCTAATCTCACAGTAGTGATATCATGGTCATGGGATCCAGCCCCTTGTGGGCCCTGTGCTGAGTGTGGAGCCTGCTTGGAATTCTCTCTCTACCCCCTCAGTCCTTCCCCTCCTTACATGTGCTTTCTCCCTCCCTCTCTCTCTCTCTCTCTCTCTCAAAATAAATAAATAAACATTAAAAAAATAGAAATGTTACTCTCATCCAAAAACACTCTCACAGATACATCCAGAATAATGTTTGACCAAATATCTGAGCACCCGTGACCCAGTTAAGTTGACATACAAACTCAACCATCACAGGTGTCATAGAAGAGTTACATCCTCTGACTGCTTATTCTCTTTACTGAAATTTTAATGTTACAAAGGATCATCAGATCTTGTCTGAAATGGACTACAAAAGAGATACTTACTGAAGAATTCTTCATCTGTATTTCGAGTACGTGCACAGCATTTCTCCTTCTTGGTAGTCCTCTACTTCTTACTGGTATGGGCATGCCTCAAATCTACAACAAAATATTTAATAAACATAGAGACACTTGTGCTTTTTTTTTAATATGGTAGAAGGGCATCAGATGATGTTATCTCTGCCTATCCACTAAATTAAAATGGTCATTTGCCATTGATATTTACACCTAAGTGTGGCTATTACTGTGTCTCGAGCCTTTAGAATGCCCCTGACAAAGAGGGGCATGCACTACTCCTCACTGTCTTCTTTTTTTAATTTAATAGGTTTGAATTTGATCCGTGCTTTGTGTAATCATTGGTAGTTACAATAGTCTGATATTTAACTTGCGTGTATTTTTTGAGTGCAACTTAAATCACTCAGAGGCATCTAGAAGAGTAAAATGGCCAAAAATATTGTTGAGTATAACATAGCACTCATGTTTGGATTATGCATGGTCCAGAGTTATCCAAGTTATCTCACAGTTTGGAAGAATTTTAATGAGGCAGAATTTGGAAAAGCCTTTCTAAGTGTCCCAACCAGCGTCACTTTTAATCATAAGGGTGCCTTTCTGCAGAGCATTTCTGTCCTGGTGAAATGAAGGACTGAACTGCTAAGAGAGCTCACCTTTGAATGGTCTAGCTATTGGCATCCATAGCTTACATGATTTTCTTATTTTACATCTTTTTTTCTTTGGAGCAATTCAAAACTGCATTCTTTGGTGTCTCAATGAATGAAGCTTAGAGAAATTCTTTCTGGCTTTGGGGGGAAAGAACCAGTAAACCAACTTTAAATACTGAGTTAAGGTACATTCCAGTCTCTGTAGGTTATAATGGAAATACTTTACCAAATAGAATTATCAAGAATGAACCTTCCAAGTGTCAAAGGTTTTTGTAATGGGATCTGCGTCTATTATACCAGAAACATTCTTTGTTTTTCACTTCCCTCAATGCTATCATGTGTATATATGTATCTACATGTATAGGTGGAAGAAATCACCACTGCCTTTCTTCATTTGAAACTGTTTTCTCTGCTTCCCCCCACCCCCACCTCCCATGAAAGATTGAAGAAAATATAATTGGAGTTCTTTTAAGAATCGGAGTTCTTCAGCAAAACTGAAGTCCCTTTTGGGTTTACCAAGGAAGCAGCTGTTGAAAGATAGATAATGTGGTTCCTCTGCTTTTCTGATAGGCCCTCAGATGGAAGAGAACAGAACTGAACCCTGGTCTGCATGATAATGGACCTTGATGTTTCCAGGGAAGATCATTAAGTAGTTATTAGGGAATAAAGGAAAACATTTCCTTCCTTAGCATAAGTTTACCCTGTTCTGTCACTGGAAGTTCATATCTCTGCTAGATAAGAGTATGTATGCTTGATTTAACAGGTTCAGTAGTTAAAGAAGTAGGAGTGTCTGCATTTCCTTTCTCTGTAATGTATACTGTTAAAATTGAAGCCTCCAAAATAGAATAGTGCTCAGCACCTGGTAGGTGTTGCAACAATTTTCATGGGTGAAAGAGCACCTGATTTTGTAGACTGGTTCTTAGCCCATAAAAATTATAATTATTCTGTGTATGTACATTCAGGCTTAAATGTAGGTGTTTCAGTAAGTGAAACAAAGTTAACTTCCCACTGTGAATTTTGTCCTAATTGCCTTTTTTCCTTTTCTGACACTTTAGTTTGTCTGTAGTAAAGTGAATTAGAGTCTTCCCTGTATCCGCATCCACCCCCCAGCACCACCAACCCCCCTCCCCACAGCACCAGACCATGAGGTGCAGGAATTTGTGGGTGGGTGACAGATGCTGTAATTGAATAGAATTTCCCATCTGCTCATGTTGGGGTTGAAAGAAAGATGCTGCTGTTATACTGTTTACAGATGCTCTAAAAGTCTCTGTCATAGGAGTGGCCAGAGAGATGGGTTGTGGAAGTAGACTTTTCTTGGTGGGTGACTTTGTTTAGGATTGCCAGAATATGGTGATAATAAAAAGCAGACCAACGTGTAATCAGTTTTATGACTTTTTAAAAATGAACTGCAGATTGCGCACCTCTTTATTGCCAGCACCCTCGCTAAACCACCCCTGCTCTGTTCCTATTTCTAGACTTTGTGATGTGTGCCTAGGATTCAAGCACACTATAACCACTCAGAGGAACTCCAGTCTATCTTGATCTCACTCTACACCCAAGATGGGGTTCTCATATTGATTCTTCAAGGAATACAAAACAGCATCACTGAAATAGAGGCACAGATTGTAATAAGTATAAACATTTAAATGGAAGTGGACACAACCAACATTTTCAACAATCTTTTTCTGATTGCTCTGTTCTCAGATTTCTTAGAATCTTTTCAGAAAAAGCTCCTATGGATCTTTGTACTTATTGTCTGGCCACTGGAAAGCCAAGCAGACTTTGGGCACTGCTCGTATCTAATATTGTACTAAATCAAGTAATAAGGATGTGGGCAGTGCCTGCCACATGTGATGGTTAATTTTATACCAAATTGGCTGGACCACGGGGATGAGATATTTGGTCAAACATTATTCTGGTGAGTCTGTGAGGGTGTTTTTGGACAAGATTAACATTTAGTTTATTTTTAATTTTAATTTTTTTTCAGAACAATAAAATTTTAATGGATTTTTAAGCAGAAATGTTTCTATTCAAAGCACTTTAAAAAGCAGAAGAAATGTCATAAATAATGATTTCAGGACAATTTTTAGAAGGTTCTGGTATTGATTTATATTTCAATGATGTCATAGAATGTATTGAGTTGTTCTATTTTTCTCTCCAGGTTTGCAACACCATCACAGACAGGAAACACAGACACCTTCTTGGAGAAGTGTGTTACTGAGTCAATAACGCACGTTGTGAATGGCTCATTTAATTCCCCATTTTCAGACAACAGTACCAGCCTCCAGGTAATGTAAACAAATACAAAAGCATTCTGGCACACAATTTACTTCCCTTGTTTGAGTAGGAAAAAAAGTTTAATCTGACCAGGAAGTCATTTCTTATACTTCCAAAGGTTATTTTTCTCTCCTATTATTTACTATTATGCCTCTTTCTCAGTTTACCAAGCTTTATTTTAAATAAAGAGGCTGTGCCTATCCATTTAAAGAATTGTGTCATTTATTTCAATACATGGCAAACTGTTAATATATAGACATGGAAGTTCCTGTTCTGCTTAGAGGGAGAATAGACATAATTCAGTTTGAAGATGGGGACTTTTTATTTAAAATAAAGTTTGGAAGGGGCGCCTGGATGGCTCAGTTGGTTAAGTGCCTCACTTTGGCTTAGGTCATGATCACACGGTTCAGGAGTTCAAGCCCCACATCCAGCTCTGTGCTGACAGCTCAGAGCTGTCCCTCTCATGCTCTGTCTCTCTCTCTCTCTCTCTCTCAAAAATAAATAAACATTAAAAAAGATAAACTTTGGTAAACTTAGATGCCAAATTATGTTAAATACCATAATCATATGTGATTTAGCCTTCGGGGTGCAAAATGGTACATTAAGGCATGGTTATTCCCTCTCTTTATGATATATTATTAAATAAGCATCTTTAAATTATTTATAAATTGATATCTCAATCTTGCCATACTAGCTTTTATGTTCATGTGTCCTACCGTGTATGTAAATTATGTGACCTGGGAGTGTGGGATGTTAATGTAGAGAGATGGAAAGTACACTGGGGACAGGGGCAGGCAGGCCACATGCTGTATGAAGGGAGTGTCATGCAAGGATTTACATGAGAGAAGGGAGTTGAAGAGGAAAGAATAGTACTTGGGAGTGATTGTTTTTGGTCTAATTAGAATTATCCAGGGGTGTATTGTCCTTACTTGCAATATTTTCCACTTTCTATCACATTATGACCACTGTATAATTTTTATTCCCTCTCCAAAGGAGGCCTCGAGAAGAGAAAGAGGTGATAATTCAAAATAATGTGTTTGAGATTACTACAAAAATGTTGTTAATGGAACAGACAACATATTTTAAAATGGCTAGCAGTTTTTATTTAATAAATTGTCCCCATGCCTCATTAACTTCCTCCCTTTATTCTTATGAAATATTTGATGACCATTCTTCATAGATGAGTCATTTACAGTGAGATGACAATGTGCTGTACCTTGGCATCTGTGTGTGTGTGTGTGTGTGTGTGTGTGCAAGTGTGTGGAAGCAAGTGTGTGTGTTCATCAGCCAGGGGCCTTGTGAAAACCAGAATTCATTCAGATAGTTCAAATGAAGAACTTTACTAGGGTAAGGGTAGGCACACTTACAAAGACAAACAAGGCATGGCTTGGCATTCAGACTAGCAACAATGAGAAACCATTATTCTTCTGAGACAGGAAAAGGAAATAGTGTGACCAGAGCCTGGTGGGAGCTGTAATTGAGAGGGATGTGGCTGCCACCAGAGATAATGGTGCCAGGCAGGGAGAGATCAGGGAAGAAACACCACATTTCTCTTCTTCTGCCATCCAGTCATTTGTCAGTCCCTTCCCTTGGCCAACTCCTACTAGAAACCAGTCATCAGGGAAGCTCTAGTGATGTAATTCATAGAGATCAACCTCTTTCTCCTTCTCCTCCCTTTTCAATTTAAATTCCAGTTAGTTAATATATAGTGTAGTCCTGGCTTCAGGAGTAGAACCCAGTAGAACCCATCACTTACATATAACACCCAGTGCTATATGTAACACAACAAGTGCCATCCTTAATGCCCATCACCCATTCAGCCCATCCCACAACTGCCTCCTCTCCAGCAACTCTCATTTTTTTCTCTGTGCTTAAGAGTCTCCTATGGTTGCCTACCTCTCTGTTTTTTATGTTATTTCTCCTTCCCTTCCCCTATGTTCATCTGTTGTGTTTCTTAAATTCCACATGAGTGAAATCATATGATATTTGTCTTTCTCTGACTTATTTTGCTTAGCATCATACCCTCCAGTTCCATCCGCATTGTTGCAAATGGCAAGATTTCATTCTCTTTGATCACTGAGTAGTATTCCATTGCATATGTATACCACATATTCTTTATCCATTCATCAGTTGATGGAAATTTGGGCTATTTACATAATTTAACTATTGTTGATAATGCTGCTATAAACATTGGGGTGCATGTGCCCCTTTGAATCAGCATTTTTGTATTCCAGGTCAGCCTTCTTGATATAGAGAAGGCAAGAAAGGGTAGGGAATGAATCTGAGTCAGGAAATGAACAGAAACTGGTGTGTTCCCTACTTTTGCAACATAGCATCCATTTTTGCCCTTTATTTAGATGGAGAAATCATCCCTAACATTAAGGAGACACAAAGTTCCATCAGCTACCATATAGTGATGGAATAGTGTCATTCAGTCATGATTTCAATGGGAACTTTAATTGTAATATTTTTCATGATCACCTTTCATATAAGTATCAGGGAAAGGGGAGAAAAATAATCAATCAACATGAAATATACATAATTGCTACAGTCCTTGGCTCTGTATCTGGTTACTAGGTCAAAGATTATTATCACAAATTTTTCTTTTGCTATCTGGTTCACATTTCTCTTACCCTCTGCTAGATTTTAGCTGAATGGGTGCAGTGCCACAAACCTTCATTCCTGAAATATCTGAGACCATAATCTAGTCTTCATTGAGTTCTTGCCATTTTCTATTAAGAAAATGGCTTGCATGTAGGTAGTTAAATTGGGAAGTGATCATAGGAAGCAATTGTGGGAAACGAAGGGTGTAAAACAAGGACAGGATTAAGGCAGTACGGGGTGGGGGGTGCATTATCAAGTTGATTATGCAATGGATAATTGTGCTCAATCCTACAGGCCCATATGAAGAAATGTTATTTTTTTTTAATGTTTATTTATTTATTTTTGAGAGTGAGAAAGAGTACACATGCATGTGAGTGCTCTCCTGAGCTGGAGACAGGCAGAGGGAGACAGAGAATCCTAGGCAGCATCCACATTGTCAGCGCAGGGCCCTATGTGGGGCTCTATTTCCTAAACTGCGAGATCATGACCTGAGCCAAAACCAAGAGTCAGATGCTTAATCAACTGAGCCACGCAAGTGCCCCTGAAGAACCTTTAGAAATATATCTGAGAACTGGCTTCCCAGAGTATAAAGGGGTAACAAGGTATTCTTTGGTGCTTGTCCTCAACTGGCCAAAGAGTAGTCACATGTGGGTTAACTTCCATGAGTTGAGTACTGAGTGGATACCCACAGATGATCCATGCATTGTATCAAAGAAACCCCAGGACAAGAAGTGAAAGGTATGTAGCAAAGGCATGAAGTAAGGCACGGTCAGTTTATATGTGCACAAAGCTAGTCCATGACTCATGGAAGTAGTCACCACAGCAGTGGTTGGAGGTGGGGTTACCTGGAAAAGAAGTGGGATACAAGGTATGTCTAGTGGATCATATGATGTAATGCAAGTACCAAGTACAGAAATAATAAAGCAATGGCTAACTGTATTGGAGGTGGGGTCCAGGAAACCACCAGGGAGACATTTAAACTGAATATGATTTTGAAAGATGATTACCAGGCTTGGAAGGCATTTTAGAGGGATCAAGATGTATAATGGCCCACTGAAATGAAACCATGTAGTATATAAAAACATAAACTGAAGTGCTAATTTTCTCAACATACCATACCTACCTACTATTTTCATTTAATGATATTTTAGTTATCTTTAACATATTTGAAAAATAATCATATACTCTGACTATGTGACAATGGATAAGTGTCTAAATAAAATTAACTTCCATTTCGCCATCTACGCAACAAGCATATTGGACCACATAACCTCTAAGATCTTTTCTGGGTCTCAGTTATGAGCTTCTACACATCATTTTGGACATATTGATAGGATTATTTATCAGCATGTAAAATGAGTAACTTTTGTAAATCAGTTCAGATACATGTGTAAACAATTTGTTTACACAAAGGCAGTGACGTGTTGGTTGTTTAGAAATGGATTCTGGAAAAATAAATGTGGAAAAACTGTGGGAGCTAAATTACTCCTTTTGCTTACCCACTTGTAACTGTAGAATACTCCCTACTTGCAATGTGTAAATACTACTGATTGCTTATTCAACAGCAGAAATATAACATGTATTAAAAAGTTTTGTTTTTAAGTTTTATCCCCTTAAAATATGGTTTGGTTGGTCAGGTAGAGGGTGGATTGACAAGAATCATTTGAACTAGAGATGTTTGATAGTTTTTTCAAGATTCTATGGGGTGCCTGGGTGGCTCAGTTGGTTGAGCTTCTGACTTTGGCTCAGGTCATGATCTCATGGTCTGTGAGTTCGAGCCCCATGTCAGGCTCTGTGCTGACAGCTCAGAGCCTGGAGCCTGCTTCAGATTCTGTGTCTCCCTGTCTCTCTGACTCTCCCCCATTCATGCTCTGTCTCTCTCTGTCTCAAAAATAAATAAACATTAAAAAAAAGATTCTATTACTCTCTGCTGACTAGTCCCTTGCCTTGGAAAGAGCAGTAGGAGAAATAAGTTGGCTTGCTTGTAGGAACTGAATATTCTACACATTGAAAAGTTAAATGTTTATGTTTATAAGCTTTTAAGAGTATTATTATTATTTAAAAAATTTTTAATGTTTATTTTTCAGAGAGAGAGAGAAAGAGAGAGAGAAGGGGAGGGGCAGAGAAAGAGGCAAAGAATTTGAAGCAGGCTCCAGGCTCTGAGCTGTTGGCACAGAGCCTGATGCAGGGCATGAACTCATGAACCATGAGATCATGAACCATGTTTTAGATAAGAATAAAGATTGTAAAAAAGGCATTTATATATGCAAATTAACATGTATGTGATATAAAGGTGCAATAGGTTAGATCCCACTTGCCCTGAATTCTGTAAAACTTTCTGGTGTTCTTCAGTCTTTCTCAGATCCACTATGTTTATAGTAAAAATGAATTGTAATTTCATTGTGACTTCTTAATCATTTTCAAATTGGTCAATCAGTAGTCAATACAACTCTTTTCCTCACGGTGATTTGAACATTGACAGATATGATAATTCATGTCAAAATATCTCATAAATTCATCTTGTGAGCTTTGAAAACTCAGTCTCTGAAAATAATCTATAAAATGGACAATAGTTATGGAACACGCTTGCACCTCAAGCAAAGGTAGTTTGTTGGGCTTTTTTGTGTGTGTTACATAGCCCAAATATCAGTGGATTCATTAAGTGGCATTAACACAATGTTTTAAAATATTATTGTGCTAGCAACAAACAAGTGGAATTTAAAATTAAAAACACATGAATGGAAAATTTTTTGCATTTTACACCCATGAAATACAGCCAGACCAACACTAAACCATCCTGTACACCTAGAAAACTGATTTGAGGATTAACACAATCTGCACAACCTGAACCACAGAATTCAGCAGGTATGAGGTGCGGAGAGGTAAACTGGGGGAGAGAGAAGCCACGGAGGGCAGGGAGGGAGGACAGAGACAGGGGGAGAGTATGGGAAAAGCACTCCCCCAAAAGCAGCTGGAGAGAAAATGGAAAAGTGGAACCAGCCACAGGGACTGAAATAAAAAGGGAGATTTAAATTCCATTAAGACTCTACAAACAGGGGGAGTGCAGAGTCTGAAACTCTGCAGTTCGATACCTGGCGGTGCTCTGGTGGGATGGGTGAATCCACGGGAGCAGAGTGAAATCCAGGGGTCTTCAGGCCACGTGGGGAGAGGCGGTTCCCCTTCTGGGAGGACATCTGGTAAAGGCTGTGAGGCTACCTGGTTGGAACAAGGTCTTTAAGGGTGAAGCCTGGTGCCAGATGTGTGTGGTGCTTTTCCATAATCCCTGAAACACTGCTGCTACACAATCACGTGAACTTTTTCTGGGGCAGGCTGGCACCTAGCTGCAGTCTCTGTGCATCAGCAGCAGCATGGTCCTGTGAACGTTCCTGGGTGCAGCCCGTACCCAGTCATTGCTCAGTGAGACCCTCCAACAGAAGGTCTGAAGGGGTCAAAGCCGCAGTCCCTCAGAAGTGAGGGGTCAGGAAAAACAGCCGTATCTGAGATAAAGCTCAGGAGGAAGGTGCCACCTGGCAACTTGATGGCTTGGTCAGGGACAGTGTAGAAGTAGGGAGTGGACAGAGGCCGGAGATAAAGGACAAGTGCCTGATTGCTGGTTGGGGAGAACAGAGTTCTGATACTAGAGACCGAGTAGCTGGGTGACACCATTTTCACCCCTCCCATGCATGTGCATACGCACCTACAAGCACCACAACAATCCACCCCAGTAGGCTAGCAGCGCCATCTAGTGGAGAATGGAATCATTACAATAAGCACCGCCCAACTGGGCCAAACTTGCTCTTCAGGAACGTGACAAGTTTCTCCACCTGCTTAGTTATAGACTATAAAGTGCTTCATAGTCTGACTTGTACGGGAAACCGATGTAATTTCAATCATATTTCAGTCTATTTGCTTGTCCATCTATTCAACTTTCTGTCTTTTTCTTTATTTTCTTTTTCTTGAATACAGAAAGAGAAAAAATGTATTTTTATTTTCAATTTTTATACAAATATTTTTCTTTATTTTTCTACTATATTTTTTACTTTTTTGTAAATTTTTCGAATTCTATTTTATTTCTATCAATTCATCTTATTCTATTTCATTGTATTCATTTTTTCAAATTTTCAAACATTTTCTTTTTTTTCCCTTTTTCTTTTTTTCTTGTGTTTTCTTTTTCCCCCATTTTTCTCTAATCTATCAAGCTCCTTTCAATAACCAGAGACAGAGAACGAGGTTGTCTTTTACACTGTTGGTGAGAATGCAAACTGGTGCAGCCACTCTGGAACACAGTATGGAGGTTCCTCAAAAAATTAAAAATAGACTACCCTACAACCCAGCAATTGCACTACTAAGCATTTATCCAAGGGATACAGGTGTGCTGTTTCGAAGGGACACGTGCACCCCCATGTTTCTAGCAGCACTATCAACAATAGCCAAAGTATGCAAAGAGCCCAAATGTCCATCGATGGATGAATGTATAAAGAAAATGTGGTATATATATACGATGGAGTATTACTAGGCAATCAAAAACAATGAAATCTTGCCATTTGTAACTATGTGGATGGAACTAGAGGTTATTACGCTAAATGAAATTTGTCAGTCAAAGACAAATATCATATGACTTCACTCATAAGAGGACTTTAAGATACTAAACAAATGAACATAAGGAAAGGGAAGCAAAAATAATATAAAAACAGGAAGGGGGACAAAACATAAGAGACTCTTAAATATGGAGAACAAACAGAGGGTTGCTGGAGGGGTTGTGGGAGGAGGGATGGGCTAAGTGGTAAGGGGCATTAAGGAATCTACTCCTGAAATCATTGTTGCACCATATGCTAACTAACTTGGATGTAAATTAAAAAAAAAAATTAAATACAAAAAAACCCCCCACATTACCATGTACATTAGCACCAAAAAAAATACTTAGGCAAAAATTTAACAAAAAATATATAAGATCTATATGAGGAATACTATAGAACTCTGATGAAAGACAGTAAAGAATAGCTAATAAACGGAGAGATAGTTCAAATTAATTATTAAGAAGATTCAATATTATAAAGATCTCAGTTCATCAAAATTTGATCTATAGATACAATGCAATCTCTATAAAAATCCCAGCAAGGTATTTTTAGATATTGACAAACTGATTCCAAAGACTATATGGAGAAGCAGAAGACCCTATGGTCAACTCAATATTGGAGAAGAACAAAGTCTGGAGGATTTACACTACCTAACTTCAAGACTTACTATGAGGCTACAGTAATGAAGACAGTGTGATATTGCTGAAAGAATAGACAAATAGATCAATGGAACAGAATATAGAGCCCAGAAATAGATCCACATAAATATAGTCAACTGATTTTTGACAAAGGAGCAAAGGCAATAGAGTGGAGTAAAGATATTCATTTCAACAAATGAGTATTGGAACAACTGGACATCCACATGTAAAAAAAATAAATCTATTCCAGGCAAACAAAGCTCGTCACTACTAGACTTGCCTTACAAAAAATGCTGAAGGGAGATCTTTGAGTTAACATGAAAGAATGCTTGGGGCGCCTGGGTGGCTCAGTTGATTTAGCATACGACTTTGGCTCAGGTCATGATCTTGTGGTTTGTGAGTTCAAGCCCCGCATCAGGCTCTCTGCTGACAGTTCAGAGCCTAGAGCCTGCTTCAGATTCTGTGTCTCCATCCCTCTGTGTTCCTCCTCTGCTTGCACTCTGTCTCTCTCTCTCTCTCACTCAAAAATAAAGAAACATTAAAAAAAATGAAATAATGCTAAGTAACAATATGAAAATTTATAAACATATAAAACTCACTGATGAAGGCAAATATATAGTGAAAATAATTATACTCTAATATGATAAATCACCTTTATCTCTATTATAAAAGTTATAAGACAATAATATTTTAAAAAGCCATAGGTAAAATAATTTGTTAATGGATATACAATATAAAAAGATGTAAAGTGTGACATTAGTAGCATTACATGTGGGAATGGGGACGGAGTAGAAGTACAGATCTTTTGTATGAGATACAAATTGCTATCAGCTAAAAACAGACTTTTAATTACAAGATGCTTTATGTAAACTTAATGATAACTGCAAAGAAGACATATTTAGTAGATATACAAAAGATAAAGAGAAAGGAGTAAAAAAACACCTCTAAAAAATCAACAAATTACAAAGGAAGACAGCAAGAAGGGAAGAAAGAAACAAAGGAACTACAAAACTACCAGAAAACAACAAAAAAGATGGTAACAATAAATCTTTGCCTACAAATAATTACTTTAAATGTAAATGAATTCAATTCTGTACTCAAGAGCACAGAGTACCTGAATGGATAAAGTAACAAGCTCAAACTATGTTTTGCCTACAAGCGACTCAGTTTAGCTTTAAGGACTCATATAGGCTGAAAATGAAGGGACGGAGAAAGATTTCATGGAAATGGTAATTAAAAGAGACGAGGGTTGGCTATGCTTATATCAGACAACTAGACTTTCAGTCAAAATCCATCACCAGAAACAAAGAAGGTCACCATATAATGAAAGAGGGGTCAATTTGTCAAGAGGATCTAGCACTTGTAAATATATATGTACCCAACATTGAAGCGCTTACATAACTAAAGAAAATACTAACAGAAATGAAGGGAGAAATAAACAGCAATACCACAATAGGAGGGGACTTCAATATCCTACTTTCATCAATGGATAGATCATCCAGACAGAAAATCAATAAGGAAACAGCAGACTTGAATAATGCTTTAGACCTAACTGGCCTAACAGATATATACAGAGCACTTCATCCAACAGCAATAGAATACACACTTTTCTCAAGCATACATGTAATTTCTCTAGAGTGTATTATATGTCGTACAGCAAAACTCATGGTAACAAATTTAAGAAGATTAAATTCATATCAAGTATCTTTTCTGGACACAATGGTATGAAACTAGAAATCAATTACAAGAGGAAAATGGGAAAATGAATACATATGTGAAATTAAACAATACACTTCTAAACAACCAATGCACCAAAGAGAAAAACAAAAGGAAAATCAAAAGAACCTTGAGACAAATGAATATGGAGACACAACACACCAAAACATATGTGACATAAAAAGAATTGTTCGTAGAGGAACATTTATAGTGGTAAATGTCTATATTAAGAAAAAAACTTCAGGGGTGCCTGGGTGGCTCAGTCTGTGAAGAGCCTGACTCTAGGTCTCAGCTTGGATCTTAATCTCATGGTTGTGAGTTCAAACCCTGCCTTAGGCTCTGTATTGGGTGTGAAGCCTACTTGAAAAAAAATTTTTTTTCAAATAAGCTAATTTTGTACCATTTTAACCTAACTTTATTCTTTTTTCTAGAAAAAGAAAGCAAACGAAGCCCAAAGTTAGCAGAAGAATAAAGAAAAATAAAGATTAGAATAGAAATAAATGAAATTGAGACTAGAAAGACAATAGAAAAGATCAATGAAACTGAAAGTTGGCTTTTTGAAAAGATAAATAAAATGAACAAGTAGACTAACCAAGAAGGGAAAAAAAGACAGGGCACAAACATATAAAATTATAAACTAAAAAGGAAACATATAAGTAAAAGAGAAGACAACTAATACCACAGAAATATGAATAATTATATGCCAACAAATTGGACAGCCTACAGGAAGTGGATACATTCCTAGAAACATAAAGCCAACCAAGACTGAGGTATGAAGAAATAGAAACGGACCAATAACGAGTATGAAGATTAAAGCAGTAACCAAAACCTTTCAACGAAGAAAAGTCCAGGACCACATGGCTTCACAGGTGAATTCTACCAAATATTTAAAGAATTAACACCAATCCTTCTCAAACTCTTCCAAAAAAAATGAGGAGGAGGCAATACTTCCAAACTTGTTTTATGTGGTCAGCATGACCCTCATACCAAAGATAGATAAAGACACCACAGGAAAGAAAATTACAAGTCATCAAAAGAATGAAATCTTGCCATTTGCAATGATGTGTGTGCAGCTAGAGTGTATTATGCTAAGCAAAGTAAGTCAGTCAGAGAAAGGCAAATGCCATATGATTTCACTCATATGTGGAATTTAAGAAACAAAACAGATGAACATAGGGGAAGGAAAAAACAGAGAGAGAGGGAAGCAAACCGTAAGACATTCTTATGTATAGAGAACAAAGTGAGGGTTCATGCAGGGAGGTGGGTGGGGGATGGGCTAAATGGGTGATAGGTATTAAGGAGGGCACTTGTAGTGAGCACTGGGTGTTATATGTAAGTGATGAATCTCTAAATTCTACTCCTGAAGACAATTTTACCATATATTTTAACAAACTAGAATTTATTTTTTTTTTAATTTTTTTAAATGTTTATTTATTTTTGAGAGAGAGGGAGAGACAGAGCATGAGCAGGGGAGGGGCAGAAAGAGAGGGAGACACAGAATCCGAAACAGGCTCCAGGCTCTGAGCTCTCAGCACAGAGCCCAACGTGGGGCTCAAGCTCACAAACCGCGAGATCGTGACCTGAGCTGAAGTCGGGCGCTCAGCCGACTGAGCCACCCAGGCACCCCATTAACAAACTAGAATTTAAATAAAAGCTTGAGAAGAAAAAAATAATTTTTTTCCCTTAAAAAAAAAAGAAAAATCTAAGTCAATACCCTGATGAACATAGATACAAAAATCCTCAATAAGATGCTAGCAAACTAAATTTGATATCACATTAAAAGGACGATACATAATGATCAAGCAGAATTTATTCCTAGGATGCAAGGATGCTCCAACATATGCCAGAAAAACAATGTGATACACCCTGTTAACAGAATACAGGATACAATTATTTTCAATTTATTCTCTTGAGAATTCTGAGGAGGGCCATGTCAATTGAGATTGTCAGTGTTGAGTAATTGAACTGGCAGGTGATAAAAAGTCAGGGCTGAGATGGCCATGTTTGGATTAAGTGAAAGTAAAGCCAAAAAGGCTGGTTGGTAGAGAAAGAGAATAAAATAGCCATGCAAAGAAAGGATGAGATGACAGACCATGCAGGGACAGAGAGAGGCAGGAAGATGTAGATTGTTTTGGCTTCTTTGGGTCTTTTGCTTAAGGTTTTGGTTTGCAATGAAAATGCTATCTTATATCTGAGTTCTGTGATCTGCCCATATTTACTTCCAAAAATCTCCTCCTTTTGCAAATCTTGAATAAGATATAGTTCTTTTTTTTTTTTTATTCATCCATTTTGAGAGAGAGAGAACACAAGCGAGCAGGGGAGATGCAGAGAGAGAGAGGGAGAGAATCTTAAGCAGACTCTGTGCTGTCAGCACAGAGCCCCATGTGGGGCTCAAACTCACAAACTGTGAGATCATGACCTGAGCTGAAATCCAGAGTCCAACACTCAACCAACTGAGCCACTCAGGTGCCCCAATAAGATCTACCTCTTGAGGCAAAATGATTTCCAAGCTAAGAATAATTGTCTGAGCAACTTCATTTTTTCCCCTCAATGCAGAGTACACAGAGAGAAAGGGGATAAGAGAAGGTGAGAAAGTAAAAGATTCAGAGAGCAATGAGGTATGACATACTGTAGAAATATAGAGCCCATATAATTTATCATTCAAACTGGGACACAACTGGAAGTGAAATAGAGTGCTTTTAATAATTATGTCAGGACAGCAGCCTTAAACCAGGACTGTTCTCTGTAACCAGGGTGTATGGTCATTTAAGTCATGAAAGAATCTTAGATAGCTAAAGGCAATGATGACAGGAAGGAGACTAATATCTGGAAGGAGGAAGGGCACCTGGACCAAGGAAGGTCCATTCTCATGGGGAATCATTAAAGACAGGCAATTAAAAAAAAAACCCTCATTGTTAATTAGTTGCTAACCTCTTAATTTTTGTTTAATTTATTTTTAAAATTAAGATCTCGTGTTTCTGATTTCCTGCTAAAAGACTATGACAAATAAGATTGCTTTGTCACTGTACAAAAATCGACTGAGGAATACTCAAGTATTCCAACACAACAGAAGCTTTTAAAATAAGATATATTAGAACTGTAGTTGATTAATAAAGTGGGTTAAAGTGAAAAATTCACATCCAACGTGTATTTTATATGAACTTAAACATATAAATGGATCCTCATATACAGTTTTTTTCTCTTTGTGGATCTAAAATCTTTTCTTTGAGTATGGGTCCATTGTTTGAAGTTCAATGTTCTTTCCCTTCCATTAACTACACCAATTATGTAGCACTTTAAACGTCCAGGTTCTGTTTTTTTACTGTGAAGCAACAGCTTTAAAAAGGAGAAAATATGCTAAGTACAGAACCCTAGATTTGTATTACTTTTTCCCTTAATTTGTTTATATTTGTATGCCTCCACCTAATCGAATGAGATTTTTATTGTCATTTATATTTATTGGGTCTCTCCAAAGCATTCTATTTGACTTTCATAGAAAGAGCAACTTTATTTTCTCATCCCTGGTTCAGAAGTTTTGGTAATACTTAATTAAATTATGAAATAATAATAATAAATCTAACTGGCATAAACAGGTTTGGGGACACACTTGACTGTGTCTTTGTACATATACACTTTGTAAGTGAAGGAATGAGCAGATCTATTAAGTGAGCATTTGGAAGACCCAGTTGTAAGGCACCTGTGTTATACTGGGAATGTAGAGCTCTGATCAATCTGAGTCTGAGTCTGAGTTGTTACCACATAATGCTAGAAAAAATTATCTTTATGTAGGGAAGATAGAAGTTTTGGAAACCTAGAATCCTGTGTCTCTGATTTTAAATTTCATGAATGTTTATTATAGGTTTAAAAATATTACGTTAATGAAAACAAGGAAGAAATAAAGCTAACTTCATTTGGTGGTATAATAAATAACACTATGCAGATGCCAATAACTGCACCATTCATAAATCTTCAGAAAAAAACCATGAAAAGATAATATTAGGAGAAGTGCTGTTCACCTGCATTATTTTCACAGATTTTTTTCTTCCATAAAGTGAAAAACATATCTCAATATTTTTATTTAAAATACGTCATCCAGCCATTGGGCAATGTGCTTGTGCTTCACAGTCTAGTGTAGTGAATACTGTATTTCAAGTGGTAAGATGAGGTGCCAAAATATCAGCCATTTTCCTGTTGGCTGAGGGCTGAGGGAATTTCTGTATAGGTGGACCTACACACATCTGTAACCCTGAAAGTAGATCCTTTGAGTAAATTATTATTTCAGAGACATAAGCATTGGTAATTCCCAACTTCAGAAGATAGTTTCTCCTAGAATGCTTGCCTGTGTGGGCTCTCTGCAGCTGCTTTATAGACCTTCTATCACCCAATCCACCCAACGCACATATGGCATAGGCACTTGAATCTCTACTGAGAATTAAAAGAAAAAAGAGAGAGAAAGAGACACTCAGAGAATTTGGGTCAGTTGCCAAAGATCGAACAACTAGTGAGGGTCTGATGCCAAGCCCAAGCCTTTTCCTTCCTATCCAACCTGCTTGCTCCCTTTCAGGCTTGAAGTGTCCAAGTGTTCAGGTCAGGAAGATACAAGTATGCTGAAGCTAACTAGGCACTTCTTTCTTTCTTTCTCTTTCTTTCTTTCTTTCTTTCTTTCTTTCTTTCTTTCTTTCTTTCTTTCTTCTTTCTTCCTTTCTATGTTTATTTTTGAGAGAGAGAGAGAGACAGAGCACAAGCAGGGATGGGCAGAGAGAGAGAGAGAGAGAGAGGGAGGGAGACACAGAATCCGAAACAGGCTCCAGGCTCTGAGCTGTCAGTACAGAGCCTGAAGCAGGGCTGGAACCCAAAGACCATGAGATCATGGCCTGAGCTGAAGTTGGACACTTAACCGACTGAGCCACCCAGGCGCCCCAGCACTGCCCTTTAAATTTTGAGTGAACTTTCCCTTTCAGAGGTCCTAGCATGCTATGGCTATGACTTATGCAAGTTTTTAGAACTGGGAATAATACAAACATTATTACTGATAATTATCCTCTCAGAAATGATCCCTCAATATTCTAGTATTAGTTTAGAGTACAAAGCTTCTGAATCCTTGTTATATAAATAGAAACTCCCTATCTAAATAATTAGAATAATGAGCTCCATTAACTTCACTATTTATTATGTTAAGATCAGATTATTCAGAGTTGTTATTCATTTATAAGACTATTATCACTAGTATTACTTATGTTATTTATGAAATGAAATAAGTGCATTAATGCCTAAGAACAGAAATGTTGATTGGATAATCTCTGGATTATCTCTGGATTATTGAGACTGCAGGTGTGGATAATGTTTTTCTCTTTATTAAAGAAATAGGCTGGTAACTTCAGAAGAAATGTACAGAATTGATTTAATTGCGACAAGAAGGAGGAAAGCAAAACAAAAGAAAAGAAAAGGAAGCTTTCAAAGGACTGGTTTGCCTCAAGTGTATTTGCTATTTTAAAAAGTAACTCAAAGTTGGTATATGTAAATTAGACCATGCGTCCCAAGAAATTTTGAGTCTTATATGAAAAGTAATAGAACGAAGAACAATACAGAGACTTTTAGCTTGTGATAGAGTTGTCAATTCAGAGAACAGAAAATAGTACGTAGCAATTTCCTTGATGTATAAAGCCCATTGTAAGTCAACACACTTAGATGATCATCCACATAAGAATTAGTGATGCCCTTCTCCAGATGTGCCTTTCTTCCATACTTTTGCTTATTTTCCCTACCCACACTTTCTTCCTTATTCCCCAGCTGCATGAGTTGAACCCTTTATGGGCAACTCATTATCAACCTCTTTCCTAAAGCCTTCTGTGAACACCTTAATTAGAAGTTCTCTCCACTCCTTGAACTACTGGAGAATATACAATATTTAATAATCATATAATCTCTATCAGGCACTGATCAAATATTTAATTTTATGTACTTCTCTGTTTTGTAAACTCTTGGAGGGAAGGAAGTTTGCTTCCTATTTTCATTGTATTTTTCATTATAACTTACAAAAAGATGTGCAAAGAGTGAATGTTAATACCTACCTGATGAATTGTAGGTATGTATTGAATGCTTTTTGCCTGCAATATTTTTCCAACTTGTCACTGATGCCCACAATTTAGTCACATATTTCACTGACTTAAGCTCTGCAGATTTTTTTCCATAAAGACAAATAATCCAACATTAGTCATTCAGTTGTCACTTAGGGTGAATATATACACATATATTATATAACATATATTTTCTGGGACATTATGAGAAGATGAAGCTTTTGGGTAATGGGAAGGAGAGGGCTGAAAGGAAGAGGTAGAGAGAGAGGAAGAGGTAGAAAAAGGGAGGCAGAAACCTTCCAGACAAGCCAGGGGCAGATCTATGGCTATGCTTTCTCTAAGCCCTGCTAAGTACAGATATTCTCATTAAGGAACTCTTCTAAGAAACATTTTTTAAAACAGTTTGTTGCTGTTGTTGTTGTTCTTAAACCTAATTCTAACATGGGATTATTCAAATATAAGGCCTTCCTGGAACTTGGTAAGTATTGGCAAGTTTGATTCCTTCAAACCTTTTCAAACTTGCCAGATTGTTTATTCGGAAGCAGTTAGACCCAGGATTTGTCTTTACCACATTAAAACATTTGTCATCCTTCCGTCAATCTGTGGCAGGACACAGTTGTTATGGCTGTCTTGCCAATTAAGCACATTTAGGGCTCTCTAACTGAAGCTTCAAATAGTGGCATCTGTTCTTCATCATTTTAGTCTGTGGTCATTTTCTGGAAAGGCCAAGGATGGCCAATTCATCCTTAGACTGGAAATCAATATGCCTCTAACCTCATGTGGCCCAGATTTTATGAATAACATCCATGGTTTCATTCAGAAATGTTCCACCTTGCTTTGATTCTTGGAAAAATAGAGATCATTCTACACTCCACTTTCCAGATGGTTCTGTCTTTAGCTGGCATTTAGCAACGAGCCAGAAATCTGTTTGTTAGAATAGAATAGTCCTTGGTAGTATACTACTGCTATGTCAGGGACCGTGTCTTTCTCATTGGATGTCACTGCAAATAGCTCTGTGCTCAAAGATTCTGACAGGTTGACCAATGACAGGCATTTCCTGGGTTGTGCAGCCCTGAAAGATTTGCCCTGAAAAGAGAGATTTTGATGATGAGTTAATCAAACCTTTCTGATGCTGGCTTATATCCAAGCTAGACACATGGAATGCTGCCGTCCATCACCTAGACTCTGTAATCAGCATCATATTCTTTATTGCTTATTCATCCATCTATCCATTCTAGTCTTCATCCATCAATTCACCTGGCTTTTGGATGCATTTCAAAGTCAATAGAGTGCACCAGTATAGTTCTTCCTAAACATTTCAGTATGCTTATCTTTAAAGTTCAAAATTTGTTTACAGTATTTTTTCCTCCCATGACATAATTTATAAACAACAAGATATGCAAATTTTTTTAAGATATGCAAATTTTAAGTGAACATTTAAGTTTTGGCAAATGAATACATATATGTAATCCAAACATCTGTTAAGACATAGAATATTACCCTCATCCCAGAAGATTCTCTCATGTCTCCTACCAGTTAATTCCTACCTCTGTTCTATGTACAACTTCTGCTCTGATTTTTTCCTCCACAATTGATTAGCTTTGGTTATTCTAGGACTTCATAAGAATGGGATAATACAGGGGCGCCTGGGTGGCTCAGTTGGTTAGGCGACCAACTTTGGCACAGGTCATGATCTCACAGTTTGTGAGTTTGAGCCCCGCATTGGGCTCTGTGCTGAGAGCTCAGAGCATGGAGACTGCTTCAGATTCTGTCTCCCCCCCTCTCTCTACCCACCCCTACCCTGATCACTCTCTCTGTATCTCAATAATAAATAAAGGCTAAATTTTTTTAAAAAAAGAAGGGGACTATACAATATGTATTATTATGCAAGGTTTACTTTATTCAGAATAATGTTTTTGAGATTCTTCTTGTATCGATAGTTCATTCCTTTTTTTTTTTAATTTTTGAGTAATACTCCGTTGTTTAAATGAATCACATTTTATTGATTTATTCTTCTGTTGATGGACACCCAATTTTTGGCCAATACGAATAGAGCCATTATGAACATTCTTATCCAAGTCTTTCTATAGATTATTCTTTTATATCTCTGGTAAACCTAAAAGTAGAATTGTGGGGTCACAGTTCTATAATAGTTCTATAGTTCTAAAATAAATTTTCAGACTTCCTTTTCCCTCCAAAGTACACAACAATAAAAGAATGTAAGAAAATTTGTTTCTCCATGTCTTCACCAATAGTTCGTGTCATTATTTTTTAATTTTGGCTTTGCTAGCGGACCTGGGGAAGATGGCAGCATAGGAGGATGCTGCGCTCACTGCGTCCTGCTGATCACTTACATTCCACCTACACCTGCCTAAATAACCCAGAAAACCACCAGAAGACTAGCAGAACGGAATCTCCGGAGCCAAGCGCAGACGAGAGGCCCATGGAAGAGGGTAGGAAGGGCGGAGAGGCAGTACACGCTCCATGGACTGGCGGGAGGGAGCCGGGGCAGAGGGGTGGCCTGCTGGCCAAGCAGAGCCCCCGAGTCTGGCTTGCAAAAGTGGAGGGGCCGGATGGAGTGTGTTCTAACAGCAAGTGGGACTTGACATCTGGAAGGTTATAAGCTAACAGCTCTGCTCTGAGAACGGGAGGGCTGGAGGACAATGGGAGGGAGAGTTGTTGAGCCCTGGACGACAGAGCTCAGTTTGGTGGGGAACAAAGGCGCTCGCCAGCTCCATCTCCCTCGCCCATCCCCCAGCGAATATCCCAAAGGGAACCGGTTCCTGTCAGGGAACTTGCACCATGCAAACACCCAACGCTGTGCTTCTGCGGATCCATCCCTCTGGTGGGTCTGACTCCCTCCCGGTGCCGCAGGGCCCATCCTGAAGTGGATCTCCGAAGGAAAAGCAAGCTGAGCCTGCCCCTCCTGCCCCTGTGCACCTTGCTGATCCACCCCAGCTAATATGCCAGATCCCCATCACCACAAGCCTGGGAGTGTGCAAGTAGCCCAGATGGGCCATGCCACCTCACAGTGAATCCTGCCCCTAGGAGAGGGGAAGAGACGGTTCACACCATTCTGACTGTGGCCCCAGTGGTGGGCTGGGGGCAGACATCAGGTCTGACTGCAGCCCTGCCCACCAACGCAAGTTATTCGAGACAGCACAGGGGAAGTGCCCCACAGTTCAGCACCACTCCAGGGACTATCCAAAATGACAAAACGGAAGAATTCCCCTCAAAAAAACCTCCAGGAAATAACAACAGCTAACGAACTGATCAAAAACGATTTAAACAATATAACAGAAAGTGAATTTAGAATAATAGTTATAAAATTAATCGCTGGGCTTGAAAACAGTATAAAGGACAGCCGAGAACCTCTTGCTACAGAGACCAATGGACTAAGCAACAGCCAGGAGGAGCTAAAAAATGCTATTAATGAACTGCAAAATAAAATGGAGACAACTACGGCTCGATTGAAGAGGCAGAGGAGAGAATAGGTGAACTAGAAGATAAAATTATCGAAAAAGAAGAAGCTGAGAAAAAGATAAAAAAAATTCAGGAGTATGAGGGGAAAATTAGAGAACTAAGTGATGCACTAAAGAGAAATAATATACGCATAATTGGTATTCCAGAGGAGGAAGAGAGAGGGAAAGGTGCTGAAGGTATACTTGAAGAAATAATAGCTGAGAACTTCCTTGAACTAGGGAAGGAAAAAGGCATGGAAATCCAAGAGGCACAGAGAACTCCCTTCAGACATAACTTGAATCGATCTTCTGCACGACATATCATAGTGAAACTGGCAAAATACAAGGATAAAGAGAAAATTCTGAAAGCAGCAAGGGATAACCGTGCTCTAACATATAAAGGGAGACCTATAAGACTCGTGACCAATCTGTCTACTGAAACTTGGCAGGCCAGAAAGGAATGGCAGATCTTCAATGTGATGAACAGAAAAAAATATGCAGCCAAGAATCCTTTATCCAGCAAGTCTGTCATTTAGATTAGAAGGAGAGATCAAGGTCTTCCCAAACAAACAAAAACTGAAGGAATTTGTCACCACTAAACCAGCCCTACAAGAGATCCTAAGGGGGATCCTGTGAGACAAAGTACCAGAGACATCGCTGCAAGCATGAAACCTACGGACATCACAATGACTCTAAACCCATATCTTTCTAAAATAACACTGAATGTAAATGGATTAAATGTGCCAACCAAAAGACATAGGGTATCAGAATGGATAAAAAAACAAGACCCATCTATTTGCTGTCTACAAGAGACTCATTTTAGACCTGAGGACACTTTCAGATTGAGAGTGAGGGGATAGAACTATTTATCACACCACTGGAAGCAAAAAGAAAGCTGGAGTAGCCATACTTATATCAGACAAACTAGACTTTAAGTTAAAGGCTGTAACAAGAGATGAAGAAGGGCATTATATAATAATCACAGGGTCTATCCATCAGGAAGAGCTAACAATTATAAATGTCTATGCACTGAATACAGGAGCCCCCAAATATATAAAACAACTACTCACAAACATAAGCAACCTTATTGATAAGAATGTGGTAATTGCAGGGGACTTTAACACTCCACTTAGAGAAATGGATAGATCATGTAGACACACACGGTCAATAAAGAAAAAAGGGCGCTGAATGATACACTGGATCAGATGGACTTGACAGATATATTTAGAACTCTGCATCCCAAAGCAACAGAATATACTTTCTTCTTGAGTGCACATGGAACATTCTCCAAGATAGATCACATACTGGGTCACAAAACAGCCCTTCATAAGTATACAAGAATTGAAATCATACCATGCATACTTTCAGACCACAATGCTATGAAGCTTGAAATCAACCACAGGAAAAAGTCTGGAAAACCTCCAAAAGCATGGAGGTTAAAGAACACCCTACTAAAGAATGAGTGGGTCAACCAGGCAATTAGAGAAGAAATTAAAAAATAGATGGAAACAAACGAAAATGAAAATACAACAATCCAAACGCTTTGGGATGCAGCGAAGGCAGTCCTGAGAGGAAAATACATTGCAATCCAGGCCTATCTCAAGAAACAAGAAAAATCCCAAATACAAAATCTAACAGCACACCTAAAGGAAATAGAAGCAGAACAGCAAAGACAGCCTAAACCCAGCAGAAGAAGAGAAATAATAAAGATCAGAGCAGAAATAAACAATATAGAATCTAAAAAAACTGTATAGCAGATAAACGAAACCAAGAGTTGGTTTTTTGAAAAAATAAACAAAATTGATAAACCCCTAGCCAGGCTTCTCAAAAAGAAAAGGGAGATGACCCAAATAGATAAAATCATGAATGAAAATGGAATTATTACAACCAATCCATCAGAAATACAAGCAATTATCAGGGAATACTATGAAAAATTATATGCCAACACACTAGACAACCTGGAAGAAATGGACAAATTCCTAAGCACCCACACACTTCCAAAACTCAATCAGGAGGAAATAGAAAGCTTGAACAGACCCAAAAACAGTGAAGAAATTGAATCAGTCATCAAAAACCTCCCAACAAATAAGAGTCCAGGACCAGATGGCTTCCCAGGGGAGTTCTACCAGACGTTTAAAGCAGAGATAATACCTATCCTTCTCAAGCTATTCCAAAAAATAGGGAAGGAAAACTTCCAGACTCATTTTATGAAGCCAGTATTACTTTGATTCCTAAACCAGACAGAGACCCAGTAAAAAAAGAGAACTACAGGCCAATATCCCTGATGAATATGGATGCAAAAATTCTCAATAAGATACTAGCAAATTGAATTCAACAGCATATAAAAAGAATTATTCACCACGATCAAGTGGGATTCATTCCTGGAATGCAGGGCTGGTTCAACATTCGCAAATCAATCAACGTGATACATCACAATAAAAGAAAAGATAAGAACCATAGGATCCTGTCAATCGATGCAGAAAAGGCATTTGACAAAATTCAGCAACTTTCTTAATAAAAACCCTGGAGAAAGTCGGGATAGAAGGAACATACTTAAAGATCATAAAAGCCATTTCTGAAAAGCCCACAGCCAACATCATCCTCAATGGGGAAAAACTGAGAGCTTTTTCCCTGAGATCAGGAACACGATAGGAATGTCCACTCTCTCCGCTGTTGTTTAACATAGTGCTGGAAGTTCTAGCATCAGCATTCAGACAACAAAAGGAAATCAAAGGCATCAAAATTGGCAAAGATGAAGTTAAGCTTTCACTTTTTGCAGATGACATGATATTATACATGGAAAATACGATAGACTCCACCAAAAGTCTGCTAGAACTGATACATGAATTCAGCAAAGTTGCAGGATACAAAATCAATGTACAGAAATCAGTTGCATTCTTATGCACTAATAATGAAGCAACAGAAAGGCAAATAAAGAAACTGATCCCATTCACAATTGTACCAAGAAACATAAAATACCTAGGGATAAATCTAACCAAAGATGTAAAAGATCTGTATGCTGGAAACTATAGAAAGCTTATGAAGGAAATTGAAGAAGATATAAAGAAATGGAAAAACATTCCATGCTCATGGATTGGAAGAATAAATATTGTCAAAATGTCAATACTACCCAAAGCTATCTACACACTGAATGCAATCCCAATCAAAATTGCACCAGCATTCTTCTTGAAACTAGAACAAGCAATCCTAAAATTCATATGGAACTACAAAAGGCCCCGAATAGCCTAAGTAATTTTGAAGAAGAAGACCAAAGCGGGAGGCATCACAATCCCAGACTTTAGCCTCTACTACAAAGCTGTAAGCATCAAGACAGCATGGTATTGGCACAAAAACAGACACAAAGAAAAATGGAATAGAATAGAAACCCCAGAACTAGACCCACAAACGTATGGCCAACTCATCTTTGACAAAGCAGGAAAGAACATCCAATGGAAAAAAGACAGTCTCTTTAACAAATGGTGCTGGGAGAACTGGACAGCAACATGCAGAAGGTTGAAACTAGACCACTTTCTCACACCATTCACAAAAATAAACTCAAAATGGATAAAGGACCTGAATGTGAGACAGGAAACCATCAAAACCTTAGAGGAGAAAGCAGGAAAAGACCTCTCTGACCTCAGCCGTAGCAATCTCTTACTCGACACATCCCCAAAGGCAAGGGAATTAAAAGCAAAAGTGAATTACTAGGACCTCATGAATATAAAAAGCTTCTGCACAGCAAAAGAAACAACCAACAAAACTAAAAGGCAACCAACGGAATGGGAAAAGATATTTGCAAATGACATATCGGACAAAGGGCTAGTATCCAAAATCTATAAAGAGCTCACCAAACTCCACACCCGAAAAACAAATAACCCAGTGAAGAAATGGGCAGAAAACATGAATAGACGCTTCTCTAAAGAAGACATCCGGATGGCCAACAGGCACATGAAAAGATGTTCAACGTCGCTCCTCATCAGGGAAATACAAATCAAAACCACACTCGGATATCACCTCACACCAGTCAGAGTGGCCAAAATGAAGAAATCAGGAGACTATAGACGCTGGAGAGGATGTGGAGAAATGGGAACCCTCTTGCACTGTCAGTGGGAATGCAAATTGGTGCAGCCACTCTGGAAAACAGTGTGGAGGTTCCTCAAAAAATTAAAAATAGACCTACCCTATGACCCAGCAATAGCACTGCTAGGAATTTACCCAAGGGATACAGGAGTACTGATGCATAGGGGCACTTATACCCCAATGTTTATAGCAGCGCTCTCAACTATAGCCAAATTATAGAAAGAGCCTAAATGTCCATCAACTGATGAATGGATAAAGAAATTGTGGTTTATATACACAATGGAGTCCTACGTGGCAATGGAAAGAACGAAATATGGCCCTTTGTCGCAACGTGGATGGAACTGGAGAGTGTGATGCTAAGTGAAATAAGCCCTACAGAGAAAGACAGATACCATATGTTTTCACTCTTATGTGGATCCTGAGAAACTTAACAGAAACCCATGGGGGAGGGGAAGGAAAAAAAAAAGAGGTTAGAGTGGGAGAGAGCCAAAGCATAAGAGACTCTTAAAAACTGAGAACAAACTGAGGGTTGATGGGGGGTTGGGGGGTGGGTGATGGCTACTGAGGAGGGCACCTTTTGGGATGAGCACTGGATGTTGTATGGGAACTAATTTGACAATAAATTTCATATATTGAAAAAAAATTTTGGCTTTGCTAGCAGCTTTATTTCATTGTGACTTTGATTTACATTTCTTTCCTGGCTAATAACGTCAACTGCTTTTAAAATTTACTTACTGGTTATTTGTACACATTATTTTGTAAAGTGTTCAACTTTTTTGTTGATTAAGAACTTTTACTGTTTGTCCTTTTATTATAAAGTTGTATGGTTTCTTTATATATTCTAAATGCCAGCCTTGTGAATATTTTTTCTAGACTAGTCTACTCATTTTTTGTAATGGCATCTTTTGTTGTGCGTACGTTTTTCATTTTGGTAAAATGTAAATATTCTTACATTATTGGCTCACTGCTTTCTGTGTTCTTCCTGATAAACCATTGCTTACACCAAAGTGGTAACTATGTTCTCCTATGTTTTCCTTTAAGCTCTACTTAATTTTTCAGTGTGGTATAAAAAAGCAGTCAAGTTTCTTTTTCCATAAGGATACTTAGCGGTTCCAGCACTATGTGTTAAAAAGCCACTCTTTCCCCTATTGGATTGCTTTGGCACCTTTGCAGAAAATCAAATGTCTGTGTAGGTGTGTGTTTATTTTGGAGCCTTCTCTTTTATACCATTGTTCTATCTCTCTCTGGTTTGGCCAATACCATACTCTCTTTAGTACTGCACTTGTGCAGTAAGTCTTGAAATCAGATAATGTAAATCCTACAACTTTGTATTTTTGCAGTCTTGCTTTGAATATTCTAGGTTCTTTGAGCTCTGTGCATTTTTTATAACCAGCTTTTGTGTTTCTACAAAAAAACCTTGCTAGATTTGTGACCTGGATTATGTTGAGTTTAGAGATTAATTTGATAAGAATTATTATCTTTATGATAATAACTATTCTAACTTATGAATAGGGGCTATTTCTCCATTTATTTGGGTCTTCTTTATATTTGGTCAGCAATATTGTATTCTTTACAGTGATAACATTTTGCATATCTTTTGTTAAATTTATTCCTAAATGATTTGTGTTACTTGATACTATTGTAAATGGAATGTTAATTTAATTTTCAATTATTTTCTCTTGGTATATAAAAATAAAATTGATTTTAATATTTTAACTTGTATTCTATGAACTTTATAATTCACTTATTAGTTCTTTTTTTTTTAATTTTTTTTTCAACGTTTTTTATTCATTTTTGGGACAGAGAGAGACAGATCATGAACGGGGGAGGGGCAGAGAGAGAGGGAGACACAGAATCGGAAACAGGCTCCAGGCTCTGAGCCATCAGCCCAGAGCCCGACGCGGGGCTCGAACCCACGGACCGCGAGATCGTGACCTGGCTGAAGTCGGACGCTTAACCGACTGCGCCACCCAGGCGCCCCAAGTTCTATAAATCGTTTTGTAAGTTCCTTAGGATTTTCTATATAGTCAATGATGTCATCTGAAAACGCATCAGGTTTGCTTCTTCCTTTCCAATCTGTATGCTGGCTTTCTTTCCCTTCTCCTATTACAATTTTGGAATCACATTATAATACTTAATGAGTAGTGATGAGATTGGACATCCTGATCTTAAGGGGGAAATTAATTTTACCATTATGTATAATCTTGTACATATATATACTGTACATATCTTCACACACACACACACACACACACACACATATATATATATACAAAATTGTGCAGTTTTTGTAATTGCCCTTCATTAGATCAAGGAGTTTCACTGTTTTACTTACTTGCTGAGAGTTTTTATCATGAGTAGTTGCTGAATTAACTAAATAATTTTTCTGCAACTACTGAAATGGTAATATGTTCTTTACTCCTTTGTTTTAGTTAATAGGGCAAGTTCTGCGAATCAATTTTCAAACATTTAATCGATATTGCATTCCTGAGATAAACCCCACAAGGACATGATGTATTATCCCTTGCACATACTGGTGGATTTGATCAAGAACTATTTTGTTAAGAAATTTTGTGTTTATATTAATGAGATATATTGGCCTGTAATTTTCTTTCTTTCTCCCCTCTTTTTGGTAATATATTTTTCAGTTATACTAAGATTTTACTGGCAGATTGATTTCCTCAGCAGATGTCCTCTCAAGTATCAATGGTCAGAATTAGGTCCTATGCCCACCTCTATATGAACTACTAACAAGGGGATGGTTCCCGAAGCTTGATTTAGACTAATAATGATACACTCCTGAGAAATGGGTTGCTACTAAAGCTGTGTGGAAGAAATTGAAATCAGAGGTTTATTTGGAGGGAGAAAAGGAACAGCTCTCACAATATACATCACAAAAAATATTACTATCATCCCCTTTGGAGAAGGGGGGAAAAACGGAAGTTTAAGAGGTTAAGTGGCTTGCCAAAGGTACACAGATAGCAAGTAGAAGATTCAGAATTATGGCATAATAAAAACAGTATTACTCTAGATGTCAAGAAATGTGTGATAACTTAGTTATATCATGAAATGACTATGGGACCTGGAGCTATTCACTGAAACTCTCTGGAGCTCAGTTTCCCCCCTTCAGAATTAAGCTCTAAAATGAGCTCTATGAATCACAAATTTTATAGTTAGAGAGACATTACCATATCATGCTCCCCAAATTTGTATTGAATTGATTATGAACCACTTGTGACTTGAAATATCAGGAAGAGAATGGCAGGATCGATTGTATTGAAACAGAAAGCTACTAAAATATTGGTTTTGTATAAGAAACGTGGAGCAAGAGGAGCTAGTTTGGAAGCTGAGTTTACACGGTATTCTGTCTTCATTTTCTTTTTAAAAGATCTTACGATTCTCATACTTTTAAATTTTCTACTATTTTGCAATTCAATGAATATAAAGAATTAAAGCATTGAGATATAAATTACAGAGGAGACATTATCATAATGGAAAGAATATAAGCATATCTGAGTTTTAATGTTGGTTCTGTCTTTGACTAGAGGAGTAAGGACAAATCACTTGAGCTCTTGGCTCTCAGATTCTTCATCAGAAGAGGAGTAAGAGAGTCTGGTAAAGATAAAGACTTATCTCCCCAAGCTGCATGGAATGTGTGGCATAATATATGTAAAACTAAAAGCAAAATATGTGTACCTAGGAGGTATTCACAAATTATTCATCCTTCCAATTTTGCTTATGAATGATGTTGATAAATGTGCTTCATGACAAAGTGGATATTTCTGAGCTTGTCTGGACAACTTAGAATACAGACCTTTGGTTAATAAAGATTTTGGTAAAAACTGAGATACTCCCAAGAACCCAGAAATGGACCCACAAATGTATGGCCAACTAATCTTTGACAAAGCAGGAAAGAATATCCAATGGAATAAAGACAGTCTCTTCAGCAAGTGGTGCTGGGAAAACTGGACAGCGACATGGAGAAAAATCAACCTGGGCCACTTTCTTACACCATACACAAAAATAAACTCAAAATGGATGAAAGACCTCAATGTAAGACAGGAAGCCGTCAAAATTCTCGAGGAGAAAGCAGGCAAAAGCCTCGTTGATCTTGGCTGCAGCAACTTCTTACTCAACACGTCTCTGGAGGCCAGGGAAACAAAGGCAAAAATGAACTACTGGGACCTCATCAAAATAAAAAGCTTCTGCACAGCAAAGGAAACAATCAGCAAAACTAAAAGGCAACCGATGGAATGGGAGAAGATATTTGCAAATGACATATCAGATAAAGGGTTAGTATCCAAAATGTATAAAGAACTTATCAAACTCAACACCCAAAATCAAATAATCCAGTGAAGAAATGGGCAAAAGACAAGAATAGACACTTCTCCAAAGAAGATATCCAGATGGCCGACCGACACATGAAAAAATGCTCAACATCACTCATCATCAGGGAAATACAAATCAAAACCACAATGAGATACCACCTCACCCCTGTCAGAATGGCTAACATTAACAACTCAGGCAACAACAGATGTTGGCGAGGATGCAGAGAAAGAGGATCTCTTTTGCATTGCTGGTGGGAAGGCAAGCTGGTGCAGCCACTCTGGAACACAGTATGGAGGTTCCTCAAAAAATTAAAAATAGACCTACCCTATGACCCAGCAGTAGCACTGCTAGGAGTTTACCCAAGGGATACAGGAGTATTGATGCATAGGGGTACTTGTTTATAGCAGCACTCCCAACCAATGTTTATAGCAATATAAACCCAATGTTTATAGCAGCACTCTCAACAATAGCCAAATTGTGGAAAGAGCCTAAATGTCCATCAACTGATGAATGGATAAAGAAATTGTGGTTTGTATACACAATGGAGTACTACGTGGCAATGAGAAAGAATGAAATATGGCCCTTTGTAGCAACGTGGATGGAACTGGAGAGTGTGATGCTAAGTGAAATAAGCCATACAGAGAAAGACAGATACCATATGTTTTCACTCTTATATGGATCCTGAGAAACTTAACAGAAACCCATGGGGGAGGGGAAGGGAAAAAAAGAGGTTAGAGTGGGAGAGAGCCAAAGCATAAGAGACTCTTAAAAACTGAGAACAAACTGAGGGTTGATGAGGGGTGGGAGGGAGAGGAGGGTAGGTGATGGGCATTGAAGAAGGGCATCTTTTGGGATGAGCACTGGTGTTGTATGGAAACCAATTTGGCAATAAATTTCATATATTAAAAAAATAAAAACAAAAATAAAAAATAGAACGACCCTACAACCCAGCAATTGCACTACTAGGTATTTATCCAAGGGATACAGGTATGCTGTTTCAAAGATGACACATGCACCCCAATGCTTATCGCAGCACTATCAACAATAAACAAAGTATGGAAAGAGCCCAAATGCCCATCAATGGATGAATGGATAAAGAGGATGTGGTATATATATACAATGGGGTATTACTTGGTAATCAAAAAGAATGAAATCTTGCCATTTGCATCTATGTGGATGGAACTAGAGGATATTATGGTGAGTGAAATTAGTCAGTCAGAGAAAGACATATATCATATGACTTCACTTATATGAGGACTTTAAGACACAGAACAGATGAACATAAGGGAAGGGAAGAAAAATAATATAAAAACAGGGAGAGGGACAAAATCATAAAAGACTCTTAAATATGGAGAACAAACTGAGGGTTACTGGAGGGGTTGTGGGAGAGGGGGTGGGCTAAATGGTAAGGGGATTTACAGAATCTACTCCTGAAATCATTGTTGTACTATATGCTAACTAATTTGGATGTAAATTAAAAAAAAATAAAATTAACAGAAAAAGAAAAAGAAAAAAAACCTGAGATACTCCTTTCTAAGCCTAAAATTGATCCATAAATAGAAGGATTAAGTGAGGGATCTGTAGCAATTGGAATTGCATGCTCATGGTCTTATGTACCATGTCTCAGTCCCACTGCATCCTGATCCCAACCCTGAGATGAATACATATTAAAAAAAATTTTCACTGGATTCTGATATTGGCCTTTCATTGTTAGGAATACTTTCAGCTGTAACAGAAAATCCAGCTAACAACGGTTTGAGTAAAAAGAGCATCTCTTCTCCCATAACAAGAAATATGTGGCAGTTAGTGTTGGTTCAGCAGCTCAAAGCCATCAGATTTGGCATTTCTGAAGTTTTCTTGACTTTATCTTCATTTTTATGGGACAACTGCCGCTGTTTCAGGCACCAGGTTCATGTTTAAGTCTTGAAGAGGCTGTACCAACTGTCCTCTTTATCAATGAAGCACAAGTTTCCTAGATGTTCCTCAACAGACTTCTGCTTCAGTCTCTTTGGCCAGAAGGGAGCTATAAGGGAGGCTGGATAAATCAGTTTATGTGCTCTAGCTACTACGGAAGGGGCAAAATTAATTCATAATGGATATGGACTAACCAAACAGCTGCAAATGTTCCAACTTCCCTTAGCAGGCATTTAAAAATTTCTTCCTTAATTAGACACAGTCAGAAATTTACTCCAAGGAGGATTTCCATAGCAGTGGGGGAAAAATAATTCTATCTTAAAGATTAAGATCTCAAGTAATCGTTAGAGCAAACCTTAACCCTATATGTAGTAACTGATTTTAGGAATCTGGGAAGGCTAATTAATATCTTCCCTAATTCTTCTTCATCCACTAATTTATGCTTGAATTTCCTGTTTCATCCTTAATAACCCTTTTATTCTAACTAAAGCATACAGAGCATCTCTGAGGGAACAGTGGTAGATGCTAACCAGAATTTTGCAATTATCTATGAAGTGAGGAGCTACAAGCAGATTTTTAAGAGGATTAAGGAAACCATTAAGGTCCTGAAGGGGGTAGAGTGTGGGAACCAAAGACAAATTTCATCCCCTTGACAATTTTGTCCAGCACTAATTCTTTTATGTAACTCATCATAATGTTTTATATATTATCTATTCCTCTAGTAGCCAATAGTTGAATTAGATTATCTGATTTACTTATTTATTTTTTGCAAAAGGGTAAATACCAACCAATACATGTTCCATCTCATCTCCCATTACTTTCCTATAGAAGCCAACGGGACTTTCCTGGCTAATCTCAAAGTATACTGTGCACTCTCCTGCTTCTACATCATTGCCCAGAGTATGTCCCACCCAGAATGCCCTCACTGACCACTGAAATCTTGCTCATTGGTCAGCACCATTTAAAAACACTCCCTTCATTGTTCATCCCTTTCCGCATACATAGTTTGGAGTTTCTCTCTGTGGCACTAACCATATCCTACCTGGTATGGTGTATGGAGGATATAGTGTTACAGCCTTATTAAATCATAAGGTCCTTTTTCAATGAGATTGACAAGTAGTCGTCTCTCCCGTACCTTCTATGACAACTCTCTTCCATGACATTATAGGCACTTCATTGTTAGCTTATTTGTTTAATTTTTACTCTGTTTTACTTTATTTGTGAACAAATGTAGAATAAACTGTGGAGCAAATGAGTACAAGCAGCCCAGAGTCCCGGAGTCCCTGCCGGTTCCTGCCGCAGTTCTGCGGTTGCCTGCCTCCTCTTTCCTTTCGACATGACAGATGCCACTGTGTCCTTTGCCAAGGACTTCCTGCTGGGTGGAGTGACTGTGGCCGTCTCCAAGACCAGGGGAGCACCCACTGAGTGGGTCAAGCTGCTGTTGCAGGTGTAGCATCTCAGCATTGCAAATCCCCGTAGATAAGCAATACAAGGGCACTATGGACTGTGTGGTTCATATCTCCAAGGAGCAGGGAGTCCCGTCCTCCTGGCAGGGTAACCTGGCCAATATATATCATCACATGCTTCCCCAACCAGGTTCTCAACTTCACCTTCAAAGATAAACACAAGCAGATCTTCGTGGGTGGTGTGGACAAGAGAACCCAATTTTGGCACTTCTTTGCCCGGAATCCAGCATCAGGTTCCTTTGCCCAGAATCTGGTAGCTGGGGCCCCATCCTTGTTTTGTGTAGCCTCTTGATTTTGCCCTTACCTGCCTAGCAGCTGATGTGGGCAAAGCTGGAGCTGAAAGGGAACCCCGGGACCTGGATGACTGCTTGGTTAAGATATACAAATCTGATGGGATTAAGGGCTACCAAGGCTTTAATGTGTCTGTGCAGGCCACTATCATCTACTGAGCTGCTACTTCGGTGTCTATGACACTGCAAAGGAATGCTACCAGATCCCTAGGATACTTACATCTTTATCAGATGTATGATCCCATAATCTGTCACAACAGTTGCTGTGTTGACTTCCTTTCCATTTGACACTCTTTGTGGCTAAATGATGATGCAGTCAGGATGCCAAGGAACTGACCTCATGTACACAGGCGTGCTTGACTGCCAGAGGAAGATTGCTCTTGATAAAGGAACCAAAGCTTTTTCAAAGGGGCATGGTCCAATGTTCTCAAAGGCATGGGTGGTACTTCTGTGCTTGTCTCGTATGATGAAATCAAGGAGTTCGCATAAGTTATTTCCTGGTTTCCCCCCTGTGAAAGGCATGTTGTATTATATAACATAGCTTGAGCATTCTTGACAGACTGTTGACTCTTTATCAATGGCAACTATTTACTGGATGAAAATGGGAGTAAATCTGTGCCTTGAAAAATCACTTACCTGAACAAATTTCCCAAAACATCTGGAGTACCATCACCAAGTAGTATGTGTATGTTTCTTGATGAACAGCTCACTTTTGAGACTTTGAGTTGTTGCTGTTGTTCTATTTTAGAGATATCATTGAAAATAGTAAATGAAGGACTATGTTCTCTGCAATAGATAGTAAACAAGAATTCTGAGTATTTGGCACTAAAATGTGATGGCCAGTAATTTACTTAGATACTTTCTCAGAGTACTAAATTGCTAACTGTTGTATGTTGCAATGATCAGTTCCTGTTGGTTTGTTTTAGCAGCTCTTCATTAGGTAATGGTCAGTAGTTAAACTGGATTCTTCTCTCTTTGTCAAGAGAGTGGATGACTTCATAAAACTGCAGTGTTTCTGTATATTATTAATAGCATCTCACTTTTTCCCCATGTACTCATTTGCTCCAGGCAAGATTGATAATGTTGCCTGTTCTTCAACTTAAAACAGATTCACACTAAATGAAAGAGACATTTTGTCAAAATGTGAGAGATAACATTGATCAGAGAACTACTGGCAGTTCTTGACCAGGATGTTATCACTCCTGGGTCCTGCTGTCTAAAGATGTTGCCAATATAATAAATCAAGACAGTCTTATCAAATCATTGTGAACAAAACATCACTGGAAGAATATTAATTTAAAAAAAAAAAGTCTAATACAAATACATGGTAATTTCAATTTCCTTCACTTAGGACCTGTCTATCCTGACACTTGAAACATTTCAAGTGACAGGCTTTGTATTTAAAAAAAATAGATTTCTTTTTTATCAAGTTGCTGATGCAATTTTTTTCACCCACAGAATCTAGGAATTCCATGAATTTCAGGAGCAGAAACAGTCCCAGGCCAGGAATAAAGTAATTGTTAGACTTTCTACCAGAGTCCAAAATGGTTCTTGAATTAAAGGGATGCTAGATCTAACCAAAATAAAGGAGAATTTCCATCTAACAGTTTCAGAGGTGTTGTGGGGCTTCTAATTTATCCCTCTGCCACTGTCAGTGCTCCTAAGACTGTGTGTGAAACCCCAAGGAGAGGCCTGGAAAAAGTCAAATTAAGGGGGAGACAGTTTCAATCACTTCAGGAATTCAAAATGAAATTGAATGCTGCCAGCCCCACCTCCACCCCACAGATGAGGATCATCCAATTACAAAATTTCCATCCAATCTTTTTTTCAAAATCCTCGCCTACAAATTTTGTTTTCCCTTTCTTCTTCTTGTTCAGGCTTGGATTCCCTTCAGATCTGTGATGCTGTCTTTATTTCACAAAATCAGGATCCCTTACCTTCTGAAGACTGATTTACTGATTTGAGAATGATCCTTCTTTTGCCAGGGTGTCAATAAATTGTCCAAGACTGTGTTCCTGAAATAGCTGAAATCATTTTCAGGCCAAACTCTGTAGACATTACATTTTATTATCCTAGAAAGAACCACAAGACATTAGTCACTGCTAGCTGCATTCCTATGCCATGAAAGACTTTTCTTACTTCTGTTTCTATATTTGTGAAAGTGCCCCAGTTTTCTCAACATTATTTAGGACAACAAGTCATCACACTCCTATACTATTGTCCATTCTGTGCCACAAAGACTCTGATAAGCTCAGTGGACATTTCCGAAGGGCCTGGTTCTGAGTCATATGAGGCTTTGTGTGTTCTTTACCTCTTGTTTGCGGTCAGTGACCAGGACAAAATGTCTCAGTTCTTCAGTCTTAGAGGCATGTGAGTCTGGGAATCCACCAGCAAGGTTCCTTGGCTCAATCTTCTTCAGGTGATCATTTCTGTGAACAATCTCCTTCTGCTTCATTATGGTGTTCTTGGAAGCCCCTCAGCAAGAAGCCTATAGTAAAAAGAAAGTATACCTCCTTAGTCACCTAAAATGAAGAAGCTATACTAGTATTTGCCTTTTATATTCTGCCTTTTCACATTTGCATTTATACTGTGAGCATTTTTAATATCCTTATGTATTTTTAAAATGTGAGTTGAATAGTGTGTAATATTTTCAAATATGACTATTCAACAACTTATGTGCCAATTTATTTAAATTTTGGCATTTAGGTTTATTCTAGTTTTTTTCATTTTTTATTATACTATTAAAGCTTTTTTAATTAATTTTTTTAAAAAAGGCAATATACACTTTAAAAAAACCTTCTTTTTAATGTTTATTTACTTTCTAGAGAGATAGTGTGAGCAGGGGAGGGGCAGAGAAAGATGGAGACACAGAATCCAAAGCAGGCTCCAGGCTTTGAGCTTTCAGCACAGAGCCTGACATGGGGCTCGAACTCACAAACTGCAAGATCATGAACTGAGCTGAAGTCATATGTTTAACTGACTGAGCCAACTAGGTGCCCCTAGTATTTTTTTTTTTCATTTTTAAACACAAAATTATAAGAAGTGTCTTATTTTTTTTCATGTCTATTTATTTTTGAGAGAGAGAGAGAGAGAGAGAGAAGGAGAGGGAGAGAAAGAATGTGAATGGGGAAGGGGAAGAGAGAGGGAGACACAGAATCCAAAGCAGGCTCCATGTTCTGAGCTGTCAGCATAGAGCTCGATGCAGGGTTTGAACTCACAAACTGTAAGATCATGACCTGAGCCAAAGCTGAATGCTTAACTGAGCCACCCAGGTGCCCCTAGCTTTTTTTTCATTTTTGAACACAAAGTTATACTAAGTATCTTATTCTTAATGATTTTTTTGGTTTGTTTATTTTGAGGCTTATCTTGGGTTTGTATATCAAAATGCTAACATAGGTTCTTGAACTTTCTCTTTATCTCATCTTAAATTTCTCCTGAGGCTCTATGGGAGTACAATTGAAAATAAAATAGAAGCAGGAGCTTCTGGCTTTCTAACTAGAGGTTTATTGGTTTCAGAAGAGAGGCTGTGAGGGGCTGACTCTCAGGGCTGGCTCGTTTGGCAGAGGAAAGAGTCCCTCTGGGCAGTAGGACAGGCCTGAGCTTCTCTGGCTTCATGGAGACAGCTGAGAAGATAGTAGGTGCTCCTCATTTTGAACCCAGAGGTAGAAACTGCCCTGAATCTGTTTTTTTTTTAAGTTTTTAATGTTTATTTATTTTCGAGAGACAGAGAGAGACAGTGTGCAAGCAGGGGACGGGCAGAGAGTAAGGGAGACACAGAAACTGAAGCAGGCTCTAGGCTCTGAGCTGTCAGCACAGAGCCTGATGTGGGACTTGAACCCACGAACCATGAGATCATGACCTAAGCTGAAGTCAGACACTTAACCAACTGAGCCAACCAGGTGCCCCCTGCTTTGTTTTAAAGTGGATTAAAACCATGGGTCATACAATTGGATGTATTTGTGACCTGGGAAGTGAAAGCCAGTGTAGACACTTGGTCTTAGCTTTGGCACCCTGCCCTGGGTGGAATGGTTTTCTACCCTTTTGATCTGCCAGACTATGCCACCTCTTTTCTTGGTACTTCAGTCCTCTGAAACTTCCACTTATTTAGATGGTTATTACTTGGTGCTACAAGTGAATTCTCCTTTCTGTGCCATCTCACTCTTTATATATCTGGCACCCTCGGCCACTGTCCCTCTGATCTCAGCCCTCACTGTGATGATAGTTTGGCACGACCGTTGAGTCACCTTTCCCTGAAAACTTCCTATCTCAAAGTGCACTATGCATCCTTTCGGTTTCTGTTTGAGGGCTTTCTCCAGCCCTGAAGGGGTCTGTAAGACCCTGCTGGGCCCATGCACAAGCTCAGTCCAGAAATTCAGGGTAGTTAATATTTGTCAACAAACGTGGGCTGAGAGCTAGGATCTAAGGACTACAATCACCTATTCTTTGTACCAGTGACAATTCTAGGACATCTAGATTGCATGTCCTTGACACCCTCATTACCCACTGAAGAGACTTTAATAATGCTCCTCTTTCCTTGTCTCTCTCCTCCTACCTCATTCTTATGTCCTGGGATCATGTCCCAAATGAACTATCCTCACCCAAGTCCCTGTTTCAGCCTCTGCTTTCAGGAAGCAAACTAAGAAAACTGGCACAGAAGTGGTTCTTAAAAGCCACTTCTCAGAATTGGATCATAGAGCTGGCTCACTCATCAGTCAGGAACAGTACAGAATGGCATTGTCAGTGGTAAGTGCGCAGGTAACCTCTAGGCTGCTCATAACCGCCAACAAGTTATAGCATACAATTACTAAGATGTTCCTCTGTGTTAAATTCAGAGAAGGCACCGACACAAGTAAAAGTGATGGTGTACAGGGGGTGGATTGCTGCCAACTTAGGCTAAATCTGATTCATTGCCTAGTTTGCTACATAAAGTTTTATTGAAGTACAGCCATGCACATTCATTGATGCAATGTTTATGGCTGTTTTCATGCTATGACAGCTGAGTTTAGTAGTTGCAACAGAGAACATAGGGCTCACAAGCCCTAAAATATTCACTATCTGGCCCCTTACAGAAAAAGTTGGCTGACTCCTAGTGTGTAGCATGGGTTAGTCTCTGTCAGACCGGATTGCATGCTTGTCCCCAGAGTTGCCTGTAGAATAGTATCTGATCCTCAACTAAAGTTACAGTTGACTAACTGAGATGAATTATATCTTGCAACCACGAGTCTGTGAGTTGTATGGGGACAGAATGTGATTACTTGTCAGCATTGTATAGTAATAATAATTGGGCTCACCGATTATGACTTTTTAACTGGTTTCAGTGGGACCTGGGGGGTTTTCAATGTTTGAGGCTGGTCACATGGCTGGAATGTGTTTACATAAATACTTCACTGAAGAAGACACCATGAGCATAAATTAGTGCTATTGGTGTCAGAAGTAGAATGGCTAAAATTATCCCTGACTCACTTTGTATGGAGAAGTGGCTAAGACTGTTTTCGGGGAAAAAGAGTGAAGATGATGTTATGGATTGAATGCTTGTGTTCCCCCAAATTCACATATTGAAACTTTAACTTCCATTGTGATTGTATTTGGAGGTGAGACCTTTAGGAAGTAATTAGGTTTAAATGAGATCTTGAGAGTAGGGTCCTCAAGATGGGACTAGTGTCCTTATAAGAAAAGGAAGAGAGCTTATAAGAGCTTATAAGAAAGCTTATAAGAGAGCTTATAAGAAAAGGAAGCAAGCCAGAGCTTGCTCCTACACTCTCTCCCTACACACACACACACACACACACACACACACACACAATGAGAAAAGGCCAGGTGAACACACAGTAAGAAGGCGACCCCCTCTAAGCCACCAAAGTGTGCTCTTAGCAGACACTGGATCTGCTGCATCTTGATCTTGGAATTTCCAGTCTTCTGAACTGTGAGAAATAAAATTCTGTTGTTTAAGCTGCCCAGTGTGGTGCTTTGTTCTAGCAGCATGAACAGAGTGACACAGATAAGAAGAGACGAAAATGAATTTTTTATGCCTGAAATGGTTACTAAGTCATCCTTGGTTTGTGAAGTCGTAAAAACTTTGTGCTTTGTGATTGGGGAAAACCTAATGGTACTTAGAGATGATAGATATGGAGCCTAGGGGGACACAAAAAAATGAACCAAGAAGGATATGTAGATTGACAGGAAAGGGTGAATTTTGTTATTTGCTTCATTGCTGCCAGACAAGAGATAACCAAGATTATTTTTGTTTATTACTATTATTTTTTGTGCTTGGCCCGCAAGTGAAGCTCCAACCAAGGGAATTTGAGCAGATAGGATTTTATTTTTTTTTTTAAATTTTTTTTTTCAACGTTTTTTATTTATTTTTGGGACAGAGAGAGACAGAGCATGAACGGGGGAGGGGCAGAGAGAGAGGGAGACACAGAATCGGAAACAGGCTCCAGGCTCCGAGCCATCAGCCCAGAGCCTGACGCGGGGCTCGAACTCACGGACCGCGAGATCGTGACCTGGCTGAAGTCGGACACTTAACCGACTGTGCCACCCAGGCGCCCCCAGATAGGATTTTAGAGACAAAAGCTAGTCTTGTTTGACTGCTAATCACAAAACGCATGATAAACACGGGAAATGCTACAGAACAAGAGAGCATGGAAACTAGAGGCTATACAGTTAAGAAAATGAGCCACTTTGGGGTGCCTGGGTCGTTTAGTTGGTTGAGCATCCGACTCCTGATTGCGGCTCAGGTCATGGTCTTGCAGTTCATGAGTTCGAGCCCCACGTTGGGCTCTGCACTGATGGTGCAGAACCTGCTTGGGATTCTCCCCCTCTCCCTCCCTCTCTGCTCCTCCCCTGCTCAAGCTTTCTCTCTCTCTCTCTAAAAATAAGTAAATAAACTTAAAATAAAGGAAATTGAGCCACTTTATTGATGGGTATAAGCAGTTCCCTGGGGAACAATTGTTAAGACTGTTACTTAGAATTAGTGATCCATGTGTGGATTCCCCGGCTCCAGATAAAGCCAGGAATGGGATGAATGGAAAATATATTTGGGTTAATATAGGGACTAAAAGTATAGCCATTTTTTGTAGAAATGAAAACCTCACAGGAGGGACAAACATTCAATCTTTTGTATTGGATTAAAGGAGGAGTACATCACATCTGCAAGGAAGAGTGGAACTACCCATCCCATCTGGCTACACTTGGCCACATGGTAGCAAATGACTTACTACCCAGTGGGTGAGAGAGTCTCAGGTCTTTACTGTTCAAATGCCAAGTGATACAAATGAGAATGGGTGAGAGAGAAGGCACTCAGACTATAATTGCTTCCAGCAATATGGGTATGCTAATTTAGTTACTTATATCTGATTTAATAAATGATAGTTGGAAGGTAAAATAATTGCAGCCACTAGATTTTGTGGCATTTTATTACACAGCAATATGCGACCGTTAGATAACTAATAGAATATCCCATGGTGGATTACAATGTGGGGACTTTGGTAAGGTCTATTAAGAGTCTCAGGGTTTATACCTTTAGGGATGTGAAGGAAGGTTATATTTGTTCTGGTAGGGAACTCCCATCTTTTGAAATGCAGGTCCCAGTTTCATATGGACCCTAGAAAAGACTGAGTGTTAGGTCATGGGGCACCAAGTAAGATACTATAAACCCAAGTTGTCTATCATGAGCTGGATAGTATCAGACCCATGAAGTAACACAATTGTATGTGCACTGTAGTGATGCATTGTACATATATAAGAGTGGGCCTGGCCAGGTCCAGAATGCACAAGTAAATTCTTTGAATTGCTATCCCAGTTTCCCATACACCTACGTTTATTGAACAAATGCTTCTTCCTCAACTCACAACATGCCTCATGGAAGGATTCCTAAGGCCAATTGATGAAAGAGAGAAAATCTGAGGACTAGCTCCCAGATGGATTTATTCAAATATTCTAGTTCTAATCTGAATGGTGCTTAACTGAAGCCCCACTCAGTAAAGTCCTGAAAGACAGCGGTGGGGACATCCATCAAATGGGTAAATCTTTGAGTGGTGCACTTGGCATTCCCTCTGTGTGGTTATAGAAATAGCTCATGGTAAGGATGTAAGAAGAAGGCTGACCAGTGGCAAGTCGCTTGGAAGGAGCAAGATCCAGTATAGTGAAATCTGGGAAAGTGGCATGCAGGTAGATTTTTTGGTGAAAGGGCACAATGTCTGAGAACTTTGTATTAACATTAATGCCCATAGAGAGCACCCATCACAGAGAAGACAATCGTCAGGCAGACTAATACAGTACATAAGCCAGTCTCTATCCTCAGGCATCCCATCTTTTCTACAGAGGACCCATGAAGGTAGCTATGGTGGCAATGATGGAGGTTATGCATAGGTCTGAAGCATGGGATCCCACTAATCAAGACTGATTTATCTATTGCCATGGCTGAATATCTAACATGTCAGCAAAGAGGCCAGTATTAGGCTTTTAAAATGGTACAATCAACCTTCTACTTGAAACAAGTTGATTATATCCGATCCCTTCCACCCTAATAAGGGCAGAGATATGTCCTTAACAAAATGATCAATTCTGGATTTGAGTTTTCCTTGTTTATTAATAATGGTTTGGCCAGCACCACTGTTTGAGAGCTTATAGAGTAAGTTATCTATCAAAAGGATATCTCATACATGTTGTTTTCAGACCAAATGATAAAAGTGGTAAAAGAGGTACAACACTGTGTGCATGGCAATGAACTCCATTTATCTAACCACATATCTCACTATCCTGAAGCAGATGACATATTAGAATGGTGGAATGTCCAGTTAAAGCTTAACTAAGGTGCCAGCTTGAGGTTACCACTGGCCAAGTGTTGGGGTATTGGGTTGGGGTGCTGTCTTCTAGGATACAGTATGTGTATTGAATCAACAGTAAATTTATGGGGGCTATATTTTCAATAGGTTGACTAGATAGGTCAGTCAAGAAACGGGAGTTGGATTGGCCCCTCTTGCCATCATTTTCAAACACCACTTGTGGAACTTGTATTATCTTTACAACCTTAACTTCTGCTTGAGCAGAGGCCCTAGTGCCCTAAGGAGAAAGCATTCATTTCCTGACAAGAGAAAGACAACTAGGGGCTTAGATGTCTCAAAGATGCTGATCTATATAACTTCTCCAGGAAATATAAATTGGAATGATAACAAAAATAAGAAAAATCTAAGCCAGATAGTGGAGGAGGGAGATAATGAATATCAATTTTTGCCTTGGGGCCAGTTGCAACAACAAGGACTTCAGTTTTTTCACCTAATCCCTTGTATTAAGTCTTTGCAGATATTGTGGCTGGTCATCCCCTTGCAGAAGCCTTGTGACATACTGGATTTAATGAAAAATCCAGTTTTGGAGCAGTTTGGAGGAAGGCAAGAGGTGGATTGTATCAGGCAACCCTTGTGCACAATTGCACATATTCTAAGCCTCACATTTTACACCAGCCATTGTAATGGCAAGCAGATATGCTTAGATTTTGACAAACTCCATGAAGCTGAGACTTGAGAGTGACTTATTTTGGACTTCATGATATGTACTTCTTGCTTTTTGCTCTGTGGTTCTTCTGATATGAGAGTATGGGATAATTTGTATTAGCTCAACACCCACAGTATGCAATTAGAAACTTCAGGAGAGTTAGGTTTTTGGGGCCACACTTGATCAATGTAATATAGGAATGAATGGACAAATGTATCTTCCTTTTGTCTTCTGAGCAGATAGCTCTGAGACATATTTCATAAAATTCTTTGGACAGTTCCATAAAATCAAGCAACAGTTGCCTGAAGTAATGGCTAACTTTATAATACATTTCATTTTTTTTCTCTTTCTCTGTTCAGTCTCCCTGTCCCTCACACCTGCTTCCTAGTTCACATTCTCAAACCACTGTATGCAAAGCTTTATCACAAAGTAAACTTTAAAAGGGAAATATATGTTAGAATTATTTATTGATATGCTTTTCTCCCTATGGAACTAAAAATTTCTTGAGGGCAGGGACCATTAGGTGCTCAATGGATGTTTATTGAATGAATTGAATCGAGAAAATTTCAACATGCTAATTGTTTTCCAAGTATGGCCTTGGCATGATCTATTCTCACAACAGAGGAAAATATAAATGTCCAAGGATGGGGCGCCTGGGTGGCTCAGTCGGTTAAGCGTCCGACTTCGGCTCAGGTCATGATCTCGCGGTCCGTGAGTTCGAGCCCCGCATCCCGCGTCGGGCTGTGTGCTGACAGCTCTGAGCCTGGAGCCTGTTTCAGATTCTGTGTCTCCCTCTCTCTGACCCTCCCCCGTTCATGCTCTGTCTCTCTCTGTCTCAAAAATAAATAAACATTAAAAAAATTTAAAAAAAATTGTCCAAGGAAATTAAATTTGTTTTAAAAAGGAAAATTTCTTGTTAAAACAAATTTGGGTGTCTTCACCATTGTCAATTGTCTGAAGTCTATAAGGCATGGGGCAGTTAAATAGATAGGTCAATAGAAGAAGGAATATCTTAGGACTAGCTGCCATGGTGTGGCCTCATTGGGGAAATAATTAAGCATGATAAGAATAATTAAAATTAAAAGACAACTTCCAGTTACCAGAGTTCAGTGGCTTTGTCACACATGAGGGAAAGAGATACTTTAGTGTAATTACAACAGTTAAAATAATAGCTGCCATTTATTTAGAACCATGTATGTGATAGGCACTTTTCTAAGTGTCTTCCGTATATTCTATCAGTTAATCCTTTCCATCTCATGAGTTGAAACTTATAATTTTTATATATACGGAACCTTAGGTATGAAAATATTGAGTAATTTTCCCAAGTTCACAGAGGAAAAAATGAGTCAGGACATGAAATCAGACTCTCTTCTCTAGGATGTTTCTATCACTGCAGCATAGCTCAAAGATACATGTGAGTGGTCCATCCATTCTTCACATGAGCTTAAGGTCATATCTAAAAAGTTGAATGAATATCACTTTAAACTCTCTGACCCAACATTCCTGACTCTATATTCCAGATCAAGAAAAAGTAATATTTAATACAAATTAAAATGTAATAAGAGTGAACCTAGATATGGAATACAGAAAAAACCCAGGACTTAATTTTTTTTTTTTTACCTTTTGTGCTTTATTTTTTACTAGGATATCGAATATTAAAGGTACAAATAAAGTAGTATGCAAAAATGTCTGTACCTAGATCTGCCTAAGTTCTGAGTCTGTGCTTTTGTTGACTCGACCACATGAGTATAATTTAATAGGCAAGATACAGTATGGAAGTTCACAGACTTGACTTTTAATCCCACTAAAGCTATCAATAATTTAAACAAATTCTTGAGACTCCTGTGCTTTAGTTTTCTCCAGCTGTCATATGGTTACCTGCTCTCCATTTAACCACAGGGTTCTTGCAAGGTTAAAAAGAATGTGGTTTGAGGAAGCTGAAAGTCTTTTTTAAGTGTTTAGCACTATTAATCATGACTTTCCATCATTAAATTTATTATGCATCTGCTATATGACCCGACACTGTTCACTGTATAAGATCATCTTTCCTATAATCAAAATAGTCCTCAAACCAAAAAATGTTATTATGACCCTTGGGGTGAATGCAATATTTTCAGAGATGACACAGTGAAAAAAATGCTTAAACCTCTAAGAATGCATGAATGTTTTCTTTTCCTCTCTTTAAATATTAAAGAAGCCATTTAGTGTTCTGGACAAATGCTCCTTTTGGGTGAGGTTCATAGCCTCACTGGTTCAGTTTCTCTTCTCTTGGAAACTTTGTGATGGTTTGTGTAACTAAAATCCTTAGAACACTTGTTCATGATGTAGGAACAACGTCAAGTGTAGCTGCTGGTCAAATTCCTATTTGTCTTCCAACCCAATTTATCTGCCACAAGAATGGCCAGACTTCTCTCAAACTGAAATGTGGGCAGTTTCCATACCAATGCTACAGAAGGATACTGTGCCTCCCTGTTCTGTTCACACCAGGAAAGAAGAGGGAAAGGAAGAAATCACCTCAGTGGGGAGAGAAGTAGAGACTTAATTGGAAATCAAACTGAAGCAAAAACATAAAAGGACTGTAAACTCTGAAGGGGATGGACTGGATCTTCCTTATGTCTTTATTCCTAGGATACAGAAAAACATATTGTAAGCATTTTAGTAAATGACTTTAAAGGAAAGAATAAACAGACATTTGGCCTAAGAAGGTCCATTCCTTAGACTTACTAAAGGGAGTAATTGTGAAGCTGAAGTTGGAAAATCAGGATTCAAGTCTGGCTTCTTCACTTGTACTCTGTATATTTATTGAACTTCTTAAGCATAAAACTCATTTATAAAATAGAGATAAAACTAGCCCCCATATAAGTGACAGAGAAATCTACCTAAGATGCAAATCTAACCAAGACACTCTTATTTTAACCTGATAGCCTCCAGGATCAAGTTCAGGTTCGCTAGTGAATCACAAAACCTCTCTATGATCTGGTCTTTCCTTTCTCTCAGACAAATAAACCCTTAAAGCTACAAAGTGAAGTGAAAGGGGAATCTATAAGCCATAAGAGCCAGTTGAAAGAACAGTCATGAATATGTAAGACAGAATAGTTCTCATAATATCAGGCCAGTGATGGAGCTCTAGACATCGAGATATTATTTGCATCACTGCAAATGATAGAAAACCCTACTGTGCTGACTGAAATAGATGGGAAGGGATACCAAGTATGAAAGCCCCAAGAAAGGAGGCAAGCTGACATTTTCCAGGAAGGAAAGCAACCAGTGAGGGACACAAAACAGTGCTAGAGAGAAAGGCAAAGATCAGACCAAAACACCTACAGCTCTGAGTGCTCATGTTAACCAGTTTGAATTTTATGATATATGACTAGCATAAGGTTGAAAGGTTTTTAAGCAGGTTAGAACAAATATGAGGTGAGAGACAGGAAGGAATCACAATTTTGGCTTCACAGCCATTTGAATGGTGGGGACATTTTCTGCATAGAGAAGGTGGAGAGAAATGGATTCTTCTGGTTGTGGGGGCAGAGGGAAGGAAATCAAGAGTTTTATTTAGACGTGTTACAGATGGCCATTAGACATCACTGTAGATAGGTTTAGTAAATATGAAATCTTGGAGTCTGAATTTCAAGAGTGGCATGTAGACTGGAGAAAACCTTTCTTTCCCTATCAGTTAGGGCTTCTTTCCAATGTTTACCATGGAGGCTTTCAAACTCTTCTCCTGGAGTCATAGGGTTCTCAGAACGTAATAAATTGAGGAAAAATTCAAGGGGATGGAGCTCTTTTAACACAGCAGCTCTTGTTTCTTTTCTTGTTCTTTAAATTTGTTCTCTACGTATGGATTCCATGTAAAATTTCATTTTAAAAAGTGTCTGAAAGTTACACCATAATTATAGTTAACAGGTACACAGTGCTTACTATGTGTCTGACACTTTTCTAGTGTGTGTGTGTGTGTGTGTGTGTGTGTGTGTGTATTCTAGAACACACAAATTATATATATGTATATATATTAGATATATACACTAATTTAAGTATCACAAAACCTTATACACTAGACACCATCATTAACCCTATTTTATGTTGAGGAAAATGAGGCAGAGAGCTGAGGTCACTTACCTAAAGTCTCAAAGCTAGGAAGAGGTGGAGACAGAGTCTGGTCAAACTCCTCACCACTAACACCACAGAATAATACTGAAACTTTCTCAACAAGGTACATAAATCTTTAACTTACTGTGCTGCCCCATGGCTTATAGAAATACTCCAAGCAGCCCATGCTCCAACTCGCCTGAACTGTGACCACTTCTCCAAGTCGTTCATACTCTTGCCTCTAAGTCTTTGTTTATGCACCCTTCCAAACCCAGCTAAACAGATGTGTTTTCATAAAGGCTTGCTTGGCTCCCCACTTCCTAAGCACAGAGAGAATCACAACCTCCTCTGAACTTTTAGAATGCTCTGTTCACAGTCCAATTACATCAAGCGTGATTTTTTGTGTACTGGTCTGCCCTCTACCTTTCCCACCCAGCTAATTTCTCACCCACACAGAGATTGTGAAAGCCTTAAGGACAATCTCTCTTGTTTAAATGAGCTTCGTAAGGTTTCTTCACTTTGGAAACTAATGGTCTAGAGATACATATAGATACAGAAGCGACTACAACCCAATAAAAAAACTAGAACTTCACAGATTCTTAAAAAATTTTTTTTTACCTTTATTTATTTTTCAGAGACAGAGCACAAGTGGGGTAGGGGCAGAGAGAGAGAAGGAGACACAGAATCCGAAGCAGGCTTCATGCTCTGAGCCATCCACATAGAGCCCGACGTGGGGCTAGAACCCACAAACTATGAGATCATGACCTGAGCTGAAGTCGGACGCTTAACCGACCAAGCCACCCAGGCACCCCTAGAACTTCAAAGATTCTTAAATCAGGCTATTTATGTTCAAATCCTGGCCTCGCCACTTGCTTCCTAAATGGAGAGAAGTTATTTAGCTTCCATTTGCCTCAGTTCGTGTATTGGTATTATGCAGATAGTATTACCTGTTTCATCATGCTGTTTTAAGGATTTAACAAGACAGGTTACCCAACAATGACTGGCATGTAGTATGTATCTGATAAAGGTTTGTTGTTAATATTACATTACCTTTATTATAACAACATATTCCAATGTTTTCCAGAGAATTACATTTTGTATTTCTAGCACTTGTAACTATGAATGGCATACGTATGCTTTTTTAAATGTTTATTTATTTTTGAAGGAGAAAGAGACAGGGTGTGAGCAGGGGAGGGGCAGAGGAAGACACAGAATCTGAAGCAGGCAGGCTCTGAGCTGTCAGCACAGAGCTTGATGTAGGGCTCGAACTCACAAACCGTGAGATCCTGACTTGAGCTTAACTGACTGATCCACCCAGGTGCCCCGGCATTACATATTTTTGAGTGAATGACTCAGTTAATGGATACCCATTATCCCATACCCATTGAATTTATTAATGCAACAAGTATTAATTGTGTATCTACAATGTTCTATTGCTATGCTAGCTTCTGGGGTTGAATTAGATAGGTAAGGTTTCTGCCCTGTCATGGATTATAGTCTCACTAGCATTGGGCATGGGTGGCACAAACAAATAAATAGGAAATTATAAGATAATGATAAAGGAAATAAGGGAAGTAAAGAGTGCTATGAGAATAGAGCAAACATCCTTTCTTATATTTGGGAGGTCTAAATGTTACCTAAATTAATACTGGCAGCTAGCCAGGTCAGTGAATGAGAGAAATGACTGGATGTTAAGCAGAGAACAAACAAATGTTTTGGAAGCTAGAAAGAACAGGGCCTATGGGAGGAACTTCCTTGGGATTAGATACAAGGCAGCAGAAAGAGGTTCAGGTACTGAAAGACCTTGTGTCCATTTTAGTTTGGCCTTTATTCTTAGAACAATGGTTAGTTACTGAAGGTCTCAATTAGAAGAATAACTTGATCAGAATTGTGTTTTAATAATATCATCCTGGGTTCAGTGTACAGAATAAATTGGACAAGGCCAAAACTGAATGCAGGGAGACCAATTTGGAGGCTCTTTCCAAAGTCTGGGAAACCAAGAGAGAGTGGACTAAGTGAGTGGAAGTGAGAATGAAGAAATAAGGGCTGGAACTCAATCATCAAGGCCTGATGATAGTTTGGAAATGGAGTTGGTGAAGAGGTGGGTAAATGTAGCATGATGTTTTACCTTCTGAGAGACAACTGAATAGATGGTGGTACTGGGCATAAGGATACCATGAGGAAGACACACAGTAGCTGGAGCTGGTGAAAGGGTGATGAGTTCTATTGTGGATATACTCAGTCTTGGTGGCTTATGACATTGAAAAGAAAGCAGCTAGCTGAATTCACCCAGGGCTTAGGTTTTACCAGGCAGTGATTAAATGAATAAGCAGCAAGATGACTGAGGATATTGCAAGGATTTAATAGAAGTGGTGGTTTATAGAATCTAACTAGGTACAGAAAGAAAAGAAAACGGAACATCTGGATAAACAGAAATAAATTAGATGATGAAAAACAGAGGTACTATCAAAGCATAGGCGCAATGATAATAAGTAGGTAGGAAAAATGGAAGAACGGAAATTATGGTTAAATTATTGGAAGTGATGATTTCTGGGATGGACCCTTCCAGAGTGATGACATCATTCAAGATGGTGGCAGGACTTGGGATGGAGAGAAAGACTTTAAAATGGGAACGGAAGTCTTTGGTCAATACAACAAAGCACATGGAATGTTAGTAGATGACACCAAGGGAGGAGTATTGAAAGCCCATAAAATAGACAGCTCTCTGAGCTTTAGTCTTTCAGGGAGTCTATGCAGGATGCTAGACACATCCCAAATGGTACATATCCTTTTTGAAGGAATATGAGCAGGGTAGATAATGAAGCTGCAAAATTCAACTCACCAGTCGGCTATATTCCCAGAAATGGAGGCAAAGCAGACTCATCATTATCAGCACCAGCAGGTTGGGTTCACCTGGGAACCTCAGCCATCTCTTACAGTTCATTTCTTCCATGGCTTTGAAAAATTGGCACCTAAGGTAGAGAACACTGAATGTAAGAAAACAGGAAACTCCTAATAAGAATGTGTTCTTTCTAAAAGGCATTTTTAAGACTAGGATTTTTTGTTTTTTAGGAAAAAAATGGTAATTAACTGCCCTCCCTTCTGTCAGAATCTAGGTGGGAGGAAATGCAAAAACAAATCAGTAAAAAGAGCTGGAAATTCTCCACTCTGTTGATGTGTTCCAGCACAAACAACATGGGAGATGTGGAAAACTCCACAAGGAGACATTTCATAGGACCATAGCATTTTTGAGCTGGATGGGACCCAGATCGAATGGACCAGTTCTTTATTTTAAATAGGATGCTCTGAGGAGGCCAACATTGGAACGTTGCTGATTAGGAAAGTAAGTGCATATTTCTCACCAAATAATTTTTTTCAACTTCATTTAAAAAAATGATAATTCTAATAGCTTTACAAAGGAAAATATAGATAAATTTCATTATGGAAATGTAACTCTAATCAAAATTTTAACAAAAATTCGACTGCTAATAAGATCTTATTCACTTAGTTTACAAATTTGTTATATAATTTTGACTCTGAAACTTTGAAATACTACCATAATTTTATGGGATGAGAGATACTCTTTTTTAAATTTTTTTTAAATGTTTTTATTTATTTTTGAGACAGAGAGAGACAGAGCGTGAGCAGGCGAGGGGCAGAGAGAGAGGGAGATACAGAATCTGAAGCAGGCTCCAGGCTCTGAGCTGTCAGCACAGAGCCTGACGCAGGGCTCAAACTCACAGACCGTGAGATCATGACCTGAGCCGAAGTCGGACACCTAACAAACTGAGCCACGCAGGCACCCCAGGATGAGAGATACTCTTAAATGCAAAGCCATTTCCCTACTAATACAACTGGCAAATCAGAAATAATGGTAATTGGGAAGCCCAAAATGATAACTTCTTGTCATTGACAAGAAGGTTAGGAAAATCTAACAGCCTTTTTTCCTCACCACCTGATAATAGGACATAATTTGCCTAATTATATCTCCAGTTGTATCTCACTTTGGCTTTGTTCTGGTATCCTAAGACATTTTCAATTTTTTTTTTATTAGAAAGACTCTTTATTCAAATGAAATCTTACTATGAAATAGGTAAAAGCGGCACCTGGGTGGCTCAGTCGGTGAAGCATCAGACTCTTGATTTCAGCTCAGGTCATGATTTCACAGTTCATGAGATTGAGTCCTGTGTCAGGCTCTGCACTGACAATGCAGGGCCTGCTTGGGATTCTCCCTCTCCCTCTCTCTCTGCCCCTCATCCACTCATTCCCTCTCTCTCTCTCTCTCTCTCTCAAAATAAATAAGTAAACTTTAAAAAAAGAGAAATAGGTAAAGAGCCCAAGTTCCAGTTGACAGAGTGATGACGTATGGCCCACATCTCTGTGCTTATGTTTTCACTCCCCACATTTTTCTTCATATAGCTCTGAAGGAATTTGTGGAGCTGAGATTAAAAACCAGTGCAGTAAGGGGATCTATAAAAAGCCTAGGCAAATAAATATTCATAGACTATTTATTTACATGCACATGCGCACAAACACATCCCACATGTGTTCACACAGTATGCATATATGCCATGTATATATGTGTGCATGTGTATAATTTTATGCATAGAGTGAGACATGGCTGTTTAGAAAAAGTTAGCAACGTAGAAACCGAATAGAAAATATTATCCTGATACATTTGGAAATGTCAATGGAGAATGGATTTTAATAGTTTACAAGGGTTTACGGTACATTGCATGGTCTGGTTTGAGCCAATTGACACTGGCTTCTTTTGACCGAGAGCTGGATTTTATTTATATTCTGGTTGGAACCTTTGACTCATATGATCAGACACCCACACAACCCACTTAGCTTTAAAAAAAAAACCCACCCGAGTGAAGAAGGTAGCTTGTTTCAGTCTCCTTTGTGGATTGTGGTTAGTGTAACAGGATCATGAACAAAAGGATCACAAAACCACTTGGTTTGGACAGAGAACACTTCAGAGCAGCAGCTGCCTTAAGACCAAAAGGGTTTATAGAGGCAAATTGAGCATATGGTTAGTTAGTGTCCTAGGATGACTCAGGAGAGAAGACTGGACCCACGGGAAAGGTGAAGGGCATTAAAAGAAAGGCATCGTCTTTGGCCATAAACGTACTGTGTGTCAGAGACTTATATATATGGTCCCTTTTATCTGTAGGACAAAGTAGGTTATCTTCTGCTAACAAAAGAGGACACTACGGTTAGGAGAGGTGAATTAATTTGTCCAAGAGTATACAACCTGTGTTTGTTTTATATCACATTATCTCCTTCCTATTCCACAAACGAGCTGAGCATGGTTTTACCACAAGGCCTTTGCTCTTTGCTGTTCCTTCCGCCTACATAGCTCACGCTCTTATTTCACACAGGTTGCTGCTCAACTGTACCTTCTTGGTGAGCTTTCTCTAACCATATTTCATAAGGTATCACCCTTTCCCATTCTTTATCCACTTACTCTTCCTTACTTTTTTCATAGCATTTATTGCTACCTGACATGATGTTAGATATGCACTTATTCAGCAGCTTATCATTTGTCTTTCACGATGGAATATAAATCCCATTAGGAGAGGGAACTTGTTTGTACAGTTTACTGCTCTAGCCTCAAGACCTGACATAACATGTGTCTTGCACATAGTAAATGATCAATAAATATTTGCTGGTGAATGAATGGTGTACCAAGAAATTAAATAAAATACTTAAAATAATAATTAAATAATAAGCAGAGGAATTAGGGATTTTGTTCCAATTTCAGCCCATTGGGAATTCAATGTTAATCCTTTCCTATGTTAAATCTTTGTTAATGACATATATGAGTCATTTGACCTTCCTGGACTAAAATTATCATGTGTAAGATCCTGTCTTAAAGGTTGAATCGATAGTTGTTGGAGATACAAGTGTATCTCTCTCTCTCTCTCTCTCTCTCTCTCTTTTTTTTCATGGTAACTGCACCAAAATATTCTTCAGGGAACTGCCTCTTTCACATTCTTAGAAAATTGATTTCAGTGCATTCTTCCTACCTTTAGTAATGTGGATGTGTCTTGCTTGGCTTAAATCAGTCAGTGAGGACCATGATTCTGGCTGATGTAATTGGCTTAGGGGTGGTCACACATCCTGATACAGGCCAATGAGATAAGGAGGGTTTTTTTGTTTGTTTGTTTGTTTGTTTGTTTTTGGTGACTTCTTGGAAGAAAGCAACATTATACTTCTGAAAGAGTTATTAACAGAGATGAGCTTTTCTTCTTTTGGGGCATGAACAAGTGATTGGGAAGAGACTAAGCAGGAATATCCTGAATTGCGGCCGGGTTTATTCAACTAATACTGAGTCTATATTATGTGTCATACACTGTTTTAGACACTGAGAATTTAATGGTTAATGATAGAGACAAGATATTTGTTCCATGGAGATTAATTGTATGGAGGAGACAAAATAAGTAATCAAACAAACTAATAACTTCAGCTAGTGATACATAGTATGAAGAAAATTAAACTGTGTTATATAATGGAGAATATCTTTTATCTTGAGGAACAGGTAGGGCCTCTCTGGAGAGGGTTTTCAGTCATTTATACAAATGCCCCATTTGTCTAAAGTAAACAAATATGACATTTTTGTACTCAATCAATTACATTACTTTGAATGACTTTTATACATAATTAAACATAATTGAATGTAAAGTCATCAAATAAAAACTGCAGAATGTATTGTGGTCAGTAGCGTTGGCATACTACCATCTTGTATCTTTCAAAATTTGGCAGATTTTATCAAGTATGTCAGAAATGTCTTCTGTCATCTCATTGACTTGTACTGAGTGAATGTTACCATCTCTAAACCAATCACCTTGTCTGGGGTTATGGACTTTATTAACTGATTTACTCCTACCCATGGACCTGAAGGTAGACTAAATCCTACCAAAGTATCTGTCCAACTGACTGCAGTCAGGGAGGTTGTTAAGTGGTATTATAGAGAAAGTATTATGAGAACAGCCAGACTGAAATAAAAGAGACCATGGAAGCTTCAACTTCTTCTCCCCATCCCATGCTATTAATATATTGATAAACATAACTCTAAGAAAAAGTGACATATTTTCTCAGGTGTCAGAACTCAGAGGAAATTCAAGGCAGAGGCACAATCAGGAGCTGATAACACAGCATTATTAAAGGACACAAGCCCCAGACATGAGATACTGGACAGAAGATTTGGTCTTCAGTCCATGCAAGGAGGAATCTGAAACTAAGCTTCTGCATAGAGCTGGGAGTCTTTCAGTCTCACGTATTTCTAGAAAAAAAGGGTCTAGAATAACTCCACCTACAGACCCAGCAACAGGGAACAACAGAATGCTTGTTACCCACCTGGAAATGTGCACAGGAAACAAAGTCTCTCCTAGCCATCAGTAATCCAGTTTGGAAAATTACTCAGAAGAAGCTAAAATCTTGAGGGTCTTTTGAAGAATAATATTCAAAAGCGTAGTGAAGATTTTCACAACCTAAGGCTTATAGGACTCTCACAGCAGGAGAAGAAAACAGGGAAGATGAGTTCATAATCCAAGTTTAACACATAAGGAAATATACCACTTTGAAGGAACATCACTAAAGTCAGTAAACACCTAAAAAAAAAAAAAAGCCAGTAACAAAAACAAGCCTGGATTTTCTAGGGAACAGGGCCTGGATATTTATGGCCGGGAGCTGAGGTGAGACTATTGGGAAGCCTGACCAGCATGTAATGAAGTCAGAGTTCCAGAAGCTCGGAGCAACAGCTGGACCAGCCGAAATCGAGCTACCGCAGCAGAATGGCGGACACTCTCGGAGCCAGCAGGCAGTGAGAATTTCCCTGTGGCTGGCCAGATTCCTATAGCATCAGAGTCAAGGGCTTATCAATTCTCAAAAGAGCAGAGAGAGGGGAAGCTGAGTCTGAGATACCTGCTCTGAGCCAAAATAACTGAAAATGTGAGATTGTCCCCATACAGGGGATCATATGGCTGACAATAATTTGAAGAGTTTCTCAGAACTGGCTCAGGACAGCACTCTCACAGATGGAAATAAACATAGTTCAGAAACAAGATTGCCAAAAAATGGTAAGTCAAGCAATTCCGGCAAATGCTCGTCAACAAGAACAGGATACAAAAACACGTAAATACTAAAAGACTGACAATATTAGAACTGGCAGAGGCAGCTTGCAGAAAAACTCTGTAAGAACATATTTTATATACTACAATTAAGTATGCTATTACAATGAAGGGTATACCACAAATACCAAGAATGAACAGAAAGACTTTCAAAACCAAATAGGAACTCTAGGAATAAAATCTATTGTATGTACGTTTCAAGTGACACTTGAAGTTTAGAAGTTAAGAAGAAAAAAAAAAAACAACAGAATACATCCTAAAGCCATTAGAAAAGCATACTTTTATCAGGGGTGGAGAAGGTGATGAGGTAGTTTCGGGAAATCCAGCTGCTTTCTCTCAAGTAAGTCACTTCAGAAAGGAGTAGGATGCATATTGTTTTCCTTTACTCTTCATGTTCTCTAATCCAGTTTTACCAGTAATAAAGTTGAATTTTTTTATGTTTATTTATTTATTTTGATATGGGGAAGAGTGTGAGCGGGAGAGAGGCACAGAGAGAGGGAGAGAAAGAATCCCAAGCAGCCTCTGCACTGTTAGCACAGATCCTGATGTGGGACGCTATCTCATGAACCTCGAGATTATGACCTGAGCAGAAATCAAGAGTCAGAGGCTTAACCAACTGAGCCATCCAGGCACTCCACAAAGCTTGTATTTTTAATCTGACTTTTAGACCTATTTTTTTATTTAATTTTTTGATACACTTTGAATTTATTTTTAATGTCTTATTAGGAAGAATTTTAACCTATAAAAAGTGGCAAGCATAAGACAATCAATACACATAATACTTTTCATCTAGATTTAGCAATTCTTATCATTTTCTCACATACTTTATGTATACATATGTACATATTAATATAATTACTACTTCTCAGAACCATTTGAGAGTGTTGACAATATCATGAACCATCATTCCTAAATACTTCAGTAAGTGTATGCTGAGAACAAAGATATTATCCTATATAATCACAATACTATTATTATTGAGGTCAATTATTGACACAATACTGTTACCTAATACACAGTCCATATTCAAATTTTACTAATTGCTCCATAAATGTCTTTTACAGCAATTATTTTTCCTGATCCATGTCCCAATCCAGGATTGACATTGCGTTTCTGTCTTTAGTATCCTTCAAATCTGGAATAGTTCCTCAGCCTTTATTTGGCTTTTGTGACACTGACATTGTTGAAAAATACAATTTAGTTTTTTTACAAATGCCCTCTTAATTTGGGTTATCTGATTATTTTGTCATGATTTAGATTTAGCTTTTGTATTTTTGTCAGGAATACTATAAAGGTGATCAGTCTTTCTCAGCTGACCACATTTGTCCCATTCAAGATGTTAACTTTGATCATTGGTTATGTGATTTTGCCACAATAAAGGAAGCATTTTTCCTTTTGTAATTGACATGCAATCTTTATTTTGATGGTTTGATACCATTAAACAACAAACTGATATATTTGTGTAGCTTCTACTGATGATTCTTGACTAAATCAATTATTGCTATATTGGTGGCTAAATGTTTTGTATCTTTTTATCTTAACTGGTTCAGAATCTGGAAGCACAAGGCATCTAATTCTCTCAAGCCCAATGCATGGTACATTAGTCTGGAAACCTCAAGAAACCAACAAAACGGGGTAGAATATAGAGAAAATGTGTCTTGGAGTGGCTTGTGTGGATGGCTTTAAACATAGGCCTTGCCAGTCTTTAAATTTGTGGGCTGTAGCAGTTTATATTGTGGCTGATGTTTACAGGCGTGTGATTGGTTTTTAAAAGCACTGCCAGATTTGGAGGATTAACCCAATTTTTTGTCTGGTATCTTCAAGTGTGGATTCCTATCTGGGTTTAGCAAGAAAAGGGATTCAGTTTAGGGACTGGGGTCATTAGGGCCTTCAACTGAGTGAGTAGATTCTCAGGAAGAGATTGAGGTTTCTTCTCGTCAGTCAGAAAAGATTCTTTTGACTCTGGAGCACAAGCTTATTTGTTGACAATGTCAAAATCATTTGGGGAGAAGAGACACCCTTGCAGAGGGAGAACATGCTCACCTCAAAAAAGGTAGTGCTTGCTTTATGGCATCTCTGCCAGGACTGGGAGGGCATAGAGCCAGAGCAGATACCCCCTGACCTCTACTGTTCATTACTTTTTAAAAAATTTTTTAATGTTTATTTATTTTTGAGAGAGGGATGGAATGCGAGCAGGAGAGGGGCAGAGAGGGAGGGAGACACAGACTCTGAAGCAAGCTCCAGGCTCTGAGCTGTCAGCACAGGGCTCAAACCCACGGACCGTGAGATTATGACCTGAGCCGAAGAAGGCGGCTTAACTGACTGAGCCACCCAGGTGTCCCTACTGTTCATTACTTTTGGAGTACTGAGCATAAAGATGTAAAGATGTAATTGTTTTTCTTTTCTTTTAATCTCCCACCCTTTTTTTCTTGTTTCTCAACTTGTACTAAGAGACAGACCTTCGTAGAAATTTTGGTTCTGCTGCAGAAGGTCACATGTGGCAGAAAGGGAGTTTCAGATGGCCACAGGGAATGTTTATTTGATGTCTAATGATTAAATGCTGAAAAAGCAAGATTTGGGGATAAGAACATGGCCTGGGTTTCTGCTTCTCATTGGAATTCTTAGGGAAACTCCAGGGACAGCAAGGGTGGGGGCAGTGGTGGGGGGGCAGTGGCCACACATGAGCTCTTCAAAACTGGTACAGATTGACTGCCACAGCTAAAAACGCTGCCTTATCTCTACTGTCATATTGTTTGTCTGCCTTCCTTCTCCAATGTATTATAAAGTTATGAATTACTTATCATAATCTTTTCCTGGTCTCTCAGAGTTACCGAACTCCTAGAGAAGTTCTAAAAGAATCAGCATAGCAAACTCTGTTCCTTCTAGTTTATACAAAAAAAAAAAAAAAAAAAGCTGGAGACAGTGGAGGTGATATCACCTTAAGGAGAGAATAATTCAGAAAACAATAACTATCCTATGGGGTAGAGTGCCAGGGAGCCCCCAAGAACCCTTCTTGTGAAGATGGCAGGTGTCTGTAGGAAACAAAGACTAGCCTTATGTTTTCTAGCAGGATGACTGCTGACTAAAAGGACATGGCGGTCTGCGCAAGTGCCACAGCAAAAGAGAAGACCCATAAGGAGAGAGGATGGAGTTCCCCCTTCATCCTGCCCAAGCCTCCATGGGGAAGGTGGCTCCACCCTATGTCCACAGGTCCCAATGTAGGGATAGAGAGGATAGGGATTAATACTCTGCAGGCTTGCCAGGAATTGTCACAGTACAGGGGTAAAGGCACACAAAACAAAGGAATATAGACACCTCCATCCAGTGGCCAGATAGAACTTCCAATTATATCTTTCAAGAGGATTACTCATGACAAGAAACCTTTGAGGGACTGGATTCCTCAGCTACCTATACATATAGAATCCACTGGCTGAGCTAGATGAGCAGGGAGTCTTTCACTTACAAAATATTTACCAAGTACCTACTATTTGTCAAGAGCTGTTATTGTCAAAGGGATAGAGTGTAAGAGTAATAAACCAGACAAAGACTGCTTTTCATTCATTGAGAGAGACAGATAATAGTTAAATGCACAGGGGTGCCTGGGTGGCTCAGTCAGTTAAGCTGCCTACTTTTGATTTCAGCTCAGGTCATAATTTCATGGTTCATGAGTTTGAGACCCAGTTGGGCTCCATACTGACTGTGTGGAATCTGCTTGGGATTCTTTCTCTCACCCTGTCTCTCTGCCCCTCCCCTGCTCACTCACATGTTTGCACACTCTCTAAATAAATAAATAAATAAATAAATAAATAAATAAATAAACAAAGTTAAAAAATAGATAAATGTACAATATATATGAGACAAAAAGTAATTTTTAAAAAAATCAGAAGAGAGTAAACTTGCCTCAACAGGCAATTATATACAATAATGGCTGCCCCTAGATGGCCCATCCCTCATAAGGGTAAGAAAAGAGAAGAAAGGCAAAGAGGATGAAAGAAAATTATACTCTAAAACAAACATTCTGTGGCTCAATACAGCCTGGAATGGAGGGGAGGGGAAGCTTTATAGGTATTGAATAGAGAAGGAGATTTTATACCAAAATAAGACTGAGATCTTAATAAGATTTTTTTAAAAAGTCATTAGATTGCAGTTTTATTTGTCAATTATATCTCAATAAAGCTAGGGAAAAAAGGTCATTGAATTGGACTGACATGAAACATAGGAAACAATTGTAAAGTTTAAGTAGCCTCGTTACCCATTTGGGTAAGATCTGGACAAAGCAAAGAAGGTAATGATTGTTGAAAATATGCAGCACCACTCCCTACTTATAGACTGATGAATTGAGATGGATTGATTATGCCTGTGTCCTCAGGAGTCCAACAAGTATCTACTACAATGTTTGACCGGCATAACTCATGTGGTTAAAAGTTGCACTATGTGTGGTTTGGAAAATATTGTTTTGCTATAATAAGCATTTGTTAAGCTTTTTAGAGTTTCGTAGCATAGAGCTGGCCCTTTAACAATTTCATATATCTGATTTGTTCTTTAGACTTCTTTAAAAGGTTTGAGGATTTGGTTAATTCAACTTTAGGGATGCAGAACAAATTACCCATTTTGGTGAAATACCCCAGGCAGTAGCTATGTAAAGAACCTCAATTCTACCCAGATATTTAAATAAAGTCATTCTGGCTGGGATTGAATAGTGTAAGGAATAGGGAAATGAGGAAACAAAGCTGTTTTTTTGCTTTTAAAGTTTTTGTGCTTAACAAATAAGAGGAGGAAAGAAATTTAACTTTTGACTTTCATTTTTTTTGAGAAATTTACTACTAGAAGGGTGCTTATACTCAAATTTGAGAATGTTTTAATTTTCTTAAGTGCATTTATTCTTGAGAAAGAGAGAGAGCATGCACATATGTGTGTACGTGTACGGGGATGGGCAGAGAGAGAGGGAGAGAGAGAATCCCAAGCAAGCTCTGCACCATGATCAGTTCAGAGCCTGTAGATCTCACGAACCATGAGATCATGACCTCAGCTGAAATCAAGTGTCACATGCTTAACTGACTGGGCTAGTCAGGCACCTCTTGAAGACATTTTAATATTGCTGGCACTATACTATTATAATTTATAATAGTAAATAGGGGTAATTTATGTAGTCATATGGACTCATGATGTAACTTCTATTGAGATAAAATGGAGAATGTGGTATTATTTGAAACAGGAGAAAGATCAAGGATTTTTGACCTCTGGTGTAGAGTGGCTTTGTGGATGGCTTAATGTATGCCCTTGTCTGATTCACTTCAGAACAGAGTCAACACTGTATGTCTCAGGTCTCCAGACAGTCCAGAGAGAAACAGTCTTTGGACTTGGAGGAAGACCACACTGGAAGAAGGATGGAAGGAGTACTGCTTGACAAACTGTGAGATCTCTCCCCTAGAGGACCAGTCATAAACAGCAGGCTTGTATGCTTAAGCATAGTAGGTTACAGAACAAAAATGATGGGAGCCCAAAGAAACATGGGAATTATAATAGGAATTCCTGCTCTCATGGAGATTGTGGGAGGGAAGCTTTTGTGTTGTTTTCCACCACACTCTCCCCACTGATTCTTCCCAAGAGTCTCCCTGGCTCCCTCTTCAGACCCACAGGCAGCCAGCATCCTCCTTTCTTCTACAGGGAAACCCTCTAGGTCAAGCTTGGTGAGGAGAAGTTGAGGCTGCCATTGGCTCTGTCTGAGGAGTAGGTAAATCCAATTCAGGCCAAAGGAGTTAAAAGCCTGTTGCAGTCTTGGGTACAAGCTGTGGCCTTCAATTCAGCAGATACCAATACTTTTATTTTCCTCTGATTCAGAATCCAGAGGGGACAGGGACCATCCTTTGCAAACAGCACCAGTGACCTCTGAGAGAGTGAGTGAAAGAGCGAGAGCGAGCATACAGGATGGAGGTTCAGAGCACAAGAGCTGGAGTACTGAGCAGGCAAACAGACAGAGAGGAGGTTCTCAGCACAGTGATACAAGCAGTGCCTGTGGGATTGCAGGTGTCAGGCACTGTGTTGGGGCTTTTCATGTATTGCCTTATTTAACCCTCTCAGAAACCCAATGCAATGTATATTATTATCCCCAAGGAGACCAGTTAGACTTTTGTAGGGGTGAATTGTATGAAAGAAACCCTTCGAAGCCAGTGACCTTGAAAGGTTTTTGATTATCGTCCATAATAATCTATTAGAAACTAAAGTGTCCAAAAAACAGTAGTTATCATTACTATCTGCAAAATCTAATCTTTTCTTTTTTGTTTTATTTTAAAACATCTGGTTGAAATAATTAAAATATTTTTAAGAGCCACTAATCAGTCATGACATTAATTTGAAAGCAAACAAACAAAAAAGTGTTCTAAGCAAAGCCATGGCACACAGATCTGGGCTCACATCCTGCTTTGATCACCATTAGCTGAATGACCTTTTGCAAGTCACCCCTCAGAGTCTCCAACACTCATCTGTAAAATGGGATTCATCCCTCTGAGTTTGGTCAGTTAAAAAGTAGTGTGCCAGTTCAGCTAGGCTGAAGAAAGCCAAGGGAACCATTAGCGGTCAGAGTAGCTGATTAAAAACCAACCAAAATGAAAGTCATGGTCAAGCCTTTAATCACTTACTGCAATGGTGAGAGCAAGAGTATAAAACTGGAAAAAGTGCTGACCCTTTCCTGTTCCATTCCCCCCCATGGAACAGTGCACCCGTCCAAGGTAGGTGGATAAGCACAGATGAGGGGGGTGTCTCACTGAGGAGGGATCCCTGAATAAAAAGTTCCTGCAGTTTTGTGGACCTAGGGGCCGAGGAGGGGGAGGAGGACAAGAGGAAGGCTGGGAGAGGAAAAGTGCCAAGGACGGATTCAGAGTGGGGAAAAGTGCCCTCAAGTCTTTCCTCCTCTTGGTAAGGAGGCCTCAAGTAGAAATGCCTGAAGAAGGCCTAGGCTGAGGGCCCCACATAAACATGTCTCTAAACGCAGTTGCCACGACTAGAAATACAAAGATGCTTAAGAGCAGAGGGGCCCAGGGTCTTCCTTGCCTGCACTTCTTTCCAGAGACGTGATGTACTCTGCGACCAACTCTGGTGTGGAGAGAGCAACTTTTCCCAGTGAGGTCGGCCAGGTAAAGTCTTTGTAATCACCTATGGTTGGGCCTGAATAGCATGCATGGGATTTTGACCAGGAACTGGACTCCTTATAGTATGTAAGAAGGAAGGAAATCTGTATCCAGCAAAAATACCAACTCAGTAGGATTACTGTGATAATTAAATTAAAGGAACTGAAAATAAGTTAGTGCTGGTAATAGTGCCTGGCACATAGTTATTGCTATATATATTCTTTGAGTTAAGCCCCCAAAAGAGCAAGAGTTCAATAAATATTAGCTATTTTGCAATTATCCTGAATCTGACCAAATCCTGTCTACTCTGATCCAAGCCATCCATGGATGATTGCAATCAGAATGGGAAATATATATGAATATTTACCAGGAGAGGGGCACTTGGGTGGCTCAGTTGGTTGAACATCCAACTCTTGATTTTGGCTCAGTTCATCCTCTCTGGGTCATGGAATTGAGTCTCACATAGGGCTCCGCACTGGGCATGGAGCCTACTTGGATTTCTCTGTCTCCCTCCACTGCTCTCTCTTTCTCTCTCTCTCTCTCTCTCTCTCTCTCAAAAAAAAAAAAAAAAGGAAACCCAAGAAAAAATAAAGGTGATTTTTTCCCCATTGAAATTCAATAATATTCTCAATAATGAAGGGATAATAGAGTTAGAATGTCATCATTTTGCCATCCCCAATAATTAGTCATTGATCATCAACAGCTGCTAAAATAAAAAAAACAAAGAAAAACAGAACTCATGTAACTCCTGAAGGAGGAACATATCACCACCCAGGTTGCCAAAGAAATTGAAAGTGCATCTGATGGAGCACCTAGAGCTAATAATCAATTTATAGGACAGGCAGAGGAAAAGAAATATGTTCACTGACATCATGGGGATGCAATGCAAAATCTGGACTGTGGGAACCCCATAGGACAGTCTGGTTTCTTCAGTACAAAATTTAGAGGTCAGTGATCCAGTGGAAGAGACTTAAAAGACAAAATAACGGCTCATGTTATGTGGTTCTTATTTGGACACTTGTACAAACAACTGTAACAAAGAAAAAGTGCATTTATGATATCAAAGCACACATATGCACTACACCCACATTTCAGCAACCCAGACATAGCATTTTACTTTGCCCAGTCAGTAACCCCAAAATATAACATCATTCTGACCTCTATCGCCATAGATTTGTTTTGCCTCTTCTTGAACTTTTGAATGATGCAGTATGCACTCTTATGTGTACAGTTTCTTTGCTTAATGTTATGTTCGTGGGATTTAACCATATTGTTGCCAGGAAGCAGTTCAGTTTAAAAGATATATTTTTAAAAGGAGCTTAAATGTAAGGTGTTGTTCACTATGGGAATGATTTATTTAGCATGAAAAAAAAGCACTCAGCATCACCTGAAACTACTATAACATTGTGTGTCGACTATACTTCAATTTAAAAAAGTAAAAACAAACAAACAAAAAAAAGAGAAAGTCTATATAACAAAAAGCATTCAGTGCATATACAAAATAATTTATAAGACTCAGTCTTTATGAGAACCAATTAGTGTAGTTGTCATAGGTAAAGTTTATGAAAACTAAAAAATTTGAGCTGGATCTTTGAAGAAGTTTATATCCTAAATAACATAAGAAAAGGGTAATCAAGATGAGAGAATAGTGAATAAACGCTTCAAAAAGTTTTGGAAAAGTGATTAAATCAAAATAGCTGGAGTTAATAGCTGGAGGTGGGGGTTGGTATTTGTGAGATTTTCTCCAAGCTCTATTGAGGTACAATGTACATAAAATAAATGTATATATCTAAGGTGCTACAATTTTGTTTTTAAATATATGTTATATACCTGTGAAACAATCACTACAGTAGAGATAATGAAAATATCTACCATGATCGAAAGTTTCATAGGCCCCACTGCAATTCCTTACTCATATTCTTTCCCCATCTTGCATGCCTCATGAGCATGATTACTTTCAGATGCATACATTTTGCTGCATATATCAATTGTTTATTCATTTGTATTAGTGATGTCATATTATATTTGTTTTTCTCTGTCCTCAAGGTCCATCCATGTTGTCAGAACATGTCACAACATGTTACATCTTCTTTATTCATCTATTGACAAACACTTAAGTTGTTTCCTTTACTTTGCTATTATGAATAATGCTGCAATAAACACAGAAGTCCATTTATCTCTTCAATGTGCTGTTTTCATTTCCTTTGGATATACACCAAGAAGTAGAATTTCTGGATCATATGGTAGTCCTATTGTTAATTTTTAAAGTAAACTCCATATTGTTTTCCATAGTGAGTGAACCAATTTGCATTCCCACAGAGTGCGCAAGGGTTCCTTTTTCTTCACATTCTCCCGAACACTTTTTATCTCTCATCTTTGTGATGGCAGCTATTTTCACAGGTATAGGGTAATATCTTATTGTGATTTTGATTTACATTTCCCTAATGATTAGTAATGCTGGCTCATTTTAAAATCAGATTTTTTTTTGATTCTTATTGAGTTGCATCAATTCCTTATATATTTTGGATATTAACCCCTTATTTGATATATGCAAATATTTTCTTCTATCCCCAAAATTACCTTTTCATTTTTTTGATTGAATCTTTTACTCTGTGTAAGCTTTTTAGTTAGATGGAGATGCATTTGTTGAACTATGAATTACAAGAAATCCATACACAAATAAAAGTTCAGATGAAACTGATCATTTAAATGAAGACAGTTGTTAGTGGCATTTCTTTTATGTGTGTTATTCAATTAAGATAGGGTACTATTTTTGTGGAGCTTCCTTTTTAAAACATGGGTGCCTTTAATCAAACTCCTCCTTTGATGGATATTTATGTATTTAATTTTACTTATCTTTTACCAGTACTTATAAGAAGAAAAAAATTAAAACTTTCTTTTTGATGAATATATCAAAGACCATTTTCAGTATGAATTAATAATTATAAGAATTATTAACATGACACTAAGCAGTTATGAAATAATTAAAATGCACAGATTACACTTTTTCATGGCTCATACCATTGAATGAAACTCACTCCAAGTAAATACACTGCACAGACAAGGATATTAAGAAACTCTGACAGAACTCTGATAATACTCATAAGTCAAATGGGAAGTCTCTGCTTCAGTTTGATTGCTTAACATGTTCCTCTCTTCTGTCAGTGTGTTTGTTTCAAAATAACTTTTAAAAAGTTTCACAGATTCTAGGAGTATCTGGGTGGCTTAGTCGGTTAAGCGCCTGACTTGTGACCTTGGTTCCGGTCATGATCTCGTAGTTTGTGGGATTGAGCCTGCATTGGGCTCTGCACTGGCAGTGTGGGGACTGCTTGGGATTCTCTGGATTCTCTCTCTCCCTCTCTCTGCCCCTCTCCAACTCACGTCTCACTCACTCCCAAAATGAATAAATAAACATTAAAAAAAAAAGGTTTCACAGATTCTGACAAAACTTGGAATATTCCAAAATTTACCCATAATTTTAAGTTCGATTTCTGGTTCAGTCTGCCACTTAAAAGAGAAATGGTTTTGGATTTAGTTTTTCAAATGGAGATAATTATTAACATTTTGAAAGAGATTTCAATAAAGTCAGTAGCTATATAGAAGTTGGAGAGACATGCATTCTGTGCAATGCCAAGTAAATAATTTGTGGCATTATCAGTATTTCAGATAACATTTCAGGTTTTCTTCTGCCCAAATTAGACATTGTCTTTCATCTTGCTGACCAACTTCTATCCGCTATTAACTAATCACTTTGTTAGCCACCTGACAACTTTAAAAAAATTGACCAAGTGTGGTAAACTTCCCAGAGTTGTCAAATGTTATGTGACTCATTCTATTTTCTTGATTTAAAATTGCAGTCAATACAATATGTTTAATGCTTATCATTTATATTTTTGAAGACATTTTGATTGAATTTGATATATGAATAGAGTGACTAGATTATAAAAGTGAATATCATCAAAAAATAGATCATTCTACAAATACTACCTATTACATACATTAGCCTTAGGCAAAAATCATTAACAGTGAACATCAAAAAACAACTTATTATGATTCAAAAGGCTTCTGCGATGCAGATTAGTCTTGGCATCACAGAAGTTCGGAATTGAAAAAGACCTCAAAGAAGACCTTGTAAAATCATACCTGTGATCTTTGGAGTCTTTGCAGTACATCCCTGACAAACCCAGCTTGGATTGAATGTCATCAATGACTTTTAACTCACTTCTTTTAAAGCAGTCCATTCTGTCTTTAGCTGGTTTTGAACTAACATCGATTCCAAATCAGTTTCTCTGTAGCTTTCTCACACTGATTTCACTTCTCCACCAGGATTACACAGAACTAGTCTCAAGCCTTTTCCACAGGAAAATCCTTTTCATGTATTAAGAAAGCAGTATGCTCTCTGAAAATTCTCTTTGTAAGAGAAAACACTCCTAGTTCTTTCAATTGTTCCCACTTGCCATGGTTTCCCCATTCTGGTTGCTGTCTCTTGAATGTGCTGAAATCTTTTGAGAAGAGAAAATTTATTATGTAAACTTACAGATAATGGTCAAACATTTGTTGATAAGTAAATAAATAAATTAATAAATGAAATGTATTGCTGAGGAAAGCTGAAATATAAAATAAAGCATATAACTTGGTCTATGTATTGAATATTACTACTAATTTCAGAAAAAAACAAATCTGTTTTTCAATTTTTTTTCACTTAGTGTCTGGGTAGATATATGGGAAGCTGAACAAATATTCATCTTACTCAACATACGTATTATAAAGTTATAGTTTCTAACTGCCCTCAAAATTCAAACTGGCTTCTTGACTTAGCACCTATTTGGATTCTTACAAGCCAAAAATCGATGAAAATTTTCAAAATGAATAAATTTTTATAGTCGTATTTCAAACTTATCAACTCCTCTTCAAAAGTTAGTGTACAGGGGCGCCTGGGTGGCGCAGTCGGTTAAGTGTCCGACTTCAGCCAGGTCACGATCTCGCGGTCCGTGAGTTCGAGCCCTGCGTCAGGCTCTGGGCTGATGGCTCGGAGCCTGGAGCCTGTTTCCGATTCTGTGTCTCCCTCTCTCTCTGCCCCTCCCCCGTTCATGCTCTGTCTCTCTCTGTCCCAAAAATAAATAAAAAACGTTGAAAAAAAAATTATAAAAAAAAAAGTTAGTGTACAAATAAGGCTTTTTGTTGTGATGTTAATGTGCTCTTCCAGCAGAAACGTAGTGCTTTGTGATTCAAAAATTATTAGATCCTTTCCATTCCAAATCATTTCCACACTCTGTCTGAATATCGATGAAAGAAAAATGGCTGACTCTCTGGAGCAGTGCTGTTCAATAGAACTTTCCACAATGATATAATGTTTGATATTTGCCCATCTAACATGGTAGTCACTAGCTACAGGTGGCTACTGAGCACTTGAAGTGAGGCTAGTGTAACAGAGGAACTGAATTGTTTATTTTATTTATCTTTAATTATCTTTAATTATTGAAATGTAAATAATTATATGTGGCTAGTAGCTGCCAAACTGGAACAGCTCTAGCTGATGGACCCTCAGATACCCTTGCCTCTTAGTCACTGTGTTCTGAGACATATTAGCTTTGTTTAGATTTTTTCTTCCCAAATGTGTTTTTTCCCCAAATTGCTGTCACTGCATAAAAAAACAATTTTCGTTATAATATAGGCATTAAAGGCCATGACATTTAAATAGTTTTTAAAAAACTAATGGCCTTTGCTTATTTCTCATGCATTTTCCAGTTTTATTTTATAATGTTTCCTTCAATACTAAAAATAAAACCCTTACATCTAGGATATGGCTGTAAGTTCATAAGTAGTAAAGGGGGTATTTTCAAGGGTGGCAGAGGAAAAAGGGAAGAGAAGGAATTACTTATTTTTCAAAGTTAAAAGGTCACACATGTAATAAAGATTGGCTTGAGTTTTAAAACCATGATCTTTTTTTTTTTTTTTTTTTTTTACAAACAAGCCTCAAATGTTTTAATGGAATTTAGCTTTTCCTTTAAACTGTCTTTTCACAGTCAAAACAACAAAAAACACCCAATGTTAAAACCACTTAATAAACTTACAAACTAGAAAAATTAGACACTTCAGATAGGCAATAAACTTCATATTATGAAAGCAATATATATTCCAAGTTTCAAAGGTTTGACAAGTTCTGCAGAGTATCTTTCATCAGTAGATGGAAACTTTCAAACTCCACAACCTTCTCCCAAGTAGCACTGAGTGTCATTCACTGGTTTGAGGTCGAATCCATTTCAAGGCATGTCGCGGCGGTACAGTGATGGTGGGATGATAAAATGCGCAGTCAGGTCTGGGACACTGAGTGTTAAATCTGCAGTGTTTTGGATGATAGAAGGGACATTCCATTTCCTTACAAGCAGGGAAATAACGGCACGGCTGACTACGAGAGGTGGTGCTGGTGTTATAACTGGTTTTAGAGGCAGTACTGGAATTCTTCTACTCATATGAGTGAAGGGACAATCTGGTTTAGTACATTTTGTATCATATTTACAATTTGGATAAACAAACACTTCTCAGCAAATTTACAATTGGGGAAGGCTTTGCAAGGTGAAACAGGATGATGGTAAGCACACTCATCCCCATTTTTACAGGCAGGCCAGTACTTGCAACGCTCCAGAAATTTTTCTGGTTTCTGGGCCACACTCAGTTCACTCATCTCAGCATTTGCAAAGCTACCATTTGGGTCATCAAGCTGCCTGCTCATCAACTGCAACTGCTGTGGATGGAGGAGACCTTTGAGTCCCTTGCTCGAGGCTGCAGTTTGGTTTACAGGTTTCATTCCTTCAAAGCACATGTCCTCCTCTTGATCTGACATGTATCTTGGGGGGCTGGGGACACCATCCAGCATCACTATAAGCTTGGGACTTGCAGGTTTATCTAGTTGTACAAGATCTCGTGTCTGCATAAGGTGTCCTGAAAGTACCCGAAGGGTATCCGCAGTCTTCATCCCCAACTCCTGGTTTGGTGCCACTACTATTTCCTCAGACAGCTTTGGCTTCTTCAGAATAAATGATCTTGTGTCTGCATGGACCATGGATTCCATGTCATAGTAATCTTGACTGATCTGCAGAGTTTCTGCCATTACTTGGTCGACTTGTAGTCGGGATAACAACTGCCTCTGTGGAGCTCCTTGACTTTTTTCTCTATTATCTCCTTTTGTTTCCTCTTCTTTAATGGGAGGACTTATCCTGGGGGTCCTGCTTTGCGCCTGGACCATTTCTGCCAGCAATTCTTCTTGAGAAGTTCGAGTTCTGGGAGCAACTGGAAGTATCTGTTTCTGTGAGATTGTAGAATAGTTAGTTGTTTTTCTTACACATTCTTGAGCTTCAGATATAGCCTTCAAAATTAGATTCTTGTTAGCTTGTTTAGAAGGTGGAAGTGAAGGTCTCCTTTCAGGCTTTGCTGGCACTGACACACTGCTGGAGATGCTTCCTGTATGAGACCCACAATCATCATCATCCTCCTCCTCTTCTCCATCATGATTGAATTTTTTTACTTTAACAACTGAACTTACAACAGGCAACTTTCTCCTCCAAAAGTTTTCTTCCTCAATACTCATTTTTTCTGAGTTGTTTCTGAAGAAGGGACTAGCAGTCTCTTCTAAGCTGTTAATCACTTCCTGTTCACACAAACGTCCTGTTTCATATACCCGGCTGTTCTGTATATCAGGTTGCTTGGCAGCATGAATACTGTTTTGTTGCTGCTGAAATTGCAACCTGTTTAAATGAGCACCACTATTTGCATTTCGACTTGCAGGTGGTGGATCAATTTCAATAGAAGGGCGAGAAGAATCATACATAAGTGTCACTGTCGGTTTTTTCTGAGATAAGGGATTCTCCTGCACAAAATTGAGATCATCTGGTTCTGGCTTAATATCAATCACATTTTCAGAGGGTGCTGGCTCCCTCAGAGGCTTCACAGTTGACATTAGACGGGTTGCAGCTCCATCATCATAAGTCTGTCTAACATTAGTGGTTTTCTGCTCCTGTGAACTAGTAGAAACCCTGGAATCTCTTTTCTCAGGTCTTGTGCTAGCAACTGCGAGGGGTGGCACTGCAGCTTCAGGCCTTCTCTTGTCTCCCCAACCGAAACTGCTCTTGTTTGAAGACACGTTATTATCAAAGATGTTGGTGTCAGAAGACTTGAGACTGGAGGGATCAGTTGTAACAGAACGAAGTTTATCTAATACACCGTGAAGCTAACATAAACTCCTAATTCTTGCAATTTCCCCTTAATGGCACTCCGGATCTTGTGGCTAATCTCGGCGCCCATCTCCATGGCTCCACGGCGGGTGGCGGGCTCAGCCATGCGCGGCTCTTCACTTACCAAGAGACCCGCGCCGGCTCCCGGCCTGCAGCTCCGCCGCCGCCTAAAACCATGGTCTTAAAACAACAACAAACAGTTGGAATATCTCAGATATCAAGTCTTGGGATATAAGGAATATTTGCCATTGGTTCGAGGTTGACTTATGCTACTTTTTAAATAAACACTTAGCGTATAAAATACTGAACAGAGTAGAGCAATGGGAATTTTTTAGCTCTCTTTTGAATGTTCCAAGGACAACTGCAAAGACTTTTTCTAACATATCACACAAAATTTCTTTTTAAAACCCTAAAAATCTCACTTTAGAGATGTTGTAAGGAGTGTCTCTTGGTAGTTCTGGGCATTTTCAAAGTCTTGCTGCTGTTCCTGGTGAAATAAATTGTTCAGATGGTTTCCTGATAGGTAACTTAACTTTAGATATTAGTAAACAATAATCAGAAAGGGAGTGGAAAGTCAAAGGGCTAATGTTCAGTTGCTTGAAGACTTCACTATCACAAAAACACTTCCTACTCCCAATCTCTAGATCTTGGTTTATATTATTTCTTCTTCAAAAGAGGTCTATCATATCATTCAAAGTCAAGCTCAAATGTCACCACCTGTAAGAATCCTTCTCTGATCATACGAATTAAAACAATCTTGTTCTCCTCATCTCTGTAGTGCTTTGATCATATTATTCATGACTCCACATACCATATTCGTTACAAGTCATCTTCTCTAGTAGTCTGAGAGGTCATTAATACAGGGCTTACATCTTAAGTCTTTTTGTACCAATTCCCAGTACTTAGTGCATGTTAATGATCTGAAGCCATTCTCATTTTTAAAATGGGAATGATCAGCCACCCACTTCACATATTGTTCTGGATACTGTTGCTGCATAACAAAATATCCCAGAACTTAGCAGTTTAAAACAATGATTTTACTGCGCTCATGACTTGTGGGTTAGGAATTTAGACAGGGTTCATCTGGGTAAGCTCTTATTTGGAATCACTTATGCAGGTATATGTTGGTTGGGGCTTCTGTCATCTTACAAAAGCTCAGTTGGGCTGGATGTCCAAGATGGCTCACTCTTACAGGACTGGCAGTTGACCAGAGCACCAATATGTGGCCTCTTCAGGGTGGAGCTGGGAGTGTAATCAGCTTTCTTATATGAAAGTTTAGGGTTCCAAGTGCAAGGTTTAACCAAACAAAATGGAAGCTGCATTGTCTTCTGTGACCTGGCCTTGAAAGTTTATTGTGTTACTTCTGTTATAATGTATCACTATAAGTGTCCACAAGTCACCCAGATTCAAAGGAAGGGTAATTAGACTATACCCCTTGATGGGTACAGCAAGGTCACATTGCAGAAGAACAAATGAGATGGGAGATATTGTTGTGACAATATTTAGAAAATACAATCTGCCACATACAAATAATAATGTGAAAACACGCTCGACCCCAGAGACTTATGGCCATTTTCATTCATATTGTACCTTCTTCTTTTTTTTTTTTTTAATCATATCACCTTCTGAACTTTGACCTATTCAGTTCTTTTTAAAAAAATTTTTAATGTTTATTTATTTATGAGAGAGAGAGAGACTGAGTGCAAATGGGGGAGGGGCAGAGAGAGAGGGAGACACAGAATCCAAAACAGGCTCCAGGCTCTGAGCTGTTAGCACAGAGACTGACATGGGGCTTGAACTCAAGAACTGCGAGATCAGGACATGAGTTGAAATCAGACACTTAACCGACTGAGCCACCCAGGTGCCCCTAACCTATTCAGTTCTATGCCAGGCCTGATACTTACCCAATGAGTCACGCTCAAGGTCTATGGCATAATATACTAATATGCAGAGAGTGGGCAATAATGCTCAGAACTTTGAGCTTATCTGTCTTGCTGTTCCATCCTTCTTTCTTTCTTATCTTTTTACTACTTTTACTTGTTCTGTCAACCTTTTATAGAGCTGGTTCTATATGCTATATTCCTCTTTATTGGCATTCTCAGAGTATCTTCATCTTCTCGTCTCTGAAGCAAGGGATTTTTGATGAATAGAAATATTTCATCCATTGTAGCAGAAGGTTAATTTTAATCCTTCAGTGTCCACACTGGTCCTTGGAAAGAATCATTATCTTAGCCCAAAATTCCTTAAATGAGATTTTGTTTTTAGGTCAATGAAAAAAGAGAGCAAGAGAGTGCCTCTTTTTGCTGGGGATGCAGGTCAATCCAAATAAAAGTACCTTATGCAGTAGATTCTGAGGTAATATTTGTTATATATATAAACATAACCAACATTCACCTGGTGCTCACCACGTACCAGATAGACACCACTTAGTGGATGCAACGAAGTGTGAAGATCCAGTCATCAAGCTAGCTGAGAAGACATCTCTTAATCAAAGAAGTAGACAACTAAGAAAACAGTTATGTTCTGTAAGGTCCAACGTTAGTGGTACAACCATAAATTATAATCTTGGGGAAAGTGGACAGAACTGGCATTCTTAGGATACCTTCTGTGTGCTAGTGGTTGAGTCCTGATTTCACTGAATCTTCACAACAGGGCCACAGGAAAGAAACAATGCAGGGAGCTGATGGAGCAGAGAGGGGCATAAAGAACCCAAAGCTATGCACTTTGTAAGTGGACGAACCAGAACAAACTTCAGCAGCCAGTATCAATGTCAACTTTCTTTCCTGGCTGTGACCCATATCCTCAGGATAGCAAGACTCTCTTTCCTCTTCTGAGATCTCTTTCAGCTTAGTCTTAGATGCTGTTACATGACTGGGGATAATTAATAGGCAAGTCTGTGATGTTGATTGAATCTTTTCTAAGAGACTTTCTCATACCCAAACTGATCAAGGTTCAATTTTTCCAATGGCCACTGGAGGGCTCCCCACTGTAAGCTTTATAGACCATCACCAGGTATTACTTAAACACAATTTTTTGTTGTTCTCTCTGATGTTTGATTAATTCCAGGCCTTTGGGAGTCGGTGAGTGACTATGTCACTCTTAAAAATGAGGGATGAATAACATTTTGCTGGATCCATATTGAGTTAACTTTGGGCAGTGGTCATCTACGGATCTTGCCACATGGTTCTTTATGTACTTCTGAGGCCAGGCCACCTACATTTTGCTTCTTAAGTCCCAAGCCTGCATTGTATTCAAACAATCACCTGCAGTCCTCACCTACAGCCCTGCATCTATGTTATGCCTTCTTTGTCGATGACCAGCTTCTCACTGTCTTCCATGTTGGACTCTGCCCTGGGGGCTAAGGCCTCAGCCAGGGCAAAGATGTAATTTGTTCACTGCTGGAGCCTTAGGATATTTTTCCATCTGGGCCTCCAGGCCCTTTGCCCCTGTGCTATCTTAAAGCAAGGGGAGGCCTATAAGAAGGGACCAAGGAGGTTCTAGTTTGCTGTCAAACAAAATGCATTCTCTCCTCTCTACAACTTTACCCTGCTGGTTGATATATCACCCTGCCTGGTGCATTTACAGTTTAAAATACAGAGAGAGAATGTAATGTTGAGTTCAGTGAAATGTGTTCTGATGGCAGAATTTCATATCACAACAAGATGAAATTTTTCAGCAAAGACTCAGAGCCCTCTAAAATACACCAGAACAAATGACAGACTGTGGTGTTGGCTGTTCATGGATACTTCAACTTTTGGGTAATGATTTTAGAGGACCTATCCTGCTAGAAAGGTGTTTGGAAAGTAAAGTGGAACTTGAAATAGGGTCTTCTCAGTGAAAAACACTGCCAGTGTTTAAACAAGAATTATTTCATTCAAAAGCAAATCACTCCAACTTGAGTGATTTTCAACAGAAGAAATCAGGAGAGGGTAATGTCCTTCACGAGAGACTTAGGTAGACACAAGAACTAGCTAGTTATGTGCCTCCCTATTGTGTAAATCAACAACAGCAGAATTGAGAATGATGGAATATCATGTTCATTATTATGTTTCAAGACCAAAGCTCTCTAAGTTGACCAACAAAATGCAAATTGTCTACTCATTTGGAGGCAATTGGTCTCCTTAACCATTTGGTACCCCCATGAGTTGAAGTCATTGTTTTCATTTTAGAGCTGGAAGGACCGAAGCATATGGCAGGCAAGCAATTGCCTCAGGTCAGCCAAGATGTGGTTATGGTAATGGCAGTGGCTTAGTTCATGTTTTCTGCTCATGTGCACTAATGTTAACTAACTAGGTCCCACTGATACTGTAGTCTTCATCCTTACCTCCTCCAGCAGTGGCTTTAGATGCCTAAGACTTTTGGCAAGAGATCTATCTTTACAGGAAAGATTAGATAGTAATCTTTCCAAAGAAGCCCCCTACCCAAGCTGTTTGATGTTCTGAATCACAAAAGTTAGAGACCAGACCAGTAATCAAAACCTGAGCGTAGAGCAGACACTCCTACTGGCTCAGGTTTGACTAGTCCAGTCAGAAGTCAAGTGAATACCCACCAACCCATAAGCCTCACAGCAATTTTCTGCCCTACTGGGGGAAGGCAGCAGTGTCTATGTGGTTTGATTCTGATGACATTAAATTGCCAACACTGATCTCTGCAGCTTTTATCTCAGAAAACTCCATCCTCAGAAGTCCATGGTCAGCATTTCCACCCATGGCCTGGATTCTGGGATCCTGATTGGGTGGTATGTAGAATAAGTCCTACCTTGGCTAGATCCTGTCTACTGCCTGAGCCATCATCATGGCTAAATAACTCTAGATAGGAAGTCCTTTAAGACATGGGCTGCTAAGTGCCAAGAATACTGCCCTTGCACCACTTAGTATTAATTATTTAATTGGCTAAGAGAGGAAATAGATATGTAATACCCAGAAGGATTTAGCCTTATCCTAGGTTCAATTTGAGCTAATCATCAGTCTTTCTGGGAAATGCCTATGTGGGTTTTTCTCAGTAAGTGCAGTCAGCAAGTCTGAACAAAACCTTCCTATGCTGCCTGACACAGCTATGTTTAGACTCATATCTTCCAACACTGTATGACCAACAGGGCCTTTGAGGTGCTCTGGGCCAAGTGATATTGTCTCAATGGCAAACATATGCCTTTATGAAAGAAAATAGACATTTACCAGATGGATATGAGTCTGAAAGAATTGGGTACTCCATCTTGAACTTGAAGAAACTAAGCATGGATGTACACTTCTCAACCATCATGGATACGGAGTAAGGGAAACATTTTTAAATGGAAATATAAGCGAAATTGTTAAGAGGAACTATCTTTATACAAAACCTATACACACTTAGACACTTGTAGAATAGTTTTTGTTGGTTTTTTGGCACTACTTTACCATAGCATGACTGGATAGTTTGCTGGATACAGAGGCTGGAATGGCATAGAAGACCAGAATAACACCAAAGAGCTTCTCAAAACATGTGTATGAGATCCCAGGGTTTAGAGATAGACATTATTATGATCATTTGAAGTATTCATTCTTTTAGAATCATGTGCAAATAAATGTTACTGTGAGCCCAAGATCTAAAGTCTGGAGCAGTGCTATTGCCAGTTCGATTAAAAATAGGCACCAGGTAAGATAAATAAGTTTGTGAATTATATGGTGTCCTTTGCATTTCCATTAGAGGGCATTCTTGCTTCACAAATTTCTGGATTTTCTTGTCATCAGAGAGCCTTTTCTTCCAAGGCAGGTCTGCTTGATAGGTGGTCTGAACTGGCAAATGGCATGCCAAGCAAGGTAAGAGAAGTTGAGAGGAAACAATATGGCATTTCTTTTTTCCTGCTTTCAAATCAAAAGTGCATACCCAAGGTTAACAGAAAGTGGCTTGGGCCAAAACTGTTTTCCTGGGAATTTTTTCATTTCACAGACCTTGTACACAGTACTTCCATGGACTGCCAGCACCTTCCCCCGGGGGAGGCTGAAAGGGGAGACAGTTGATTTTTTAGAGAGATTGTGCAAATGCAGCCAAGCAAACAGGAAGGTGCCTGGAGTCCTAGACGGGGCCTTTCCTCTCCATGTGCACTCACTGGGGCCCTGTGTATGGGGGATGAAGCCAAGACTGAAGCAAACTGAGGACCTTCTCCAGCATCTCCAGCATCTCCATCTAGCCAGCTGCTTTCCCAGTCCAGATGTGGTCATAGCATGTATATTGTTTGTAAGTAGGCACACCATGTGCGTGTGTGTGTGTGTGTGTGTGTGTGTGTGTGTAGTTTAGTACATGCACATCCCTAAATGAGAACTCAGTGCATGCATGTGGTGCCAGAGTCACTAAAGTGTCCAAATTTTGGAGAAGGAGACACGGGGAATGATGTTGACAAAGAGCTCCTCTGGCCATGCTCTGAATGAGGGAGACACATGTGGAATGTTACAGTTTTTGATGGGTGGCAAAGCATCTGTGGACAATGCATATATATCTGAATGCACGCATGGGGTGGGGACGAGACACAACAAAGAAGTTGCTTCCTGTCAGAAGGGGCTGGCAGCTGTATCAGAAAGATAGAGGATAGTACTCTGCTGCTTGGGGAAGACCTGCCTCTCATGCCATGTGTCTTGGTTCACGCCGCTATAACGAAGTGCTGGCAGCTTCTACACTGTAAGAATAAATTTCTGCCATTTCTGGAGGCTGGAAGTCCGAGATCAGAGTGCCAGCATAGTCATGGGCAGGTGCTGGAGAGATCCCTCCTTCTGGTTGCAGACTGCTGACTTCTCAGTACATCCTCACATGGTGGAAAGAGAGTGAGGGATCTCTCTGGGTCCCTTTTATAAAGGCACTAATACCAGTTGTGAAGGCTCCACCCTCAACGACCTATTGGCCTCCCAAAGGTCCCATCTCCAAAAACCATCACCTTGGGATTAGAGTTTCAACCTATGGATTTTGGGGGGACACAAGCATCCAGTCCATTAAACTATAGGAAAGTTCAGTGGAATGAGCTCATAGGAACTTTTGAGGCCTCTCTGGTCACTCTCAGGTGGCTCCGGATGAAGGCAGATTGCCATGAAGCTTCTTTATTGAGGCATTGGGTTGGGAAGCCAGTCTGCAAGAAGAGGGGTGCAAACATGGGATATAAGCTCTCCTTCACCTTGGGTCTTAGAGGAAAATAGCTAGATCTGTCCCAGATCTGAGCAAAAAAATGTAGTTGTGTTTCACTGTGATGAAAAGTATTTAATTTGGAGTGGTTGTAGAGAATCATGTCAGGACAGTAATAGTGAGATAGCTTTTATGAGATTCTTAAAGTACAAAGCTGGCAGAGGACTGATGAATTTTGGGAGAAACCAGATGACTAAACTTGTCTCTAATGGGCTTCAGTTTGAGACCCTGGGCAGGAAAATGAAACCCTTAGCAGGCAGGGTGAGAGGGCAGAGCCCGCGAGCTGTCCCCTTGGCAAGACCTTGATGCAAAGTAATAGTAATTATAGCCCTGGGAGGGGAAAGCCTTGTTCTCTCCTGCAGCTATAAACTCCTGGTTTTACAACTGAAGCTCCTGGCCCTGGTTTTCATTTTGGGCTCTGCAGCAACAAAGCACCTTTGGCCCAAATATCTCACTTTCTATTTTTAAAAAGCAAGGATTTAGGCAGACAGGGGAACCTATAATTTACCCAGCACTTGCAACAATCAAATTCACCCCAAGGCACGGATGTAGCTCAGATCTTCCTGCACTGGTTTTGCTGGTCCTACCAAAACACTTAAGGGTTTCTTTTCTGTGGAGCACTGTCACCGTGGTCCCCTTCCCGAGAACATTTTATATTTCACATACTGTAGCAGGGAAGTGGGTGTGCTCAACGGGTAGAATGTGGAACCTAATGCTAGCTAGGTTCTGTTTATAGGCCCTCGGCTCGCAAACCAGGCAATGGTTTGCCAAGTTTAGAACCCCCTGGAAACCTGTGGATTTGGAACTCCAGATAGAATTCCATTTTTTTTTTTTTTTTGAGGTTCGAGTTCTTTTCACTCTTGGCACAAATGTGACTTCCTGTTTCTAAGAAAAAAAAGCTTTCAAAAGTTCCATTGAAAGCACTCCTAAAGTGCCCTGGACATCCAGTGGTTTTCACAAAACAATATTTTGATGAGTTAAGTGTAAATGTATCAGAAACATATGGATTAAATTTCCCTCGAAGCACGCAGGGGTTTGAGAAAAGGAGGGGAATGAGCAGGCCAAACACACTTTAGGGTTTCACCGAACCCAAAACAGTTGAGAAGTGCTCTGAGGTGTTTGAGTGAGTCCAAACCTACAGTGCTGGCCCACCCGGGATGGCAACAGCAGACTCACAGCCAGGCAGACACCCATTTCCCAGACTGTGGTGGTGTTTGTATAGGCGAGGAAGCATGAAGCACATGGGGCATGCTGCAACCCGGAACCAAAGCAGGGGTTGTCCAAACCCCGACTGGGGCACATGCCTCACCTCCCTGCCGGAGTATTTCAGCTCTGAGCAAAGCATAAGGAAGAACAATTGGCTGTGCTTTGGGGGGTCTGATTACAAAGCACCATTGCTTGTGCAGGATATTGCAATAAAACAGACTCAGATTAAATGAGAACCAACTGAAGCCTCTACTTCCGATGTTAACTGGACCAGTTGCTAGGAATGGAGACAGTTCCCCAACTATACGTCAGTCTCTTTCCTTCTCCAATGCAGCTCCTGCTTTGTTTCTCTGGTCTTGGCTGACACCAGAAGCAAGGAGTCTCAGAATCACCCTCCAGGGAACATGTTCTCAAAAGATTTCCAGCTCCATTCACTGAAGGCAGAAGTTTGAATGCAGTTCACAGAAGCACCACAATCTGGAGGGTTTGCAAGGAGTGGGGGGCGAAAACCTTTCCTGGGAATCGCCTACTTGTTAAGGTTGACTCTGGGGCACGTGGATCACACTGCACAGAACAATTGCCTTGGAAAGGGAATAAGGGACCCAAAGCAACGCGGCCTCCGAGCAGTTCAGTTTTTCCAGTAAACCAAGAATTCCCAGAGAGAGTAAAGACATTTCTCCTTTTTCTCTCATCCTGTTTGCTTTTTTAGAAGATGATGTAGGTCCTCTTCTGTTTCTTAAATATTCCTGTTTTCAGCCATATACTATGCACCCAGTTACCTAAGACCTGGCCCCCTTTATGTGGGTAAGTAGGGAAATACGAGGCTGGGCATGTTTCCGATTTCTGTCGTGCAGGATGGGCTTAGCTCAGGCCCTCTGAGTCACATGCAGGCCTCTGTCATCTCTCTTTTAGCCTTTTAGGGGATTTCCAGCAGTGGGACTATTTATTGGTAGGCAAGTTCAAATAATAGAAAAGCTAGAAACCAGAAGTTCTCCACCCTTCCAATGTCAAAACAGATTTGAACTAGCTTTAAAGTTCTGTCTTTTAATTGAAAGAATATTTGGCTGGGCATCAAAAGAGATGGGCAGGGGCTGGCCTTCATTTTTTTTCTATAATTAAGTGAGCTATAGTATTTGTTCCTCAGGTTTGCCATATTCCAGAAAGGATGTATGCATATATTACCTTGATAATTGGTAGGGGGATAACATGAAATGCTTCAAACTTCTTGAGGGCAAGGCTGCCAGATAATTTAAAAAAAGTAAGAAATTACATTATGGAAAGCCTAGAATTATGGTGAATTCAAGTATAGCACTGAACATATTGGGAGAATTGCTTCATTCTTTCCCCCTGGTAGTCTGCACCTAATAATAGTAATTATTTATGTGGTGCTTGCTATATGCTAGGTATTCGGGGTGTTTCATGCGTATTAACTCAGCCTTCACAATGACACTAATAACTTGGTTCTTTTATTGTCCTCATGGGGAAACCAAGACACATGTAAGTAATTTGCCCAATTTGCCAACATAGTTTGGCAAAGTCAGGCTTTGAACCATGACATAAACTCCAGGGCACATATTCTTTTTTTTTTTTTTAATTATTTAATGTTTATTTATTTATGAGAGAGAAAGAGAGAAAGAGGGAGAGAAAGAACAAGCAGAGGAGGGGCAGAGAGAGAGGGAGACAGAGAACCTGAAGCAGGTTCTGTACTGCCCAACGTGGTGCCTGACCCAAGAACTGTGAGACCTGAGCTGAAGTCAGATGCTCAATGGACTGAGCCACCCAGGTGCCCCCAAGGCACATATTATTAACCTCTGTAGGGATAAGAAATTTTATCTTCAGGCCAGATGATCCCAATCCTGCTGCTGAGCTCTCTGATCTTGAAAATATGCTCATGAAATTTTTCTCCCTCTCATGTATTTTACGAGCAAATAATTATGTTGAAATAAAGCAAAACGCACACAAAAACATTTCCCTATAATTTGCCATTTCAATATGCAGTGCCAATAGAGACTACTTCAAGCAAGCATGGTTTGTATCATCATGTAGAGAAACTAGTCTGTAGGTTGGTATAAAAACCTATTTAAAAAATGTTCATGAGGGGAAAATGATCCGTCTCCTTTAATTAAAAGCCAATTTCTGAAGTCTCTGGAAAAGCAAGGGAAATGCAGAAATCAATTCTGAGGAAAATCTCAAGGTGAGCTTGGAGTCTTGGAGGGAGAAAAAGAAAGCTGGAATGTCTGGTTTCATCAGAGGAACTAGCTGCCTGCAGAATAAGCGAAGGTGGAGAGGGGGCTTTTATGATAGGGGCTGGTATGTGAAAGCTTACTCTCCAACTAGCAAAGCCCCAGTGGAGCACAAGAGAGCCGTGGGGGTATCTGGAGCACAGAAGAGTGTAAACTGAATGGTATCACTAGCAAGAAGAAGAGAGGTTCTGCCAGACAGCCCTCGAGCTTCAAAGTGCTGCTGAAGCCATGGAGTTCTGGAAGGCTATTTTGACTTTAAGGAAAGGCTTGTGGTAAGTTTTGTTTCTATGGAAATAAAGCAATTAGCTTAAACAGCAATTGAAAACTATTTACTGAAAGAGATACCAGTGTCATTTCTTTTCATTTTACACGAAATCATGTATTATTGCTTCAGTTAGCAACTAGAGAGCAGATGTGTGTTTATGCTTATGCTTATGTTTAATTAAATGTTTATTTTATTCTTAGAAAAACAACATTGATTGGACTGGGTGCCATGATGTGAGACCCAGTTATATTGCTTGAGGAAAGCCTCCCTGGGTGATTTTTGCAATTGTGTGTGTGAAACACCATTGTCTGCTGGAGGCACTATTGGAATTTCAGATTGAACTTTTAGGATGATAATGACATATTCAGACTTGCCTTAAAAACAACAAAGAGCAATGTGTTAATTGCTGTCCTACTTTATTCTCGAGACAGGCTGAAAATAGGGTTAGGCAAATGTTCTTCAGCGTTCACCGGATAGTCTCCCCAATCACACGTCCCCCTTCTGTGTCATTATATTGTGCCCCTCTTTCTCCTTTTACGGATGGCTGTAGGACTGTGCTTCTCAAAAAAAAATGTAGTTTCTGAGCCCATAGGTCTAGGGTGGAGCCTTTCTTTCTTTCTTTCTTTCTTTCTTTCTTTCTTTCTTTCTTTTTTTAGAGAGCAGAGGGGCAGAGGGAAAGAGGGAGAGGGAGAGAGGGAGAGACAGAGAGAGAGAGAATCTCAAGCTGGCTTCATGCTCTGATGTGGGCCCACAACCCTGGGATCAGGACCTGAGCTGAAATCAAGAGTAGAACGCTCAACTGACTGAGCCACCCGGGCGCCCAAGATTCTGCATTTCTAACAAGTGCCCAGTGAAGCTCATGCTTCTGGTCCAGGCATCACCCTTTGAATATCAACTAGACTGATGTGGTTTTGGAGTGATGGGGATCAGGAGCCAATGGCCAAGAAAGAATTCTTGAGATGTCCTGGTGCAAAAAGGTGATTTTATTAAAGCATGGGACAGGGCCCATGGGCAGAAACAGCAGCACTGGGGTTGTAAGGAGTGAGAGGCTATATACTATGGAGTTAGAGGAAGTAAAGGCAAAAGGGAGGCTTCCAAAAAGATTTTCATACATTAAAGATGGCTCATAAGATCCTGGAGGCCTTGTTATTGCTGAGCTAAAGTTATTTTTCTTCTAGTAAGTCATTAACACTAAGACAGTGGGGAGTTCCTGGAGGAAGGTTTTATTCTGTTTCAAGTATTTGTCACTGGGCTGCAGGTTATAAAGAAATTTAATTTTATTTACCATTTCATTCTTGCCTTTGTTCCCAACATCACTTTGGAGGGGAGGGTGATGTTAGGGCTCTAGGAAACTGGATCTATGGGTTTCTGGAGATTAGGCTATTGATAAGATTGACTTTTTCTCATAATTTACTAAGGTATTTGTAATTTGTAAATGATGGATGATGAGAGAGCATAAGGCAAACTGACAGGCTGCAAACACCCCACCCTACCAAGGTGGGATATGTGTGATATTCCTCAGGCACTCTTGGCTGCCCAAAAACAAAGGAAAGGGGAAATACAAATGGTTAACTGATAGAGATCATAGTCCTGCAGGACCTAAGTCTCTATCACCCCTCCATAGTGATGTGGGGAACAAAGGCAGAAGGAAATGGCAGATAGAACTCAGTTTCCTTATAACCTGCAACCCTTGATAAATAATTAAGGCTAGCAGAGTAAAACATTTCTTCAAGAACTCTTTATTTTCTTTTTTTAAAAAACTTTTTAAATGTTTATTTATTTTTGAGAGACAGAGCACAAGTGGGGGAAGGACAGCGAGAGGGGGGAGACAGAATCCAAAGCAAGCTCCAGGATCTGAGCTGTCAGCACAGAGCCCGATTCGGAGCTCGAACCCATGAACCGTGAGATCGTGACCTGAGCTGAAGTTGGACCCTTAACCAACTGAGCCACCCTGGCGCCCCTATCCAGGAACTCTTTATTGTCTTAATGCTAATGTTTTGCTAGAGGTAAAAACAACCTTAGCTTGACAATAGCTAGGCCTCTAGTATCCTGGGAGTCTTCTTTAGTATATGAAAATCTCGCTAGAAACTTTCCCTGGACTTTACCTCTCCCTAACTCCATAGTATAAAACCAGTCTCTCCTCATGGTCCTGGGACAGCTCTTCCTGCCCACGGGTCCTGTCCCCATGCTTTAATAAAATCACCGTTTGTCACCAAAAACGTCTTCAAGAATTCTTTCTTGACTGTCAGCTCTGGACCCCATGAACCTCACTATCACCTCAAAAACCTCATCAATGGAGACTCCTGTCCTGCAGGACTATGACCTCTATTAGTTAATCATTGTTTTTTTTTTTTTCCTTTCCTTTGTTCTTGGGCAGCCAGAGTGCCTGAGGAATATCACAGAAGTCCCACCTGGGGGTGTGGGGGAGGGGAGGGTTGCTAGCTTGTGCTTTGCCCTCAGCTTGCCTTTGTCTCCCTCAACCAGACCACGACGAAATTGTGCGTGTGTGTCTGTGTGCCTGTGTATCTGTGAATGGTTATTGATTATAATACTTGCCTGATTTTTCCTCCTCTTTTCAAGTATTCAGGCCTAAAAGTTGATGTTCAAAGAAAATCTCATTTTCCCAGTTCCAATCCCCAAACACACACTCAATTAAAGCAGTCAAACCAAGCAGCAAGTAAGGAAAAGGATCCTAAGAGAATCAAGCTTAATTTTCACTGCTGAACAATGGGTAACTGGGCTTTCACACTTTCTTAAGAAATGGTGCTGAGAAGGTTAACAGAGCCACCAAAGGTACTGAGGGTATTTGGAGCACAAAAGCCAGATGCTTTTCTGATATTTTCCCTCCTGCAACACCATTAACGATGTTAGCTTCTACCACCTCAAACCTTCTAAATGCACATCAATAGATACTTGGAGTAGGTTACCCTCTTTGTACCCAGAGCTATCACTCCCCAACTCTGGCTTCTCATACAGAACTTTATTGCCTTATTTTTGTCCACTTTGAACATTCACTAGTTCACTCTGATACAATTATGTCAGTCCTTTTTATCCCTGAGCAAATTCAGAGGTTCAAGTAAAGGGCAAGTTATACTTTGATTCAGCTTTTCTTAATTTGCTCAAAGATGAGCTGAGAAAACATTTGCTCAGTTTTTCCATTTCCATCTTCTTTCTCTCATTCTCAATACTCTATCCTCTTTTTCCTATTAACAAAAACAAGTGAGAACATAAAAAATAATCTGTGCAAATGGAATATATTATTTTATCAATTGTTGGCCCGTGAAGAGACAGGCAGACTGTACTTTGTACCTGATCATCAGTTGGGGCCTGAAGGGGGCTGAGGTGAATCTTTCCTGAAATTCTTAAGCCCTGAGGTTTCCTGATAGTTTATTTAAGATTTCACCTGTTGACAAATGGTCACGGGACGGTAGGGCCATAGGAGTGGGGCACAAGGAAAGGAAACAGAGATGAAGTGGGGTGGAGGCTGGTCCTCAGGGAGGGCCAAGCAATTCAGAGAAGGAAACAAAGATTGTTTGTGTAATGAAAACAATGACCTAAAAATGACAAGAAAAGGGAAATGGGACAAGTAAGAAGGAACTTTTACAACTTGGCCCTCAAACAAAGCTGAGTTTAGATACACAATTTTGGCTGAAGATTGATTATTTAAAGAGATAAGTCTTTAATGCAACTGAAGCCACAAACAATATTCTAATGAGATGGGCACTTAGATGAGCAGTTCTTTGAGAATGCCTGGGGTATAAAAGAGAGAAGTGGTGGGGCACCTGGGTGGCTCAGTCGACTGAGCTTCCAATTTGCCTCAGGTCATGATCTCACGGTCTGTGTGTTCGAGCCCCGAGCCCCGCATCGGCCTCTGTGCTGACAGCTCAGAGCCTGGAGCCTGCTTCAGATTCTATATCTCCCTCTCTCTCTGACCCTCCCCCGTTCATGCTCTGTCTCTCTCTGTCTCAAAAATAAATAAACATTAAAAATAATAATAATTAAAAAAGAGAGAAGTGTTTCCCAAAGGTGGCACAGACAGCCCTGTGGGACTCAGGAAGGGACAGTGAGGGGGCGGGGATAGAGACAGGGTTCTGACTTTGGAGCTCATCCCAGCCTAAAGCTTCAGTAGGAATTCAAACGCATACAGGGCTCCACCATGTTTTTCTAAACTTACTGTTTGTTTTCTAAAATTTCTCTTCATAGAAGGCACTAATGTGACTGGGTTTTGAAAACCAAAGCATAAAAGGGAGGTCCAGTCTCTTAATGTTCCAAGTTCTTCACCTAGGTAGGTTGAGGGCATCTTGAGAAATCAGAGAAAAAGGGAAGTCATTTTTTCCCAGTCTTTGTTGAAAATAAATAGTTATTTGGGACTTTTCTAGGTCAAGTTTAGACCTAGAAAACATCTTAGATGCAACATGGGTTGACACTCTTATTTTATAAGGGAAAGAGGGAAATACCTTGCCACTGGTCACATGGCTGGTGAATGACTGGATTTGAGCTTGGTTATTATCCCTCTTTGTAAAGCTGTCAGCACAGTATTCTTCTCCCTGTGCTTTCATAACATGTGTCTGCTTTCTTTCAAATAAGAACAGGGTTAAAATAAGAAGGTCCATATAAAGGATGCTTCTATATGTTAATGTTGCTCTTCAAACAGTGATTTTTTAGGGGACACTTAGGGGTCTCTCAAAACTTCCAGCACTCCAGCTGCCTGACTGATCTGCCTCAGAGATTATTTAGGAAATGATAGAGGAAAAAAAATCAAAGCACTGGTTTTGGCAGGGTTTCTCATCACTCAAACTGTCTGCCTGCAATATGACATTCCCAGTGGTCACTTTGGACCAGAAAGGATTTGAGCCTGTGGGCCTTTTATTAGTTTGGACTTCCATTCTCAGCCAGTTACCTGTGAAAGCTTCTGCAATAATCATTGCTGATCAGAACCACATCTGATAGGGGAGGATTGATAGATTCCAAGTGCACTGTCCTCTGCACAGTGCAATAAGGCCCTTGGGACCCCAGTTATGCTCCAACTTGGAGATCACTTTGCTGTTTCCCCTCCAGAAGATTCCAGCAGCAGATACAATCTAGAGCCTCAAAGGCAGGGCTGGAAATGAAATGACAACTTGGCTGTCAGTTTTCTGGGCTTGAACCTGCTTTGGCATGGGGGTGGATAAGATGACCTCATAGGTCTTTTCCATCTCCAATTTCTGTGAACCATTGTTCTTGGGAATAGATGATTTAATAGGCCAATACATACTTGTGTTTGCCCATTCTGTTCCTTGTATTTGTTATATTTTACTTGGTTACCCTGGGAAGAACAAATCCATTATGTAAGTCCAGAGACACTCAGAGGTCAAAATCTGCAAAGGGCAGAGTTTGAAGGGATGTGGTCAAAAGAGAGATGGCGGTGAATAGGAAACCTGAGCTCACAAGTGCTTTCTAGATGTTCCCAGAGCAAAGTTTGAGGAAAAGTACCAGGATGTGATGTCTTCTAGTGCAGTGGAAAGAATATAAATATGGAGACAGAAGACCTAGTTTGAACTCTGACTTACTGGCTTCTAATGATTTCAGCTTCCACATAGATAATGGATTCAATAATAGTTACCCTGTTTATTTAAAGAGGGTTGGTTTGAGAGTCATATGAGAGAATATGGGTCTGTGTATTACAAGTGTAAAGTGATATATAAATTAGGTATATTATTATTATTTAATGAAGTGATTCTTATGCTCAGAGCTGAATAGAAAAGTTCTGTGTACCAAGAGCTATGCCAAAAACAGCTATGTTTTCTGAAAGCAATTTTGGGAGAAAGGACAAGAAACTGACAATAGGAAATTAAGTTTTATCAGTGCACAGGAAGAAAGAGAATTCAAACCTCAAATGTTCTTGCCTTCTGGTCTGTTCAGAATGTAAGCCAAAGCATATTTTAAAGTCTGAGAAATATTGAAAATCACCATTGATCTTTTTCTTATGGTGAATGAGTCCTAAAATTTTTTCAATACTCCGATCTAATACTCAGAAAAGCTGATTGAGATAATGTGATTCAATATAGATTTTTCTGAGCAACTTCTACGTGCAAGACCACAACCCAGACTTGGAAAGAAAAAACATTCCTGGCCTCTAAGAATTGCACCTTAAAAGGGAAAAATGAGTTCATAAATACATCTATTGTTTCCCAGGGGTTAACATAGGATCAAAATGATTCTTACAAAAGAGTTTTTCATTGGCTCTATTTTCTTTCAATTTATCATTGGTACCCAGGAGTGACCCACTCACTAAATCATTGACCCCCATGTTGCAAACACAATTTTTGTTTGCTTCTATACCAGTTCATTATGGTAATGTCTCCTGGCTTTGTCAAAATCCACTGAGATCCTGTTACTGCTGGCCTTCAGGGGTGCCTCCTCTACTGGTCCCTGCTTGAGCTGACACTGCTGCCCATAAGTGCTCCTACTGGTATTAGCATAGCCCAAGCAACATAAAATAAATAAGACAGGTGTATATACAAAGTGTAGGAAGCAAAATGGGTGAAGGGGAGTGGGAGGTACAGGCTTCCAGTTATGGGATGAGTAAGTCATGGGACTGAAAGGTACAGCATAGGGCATATACTCAATGATATTATAATAGCAATACCTATAATAGATATTGGGAAAAGATGGTAGTTACATTTGTGGTGAGCATAACATAACTTATAGAGATGGTGAATCACTATGTTGTATACCTGAGACTAATGTAACACTCGTGTGCCAACTATACATTCATTACAAAAATAAAGTGTAGTAGTGATGCCTGGGTGGCTCAGTTGGTTAAGTGTCCGACTTCAGCTCAGGCCACAATCTTGCGGTTTGTGAGTTTGAGCCCTCCATTGGGCTCTGTGCTGAAAGCTCAGAGCCTGATGCCTGCTTCAGATTCTGTGTCTCCCTCTCTCTCTGCCCCTCCCATACTCTCTCTCTCTCTCTCTCAAAAATAAACATTAAAAAAATTAAAAATAAGAAAAAAAGTGAGTAGAAATGCCTACTAGAATCTATTGATTCTACTTAGCTAGGGGAGTGTGAAGGGGTCATGGAATTCTCTCTCTAAAAGAATACATTTATTTTTTAATATAAAGCATGAATAGATGTCAAAACACAGGGGAGAAGGGCATCCCAAGATCATGGACATGTATAGACAAACTCTTACGTGTAATGTAAGAGTTCATAACATCTAGTCTAGGAAAATAAAGTAGGGATTTCTCAAAAGCAGCATTATAGGGTATTAAGAATAACAGAAGGAAGTTAAAACAAGGGCCAACTGTGACTATAAAAGATAGGATGTGCATTTTTACTTTCTCACTATTCTACTTCTTATAGAACAAAGGTAGAGTTGATACTATTTCCCTTCTCATTAAACAATAAAACAGGATTTGTTTTAAGTTTTTATTTTTAAGTAATCTCTACACCCAACATGGGGCTCAAAGTCACAACCCCAAGATCAAGAGTCATGTGCTCTACTGACTGAGCCAGCCAGGCACCCCAAAACAGAATTTGAATTAAAATCCCTCTGAGTGAAATCTTGAAGTGGAGAAGGCAGGTAGTGGGTTCCAAGGAAAATGGAACACGTTATCAGAATGACTGGCACCTGATCACTAAGACTCAGAAAGTAGAACTATAACCAGCAAGTCACCTGGTGATAGCAAGTAGAAACTAAGCACAGTGTCTAAGACTTTAGATTGAAGTCCCTTTTACCATGGCTCTTGAATGCTTAGCATAGTAATTAGTAAATTTGTTAAATAGAATTCTAAATACTACTACATTTCCCAAAAAGTTGAGTAGCTTCCATGGGAGGCTCTGGTTAAATATGCAGAAAATAGTCAGGCTTTATTCTAAGGCATAAGGATTCATGTTGGGACCCACAGTCCTGTACACACATAGTCTTTATTCGACATAAAGCAATGTGATTTCCTGGCACCAACAACCCTCGAGCATCACACTAAGAAAACTTGAAGACACTCTTTTCGTATAAAGAAGAAGATTGTCTTTTTTTGAACCACAGATGCCTACGGATTTCCTTGCATATGCTATACTCATCCCCCACCTCCCAAACTACTTGATAGAATGTATGTATTGATTATTCTCTCCTATAGCTACTCCAGCAATGCTGCTCTGGTTGGTTTTTTCTTTTTCTTTTTCTTGTCAGTGTATATGATATCAGTTGTGCTTGGAGAGGGTAGGAACTAGCATGGCACTTTTTGAAAATGACTGTGAATTAATGACTTTAAATGATGGTAATTATAATGATTCTGTCTTATGCTCTACATCATCCACTTTGGTAAGTCAGTGTCAACAAATGCATCTCTTGGAGAAGCAGAGGATTTGAAAATCTCCCAGAAATTTCAGACAGTCAGACTTCTCTGCTCATGTGCTCCCCAGAGAATTTCTCAATTTCCTCTCTACCAGACTTATATATTCTCATAACACTTTACCCACAGGGCAAAAGAAGATGACAGTAAAAATAATAAAAATAGTGTTAAGGATGTACCTCGTATTAGCAGTTTCCATAGAGATGACATTTATGTCATTTATTCCTCCTAGTAATTCAATGATCCCCTCACAGAGGCAGAATTTGAGGCTTTGGACAGGTTAAGTAAATGTCCCAAGGTCACATGGTGACAATATAGCACGACTGGGACTCACACCAAAGTCTGTTTGCTCCAAAATCCATGCTCTTCAGCAGGGACACTTCTATTCAAACAAGGCTGATCTGTGACTTGTGAGGGTAAGACAGGTGGTTATCACATAGATCTTGGGGCTGCTGTCACTCCATCTTCTTTCCAATGACATGAAGGATAAATGTAGAAATTAGCTCAAAAGACTTCTAAATGATGCTATGTTAAGACATTGATCATAATATCTCAGAAGATTGCTTTTTAAAAAGAGAAATGCATAATATTAATAATGGAATGATGGTTAATGGAAAGAAGTGCAAGTATTTAATCAAAGCAATGAAATACAAAATAGGGAATGACTAATTGACACAAGCTAATCTGAAAATGATATAGAAGTAAAACATATATGTGAATTACCTTTTTAAAAAAGAGAGGAAAAGAAAAGAGTTAAGTCAGTCTATGGCATAGAATTGAACAGAGAGAGACTGGCAAAATGAGCTTTCTTCATATACCCAGAAATGGTTAAGCCTTTACTAACATATTAACTGCAAATTTGATGTACACTTAAAAAAAAAGATAGAATAGAAAGATAAAAATGATTTAGAAAAAAACTGCCAAAAGGTGGAAGAGACTGAAGACAGGAATTATAGGCAAATGTTAATGGCCTTTGAGTTGTTCAGTTTAGCAGAAAAGATCGAGTACCACTCACATATACCTAATACCATTATAAAAATTGCAGGTTTTTTGTTGGCTTCTATTTTTACAGAAGTTAGAAGGATTAGTTTGTGTTTCAGATTTACTTTATTTTAGGCAAATAAGTTTTCTTTTCTGAAAAACTATATGTAAATTAAGAGTGTTTACCAAAATCAAACTATGAGCTAAAGAGCAGGAGGACTTCCATTTATAGATTCAAGTCTGAAAGAAATTAAAACTCTGAATTATTCTTTTCTGTGGCATTGTGAACAAACCACAGGTCTCCCCACTCTCAACCCTGCCCCCTCCAAAAAGCCTCTGTGAGTCAGTTCGAGCTATGACTGACATTATAAATTTTTCTAAAGCAATTGAAATGGAACAAAACCAGAACATCAAAATACTCTCCAAACCCAACTTGACCAACCTGATATTTCACTTGGTTTGAGTCCCTGGTGTAAAAAAGAAAAAAAAAATTTTTTTTAATCCTACTTTAAATGCACCAGACAGCTCTTCTATTTAAAAAAGAAATCCTATGGTGGATGCTTTAGAAAAACAGACTTTTGTGAGATGAATAATCACCAACTGGTCTATTTGTTTTGAAAATGTTGATTTTGGGGTCTGATTTGTTTAAACTACCTGGTTATCTATAAGTTTTTATTATAATGATGTGGCCAAACTAGTTATAGAGAAAACGAGTTCATTTCCCATGCCTACATCTATATCAACAAGACATCCTTACACCTGAAACTCATGTAACATCGTGTATCAACGATACTTCAATAAAAATAAAGAATTAAAGTAAGTAAACAAACCAAAAACCAATACAACTTTGATTATTATTTTACATTAAAAAATAATTATATAATTTAGGTGATAAATGGCATGATTTAATTTCCTTTACAGAGAGAGAAGTCTAGACAATTGGCATCTTAGACTCTCCATGCTTACAAATTTTAGGAACTTCAATCAGTCAGAATTGACCCATTCATTTTTAGAGCACTGCGTCAGTGTCCATTAATGGTTATGCTCCTAAGATATGTGCTAGTTCCTTTCCCCTTTTACCACAGGAAAACTGGGCAGCCCTTCTGGAGAGCAGCCTCAGCCAAGGAGTGGCTGCCATGATTGGTTTTCCTTTACCTCACCACTGGGATGGTCCTTAACACTTTATAGAATTTGTTCCCTCAAGCTTGTGTCCCTTACTTCTGATGGAAGCAAAATATTGCCTTTGTTTTTCTTGCTAGAAATGGAAAGGACCCTCCAGTCCACATTTTCTTGTTCTTGGTTACTGTTTCATTGAATTTGACTCCCTTGTAGGCTCCTGGGGTTATTAAAAACTCATTATTCTTTAAGCTTTAAGTTTTAATTAGAGACTAAATCAATCTCCAAATAACAGCAAAATGGTGTATGTTAGGAGGGGGTGGTGGTGGTGGTGGTAAATCAGGGTTGGACAAGTTTTACTTCTCCTCCTAAGGTGTAAATCCATTTACCGTTATCCCTTAGAGGGACACATGTAAAAAACCATTGACAGAATGTCCCCTTCTATCCATTTCATACCTTCTACCTATTTGTCTAATTGTAGATCTGGATCCACAGGGAAATGATTAGAGATTGGGGAGGTATTGGCTACTCAGATAGGCAAGAAATGTGATATCAGGTAAAGAAATGGAGTCTAAGAATTTTTCTGACTCTGAAAAAAGGTGGGGGGGGGAGGCTACTTCATAAAACAGAAGGGCAGATACACTTGGAGAAGATGTCAAGTTTACTGCCAAATGACATTCAAAATATTTATGAAAAAGAAGCCTTTATTCCAAAATAAGCTGGTTGAGCCTGGGCAAGCTATTTAATCTCTCCTATGATGTTTCCCTAATATGCTCTATTAGGAACTGTCTTTACTCAGTAGCATTATTTTATGGATTAAATTAATGGGGCACCTGGATGGCTCAGTCGGTTAAGCGGCCGACTTTGGCTCGGGTCATGATCTCGGGGTCCTTGAGTTCGAGCCCCGCGTCGGGCTCTGTGCTGACAGCTCGGAGCCTGGAGCCTGTTTCAGATTCTGTGTCGCCCTCTCTCTGACCCTCCCCCGTTCATGCTCTGTCTCTCTCTGTCTCAAAAATAAATAAACATTAAAAAATGTTTTTTTAATACAGTAATAGGATGATGCAGTACCTGAAGCATAATAGACTCAGGGAATATTATTTCTCTTCCTTTTCAAGAACTTAACTGTTAGAAGACCCAAGTATATAATAACAATTATATCAGCCACTAATTGAGTGTCAGTAAGTGGCTGTTAAATACTAGAATCTTTACTTATTTTGCCTATATTGTATAATTTAACTCTTTCAACAATCAATCCTGTAGGGTAAATATTATCAGCTTTTTTTCTTTCTTTTTTTAACAGATGAATTAACTGAGACACAGAGAAGGTAAGTAACTTGCCTAAAATCCCACAGCTGGGTAAATGGTGCAATCAAGATTTGGACCCACACATTATGACACAAAAATATTATTACACTCTTTTTTTCTCCAAGTCTGCTAACCAAGCATGCATAATTCCCTCCAGTAAAAACTTCTATAGTTCGACTTCAGATTTATCAATCAGAAATAGTGTTTTTTACTCAATGATCAAATAGTCTGATTTTTTTTTCTGAGTTACTTTTAAAAACCTTGAACTATCTGCTCATTTCCTCTGTGAGTGTCCTGTTAATGCTACACTATAGTAATACAGTGCATAGTGTAGTATTATAGTGTATATTCTATTGTATCTGACTTTTTTTCACTCAACAATACACTTGTAAAATTCATTTAAGTTGTGCAAGTAACTGTAGCTCATTTGTTCTCAATGAGGAATACATTTCCCAGGGAGTAATATACCATAGCTGGAGATCTGAAAAGTTTTCAGTTAGAGCTATGGTGAATAATGATAGTAACAATACTCTTGTACCAGTCTTTTGGTGCATATGTGCCTGAATTTCTGTGGAATAGAATTGTTGGATTACAGATATGTGTATGTTCAGCTTTAATAGATACTACCAGTTTTCCTAAGTGGTTCTACGCTTTACACTTACACCAGCACTGAGCTCCAGTTGTCTACATCCTTATCAACAATTGCTATTGTTAAATCTCTTTCATTTTAGCTATTCTGGCAAGTGCATAGTGGTTTTGCTTTATGGTTTTAATTTGCACTTCCCTGAAGACAATAAAGTTGAGCATTTTTATATGTTTATTGGCCACTTGTGAAGTATTGCTTCAATCATTTTTCTATCAAATAGACCATCTTTTTATTGACTTGTAGGACTTCTGTATATATCCTGGATATGAGCCCTTTGTTTGAGGGTTGTAAGTTTTGTATTTCTTTCTGTGGCTTGCCTTTCTCACTCTCTTGATGTCTTTTGAAAAATTAAGTATTTTATTTTTAATATAGTTCAATTTATTGTGTTTTTTTCCTTCAGGATAATGCTTTTTCTGCTCTGCTCTGGTTAAGAAATCTTTCCTTCCCTTAGGTAATGCATATACTCTCCTATATTTTACTTCAGAACATTATTGCTTTGCCTTTCATGTTTAGATCTATAATCTCTGGAAAATAGATATTTGCATATAATTTGAGGTAGAGGATGTTTCAGTTTGTATGTAGGTCCAATTGTCCCAACACTATTTATTGAAAAGATTATTATTTTTCTATGGTTGTATAGTAACACTGTTGTCTTCATTGTAATGTCTACATACGGGTGGGCCTATGTAGTCTCTTTTTTCTGTAGATCTATTTGGTGATCCTTGAGCCTATATCACATTGTCTTCATTACTTCCACTTTATAATGCATCTTGGTGTCTGGCATCTGGGAGAGCAAATCCTTTTACCTGGTTTTCCTTCAAATGGCTCTTTAATAGCCTTCACTTTTTAAATCTTTTAATCTAAGTTTTAGCATCAGCTTTTCAAGACCCACCAGTTATTTAAAAAATGCTTTAGGATTTTTTTTTTGTGGGGGGTAGGAAATTACATTAAATCATTAAGATCAATTTGGGGATAACTGACATCTGAACAATATTAATTCTTCCATTCCACAAACATGATATACCCATCTATTTATTTATTTAGGTTTTCTATGATTTTTGTGCTGTATACTTTATAAATTTCTGTGTGGATGCCTTACAGGGCTTTCTTTAGATTTATTCCTAGAAATTTGGTAATTTGATACTACTGAAAATGACATATTTTTAAAAATTCACCTTCCGATTTTGTTAGTTGCAATTGAACACAACACAACTGATTTTTTGTATACTGGTTTTTACCTAGAAATTTTGAAAAACGGCTTATTACTTTGCATTTTCTATATGATCACATTATCTGTGAATAACAATTTTGTTTCTTCTCTTTCAATCCTTACACCTCTTACTTATTTTTCTGACAGCACTTCTCTTTCTAGCACTTCCATGATGATTTTGAGTAGTGAGAGTGCGCCTCTTATTCTTGTTCCTGATCTCAAAGGGAAAGCTTTCAAAATTTATTACTATAAGGGAAGATGTCTACTGAAGGTTTTCTGTAGACATTGTTGATCAGATTAAGAAAGTTTACTTAAGCTCACTAGGAATTTTTAGAAATCACAAATATACATTGAATATTTTCAAATGTTTTTCTGCAAAAATTGAGATAACCATATTTTTTTTTCCTCCACAATCCTTTTAATGTGGTGAAGTATACTTACTTATTTTTTAAAGTTAAAACAACTTTGCTTCTTTGGTCTAAACCTAAATTGATCATGATGTATTAACTTGACATGGCTTGTTAATATGGTGTTTAAGAATTTTGCTTCTATGTTCATGAGTTAGATTTGTCTGTAATTTTCCCTCCCAGAATGTCTTTGTCAAGTTATGTTATAAAGATTATGCTGGTTGGGGAACCTGGGTGGCTCAGTTGTTTAAGCATCTGACTTCGGCTCAGGTCACGATCTGGCAGTTTGTGGGTTTGAGCCCCATGTCCGGCTCTGTGCTGACAGCTCAGAGCCTGGAGCCTGCTTCAAATTCTGTCTCCCACTCTCTCTCTGCCCCTCCTCCCCTCATGCTCTGTCTCCTTCTCTCTCTTTCTCTCTCTCTCTCTCAAAAACAAATAAACATTAAAAAAAAAAAAAAGGTTATGCTGGTCTTACAAAATAAAAATAGGAAGCTCTTCCACTGCCCCTCTTTTTTTTCTCTGTTTGTGTAAAAATGGCATTATTCCTTCCTGAATGTTTGCTAAAATTTATTGGTAACCTTTTCGGCCCGGAGTTTTCTTCAAGTAAAGATATTTACCCACTGAGTTTATTTACTTAATGCTTATAGTGTTGTTTATGTCTTTGATTTCTTCTTTCATTTCTGGTAATAATATATTTGTTAGTAAGTTGAATTTCTTTTTGAAGTTCACTTATGTAAATTTCCAAGTTCATTTTCTTTAAGTTGCTTATGATTATAGTGACCGTATAATTTGTAATCCTACTGGAACACTTTTGAGAGGGAGAAAGGAAGTGCATATGATTAAAATTGGGTAATTTTTGAAGTACTTATTTCTTTACCTGAAACTGACTTTGTTATTTTGCTGTTATATCTATTTTCAAAGATAAAAGTCTTTCTATAGTTTACTTATTTTTATTAATACAACAAAAGTTTGATACTGGTTACCTAACCATTATAAAATGACATATTTGTTTTTAGTAAATACTTATGTCACTTAATTAGTTTCTTGGATGTATTTATCATTGATATTATTGTATCACTGATATTTTTCTGAAGAATATATTTTTTATAGTATTGTCTTACTATTTTTAATTTTTTTCATATAATTTCCTGCAGTGTTTTCAAAATTGAATTTTATCTTTATAAATTTGCAATTGTTGACAATCTCAATTGATGTTTCTTTGCAGATCAAGATTTTTTTTATGTTTAAAAAATTGCTTTTTAATGTTTATTTATTTTTGAGAGAGAGAGAGAGACAGAATGTGAGTGGGGGAGGGGCAGAGAGAGAGAGAGAGAGACACTGAATCCGAAGCAGGCTCTAGGCTCTGAGCTGTCAGCACAGAGCCCTATGCAGGGCTTGAACTCACAAACCATGAGATCATAACCTGAGCCGAAGTCTGATGCTTAACTGACTGAGTCACCCAGGTGCCCCTACAACTTGATCAAGATATTTTTAATTGAGAGCATACTTTCTCTCCAGGTGTTGAAGTACCTTAAAGCTCATAGTAATTTCCTAGAATAAATTTCATTATTTTTTCATAATGAAATATATAAATATTTCAGTCCATATATTTTCATAGATTATGTCTCTTTGGTTCAATTCAAAGTAAATTTCTCTGAAAAACATTTTTTGCAAGGCAAAATTCATTAAGCAAGTGGTCTACAATTATGATTCTTTGTGCATTCATGAAATTTAGAAGCTGAAAAATTGTGGGCCTTTTCAATTTCATTCTACCCTCATTCAGAATGTAAATTTACCCAATTACAAATAGTAGGCCTATCAAAAGATTCTCATGACAAGTTAACATATCACAAATCTGAATGATAACATTTTAATGTTAAATCTTGCACACAGTTTAAGTTCTCGTAGTTGATTTCTCCAGTTCCTCCTCATTTTTGAAGGGATGCATTTGTATTTCTTTCCCTGAAAGTATTTTTTTTACTTAATTGTAATTAATAAATCTTAAGAGCTGAAGCTTTCTGTTGCTCCATTTCTTGAATATATTCATTAAAGATTTACAACTGATTTTGAGAAAAATACAACCAGACTTTAGAAGTCATGTTTTTGAAGAACTTCAAAAGCATTATAGGTCATTGAGGTTGAATTATTAAGGAGTTATTAAAGAGCCAAAATATTAAGGAGGCAATATATTCATAGCTGTTACTTCACTTTCATATGTGTACAAGAAATCTTATATTAACAAAATGAGTGAAATTAATTTAGAACAGTCATTTGATCTAAATGAAAAGTCATGCTTCACAGAATAATATATAAATGTACCTTCTGCAGCTGCTTTTGCTAACTTTTGTCTTCAGAAATAATCTCAAAGTAAATATTAATTTTTAAGTAAGATTGTGATACGTTAGCAAATTTGTGTCTCTGTCTTTTTTGTGTCTAGTCAGGAATAACAGTTGGACTCCCATGATAACTGATAATGTAAACAAATATTTTGTGTAGTTACCATGTTTATCAGTGGCATCCTTGATAAAGTGAAATTCAGGTACTTTTTACCAAATATGCTTTTTTGAAATTCAAAAATGTTCTTTAGAAAAAAAAAACAGGGGTGCCTGGTTAAGCATCCAACTGTTGATTTTGGCTCAGGTCATGGTCTCACAGTTCATGAGTTCGAGCCATGCATCAGGCTCTGCCCTGACAATGTGGAGCCTGCTTGGGATTCTCTCTCTCTCCCTCTCTCACTGCCTCTCCCTCCATTCCTCTCTCTCTCTCTCTCAAAATAATAAGCTTAAAAAAAATAAAAAAGCATTACCTAGCAGTAAAAGAAACATATAGTTATACATTTTACTGCATTCAATGAATGACAAAACCATTATAGCAAGAGAATTTAGATTCTTTTAGTCCATACCCCTTCTAGCAGGACTACACAGCTATCTTCCCACATAAATTCCTCATGTAACCTGCACATTTTCACTTTGCTCACAGACTTCACCTCTAACACCCTAGTGGGTTCATGCATCCTATAGTCTCAGCATGAATCATGGCATTAGAACACCAAGTAGCTAACAGGGACAGTCAGATGACCAGTCTCTATCTTCCCTGGAGCCCAGCATCAGCTACTGCTGCCGTTCTACAGAATGCACTAATTTAATCAGTGGGTACCTTGCTTGCTGCCTGTGAAGGGAGGTGTCTGCCATGCTGTGTCTAGTTAAGATTAACAAGAATGACAGTTTATCAGTTAGTATCTTTAGTTTGATAGTGAGAACTTTGTTCACTGAACATACATTTCATATGCCACTAGATAATGCCACAGCAGAAGGTGAAAGTACAAAGAAGAGATCTACACAGTCCATCCAGGATTATTTTATTACAAGTATTAATACTTCATTACAAAAGGCAACTCAGGTGAAATAGGAAGTAGTTGGGATACCAGGTCGAAAGCTATAAATTAGACATGCAGTCATTCTACAAATAGTACTCTGCTAAATTCTCTCCTACTTTCCTCCTTCCCTCGCTCAGCCCCTTCCTTCTTGCCCTTCTTCCTTCCTTTCATTACCCACCCTGGAGAATGTTAAGCATATACCAAATTAGAAAGGACTGTACTGATCTCTCAGCTTCAACAATTTTTAACACATGCCAAATAATTTAATCTATATTCTTCCCTCTACCTTCTTCCTCTGGATTATTATTATGTTTTTTGTTTTTGTTTGTTTATTTATTTAATTTTTAAAAAATGTTTACTTATTTTTTGAGAAAGAGACACACACACACAGAGCATGATTGGGGAAGGGGCAGAGAGAGGGAGACACAGACTCCAAAGCAGGCTCCAGGCTGTGAGCTGTCAGCACAGAGCCAGATGCGGGTCTCGAACTCAAGAACTGTGAGACTGTGACCTGAGCTGACGTCAGATGCTCAACCCACTGAGCAACCCAGGTGCCCATTCCCTGGATTATTTTAAAGCAAATTTGGACACCATGTCATTGCATCTGACGATTTTGTCAGATATTGGCAGGATCTTTAGCAGTGCTGTCCCCCTTTTTCATTTTCAATATTGCTTATCAAAGACCTTCTCTCTTCTCCTGGTTGTGTTGTCTCAGCTGGCATTTGTTAATTTTATGACACTTTTCAATGAAACTTGCTTCTTTATTAGTCTTTTCTATTATTTGTTGCTATTTCACTAATTTCTCTTATCTTTATTATTTTCTTCTTTCTTTTTATTCAAATGGATGTTCTTTCCCTAATTTCTTAACGTGTATGCTAGCTCATTGATTTTCAGCCTTTCCTCTTTTCTAATAAATTATAGGGCATTAGGGGCATTTCACAGATTTTGATATGTAGCTTTATTTTCAGTCAGATCAAAATATTGCTGAATTTTCATTATAATTTTAAAAATTTTAATGTTTATTATTTATTTTTGAGAGAGAAAGAGAGAGACAGAGTGCAAGTGGGGGAAGTTAGAGAAAGGGAGACACCAAATCTCAAGCAGGCTCCAGGCTCTGAGCTGTCAGCACAGAGCCCAACACAGGGCTCAAACTCAAAACTGTGAGATCATGACCTGAGCTGAAGTCAGATGCCCAACCGACTGACCCACCCTGGTGCCCTTCATTATAACTTTTTGACTCGGATTCTGAAATGTTGTATTTTGACTTTCCATTAGAACAAAATATTTTCTAATATTCACTGAGATTTCTTTTGTCCATGGATTATTTAGAAGTGTACTTCTTAATTTACAATCATAAGAGGCGTTTCCTGTTGTCTTTTTATCATTGGTTCCTAGCTTACTTGCAGCACAGTGAGGAATTATACTCTGTATGCCTTAAATATTTTGAAATTGGTTTCATGTCTCCCCTCATTTCTTTTTTTTTAAATTTTTTTTAATGTTTATTTATTTTTGAGACAGAGAGAGACAGAGCATGAATGGGGGAGGGGCAGAGAGAGAGGGAGACACAGAATCGGAAGCAGGCTCCAGGCTCTGAGCCATCAGCCCAGAGCCTGACGCGGGGCTCGAACTCACGAACCTTGAGATCGCGACCTGAGCTGAAGTCGGACGCTTAACCGACTGGGCCACCCAGGCGCCCCTGTCTCCCCTCATTTCTAACAGTCAATTTTTCTAAATATTCCACATGGGAATATGTGACAGATGGGTATTTCCCAGTGGTCAGGTACAGTGTTCTATATATCAACTAATTAAATTGGTTAATCATGTTATTAAACTCTTCTACATCCTTCCTGATTGTTTTTCTGTCTGCTTGTTATATCTGTTACTGAGGTGTGTTAAAATCTCCCTCTATTATCTCCCTCCACTTATTTCTTTTTGTTTCTATCAATCTTTCTTTACATATTTTGAGGTTATATTCTTAGATACGTGAAATTTATAGTTTATGTTTATTTCTGGTGAATTGACCTTTTTACCATGAACATCCCTTTTAATCTTTTATAATATTTTATTTTTCTTAAAGTTTACTTTATTTTAATACTAAATAAATTTGCCTGATGTACCATCTTTCTTTTGGTTAGTATTTCTTTGATATGATATCCTCATCATTGTAGTTTCAACTATTCTGTGCCATGATATTCAAACGTGTCTCTGAAAATCAGAAGAGTAGTCAGGTGTGTTTTTTTTTGTGTTTTTTTTTTAATTTTTTTTTTCAACGTTTTTTATTTATTTTTGGGACAGAGAGAGACATAGCATGAACGGGGGAGGGGCAGAGAGAGAGGGAGACACAGAATCGGAAACAGGCTCCAGGCTCCGAGCCATCAGCCCAGAGCCTGACGCGGGGCTCGAACTCACGGACCGCGAGATCGTGACCTGGCTGAAGTCGGACGCTTAACCGACTGCGCCACCCAGGCGCCCCATCAGGTGTTTTTTAATTTAATCCAGCCGGTAAGTTTTGAGCATTAAGCCATTTAAATTCAAGGTAATTGCTTTTACATTCAGTTGTATTTTTCTTTTTTTAAAGTTTTTATTTTAATTCCAATTAATTAACATAGAGTGTACTATTAGTTTCAGGTGTACAATGTAACGATTCAACACTGCCATACAACACCTGGTGCTCATCACAAGTGCACTTTTTAGTCCCTATCACTTCTTTCACCCATCCCCCCCCCCCAGCTTCCCTCTAAGATACAAATAGACATTTTTTTCATTAATGTTCTTCACTTCCATGAAGGCACTGATGACCAGTAAAGATTAGTTTTACTCAGCATTTGTGATTTCATGAATTGTGTAGACTTCAAAAATACAGACCCAGGAAGGTTCTGGAGCTGATGAGAAAAGTGATGCACATCACATATAGCTTTCATTATGATTCTTAAATGTAGTCACAATCCCTAGAAAAACAGGAGAAATACAAATTTCTGGGCTCTACTTATGATATTCTCACTTAGACTAGACCTGGTTTATAAATGAGCTCAGGTAATTATTCCTGAGGAGTTACAGAAGTAACACAAAAGAGCCCGTCGATGATCACTTTACAAAGACAATGTGCTTATGATGACTAATGTTGCCTTGCCATCAACCAGCCAGTGACCACTGTAGGGAGTGGACTTTATTCAGAAAAGAGCTTCACATCCAGAGTGAAGTACCAGACCTCCCAAAGTCAGAGTCTATAATCAAATTAATTCAGCTAAGACTCAAATCCAGACCCTCTCTCCATGGAAAAACATAATACCAGCGTTGAGTTAAAGCTGTAGAAACTGTAGAAATGTTCTCTTATGCTATTTAAGCTAATGTGACTTATGTGAGGTGGCAGTTTTGATATTGATTTTACCATCAGTGAAAAATATTTGCCTATGACATTAAAGTACCACTAGGCACATACTGTGTGACATACTATGTAACATTAATACTATGCATGCTATTTCTTACTGATCTTTACCACAATATTATCTAGTAGACTCTAGAAGGAAACTGAGGCAGAGAGAGATGAACTCAACCATGATTATGGAGCTGGTGAGTAGCGCAGCCAATGTTTGAAGTCAGGTTTATCTAATCCAAAGACCATGATTGTTCTAATCTACAATGCTGCCTCCCCTGATCATGAGACTTTATGAACATGTTGGAAAGGAAATGTGGTGTGGGATTTCTTTACAGGCAAAATTGGGTACATTCACCTCTACCTTTTCATTGCCAGTATTATCCTTCAGGGTTGGACCATGGCTGTCACAAGAGATAGCTAGTTTGGGGATGGATAGTGTTTCACCATAAAAGCATTGGAAAGATTTGAGAGGAATTCTAAAAAGATTTCTGAATGCCATGCACATTTCTTCAAAACTGTAGGATACATAAATCAAGCATAGGTCTGGTCTGTAACAATGAATTCATTTTAAGATGACAAAGAAAGCTGTGAGTCTCAAGAATATAATGTTACATGAAGACAAGAGAAGCACTGTTATTTAAGGCAAAAGAAATTATAAGCAAACCAAATGATGTCCTAGAGCAAAAGGTGTGAACTCATGGATAAAGAAAGAGAAAAAGGGAGGAAAGAAAGAAAAGATGGAGAAAAAGAGAGAGAAAAAAAATTAAAAAGTAAGAATAGTAAGGGAATCTAATCCAGCACATGTCTATGGAAGAAGTCAAGGAATTTCAATATTGACTCTCTTTTTAGGAAATTAATAACATTTAAATATTACGTTGTGCCACTTATAAGATAAAGGGAAAAGCTGGATTTTTTTTTCTTTTTGTTTTGAGGATATGACCCTATGTAATTACTGTTGTGTAAGTATTAATCTGTATTTTGTGTATTCTTTTAAACATAATCATACTTTTCAGTTCTTAGCAGATTTACAATGTTTTGTAGGTATAACTAGAGCTTGACCTCATACATTGTAGAATAACTGGAGTCTTCTTCCTTATGCCAAAAATCAAATTTAAGAAAAGAAAGAAATAAAAGATAAAAAATGTAGAAGCCCAGAATTAAACATTATCTTGGGTCACCAGCTAGTGAGTGTTTGAGAAATGAGTAGATATTTCTTCCCGTTGTCTAACTTTATTATGCATTCGTTAAAATAACAGAAGTCTCCATGTTCCTTGAATATTCCTTTTCTGCTGAAGTATGTCTTGATGATTCAATAACAATACAATAAATCAGCTATGGAGTTAAATCTGGTGTTGCTAAAAAATCACAGTGGTAGGGAATTTGAGCTAGACAGGTGTCCTGTTTCCAGAGGTTGTTCAATAAAGTAAATGAAGGATCTGGGCAAAAACCAGGGAAGCTGTAATCCTCAAGCTGATAAGAGGCTGTACAGGACAAGCTGACACTGACATGGCCTAGCCTTGTTTCACCTTTGCTCACATGTTCAAGAAGCACTACTTGCTGTTTATTTTTTCATTTACTGCAAGATGCTTGCCCCCACTGAAACTGGATTAAGTTAAAACTGTTGGGTTTCTCTTGGAGACCTCAGAAAATGGTGCCCCACAGCTTTTCATCAGTGACTTAAATGGGACTGCCAGTAGTGAAGATCTCTCAGGGAGAAACATGTCATCAAAAATTGCAAGTTCTCAGTCACACCTTTTAATGAAAAAAAAAAAAGTTCTATCCTCCCCCTCCTGCCCCCCAGCTTCTGCTCTTAGCAGGGAACTTTTTAAATAAAGCAAACAAGTTCTAAAACCTCTCCAGGATCCCTCTTGCCCTTGTCAGAACTGTGTTGCCCACTTTTGGCTACAAGGTCTGGTTTTCTTCCCAGTCTCTGGTGGTCTTGGCAAAACCTCATGCAGGTTCCCATGCCACACGTCCATGGAGAAGATTGTGGGGCTTGGTGGTTACAAGGAATGAGCCAGAGAATTTTGCATTTTAGTCTCTGCTAAGCAACTCAACTCTCTGACCTTGCCGATGAGTCACTTGGATACCATTGACTGAAAGGGAGAATTTGGGGGCAAATATAGGAACCTTCTCTGAAATCCAGATGCTGTTTGTGAGCTGGGTTTTCCCAGATCAAATAAACAAGCACTGAAAGCAGTCATCCAGGCCCCATGGAAAAAATATTATGTGCCCCAGATGCTTTCATGGCTAGTGGGTGGCTAAATTAGGTTCTTGTTTTGTCTAAAGGCATTTGAGTATATAAAAAAAATTACATAGCAAATATCTGGTGTCCTGACTCTCAAATTATGAAAACTACTAGTCTTATAATATGTTAGTGGCAAAGAATAAACATAAATTAAAATCCACTTTACCAATAAAACATGTTGCTTTTATATTATAGAAAAGAAAAAAGCATCAAGTCAAAACATTGTGATGTCCTAGACCATTACTCACAGTCATGCTATTCTGGGGTCACACTGCAATCATCAACTATTGAAATGAAAATTTGAAGACCCTCAGATTTCTCAGAAGAAAATCTACACATGATTTGAGATTTCTTGTATGACATTCGATCTTGCTAAAAAGGAAAAAAGTCCCATTAAATTCCAATTTCTGTTGAGAGGGTAACAGATATTTAGACTCTTTATCAAGGGATGCTTTCTTTTAGAACATTCACTGGGTTTGGGCGTTTACTTCCCTCCAAGTGTGAAGTTCTGGAATAGATGCTCTGCAAATCTCCAAAGAAAGCCAGACTCAGTTATCCCAACCTTTTTTTTTTTTCCAATTAATTGATTAATTAATTTTGAGAAAGGGGGGGGAGAGTTTGAGTGGGGGGAGGGGCAGAGAGAGAGAGAGAGAGAGAGAGAGAGAATCCCAAGCAGGCACCATGTTAACAGTATAGAGCACAATGCGGGGCTCAAACTCCTGAACATTGAGATCATAACTGAGCTGAAATCGAGAATCGAATGCTCAACTGATTGAGCCCCCAGATTCCCCATCCCAACCTCTCTTAATTCCCATTTCTTTCTTTTCATCCCCTCAACCATACCCTGGGGAATGCAGTAATCACCTCTATCTGGCACCTCTCACCTTTTCACATATTAAAAGAAACCTTCTGAGTTAAGCAAATGTTTTCCTCCTCCTCCTTCTTCCTCTCTTCCTCTTCATTATCTGAAGGTGCTCCTTGATTGATAATATTTGTTTTGCCCCTTGCCTAGAAGGTAGGGTGTTCCCTACTTGCCCATAAGCTACTGAGGGTCTTCTCTGAAGGCCTTCAAGAGTCAACCAGTGTGCTGTCATCTTTGCAATTATATTAATGGAAGAAGATTTGATGTAGATGTGGAATAAAAAAGTGACTCAGAGGTAGATACATGGAATGATAATCTTGGGTTCATCAATAAGTTTTGAGAGGTAACTTTCCCCTCTTGAGGATCTATTTTTCTCATTGGTCAAATGATGAGAAAGAGATTTATAAGGAAGAATTGGCTCACATGATTATGGAGCCTGAAAAGTCCCACAGCTGCCATTTGTAAGCTGGAGACCCAGGAAAACATGTGGTATAATTCACTCCAAGTTCAAAGGCCTGAGAACCAGGAAAACCAATATTGTAAATCTCAGGCTCAGAGTCAGAGACGATGAGAGGAGATATCCCAGTTCAAGCAGCAAAGCAGGGCTAAAGAAAGAAGCTAATTCCTCCTTGCTACACCTGTTATTCCATTCAAACCCTCAGTGTATTGGATGCTACCAACACACTTTGGGGAGGACAATGTACCTTACTGAGTTCACCAATTCAAATACTAATGTCATCCAGAAACACCCCCCAAGACACCTAGAAATCAGGGCACCCATTGATCAGTTAAGTTGACACATAAAACTAACCACCACACCCACTTTATAATGATTTAATGATTTTCCCCCTTTTCAAGTAATTTATGTACATTTTCAAAGTGGCTGGCTGTAAACCTTTCTTCAGAGTTTGCCTTCTCTACACTTAAATTTTGCATGGTAAGAATTTTAAGCCAGGTGGGAGCTAAGAGTAAACCATGGAAGAAATTTCTGGGCTGGTAGGGCCATTTGATCCTCTGTAAATCATGTAATAAAATAATAAGTAAACATTTGTTAAGCACTTCATATGTGCAATAATTATCCTTTGATTTTGAAGTATATTAACTCATTTTACCTTTACAATAACACTGTGAGGTAAATATGATTATCACCACTGATGGATCAGAAGCCTGGGGAATAGAGCTTGCATAAGCTACCCCAAGGTACACAGCTGGTAAATGGCAGAGCTGAGATGTGAACCCAGGGAGTCTTTAAATTCTGCTGAGGACTTCACACAGAGTTCATACATCCTGCTGGCTTCTCCTACATAATATAACAAATCTCTTATTAAAACCATCTCTTCATCTATAGCTTCCATAACATTACCATTGGTCCTAAATTCTATTACAAGCTACAGTCTCCTTAATCACTGTAATCCAAGCACCATCTAGTTTTCACCCATCCTCTGTGCATGACTGACAGCTTAGCCATATAAACATACTCACAATCCAACGTCAAAGTCCCAGGTCCTAAATTTAGTCTTTTCCCTCACTGTTTCCCATACTTGTAACAATTGCCAGGCTGAAACTCTTCTTTCTTTGTGCAGTCTTTTCTGATTAAAGCAGGGAGCTCTCACATTCACTCAACAAATAGTTGTCAAGGACTTACATTACACCATACCATACTAGCACATAGGATAAGCAAGTGAAGTAGGGTATACAGCCTTGAACTTACTGAATTTGTAGTCAAAATAAGGAAACTGCCAAGAAACAACTAACGACATGCTTGTAACTAACCATGTGTCAGATTTATAATAAAATTAACCTGCATAGACTCTTCAGATTAGAATGTTTTTCATAAAACACAAATCAAATAGAAAAATTATATTTCTCATTCCAATCTCCTCTACTTCTACAACCTTGTGTTCTTTTATGCAGTAATTCTAAAGATAGGGACATAGTATATGTACCCACATGTACACTTGTGTGTGCACATGCACAGTTACATAAAGAAACATCACTGTTCATTACTCATGTCCTGATCAATAGAAAAATGACATTTCTACCCTTCCCTTGTCTTGAATGCTCTTCATCACCTCCACCAAAATCTCTGGCATACCTGCATTGCACCACAGGTTAGGGATGCACTGATTCATTTATTCTGTGACTTCTGTAAACCTGGTTTAGGCATCTTTTATGTCGAAAATGATATCAAAGTTGGGGTGCTTGGGTGGCTCAGTCGGTTGAGCATCCAGCTCTTGGTTTCCGTTCAGATCATGATCTCACAGTTTGTGGGACTGAGCCCCATGTCAGGCTCTGCACTGACAGCACAGAGTCAGCTTGGGATTCTCTCTTTCCCTCTCTCTCTATCCCTACCCGACTTGTGTGTGCATGCTCTCTCTCAAAATAAATAAACTTTTTTAAAAAAGGAAATAATATCAAAGTAATTTATAAATTTTCCTGGAATTATATTAGGAGTAAAAGAGAAGTATTAGATGGACTCTAGAAAAATTCTTTTATTTTTTGAAATTGGTCTTTAATCTCATGGACTCAGAGGTCCCTCCAAGTCTTACTATATAACTATTTTGAAATCTTATATATTTATTTTTCATTATTAATTACTGATTTTAAAAAATTGATGTGAAATCTACACAACATAAAATTAGCCACATTAGAGTGTACAATTGAGTGGCATTTAGTACATCCACAGTGTTGTGTAACCATCACCTCAAAGTTCTAAAACATTTTCATGACATCAGAAGGAAACCCTGTACCCATTACTCATTCTTTTTCCCTTCCTCCACCCATTTCTCCCCTCCCCCTCAGTCCCTGGCAACTACTCATCTACTTTCTGTCTCTATGAATTTGTATATTCTGGTCATTTCATATAAATAGAATCATATCATATGTAACATTTTGTGATTGGCTTCTTTCACTAAGCACACCGTTTCAAGCTTCATCCACCTTGTAGCATGTATCAGTACTTCATTCCCTTTTATGGTTTAATAATATTCCACTGTATGGATATGCCACATTTTGTGTATCCATTCATCCACTGGTGGATATTTGGGTTCTTTCCACTCTTTGGCTATTGTGAATAAGGCTGCTAGGAACATTTGTGTTCTTGTGTTTTTATTTTGACATACGTTTTCTTTTTTTTCAAGTATATAATACATTATTATTAATTATAGTCACCATGCTATATATTAGATGTCTCTTGTGACTGCAAGTTTGTACCCTTTGATCATAACTTCCTGATTCCCCAACCTCTGATAACCACCATTCTACTGTTACTACAAGTTCAACATCTTTTTTTCTTTTTAGATTCCATGTATAAATGAGGAAAGGCAATATTTGTCTTTCTGTGTGTGAAAGACTGTAGATTCTCTGAGCATGTTTCATAACTAAAAGTTATTCCCACTGTTTCTGATACTCTCTCTCCTTACTCTACCATCAAGCTAATTCAAATTCTTTTTTCAAGTCTTGGCTTAGATGTACATTCTTCCTGATGCCTTTCTAACTCTTAGTTTGTCTGAGGTGCTTCTCTTCTGTCTCCAAAACACCCTACAATAGCACTATACCACTCACTATATCCTCCCATTGGACTGTGAGTCTCTATGTCAATGCCACCAAGGATGAATATGATCGCAGTCCTTAGCACAGTGCAGGCTAAGAGCAAGTGCCCATATCTAAGTCTAAATGAATGAAGGGGCGCCTGGGTGGCTCAGTCGGTTAAGCGTCCGACTTCAGCTCAGGTCATGATCTCGCGGTCTGTGAGTTCGAGCCCCGCGTCGGGCTCTGTGCTGACAGCTCAGAGCCTCTGTCCACCCCCCCGCCTTTCTCTGTCCCTCTCATGCTAGCTCTCTCTCTCTCTCTTTCTCTCTCTTTCTCAAAAATAAGTAAACATTTTTTTTTAAAAAAGTAATACAGTTTGAAACATGCTGTCTTCCATTTAGATCCTTTCTAAGAATCTTCTTGTCCTCAAAAACTCAAAAGGAACATGTATTTTATTCATTCATTAAATTTTTTTTTAATGTTTATTTATTTTTGAGACAGAGAGAGAGACAGAGCATGAACGGGGGAGGGTCAGAGAGAGGGAGACACAGACTCTGAAACAGGCTCTGAACGGAACTCACAAACCATGAGATAATGACCTGAACTGAAGTTGGACGCTTAACTAACTGAGCCACCAAAGTGTCCCTAAACTGTACTACTTCTTAAAGGTAGAGTAGATTTATTTAACTAAATGATTCAGGGAAACAAAACATAAAACGTTAGCAACTTCCTTGCTTTTTTCGAGAGTGACACCCATGTCTGCCTGCTGATTATCTAGTACAAAATCCTGTTAATGGTAGGTTCTCAGATAACAAGGCCATAATGTGGGCATCTGCCATAGACAAAAGAAGGGTCAGCTAGAAAAATGACTGGGAAAATAGACCCCCAGGGAGACTAGAGAGGGCTATTTGTCCAGCAAAAATATACTTAGGGTAGGAGGAAGGGAATTGAGACATCTGAAGAAAGAGCATCGACATGATGTCACCAAGGGCAGAGCCATAACAATGATACCTTGAGTTGGGGGTAATAGTTTGAAAAATATCTTGTGGTTACCCAAAGAATAACCAAACTTATTTGTGCCTTTCAACTTCAAGCATCCAAGTTATTTTTTCTCTCTAAGATTAAAGGAGTTCTGGGGCCTGGGAGCTGGGTTAGATGTTTCTCTTCTCTATCATTGCACTTGCCCATGCTTGCTAATCTACCTCCTCCCATGAAAAGTGAGCTGCTAACAGCGCCCAAGCCCAGTGTCTGGTACATGGCAGGGGGAGTAGGTGAATTCTTCAACAAGTGCATGAAATAAACAAATGGTGGAAAATTAATGAATAAATGGCTTCTTCACATTAAAAAAAAAAGGAATCTGGTTTCCTTCCCCATCAGTATTTTAAGTAAAGATCCTTACTCTCTGGAGGAAGAGAATAGATAATTTGAATATCAGCCAGTCCTACTCATTTATCTTTAATCCTTCAAACATTTATCGATCAATTACTCTTTGCATAGTTCTCAAATAGGCACTGAGAATATATAGATTAATAAGAAAAATCCTGCCCATAAGGAGTTTCTGATATAGCATACAGATGATGTGCACAGAGATCAAGTATCAGCAAATAGTGATGGATCATCTTACTTTTTCTTACTCAGGAAAGTGACTCATTTACTAATCAGAGAATGGTCTAAACATGAGGGTTTCAGCACAAGCCTACCTACTTAAGGAAAAGTCTGAGTTTATGTGCTTATTTAGTTGTGATGAAGTTTAATTAAAAAGCAAGTATAGAAGATTGCTCTTTATGTGATTATTTAGCTGTCATGAATTTTAACAAAAAACCAAGTATAGAAGGTTTTCTTTTTGTTTGAAGTTTTTGCAAAGGTTATTTTCATCCCTCTAAATCATCATCTAAATCATCTTCCATTCCTGGTAGCTTTTATTATCTATCTTGGGGCAAGATGGAAAATTCACAAGCAGAAGTAGAAATACCAGTTATGTCCTAGGTTAATTTCACCTGGCAGCATTAGACTATCTCCATTTCACAATTAAAGGGGGGACTGCATTTATTTCCTTCTTACTGATTTTGTTTCACTATCAAATGATTGTAGGAGAAAAGAAAATAAAAGTCTTGTATTTGTGAGTGTTGACTCCACAGGTCACTATGTGACCTCAGGTACATCACGTCTGTGGGACCTAAGATTCCTCCCTTTGTTACATGAAGCACACAGGGTGGCTTTTCTTCCTTGAGCAAAGAGACCTCAAAGTTTTGCCCAGGCATTATCAGGGTCTGATTCTGAGGGGGACATATGCGGGGCGCCTAGGTCAAGTACTCATCCTCTGGGACACAGAATTCCAGGGCATTGTTAAGACAGGGGACCCAGTGTCATGAACCTGAGCTCTGATGTCACACAGACATGGGTTTGAATCCTCAGGCTAGAACTTACGAGACCTTATTAAGCTAGTTTTCCTTAGGTAAGTGATGTACCTGTATCTGTAAAATGAACACATACCTCATGAAGTTGTCAGGAAAATTAAAAGAAAAACATCGAATTTCCCAGTTCTCAATAAATGGCTGTATACTATACCTCCTGTCTGCAAACACACGCTTCAGATAGTACACGGGCAATGAAAATGGTGTTTGGCAGGACCAGAGAGTCTCACAGGAAGCTCACAGGTCTCTTGGGCCCTAGATCACCAGAAGGCACCTGCAACCAGGTAAATTTGTTTCAAGGACTCCAGCAAATCAAAAGTAGTCTTTGCCAAAATAAGACGAGATGAAAACAAGTCTCAGACAAAGGGAGCTTGGTTGGCTATGCTAATACACATTTCTAGGCATTGGTGATGCCAGCCATAGCTGGTAAGACTTCCTTTTCCAACAGGGAAACTCCCTTTACCATGGCTTAGGGAAAAAGTCCAGACTTTACCTTGTTTCTTTCCAGAAAACAAGAAATCTCTGTTTGTGTTTATGAGAAGATTGTAAGCTTCACTGCTGCTGAAAGTAAAAAGAATGTCATCCTCTTCTCAGTCTAGCAGAGCCCACAGAATTTGGTGAAGGTATGGAGGGGCTGTTTGTGTGGGGGGTCCAGACAGGAGTCACATTGGAATAATGGCCTCAGAATTTGCATTTGCCTTGTACTCTTGTATACTGCGTGTGTTGTACATTAGGGCTTGGAAGTAGGGCCAGAAATAATTCCCTCTTGAGACAGAGCAGGACAGTTCCTAATGGCTTGGTCAAGGGGGTGGCTCCCCCTTCATCTTCCCTGAAGGAGCTGCTATTGACAGATTTCTGGGGTCCTTTTTGTTTAGACCTCCATGTGGGGAGTGTGTAGGGCAGACTTGTAGGGCGGGGTTGGTTAAGAAAGCCTGCTGGAATGTGAGAAGGGACATATACCCTCTGTGGGTAGGATACCTGCTGTTACTTGGAGCCTTTGCCAGGAGCCCAGGACCATCATGGGGGGTAGGGGATTGAAGGGTCCATAGTTATATGTCAGGTTCTGACTGGATCTGGCCACAGAGGCAGATATTGTGTGTGGTCCAAATGTATTCATTTTGACCAATACCTTGTACTTTTCTTCCAGTAAGAATATGGCTGAGCAACCCAATTGTCCAGAATGGAGCTTAGGAGACATGATCAGGCCTATCCTGATATAAATATTGGCAGCTTTCACTCTAACTCTTGGAGAAGTAGCTCAAGGAAGACATCATGGAAAAAATAAGCTAGCCAAAGTGAAGACTTGTGGACTCTCTAGACAAAACACTTTTGACCCTGTGGACCTGATTCCCACATGGGATTCTGGGGTCAACAATGTAGGCTCCATGTTCTATATTCAGTTCTCCCTGCTGTCTTCCAGCAGTTGTGGGGCTGGAGGGTCATCTGTGTCCCTCCTCTTCCACCTCTCAACCCACTAGATCTCTTTGCTAGGTCAAACTTAACCTAAAAAGCAAATGACCTTCCTGGTTGTCATCTTTAGTAATCACATATTCTCACTAAACTTGAAAGGAGGGAGAATATTATTTTGGGGAAAGAGGTGATGAAAATCTATTTGATAAACAACAAACAGCAATACTAATAATGATAACACCTCTCAGATGAACCAGACTCTCACTTCTCATTTCTATGCTACTGTAGCTCTGGTTTGGCTGGCCTCCTTGGCTTGGCGAGCTCTATCCACTTCATCTCCTGCTTCTCCTGTTGGCTGAGCTCCCACCCTCCACTTGGCTCCTGTGGCTCAATTCCTGGCTGGCTATGCTAATCCCACATAATATTTTACGCAAATTTATATGAACCCCGTTACAAAGCTGAGCAAAGAGGCACTGTTTCTTTTCCTTGATAAAATTAATCATTTATAACTTGGCCCTAACAAACCAGTCCAACTTGTGGGTGCTTAGTTTTTGCTCAAAAGAAACATTCCCAGCCCTACTCCAAAAGAAAGATTTCCCATTCCCTGTCCTGCCCTGGCCCCCCAAAGTGCCGTCTACATTGGAAATTCCCACCAGTCTCATTTAGAGCCACACTCACAAGTTGCCTGGGAATTTCTCCCAGAAAGCTTCTATCTACCCCACCCCTAGGGGTTTGATTTCCCACAGACCCCTGGGTGGTTTAGACTGTTGTCTGTATCAACAACATGATAAACTTATTGTGGCTACCCAAGCTTCTCCAAAGAGTTGTGGGAATCATTTGTGAATTACTTCTTTGATTTTTCTTAAATGAAATTCTGTTTTTACTCATGTTAAATGGCTGTTCCCAGAGTGCAGTTTCTTTAGTGGCACTGTTACATTAAGGAGGAGGATATGCTCCCTGGTTCTAACGGGAATCAATGAAGGCACCAAACTCTGGATTTGCAATTAAGACAATGAAAGTTCAGCCAAAAATCACCTCTGTCATCCCCTGATGCCTCATTAATAAAGAAGGTAACTAATTTTTCACCACTAAAGAGAAAATATAAGGACTAGGCACATACATACAGCCTTCACACATATTCTAGGAACACGGAAAAGAATTTCTCTGCTCTTGTTTTCTTTAAGCAAAGATAAATAGTAGATTGTAGCATCTAGCACCTCAAACTTTTCAACAAGTACAGAGGAATGGAAAGATCATCTGTGGATCCAGTCACTTTTCTCAAGCAGTGTGGGTGGTGGTGGGTTTGTGTGTATGTGTGTGCTTGTGAGAGAGAGAGAGAGAGAGAGAGAGAGAGAGAGAGAGAGAGAGAGAGAATGTTTTCCTGTCCAGTACTAATGAAGGGTTAGTTGACTGTGCTTATAGCTCCAGCTTTGGCAATATAATTTCTGCCTTCCAGCTAAATATCTAGTTCCCCTTTTTGTAGCAAGGAGTCATGACAAACATATGCTTAGGGAACTTTCTCAAGTGGCAATAAAGCAAATTGGGGTGAGCAACAATGAACACCACTTTCCAGGTGAATGCCCAGAGCCCCAATATATCACTTTAAAATAAAACATCTAAAGCTCAGAGATGTGGTCAGATTTGTCTAAGTCACACAGTGATTTAGTAACAGAGATAGGACTAAGGTCTAATTCTTCAAATTCCTAATCTATTGTTTTGTTCTTAACTTCACTTACTATCATTGTCTAAAATGTTTCAGGCAGAATTCTGGATGCTCAACTTATATGTTATAATCCTTCCCAGAAGAATTCTATGTCATGTTACTCGCAATATACTCATGTTATTTACTAAATAGGAAGGGGATAAATATGTCTAAATTGGCATCTGCCAAAAGCCTTGTTTTAATTAATGTGTATGAAACCGTAACTACTTTATATGAGATAAAGTGAACACACACACACACACACACACACACACAAATCCAGGAATCAGAACTCAGGATTCAGTATCTCAAAAAAGAACAGGGCCCATGTGGCCAGGTTCTACAAAGAATATGCAGAGCAAAGGGGGACTCCCCTTAAAATTGACTTGAGATGATCATGGCTTTGATCTTTCTAAAATAAACTTTTATTTTAAAAAGCTTAGATTTACAGAAAGGAGGCAAAACAGTAGAGAGTTCCCTTGTACATGGCATCCAGTGTGCCCTGCTGTTAATATCTCATATTAATGTGATAAATTTGTCACAACTAATGAACCAATATTGATACATTATAAACTTAATTAATTTAATTAATTTATTAATTATTTTTGAAAGGAAGATATCTATATATCTATTTATCTATATCTATATCTATACCTATATCTATATTGATATCAGGGGAAGGGCAGAGAGAGAGGGAGAGAAAATCCCAAGCAGGCTCTGTGATGTCATTGGAGACCCTGACACCAGGCTGGAAATCACAAACCGTGAGATCATGTCCTGAGCTGAAATCAACAGTTGGAAACTTAACCAACTAAGACATCCAAGCACCCATTTAACTAAATTCTTTTTTAACTAAAGTCCATACTTTATTCAGATTTCTTTTGTTTTTAGCTCTGGTTCATTTTACCACTCCAGATTCCCATCTTGATACCATATTCCACTTACTGGTCATATCTCCTTAGGACCCCCTATACTGTGACAGCTTCTTAGACTTTTATTTTTGATGACCTGGACAGTTTTGAGGTGGACCAGTAAGGTGTTTGGTAGAATGTCCTTCAGTTTGGGGTGTCTGATGTGTATCTCATGATTAGAATGTGGTTGTAAGTTTTGGGGAAGAAGAGGACAGAACCTAAGTGCCATTCTCATCACTATCAAGGGTACGTATTATCAGCATGACTTAGTACTGTTGATATTAACCTTGATCATCTGGCTGAGTCACTGTTTGTCTGATTTCTTCCACTGTAACATTATTCTTTTCACTCCTTTTTATGGTATACTCTTTGGAAAGACGTCATTATGCACAGACCACACTTAAGAGATGGGGTGTGATACTCTACCTCCTTGAAGGGGCAGTATTTATATAGATTATTTAAGTTTTCTTCCTTTAAAAATTATACTATATATGTAATCACAAGAAGTAATAACAACAATATTAGAACACACACACACACACACACACAAGGTAAAATGTGAAAGTTCTCAAAAAATGCCTAGTTCTGTTTTCCTGATTTAATGAGAACTGTATTGAATAATTTGCATGGTGCACACTCACATGTGGTCAGGTTAAATTATCCACATTCGTTATTCACTCAACAAATGGTTTTTGGATGCCTACTCTTTATTAAACTCTGGGTTTCATCATTTGAATTTAAAGCTGTACTGTATGGCAGGTAAGAAAGATGCCACCATGCTCTCACTCTGTTTTCAGATGAGCAAGCCAGGGGAGAATGTTTTTCCTGGGTGTTATTGATCGACCTGTAAAGAATAGCCAGGTTTCTAGACAACAAGCGCAATGCTTGACTCTACTCAACAGTGTGGTTTACCTCCTAACACCACTAAGCAGAACAGAACAGGGTGTTTTTATTAAATATTTCCAAGGGCAATCCTTATTTGCCGAGCCATACCTGCCACTGAGAAATCAAGGATTCAGCTTAAAGTTTTATTTGGCTCATCCTAGGATTCCATCTCCTCCAGCCACAACCTCCTCCCCACCATTGCCCCCACCTCTGCAAACTCTTATGCTGGCTATGTCTAGATTCCTGCTACTGAAAATAAGTAGTGTGTGGACTATTTGAGTGCCTGCTGTTTAAATATGTTATCAGTGTGTTTACCCGGACTCTGTTGTTGTAGGACTTGGGTGTTCTTGTAAAAACTCAATTTATTCCGGCACTCTACAAAGCAGTCCAGTGGTCTTTTAGGAATTAATGAATATCTACTAGGCACATAGATCGCATTGTATTAGACATCATACAAAATGCCTTCAAACCAAAGGGAAGAGATGACAACAGGTACTGGAAGGCTTATAATCTAAAAATTGCCAGAGAATAGGAAATTTCCATGACTTGGAAATGTAGTTCTCATAACAAAGAGAAAGAGCTGGTCAAGAGGGATGAAAATTAAAGGAAACACTGAACTGAACTGAAAAGATTGGGCTGGAATAACCTGGAAAGATAGGATTAAACTGCAGAATAATGAATCCTTCAATTTTAGATCTAACTTTTTTACTGATAGGCATGTCACCCTCAGATATTCTTTTCCCTTCTCTTCCCTAAGGCTTCTCTGGAATTTTCCTTTACAGTAAACCACTATAAAGGATTTGACACCAGAAATAGTAGCAATCCCATGCTCCTCTTGGCAGTGGAGTAAGGCAAACTCAAAATCTATCTTCTTCTTTCTTCAGAGTTTTGGAAGCAGAAACTAGTACCCAAATCAGATTTATCATACATTTACTTCTGATATAGCACGTATTCAGACTTCATAGAGCAGGCTTAAAGCATCTTATTCTTTTCTTTAGCCCTCCCAATATTCGTGTTATTTTGGCAGTTTTTGTCACACAGGACCCCCTAAGCTAGTTCACTTAGTACACAAATACCCACAGTGAAAATATTTCCATTATCATGTAATCATTCTTTTTTTCTCCCTCTGGGTATTGCATTCATTGATCTTGAAGGTGACTAGTTTCAGACTGAGAAAGAGAAATTTCTATCAAGTTCTTGGGATTTTGTCCCGTGTATTATACAGCAGGAGGAGGGGAGAAACATAAGCAAACTTCAGAGTAGAAACACTGTACTGGGCCTGCCCCCCCCCCCCCACCACCACATGGCATTTGCATGGCATGAATGGGATCATTTATAGGATTTGGCAGTCAAACTGGGAGTCCTAATGTCACTATGACTCAAGTCTATGGAGAGAGAAAAGAAGTTTTAGCAAAGAAAAAAAGATAATGAATCCAAACAGTATCTGTCATCTCTCTTTTCATCCACAAATCAGTTTTCTCTATTGTTACCATGTAGTTTATTGTCTAGCCAATGCATGTTAATATCAGACTCATATTTTGGCAAAGTAAATAAGGGGACTTTTCTTTTGTTTTCAGAGTAAGAATATGTTAGAAAAGCCAAGAAGTTGTAAAATAAATACTGGCCTTTTTCCTTACGACTACTAACAAAGAGTAAGTTATAGCTCAGGGCTTTCTGATCTACCTACCGAGCAATTTTAGAGAGATGGGGTATGATTCTCAGGGACATTAATACCTCAATCTTTCTATCAACATGATGAGGAATTCAAAACCAACTCCTTTTATCATATGGACTCAATAATTATTCTAAAAAACTCTCTGTAACATAAGAGAACTTAGCAAATTAAAAGGATAATAATCTGTATTTCAAGCATAGACAATATGCACATAATGAACTTATAAATATGATTTGTCCCAAATGACAAAGATCATCATGATATAAAGGTTTTCAAGTTTCTAAGTATTATAATGTTTTATGATAAGATGGATTTATATAATTTCCCCCATCTTTCCTGCTGTTCTCTAGAAGGATGTATAGAGGATATATAGGGGATGAGGAAAGGAATCAGTACCAATATACTATAAATATTAAAAGACTGTATTTTTTAAAAAAATATTTCAAATCATATTATTTACTGTAATTCTTAGAAAGGTTGATTAAATGTTGTACCTCTGGTAAGTCTACACTTGGGAGAAATGCATTGTTGGCTCTAGGAGGGAGACAAGAAAGAAGTGATAACAAACTCAAAATGCTTTTGTATAATTATCAAGAGCTGAGAGAATAATAAACTACATTTGTCATCTGTCTATCTTTTACATCATTGATCTGCCCAAGTATACATAATAGTTAACTCTTGGTGAACAGCACAAAATCCCAGTAACAGTTCCTGGTTCTTCTTAACTGGGCCCCACTATATCAAACCAATCTCTTGTCTTCTGGATGGTGCATGTCTTCATTCTTATTTCCACTGTCTTTGCATAAACTGCCCCATTCCTTTACCACTGGGCTTCATTGATGTTATTTACACCCTACCTGGAACACCCTTCCTTCAGCTTCTGCCAACCCTGTTATTATAGATCTTTTAATATTCATCCCAAGTGCCCTCTTAAAAACTTCTTTACTTCTTAGACTACTTGGATTACTTATTTTTATTGAACTTAAACAAATCCATACTGTGCAATTATTCCTTCATTGCTTGAAAATTATTTTCAAGTGGGTTTGTTAGTTTGACTTCTAGGCTATACATTAAATTTTGTAAAGAAGGAAATATATCTTAAATTTATACTGTAGTTAACATGAATCTTAGCAGTTCTGGGCTTAAATTTGATGTTGCATAGATCAAGTTAATCTAGGTAATTGATTTGTTTGATAAAATTGCATGATAAAATTGATTTGATAAAAATGCATGTAAAATCTTCCAACTATTTAAAACATCTGAGTGAAATGATTTTGTTGCATCACAACAGAAGGAATAAAACAAAATGATTTAAATGGGGTGTGTGTTCATGAATGTGAGTAAGAAGGGATATAGAACATAGAGTATACTTCATCTTATTTATACTTCCTTCTGAATCTGATATAATAGCAACAATTTTTAAGATGAAGAGAATGATGCTCAGAGAGGTTGTATAACTTGCTTAAGTTTGTAAGGCAAAAAAGCAAGATTTGAACCCTGTTTTTTAACTCAATGCCAAAGTACTTTCTACTATACTGATGATCAACTCTTTCAATAAGGTGTCATAAAATAGAACACTAGGTAAATATGAGTCAATTGTTTCATTTAAAAATGAAATAAATCAGAATAAAATACATGGTATCAATTTCAGTCCATATTAAACCAGAAGAATGTTCAGACATTGTAGAGGGAGAGTCAGAGAAGCTTCTGACTCCATCATATGATGAGGAGCTTGATTTGGGATTGACAAATGTAGAGGAGGGAAAGGGCTCAAGAATAATAGTTGAGGCAGGATAAGTCTGGCATATGCAAAGACCAGAAACCTTATTTAGAGTGGGTGATATATTTCAAGATGAAGAGTATAGTTTGAGGTTAATGTATCAGTCAGTTTTGGTGCAATGTTGCTGTGTAACAAACAAGCCCCTGATCTTAGTGGCTTACACCAACAAACCTTTATTTCTTGCTCATGAGTCTGTAGGTTAGGTATGCCTCTGTTGGGTTTGGCTAAGATTTCCTGGGTTCAACTGGATTTAGCTCTAGGATACAAGCCATATTTACTCATCCAAGGACTCAGGATGTAGGATATGTGACAACTTGGCATATGCTATGTAATGGAAGATGTCAGAAGTTTAGGAGGACTCAATGAATCTTGCCATGCCTTTTAAATCTTTGGCTCATACCTAACAACTTGTCATTTCCATCCACTCCAGTTGGCAAAACCAAGTGACATATCCAAGCCTGTATCAGTAGGGTGGAGCAGTACACTCTGCTCAAAGGGAAGTCATGGCAGGAATGGAGAGGGGAGGAAGTGTGAAAAAAATCAAACTATCAAAATCAGACTGGATAAGTCATGAACGGGGAGTAGACAGGTGATGGAAGGCCATAAAATTAGAAAAGGGTTCACAGGTAGGGAGTCATCCATTCTTTTATGTTAGGAAATGGCAGAAAGAAATCAGTGTTTCAGGAAGTTCAGAATTACAGCAGACTAGAAGGTGAAATGGACACGGAAAATAATTACTTGCCATAGAGAAGAACACCTTGTATGGTAACAGAGTTGAAGGCCTTCAAACCATGAGAATTATATGAGTAATATATTTTCTGTATTGCCTTCCATCTTTGTGGTGAAAAAGTAAGGAGATCAGCTAATGCTTTCAAAGTTAGATTGCCATTTTTCTTTTGAATACTCCCAAATACAGTAGGCAAAATCGGATATTTTATTTCAAACTTAAGAGGATTCCAGTGTGCAAATTCTGACATATGCCATAGCATGGATTAACCTTGAGGACTAAGTGAAATAAACCAGTCACAAAAAGACAAATACTGTATGATTCCACATATAAGAGGCACTTGTAGTCAAAATCATAGAAGCAGAAAGTAGAAGGGTGATTGCCAAGAGCTTGAGGAGTGATGATGGTGGGTTATTTTTTGATGGGTATAGAGTTTCAGTTTACAAGATTAAAAGAGTTAATGAAGATGGATGGCAGAGATAGTTATATAACATTACGGATGTATTTAATACCATTGACCTATACACTTAAAATGATGAAGTAAATTTTTTGTTATGTGTATTTTACTACAATATATTTTTTTAAAAAGGATTACAGTGTGATTGGATGCAAAGCTTCCAGAACCATGGTCTTTCTGGTATCCACAGGGAACATGGATAATTACCATGTCCACTGGGTTAGATCAGGCTGAAGAAAGACCTTTGAGAAAACTTCGCCAGAATACCAGGCTGTGTGTCAAAGCTCTGATAGTCACAACCACCAAGACCCAGTATCATAGGATAAAAATCCTCCTGAACTAGGATTCAAGGGTCAGGAGGTTTTTCTGACTTATTAGTCATGAAAATTTGAGGAATTGTTCAGGACGCTACCCAAGTCAGGAGTCACTTTAAGCAATGAGATAGAATGTTCAGGGTACCAAGAATCCAGTGAAAGATTTTCCTTTGACTCTTATTCTCTATCCTAAATATCATTAAATCCTATTCAACTATTGTCCACACAGGTTTCATCCCTCTGCTGAAAGATTTTTCTCATCTCAAGTCTCAGTTGTCCTGGACTTTTCACTATGCCTTTATTCTTGTGGATGGAGAACAGAGACAACCAATGACCTCTCTCTCTCTCTCTCTCTTTTTTTTTTTTTAACATTTATTCATTTTTTTGAGAGGCAGGGTATGACTGGGGGAGAGGCAGAGAGGAAAGGAGGCACAGGATCTGAAGCAGGCTCCAGGCTCTGTCAGCACAGAGCCCAATGAGGGCTTGAACTCATGGACTGCAAGACCATGACCTGAGCTGAAGTTGGATGTTTAACCAACTGAGCCACCCAGGTGCCCCACCCCAATGATCTCTTCAAAGCGGTGGTAGTAGTTTGAGAATGCTCTGAACTCCTGATTATATCTCCTTTGAAGGTAATGCAGGGTTACGGTAACATATACTCATGATTCTATTACTTATTTGAGGCACATTCCATGGGACCTATGCTCTCTCTTCTCTCTCTCTCTTCTCTAACAACATCATCAAAAGAATGGAAGAAGTATTATAGCTTTTATTTGCTACAATATCTGGAACTTTCTTTCTGGGCAAATAGCACACAGAGCACCACATCAATAGTGCCAATGTTCTCCATAGGCCGGTGCCACCCACTGCCAAGTTTTTGTTGCTACATAATAAAAATTTTTAAATAAGCACAACACAGTGTATATAAACATATGTATTTATATGTAATATATATTAAGTAAATAAAAATATAAATATACATGAATACCTTTGTATAATTTCTAATTATCTTTTCTTAGGAGAGCTGTCCTTTATTCTAACATCATGTCCTATTTAAATTTTGCGGTAAAAATGTCCCCTTTCTAATATAAAATTGCAAGGCTTATGCTTGGTGTTGCATGACTCTTAGCTTTGTGGCTTATGGACTCACATTGTCTGGGTTTGCCCACCCAGGTTTACGTTTGCCACCTGTTATCTGTGTGGCCTTAGGTAACTTGGTTATTTTTGCTGTTCATCTCATTGGGCTGCTGTGGGGAGTAAATGAGATTAGTTCTTTATTTAACAAATAGCAATAGTGCTTACTGTAAGCCAGACATCACTCTGAGCATTTGACAAATATTAACTTGATGTTCACAATAAATTTATGAGATAGATGCTATTACTTTGATCTTGTAGGTGAGAAAGTGGATGCACCAAGAGGCTAACTTATTTGCCCAGATCACATGGCTGCTGAGTGGCAGAACTATAATTCTCACCAGTGAAATCCAACTTCACCATCCATGGTAAGTGCGTGCCACAGTGTGTGGAGTCGACCATCATCATAATTATTGATGAACATGTTTTTAATGTCCTCATTGGGCAAAATACTAATTTCTATTCTAAGTGGCCTCCTTAATTAGCGTTTTAAAAATTGTAATAGTCAGTGAGCCTGGGTGGCTCAGTCAGTTAAGCATCAGACTTTGGCTCAGGTCATGATCTCACAGTTCATGCACTCAAGCCCCGTGTTGGGCTCTGCACTGACAGTGCAGAGCCTGCTTGGGATTCTCTGTCTCTGTCTCTGTCTCTGTCTCTCTCTGAATGAATGAATGAATGAATGAATGAATAAAACAACTTTAAAAATTGTAATAGTTTGTGAAATTGAAAATTCAAGAATTATTCAATTTTTTAAAAAGTTTTATTTAATTTTGAGAGAAAGAGAGATCAGGGGAGGGGCAGAGAGACCGAGAGAAGGACAGTGGAGACATAGGATCTGAAGTGGGTTCTACACTGACAGTAGAAAGCCCTATGGGGGCTTGAACTCATAAACCGTGAGATCATGACCTAAGCCAAAGTGAGATGCGCAACAAACTGAGCCACCCAGGCACCCCCAGGAGTTACTCAATTTTATACTTTTCTGAGTCTCTTAAGTTTCCTCATCTCCAAAGTGAAAACAGTATTTTCTGAACTCTGCTCTGCATGGGATTTTTGTGAAGGCTAAATGAAATAATTAAGAGAATTATTAATTAAGTCATGATTGTGTTGATCAACATTGAGAAAGACTTTCAGTTTTGTATGGAGTACAGAACTACTGTAAACAGCAGTGTGGTAAATGAGAAGAAAGTTCCCCTGTCCCCTGCCCCCACCCCATGCACATGTGCACACCTCCACATCCACACTCACAGAATGATCAAAACCCCTTCAGCCTGTTGGTTTAATGACACAGTCTGGTTTCATGCTATTTTATAAAACACAGCACAGGTTTGAAAACCTTTGGACATCAGAAATTACATGACTGCCACCTTTTTAATTGGGGGTTAAAAAGTGGCATCAGAACCAAGGAATCTCAAGTCACTGTGTGCAGGACAGTCAAGCTGTGGCGAGCAGAGCATCCAGGCTGCAGATATTTGCACAATTTTACTAGTACAAACACCCAAGGTACCAATGCTTTCATGGAAATTCTGGCTGTGTAACTGTATTAACATTGGCTTCAGCTTGAAGCTATTTTCAGAATCCTTCACAAACTTACAGGAAGTACCTTCCCTTTTTATTTACATTTAGCATTGTTATTTTTAAGTATTGCACATGCGGGAAAACTCATTTCCTTTGCCTCTACTAATAGTCATGTTTTAAAAAATTATACATGTATGAGCACTCATAAAAACATATAACATTTTAGTTGAGGTAATCTTAAAAGACAAACAAACAAACAAAAAAAACCACCCAACCCTCACCTGATTGAGATGTTAGAACTGGCGGCTCTTTCTAGCAAAACTTGCGCACTCACAGGCTTGGTCGAGTAGACGGACCCTCCCTGGGCTCCAGTGTGAGCTGTGGCAAAATCAATAAACAAACAAATAAAGTAAAGTAAAGGCCAGAGACTCCGTGGAGAGTTGGGACTCCCTGTCTCTTTTATGAGTAATGAATGTGGCAACCACAGAAACCGGGAAAGGACTGGGATCCTCAGATCCACAGCCAACTTTCAAGTAGGTCAGTGCACTCTTACAGGGACTTGATGGGGGTGGTGTGGGGGCATCAAGGAATAAATAAGAAGAGGGGATTCAGGGAGAACAGCAAGGGTCTTGGAAAGCAAGATGTAATAGGGATTGCCGCAAGTTCACCTTCCCTCCCTCCTGAAATTTGTGTGTGTTAAAGTTTGAATCTCCAGGATCTGTTGTGCAATATGACTCAATTTCTCAGCCAATCTCTTGAGAAGTAAGACAACTTGTGCCCAAAGAGGCCCACCTGACGAGGCCATCTGTCTCAAGACTGCTTCACTGTCCTGGGTGGTCCCAGGCTCTTGAAAGGGAACATCTTTCTCTTGAGAAATACACATGAGGTAAATAGAACAGAAGCTGGCTCTGATGCATTGGCCTCCCCACTCCATCCCAAATTCTTCATGTTTTCTTAAATACAGGGGGGCTTTCATGTGTCAGTCCCTTATGTGCTTGTTCTTGAATGCCAGCAAAGAAAGATGGCAATAGGGGAGTAAGAGAGACTGGAGGGGCCCAGAGAGTATTTGCAGATCCAGACATGAGCAAAACAAGTGAGATCATCTCAGCAACCATGACCTGTCCCCTCACAACCCAATAGTCAATCTTTAAGGTCGTAGGAGGTCAGAGAGGTAGAAATGTGGCCCCTTGCTCCATGCAACATAGTTACTATTCCACAATACCATTTTTTTATTCTGTGTTTACAGTGAAAAATATCCTTGGAACACTACTGTGGACCTTAAGTTGTATGGGAATTACCTTTTTACTAATGTATTCATAGGAGTCAAGAAGAACAAAAAAGAGGATTTATTTTTTCTCCTATTTGTTAAAAAAGGTTCTTGATCATTTCTATACAGAATGCGTGATTACCTACTCAATGGGTCATTCAACCCACTCCCTATATATGCAAAGCATTTTATGACTCAAAGAAGCTGTCAGTAATTGTCCAAGGAAGAGAACGAAGCACTTAATCTATAATGTAGTTCCCTTTACCTCTTCTGGAGTAACCGGGACTGACCAGGCCTTTCCTCTGCTCCGGAGGCATGTGTGGGAGCCTGGAGGAAGAAAGAATCTCTGGTTAGCTGCACGAGTCATGAAAAGATTTATCACTTACTCATCTAATTGGAGGAGCCCTGGGAGCTTAAGGCATAAAGAAAAGAGATGGAAAAGAGAAAGGACTTTTAAAAACTTCCAAATTATGAGATTAGACTGGACAGATGAATATTGGAAACTAAAGAGGAGGAAATGACATGAAAACCAATCACAATACAGTGACTCATCTGGCTTTGATTTTTTTTTCCATTTAAAAATATCAGGGATGCAAGTGAATGTCAACTCCTGCCCCATTAAAAAACATGACTCTGGGTAACTAGTTCCATTTTCTAAGACACTGATTTTCTCACTATATAAAAAGTAAAATCCACTTTTAAATAAATGAAGATATTGTCATGCTATATTAACGGCAGTATCCTCCTCCCCTCTTTTGATGGTGACCTGAAAAGAGAGCCCATAATTGTTTATAAGAAGCAGCCTGGGGGGGGGGGGGGGGTGGCACAAGATGGCAGAACAGTATGGAAGTTTTTTGTGTGTCTCTCGTCCATGAAATACAGCCAGACCAACACTAAACCATCCTGCACACCTAGAAAACTGATTTGAGGATTAACACAACAATCTGCACAACCTGAACCACAGAATTCAGCAGGTACGCAGTGCGGAGAGGTGAACTTGGGGAGCGAGAAGCCGCGCACAGGCAGGGAGCCGCTTTTGTGGGTGGAGAGAGGATGGAGATGTGGGAAGAGAATACGGGAAAAACAACCCTATCCAAAAGCAGCTGGAGAGAAAGTGGAAGAGTGGAAACAGCCGCGGGGAATAAACTAAAAAGGGAGAAAGGAGAGGGCTTAAATTCCATTAAGACTGTAAACAAGGGGAGCGCAAAGTTTGCAACTCTGCAGCTTGATACCTGGAGGTACTCTGGTGGGAAGGGCAAAACCCCAGGGGCAGAGTGGGGTCCAGGAGGTTCTTGGGCCACATGGGGAAAAGAGGTTCCACTGCTGGAAGGACATTTGGCAGAGACTGTTGAGGCCACCTGGTCCCAGCAGACCCCAGAGAACGGCCACATTCACTGGTGCTGGAACAAGGTTGTTAAGGGTGAAGCCAGGTGCCAGATGTGTGTTGTGATTTTCCATAATCCCTGAAATGCTGCTGCTACACTATCTCGTGAAATTTTTCTTGGGTGGGTGGCACCCAACTGCAGTCTAGGGCACTGGCAGAAGCAGGGTCCAGCAGGCATTCCTGGGTGCAGCCGGCATTCAGCCATTGCTCAGTGAGACCCTCCCACAGAGGGGCAGAACCAGTCAAAGCCGCAGTCCTTCAGAAGTAAGGGGCCAGGGAAAACAGCCGCGTCTGAACCAAAACTCAGGAGAGGTATGCCTGGGGCATGGTCACGGACAGTGAAAAAGCGGGGACTGGATGAAAGATGAAGGCAGAAGACGGGTGCAAGATTGCTTTTCGGAGAGGAAAGAATTCTGATAATAGAAGCTGGGTAGCTGGGTGACGTCATTGTCACGGCTCCTGCGCATGCGCATACGCACCTATACGCACCACAACACTCCAGCCCAGGAGGCTAGCAGCGCCATCTAGTGGAGAACGGATCTATTACACTAAGCTCCACACAACTGGGCCAACTTCACTCTTCAGTAACCCAAGTCTCACCGCCTGCCTACTTTATGGACTATAAAACACTTTATACTCTGACTTCTAGGGGAAAACAAAGTAATCACTCATATTTCAATCTGTTAGCAGGTCCATCTATTCAATTTTCTTTCTTTTTTCCTGTTTTTCACTTCTTTTCTTTTTCTTGAATACAGAAAGGGAAAAAAATCCGTATTTTCAATTTTTATTAAAAATATTTTTCTTTAATATCTTTACTATATTTTTTCCTTTATGTAAATTTTTTCAAATTCTATTTTACATCCATCATTTCATTTTAGTCTACTTCAGTGTATTCATTGTTTTCAAATTCTCAAATGATAATGATTTCCTTTTTGTTTCCCCCTTTTTTTCTCTAATCTATCAAACCACTTTCAACACCCAGACCAAAACACACGTAAGATCTAGCATCATTTATCCGATTTTTTGTGTGTTTTTAATTTTTTAATTTTAATTTTTTTTTAATTTTAATTTTTTTAATTTTAATTTTTATACATCATTAATTCATTTCCTCCCTTTAAAATAATGAAATGAAAGAAATCACCCCCCAAAAAGAGCATGAAGAAATGACAGCCAGGGATTTAACCAACACATTACAAGCAAGATGTATGAACCAGAATTTAGAATCATGATAATAAGAACACTATCTCAAGTTGAAAATAGACTAGAATCCCTTTCTGCAGAGATAAAAGAAGTAAAAACTAATCAGAATGAAATTAAAAATGCTATAACTGAGCTGCAATCACGGGTGGATGCTGCAGCAGCAAGGATGGATGAGGCAGAACAGAGAATCAGCAATATAGAGGACAAACTTATAGAGAATAATGAAGCAGAAAAAAAGAGGGAGATTAAGGCAAAAGAGCATGATTTAAGAATTAGAGAAATCAATGACTCATTAAAAAGGAACAACATCAGAATCATAGGGGTCCCAGAAGAGGAAGAGAGAAAAATAGGGGTAGAAGTGTTATGTGAGCAAATCATAGCAGAAAACTTTCCTAACCTGGGGAAAGACACAGACATCAACATCCAGGAAGCACAGAGGACCCCCATTAGATGCAACAAAAACCGACCATCAACAAGGCACATTATAGTCAAATTCACAAAATACTCAGGCAAGGAGAGAATCATGAAAGCATCAAGGGAAAAAAAGTCCCTAACCTACAAGGGAAGACAGATCAGGTTAGCAGCAGACCTATCCACAGAAACGTGGCAGGCCAGAAAGGAGTGGCAGGATATATTCAATGTGCTGAATCAGAAAAATATGCAGCCAAGGATTCTTTATCCAGCAAGGCAGTCATTCAAAATAGAAGGAGAGGGGCACCTGAGTGGCTCAGCTGGTTAAGCGTCTGACTTCAGCTCATGATCTCATGGCTCGTGATTTCGAGCCCCACATTGGGCTCTGGGCTAACAGCTCAGAGCCTGGAGCCTACTTCAGATTCTGTGTCTCCTTCTGTCTGCCCTTCTGCTGGTTGCACTCTGTCTCTTGCATTGTCTCAAAAATAAATAAACATTAAAAAAAATAAAAAAAAAAATAGGAGAGATAAAAAGTTTCCCAGACAAACAAAAATTAAAGGAGTTTGTGACCACTAAACCAGCCGTGCAAGAAATTTTAAGGGGGACTCTCTGAGGGGAGAAAAGATGAAAATATAAATAAATAAATAAATAAATAAATAAATAAATTCCAAAAGCAACAAAGATTAGAAAGGACCAGAGAACACCACCAGAAACTCCAACTCTACAAGCAACATAATGGCAGTAAACTCATATCTTTCAGTACTCACTCTAAATGTCAATGGACTCAATGCTCCAATTAAAATACATAGGGTAACAGAATGGATAAGAAAACAAGATCCATTTATATGCTGTTTACAAGAGACCCATTTTATACCTAAAAACACTATCAGATTGAAAGTAAGGGGAAGGAGAACTATCTATCATGCTAATGGCCAACAAAAGAAAGCCAGACTAGCCATACTTATATCAGACAACCTAGACTTTAAAATAAAGACTGTATCAAGAGATGCAGAAGAACATTATATCATAATCAAGGGGTCTATCCACCAAGAAGACCTAACAATTGTAAACATTTATGTGCCAAATGTGACAGCACCCAAATATATAAATCAAATAATCACAAACTTAAAGAAACTCATCGATAGTAATACTACAATAGTAGGAGACTTTAACATGCCACTCACAGCAATGGACAGATCATCTAATCAAAAAATCAACAAGGAAACAATGGCTCTGAATGAAACACTGGACCAGAAGGACTGAACAGATATATTCAGAACATTTCATCCTAAAGCAGCAGAATATACATTCTTCTCCAGTGCACATGGGATGTTCTCCAGAATAGACCAGATACTGGGACACAAATCAGCCCTCAGCAAGTACAAAAAGATCGAGATCATACCATGCATATTTTCAGACCACAACGCTAAGAAACTCGAAATCAACGACAACAAAAAATTTGGAAATGTAACAAATACTTGGAGACTGAAGAATATCCTACTAAAGAAGGAATGGGCTAACCAAAAAGTTAAAGAGGAAATTTAAAAGTACATGGAAGCCAATGAAAATGATAACATCACAACCCAAAACCTCTGGGATGCAGCAAAGGCAGTCATAAGAGGAAAGTATATAGCAATCCAGGCCTTCCTAAAGAGGGAAGATACACAACCTAACCTTATGCCTTAAGGAGCTAGAAAAAGAACAGCAAATAAAACCCCAAACCAGCAGAAGACAGGAAATAATAAAGATTAGAGGAGAAATTAATGCTATTGAAACAAAAAAAAAAAAAAAAAAAACAAAAAAAAAAACAACCCAGTAGAACAGATCAATGAAACCAGAAGCTGGTTCTTTAAAAGAATTAACAAAATTGATAAACCACTAGCCAGTTTGATCAAAAAGAAAAAGGAAAGGACCCAAATAAGTAAAATCAAGAATGAAAGATGAGAGATCACAACCAACACAGCAGAAATAAAAACAATAATAAGAGAACATTATGAGCAACTGTATGCCAATAAAACGGGCAATCTGGAAGAAATGGACAAATTCCTATAAACATGTACACCAAAACTGAAACAGGAAGACATAAAAAATTTGAACAGACCCATAACCAGTAAGGATATTGAATTAGTAGTCATAAATCTCCCGAAAAACAAGAGTCCAGGGCCAGATGGCTTTCCAGGGGAATTCTACCAAACATTTAAGAGTTAACACCTATTTTCTTGAAGGTGTTCCAAAAAATAGAAATGGAAGGAAAACTTCCAAACTCGTCTATGAAGTCAGCATTACCTGGATTCCAAAACCAGACAAAGACCCCACCAGAAAGGAGAACTATAGACTAATTTCCCTGATAAACATGGACTCAAAACTCCTCAACAAAACACTAGCCAGCTGGATCCAACAATACATTAAAAATATTATTCACCACGACCAAGTGGAATTTATATCTGGGATGCAGGGCTTGTTCAATATCCACAACACAATCAATGTGATTCATCACACCAATAAAAGGAAAAGAACTACATGATCCTCTCAATAGATGCAGAGAAAGCATTTGACAAAATACAGCATCATTTCTTTATAAAAACCCTCAAGAAAGTAGGGATAGAAGGAGCATACCTCAAGATCATAAAAGCCATATGTGAATGACCCAATGCTAATATCACCCTCAATGGGGGGAGACTGAGAGCTTTACCCCTAAGGTCAGGAAAAGACAGGGATGTCCACTCTCGCCACTGTTATTCAACATAGTATTGGAAATCTTAGCCTCTGCAATCAGACAACACAAAGAAATAAAAGGCTTTCAGATCAGCCAGGAGGAGGTCAAACGTTCACTCTTTGTATATAACATGATACTGTATATGGAAAACCCAAAAGATTGCACCAAAAAACTGCTAGAACTGATTCATGAATTCAGCAAAGTTGCAGGATATAAAATCAATGCACAGAGATTGGTTGCATTCCTATACACCAATAATGAAACAACAGAAAGAGAAATCAAGGAATCGATCCCATTCATAGTTGCACAAAACCCCATAAAATACCTAGGAATACATCTAACCAAAGAGGTGGAAAATCTATACACTGAAAACTGTAGAAAGTTTATGAAAGAAATTGAAGAAGACACAAAAAAAATGGAAAAAGATTCCATGCTCCTCGATAGGAAGAACAAGTATTGTTAAAATGTTGATACTACCCAAAGCAATCTACATATTCAATGCAACCCCTATCAAAATAACACCAGCATGCCTCTCAGAGCTAGAACAAACAATCCTAAAATTTGTATGGAACCAGAAAAGACTCTGAATAGCCAAAGCAATCTTGAAAAAGAAAACCAAAACAGGAGGCATCACAATCCGAGACTTAAAGCTGTATTACAAAGCTCTAATCATCAAGACAGTGTGGTATTGGCACAAAAACAGACACTCAGATCAATGGAACAGAATAGAGAACCCAGAAATGGACCCACAAATATATGGCCACCTAATCTTTGACAAAGCAGGAAAGAATATCCAATGGAATAAAGTCAGTCTCTTCAGCAAGCGGTGCTGGGAAAACTGGACAGCAACATGCAGAAGAATGAACCTGGACCACTTTCTTACACCATACACAAAAATAAACTCAAAATGGATGAAAGACCTCAATGTAAGACAGGAAGCTATCAAAATCCTTGAGGAGAAAGCAGGCAAAAACCTCCTTGATCTTGGCCACAGCAACTTCTTACTCAACACGTCTCCAGAGGCAAGGGAAACAAAAGCAAAACTGGGAACTACTGGGACCTCATCAAAATAAAAAGCTTCTGCACAGCAATGGAAACAATCAGCAAAACTAAAAGGCAACCAACGGAATGGGAGAAGATATTTGCAAAAGACATAGCAGACAAAGGGTTAGTATCCAAAATCTATAAAGAACTTATCAAACTCAACACCCAAAAAACAAATAATCCAGTGAAGAAATGGGCAAAAGACATGAATAGACACTTGTCCAAAGAAGACATCCAGATGGCCAACTGACATACGAAAAAATGCTCAACTTCACTCATCATCAGGGAAATACAAATCAAAACCACAATGATATACCACCTCACCCCTGTCAGAATGGTTAACATTAACAACTCAGGCAAAAACAGATGTTGGCGAGGATGCAGAGAAAGAGGATCTCTTTTGCATTGTTGGTGGGAATGTAACCCGGTGTAGCCCCTCTGGAAAACAGTATGGAGGTTCCTCAAAAAACTAAAAATAGAACTGCCCCACGACCCAGCAATTGCACTACTAGGCATTTATCCACGGGATACAGGTGTGCTGTTTCAAAAGGACATATGTGCCCCAATGCTTACTGCAGCACTATCAACAATAGCCAAATTGTGGAGAGAGCCCAAATGTCCATCGATGGATGAATGGATAAAGAAGATGTGGTCTATATATATATAGTGGAGTATTACTCAGCAATCAAAAAGAATGAAATCTTGCCATTTGCCAGTACGTGGATGGAACTGGAGGGTATTATGCTCAGTGAAATTAGTCAGTCAGAGAAAGACAAATATCATATGACTTCACTCATATGAGGACTTTAAGACACAGAACAGATGGACATAAGGGAAGGGAAACAAAATGATATAAAAACGGGGGTGGGGACAAAACAAAAGAGACTCATAAATATGGATAACAAACTGAGGGTTACTGGAGGGGTTGTGGAGGCGGGGGGATGGGCTAAATGGGTAAGGGACACTAAGGAATCCACTCCTGAAATCATTGTTGCACTGTATGCTAACTAATTTGGATGTAAATCGTAAAAAAAAAAAATTAAAATTAAAAAAAAAAAGAAAAGATAAGGCTGTTCAATAAACATAAATAAATGAATAAAAAAAGCAGGCTGAAGTTCACATCCTCCACCAAAGGACTTGCCAACTTCAGGGTTAACAGTGGAGTAAGATATTTTAAAAAGGAGAGGAGTAAGTGTCTGCCCCAGTCATAAGGAAGAAATGCTCTTAGAGGAAGCCCAGTGTTCAGTGTCAGAAAGGATAGTAAGACTTTATTCTGTGAAAGATTAACAATGTCTGCCTGGTCCCTGAGGGCAACAGGGTTGCACAAACATTGTCTATTTGGTACCTCTGCATTAAATAGTATGGTTTCAGAGGCACCTGCAAAAGGTGTTATTCACATAAGCATTTCATCTGTTGATGCTGAGAATGGAAAATTACTTAAGGAAGTAGAAGGGGACTGAATGGATCTCTTTAGCCCACAAATACAGACATTGCAATGTGAATACTTTAGGGTAAGGAAAAAACATGACTTGGGTGACTGATAGGGAGTTTCTCTTTCTTTGACGATGGAAGTTTATATGTGGAGGGGACAAGAGGAATGGAGAGAGGTACAGGCAATAGATGCCCAATTATAGGAACAAATGATGCAAAAATACAATGCTTTAAGATTCACCCCTCGGTTATCAACTCTCAGATCTGAAAAGACCCACAAACCTGCTTCATTGAATCCTGCAGCAGAGGAAGAAATTACTTTCTTCCTCAGAAGATGTAGTGTATACAGAAATCCACTGGGGGCGCAGAAAATTAAAATATTGGGATGTGGCTTAGTTTGGAAGCCCTGCTCTTCATAAGGAGCAGACTTCAGTGACCATGCTGGTCTTTCTTAGCTCAGGCCAAGTTTAAGAGACAAGTGGGATAAGGTAAAGTATTCTGAATATTAGTTAATGAGAAGAAGTATATCATAGTGGTTAGGATTACATGTCATACTTTCTTAATAAGATAACATATATCTACAAAAATCCTATAGGAAACATCTTACTTAAAGGAAAAATACTGAACAGTAATTTACAATATTGAAAATAAGACAAGGTACTACTTTTCAATATTGTACTAGAAGCCTTAGCCAGTACAATAAGACAATTACGCTAGAAGTGGATAACAGAAAAAAAATAAGAAAATTGTATGTTTTTGAAAATTAAGGAACATATGGGTATAAATAATCCACAGGTAAAAGAAGAATTCTCAACAGAAATTTGAAAATATTTTATGTTGAATGATAATAAAAATGTGACATATCAACTCTTGTGGGATAGGCAGTGATTATAAGGAAATTTATAGCTGTAAAGTAAATATGAAAGGAAGAAAGATTAAAAAACAATGCATCCACCTCAAAAAGAAGGAACTAAATACAATGATGCAGAAGGAAGAAAGTAATAAGGACAGCAAGCAAAAAAATGCATAAATAAATACAATGAAAAATAAAGGTAAAATGTAAAAATGTAAAACTGTAAATATGAAAAATCTAAAAAAAATCAAAGGTTGATTCTTAAAAAAAATCCAATACAATTGACAAATCTGCATCAAGGCTAAGAGGACAGAGTAAGGACACTGTGTAAGAGAAAAAGAAAGAGAGAGAGAGATAAAATTACTAACATCAGGATTGAAAGAATCATCATTAAAAAAAAAAAAAGAAAGAAAGAATCATCATTAAAGCAAATTCTATAGACCTTACAAAGACATAATAAGATTTTACTATGAACTTTATGCCAATGAATTTTGAAAAGGTAGATAAAATGGACAAATTCTTAGCAAAACTCAGATTAAAAAAAATAAAGGGAAGAAATAAAAAAACCTGAACAGCCATGTAAGTATTGAGTCTATAATTAAAAAATATTTCCAAAAAGTAATATTACGATCACTCAGATGGCCTCACTAGTGAATTCTACCAAATATTTAAGAAGGAACACTAATCTCACACAAATGCTTCTGGAGAATTCAAAAAGTGGAAACGCTTTCTATTTCTTTTTATTAGATCAAGAGAAGTTTGATCCCAAAACATGGCAAGGACATTTCAAGAAAGAAAAATTATAGTTCAATTTCTCAAGAACATGTATGCAAAAATTCAAAAAACATTGCCCAGGGATACAAGATTATTTAACATTGACAATCAGTCAATATATTTTAATGCATTAAGAGAACGAATGGAGAAGTCATGCAATCTCTTCAAAAGCACAGAAAGTACACTTAGCATAGTTAAACAGCAGGTAAAAAATTTCTCTGGAAACTAGAAAAATAGATGGGAACTTTTTAACCTAATAAATGGAAGCTATACAAATGATATAGCTAGCACATAATTAAAGGTGAAATATTGAAAGCTTGGTCTTGAGGTTGGGAATGAAATATGGATGTCCATTAGCATCACTCTATCCAGCATTATACTGAATAAACTCCCAGACAGCTCAGTAGGCAAGGGCAGAATATTAAAATGTATAAAAATAGGAAAATAAGAAATGGAATTATTCAGAGGTGACATAAATGTGTAGATAGAAAATCCATCATCGTCCATAGAGAAACTATGTAAGAGTCCATTTGACAAAGTTGCTGAATATAAGGTCAATTTGTAAAACTCAGTACAAATTCAACATACCACCAACAAGTAGAAAACAAATGTGCGAACTTTGCACTGAAAGTAAAAACATTATTCAGAGAAATTAGATAAGAGCAAGATAAACAGAGGGATATATAATGTTAACAAATCGCAAGATTCAACGCTTTAGAGATATCAGTATTTTCTGTATTAGACCATCGATTTAACACAATTTGAAACGGACAGAATATTTTGCTATAAAAATTGATAAAATTATTTTAAAATGAGTATAGAAATGCAAAGAACCAAGAATAGTTACTGTAATTTTGAAGAAGGAAAACAACAAATGTGGAAGAATTACACTACTAGATATAGCTAGACCTTTACAGAGTTATAGTAAATAAAACAGCATGGGATTAACATAATGATAAATATACTGACCAATGGAATAGATTAGAGACCAGAAACAGAACCATTCATTAGATCAATGGCAAAGGCGACAGTGCAGTGTGATGGGGAAAGGCATTTTTAAAAATAAATGATACTGAGCAAAAGGGACACACACACACACACACACACACACACACACACACGTATTTTAACTTCTACCTAATATCAAAACATAAGTTAGTTCCACATGGATTCCAGATCTAAATATAAAAAGTAAAGCAAAAAAGCTTTTAGTAGAAAAATGTAAAAAGGACTCCAAAAGTGCTAGCCATCAAGAAAAGAAGTGATAAAATATTTTATTATTTTAAATAATACTTTTGGGGGTGCCTGGGTGGCTCAGTCGGTTAAGCGTCCAACTTCGACTCAGGTCATGGTCTCACAGTTCATGATTTTGAGCCCCATGTCAGGCTCTGTGGTGACAGCTCAGAGCCTGGAGCCTGCTTCATATTCTGTGTCTCCTCTCTCTCTGCCCCTCCCCGACTCACTCTCTGTATGTGTCTCTCTCTCTCTCTGAAAAATAAACATTAAAGAAAATTAAATTAAATTAAATTAAATTAAATTATTAAATTAAATTAAATTAAATTAAATTATAAACTTTTATTCACCAAAATACATCACTGAGAGAGTAAAAAAGTCAACCTATGGAGTGGACAAGGATAATTGATTGCAATTCTACCTGACAAACAACTCATGCACACATACAGATGTTTTTGAAAATATGTGAATGTGTAAAAACTGTTACAAATCAATAAGGCAAACAAAAAAATGGGTAAAAACTTGAAAGGGAACTTTGCAAAAGAGGATATCCAACTGGCAAAACTCATTAGTCATGATAGAAACATAAATGAGCACTGGTATGGCTAAAATGAAAAAGATGGAAAATATCAAGTGTTGACAAGAATCTGGAACAATTCACATTTTTGTACACTGCATATATAAATTTTAATTGGCACACAATTTGGAAAACTTTTTGTAGTATCTGATAAAGCTGAACATATGCAAAATCCACAACCCAGCAATTCTACCCTTAGACATGTACCCAGCTGAAATATACATATACCAAAAAATAAAATGCACTAGAATGCTTATAGCTGCTGTATTAGTAGTAACAGCCCTTACCTGGAAACTACCCAAATGTCCACCAATAAAAGAATGGATAATGAAATTGTGGTATATCTACACAATGGAACACCATACAGCAATGAGAAAGAAAAATCTAGACTTTTACACAATGGATTTAACTCACAAAAATAATAGTGATCAAAAGGAGCCAGACACAAAAGAGTAGTATTCCATCTATATTCATCCTATGTATGCCAAGTTCAGAAATAGGCAAAATTAATGACTATGGTTTAAAGTCAGAAAAGTGGTTACCTTTGGGGATGGGGCAGATAGTGATGGGGAGGGAACAAGTCAGGGCTCTCTAGAACGCTAATAATGTTTACTTTCTGGATTTGGACAACAGTGACATGGATGTCTGTGAATATTCATTGAGCTGTATACTCATGGTTTCTGCAGTTTTCTGTATACATATTATACATCATTAAATTAGTGAGTGATTTATACTTCATTCTAAACTCTAACAAAATTTTTTTCCTAGTATTTTTGGCTAAGTTAATTAAAATACAAGTTGACTGATTTATGAATTAATTTACAAAATCTTATTGCCACACCTTTAATGATGAAACCTGTTTCTTTTTTTCCACCAAAGCTGGATTTTCCATTACTTCCTACTGCTATTGCATTAGAGAGTTGCCATTTCAAACACCCCTGGAAGGCTCCATTTCTTCTTGGAGCCTATTTAAATTACACATTTAGAACCTTTTAATTACCCCAAAGTCCCTTGTGCCCTTTATAGGCATTTGTCAGTTCTCACTTACCATCTTTAAATGGAGGAAAAGTTGTGTCTTAAAGTTTATTTTGGGGGAATGTGGGAATAGGGTGTTAGGGTAAGGAGCTTTTGCACTCACTCATATGTGTGCTATTCCCTAGAAGAATTGTTTCATGGAACCAGACATTCTAAGTGAGATCAGAAGAGCTGAGAGAACAAGGAGGGGAAAATGGAGATCAGTTCCCTGAGCTACGTCTGCACATGTAACCAAAGCTGCATAGTGAAAAATTGATACTCTGTTGAGGTTGAGTTTTATGAAACAAGCAGAGTTTACTGAACTGGTAAGCTTCTCCTTCTGACCTTCCAAAGGCCACTATACCAAGGTCATTCCCATCCAAGGGGCAGTCTTGGCAGAGAAAGGTCAAGTGTAGCTGAAAGCCACGATTTTGGTGAAGCATTTTCTGATTTCTCTATTCATAATTAATGTTCTCCTCTATGTTAATTCAATATACTTTGTTCATTTTCAATTTTATCTTTATATTCAACCAAATGATATTGGCTCTCCCCTAAACAAAATGGCCTCACTATCTTTTTTCATAAAAACTGGGGTGTTTCAAAGATTGTAATGGCATCATACTATTACACTTCGTCTAATGTTGCCCAAATTTTCTTTCCCCAGCATGTTGTTTCAATTTCTTCCTTACAGTGCTAATAAAGAATCCCCTTGCTCAGATATCTGTATACTTATGTTCACAGCAGCATTATTCACAACATCTGAAAGATACAACAAACTCAAGTGTCCACTGTAACATGAATAGATGAACAAAATGTGGTATAGACATACAATGGAATCCCATTCAGCCCTAAAAAGAAGGAAATTCTGACAAATGCTACAAGTTTGGTGAACCTTGAAGATGTTATGCTAAGTGAAATAGCCAGTCACAAAAGAACAAATACGGTATGATTCCATATATATGAGGTTTCTAGAGTAATCAAATTCATAGAAACAGGAAGAAGGGTGATGGTTACCAGGGACTGAGGAGAGGAAGGAACAGGGGGTTACTGTTTAATGGGCACAGAGTTTCAGCTGGAGAAGAATAAAAATTCTGGAGACAGATAGTGATGTTGATTACACAGTAAGGTGAATGTATTTTATGCCATGGAACTGTATCCCTAAAAATAGTTAAAAGGGTAAATTTTACAGAATAAAAAATATTTAGTTAAAAAAAGAATTCTTGGTTGTTTTCTCTCAACAACTCCTGTTTGTTTTTTGTTTCTTTTCTTGTTTTGTGTGTGTATGTGTGCATAATTTTTGTACTGATTTTCCATTCTGCCTGTCCCCAACCTTTCTGCCCATCCATGTACTAACGCATGCCCTATATTTGACTTTAGGCAACATTTAGGTTTATTCCCAAACACAAAGCGAGAAACACATTACCTTGGGAATCTACAAAGGCATTTTCTTTTGTTTAGAGGCAATGCCTCAGAACAGAGAAGTTTAAATCTGTTTTAGCCTCATAAAGAAGTTGTTTTGCCCTGATGAGTTTTTTAGACAATAGACCAGAATATACTGAAACAAATAAATGGTGATACTAATATTATAGTTGTGGGTCCTAGGCAGCCACCCAGCCTCCTGCTTTGAGCCCAGAGCAAACACATCTTTAGAAATGAAAGGCTGCAGGAGAAGCCAAGATGGTGGAAGAGCATGGAAGTTTTTTTGCGTCTCGTGTCCATGAAATACAGCCAGATCAACACTAAACCATCCTGCACACCTAGAAAACTGATTTCAGGATTAACACAACAATCTGCACACCCTGAACCACAGAACTCAGCAGGTACATGACAGGGAGAGGTGAACTGGGGGGAGAGAGAAGCCACTGAGGGCAGGGAGCTGTTTTTGCATGTGGAGAGAGGACGGAGATGGGGGTGGGGAGAGTACAGGAAAAGCACCCCCCCCCACCAAAGCAGCTGGAGAGAAAGTGGAAAAGTGGAAACAACCACAGGGACTGAACTAACAAGGGAGAAAAAAGAGGGTTTAAATTCCATTAAGACTCTATACACAGGGGGAGCGCAGAGTCTGAAACACTGCAGCTTGATACCTGTTGGTGCTCTGGTGGGAAGGGCAAATCCCCAAGAAATAGAGTGGGGTCCAGAAAGTCCTTGGGCCACATAAGGAGATGTGGTTCCACCGCTGGAAGGACATTTGGTAGAGGCTGTGAGGCACCTGGTCCCAGCAGACCCCAGAGAACAACCACATTCACTGGTGCTGGAACAAGGTGGCTGGGGTGAAGCCTGTTGCCAGATGTGTGTTGTGATTTGCCATAATCCCTGAAATGCTGCTGCTACACGATTGCGTGAACTTTTTCTGGGGCGGGCTGGCACCCAGCCTATCTCTGGGCATCTGCAGCATCACGGTCTCCTGAATGTTCCTGGGTGCAGCTGGCACCCAGCATTGTGACACCCTCCCCCAGAGGATCTGAGCGGGTCAAAGCTGCAGTCCCTCAGAAGTGAGGGGTAGAGAAACACAGCCACATTTGAGATAAAACTCAGGAGGGAGGTGCCACCTGGCAACCTGATGGCTTGGTCACAGACAGTGTAAAAGCGGGAATGGATGGAAGCCAGAGAAAAGGACGGGTGTGCAATTGCTGATTGGGTAGAACAGAGTTCTTGTACTAGAGACTGGGTAGCTGGGTGATGCCATTTTCACCCCTCCCATGCATGCGCAAGGCACCTACAAGTGCCGCAACAATCCACCCCAGTAAGCTAAGCAGCACCATCTAGTGGAGAATGGAGTCGTTACACTAAGCCTTGCCTAACTGGGCCAACCTCGCTCTTCAGGAATGTGACAAGTCTCTCCGCCTGCTTAGTTTACGGACTAAAAAGTGCTTCATAGTTTGACTTCTAGGGGGAACGGATGTAATTTCAATCATATTTCAGTCTGTTTGCTTGTCCATCTATTCAACTTTCTTTTTCTTTTCTTTTTCTTGATACAGAAAGAAAAAAAAATTATTATTATCTTCAATTTTTATACAAATATTTTTCTTTATTTGTTTCTACTATATTTTTTATTTTTTTATAAACTTTTCAAATTCTATTTTACTTTCATCATTTCATTTTATGCTATTTCTTTGTATTCATTTTCTCAAATTTTCAAACATTTTCCCTTTCCCACTCCCCTTTTTTCTCTAATCTATCAAGATCCTTTCAATAAACAGACCAAAACACACCTAGGATCTAGCATCATTTATTCGATTTGTGTGTGTGTGTGTGTGTGTGTGTGTGTGTGTTGTTTTTAATTTTTTAATTTAATTTTTTTTGCCTTATTAATACCTTTCCTTCCTTCAAAAGGACGAAATGAAGGAATTCACCCCAAAAGAAAGAGCACAAAGAAATGACAGTCAGGGACCTAATCAACACAGATACAAGCAAGATGTCTGAACCAGAATTTAGAATCACGATAATAAGAATACTAGCTGGGGTGAAAAACAGATTAGAATCCATTTATGTGGAAATAAAGGAAGTAATGTCTAGTCAGGATGAAATAAAAAATGCTATAACTGACCTGCAATCTCAAATGGATGCCAAGGTAGCAAGCATATAAGAGGCAGAGCAGTGAATCAGCAATATAGAAAACAAACGTACAGAGAATAATGAAGGAGACAAAAAGAGGGAGAAAAGACAAAAGAACATGATTTAAGAATTAGACAAATCAGTGACTCATTAAAAAGGAACAACATCAGAATCATCAGGGTCCCAGAAGGTGAAGAGAGAGAAAAAGGGATAGAAGGATTCTATGAGTAAATCATAGCAGAAAACTTTCCACCTGGGGAAAGACAAAGACATCAAACAAAGACAAAGACATCCAGGAAGCACAGAGGACTCCCATTATTTCAACAAGGCATATCATAGTCAAATTGACAAAATACTCAGGCAAGGAAAGAATCATGAAAGTAGCAAGGGAAAAAAGTCCTTAACCTACAAGGGAAGACAGATCAGGTTTGCAGCAGACCTATCCACAGAAACTTGGCAGACCAAAAGGAGTGGCAGGATATATTCAATGTGCTGAATCAGAAAAATATGCAGCCAAGAAATCTTTATCCAGCAAGGCTGTCATTCAAAATAGAAGGAGAGATAAAATGTTTCCCAGACAAACAAAAATCAAAGGAATTTGTGATCACTAAGGCAGCCCTAGAAGAAATATTAAGGGGGACTCTCTGAGAGGCAAAAGAAAAAAGACCAAAAGCAACAAAGACTAGAAAGGACCAGAGAACACCACCAGAAACTCCAACTCTACAAGCAACATAATGGCAGTAAACTCATATCGTTCAGTACTCACTCTAAATGTCAATGGACTCAATGTTCCAATTAAAATACATAGGGTAACAGAATGGATAAGAAAACAAGATCCATGTATATGCTGTTTACAAGAGACCCACTTTATACCTAAAGACACTTTCAGATTGAAAGTAAGGGGATGGAGAACTATCTATCATGCTAATGGTCAACAAAAGAAAGCTGGACTAGCCATACTTATATCAAACAATCTGGACTTTAAAATAAAGACTGTATCAAGAGATACAGAAGAACATTATATCATAATCAAGGGGTCTATCCACCAAGAAGACCTAACAATTGTAAACATTTATGAGCCAAATGTGGTAGCTCCCAAATATATAAATCAAATAATCACAAACTTAAAGAAACTCATTGATTATAATACCATAATAGTAGGGGACTTCGGAGAGTTCCGGAAGATGGCGGCGTAGGAGGACGCTGGGCTCACCGCGCGTCCTGCTAATCACTTAGATTCCACCTACACCTGCCTAAAGAACCCAGAAAACCGCCAGAGGATTAGCAGAACGGAGTCTCCGGAGCCAAGCGCAGACGAGAGGCCCACGGAAGAGGGTAGGAAGGGCGGTGAGGCGGTGCGCGCTCCACGGACTGGCGGGAGGGAGCCGGGGCGGAGGGGCGGCTCGCCGGCCAAGCAGAGCCCCCGAGTCGGGCTGGCAAAAGCGGAGGGGCCGGACGGACTGTGTTCCGACAGCAAGCGCGACTTAGCGTCTGGGAGGTCAGAAGTTAACAGCTCTGCTCAGAAAGCAGGAAGGCTGGAGGACAAAGGGAGGGAGAGCTGCTGAGCCCCCGGACGGACGGCAGAGCTCAGCTTGGCGGGGAACAAAGGCGCTCGCCAGCGCCATCTCCCCCGCCCATCCCCCAGCCAAAATCCCAAAGAGAACCAGTTCCTGCCAGGGAACTTGCTCGCTCCGCGCAAACACCCAACTCTGTGCTTCTGCGGAGCCAAACCTCCGGCAGCGGATCGGACTCCCTCCCGCTGCCACAGGGCCCCTCCTGAAGTGGATCACCTAAGGAGAAGCGAGCTAAGCCTGCCCCTCCCGCCCCCGTGCACCTTGCCTACCCACCCCAGCTAATACGCCAGATCCCCAGCACCACAAGCCTGGCAGTGTGCAAGTAGCCCAGACGGGCCACGCCACCCCACAGTGAATCCCGCCCCTAGGAGAGGGGAAGAGAAGGCACTCACCAGTCTGACTGTGGCCCCAGCGGTGGGCTGGGGGCAGACATCAGGTCGGACTGCGGCCCCGCCCACCAACTCCAGTTATACACCACAGCACGGGGGAAGTGCCCTGCAGGTCCTCACCACTCCAGGGACTATCCAAAATGACCAAACGGAAGAATTCCCCTCAGAAGAATCTCCAGGAAATAACAACAGCTAATGAACTGATCAAAAAGGACTTAAATAATATAACAGAAAGTGAATTTAGAATAATAGTCATAAAATTAATCGCTGGGTTTGAAAACAGTATACAGGACAGCAGAGAATCTCTTGCTACAGAGATCAAGGGACTAAGGAACAGTCACAAGGAGCTGAAAAACGCTTTAAACGAAATGCAAAACAAAATGGAAACCACCACGGCTCGGATTGAAGAGGCAGAGGAGAGAATAGGTGAACTAGAAGATAAAGTTATGGAGAAAGAGGAAGCTGAAAGAAAGAGAGATAAAAAAATCCAGGAGTATGAGGGGAAAATTAGAGAACTAAGTGATACACTAAAAAGAAATAATATACGCATAATTGGTATCCCAGAGGAGGAAGAGAGAGGGAAAGGTGCTGAAGGGGTACTTGAAGAAATTATAGCTGAGAACTTCCCTGAACTGGGGAAGGAAAAAGGCATTGAAATCCAAGAGGCACAGAGAACTCCCTTCAGACGTAACTTGAATCGATCTTCTGCACGACATATCATAGTGAAACTGGCAAAATACAAGGATAAAGAGAAAATTCTGAAAGCAGCAAGGGATAAACGTGCCCTCACATATAAAGGGAGACCTATAAGACTCGTGACTGATCTCTCCTTTGAAACTTGGCAGGCCAGAAAGGCTTGGCACGATATCTTCAGTGTGCTAAACAGAAAAAATATGCAGCCGAGAATCCTTTATCCAGCAAGTCTGTCATTTAGAATAGAAGGAGAGATAAAGGTCTTCCCAAACAAACAAAAACTGAAGGAATTTGTCACCACGAAACCAGCCCTACAAGAGATCCTAAGGGGGATCCTGTGAGACAAAGTACCAGAGACATCACTACAAGCATAAAACATACAGACATCACAATGACTCTAAACCCGTATCTTTCTATAATAACACTGAATGTAAATGGATTAAATGCGCCAACCAAAAGACATAGGGTATCAGAATGGATAAAAAAACAAGACCCATCTATTTGCTGTCTACAAGAGACTCATTTGAGATCTGAGGACACCTTTAGATTGAGAGTGAGGGGATGGAGAACTATTTATCATGCTACTGGAAGCCAAAAGAAAGCTGGAGTAGCCATACTTATATCAGACAAACTAGACTTTAAATTAAAGGCTGTAACAAGAGATGAAGAAGGGCATTATATAATAATTACAGGGTCTATCCATCAGGAAGAGCTAACAATTATAAATGTCTATGCGCCAAATACCGGAGCCCCCAGATATATAAAACAGTTACTCATAAACATAAGCAACCTTATTGATAAGAATGTGGTCATTGCAGGGGACTTTAACACCCCACTTACAGAAATGGATAGATCATCTAGACACACAGTCAATAAAGAAACAAGGGCCCTGAATGATACATTGGATCAGATGGACTTGACAGATATATTTAGAACTCTGCATCCCAAAGCAACAGAATATACTTTCTTCTCGAGTGCACATGGAACATTCTCCAAGATAGATCATATACTGGGTCACAAAACAGCCCTTCATAAGTTTACAAGAATTGAAATTATACCATGCATACTTTCAGACCACAATGCTATGAAGCTTGAAATCAACCACAGGAAAAAGTCTGGAAAACCTCCAAAAGCATGGAGGTTAAAGAACACCCTACTAACGAATGAGTGGGTCAATCAGGCAATTAGAGAAGAAATTAAAAAATATATGGAAACAAACGAAAATGAAAATACAACAATCCAAACTCTTTGGGACGCAGCGAAGGCAGTCCTGAGAGGAAAATACATCGCAATCCAGGCCTATCTCAAGAAACAAGAAAAATCCCAAATACAAAATCTAACAGCACACCTAAAGGAAATAGAAGCAGAACAGCAAAGGCAGCCTAAACCCAGCAGAAGAAGAGAAATCATAAAGATCAGAGCAGAAATAAACAATATAGAATCTAAAAAAACTGTAGAGCAGATCAACGAAACCAAGAGTTGGTTTTTTGAAAAAATAAACAAAATTGACAAACCTCTAGCCAGGCTTCTCAAAAAGAAAAGGGAGATGACCCAAATAGATAAAATCATGAATGAAAATGGAATTATTACAACCAATCCCTCAGAGATACAAACAATTATCAGGGAATACTATGAAAAATTATATGCCAACAAATTGGACAACCTTGAAGAAATGGACAAATTCCTAAACACCCACACTCTTCCAAAACTCAATCAGGAGGAAATAGAAAGCTTGAACAGACCCATAACCAGCGAAGAAATTGAATCGGTTATCAAAAATCTCCCAACAAATAAGAGTCCAGGACCAGATGGCTTCCCAGGGGAGTTCTACCAGACGTTTAAAGCAGAGATAATACCTATCCTTCTCAAGCTATTCCAAGAAATAGAAAGGGAAGAAAAACTTCCAGACTCATTCTATGAAGCCAGTATTACTTTGATTCCTAAACCAGACAGAGACCCAGTAAAAAAAGAGAACTACAGGCCAATATCCCTGATGAATATGGATGCAAAAATTCTCAATAAGATACTAGCAAATCGAATTCAACAGCATATAAAAAGAATTATTCACCATGATCAAGTGGGATTCATTCCTGGGATGCAGGGCTGGTTCAACATTCGCAAATCGATCAACGTGATACATCACATTAACAAAAAAAAAGAGAAGAACCATATGATCCTGTCAATCGATGCAGAAAAGGCCTTTGACAAAATCCAGCACCCTTTCTTAATAAAAACCCTTGAGAAAGTCGGGATAGAAGGAACATACTTAAAGATCATAAAAGCCATTTATGAAAAGCCCACAGCTAACATCATCCTCAATGGGGAAAAACTGAGAGCTTTTTCCCTGAGATCAGGAACACGACAGGGATGCCCACTCTCACCGCTGTTGTTTAATATAGTGCTGGAAGTTCTAGCATCAGCAATCAGACAACAAAAGGAAATCAAAGGCATCAAAATTGGCAAAGATGAAGTCAAGCTTTCGCTTTTTGCAGATGACATGATATTATACATGGAAAATCCGATAGACTCCACCAAAAGTCTGCTAGAACTGATACATGAATTCAGCAAAGTTGCAGGATACAAAATCAATGTACAGAAATCAGTTGCATTCTGATACACTAACAATGAAGCAACAGAAAGACAAATAAAGAAACTGATCCCATTCACAATTGCACGAAGAAGCATAAAATACCTAGGAATAAATCTAACCAAAGATGTAAAAGATCTGTATGCTGAAAACTATAGAAAGCTTATGCAGGTAATTGAAGATGATATAAAGAAATGGAAAGACATTCCCTGCTCATGGATTGGAAGAATAAATATTGTCAAAATGTCAATACTACCCAAAGCTATCTACACATTCAATGCAATCCCAATCAAAATTGCACCAGCATTCTTCTTGAAACTAGAACAAGCAATCCTAAAATTCATATGGAACCACAAAAGGCCCCGAATAGCCAAAGTAATTTTGAAGAAGAAGACCAAAGCAGGAGGCATCACAATCCCAGACTTTAGCCTCTACTACAAAGCTGTCATCATCAAGACAGCATGGTATTGGCATAAAAACAGACACATAGACCAATGGAATCGAATAGAAACCCCAGAACTAGACCCACAAACGTATGGCCAACTCATTTTTGACAAAGCAGGAAAGAACATCCAATGGTAAAAAGACAGTCTCTTTAACAAATGGTGCTGGGAGAACTGGACAGCAACATGCAGAAGGTTGAAACTAGACCACTTTCTCACACCACTCACAAAAATAAACTCAAAATGGATAAAGGACCTGAATGTGAGACAGGAAACCATCAAAACCTTAGAGGAGAAAGCAGGAAAAGACCTCTCTGACCTCAGCCGTAGCAATCTCTTACTCGGCACATCCCCAAAGGCAAGGGAATTAAAAGCAAAAGTGAATTACTGGGACCTTATGAAGATAAAAAGCTTCTGCACAGCAAAGGAAACAACCAACAAAACTAAAAGGCAACCAACGCAATGGGAAAAGATATTTGCAAATGACACATTGGACAAAGGGCTAGTATCCAAAATCTATAAAGAGCTCATCAAACTCCACACCCGAAAAACAAATAACCCAGTGAAGAAATGGGCAGAAAACATGAATAGACACTTCTCTAAAGAAGACATCCGGATGGCCAACAGGCACATGAAAAGATGTTCAACGTCGCTCCTCATCAGGGAAATACAAATCAAAACCACACTCAGATACCACCTCACGCCAGTCAGAGTGGCCAAAATGAAGAAATCAGGAGACTATAGATGCTGGAGAGGATGTGGAGAGACGGGAACCCTCTTGCACTGTTGGTGGGAATGCAAACTGGTGCAGCCGCTCTGGAAAACAGTGTGGAGGTTCCTCAGAAAATTAAAAATAGACCTACCCTATGACCCAGCAATAGCACTGCTAGGAATTTATCCAAGGGATACAGGAGTACTGATGCATAGGGGCACTTGTACCCCAATGTTTATAGCAGCACTCTCAACAATAGCCAAATTATGGAAAGAGCCTAAATGTCCATCAACTGATGAATGGATAAAGAAATTGTGGTTTATATACACAATGGAATACTACGTGGCAATGAGAAAAAATGAAATATGGCCTTTTGTAGCAACGTGGATGGAACTGGAGAGTGTGATGCTAAGTGAAATAAGCCATACAGAGAAAGACAGATACCATATGGTTTCACTCTTATGTGGATCCTGAGAAACGTAACAGAAACCCATGGGGGAGGGGAAGGGGAAAAAAAAAAAAAAGAGGTTAGAGTGGGAGAGAGCCAAAGCATAAGAGACTGTTAAAAACTGAGAACAAACTGAGGGTTGATGGGGGGTGGGAGGGAGGGCAGGGTGGGTGATGGGTATTGAGGAGGGCACCTTTTGGGATGAGCACTGGGTGTTGTATGGAAACCAATTTGACAGTAAATTTCATATATTAAAAAAATAAATAAATAAATAAATAAATAAATAAATAAATAAATAAATAAAAAATAGTAGGGGACTTCACCACCCCACTTACAACAATGGACCGATTATCCAAACAGAAATTCAACAAGGAAACAATGGCTTTGAATGACACACTGGACCAGATGGACTTAACAGATATATTCAGAACATTTCATCTTAAGCAGCAGAATACACATTCTTCTCCAGTGCGCATGAAACATTCTTCAGAATGATCACATACGGGGACACAAATAAGCCTTCAGCAAATACAAAAACATTGAGGTCATACTGTGCATATTTTCAGACCATAACACTATGAAACTTGAAATCAACCACAAGAAAAAAAAAATACAAGAAAGATAACAAATTCTTGGAGACTAGAGAACATTCTACTAAAGAATGAATGGGCTAATCAAGAAGTTAGGGAGGAAATTTAAAAGTACATGGAATCCAATGAAATGATAACACCAAAGCCCAAAACCTTCGGGATGCAGCAAAGGCAGTCATAAGAGGGATGTATATAGCAATCCAGGCCTTCCTAAAGAAGGAAGAAAGGTCACAGATACATAACCTAACTTTATGCCTTAAAGAGCTGGAAAATGAATAGCAAATAAAACCAAAACCAGCAGAGGACAGGAAATAATAAAGATTAGAGGAGAAATTAATGCTATCAACACCCCCACCCCTGCAAAAAAAAAAAAAAAAAAAAACAGAGTAGAACAGATCAATTAAAACGTAAGCTGGTTCTTTGAAAAAATTAACAAAATTGATAAACACTAGCCAGTTTGATCAAAAAGAGAAAGGAAAGTACCTAAATAAATAAAAGCAAGAATGAAAGAGGAGAGATCAAAACCAACACAGCAGAAATAAAAACAATAATAAGAGAATATTATAAGCAATTGTATGCCAATAAAATAGGCAACCTGGAAGAAATGGACAAATTCCTAGAAACATATACACTACCAAAACTGAAGCAGGAAGAAATAGAAAATTTGAACAGAGCCATAACCAGTAAGGAAATCAAATTAGTAATCAAAAAATCTCCCGAAAAAACAAGAGTCCAGGGCCGATGGTTTCCAGGAGAATTCTACCAAACATTTAAGAGTTAACACCTATTCTCTTGAAGGCGTTCCAAAAAATAGAAATGGAAGGAAAACTTCCAAACTCTTTCTATGAAGCCAGCATTACCTTGATTCCAAAACCAGACATAGACCCCACCAGAAAGGAGAACTATAGACTAATTTCCCTGATGAACATGAACTCAAAACTCCTCAACAAAACACTGGCCAGCTGGATCCAACAATACATTAAAAATATTATTCACCACGACCAAGTGGAATTTATATCTGGGATGCAGGGCTTGTTCAATATCCACAACACAATCAATGTGATTCATCACACCAATAAAAGGAAAAGAACTACATGATCCTCTCAATAGATGCAGAGAAAGCATTTGACAAAATACAGCATCATTTCTTTATAAAAACCCTCAAGAAAGTAGGGATAGAAGGAGCATACCTCAAGATCATAAAAGCCATATGTGAATGACCCAATGCTAATATCACCCTCAATGGGGGGAGACTGAGAGCTTTACCCCTAAGGTCAGGAAAAGACAGGGATGTCCACTCTCGCCACTGTTATTCAACATAGTATTGGAAATCTTAGCCTCTGCAATCAGACAACACAAAGAAATAAAAGGCTTTCAGATCAGCCAGGAGGAGGTCAAACGTTCACTCTTTGTATATAACATGATACTGTATATGGAAAACCCAAAAGATTGCACCAAAAAACTGCTAGAACTGATTCATGAATTCAGCAAAGTTGCAGGATATAAAATCAATGCACAGAGATTGGTTGCATTCCTATACACCAATAATGAAACAACAGAAAGAGAAATCAAGGAATCGATCCCATTCATAGTTGCACAAAACCCCATAAAATACCTAGGAATACATCTAACCAAAGAGGTGGAAAATCTATACACTGAAAACTGTAGAAAGTTTATGAAAGAAATTGAAGAAGACACAAAAAAAATGGAAAAAGATTCCATGCTCCTCGATAGGAAGAACAAGTATTGTTAAAATGTTGATACTACCCAAAGCAATCTACATATTCAATGCAACCCCTATCAAAATAACACCAGCATGTCTCTCAGAGCTAGAACAAACAATCCTAAAATTTGTATGGAACCAGAAAAGACTCTGAATAGCCAAAGCAATCTTGAAAAAGAAAACCAAAACAGGAGGCATCACAATCCGAGACTTAAAGCTGTATTACAAAGCTCTAATCATCAAGACAGTGTGGTATTGGCACAAAAACAGACACTCAGATCAATGGAACAGAATAGAGAACCCAGAAATGGACCCACAAATATATGGCCACCTAATCTTTGACAAAGCAGGAAAGAATATCCAATGGAATAAAGTCAGTCTCTTCAGCAAGCGGTGCTGGGAAAACTGGACAGCAACATGCAGAAGAATGAACCTGGACCACTTTCTTACACCATACACAAAAATAAACTCAAAATGGATGAAAGACCTCAATGTAAGACAGGAAGCTATCAAAATCCTTGAGGAGAAAGCAGGCAAAAACCTCCTTGATCTTGGCCACAGCAACTTCTTACTCAACACGTCTCCAGAGGCAAGGGAAACAAAAGCAAAACTGGGAACTACTGGGACCTCATCAAAATAAAAAGCTTCTGCACAGCAATGGAAACAATCAGCAAAACTAAAAGGCAACCAACGGAATGGGAGAAGATATTTGCAAAAGACATAGCAGACAAAGGGTTAGTATCCAAAATCTATAAAGAACTTATCAAACTCAACACCCAAAAAACAAATAATCCAGTGAAGAAATGGGCAAAAGACATGAATAGACACTTGTCCAAAGAAGACATCCAGATGGCCAACTGACATACGAAAAAATGCTCAACTTCACTCATCATCAGGGAAATACAAATCAAAACCACAATGATATACCACCTCACCCCTGTCAGAATGGTTAACATTAACAACTCAGGCAAAAACAGATGTTGGCGAGGATGCAGAGAAAGAGGATCTCTTTTGCATTGTTGGTGGGAATGTAACCCGGTGTAGCCCCTCTGGAAAACAGTATGGAGGTTCCTCAAAAAACTAAAAATAGAACTGCCCCACGACCCAGCAATTGCACTACTAGGCATTTATCCACGGGATACAGGTGTGCTGTTTCAAAAGGACATATGTGCCCCAATGCTTACTGCAGCACTATCAACAATAGCCAAATTGTGGAGAGAGCCCAAATGTCCATCGATGGATGAATGGATAAAGAAGATGTGGTCTATATATATATAGTGGAGTATTACTCAGCAATCAAAAAGAATGAAATCTTGCCATTTGCCAGTACGTGGATGGAACTGGAGGGTATTATGCTCAGTGAAATTAGTCAGTCAGAGAAAGACAAATATCATATGACTTCACTCATATGAGGACTTTAAGACACAGAACAGATGGACATAAGGGAAGGGAAACAAAATGATATAAAAACGGGGGTGGGGACAAAACAAAAGAGACTCATAAATATGGATAACAAACTGAGGGTTACTGGAGGGGTTGTGGAGGCGGGGGGATGGGCTAAATGGGTAAGGGACACTAAGGAATCCACTCCTGAAATCATTGTTGCACTATATGCTAGCCAACTCGGGTGTAAATTAAAAATAAATAAATAAAAGAAAGAAAAAAATTAAATAAAAATAACAAAACTAAAGGGCCTTCATTTTCTGAATATATATGAACATGTAAAAAATAATGTTGACTCATGGAAAAGCTCCTTAATTTAAAAAATTAAATTCAAATTGAAAGGTCAAAAGAATAATTTGTACTGTATTTTCTGATTTGTCTTCTGTTTTCTATTAAAAAGAATGCACCATCCTGTTGCTTATTCTGTTTCTCTCATCCACTCACTTTCTCTTTTTCACACACACATTTCCTTAGAATTTACAGAAGAAAATCCAAACTCTTTGTCACAAAATAGAGGGTTCAACCCAATCCATCCTCAGAATGTTCTGATCTCGCAGTGCTGGCCCTTCACAGCCTAGATTCACTCCAAGCATACCACACCACCCTCTTTAAGAATGTGTCACGGTACATGCATCATATTGTCCTTTATTTACACATGCTGTCTCCTCTGATCAGAGTACCTCTCCACCCTTCACCATGTAAAAATTTCCTATTCATCTTTGACACAGTTCAGTCATCACCTTCTCTCGGAAGCCTTCTGTGCTTTCCTCCCTCCTCTGACCAGTCAGCTCCCTGTACCTCTTGAGTGATCCCCAGTGATCCAGAGTCTTTCTGCAGAGTTCTAATAGGGTGCTCATAGCATGTAGTAACACTGTATACATGCATGTTTCAGCTTTTAGACTAGAGGATTCTCCAGAGCAGTGTCATAACTTGTATCACAGCACCTGACACAGTCCTTGGAGTAAACTCTGATATTTGTTTGAATAAATGAATGAATGATGAATGGAGGAATGAGTGGAAATCAAGACATAACCACTCATTATTATGATTTCACAGACAGAACACAGAGGCTTATATGTCCAGGGGCAGGAATGAAGGTAAAGTTTATTTCTAACAGAGAGGACAGAGTTTTACAGTTACTGGTTGAATGTCAACTCCACTCACAACTCAAAACCACTCTCTCTGCTTTGTATTTACAGAGTGGGGCATACTAGCATTACACTCAGGAGTGCTGTGAAAATCAATTTACATCGGTTAACTGCTTCAAAGTTGAAAGGTAATAAATTGTCTTTATGATATAAATTTAAAATAATGTTGTCCTCTAGCATTAAAAAAAAAAACAGAAAAGAATCCCTTTCTACATTGAAAATGTGTGGTAGAAAACTAAGTAGAATTGTTTCCACTTACAATGCTTTCAAGTTATATCCCTGGAGCCATTTGGCCTCAGATATAAAGGTGGAAAGAAACTTAGTTTTATGCACATGCATGCTCACACACAGTACACTCTCTTATGTAAACCAGGCAGTGACAAGTTAGTTGGATGGCTAAACCGAAACTGGTCCACCAAACAAAATTGTGCACTGTGTTGGAGAGCATTAGAGCTGCCGGGTTTTAAGGTTTGCCTTGGCTGGGATTCACTGTAACACCACCCACCTCTCTCCAGTTGCAATATTCTAACCAGGTCACCTAGATGCTGTGAAACAGATGTTCATTGAAGGGAAAAGGAAATAGGTGGTGTCCATTGAAAAGTGATAGCCATGGCAGAAGGGAAAATATATTTTTACCTACAACACAAGCTGAATATTATGGAAAATTATTGGTAGGGTAGAAATTCCTAGCTCTCCAGGAATCTGCAGCATTTAGTAAGCACTTCAGTATACTCAGAAGCAGGCAAGCAGAGTTGAGGAGGTTCTCAGGCTCTGGGGTCAGACTGCCTTTGACTCCCAGCTCTGTACCCGCTAGCCATGTGCCCTTGGGCAAATCACTTAATCTTTATCTTTGGTTTCTCATCTATAAAACTGGATAATAATACCTACTTCGTATGGTTCTTTTGATGATGACATGTATTGATCATGTAAACCACTTCCAAAAATGTACAGTGCTGTTGACTATTGTCTTTAGGCAGACGGGCAATCACTGTTGATTTGGGCTGACAACCCACCTAACCTAAAGTTCTAAAAAGGGAGGAAGAGTGATCAGGGCTTCATCTGTGGGCTAGAAAACAGTCTGTTCTCAGCGCTAAGAAGACTTGCACTTACAAAAATCAGGAAGGAAGATGGCAAAGCTACCAAATACAGAATCCCAAGCCATCAGTGGATGGCTGTGTTCATCTTCCAGGAATTACTTCCACATCTCCCTTACCACACTGTGGAGTGGGCAGATTGCTCAGAGGGAGGCCAAAAAGGCTTGCCCTGAAGCATAGTTCTGCCAAGTCCTTCTGTTTGGTGACTTAGTGTTTATTTTCACTATGGGAGTGGATATAACTCTAGCTGGTTACAACTTTCCTTCTCTCTTCTACCTGGTTTGGGTTTAGGAATCTAATCAATAAAAATCAAAGATGGCGCCACTCTGTCATATCTTGTTCAGAATTTTCTTGCTTAACTCTGTACGTTTTGGAGTTAAAGCTTCATAGACTAGTTTCAAACTTTTTCTCTGGCCCACCCCAAATCCTAGTTTCTGTCACAAAATACAAAGAATTATTTGTTGAAGTCAACATAAAGTAACATGTAGGATTACATATAGGTTCTCATTTGTACTCCCTCAATTTGGTCCTAATTTCCACAGATTTTACAAATGTTTGAAAATCCACGGTTTGTGGCTGTAGTCATATTCCACTCTTACTGAAGGAGTAATCTTTTAAATTTTTTACTCATTCTTTTAAGTGAATCAATATGTACTGCTTAAAATTGAGAAATTGGAAGAGTTTTAAGTATGTTATTGAAAATTATAAAATCAAACGGTAATAGAACTGCATATCAGGAGAATAAAAGGAGTACAAAAGAAACACAAAAACTGTTACGTGTCTAAAATTTAAGTAGACAGAAGAAGAATTGATAACAGGGAAGCTCTAACATAAAATAATATGATAGAATATAAAATAAAATCACATAGAGTAAAATGACCAAATATACCTACTATAGCAAATACAAACTGGATAAACTTAAAAGATTATTAGCTTTGATTAAAACCAAAACCCAAATATAGACTACTGAAATTAGTAAAAAAATAGAGAATATTTAAACAACAGTGCAATTTATGACAAATAAATAATATCATGTCCTCACTATGGAATATACAGATGTTCACAAAAATTCATATATACGTGTACACACACATCTTATATCCTATAAACAAGTTGCAAAAAAGTATAGATTGGACTTGATTTAAGTAAAAACACTTGAATATATGTATTCTAAATGCACAGAAAATATCAGAAAAGATTTATAATCTCTTTTGAGGAGTAGAATTTGTTAGACTGTAGAAGGGAGAGGGGATTTTATTTTTCACTTTTTATGATTCTCAACTATTTGTAACAAACATATATTGCTTTTATAATAAAAATGTTTTAAATGGCTGTCACATACATTCAAATAATGAATTGTCAAATATTTTGGATTTAAAAATTTTTTTTTTCAACGTTTTTTATTTATTTTTGGGACAGAGAGAGACATAGCATGAACGGGGGAGGGGCAGAGAGAGAGGGAGACACAGAACCGGAAACAGGCTCCAGGCTCCGAGCCATCAGCCCAGAGCCTGACGCGGGGCTCGAACTCACAGACCGCGAGATCGTGACCTGGCTGAAGTCGGACGCTTAACCGACTGCGCCACCCAGGCGCCCCAAATATTTTGGATTTAAAACTGCATCCTTAGTCAATGCCAAACATCATTTGCTTTCTCTTGGATTATTCAAAAAGCCATTTTCAAAGTTTTCTATGGCTCAAGAGTAATAACTTGCCACAACTGTGTAAAAGTGGAGAAACAGAAAGAGATTTGGTTAGAACATTTTTGAGTGAGGAAAACAGTGTAACTAGAAAAGTAAAAACGGAGGCTGCAGAGGAAAGCAGGTGCCAAATGGTGGCGTGTTAAGGCATTAGACATTACTAATAAAGCAACTGAAATGCTTTAAGCAAGTAGAGTAACACTACCAAAGTTGCATTTTCAAGAAACTGCTGGTTAAAGATTGGAGAAAGAAGTTGGAGGAGGGCAGCAATGGAGGCAGGACTTGTGATTTAAGGCTGGTAATCTTAAATTTTCTGCCTATCTCAAATACTTAGTGGAGAAATATGACTTATGAGTGAGAAACCTAGAGGACAAAATATCAGTTTTGTTTTTAACTGATGAAGTTAAATTAGATGTTTGTGGCCATGGCTGGACTACCTCATATTTTCTTCCTCCAACTGTCAGTGAAGACCTTGGATTCACTCATCCATGTGACAGTTTTAGTAGGCAGAGCCATCTCTGTATTTTAAGATGAAAAGGAAAAGAGAGGCACAGGTCTTCGAATATATCTTTTGAAGGTGGCTTGCATCCAGACCAAGGTCATTTGCCTTGGTCTGAAGAGCAGGGAAGAATGTCCTTTCAGTGGGCAGAAAGGCACTAAAGAAAATAATTTCAAAAGGTTGAACCATAAATGCTTATTCCCATTCTCTAGGTGTGGGGCCATAATGAGAGGTCAGAGAGAACAGAATTGATCATTGCATACTTTTCCTCCTCTAAGAGCATGATGTAGGGAACAAGTATGACTCTGGAACAGAGGGAGCTTCAATCATGTTAGAGGCTGCAATGTCCTCAGATGAGCAGCTGACTCTTGGGAGTGGAATGCAGCATCTCAGTGTCAGCTGAGTACAGAGTGGTGTTTCTTCAGCTTGGAGCAAGCGTCCCCATGCAGCAGTCACAGGGTGGCTTACTGGAATGGGAGCACACATAGTTATGAAGCTTAGACTTCATTTTTTTTTAAAGAGAAGTTAAGAATGTTTAGCTATTTTTCCCTTAGAGGAATAAGCTAATGACTTAAGGAATGCATTTACAAGGTTTTCCTGGTTAGAGTTTGAGGTTTCCATTTAGAAAAGGCATTCAACCATATTCTGTGAATTTCTCTGTCCTTTGTCTCCTTCTCTCTTTCTATTTCTCCTTCCTTTTCTTCCTTCCTTCCTCCTCCTCCCCCCTCCTTCTCTCCCTTCCTTCCTCTCTACCACTCTTCCTTCCTCCCTTCCACTCTTTCTCTCTCTCTCTCTCTCTCTCTTTCCTTCTCATTTTTTCTTCCTTCCTTCGCTCCTTCCTTTGCTGTCTACAGGTTTATAAAGAATACTTCTTTCCAAGCTTTGGGTTACATATCAATTCATTGATACATTCAGAAGAAGTACACTCAGCAACTGTGGAAAATTGTCTGTCAGAGACACTATTCAACAACATCAAGGAGGAATTAATGGGGATTTTATGAAGGAAGATGGCTAGAACATTGGTAATTTTCATGTTACAAACTACTTTAGAGTATTTCTTCCAATTTCTAACAGTCCATCCCTTCTCTTTCCTTTCTCCTAGAACTCTGAATTATGATGATGCATTTGGAGAATTTCTGGTTCTCACAATATTGTGGATTGGATAATTTGAATATTAACTTGCTACCAACACACCAACATACTGGGACAAGGTACAATATGCATTATTTTAAACACATAGGTACATCCATAAGAAAGAAAAGAAAATCCATATACATGAACAAGAGCAATCTGAAAATCAGGATAGTGAGCTTATTATCTGATATAGAACAAGGAATGAAGTATATGTGGGGTGTTATTAATCTTACTAATCCACAGGCATGAGTTTCACTCCCTGCATGAAGACAGAAGGTGGTGGCCTTGAAGCTGCATGAGGCAGAGAAATGGAACTGGAAAGTCACACAAATCAGGACTCTAAAAGGGGAAATTAGAAAAAACATTTTTTCTGCCTTCACAAGTTGGTAGATAAATTTTAGTTCTCTTCAGGATTGTTGGGTAAAAATAAATACATAAATAAAAACACTTGAGAAACTGGGAATAAAGGGACCATCCCTAACCCAATAAAGGAATCTAAAAACAAAATACCTAGAACAAACATCAAACTTAATGGCAAAATTTTTAAAAACTTCACTTCATGGGGCGCCTGGGTGGCTCATTTGGTTGAGCCTCTGACTTGGGCTTAGGTCATGATCTCACAGTGTGTAGGTTGGGGCCCCATGTCAGGCTCTGTGCTGACAGCTTAGAGCCTGGAGCCTGCTTTGGATTCTGTGTCTCCTTCTCTCTCTGCCCCTCCCTGCTCATGCTCTGTCTCTCTCAAATAAATAAATGTTAAAAAAAAAAAAAAGTTAAAAAAAGACCCCTTTACTTCAGGATAATATCAGCTCTCAACACTTATTGTCATTATGAGTCATGACAATGAGGGGAACATAAAATGGTAAGAGAATTGGAAACAAGGAGGCAACGTATTGTTTCCACATTTTAAGATTTCCTTCATAGAAAACACCAAACAACCTACAGACAAATTAGTAGATATAATAGGGGAGTTTAGTAAGGTAGAAGTAACAATAAATAAGAAAAAAAAGTCAAGAAAAATGGACAAAGGATTTGACCAGGCACTTTACTAGAAGAGAGAAAACAGTGCCCAATAAATATATTGAAAGATATGCAATCTTCTCAGCAATCAGAATTCAAATGAAGACCTTGCTTAACTATGATTTCATACCCTCCTGGTCAGCAAAAAGCAAAAAGTCTGATAAACTAACGGAGCCTCCCAAGTAGATTTCTGAAGCTCTTTCTTTTCTCACAGTTCCTTCCTCCCTGTACTGCCCCAGAAATTCCAACCAACTCATACTCTCAGAGCCCCAATTTGTACTTCTTTAGTTCAGTGAGATAACCAAACATTGCTTTTGATTATTCTCCCTGTGCAGTATATGAACATACTTTAGGCAGAGAGCTCACCTTGGTTTTTTTCTCTCAGGCATCACAGTCTGGGGTTGCCTGTTGCCCACTGCCTGAAAATGGTCATTTCATTTATCGTGTTCAGTTTTTCATATGCTTCCAGTGGGAGAGTAAATCTGGGCCTTGCTCTGTCATGGCTGGAAACAGAATTTCCTTGTATTGGCAGAGCTCAGAGACAAGGGAGCAATGCCGAAAATGGACTCCAGAAATCTGCACACAGGTATTCTTGAGTCTCCTGATACTAAGATAGGCATGCAAAGGGTAAAATTCCATGAGGTTGGGGAAAAAATTGGGGGAATCTGTGAACTTCATGATTCCAAGAACTCATGCAGGACATGAAGTTTCAGGAAGTCAAAGTTGTAAGTCCACAGTGATCACTTGGGGTATTTGTTAGAGGCCCTGTATGGGTCAGACCTTATGAATAAGATGATTTCATCCCTTGATTGTGCCATTTGAGACAACATGGATGGACCTAGAGGATATTATGCCAAGTGAAATAAGTCAGACTAAGGAAGCCAAATACTGTATGCTTCACTTATAACTGGCATCTAAAAACAACAACAACAACAAAATGAATAAACAAAAAGCAGAATTAGACCTATAAATAAAGAGAACAAATTAATGGTTGCCAGAGGGCAAGGGGTGGTGGGTAGGCAAAATGGGTGAAGGGTAGTGACAGGTACAGGCTTCCAGTTATGTAATGAATAAGTCACAGGAATAAAAGTCACAGCATAAGAAATATAGTCAATGAAATTTATAACAGCAACATATCAGGACAAACGGTAGCTGCATTTGTGATAAGCACAGAATAATGTATAAGCCGAGCAAATCAGTATGTACATCTGAAATGAATGTAACATTGTGTGTCAACTCTACTAAAAAGAAAGAAAGAGAGGGAAAGAAAGAAAGAAAGAAAGAAAGAAAGAAAGCAAGCCTCCAGTAAAGGTTACTCTGGGACCTTCCTTAACAAAGCTTAAATAAAACTCAAAAAGATCAACCTAACTTGCAATTAATTTTACTACCTTTAAAAACAAAGCCATACAGTCTGTAGAGAAAGTCAACAAAATCCAGACTTAAAAAATGTATCATTTATTATTAGACCTTTAGAACAGGAAAATGTGACCCTTGATTAGGAGAAAAATCACTCAGTAGAGAAGGACCAAAATGATGGAAACAGATGGAAACGATGGAATTAGCAGACAAAGGTGTTAAAAGTAGTCTTACAATATATAAAGGAAAATGTGAACTGAATGAGAGAAATGGAGATATAAAAAAGAACCAAATGAAGTCACAGACATGAAAAATAAGATGTCTAAAATGACAAGTTCACTGGATTAGACTAATGACAGATTACATTGTGCTGAAGACATAATAATAGAAGCCAACTGCAATGAAGCATAGAGCAAATAATTTTAGTATATCTAATGTATATGTATATATGTATATTAATAATATATTATGGTAAAAATTTTAAGATATCAAATCCAGCGATAAAGTATGTGTATGTGTATGTGTACATATATAATTAAAAATTATATATATATATATATTTAAAAATTATATATATAATGTGGTGTTTGTCCTGAGCATGCTAGGTTCATTTAACATTTGATAACCCATCAATGACAAAACTTTCAGCAAAATAAAAATAGATCACTTTCTTAAGCTGATAAGGGGAATCCATGAAAATCTTAAGCTATTTTCATACTTAATGAACAGTAACTGAAATATCTCCCCCTAAGTTCAGAAACAAGGCAAACATATTAATTCTCAATGCTGCCATTCACTGTTGTATTGGAGGTTCTGGCCAATGCAATAAGGGGGGAAAGAAAATAATTAAAAGGCATGTAGATTAGAAAGGAGGAAGTAAAAAAATAAAGTTGTTTCCATTTGCAGCTGGCATAATCTTTTTGGAAAAAAATTTAGGGATCTTAAAAACTACTCAAACTAAAAATGACTTTAGTCAAGTTAAAAGAAACAAGGTCAAAATACAATATTCAATTGCATTTCACTGTATTAGCAATAAACAATTGGAACTTGAAATTAGGAAATCAATATAATTTATATCATTAAAATATTAAATAACATTAACAAATATATGCAAGAAAATTAAATATATGCAATTCTAAAGGAAAGCAGAAGAAAATCTTAGCAAAATTGGGGCAGGCAGATTACTAAATTAGAACAAAAAGCCATGAACTGCAAAGAAAAAAAAACTGTAATATGGACTTCATCAAAATTCCAAATTTTTGTGCTTTGAAAACACCATTAAAAAATAAAAAATCAGGGGCGCCTGGGTGGCTCAGTTGGTTAAGTGTCCAACTCTTGATTTTGGCTCAGGTCGTGATCTCATGGTGGTGATATCAAGCCCAGCATGGGGGCTCCGCTGGGCATGGAGCCTGCTTAAGATTCTCTCTGTCCTTCTCCCCACTTGCACTCTCAAACTCCCTTGTGCCCTTTTCTCTCTCAAAAAAAAAAAAAAACCAATAAAAAATAAAATAAAAATAATAAAAAGGAAGTTGAAGAACAAAATATTTGCTTTTTTCCACTATAGATTAAAGAAATTGTATCTAGAATTTATAAAGAACTTATAATTCCTTAATAAGCAAACAAGCAAACTGATATTTGAAAAGAATTTAAGTAAACACATGAGAAAAATAACTACATGAAGGCCCAATCAGCTCATGAAATGATACTCAATATCAATATTCATTGGGAAAATGTAAATTAAATCCACAACGAGATACCACTGCACACCTATTAGAATGGTAAGATTGAAAAGACAGACCATACCAAATTTGGGCAAGAACGTGGAGAAACTGAACTTCTTATTAATTTCTGTTAGAAATGTAAAATGGCACAACCACTTTGGAGAACAGTTTGGCAGTGTCTTATAAAGGGAAATAACGTTTTCTATACTACCCAGTAGTTTTAATCCATATTCACTCAAGAAAAATGAAACCATGTCCACATAAGGGCTTATTCGCAAACATTCACATTAGCTTTATTCACAATGGCCCACGCTGGAAATAATCTAAATATCCCTCAACAGGTAAGTGGATAAACAAATTGTGGTAAAATAATACAATGAAATACTACACAGTGATATGAAGGAATGAAATATTAATATAGACAACATAATGAGCCATAAAAATATTACACTGAAGAAAAGAAGACAACAGAGCAAATACTGTAGGCTTCTATTTATAGGAAACTCTAGGAAAGCTAAACCTAATGTATTGTAATAGAAAGATCATGGAGGGAGGGGCCAAGAGGGCGGAACACCATGGAAGTTTTTTTTTTTTTTTTTTTTGCATCTCCCATCCCTGAAATCATGAAGCCATCAACACTAAGCCATCCTGCCCTCACTCGCCTCCGACGGCCTGCCTCATCGTCCGCACGCCCTGCCGCTGCCCCGCAGAAATGCTTCGATTACCCGCAGTACTTCGCCAAATTAGGCCAGTGTCCAGGGCACTGGCTCCTCATCTTACTCGGGCCTATGCCAAAGATGTAAAATTTGGTGCAGATGCCCGAGCCTTAATGCTTCAAGGTGTAGACCTTTTAGCTGATGCTGTAGCTGTTACTATGGGGCCAAAGGGAAGAACAGTGATTATTGAACAGAGTTGGGGCAGTCCCAAAGTAACAAAAGACGGTGTGACTGTTGCAAAGTCAATTGATTTAAAAGATAAATATAAAAATATTGGCGCTAAACTTGTTCAAGACGTTGCCAATAACACAAACGAAGAGGCTGGAGATGGCACCACTACTGCTACTGTCCTGGCACGCTCTATTGCCAAGGAAGGCTTCGAGAAGATTAGCAAAGGTGCTAATCCAGTGGAAATCAGGAGAGGTGTGATGTTAGCTGTTGATGCTGTAATTGCTGAACTTAAGAAGCAGTCTAAACCTGTGACAACCCCTGAAGAAATTGCTCAGGTTGCTACCATTTCTGCAAGTGGAGATAAAGAAATTGGCAACATCATTTCTGATGCAATGAAAAAGGTTGGAAGGAAAGGTGTCATCACAGTAAAGGATGGAAAAACACTAAATGATGAATTAGAAATTATTGAAGGCATGAAATTTGATCGAGGTTATATTTCTCCATACTTTATTAATACATCAAAAGGGCAGAAATGTGAATTCCAAGATGCCTATGTTCTGTTGAGTGAAAAGAAAATTTCTAGTGTCCAGTCCATTGTACCTGCTCTTGAAATTGCCAATGCTCACCGTAAGCCCTTGGTCATAATTGCTGAAGATGTTGATGGAGAAGCTCTGAGTACACTTGTTCTGAATAGGCTGAAAGTTGGTCTTCAGGTTGTAGCCGTCAAAGCTCCAGGTTTTGGTGACAATAGAAAGAACCAGCTTAAAGATATGGCTATTGCTACTGGTGGTGCAGTGTTCGGAGAAGAAGGGTTGACTCTAAATCTTGAAGATGTTCAGCCTCATGACTTAGGAAAAGTTGGAGAAGTCATTGTGACCAAAGATGATGCCATGCTCTTAAAAGGAAAAGGTGACAAGGCTCAAATTGATAAACGTATCCAAGAAATCATTGAACAGTTAGATATCACAACTAGTGAGTATGAAAAGGAAAAACTGAATGAACGTCTGGCAAAACTCTCAGATGGAGTAGCTGTGCTGAAGGTTGGTGGCACAAGTGATGTTGAAGTGAATGAAAAAAAAGACAGAGTTACAGATGCCCTCAATGCTACCCGAGCTGCTGTTGAAGAAGGCACTGTTCTGGGAGGGGGTTGTGCCCTGCTTCGGTGCATTCCAGCCTTGGATTCAATAACTCCAGCTAATGAAGATCAAAAAATTGGTATAGAAATCATTAAGAGAACACTCAAAATTCCTGCAATGACCATTGCTAAGAATGCAGGTGTTGAAGGATCATTGATAGTTGAGAAAATTATGCAGAGTTCCTCAGAAGTTGGTTATGATGCTATGCTTGGAGATTTTGTGAATATGGTAGAAAAGGGAATCATTGATCCAACTAAGGTTGTAAGAACTGCTTTATTGGATGCTGCTGGAGTGGCCTCTCTGTTAACTACAGCAGAAGTTGTAGTCACCGAAATTCCTAAGGAAGAGAAGGACCCTGGAATGGGCGGAATGGGAGGAATGGGAGGTGGTATGGGAGGTGGCATGTTCTAATTCCTAGAATAGCGCTTTACCATTGTTAATGAACTGTGAGAGGAAGCTCAAGGCAGTGCTCCTCAAGAATAACTTCAGAGAAGTCAGTTGAAGGAAATGACTGAAGAAAAGGCTGGCTGATGTTTAAGAAAGTCACTATAACCATCAGTTACTGGTTTCAGTTGACAACATATAATGGTTTACTGCTGTCATTGTTCATGCCTACAGATAATTTATTTTGTATTCTTGAATAAAAAGACATTTGTACATTCCTGATAACTGAATGCAAGAGCCATGTACCAATGTACTGCTTTCAACTTAAATCACTGAGGCATTTTTACTATTATTCTGTTAAAATCAGGATTTTAGTGCTTGCCATCACCAGATGAAAAGTTAAGAAGCAGCCTTTCTGTGGAGAGTAAGAATAATTGTGTACAAAGTAGAGAAATATCCAATTATGTGACAACCTTTGTGTAATAAAAATTTGTTTAAACTTAAAAAAAAAAAAAAAACACTAAGCCATCCTGCACACCTAGAAAACTGATTTGAGTATTCACACAACAATCTGCACAACCTGAACCAGAGAACTCATCAGGTATGCGGCGAGGAGAGGTGAACTGAGGGAGAGAGAAGCCATGGAGGAAAGGGAGCTGTTTTTGCTTGTGGAGAGAGGACTGAGACTGGGGGTGGGGTGGGGAGGAGTACAGAAAGCATCCCCCACCCCCACCCCCTGCCTGAAAGCAGCTGGAGAGAAAAGAAAGAGTATTCAGGGGACTGAACAAAAAAGCGAGAAAGGAGAAAGGAGAGGGTTTAAGTTCCATTAAGACTAGAAACAGGGGGAGTGCAGAATCTGAAACTCCACAGATAGATACCTGGCAGTATTCTGGTGGGAAAGAGAATCCCCAGGAGCCGAGGGCTAACATTAGCAACTCAGGCAACAATAGATGTTGGCAAGGATGCAGAGAAAGAGGATCTCTTTTGCATTGCTGGTGGGAATGCAAACTGGTGCAGCCACTCTGGAAAACAGTATGGAGGTTCCTCAAAAAATGAAAAATAGAACTACCCTAGGACCCAGCAATTGCACTACTAGGTAATTATCCAGGGATACAGGTGTGCTGTTTCGAAGGGACACATGCACCCCAATGTTTAGAGCAGCACTATCCACAATAGCCAAATTGTGGAGAGAGCCCAAATGTCCATCAATGGATGAATGGATAAAGAAGATGTGGTATATATATACTATGGAGTATTACTCGCCAATCAAAAAGAATGAAATCTTGCCATTTACAACTATATGGATGGAACTAGAGGGTATTATGCTAAATGAAATTAGTCAGAGAAAGACAAATATCATATGACTTCACTCATATGAGGACTTGAAGATACAAACCAGATGAACATAAGGGAAGGGAAGCAAAAATAATATAAAAACAGGGAGGGGAACAAAACATAGGAGACTCTTAAATATAGCCAACAAACAGAGGGTTGCTGGAGGGGTTGTGGGAGGAGGGATGGGCTAAATGGGTAAGGGGCTTAAGGAATCTACTCCTGAAATCATTGTTGCACCATGAGCTCACTTGCATGTAAATTATAAAAAATTAAAAATTAAAAAAAAAAAAAAAAGAAAGAAAAATCAGTGGTTGCCTGGAGCCTGGGATGGGGTGGCACTTTACCAGGAAGGAGTCACAGGAGAATCTTTTGGAGGTGATGAAAATATTTTACAAATGATTTTGCTGATGGATACAAGTAGATATGTGTCTGTCAAACTCATTGTACTGTACACTTAGAATGAGTACATTTTATTGTTTATAAACTATACCTCAATAAAACTTGATTTTAAAAGTTTTGATAAAATCAAGTACAGGAGATATCTCATAGTTTTGATCTGCATTTCCATGATAATTATTGATGTTGAGCACATTCTATATACCTGGTGACCATTTGTATGCCTTCTTTGGAGAAATGTCTAGTCCAGTCCTGTGCCCATTTTAAAAATTAGGTTATGAGATAACATCTCCCAACTATCAGGATGGCTATTATCAAAAAAGAAAACAAAAGATAACAAGTGTTGTCAAGAATGTGTAGAAATTGGAACTCTTGTATACTGTTGGTGAGAATGTAAAATGGTTCAGCTCCTATGGAGAACAGTATACAGTGTCCACAAGAAAATTAAAACAAAACTACTATATAATCCAGCAATTCCTCTTCTGTGTATGCACCCCAAAACACTGAATTCATGGTCTCAAAAAGATATCTGCACTCCCATGTTCACTGCAGCATTATTTACAATAGCCAAGTTATGGAAACAATCAAAATGCCCATCAACAGATGAATGGATAAAGAAATATATATATGTATATATATACAGTAAAATGTTGGATTGTGAGTAACTCGTTCCTAGAATGTGCTGCAAGACAAGTAAACATTTCTAAAAAATTTTAACTTGATAAGTGAACAATGTCTTGCAATACGAGTAGTGTGTGATGCCGAATGTCAAATGATCACAAGTGAGCCAATGGTTCTTGTCTCCCCCTCTCTTTCTCTCTCTCACACTCTCTTGCTGCAGGAATTGTGGGTGATTGTCAATGCAATGTCACATTTCTGCAAAATCCTCAAAAGGAGGCAGAAGCAAGTGTCTTTGGATAGCTTCCTTGTTAAAGTTGCACAAAAAGGAAAAGATTCCATTAAACCAATAGATAGCAGTGATTTTGTTAGTGATAGTGAAAGTTGTCTTACACAGTAACCCTCCTCTCTCTTGTCTCCCTCACTCCAGCCACAAAGGTTTTCAAAGGTGAGTGCAGGTTAACTTATTTGTCTTTGTATTTTGTATTTTCTAATTATTTTGTATTATATTACAGTATTGTAATCATTTTCATATGAATATTTTTGGGTTACAGAACGAATCATCCGAGTTTCCATTATTTCTTAAGGAGAAATTTGCTTTGATATACAAGTGCTTTGGATGACAGGCATGTTTCCAGAACGAATTATGCTCTCATACCAAGGTTTTACTGCTTGTACACACACACACACACACACACACACGCACACACACACAATAGAGTATTAGCCTTAAAAAAAGAAGAAAATTCTACCATTTGTGGCAACATGGATGAACCTGGAAGACTTTATTTTATTTATTTTTTTAATTAATTAATTAATTAATTAATTTTTATTTATTTTTATTAAAAAAATTTTTTTTAACGCTTATTTATTTTTGAGACAGAGAGAGACAGAGCATGAACAGGGGAGGGGCAGAGAGAGAGGGAGACACAGAATCTGAAACAGGCTCCAGGCTCTGAGCTGTCAGCACAGAGCCTGACACGGGGCTCGAACTCATAGACCGCGAGATCATGACCTGAGCCAAAGTCAGATGCTTAACCGACCGAGCCACCCAGGCGCCCCTGGAAGACTTTATTTTAAGTGAAATAAACCATTGTTGAAAAGAACAAGTACTGTATAATTCTACTTTGGAGTATCTAAAATAGTCAAACTCAGAAGTAGAGAATAGAACTGTGGTTGCCAGGGGTTGCCAGAGGGAGAGGGAAATAGGGAGGTGTGAAAATTAAAGAATCTATTTTAAGCAATTATAACAGTGCCTGGCACATAATGAACACTCCATAAATGTTCATTTTTACCATTAATATTGTTTAGGCTCTCCAAAAAAGAGTGTTGATAAGGGAAAAGACAAAAATTATTACTTTAGGTTGTGAATATAATCTATTAATAATTCAGGTGAAACACCAACTTTACACACACACACACACACACACACACACAACTGCAAGCCAGGAAGAGGAGAGATGATAGTTATAACAGGGTAGTTGTGAGACTCCAGTGAAAGTATTATTCATATACGTGAAGTGGTAGGTACCAGTTTGAGAGGTTTTACCAGCCAAGGAAAGTGTCAGGACTTGTCAACGAACCAGAGTTACTTTAAATTATAAGAATTTGGAAGAGAATGTTACAAGTATTGTTTAAATGTGCAACAATTCCTGAATTACAATTCCAGTGAGTCACGCTGCACTTATTGCACCAGGGAGCATAACCTGGTGCACATTCACATTCTTGCACATACCGGCCTGTTCACTCACAGGGGATGAAGTGTTTATGGACATAACCTCACTCAAGCCTGTGGCCCTTCTTGAAGAATTGCAGACATTACACAAATGGCCTTCATCTTGCCTCAAACTGTGTATTTCACACACTTTTTCTAACCTCTATGTGGCTTCAAACCCTTCATCATTATCTCATATTGATCGTATAGCCAAATGAAGACACTGAGTATTTATTTCTTTTACACTGTCACATCTTCTTCACCCTGCACTTATGATTTGGGGGCTTTAGGAAAGGACCTTAAATTCTTCTGATTATATTTCACTTTGCTGGATTTGGTCCATCACCCTGTCTGTTGGGTGACAGCATACTTTGTCATCTAACAAATTTGTCATCCGTTCCAGTTTTGGTTCCTCAGGATATCTGGTAAGCAAGCGTTCTAGGACTTCATCCAAGCTCTTGATAAAAATACTGAGACGAATAAGATCAAGGATAGAGCCTCAATGCAAGTCACTCTAGAGATCTCTCCAAGTTAACATTAATTTAACAGTTAGCTTGATGCTGGTATATACTCTCATTAGCTACAACAATAAGGACTTCATAGTCAGGTATATTCTGGAGATGCTACCTATTGTGGGACTCTTAGAGTTCTGCATTACATGTTAGCATCATAAAGATTTGGAAAATTCATCAGTGAAGAAGGACTGACCTATGATACACTTGTTCATGAGAAACACTTAGCATTCCAGAGACTTGCAGTTATAGAGTTGCAGAATACTGTGAAACAAGGTCTAACCCCCAAAGGAGAGGTCCTCAACATCACTTGAGTGGAATGCCATTGCACTTGTATGGAGGAACCTAAATCACTAGGGAGTAACAAGAAAGGTCTGGGCTCTGTGTGTTCCACTGGTTTTTATTCCACCACACTTGGAGTCTCCAGCAGCCCAGTGCATTCACTCCCTCACTGGCTCTGTTTATCCGTGCAGAAGAATGTGGAGGACAAGGATGATAACCGTGATCCCAGAGAGAGAGTAGAGGAACTATCATCAGTCCTGCCTGAGTGGAGATGTCCAGATGGTTCTCAATGACAGAGGAGAACATTTAGCTGTGAAACATAATGTCTCAAAAAGGTGCGATGCGTGTAACATGCTTCTCATTCCTGTGGCTGACTGTTGATCATTCTGGAAGGTGTAGCCCAAGTGGCACAATCTATTCTCTGCAATGAAATGGAAAACAGGTAGCATTCTTATTTTGTGCATTTATCCCTATTCTCTGAAAGTCCTTTTTCTATCAGTGTTAGAGATGAAGAGAAGAATAGGCTGTATTGTGTTCATTAGCTTTGTGGGAGGAGGAAACACTGGGCAGAAAATCAGTGGGTACAGAGAAGCGAGGAAGGCCTCTGCTTGACATAAGTGTGGCCTGATGAGTGCATCTCTGTTCCCCTTTCTCTGCATGTGCTGGGACTGTGGGATGATGAGAATATCAAGACATGATTTCAGTTTTCTAATTATCCAGGGGTTATGTCAGCCAGCCAAACAACATGCTTCTGCTCCTGCCTTCTTGCCCGATAGCTGACCCTGCCTCAGCAGGGCCACCCTCCTTCCAGCGTCAAATCAAATCCTCCTATTTGTTCATCCGTGACTTCTCCCACACACTGAAGAGGTCAAATGTGTTTAATTACAGAGATTATTTTGTAATCCAGCGGACTACCACCCTACAGAGACTCCCGCTGAGATCACAATGTTCATTTCCCTGTCAGAAGTCTGCTGTGATTTTAATTCATGTTGTCTCGGAAGTAAAGACTTCAAGGTTTTCCTCTTAGCTAAAATATGAGCCCATATGTCACTGATGGGATGCTTTTGGCAACAGCAGGAATCGTGTTCCCAGACCCCGAAACAATAACTTTTTAAAGGTTCTTCCAGTCTCTAAACACATGCGCACTCCTACCCTTTCCACCTTCTTTGCATCCTGTTTTTCTCTCTGTTTTTCTTGGCAGGTGTTGGTGTTGGGTAAATACTCCTTTCATGGAGGTGCTTGTCTGTCAGGTCCCACAGAGAGTAAAGAAAATGGCAAATTAATGAATTCAGGGTTGCGTCTGGCAGAAGGTGTGTTCCAGTCCCACGTGGAACATCTGGCAGCAAGTTAAAACAAAACAAAAAGCAACAATGGAGTACAAATACAGCACTCAGAAACCTGAGGTTAAAACAGAATTAAATAAATGTCCTTAATGTAAATGTCCCTAAAACCAAGAGCATGTGATGAGAGCAGAGGAAAGAGGGCCAGAAAAGCAGTTGTAACTGGGAAATGCAAAAAAAAAAAAAAAAAAAAAAAGAAAGAAACCTTTAAAAAGCAGCAGTATGAGCTTTTCAAAATGAAATTGGTCCAAAAATGTACACCGATGTTAGGATCTTGCCCCACAAGTGCTGTCTGATTGAGGCAGTAGGAATGGACAGCTGGTCCTTCCCTATGCTGCCAGAGTGCTGCAGGCAAGTCCCCCCTTGGCATCTCATTCTCTGCCACAACACAGCCTGAGCTTTAAAGAAAATGCAGGACTGTTGGCTGTTACCATTTCAAGTCAGTTTGCAGAATGAATATTTTCTAAGAACTCCGTGTGTTTTAAAATTATTCCTGTATCCTTGGTCACAATATCCATTGCAGAGGACAGCCTTATGGAAGAAAATGAAGACTTCTTTGGATATGATATTTTAGATTTTAAACAAAAGTAAAAGAGTGAAACTTTGAAATGACATAAAAACTGAAGAAGGAACCAACTTCTTATTTTTAATGTTTCTTTATTTTTGAAAGAGAGAGAGAGAGAGAGAGGGCATGCAGGGGAGGGACAGAGAGAGAGGGGGACAGAGAATCTGAAGTGGGCTCTGCACTGATGGCAGACAGCCTGATGCGGGGCTCGAACTCATGAACTGTGAGATCATGACCTAAGCCAAAGTCACACACTCAACCAACTGAGCCACCTAGGTTCCCCAAAGGAACCAACTTCATAAAAAAAAGGGCTGTTGATAATAGGACAGAGACATCAAAGATCGCGTAAAATGATAAATGCTATCAAAGTGGGTCCAGCAGAAGATTATGACATTTAAAACTCTAACAGAGTACTAAGTCATGGCTCCATTTCGCAGACAAGCTTTCCATGGAAAAAAGGAAACATTCTCTCTGAGCATTTGAGTGCGTTATGAGCACAGCACCATGAGCTCCTCAACAGCAATAAAAGCATCACTTTCTGTGTGAACTCTCCAGGTGAACAGATCAGACAATCATGTCTAAAGTTATGTTGCTGGTTGAAAAAGAGAACCATTTCATTCTATGTACCTCTACAAAGTGGCAGAAGGTTTTGTTTGCCTCAGCCACTAATGAGTCTTTCCTTGCCAAAAGCAAAACAATAACAAAATCTGCAGATGAACAAACAAATCCTCAGTTGTGTAGTTCAACTCGAGAAATCCATGTGTTCTTTGGGCACCTTATCATCTCTGACTTTTCAGTCTACACGCGTAGCTCATTCTTCATCAGATGTCAAATACAGAGTCACTTTAATAAGTATTTGCAAACAATAACAGGGTAGAGAGTAGATATTAAATAAAAGGACTCATCTTCCTTGAGGACATGAAGGTATGGGAAACTAACGGAAGGCAAAAATTTCCAGGGTAAGGAAAATGGACACTTTGGTCTTGACAGTTAATTATTCAAGAGGTCTCATGACATCACTTATTGGAAGGTTAGAGGGAGTCCCTCTGCAGAGGATACAGAAGAATCCCTTTGTGTTGTAATGGACTGATGTTATGAGTTACTGATCCAGAGGCCAGGACTCATCTAAAGCATCATTCATGTTAGACATGTATTATGAAGGGATGCCAGGGAATGAATGTAAGTTCCTGTTTCTGAAGGGCAAGAAGGAGGGACCTGTCACAGTTCTATTCACAGGGATTCCAGGGAACTGTGTAAGGAAACTTAACCCCAAGAACAGAAGAGGACTCACTGGGAAACGTTATTCCAGGGACAATAAACTACTGGTGAGGCTAAAGGGAGAATTTTGAGAATAGCAGAATATCTGTTACTTTATTTTTCTAAAGCCTTGCAGAGTCTGATGCAGGGACTTGGACCAGATACTTGGAGACAGGGGCCTACAAAAAGTAGGAATATATGGATAAAATTGCTGTAAAACATTTGAATTCAAGGTGATGCTCATTATGTACTATACTTGTTAGATGTATATCCACATAAATACTGGTACATATATACAATGCTAGTTACATATAAAGGATTTTTTCCCTCCCTTTACTAAAAAGGTTATAGGAGCACACTGGAAAATACAATAGAAGAATGTATGTCACCACACAAAATGACAGAGGACTTAAAGCCACCATTGTCTGAATCATGATGACATTATTACACTCTTCAGAATTCTCTAGTAGTTTTCTACCATACCCAATATAAAGCTGAAACTCTTTGCCAAGGTGAACAAAACTCTGTGTGTTGACTCCTCCCTTCCTCACCAGCTCTACCCCTTCATAATCTCTCCCTTTCTGCTTCAGCCATTATGACTCTTTTGCTGTTTCTCAAGCAAACCAAATCTACTATAGCCTCCGGGCCTTGCATTGGCTTTCCTTCTGACCAGCCTGCCTCTCCCTAGATCTTCACCTCACTTCCTGTCTCATTTCATGCAGGTTTCTGCTTAAAGATAACCTTCCTAGAGAGGTCTTAGTCCTGAGTTCTGGAATCTGTGAGGACAAATTAGGGTTGGATCAGGCTTCTCCTATTCTGAGGTTGAGGCTGCACAGAATCTTGCTCATTGGTTAACAATATCCCCATCATGTGCTGAGACTAGTGTTGCCTAGGAAACATGATCATTACAGATCCATCTCAGGTTCAGACTGTGATACATTTTTTTTTAACACAATAGTGTTCAGCAATATGTTTCGAAGTTTCTTTTAGTTATGTGATTCTATGTAGAGCTAAATGATGGAAGGTACTCCAAACTCTTAACATTCAGAAGTAATACATTGAAACATGGTAACCAGATCATTTTGAAAATTAAGTTTCTAAGAAGTGAGGACCTCTATCAAGCCATATAAGAATATCTAATAGTCTTATGGAGTCCCCTTTGCAGACATCAAAGCAGAGATAGACTCCATTGATGTTGTCTATGAAAGAGTCATCAACAGTGAAGACTGCTTGGGGCAGTCTTCTGACAAACAAAATGAGCCTAAAGTAAAAACAAGTCATCTGAAATCCAAAAGTTGACAAATAAGCAACCAACCATGTTTAAATCCCTTTTCTCTATGATACAAAGTAATGATAAAATGGGCAGAAAAGAGAAAGAACTGTGAAAGAGTATTTTTAACTCCTTTGTTCTCAAATAGCTTGAGTGACTATTTACTGTGAAAAGATCGAACACAAATGAGAGTGTCTTATTATTAAATTTTGGTTTTAAAAACATGCTTTGAACTTTGGAATGTTTATAGGAAAGTTTGTTTATCTAAAATAAATCATGCCCCAGTGAAGTTCCTAAAGTTACTACAATGCTAACTCATTTAGTACCAGGCATGACTAACTCATATCAGCTTAATAAGTCTTGGCAGCACCCAATTGGAAGAGATGGAAAGAGATACTATCACAGTTTATAAACAAAAAAGGGGAACAACTAATGTTACATGAATCTGTTCACACTTAAGAATGCCAAGGTTTTTTTTAAGTTACAATGCAGATCTTTGTGATAATTAAAAAATAGACACAAGCTGCCTTAGTTTTCATTCATCAGTACAAATGAGGTGCGGTTTCTGCGAGCACAGGTGTGCATGGCAGGAGTATACACATGCCCCAAATGTCAGATTCTTGCTCTGCTCATGCAGGTGAGGTGTGTAAGATGGGAAATATTCTGGATGCTCTCATCAAAATGTATGGAACAAAGACTCAGGAAAAAGCCTCCATCACCATGAAGTAAGTAGTCCAAATATAGGCCATGTAATGGGGTGGACCCCAGAATTAGATTTGAAGTAAACTTTAGTGGCTCACCTAGAACTATACTGTATAACTTAGGAGGAACTCGGGTGTCTTGGTTTGTCTCAGACCTTCCTATGGAACCTCCACCTAGGCAGTGCTGATTCATTACAATGGTATTGGTACTGAAATATTTTTCTTTAAAATATACATGACTTGGAGAAATGGATGATTCCAAAAATTGTGACAGGGAAGATCCAAGATGAGTCCAGAGCATCTTGTAGTGCAAATTAGTAAGGAAAACAAACCAAAACAAAACAAAAAACCAGAAGGACAGATTGCTATTGATGATCTATATTCTTAATAAATAGCCCAGGTGATGCTAAGGCCATTCTGAGCCATATTTTGAAAGCACTGACTTAGTACAATCACCCCACTATTTTGCCTTTTAGTAAATAGGTGAGGGGTATGAAATGGTGACTTTTTTTCCAAGTTAAAGTCAGGTTGGCTGCACTATTAACAGCTTCTAAGGTACATGTACCCTTACATTGAGTCATTTTTGGATATTTACACATAAGTGATGACCCTTGCAGATTATCAGACTACTGAGCATTCTTTTAGGTAAGGAATTTGCTACTAAGATAAACAATGGAGACTAGTGTTTGACAATGGTTGTGTCCCAGGGACATATAGCCATGGTTAAATTCCAGGGACTTCTGCAGGAGTACGGTCCTGTCACCCCAGGAGCTATAACCCTACCCTAATTAAGGAAAAGGAGTGAGTGAGTTTACCTAGGCTTTGCTCCATTGCTGAATTTCTCCTTTTGCTGGTTCTGGAATTTTCTGTTTCATGATTTATTCCTTCATTCTAGTGAAGCATCTTTCCTTGAAGTCTCTTGAGAAAGAAGGGATGGGAGGTAAGTAATTTTCAAACATGACTGAAAATTATTTTTCTTGTATCCACATATATGATTGATAGTTGAAATATCATTTTTTTAAAATTTGTAATTACTCAATGATAAGGTTAAAACACACCTCACAATTTTTAATGCATTACCTTACTTTCATCTGTTAGCTTTACTAGACCATAAGCCACGCTTATTCCCTCTTTTTTCTCCACGATGTAATTGTTTCTCTGGAAGTCTTCAGGATCTTCTCTTTATCCCTAGTGTTACATAATTTCACGTTGTGAGTGTGCCTGGGTGTTGGTCTTTTTCACTTATTTAGCTAGAATCTCATGTCTTTTTGTGCTGGTAAGTTTTCTTCTATTATTTCTTTAGCAATATACTCTATTTTCTCTGCTCTCTTTCAGAATACCTAGTCACTAACTGTTGGCCCTCTAGAAGTGATTCTCTAATTTTCTTACACTTTATCTCCAATTTTCCATCTCTCTTTTTGCCCTACTTTCTTGATGATTTCCTTAACTTTATTTTCCCAAATCTTCTATTGTTTATTTCTGCCATCAATTTTTTTTTTAATTTTCAAAAACTTCTTTTTCTCTGTTCCTTCCCTTTTTATGACACCCTACTCTTTTTTTTTAACAGATGCAATATCATCTTTTATTTGTCCAAATATATTTAACAAAGTCACAGTTTTAAAAGTTGTCTTATGTTTCCTGGGTTGTCATATTTCTTTCAAGTTCATTATTTTCCTTCATTCTTGTGGTCTCTACTTTTCATTTTTACTTTTCATAATTAGCCCAAATGGTGGGCTAATCAATTAGGGGACCTCCAAATATCAGTATCTATAAGTTTTTGCTTTAGAGTTATTCTTTTTCACCAAAGGAAAAAAAAAAACCTCACCCGTCTTCTGTGGAGGGTAGGGTTGGGAATGATCTATGGCTAGCTGCTAGCATCCCCAAAGGGCAAAGCTGAGATACCATTCACTATAGAATCTTACACCTAGACCTCTTTTAGTTGGTATTTGACATTCTTTTTACTGTTCTTGTTTCCCTTATTCTCTTTGTCCTCTCTGCTTTATATCTTCTTAAAAATTTCTTTACTTTCAGGGTGCCAGGGTAGCTCAGTCAGTTAAGCATCTGACTTCAGCTCAGGTCATGATCTCACAGTTTGTGAGTTCTAGCCCCGCATCAGGCTCTGTGCTGAGAGCTCAGAGCCTGGATCCTGCTTCAGATTCTATGTCTCCCTCTCTCTCTATCCCTCCCCTGCTCGTGCTCTGTCTCTCTCACTCTCAAAAATGAATAACTGTTAAAAATTTTTTTCAAAAAATTTCTTTGCTTTCATGATTTGAGCTTGTGGTCATCCACCATGGTTGAGCAGTCTTAGCTTCCCCTTATCCCACAGTGCCTAGACTACAAGAGATTTTCAGTAAATGTCAGCAGAATGGGTGACTTAGAATCACAGGCATTTAAATGTGAAACAACAGGAGGGAACATCCTATTCTTTAAAACTTTTGTTTTCTGAGAAACATCAGTTTTTCCTCACATATAGTAGGACTTTTCTATTAAAGGAGATGAGTTCTCTTCCTGCCAGTTTCTGTACAACAACTCAAATTTAGAATTTCAAAATTTAGAATTTTAAAATTCTGATCCCAACCATGATTAGATTGAGAGCTCCTCATGGACAGGCTCACACATAACTCCTCTTTTTGCTTGGCACATAGCTCCTAAAAAATAGGAATGAAAATTTCCTTTGGCTAGAAATGAGCCTGGTCTATAAATTATTTTTAATCAACATCTAGTTCAGTAGACTGGCAATAAGATAGGAGAATCAGCAACAGAGTCAGACTGACCAATGGCCCAGGTAGACCAATGGCTGGTTGCTCTGGGAAGACACTTGCAAACTGGTATTTCAGTTCAATTTTATTTGGAAGAGGGGTGAGACGGTAAAAGGGTGGGATAAGAGAACCAGAGGTGACTCTTTTGGCCCCAAATTTGCAGAAAGAGGATTTGGTAAAAAAGAGAAGCTTTACCAATCTCCCACTTGGTAAAAAACAGAAGCTTTGGATAAAGAAAGCTTTGCAGTTAACTAGAACTCTTTGCAAATTATTTCAGGCACTCTTTATTGCATAAACATGCTCTTGTAAGTGAAGTAGTACAGCTGGTGGAGGTGGTGGGAGTTCTTAATGGCTTACCCATGTGGCTCATATGGTCCTCTGCCTAAAAAGAATTCACATATGTTCAATTTTCTCTATCTCATTATGTTTGCAGTCTCTCTTAGATACTCATATCCTGGTTAATTGTTCAACAAGTATTACCCTTAATTCAACTTTAGTCAATGTATATCTGCATTGAATTTTTTTCTTTAAGTTGGGAAACTGATGTTGGAGAGAAAGAAAGAAAAAGGATGTTTGCCTTCATAATCTTGGTGGGGTCATTTCCATAGCAATTCTATTGTTATAGCCTATATGGGGATAGTCTTAGTCTTAAGTCAGTTTTCTGGTGACTGGGCAAATACTAATTCAGTATTGGCTTATCAAATGAGGTTTCTTTGGACTAGAATGGTGGTCTAATATGAAACCACATTGAAGTTAATTAAGCAGGAGCTTTGAAAATGTTGCTTTCAGAGCAGATTTTAGATTTGCTCTTTGAATACTGGACAACTTTGGAAGCAGGAATTTGAAATGTGGACTTTGAAATATACAGAGTGGTTGTGTTATCTTCCCAACATAATGCTAAACATGGTTTCATTTGACTTTCTTGATATTTTCATCTTCTACATAGACATCACATTTCTCATGCATTGGGCTTAACCTAGACTATGGTTTGTCTTCAAGCAGTCACTATATCAATGTCTTCTTGAGCAACTGGGGGATGTTAAACAACCTCAGATGAATGTGGCTATACATGTTTGCACATCCAGAACGTGTTATTACTCAGGACCTATAATTTTTTTTTTTTTTTTTTGCCTATTATTCTTGATTACTACTATGCCTAAAACCATCTTCTCTGGATGTCTTCTCTTTCTTTCTGGAACATGAATCAGTTTGGGTTTTTCTGGGCCTAAATTGTGATAAAACTCTCTAGAAAACAGAAATACTGTGTTTAATCTTACTACAATGTCAAAGAGGAATGTCTACTTTTCATTTATTTTAAAATTTAATTTAATTATTCTCATTATTTTATTATTATTTTTTCCCTGCATTATAGCTTAGTGGAACTACTAGAGACTTGACAGTTAGACAGACTTGGATTCAATTTATGCAGCTACCACTTAACTGGTCCTGGCTTTGTGACCTTGATTGAATTAATCAGTCTTTCTAAGCTTAAATTGAAGTCATGACCAAATATACTGAGTTCACAGAATTGTGAAAAGGATTATATGACAAAGTGAATCTCATTCTACTAGTCTGTATTTAGATTTTGAATCTGTTCTATTAATTAGGTTAAGTTATTTTCCAGACCTCATTGTACACCAAAATCACCTAGGGCACTTTAAAAAAATATAAATGCTTGAGCCTCAGAGATTCTGATGCAACCAGTCTAGGGTAGGAATCGGACAGTGGTGTTTTTTAAAGCCTCTAGAAGATCCTAATGGGCAGCCAGTGTTAAAAACTATTGGATGAGAGCTCAGTGAATGTTAGCAGTCATCATTCGAGAGTGAGGATGACTAACTTCTTGGGAAACTTAAAATGGCAACACTTCTTCAGCCACCAGGAAGAAGATGAGAGTCTCTGAACTACTAAAATAACCCATTCATTCTCACCCTCAAGTGCTCAACAGCACTGGAGAAAAGAGAATCATACATGGCATTCCTTTTTTCCTTTGCATGTACAAAAGCCTGTGGTGTGGTTTTATAGACTCTATGGAGAGAGCAGAGATCAGTATTCTTAATATCAGCAAGATTTTTTTAAACCGATTTTTCAGTAGTTATTACTAAGAGATATTTTACTATAGTGGTTTAAAAAATCCGATGTAAAATTAAAGGGAAAATCCATTTTAAATGAGTAAAAATAATTACTACAGATGAATTTGCAGATATGTCATATAGAAATGTTAAAACACTTGATTTTTTAAAAATAAAACTTCAAATGAGAAATCAGAAAAGTTTTGATATAGGTTTTTAAAGAAAGTTTTAAGCTACTTTGAGATAAATGTAAGTTGAAAGTTCTCTATTATCTTTTTTGGAAGAATCTGCACAATGATGGTGTTTGCTTTTAGTTAAAAAAAACTCTGTAAATCTAATAACAGTTTGTTACTAGTATTGGGGGACCCATAACTAGTTATTCCATACTTAAAAGTTAACTCTAGAAAGTAAGTCAGAACATTTTCACTTGCTTTACCAGAGGTAAAGCCACCAGGGATGAATAAATGTCTGATTTTTTTTGTAGCTTGTCCCAGAGGTTTGATTACAAGGATTACTATACATTACTATGTAGAAGGTAAATACATTATTATTTTTATTCTTACTACTACTAATAAATTTATTCATTGCACTGAAGAGACTATATAAGCAACAAAAAATAACTATTTAAAGGAATTTCTGCAATGTTTGGAAATGTAAAATAGAAAGTTTGCAATGAGATATTTGTCCTAGAACACACAAATTTATATCAATTATGCCAGTTATACCAAATACACCAAATATGGTATATTTTTGTGGGTTTTCCATAAAGTGCAACTAACGAATAGTCCTAAAATATTTGGTCCCATTGAATACCTAACAGTTGCCAGACACTGTGCTAAGTGCACCATCTCTTTCGAACCTCACTACAACCTAACCATTATTATCCCCATTTTACACATGAGAAAACTGAGGATCAAACAGTTAAGTCCCCACTACTCAGAGTGGGGTTTAGGAGCAGCAGCATTACCTGGTTGCCTGCAAGGCACGCCTAATGACAGGCTCTTCCCCACAAATGCTGAATCAGCATCTGCATTTTAAGAGGCTCTCCAGGTGATTCTTGTGGAAGAGAAGCCCTGGTTTAAGTAGTTGCCCCAGGTATGCATTTAAATTTTGTTTTTAGTTTATTTTTAGAGAGAATCCCAAGCAGGCTCCACGCTGTCAGTGCAGAGCCTCATGCAGGGCTGGAACTCATGAACCGTGAGATCATGACCTGAGCTGGCATCAAAAGTCCCACGTTTAACCCAAGGAGCTACCCAGGCGCCTCTCCCCCGTATGCATTTAGATACTAGTTGAACCAGGAGTTAGCTTAGTCAGTGTTGGTATAAAGCAGGATCTAAAATGTGTATCCTAGGAAGTAAATGACAATACTATTTTATAAATTACACAAGGTAAGACTGAACATGAGCATCGTGCAGGACACACATAGGTTGGCGGAAGTTTAGGAATATAACTAGGGTTTCAGGCCCTACAGGTGTGTACAGGAGTGGGCCCCTTCCATGTTCATAGCTTCGCAGCCCTCCGCCCTGACTCTGAGGAGCAACCTGCGTCAGAGCCGACCCTGAGTGCGCACACCTCAGTGTCTACACCCTCTGCACCCCACACAGCTAACGAGGTACTGTCTTTGATGGAGTCAAAGGAGGAAGCATTCTCTTCTCTTGCTGTGGCTGCCACAGCCACCGCCAAGACTGTGCTGTGAGCCCGGTGTGAGCCCCTGTTCTGATAGTAGAAGAGCGCCCCCTATGGCTCGCCCTTGTTCTTGAACACACCTCTTGCTGAAGTTCTCCAAGCACTGCAAAGCCAAAGCCAAAGTCCTGCTTTTTTATGTCTGGGAATCCACACAGTTGTCTCCTGTGTTCATAGGTAAGTCTTGTTAGCTCCCGCTTGGGGTCCTCTGTTTTCCTTTTTCTCCTCCAATTTTCCCCTTTCTCAAACCCCTTCACTATGTCCACAGATACTTCCTCCAGTCACAACTGTGGCTTCCCCTGAAAACTTCTCTGTCTGCCAGGTGGCTGCCAACACAGTGTTCCTGGAAGTCCTTTGGAACTAAAGGCATGCTATAGATTGTTCAGTCTGTGAGAAGAAGGACACTGTCCCTCACGGTCCTCCTCTCCACATGCCTCTGGAGCTGAAAAGAAGGTCCACATCATGTGACCATGTGCCAGCCCAATCACCCCTCAGCAAGACTGCACTACTGGGCATGCTCCTCTGCCTGCTTCTCTCTTCCTACACAACACTGTTTGTTCACATCACTGTATATGGGGGCTTTGTACAGCACCTAGTACATAATTGATGCTTAATAAATATTGATAGTTTTAGGTGGATGATAAATTCTCCATAGTTCCTCATGCAAATTCTGGCAGATCTGGTCAACAAGTCACCAGATGTGTTAAGGTGTGCCAGAGGATAGATGGATTCTACAAAGATTGATGTTATTAAAAATTGGAGAGGAGGCGCCTCTGTGTTTCTTCCTCTCTCTGCCTGCTGGTGTGAGGTATGGCATTCCCTGCCTCTCTCCTGGGAAGGCCTCTAACCTGTAGCTGCCTCCTCTCCTGAGACATTTCACCTACTGCTTTTGAAGTTCTGGGAAATTAAGGCCCAGGCCAGGCTTCCTGGCCAAATGAGGCTTATCAGGGCCACCCCAGCTGTCTCCTTGCTGCAGATGCACCTGACCCAGCATGAAGGAGATGGACATTCTCCCAGGGACACCCAGAGAGTATTTGCCAAGTAATCTCTTATCTCAGGGAGTTGTTGTGTTCAGGTTCATTTCTTTTTATTAGGGAAGGAAGTATACAACCAGAGTCTAAAGTAAGTACAGCAAAACCTTGGATTGCGAGTAACTTGTTCCGTGAGTGTTCCACAAGACGAGAAAACATTTCTAATAAACTTTAACTTGCCAAACGAGCTATGCTTTGCAATACGAGTAGTACATGACACCTAATGTCACATGATCATGACTAAACCAATGGTTCTTGAAGTTTGCTTTGATATACAAGTGCTTTGGATTATAAGCATGTTTCTAGAATGAATTACACTTGCAAACTAAGGTTTTACTGTACTATAAATTATTGAATTTAATTCAATCATAACCCCTTTGTGAGATAAAATATAGATGAGGAAACTGAGGCTGAGCTAAGCAAGTTAATAAGTTAGCTAAAAAAGAAACAGCATTAATATGTGGGACAGACTGGATAAAAATTCATATCTAGCTGATATGATCTTTGATCGGAGTCTTTTAACAAGTGTAGACATTTGCCCGAGAGAGTGATGGGCCCTATCTCCTGATAGGGCATCCTTGTGAGTACAGGCACTCAACCTAAGCCAAGTATTGGTGTCTCTGAGCTTAACGCAGGGAAATGACATACGCAGTGGTACTTAGGTTTGTACCCCATTACACCTATGGAGGCTGTTAAACTAGTTCATTTACAGATTGGTGTAGAGTAACTCCCACTGAAACGCGCGGTAGGTCCCTGCTGCAGGCAACAGTGGGAGGTGGCGCTTAACTGTCTCTATGGAACAGCAAGAGACTCAGAAAAATAGCGTGGGCCCCATGAACGGTGCTGACAGAGAATGTGCTGCCACTGCCAAAGGGAGGCCATGCCAACAAGTGCCGCCATCATGGTGCCTTGGTGATGAGACATGCCCGGGAATCTCCCGCCAACAACAGCTGCCCACGCCGAGAACCAATTCCTCTCTAGAGGCCACGGGGAAGCCGCACACTGGCACCACCCCTGGGAAACAGTCCAAGGCCACCTTTGGGAGCCCAGATAGCATGTAGCCTGGGGAGACCTGGCTCCCCTCACCACTCCCAGCGTGAGTCACATTGGTGAGGATAGAGTTTGTTGCTCTTTCAGGAAACTCCTCACTGGGGTTGGAAAACAAATTCCCCAATGAAAAATTGGCAGGATTGGAGGCACTGACACTTGAGGTTTGGGGCGGCTTCTGCAGGGAATTTCAGTTCTGACTGGGCTCTTTGGCTGGGGGGCGCCTGGGAAGGGGCGTGTTATCACTTGCCATTCGCTTTGAGACATCTGGCCAGCAGCTGTTTACAGAGAGTCCTCTTTAGAACTGTGGGGGTCATCCCCATCACTGTGCAATGATGTTTTCCTCCTAGAGCTGGTCTTGCCCTCCTGGCACCACCATCTTTCTGATACCTATTTTTGAGATGTAACCTAATTCCCTCCTGAAATTTCTGGATGTTTCTCTGAAGCTCTTGCCTTACTCTTTATTTTCAAATGCTTTTTTTTTTTTTTTTCCTGGGAGTTCAATTTCCATGACTTGGCTTCAGAGCCCCCAGACTCCTCAATCCACTGCATCTGCCTGCCAGTGCAGGGCATCTTTTCATCCTCTTGCTCCTGTTTAGGTCTCGTCTTGTAGCTCCCTCAGTGCTCCCTTCATGTCCCTGCCACCCAAACACTTCACTCTTCACTCTCACACAGAAACACCCTCAGCAATGTTTACATATAATAAGCTACCTTTTTCCAGGGCTTGAGAAATTCTCTAGGAAAAACTTAGTCATTTGTGGAGGCTTCTTAAGCTCTATCGTCCTGCTGAGTTTCCAGGTAATTACTGCTAACTGCACTGCTTGTGGCCCAAGAACAGCTTCACATTACCTTCGCTTAGCAGGCCAAGAACATTCCCAAGGTGCTAGGCAGAGTTTCCGAGGGTGGGAGGTCACTGCCAATCCCCTCCTCAATGAAATGTGCCCCAAAGTGCTGGTTGTCCCACAGCCATGGTGTGGAGACCGAATGACATAATATGTCGATGATTTAATGTAAACTAATAAACATAGCACAATGTCTGGCCTCCCTTCAATCTGCATTACATGCCTTTGATGCTAAATATGTTTGAATTCCTTTCAAGTCATCATTTGCATTCTCACGTGCTTCAACTTCCCTGTGATCAGGTGACCCTGCAGAAATGGTCCTAATGAATTGGTTAAGTCTTTGCAAAGACTCTGCCCTATATAGAGAGACTATTGTCACCAACAAATGGCATTTTCAAAATTTATTAGTATCAGAGTATTCAAGTTTTTGAAGTTTTCTTTTCCCAACTTGTATTTCTTTCTCGTATGCAAAAAGATTGCTGGAAATACCGTACTGAATCCTCATTAAGGGCAACATGCCCCTATATTTTCAGATGAATATGCTGTAAGAAATGTAATTACATTTTTTTTTCAGTAAAATCAGTTTAGTGTTTTTTTTTAACTAAAAATCTTTTCTCGTTAACTTCATGAAATCTTGTAAATGTCGTTTCTTGTCTTGTTCAGACTCACCGTTTTGGTTGAGAGTAAAAAAACTACACATATTCATGTTTAATGCTGAAATATTCTATTGCAGATATTCCAGATCCAGCAGTTTTAATTATTTTCTTTAATTCACTTTAAATTTGAAAATAAAAAATATGTTCTAAACTCAAACAGCCACTGGAACATATGCCACAAAAGGCATCTGAGAATGCCAAAAATAGCAAAAGAGCCAAGAAGAAGTCTTTATTGTTTAATTATTTTAATCGTTTACTCATTTAGTTATAGCAGATATGTATAAAACAATAGGTTTTAGAAATTCTTTTCCCTAAATCAGGACTATTAATTTTTGTCCAGCTTTATTGAGGTATAATTGACACATAGAAATTGAATATATTTAAGATGTACAACATGATGATTTGATATACATATATGTCTTGAAATGATTATCACAATCAAGGTAATTAACATACCCATAATGTCACGTAGTTAACATTTTTATGTGTGTGGTGAGAACACTTAAGATTTACTCTCAGGAGGGGTGTCTGGGTGGCTCAGTTGGTTAAGTGTCCGACTTCAGCTCAGGTCATGATCTCGTGGTCCGTGAGTTCAAACCCCACTTCGGACTCTGTGCTGACAGCTCAGAGCCTGGAGCCTGCCTGTGCCTCCCTCTCTCTCTGCCCCTCTCCCACTCACACTCTGTGTCTCTCTCTCTTCTAAAAATTAATAAACATAAAAAAAAAGATTTACTCTCAGGAAATTTCAAATATACAATATAGTATTTTTCATCATCAGTCATGATACTGTATATTAGATCTCCCGAATTTTTTCATCTTATAACTGAAAGTTTATATGCTTTGGGCAACATTTACCTGTTTCCCCCACCCCCAGCCTTGGCCTTTTCATTTTGTTGATGGCTTTCTTTACTGTGCAGAAGTTTTTTAGGTTGATGCGGTCCCACTTGTTTGTCATTGCTTTTGTTGCCTGTGTTTTTGGTGTCATACGTAAAAAAAATCATTACCAAAACCGATGTCAAGGAAATTTTCCCTATGTTTTCTTCTAGGAGTTTTATCATTTCAGGTCTCACATGTAACTCTTTAATCCATTTCAAATTAAATTTTGTGTATAATGTAAGATAAGGATCTAATTTTGTTCTTTTGCATGTTGATATCCATTTTTCCCAATATCATGTATTGAAGAGATTATTCTTTCTCTATTTTGTATTCTTGGTGTCTTTGCCAAAGATTCGCTGACTGTAAATGTGTGGGTTTATTTCTGGGCTCTTTATTTTGTTCTGCTGGTTTATGTATTTGTTTTTCTGCCAGTATTATATTGTTTGATTACTATAGCTTTGTACCATAGTTTGAAATAAAGAAATGTGATGTCTCCAAGCTTTGTTGTCACTCAAGATTGCTTTGGCTAGTCAGAGTCTTTTGTGGTTCCATATGATTTTTTAGGACTGGTTTATATATATATTTTTTTGAATTTTTAAAAATGTTTATTTATTTTTGAGAAAGACAGACAGAGCATGAGCAGGGGAGGGGCAGAGAGAGGGAGACAGAATCCAAAGCAGGCTCTAGACCCTGAGCTGTCAGCACAGAGCCCAGGAACCATGAGATCACGACCTGAGCCGAAGTCAGATGCTTAACCAAATGAGCCACCCAGGCGCCCTGGTTTTTATATTTCTATGAAAAGTGCCCTTGGAATTTTAATAAAGATTACATTAAATATGTAGATTGCTTGGGCAGTATTCTAAAAATATTCATTCTTCCAGTCTATAACCATAGGATATCCTCCCATTTATTTGTGTTTTCTTCAATTTCTTTCACCAATGTCTTATAGTTTTCAGTGTACACATATGTCCCCCTCCTTTGTTAAGTTTATTCCTATTTTAATCTTTTTGATGCTATTGTAAATGGTGCCATTTTCTTAATTTTTTTCCAAATAGTTTGTTGTTAGTGTATAGAAATACAACTGCACTGATTTTAGTGTGTTGGTTTTATATCCTGAAACAATACTGAATTTCTTTATTAGTTCTAATAGTTTTTGATGAGGTCTTTAGGATTTTCTATATAGAATGTTATGTCATCTACAGAGACAAGTTAATTTCTTTTCTATTTTGGATGCCTTTTTTCCCTTATTGCTGTCTAATTCCTCTGGCTATGATTTCCAGTACTATGTTGACTAGGTGAGATTGGGCATCCTTGTTTTGTTCATGATTTTACAGGAAAAGCTTTCAGCTTTTTACCATTGAGTGTGATATTAACTGTAATATATGGCCTTTATTATTTTGTAGTACATTTCTTCTATACCTAATTTATCAAGATTTTTTTATCATAAAAAATTGAATTTGTCAAATGTTTTTTCTATGATTATCTATTGAGATGTCATAGCAGTTTTATCCCTCATTCTGTTAATGTGGTATATCACATTCATTGATTTGCATATATTGAGCCATTCTTACATCCCAGGTGATAAATCTCACTTGATCATGGTGTATGATGCTTTTAATGTGACGTTGAATTTGATTTGCTAGTATTTTGTTGAACATCTTTCATCTGTGTTCATCAAGAATATTGGACTGTAATTTTCCTTTCTTGTGGCACCCTTATATGGCTTTATTAGGGTAATGTTGGCCATAAAAAATGTGTTTGGAAGTGTTTCTTCCTCTTCAATTTTTTGGAAGAGGTTGAGAATGATTGGTATTAGCTCTTCTTTAAATGTTTGCTAGAATTCATCCATGATGCCATTTGGTCCTGGCCTTTCCTTGTTGGGAGGTTTTTGATTATAACTTCAATCTCCATATTCCTTAATGATCTGCTCTGACTTTCTGTTTCTTCATGATTCAGTCTTATTAGGTTGTGTGTTTTAGGAATTTATTCATTTCCTATAAGTTGTCCAATTTGTTTGCATAGAGATATTCTAGTAGTCTTACAATCCTTTGTATTTCTCTGGTGCCTGTTGTAATGTTTTCTCTTTCATTTATAATTTTATCTATTTGGATCCTCTTTTTTTTTTCCCTTGGTTAGTCTGGCTAAAATTTTGTTGACTTTGTTTTTGTTTTGTTTTTAATTTTTTAAATATTTATTCTTGGGAGAGAGAGACAGAGTGTGAGTGGGGGGAGGGGCAGAGAGAGATGGAGACACAGAATTCAAAGCAGGCTCCAGGCTCCAAACTGTTAGCACAGAGCCTGAGGTGGGGCTCAAACTCATGAACTGTAAGATCCTGACCTGAACCAAAGTTGGACACTTAACCGACTGAGCTGCTCAGGTGCCCCTACCTTGTTTATCTTTTAAAAAATCAACTTGTTTTTGTTGATATTTTTTATGTCTTCCAAGTCTCCATTTCACTTATTTCTTCTCTAATCTTTATTATTTCCTTCCTTCTGCTAACTTTGGTCTTAGTTTCTTCTTTTTTCTACTATAAAGTTAGGTTAAAATTGCATAAAGTTAAGTTGTTTACTTGAGATCTCTTTTTTCTTTTGTAGGGATTTATCACTCTAAACTCTCCTCTAAGAACTGTTTTTGCTGCATTCCATAAATTTTGGTGTGTGTGTTTCCATTTTCATTTGTCTCAAGATACTTTTTGATTTTCCTTTTGATTTCTTCTTTGACACATTGGTTGTTCAGGATTGTGTTGTTTAATTTCCGATATTTGTGAATTTTCCCATTTTCCTCCTGTAATTGATCTGTAGATTCATACTATTGTGGTCTGAAAAGATACTTCATATCACTTGGTTTTCACACAGGTCTGCAGGTGGTAAGCCTGTGACCAGGTCCACAGATGGATGTAGCTCTAACCAGGACCCTGGGAGGGTCCTATCACGTCACTTGGTGAGAGCCTAGGTGGACAGAACTGGCCTGGACTGCCTCTGATAGGGGCTAGAATAAAGTCACAACGTTGCTTCAGGATCCATAGCCAGGACTAAGGTCTGTAGGCCTGGCTCCAGATGGGTGATCTTGCTGCTGGGTTCACTGGTGGGCAGGACTACTTTTGGACCATGGTTGAGTGGAACTGGAGTCCAGGCATAGGGCTACTTCAGGATTAACAATCAGACAGGCTACCAGGCCTACCTCTAGGGTTACAGATGGGAGTGTCTCTTGCTGTGGGGAGGCACGACTACTCCTAGACCATGGAGAGGAGCTAGAGCTGCCTCAGGGTTCATATTCAGGACCAAGGTCGGCATGTCAGTTACCCAAGGAATGGGTGGACATGGGTTTTCCCAGGTCCCTTGGGGATGGTGCTGATGGCTAGACCAAGGCTAAGCAGAGCTGTAGCTGCATCCACAGTGGTGCAGAGCTCTTTCTGGGTCTGTAGCCAGAACCAGGGTCAGCAAGCCTGCTACCTGCTTGTGGGTGCCTTACCAAAATGGACCCTTCAATCTTGGTTTCCACCAGGGTTTCCCAACCTGAATCCTAATGCTCCCATGAAGGTATTTTTGTCCATGGATGGCTGCCAAATTATTGTTTCCATGAGAGGATATAGCAGGGTACTTCCTATTCTGACTTCTTGCTGACATCAGCCCCAGTCTTGTTAATTTTTATGCTGGGAAACAGTCTTACTTAAATTGATAGATTCTTTTCACCATTGCTAAATAACAGGCATAAATCTCTGACAATCCTGGTTAAAGAAGACTGGAGGTAAGGTTAAAAATGAAGAGGGCACGTGGTACTTCCATTTATATTGTGGTAAGGTTTGTTATCCTCCCTCCCCCCTCAAAAAAAAACAAAAAACAAACCCAAACTAGACAAAATTTTCAGAACAACCATTTCTTGTTGATTACTGACAGACAATAAATTAAGAATCATTTATTGTTGAAAAACTCCTAGAGTGTCAGGTAAGAACACAGGAGTCTATGGCCTATTTGCTAGGGGCTTCTCCCATCCTCCCCCCCCCCCCCCCCCACACACAACTTGATGATAACTATAGTTTTAGTAGCTTGGGAATAGCTTCAAAATGTTCAGCTTTGCTACCAAAGGAGGCAAGCTTGATTTGTAGCAGAGGACAGAAACTCACAGCTTTGCACCATTGTTATATTTATTAGAATTAAATCAATAGTAACCTGAAGTGGATTTTGATGAGCTTATAATAAATTAAAGATTCTTTTTGTAATTCCCAGAGCAAAAAATCTCAAACATACAGTTAATAAAATATAAGGAAATGTAAATTATATACTAAAAAATATCTGTTTGACCAAAAGATGGCAATAAAGGAGGGATAGAGGAGCAAAAACAATGTGAGACATATAGAATACAAAACCAAAATGTAAGTGGACAAAATACGCCAGCTAAAGACATAGAGTGTTACACTGGATACAAATAATACAGTTCTATGTTTCCTACAAGAGATATGCTTTAGAATCAAAGATGCAAATAAGTTCAGAGTAAAAGGATGGAAGAAGATATGTCATGCAAATGGCACAACACAAACAGTGACTGTAAGAGAGCTATATTGATGTTCTACACATGATTGTTCCAGTTTTTCTGAGTCAGAAATCTGGGCATGTCCTAACTGGATCCTCTGCTGAGGATCTCACAAGGGCAATCAAGTGAGGTACAGTATCATTTGAGGCTCAGTTGGAGAAGAATCTTCTTCTAAGCTCACTCAGGTTGTTGGCAGAATCAGTTCCTAGAAGTTGTTGGACTGAGAACTCAGTTTCTTGTAGGCTGTTGGCCAGAGGCCACCTTCAGCTCCTGACCCAATGGTGTTTTCTGACATGCCTATTGGCTTCCTCAAAGCCAGCAGGGTGAGAGAGTGAGAAACTTCAGTAACATTATCAACCAATTTGACCTAAGTGGCATGTAGAGAAAACACCACTCAACAGCATCAGAACACACATTCTTTTCAAGAACACATTGCACGCTGTCCAGATAATAAATACATGATGCTTTAAGCTGCTAAGTTTGTGGATATTTGTTATGAAGCAGTAGGTAACTGATACAAAGGGGAACTTCTTCAATTTGATAAAAAACTTCTATGAAAAATATATAGCTAACATCACATGATGGTGAAAGCTTGGTTGTTTTCCCTCTAAGATTGGGAATAAGGTGACAATGTCCACTTACCACTTCTATTCAACACTATACTAGAGATTCAAGCCAGAGAAGCAAGGCAAGGAAAAGAAGTTAAAATCATATGAGTGGGAAAGGAAAAAGTAAAACTGTATTTGAAGATGGTATGATTGTAGACAAAATCCTATGGAGTCTATAAAAAATTTAATAAGTGCTTTTAGCAGGGTTGCAGGATACAAGACCAAAACTCAATATACAAAACTCAATTATATTTTTATATATTAGTAATGAGCAATCCAGCAATGAAATTAAGAAATTGATTCCATTTATAAAGAATATTACTGTGGGGAGGAGGAGAGGGAGAAGTGGGGGGGAGGAAAAGGAGGGGGGAAAGAGAAAGAGAGACAAAATGAGAATATTCTTCTATGAACTGAAAGAATGTTGGGAGAGTGATTTGAAATAAAATTATAGAGGGCAGAGGACAGTGGGTCACAAGTTTCTTGCAAACTATATTAAGAAGTCTGGACCTTAGTCTGATAACCAGTAGAAAATATTGGAGGGTTTTATGTTTTTAGTGAAAGAGAACAGTAGCATTTCTGTTTCAGAAAGACCATCCAGACTGCAGTCTGGATTAGAGAAAGACAAAACTAGATTTAGGGAGATAGTTTGGAGGGTGTTGCAGTAATCCTGGCAGAGGTAGAGGTAGAAAAACTGGAAAGAGATGGTCAGATTTGAGGCCTATTTTGAAAGGTAACTACCTGAAAATGATGATGTATATACAGCAAAAGTATGACTCAATAACAAATATTCTCAGTGTTTTCTCGTGAATACAGAGTTTCCTGAAAAAGCTGCCTCAATGGGCTATGAAAGTTCCAGGCAAGGACATATTTCCTCAAGCAAATGTCCTCAATGTAATTTACCTGGTGGCTTGCTGAGGACAGTAGATAACTTGCTGTACAGATACTACTATGGTTATGAAACTCTCCTATCAAGGGGCAAAAACTCCAAGAACAAGATGAAATTATGAAACTGGGCCATATTTTTAAAAAAATCTTGGTTATTTACTCATTTATTCATTCAGTAAATACTTACTGTGCACTTACTCTGTGTCAGGAATTATTTTAGGCATTTAAGACACATGAATGAACAGGACAATAAGGTCTTCTTACCATAATGAAGCATATTCTAGTGGCGAGAGAAGCACAATAAACAGGTGAATAAATGAGTAAGGTGACCTCAGAGATTCAGATGTACTTCAAAGGATACAAACTTGGAGATGTAGTTGAGAGACTGGCCGGCTAGGGTGGGGTGGGGGTGGGGGGACTGTTCCATGAATAGGGTGATCCGCAGAGGCTTCTCTGAGAAAATGGCATCTAAACTGCTCCTAAGAGCAAAAGAGCTCCTAGGACATCATGATATATTATAGTTGGAACAAGTAAGAGATTTAAAGTAGTGAATATGGGTTAATTTTGTACTTGAGTCTAAAGTAACAGCATGTATAGAACCAGTGAATGATTTGGTAAGTAGAAATAAGCTAGCTGAGATGTTTTTTCTTATCTTGAATTTTTTTCTACAATCCCTGAACTGAGAATAGGAAGTTAGTACAGCTGACCACATCCAATTTGCAGTCACTCTCTGTCATTCATGTCTAGCCGATAAAAGAAAAGATCAGATGTTTAAAGGGATAATTTGAGAGAACCATTAGCATAATGACCTGTAGGTCAAGGGAAGAGTACCTTTCCCCCTCCTTACAGAGCCAGCCAGGCAGTTCATGGTATCTGTCTAGCAAAGCGTAATTAGAGGTTCCTGCAGGTTATTTTTCAGAAGCAACTTTCCAATCTTCTTTGTCTCTATATTTTGGAACCAGAAATGTTGGTGTATATGAGGAACTATTTTCTGGTTTTTGTAAGCGGAAAAACTAAACAGGAGACACAGAGACTGTCTGTAGCTTTGTAGTCCTGGAGTTCAGCTGCGTACAGGGATTGCCCAGGCAGAAAGAGTCCTTTGCCCACAATCATCCCATCTCTCACTGTCTTGGTGTTCATGTTATTTTCCTTGATTCTCTTGGCTCTTCTAGCTCTGGAGCAGAGCCCTGTTTTGTACCCCTCTGGTGACTTATCCCTAGCACCCACCCGTATACTTCCCCTTGTCTGCCTAAGGCCTAGGATGACTGTTTTCCCAAATGGCTCAACTATTTCATATACCTGCCAACAGTGTATATTCTGATTCTGATTTCTCTGCATCCTTACAGCACTTGTAACTCTCTGTCTTTTTAAATATAGCAATGCTAATGGTTGTGAAGTATCTCACTGTGGTTTTGATTTGTATTTCCTTAATGACTAATGATGTCACAGAACTTTTCACATATTTTTTGTCCATTTTTAATTTTTTTTAGAGAAATATCTATCCAAACCTTTGCAATTTTTAAATTGGATTATTTGGTGGGGTTGTTATTATTATTGAGTTATAATTGTTTCCTTTACATTTGTGAGGATTATATGTTTTACTGTTTAGTGGAGTGTTGCATTGATATCTGATAGGTCTAGGGTTCTTTTAATAGTCTGTTCAAAACTTTTATTTCCTTATTATTATTATCTACTTGTTCTATACAATATTGAAAGTGGGATATTGAAGTATTCAACTACCGTTATTGAATTGTCAATTTCCCTCTTCAGTTCTGTCTTTGATTCATGTAATTTAGAGCTCTCTGGTAGGTACATATGTGTTTATAATTGTTGTATCTTTTTGATATATTGACCCTTTTATCATTTAAAATGTCCTTCTTTGTCTCTAGTTACAATTTGTCTTGAAGTCTATTTTTTATGACAGTAGTATAGCCACTCCCACCCCTGTTAGGTTACTGATTGCATGGTCTTTTCACATCATTTTGCTTTCAACCTATTTTTGTCTTTGATTATAAAATGTATCTCTTGCAGAGCATATGGTTGAAGCATGGAGTTGGGGAAAGGGAAGTTGGAAAAGTTAAATTGCCGCAAATACTATTCTTAATGAGATTCAGCCACTTTTCTTGGATAAATGCTTACTTAATTTCTGTAAGACTTTGGTTAATTTCTAGAGTTCTGAAAAGGTTGATCCTGAAAAATTTTTACCAGTGTTTCATTTCCTTTATGAATGAAAAAAGTTGAGAAGTTTTATTCTACTACTTTCGGAGATGTGTCTGTATAATCTGATATTTTTTAATGATGCAGCAATAAAAGATCCTGAGATATTCATAAATCACTATTCATAAATCACTAAACTATGAAAGAGGACATCAATATAATATTGGGAAGGCAAAAATAATAATCACAAATCCTGCATGCATGCCTTTTACATAATGCCATTTTATATAATACCATTATATAATGGGTGTTGGTTAGTGGTTCAAAATGGAATTATTTTTAGAACAAGGGAAAAAGAATGTCTGTGTGATATATGAGAAGACATGGAATAGTTTCTATACTTTTATATTTCAGACATACTTTACTTCTTCTGAATGGACAATTTTATCCTCTTGTTTCTAACTGAATATACATTTCCCTTTGCTTAGAATGGAATCACTCCTTAATATGCTTCACTATCTCCTCCTCATTTCAAAAGATCTTTCTATATGCTTCTGTGGCATCCTGATGTTATGTACTTACAACATTAATCATATTAAATTGCAATTGTCTCTTAAATGTCTATCTTTCCCAATAAAAGTTGAGTTTTGGTGACAGCAGAGAAAAGTTCACTGTATTTCTAACACTTAGAAGACAACTCAGTACATATTCTTAACTAAATTATAATGATATAAGTTGGGTCCTTTGAGCAAAAAAGATTCAAAAAATCCTTTTAAAATTCTGCTTCTCTACCATCTTTCACATCTCTTTCTTCTTTCTCAGTTATTGAATGGCAATTGGTTAATAATTCCTAGGGAAGTCCTTAAACACTAAAATTAACACTTGACCCGTTGCTACAAAACAATACTGCATTATTTTATTCTCATATAATTAACATCACTGGAAGAGTTTGAAAAAGAAAAACTATTATCTTTGTAGGATATTGTAGAAGTACTCTAGACAGGAAATTATTTGGGAAACTATTTCCAAAGAGATCCTTATTATAGTACACAATTATAGTGTATTGCAGAAAAGGCCACAAACTCTTGTGCACTTGAGGCCTCTGAAAGGCATCTACATTAGTAAGTTTCATTTGCTGAGGATCACTGAAAAAATTATACATGAAAAAGAAGCTTTTTGGGGACACCTGAGTGGATCAGTCAGTTAAGCATCTGACTTCGGCTCAGATCATGATCTCATGGTCCATGAGTTAGAGCCCTGCATTAAGCTCTGTGTTGTCACCTCAGAGCCTGGAGCCTGTTTCAGATTCTGTCTCTCTCTCTCTCTCTCTCTCTCTCTCTCTCTTCCTCTCCCCTGCTCACGCTCTTTCTCTCAAAAATAAATAAATATTTTAAAAAATTCAAAAAAGAAGCTATTTTTACCATTTAGAAAGTGAATTTCTAACATCATCACCTCTGTGAAGAATCAAAAAATTAAAAGATCTCCCAAACCTTTCTAGAGACATATGGCAAGTGCTTTCCCTATGCTTTTTAATGCTTTTGAAGACCGTTCTGAGATCTAACAGAGATCCCTGGCATTTGATAAAGATGTTTCCTGGCAGTTGATAAAGATAAGGACTTAAATCTAACTCATACTAAAAATAATTTAAAGGCAAGAAGCTAGCTGAAGTGGCCCCCAATGACAGTGAGAAAGGATTACAGTGGTAGTGAATGGCTCCCTCACTAAAGCTGGGGGAAAAAAGTGAGTATGTCCCATGGTCCAGTCATGGAGCCAAACCTGAGACTTGGAAGTGTTTGTATTAGTCAGAGTTCTCAAGAGAAATAGAACCAATAGGATACCCCCCCACCCCCCACCCCCCACCACACACGTTTATTTTGAGGTATTGGCTCACATAATTACGGAAGCTGAGAAGTTTCATGATCTGCTATCTGCAAGTTGGAGACCCAGGAAAATCAGTGGAATAGTTCAATGATCAGAGAATGAGAGAGCTAGTTGTGGAGATTCCAGTCTAGATCTGTAGGCCTGAAAACCAGAAGCACAGAAGGCAGAAGATCCATGTTCCAGCTTAGGCAGTCAGCAGAGAAAAAATTCAGCCTTCCTCCACCTTTTTGTTCTATACAGAGCTTCCATGGATTAGACGATGTCCATTCACATTGGGGAGGGCAATCTGCTTCACCCAGACAGCCAATTCAAATGTTCATCTCTTTCAGCAATATCCTCACAGACACACCCAGAGATAATGTTTAACTAGTTATGTGGGCATTCCATGCCCTAGTCAAACTGACATAAAATTAACCATCACAGTGGGCCTATCTAAGTGGTCCAGTTGGAGATGACAGGTTATCCTAACAGAAAGAATCTTTGAGGCCCACCAAAAGTAAGAATTGCATTGCAAGGACATCCAGAGGATTCATATTCTGAATCAGAAAACAATAAATCAAATATACTTAATGATGAATATGAAGTGGCCCTGAGAGTAATCATAAAACTCCCTCCTAGAAAAAGAACAAGATTTTGGACATTTACCATGACTGAAGAGAAAGCTACAGACATCACCTGATATCTAAAAATTTTTCAACTTCTACATCTCTCCAATTATGCCTTCTTTCTTCTAATCTCAGAGGATTCAGAAACATCTTAGTGTATGGGCATTAGTATCAGAGCCCAGAGGAAACAGGAGGAACATCCAGCTTTTTAGGTGGAGGTTTTCAAACCTGAGCAAGGGGATGAGAAATGTTGTAGTATGGATTAAAGATCAAAACCTTCATTTGGGTTAGATTAGAATATTTACTATCTGAAACTGGAGAATATTTGTTGATTTAGGAATGACCTGAATAAGCTAAGGAGTCAGCACAAGATTTCACCTAAGTACATTTAAGAACAACTCAACTGAATGGGTTTTAAAAGGAAATGGTGACAAAGAATAATTGTACTTTCTGTTTGTACCTTACTAAGTTAATGCCTTTAATCAACTAGTTACAGCAACCTGAGGGAGTTTGGTGTGCACAGGGATTGCAAATGATTTGTATAATTTGTCAGATTGAAAGAAGCCATAGGACAGATCATAAAAAAACCCCATATACATTGCTAAATGTATATCCTTCCCCTCCTCCTCCTCTTCCTCCTCCTCCTCCTCCTCCTCCTCCTCATCCTCCTTCTTCTTCTGTTTTTTGTTTTTGTTTTTGTTTTTGTTTTTTTTTGCTTTTCCTTTTCTTCTCAGTCATTTCCAGGACCTCTTGGGACCTCTCTTTCTAATCATTTTTCAAATGGGATATTCTTTATGATACATTCTTAAGGACGTGCTTGTTGCATTTATATTTCAAAACCAAATTGTTATTAATAGTTCCTCTTGATGATTGTGTTGGAAAGGTTGACTGATTCTTTAAAGTGTGATTTAACATTCACTTGTCTCTTTATTTATTCTACTGGGTTGGCAAAGAGATATGAAAATGAACTGCCATGAAGATTTTATGGTTTTAATGAGACATTTGTATTCAGAAATAAAATAAAATATTTAGTTTCAATGCCATCTCTTTCCTATTTAGAGCAAGTGATAGAGCTTAGTCACCCTCAACTTAAACTGAACAGAGGCTATGTTCTAAAAGAGGCCCAGGAGAGGGATGTGGGAGAGGAAATTTGTATAACATTTCAGAGTTTATGATGAATACTGTTTTAGATCATAGACAGCTAGATAAAATTTGGAAGGGATGAGAAAAAAAGGTTAAAAAAGGCTTGGAGCATGCCTTATTCTGTTCTCAGTCTGGTGAGGGAGATCAAAAAGCCTTCATGTAATATGTCAGAATACATCAAGAACAGAGATCTGGTCACATTCTTCTTTGTATCTCCATAGTGCTTCACATATAATAGATCTTTGGTGAAAATTAAATAATGCAGATACTTAAAAGGAAACTACAGAAACACAGAAGAAAGGACAATTAACTGTACCAGGAGACATTAAAGAAAGGCTTATAAAGGAAACTATAATTAGATTGTGACTTAAAAGATATTTAGAACTTCAGTGGTTAAAAAAAAGTAGGACAAAGCCATTTCTGGCAGAGAGACTCAAATTAAGAAAGGCAAGAAGGCAAACAAGCATGACTTGATGAAAACAAAAGTAATAATAACGTCAACTGAACACATAGTTCATTCTATTCTTCATTTTTTTTTTCAAGGACATAAGGCCTTTATTAAACTTGTCTACCAAACCTGAGGTCTGAGGGGCTCAGTCACCTCTGGGTGACTGGCCAGGCCCCTTGACTCCACAGGCCTCCTTCATGGAGGGGAAGTTTTGAAGAATAAGAGAGTGCACAAAAGAGGAAGATTACATCCATGTGATGAGCTAAGTTTTCATGTTAATGGTAAATGGAAGAGTCTTTGGGTCCAAGCTGAGCTCTGGGATAAAGGGGAAAAGAGTGATGAGGGGAAGGGACCCATCCTCTTCACTGATAAGAAATCCTACAGAGAAGTTCCTGTTCATGCCAAGCCCTCTCTACTGAGGAATTGTGTGAGCCCTGACCTTTAAAGAAACCATGACCCATGAGGGCTGTATCTTCTTCAGCTGCTTGAAAGCAGCTCAGATCTCCTCTGTGAAGGGAGAGTACTGGATATCTTGAGGAGGAAAGAGGTGTAAGGGTTCAGGGAACAAAAGACCCAGGTCCTACTAGCGTATCCCTTTTCAATTAGCTAACACTTTAGTAAAGATTGGGAAAGAAGGAGCCTGGGGAGATCCCATTGGGATGGGGACTCTGAGGGGTGCCTTCCTCATTCATAGAAGATAACTGCATGTACAAATAGACAGCCTCCATGCTCTTGGTTGTGGCTGACTGATGATCATGAGCAGTGACCAGTCCTGTTTTCAAAAGACATTCACTTCACTCCCATTCTCATGGAGATTCTGAATTAGGTGATATTATTCCCAGTGGCCTGCGGCTGGGCTGGGCAGGGCAACTTTGCCAGGCTTGTTCTCATCCTTAGAGTTTTGGGCTCTTTCACAGCCTGCAGGCAACTCTTCCTTGGGAAGAAAGAATGGAATCTCCTAAATACCTGCAGGAAACTCTTCCTTGAGTAAGGGATAGGGTGCCTGGTTACCCACATCCTGGGTCACAGGGGTTTTCCTGCATCCTTAAAGCAGTTCTGATCTCTCTTGGAGAGGAGGTCCCCATGAGCCAGTTTGTCAACTAAGAAGTCAATTTAGAGTTATCTTGGGGAAAATGAGCCCATTCTATTCTTCATTGTATTCTTACAACAATACCATGGGAAAGTATTATTATACGTAGTCCACAGATGAAAACGTGATAGTCACATAGCCACAAGTATCAGAGGCAGGATTTGAACCATTAACTATACAATCTTCCCTGGAGAAAAAGCAGGGAGGAAATTCTGATGGTTTTTAATCAGGAAAATGGCATGTTTGTTTTCAGTCAGGTAGAACAAAGATTGGAAGGTGGCAACCTTCTGCCAAGATTACCTAAGCCAAATTCAACAATCATCTTAGGAAGCATGCACCTCTAATGCTCTCATTCACGTAAATTGACTTGAAGGGACTTGGTTTATAAGGTCTAAATGTACAAGCTTTTAGTGCCGTTGCAGGTAGAAATACTCCATAAAAAATTTATATATATTGTAAGCATTTTAAATTCATGTAGTTCCCACAGACATACATTTGAGAGTAAGATTTTTAATATATCTTCTTGGTTTTGTGCCTTTATCCTACAGAAAATAATTTCAAAGTCAGGCAACCAAATACATAAGGATTCAAGTGCCATTTTTTTTAAATGGTGGCTCCAATAAGAGGTAGAATTTTCAAAGTCTTCATCCTCAAACATAGCATTTTACCTTCTAAAGAAGTCTAGACTTTAATGTCCTAAATGCCACTTTGAAATAATCACTGTCCTCTGCTTTTGTTCAAAGGTCTGCATGCTTGTATTTTAAAGTAGCAATTCCAGAGAGCTCCTGGATGTCAAGAACTTCAGGAAGAACATATTGTGGGGTTCTTTCAAAATTTTAGTAATGAAATAACTATTATTACTTCTCTGTCTGCCTTCCACCTTTAGCTCACCATGAAGTCAATTTTGTTATTTGTTATTTGTTTTTGTTAAGTCTTGTTATGCAAGACTGTAGGAAACTTGCAGTTTCCTACAAGTCATTATGGCTCACTCAGACCCTCAACAACTGTAAGGACACAAGAAGAATTAGAAATAATTAGAGGTGAATAAAATGAGAAGTTTGTTCAAATACACCGGTAATAACACGATAACCAAAGTAGTGAGTACCCTTTCCAATAATCAAAGTTTATTGTTTTAGCTACTTCTTAAACTGTCTTCTTTCAGATATTATTTTGATATTCTGGTTATATTCTTTCCAGGGAGAAGAAAAGAATACTATGTGGAGATTTTTATCACATATCCTCCACTCACCACTAAGACAGTTGATTTTATATTGTTGCTGTTGCTATTGTTGTTGATAATGAAACACCATTAATCTGATAACCTTTAAGGTCACACCTGATAGGCAGGCACATATGGGAAGAAAAAATGGCTCAAAAGTTCTAAGGCTCAGTATTCAACACTAGTAATTCCAAATCAAGGGGTTGGTTGGTGAATAGAGGGACTTGGAATGAGCTCTGGGTTATCTGTTATTTTTTCTTTAGGAGAAAGAGGCAATCTAAGTCATGAAAAGAATGGCAGTTATGTGTTATTACTTTGTGCCAGTTTAATAGTATTTTAGCCAAGTAAAGAAAATTGTGGCCACTTATGTTTCATTTCCACAAAGGGAAAGACAGCCTCCCCCCTGGCATGGATTGCAGAAAAATAGTTTCTTTCAACAATAATAGGTGTTATAAGGGAAAAAAAGGTAAGATAAGTTTTTATAAAGGCTTAAACGAGTTAAATGGGTCTCTTTGGAACAGGATTTCTCAGAGTTTCTAATACCCTAATACATATTGTGATACTAAAAGAAGAGAATTTAGTATGTAGCATTTCTAGACTTTATCTTACTCTTTTGTGGAAGTTTCAGGACCTCAAAACACTTTAGGGCTCATGGCAAAAGACACTTCACTTTGGTATAAGAAATGGTTTTATGCTATCTCATTAAATAAAGGTGTTTGAATTTTGGTATTATTTAGAAAAACTAGTTTGACTTTTAGCATGCAACCCTTTCTTTCCCTATGTTCCCATCAGAATCTTTACAGGCCACATCTCATTCAAATTCAGAGGGCAGAAGATATGGCAGCTGGTTGGTGCTTTATTTAGCTGACTGCACCAAGTTTCTATTGTATCTACAAACATAGTTTATAAATATCGAAAAGGTTGCTATGGACTTTTGCTAGCAATGGCCCCTGAGGGAAGGACAAAAAATATTAAAGCAGTAGGTTTAGCGAAAATGATTTTAAAGGCAGATTGGTTTACTGAAGAACCACGTGTACTCTGCCAGTATGAGAGGTTTGTACCATTTAACTTACTTTTACTGAGATCTCACAGGTGACGTTATACTATATTTTTAGATGTGAGTTTTATGTTGTGTGGTATGCTTAAATGGAAAATATAGGACAAATGGCAACTGCCAAAAATCTGTGAAGCAGGAAGGCTGACATTCTCATAGAAGTCCTACCAGTAAATTGGAACCCCAGCCATTCCAAACACAGTACTCATTCTGGCAAAATAAATGGGAAGACTTGTTATTTGATGACCATTTCTCTTAGAACTTCATTAAAAATATACCCTCTTTTTTCAGCTTTCAGAGACATGCATGAATATTGTCAAAGTCATTATGATTTCGGAAGTGATCCTTTCCCAAGTAGTGACTGAATTTCCCAAAGAGATATTCCCAGAGTAAACATCTCTTGCTGCCCAAGACATTTCACAAAGCATCTTCAGAGGCTTTTAAAATTTGATCCAAGGCCCTTGATGAAATAGCCACATATAGTGTTCAAATCAGTTCAGTAGGGTGAAAGCCTAAAGGAATAACCATACCTTAGAATCCAGAACTCTTGGGCATAAGTATTTGGATAATATATTCTTTCTTCCAGGGTAGTTTATTGCTTTTAATGTATTTTGGCAACTATGTGAAGTATTCAAGCCATTTCCAAAATTTACTAATCCTCTTCTTTCATACTAGATGCATTGGGAAGAAAGACATTCAAAATTCTATTCTGCTTTTCTTGTGTTTGAGGTTGATTTCAGAGGCTTTTTCATGGTCTTTACTGTCTACAGACAGATATGCTCAACATTTTATACTCATAAAGTATACATATCATGTTCAATATCTACCTGGAAGCTTTATATGGTCACTGGCTTCTAATTTGTCACTGGCTTTCCAATACTGGTAGTATTATTACTCCATCTCAGCCAGAGTTACCAGACACCTGTTTTTTATGTCCACCCAGTTTTTGGTCATGCCTATCCTTCGGTGGTCTAGATGACCTATATGATTATAAATGCCAATTAAAACTCAACAAATGATGATCTTCAAATGTGTGAGAAACAATTCAGGCCTATGGATGATTCTTGCCAAGCAGAAATGGAAGAGAATGACAAAACTGTATCATGGACTTACTAAATGACATAGTGGTAAAACACAACAACCAAAAATCAGGATCAGAACTTTAGAATGTTAGAGAGGGGAAGGTAGATATTATGTGGATCAACTATCATTTTTCAGCAAGAAAACTGAGTCTTCCTGAGACTAAATGACTCCAACAAACATTACACAGCTATTTGCAGAGATCTCTTATTACTCAATCTAGTGAATTTCCTATATATCATTTGAGTGGCTATAACTTATTTGCTATAAAATGATTCTAATTACAGTTATCCACCCCACTCCCCAATTCCTAGAAATACTCAAAAACTCAAAATTATTCAGTTTTGAAATTAATATTATACCATAGGGACTGTTAGCAGAGATATGTGTTCTGCTTACATTATCCTGATTAAGCTTAAAGGGATCAGCCTGTACAAAATGATGCCATAGGAGAATAGGCTCTTGTTATGAATCATCCTAAGAGTTCTTCTTACTCTGCCTTTATACTCTGGCCAACAGACTGCTGAGAAAAGTGTTGTTTGATTCACTTAAGTCTAGTGTGATTAGGTTTTGAAGACTTAGGTGAATTGATAAAGGACAAAAGTAATATTGTGGAGTAGTCTTCTGTTAACCTAAGCATACATGTACAATACATACAATAGCTATAAATAATATATGGAGGCATCACTGGCATTTGAGTCTCTCTATAACCATCAATCCCACTAGTGAAGATGAAATACTGCACTAGGAATGAGAAAATGTATCTCCATGTTTGGATTAAAGTCTTCTCCATCACCTCTCATGCTGAGTCTCTATTATCCACTGATTCCCTTCTAACACCACATATTTCAGTTCAAGACTCATATTGAGTCACAGCGTTAGATATCAGATCTGCCATCATTCTTTCACTCAATAAAGATTTAATGGTGCTGAAATTGGACCAAGCAGAGGAGATAATATAGTGAACATGTTGGATGTAGTCCTCACTCTTAGAGCACACACATTCTAATGACTATTCTTTTCTGGCATATAGACTGTAAAAAAGTACTGAGTTTTATGTCCATAGTTGCTCAATGTTTATCATCGACTCTTTTTTGTTGTTTCAACTATTTTTATTCTTATTTCACACTATAAGGGCACATTTAATATTGAAAAATTAAAAGCTTACTCTCTCCTTGAGGAAATATTTTCATATAATATTTATTAGTGAATGCTTCATTTATTAGATTACCTAAATGAATAGGGTTTTACAGATCTTTCTGACTTTGAGCAGGAAGAGAACAATCCAAGGGGAATGCACCTTGATCCATATCCTTCCCAACTCCATGTAAGTCCTTTATATTATAGTTATCTTCTGTTTCCTAATTTATGTGTCTTCTTGGGTGCAGATGAATGTTAAGAGTTGAGTACTTGCTTTTTATTAAAATTGTTATTTAAAAATATTCTATGTAAGTGTCACTGGAATCTACACATAGTCAACACCCAATCTAACCCATCATTTACCAAAAAAAAAAAAAAACCACATTAGAATAACTCATTCAGTAAAGATGTCTTTGAGAGTCTGTGGTTTGAGAATAATGTCAAACCAAACTGAAGGTTTGTCTCTAGGCTATATGACTAAAAGCCCAGAGGTACCATTTTTGCATTATAGCGGTCTGGGGACAAAGCTTATCCATCTTAGAGTTCTTATAACTAGTAAAAGGAAACAAGACATTTCCATTTATAATACAAATGAGTGCTAAGCTTGTGCATGCATGCTCACAATTTGAAATTTTTTATAAATGTATGTGCAAATTAACTGTGGCCCTCAGGCTTCTGGCAAATTGCCATTGTAGCCACTGGAAGTATAGAATTTGGGCAGCTCAAAATTTATAGGTTTTTCTGCTGAGGTCTGTTTCTTTGACTTCTGCTTTTTTTGTGGTGTGCTGGGGACTTGATGCTTAATTCTAAAATGTACATTTATGATCTTATCTCTCTTGGGACACTCAATGAATGAAATGACCAAAACAAGTGAATTAAATATTTAAGATTAGAAGAAGCATTTTTAGATAATTTTTCCAATTTCAAGACTTTCTGTTAAGTTCATTGAAAACCTTCATCTGTTAGTAGTTATGTAAACAGAACAGTAAAGTGTTGGACAAGTTCTCTTGTTTTTAGCTGCCTTCTATTAAAAGTTACCTTTCAAAATCGTTGATCTTGTGAATGCAAAATTGGCCCTTACTTATTCAAAGGTCACTTACCCAGCAAACTGCTAGCTGGTTTTCAAGTATCTGGAAAAATGCCTACAAAAACATTCAAAATTGATTTTGCAGTTTCTGTGCCAAAGGTCATGTACCACAACCATAAAAGAGACTTTCTGACAATTAATGAAAGTACAACCATTGTACTCAGACTTTGTTCTTAATTCTAATATATTTAATTTGTTTGTTTCCTGGTCCACACCAGTTTGGATGTAGCAGTTCCAAAGGAGCAGTTTTACAGTTAAGTCTCCTGACTCTAAGAAGCAGTAACATTTGACAATCTGATAATACAGTGAGAGAGGGAGAACAAACTCAAACCCAAACCCAAACCCAAACAAAACAAAACAAAAAGCCAGCTTAACAGTGTCAAACTGAGGACATTTGCTATGTGGTTCAAAGCTCTAGTCACGTAAACAGCCAATGAGATATCATGGCCTTACTGCACAGCAAAGAGGTGGGTTAATTCATTCAATATACATTTGTTAAGAACTTAATACATAGCTGGGGTTGGGGAAGCAAACACAAGTAAAAGGTAGTTCATGTACTTGAAAATATTACAGTTCAGCTGGGAAATCAGAGACATAAGAATTATGATAGAAAGAGCAAGTGCAATAGGAGCATAGAGAAGGGAAAAACTGATTTGTCTTGAAGGCTTAATGGATAAGTAATATTTGAAACTGGTTTTAAAAACCAATCAGGGTCTTTCCAAACTAATAATGGAGGACTGGATATAATAGAAAGAAATGACAGTATGAACACAGGCACAGAGTAGTGAAAGAGCATGTGTATGGCAGGCAGACTTTTAATTTGGTCCCCAAGATTCCCACCCCTGCTGAACATGCTTTGTATAGCCCCTTCCCCTTGAGTGTGAGCAGGTCAGCCTGTGAATATGAGGGGATATCACTCACATGATTATGTTGTATGAATGGTCAAAAGGGATTTTACAGATGGAATTAAGGTTTCTAACCAGTTGACTTTGAGGTAATAAAACATCGAGATTATCTTGGGTGGTCTGACTTAAAAATGCACCCTTAAAAGAAGTTAAGAGATTCAAAGAGAGAGATACTCTCCTGGCCTTGAAGGATATATCCACAGGCTCTGCATTGTAGATAGAGTCTGTGATAGGGATCCAAGAGTCATCTCTAGGTGCTGTGAGTGGCCCCTACTGGTGGGGGCCCTACAACAGCTAGTTATAAAACAGCCACCTCAGTCATATGGCTGCAAGTAAATAAATTCTACAAAGAGCCTGAAAGAGTTTGGAGATGGATCTCTCCCTGGTTAAGCTTCCATATAAGGACATAGGTGTCTGACACCTTGATTTCACCTTAGTGAGACCTTGGTGGAGAACCCAACTAAAATGTGCCAGAGTTCTGATTCACAGAAAATGCGAGATAATAAATTTATGTCATTTTAAACTGCTAAATTTCTGGTAATTTGTTCCATGCCAATAAAAAAGAAATGGATACAGCATTTGGGGGAAGAGAAGTTTAAGATTTCAGGATTGTGGGGTAGATAAACAAGACAGCAAGAGAAATGTAGACAAGAGAAAAACTAAGAGTCTGATATATAATGCAAAGAAGTCTAAATTTATCATGTGGTTTACTGGGAGTCATTAAAAGTAGATAATGTAAAGGGTACCAGGACCAGATTTATGTTTTAGAAAGTTAATGCTGACCAAAATGATAAAGATGGATTGAACAGGAGAGATGATGGATGAACGGACTCAGCCTGTACTGAAATAATCCTAATAAGTGGTTATGTAAGTTTATCAAAAGACAATGACAGTAGTGAATAAGTGAAAGAAAAAGATTAGAAAAATATTTAGAAGGTAAGACAGACATGACCAACATGAAACCAACATGAAAGAAAAAGATTAATGGGGAATGATTCCAGACTTCCTTGCCCCAATGACATAAGAATAAGAGAAGATAAACAATTAGAGAGAAAGATTATTTTGGATTTTGAAAAAGAAATGGTTTAACTGCCTCCAAGTGATTAAGAGGGATTACTTACAGTCAGCTAAAGATACAGTTCTGGACTCTAGAACAAGGTACAGTCTGGTGATTTATTTGGGAAGTTATCAATAGAGTCAAAGGCATGGAAATAAGTGAGATCATTCTAGAAGAATATGTACTCTGAAAAGATGATTGCAGATTAAACTGAAGAACATCAACATTTGAGTGTAAGTAGGAAAAGAGAAGAAGAGGAAACTGAGGAATTGTTATTATAATAGGAGTAAAATCTGAAGAAAATGGTATCATAAAAGCTAAGGAGGAGAATTTTTCAAAGAAATGAAGATTGAGCATTGCCAAATGTCAAATGACAAATAGAGGCCATTAAGGAAAAGCCTTTGGATTTAACAGGGAGAAATCCCTCACTGGCTCTAATAAGAGCAATTTGGCCTTAGTAAGAGGGTTTCAAAGGAATGGAGGGTGTGGGAACCACACTGTGGTAGTTTTTAGGAATAAATGGGAAGCAAGACATAGTGGACTACAAGGAACTTCTTTCAAGTAGCTGGGCAACAACAGAAGAAAAGGGAAAAGATCACCAAAAAGTACAAGGGCAACCCACAGAGTGGGAGAAAATATTTGCAAACCATACCTCCAATAAAGGACTTGTCAGACATATATAAAATATATAAAGAACGATTACAACTCAACAGTAAAAAGACAACCTAATTAAAAGTGGGCAAAGAATCTGCATAGACATTTCTCCAAAGAAGATACACAAATGGCCAATCAGCACATGAAAAGATACTTAATATCATTAGTCATCAGGGAAATGCAAATCAAAATCACAATGAGATACCACTTCACATTCACTAGAATGGCTGGAATCAAAAATCAGATAAGCTTTGACAAGAATGTGGAGAAATTAGAGCTCCCATATACTGCTGGAAGGGAAGTAGAATGTTGCAGCCACTTTGGGAAAGAGTCAGGCTGTTCCTTAAATGATTAAATATAGAATTTCCATATGACCCAGCAACTTCATTCCTAGGTATATACTCAAGAGAAATAAAAGCATACGTCCACACAAAAACTTGTGCACAAATGTTTATGGTGGCATTCTTCAAGAGTCAAGGGTAGAAACAACCCAAATGTCCGTCAATAGAAAAGTGAACCAAAATATCTGGTATATCTGGGGCACCTGGGTGGCTCAGTTTGTTGAGCATCTGACTCTAGATTTCAGCTCAGGTCGTGATCTGTCTCACAGTGTGTGGGATTGAGCCCCATGTCAGGTTCTGCACTAACAGTACAGAGCCTATTGGGATTCTCTTTCTTACCCTCCCCTACTTGTGCTGTCTCTGTTTCTCGCAAAATAAATAAACTTAAAAAAAATCTGGTATATCCATCTACACAATGGAGTACTATTTGGCCATAAAACAGAATGAAGTACTGATATATACAATAATGTGGATGTAAATTGAAAAAGTCATGCTAAGTGAAAGAAACCAGTCACAAAACACCTTGCAGGATATGATGTCATTGATATGAAAGTCCAGAAGAGAGAAGTCTAGAGATGGAAAGCAGAGCAGTATTTCTTTGGGCTGGAGGGGGTGGGAGTGGTAGCAAAGAATGGAGAGGATGATAGCTAATGGGTACAAGTTTCTTTCTGCAAGTAGTCTAAAATTGACTATGGTAATAGTTGCATATACCTTTGAATACATGAAAGCTATTAACTGTACACTCTAAATGGGTGAATTATATGGTATGTATATTATATCTTGATAAAGCTGTTTTTAAAAAGTAAAGGGAATAGTTAAAGGTGGATAGGGTCAAAAGGAGCATTTCTTTTAGCTTGTGAGAGATTCCAGTATATTTGCACTCTGGGAGGAAGGAGGTGGTGGCGATTCATAGTGATTGATGCTCATGATGATAACTCTGAATCACCAGAAAAGGTCAAATCCTGTTCAATATGTAATATCTTTTAGAAAGAGTTCCAGCAAAAATATCTCAAGGAAATTTGCTCCTTTGAACACTAAACTTGCTTTCTTTTATTGGAAAATGAATTTGTGAAGAATATGCATTCCCTCATTGATGATGGACAAATGAGGTGTTACTTTAGAGGAATAACAGTTACCAAAAAAGTGTCTTTTTAAAAATTATTTTTTTCTTTCTGAAGTTTGGAGGCAACTTTCAGGCTATGAAAAAATAAAAGGAAAAACAGACCAAATCTCATGATTCCCATGTGACTGTTAATAAGATCTGTATTGACTTTTGGCTGGCTGGCTTGTAAGTAGTAAATGCCCTCTAGTCAAGCCACATACCTGTCACACTTCTCTGAAGTAAGAATTTAAGGACCATTGAACTCAGTTATAGGTATTTAACCAGCATAACTTCTAGTACTCCTTGTGTTTCAGTCAAAACATTTTGTTTCTCTTTTGAAATTGTGTTCAGCATTATTATCACTTTTATTTATTTATTTTTTACAAAGTACTTCGTTACTCTTCCATGTCTGCTGTTGTAGGATACTGCCTGGCTATTAAAAACAGATTGTTAAAGACTTGCTGGCAAAACCCCAGAGGATCTATGTGGATTTATTTGTTTTTAAATTTATTAAAATTCTCTGGATGCGGATTAATTTTGCTTGCTCAATAATTTTTTTTATTGTTTCACCTGCTATTGAGTAGAAACTACAACTGGGAAGGTTTTTGTTTTGTTTTGCTTAAGTTTCCAAGTTCTATCAGAATTGTATGAAAGTGCCTGAGTATTTTTTACTGGAACGATCAGCTTTCAAAAAACCCACCACCCTTAGGAGGGGGCTATTCACACAAGGTGTCCAGATGTCTTGAGTGAGGAGCAAATATTCAGCATCTTTAAGAAAGGGCGAGAGCACTTTGGAACTTGGCAGGAGCTCAGCCCATTAAGAGAAGAGACTCCCCGTTTCTCTGCTGATGACCAAGGAAAATGGTCTGCTGGATTCTGAGTGTGAGAAAAGGCAGCTGAGCCTTCTATTGATGGGATAAGCCAGGCAAAACAACTTGCCCAGTGCTGTGAGGGTGAGCCAGATCAGAGCGTCCTGTGAAAGGAAGTCTGAGAGGGACGGAGATTCATTTCTGGGAAGAACATAATGAGAGCAAACTGCATAATAAATAATAGCTTGTTTTTCTCTTGACTTGGATTTGAGCTTCAATATAGAGATAGAGATGTTTTACAAAAAGAAAAGAAGGGTCTCTGGTTTAAATAAAAGTGATGAGTTTCCATTTTGTACCTACTTAGTGAAGATGGCTTCAGTCAGAAAAAAAAAATTCTTGAAGTTCTTCTGTAATTTCTGTGTCAAGTATGAAAATAGGCCTATTTATGCTCTTTCTCCAAAATGTATCACATACAGTAATCTCCTGTTATCTGCAGGGGATGTGTTCCAAGACCCCCAGCCTGAAACCAGAGATAGTAACGAACCCTATATATACTATGTCCCATACATTCATACCTATGATAAAGTTTAATTTATAAATTAGGCACAGTAAGAGATTAACAAAAATAAGTAATAACAAAATAGATCGTATTATTTATATAATTATAAATTATTATATGATTATACAATAACTAATTATTAAAATATGTTGTAATAAAAGTTGTGTGGATGTGGTGTCTCTCTCTTTATCATGATAGTGTCTTGTACTATACTCACTCTTCTTCCTGTGATGGTGTGTGATGATAAAATGCCTATATGATAAGATGGAGTGAGGTGAAGGACATAGGCATTGTGATGTACTGTTAGGTTACTTTTGACCTTCTGACAACATATCAGAAGGAGGGTCATCTGCTTCCAGACTGAAGTTGAGCAAGGGTAACTGAACCCATGGAAAGTAAAACCACAGATAAGGGCAGGTGTGGGGGGACTATCTTTCTATCCTGAGACCAGAAATTCCAAATAAGCTCCTTCTTGTGTCTTCAGAGGTCAGAACAGTGGATAAGGACTTAAAGAGGCCTGAATTCTAGAAACAATATTGTTATAATGTTGTTATCCAAAGGCACAGATCCACTTGTCAGCATCTATGTACTGTCAATATATTCATGAGAATGGAAAAGACATAGGGCCACCCGGGTGCCTCAGTCAGTTAAGTGTCCGACTCTTGACTTCAGCCCAGGTCATGATCTCAGGGTTTGTGAGTTGGAGCCTGATTGGGCTCTGCGCTCCATGCTGACAGCATGGAGTCTGCTTGGGATTCTCTCTCTCTCCCTCTCTCTGCCCCTCCCCTGCTTATGCTCTCTCTCTAAAAATAAATAAATAAACTTAAAAAAAAAGACATTGGTTTTGTCTCCAAAAACCTTAGTTTGACTCTCTGTTCCTCCATTTAATACCTGAGTGACCATTAGCCTCTTAAAGCCTGAATTATCTTATTTTTACTTCTCTGTTTCCTCATCTATAAATTAGGGATAATAATACTATCTAACATTGTTTGGCAATCATCTGAGATATATATGAAAGTTCTTTGCAGATTGTAAAAACAATATGTTAACTGGAAAATATCCTGGAACATTTTCATCTAAGTTTATAAAGCCAGGATTTGAACATAGAGCTCTATGACCTCAAAGTTTTTTCCCCCTAAATTTTCTTTGTTAGTCAACTATAAATTAACAAATATTTATGTAATATTTAATAATCTTTATAAATAAATATTTTCAACATGTAAGCCATTTTTCTTTAAGAGATACCCAAACAGAATCAGACATAAATACTGTTTTCAAGGAGCTAAGAGTTGATTGTAGAAGACAAGACATGGATACAAATACTTATCCTCATGAGTTAGAAAATGAGTCTTAAGAGATGTTCATTCAACTAATTGTTTGATAATTGCCTACTGTGCTAGACCTGAGGAACAGAATGATAAGCAAAAATAGACATGATTCTTGCCCTTTAGAAGCTTATTGCTAGAGGGAGAAGAAAGATTGAATAAATGAAAAATCAAAGATGTATAAAGACTTCAAACTAGAGATACTTATAAAGTGCTAGATGATTCAAAGAGAAAGACTACTTCCAATGGTATAGAGGAATGCTTTTAAAAAGAGTTCATTGGAGCTCAGTTTTTGAAGACAGAGAGGATTTGGATGTATTAAGTAAAAGGGAATGTTGTCTCAGATAGAGGAACAGACATCATGAACAGAGGCGCAAGGTGTGAGTATTCCAAAGTGTTTAGAGGAACTGGAAGTAAATCCATTTGCTTAATATAAGGGAAGGTGATTAGAAAAATAAAAATTGACAAGTGTGTTGAAGCCACATTGTGAGAGTTAAATGTCAGGTTAAATGTCAGGTTAAAGAGTGTAGATGTTATTCTGTGATTGATAAAGGTTCTCTGGAGGTTTATGAACAGTAGGAATGTGAATGGGTCTGTACTCAATAAAATTATCTACCAGGGAGATGGAGGGTATATGGGGGGTGCTGAGGAGGTTAGAACAATAGAAGGCATTTAAGAAGGTACTTCAGCAATGAGCTGCTCGAGGGCTGAGACAAAGAAGGTCCAAATCAGGCAGTTAGCAATGAGAATGCAAAAGGTGCTGCTGTCGAGAAATATTGACATAACTTGGTTGTGAAAGACAAGGGCGATAAAGAATCACTAATAAATATATGGAAAAGAAGAAAAAATCAGCCGCAAGTTGGCATAACTCTTTAATTTCCCGGAAAAAAAAAACTTATACTAGCATTGTGTATATGTTAACATAAGACTTTTGACTTCAATTTGTTTATCTATTAAACAAGGTGAATAATAATCACTAAGATGGAACAGTAATAATAAATGTTTTATTCAACAAGACAAATAAATGCATTAGGGGCCTTTGTGGAAATGAGATGACCTGGATTCACCTATTCAAGTAGCAAATGTCAGGGCTAGATAGAAGCTTTAGCGACCAGAGTGACCACTGGGTTTTACAAGCTAGGAAGCTGAAGTCCGGAGAAATTAAAGGACTCAACTGAGGCCAAACAGCTAATAAGAAGCAGAGTCCAGATGTCCTCTTCCCAGGCCAGGGCCTTTTCACCACTTCATGGAGCTCTTACTTTAAACACTGATGTTTATTTAGGAAAATGATACTCTCATTGCAGCTGGGCTTGCCCAACCCATAACGGTTGCACACTGTTTAATAGAGTCACTGAAGGAGAGATCCCGTCTTCCTTTAGATGAGAACAGCTGGGTGTAGGCTATTACAGCCAGGGCTCTAGCCAGATGCTCTGCTATGTCCATCCTAGGATTCTGTCCCGCATCTGAGAAAATTAAATAACTGATTGGCAAAGCCACAGAAGACTGAGTAGCCACTCAGGAAAGACATCATTCCAAGGCAAAAGGAAGCCAACATGCCCTGATTTGGATCAAGTTGCAGAAACCAGGACTGGGAGAGAGAATTTTGCCTGTGGCCTTGTTGCTGTTGTCTTCCATTTGAGTCACCGGGTGAATGGACCATACCAAAGGTCCAGTGAAAGTTAAAAATCTTTTTCTCCACTGTCTCTGTGAGATACTGATAATTCAAGGTGAAAATGGCAGGGATGTCAGAAAAACTGGCTTTGGCAGCCTCCATGGCAGTGGGTTGCCCACTGTGGCCATGGTAGTATGTGGGGTGTTGACCAGATCGCCAGCACCTACTTGCAGACAGCAGTTGTTTCGGTTTTAGGCATTGATGTTGTCAATGCAGATAGCAGCAGCAAATACATATGCCTCTACTTGGCATTTAGTAGCTTAGTTGTCACTTTTATTGTGGCATCAGACTGAGGAATAAGTGGATACAAATGTTGAAGTACCAAGGGTATTTGTGGGAATCATCTAGGGAACTCCCAGAATTCAGGGGGGTGAATGTGGAAGTTCAGGAGGGTGAAATTACTATAGTACCAGGTGGGGTGAACAGATAAATTCTCTTATTACCTAACATTTCTTCTACAGGTAAAACACAAAAACAAATCTAACCCTATTTTTATTATTATTATGTTTGTTATTTTCAAATAGTCTTGGTATCTCAAACATTGCTAGGAGTTTGGTCAGCTGGTGAGTTTATATTTTGGAGTAATCATGGTTTCTGTAGAAATCAACCTCTGAAGAGTTGACCCTTTGTGTTATGAAATCACTGATGAGCTTTGTGGAAAACGTTAAAGGCCATTTGAATTGACTATTTTCCTTTTGCTAGATCTCAAACAAGCTCTTGTTCCATGTGTTGACACGTAGAAAGAACACCAGCTTAAAAGTTAGAGACCTTTTAGACTTATTATGTAATAGAACATTAGGAAAATTATTTACTTTCTCTGACAGCTTTATCTTTAAAAATAGAGATGGTCATCTCTACCTTAACTGATCTTCCTGGAATTCTGATGAAATTCTGTTCAGTAAAATGGGATTTGTTTTCAATTGTATTCAACTACAGGAAATCTATCTTTCCATGAAATTATTTCATAGCCTTTGCAGTGGTGTTTTCCAAACGGTGTTCATGATAATACTAATACTTATAAGATATTCCTTCATTAAATCAGTAGACAGATGTTAGATTACACAAAGTTAAATAAGTTTCATTACTGAGAGACTTCTCTGAAACTTAAAAATACCCTTTGTCAGTATCCAAAAAGGGGATATATTATACAGAATTTCTCATCTAACTAAAGTATTTCAGAGAATACAAATGTGGGAAAATCTGTGCATAGTATTATTTCAATTTTTTGAAACATGTTAATGAACAATTTGGTTAGGCTTCTTTTATTTTTGGCAAAAAAACCCCCCCACCATTTATTAGTCTGAATCATGCCTAATGATGAGAATTTTCCTTTTTTTTTTAAGTTTTTAAAAAATATTTATTTATTTTTAAGAGACAGAAAGCATGAGTGGGTTAAGGGCAGAGGGAAAGGGGGACAGAAGATCTGAAACAGGCTCTGCACTGACAGTAGAGAGCCCAATGTAGGGCTTGAACTCATAAACCATAAGATCATGACCTGAGCTGAAGTCAGATGCTCAACTGATAGAGCCACTCAGGCTCCCTGAATGATGAGGATCTTCAATGCCCTTGCTTATAATAGTGAATTGAAATATACTGGTATTTTTATTTTTTTTTTTTAACATTTTTTATTTATTTTTGGGACAGAGAGAGACAGAGCATGAACGGGGGAGGGGCAGAGAGAGAGGGAGACACAGAATCGGAAACAGGCTCCAGGCTCCGAGCCATCAGCCCAGAGCCTGACGCGGGGCTCGAACTCATGGACCGCGAGATCGTGACCTGGCTGAAGTCGGACGCTTAACCGACTGCGCCACCCAGGCGCCCCTATACTGGTATTTTTAAATTGCCATTAAGTTTTCAAGAGTTGACCCAAGAATTCAGGGGCATGTGAAGGAAGAAAAGTGGTTTATTTACCAGTTTTGGCTGAACTAAGTTGAGGCTTAAGGTAAGACAACAGACAAATAAGGTACTCCTATCTACACTGCTGACTTTTGAACATTTGTACTCCACAGCCAAAGCATCTTGAGTTTCTAAGATACTGGGTGATTCATTACCATTCATGCATGTGTTCTCAACTCTTAGTGGAGACCTAATACATGTCTGCCATATACTGGGTGGGTATCCTAATGGTCTCCTATAAAAACACATGTAAAGACAGTGAGCCTCTGAAAGCATCCATTTGTACAATATGACCCTAGCCCCTTACCCATAGTTGATTGGTCTAGAATATGAGTCCATACCTAAGATAAGCCAATAAGAATCCTTTCTCTAAAAATTTTGAAATGGAATGATAGGATTTGGCACTTAGTTTTAATTGGTGTCAGCCAGGCATAGTGATCAGACCTGTTCACTAATAGTTGGACTGGAATGCAGAGAAAATGTGTCTGCAGAGAATGGTAAGGATGAAGCTAACATCTAAGAGCTGAGAGGTAGAAAGAGATCCAAGTTCTCCAGTCCTTGGTTCTCTCTCCTTCTGAGAGCTGTGCATTTTTTATCTTGGGTACTGCAAAACATCTCTATTTTCCCTCTCAAAATAATGAGTTTGTTTCTATTTTTCTACACAATGAGCAAATGATATTGTCCAATATAAAACAATACAAAGCAAATGATATCATTCCAAATACCGAATGTATGGTTGATAAAACAGAGGGGTCAAGTTGAGACAACGTATAACATAGTAGTGAATGCATCACCTTGGGTGACAGACACACTGGAGTTTGACTCCTGGCTTGTCCAATTGAAAGAGTCTGCTGATAGAAGGCAGCATTACTCTCTCTGAGCCTTGTTTCTTCATCCATAAATGGGTATAATAAAAATAGTTCAAAGAGTGTGGGTGAGGATTCAATAGATGACACATAAAACTCTGCAAAAGCACAGAGCACACAATGAGAATTCAATAACCTTTGTAAGCATTATCTAGTCTTTCATGGAAAAAATGTTAATCAGCTTGTCATCCTCATAATTGTCAAAGATTGGAGGAAAGAAATGGGAAAGGTGGGAAAAGAATACAGGAAGAAGGGAGGAAAATCATTCAGACCAGGCCTGGGAAAGATGTCCTGCTGTGCTGAATGTCCTTGAAAATCCTGCAGTGCCTTTCTCACTCAAAGCACTTTTCACACATTTATGCTAAGGAGTCAAATCATCCCTTTCACTTCATTTTCCAGTAGAAGTCAGCTGTCTTTAGGATTATTTGCATGACCACCCCTTCCTTCTTTGTAAGGACAAGATGCCCATGAACTAACTTGGAGTAAAATTGGCCTTGTGAACAAACCATCTTTCTGCAGACAAGGATCCTTAGAGCTAATGAAGAGTGCAGAAAAAGCCTTAGGGTCTCTTCCAAATGCTCACTGTCCTGGGGGGTGGAAACTGCTCAGGTCACATCCTCTATGCCCAGCCTTCCACACTGCTTACTGATAAGATTCAGTAACCACCCCCGCTGCCCCTTGCCTTGCTCCACTACGTGTTTGAAAAACAAAGGAAACACTGTTAACATGAGTGTAAAAATACCATTTTAGTTTTTACTCTTTTCTAACAGGAAAATAGACTATTGTCAGTATATGTTTTCCTTTCTTTTTTTTTAAGTTTATTTATTTATTTTGGGGGTAGGGGATGGCAGAGAGAGAGAGGGAGATACAGAGAATCCCAAGCAGGATCCACACTACCAGTACAGAACCTGATGCAGGGCTTACACTCATGAACCATGAAACCTAACCTGAGCTGAAATCAAGAGTCATGCTTAACTGAATGAGCCACCCAGGGGTCCCTTATGTTTTTCTTTCTTATTGGTCATTTTTGATGAGTTTGTCTCTGCATCCTTTTTCATATTGTCTCTTTCCTCTCTGTAGGATTAGATATTCTGTTGGCAAAGGTAATTGTGTTGATGAAAAGATTTCTATTTCTGCATGGGCAGGAAAAAAGAAGGACTTAAGTGAACCTGTTTGGGAGTATTGCTTAAGCTGGGGAAAATTCTCTAGATTAAAACAAGGAAGGGAAGGAAGGAAAGGAAAACCAATTGAGGGCTCAGAATTGGATAAAGTACAGAAGGAGTTGGCTCAGGGTGAGAGGGAAAGGAAAACTGTAAGCTGACCTGAGCCCACTCAGTCACTGATGGCAGCTGGTAAAGAATGCAGCCTAGAACATTCTTTTATTGAATTCTGCCATTTTACTGGGTTGGCACAAAAAAAAATGTCTTCTGGCTACCATAACACAACTCCTATTTTGTGTAGGACAGGCAAAGACTTTTTAAAAGAGATGTCACAGGTTACATTCCCTGGCTAGATATTATTTCCTATCATAAAAAAAATATGCCCCAAATCTTTATTAAAAACATGAATTATTTCTTGATAACATATCTGAATGCAATCTCAAATCTTTCTTGGCTCATTCCCTATAGTTACAAGCCACACTCAAGAGGTTTCCTTGCTATGACTCTCCCCTTACCTTACTTTCACAGGTTAATTAGATCTGTTAGGATTTTGTTTTCAATTCCCGAGGCCCTTTAAAGATGCCATTGAAGACTGGTCAATAATTCAGCTCTGAATCTTTAAATTACTTTCTCAGCCCTGCAATTTTGAGCCAAATGGAATCCATTAGCACCTATTAGCTGTGTAGCTGCTTTATCAGTGACATGGGATTTAGTTCATAAGGTTTGGGGGAAAAACAATAAAATAATGGAATAAAGGAAATTCTCTCCCCCTTATTTTTATATAGAATGGTAATCCCATGCTTCCCAATAGGTGGGGGAAAAAAAACATGCCATATGTAAAAGTGGGCTTTGGAAGTGTTCATATAATGATTGATTAATAAGTGATCTCACTAAGTTAATAAACTTGGGAATGAGTTCAAGAAGGTGAGGAAAAGAAATGTGTTCTAAAGAAATTGGGTTCATGAAAAGGATGGAGGTAGGTAGAAAAGGTTTGGGCCTGCAGAGCAGCCAATGGGGGATATCTCTCTCAAACAACAAGGGCTAAGGAAGCTTAATTTCACCTTCTTATGGAGATTTCTTAAGTAATTGTCTCTTTTCACTCATATAAAATTATTTCCCACTATGCTGTACAAGAACTATAGAATGTAGAGCCTCTATTCACTATTTAAATAAAGCCAGATAAATAGATTAAATACAAGTACCACAAGGTAGTCATTTGCATACTTAAAGAAAAAGCCACTGGAGAAGACCATTCCAACAGGGAAAGAATGAAGACCTATGATTTGGAACACTAGAAGTCTTGAGTTGCTTTTTTGTTGTTGTTGTTTTGTTTTTTTATAGGCCTAACCAAAGATTGTAGTGTTGCACTTTTATAGAATGTATTCATTCATTCATTCCGCAGACTCACCAGACTCACCCGACTCCCAAATGGCAGGCATTGTGGTAAACACTAGAGGTATAAATGAAATCAGACACAGTCCCTCATTCCAGGACTTAAAGAACTTAGCTGGGATATTTACATGTAAGCAATTTAATACAACAATCAGATGGCAAAAATAGGTAATTGTAGAATAGAAAATTAAAAGGAAATTCAAAGGAAGTCACTACCAGTTCAGTTCAGGAGTGTCAGATCATTTTTTAGAAGTGCCAACATTTGAGTTATAATTTGAGAAATAAACAGGAGTTCACCAGATGGAAGGGGAAGCGTGCCTGTTCTTCTGAAGAGAAGGGCATGAAAGAAAAGCATGCACATGAATGAATTGAATGTGATATGGCAAAGTTGTGGCTGAAGCATGGAGTGAATGGGGATGTAAATAGAGGATGCTAAAAGGGAGATGAAGCATTGGGCATCACCAGATTATGAACAGATTTTTCTGCTGTCTTCTGTAAATTAAGAATTTTAGAATTTATGTCATATACATCAGGAGCTACTGTCTGGTTTTATGTATACATTTTGTAGCAGAGAGACATTTTAAAAAATGTGTCCTAAAGCGTTATTCTATGACATATAGAATGGATTGCAGAGAGGGTAGGTAGTGATAGAAAAAAAAAAAAAAAAACAATTCATTTTAGTAGTCTTAGTTCAGAAAGAGAGCTTGAACTAAAGTGGCAAAAACAGATAAAAGAGTCAAGATATACTGATGAAATATAATTCATAAGAATTGGTGACTGGTTGCATCTGAATATTGGGGGTCAAGACATTCATAGACAACTCAAAGATTTCTAGCCTAAGCAACTGGATGACGTCATATAGGAACTGGCATATAGGAAGGCAACAAGTTGTGAGAGAATGCAGTAAGTTCAGTTTTGAACACACTCTATTGGAGGTTCCTATAGGGTAGTCAGAATGACTTGTCCTCTAGGCAACTAGAAATATGGGACTAGGGCTTGGAAAAGCTAAAAGGATTAGGAATATTGTTTTGGCAGTCACTAGGATCTGGGGAAAGTTGAAGTCACAGGTGTGATAAGATCAACCAGCAAGAACATAGAAAGGGAGAAAATGTACTCTATACATGTGGGAGGGAAGTCAGGAAAGGACATGGAAGAAGAGAAGTCATAGTGACAGAAGAACCAGAAAAGAGTTGATGAAAAAGTAGTTCCAAGGAGGGGGTAGTGATCAACAGTATTTAATTACTCAGAGGCATCAGTTAAATATACAGTCTCTTTTAAACTTGGTAATTACGAGTGATCTCAGTAAATTCAGTATCATGGTTGTGATGGGGCAAAAACTAGATGATGGTGGGTTGAAGAGTGCATGGAAGGTGGGGGGAAAGCAAGAATTGGTGATTTGGAGATTAATGGAAAGAAAGCAGAATCAAGGAAGGAGTATATTTAAAAGGAGAGATAGACATTCTTATAGACTTAGGACAAAGCTTAGGTGAGAGAGGACTTGAAGATTCAGGACAGAGTAATGATACTGAGGGAGCAGAGCCCTTCTATGTATTCACATGCTTTAAAATCATATCTCTCAGTCTAAACTAAAGCTTTGTGGGGATCTGAATAGTAGCCAATTACATTTGAAATTAATCTATAGAAAGATCTACCTGGGTGGGGATAGTATATTTTGTTTTTAAAACCAAAACAAAAATAATTGCGAACTTATGAACCATTTATAGTTTTTTTTTTCTTCCACAAACTATTCAAGTTAACAGGGGAAAAATAAAGTTTCTAAATAAAGTCTTCTTCTAGGATTGCATTTTTGACTTGCCAAGCCAAACGAACCAAATCTTTTGTTTCTCTAGCAATCTTGCTTCCCAAGAAAAATACACCTGCAAGTATCAGAGGCCAGGTTTTCCCCACCCACAGCCAATTTTTTTTTTTTGCCCCGAAAGCAACGTTAGAGGGCACTTCTACATTGTGCTATCCTTTCAGCCAAGAAGGTTAAGCAAGTGTAAGTTAAGGCAATCAAATCACTCTCTTTATTTTGGAGGTGAAGTAATTGCCCCTCATTTGCTCCAGCAGATGCTCAGGCTATGAAGTGATTCCTTCAGTGTATTCCAGGGATATATAGTTTGAGGATTCTTGACAGTTCTGGCACAGTAGCATGCAAGTTACCATGTGTTAGTGCTTGTGATAATAGCTATTGTCTGTACCATCTAATTATCTCGTCTGGCATTCTACAATCAGTCATTCTTCCATGGCTAGATGAGAAGCAAACTCTTCATATTTTATGTGCATCATGGAGACACTGATTCCCTAAGTGCAAAACCCAGACACTTTATGTGAAGTTCTGGCATGTAGGCAGGCTTTGTAAAACTCCAAACTATGGAAACTTTTCCCAGCGTATTTTATTTTGGAAGTTTGGGTTTTGTTTTTTTTTTTTTTTTTTAAATGAAACTAAAAGACAGTAGTTCTTGGGATTATTCTGGTAGCTAGAAATTCTCATACATCTAGATGGTGGTTAGTTTTTTCACTCACTAAGGGGAAAAGGGGAAAGTTGAAGTTAACAATTTTTGAATGCCTACTATATGGTAGGCACCATGAGAAATGCATCCTTTACCTTATGTATTTCTCAACGCAATCTTGAGGAAAAGAGAGAACAAGAGAGAGGAGCTCCCCATATTCCATACATCTAGAAAGTAAGACTTAGGTCAAATAACAGAGCTGACAGCTAATTCCATGTCAAATACTACATCTAGTGAAGGGTAGAACTGACAGGTAATTCCATTCCTGACAATTCCTAATACCCCCTTTTAGGTATAATTTTAAGGCATTTTTTGATCTTATAAGGAACAAAAATGTTGGCTCTATACAGAAGTGGAAAGTAGTAGCAAAGAACCACCAGTGGATCTTATTATGGGCCACCATAGTAAAGGCCACCATAGTAGGGGACCACCTTCATCATCAACATGGTAGATCTCTTCACTGACTCAGACATAGCCATGTACTTAGACACATTTCAAATACCTTGTCTTCTCTCCCTCTATCCAGATCTTCCCTCTGAACCCAGTTCATCTCTCTTTTGCTATGAAAGCTTAGCTGCAAGTACACAAGCCTCCAGTGGACTTTTCCTTTTTTGCTCTCTTGTTTTACTTATAGAGAGCTTTGGAGAGTTTATTTAAATTTATATGGTTATATATTTTTACCCAGCATCTTCTTATTTGCCTTGTCTTCTTACTTTTTTTTTTTCTTTAACACTGTCTAGTACTTGGCATGAATTGAGGCCCATAGCAAGGAAAAAGTGCTCAGGAATACTTGGATGAGTAGAAGTCCATTTGATTTGATGAGTAAAAGTCTATTGTTGAAGTGTGTGGGGTGGGGGAGGGGAGACAGAAAACTATGTAGGAAAAATGTAAAAATTTTGAATTGTAAAGTTAAGGCAATCTCCGTGGGTGTGCCATTTAATGTGGATATGAACATACATCTTTGACAAGGTAAGGCTCCCTTTCTTTTGACGGCAGGAAACAATTCAGTCTCATCTACTCCCTTAGCTTGTGTGGAAGCGCAACGCAGACCAAGACATCAACAGCTGGGAAGAATGCAATGGCAGGCAGACATTCCAGAGGAGAGTTTGCTGGAAATCGTCCACTGCCACCCTATTCTCTCTTCTCTCTGATATCTCAGGGACCAGAAACCCTAGAAATGCATTTCCCTAGACTCTCTCAACTGAAGACTTTTGTTACCCTGTTACCTGTTAGTGGTAACAAACTTTGAAAGTGATGTGGGGGCAGTTTTGACAGCAGTGTGGTTTCCCAAAGTCTCATGACCTTTGGGTGCAATGGTATTTTCCTGACACTTTGCACCAGAGAGAAAGGTTAGTTCGTCCTCTCCCAATCCTTGCTCTTTTACCCCTTCCAACAGTTTTCTAAACACATGTTGCCTTTTATGACAACCATTTTCAGTTTCAAATACCTAGAATGATTTCCATTTTCTTGATTATACAGAAAAAGACTTGAGCTGAAAACAGAATCCTAACTCCACTCTCAATGATGAAGATTAAGAACAAGAAGCAGTTGCCACTAAAGGTATATCTGGATTTTCCTTTCCATTTTTGTGCTGAGCCCTTTTCCTCTGTTATATAACTGCTACAGACTGAATTGTGGCCCCTGCCATCATCACACACACACACACACACATTCACATGATGAAGTCCCAGCCCCCAGTTTGATAATATTTGGAAAGGAGGCTTTGGGGAAATAATTAGGGTTAGATGAGGTTATGAGGGTGGGCCCTCATGAGGGGATTAGTCAGTGGCTTTATAATAAGAGGAAGAGAGAGACATCTCTCTCCACAATGTGAAGACACCACAGGAAGGCAGCTGTCTACAAGTTAGGAAGAGAGCTCTCACTAACAACCAAATTGGCCGGCATCTTGATTTTGGACTTTCAGCCTCCAGACCTGTAGGAAAGTAAATGTGTGTTGTTTAAGCCACCCAGTCTATGGTATTTTGTTATAGCAGCCTGAGTAGATTAACACAACAAGGATTACAATTTGTAATGTATTAAACCTATTTCCCTGCTCTCACTCCATTTCTTCCTATTACAATGGAACTGCTGACACCTGCACTTGATCACTCACCAGCTAGACCAGAACAGCTACCAGGAGTGGCCTGAGCTTTCACAGCACATGCATTTGGGCAATGCTCTGAAATTCTTCAGGGACCTCAGTCTGACCCAGGCTCCTCCACTACATTATTTATGGACAGTTAGGAAGATTGCTGGAGGCTTTCCTGACACTGTGAGCAGTTAAACACCAAACCTCAAGAATTATTATTCTTCTCTATCCTCTATTTCTTGTCAAGCTTGGGCTAAAGGTGGACATCATTCCCAAAGGTATCATGGAGAGCAATGACTTCTGCAAATATTGCCTTTTTTTTTTTTTTTTTTTGCAGGAAAAGTATATCCCCAAAACTAGGCAAGTATCTCCTGTTCCCTGGAAATGGAGAAGCCTGGGACTCTCAACTCTCCTAGAGTAAAAAAACTTCCTACCTTTGGTAATCCCAAAACTTGGACTTAATCCTGACAGAATGGGCCAAATCCCCAAAGAAGCCTATGTTTTTCAACTTAGGCCCTTTAAGACATTCCACTTGAGCCTCAGGAGAAACACTGCAAAGATTCATTTCTTGTTACCACCCTTAAATTTGAAGGATGTGGAGAGGTTCCTTCACCATAATGATTCAAAATGTCTTTGCAGGAGAAAAGTATAGTTTTCCTTGGAAATATTAGAAAAGCTGCTTGATAGAATGTTGGAACATAAATCAGGAGTGTTATATTCACCTGCTTCCCTGACAGTAGAAATCTTCCCTCCTGATGGGGTTAAGTTTTTGGTCATGCCTGGAAAATAACTTGTATTAAAAACTGAATGAATCAATGAGGTAGAGACAAGCTAAAGAGAAAAGGAGGTCACACTGTATTATCTTTCTGGAAGTGAAAACTACAGAAAGCATGAACAGTGGATTAGGACTACACAGATTCAATTGTGGAAGTCTCTATTCTGTATTTGCTTGAAACACTAGTTGTTGGTTATGATGGGACATAGAATCCCTTGAGCAGAATCCAAAACTGTTGAGCAGCCTCAACCATTTCCACTGAGATCCCAAATACATCTCTAGGTAAGGTACACTCTGTATTGCTGCCTATGGCTTTGGCCATAAGTCCCTATGCTGGTGAACTGTACTAGATACAGATACAGTATTAGACCCCACATTCTCTTTTAATGGAATAGCTTGTGGAGGAGAGCGAGGGCTGGGAGCTGGGTGGTAGGTAATACATGGGACATACTTTCAGATATATGGTTCCAGATAAAAGACAGGGAAGACCCTATTCAAAACTCTGGATACCAACTGTGCCTGGCCAGTAGGGGTAGCTGCTGAGCTGCCAAAAGATGATATGTGAGTACAGCAGTTCTTTCAGGCCTGGTGGGAGCTTCAAGACCTGGTCCAAATTTTCCAGTTTATTTCTGGCCATTCCCCCTAAATATTGTTTCTTCCAACCAGGCAGAACTATTCATTATTTCTTTACCCCACCCAAATTTACTTTTATTTATGTTTCTCTTTCTCTGACAAGCATGTTATCTCCTTCCCATTCTTCAAAACTAGATCAGTTATGGCCTTCTCTGACCAACCATCTTAGAACCCCTAGGTGGAACAAATCTTCCCCTATCTGATTTGTTCTATGTACCCATCTACCTACCTGCCTGCCTACCCACCTACCTATTTTCTCACTATTCTGCAATTGTTTCTTTACCTAAATATTTTTCATCTGGAATGTGAGGTTTCTGAGGGCAAATTCACTTTTTATCTGAGCACCTGTTATAGTTCATGCTACACAGACACTTCCCTAGACAAGAAAGAAAAGACCATTGAGAAATCACATCAGGATTGTTCAGAGTCCATGTTTCAAAAGATACCATGATTGCTCATGGCTAATTTTCCTGTTTAACTCTCCATCTAAGATGTAAGAAACACATTTCCCACTGGAAGCAAATGGGAGGATAAAGTGGAAAGCAAGGACTCCTATTAAAGTGGCTTCCTCTTCAGAGAACGCCCCTCAGATTCATTCTACTAAGTTAGTACCGATGTAGGGGATTGCTGATAGGAGTTGGTGATAATAGTGGCTCCTCAAGGATGTTTGGCCTCATGGTAAAACATAACCTATGAATGTATGGCTATGACTATGAATAACAATACAACTCTGATAGTTCATGTTTCTGAGAAAGTATAAGAGCCATAGTACATGCCTCAGCCTACCTGTATGAATAGGCAGGTGAAAAAAATGGAAGCTCTGCCGGCACATATATATCGAATGATTCAGCCATAGTTAACGTCGCAGTAACTGTGGGTTACTGATGAGAAGGCAGTTGCTGTGTCCGATGTACAGTGTATAGCTAGGAACAGGGCTGTTAGGATTTGTAGAGTTAGGCAGCCTCCTGGTAGCAGTATCGCAAGCATATTGGTAAGTGTGAGGTGGGACTCCTGGTTGAGTCAGTGTCCTCACTTTGAGGGTGCATTGCTGATAGGATAGGACTGGCAGGGGAAATTTGACAGTCAACATTATTAGAAACAATGTGGAAGAGAGGTACTTGAGGTGCCTAGGACATGCCCTGGACAGACAGTGTGTGCATGTCTGGGCACATGGGAGTCGTTAACCCAGGTGGGGGAAGGCTGAGCCCATTGTCTCAGTCATCACCTCAATGACAGAGTTCATTTCCCTTGCAGGCTAATCTTAGTGCTGTGTAAGGGATTATTCCCCACTGACTTCTTTTACCACCAGGTGGTTTTAGGAGATGAGGGAGAGAGAGGGAGACAGAGAGAGAGGAAAAGGGAGATTCAAGAATCAGAATTCTTATAATAAGGAAGAATTTCCACATCAAAACCTAGATCTGTTTGTGCCAAGTGTGAAAAGGCATGAAATAGCTAGGCATGAGCTATTCCCCAAAGACATGTCTTTTACTAGAAAGAACTTTGTAAATGTTAATAGGTATTAGACTAGCTGGAAGCAGATTTGCTCTGGGCCCAGAGACATAAAATAATCATCACTTTGTTTGTCTGATTCTAAATGGGCTTAGTATTGATTTGCATTATAAGAATTCCAAATTCCCACTACTCTGGGAAAGTAATCCAAACCCACTTCTTTTCATTCCTGGTACTTTTCATCTGCTACACATGAAACTTCTTTGAAATTCTGCACCAAATGTGGAGAAAAATACATATGAGAAAAAGCCTGACCAAATATTGCCTCTGCTCCCCTTGCATGGTTCCATCTCAGACCCTTGAGAACCATTTCAGCTGGTTCTCCAGGGTGTGACTGGAGCTCAGTCCATGCACAAGAGGAGGAGGTCAGATTAATAAATAGTTCCAAGAAAGCTTGAGAGAACAGGCATCCTGTGTATCAGAGGGCTCACTTCTACATGGCACTTAAGAACACACATGAATACTACACTACATGTCATGAAAAACATGGGGTTTAGGATTTTAGAGTGAAAGGGACTTTGGAGTTTATTTCCCCCCTACTTCACAGTGAAGGATCAGAACAATGAGTTGGGAATACTGAGACTAGAAACCTGTCTCCTGACTTCCACGGCCACACTTCTTTCTGCCTCAAACTCTCGCCTATACAGAATATTCTAACTTTTAAAATCTTTTATGTGCACAAGGTGAACTTAATGTATGTAGAAAGTCTACTCATTCACTCATGAATTTAATAAATAGTAATTGTCAGTTATGTGCAAGGACCCTTCTAGCTGCTGCGTGGGATATTTCAGGGAACAAAATGGACTAAAGTCTGAATGCTTGCAGGGTTTATATATCCTAATGGGATACTTCAGGCATGTGTACTTATGCACATTTGACAGATCAGGAAATGAAGCCTCAAAAAAAAAAAAAGTGGCTTAGGAAACAAGCTAATTAATGACAGATTTGGCACTGTGATTTCAACTTCTCGCCTCGGGTCTTCCCTAGTCTGGGTATAAATCCATGGTTCCATCTCAAACTGTGTTCAGAGCCCAAGGATGTGAAATTATGTTCACACAATCCTTCTTATTTAAGTCAGGCAAAAATCTACCTGAGGATGAAAGCCGGGTGAGGATGGAGAGCTGGAAGGGTTTTATTTAAATAATACAGATTTATTAGGTTTATGTCTTTTAATTTTTTAAAGTTTATTTATTTATTTTGAGAGAGAGAGAGAGAGGGAGAGAGTGAGCAGGGAGGGGCAGAAAGAGAAGGAGAGAGAATCTCAAGCAAGCTCCACACTGTCAGCACAGAGCCTGATGCAGGACTTGAACTCGGAAACCGTGAGATCATGACCTGAGCCAAAATCAAGAGTTGGACGCTCAACCAACTGAGCCACCCAGATGCCCCTGTTAGGCTTATTTCTAAATCTCCATGACATTTTGTTTTTTTGGTGCTTGTTATGGCCTGAGTTGTCCGCCTGCAAAAAGATATGTGGAGGTCCCAGTTGCCTCATGTGATCTTATTTCTAAGTAGAGTCTTTACAGACATAAGCAAGTTAAAATGAGGACTGAAGCGTGGATCCTAAATCCAATAAAACTGGTGTCCTTATATAAAGGGGAAATTTGGACATAGAGACAGACACTAAGAGAGGAAGATGATGTGAATACGCAGGGAGAACCACCTATCAGCCAAGGCATGTCTGATGCCAACAGAAACTAGAAGAGAGGCACGGGGCATATTCTTCCTTACAGCTCTTGGAAGGAACCAATCCAGCCCGCATCTTGATCTTGGACTTCTAGCCTCCAGAACTGTGAGGCAGTACCTTTCTGTTGTTTGATCCACCCAGTTTGTGGCACTTTGTTATGGCAGTTCTAGGGAACGAATGCAGTGATCCTAACATATCCATTTATTTCATGTTCTTAGAAAATAAAAGCACTTTTTTTTTCCATGAGAAAAATCTTCCCAGTCCCCTGAATTCTCCCACATTTCCCAGGTCAGGGACACAGATTTGCTGAGGTTAAAGGTGGAAGATAAACAGACCCTAGACAAGTATTATATTGATAGAGACTGAATGAATGTCTGCCCTACCCACCTCCCCCAGTCAGTCACTCACACAACATTTCATAGCTCTGGGCAACTGTCTGTAAATGACGGGATACCCAACTCCAAAGATAAAGGAGGTCTGTTCTCTTACTGTTTATTGTTAAATCAGAAATTTTCAAAAGTTTTAACCATATGACTCATGCAATGAACAAACCCACACAATGTGAGAAGATATAAAGGAAGGAAATATTCTGATATCATTTGTGCCCCCCAAAAATCTCCTAGTTAATGATGAATCATAGAAGAAAAAAATATATGAGTTTTCCTTTCTAGTGCACTGTCTTTGAAATTCACAGAGAAAGAGTTTCTCTTACATGTTCTCAGATACCAGCAGTCAAAATGAAGTACTTTGTTTATTTATAGTTGTAAGTCAGTGTGAAATTTAGGAGTGGCTTAGTTTGAGCACTAAAAGGATGAAAACGACATCAACTTGCTGGACTGAGTAAACTTGATGACAGGAAATCTGTGGTACCTAGTAGGTGCTCATCATAATGTTTGTTGAATTAGACTAAACTAACAGCTAATGACAAAGTGAAATAGAGACCGCTTCATTATCAATCAGAAAGGAGTGGAAGGCTGAGGGGGCAAACAGGAGAGATAAGATATACTATGCTTACTTTAATTACCATCATAATTAAAATCACATTATAATTTGTTTCACTGCTCAGGGTTGTTTATAATCATCTCTATGCAAGCACAGTGACCTTGCTGAGATGCCCTCAGGAGAGTACTTGAAAATGTCCAGTCACAGGATGGTACCTGGCAGAGGTTCAGTGTTAACCCTCTCAAGTGACTGCATTTGAACTGTCACACTCCATTGCCCTTGTACATCTCATTATTGCCACAAAACTGGCTTTGATACCTGTAGTCCTGGTCTCTCCAGTTAGTGAATTCACTGTAACGCAATGAGCTTAAGGGTCCAGAGCGCCCTGCTTAGTGCATAGCAGTTTTGTACATACTACAAGAACACAACAACAAAGTAAGGGAAAAGTAAATTTTATTGTAGTTGTGCCCAATGTACTCTCCTAGGAAAAGTTGATTTCTTAGTCTATTTAAAAACTTTCTATATCTTGGTGCCATTACTATGGCATCATCTGTTTTCTTAGTTTCCATCTTTGTCCTTCTCCGAAGAACACAATGCCTAAAAGCATACACTTTGGGGCCAGAACGTCCAAGTTCAAACCTAAGCTTTGAAACTTATTAGCTCTGTTACCTGGGAAAAGCCATTTAACCTTCCTGTATTTGATTTCCTTGTGTGTTAAACAGGGATAATAACAATACCTGTATCATGAGGTTGATTTAAGCATTAAATGTGTTAATCTACGTAAAGTACTTAGAACAGTTTCTGTTACATAATATACACTGAATAAGCATTTACAACAGCTTTTACTGTAGATGATATATTAGAGGTGGAAAAAGGAGATCAGCAATATAGAACAATATTGGTAGAGACTTAGGAGTCTTCCCGTTGTCAATTAAAAGGAAAAGAAAATGGACAGTTGTCGATACATCTATTTTCATATTGGAGATTCAGAAGAGAAGGTGTTTTGTGGCAAAACACACTGGTCTTTACCAAGGAAAGGCGGGGGGGGGGGGCAAAGTATTTGTATTATTTTAAACAGCAGGCTCTTGCTGAACACAGTTCTACAGTTCAGCACTTGAGGCAGATGGTAAAAGCCACATGCTTGTGGATTTTCCCACTTTTTCCACACTCACAGACTCACAACCACTTTTGGTGCCCGTGGTTTAACCTCTGTTTCTCTAACTCCTGTTTATGAGTCAAGCGGTTTCATGTCATCAGATTGATGGGGAAAGTGTGAACAGGGGATAAGGATGTGGAAGCAGTTTCCACACTGGGCAGGACCACAATGTGCCAACGCTAAAAAGGAAAAAAGAATTTAAAGCCTTCAGACTTTGAGGGATTGGGTTTAGTTCACTTTGAGAGCTTGAATGCAATCAAAGTAGCTATCTGAGTATCTAAAAGGCATTATTTATTGGAGCATAAATAAAAGTCTCAGTGTTTGGATGAGGCTAGACCGAGGTGATGGTGACTGCCAAACAGGGCAGTACTGGGGTCAGAGACAGGCAACCAGTTGCTTGATAATCTCTCTCCCTTTCTGTGTGGATCAAAATCCACCAATGATGGCAGCATCCTGTGTGGTTGTGACAAGGTTCAGTAATGAGGACGGTGAGGCATTTTGATGTGAGCCCCACAAAGTTGTTTGTTTCAGCTGCCATGCTTATACAATAATTTGCTGATGAAAGTGGCTGCTGGAAAACCCTACTCCTTATTCTTCACTCCTGCTTGACCCCCAGGAACTGTCTCAGAATCCCATGGACCCATAGCTGGTCAGAACTCCCAAAACCCTCAGAGATTCCCCGCCTGCCCCCTATCCCCACCTAATTTTAGAGATGAAGAAACAAAGCTTAAGGAGGTTAAGTGATGAACCGCCAGCTAGTGAAAGAGCTGGGACTGGAATTTTCTGTCTGCTAAAGAGGAGATCTTTTGCCTTTTCCACTGTCCCATTCACTCCTCGCTGGATCCTGGTGGTCATCTGCTGCAGAATCCTTGAAAGAATAAAAATTTTTAGTCTCTAAATTACCCGCAAAGATAGTTGGCAGCAATTCCAGGGTCAAAGACACAGTTCCTTTATGGGCATGTGGGTAGGTCCTTTCTCATTGACCCTATTACTTGTGTCACATAGAAAGACAATTAAGCAACCTTTCTTTGTCAGGAAGACTGAAGAGTGAAGCAGTGTTGAGGGACAGGATGGTTTATGAGAAACCTCCATTTAGAAAAACTTTCTTAACCTCCCTAAGGAGGTTAACTAACTAAAATATTTAATTAAAATATTTAATGGATCTTTCAAAAATTCTAATCTACCCTTGCTCTAGTTAAAAATGACTTTCCTCTAGTTTACCTCATCTTGTCTTCTTCCTAACCTAGCACTATTTCTCCTTTTGCTGAATATGTCTCATTTTTCTTTCCATTTTCCTTTACAGACCATGGTTTCTAGAATTCTCATCATTTTAAGTAGTTTCCATTGTAACCTCTCCAGTATATCCACATCCTTCTTAAATTGTATTCATCCTAACCAGACATAAAATTCCACTTGAAGAGTTCCCAGGAAGGAAGAGAGACAGTAAGAATATAGTAATTACTCATTTGCATTATATAACATACAAATACAAGTAAAATACTTTCAGCCATTTCCTGTTTCTGAGGTGAGGGTGTGTTGGGACTTTTGTTGAACTCAGTATGAACAGATTCTGTAGTTTTCCCCTCACAGCTCAAATGCTATTAATTCATTTTTTTTTCAATCCACTCATTAATATCTTAACTCCAGAAAGAACTTAAAAGATTTTCATAATGGAGATAACATCTGAAAAAAATTCAAAATTGAATAGATGGAAGGTTGAGATAATTATTTTCAAATCTTAGATAGTAATACAATTAAGCATAAAATTTAGCTCAGAATTTCCTGGAAGCAAAACAAACAGAGAAAATTTTCTTCCTTAAGTAATTTTAAAGATTACTTTGCCTCAGAGGAACAAACAAGATAAAAGCTTCTCTGCTCATAGCTCTTTGCTTGTGTTTCTTAGCTAGTGATTCAGCACTTATACACTATCCCTCAAAAGCTATGTGCTTCTCAAACATAGGTTTTATTTCTTACAATACAGTTTTTACTTGAATAATGCTTGCTGAATTAATAAATATTACTTTCTCTGATTTCCCAGGAACCCTTTATCAGGCCTCAAGTTTTCCTAAAATATCAACTAACTACATTAATGTTTGCACTGTCTAGTCTTCTTACAATTGAGTGTTAGACATTTTTGGCTAATCCAGTGGGCTTTGAATACATTTGTGTATTTTCAAGTTTCATATTGTAAAGGGGCTTGTAAGGACAGTTGCTTTGGGTGGTGGTATGTGTAGGTTATGCATAACCTTACCCCCATCTAACCATGTCTTCCATAGCAGATAAAGATCAAGATGGCATGGAACAAAGCCAATGGTCGGCTCCAGTGCTGAGGTGATGGCAATGGTCTTACATATTAATCGACCATTTAAAAACATCTTGATGTTTAATTGCTTTGTTTTTTAAGCCAAATCAATATACCGTTTATTGAAAGCTTTGATATGAAGGGTGATTCTTCAGATAACTGTCAGAGTCCTATAATGAAGAAACACTTTGAAATCAGCATTCCCAATTTACATAATCTCTTAAAAATCTCATTTTATTTTCATTTTTAGTTGATCCCAAGTCTAGTTTTTTGCTCCTCTTATGCCTATAGCAATTATAAATAAAGTGCTTTAAAAGAGCACTTTAACCTTTAACTTTAACTAAAACTTTAAACTTTAACTAAAAAGACATGGCATGCTCAAAAGCAAAATGAACTTTTTAGTAAACTTAAAAACAGAGTTGAAAGGCAAAGCAGTAAGCATGATGGAAGTCACAACCTTGCTGGTCTCCATGCCCAGCAGTAGGCATGGTAACCAAAAAGTCTTGGCTTCTCAAGGAAAACTGGTACTGAAAGTCCCCCATGCAAGGTAGAGGACCAGATCTGGAGTTACTGCTTGACATCTATGCCTAGAGAAAGGCTCCCTCCCCTATATGTCAAGATATGTTTTTAAAATAATTATCAGATTACGGCTTCAGAAAGCATTATAGGTCTAGGAGACAGAAATGCTAAGATAGTTTTGTGACCAGGAACGAAGCCAAACTGCTAACCAGCCTTATGACTGTATCTGAAATAGTCCAGTTGCAGGACAGGCACCCTAAACCATCATTATAGGACCTGGTTCCAAACAGGTTCTAAACAGACTTCCAACTACCCAAATCCCAGAGCCTCTGTAACATGATAAAAATGGCAAATGTTCACAATTTTGTGTACAGGAAAAATTTAGCTTCTTTATTATTCTTAGAACCTCAGAAGAATAATGGCATCAGTTCTCTCGAAGCCTGTCTTCCTGAATTATTTTGACCCTGCTAAGTACATCTCCTGCTTGAAACTGTCTCTTCTCCTTTGACTACCATGACACTGTACTCCCTGGATCCTAGTTCTTGATATATTTTACTGGCTACTTTTCATCATCCGCCTACTTAAATAGATGTTTCTCACGATTCTAGCTTCAGGAACCTTCTTTCTTTAGACTAAGTTCTTTACTCATAGAGCTTCAGCACCTAGTGTTAATGACTATCAAGATTCTTTGCTCTCCATAAAATGAAATAACTAATCAAGTTATTAGCAGATGGGTATTAAAAAGTATTTCTATGCTATATCACCATGTGATATCTGGCATCAAACTCAGGAATTCAAAATATGTGATGGTGCTATAACAAAAATCCTTCATTTGCTTTTCTATGAGAACAACCTTTCTCAGCACTAACAGTTATCATAATGAAAAAACAGGGGTAGAAGCGATGCTGAACATTGTTCATTTTTACAACAGTAAAATAATAGGGGGACACATGAACCCATGGGAAAAACAAAAGCCCCAACCATCTTAAATAGAAAGAACTTTCCAGCAAAATTTCATTTTAATATTTAATGATTTTTCCAAAATTTATATTTATAGTTTTATCAATTTTATAATAATAATAGTTATAATAACTCAACCCAAAAAGACGTATTTTGAATTTAGAATCTTATGCCAAAGTAAAAAAAGAAAAAGAATCTTATGTCAAAGTAATTTTTAAATATAGACATATGTTTTTAGTTGTGAGAAATATGATAAAGTGAGCAATAAAATAATTTCAAGTCTAAAAGCATTGCATTAGAAAACAAAAATTTGAGTAAAATGGGACAGAAATATAAGTTCAAAGAGAAAAAATTCTCCCTATTGAAAATCAGCTTATTCATTAAAAAAAGGAAAAAATTTAATGGATGAGTGTTTATCAACCTACTATACTATTTAGATACCATTTGATTAATTTAAAAGGCATCTAAAGCATCAGTGTTATAAACTATCACAAATTACATCTTTTGCAACTATTGAGACTTTTTTTGAAATTTTCCGGATGTCAACTTGATAATATGTCAGATGGTACCTGTTTTTTCCAAATATTTGTAGGGAGGATATGAGAACTATGGCTTGAGGAGTACTGCTTTGCTTCACAGGCCCACTTACTGCTGATATACCTAGTCTTTCTGTGTAGCCTTACTAGTTTTAACTGTATATTATAAAAGCTTTTTAAATCAAAATTTTTAATTCTTTGCAATATAGATTTAAATTGTTCTCTTCAAACCAAGAGAAATATACACATCACACATTTCCTATAGTTAATTCTAGCCTTCCATACTTTATTCCCCCTTTATGTGAGTATTCATATTTAAAATTGCAAGATCCTAAATCCACAGAACATAGGTATCTCCATCAAAGCGCACCACCCTGCCTACATGATGATTCATATCATGAGTCATCATATGCTTGCCCATCGATTCTGCAGCTTCAAGTAGTTCTGCAAACACCAGTGCCCATGCTGTTCTTCCACGAAGCCTTTTCCGGCACTGTCAGGCAGAGTTGATCACTTCCTCTAAGGTGCTTCCAAAGTACATGAAAACCTCATCCATTGTGCTTAGATCTAGAGCAGTGAACATACAGGTGGTCAAAATCACTTCAGCTGTATGTTCAAGGTCAACTGGAAACATAAACTGTACGTAAGAGCCTGAGAAGCAAAGACCACGGTCCTAGAAATGGCATGACAAAGAATGGCTATTGACATAGGCTCAAAAGGCCCTGGAATTGTCACATCAGACAACTTTTCCCTTAGTGATCATATCTAGAGAGGAGTCAAGGTCTCAGAAAGAAGAGGAATAAAGTAAAAGGAGCGGAACAAAGTAAAGTGTCAGTCATTTCCATCTGAGTCAATCCCACAGATGCTGGAGCAGCCATTAGCCTACTTCATCTTGTAAAGCTGTGTTTGTTTACTCAGAGCTCACTGCTTTGAACCCTTGCCGAAGTCTGGTTTAGAAATGCAAACCCATAGAGAAACTTTCCATCTTGTTACACATCCCATCAAAAGACTGACATTTTCTGTTCTGCTTGCTATGGACTGGTGGGTGGCTTTAATTTGGTTTTTCTTCCAGTCCCAAGTCCCAACCTTTGCCAAATCAGAAGCAGGCAGGGAGGGGAAAAGAGGGAAAAATACATATGCATTTGCATTCACCAAGTGATGTCAGAAGTAACTTAATACTAGTTCAGGTTGTCCATGTCTTACAGATCAGTTTCATTCTGTGGATTGTTTACATACCACTTCTAGTATGTCTCTAATAAATTGAGATCTGCTGAAATGGTAAAATATACTGAAGATATAGTGAATGGTCTACAGGCTACACAGAAGGGCCATTATTCTAAGAGGAAGTAGGAAAAGCAATCATAAAATTTTGAAAAATTATGCAATAACTTTGTACTTATTGCCCATTTGTATTCATTACAATGATCTACTTCATAGACATATAAATAGAATGGGAAAGTAACAGATCTACAGTGTGCTCTAGACATGGCTTTCAACTTCAGTCAATGAAATTCAATTAGAGTCTTTAATAAAGAAAACTCCAGAAACGCCAAGCATTTGTCTGCATATTTCTCTATGCTGTCCTGAAGTTACTCATTTAATTTCCTTTCCGTTCTTTCCCTTTCTCTTCTCAGAAAGTCTCTTTTGTAGAGAGATGAGAAGGCACATTTGCTGGGGTTTGGCGGGGTGGGGGGGGGGGAGTACATTGGTGGCATCATTCTCAATGGGCACTGAGCTCTCTATGCGACATCTTCCATAAGCAATTAGCTGAGCTCCAGCAGGACAACATCATACTGAAAGTTCTCGAAGGGAAAGGACCACACAGATAAGACTGTAATTGCCAGCGACTCAGAACAGGTTTTACTACAGGCATGCCGATCAAAACGGCTTAACCAAGATGGTTTTTAATCATGTTTGGGCACTGGAGAGTTCTCAGGTTCAAAGAAATGGTTCTGTGTTTTGTTTAGTTTTGGCAAACCTCTCTTTTCTTCAATAACTTCGGAAAAACAAAGCCAACAGAGTGAAGCCATGCTCGATTTTGTTTCCCTGTTCAAGCAAAATATATCACCTTGAGGAGGTCTTTCTCTTACAATCAGTTCTGTATATTTTTAAGACTACTTTGAATAAGGCATGGTCATTTGAACATTTACCCTTTTGTAACTAAATCACTTTTAAATTGTGCCGGGAACCATACAAAGTAACTGTTGTGAAAAAAATGTTCTGTGTCTTTTATTGTTTTGCAAAGCTCAAAGTCAAAAGATTTAGCAACACTGTTTTTTTTTTGTTTGTTTTAAATACAAAATACAAAAAAAGTCGATATAATGTGAGGCAATAATATGGCCTAGAGCAAGATGGGAAATTGACCACCTTTGTAATCCAGGGGTCAACATGTGAAGGAAGATCTTATACTAACTCAGGCTCATTGAATATACAACTGCTTTCTTGTCTTCTCCTTCTTGCTTCTTTTTCTCATTCTCTATTTCTTCCTCCCCTTCCTTCCTCTCCTTTCCCCCTTTGTTTGCCAGTCAGCAAACATGTGCATACTTTAGAAACTCTGCCTACTTCCCTGGTAGAGTAGGCAGAGGCTGACTTGGCTGAAGAAAGAACTTCCCTTTGTTTGCTTACAAAAGTACTGATCTTTCAGAACAATATCCCATTGAGCACTTCTAAAGATTTTGTCAGATCTTTAAAAGGGAGAGAAAAAAGAACAAATCTCAATCTGCTTTTCAAATACCTCTTTTAATTTTTTTTGTAGAAAAATAAAAAATGAATATGCATAAATAGTAAAAATATGTGAGGCAGTTGGAGTAGCAAGAACATTATGTAGTACATCACTTAATCACAGAAACCACAATGCAGGGGAAAAAAACCCTAACCCAAATGTGCTATTTAATAATCACCGAGGGTCAGAAAGAACCCACAAGTATCCCAGAATCGGTGTCCTTAGCTTACCTCAGATTTGGAAGGGGGTGGGAGCTAATGGAGAGGAAGCACGGTATGTATTCCTAATTGCTGTTTACAGGTCCCTGTAGCTTTTAGTCATGAAGCCAATTAAGAAAGAAGTTGGAGTCTGGACCCCTTTCCTAGTTTGGTAGGTCTGTAGTAGGTCCCTGAATGGCTGGTTTTTGTTTAGCTTATGTTTTGCTTCACTTTACCCAAAACTCTGACAGTTAGTCTTGGAAAGAGGTAAATATTGAGGGAACATTTGAATGAAGGGAAAAAGAGGAAAATTTCAAAATATGTGTTTGTAGAACATCATCTTGGAGATTATGCGGTAGACTGGGAATGGGGCAGAAGGGGAGTGAGGATGGTAAGAGGCGAACAAGCATTAAGGAAGCTGGTGCCTGACGCCAGGACATTAATTTCATCCTGCCCCAGATAAACCTTTTTAAAACGAATCAAGTAGGAGCACCCCAAACAAGAAGACTCAGAGGACTTTTGAAAATCAGCGATGGGCAAGGTGTCAAATCTGGCAGGTGGAAACCCAAGAACAGATGTGGGCAGGGCCATGGGTGGACTGAGAGATGTGAAGTTCAGGGTGGCAATGAGACTGCCCACAAGGAGATGTTTATTGCTTTCTTGCCATAGTAAGTATTCAATGTTCTCAAGCCCAAATTCAGAGGTTTCTAGGATTTAGCATGTAAAAGCATGCTTGAGGAAAACATGATGACATTCTGTATATACATTCACCACAATGTCTGACTCTGTTGAGATCATTTTAACTGGTATGGGTCTGTGGGCCCTATCCTACCCCTAAGCATCCTGCAGAGTGACTCTGATGACCTCATTCAAATTAATAAGCATCGAAGACGGCAATGTAGGAGGACGCTGGGCTCACCTTGTCCTGCTGATCGCTTAGATTACACCCACATTGGCCTAAACAACCCAGAAAACCACCAGAAGACTAGCAGAAAGGACTCTCCAGAGCCAAGTGTAGACAAAAGGCCCATGGAAGAAGGTAGGAAGGGCAGAGAGGCGGTGTGTGCTACATGGACTCATGGGAGGGAGCTGGGTGGTGGAGGGGCAGCCCGCCCAGCAAGGCAGAGCCCCCCCAAAGTCTGGCTTGCAAAAGCAGAGGGACCAGACTCTGTGAGTTCTGACAGCCAGCGGAACTTAACATCTGGAATGTTAAAAGTCAACAGCTCTGCTCTTGGAGAACGGGGAGGGCGAGAGGACACCAGGAGGGAGAGTTGTTGAGCCCTGGAAGACAGAACTCAGCTAGGCAGGGGAACAAAGTCACTGGCAAACGCCATCTCCCTCTCCCATCCCCCAGCTGAAATTCCAAAGGGAACCAGTGCCCATCACTGAATTTGCTTGCACTGTGCAAATGCCCAATGCTGTGCTTCTGTGGATCCATCTCTCTGACTGGTCTGCCTCTATCCCAATGCTGCAGAGCCCCTCCCACAAGGGACAACCACCAATGGCAAAGTGAGCTAAGCCTGCCCCTCCCACCCCTGTGTACCTTGCTAATCAACCCCTGCTAATATGCCAGGTCCCATAGAAGCAGCACCAAAAGCCTGGCAGTGTGCAAGTAGCCTAGACAGGGGCCACACCACTCCAGAGTGAGTCCTGCCCCTGGGAGAGGGGAAGATAAGGTACACACCAGTCTGACTGTGGCCCCAGAAGTAGGCTGGGGGCAAACATCGGGTCTGACTGCGGCCCCGCCCACCAAAGCAAGTTTCTTTGGACAGCACAGGGGAAGTGCCCGGCAGTTTGGAGCCACTGCAAGGACTACCTAAAAAAGACAAAACGGAAGAAATCTCCTCAAAAGAAACTCCAGGAAGTAGTGACAGCTAATGAATTGATCAAAAACGATTTAAGCAACATAACAGAACAAGAACTTAGAATAATAGTCATAAAATTAATCGCTGGGCTTGAAAAGACTATAGAGGACAGCAGAGAATCTATTGCTACAGAGATCAAGGGCCTAAGAAATAGTCATGAGGAGCTAAAAAATGTTGTAAATGAGGTGCAAAATAAAATGGAGGCAGCCATAGCATGGATTGAAGAGGGAGAGGAGAGAATAGGCGAATTAGAAGATAAAATTATGGAAACAGAGGAAGCTGAGAAAAAGATAAAAATTCCAGGAGTATGAGGGGAGAATTAGAGAACTAAGTGATGCAATCAAACAGAATAATATCTGTATCATAGGAATTCCAGAAGAAGAAGAGAGAAAGGGGCTGAAGGTGTACTTGAACAAATCATAGCTGAGAACTTCCCTGACTGGGGAAGGAAAAAGGCACTGAAATCCAAGAGGCACACAGAGCTCCCTTCAGACATAACTTGAATCGATCTTCTGCATGACATATCATAGTGAAACTGGCAAAATATAAGGAGAAAGAGAAAATTCTGAAAGCAGATAGTGATAAACACGCTCTAACTTACAACAGTAGACCCATAAGAGTAATGGCAGACCTATCTACTGAAACTTGGCAGGCCAGAAAGGAATGGCAGGAAATCTTCAACATGATGAATGGAAAAAATATGCAGCCGAGAATCCTTTATCCAGCAAGTCTGTCATTCAGAATAGAAGGAGAGATAAAGAAAACTGAAGGAATTTGTCACCACTAAACCAACCCTACAAGAGATCCTAGGGGGGTCATAGGGGGATTCTGTGAGTGAAATGTTGCAAGGACCACAAAGTACCAGAGACATCACTACAAGCATGAAACCTGCATACATCACAATGACTCTAAACCCATATCTTTCAATAATAACACTGAATGTAAATGGACTAAATGTTCCAACCAAAAGACATAGGTATCAGAATGGATAAAAAAACAAGACCCATCTATTTTCTGTCTACAAGAGACTCATTTTTGACCTGAGGATACCTTCAGATTGAAAGTGAGGGGATGGAGAACTATCTATCATGCTACTGGAAGTCAAAAGAAAGCTGGAGTAGCCATACTTATATCAGACAAACTAGATTTTAAATTAAAGGCTGTAACAAGAGATGAAGAAGGATATTATATAATAATTACAGGGTGTATCCATCAGGAAGAGCTAACAATTATAAATGTCTATGCACTGAATACGGAAGCCCCCAAATGTGTAAAAAAATTAATCACAAATATAAGCAACCTTATTGATAAGAATGTGGTAATTGTAGGGGACTTTAATATCCCACTTACAACAATGGATAGATCATCTAGACACAGGATCAATAAAGAAACATGGGCCCTGAATGATACATTGGATCAGATGGACTTGACAGATATATTTAGAACTCTGCATCCCAAAACAACAGAATATACTTTCTTCTCAAGAGCACATGGAACATTCTCCAAGATAGATCACATACTGGGTCACATAACAGCCCTTTTAAGTATAAAAGAATTGAGATAATACCATGCACACTTTCAGACCACAATGCTATGAAGCTTGAAATCAACCACAGGAAAAAGTCTGGAAAACCTCCAAAAGCATGGAGGTTAAAGAACACCCTACTAAAGAATGACTGGGTCAACCAGGCAATTAGAGAAGAAATTAAAAAATAGATGGAAACAAATGAAGTTGAAAATACAATAATCCAAACGCTTTGGGATGCAGTAAAGGCAGTCCTGAGAGGAAAATATATTGCAATCCAGGCCTATCTCAAGAAACAAGAAAAATCCCAAATACAAAATCTAACAGCACACCTAAAGGAAATAGAAGCAGAGCAGCAAAGACACCCCAAACCCAGCAGAAGAAGAGAAATAATAAAGATCAGAGCAGAAATAAACAATTTAGAATCTAAAAAAACAGTAGAGGAGATCAATGAAACCAAGACTTGGCTTTTTGAAAAAATAAATAAAATTGATAAACCTCTAGCCAGCCTTCTCAAAAAGAAAAGGGAGATGACCTAAATAGATAAATCATGAATGAAAATAGAATTATTACAACCAATCCCTCAGAAATACAAGCAATTATCAGGGAATACTATGAAAAATAATATACCAAAAAACTGGACAACCTGGAAGAAATGGAAAAATTCCTAAGTACCCACAGATTTCCAAAACCCAAACAGAAAGAAATAGAAAACTTGAACAGACCCATAACCAGTGAAGAAATGGAATCAGTTATCAAAAATCTCCCAACAAATAAGAGTCCAGGACCAGATGGCTTCCCTGGGGAATTTTACCAGACATTTAAAGCAGAGATAATACCTATCCTTCTCAAGCTGTTCCAAAAAATAGAAGGGGAAGGAAAACTTCCATGCTCATTCTATGAAGCCAGCATTACTCTGATTCCTAAACCAGAAAGAGACCCAGCAAAAAAAGAGAACTACAGGCCAATATCCCTGATGAATATGGATGCAAAAATTCTCAATAAGATACTAGCAAATCAAATTTAACAGTATATGAAAAGAATCATCCACCATGATCAAGTGGGATTCATTCCTGGGCTGCAGGGCTGGTTCAACATTCACAAATCAATCAATGTGACACATCACATTAATAAAAGAAAAGGAAAAGAAAAGAACCATATGATCCTGTCAATTGATGCAGAAAAAGCATTTGACAAAATTCAGCATTCTTTCTTAATAAAAACCCTCGAGAAATTCGGGATAGAAGGAACATACTTAAACATCATAAAAGCCATTTATGAAAAGCCCACAGCTAATATCATCTTCAATGGGGAAAAACTGAGAGCTTTCTCCCTGAGATCAGGAACACGACAGGGATGTCCACTCTCACCACTGTTGTTTAACATAGAGTTGGAAGTTCTAGCATCAGCAATCAGACAACAAAAGGAAATCAAAGGCATCAAAATTGGCAAAGATGAAGTTAAGCTTTCACTTTTTTCAGATGACATGATACTATACATGGAAAACTCGATAGACTCCACCAAAAGTCTGCTAGAACTGTTACGTGAATTCAGCAAAGTCGCAGGATATAAAATTAATGTACAGAAATCATTTGCATTCTTATACACTAATAATGAAGCAATACATAGACAAATAAAGAAACTGATCCCATTCACAATTGCTAAGTACCAAGAAGCATAAAATACCTAGGAATAACCAAAGATGTAAAAGATCTGTATGCTGAAAACTATAGAAAGCTTATGAAGGAAATTGAAGAAGATACAAAGAAATGGAAAAACATTCCGTGCTCATGGATTGGAAGAATAAATATTGTTAAAATGTCAATACTACCCAAAGCTATCTACAGATTCAATGCAATCCCAATCAAAATTGCACCAGCATTCTTCTCGAATTAGAACAAGCAATCCTAAAACTTGTATGGAACCACAAAATACCCCGAATAGCCAAAGTAATATTGAAGAAGAAAGCCAAAGTGGGAGGCATCACAATCCCAGACTTTAGCCTCTACTACAGAGCTGTAATCATCAAGACAGCATGGTATTGGCACAAAAACAGACACATAGACCAAAGGGACAGAATAGAGACTCCAGAATTAGACCCACAAATGTATGGCCAACTAATCTTTGACAAAACAGGAAAGAATATCCAATAGAAAAAAGACAGTCTCTTTAACAAATGGTCCTGGGAGAACTAGACAGCAACATGCAGAAGAATGAAACTAGACCACTTTCTTACACAATTCACAAAAACAAACTAAAAATGGATGAAGGACCTGAATGTGAGACAGGAAACCATCAAAACCCTAGAGGAGAAAGCAGGAAAAAACCTCTCTGATCTCAACTGCAGCAATTTCTTACTTGACACATCTCGAAAGGCAAGGGAATTAAAAGCAAAAATGAACTATTGGGACCTCATGAAGACAAAAAGCTTCTGCACTGCAAAGGAAACAATCAACAAAACTAAAAAGCAACTGAGAGTGGGAAAAGATATTTGCAAATGACATATCGGACAAAGGGCTAGTATCTAAAATCTATAAAGAGCTCACCAAACTCCACACCCAAAAAACAAATAATCTGGTGAAGAAATGGGCAGAAAACATGAATAGACACTTCTCTAAAGAAGATACCCAGATGGCCAACAGGCACATGAAAAGATGCTTAACGTCACTCCTCATCAGGGAAATACAAATCAAAACCACACTGAGATACCACCTTATGCCAGTCAGAGTGGCCAAAATGAACAAATCAGCAGACTATAGATGCTGCAGAGGATGTGGAGAAATGGGAACCCTCTTGCACTGTTTGGGAATGCAAACCCTCTTGCACTGTTTGGGAATGCAAACTGGTGAAGCCACTCTGGAAAACAGTGTGAAGATTCCTCAAAAAATTAAAAATAGATCTACCCTATGACCCAGTAATAGCACTGCTAGGAATTTACCCAAGGGATATAGGAGTGCTGATGCATAGGGGCACTTGTACCCCAATGTTTACAGCAGCATTTTCAACAATAGCCAAACTATGGAAAGAGCCTAAATATCCATCAACTGACGAATGGATAAAGAAAGTGTGGTTTATATACACAATGGAATACTACTTGGCAATGAGAAAGAATGAAATCTGGTCTTTTGTAGCAACGTGGATGGAACTGGAGAGTGTGATGCTAAGTGAAATAAGTCATACAGAGAAAGACAGATACCATATGTTTTCACTCTTATGTGGATCCTGAGAAATGTAACAGAAGACCATGGGGGAGGGGAAGGGGGAAAAAAAAGAGTGGAAGGAAGTCAAACTATAAGAGACTCAAAAACGGAGAATAAACTGAGGGTTGATGGGGAGTGGGAGGAAGGGGAGGGTAGGGATGGGCACTGAGGAGGGCACCTGTTGGGATGCGCACTGCGTGTTGTATGGAAACCAATTTGACAATAAATTTCATATAAAAAATTAAAAAAAAACTAATAAGCATCACTTTCTTACGCTCTTAAATCCACATCACTTACCTCTGAAACATCACAGAAAGGGAATGTGACATTTTAGAAGGTGTTGTATTGACAGCCCACAAACTGAGGCTCCATCTAACCAAATAAGGAAAGCTGTGCTATAACCATGAAATAAAAATGTTCTGTCTCCAGTGTCCTCCATAAGTCACTTAACCCAGTTGGGCTGGGATCACAAAGTAATTCAAATGCATTCAGTATGAGTAAAATACAGACTGCATTGTAGATATTATTCCCTTCTTTAAATGTTCATGCATGAGTTTCTTGATGGCAAAGACATTGTCTTACTCATCTTTGAGGAAGATAATTGTGCTTACTGTGGAAATGACAGTGGCTAACATACTGCCTTAGAACATAATAGGTTCTCATCAACTGCTTACTGGATGGATGGAAATTATTTGGCTCCTGGAACTAAGTTTCAGGAAACTAAAGTAGATCAGTGGGAAACTTCAGAGTAGAAATGTTTTATCAGGCTTGAGTATTTTTTTTCTTTCTTTGAAGAGTATTATTGGGTACCCCAACCCCTGTCTCTGAATTTCTAGAGTTCTTGATACAAAGCTGTTACCATTATTTGGTACTCAGTTAACATCCTTATAAGAGCAATTAGAGATTCATGGTTCTGTTTTATTACACATGTTTAATCAAATAGATCCTCAGGCTGCTCTCATGACAGCCTTTGGAACAAGCCAAAACAAAGGCCAGTGTATAATACTGTAACAATTTTTATATTGTACTAAACCTTTATATACTTTTATGTTGTAATTATTTCTCTATTTCCATACTTTTTTGACAAAGAGATTTTCAATTTTATATAGTCAAATGTATTGCTTTTCAGTGTGTGGTTTATGTCTTTGATGCTCTGCTTAGGAAGGTTTAAATGCCATAAATTTATATATATATATTAAACTATGCGCATTTTATTGTTTTTATATTTCACATTTTATATCCAATTTATTTGGAACTGAATTTGATATGGGAAAATATGACTTTATATCTATATTTCCCAAACAGCTAACTGTCCTAAAAGTACATATTAAAGAATTCAATCTTTATCATTTACTAAATTCCTATCTGTATTTGAGTCTCCTTCTGGTCTACTTTGTATTTCATTATAATATCTTTAAGAGTGGGGACATCTCATAATTTTTTTTTATTCTAGAAACCAAGCAATGCTTAGTCCTCAATAATTATTGAATCAATGGATAAATTCTCCATTTGCTTAATTGATTCATCAGACTTGCCAATTTTACTGTATAAATACTTGTGGAATCATTACTCTTCCTTTTTTAGCCACACTGCTGGCCCTCCTTCAGGCCTTAATAATTATGGAGTTTTTCCAGTGCATCTTACACGCAAATGGAATAAGGTTCTAAAATGCAAATCTGATCACATAACTTCCCTAATAAAAATCTGTGAATGGGAGTCTTGGGTGGCTCAGTTGGTTACGCATCCAACTTCAGCTCAGGTCATTATCTCACGGTTTGTGAGTTCGAGCCTCATGTTGGGCTCTGTGCTGACAGCTCAGAGCCTGAAGCCTGCTTTAGATTCTGTGTCTTCCTCTGTCTCTGCCCCTCCCCTCTCTCAAAAAAAAAAAAAAAAAAAAAAAAAACTTTGAAAAAAATAAAATCTGTGAATGACTACCCATTTTATTTCATGCTCCATACCTTTGAGGTTCACCAAGGCCCTGAACTCTACTAAGTGAAATTATTTATAGTTTTCCAAACATACCTCGTTGGTTTTTATTTTGTCTGGTTTGTCTGTTTAAATCATTGCCTTTGTATGGGGTGTCTGGGTGGCTAAGTCAGTTAAACGTCTGACTTTGGTCCAGGTCATGATCTCGTGGCTCGTAAGTTTGAGTCTTGCATCGGGTTCTGTGTTGACAGCTCAGAGCCTGGAGCCTACTTCAGATTTTGTCTCTGTCTCTCTCACTCTGTCCCTCCCCTGCTCGCACACTGTCTCTCTCTCTCTCTTAAATATAAGTAAACATTAAAAAATTTTAATTGCCTCTGCAAAAGTTGTACAGCTTGGTAAGTGCTAAGCTAGAGGTTTGGACAAAGTAGATTAGGATGAAAAGAGGGGATTCTTGATTTTTGACTGGATGAACCAAAGTGCAGAGGTGTTATAGGGCACTCACACTATCCCAGGCTCATAAGTCGTTGAGAATGGCTAGATGGTGGATAAGGTGAAGGCACAACTGGGGCTAGATCACAAATGCTCTCGTATGTCACACCATGGACTTTGAGTTTTTCCTACAGGAATGTGGAGTCAAATTTGAATAGGGAGCTACCTTGATTACAATTCTTTTTTTTTTTTTTTTTTTTTTTGGAAAAGGTAAATTTGGTAGCAGTCTGCATGATGGATTGACAGAGAATGAGTCTAAAATCTAATAATAGACTCTTCAATAATATAGGTGATATAGGGGCACCTGGGTGGCTCAGTTGGTTAAGTGTCTGACTCTAGATTTAGGCTCAGGTCATGATCTCATGGTTTGTGAGTTCATGCCCCGCATCAGGATCCACACTGATAGTGTGGAGCCTGCTTGGGATTCTCTCTCTCTCCCTCTCTCTTCCCACCCATCCCCCCACTCTCTCAGAGTAAATAAACTTAAAAAAAAAAAGAGAGAAAGAATTAGGTGATATATGATAAGGCCAATAGCTTTAAGACTCAGAAGAAGGAATACATATGGTGTTAATAAAGAAAATCCTATAAGATTTTGTGACTGACTAGACAAAAGGGTGAATAAAAAATAACTAGTAAGTGATCTCCTCACCCCCCAAAATTTCCACCTACTGCCATTTCTGGCTTGACTAATTGGGTAGATGGTGATGTTCTTGACCAAGATGAGAAATTCAGGAAGACTGGTTTAGGAGATTGTGGGGCAGTGGGGAAGAAAGGAGACACAGTATACTTAATATTGGACATGTGGAGAGTTTCCAGAAGGAAGAAGTTGTTAAGAGTGTCAAATATTGCAGCAAGGACAAGTCAGATGCAGACAGAAAGTGCCCATTTGGACTTAATAGTGTTCCTCCTGGAAGCTGGGAAGTAAGAAAGTAAGAAAATACAGACTGTCAATACAAACTTCTCTGGAAATGAATGTAGCTCTGAAGGGAAACAGAAAGGTAGATAGATCAGTGGCTATAGGAGGCACTTGCCCTACATCTTTTATTTTGCCATGGGATTCATGGGAGCTAATACTGTCTCCCCAGCCGGAGTATAACCTCTTTGAGGCCAGATACTGTGTCGTGGTTTCCTGGATGACCACTTGGTTCTCAAAACCCTAAAATTTTACAAGTTTCTAATCCTCCGCAGTGTCTATAATTATCCTGGTACTGGGGCAGTAGCGTTCAATTAAATAGTTGCTGAATTGAATACTGTGGATGGGTGACTCACAGCACCGAACTGGATTATTCAAAATGTCAGTGCCTCAATTTCCTCCTCATCAAGAGCAATTACTAGTGGAGTTCTTTTAATAGTAAATTGAACATGGAAACATTGTCCTTGCTGTCAAGAAATGTTCACATTCATCTACTTAATGAGAAGGCCAGTCTTCCTTCCTTCCTAGAAATATTATGCGAAGTAGCGGATATACGAGGGCTAGTGCACGCATAGCGCGCTAGGACATGGCCAATACATAAAATCTCTTTTCATATGTTATGCGCTCTGGGTAGGTATAACCACGAGTCAGCTAACCACACGAGATGCTTTTAGGTCTGGCAAGTGGGATGGAAAGCTCGCTGCATCAGTCTCCTCTGTGAGTGCCTGCACGCTTTCTGGTTTCAGGCTGGAAACGTCCTGTGGTGTGTCTGGCCTGGCCAAACCCAGGAAGTACTGAACTTATTAAAATTTAAAAACAAACCAAAGATGTTTGGAACCTCCCAAAACACTCACGTTGTGTCTGAGGGTGAGGGCTTGGATTCAGTTCTGATTTGACATGAGCACCATATATCAGGAAAACACAAACAGTGCAGGGTAATTTTACGAAAGGGCTACACCCTTGCATTCGGTCTTATGACAGTCTCAAAAAGCAGCTTCTGTCCAGGGCCTAGGGGAATTTTGTGAGGCATTCTCTCTTCTTTCGATTCCTTTTTGTTAGGCTGCCATAGGAATTTGTGTTTGTGAACAAACTTCTGAGCAGTTTGACATGAACATTCTGAAGCAGAACTGGAGGTACCTTGCCTTGGGCTCCACCAGCCTGCAGAGACTGGCATCGTTCTGGCTCTGTATTTGGATGAATCTGGCCTATGGTGCGCCCTAGGGCAGCCCCCAGTCTAACCTATTGCTTATGAAGAGCCAGACCACCCATGGGTAATCCACAAGCATCTGTGAGTGGGTCATCGGGATTTGGCTGAATCAAGCTGATGACCAAGAATGAACCTAATGGTCAGAAATGAAGCTTCCGGAACAACACACAAGGGTGTGTTTGCCTACAAATTATGTTTAGGTCATCAAAAAGAATTATAGAATTATCTAGAGCTGGAAGTAACCAGAACAACTATGTAGCTCCACCCCTCCATTTTTTTGCATGAAGGAAGTGAGGCACGAAGATTTTTATGTGAGTCATCCAAAGTCAACAGCAGTTAGTGATGCAGCCAGAACTAAGAACCCTGAGCTGACCTCCTCTCTCCTTTTCAGTGCTAAAACACAAACACTCACATGTATACACACACACACACAAATACACACTCCACACAAGTTATTTTTAAAATAATTTGTAGTTGATTAGAGATTTATAGAAATAAGCTCTTTAAAATTAAAAAAAATGCTTTTCATGTTTATATACTTTGAGAAAGACAGAGAGAGAGAGAGCAGGGGAGGGGCAGAGAGAGAGAGGGAGGGACAGAATCTCAAGCAGGCTTCATGCTGTGAGCTCAGAGCCTGATGGGGGGCTTGATCTTACTAACCTTGAAATCATGACTGAGCCAAAATCAGGAGTTGGACATTTAAATGACTGAGCCACCCAGGCACCCCAGAAATCAGACCTTTAGTTCACAAAAGGACATTTAGTGTAAGGATGGCCTCTTTAACCTAATTCTGACACACCCACTTGTGTATAGAGTTTGGAAATTGTAAGAGGCAAAATAAATTTACTTACAGAAGGTGATAGTGGCATTCTAAGGAGGAAAAGGACAGAGACCCTTGTCCTTGAAATTAAAAAAAAAAAAAAACTAAATTGAAGAGCCAAGATGGCAACAGCATGGAAGTTTTTTTTGTGTCTCGCGTCCATGAAATACAGCCAGACCAACACTAAACTATCCTGCACACCTAGAAAACTGATCTGAGGATTAACACAACAATCTGCACAACCTGAACCACAGAATTGAGCAGGTACATGGCGCAGAGAGGTGAACTGGGGGAGAGAGAAACTGTGGAGGTAAGGGAGCCATTTCTGGGTGTGAAGAGAGCACAGAGATGGGGGGAGGGGGTGGATACAGGAAGAGCACCCCCGCCCCCAAAAAGCAGCTGGAGAGAAAGTGGAAAAGTGGAAACAGCCATAGGGTCTGAACTAAAAAGAGAGAAAGGAGAAAGGAGAGGGTTTCAATTCCATTAAGACTCCATAAACACAGGGAGTGTGGAGTCTGAAACTCCGCAGCTCGATACCTGGTGGTGCTCTGGTGAGAAGGGCGAATCCCCAGGAGAGGAGTGAAGTCCAGGGTCTTCGGGCCACACAGGGAGAGGTGGTTCCCCTGCTGGGAGGACATCTGGTATAGGCCATGTACCCCCTCCACAGGTAAAGGCCCCAGTGGACCCGGGAGAACAACCACATTTGCTGGTGCTGGAAAAAAGTCTCTGGGGGTGAAGCCTGGTGCCAGATGCTGCTGTAATTTGCCATAATCCCTGAAAGGCTGCTGCTACACAATCACATGAACTTTTTCTGGGGTGGGCTGGCACCCAGCCACAGTCTCTGGGTGTCGGCAGCAGCAAGGTCACACGAATGTTCCCGGGTGTGGCCCGCACCCGACCAGTGCTCGGTGAGACTGTCCCGCAGAAGAGCAGAACGGGTCAAAGCCGCAGTCCCTCAGAAGTAAGGGGTCGGGAAAAACAGTCGCATCTGAGACAAAACTCAGGAGAAAGGTTCTGCCTGGGGCTTGGTCAGGAACTGTGTAAAATTAGGGAGTGGACGGAAGCGGAAGACAAAGGATGGGTGCGTGATTGCTGGGTCAGGGAAAAACAGAGTTCGATACTGAGTATCGATACTGGGTACCTGTATGACGCCATTTTCACCGATCCTGTGCACGCGCGTAAGCACCTACAAGCGCGGCAACAATCCACCCCGGTAAGCTAAGCAGCGCCATCTAGTGGAGAATGGAGCCGTTACACTAAGCCCAGCTCAACTGGGCCAATCTCGCTCTTCAGGAACACAAGTCTCTCGGCCTGCTTAGTTTATGGACTATAAAGTCTTCATAGTTTGACTTTTAAGGGAAAGCAAAGTAATTTCAGTCATATTTCAGTCTGTTTGAGGGTCAATCTATTTCATTTTCTTTTTTTTCTTTTTTCTCTTTTTCGTTTCTTTTTCTTGACTACAGAAAGAGAAAAAAATCATTTTTATTTTCAATTTTTGTTAAAAATATTTTTCTTTCATGTTTTTCTACCATATTTTTTACTTTTGTGTAAGTTTTTTCAAATTGTATTTTACTTCCATCATTTCATTTTAGTCTACTTCAGTGTATTCATTTTTCCAAATTTTCAAATTATTTCCTTTTTTCTTTTCCCTTTTTCTCTACTCTATCAAGCCCCTTTCAACACCCCTTTCAACACCACCAGAAGAAAACACCCCTAGGATCTAGCAACATTTATTCGATTTTTTTTGTATGTGTGTTTTTAATTTTAATATTTTAATATTTTTTAATTTTAATTTTTTTACCTCATTAATTCCTTTTCTCCTTCCAAATGATGAATTGAAGGAATTCACCCCAAAAGAAAGAGCAAGAAGAAACGACAGCCAGGGACTTAACCAACACAGATACAAGCAACATATGTGAACCAGAATTTAGAATCACGATAATAACAATACTAGTTGGAGTCGAAAATAGATTAGAATCCCTTTCTGTAGAGATAAAAGAAGTAAAAGATACTCATCATGATAAATAAAAAATTCTATAACTGAGCTGCCATCTCCAGTGGATGCCATGGTGGCAAGGATGGATGAGGCAGAACAGAGAATCAGCAATATAGAGGACAAACTTATGGAGAATAATGAAGCAGAAAAAAAGAGGGAGACTAAGGCAATTTAAGACCTAGTGAAATCAGTGACTCATTAAAAAGGAACATCAGAATCATAGAGGTCCCAGAAGAGGAAGAGAGACACTAGGGGTAGAAGGGTTATGTGAGCAAATCATAGTGGAAAACTTTCCTAACCTGGGGAAAGACACAGACATCAAAATCCAGGAAACACAGAGGATTCAACAAAAACCAATGATCAACAAGGCATAGCATAGTCAAATTGACAAAATAAGTCAGGCAAGGAAAGAATCTTGAAAGTAGCAAGGGGGAAAAAAGTCCTTAACCTACAAGGGAAGACAGATCAGGTTTGCAGCAGACTTATCCACAGAAACGTGGCAGGCCAGAAAGGAGTGGCAGGATATATTCAATGTGCTGAATCAGAAAAATATGCAGCCAAGAATTCTTTATCCAGCAAGGCTGTCATTCAAAATAGAAGGAGAGATAAAAAGTTTAAAAAGTATAAAAAGTTTAAAAAAGATAAACAAGTTTAAAAATTAAAGGAGTTTGTGACCACTAAACCAGCCCTGCAAGAAATTTTAAGGGGGATCCTCTGAGGGGAGAAAAGATGGAAAAAAAAAAAAAACCAAACAAATAAATAAAGACCAAAAGCAACAAAGACTAGAAAGGACCAGAGAACACCACCAGAAACTCCAACACTACACGCAACATAATGGTAATAAATTCATATCTTTCAATACTCACTCTAAATGTCAATGGACTCAATGCTCCAATCAAAAGACATAGGGTAACAGAATGGTTAAGAAAACAAGATTCGTCTATATGCTGTTTACAAGAGACCCACTTTAGACCTAAAGACACCTTCAGATTGAAAGTAAGGGGATGGAGAACCATCTATCATGCTAATGGTCAACAAAAGAAAGCCAGAGTACCCATACTTATGTCAGACAGTCTAGACTTTAAAATAAAGAGAGTATCAAGAGATGAAGAAGGGCATTATATCATAATCAAGGGGTCTATCCAACAAGAAGACCTAACAGTTGTAAACATTTATGCACCAAATGTGGGACACCCAAATATATAAATCAAATAATCACACTTAAAGAAACTCATTGATAATAATACCATAATAGTAGGAATTTCACCACCCCACTTACAACAATGGACCGATCATCTAATCAAAATATCAACAAGGAAACAATGGCTTTGAATGACACACTGGACCAGATGGACTTAACAGATACATTCAGAACATTTCAACCTGAAGCAGCAGACTATACATTCTTCTCCAGTACACATGGAACGTTCTCCACAATAGACCACATACAGGGACACAAATCGGCCCTCAACAAGTACAAAAAGATGGAGATCATACTGTGCACATTTTCAGACCACAACGCTATGAAACTCGAAGTCAACCACAAGAAAAAATTTGGAAAGGTAACAAATACTTGGAGACTAAAGAACATCCTACTAAAGAATGAATGGGCTAACCAAGAAGTTAAAGAGGAAATTTAAAAGTACATGAAAGCCAATGAAAATGATAACACCACAGCCCAAAACCTCTGGGATACAGCAAAGGCAGTCATAAGAGGAAAGTATATAGCAATCCAGGCCTTCCTGAAGAAGGAAGAAAGGTCTCAGATACACAACCTAACCTTACACCTTAAAGAGCTTGAAAAAGAACAGCAAATAAAACCCCAAACCAGCAGAAGACAGGAAATAATAAAGATTAGAGGAGAAATTAATGCTATCAAAACCATAAAAACAGTAGAAAAATCCATGAAACCAGAAGCTGGTTCTTTGAAAGAATTTACAAAATTGATAAACTACTAACCAGTTTGATCAAAAAGAAAAAGAAAAGGACCCAAATAAATAAAATCAAGAATGAAAGAGGAGAGATCACAACCAACTCAACAGAAATAAAAACAATAATAAGAGAACACTATGAGCACTTATACGCCAATAAAATGGGCAATCTGGAAGAAATGGACGAATCCTTAGACATATGCACTACCAAAACTGAAGCAGGAAGAAATGGAAAATTTTAACAGACACATAACCAGTAAAGAAATTGAATTAGTAATCAAAAATCTCCCAAAAAAGAAGAGTCCAGGGCCAGATGGCTTTCCAGGAGAAGTCTATCAAAAATTTAAGGAAGAGTTAACACCTATTCTCTTGAAGCTGTTCCAAAAAATAAAAATGGAAGGAAAACTTCCAAACTTTTTCTATAAGGCCAGGATTATCTTGATTCCAAAACCAGACAGAGATACCACTAAAAAGGAGAACTATAGACCAATTTCCCTGATGAATATGGACACAAAAATCCTCAACAAGATACTAGCCAACTGGATCCAACAATACATTAAAAAAAATTATTCACAACGACCAAGTGGGATTTATACCTAGGATGCAGGGCTGGTTCAATATCCTCAAAACAATCAATGTGATTCATCACATCAATAAAAGGAAAAGAACTACATAATCCTCTCAATACATGAAGACAAACATCTGACAAAATACAGCATCTTTTCTTGTTAAAAACCCTCAAGAAAGTAAGGATAAAAGGATCACACCTCAAGATCATAAAAGCCATATGTGAATGACCCAATGCTAATATCATCCTCAATGGAGAAAAACTGAGAGCTTTCCCCTTAAGGTCAGGAACAAGACAGGGATGTCCACTCTCACCACTGTTATTCAACATGGTATTGGAAGTCTTAGCCTCTGCAATCAGACAACACAAAGGAATAAAAGGCATCCAAATTGGCCAGGAGGAGGTCAAATTTTCACTCTTCCCAGATGACATGATACTTTATATGGAAAACCCAAAGGATTCCACCAAAAGACTGCTAGAACTGGTTCACGAATTCAGCAAAGTTGTAGGATATAAAAACAATGCACACAAATTGGTTGCATTTCTATACACCAACAATGAAGCAAGAGAAAGAGAAATCAAGGAATCAGTCCCATTTACAATTGCACCAAAAACCATAAAATACTTAGGAATAAATCTAACCAAAGAGGTAAAAAATCTATACACTGAAAACTATAGAAAGCTTATGAAAGAAATTGAAAAAGACACACAAAAAAAGGATAAATGTTCCATGCTTCTGGATAGGAAGAACAAATATTGTTAAAATGTCGATACCACCCAAAGCAATTTACATATTCAATATAATCCCTATCAAAATAACACCAGCATGCTTCACAGGGCTAGAACAAATAATCCTAAAATTTGTATGGAATGAGAAAAGACCCTGAATAGCCAAAGCAATCTTGAAAAACAAAACCAAAACAGGAGGCATCACAATCCCGTACTTCAAGCTAAACTACAAAGCTGTAATCATCAAGACAGTATGGTACTGGCACAAAAACAGACACTCAGATCATTGGAACAGAAGAGAGAACCCAGAAATGGACTCAGAAGTGTGTGGCCAACTAATCTATGACAAGGCAGGAAAGAATATCCAATGGAATAAAGACAGTCTCTTCAGCAAGTGGTGCTGGGAACTTGGACAGTGACATGCAGAAGAATGAACCTGGACCATTTTCTTACACCATACACAAAAATAAACTCAAAATGGATGGAAGACCTATATGTAAGACAGGAAGCCATCAAAATCCTGGAGGAGAAACCAGGCAAAAACCTCTTTGATCTTGGCCACAGCAACTTACTCAACACGTCTCTGGAGGCAAGGGAAACAAAAGCAAAAACAAACTATTTGAACCTCATCAGAATAAAAATCTTCTGCACAGCGAAGGAAACAATCAGCAAATTAAAAGACAACCGACAGAATGGGAGAAGATATTCGCAAATGACATATCATACAAAGGGTTAGTATCCAAAATTTATAAGGAACTTATCAAACTCAACAGCCAAAAAACAAATAATCCAGTGAAGAAATGGGCCAAAGACATGAATAGACACTTCTCCAAGGAAGATATCCAGATAGCCAACTGACACCTGAAAAAAATGCTCATCACTCATCATCAAGGAAATATGAATCAAAACCACAATGAGATACCACCTCACCCCTGTCAGAATGGCTAACATTAACAACTCAGGCAACCACAGATGTCGGCGAGGATGCGGAGAAAGAGGATCTCTTTTGCATTGCTGGTGGAAATGCAAGCTGGTGTAGGCACTCTGGAATACAGTATGGAGATTCCTCAAAAAATTAAAAGTAGGACTACCCTATGACCCAGCAGTTACACTACTAGGTATTTATCCTAGGGATACAGGTATGCTATTTTGAAGGGGCACATGCACCCCAGTGTTTATAGAAGCACTATCAACAATAGCCACAGTGTGGAAAGAACCCAAATGTCCATCAATGGATGAATGAATAAAGAAGATGTGATATATATATATATACACACACACACAGTGGAGTGTTACTTGGCAATCAAAAAGAATGAAATCTAGCCATTTGCAACTACGTGGATGGAACTAGAAGTATTATGCTAAGCAAAATCAGTCAGTCAGAGTAAGACAAATATCATATGACTTCACGCCTAAAAGGAATTGAAGACACACAACAGATGAACATAAGGGGAGAGAAGCAAAAATAAGATAAAAACAGGGATGGGGACAAAATATAAGAGACTCTTAAATATGGAGAAAAAAACAGAGGGTTACTGGATGGGTTGTGGGAGGGGGGATGGGCTAAATGGGTAAGGGGCATTAAGGAATCGACTCCTGAAATCATTGTTGCACTATATGGTAACTAATTTGGATGTAAATTAAAAGAATAAAATTTAAAAAAATGAGGAAGGGAACATGAAAGCATAAGAGTTATGGTTACAAAAATGTTCAGATATATATAGAAAAATATTAGTCTCATCTCATCTGAATTGTTAGAATTTCATAGTAATTTCCCTTGAAATATGTGTTAGAGAGAAATAAAAAAATTTAAAGTGTTAAAAAAAGAACTAAACCATATTGTTTTACCTGAGGTAGCTCTGTTTAAGGTCAAATAGGAAGGAAGATGAAGTTACTAAGATAGAATTTACCTGAGAAAGAAACTACCAGGGTGGTGTACCAGTAGATAAGCCTGGCATCCAAGGACTGGGAAGAAAACAGCTGGCCAAACCAACACACCTGACCAAGACATTCTAGAATCAACTTGTGTTGGGAAAGTGGCTGTGCTGATGAATTAATAGAATGTAGGACAATGTTGATTCAGAATGCCCTCAGCTTAGTATACCACAAAGAAGCCACCTTCTAAACACTGTAAAGAAGTGGTACACTTTGAGCAGAGAGCTATTTCAGCAGCAGTGACCTGAGCACAGGATTGCTATCAAGCCATGTTTCCGAGGGCAGCCAAGGTGAGAGCAGGCACCACACTTAGTATTCATAACTGCAGCAAGTGGGTGCCAGGGACTTTCTAAGTTTGTAGTTGCAAGCCAAAGACTGCTAGAATTTTAGGAAGGAGCAATAACAAACTTTGGCTTTATCAATCAATGGTGCCAGCAATGGTGCCATGGTTCTTTAGACTATGGGGTTGAGTAGTGTCCTCTGGTCTATAGCATTAGTATCAGCAATTACAGTAGAGCAGGACTAATGAATCCCCTAGTCTGGGCAGTGAATATATTCCTATAGCCTCAAGGGGAATTTGCAGCTTCTTTGCCTCTCATCTGTTTAGAGGTTAGCCATCAGAGTCAGCTCTTTGGACACGAGTAACCTTCCTTACTCTTGTCAATTTTCTAAACTTGTAGTTCCTATAATACTCCAATTGATTTTATGGCTCTGTGTCTTTGCATCCTCGGTTTCCTCAGATTTGAATGTCCTCCTTCTAACCCCTTTAAATCCTACTATACCGCTTCCTAGTCTGACAAGACTGAGATCTAGCAATATTATATTCACTTGTCCATTCATTCACTCAACAAATGTATTTCAGGCATCTATTATTCCCAGACAAGAATGCAGACAAGATGCCCTTGAGCATCTTACATTATAGGAAAGAGATGAAGACATGTAAATCGATATATTTGATAAAGTGTTAGAAGAACTGAAATGAGGTTAGGATTAAATGTGAGCTGAAAGGAGGGAATGATTAATGCACCTGGGGGACTGGAAAGAGAAAAGATGAAAAAAATTAGTGTTTCATCCAAAAATGAATGAATTTATCAAACAGACATTGGTAAAGTTAAGAGGAGAAAATCTCAGGCAGAGAGTACATTAAGAGTATTAAGAGAGAGATAGGGGTGACTGGGTGGCTCAGTTGGTTGAACATCCAACACTTGATTTCAACTCAGGTCATGATCTCACAGTTTCATGAGTTTAAGCCCCTGCATCAGGCTCTGCAAGGACAGTGCAGAGCCTGCTTGGGATCCTCTTTCTCCCTCTTTCTCTGCCCTTCCCCACTTGCATTCTCTCTGTCTCTTTCAAAATAAATAAGTAAAATTAAAAAAATTTTTAAAGAGAAATATAAGGAATTAAGCATTATAAGTATTAAGTAATATAAGTCTTAAGAAGAGATATAAGGCCTTTTCTTTAGGTGTTGGTGATTGGTAGATGTGAGAAGTTATGTGAAACTTAGGTCTGTGTCTTAAGCACTTGAATTGATGGTCACACCATTCACTCACTGAACCAGGTAACACAGAGCAAGTTTAGTATGAGGAGAAGTAGACACCTTTAGATTGGGACATGTTGGAGTGATGTTAGCACATTAAACTGAAGACTCCAGCTACAGATATTGTCTAGATCTCAGAAGAGAGATTTCTTCTAGAAATAAAATATTGCGAGTCATCAACATTATAGGTAGTATTTTACGCCATGGAAGTAGATGATACTGAGTAAGGAAGCTAATAGAATAAGAATAGAAAATGGGCTAGTCAGAGTCCTAGGGAACACTGTTATCTAAGGACCAGACAGAGAAAGAGAAGTCATCAAAAGACATTTAAAATAAATAGAAATAGGGGAACCACGTGGAAGAGTATCTCATAATCCATGGGAAGAAAACCACTAAGAAAATCAATATTACTAAAATCACAAATGAAAGAAGAACCATTACCACTGCCCTTACATAAATATAAATATGATAAACAATTATATACCAAGAAATTGGACATCCTCAATGAAATGGATAAAGTTGTAAAAAGACAAAACTATCAAAAATGGGTCCACAAGAAATAGAAATTTGAATATGCCCATACCAAGTAATCATACTCTGTTAGTAATCATAAAACATCCACAAAGAAAAGCCCAGGAACAGATTACTTCACTGGTGTATTCTATCAAATCCTCATAGAAGAGTTAATGTTAATTCTTCACAAACTCTTACCAAAAAAAAAAAAAAAAAAAGTGACAGGGTAACACTTCCTAACTTATTCTATGGTCAGTATTATTTTGATACCAAAAACAGACAAAGACATCACATGAAAAGAAAACTATAGGCCAATATTCTTTATGGATATAGATGCAAAATATCCTCAACAAAATACAAGCAAAGTGAATCCAGAATCATATAAAAAGGACTATATGCCCTGACTGAGCTTTATCCCAGGAATGCAAGGTTGGTTCAACATATGAAAATCAATCAGTGAAACTACCCCATATTAAGATAAATATTAAACACCATGTAATATCTCAATAGATACAGAAAAAGCATTTGACAAAAACCAACACTCTTTCATGACAAAAATACACAACAAACTGGGAATAGAAGGGAAGTTCCTCAACTTGATAAAGGACATCTTTGAAAAACTCACAGCTTAACATCATACTTAATGGTGAGACTGAACAGGAACAAGACAGGAATGTCTGTTATTACTACTTCTTTTCAACTTTGTACAAGAGATTCCAGCCAAGGCATTTAGGCAATAAAAAGAAGTAAAAGGCAATAGGATCAGAAAAGAAGGAGTAAAGCTATGCCTATTTGAGGATGACATGAAAATATATACCCTAAAGAAACCACAGAAATACTATTACACCTAATAAGTCCAGTATGTTTGTAGGTTATGACATTAACACCCAAAAGAAGAATTTGTATTTTTGTACACCAGCAGTAAATAATCTGAAATGAAATTAAGAAAACAATTCCATTTACAATAACATTAAAAATAATATAATACTTAGGAAAAATTTAACTAAGAAGTACAAGACTTGTACATTGAAAACTGTAAAATATTGTTGAAAGAAATTAAATAATACCTAAATAAAGAAAGACATTCATGTTTGTGAATTGGAAGACATTGTTAAGATGGCAATCCTGTCCAAATTGATCTGCAGATTCAACATGATACCTATCAAAATTTCAACTGCCATTTTTTTTACAGAACTGGACAAATCCATCTTAAAATTGATATGAAATTATAAGGGGCCCAGAATAGCCAAACTTGAAAAAGAAAAACTAACACATACTTCTCAGTTTTAAAACCTACTAAAAAGCTTCTGTAATCAAGAGAGTGTTGTGTTAGTATAATGATAGACATATATATCAATAAAAAACCATTGAGAGTTCAAAAATAAACCATTAATCTATGGTCACCGATTTTTACAAATATGCCAAGAGCACTCAATTGTGAAGGAAAAGTCTTTTCAACAAAATGTTGGGGGCAACTGGTTATCCACACACAAAAAAATAAGTTGGATCCCTACTTCACACTATACACAAAAATTAACATAGCTAAAGGCCCAAATGTAAGAAATAAAACTTTTATATTTAACACTATTATGCCTTCTGAATTAACTGACCTACTTAAATGATAAAGTGTTCCTCTTTATCCCTAGTAATATTCCTTATTCTCATTGCTAAATTTCTTATGTTAATATGGCCATCCCAGCTTTCTTATAGTGTTTTCATTGTATGTAATTTTTTACTTTCCTTCTAAAGCTACCTATGTCTTTGTATTTAGTGTAGGTTTCTCACAGGCAACACATAATTGTGTCTTGCGTTTTTCTTCAGTCTCATGATATCTGACCTCTAATTAGAGTTTTTATGGTTTATATTTAATGCAATTACTGATATGATCAGCTTTAAATCTATCATCTTGCTAGTTTATTTTCATTTGTTCCATTTGCTCTTTGTCTCTTTTTTCTCTTCTTCCTTCTTTTGAATTTATTGGCTACTCTTTTCTATTTTATGTTCATTACTGGTATTATCTAAACATCTTTTTTGTTATTATTGATTGCTACACAGTTTGAAAAATGAATCTTTAAAATCTCTCAATTGGCCATCAACTAATACTATCCCACTCTATCTACAATGTAACAACTTTTCGCCCTATATTACTACTTACTTCCTTTCCACCTTTTGTATTGTTTTTTTGTTTATTTATTTATTTTGATGGGAGGAGGGGGCACAAGCAGGGGTGGGGCAGAGAGAGAAGAAGAGAGAATTCCAAGCAGGCTCTGTGCTGTCAGTGCAGAGTCTGATGAGGGGTTCAATCTCACAACAATGGGATCATGATCTGAGCTGAAACTGAGAGTCAGATGCTTGACTGACTGAGCCAACCAGGTGCCCCTTTTGTGGTATTTTTTGGCAAAATTTACTGTTACTTGTAAATGCCACAATTCATTGTTAATATTTTTGCTTTAGTAAATTATATTCTAGAGAAATATTTTAAATGAGATAAAATATTTTTTACATTTACTCATTTATTATTCCCATCACTCTCTTTTTTGTATATAAATTTCCAGCTAGTACCATTTTCCTCCTACTTGAAATATTTTATTTAATATTTTTGTGGTGTGAGTCTACTGGGATGATATTGCCAACTTTTAAAAATCTACCAAATTGTTTCTGTACACTTTAATTATTAAAATATAGTGTTACTAGCTGTAGAATCTAGGTTAACTTTTAGTTTTTAATATAATATTAAAGATATCACTTCACTATGTTCTGTCTTGTGTAGTTTCAGGCAAGAAATGTGCTATCATTCTTCTACTTGCTCTTCTGTATGTAACGTGTCTTTTATATGTAGCTTTAAATATTTTTTTTTCCTCTGGTAGCTTTAAAATATTTTTTTTTCTTTAATTAGTAGGGTTTTTTTAATTTTTTTTTAACGTTTATTTATTTTTGAGACAGAGAGAGACAGACATGAACGGGGAGGGTCAGAGAGAGGGAGACACAGAATCGGAAGCAGGCTCCAGGCTCTGAGCCATCAGCGCAGAGCCGGATATGGGGCTCGAACTCACGGACTGCGAGATCGTGACCCGGGCTGAAGTCGGCCGCTTAACCGACTGAGCCACCCAGGCGCCCATTTAATTAGTAGTTTTAAAAATTCTGTATTTATCCTGCTTGGGTTTGCTGAGAAACTTAGATCTGTAAGTTTGTAGTTTTTATTAAGTTTGAAAAATGTTAAGAATTGCATCTTCAATTACTTTTTCTCACTCCTCTCTTTTGGGCTTCTAATTACATATGTTGTGTCCCACAGGTCACAGAGGCTCTATTAAAAGTTTTAGCCTTCTTTTCCTCTTTGCTTTACCATAAAGAATGTCTACTGCTATATTTTCAAGTTCACTAACCATTTCTTTTATCATTTCTAATTTGCTTTCAATCTTTTAGAGTGAATTTTTAATTTGAAACATAGTTTTCATCTTTAGAAGTTCCATTTGGAAATTTTTGAAATATCTTCCATTTTGCTATTCATTATGCTTACTCTCTTTTAAATTCTTGAACATTTTTTAAACAGATATATTAGGTGCTTTAAATATCTTTTCTGTTAATTCTATCATCTTTGTCATTTCTGGATATGTTTTTATTGTGTTACATTATTTCTAGTTTTTCCTGTTAATGTGTGACGTTTTCTGCTTCTTTGTACATGTAGAAATTTTTATTACATTGTGACTTTTATGTTTTCAAGAGCCAGATTTTATTATATTCTTCAAAGACCATTGGCATTTGTTCTAGCAGATAGTAAATCACTGTGATTGATTTATCCTTTTGAGGCTTGTATTTCATCTTCTTAAAAAGAAAATTTAAAGTAGCTTTAATCTAACGGAAGTGTAGCTCCACTACTAAAGCATGATATTTCTGGGATCTCTACTGAGGGCTCAGGTGTTTAACAGGGACTCTTTATTCTGGGTGGTTGGAACTTGGATGTCTCCCAGATCCATATGAACCCCAGGGAACTACTTAGCTTATCTCTTCACAATCTCTTGTTTTGGTCTAGCCTCTTAGGGGTTTTGTCCTATGCATATGCATGACATTCAGCTGCCATCTAAAAGGGAATCTTATACAGATCTTTGGAGCCTTCTCTCTACATATCTCCATTTTCTTGGCTAGTCTTCCCTAAAAATGCCAGGCATTTCAGCTTCCAGGAACACTTTTCTCCATCTCCTTAATTCAGCAAGCCTGAGTGCTTTATCTGGAATACCCCCATCTGGTCCGTACCCCCACAGAGATCCAGAAAATCCTCTAAACAGAGAGCCAGAGAAGTCACAGGGCTCTGATGATTTGTCTTCTCTCGGTAATCAGAGTCCTCTGTTTTCCGTCATCCAATGTATGAAAACCATGGCCACATGGATTTTTTTCAGGTTTTGTTGTTGTTGTGGTTTTATTATAGACAAATAAATCTCAATCCCAATTATTCAATCATAGCTGAAACTCAGTAATTAAATTTTAAAGTTGTTTTTTGGTTATATACCATAAATCATGTTGTTGGAAGACAATATTCCATGAGTCTTTGATATTCCTGCATGTCTTGTGAGCAAGGCATGGATTGCATTTTATTCCCAACTATATTTTTAAGGGTGTTTGTATAGCAGTATTGAGAGATAGAGTTAATGTCCCTCAGAACAAGGGTAGGTTTCTTATAGCTTTGGAAAAAAGCTCCCTAAGCTCCCTGTGGAACAAATGGCAGGTACACTTCCTTGTCTTTAAAAAGAACTGGTTCCTTAAGGTCTGGGCTCCCATCCTGTAAAGGAACTAACTGTATTTACAGGTATCCTTGGGACTTCTTCACTGTGGGATTTGGGGCGTGAAGAACTGATACCAAAATGTTGACATTCTGTCTACTGCCACTGTTATCAGTAACAAATTGTCTTTTGTTTCTGATCCGGGAATGTGTCTTCTATTAGCATCCATGAAACTAAACAAGGTAAATAGGTAGGCTAAATTGTTTGGAAGTAGGGAAAATCTCAGACCCTTCACAATTTTTTAAATGTTTATTTTATTTTTGAGAGAGAGAGACAGAGACAGAGCGTGAGTTGGGGAGGGGCAGAGAGAGAGGGAGACACAAAATCTGAAGCAGGCTCCAGGCTTTGGGCTATCAGCATGGAGGCTGATGTGGGGCCGGAACTCACAAACTGTGACATCATGACCTGAGCCTAAGTCAGATGCTTAACTGACTAAGCTACCCAGGTGCCCCGACCCTTCACAGTTTTTGATACACACTTGCTGAATGTACCATTTATATTGAAGGAGATAAAAATAAAATATATATGGCAACGTATACTAATAGCTAATATTTATTCAGGGAATACTTTGCAAAAGGTGTTTTTACATAAAATCATTCAAAACCCCAGCAAAGTAAGTTTTTATTCCCATTTTTCACATAAGAGAAAAAAGGTTCAGAGAGGATATGATTTGGGAAGAGCCAAATGGATAGATAGTTAATAGTAACCCAGCATTCAAAGTTAAGCTCTTCTGTTCCCCTTCCAATGTCATGAAAACACCTAGTACTACACAATTATAACAATATTAACATAAAAAGCATATAACTGAGGTTTAAATTATGTGGTAGGCTAAAATAACTGTAGAAATTCAGCAGAAATGAAGCCCGGTGCCAGCTAAATTTCTTTGAAAAGACTGGCTGGAGGAAGAAAGACTAAGTGACCTAACCTAGTGCTCAAACCCTAACACTCACAGGCTTTCTTGCGAAGGTTTCTATAAATCTTGCAGTCTTCAGTGAAGCTGTGCTATCTCCTGCCTTGAAAGTAAAGCTATAAATGAGAGCATGTACATGAAACATGTTGAGTGATAACCCCTTTACCTTCATATACACCACTCTTGCTTACCCACCAAGCTGTTCATGATTGATTGCAAGCAGACAGAGGGGGTTTCAATGGTTATAGGCACAGTGGGATAGTCTTCAGTCTCCAAAAGTACTGTAGAGATGTGGGGTGTTTCTTGGCAAAAGATTTGACAAAATATATATATATTTTTAATTCTTACCCTGAAAAGTAAATAAATGAAAACACTCATTACCAATTAAGCATGTAATTGTACTTTAATAACCCATCTATAAAATCTTAATAAGGCATTTGAAAGTCCTTGTGTATACCAGGACATTGAAAATAAAATCTTACTTCTTAAATTCTCGGTCCCCCCAAATCCTAAATCTAAAATGACAGGACCCAAGAAGGAACACAGGAGCCAATAGAGTCCTATCGGTCACTGGTGTCAGAAAGGGGTAAAGAAATTGACCAATGTCAACTGTCTTCTGATTAGTCATTTTTTCTTTTTCTTTTCTTTTTTTTTCAAAAATAAATCTTAAAATACTATTCCAACCCTGGCTTTTCCTCCAGAGGGCCAAGTGAAAAAGAGGAGACAAATATAATCTAACTTTCAAGTTCTAATTAGAATATTAACAACTTATATAAACACCAAATTTGACCAGAAGAGACAAATAGGTATTAAATTGAACAGATTTCTGCAGCCAGAAGCTTCCTGGATTTGGTCTTGAATCTCTAGGAATCTGCTAGGGAGAAACCAACTGAATTCTTCCACACATTAAAAAAATGACACTTTAAATACTTTTTAGCAACTGGAAGAAATACTTCTTATATTCTTTCTAATACAACAATTATTTATTGAGGGGTATTTTGTAGTCACAGGAGACATGGAGGCAACAGAAAGAATATGTTCTTAAAATGCCTAAAGGAGCAGGACATTTTGCAAGGGTAATAAATGCATTTGAATAAGTGTAAGGAGCCAAGGCTTAATAAAGAGGTAAGTGAAGTGGACATAAGAGAATGAAAAAAGAGAGCTAGTGTTTTGTGACAGATAAGGTACAAAGAGCCATTCCTGGGGCCATGGGAGTTGTGGGAAATCTGAGGCTAGAGTTACTGTGGAGCACTGGACGTCAAGATCTTCAAGACCTCGTATCACCCTCTTGGAAATGATCCTTCGGAAAATACAGAGAACAGAAGGAGGTAAGATAAGCATCATTCACAATTGGAAGAAAAGCAATAATATTAAGACAGTGCAATAGCAGTTTGAGATTTCAATATATTAAATTGGATTCTATTCTAATTTTTTTAAAAAGCTAGAACATCATAAAATTTTCCTAAAATTTAAACAATGAGGTCATAAACCAAAAAAGTAAACTATCTAACCACAAAGTAAGATAGATTGAATTTCATTTCATCCATGGGAATAGTTGATGGGTCTAAATGTAGTCAGTAGTCACCAGAGATCATTGTGGGGAAAGAACGGTCATTTTCAGGAAAATACTGTATATGTATGTGTGTGTGTGTGTGTGTGTGTGTGTGTGTATTAATTTTAGAGAGAGAGTGAACTGGGGAGAGGGGCAGAAGGAGAGAGGGAGAGAATCCTAAGAAGGCTCCACACTCAACATGGAGCCTGATACAGAGCTTGAGCATCATGACCTGAGCCAAAATCAAGAGTCAGATGCTCAACCAACTGAGCCACCTGGTGCCCCTGTATTACCATATTTAGAAAAGGAAAGTGTGTGTCTGAGGACATGGATTAGATATTCCTGACAATGGGAAAATAAACAACTTTGTCCAAGAAGTCAACTAAACCTAATTTAGGAAAACCTAAGAGAGAATAAAATATAGGCCAGACAGAGTGGTGGGTAGCTGGAACCTAAGTTGGTAGAAATGGCCAAGAGGGTTTTCGAAGAGCAGGGAAGTCTGATATACAGTTGGGAATTAACTGTGGGATAGTTCTATATCCTTTTATCGTTGCCACCAGATCTCTGGTTAACACACACAGCTGTGGCAGGTGAGTAGTATTTGGAAGAGAGGGAATCGAAGGAAAGGTGCTATGCAGGGGGAGATAACTACCCAGCTGCAAGATGCAGATTGGACAGCACTGGCAGATGCCAGAAACCAAAGCCAGATGTAGCTGAAAGAAACCAAACACCATACAAATTATAGAAGTTTGGAGAAGGCATTGGACTTCTTAAGGGCAAGGTGACCCAAACTGATATCTGGGTCACACGGATTAGAAAGGACTTTAAGGCAATTAAACATTGCTTAATGTTGTCTTAAAATGGCAAGGCAGTGATTGCCCTGTGGAATAAGTTTAGATATAATCAGTTTGGCAAACTTGAAAGCAAAGTGTACCATTTAGCTATTCATGTGGACTTTAAGAGTTTTACCAGATGATTTGTAGGAATATCAAATAGCAGTACATATTTTCAATCAAAAATTAATTTCATTATTGGTTTTATGTCCTATTAGACAAGTATATATGTAGACTAAAATTAATTCCACTAGCATCTTTAAACAATAATACCACTGAGTGATTAATATGTACCAGTTCCCTTTCTAGTGGCAGGTTTTATTATATAACTAGTTGGGCTGAGTAGAAAGAGACCTGAAGAACAGCTTGAAGAAGATCATATTTAAATTCAAACTGATCAGGCAGCTCTGCTCCGCAATGTTGTCAGGATCCAGGCTTCTGACTTGTTGCTCCCCCACTCCTGGGGTATTTCGCTTTCTGCAACATCCAAATGGCTAACCATCAGATCTTCATTATGCCAGTGAGAAGGGGGGAGATGAAACAGAAAGGGGCCATCATTCAAGAACACATTCCAGATATTGCACATGCCTGTTTCCCGTATATTTTGCTAGCTAAACTTAGACTCAGGGCCACTCCACCTGCTAAAGAAAACCTACTAAAATAGCCAATTTCACAGATGATGATGAGTCTACTAACAGAGGAATTTCTATTGCTGTGGATAAGAAGGAAACATGGAGGACAAGTAGCGACCTCTGAGTCCCTCACTAGACTGCAGGGTTCCACAGCAGGAAATAGAGAATTTCTACACCCTCTGCATCTGTATGAAAGTGCACTTGTTTGGATGTTGGTGAAATTAAGGTCACTTGTGTATATTCTTTAAAAATAATCACAGAAGGGGGTGCCTGGGTGGCTTGGTTGGTTGAGTGTCCAACTCTTGATTGGTCATGATCTTACAGTTTGTGAGTGTGAGCCCTGTATTCGGTTTTCCAGTGACAGCATGGAGTTTGCTTGGGATTCTGTCTGTCTCTCTCTATCTCTCTCAAAAATAAATAAATATTAAAAAAATAACAATAACAAAAGTCACCACAAAATCTTCCAGGTCATCACCAAATCTTCCCCATTTCTTACCGATTTGGAAAGTGGAATATATCCTATAGATAGCTAATTCATCTCAAGAATGTCTGAAATGAATTCTAAAGGGTGGCAGTACTTGTTGAACTCTCCACATGGCATGGTCTTATTTCTTACTTTGTAAGTGATCAAACCATGGCTGACAAAAGCTACATTCTCAAAAGCCTGGGACATGGAAACTAAAATGTCAGTTTGTTAAGTTACGGTAAAAATCACAGACCTGCAAGGTGAACTCTGGGCGTTGCTCCAATATCCTCTCCCAATCACTGCCTGCTGACTTGTAACTGACTCTCAGGGCTGACTTGCAACTCTGTCAGCTCTCTCCCAGAACAAATACATGACGTGCACCCCTCACTTTCTTCTCCAAAGCACAGCACACATGGGGAAATCATGTTTGCAAACTTTACTAATGGCAGAGGATAACATAAAACAATCACAATGGGGAAGAGGAAACTGGAAAATGATGAGCACTCATTGCTTCTCCTACCAGGGTTAATGCCCTCTAGGGGACTCTTATGGCTACTTTTGTCGTCAGCCCCCCTTTCCAGAGGCTGCCATGTAATAAGGTCTCTATATCTCCTCTCTCAAGAATCCTCTTTCCTCCCTTAGTCTAGATCCCTAGTCTCTTGACTAGTATCCAGCTTCCCCTCCTGAGAAAAGTATCAGCTGATGTTTTAATAATCTCAGTAGAAATGTGCTCAGCTCACATCGAAAGCAGTTTTTCCCATTATTCAGTGAAAAACTACCATCCTCAGGTGTCCCATTCAGAACTTCTGAAGGAAGAATTAGTGGGTATTTACTTCATAGTTGCATGATTATAAAACTTTCTCACATACGATTTTTTAAAACTCAGAAACTTGCCACCCACCCCATCCCCACAGGGACCGATTTCTGCTCCCATACTGTAGGTTAAAAACTCCCGCAGTTTTTATCTTTAAAAGAAGCTTCTTTCTTGTAGACACCCATCATTCTCATAGCGATCCATATCATTTGCCCTATATACTGTACAACTAATAAATACTGAGCCATTACACATTGTGTGTTGTCATTGATTATGAGCACGTCTTACCTCTGTTTTTTAGGTGCTAAACTTGTAGTCTCTTCAAGATAGGAATATTCATCTTTGTAACCCCACTGAATATAACATGATGCTTTATGCATGCAAGAAGATCAATAAGTATTTTGGGGATAAAGGGATAAAGTTAAGCAAAATAGCATGCAGAGTCCAATATGGAGAATGCAACCTAAATACCATTGTCAATAGAACTTCCTATAATAATGGATATGTTCTGTATCTGCCCTGATTTGCTAGTCCCTAAGATACGGTGGCCAATGAGCGCTTGACTTGTGGCTAGTGTGATGGAGGAATTGAATGTCTAATTTTAATTAGTTTTAATTAATTTAAATTTAAACATAAATAACTGGATGTGGCTAGTGACTACCTCATTAGAGCAAATAGCATATACAGCAAAAATCTCTATTTCCTTCATTTTTTAAATCATGTTTTTCTTTCTACTCAAAAATAGTATTGTTGGGGCACCTGGGTAGCTCAGTTGGTTAAGCATCTGACTTTGGCTCAGGTCATGATCTCATGGTTTGTGACTCTGAGACCCGTGTTTGGATCTGTGCTGACAGTTTGGGGAGTCTGCTTCAGATTCTCTATCTCTTCTCTCAATCTCTCTCTCTCTCTCTCTCTCTCTCTCTCTCTCTCTGCCCCTTCTCCATTCATGCTCTCTTTCTCTCTCAAATAAATAAATATTAAAAAAATAGCATTCTCAGGAACAACTTTGTTCTGGAAGCTGCTTTGAATGCCAGGTTCTGTGCTGAGGGCCCTACTTTCATCAATGATTCATACCTCGTAACAACCCTGTGTGGTAGATTATGTCATTCTCTACATTTGATCAAAGCAGGGAAATGTTACGTCTATTGCCCATGGTTGCCATTTAGCTGGAGCTACCTTCTTAAAAAATAGATGAATCAATGAGTGGGTGAATGAATGAGTTGAGATTGGTGTCTCAGACATGGTGTCAGGTCTAAATGAACACACTTTCCTGTAATAAGTGTCATTGGCTCTGGTGAGAAGATGAATTCTAGAGCTCCCACATGGCTGGGACACAGAATGTGAGTTACTTCCCTGGCCCTGACTTTTTCCAAGCTGCAGATCTCCGTGCCCTTGCTTCACTTGTGGGGCACTTTGCAAGCACTCAGGGAGGAGAAAGCTGGAGCAGGAATTTTTACTACATTCAGACCCTGAAAAACAACAATTAGAAAATAGTCATTTTTTTCAGGGAACTAAACAGACTGGTATGAAAATGTTTGCCCAGGGACATGGCTTCCACAGACAAAAAAACTGTACACTGTGTGTGTGTGTGTGTGTGTGTGTGTGTGTTTAAAAAAGGGTCTGGGACAGGGAGAAGGGGGCTCAGAGGGATTTTTTTAAACACATAGAATGTTCCTAGAGTTTCTGGTGGGGACTTACATGTGTGTTTATTTGCTTTTTGTTTCCAAAAGGCAGAACCCAGTGTCTAAGGCCTCATAGACTTTCATTTCAGTAATGGCCAGAAAGGGGCATTTCTTCCTCCTGCACACAATAAGGGTTGCTGAGGTTAGTGCTTAAAGAAGACATTAAATCATACTGGGTGGGAGAATGGGACAATAAATTCATAACACAAATGGCTCATTATGTAGGATATGCAATGGAGCAAAAATATCCACCCCCAATCTGGATCGCGCATGATCTTTTGAGGTTAACAAAAGGAATGCCATGGTAGAAATGATGGAAATCTGCAAGAATGAAGTCCTTGGAGCCAATCCTGTCATGCTCCCTGCTTTCATTTCCCCTAAAATTGGCTCATCACACTACTAGAAAAAAAATACACCACAGAATGAAGTTATGTTCCAAAAGCAAAGAAAAAAGTATTGCCTTGAGCAGTATCTATACAGGGATATTATTTTCCTTTATAATATTTAACATGTATATGGTTAAGTCAGCCTAGCAATTAGTTGGATTGATGTAAGTGTTTGCCCTGTTCTTGTTAAAAGATGACTCTGTGATTTGGTTTAAATGTGTCTATATAAAAAGATGTTTTCATCTCTAACTGTTTATATCTATTTGGATAGGCTGCTATAAGCATCACTACACTCTGTGACTTCCATTATGATGGTATTTATTATTACATATTGTGCAACAAGCAGGTGGTGATGATAATAATACACTTGAAAGAAGACCTATATTCTCACGGCAACAATTTGCAATAGTGCTGTAGGGATAAACAGGGGAGCCAAGATGGGAGTTGCTGTTAACACTTGGGTTTGCACACCTGTATGAATGACACCCACCTACAGAGAAAACAAAAATAAGGGACACTCCTGTAGGCTCCTGGAAATTTTTATTTATTTTTTTTTTTTAATTTTTTTTTTTTAACGTTTATTTATTTTTGAGACAGAGAGAGACACAGCATGAACGGGGGAGGGGCAGAGAGAGAGGGAGACACAGAATCGGAAACAGGCTCCAGGCTCTGAGCCATCTGCCCAGAGCCCGACGCGGGGCTCGAACTCACGGACCGCGAGATCGTGACCTGAGCCGAAGTCGGACGCTTAACCGACTGAGCCACCCAGGCGCCCCTCCTGGAAATTTTTAAACACGAGCACAACTGCCTACTGAGGCCCTACTGTGTGCATGTGTGCAAATCAGTGGATGCTTCGGGCTCTATTGGAGGGATAAAGATACGATTTGGTATCTGCTACAGTGAACATCCACAATTTTTGTCCAGCATCCAGTCTCTCTTTGATTGGATATGACATTCTGATTTCACTTTTGAGAGATCCCCCACAGTCGGGACATGTGTTTCTGTGCTAGGACCCCTGACTCCAGGTTTGGTTTCTCGGCACGAGGCTGGCTAACTTGAGTCACAGTGATTAGCTCAGGGCAGGCACATGAACCACCGCTGGGCCAATGAAGAGCCAAATTGCTGTAGGGACACTGAAGAAGAGGCTCAATTTCACAGGAGGTTGCAAAACTGTCATTTACATCTGGATGTCTTGCCACAGCATGAAAATCACCTGGCTGAGAACAAAGCCAACAGAAAGAGAAACAGCTGGGAGAGAGAACGAGAACTGTATTCTCTGAAGGTCCAGATCCATCTATGCTTGAAGTTCAGTGCCTTGAACTTCCCAATTACATGAGTCAGTAATGCTCTTTTTTAACTGAAGCCACTTAAATGTGAATGTGTTTCTGTGACTTGCAACAAACAGAACCCATCCTAATACATGTCTCTCTAGGAAAGTGTGCATTGAAAAAAAGGAAAACTTATATTTATGGACACTTAACATCTTCCAGGTAATGTAAGGGCGTGTTCTCATGTAAGCTTACAATTGTAGGACATACTATTTCCACCTTATATACAGTAGTACCCCCCTATCCATGGTGGATATGTTCCAAGACTCCCCAGTGGATGCCTGAAACCACAGATAGTACTGAACCCTACATATACTGTGTTTTTTCCTATACATAACTATGATTTACATAAACATAAAGTTTGATTCATAAATTTGGCACAGTAAGAGATTAACAACAATAACTGATAACAACATAGAATAATTATAGTGATATATTATAATAAAAGTTAAGTGAACGTGGATTCTCTCTCTCTCCCTGTTTCTTCTTCTCTCTCAAAATATCTATTATACAGTACTCACCTTTCTTCCTGTGATGAGACGAAGTGAGGTGAATGCCGTCGACATCGTGACATAGTGTTAGGCTACTCTTACCCTTCTGAAGATATGACAGAAGGAGGTCTGCTTCCAGACCATGATTGACCATAGGTAACCGAAACTGTGGAAAGCAAAACCATGGAGAAGGGAAAACAACTGATGAGTAGTGTTCTGTTGGGTGGTTGCACAGTAATTTGGTCACCACATTCACAGTTTCAAACACTTAGAGTGCTTTAGGTGCTCTCATCACCCCAAAAATAGGGTAACTATGTGAGGAGATAATATGTGAATTAGCTTGATTCATTAAATAGCAGTAACTATTTCACTATGTAGAGCAAATCATCATGTTGAACACTCAATGTATGCAAATGTTACATTAAAAATCAAATTAAATAAGACAAACAACACTAATGCAAAAATTTATTTTAATTTATATAATACACAAAACTGTTGCCTTAAGAAATGAATAAATGCCTATGCAATTATAAGAAGGCAAACCTAACAGGATGACAAAACGATGTAGGTGTGTTTCCAGGCATTAACCTTGTCTGTGGTTCACAGTTGTTTGAGGTACTATTTGAAATTAATGATAGACTTTTATTTTAGTGACAAAATAAGTGCTAAGGGCAATTTAAGTCCACTTGAAATGAGGCTATGAAAAAGAAACATTCTTTTAAAAAGAAACGTGATAGCCCTTCAGGTAACATTAGCATCCAAATTCGTAAGTAAATTGCTCCCTGTTGACACATATAAAGGCTTTCTATGTGATATCTAGCAAATACTCCTACACATACAGCTCTTTTGATCCCAAAGATTCAATGAAAAAATTTCCTTTAAAGTGTAATTAGGTTTAAAATCGATGTTGTGGCAAAGAGAGCCAAAACTGCATATCTTGCCATTAAGCCCAGTTAACCATGTCAAATGTGCAGATTGCTCCCCAAGCAAAATTTCCACTTTGAGAATTTTATTTTGCTCAAACAAAAAGTGAAATCATTTTGTATAATGTTATAGAAAGCTCAAACAATTTGGTAAGGATTGGGAAAAATTCTGTGTTTTACTGTTTTATCAGATGCATTTACTCAAATCTGAAAGAAACATTTTTCTTATTTTGGCAAGATATTTCCATAAAAGTCCTGGAACTAATGTTATGGCCTGCCAGGTGAAAGATTTTGTTTTCCTGTATTCTGACAATCAGCAGACCTGTTGATAAGATCATTACCACACCCACTAAAAATGCTGAGTCCAAAAAAGCAAAAGCTCTGTTTTTAAGGACTAGAAAGTTCATTGTGCTTGTGCATTAGTGGAAACTAGATAGTATATATTTCTAAAATTGTGTTAATCTAATTGTATTTGATATTTTACTAGAGAGAAAAATATTCAAGTATAAATTGTATAAAAAAGATATAAAAATTATTTTTTAAATTTTATTCAAACAAAATACAGGTAGCTTTTGTTCCTAAGCATATGATTTCTGAGAAACTTGACCACTGTTAGTAACAATAATAATAATAATAAATAACCCCCAAGTCCTTATAAGCTTATTTTTTTAATAGAAAACTGTCTCAATTTTAAGAGTTTTTTAAGATATTATTTCAGAAATTTCCTTCCAATTCTTACAGTGTTACAAAGTGGAAATTTAGCTCTTCCATGGAGCTATTTTTAAAGTATAATATAATATCAAAATGGAAAGGTCTATATAAAATAGCAATTCTCACCTAAATTTAGAAGAAAGAAAAACAAACTTCTAAACTTTTGCAACTAAGAATAAAGGAATTAAGGATAAATATGACTAATAATGTATGAACAGCTATTTGAATCTGTTATAACCTGTAAAGACTGTTGCTTTGTAAACTGTCTACTTTATTCAGTTGAAATCTTTGGGTGGCGCCTAGGTGGCTCAGTCGGTTAACCGGTTAACCGTCAGACTTCAGCTCAGGTCGTGATCTCATGGGGGGAAAGGGGGAATTTTTTTAAGTGAGTGTTCCATTTTTTTTTTTCTGCAGTTATCCTGGAGATGAGTTTGCGTTTATAGTTTTGTCTTAACAATTACTTATCAGTGAGAAAGTGTTTACGTGTCAGAATGCCTAAATGTATTTTAATGTTTTGTGTACGAGAACATTAGAACAGCCATTTATTTCTTCCATAGCCTAAGTTCTTACGACATGAATAGTTACAATTAGACCTAATATAGAGCAAGCACAGATTACATTATGTGGGGCAATTTATTAGTCATAACCTAATATGGATCTAGGATTTGCAACTGACATCTAGGAGGAAAGGCAAAAATGTAAACAAAAACAAACCTACAAACAATAATATCACCAACAAAGAACAGTTATCCAATTTAGCTGCTTTGTTTGTGGCTCTGGGTTTTATTTACCTTAACAAAAAAGAATTCTAGAAGATGAAGTGGTAAGCTCATGTTAGATGCACTGATCAGTGCTACTGATTAAGTGGAAAAGATCTTGCTTTTGTAGGCACAGAGAATGTAATCAGAGCTGGATTTTGCTCAGTAATTGCAGCTTTTATAGCTATAGCCTTTTGGCTAAAAAACAAACAAACAAAAAACTTTATTAAAATTTCTGCATGAAAAAAAAGTGCTATGAATCCAAAACTCTCTAGCTTCTATCCATTTGTACTTTATTGAAACAATGAATTTGTTGGGGTTTTTTGTTTGTGTTTTTAGTAAAACAAAATTTATTAGGATGTCAATCCTGGGTTAGAATAGAACAAACTGTATTGAAAACAAAAGAAAAAAATGAAATCAATCTCTTGCCAGTGTTATGATCATTTCCAATAACTTACAATGTGTGAGGATGAGAAAAGTCATTTGATAACTGTTGAAACTCTAAGATGCCTCTGATTAATCCAAAAGAATTAGGTTGCCTTGAGACATTTGAAAAAATGTAACAATAACTACTTTTGAGTTTGTTACGTTCTTCAAACAAGTCTAAAGGGAACAATATCCTATCAACATCAGCAGCAGGATGAGTGAAGAAATAAAATGACTATGAAGTACTGTGTGATCTGTTGACACAGGACTTGTGCGGGGGCAGAGCCCCCACTCTGGCTGCCAACCACCTGCGAACAAATCCCAGCCCTCCCGTCAGTGCCATGTGATCCCGGGTGCCTTCCTTACCTTCCTAAGCCTCAGTTTCCAAGTTTACTTAAATGACAGCATTGCTATGAGAATGAATGTAGGGATGTCAATAGGGAGGACCCCTGAGACCCAGAGTCCTGACACTGAAACTATTTTCATAATAATGCGAAAACGTCATTTGCCTTGTTCTAACTCTCTCTTGAGGGTCTGGTGGAGTTTTTCCGAAGCTACATCATGTGAGATATCACAACAGATTGAATGAATGCAGAGCAGAGAACCCAGCTGCCTCCTATTAAGCCAGACAGTAAAGAGATTTCCAAAAATGTGAGAGTGCCCCTCCTCTCACTAAATCGTTTTGTTTTCAAAAACAGTCATAGTTCATAAGACCATGCTCTTGGTGTGAGCACGTAATGGGTTTGTTAATGTTATTCTCAGGTGAATTAATATAAAATGTATTTAAATTTTCTCAGTCTTAATTTCTATACCAGTAACACAGTCAACATCCATAGATATAACCCACATAATAAACAAAAGCTCTTTGAATCCTCAGTAATATTTAAAAGCGTAATGGGTCCTGAGACCGGAAGGCTTGAGAACTATTCATTTAAGTTAGTTTGGCCTGACAAAAAGTTTTTTCCCTGTAACCAAATTCACAAGTCTAAAAATAATTCTCTGTTAAGTTCTGTAGCCCAAATCTGCTTACAGAATAGGTAGTGATCATAGTGCTGTTATTTCCCTACTTTAAAAAAAATATTTATTTATTTATTTTGAGAGAGAGAGAGAGAGAGAGAGAGAGAGAGAGAGAGAGAGAGAGAGAGAATGAACACTAGTGGGGTAAGGGCAGAGAGAGAAAGAGAGAAAGAATCCCAAGCAGGTTCTGCACTGCCAGCCTAGAGCCTGGTGTGGGGCTCGAACCCATGCACCATGAGATCATGACCTGAGCCAAAATCCAGAGTCAGACACTTAACTGACTGAACCACCTAGATGCCCCTATTTCTCTATGTTTTTTTTTTTTTTTTTTTAAATTTTTTTTTTCAACGTTTTTTATTTATTTTTGGGACAGAGAGAGACAGAGCATGAACGGGGAAAGGGCAGAGAGAGGGAGACACAGAATCAGAAACAGGCTCCAGGCTCCGAGCCATCAGCCCAGAGCCTGACGCGGGGCTCGAACTCACGGACCGCGAGATCGTGACCTGGCTGAAGTCGGACGCTTAACCGACTGCGCCACCCAGGCGCCCCTCTCTATGTTTTAATAAATTGTTGAGAGTAGTGGGTCTCAACTTTGGCTGCACACTAGAAACCTCTATGATTTTTTTTAAATAAAACACTACTGTTTGGGGGTCCTCACATCCTGTCGTTGATATTTTATAAAAGCTCTTTGTCTCTGTATGGATTAATTTCATTATTTGGATAATAGTTTTAAGAATTATGTATCGGTGCGCCTGGGTTCAGTCAGGTGTCCGACTTCGGCTCAGGTCATGATCTTGTGGTTTGTGGGTTTGAGCCCTGCGTCGGGCTCTGTGCTGACAGCTCAGATCCTGGAGCCTGCTTTAGATGCTGTGTCTCCCTCTCTCTCTCTGCCCCCGTCCCCCAACTCACACTCTGTCTCTCTCTCCTTCAAAAATAAATAAACATTTAAAAAAAAATTTTTTTTAAGAATTAGGTATCTCACCTAGACACCTGGGTGGCTCAGTAGGTTAAGTATCTGACTCTTCATTTTGGCTCAGGTCATGATCCCACTGTTAGTGAGTTCAAGCCCCACATTGGGCTCTGTGCTGACAGTGCAGAGCCTGCTTGGGATTCTCTCTCTCCCTCTCTCTTTCTGCATCTCCCTCATTTGAGAGCGCTTGCGCATGTGCTCTCTCTCTCTCAAAATAAATAAACTTATAAAATATATTTAAAAAAAAAAAGAAAAAGAATTACGTATCTCATCACCCAAACCAAAATGCACCAGATTCTACCTTCATTCTAGCTATTTAGGCTCATGTCCAAGTTCTTGCAGACACTAAGCAACTCCAGGACAGCTTTGCTGTGTGAAGCATCTTTACCTCTAGCCCCTGTGGAATGTGCAGCGTGCAGATGTTACACTAATGTTAACTGGATAAATGACTGAATGAAAGAAGGCCTGACCATAGACATCTACTTACTTTGTAAAGCAAACAAAATGCTCCAAGTGGCCCTTGGGGTACAGTATTCGACACCCCCCATTTCACAAAGGGAAACAAAGAGAAGCCTGTTCTAAGCCCTTTCAAGTCCTCATCCATCCAGGGAGCCCACAGTTTATGAGTGTCCAGCAGGGAGGACCTCCTGTTCTCACCCATTGCACTGACCCTTTGAAGCCCAGACGCATCTGGTTGCCCCATAGAAACCAACCTTGATGGGTCATGTTGAAGTATGGAATGAGGACAAAATAAGGGCCACGATGTGGAAGGGACCTTGTCCTTGCTGCAGCCTTTCTTCAAAAACAGGAGACCCAGTGAGACTGAGCTTAGTGAGAAGATTTGGAAATATGGCTGGTTATCTGTGAGGCACATGTGACCTCTCAGGAACACATTGGCAGGGGCCCCTGTGTGGGAGAGGACACAGCTCATGGAGTGAAGTCCAGTGTGCCATAGAGTCAGCTTCAGAGGCTGTGCCCAGAGGATGGCTGTAGCTACTGGCCTTTTGGCCCACTGCCTCTTACATGGGTCCAGAATAGAGCCTCTCTCTGCAGGTAACTCCTCAGTGAGCCTCAGTGAGCATTGACACTCTCTGATGAACTGGAGCCTTAAAGTTTACAACTCTTGGTCACAGTTTCTTGAATTCACATGTGCTGACACTTATTAAGATGCAAACATACCTCAGGAGGCCAATCCTGGGGAACCACCATGTGGATCCCCAAATACCAACACTTTCTTCCCAGTAGCCAACTCTTCAGTGAGGGGCTACAGATGTGTTTGTTTTTTAATAATAGCTTTATTGAGATATAATTTATATAGCATAAACTCACCCATTTAAATTGTATTATTCAATAGTTTTTAGTATATTAACAGAGTTATACAAACTGCAATTAATTTTAGAACATCTCTGTCACCTTTACATACCCCCCATACACATTAGCAGTAACTCTCATGAACCCAAACCCTCTCAACCCCTGGTCCTAGGCAACCCTAATTGCTCCTGTCTCTATGGAATTGCCTATTCTGGATATTTCATGTGAATGATATCATACAGAATGTGATCTGCTGTGTCTGACTTACTTCACTTAAAATGTTTTGAAGATTCATCCATGGGGGCTTCTGGCTGGCTCAGTTGGTAGAGCATTTGACTCTTGATCTCAGGGTTGTGAGTTCGAGCCCCACATTGGGGGTAGAGATTACTTAAAAATAAAATCTTAAAAAAAAAGATTCATCCGTATTACAGCATATATCAGTACTATACTTCTCTTTAATATTTCCCAATAATATTACATTGTACAGATATTTGTTCAGGTAATGGACATGTATGATGTTTCACTTTTTGGCTGTTATAGATAATGTTGAGACTTGTTTTAAACTACAAATTTCCCAGGGCGCCTGGGTGGCTCAGTCGGTTAAGTGTCTAACTTCGGCTCAGGTCATGATCTCGCGGTCCGTGAGTTCGAGCCCCGCGTTGGGCTCTGTGCTGACAGCTCGGAGCCTGGAGCCTGTTTCGGATTCTGTATCTCCCTCTCTCTGACCCTCCCCCATTCATGCTCTGTCTCTCTCTGTCTCAAAAATAAACAGAGGTTAAAAAAAAAAAATTTTAACTACAAATTTTCCTTACATCCTTCTCCCTGACCGGGAGGTGGATGCAATCAAGAGATTCTTTCCAGGGTTTCAAGGCATCGTGGTAAAGATAAAATTTTCACTTTTATCTAAAACTTGAAACTGTTAGCAGTACCTCTGATAAAGAGAGAAAAAATGCAAATAATGCACAGGAATATAAATCAGGTTTGCGGAATTTGGGCTTGGAGTCATAGAATGTTCAATGAAAGAAGTTGAGAAGAGAGCTAATGTATTTGCCAAGCAAGGAAACTGGACTTCCAGAAAGGTCAAATGACTTGTTCAAGACTTGCTCAAGTATTTCTTGACTTCTGATGCTAGCAGGTTAAAAGGTTATGCTCTCAAGTTAAAAATTAAAAAAAAAAATTAATAAAGCTCAAAAGCCTCACAAAGCGAAAGAAATAGAAAATATATTTTTTTGAGATTTTAAAATGAAACACTTGAAAGCTATTTATTGCCTTCCTTGCCAGCTTGAGGAGACACACCCTCCTGGTGATAAAAGAGGTTACATAATCCTGGCCCCGATGGGAATTTGCACCTTCCCCTCCCAGGCTGTGGTTCACCCCACCATGGGTGACAGAAGAGAGAAGTGTTCCCTGGTGATAGGCTAGTGAGCTAACACCACACCTCTGGGGTCCAAACTGGAAAGCAGAAGCACAGTAAGGGCAGTCCCTTCCACCCCTGCTGTTAATCTGCTGTTCCACCTCAGCCCGATTAACACAGGAATGACCTCACCTGCCCCACCCATCCCCGCCAAGGGGATGACTTAGGGGCCAGTACAAACCAGAAAATATTAGCATTCTGAAAGCCCAGACCCTTGCTGTTCTCAGATCGTGGTATGCAGACCCAGAAGCACATTTGTGGTGAAATTCAGTTCCTGGGTAGCAGTGGCCACAGTGCTATTAATAGCTGCCCGTGCCAGCTGGGTTTAAAGTACAGACTGCCCTGCTTTGTGTTCAGCTGACAGAGGACTTCTGGTGTGTGCATTTTTTTTTCAGTGCTTCTGGCCACCAAGCCCCAGTTTCTCCAGTCCTCCAAGAGAGGCTTCCCTTTTCTTCCTGAGTCAGCCAGAGGTGGTTTCTGTTGCTTACAATTAAGAATCCTGACTGACACTCTAGCTAATCCAGACAGAGTAACACTACTGCCCTCATGACATGCAGAGTGCCTTGACCTCCCAATTTGTGACGTGAAGACACTAGAACTCCAATACTTGCTTCCTTCTTCTAAAATGAAAACATTTCCTTTTCATTCTGTAATTATGGTTGTCTTCTGTGCTTTGTTTGTAAGTTGATTCTAGAAGTTGAAAACCAACTAATAGCCTTTATGTCGTGCCCACATAAAAATTATTCATCTCTGAAAGCATAGTGAGCTATACTTACATTTCTTTGTTATATGTCTTATATACACCATAATTAAATAGCATTATCCCTATGCCACTCAAATAAAAATGATCCTGCAATCAAACTGCAATGAATTATCTTTGTTTTTACAATCTGTCTTTTGCCGCTAACAGAAGCTCAAAATTTTCCCAGCTGTAGCTAGAGGGCTCTATCATCTGTTCCAATCTGAATTTTTCTAAGGCAGCTACAAAACAATGAATCTGGGATAAAATGCCACTCTTTTCCTGCTTTTAAAACCACATCTTGATTTTCTTAATTTACTCTCTTGTTTCATTGGTATGATATGATATATTACGATATATATACATATATATACACACACACACACATAATGTATATATGTATTTTTTGTCTTTGTTCATCATTCATCCTCATTTCTGACACAGATCTCCCAAAACACTTGGAATTTCCTGAGCTATAAGAGCAAGAACATATTTTGGTATAATATTTGGTCTCTTGTCCTCAGTTCCTGAAATCCCTTCAGGGCCATAAAGGTGAAATAGGTGTCTTGTTATTCATAACAAACTCCTTTCTATCACAACTGGGTTTATGTTAATGAAGTGATTTCTGAAAAGCACCTAAGGATGGGGACTGGTTGACAGGGGAACCAACCATAAATAGAGGATTGTAACTTTCACCTCCTGATTTCCAGGGAAGGGAAAGATTGAGTTTGAATCAATCACCAATGGCCCATGTAATGAAGCCTCCACAAAGACCTCAAAGGAAGATGTTTGGAGAACATCCAGGTTGGGGAAACAGAAGGCGTCCATATGCCACCATGTTGGGACCCAACTTCACTGGGACAGAAGTTCCTTTGTTTAAGACTTCACCCTACATATCTATTCATTTGACTCTTGATTCTTAACCTTTAATATCCTTTGTAATAAGTTGGTAATCTAGTGAGTAAATGGATTTCCTGAGTTCTGTGAATTGCTCTTAGCAAATTAATGAAACCCAAGGAGGGAATCATGGGAACCTCTGATTTATAGCCTGTTGGTCAGAGGTACATGGAACAATCTAGGCTTAAAACAGGCACTTGAAATGGGAGTAGGGGGAACGGTATTGTAGGACTGATGTTTAACCTGTGGAATCTGATGTCCTCTCCTGGTAAATAGTGCCAGATTTCAGTTGAATTGCCAGACACCCAGGTGGTATCCCAGAATTGTTTGGTGGCATAGGAAACCACCCCCTGGCCCCCACCACCACTACCACCAGAATTGGGAATTGGGTGCACAATCATTTTAATAGGCATATATGTCAAAGTACCTTTCTAAGAAAAGGTCTACGGAAGCTAAACTTTTGGGATCCTTGCCTTGCCTTGGCTTTCTGAAAAAAAAATCATTATGCCCTTCTGTTTGATTGATAGTTTGGTTAAATATGAAATTCTAAGTTAAAAATAAGTCTCTTATGGAAGTCTGAAGATCTTTATCCATTGCTTCTGATGAGATATCTGGTACTGAATGAAATCTTGTTTGTTTGTTTGTTTCTTATTTATTTATTTATTGGTCACTGTTGCTAAAAGATTAAATGGTACAGTTTGACAGGGGGTAGAGGGAAGGTAGACAGTAAGAAAGGTCCAGAGCAAGAAGCAGTGTCCAAAAATCCTGATTGGAGACATTGTACTGGTGCAGAAGTTAGTATATTATCTTTGGCAGCTAAGGTAGGAGGGGAGAATTTTCTCAACAAAAGAAGATTGAGTGGGACTTGCAAATAAACTCCTCTATTTGACAGTTGCTTAGTTACTCTGGGTTCCTCCCTTATGGTAAACTCTATAAAGATGATTGTTCATTTAGAAATTATTCTCTTAGAGAAATTGCTGATTAAAAAAAAAATCAATAAGGCAAAAGTCTTTTTCCCTTCCAAAACACACATACATATAACATATGATAGTCTGACCTTTTTGCCTCTTCTGAAGAAAGGAGGTAGCAAATCAAAATATAATATGAATATCTTGCATCTTGAATAGCACAGTGAAGAGAAAATGTACTGAATTACCAATGCAGTATATTGTCATTGGAACATTTTCTGCTCCTGAAAATACATACTCATATACCAATTATTACTCACACTATCGGTTATTCAGAATTTATTTTGTTTTATGAACCATGTAGAATGAAAGCAATCATGTTGTAATATGGTACCCTGTGACATGATAACGCCTACTACCATTACAATTTCAACAAACTTGAACTGGGATTCAAATGAGTAGAGTGACTCCAAAGGAAATGGTTTCATAATGGCATCCAGTGTTCTCAATTAACACAGGAAAGATTAATGGCTTCCCACCCACCCCCACTTTGGTGGTCTCTGTTGAGGAGGAAAAAACATTAGTTGCCATTTGATTTTCCACTCAACTGCATTTACCAACTGGCAGACAGACCAACTGGGAAAGTTGCTTGATCCAGTAGCTGGATTCACGATGGGTGTGGCCCAGGAATTTTACTACAGCTGATTCTCCATAATCTGAAGAGTCTACAGACAGTCACCCTCACCAAGGGAAGACTCTAAGACTAAACTAGTAGGAAATACCTCAGCTGTAGATAATTCTTAGGGATGTTCCCCCTTCTCTTCTATTTGTCTTAACTCTCTAATTAGGCACCTCTTCATCCTTAAGAACATCCCAAGTCTCTGAGTAGCGACTTCCCAGCAGGGAGCAAAGTGGGCATCAAAATGGATTTGATGATTCTCAGTAAATTGACAAATCAACTGAAGAGTGAGTGAAATGAAAATGTTAAGAATATCATCCTGCAAAAAAAAAAAAAGGCGATGACTGCTATAGGTCGGAAGAGTTATGATCTGTCAGAATCTTCTGTTGCAAGGAACAGCTTAACTATACACCAATGCTCCATGTCTGCTACAGTCAAGATTCTGAACATGGTCTGGAATTCTGAGGATGTTATTCATAAAGGCACAGTTAATCAGACTCAGACGTCTCTTCAAAATCTCACTGTACAAGCCAAACTTATTGCCAGCAAAAGGAAGGTGCCAGACCAGAGAAGGTAAGCTAAAATCTGTGTGCCCTGGCTTCAGAATCATGTGGTCTCAACCCATTTTAAAAAGTAAGAAAACTTTTGTGTGTATGTGTGTTTACATTGATCAAATAGCTAGCTTACTATCCATACAATCAGAGCTTTGTACTTACCCAAGGATTTTCAACCTACATAAGTAGATATTTTTGTTTATTTTAATTTAATTTACCAAAAAGGAAAAAAATCACTCCTTCTCTCTCTCCCTCACTCTTTAGAGGAATTTAGAAAGGACAAGTAGGAGCCAAAATCACTTCTGGCTAGAGTCCATGGTTACCAAGCTGAAAGAGCAGGCAGTTTTCTGGGTAAATGGTCTTGCCTCAAATGCCAGATGCCTGCTAAAAGTATCACAGGCTCTCAGAAGCTTTCTGTGCCTCCCCTGCCATCACAAACACAAATGGTGGATCTTTCAACAGAGATGCTGGCGTCTTTGCTGATTACACCCTTGGGTTCTGTGAAGAATGGTTTTCTTTATTCTTGGCATAAGGAAATCTCTATACCAAAGGTGGAAGCACTTGATTTCAGTTGTTTAGAACTAACTCAGGGTGATGAGAGACTCTAAAGCATGGTCATGTTCTTGCCATTGAAGGGAAAGAATAAACATAAGAGGATTGGGTTCTCTATACAATTCTTCTGCAGGTTCACATGCTGACTCTTTGCTGAACGTTGTTTTTGTTTATTGAGTGGCCGGTTTGTTTGCTTTTTCCCTCCTAACTCAGAGACAAATTTGTCCAAGGTCCTTGAACATGAATGTGAAGATAAAGTGTAAATAAGCATGCGTGAGGTTCTTCCACAGGAAAGGAAATGTGGCAGCACAGGTAGGGCTTAGTCTTTTGAGTCACAGATCCGGGTTTGCCTTAGCTCGGCTCAACATCTATGATTCTTCGACAGTAAAATGCAGATGAAAAACCTACCTGATATTGTTGTTGAACTTTTTTTTCATGAGTAGATTTTATTTTTAGGGCTGTTTTAGGTTTAAAGAAAAATTGAGCAGAAAGTATGGAGATTTCCTATGTACATGCTCTCTCTCTGCCCTCAGTTTCACCTATTATTAATATATTGCATTGGTGTAGTGGTCTGTTGAATTTTAAATTATGAACCACATAAAAAACACAGTCATTCAAAGGTTAAGAGGTGCTTACAAGTGTGAACAATTATTGTTAATTCCAGACTCATTCATTAATGCACAAGTCTTTCGTTTCTTTAATGATATTTTCTGGACCACTCTTACCAAAAATCTCCCCCAAATCCCTACCAGACAACCATACAGTTTGTGAAATACCATCTGTGGAGATTTGTTTCTTTAAATTTAAGATCTGTTTCTCTAATAACATTTCCTTGAAATGCAAATACTCCTAAGGGAGAAAAGAAAAACTATTATTATCATGGATAACTTTATTGTTGATTAACAAAAGACATGATCCTCATTCAGACTCTAAAGTGATACTGACCATTAGTTGTTTTAATAAGAATGGTAAAGAGCAATATCCAGGTTCTTAAGTATGACATACCTTAGCGGGAGGGCTGGAATGGTCATATGGTTCCATGACCTCAGAAAAGGAAATTACAGCATAGGAAAGAGGAAGAAAGGCAAGTCAATCTGAAAGAAGGAAGTCTTAACTCTGAGCATTTCTCAAGACAGGTAGAATTCACTTCTGAGCAGGGCAGCAAGGGATCTCCAAGTCTGGTCCCAAGGGAGTTCACAATGGGATGTTGTTCACTGCCTTGACATTGGACCAACATCAGTAGGGCCAGCTAGAAGAGCTTCAAAATAGTGACAAGAGCATGGTTATAGGAAAAGTGAAGGTTGTAATGAAGGTAAGGGTTCAGGAGTGACAGAAAAGTAAGCTTAACATGAATGATAAACTGAATTCACACAGGAGTTGAACTCCTGCTGAATACAATTGTAGCTGGCTGTAACTGAGGAGAAAAGATAAGAGAAGTATCCATGTTGCCTAGATTTCAAAAACAGGTATGAGGTTCTCAAGGGGTTCTCAGCCATGGTTGACCATTAAAACCTCTGCAAAGTTCTTATAAATACAGATACCTGGCTCCACTCTTAGCAGATTCTGATAGTGGGGAAGGGCAGGTGTATTTTTGTTTAAGCTATTTCTTTGCATCTTAACTAATCATCCTCCCTATTAGAAGTGTTGTTCAGGGGCACTTGGGTAGCTCAGTTGGTTAAGTGTCCAACTCTTGATCTCAGCTCACATCATGATCTCATGGTTTTTGGGTTCAAGCCCCACATCCAAATGGAGCCCCAGTGAGAAGCCTGCTTGGGATTCTCTCTCTCCCTCTCTCTCTGCTCCTTCTCTGCTCCTCCTCCTCTCTCTCAAAATAAATAAATAAACTTTAAAAAAGAACTGTTGTTCAGTTACTAGAGTCTGGTATGTTGCTCAGGTGACCCAGAACCAGCCAGAACCTACACCAGACCTAATAATGCCTTTCCTAGGAATCTACCACAAGAAAATAATCAGAAATGAGGGCAAATTTTGCATTCAAAGATATTCATCAAATGTTTATGTACATTAGTAAAAACTAAAATTAACCTCAAGTCAAATAATAAAGAAATGGCATATTTATATTATGAAATAGTAAACAGGATTTAAAATTATTTTCTGATAACTTTATGATAAAGAAAAAAATACACAATGTAATGCTAAGTATAAATAAAGAAAAAAATCATGAAGATAAATCTGTATATATGATGTGATCTCTATCTAAAATCCTGAACACCATTATTCACATGTCAACCATGGTGTACTGCATTAGTCAGGACTCTCCAGATAAACAGAACCAATTAAGATACTATAGAAAGAGATTTATTACAAACAATTGGCTTATGAGATTGTGGAGGCTGAGATGCCCAAAATCTGCAGAGCTGATATCCAAGTTTGAGTCCAAAGGACAGTAGCTGCCATAGTCAGGAAGGGCTATAATGTCCTATTTCACTGCAGAGGAATTCCCTTTTATTTGGGGGAGGGTCAGTCTTTTGTATGACTTAGGTCTTCAACTGATTAGATGAGGCCCACTCATATTATAGAGGGCAATTTACTTTACTCAGTCTATCAATTTAAATGTTACTCTCATCCAGAAATACCTTCATAGAAACACTCAGATTAATGTTTGCTTGAATATCTGTGGATCTCATGGCCCAATCAAATTGACACGTCAAATTAACCATCACATGTACTGTCACTGGGTCTGCAAAGTTAATGACAGCAGGGACCACATTTTTTAGCACGATTATTATGTTAACAATCTATGATGTATTAGCCAAGCTGAACTCACTCTTAATATCAAAGGAAATGAAATCATGTCTTCACTGATGTATTATCCAAAGCAGTGACATTCTTCCATTGAAATTTGGTTACTTTTGTTAGAAAGCAAAGAGCAGTTAAGTTAGTGAAACCTCAGAAGTCATTTAGTGTGCCTGAAAATACATCTAAGCTGAAACAATTGGAAAATGGATTTACAGAAAAGAAGTATTAAATATCCCCCAAATATTTATGTGGCACAATTCAGTTATAAAGCTTGTCATATTATTGCTTATATTTGAATGTATTGCACAAAAATCATGGTCACCTCTCTAACCTTCCAAAGAATATTATAACCTGATGTGATGCAGCAATTTCTATCTCAACTCAGAATTATCATTTTCCATTCCTCTCAAGGTGAAAATGTTCTTCCTGAAAAACTTCTTGATAGGGGCTAACTCTAGGTGTGTGTTGCTGATTGTGATAGCTAGGTGGGTCAGAAGGACTAGGAAGAGGAGAGGAGCAAAATATTAACTCTCCCAATTAAAGGATAAATTTATCTAAAGGATACATTTTAAGAAGAAAAGGATTTTTCCCTCTTAAAAATGAAATCAAAAACACAAAAACTGATCAAAATAGCTTACTAGACTAATAAGTAAAACAAACAAACCAACAAAGCAGCATTTGACATTTGTATGTGATTTTCCTCCCCAGTGGTATTCACTCCATTCTCCACACTGGGGAGCTAAGACAGAACCTTTACCATAACTGACCTGTCTCAAGGTCAAGGAGCCCATAGTCCAGGCTGAGTCACTCAGTCGCTATGCCACTCAAAAAAGCCAAGATCTGTTTCTTGGGATTGCCCATTTGTCTCAAGCATCCTTTGACAGCCCCAGTCAAAATCTATTCTTCTGTAATGCAATTAAATTTAAGAGGGAGTAAGGGGGCTATCTCGTTAGATTAGGAATTTAGTGATGTCTGAATTAGCTAATACTTGGGAATGAAACTGAACCATCTTGATCCTGTGAAAAAGTTGGAGATGAACTGACTTTCTTAAGGCCCAGTTTCTTCTTCAGCTGGTGATGCTAAGCTAAGAACTTCCTTTAGATCTGGGTTCCAGAAAGCTCACTCCAAGACACACCTCACTCGGAAGCTGTCCAGATAGTGCTCACCCATCCAAGCGTAAGTCCCTTGCTCAGCTCCCATCAAACTACCTCACTTTGAGATGGCTGTGTGTTCTTCCATCAAACCTGGATCCAAACGTACAAAACAGAGGTGGGGGTAAGAACTCGGTCCACCTGTGCAGCCACCCTGGGACACGAGATGAGGCACCTCAAACAAGGTGGTGGGTGAAAACCCTTCAGATCTAAACCTACGTCCACAGCAAAATCACTAAAGCTTACTTGTAACTCGTGTTCAGATCACAGAGCATCTAGTTACATAAGATAATAGTAATAGATGTATTTGAGGCTTCAGGGGGTAGAAAAGCTTTTCCATATATCCACTCCATTGATGGGGCCCTGATGATCAGAACACTGTGCCAACTACGTGAGCGGGAGCTAGAAGCACTGCTTCGTGCTCGCTTGTCCCATTTCTTTTCAGTCTTAATTCAAATATCACATTGATATGACATTTTCATACCAAATATCTTTCTACTCTAAAAACAAATCCTGTTTTTTTCTTTTAAACTTTAGTTTTGATTTCTCACTTCTTCTGCCACCTGTAATCCTCATACATTCATCCTGGCAGTATTTCTTTTTCTTGAACCGCACCCACTTTTCCAGTAGCCATCGGGTGCCTTCCATCGTGCCGGTCACTTGAGGTGTGACAGGAGACTATTACCAGACAATATACGACAGTTCCCTTCATGGGTTTTTCACAAGCGAATTAGGAAGATGCAGTAACACCAAGAGTTGGCATTGGCAGGCCTTTTGAACACTTTTTATGTATTAGGTAAATTAATGTTCACAACCACACTACAGAGTTTTCTTATCTCCCCTATCAGATGAGGAAACTGAAGAACAAAGGAATGCTGAACTCGTTGACCAACATGCAGCTACATAAGCAACATCCACACATGGAAGAGAGTCTAACTTCTTAACCACTTTGTTATACTGTGCCCGCTGTATAAATGAGACGATTGGGGCAATATCATAATATGCTATAAAATATTTAATAGCATGATCAGTGCAGTCATGGAAATGACCAAATAATTACTGTTATGTGGTATAAGCATCAAGAATGAAATGAAGTTGAAAAGTAGCTGGGGTTCCCAGAGACGGCTTCTTTCCCCTCTTTCAGAGGGTAGTGGTTAAGCCCACAGTGGTTGGTTAAAAGCTGTGCTTTCTTATCTGCCATCCTCTCTCTGCCCTCCTTTTGCATATGACGCCCATTGCTCTACTAACACAGTTCAGAACAGTGGCTGCTTAATCACTGGCTGCAGAGATCTTGCTTTTCAGCCTCAGCCATCCTGGCAAGGTAAGTCGCTACTTCTGTATGGGGATTAGCCTCTCGGAAGTTGTTCTGCCAGTTTTCTACTCCAACATTCCTCATGGTTTTGTGCATTACTTTTGTGTTTTAAATAGTGTGTTAAATATTATTTATCTTGATTACCTACTTTTTTTGGCATCCCTCTAAATTGTGCACCCAAGGGGAGTGCTTCATTCTTTCACCCTGATTCTGGCCCTGTTCAAGACCAACCGCTCAGCCTCAGCTGATTGAACTTGCCATGGCCATTTGACCAAGGGCAGCCCATATATGAGATTGGTACTTGTTAACTCTATTCCACCATTAAGAAAACTTCCATAGTAAATACATTCCAGAAAGTCCATCAGCATTCATACAAACTTTCACACATAGGGTGACATCATCCCTTCCCCTCTCCTCTCTCCCATTCTTACTGTGTGACCAAGGCATCTCTTGTGGAAGGGAGGGGTGAGGGAGGGGCTGGGAGGGAGAATTCCCAGGCAGCTAGGAAGGGAGCAGGACCTGGGAACCTGATAAAGAAGTGGACTGTGGTAAGATAATGAGGAAACCTAGACCTTGTGATGTGGAGGTTTAACCAACTTGTTTTTACTATCCAATTTTCTTCTGTTTTGCCTTAATTTTCCAGTAAATGCCTATCATTGCAAAGCACAGTTGGCCATACTCCAGGGCCATGATCCTTTGATGAATTTTGCCTAACTACTACGATGCTCTTTAAGCTCCTTTTGCACTGTCTGTTGCACCAATAGGCTGTCTCTCCTACTTCAAATATGAAGTCCCTCATATTTCAGTCACCCTGGGGAGCTCCTGAGCTACCTCTTCCAGCCCCTTAGTCTTGATTTCTGGGGTCAGTCTTAGGAGCCAGAAATTTGAAATTATTCAGTGACCTTCTCCATCAAAGAGCATAACCACACTAGCCACCCACAAGGGAAAACCATGTATTTTAATAAGTTACAAGTTTTAACGAATTACAAATTTTAATAAAGGGCCAGTGACATTATAAGTTTAAGAGCATTCACTCTTGGCAATTTGTATAACCTCACTGACATTATTAAAAGAATATCTTTTTTCCTCACCCTTCTTCCTCTGGTGCCAGGAAGCGTAGCTATATTCACTCCCTTCCTCACAGTTGTAAACTCAGCTTATCTCCTGGGAACCAGACCTTCTCCTGGGGTGGACCTGGATCTCCCATGGCCATTAACACATAAAGAAGTTTTAATGCTGTTGGAAGGAAATAGTCACTCCTAGCAAGCTGGTGGAAATTTCATGTAGGCCAATTTTTGGAACATTTCCCCAATAGCTATGGAATCCAGAAACCTATCTTTCCTATTGCAACACAGTTTTCAATCATATGCTTGACCTCCCAAAATAAATTGTAAGTTCCTTCTTGGAAGGACCTTGTTTTAAATGACTTCTGCTCCCCAGAGTGCCCAACACAAATTACTATATAAAGAACTGTATAAAGAGTAATAAATCAGACAATTTTGAGCATTATTGCCTCAGTTAACATTTATCACGCCCTTATTCGGGCCAGGCAAAGGGTGACATGTTAACTAGGTAAAATTCCTGCTAGTGCTTAGGGCCTTGGAAGAAAGAGGAAAAGATAGGCTGTTAGGGCTGATCCCTGCAGGGTCAGGGATACCTAGCAGTGCCTGGAAGAGGAGAGGCATCTGAACTTTGGAAAATGGGACAAGCTAAGTAGGATATCTGTTCAAGATAGCTTGTCAGACACACATTTGAAAGAACCATTAGGAGGGCAAACAGGTGACGTTCGTGAAAAAAAAAAAGGTGGAGGTCTCAAATGCTAAGCTATATTCATAGCACAGATGATCCATATCTGCGAGAATGAGCAGGTGCTTTGCACATGGCAAGCTGAATGGATGGCGTACGGAGAAAAAGGAAAATGAGGCAGGAGTTGAAAGGTAAGGAGGCTCTGATAAGCAGAAAACTGGTTTGGCATTATTTCATAATTGGGTCCCTCTGCAATGACTCCTCATTAATCCTCTTTATAAGGGTTGCAATCCTCCTTATAAGAGCTTTCTTAGACTTGCCTCAGGGAGGCTAATTAAATTCCTCAAAGTCACACAGTTAGAAAATCACAGAACTGGGTTTTGGAATCCATCTAGGCAGTAGGATGGACTTTGGAATTTGCTCTCTTAGTCACTATGCACACTGCCTCCAAATAAGAAATTCGTCATCATTTCCTTCACCAAATAATAATATTTAATCATTTTTATATTTTTCAAATACTCTAGTGTCCTATCAGTTCTCGTGGGTTTTTTGTCACTATTTAATTTTTTTAAATATTTATTTTTTTTATTTTGAGAGCGCGTATACACTCTTAGAGGGGGAGGGGCAGAGAGACAGGGAGAGAGAGAGAATCCCAAGCAGGCTCCATGCTGTCAGTGAAGAGCCTGACATGGGGCTCTATCTCATGAACCATGAGATCATGACCTAAGCCAAAATGAAGAGTCGGACACTTAACTGATTGAGTCACCCAGGTGCCCCTTTATCACTATTTTAATTTCCCTTACCTTACAAAGACTTTTCCTCTAGTGGATCATAGCACAAGGGAATTATTTTCTCTTCTAAAACCTGAAAGAACAAACACATTCACATTGCCAGAAGGGCAAATCATTGCCACAGTGATACCGTTCTAGAAGCTTAAATAATTTAGAAAAATTGGTTACCTATAAATACCAATGTTTTCACTGACATTTACTGGACTGTGTGGTTCAATAACCTGTATTGCATCAATAAGGTGACATAAAAAATTTGTTTCTCTTGATTCCACACTTAGTACAGAAAATAAAGGTCAAAATGACAACTCTTAAAATGCTTCATGTTTAAATATACTGACTATTTTTGCTAGAAGGTAAAAATGAAAGTAATGAATTTTCATTAAATTGTCTGAAGGTATGTTTCCAATAAAGTACAGCACCTAATTTCTCTGTAGAAATCTGGCTGAACGAAAATGTGTGTGTGTTTGTGTGTTTGTTTGAGAAAGAAATATTGGTATGAACATGAAAAGTCTGAAGACCCAAACTGCTGCAGACACAAATCAAGGTCACCCTCAGGTGGCATTAAGATTGGGACACAAAGACAGAAGTCAGGATACTGTAGACAGATGTCCGTGTCCTCAAATGCATACGTGGAAACCTAACGCCCAATGTGATGGCACTGGGAGGTGGGACCTTTGGGAGGTGCTTACACCATAGCATGACCTGAGGGTGGAGTCCTCACCAATGCCCTCGTATCAGTGCCCTCATAAAAGATACGCTAGAGAACCCTCTCTCCCCTCTGCCTCGTGAGGACAGAGGGAGATAAGGACCATCTGTGAACTAGAAAGACGTCTCTCACCAGACATGGAATTTGTCTATGTTTTGATCTTGGACTTTCCAGCCTCCAGAACGGTGTGAAGTACATTTCTGTAATGTATAAAGCCATCCAGTCTATCGTATTTGTTATAGCAGACCTAACAGACCAAGACATGGGACTTTCTCAGGGAGGAGTTTTTCAGCCCACCAGTAATTGTGAAAAATGTTCCCAGCCATGGCCAAACTCAGAGAATGTAAAGTGTCAAACTTCATTTCCCGATGGAAAGGTAGCACCATCCAATAGAAATTTCTGTGATGGTGGAAATGTCCTATATCCTGTGCTGTTCAGTAGAGTTGTCACTAGCCACATGTAGTTATTAGGCATTTGAAATGTAGCTAGGACAACTGAAGAACTGATTTTTAAATGTTTATTTTATTTAAACTGACATAGCCACATGTGGCTGGTGGCTATCACATTGGATAGTACAGCAGAGAATGTAACAAAGATGTTCCCTATCCTATATCCTATATCCTAAGCCCATGCTTGAGGAAAGGGCAAAAATAAGTCCTTGGAAGGGCATGGTTTCAGTGAAGAATGTGGGGACCACATTCAGAATCTCAGTTGTATCCATTGTAGGCTTCTCAGTTTCAGTTTGCAGACCAATAAAATCCAGTACAAACTGCACTATGGTTTTACTGTGAGAGGCAGCCCGAGACATGAACAGAGCATTTGACAAGGTGGCAGCTGATCTGGAACTTGGTATGGGTGTTCTGTTACCTGAACAGGCCCTTGTCTCTCTGACCTTTAGTTTTCTTAGCTGCACAATGAAACAGTTGAACCCAGCAAATGTAGGGCATCACCTGGTCATAATGTTTTACCTTCCTGTCCAACTGACAAGACATTGTGAAAACACTTCTAAAAAATCAGTATTATTGCTTGACAGAGATACAAATAAAAATCTTAGAAATCAACTGATTTAAAATAAAGCTTTACGAAAGTCCCAGAAAGACTTTGAGTTTCCTGCAGGAAAGATTTTTGTGACAGATTAGAAATATAATATTGGCCCACATGCATGCTTTCCCAGGAGAATAGAAGTGGGCAATGAAGGTTATTTGTATGCTTACAGCTGCCCTGCTTATTCCCACAAGTTCCATTTCTTCATGCAGAGAATAACCATAACAGATCTGCAAAATTGTCTCGGCACTGGGCTCTGCACAGCGGAGGCAATGTTTATGCAACGCGGTTAGCTATCGTGTTGGGAGAGGCCTCTAAATCAAATTTGCACATACAAGCAAGGGTTTGCAACGACTAATCAGATAATTATACCCCAGGCAACCAATTTGCATGGCAAGTGGGACAGAGTTTTATTTTATTTGCTCTACGTTTCAGCCTTGGTAAAAATGAGGTAGCATGTAAAATCTCAACTTGTGTGGTGTTTTGTTTGTAATTACTCGTGTTTGCTAAAACAGGTTATGAGTTTATAAGGATCACGTTGTGCTCTGTGACTTGAAATGCAAGATGACCTCACACTGTAGCCACCAGCAACGTCCTGTGCCGTCCAGAGCTGTTTTTCTCTCCATACGTCTCCCCTAACGTAAAGTTAAGTTTCCTACATTTCTTTGAAAAACAGACAAGGAAACTCCATCTCTGGCCGCTGAGGCTTATTATTCTATCTTCAGATGTGCGGTTTGTAACATAAAAAAAGTATGTAAGCCAGTCTACACCTAATATTTTAATGGAGAGATGACCAGTTGAAACTTTAAATGTCTAACACTCTTCTCCCTGCCTTTTAGCAAACTCTCTATATAGTTCTAATGGGCTCTTAAAATATGAGGTAACCACCAGAAATAGCTGCTTTATTTAAAAAGCTCACTGTTAAGGTGCTTTTGCTAATCTGACATCAGGGAAAACGCAAGTTCAAATTTCATGCTTTGGAAAGCAATAAAAATCACCACCTGGAAATCCAGAGGCACAGGCAAATTGATATTCAAAGCAGGTGTGTCAGCCTCTCACAGAAACATGGCAGAAGTCATTCAGTGGTTCTGGAAGGAAGGTTAGGGTCCCAGCGGGGCAACAACTTCCTGGAGGGCCTTTGCTGTGGGAGTTCTAGATGGGCATGTCCTGGGTGTCCATCATCTCGCAAAGAAAAATTCTTCAGTTGTGGCTGGGATGGAGATAGGGGAGTTAAACTGACCGCTTCAAACCATTGCCTTCAAATAAAAGAACTGAAAACAACAGACCCCACATGTTTATGAGCTCAACTACTAGAGGGCATTTCTATAAATCTTTTCCATTTTCGTTTCTTCTTTTTCTTCTTGGCTCAGGGCTGGATCATGAAAAGAAATGCTATACACTGCCAGGAAGAATATTTGCAGAGTTTTCGGCTTCATCTTGGGAAGTCCTCTGGTTCAAATCACACTAGAATAATTTCTGGACTTCCAATTATTTAATATTTACCGACCGCTAATACTATTCTGAAAAAATTACAAACCCAAAAAACAAACCAACAGAGCTTTTGATGTAGTCATTAGTTAGGACCTCAAAAAGGGTATGAAGAAATAGGGTGAGGAACATGAACACATTAACTCTCAAAGCTTCTATTGGGTACCTATTGTGGTAGGCTGCATTAGCATTTCTAGTTTTTTACTCTATTCTGTATCCACGCCTTTTGCCACATGGCTTTGAAGTTTCTTCCACCGGATGTAGAGTGTATTCTCCCACTCAGTTAATGTTGAGCTTGATCATGTGACTTGCTCTGGCCAATAAAATACTAATGGACATGACATAATCAAACGTTTGAAAATGTGTGTGTCGGTGGTTGGGTTTGCCCCCTTGGGCTCCTGCCTCTGTCACAGGAACATTTTTTTCTGATTAGCTACTGCCTCTGCAGCCTGGGTCCCAGACACAGACTGGAGCACAGCCTTCAGCAAGGAGCCAAGCCAACTGGACACACAGCTGGAAAAGAATCTCCAAGCTGAGCTCAGCCGAGAACTTCTGATCCACAGTGAACCTTGGAACCTTGCTCTAAAATACAAACTCTAAATTTGTGTAAGCCTGAGTTTTAGTGGGTGGTTATAGAGCACTTTTGTAGCAATTGTTGACATGGATACTTTTTATGTGCTAGGCATTATGCTAGACCCTGGGGACCTCAAGATGAACTAAAGACAGCTCCTGTCTTCAAGAAACTTGGTCTAATAGCAGAGATGGGTCCATAAACTGTACAACGTAGGTAATGTTATGAGAGATCATGGACTAGGTACTCTAGAAAAAAAGAAACAAATTGAAGAAAAAGGTGGATAGCCATCAAAATAGAATTCCACTGCACTGAGTTCACACTAGTCCTCTCTTTAGCCTTAAAGATATTTTCTGAGAAAACTGACCTTTTACATAACTAATTAAATACCAATTCCTGCTGGTTAATAATTTGTTTGTTTATAAATTGTGTGTTTCAAAGTTTCTCCTCTATACTTTTTTTACATTTACTCCAAAGTTACAATTGGTCCAAGATTAAACATAAGCTATATCTCTAACATGAATTAAGTTCTATTCTATTTATTGGCAATGTGAGAAGTGTATCTTTATATCCCCCCCAAAAAAATATCTGAATCATCTGGAAATGGACAACAAGATATGTTCTTTCTCCATATGTAAATTCAAGCTGTATGGAAATGCCAGGCGTCAAGTTTGGTCTTCCCAGGAGACATTTTCACACCTACAAATTCTTTCCTACCATTTGGGACATCCAACCCGAATCCCACTATTTGTATTAAAGAAAAGGCCCCATCCTTTTTCTGCAGAAGGATTACTTTGGATTGCTCCCAAAGATTTATAAAATTCTGGAGACAGCAAACAAGGAAGTGAGGAGTGGGAGAATAGATATTAAAATTGTTGAATTCAGTTGGGGAAAAGCTTATGCTGCAGGTCCTTTCAATGAGGGGCATGGTTGCATCTGTCCCCCCCCCCCCCAATCTGTCCTACCCTGCTAGGTGTCCTAAGTAAGGTATGTAGGCATTGTATTTAAAAATGTAAATATTCCTCTAGGTTTGGTACCTCAGGAATGCTGGATGATTCATCTATCATCAAGACCAACAGATACTCAGCATGAGTGCCTGTACTCCTGACTTCCAAGCTCTTGGCAAACATTAGTAATCAATCAAGGAATTCTTTCCTATTGAGATTTTTAATTTTTTCTAAAAATAATGTTGCAAAAAGCCACTATAGTTTGAAGCTAAAGACATGAATTTTGGAGCCAAACAACCTAGGCTCAAATACTGCACTACTTCCTGGAGGTGTTATTTGGGAAAATCAATCTTTCTCTATACTTTGATTTCATAATTGATAAATTGTGTATAGCAATGCCACCTATTTCCTAGGGTTGTTGTGAGGAGGAAATGAGATAACGCATGTAAGTTGCTTAGAAAAGGCCCTTGCACATAGAAAGAGCTAAACAAATGGTAGCTATTTCTATTACTTCCCATCTATGAGACTAAGCATGTTCTAGATGTTCCATTTGACCATCCAGTCATTCAGTCTGAACTGAAAAGAGATGTAAACATTTAGTCTACCACTTCACAAAGGCCCCCCTTTCCCCTGACCCATCACATCTTGTAGACTAGGAAACATGCTCAGAGAGGTTAAGCAATTTTCTCAGAGTTAGTAGCAGAGTCAGGACGAGAACTGGGACACACCAGTTCCTGGTACAGTGCAGTTTCCATGAAACTAAGCTGAGACAAACCACTTTATCTTGGGGGAAGAGTTTGATCAAAGTTGATCAAGCCTGGGCAGAGGGCTGCAAGCAACCTATCATGTTGTCACAACCAAGGGACATAGAGGGGTCAGGCCAACCAGGACTATCATTATGGCTTCCCAAGAGCACTACCATTTCTTTTGGCACATTCATGATTGGAAGGACTTTGGAAAGAAAAGTAGAAGCACAGCAGATACCACTTTCCTGCACTTTAGCTTCTCTTTTGCAGAGGAATTTGTGGAGTGAGACCCTTAGCAATTTCCTGTTCATGGTGATGTTACCAAGGGATTTAATGCTTCTGCCTTAAATTAATAGATTATTAATATTCTAGCAGGGGCTAAATTTTACCATGGGTGTTAATTTAGCTTTTCGTGGGCATGGGGTCCCTTTCCAACTCCACTACATGGATTCTACTTTGCACAATGCAAAAGTTCTTCTTCACTACTAACACACATGCATGTGCGTGCACATGCATGTTCCCTAGAAAGGACTAGAGTGACTTTTCCTTATGGCAGACCTGTTAGGGAAACAAAAATTAAGCTCCCTTTGTCAGTGAGAAAACTGGAATTTAGACAAGTTTTGAGGATTGCTGTGGATAAGAACAGCAGAACGAACCAATCTTTGCTATGCAAATGATTTGTTTTTGAGTAATGATGAGTGTGTGAGCCATTCTGGTATGGGTGCCCTGTCTCAGTGTTCATAGCTTCTTCTCAGTACCAAGGCAAGACAGTTGATGCCAAAGGCTCGTTGATATTTTTTCTTCCCAAAGAAGAGAGCTCAAGAAAAACTCCTTTTTGACAAGTGATTTAAAGCAGATAACATATACTTTCCTTTATGAACTCCAGGTTGGTGTGGTGTTACCCTCAGCCTCCATGCTCAGATCTGAGGGCTCTCGGGAGAGGCAAAGTGTTGACATTCAATTCTGTGTTTCTAAGTATTAACACACATGGCGGGGAGCCTTTACAATTACTCACTCACGCTGAGGTCGTGGGCGGCCCGTTTGAGGCGTTCTCTCCCTGATGCCCCATCAAGCTGCCATGAGCCAGTGTGGATATCGTTGTCATGTTGGCAGGAACCCTGCCCCACTGGAACCCTCATGGCAGAGTGAAAAATGTAAAGATGAGCAAATAAAATGGGAACATATGTGACTTTTTAGAAATGTTTTTAATTGCACAAGGAAAGCCCTAAATACCTAAAACTCCACCCCTCCTGCTCTGAGTTGACTGTCTGGGGGCAAGGGCATCAAGTGGCTACATTTTCCCCTCTTCCAGCTCTTCATTGCCCTTTCCCCTCAAACCTCACACATAGGAGGGAAAACCCCCGCAATTTCTGTGTGAACTGAAGGAATGAATCCTGTCAAGTTAGTTCCATTTTCCTAATATGGAGTTGTTATAATAAGTTTAAGAGGCCACCAGAGCCCTTTGAGTTAGGAACAAATCGCAAATCATCATAATGCTACACCTATTCCTGTTTTATGACAGCAATAAATCAAAAGCAGCCTCACAGTGCGAAAACTAGCTACAGCAGTCATAAGTGCCAGGTTCTTGGAGATGCCAATGCCCAAACGGCTTTAGCTTTGCAGTGTATGTTTTGGCTCCTGGAGGCTCAATTTTTCAATTAAGGATTTAAAAAAAAAAATGTGTGTGTGTGTGTGTGTGTGTCTGTGTGTGTGTGTGTGTGTGTGTGTGTGTGTGTGTGTATGAAGGAGAGAGAGAACAGCTTCAGGTAAATTTGCCAGGCAGACAATGAGGCTCTTGTTCTTTATGAATTTTATTTATTTATCTTAGCTTTACTTTTGTGTTCATGTGACTTTTGAAAGGAGTAATGGATATGGAGTTGAGCCAAAGTATTCACACAAAATTTAATGTGACCTGGATTGTAAATGAAATGCAAGTCTCCTGAAGATGCTACATTGTTTGGTACCATCAAGGGCTCTAAATTTCTGCTCAGCTTTCACCTACAAGTCATGCTTCCTAGGTATTTGTTAGAACTCCAGGTGGCTTTGCAAAATATTTCCTGCATGATTCTAGGCAGTTAGAGTAATTTTGGAAGAGACTTGGTGCACACCCATCACTTCAAGTTGGTCTTTCCTGGTAGCAATTGGATTTTTTCAAATGCCATTACCATTTCCTACTAATTTAAGCATCATATTTCGGAGACTATTTTTAACTTTATACTTGCTTTCTGAAATAATTTATCAACTATTACTAACCGATAAAAACAGCAACAGAGCTAAGGTTTGAAACAACGAAATTGTTCATATAGTCAAGAGTATGTCTAGGTGATAATCTTCTATTTGAGTTGCTGCTAACAAGTCTTTTGAAAAATATTGCCTGACACTCTTTTAAAAGAAAATAATATTGAAATCATGTCACACCTTTAATGTAGGGGCCATTGAAAAGTTTTATTGAATATATAACTGAATATAGATCCTTTCAGATTAGCCTCACTCTGGTGTCCATAATCAAAATCAAAGACTCCTCTTCGGTTGCTGCTCCTTCTACATACCGTATCCTTGATAGTGGTCAGTTTCTAACTGCACAGTGTCTTAACACAACCCTCTTTCTGGGTTTGGAAGTCCAGGCCCTTAGCTATTCAGGCAGTATTTTCACAGCCTCCTTAGTGACTCCATTTGTCTTTCATAACCTATTAATCCTTTATGTATGGCAAAGTCAGATGAATCTTTCTAAGCCTCCATTTTTACCCTCTTACTTCTTAATGATTTATGAAGCTCCAGTGACCACCTATTGCCTGCCATGTGGAAGCATCCCATCACCTACGCTGCACAGCTGTATGAGTCAAAAATTAACCACCACAGTAGCACTCACAGAGCCACAAGCGCAGACATGCCTCAGAGAGGTTACATCTTCCTGGACTCATTGTGATCAAGGGCTGGTCTTTGACATGTTTTTAGATACATTATATTTATTAGACTTCCCACTTGGTCCTGGAAAATTGATTCATTCTAATAAGCACCCAAACACCGTTACAACTGGACACAGTTTATTCATCTGTTGTGGGCCAACCACCAGCAGGCCTGGGAATAGGACTGGTCAGATGTGAACCAGGCACTCCCTTCCTGGTGAGTGGCTCCCCTCGGAGACGAGACTGTTTATCAGCGGGTGTGTGGGGAGCACAGATCGGAAAAAGGAAATTGATTGTTGCCTGAAGGAAATGTGCGTCACACTCATACAACCCAATGTTGACCTACTCCACCCAAGGGATAGCTCAGGCTAAGAAGGAAATAGAACTATCCTTATCATCTAAATCAAAACACCAGTCTCCCTGGAGAGTGATGGATAAAGAAGGATTTTTTTTATTGTTATTGTTTATTTGTTTATGTTAGTTTCACACACACAGACACACACACACACATACATATGGAGAGAGAGAGAAAAAAAATATCGGTTTCTGGATTTTGTTTCATGATGGTGTCTCTTTATGATGAGACATAAAGCCCTCCTCATGTTGAGACATATAGCCTTCCTTTCATTTTAGGTTCTCTTCATAATGAAGTAGGAGTTCATAAATAAGCTATTCCTAAATTGCAGTGGAGTGTGAGATAAAATTACACAGATTCCAGCAATTTCTGGGCAATAGTTAGCTCATTGTGCCCATTTCATTGAATCTGACTTCTCAACCTTGACCCTAAGTATAGGTATTTATCTGACTTTCGCTCATATATCCCTATCATATCATAAAATGGCCCTCAAATTCACTTCCCCATCATAAACCCTTCATCCTTCTAATAATAAAACTTTAAACCAAAATTCTGTCTACTTCCTCCACATCTGTTAATTAAACAATTTTTCATTCAGAACTTGCTCTCTGCCAGACACAAAGGCTGTGCCTTCCTGGAATGAAGGTGTCAGACTATTATACAAACAACACAGAACAATTTGCTAAGCAATATAATAAGAGATAGTCACTATGGGCTGAAGAAATGCTGAGAATGGCATGATTCCCTTTATCTTGGAGAGTCACTGTATGCTCACAAAAGTGATACCTGCATGTGACCTGCAAGGTAAATAGAATAATGCCTTCCAAAGATAATCACACCTTAATCCCCAGAACCTGTGAATAGGTCATGCTACATGGAAAAGAAGAATTAAGGGTGAAGCTGAAATTAAGGTTGGTAATTCAGCTGACCCTGAGATGGGGAGACAATCTTGGGTTATGAGTGGGCCCAATGTCATCACAAGGATCCTTAAGAGTGGTAGCAGAAAAAGAGTCAGTGTCAGAGTGATGAGATACAAAACTCACTGCTGAATTTAAAAATCGAGGGGGAAGAGGAGATGATGAGTATGGCAAGCTTCTGGAAGCTGGAAAAGGCAAGGATACAGATCCTCTCCTCCAGAAAAGGATACAGCTCTGATTTTAGCCAACACCTTGACTATAGCCCAGAGAAACACTTTTGGGACTTCTGATCTCTAGAACAATAAGAAAATAAACCTGTATTGTGTCATGTGACTATGTTTACAGTCATTGTTTTACAGCAGCAGTAGAAAACTGATACAAAGAGTAAGTAGGATTTGACCCAAGGAAGGAGCAGAGGAGCTTGCAGTCAGGGAAAATTACATTTCTTTAACCGAGTACTTGTTGTGGTTAAGCACTCTGTCAGGTGCTTTCCATGCAACATGCCACAAGAGAAGAGGGATTTTATATAGTAAATGATGATTATATAAACTATCAATAAAGGCTTTTAGTGATATAGACTAGAAAGTTTGCTTTTCAGTTGAAAAACAGTACCAACAAGAAGGTTGTTACAGAGGAAATGAAGAGATTGTGCTTGTTAAATTCTGGGAAATCAGGTTCTGGGATACAGTGCCAGATGCTGTAAAATCACTCCTCCAGCCTACAATTCCTACTGCCATCTTGACGCTCACACCAAGAGATTCCATGTACACCTCATGGTTAATAGCTTTTATTTTTTTTATTTTTTTTTTAATTTTTTTTTTTCAACGTTTTTTATTTATTTTTGGGACAGAGAGAGACAGAGCATGAACGGGGGAGGGGCAGAGAGAGAGGGAGACACAGAATCGGAAACAGGCTCCAGGCTCCGAGCCATCAGCCCAGAGCCTGACGCGGGGCTCGAACTCACGGACCGTGAGATCGTGACCTGGCTGAAGTCGGACGCCTAACCGACTGCGCCACCCAGGCGCCCCAATAGCTTTTAGATTAAACTCATTCCCAGCCTTCTGCAAAATCTATTAGTTCTTCCCAGTTCCCTATTTTTGCCCATGGCACTATATAGTGCTCATCACACAGGCTTGAAATTTCCAAATCCCCCATTTCCCAAGCTCCCTGTACTCAACCAATACCATGGCACATAGCCTTCATCACCACGATTTTCTAATACCTTTTCTCCTCTTTCACTTTCCTGCTGCCACCCCTATATGTGCCATTTTAACCTCAAACTATTATTTATGCTCATTTCCCAATGAGTCATAAATTTCCCTTCCCTTCATCATACCTCCTTTATAGAGTTTCCCTGCTCTTTCCCTTCTTTGAACTCCTGCAACATTAATTGTTCTTCAAAACACTTACAACTTCCTGAGAGAATGTCTTTACTCATGTTTCCCCATGCCCTCTCTTACTCACTCCTTAGCTCACCACTGCTGACCTCACTACTGTTGGCCATTCTATTGAAATGGTTCTCTCTGAAGTCACAAGTGACCTTCTATTTACCAAATTTCAGGATCTATTTTGAGCCTCCCTCAACTTGACCTCTCTGTGACATAGACATCATTGACTACTCTTTTATTTCTGAAACCCTTTTCTTCCTTGGATTCTGAACTATCTTATTTCCAGTCTCCTCTCATTGTTTTTACTAGTTACTTTAATCTTCTCTAATGAGCACTTAGCCTCTTCTGTCCCACTCATATTGCTGCTTCCTACAGTCCTGACCTAGGTCCTCATAACTTCTCACCATATACTATATATCTCATCTAGGTATTGGATATAAGTGTAGCTTGGAAAATGTAAAAGAACACTGGGATTTCCTAATTATCTGATAATTTGAATTCAATCTTTCTAACTAGGTTTTGAGTGCCTGCTTTATGCTCAGTAGCATGCTGAACACAGAGGAGAATACTAAAGTGATGAAGATACATTTTCTATCTTCTGAAAATTGATAGGCAATTTAGAGATGGAACGTATACACATGAACATTTTGAGAAGTGATCCAAGGCAGAATTCATACATTCACCAACTGACAATGACCACTGCATATACCAGCTGGGTGTAGTTACTAAATTAATGACAATAAAGAAATGTCTCTTCTTTTGTGGGTAAAGAGGACAAGCACTAAGCCACCAGATAAAGAGCTTTTCCCTCCCTGTCCTTGAATTGAGGCACAAGGAGGAAGTTATATGAAGAAAATGCCATTTCCTGGAGCGCCCGGTGGCTCAGTCACTTGAGAGTCAGATTCTTGTTTTTGGCTTGGTCATGATCCCAGGGTCATGGGATTGAGCCCCATCCCCTTGGGATTTTCTCTCTCTCTCCCTCTGCCCCTCTCCCCCACTGTGCACTCTCTCTCTTTCTCTAAAATAAAATAAAAATCATTAAAAAAAGAAAATACCATTTCCCAAGTTGCATCCTTCCTTGCATGCTGTTTCCTTTTCGTTGTTTTCATGGTTCCTTACCTGCAGTAGGTATAACTTACATTAAATCTATTATTCTGGTTTATTAAAATATTTTAAAACATATCATATTTATATTTAATAAAAAAGAAGAAGCCTGTATGAGGAATTATGTCAAGGAAAATATATCCCAGGTAAATTAGAATGGGACCTTCAAGATTGTCCAAGCTCTTCTTGGCGAAATATTTATTTATTCACTTGCAACTACAAATCAGACACCTGCAGCATTTTCAGCCATTTCTTTCTAGTAAAGCAGGCTCAAGTATCTGATCAGATAACAAATTTTAAAAATTGGTATTTATACTAGATTTAGACTATACTATCTCTGGTATATAGCCACTCCTGGCAGACAACATGCAGTAACAAAACCTTTTGGGTTCTGGCCTGAATGAGAGTCAGATTAACTCGGGCATATCATTATAAAAATCTCCCTTTCTGGTCCATTAGGCTGCAGTTTCAAATGGTCTGGAAAATTTGGAGTGACATTCTCTATCCCTGATTCTCCATCTGGAAATTCAGTGCCTACATTTCTTACTGTTATACCAATAAGAAAGTTTTTGTTTTTACACAAAACAATAATTATTCTATTATGTAAGTCCTGGGCAGAGGGAAAGGAAGCAAATCTCCTATATGCTGGTGTCTACCTAAATGTGGGTATGAAAACTATTGAAAGCTATAATACACATCAGATATCATCCTAGGAATAGATGTAAACACTGAAGCTTTGTGGATTAAACTGACAGAGAAATTCTGTGCTGCAAATACTTTAAAAATAGTTTGCCTAATACTCTAAACCAGAAAAAAATAGGTTTCCTCATAAGATATTGATTTTGATCCTTAGTCAAAAATAGTATGAAATAAACGTTTGCACTGTTTCAAATCCATATTCTTCAGTAAAAATTCACTTCACGTAAGAATCTGCAGGCTCACCCAACTTAATCTTTATCACATCTCTCTAGGCACAAAAAACAGGACTAGATATTAACTCCCAAAGTGAAGCCAAAACTAGGCCATAATATTTTCAAGATTATATCAAAAATTGTATAGAAACATATTGATACATACATGGCTGTCTGACTTATGACAAAGGTGAGCCTGTTCCACAGTAAGAAAAGGATGGCCTTTTCAGTAAGTGTTACGTGGTTAATTGGGTAACATAAGGGAACAATGCATTTTGATTCCTATCTCAGTCTTTTCCTAAATATAGTTATTGAATTATGATTTACATATGAGAGATAAAATAATAAAAATATTGGAAAAGAGACCAACTAAATATCTCTATGCTCTTGGACTAGGCAAGATTCTTTAAATAGACACAGAAAACATTAAACATAAAGAAATGATAAATTGACTACATTAAGTTAACAAGTTTTGTTTTTCAAAAGATATCACTGAAGGTTAAATAGGTAGTTCACAGAGGGGAAGAAGCTATTTGCAATACATATATTCAATAAAACTTGTATCAAGAAACATAAAAATCTATACATCAATAAGAAGACTGACAACCCAAAAGGAAAATGGGAAATACCTGAGCAGCCAGGTCAAAGAAGAAGATATGGCCAAAAAGAATCTGAAAGTTACTGAACTTCATTTAGTGTAATACATTGCAAAACTGGCTCACTTCTTCCATCTCTGTCTCTATCTCCTTTGCCATGTAACTTTGTAATACTGACTGATGCTGAATCTGAGTTAGACTGTGTGACTCACTTTGACCAATGGAATATTAGCAAATGTCATGCAAACAAAGTTTTGAAAACTTTGCACTTGCACAGTTGGGCTTGTTTCCTTTTGCACCTGTGCCATAGCCATGAGAATCCTGGGGCTAGCCTCTTGGAGATTGAGGATGTGTAGAAGAGAGATGAGTAACCCCAATCACTCCAGTTGCAGCCAGACTAAATCAGATGATAGTCAGCTGACCCCCACAGGTATGTGAACAATTCCAGCCAAGAACAGCAGACCTGCCAAACCAGCCCCCCAGCTGACTCCATACTTGAGATCAGCACATGTTTACTGTGAAATGCCACTGACATTTTGTGGTTGCTTGATATGTAGCACTACTGTGGCAATAGATAAATGATACAATTAGTCATGAGAAAGATGCAAATAAAGACTCAATGTAATACTGCTATATACACACCAAAAATTTCTGAAATGAAAAAGAAAGAAAATCTCAAGTGTTAGCAAGAACTTAGAGCAATCAAAACTTTCATACATTGTTGGTGGGAGTGCAGCTTGATTCAGTCACTTTGGAAAACTGTTTGCAATACCTATTATAGTTGAACCTATGTATACCCTATGACCAGCAATTCCACTCCTAGGAAAATACCAGAAGGAAATGTGTATATCTGTTCATCAAAAGACATGTACTAAAATGTTTATAGTGGAATTCTTTGTAGTTTTCAAAAAATTAGAAGCTACTCAAATGTCTATCAAATGTGCAATGGATAAATAAGTTGTGGTATAGTGACACAATGAAATACTATAGTATACTATAGCAGTGAGAATGAATTATCATACCTACGTTCTACAATATGGATAAAATTCACAAACATAATATTGAACAAAAGGAGCCAGACATGGAAGAAAACTCATTGTGTTAACTCATTTGTATAATAAATTAAAACAGGAAAAGGTAATCAATGCTATTAGAAGTCAGGAAACTGGATATTCATAAGTGGGGATAACTATTAGAAGGAAGAGTAGGGAACATTCTGGGGTGCTGGTAATATTCTGTTTCTTATTTAGGTACTGGTTACGCTAAATACCCAGCAAACTAACCAGTGAGTAAAGTAGCCAGCTCAATTTATAAAAATTTATTGAACAATAAACATGACATAGACATCTTTTTATGTGTAGTACACCTCATTAGAAAGGTAAAACAAATCATGGGTTTACACTGAAGAGGGGGAGTAAAAAATGTATATCAGATTTATTAGATAGAAATTCTAGAGGGTAGTTGCATTTGACAGAAAAGCCAAGATGGCATTAGCTTAACCATAGTAGTTTAGTTCTCCTTCACATAAATGAAATTCAGTGGGAGGTATTCCAAGTTTAGCATGATTGGCTCCATAAATCAGTCTTTTCTGCTGTGTTGTGTCACTATTTCTAGTTCTGGGTTTCATGGTCCCAGATAGCTGTTCAAGTGAAAGTCACCATAACTGCACTATAATCAATAGGATCCATAAAGAATCCATAAAGAAGGATCCATCCTGTCTTATGGAAACTTCTAAAAAGTTCACATAATACTTCTTACATCCCACTGGTCAGAACTTAAATGCAAGGTTATCTTTATCTGCAAAGAAGGCTGGGAAATACAATCTATATTCCAGGTGATATATGCCCAACTGCAAGCTGGGTCTATTTTTCAAAGAAAAGGGTGAAAAGTAAATATTGGGGGTCAACTGGTAAGCCTCGATATACCTTTCCACAGAAATCCTTTAATGGCTGTCTCTTTCTTTAGCTCTATGTATTATAGGAATTAGTTTGTTTTCCTGAGCAGCAGTTGACAAACATTTTTTTGTAAAGGACCAGGTCGTAAATATTTCAGGCTTTGCCAACCCAATGGTTAAATTGCAGCTATGAGAATAATTACATTGGCTATGGTAGCACAAAAGCAGACATATACAGACATATACAATATGTAATTGAATGAGCATGATTCTGTTCCAGTAAAACTTTATTTCCAAAATATGGCAATTGGCCAGATCTGCCCCATGAGCTGTAGTTGGCTGACTCCTATTCTAGATACTTTAGAAAGTCAATAAGCCTCATGAGGACACAGAAAACATTTGATTTATTCTCTACTGTATCCCTAGGCCCTGGCATATAGTCATTGATCAAAATATATTGAGTTAAAAAATATAAGGAAGTATAACTTCTTCAAGATAATATAATTTTCATTATAAAATTTATTTAAAGAAAAAGAAAAAGAGTTGAGTTGAATTTCACCAAGAGATGGTACAAAGTTCAAGGCAAATGGAGAAGACAGGAAATGTGTGTTTGGAGGGGAAATGAGAAAAATAACCCAAAAAGAATAATTTATAAGCCTGGTAGGGTCATGAAAACTTTATAGTTAGCAAGCAAACAAACAAACAAAATCTTCTCTTCCACTTGCCATGTTCTTTTGGATATTTTTCATTTAAGAGGAATGGTATTGAAGGTCTAGAAAAAGTATTATTTTGCACAAGTATAGAATCTAAGTGTACCATAAGCCTGTAGAAGCATTATTCCTTCAAGTGGAGTGACTCTTTTCTTCCGGGGTCTACTCCCTTACCCCATTCATCCTTCTCTCTCTGAAAATCGTCCAGGGAAACTCTGTGTGCTCCTTCTCTTGGCATTCCACAAATAGAACACAGCAAGACATTAATGAAGAGAGAAAACAGTTTTCCATTTATTTTGCTTTCAGAAATATACTTGGAATGGTCTGTGCCAGAGTTGTACTATATCAAAGAAACCATAATCCAAAAGACTAACCTTTTTAAAATGATAACCAACTGCATTTTGTATTTTCATAGAATTACTTTATTTCCATAAAAAACAGAATTTCCATTTTTCCAATCAAGGAGCTGAGTTTCTAAAGCTTCCTGTGGTCTATTTACATTTCCTACAGTAACCTTCTTAAGCAACAGACCAAGGAAAATATGAAACTTATTTTTTTTATTTCATTTTCCCTTTTTAAAGGAGCCTCTATATTTTCCTGACCTCATTAAATACTTCAGAGACAACATCGATTTCCAAATATAAATTAGCAACATATTAGCAGATGCCTCTGTATTACAAAAATTGTCATCCTTTTTCAGTTATACCATCACCTCTGGCTGTGTCTTATGCATGAGATACTGTTACTTTCCCACCTTTTTTTTCAAGAGCAATTAGTTAGAAAAGAAGAGGGTAGGATGAATCTAAATTTCCATGAGCTGAAGAGAAGGGTCTTTTAAGAGAATGAGCAGATACTGTTAAAGAGAGGTTTATTGTTAACTGCTTAAACAAGATAATAAGGATAGGAAATCAAGACTTCAGAAGGTTGTATTTATTCATTTGCTTAAGCAATATTTATTGAGGATTTCTATTTGACCACCACTGTGTTAGGTGCTGATGGAAAAAAAGAGAAAGTGTTGCTAGTCATGATTCTGCAGACCTGTAAGAGCTGCTTTCAAGGCTTTTGGGTTATTGCAGAAAGAATTATTATAATGATAAGAAACCTGGAACTTCATCAAACAAATTATTTTGAGGATGTTCTTGACTTTCCCACATCCTTTGGGGAGCAACAGAGCGGGACCACTATTTAAAGCAGGATGATTTTAAATAGTTGTGTGAATGTCATTCAACCTAAGAATCCTGCTGCTTTCTTCATCTGTTATTGTATCACCAGTTGCCTTATTCATCTCAACAGAAAACAATGCTTAAGAACTCATGGCTTGAGTCGTGAGTTGTTTATTGGGGACTTTGTTTATTGCAGAATTCTTCTTTTCCCTTTGGAGAAAAGCCCAACTGAAACAGTACTTCTAGAACTTTTTGGCTCCCTCCCTCACTCCTGCCCAGGCTAGGTGGAATTACTTACCTAAAAGGTAAATGTGGGGAGAAAAAGTAAGCAGAGCCCTTTCTTCTACCATTCTCTTGAATGCTAGCTGCCTGCAGAGAGCAGAAGTTCTAGGCTGATAAGAATGCCTAAATTTGGGACTCTAAACTAGGAAACTCACAGCCTCCAATCTGGTATTTCATAGCCATAAAAGTAAAACATTGCTCTCCATATGTCAACTTCCTTGCTTTATTTCTCAAGTGGTTCAGAACGTGGATAGGGGAAAAGAATGTTATTACTGGTCTCTCCCACCATGACCCCAATATCTGGTGCAATGGACCATGGAATTTGAGAGAAAGAGGACAGGAAATAGAATTGCAGATGAAGACAAAACAAAATTAAAAAAAATAACAACAACAGGGGCGCCTAGGTGGCTCAGTTGGTTAAGCATCCGACTTTGTCTCAGGTCATGATCTCGTGGTTCATGGGTTTGAGCCCCACATTGTGCTCTGTGCTACCAGCTTGGAGCCTGGAGCCTGCTTCGGATTCTGTGTCTCCCTCTCTCTCTGCCCCTCCCCTGCTCATACTCTCTCTGTCTCTCTCTCCCTCTCTCTCAAAAATAAATAATAAAGATTTAAAAAAATTTAAAAAAAACCCAACAAAACACATACTTAGAGGCATTTGATAGAGCCAGGATGCATGCTCCAGTGAGAGGCATATACATCTTTAACCTTGACTGCTTTCTTTAGTTCTTTTGAAAGCTCACTTCAGAATAGTTTCTAAGTTCTAGTTGTTCAGGCATTAGTAAGGGTTTGGCAAACAATAGCCCACATGTCAAATGTGACTTGCCTCCTGTTTTTGTAAAAACAAACACACAAATAAACAAATAAGCAAACAAATAAATAAAAAGTGTTATTGGAACACATCTACACCTATTCATTTACATATAGTCTATGACTGCTTCCATGCTACAATGGCAAAGTTGAGCAGTTGCAATAAAGATCATATGGCCCATGAACCTAAAATACTTACTCTCTGGCCTGTTATAGAGAAGTTTACCAACCCATGTATCAGTGAGCTGAACAGTCTGGACCCTCTGCTCTGATTCTCAGCCAGTTCTATAAACCAATAGGAGACATTGGTCTTGGAATATTAAGTATTGATCTTCATCTTGGGCCAAAGTGGGATTGTTCCAAAGACTGGGTGGCTTGCCTGCCTTTAATTCACCATGTGCTAATTACATTTGTGAATCTTGTAGATCTATATTGCAGCTTTCACAGAAAAGAAGAGGACTTCATTATGGAAAAATAACAAAAGAAGTGAAGGTCTTCTCCCATACTATAGGTATAGTCTGCATGTGGACAAGGGTAGAAGGAAAGCTGGAGGATATCCTCATTGAAACAAAGGTCAAAAGTCTGTTAAAAACAGCTGATACAAGTGATGCCTACACCTTGAGAATTATGCTGACACAGAAATAATACAAATACTTAGGGCATCAGATAGAGACATTGTGGGAAGCTTTAGATTAACAGATATTGGTATCTTTTTTTTTAAAGGTGTTTTCCCTAGAAATGGCAGAAAACATATAGCTGGGATGTGGTTCAATTTAAATATTTTTGAAAATGTGGCTAGAAAAGGATGAAGAAAAGTGGTTACCAAGACAAAAAAGTAAGTGAGACTCAAAAAACCTTAAGAGAAAAAAAAATGGGATTGAACCTTAAGAGAGAATTTGCTGAAAGAGATTAAGAAAATCCAGGACTCCCGATTTGAGCTTCAGAAGGTAAAGCAACTGTGCCTGAGTGGGAGTGAGAAGTCATGTGGCAAAAAAAAAAAAAAAAAAAAAGACATGCTACAAAGGGAGAAGGCAGAGGCTTTTCAGACATGAGAAGGTCAGAAGGACATCACCACCTGACCAAGCCAACTATGCTCCATAAACTGAGTTAGCCAAAATATATCAGCACCGAGAAAGGTAACTTGACCAAGAGCCTTACTCTGTCCAAATGGAAGAATCACTACTGGTAGGTATCCAGGTTACATGGAGCTCATCTGAGTAAGCCAGATGTAATTCAGCAGCCCTGTCTGGTTCATTATATAATCCCAGTTCTAAGACCCAGGACACTCATAAACTCCACTACATAGAAGGCAGGATAATACCCACACCTGATCAATGTGAGAGGAGATGAAGTAACTCAAGTTTGTCCACATAACTCAGACACTGAATTTCCTGACTACAACACTTGAAGTCAAAAGATTTTGGTTTAAGTTCTATTTTCAACATACACATTTTTGAAAAGGGTTTTACATTTTCTAAGACTTAGTTTCCTCATTTAAATGGAAAAACACCTACTTACAGGGTTTTTGTCAAGATTAAATGCAAAATTGTGTGTGAAAATGTCTCATGCCATATCTGGCATATATGACGTACTCATTATTCAGGAAATTCCATTTCCTTTATACTTTTTTAAAATAAAAGAAGATAGAAAAAAGTGATAGACACAAGCCTGCATTTAGTACAAAATGCATCAAAAAGGTCAATGTCCTCTCCCAGTCCCACAGCCTTTCATTAAAACCAAAAAGAGGCTAAGATTTATAAGTTAAGATAGTAGAAGATAGTATGTCTAATACAGCTTTTTTGAATTTCCCATTAAATTAAAATATCCATGAATTTAAACAAACAGACAAAGTAATGACAGTTCAGTAAACAAAAAATAAGAAACGACCATAGCCCAAAGTGCAGGGAGAATTTCCACTGAATGAATCACCCATGAGAATGGAATGAAATGCATGTTCTTGGACTACACAACATATACTCCACCCTCTGAATCAGAACTGGACAGAAGGCCCCAAAGAAGGTAACAAAAACTTTCCCTAACCCAGAGGGTGAAAGTGTGTATTACTCAGGAAGACAGGAGCCCATTCAACAAATGCTTAGGAACTAGGCAAGATCATTACCATTTTCTGTTTTCCCATCCCATTCCACCCTTCTCCCAAATTGGCAACCTTTTCTTGCTGTCTCCGTTTAGAGACTAACATTTCCAGACATCATTGCAAGAAGTCGAGTAGCATGTACAGGTGCAGAAAGTTTATATCCTGGGATAATTTAGTCACCTAAGGAAAAGCATTGTAAGAAGGAACATAACAAAAAAACATACTGGACACAGCAGGTGCTGGGGTTGAAGTTTTTCATGTACTATATTGTTCAAAGGAACCCTATAAACTGTATTAGAATTTCTAGCTTTCACAAGACCAGAGAATCTGAGCAAGAAAAGATCCCTACCCAGGATCTGCAGATTCACAATACATGAACACTTACTGGGCATTACATTCAACAGGTAGTGAAAACCAACATTAATGTCAGGAAATGGGCTCGAGTGGGAATAGATGGAGCTCCTAATATTGATGGAACAGACAACTGATTTAGAGCATTTGTCCACTCTGAGAGCAAATCCCGGGACCTGAAAGGACCTCTTTCCAATAAAGAGTTGGCCAGCAAAATTAAGAAAATAAGTAAAGCCTGTAAAAAGACAACACAAAGTAAATGGAATAGGGTCATTAAAAAGTAAAAACAAATAAATAATAATTATTTTTATTTGTTTTAAATTTTTCAAAACCCATAAAAATAAAAAGCATAATGTATTAGTTATTTATTGATGTATAACAATATTATCACAAACTTAGTTGCTTAAATCAACACACATTTGTTAGCTCATGGTTTTTATGGGTCAGGAGTCCAGACATGGCTTAGATGGGCCCTCTTCTCTGTGTCTCACAAGACTGCAGTCAAGGTATTATGGAGAGCTATGCTTTCATCTGAGGCTTAGCTGGGGAAAGATCCATTTCTAAGCACACTCAGGTTATTGGCATGATTCAGTTCCTTGTGGTTGTAGGACTAAGAGCTTCAGCTTCTTTCTATCTCTTGGACAGAGGCCACTCTTCACGTTTTATGGCTACCTGCTGTTCCTGCCATATTAAGTTCTCCAAAATGACTGCTTGTTTCACAAAGCCAGCAAGGTGGAGAAAGGCCCAAGCAAGATGAGAGCTACTGTTTTGTATAATGTATTCATAAAATCATGTACAGGCAATCACATGCATCCTTTGCCCTTGCCATATTCTATTGGTTAAGGTCAAGTTACAGTTCCTGTCCACATTCAAAGGGTGGCTCACACAAAGGCTTGAACATTAAGAAGTGGGGATATGGAGAGCCATCTTAAGAGGTAGTCTGCTAGTTTGCCCTCTGGTCCCTAGTGATTCCTTTTCCTGTCACCTGCAAAATAGCTTCACTATCTTCCAAGGATCCCCCTATTCTAAATATTGTCTCATTATAATATCTATTCAGAATCTTTAATCTCTAGGTATGGATGAGACTCCTTGGTCTCATGAGACTCTATAATGCCTTTTGATTCATGTATTTGTAAAACTAAACAGATAAATTCTCTGTCCCTTAACAACCTCAATATTTAATGGTTAGACAGGTCACCCATTTTATAGGGTAAAATAGGAGATACAAAGAAGTCACTGCTCTGTAACAATTCTGAAATCTAGCCTAGCAAATATTGAGTTTATTGATTAAATTTCTTGTTTTATATGTTTATTTTTAAGAGAGAGCGAGAGAGCATGGGCAGGGGGAGAGAGAGAGAGAGAGAGAGAGAGAGAGAGAGAGAGAGAGAGAGAGAGAGAGATGCGGGGCTCCAACCCACGAGCTGTGACATCATGACCTGAGCCCAAGTCAGACACCTTACCGACTCACCCACCCAGGTACCCCAAGTTTCTTGATTAAATGTCAAGATCTGGGAATAATTCCTTATGGCTCTTGATTCCTTCCTCTGAGACTTTGGCTCTGCTTTCAAAGTCACCTTTCCTTTTCCATGAAAGGTAGCATAGGTTTCCAGCTGAGTAGTTTTGTTAGCCTGCTTCCTGCCAGTAGAATTTGATATGCCCCATAGCCTCCTTTCATTTTGCACTCTCTCTTCTTTGTGAGCTTTGTGGAAGCAAGAGGCCATCCTGGGTAACCTGACATGATAGAAATTGTGAGTGGTAACTAGCTGAGCAAGGATCCTGGCCAATAGCTAACAAGAAACTGAAGCCCTAAATCCTACGACCCAAGAAATAGAATTCTGTCAACAACCTGAGTAAGCTAAGAAACAGATTCTTCCTTCCCTGAATCTCAGATGAGAAAACAACCTTGACTGACATTTTGCTTTCAGCCCATGAGATACAAAGCAGGGGACCCATCTAACCTGAACTCCCAACACACAGAAAATGTAAGATAATAGTTGTGTGTGGCTTCAATCCACTAAGTTTGTAGTGACTCTGTTTTATATATAACAACACAAAACTAATACAGATAGTATTAATAAATCATATTTAATAATTATTAACACATGACTAATTCTCTTTTTTATCTATGCCCTCTACCTATTTTCCTCAACCCCACTGGATTACTTTGTTTTTTGTTTTTTGTTTTTTTTTTTTCAATGTTTTTTTATTTATTTTTGGGACAGAGAGAGAGACAGAGCATGAACGGGGGAGGGGCAGAGAGAGAGGGAGACAGAATCGGAAACAGGCTCCAGGCTCTGAGCTGTCAGCACAGAGCCCGACGCGGGGCTCGAACTCACGGACCGCGAGATCGTGACCTGGCTGAAGTCGGCCGCTTAACCGACTGCGCCACCCAGGCGCCCCCCCACTGGATTACTTTGAAGCAATTTTTAGATATCACATCATTTCATCCATGTACATGTCTCTAAAATATGAGCTATTTTGTAAAATATAATTAAACATTATTACACTTAAATGATGAAAAAACAATTTTTAATATCACCAAATATTTGTTCTAATTTCCCTAATTGTCTCCAAAATGTTTTATTTTTTATAATTTGTGCCTTCAAATCAGGTTGCATTGAAATTGGTTGATATATATCTTACGTTTCTTTTAATCTGTAAGTATAATCTTTTTCTCTTTCTTTTTCCTTCCCTTCTTATTTCTCTTTTTTCCTTGCAATCTCCTTGTGTCCCACGTTGATTTTCCCATCTTTTGGATTTTGCTGACTGCTTTTCTGAAGCATCATTTAACATATTCCTTTCTCTCCTATATTACCTAGAACAGGATTTCTCAACCTGGACACTAATAACATTTTAGACCAGATAATTCTTTGTTGTGAGGAACTGTCCTGTGCGTTATATGCTGAGCAGCATCCTTCATCCCTATCCACCAGGTGCCAACAGTACCCTATCCCAGGTGTGACAACCAAAAATGTCTCCAAATATTGCCAAATGCTCCAGGAAGGAAGGGGAGATCACCACTGGAGGAGAACAATGACCTAGAAAAGCACACATCTGACACTAACTTTGTAAGTGAAGAAAAAACTTTAATTACAAGGCATTTATTGTCTTTGTGACCTAACAAAACACATTAAGAAACTGGATCAGGATCCATAAAGAGCAAATATATTGAAATAACAGTACATGCAGAAGCACTGGCCTGAGGGTTTAACTTTTTTAAAAAAACGGAATGTAAAGAAACCCCTATTTTAGTAGCAAAGCTAAAATCGTCATTGGATCAGTATGCTAGAACACACATTTGAGAACCTTCCAGAATTCAAAGTTAACAATCAAAGGAATTAACTTTTTGTACAACAAACATTTATTTTGTGAGCATTTACTATAAGCTAGCCATGGTAATAGACAGAGATACAAGAATAAATAAGACAGATTTGGTTTCCACCTCATGGTGCATACATTCTAATAAGAGAGTAGGCAATTACAAGAAAACATATAATAGATTAAAAAATTGCAGGTTTTTAAAAGTGCCATGGGGGAAACAAAATTGGATATTGTAGTAGAGAACATTCAGGCAGGGGAGAAGATACGATACATAGGGGAGTCAGGAAAGGCCTTTCTGAGAATGGCCTCTGTGATGGGAATAAGATAAGAGATCTACATAAAGAATAAGAAAAGATCATTTAAGGCACAGATAACAGCACCTGCAAAGCCTGTCAGGCACACATTCCCTCTGTCATAACTTTTGATCGAGGAGCAATTGTGAAGCCATGTAACCAGAGCATGTGAAAGAAAGGAAGAAAGACATTGACATAAAATGAAGTTGAATATACCAACAGGAGTCAAACCCTATGAAGCCTTCATAGAGTATCCTACAATATAAAGATCATTATCATAAGTGCAACAGGGAGTTTTTGAAGGCCTAAACCATACCAACATGCACGTAATAGAAGTCCCAGAAAGAGAGATGAGAGAGAAAGGGGCAGAAAAATTATTTGAGGAAATAATGACTGAAAACATCTTAATGCAATGCCAAATATTAATCTAAGCATTAAAAGGCACAATGAACTCAAAGTAGGAGAAAGGCAAAGAGATCCACTCCTAGAGACAACAGAATCCAACTGTTAAAAGTCAAAGACTAAGGAGAAAAAAGAAAAAATCTTATGTCGGTGACTAGAAAGTCTAAATTTAGAATCAATCTCTTTAGTCAATATAGAGGAGTGATAGAGGGTCAATAGATTATAGCAACAAGCAGGGGCAGAGAACAGTGTGGCTGGACAGCTTAACTTTTTAAAGAGAAGATTTTGTTTAGCCTTGTTTTTGTTTTAGTCTTTGCTTCCAAGGAAAGAAGATGGATTGTTAGAAAGTAATGGCAAGCAGGGAGACTCCTCACCTTCTGATACTGATGTGTGCAGGATGCAGAAGACTCATGGGAGAACTGGACCTCAGGGGACAACCTGGCTTAATCAAGTCAACAAAAAATGAAAACATTCAGAGAAAATGCTGAATTTATAGGGGATATTTCAGTTCTCAGATAAAAAATCACATGGAGATGTTATATGTGAAAGACAGAAAAGGGAGAAGCCATTTAAGAATTGTAGGTATTCCAGAAGAGACAGGCGCAGAACAGTAGGGAAAAAGACCTGTGAAAGATAGCAATTTAGAAAAATACTGTTGGTTAAGAAAATATTTGAGTATATAGGTTAAAATGATTCTTGAGTTTCATGTAAAATAATGGACAGTGTTGGAGATAGGGGAGGAGGAGATGGATCCCATAGATAAGTTGAGAATTTTTTTTTAACTTAAAGGAAAAAAAAATATATCTCCCAAGATTCCAGAAAGAAAAAAAAATATTTACAATTTTGTGATTAAATTATAATTAATGTGAAAACGATAGAAAGATATTTGGTTATTCATTCCAGTTGACCAGGAAATGAGTCAAAACCAAGAATAGAAATGTCACAATATAGTTCATATATGGTGATAACTGTGTTGGTAAGAAACATAGGGTTATTGAGGGGTTCCTCTGGTGGCTCAGTTGGTTAAGCATCCGTTTTTGACTTTGGCTCAGCTCCTGATCTCATTGGAGTTTGAGCCCTGAATCAGGCTCCATGCTGATGGTGCAGAGCCTGCTTGGAATTCTCTCTCTCCCTCTATCTCTGCCCCTCCCCTGACTGTGCTCTCATGTTCTCCCTCTCTCTCAAAATAAATAAATAAACTTAAAAAAAAAAAAAAAGAAAGAAACCCAGGGTTATTGAAAAACACATTATAAAAATAGTATTTTAAACAGAAATTTAAGGAGAAAGTTATTTTTTTCACAGAAATCTCATTAATAAAGGCAGTTTAGAACCATTAGAACTCATAGGTATGAAACTTAGACTTTACTGAGGAGTTCCAGTAACTGACACCAATTAACTTTATTTGAGAATGTTGGCCTTCATTTTCCTGTCACCAATAACAGTAGCATAGCACAATGTCTTCTACGTATTCTTATCACTGCTATCACCCACTGGCCTGATAAATTACACCATTAAAAATAAGCAGATGTGTTGCAAAGCAAGGGTGGTTTGTTGTGTTTAGTTTCCATGTGCACTTGGTGCTAGATCTCTACTGGACTAGATTTATGACTAAAAAGGTTTGTGAATCTAAAATATGCTCCCCACTCAGCATTATAAAGAAACATCCAATGAAGAAAAAAGTTTACATAAAAGGAATAGAGGTAATCCTAAAAAACGAATAAAACACTGAATTAAGAATAAATAATGGCTGTAACTATCGAGTTTCCTGAGTACTTAATTATGTGATGGACACTGTCCTCACACTGTCCTCAGTTCTTTGCCTGTGTTATTTCATTTCATCCATAGAACAACACCATGAGGTTTGTGTTCCCATTTTATAGATGCGTAAACTGACACAGTCACACAGCTAGTAAGTAGTGGACACCAAACTCAAACACAAGAAGTCTGATTCCAGAGACCATCTCCCATAATTACCAGATATACTCTTTCTAAACAAAATTGGATGTCTTGATAATTAGGGAAAAAAAGCAGGATTAAATATATATTTGTAAAACTTAAATGCAACCACAGACATAGTTTAAAATAATACTTGTACTTTGCATGTCATGCCAACAGATTAGAGAAACTAAATTATTGTTTATGTAACAAAAGAAAATAAACTGTGAAAATGAGATAAACTCTTCTATTAAAAGAATAATTATGTTGCCGGTCCACTAGTGGGTACATCGACAATTCACCAGAGCACAGACTACTGAGGCAGTCACTGTTTAATAGACCCCAATGGCTTGGTGTGAACCCTGAGATCAAACCATGAATCAATATTAAAGATCACAGAAGACAATCGAAAGTTCAAAAGGAGGATCATAGCAAGTAGAATACATAGGCTAGGAAGCCTCTCATGAAACAGAATTGCTGGGTGAGATAGTTGATAATATTAACAAAGATGATAATGACAATAATATGCACACCTAAGGAGATCCTACTACAGAATAGAATCACTGATTTTCATATACAAATTTAATACATAAAAATAATTTTAATGAATAAACTAAAAATGGGATGATGACAGAGCAAATACACATGGGAATAGATCCAAGTAGCTAATCATGCAAATAGTAAAATCTCCAGAAATAATAAAAGGAACAGAGATGAAGAGGCAATAATAAAAGAAACAGAGGAATATTACCCTTATTTTGAGCTCTTTCAATCAGCGCACTGACATCTTTCTTCAAATCAGGATATCATGATTGGGTACTCATTTGATAGTAGAGAGTATATTTGAATTTCAAGAGTAAGGTAAGTATTAGTGAAATTGAAATGCACAATATGACTTCTAAATTAGTAACGGGAAAATCAAAATGAATAATAACTTTAACAACAAAATAAGAATAAAAGGAAAATCTAAGTGATATAAGAACTTAATAAGGTCATAAAGTTATAGAGTGGGCTTATACCAAATTTTTCAGTTTTCTGAATTAGCCTACTGAAAGACAGAAAGATCCCAAATATAATAAACAAAAGCTAGCTTTATACTATTTAAGAGAAATATTCTTAAAGTGACATAGAAAAACTGAAGAACTTTACTAAGTAAAGCAATCATGTGAAATGGAAACAAAAGGACAGTAGTTCTGGCTGCTGCGTTTTTAAGACATAATGCTTTAAAGAGGGTAAAGAGAGACATGCGTAACGATAAAGGGAAATATTTATGAAGAAAATATGTCAGAAATAAATCCAAATGTACCAAATCCAAAAAATATTAGAAATTCAAGGAGAACTTAATTTAAAAATTCATTCTTGTGAGATTTTTTTAAATATAGCTTTTTCAGACATGGACAGTTCTAGCGGACAATATATAATACGATGAACAAAATTGTGTGTGTATGCGTGTGTATCCTAAAAACTGGAAATAAAATATTTCACACACATTAGACATTTGCAAAAATCAGTCTGGCACTTGGCCTCAACACTTAAAAAAAAAAAAAACAAAGACCTTTTAGATCACATTCTCTGATCTAAATTTTATGATATTGAGTTAAATTAAAAATTACACTTAGCTTTTTTTTTAAAGCTATTTGTTGGACGCTAAGACACATACTCCTGCAGAAGACCTAGATCTCACTATAAGTCAAAACTAAAATTTCAGACTCAGAGCGATGAAAGATGAAAATCCATCACAAAACCAATGTGATGAAGCTAAAAATTTACTCAGAAGAAAATGTACAACATTAAATGTGTTCAGGAGAGGGTAGCAATAATGGTACTTAAAAAAAAGAGCAATAATTAAAAAGAAGAAAACAATGGGAGGAATTTAGTAAAGCTGAAGGTAAAATTAGCGCAAAATAGAACAAAAATAGAAAGCACACACACAAATCCTAAGGCAGCTTCTTGGAAAAGAAAGAACCACATAAAGAATAAAATGAAAATAGATAAAATCCTTAGAAGACTAATTAAGACCACAAAAATATAATAATATAATTGAAATTGGATGAGGAAGGAGACCGAAAAAGAAAAAGATACAAGTAGAATTCCCTTTGGCAAGCCAGCCAAATTGACAAAGACAGAACCTAAAAAATCTTTTGATTGACAGAATCTTTTTGAAAAACTAACTATAGACCAACATAACACATCAAAAATACTCCGATTTTTAGGAAAACAAGGCCTGTCTACATTCCCTCTGGATTCTCAGGTCCAGGCTGCAGGACACAGAGCCAAAGAGAAACTACAGACAGCATGTCAGGTGGGACAGTTTCCGGAAGCAAAGCATCACTTTCAAAGCGGTCAAGCACAGCGACGAGAACCAAATCCACAGTGAGGAGTTCAGACAAGATGAAGTTTGAGAGAGCAAAGTGAAGGTTTGGATGTTACTGAGGTCTGGCACACAGAGGAAGGGGGCTGTTTATCATGTGCCTATAGCTGGGCATTTCAGTGGCAGGGAGGCGGAGTCGTCTCTGTTTGCTCAAGAGCTCCCGGGGTGAAGGGTTTCTTCTGGTTCTCTTGGGAACTTCTTTAATAACTCTTGGGATTGCAAACAATAGGAAGTAAATTTCTATGACGACTCCTCCAAACTTTTCCCTTCCCTCTAGACTATTTGCAGGAGCTGACCGTGGCATCACTGGGCCTAATGACTCCCTGTGACATACTACTTGTCCCCTGTCTGTACCTCTGGGTAATTGCTGGGATGCGGCAGGAGATGGAGGGTCACCCTGCATCGGAAATACGGTGGAATCTCAAATTTCCCAGCTTTATTAAAACTGTTTAGTCCCTGGCAAAGAAATAGAACAGCAAAAAGGAATAAGGTTTTGAAAAGGAGACAAATAGTATCATCATTTGCATTTGATAGAATTGGATACTCCTGAAATCCCAGGAATATTAACTGAAAGGGTGTTTTTAAAATGATAAAGTGTAGTTTTACATGACCAGATATAAATTCTAAAGGTAGAAAAAGGAAGCTTTAAAAAAAAAAAAAAAAAAAAAAAACAAGGAAAACAGAAGAAAATGGACTGAGACCCAAGACAGCGCTATTCCATGGAAGCCAAATTTTAGAAACCTTTGAAAAGAAGTTATGAGGAATGGTAGAGGCTGCAGAAAATCATGAGAACAAAAACTATTGGTGATGCCACCTTCAGATGAACTGACCCCAGTTCATCTAACGCCCTTGGATATGAAAGATCTGGTGTCTTCTTAACCCTGAGACCTCAGGCTCTCACTCCATTGATGACTTAAATGGTGGATAATGGCAAACAGACACACTCTTCTTTTAAGATCAGAACCACATATTGTGTTTTTACATAACATTAATGAAAAATGTTCTCCTATTGCTGGTCACATGTGCCAACAGTGGATAAGACATGTGCCAAAGTCTACAGATTTCTGGCACTAAGGTGCTGATGCTTTCAACGGAGGAGAAATAATTTGACACCTCTGAAGCAGAATATTTGACAACTGCAAACTTGTTCCACAATCTCAACTATTCAATCATATTTCAAAATCTCTTGGTCAGCAATATCCACACCATCTTTGCCCCCCATTGGAGCATTTCTTTCTCCTCTGTGACGTGGTCTCACATTTTCACTTCCTGGTGTCACTGTTAAACTTTTCATTTCTTTTTCCACATTCACTTTATAAAAGAAGGTACTCTCTTTAGCTGCCTCTTCAAATTATCTGAGAATACTTTTAACAGCTCCCCAAATTGTAGAATAATGTCATCCTTACAGTTATAAAACAGACCTAAAATCCAGAGGAGAAAAGCACTATTTTGCCTACAATATTTTGTTGTAGGATCTTTTCTCTTTTAGGTTTAGGAACACCTTGCTAATTTGGATTATAAGAAATATATTTACAAATATATTTGTTTTGAGACCCCTAAAACAATACTTTGGATATGAGGTCGTAGAGTATTTGATCAGGTTATTTTTGTAGACATATTCTCAACTATGTCATTTTAAGATTCTCTTTCAAAGCAGACCTTCAGGAATGGTGCAATATCAAATCAGTTTTGCACAACTTGTAAAATATAACAATACCACCATCAAAGTGTCAATTTAGGATATCTGAAGCACTGATCAAATTAATTATGTAATGGTTATAATCACCAAAAAATGCACCTTAAAGCTATCTTTTTTATTAGCTAACTTTAAACTTTTTATAGAGTGAGTTAAAGTGATAGGTCCTTTTTTAGGGGATCCACATTGAAAGTGTCTGACCATTGTCTTAAAGGATAGATATGAGGGAAAGTTCTATGTAGTAATTAGAAATCATTTCTCATAATATGTTCTTTTTTTCTCATAATATATTCTTAATTTAATTTTATTTTAAGTATACATTTGGCATGTTTAAATATGTAAACCATTTAGGGCACCTGGGTGGCTCAGTTTGTTAAGCATCTGAGTTTGGCCCAGGTCGTGATCTCGCAGTTTGTGAGTTCAAGGCCTGCATTGGGCTCTGTGCTGACAGTTCAGGGCCTGGAGCCTGCTTCAGATTCTGTGTCTCCCTCTCTCTGTGCCCCTCCCCCCACTCATGCTCTGTCTCTCTTTCACTCTGTCTCAAAAATGAATAAACATTAAAAAAACATTTTAAATATATAAATCATTTATGCAACTCAAAAGTCAAAAATTCATATTATATCATCCCCATTCCTATTATGTCATCCTGTTTTTACCCTAAAGGTAATAATTATATTTTTTTCATTCATGGATTATTAGCCTTTTCTTTTTCATAAAAATGAGCATTACAAGTATATGAATATATATGTGTATGTACTTCCCATTCTTACATAAACTGTATGTGGTGTATCTACTCTTTTGCTCCTTGATTTTGTTTTCACTTAATATATCTGAAAAGTATTCCACATCAGTTCATAGAGATTTTTATCCTTTTTTTTTCAATCGCCACAGGGTACTATTGTGTGACGTACCATGGTATAGTCAACCATTTTCCTACACGTAGTCATTTAGGTTGTTCCCAATATTTTGCTATTAGAAATATGCCTTCTACATATGTTATTTTGTATTTTGAAAGGTATTTCTTGAGGGCAAATTCCTAAAAAGAAGATTACTAAGTCATTGGTATTTTGGTAGATGTTTCTTAAGGGTAAACTCCTAAAAGTTAGATTATTAAGTAAATGCTTATTTAGTTTTGCAGGACATTATGCAATCCAACTCCACACTATGAAGTATTCTTGTAAAATGAATGAACATACAAATGAAAAGAAAACTAAATCTTATCAAGTCTCTACACAGAACTAGCACTTTATAGGAAATATACAGAACAGAGGAACACTTTAATGACACCCCAGTGTCAATTAAGGAAAATTCAAATGTGATTAGAAAAATCCAAAATGAAAAAAAAAATCCAAAATGCAAACAACTCTATTAAGCAAATAACCTGGCTTCTCTAACAAGTAACCTTCAAGAAAAGCAAGGTGGGTGTTCACAGGGAACGTGTAGAATACAAGAGACTTAGAAGACATACCAACTAAATTCAATGTGTAGTCCTTGTTTGGATCCTGAGTCAAACACACTGACCAAAATCATGTATATACACATTTATGTATAAATATAAATATATATTTAAATAACCTAATTAACTAATAGTCTATGTTTATATTTTATATATAAAAAATGCAGTTGGGGAAATTTGAACTCTGATTAGATATTTGATGATATTAAGGAATCACTGTTAATTTTTCCAAATGTGATAGTGTTATTTTGTTACTTTTTTTTAAGTTCTTATTTTTAGAGCTACATATTGAAATATTTCTGGATGGAATTATATGATATCTGAGGTTAGTTTCAAAATAAATACAAGGTGTAATGAGTAGCAACTCTTCATAATGATCAGAAGGCTGAGCAGATATAAACATTCGTTCATCTTCACTGTGCTTACATCCACCTATTTGCAGCTCTTTTTGCTTAGGCAGGCCCTCCCTTTCCACTATGCAAATTCCTACTTATTCTTGAAGACCCACCTCAAAAAATCCTTCCCCTTTAGAATCTTCCCTCATCTTATATGTCGGTGTATAGCTGACACCTTCAATGCTCAGCTGAGATCCCTTTGGATCTTGTTTTCCATTTCTATACACCATTCCCTCAGTTTCTTTGTAAGGTTCCTTCTCACGTTTCTGTCTCTGCACCTGAGAATCTCTTTGGGGGTCTACCCGAGGGCTCTCAGCCACTTTGCCTTCTACTTAGTGACAGCAGGAAGTATCTGGGAGTTTATACTTGCCCTCTTGGGCAGCCCATAGTCAATAACTGCCAAGTGGAGTATGAAAGCCATTAGAAGACATAGTTTCCTGAGACTTTCCCATTGGTCTGTGCAATGAACATCTATTGAGTACCTGTGTACCAAAGTTCACTGGATTTATTTATTAACTATATGTCCAGGAAACCAACTCCACTTCATCTCTATCCATCACCAATCTAATCTAATTTACTCTTATTTCACATCTGCATGATCGCAGCAAGTTCCTAACTGCTTTCATCTTTCCTGAAGCCCTTTTTCACACAGAAGTCAAGAATGCTTATCTTTCCTGGCTTAAAATCTTCAAAAGTGTAATTATTAAAGACTAAGATTTTATATAAAAGAGGCCTCAAAATACAGTGGCTTAAAGAACATAAAAGTATCATTTCTCTTTCATGTAACATCTCTAAAGAGAGAAGTCTAGATTGGCAGACAGCTTAGTTCCACATAATGATTCCGAGCTAAAGTTCCTCCCATTTTATTTCTCCTCCATTTCTTAGGGCATGGTCCAACAAACTTTGGGTCATATGTCTCCTGTCTATGTTGCAACTACTCAATTCTGCCATTTTAACACAAAATTAGCTATATATATGCTATGTAAATGAGTGGGTATGGCTGTGCTCCAATATAACTTCATTTATAAAAGTAAATGGTCAACCAAATTTGGTCCATAGACTATAGTTTACCAACCCCTACTCTAGAGCTCTATTCTAATCTGTACATTACTGAATTTTGGTCATGGTCACTAGTTTTCCAACTCATGAGAAGAGAAAGGGCATGGGGGGGAGGGGTCTGCCCATTTTAATGCTCAGACTAGGAAGTGGCATGTATCACTTGGCATTGGTTTTGGCAATAACTCAGCAATACCTAGCTGCAAGTGATACTGGAAATGCAGCTTCTTCCTGAATGGACCCATGTCTAGCTACAACCATATTACTAAGGAAGATAGAGAGAATAAATCTTTGTGGTCCATTAGTATTGTTCTGCCACAAATGACTTCTGATTTTCTGGGAAAAGGTCCAAAATCCTGATGGTCCAGAAAACACCACAGAGTCTTCCCTGTTCCCTGCCTTCTTCAATTCTATATTATATGACTCTCTTACACATTCTTTACATTCCAGTCACATTCTTTTATTTCTTCTAATATACTATGTCAACAGACTGAAAAATCCATAAATACATGATCTTGTCTATTTTACCAAATGCTGCATTCTCAGTGCCTAGAACAGCAACTGACTTTATAAACCCTAAATAACTAGTCACTAAGTGAATAATGAAGAGTCAGGTCCTGTGCTTAGTATATAAGAAGATAACACTCTTTGGTTCTAAATCTTTAAAGTGGTTCCTAGTGACCTCTTATCCAATCAGTCATCCAGATAGGTAAATTTCATCTTCTGAAATTCTCTTATACATTTACTTTTTTCCTCCTTTGCTTGCCTGCATCCTTTCAACAGGATACTTACTATATTTCTAGATGTCCACTTACCCTCCTAAACATTATATTGTCCCCTCTGCTAGCAAAGTAATGTACCTAAAAGTCAAAGATGACCACCTGGTTGGTTCTGTGTTCAAAACATTTTGGTGGATTCCAATTATCCTCAGCATAAAGGTAAAACTTTTTAATCTGACTTGAGAGACACTCCGTAGTCCACTGATTTCCATCCTCTCCAGACAAACCGAATTTTTTCTATTAACTTGGTTATGCCATGATCTCTTATTTCTGGAACTTTGAATATGCTGTTTCCTCTGCTTGGAATACTTTGGTCATTGCTACCCTCAACTCTCCAACTCATCCTTTATCTGCTAACTCTTCCTTAGGCTTCAGGTATTGGCCAAGATGAGAGTCTCTCTAGGCAATCTTACCTGATCTGCAAGTACATCAAAGATCATTATCAAGAAATTAAAAAGACAACCTACAGAATGCAAAATAAATATTTGAAGATCATATAACTGATAAAAGTCCAGAATATGTTAAGAACCTGTGAAACTTAATGAGAAAAAGACAAACAACCCAGTTAAAAAAATGGGCAAAGCGCTTGTTGTGGTCTGAATGTTTGTGTTCCCCCCACCCCCCCCCCTGCAAATTCATATGTTGAAATCCTAACCCCCAACATAATAGTATTAAAGCCTTTGGGAAATACTAGGTCATGAGGGAAGAGCCTTCATGGTTCAGATTAGTGCCTTTATATAAGAGGTTCCAGAGAATTTCCTCACCCTTTCCATCGTGTGAAGTTACAGCAAAGAGACAGCCATCTAGAAAACTGGGCTCTCACCAGATACTGAATCTTTTGGCATCATGAACTTAAACTTCCCAGCCTCCAGAATCATGAGAAATAAATATTTATTATTTATGAACTACCCAATTTATATTTTTGTTATAGCAGCCCAAACAGGCGAAGATAGTACTCAAATAGATATTTCTGCACAGAAGATAGATGAATGGCCAACAATCAAATGAAAGATTGCTCAACATTATTAGTCATTGAGAAAATGCTAATCAAAACCATAATAAGACACTACTTCACACCCAATGGCATAGCCATAATGAAAAATAACAAGTGTTGGCAAAGTTGTGTAGAAATTGAAATGCTTGTACATTGCTGGAAGAAATATAAAATGATTTGGCCACTGTGGAAAGCAGGTTGGCTGTTCCTTAAAAAGTTAAAGATAGAATTACCATATGAGTTAAATATTCTACCCCAAAGAATTGGGTTTTTTTATTTTGTTTTTAAATGAAAACATGTACACACTATTCACAATAGCCAAAAGTTAGAAATAGCCCAAATGTTCATCAATGGATAAAAGGATAAATAAATCATGACATATACATACAATGGGATATTACTCAGCCATAAAAAGGAAAAAAAGAACTGATACATAATGCAACATGGATGAACCTCAGGAACATTATGCTAAATTAAAGAAGCCAAACACCAAAAGTCACATATTATATGATTCCATTTATATAAGATATTCTGAGTTATGCATATTTAGAATTAAAGAATGTAAGGAGCAGAAGTAGTCTCTATAGGAACCATTCAAGCTCCCCCGGAAGACCTGTCTTCTGTCCTGACTTGTGTAAGCACGTTGCAGGGAGTATGGCCGGAGTCGCAAAAGATGAGTCCACAAATGAAGTACAGTTAAGTGAAGGTCCTCATACTCAAGTCAGAATGAGGCCCTGACTCCAGAATGAAGTTTCTTTTTATTAGGATAATTGCTAAAGACTATGTGCATAAAGTCAGCTAAGCAAGTGTGTTAATCAACCTAATAGTTTAGCTTTCCAAGGTTGAATTTCGAGTTAATTGGTTTCTATAACACTATGAAGGGTCAGGTGTGAAGGAGGATCCAGCCCTGGACAATGTTAATGGCTCTAGGCATTCCTTAGGAGCTGCAGCCATGTTCAGCTATGTAAATGTGGCCTAAGTCCTTGCACCTTCTCCAGCCCTTCCATTTGGAAGTCTTTTCCTTTGATGCTTCTCTCCTGTATCTCCCACATAAGCAGTAGTCAACAGAAATGTTTGTTTGCTGAATAGAGTAATGCAGACACTTTTAGCAGAGAGAGCACAGTGTTGGTCATATCCATATTGAATAAGGTCTCCCACTCCAGAAGACGGACACTTTTGTCAGAATGTCCAGAATATTTATTGGATATACTTGAATATGTATTTAAGAATGTCTAATTTTTTCCCTGCTTCATGAGAAGCAGGATACACTAAACAGAAACAGCATTCTTTAACAAGTAAATAGGGACAATTGGTACAAAGAAAAACATAATAAAACAAGGACAAGTAAGCCCATGAAAAAGAAGCATAAAACTTAACACATAGAAGAGTGTTCCTCTTAAATACACATAAAAATAACATGAAGATTTTTTTTTAATTATGATCCCAGACTGCACCACAAACAAATATCCAGGGTGGACCCAAAGCATCAATATTTTTTGTAGATTCCCAGTTGGTTCCGTTGTGCAATTAAGATTGATTATCATTAGAATAACAAGTATCATGGCAAATATAGTTAATCAAACTATGATTCAAAAAAAAACAATGATAGTTCAGAATGGCATTATTAGCCATTAGGAGCTCCATTGATCTTCTCCCCAACAAAACAACCAAAACTGGTGAAAATTATAAAAAATAATGATTTAAAGTACCTGGAAAGTATCCTAGAGGTATACAGCAAATGGAGAAATACTTATTCAAGAAAATATACTAATTCTTGGTAAGAACAGGGAGGGTCTGTGGCATTTGAGCCACAATCTGCCCTCCCCCTACCCTCAGTTAAGCATCATAGTAGCTATACTCTCACTGGGTGCAATCAAGAACACAGGACTTCCTGTCACCACAGCTTCCAGTCTAGAGTTATAGTTTCTCTCTAGGAGAAGCAGATTGTCAGTATTTCTTATTATTTCTGGAGAAGCAGACTGTCAATATTTCTTCTTTTTCTTAACTCTGTGTTTCAGAAGCTCTATATCAGGCAGGTACAGCTGAAAGGTCTGGGCTCCCTTCCTCTACCCAGACCCAATTTGTAGGGTAGAATCTCTACCCAAATGCAATATTAAACTCTAATCACCCTTGCCCTGGTCACTTGTAGTGCAGGGCTGCATACTGGGAAAGCCAAGAAAGACAAATGTATATATCCTTCTACTTATAGGGCAAGGGCGTCACTCTGAAAGAAGTGGGCCACTGTACCCACCACCAGCTCCAGAGCAAAGGTACAAAGGTACTTCCCAGGAAGAAGAGGCAGGTCATAAAAACAAATAATTCTGTTGCTCTCCTTAATGGAACTAATGTTATCTGAGATAGAACACAAAAAAGTGCAAGCTTATGGGCACTGTTGAAAAAAAAATTGAGAATTTGGTAGCAAGCAATTGAGAAGAGACCTGTAGCCCCGTGGTACCCACAAGCAAAACAGTAGACAAGAGAGAAAATTAAATCAGGAAAACCAGGAAAAAGTACAACTGACAAGAACCATATGGTGGTCAGAGCAAGTACCCTCAACGAGTACTCCTGCAAAGGGGCCTGAATTTGGTTGGATCAGAATGAGGACCAATATGTGCTACAGGCTGTTGTTAGAAACAATAGACCTATCACTTAGCAATCATTGAGGGCTGAGCGGGGTATAATACTAACACAGGCAGAACATCTAGAAACCTAACAGTCAGGTCAGGAAAAGATAGAGTAAATGAAAGCCTGGTGAAAACAACTGTTGTCTCCTGGGGAGAAGGATCAGAATAAACATGCACAAGCCTAAGTCTATGCCCTCTAGGGAACAACATCAAAAGCTGCACATTGGTATGGAAATAAATTTTACTGAAATAGTCCAGCCATGTCACTAAACATACAAGCCAAGAAAACAACAAAAACAAGGCCAGAAAACAAATAAACCAAGAAAAGAGCAAAAACAAGACCAGAGAAGGATAGAGCTTATAGAACGCAGCATCTAGAGTTGCTACAATATGTTGCCGAAGTCAGTTTCCACAAAAAATTGAGACATAGACAGAAACAGAAAAATGTGATCCATACACAGAAAAATAAAGCAGTCAAGAGAAACTGCTTTTGAGAGAGCCCAGATGTCAGTTTTTGCAGATAAACACGTAAAAGTAGCAATTGTACATATGTTCAAAGAACTAAAGGAAAACATTCTAAAAGAAGTAAAAACAGATATGATGACAATGGCTCAACAAATAAAGAATAGCACTAAAGAGAAATTATTTTTTAAAAGAAACCAAAAGGAACTTCTGTAATGGAATAATACAATAAATGAAGTGACAAATTTATTAAATAGGATCAACAGTAGATTTGAGTTGGTAGAAGAATTATTATAAATTTTAGGGGGATTATGAGAAGCTAAGATTATTTTGAGGCATTAAACAACTACTAATAAAGTAACTCAATAAGATATGGTGAAAAAAATCAGTAAAGGAATTAAACACTACACTAGAAATTTTCACTTACTGCAGAAGAAAGCAGTAAAAAAGTAACAGAGGAGCTAAAAATTCATGAGACATAGAAAAGAAGCTGCAAAATAGCAAAGATAAAGCAACCATATTAATATTAATATTAATATTTTTAATATAATTTATTGTCAAATTGGTTTCCATACAAGACCCAGTGCAACCATATTAATATTAACACCAAACATAAATGATTACACAATCTAATCAAAAGGTAGAGTTATCAGATTGGATTAAAAAAACAAGATGTAACTATATACCATCTAAATGAGAGCAATTTAGATTCAAAGATGGAAGTAAGTTGATAAGTAAAGGTTGAAAAAAGATATTTCATCTATAAAGCAACAATGAGAGAGCTAGAGTGACTACCCTAATATCAGGCAAAACATGCTTTAAAAAATTTGTTAGTAGAGACAGAAAAGGACATTTTATAATGTTAAAATGGTTAAATCCATCAGAAGATATAATAATCATAAGCATATACACACCAAAAATACATGAAGCAAAACCTGACAGAACTGAAGGGAGAAAGAGACAATTCAATGGTAATAATCTAAGACTTTAATACTTCATTTTCAGTAATGGGTAGAACAACTAGGCAGAAGATCAATAAGGATATAGAAGACTTGAGTAACACTATCGACTACCTATAGCTAGCAGATACCTATAGAATACTCCATTCAACCACCACAGAATAATTGTGGTGATAGTTGCATGACTCTGTGAACTTATTAAAAACCATCAAATCACACACTTTCCATAGGTTAATTTTATGGCATTTGAACTTGATGTCAATAAAGTCATTAAAAAATTTTAAATAACACATCTTCAAAAGAATAAGAGAAGATCTCACATTCATGATATAATAATGAGAGGTTATAATAAGAACCAACAAGAAACCACTTGGATGAGGAGTTAGGGTACATACAGGACAACCCAGCATTTCTCACAGCCACTTAATAGTAGTTCCAGAATAAGAGCGCAGAAAGAATTGAGGCAAGGATAAAATCAAAGAAACAAAAGAAAAATTTTCCAGACCTAAAGCCCAAATCTTCAGATCCAGAGAGTCCACCAAGTACTGAGCAGGATGAGTTAACCAATATTTACATCTTCAGGTACTGAAGATTAGTAGCACTGAATATAAAAGACCGCAGAGCAATTAACTTCATAGTTCAATGGAAATATAATTTTGAATCTATAGCCTTAGACCTGCAGTATATGCTCAGAATTTTATTATCTACCTTCTATAAAGGAATGACACAACAAAAAGGGAATCCAAAAGTACACTTATTTTAAAAAGCAAGAAATTCAGCAAAACTTTTCTTTTCCATATATAAAATTTTAAATTATTAATTTTTTACTTAAGGCCAATTTTTAATATCAAAATCCAACAAGGGGATTGCAAAAAAGGATAAACTGCTGGTTAATTTAGTTCATAAACATACTTGCAAAGGTTCCAAACAAAATATTAGCAAAGTAAATCCATATATATATATATATATATATATATATATATATATATATATATGATGCATTATTTTTTGTTTTTTATTGAGATCAAATATATGTAACACAAAACTTAACCATTTCAGGTTTATAGTTCAATGGTATAAAGTGCATTCATATTGTTATGTAGCCATCTCCACCATTCATCTCCAGAACTCTTCTTATTTTGTGAAAATGAAACTCCGTACCCATTAAACAATAATTTCCCATGACCCCCTTTCTCCAGCCCTAGGCAACCACCACTCTACTTTCTCTCTTTCTTTTTATTACCTTTTTTCCCCTCATACACCAGCCTCTGGTAAACCACTATTCTAGATTCTATTACTATGAGTTTGGCTTTAAAGAAAATTTCACATATAAGTGAGATCTTGCAATATTTTTCTGTATGTGGCTGACTTATTTCATTTAGCATAATGTCCTAAAGTTTTGTCCATATTGTCAGAAATGGCAGGATTTCGTTCTTTTTTAAAGCTGAATAATATTCGTGTGTGTGTGTGTGTGTGTGTGTGTGTGTGTGTATGCACCACATTTTCTTTATCCATTCGTTGCTCAGTATACTTATCATTAAATCTAAATTGGTGATGCATCACATAAAAATAAGACAGCATTTTAATTGAAAATCAAAAGTGATTTCAACATGAGAGTTCTCGGACAAAGTAAAAGCACAATATATAATATTTTTTGTTTTATATGTGGTATAATATTAAATCAAGACATAATAGAGAATATAATATTACTGGAAGCTCTCTACCTCTTCAAGTATTCCATCCTCAGTCCCTAAAATAGAAATTTGTATCCTCTCACAGAAGTTCTGAGGAAATTGTTGTAGAAATGTTCCAGGATGTTCTAGAAAACATTCCATCATTCAACCTCCCACCCCAACTTCTCCCCACAGAGCTATGTATCATTAGGAATCATAGGCCCAGTATCTAGAACCCATAAATATGTTGGAACTGGAAAACAAAATTAGTTTTTTCCAAAAAAGTAAAACTGAGAAGTTGAAATTTTAGTAAATGTGTAATCATATTCCTAACAACATACCATGTATTAACTTTATTAGTTGTTAAGTATGATATTAAAAAAATAATTACCTTTAGAAATTTATAGATTAACTTTTTTCATCTAATTGAAACACCGGACTCTGCATAATGATTGCCAAGACATCATAGCTGAGTACAAATTAAGATTCATTCGGGACTAAATACTTTCGAAATCAAAATCACACACAAAAAATTTTTTTCAAAAATTATAAAGGGGGGGCACCTGCATAGTTCAGTAAGTTAAATCCGACTCTTGATTTTGGTTCAGGTCTTGATCTCATGTTTTGTAGGTTTGAGCCCCGTACCAGGCTCTAGCTGACAGCACAGAGCCTGCTTGGGATTCTCTGTCTCCCTCCCTCTCTGCTCCTCCCCACTCTCATGTTCTCTCTCTCTTTCAAAATAAATAAACCTTTAAAAAGTTATAAAGGAAAAATGTATAAAGAATAATTGAATATGCTTAAATCCATTTGATTTGACATATAGGGGCCTCTTAAATAAAAGTTGCCAGGACCTGCAAAGGTTTTAAAACAGCCTAGAAGAATCTGATTCCTGAGGCTGGGTGGAGGTCACTGGTGGTTTAGTGTGCTTACTGCTGAGTCTTTTGGTGTTACTACTCTATCTCTTGCTCTTGCTGCCTCTTCTCTCTCTTTGAGTTTGACCTGGCACAAGTTGCTCCTGACTTCTCTGTTGCCTGTTGCCATGAGGCTAGCACACTGGGGCAAGCCTCTTGCACCCTGCTCCTCTTCTGACAGGTGGGAGTATTCCATTTGTGGTGAAAGAGTAGGAAGCTTTGTTTCAGCCTCAGACTCAACTAAGCTCCTTCTCTAATCCAGTTTTACCAGCCTTGAGGTAAATACTATGTTTTAATTGCTACAGGATGATGCTATGTCTATTTCTCAGTGAGTGCAACATACAGAAGAAAAGGGATAAAGGATTAGACTCCTTCAGTATTCTCAAAAAAATATTTTTATTCAATGCTGAGTATATCTATAAAATAGTGGAAATGCAATATGTCATTTCCATACACTAGAAGGGAAAAAATATGTAACAACAAAAAAAATGAAATGTTCCAACAAAAAATACAAAACAAGAAAGCATAGGAAACAGGAGACATAAAATAAAATGTTAAGAATAAAGCCAAACAAGTAAAAAGTGCCACTTATTTTTATCACACGTATATATTAGATTAAATAAATGTAAGGAGTATTATTAGATCTACAAAGAAAAGTTTTACTGTATTCAGTAAAAGAAGAACTGTGATTTCATGAAATCACATAAAAGTAGGCAAACAAATTGAAACCAATTAAATGATTGTATTCACTGTCCTCAATACAATTGTAAATCAACAATTCAAAAGGACTAATCAACAAATACCTGCAATGAAACTTATGAAAAGAGTATTATATACTATTTTTTTCTTTGGGATGGATAGCAGTTATAGTACATGTAAAGAGGTCTGGCAAAACAACAACAAATCTAAAAACTAGAGAACTCTTTTAGTGTAGTTCCCTTAATCTCATCACACCTGTGCTGCTAAGTATCAGCTCGAAAATAAATTTGGGATGCTTTCCCAGACTTTTAATTCAACGAAATTGTGGTTACAAGAACTATCCTCAGAATTTAGCACCAAATTCCATGACAAGAAAATGATGTGACATGTAAGGTAATTTTGACATAATCTAGTATCAGTCCTTTGCCCTTATGGAGGGCATGGCGTGGTAGAAATCACATGAGTTTGAGAAACATTCTAAGTTTGAGAAACATCCTGGTTCTACCACTCCCAACATGTGACCTTGGGTAATCACTTAGCTTTTCTGAGCCTCCATTTCCTCACCTATAAATAGGGTTAGTAACCACTTACCTAATAGGTTTTTTATGAGAATTAGATAAGCTAATGTGTGCAAAGCAGATAAGACAGTACCTATAAGTGTGCAGCAAATCATACTGCATTCATTAGGGCTGCCATAACAAAATACCATACGCTGGATGGCTTAAACAATAAAAATTTATTGGCTCACAGTTCTAGAGGCTGGAAGTCTAAGATCAAACTGTCAGCAGAATTAGTTCCTTCTAAAGGTTGTGAGGAAGAATGTTCATATACCTCTCTTTAGCTTGCAGATGGCCATTTTCTCTTTCTCTGTCTTCACATTGTCTTCCTTTTGCAAATTTTTTTTTGAGAGAGAGAGTGCATATGTGTTCAAGGGAGGGGCAGAGGGAGAGAAAGAGGGAAAGAATCTTAAGCAGGCTCCATGCTTCATAGGCTCCATGGAGCCCAACTTGGGGCTTGATCTCATGACTATGAGATCATGACCTGAGCAGAAATCAAGAGTTGCACGCTTAACTGACCGAGCCACCCAGGCACCCGCTGCCTCCCCCTGCATATTTCTATGTCCAATTTTCTCTTTTTTATTAGGATACCAGCCATGTTGGATTAAGGCCTACCTTAATGAACTTACTTCAGCTTAATTACTTCTGTAAAGACCCGTTCTCAAAATAAGGTCCCATTCTGAGGTACTGAGGCTTAAGACTCAAATGTATGAACTTTGAAGAGACACAATCCAACCTGTACCACAGGTATCTTTTATTATTATTCTTTCCAACTGTTCTCATGAAATGGAGGAAATAATTGTTTTAAGTCAGGTCAGAATAGGCCAATGTAGTATAAGAAAAGAATACAGAGCTCTGAGACTCCTGCATATGAAGATCAATTTCCTCCCCTAACTCTTTCACCATCTCCCCTCTGCCCACAAAACACTCTGCTTGGGATGCCACAAAACCAAGGAAAGCCACTATAGATGAGAATCCCTGCCTACTGCAGAACTCAGGCCATTTCTCTTGAGTCATCTTGGTAAAGGCTGGCCCTAATTCTATTTGTATATGGCTCAACCTCAAACACCAGCTATAGATGAGTACTTTAATTTACACTGGTGAGTGGCATTTGTGGTCATCCTCCCCTGGAGAAACCTGACACTGCAGTTTCTGGCAAAGAGACAGCTATGAGTATGTCTTTACTTAAAAGTTTTCCTTAGTAAGAGTGAATGAGCCCTCTCATAGGAGAAAGTTCATTTAAGAAATCTAGGCAATGGCAATATATACAGATATATGTCATTACAATTTATTTAGGAATATGTCTGTTGTGGCAAACTCTTAGCCACAAAATCATAGAGAATTAAAATGTTTTTCCATGGACAAAGTACCCATCCACTATGAGAAGAAAATGGCAAACCTTGGTGCTGTTGATGATAAACTCTCTCCCTCTTTATAAATAAGCTGAGAAGCCCAGGGCAAAACTGAAAATTCACGCAATGAACTCAGACAGACTTAAATTTCAGATCTTCCCTGGTGGCCAACATATGAGCTGTCTGTATTCAGGGTGAAGCCTTTTTTTCCTTCTTTTCTTTGGCAAGAATACTGACTGTTGGATTATTTGCCTTGCATATTTTTAATACCTGAACCAGCTTATATAGAATATCTTTAAACAGATATGCATTTATCTTCAAAGAATGAAGTACTCACTTGCCTGGATAAATGAGAAAGGGATAGCTTAGCTCTCAACCCTTCCCAGTTTTTAGTAAAAATTACGAAGATTTTCTTTATCCTGTTTTCACTTCATTAGTAGAATAAGGAAATGTATGGAGGCCTCTCCCAAAATGGGACCTCTCAGTGTGACTGTTGCTGGAGTCTGGTTTGCTGTACAAACACCAAACTACAAAATCAATTACCCAGTATGTGTACCTCTTACGTGTTATACAGACACAGGCAGAGAATGACTGGAAAGAACACAGACGTTGGATTCACATAGGCTCTGGTCTAAAGCTAACACTGTAATTTATCAGCTGTACCCTTGGGCTAATTGCTTAACCTGTCTGAGCCTGTTTCCTCAATTCTAAAATGGCGTTTTGGGGAATAGAAACAACTGTGAGTCCCCAAAATCAAATGCTGCAGTGCAAAGTGAGAGAAAATGCTGTTTCTAAGGAGAGAGCTAGAGAGTAGATAAGTTGGGCATGCTCTTGCTCAGAGGGAGATTTTGTCAGGGGTGAAATGGGTGAGCCCTGAAGCTAGAGAGAAAGACATGACCATCTGCTGGCATAGCTGTGTCCTGGAAAGCATGGCAGTCCCACTCACATGACAGTCCCATTGGATTCCTGCATTAACCGTAGGACAGGATATCATCATCCCCAACTCGCAGAGGCTAAGTGAAGTTAAATCAATTATCCAGAGCCACAGAACTTATAATATGCGGAGCCAGGAATTTACAGTGTCTGTTTGATTCCAAGACTTGTGGTTTTCTATAACACCAAACTACATTAAATAGCAACATCAATAATCACAATAGCAGTCTTGCTCCTGCAGAATCCAAAGGGAAGATGGACCTTCATCCCTAGGTTCAACTTCCTTAGCTCAGGCCTTGCTCATGTCCCCAGCATCTGCCATCCTGCATGCTGCTTCTGTCTGTTACCTGATGCTCCTAACATTGTGTTTCTCCATCTTCCCAGCCTGACATTTGCCCTGCCCAAGCTCTTGACCAGAATTTCAAGTCTCTCTTTTGCTTTCACAATTCTTTCATTCTTATTTGGCCTCTCTAGTGCTGCCAACCAAGTCCTGATTCTGACAAGTTTTCTGTGGAAAAGTAAGAGAATGAGGAAAAGACATTGAACCAGAGGAAGGGTTTTATTACATCCTCTTCACTGCATCCTCCTTGTGACCTCGATTCCTTTAAGAGACTATACATGAGTTCCTAGTCTGGGTTAGGGACTTCATCACAAATTCTCCAAACCCTCCCTGCCTAACCCTACCAGAGCCCTTAGCAAAGCCTGCTGGATCCCGCTAGTTCACATGCCTGTCTTCTCCCACCAGAGTATTAGTGCTTGAGGGAAAATATATATCTTACCCATCATCAGCTTCTTAGCACTTTATATGGCATCTCACACATATGGCATCATCACACATCGTCACATATATGGCATCTTATACACAGTAAGTATTCAATCAATACTTGTGGATATCAAACAGAATTGAATGAACCAGTAGACAGTTATACAAGTAAAGCTCCAGAAACATTATAATTATACATTATGATTTATTCCCACAGATTTTTAATGTGGTAACAAGTGAAGTTATTTTAAAATGGCTTTGGTGATTGTGTTTTAAGTAGTTTAAAGATAATCTAAATTTGAAGAGTATTTTGTGAATGGCAACACTTAAGAAGTTAGGAAGCTGAGTTCAGAATTTTCATCCAAAATTTATAATATTCTGGCTTTTTTGCCATGAAGCAAACAAAACTCTGATTTGCTTAATGATAGTGTTCTTAGTTTAATTTGAAGAAACTTCCAGTTTATTGTCATCTTATTTCCTTCCCTCTTTCTACCATATTAAAGCTTTTTATCACTGCTTGTCTTAGATATTCTCCAAATAATAGATGCAACATTATCCAAAGTTTATTCAAACTTATCTGAACCTTTTGGGGCTAGAAATTAGGTGGGAACTGTTTTCTTCGTGAGATTTCCAGTGCTTTTTGGCTTTGAAAGGCTGGAAATGCAACAAGAATAGCTTTTCTTGCGGTATTTTGGTTTCTACTCCCAACCAAAATCAGGAAGTGCAGAGATGCACAAAAATTAAAATAAAGGGGAAAAAGTTAACTCAACTTTTTGAACCTTAAACAAGATTCAGGTTCAATTTCAGTTTAAGGCAAAGGTTCAACTAAGATCTTGTTCTATCCAAACCACTTGGCCCTTCCATTGAAATAAGTGGTAGACTCACATATGGAATTCTTTTCTAATGTAAGGATAAAGAGAATTGTTGGTATGTAGAATCATTATGTTAACAGAATGTTCTGTGATATTATGATTGTGATGCGACAGTTCTATAGGACAGTGGCTACAGTGAAAGCACATGGCCTTACAAGTGCAATTTTAACTTCTCAGAGCTCATCTTTAAATATATATATATAATATTTTATAGAATAGGACTCCCATAAGATGAGTTTTGCCCAGCCTGAGTTTGCCATTTTTCTTTGGGTACATAAAGAGAAAAGGAAGGTTACTTTGTTATGACTCTGTTTAGAACCAAAAGTTGGCCTCTGCATGAATCTGATTGGTTAATGAGTTGATCAGGAAGACTGAGAATTCTTGCCTAGCCAGTGAAAGGTTAGGATGAATGAGAGTTAAAAAGCAATTGATCAAATCATTAGGACAGTGACTGTTTAATTTCTTGAAATTGTATTTTATTTTTCAAGACTCTAAAGTTTTAGAGAGCACCAAATGCTCTCCATATACAGCCAAGAACAGTAGGGATTTATGAATGGGAGGAAAACCAGGTTTGCTATAAACTGTGAGTGGATAAAAACAAGATTCAAACACTCAGAAATAATTGGTATCCCGAGATGAGTCTTCAGGTTAGATTTATTAGCTGTTCTATTACTGGAGAACAACTTGACTACAGGAACCTATTTGCCTGATAAGTGCCAAAGGAAATAAGTAGAGCTATTTTTCTCTTAGACTGTGTCTACATGAAAAAGAAGTTGGCCAAACAACAAGCCAAGTCACTCAATTCACTTAAGGAGCGTCCATCAAACCAGTTGCCTGGCACAGAATGCTCACTTTTCAAGTCGTTGCATTGGTGTCACTTAGATGCTATTACAATCAAATGTCTACACAGATTGGAGTTTTAATGAGAAACAATTTGAAATTTGAGCCTTGTCTGGGTTTTGACAGCCCTGAAAAAGGATGCTAAAAAGAATGATTGCCTCGATTATACAACAAACACTCATAGCCTCTCAGTACAAATGCCTGCTGAGCTTTGTTTTCCCATTTGATATTTTGACCTTTATCATAGTCCCAAAACATTTAAGTGACAGCCATTTAAGGTATGTTTGATATTAATATCTTATATTTTATGGCTTTGAATAAGGGATCCCTGTTTACACTATTTTGTACAACATGCTAATAAACTGTCTGAAATATGTTTTCCGGGCCAAACTACAAAGATATTTGCTGAGATATATAGATATGTTGCTTAATCAAATATCACCAACATTTTCAGGGTACTTGCAGATAATATTCTTAATGATGTTTTGAGAAATTTCTTATGATTTAATGTGTTGAGAATATTTCAACAATCTTTAAAGTGCTATAAAAATGTAAGGCAAATTATCAGCATCTATCTTCTCCTATTTGAATACATAATAATAATCTACCAAATCAAGTTGGAGGAAACCCCACAGCAGTGCCAGATTGAAAAATAAGAAGTGGTACAATTTTCTAGGGGAAAAACATGGTATTGGTAGACAAGAGGAATCAGCCATTTGTCTCGAGTTATTATACAAAAATAAAGACCAATAGTTTGTGTTGGGGTTGTCTCAGAAATATATAGTATCTTTGTGCCAGATCTCAAGCAGAGGGAGTAAGTACCAGGTAAGCAGAGGAAGTTCCTAAGGACATCTAAACAGTGGACAAGTCAGGTGGATACTCTTCATTTCTTGACGACCCCAGGTCCACTCTATGCAGCTATGACTTTGGACTTGCTTTAAATTTCCTGACACTGTGTGGAAATGGAAAGTAGACCTTTTGTAGAACTGCCTTAAGTGCCAGGTTAAAAAGATGCCAGACTTTTCAAGGAAAGTGGATTTCCCTTGTGTGTTCTGGCTTACAAAGTCTGCCTCTTTCATTTTAGGAATAAAATTGTCGCACCTTCTAAATAGCAGAATAAGCCAAACTCAACAAAGTCCTGTTTTTCTGTGAATGATCGTGACCTGTCCCCTGAGAAAGGGAGTTGGGTGGGGAATATAAATGTATAAAGAAGGAGAAATAAGATTAGCTCATATTATTGCAGTAAGCATTTCATCTGTCCCCTATCTGCCTCCATTATAAAAAATTTTTCTGATTCAAGATACAAAGTGCTGGCGAGTATAACATTATCTTAGATGTCTCTCTATTCAGAATGGAGACTGGAAAGAAAAACCAAGGGAATTTCTGCACCCATGTATATCTCAAAACTAACCAGAGACAATCCCTTTGAAGTGAAGAACATCTGAGTTTCTTTAAACAATCAACCTTAGGGGGGAACCCAGAAACAATATTGCCCAGATATAATGATGACTTTGTGATAGTGATGTCTTCCTGTTTAGTATAAGCCAAATATAAAGTCCCTATCCACAAAAATCATCAACAAAGTATCAACTTCATTGATACTTTATACTTCACATTGTCATTCATCTTGTCATTCATATATAGATATAGATATAGATATAGATATAGATATAGATATATGTATATACACAGATCTATACATTATTGTATATGTATTTGTTATATACACATATTTTTGTACATGCATTTCTTATCATAATTGATCCATAGTTGTCTCTAAGCATTTACCTGCCTTTACCAGGAAGGTGGGAAAATATAAGAAATTAATAAAGACAGGAGGCATAGAATTCTATGAAACCAAATGAAACACCACAACTTGAAACGAGAAGTCCTTCAATATCTAGTTAATCTTCTGCCATGTGAAATCAATATGTCTTAATTTTTAAAACATTGTAATGGAAAAAATCAAATGGTGACCTTTCTTTTGCTATTGAAGTTAATAACCATGTCCCACTGCCCCACAGCTATTCAGTGGTATTAGAAGAATACAGAGAAGGAAATATTTTCTAAGATGACTGTGTTGAAAGGTTGTAATGGAGTTTAATATAGTTTTGGAAGGTCACTTCCACTTATTTTGTCTGGTGTGTGTATGTGCATAAGATCAGGTTACGGAGAAAGACAAAGAATGAATGATGACTAAAACATGAGGTTGGAAGGAGGGGAGTGATGAGGGCAATTGGTATAGCCAGGAGAGATAACTTAAGATATTCTGGGATAGGAATATAGCAAATGGTTGATGGACAGAGGCAGCCCTTCTCACCTTTGGGAAGAATCATTCCCACAAGTTCAGTCAATCCAGATCCCACTGACAATTTTTCTCCCAAAGGCCTATGTATCTTGTACGGGCCTCTCCTTCAACACTTTTCACACTTTTACCTATATTGGGGTTGTTTGTCTCGTCATCATGGCCATGAGCATCTCAAAAACCACATCAACTAAATATTTGTGTGCACCTAATTTTTTTCATGTGTGTAAATTCATTAAATCAAGAAAAATATTTTAAAGAGAGTAATGATACTTTTTAAGCAATGTGGCTTTAAAATATATAGCTAAACAGAGCTACTTCCCAAGTGGCAATTCCTTGAAAAAAAAAAAGACAGCATCACATATTTCTCTTTGATTGACCACTGTCTATCCTTACAGAATACATATGGAAAACGTATTGGTGAACAAAACTTAGTTCCATTTTAATATTTAATTATTGTAGAACAGCTAGTCTCAAAGTGTAGTCTGGGTCCTCTGAGGGTCCCAAGATCCTTTCAGGGGTCTAAAGGTTAAAAACTATCTTGTGTGGTGCCTGGGTGGCTCAGTTGGTTGAGCATCCAACTCTTGATTTTGGCTGAGGTCATGATCCCAGGGTTGTGGGATGGAGCCCTACTTTGGGCTCTACGCTGAGCTGAGTGTGAAGTCTGCTTAAGATTTTCTCTCCCTATCTCTCTCTCTCTCTCTCTCTCTCTCTCTTTCTCTCTCTTGGGGCAGCTGGGTGGCTCAGTCAGTTAACTGTCTGACTTTGGCTCATGATCTCACGGTTTGTGGGTTTGAGCCCCACATGGGACTCTGTGCTGACAACTCAGAGCCTGGAGCCTGCTTCAGATTCTGGGTCTCTCTCTCTCTCTCTCTCTCTCTCTCTCTCTCTCTCTGCCCCTCCCCCACTCACACTCTGTCTCTCAAAAAATAAATGAATGTTAAAAATTTTTTTTAAAAGATTCTCTCTCTCCCTCTGCCCCTCACCAACCCCCATCCTTGTGTGTGCATGCACTCTCTCTCTCTCAGAAAACAAACAAAACAAGCAAACGAAAAACCCTAATCTTATGATAATACTAAATGTTGGTGTTCTTTATTACTGGGTTGACATTTGCACTAATATTGCAAAGGCAATGATGGATAAACTGCTTGTGCTTTAGCACAAATTAAGCAATGACCTCAAACTGAATAAGTAGCTATGTTGTTCATTTTACACATTGGAAAAAAAAAAAAAGAAAAAAAAGCCAGTTTCACTTAAGAATGTCATTGATAAAACAGTAAACATTTTTTTTAAATTTTTTTTTAACGTTTATTTATTTTTGAGACAGAGAGAGACAGAGCATGAACGGGGGAGGGTCAGAGAGAGAGAGGGAGACACAGAATCTGAAACAGGCTCCAGGCTCTGAGTGGTCAGCACAAAGCCCGATGCGGGGCTCGAACTCACGTACAGCGAGATCATGACCTGAGCCGAAGTCGGTCGCTTAACCGACTGAGCCACCCAGGCGCCCCAACAGTAAACATTTTAGATTTTATTAAACCAACTCCTTGGATTTTGCGATATTTGTTGAAATGGGAAGAATTCATAAAGGCATGTCTGCTGCATATCAGAGTATGAAAATTGTCTCAAAGATAAGCTCTTCTGTGATTTTTAAAAAATTACTAACTGAATCATCAGCTCTTATTTACAGAACACTATTTTTACTTGAAAGACCAATTTATACACAAATTATGACTATTCAGATTTGGGCATTTGGTTGATAATCTTTCAAAAAATGAAAAAAAGCAAGTGAGACTGTCACAAATGGAAAACAATAGATAGTTTTATTGCCAGTGGTTTTTCCCACCACTGATAGATTTATAGCTTCCTTACACTTGAAAGCTTCTCAGATGAAGAAGGCAAAGTTATTAATGAATGTGATTTTTTACATCATGTAATAAAATGGGTCAACATTTGGAAGATCTGCATAACTCAACAAACCAATTTTATGTGAATGACCAATACACGATGATCCAAGATCATGCATGTGTAAAAAAGCACAAGATTGACTACCTGATTTTAATATAATAGAGTATGTTTTCATTGATAATAGCTCCAGATTCTATATAGCACTAACCTTTAAGAAAATACCACTTGTCAGGTTTGTATATAATATCAGTGAACAGCCCTAATTATCTGAAAAGTCTGTAAAATGCTTTGCACTTTTCTGACTTCATATAATTCAACAAAACAACCTATTGCAACGGATTGAATACAGAAGCAAATATAAGAATTTAGCTATCTACTGTGAAGCCAAAAACTGGAAAAACTTTAATGTTTTTTTATTTATTTTTGAGAGAGAGAGAGAGCACAAGGAGGGGAGGGAGGGAGGGAGGGAGGGAGGGAGAGAGAGAGAGAGTAAGAGAGAGAGAGAGAGAGAGAGAGAGAGAGAGAGAGAGAGAGAGAATCTGAAGCAGGCTCCAGGCTCTGAGCTGTCAGCACAGAGCCGGACACAGGGCCTGAACCCACAAACTGTGAGATCATGACCAGAGCCAAAGTTAGATGCTTAATTGACTGAGCCACCCAGGTGTCGCTATTAAGTCCGAAATTAAACAGATTTGCCATAGTATAAAATAATGTCAATCTTCTCTCTAATGTTTTTTGTTTTAAAACATTATATTTCATTAAAAATGTTATTTGTACTAATAGTTAATGGGCTTTACTGTTATTTGAAATGAAATAAATATTTTAAACTTTCTTAGTTTTAGTTTCTGTATATTAAAAATTGATATAACCTACATCAAACAAAAGCACTGTGTTGTCCTCCCTAATTTTTAAGAGTATAAAAGCGTCCTGAAACCAAAATGTTTGAGAATTGCTGCTGTTGAGAAAGGAGGGGACAGGTTTGATCTCTAAGAGAACCAGAAAATTGAGAACTTTTTGCCTGTAATTTATTGGTCAAAAATAATAAACACCTTAAAAAGTTGAAAGTTTTATGAATATAATCACAACATGTTAAATTCTAATTAGCACAAAGTTTTGAACATGAGGCTCTTCATAAATATTTTAAGACATCTAATACACCGTAAAACAAACCTATCTTTAAATAAAAGTAACCAGGTATTCCATTCCAGTTCAAGAAATCCTCCGTAATTCTTTACTGTCACAAAATGGGTTTAGAGATTACTTCCGCTCTTTTTTGTCATCTCATAAATTTTGCAAGTAAGCTTTTAGCTTTTAGTCCTCATTTGCAAATTAGAAAGGCTTAAGCTATTGACTTTCAGAATAGCAGTCTCCCACTATAAATCCTGGTATTTCTTTGGACTTTCTCATTTCTTCCCTTCCTTGTTCATTCCCAAACTATTTATTGAGCAACTAGTCTCAACTGAGCAACATGCAAGAAGTTAGAAAAGGCAGAAACCACAGGACTGCAAGAACCATAAAATGGTTAGCAAAGAATACACACAACAATGCATAAGAGAGTGCCTTTAAACGTGGAAAGGTTTCTAGGCAGAATTTGAATATAAATTCATTTTGTTGTTATACTCAAGTTTTCCAAAATGATTGCCTCACACTTGAAAACCTCAATATGATGTGATGGAAAGCCTTAGAGGGAGTTAATCAAGGAACACGGGGTTCCATGCCATCGCCAGACTGGCATTACTCCTTTCCCTTGCACCTACACATGATCACTTCCACTAGTGCTCTACCCCATGTAGGAGGTAGTGAAGTGTCCACTGTGATCGTGAAGACAAAATATATGGATTCTATTTTCATACCTCAAATTTGTACTTATTTTAAATAAGTACGTAGTGTTAGTTATTTTAGCTAAAACAACTTACAGGCTTAGTTGTTGGCAATACTCTTACATACCTGGGGAGTGCTGCCTAAAAGCCCAAATGCTGCAAAAGTCATAGTGCATTTCAGGCACTCTCTGTTTCATATGGCACCAATAACAAATACCGTTGGAAAGCATTTTCAAAGATTCCAGGTTCTCTTAAGAACTCCAAGTCTAATTACCAAGCAATCCGGAAGGTCTAGAAATATTTATAGCTATTTGCTTATGACATCGTAATTTCCAGCCAATTACAGAATAATTACACAGGGCCTTTTGCTTTTGTACCTGGAAAATGAAATGAACATGCTAACTACTATACATATTGGCGAGCAATGGGATGTGTGTGCAGTGAAGAAGCATTCCCTTTGTGTTTCTCCTTCTTCTTTTTTTTTCCTAAAAAACAACTCATGGCCAAGGAGTCATCTTTCTCTATTACAGCAGAACCCTGTGCACAATCTACATGATAATCCTTCCCCATTTTCTCCTTCTCCTGAGTGTTCAGTCCCATCACACCCACACAGGAACATCTGCCTAGCTTCAGCACCCCATCTGCTACTATTAATTACCACCAAGGAATGCTATTATTCACCATAACCCAGAAGCAGCAAGTATCCCAGAGCACACACAAGGAAGGACAAGAGTCAACAGCTATGAGCACAGATCACGCTAACTCCCAGGAATCACCCATAATATGAGTCACTCATCGACGATGGAAAGAAGTAAATAGGATTCTTCTTAGATTCTCGGCTGAACCACTGTTGCCAGTACCTTAGAGTTTTCCTCTCTGAAGATGGCTTGGTTATTTTTTTTAAAGTTTATTTATTTATTTTGAGAGAGAGTGAGTGCATGAACAGGGGAGGGGCAGAGAGAGAGAGAGAGAGAGAGAGAGAGAGAGAGAGAGAGAGAGAGAATCCCAAGCAGGCTCCATGCTGTTAAGTGTGCAGCTCCACACAGGACTTGATCCTACAAACCCAAACCATGAGATCATGACCTAAGTCAAAATCAAGCATCAGAGGCTTAACCAACTGAGCCACCCATACACCCCAAGAAGGCTTGGTTATTTTAAGAAAAGTAAACTGAAATGGAAATGGAAGTTTGGTTCTGGCTTTGGGCACAGGTAAGATATCCCTCTACTTTGAGAAACAAGGGACAGTGGTAGAAGAGACTTGGGACAGGGATTTAGACAGAGATGGGGTCAAATCTTAGGAGCATGAGGTTGGGAGATGTATTTAACCTCTCTGAATTTCAATACTCTTATCCGTAAAAAGAGAATTAATGTATCTACTTCAGAGAGTTGCTGTGAGGAGTAAATGAGTAAATGGGGAGTAATCCTTTTAGTTAGTTTCTTTCCCTTTCTTTTTGGGTGTTAGTTCTCTGCTGGGTCTGTCAAAACACTCCAAGAGTACATTATATTCCCCGATATCTCCTTTCTGCCACACCTGACAGATGGCTCTGCCATTGTAAGAATCGAATAAAATTTTAAGTTTTATAAATATTTTGTAACTGAAGTGTTTCTGTAGTTTTAATATAAGGAACTGACTTACTCCACTTAAACAGATAGTTATTGAAGACCTTCTAGGTATAAAGTACTGAACTCAAGTTCATGGGGGAAACAGTCTTTGCTCTTTAGAAACATACAAGAGGGGATTAATACGCAGCATATACACAAACACAGTAATATGTGATGGGACAAGGAAGTGCCTCAAGAGATGTGCACATGGTGTTAGAAGAGTTCATAGCAACAAGTGCCCTAGAATGTATGTTCATGTAGCCCTTCAACCATGAGAGTCTTGAAAAGTTTCCATCTGCTCTGAACATATATATGAGTGAGGACTCCTGTAGACTTCATAAAACACTTCATTCAAAGTGGGGCTCTGCAAGTTGGTAAGTGTGGTAGAATCTCTCCCATCTCTCACTTCATTATTAGCACTCAGCAAATGTGTGGCAAATCTGCATTTGAATGTTAAAACACATTAACACAATGCTGTAGACCTTTATCCTCTCCTAGAATCAAAATATTTTGCCTTCCATTGAATTTAGGGGAAAAAATGGTAAATCTATATTGCTCCATAAACAGTGCAGCACAAAGTCTGTTGCAATTCTGTGCAATTTTCTGTAATCATGTATACTTAAGTGAAATTTACATTATCATTATGGCTGCACTATGGAAATGATTCTTTTAGCCTACAGCTATTAGAACCACTCTGGTGCCAGGACCAAGTTGTCAGCACTAGGGGAAGAAATTTCATCGGGTTTCTTTTTACACCGACACACGGCTCCTATTAGTGCTTATGCCTCTTATTTTGTTTTTTTTCCCCCAACTCATGCAGTTTGCCTCTTTGGGTGGAAATGAAAACAATTTCAAGAATGAAAAGTTTCAGTTTGTAGCTAAAAATATCCCCAATCATCAGCAGGGGAGTCAATTCCTCAGCCACTTGCAACAAAGATGACCTCTTTGCCAGGCTTGGTCTACAGCAGGAGGTATCTACTCATGAGCTCCTTTTACATGGGCTCGAAAATAAACAACCAGCTCCCCTGGCTCACCTCCCTCCTTGAATGGAGGCAGGGAACGTTCTGTACAAGGAAATCTTTTCCCATCAATCTAGGGTCCAATCCTAAGCAAGACAACTGAAATATCTGATGTACGTTAGACATTTATAGCTTTTAATAACAGGTGCCCGAGTGAACCAATTTAGTATCTTTCAATCCTGAAGACTCAGCACATTGAAAGTATTCATATTACAAAGGCGTGGCAGTGCATCAAGTTATTTCTAAAAAATAAAATAAAAGCCTTTTTTTCACATAAGCCTCTACCTTGAATATACATCATTCCCAAGGTCACAGGAATACATTACCATATTATAAGGTACCAAGTAAGCAAAAACTTGGAAAATGAATGCCAACTCCAGGAAAAGTCTTACTTAAAATTCTCTCCTATCTTTAAGGCTGACAGTGAAACTTACACAGCTGAACTAGCACTCTGAAAAATTGAAACCACATGGTGTCCTCACCCTAGGTACCACTAGTGTATGAGAAGGAAACATGCCAAATTTGCTTTTACAAATAGAGAAATTGAGGCAAAACACCATAAGGAACTGATGGAAAAGTTAGAATTATGACCCGGGATCTCTCTTCTTAATCTCTTCAAGCTGGTAGCTTAATTGACTTCCCCAGAGTAGAGGTGGAGTGCACAAAATTTTAAATCAATGTAATCAGACGTGCAAAACTTTAACATAATTTTTTTTTGGCAAAGCAATATGGTATCTACTTTGAATCCTCACTAATGCCCAGGGTTAGGAATGTAATCTTGGTAAATTTCAGATAAATCTAGTAGTATAAGGTTTATTGTTGGTAAATTTGAATCTTTGTCATGACTCCTTCTCCCCAGAATGGCACCCAAGTTCCTGGGGTACTCTAGGTTGTGTCAGTGGAGTTTGAGTGGGGCAAGGAGAAGCATCCATCATTTGATGATATGCACATTATTGAATCTATTGTACATTACTGAACATTATTGAATCCTCACTATTGTTCTTCCTCCATTTTTGCATCCACTGAGATGTCTGATTTCCCATCTGTTGAGCATATTCCCTAATCCTGACCACCCTGACAATGAGAGCCTCTAAGTATTCCATTCTCAGCATCATGTCTCACCATTTGCCATGGTCAAATATATAACATATCTTTGGGGGAGCCTCAGGGACTCTGAGAGGATGCTTATCTGTGTCCCTTAGATACATCATGTAGCTGTTTCACTTTTTCTCTCCCATGCCATGATGAAGCTTACCCACTCCCACCCCTGGGGAAAGGGGAGGTCCTAATGAAGTGAAAGTTTGGCTGAGAGATCTGCATACAGACCTTATTATCTTTCTTCTGGTTCAGCTCTTCTTTCCATTACCAAAACTTAAGGATCTTGATCTAATCTGAGGAATTAGCCAAAAAGATAAGGAGAGCTTGTTCTGCTCAAACACATATTCTCAGATATTTTAATTAATACTTCATAATAGTGTCCTACCTCAGTAAAATAGGTTTAAGATAATGAAATAAAAACCAAATACTTACTATTCCCCCTCTCCTCAAAGAACTAATGCCATAAAACCACAGAGAAGTACAGAGACAAGATTTCCTGGACTGGAAATGATTCATTTAAGAACTTAGAGACTATTATTTAAAAAAAATTTTTTTTAACCTTTTTTCACTTTTTGAGAGAGAGAGAGAGACAGAGCGTGAGTGGGGGAGGCACACAGAGAGAGAGAGGGAGACACAGAATCTGAAGCAGGCTCCAGGCCCTGAACTGACAGCACAGAGCCCAACATGGCACTTGAACTCACAAACCGTAAGATCATTACCTGAGCTGAAGTTGGACACTTAACCGACTGAGCCACCCAGATGCCTCAAGATTATTATTTTTATTTGAAAGACATCCTCTGTACTACCCTCGTTTTTTGTTTTTTACTTCTTTTTATCCTTCCTTTTTCTTTCTTGAACAAATGCAATTACAAATAGGTGTTATATTTGTACAGTGACTGGTCTAGGTCCCATTCCACAATCTCAGAACCCTTCACTTGACTGAACTTTTTCATGATTGCTCGTCACAAGCTTCAGCTCTCTCCCCTCCATGCTCGTTATAATCTTTATTTGCTTTTCCTGTAGCTCATTTGCCCTTTATCCCAGGACTTCACAATCTTTTCAGTTCAAAAAAGATGATCTAGTATCTATTTGGTACTAATGGATAAATGGATGATTGCTGGTCCTCCTTAGGCACCCTGAAGATGATGGGACTTATATCTCAGATACACCTTTAATCCTTTTAGGAACACTCCTGAACCTCAGCAAGCTAATTAGGAATATCTGATCTAGTCAAATTCTCAATATTCATAAAAATCTTGCTCTTCTTGCATGCCATCCATAAAGCACTGATCAACTATTCTATCCTATTATGATCTCTTCAGAAACAATGCAAGGATCCTCTGTGCCACCTCATTTAACCTTTGGTCCTATACCTCCTTATTCTATTACCTATTTGTTTTAAATGCATGCTTATTCTTTTTGATTGCATTTTAAGACACTTGAGGATAAAGACCATGTTTTCTAGAACTAGGACCACTTCCAAAGTACTCTAATTCAAGGCTAGAAACAGTGCATATGCTCAAAAAATTCTGAAGGAAAATAATAATGCACCATGAAAGGAACATGAGCAGAGTGATAAAATCAGAATTCAGACCCCTCTCCCACTACTTCCATTACTGACTGGACACATTTTAAGTCAAACTGAATATTGTGAGAATCAAATAAGATGATAGCATCTGATAAGCCTTTAAAGCAGTAAACTGAATGAATGAATGAATGAATGAATGAAGAGATTTCCATAATAGGATGTAAAAGCTGACAAAGAAGGTGTCAGATGAGAAAGGAAGGGGAAGTATGAAAGAGATGGAATAGTCAAGAATCTACAGAAACCAGAGGCCAGTGATATTTCCACAGCATACTGTGGAAATGGCAGTTTCCATAACACTGGAAGTTAGAGGACAAAAGTGACAGAGGAAACTTCCACTTCTGACCAAATGAACTAACAGAGACCAGATTTATCCTCCTGCCTGACAAAAAAAAAAAAAAAATACTGGGCTAAATACATGAAGCAATATTTTAAAAATATTGTGTGGGCATCGGGTAATGAAGAACAATGATTCCAAAGAATTGGGAAATCAACAAATACTGGTTTGTTTGTTTTTTTTTTTTCCTGAGCTTAGTGTCTTTAATGAGCTTATATGCCTCAGAGCAGGGAAAGAGAACATTAGCAGAGTCCAGCACATTCTCTGAGTTGAGGACGCAGAGCTGAGAGTCTGAAGGTACAAAGGTGGCTAGAGTTAGCAAGATGGAACACTGGAGAGGCAAGTGCTGCATGAAGAATAATTCAAAAGATCTGCAGAGGGTCCTGCTTGTGTATTCTGCAGTGTACCGATCACCATGTTTATGCAAGAAAACAACTTAAAGCCAAGGGAAAGAATCACCCCAAAAAGGATTAAACGGAATAGTACCCAGCACTCACTTAGGCCCCGGAATATTGCTTGTTTCCACAAGCCAGAAAGAAAAATCTCATAATTCATAGGGCATTAGTTAGAGTACTCAGAAGGGCCTTGCCTCAGGAGTGGAGACTAATTTGACATAGACTAAGCAGCAATCTGGTCCCACCTAAAAATTCTTAAAAGCAAAACCAAAAGGATCAAATGGTTTCCCCCAAGTAACATAACTGCATCCCACAACAAAGCTTGAGAACAACAGTAAAATTCAACATGTCTCGCATCCAATCGAAAATTATTCCCATGTAGAAGAATTCCAAACAATTTACGTAGATACTCCACCTTTAAGAAGTGGGAAAGCACAGCTTTCCTCTCACTTAAACATGGGCTGTGCATAGTGACTTCCTTCAAAAGAATGCAATATGGAAAGGAGGGGGAAAGATAGCTTTACAGTGGAGAAATCTGACAAATGCTACCTCAGCCAGGTGATCAGAGTTAACATCAACAGTGGTAAGTCATGTTGATGTATCTTGATATGATGTGATGAAAATGGCAGTTCTCCCTTCAAAGAGCCATAACCCCAGCCTTATTATGAGAAAAAAAATCAGACAAATCTCAATTGAAGGCCACTCTATGAATACCTTACTAATACTCCTCAGCACTGTCAAAGTCATTAGAAATAGGGAAAGTCAGAAATTATTACAGCCAAGAGGAGCCTAAGAACACATGACTATTAAATGTAATGTGACATCTGGATGGGATCCTGGGGCAGAAACACATTGGGTAAAAAATAAGGAAATGTGAATAAAGATGGATTTTGTTAATAATAATGTATCAATATTGGTCATCTACCATCACAAATGTGTCAAACTTACGTAAGATGTTAATAGTAGGGTAAATTTGGCATGGGGTATAAGGGAACTCTCTGCAGTATCTTCACACTTTTCCTGTAAATCCACAACTGTCCTTAAATGGAAAGTTTATTTAAAATAGAATACAGTTTGGGGTAATGGTGGCTCAGTTGGTTAAGCGTCCAACTCTTGATTTCAGGTCAGGTCATGACCTCACAGTTCATGAGATTGAGCCATCATTGGGCTTCGGTGCTATAAGCATGAATTGCTAGAATTCTCTCTGCCTCTATTCCTCCCCTGCTGACACTGTGTGCTCTCTCTCAAAGGAAATAATGAAACATTTAAAATAGAATACTGTTAAAAAACAAACAAACAACTACCAGGCATCTGAAGAAGCAAGGAACCATGACCCTCAACAAGGAGAAAAAGAAACCAATTAGAGCTTATACCGATGCTATAATTACTAGACAAGAACATTAAAATGATTATGACTAAATTCTGCATGCTCAAAAAGTATAGAGACATGGATATGTAAAAAAAAAAAAAAAAAAAAAAAAAGCCCTCAAATTTCCACAGTCAAAAATTACACATCCAACTACATTGGAGAGGATTAATGGTGGATTAGATGTTGCCAAAAAAAGAAAGAAAAAAGATCGCTACCTTGAAAAAAATAGAAATAGAAACTATACAGAAAGAGACACCGAGAGAAAAAATGTTTTTTAAAAACAAAACAAAGTATCAGTGAGCTGTGAGATAACCTCAACTAACCTAAAATACATGTAATTGGAGTTCCCATGGAAGCAGAGGGGGAATATTTGAAAAAATAATAGCTGAATTTGCTCTAAACTTGATAGGAAATATAATCCCATAGATTTAAAAAGCTCAACAAGGGCCAAGCACAAGAAGCATAAAGAAAACTACACTAAGGCACATTGTGATCAAATTGCTGAAACCCAATGATAAAATCTTAAAAACAGCCATTATGTGCTGAAAAACAAAGATAAGGATGACAGAGAGTTCTCATCAGACGCAATGTGAGCAAAAAGACAGTGAGTAACATCTTTAAAAAACTGACAGAATAAAAAACAAAAACACATTATCAATCTACAACTCTATACTCAGTGAATATCTTTCAGAAATAAAGACACAATACTCTTTCAGATAACAAAAGCTGAGAGGAGAGCATTCATTACAAGGAATCCATTCTATAGAGATGTTAAAGGAACATCTTCAGGCAGAAGGAATGGGATACCAGATTTAAGGCCTACCTAAAGACATGAAAATTCCCAAATATGGCTAAAATGAATATAAATATTTTAAACACATTTTTCTTATTTTTAGTCATCCTAAAGGATAATTCACTAAGAGTGATGTAGGAGAAAGGGTAGATATTTAAGTCAATGAAAAAGAAGACATTCCAGAAACATCATCCACAAGCTGGAGATCCAGGAAAGCCAGTAGTGACCAATGATGTTAAGTATGTTTTAATGTGCTTTTTACCATCTTGGATTCTTTGCTGAAGTGTCCACTCATATTTTTTGACCATATTTTTATTTGGTTTTTTATTTTCTTACTGTTGATGTTAGAAGTTCTTTATATACTCTGAATATAAATCCTTTATCAGATATGTACTTTGCACACATTTTCTTCCAGTCTGTGGCTCATTTTTTCAATCTCTTGACAGTGTCTTTCAAAGAGCAGCCATTCTTAATTTTGATGAAGTCCAGTTCATCATTTTTTTTAACCAGGTAGGTCAGTTAATTTAGTCCTTGTTACTCTGTCTTGACTGGAAGAAGTCATCCTTCCTGCATTTTTTTTTAATTGCATACATCTCTCCTAGTTGGAACTGGAGAAATTAATCCAACCTCTTTATATTACAAATGTGAAAACTGAAACCCATTTTTTTTCAACAAATATTTACTGGGCACCTTTTAAGGACTTGAGATGCATAGTATGTACTGGAAATTAACAGGCACTGTCTGTGGTATGGGATCTGCGCAAATCAGTAAACTGACAGACAATTCTGATATAGCCTTTATAGATCCAGAGAAGATACAGTTCCATGGTCCCAAGTTCAGATGAAATTAAAAGAAAGAAGCAGGAATGAGAGATAGAAATTACTATAGAAAATATTAGAAAACTATATATATATATATATATATATATATATATATATATATTTCTTATATAGAAAATAAGAACTCATTAGAGAATAAACATCAGTTTTAGGCCTAATGAGCTTGACACTTCATCCATGAATATGCAGACGTACCCATCACAGGAAGTACAGGGCACCAGCAGACCTCCACACACAAAGGAACAGAATCTGCTCCACTAACTGACCTCATTTTGAAAGAAGCAGACTCAAAGGCACCCTCTCAGCAGGCAACAAGATCCCAAACCAAATACAGAAGAGATTGAGCCAGACACTTTCAGTTCCTTCTCCCAAACTCAGAAAATCTGGGGAAGGGTGAGTGAGCAGATAGAGAGAGGTGACTAGAGTTACTGAGGCAGAGGTGTCCTCTACAGATAACTATGAAGAGTGGGAGATGAGTGTTTCCCCCAAGCACTGATTATATTGCATATTTATTGGAAGTCTCTCAAACTTTAAACCTCTCAGGGCCTCTGGGTGGCTCAGTCAGTTAAGCATCCAGCTTCAGCTCAGATCATGATCTCATGGTTCGTGAGGTTGAGCCCCACATCAGGTTCTGTGCTGACAGCTCAGAGCCTGGAACCTGCTTAGGAGTCTGTGTCTCCTTCATTCTCTGCCCCTCCCCTGCTCATGCTCTGTCTCTGTCTGTCTCTCTCTCTCCTTCTCAAAATAAATAAATAAATAAACAAATAAATAAATAACATTAAAAACACTGATGGGATTATAAAGCTTAATAAATATTGCTTGAAAAAGCCTTAAAAAAGCAAACTTCAAACTTCTTGTCAAAACCTTTTGAGTCTCATGATTTCTACTCTTATACTACTACTCACATATATAAGAAAACACGTAGGAACGCAAACAGCATCCTTGCATAACCAATTAAGAAATATTAAAGAGGAGGGGTTTAAGATGGTGGAGGAGTAGGTGGACCCTAAGCTGGCCTCCTCCCTGAACACAGCTAGATAAATATCAAGTCATTATGAACACCCAAGAAACCAAAGGTCTTAAAGAAAAAATCTCCATGTCTACAAGCAGAAAAAACAACCCATGGAAGTGCACTGTATGTTAACTAACTAGAATTTAAATAAATTGTTTTAAAAAGTTAAAGAAAAGCAAAGACTATAAACATCTTATTATAGAAAATGTAGTCTTTTTATTTTTTTATTTAAAAACAATTTTTTTACATTTATTTATTTTTGAGAGACAGAGTGAGACAGAGCGTGAGTGGGGGAGGAACAGAAGGAGAGGGAGACACAGAATCTGAAGCAGGCTCCAGGCTCTGAGCTGTCAGCACAGAGCCCGACGCGGGCTCGAACCCACCAATCGTGAGATCATGACCTGAGCCAAAGTCGGACGCTCAACTGACTGAGCCACCCAGGCACCCCAAAAAAGTGGTCTTTTTTAAAACTATTATTTTCTCAAAACTTGTAACAGTGCCTGGCATATATTAAGGGCTCAGTAAATGTCTGTTAGATGAATGTGGAAATAATTAGCATAAACTCATAGGATAACAGTCTAACACTAGATTGGTGCCAAAAACTCCATTTAAAAAAAAGAGTGCAAAATAATTCAAGCAATAGACATTCAAAAAATATTGACTTATATTATAGGATCAAGACTATGTGGAAAGCATAGATTCTAGGCCCCAGACTTAAATTCTGGTGCTTCTTGGACAGGTTGCTAGGACTCTCTGAGACCAAATCTTCTATTCTGTAAATTAGGAACAATATTATCTGCTCCAGAGTGGTTTTGTGAAGGCAAATGAAATAATCCATTTCTAGTGTCTAACTCAGTGTCTAATACATAGTTACAATAAATATTAGCTAATAGTAATAGAACTGTGGTATTAACCAATGGAGCAAGACAACAGAGATCTCCTGATTACTGATCAACAAAAAAGAATAATTATAACTCCTTTGGCTCCATCACAGTTTGTTGAGAGGATCAAATGAAAGAGTTTCAGTAAAGAACTACATGGATACAAGACATCCCCAGCAGATCATATATTTTCAGGCTCCCACTGCTCTTCATTAACTGATGACCCTAATAAAGATGTAGAAAACCAGGGGTGTTTGGATGAGATAAGTGTTTTATAGGCTAAGAGGCTTTTCTGAGCCCATCTGCAAAGCTGCTGACAATCTTTTTATTGGTGAAGGCTGTGCCTCTTAACTAGGCTGTCATCATTTCTTTTCTCAAACTGGGTGTGTGTGGGGGGAGCCCCCGTGGAGAGGCAGCCTCTCTGGGTGGTCTGTCTGCTGCTGCTCAGGCTGATGCTGCTGACATTTCTTAAGCAATCATCTCTTTGGCTTTTTTATGGATTTGACTTCTCTTGCATTCATTAACCTCTCTTGCACAGCATACAGTTATTAAACTGTATTAGCTGCAAATATTGATAGTCACATGATACTGGGGAATAAAACCAATTTACAAAGCACAACTTCTCTGATTTAGTAGATGTGTGTGTGTGTGTGTGTGTGTGTGTGCATGTGTGTACACATATATACAGTGTATAGCAAAAAAATTTTTAATAGATGTGTGAAAAGGAAGAAGAGTGTTATTTCAGTATAATGAATGTTTGATAAACTTTGTACTCTTAAAACAACTCTGTGGCTTAATGATACTTAGGATTCTGACATTGAAAATTATAACATATTCTAATAATTCCTCTCAACATGGATCATCCTAATCTGAACTGTTTTATTTATTTATTTACAGTTAACTCATCTCTGTTCATGGCAATTCTCCTGGCCACAACTATACCATATTCTAAATTGTAAACAATACAACTAAGCAGAAAGTAAGACATATTAACAGAGGTTTTGAATATAATAGACATTCATCAGTGGCATGTGGCTTAAATCTTCTATCTTAGTTAAGGCTTTTCTGGTTGGCAGTTTCCAAAACCCACATCACATTATTTTAAGAGGCAAATATTCACAGATTAGTGACCATCAACCCCAATTTGTCTGGAATTAAGGGATTAATCAGAATTCAGGGCTTTTATGCTAAAACTGGGACAGTTGTTAGAGAACTGAGATGGTCGATCACTACAGCACAGGTTGTTGCTTGAGTGAAATATATTGGAAATATATTAGAGGACCTATGGAATTCAAGGACAGGAAACATTGGCTTCTTAAGAATCTAGAATAAGAAACTGGATATCTTTCCATAGTCACACAGTTATTCTTTCTATCTCTACTTTGTATATTCCAGGTCTCTCTGAATGTATATTGTATTCTCCCTCTTCCTCTCTCTCCCTCTCTCTCTCTCTCTCTCTCTCTCTCTCTCCAGATAAGCTTACTCTTTACTCTTAGTAAAAAGATACAAGGATGGAACTTAGTGGAATTAAGAGGTCTATATCCCTATTAACATATAATCATTAAGGATGTCAAGCAAGAACATGTTCTGATGTCTTTCCAAGAATGTTGTTTAACGAATGACTAGAATCCTAAAAGTGCTCATATTGTCTCAGAATGCATAGATCACAATTTAAAATTATTCAATTATCATATTGTTCATTGATCATATGATTTGAGAAAAGGCTACAGAATATTATGGTAGTAACTTCTTCCAGCTCAGTGAATTCTTAGGAGACTTTAAATGGAAATACTTCTGTCTTCTGACAGCATAATTTTAATCCTTTATTATAGTTCTCTTGAATATTGTAAACATTAGACTCAACTCAGCCTAGAACAATTATTTGATTAATTGAAGCACTTATCTCAAAAACATTGGCCTCCATTTGCTTAACATTTGGACTGAACCTGTGATTATTTCAATGACAGATGTCTCAAGAATTTGTTTGCATATCTGAAATTCTCACTATGAGAAGGATTCTCTAAATGGTTAGTTGAGTTTAATTGAAACACAGAATGTTCAGTATTAGTTTACAAGCCACCCGCAAAACTGCAAACAGAACACACCAATATATTAGCTAATTGCATGCTAGCTACTGCTCTAAGACAATTAAGTAATTCATATATCAATGTTTAGTTATGAGCTATTAGCAGAACCATAAAAATACATTTAAAAATTAAGTTATAGGGGTGCCTGAGTGGCTCAGTTGGTTAAGCGTCCAACTCTTGATTTCTGCTCAGGTCATAATCTCACGGTTTGTGGGTTTGAGCCCCACATCAGGCTCTGCACTGATGGCTCAGAGCCTGCTTGGGATTCTCTCTCTCTCCCTTTCTCTCTCTGCTCCTCTCCTGATCATTCTCTCTCTCTCTCAAAAATAAAGAAAGAAACATTTTAAATAAGTTATAATTACCCATGATTCTCTGGTATTGTTTTATAAAATAAGTTCTAACCAGTGAGTTCTAAATGAATTTTACTCATTGATTGAATAAAATTGTTGAGTTTTCCCTAAAAGTTTAATGGCACCTAAATATAGTAATTTTACTCTGAGGAATCTGAAATGTTTTATTACTTATGATATTTTTATTAATCCCTATTTTTCTTACGATATTCCCTTTATTGATTTGAGTACAGACTCCTTTTCCACTGATTATATCTTAAAAATTTCCCAGAAATTCCTTCCTGTAGACTTAACTCTATTTACATACATAATTATAGCATTATTCTAATATAGTGCTTATTTTTACAAACCTTTCCATTTTTACTACATTATTACCAATAAGTAGCTTAAAAAGTAAATGGTTCTCTGTGCCTTATGATAACATGCAGTAGTCTCCCATCCCACCCCTCATCATCACTCCCCCCCCAAGACAACTTCAACTCTTCTAGCTCTTTCCTTGCTAGGAAGGAAAGGAAACATGTTACATGTTAAGTCTATGTAACATGATCGTACTGCTCTTTCTTGATTTTTTTAAAAAGAAATTTCAGGTTTACTTGTTATACTTCGAATTCTATTATGGAATATAAGGATTTAGAAATCTGAAATCTTGCTTTCTATTTCATCCTCCAAGCAAATATCCTCTTCCCTTCCATCTGTTCAATGAAGCTATGATTTGTGGTTAAATCAATAAGTCAGATAGTTTTACAATGATTATGTAAATATTATTCAGAGATGAGCCCTGTGAAATGATCTGATTATATTTGTTTCTTGTATAAACATTTCTTCCCTGGAGTTAAGAGTTGCCTAGGATTGTTTTTCTTTATTTGCTTTTTTAACCTCTTCTACTTACCTATGTTGGATTGCTCTGTTAATGTGGTGAATCTGGGAATTATTTCCCAGAATTCACTTTTCTGTGTGGTTCCAGGTTAGAGTTAGCCAAAAGAGAAACTTGTACAAAACCTTGAAGGTGGAGATGAAGCACTGAGCACTAGTTTTCAAAGGTCCTTTTATGCACAGAACTGTGACAGACAGACACAGAGGCGCCCAGCAAGTGCAGGTTGGGTAGCTCTCCTCTGTGTCCTGTCCAGTTCTTCTTCTTCCAATAGTGACTTTAGGTTTACCATCAGATGTGATGTCAACAGAGAAGTAAGAACTTCCCATAGATCTCTCCACAAGCTCCCCTTTGAGAGACCCATTTCGGTGGCTGGATGTCGTTGGCTCCTCAGATTTTTCTATACTCTCCAACTTGTCTACCTGTACCAGGGCTTTATGAAATCTAGTTAGTGGCTTAATTCCCTAATTTTCCTATTCCCTCTTCTAGATGTCACACTTACATCTCGTCCTACATTTTGTTTGGCTAAATTCCAATAATGACCGCTAATCACTTATTATAGTGATTGTGCTATAACTTAGCTGCAACTCTATCACTAATATTTCCCCGAACTCTTAAAAGAATTATAAATCTCCCCCCAAAATATTCATATGCATTGGATAATTTATTATTTCAGGTTCTTATTTTTCTTCCTTAGAGACTTCCTTTAGGATTTCTCAGTTCTCATTCTGTGTGGACTAGATGCTCTGACGATCTGATGTACATGTAATCTGGGATTACCCTTCACCTTTATTCTGAAAATTCCCTTCATGTATCACTGGTAGTAAGGTTTTCTATTTCCCAGATTCCATATATTCCTCTCTTTTGATTTTGACCCTTGTTTTGGTAAAATAATACTACTGTAGCTTTTTAAGGTGCATGGAGATAAAAATATTCTTTACCTGTATCAATTCTCCATTTTTAAAATCAGACTTCATATTTTTGTCTCCTTGCCTTTTTGTTCTATTTTTTATATAATCTCCTCAAATTTATCTTCCAAACTTCTAACATGTTTTTTTTTCAGCTTTTGTGCCTTTAATTTTCAAGAGTTCTTGCTCCCTAAATGTTTGTCTTATATGGTGGCTTGCTCCTATGTTTTGGATGTAACAACTACTCTTCCATCTGTGAAAAATAAAATGAAATTTTAAAAACTACTCTGCTTCATGAACTGTGCTCTTTCTTCTATTAGTTTCTTTTTGTTTCTGTCATATTAGATTAGTGCATCCATATGTTGAATAGAGGCTCTGAGTATATGGACAGGGCATGTTTATAGCTAGGACTCCTGTATGGTGACTGGACAGGGATAGCAAATAGTGATTTTGATTTTATTTGTTTAGTTGGGTTTTTTTTTCTTTGCTTTGCTTAATTTTTGGAGTCTCATACATCGATTTTAGAAATAAGGTTTATGTATTGAGTAACTTCACTTATTTAAGGGAATATTCATTCATTTCCTTATTGATGGTGAGTCTGAAAATTGGTCCTAGGTGGTCATATAAAATGTATCTGTTCATTCAGTAAATGCCTTTCAAGCATTTCATATACTAGTCAATAAAAAAGTCATATTTCATTTGTATGTTTTACTCAAGATAAAAGAAATAATTTGACATGTCGTTGGGAAGAAATTAATTGGAATGTAAGCAACACAGAAACTAAAAATATATGAAAGGAAAGATGTGAATGAAAATGCTGAACCTTGACTGAGAACATAAACAAAATAGTAGTTTTCAAAGGTAAATGGTGTCTCTCCTCTCATTAAATAATTCCATTGCACAATATAATGTTTTCAAAATAGTCTCAGAATCCTTCTTTCTGAAAATTAGGCTATTTTATAAATAAGAGTCTGTGTGTTCTGACTTAGGAGTTATGACAGAATTTCTTTGCATATTTAATTCTCATTTTGAACACTAAAGAGCTAACTCTTCCTTTTTGGTTGGAATTCAAATCTATAAGTCACCTTCCAGAGGAAAAGTTAATGAAATTTAGTGTTTATAAAAAAAAAAAAAAAACTCCAAAAGAATATATCCTTTTGTGGGGTTAGTTTAAAATTAGGCAGGAGTGTCAATATCTAATAAGTAATAATTTCTTTCTAAAAGTAGTATTGCCACTGCTTGAAATATATACAAATAATATTTTATATTTTGTAAATGTTTTAGGCAATAGCTGTTAATCTTTTTACTTAGTAAACAGTTAATGGGTTATTTCTTTTTTTAGTTTTTTTTAATGTTTATTATTGAGAGAGAGACAGAGAGACAGAGCACAAGCTGGGGAGGGGCAGAGAGAAAGGAAGACACAGAATCAGAAGCAGGCTCCAGGCTCTGAGCTGTCAGCACAGAGCCCAATTCAGGGCTCGAACCTACAAGCTGTGAGATCATGACCTGAGCCAAAGTCAGGCACTTAACATACTGAGCCACCCTGAACAATGGAATACTACTTGTTGATGAAAAAGAATGAAATCTTGCAATTTGCAACAATGTGGATGGAACTGGAGGATATTATGCTAAGTGAAATAAGTCAGTCGGAGAAAGACAGATACCATATGTTTTCATTCATATGTGGAATTTGAGAAACTTAACGAAAGACCATAGGGGAAGGGAAGGAAAAATAAGTTACAAACAGAGAGAGGCAAACCATAAGAGACTCTTAAATACAGAGAACAAACTGAGGGTTGATGGAGGTGGGGGGTTGAGGGAGCAGGGAAAATGGATAATGAGCATTGAGGAGGATGAGCACTGGGTGTTGTATGTAAGGGATGAATCACAGAAATCTACTCCTGAAGCCAAGACTACAGTGTATACACTGTATGTTAGCTAACTTGACAATAAATTATTAAAATAAAATAGTTAATGGACACTGTGTGCCAGACAAGTCCTAGGCACTGGGGTTATAAAATGAACAAAATACAGTCTCTTCCTTGTCCTCTACAATTTGATAAAAGAGACATTCAAGTTTATAGCTATCACAATTTGTTCTATACAGACTGAGTAATGGTGCTCAGTCTATAATGATAGTAAGAAAGCTGACTAGAACTTGGTGATTGATTTGATGTAGGGAGTAGGTTATTCAAAGAAATTAAGGTTGAAAAGAAAGCTTCTGGCTTTAGCATCCGAGTACACAAAATAGAAGAAATAATAAGGACAATTTGGATACCTAAGGAACATTCAAGTATAGCTGTGCAGTCAGCATTTGGTTGACAGATGAGAGAGTGAACTGTACTAGAGAAATAATGTGGGATGTATGGTAATCACGCAGTAACTAAAGTTGCTGGAGCAGATGGCATCACTCATGAAGAGCAAGTAGATGAAAAGAGAATAGTTCTGTGAGGTATATTGGTGTGACAAGTCATTTCACAGGAGAGAACACTGTCAGTGAGAAACCTCGGCCCAAAATGACTAAGCCAAGTATCCGGTTCCGATCTGAGATTCTGCATTTCTGGCCCATCAAGCCATTCACAGAAAGGACTGACTTTCACAGCTACAAGTCAACCAGATTGAGAGAGACTTCTTTAGGCTGCTTCAGAATAAAACTCTCCCAATATGTACAAGAAAATGTTTAAAAACAATGCTGCCACAGGCATGGAGTAGTATTACTTAATTGAGAGAGAAAGAAAATGTTTAAAATTTATAGGATCATTTATTTATCAGGGGCTAAGGGAGCAATAAGATTGAGAACACAGTGAGAGGATCAAGTATGAGAGATGAGACAATATGTTACATGGTGGACAAAGTATATTTGAGGTGTTGTCCTACATTCAAATGGAGATTCCACCATGGATTTAGAAATCTGAGCTGGATCTCTGTAGGGAGACCGATGCTGGACACATAGTTTGAAAAGTTATCAGTATTCAAAGTGGTAGTAAAAAGCCTGGAAAAAGGTGGATTTCCCTAGAAACTAAGCAAAAAGACATTGCTTGTTCAGTCCACACCACTCAGCAGGAAAGATGTTTTTAATTCTTTTTAAAAATTGAGTCAAAATAAGGAAAAGGTAATTAGCTGGCTCAATAAATAACAAATGGTAAAAGAAGAGCTTGAAGTCTAGGTTCCTGACTATAAATTTGGCTATTTCCACTAACGATAGTAAATAATAACAACAACAACAGTTTTTATAATGTAGTTTGGTAGCCTATAAGTTATGTGGGAATCTAAAATGGAGAAACAACTCTAATAGATATGCTAAATTAGGCAGTCAGTATTTAAACGATCACCGAGACTTTCATTTAACTGTTATTTTCTAAAACCATACCAAAAACAAAAACAAAAAAACTTAATTTCTAGAAACCTTTAGGCAGAATTGCTTGCTGAATCGACTTCAACAGTAAAGAAAAACTGTCTCTTTGGAAAAGAGAAAGCTCAGAGCCACACAAGTAGAGGCTCATTATCAAGGGAATGATCACAAAATCATGTCTTTTCATTTTGAAAAGAGGAGTTTCATCAAGACAAACATTTCAGAAATTCAGCCAGCGGCATTCCAGCATTTTATTTTGTTTTTAACCAGTTGAAATTTTATTATAACAAACAAGACAGTTAGTACCATTCAATTCAATATCATGGAATGTTCCAGTATTTAAATTTAAAATAAAAATGAGACTAGAAACATTAAAAAGGAAGAGCCAAAATATGCACTGTTTGGAGACAATTTAAATGAAACAGGTAGAAAATCCTCTGTCGTGTTAGCTATTATAATTCTTATTGGTTATTGCTAATATAAAAGAAGCTGATTTATTTTTGCAAATCAATCTTGGTTCCAATCACCTTGTTAAACTCTATTACTAGTTATAATAGTATTTTAGTTGATTCTTTTGGACTTTTATGTGGGTGAAGAAGGCAATTTTATGAGTTCACCAAAACCGTTTTATTTACCTCTTGGGCTTCCATGAAGATTCTTTCCTTGTGTCTCTCCCAGCAATGTGGGGCAAATGACTGAGCTGTGAATGTAACAATAATTATGCACACCACCTCAGTCTGGCCAAAAAATAACCCAAATTATCTTTCACACTCTCTGTTTCCCTACTAGATGGTAAGACAGAACAATCTGGAAGTCTCTCATTGCTGATGGCAGAGAGGTCAATCTAGGTTCCCAAAACGAAATGACTGAGTCAAGTAGAACATCAACCAACTTGGTCCACATTATACTATGACATAATAAGATTTGGGGATTGTTTGTTGCAGCATCTGGTGTAACTTACCTTGACAAATACATGAATTAACTTAAAATGTAGAAGATATTTATTGAGGTAAAATTAAAAATTTACTAAAAGAACCATACTATGCTTTGATGTAATGAATCAGTATTTTAGGGAATATAAAAAAATAGAAGATTAATCAATAATCCATGTCATCTCAATAAAAATCCTAAAATAAATGTTATGGAAAATTTCAAGTTAAATCAGCAATTGATATAAAAAAATAAAATGGCTAAAATAATTCTGAAAAGTCTAAAAAGAGAAAACATTTAGTTTCTCAGATACAAAACATATTTTAAAGCTATAAAAATTAATACAGTGATAATTCTGCAGGACTATTCCGTGGAATAACATAAAAAGCAAGGAAAAAAATTCATGTATATATAAAAGTTTAATTTATGATAAAAGTAGCATTTGAAGTAAAAATGGACTATTTAATAAATGATTTAAAAATTAAAAGTCAAAATGAAAAAACAAAGCTACCAAAGCAGATTAAAGAAATATGGAAGAATATGTTTATGTCCTCAGGTAGATAAATTATAAAAATTTAAAAACACAAATAGTGTCCAGATTGAGGACAAATCAAATCAAGGGGAAAAAGAAAAATCAACCCAATAAAAAAATGAGCAAAAGATGTAAATTGGGAAAGTTGCAGATGAAATTAAAATGTTAAATAAGCAAGAAGATGCTAAACCACAACTATAATCAAGAATATACAAATTCAAACAATACAGTGGAATGTTTTACCCATGAAATTAGCAAATTTAAATAAGTTTGGTAATATCAAATGTCAGCAAGAATTTGTATCAAATATTGGCAAGAAAGTGAAACCCTAAGAAATAGAATTACAAAATTTGTGTAGGTATTGCTAAACATTATGGGTGAGAGAGTAAATCGGTATAGCCACTCAAGAAGACAATTTAACAATTCAGTAATATCTATTAAAACTCAAGATAAGCAAGCCCTATGATTCATAAAATTGTACTTGTTTGTTTCTATGCTGGATAAAAGCTCAGTGTGTGCCTAGGAAGGCTGAATCAAAGACATTTATTTCTGCATTGTTCATATTACTGAAAAATAACCACCTCAGTGTTCATCCTAAGGGATTTAATTAATTTTGGTCTATTCCATAGGCCTAAATGTATTAACATGAATTTAAGCCTAGGATGCATTATGAGAAGGTAGAAGATGGAAGTGAGGTGGAGACCACCCTTCTTCTCCTTATGCCTGCAAGCACAGTGATGGCCATATTTGCATTTTTTGCCCAATATCTGGTCACCAGTCTTCATACTCACTGAGGGGCAAGATACAGGGCGTCTGATTGCTGGCATGAATCATGGTTGCAGTAGTGAAGTCCTGAAGCAACATTGCGCTGGGAGATTCCTGATTTCCAAACTAACTAACCATGGCAGAGATAATAGTCCCATTGGCAGGCCAATAGTGCAATGTTCTTCTGGGAGTCCTTCATAGAAACCAAACCTAAAGATTGTTTTTCTAAATCATCCAATACTTTTAGAAGCATCCACTTTCCTGTATTATATCCCTTTTTCTTAAACTACATAGAGAGATTTCTGTTACCTGCAACTGAACCTTGACAGATAAAGTAGTTGATTCCACACGAGTGGCAATGGGCAACAGATTTTCAAGGTTGAGAATCTGATATTGTTTACATTTCACTTATACAACCACTTTTGAGTGGTTGACCATCTGGGTGGCATTCAAGGATAGGATACTGATAATCTAAGGACACAAATTATTACCTGTGTTTATTTGTAATAAAATGCTCATTGAAGGTGTGGTAGTGTTGGCAAATCAAGTGGTGACTGCTTTTATATAATACATATGTCATGTGAAACACAAGGATTGTGGGATGGAATGGTCACTTCCAAAAATCCCAGTGAACATTCTTTATTAAAGAATTAGGGTTTTAAATTCTTAGAACCAAGAATGATCAGAGAATTAGGAAGTTTATGACTGTCCTAACAAATCTATCTCTAATGACCACAATGTAATAGTCAAAACTTAAAGGTAGAAACAAACTTTCAAATTACAATGAAGTTTTAATCTCTTATCTGAAGGTTGTGAAAGCTAAGACATTGGAAAAAAGGAAAAACCTCAAGAAATAGAATTATCAAATTTTGTCAGATATGGGAGATAGAGAATTTCTCTAATCCCTACATCCCACTGAGCCTCCTTCATTCTGTCTAATGAAATGAGTCATTCCCAGCTGGAAGACATGGACTGGTCTCACTGGGGATAGATACTTGCAAGAGAATCCCACTTCTCTTGGAGCCTTGTCCCTCCATCTATCATGGCCTCCACATCTAAATGACAGTGAGACCTCAGCATTCCTCAGAAGTCCAATTGGAAAGTCAAACTTGGAAGGAAAAGATTATTCTCTAAAGGAATTGTAAAGATTTATTCATTTATATCAGAAGAAAAACTGGAGAATACATGCAGAAATGAATTCTAAAGTTTTTAGAAAAGGAGTGAAAATATACAATCTTGCTTCATGCTGAATGTATCAACGTGTACACCTGAAATCTTGATTCTTAATTCAGTGCTAATTAAAGAAGCCAGAAATATCTCTGTGTAGACATCAAAACCTGGCTCCAATGGCAAATATAATGCTTTAGTCAGGGAGGAAAATCTTCCTTTGTCCTATGATCCTTCTAGCTGGACTTAGAATCAAATTGACATGAGACAGATGAACAGGAGAAAATCAAATTTAATAGGCATATGTACAGACAGACATGAAATTCCAAAGACTATGAGGCAATATGAAACTTATATGAGCTAAGGAGAGGGGTAGGATCAGAGGATACAAAGGAGAGGAAAGCCATTAGCAGGAAAGTGAAAAGAGGTGTTTGGAAAAACAAAGGTTATCCTATTATGCAGATACGTTCCTTATTTGTAAACGGGAGTCTCTGTTAATAGCTCTCTACCTGGTACAAGCGCTCCCGTTCCGATGTAAATTTAAGGAGTTGAACGGGAGGGAGAGAGCTTTTCCTGAATCTGTTGGGTTTTGATTACTTTTAACTCAAAATAATTTTTATGCCAAAGTAGTCCATCTTGGGTAGTCTGCCCTTGGCCCTTTCACTTTACACATGTTAACTCATTCATTCTTCTTAATAATTCTATAAGGAACTCACAACTATAATCCTGTGAGATAGAGATTAAATATTTTAACTTATATAATACAGCCAGCAACAATCAGAGGTAGGACTTAACCATTACTCAAAAAGAATACACCAATTCTACTGAAGATTCTTTCCCACATTTTCCCCCACAGTATCCCATCTATAGAGCTGTCCAGAAAGACACATATTATAAGCATTAGTAAAAGTAAATAATCCTTTTCACCTTTTTTCCAAGTAAAGCCACCCAAATGAATGTAAAACAACAACAACAACAACAACAACAACAACAACAACAACAAACAGGTGAACAATAATGACGACATAAAAATCGGAACGTAAAATAATAAAAAAGGAAATATAGGGATGCCTGGGTGGCTCAGTCAGTTAAGCGTCAACTTCAGCTCAGGTTATGATCTCATGGTTCGTGGGTTGGAGCCCTGTGTTGAGTTCTGTGCTGACAGCTTGGAGGTTGGAACCTGCTTTGGATTCTGTGTCTCCCTCTCTCTCCACCCCTCCCCCGCCCCCACACACACTCTGTTTCTCTCTCTCCCTCAAAAATAAATAAACATTAAAAAATTTTTTAAATAAAAAATAAAAAATGAAATATATATAAAGAAGAGGAGCCAAAATCATAGAAAGGTATAGGTAAGACAACAAAGGTAAAGTAGATGAATAAAAAAAATTCTTTAATACCCTTTCCTTTAAAATGAAAATATGACTATTAAATTAAAAGCTCAGTCTCCAGGCAGAAAAATTATGGTAAGATCCCTCTACCCTTTTCTTTTGAAAGTAAATCGGGGTTCACTACCTGTTAGGGTCATAAAATCATATTAAAGTAGGCAAGGACCTCAGAAGTCATCTAATCCAAACCCCACCGTTGCTTTGATGCTTGATATTCTGAAGTGTTACATAACGAGCTTTCTAACTCATTTTCACTAACCTGTTTTCATGTGTTATCAAATAATGTGTGAGTGGGCCAGGGAATTCTCAGAGATTGTAAGCAAATAAGAAGTTCCATGTTCTCCTATCATTGTGTAAGGCCCAAAATAATTGATGATGTTTTTCAGATTAAGATCTTGATTAAGATCAATGTCATAATTTTATTTTATATTTAAGTTATATATGTATGTATGTATTTACTTATTTATTTTTAAGAGGGAGAGAGACACAGAGAGAGAGAGAGCATGTGTGTGCATGCACAGGAGGGGCAGAGAAAGCAAGCAAGAGAGAATCCCATGAATCATGAGATCACGACCTAAGCCGAAACCAAGAGTTCGATGCTTAACCAACTGAACCACCCAGGTGTCCCAATGTCATAAATTTAAAATGAAGAAATTACCCTGTCTTGATGTTGGAGGAAAAGCAGCAGCCTGGAAATTATCTTCCTAGACAATATGGACAATGGTATAAAATGTCTAAGAAAAAATTAGCCATTTTATTGCAATGAAAATATTTGAACCTTACACATTTGGTGACCAGAGAAAGGAAGCAGCATCCTTTTTAGCCAAAGAGCAAATTGTTTAAATGTCTGCTAACTTAGTCATATTGGTTTATAGCGGTTTTTTTTTATCAAAACAGATTCCAGAGTTAATTTTGACATGTTTATGCCTGCTAATTGAGAAGATGTCACTTTTTTCTTAAGACTGCTCATTTTGTTTACATATCCAGCTGGCACTTAGCATTGCCTTTACCACTCTCATCTTTCACTTTCCAGATCTTGTCTCATTTCTGTGTAGTTTACAGTCCAATTAGTTATAACTAACAGATTGCTTGGAACCAGTCTTATGAAAATGTGATTATATATGGTGCCTTAGCAATATTCTCTAAATTTGACAAGAATATACTACTCAGTTGAAGGAATCATGTATTTACATATAAAGGGATGATCGCCATAAAACCATGATTAATATAATCATCAAATTATACTTGGTCTTTTTTGTAAAGATGTCAATTAGAATTTTAAATGATTAAATGAGAATTTTAACCTGGATTACTGAATAGTGGGGAAAATGGGTAGCTGCACTGAGTCATGTATATTAAGGACTTGTGTCCTTTTCTAAAAATATAGAATAAAAATGTATTTAGAAATATATCTAAGAGAAAATAGTTTTCAAAAATCATAAGCGATACTATGAAAAAAATTTATGTCAAAATTTAGATGAAAGGATGGTTTTCTAAAACTGACTCAAGAAAGAAAAAATCCAATAAACCAAAAAAAAAAAAAAAAACATTAAAGAAAATAAAAGTCACCTTACCCCAAGGGAATCAGATCTAAGAAACTTCAAAGATGACTTTGAACAAAGTTTCAAAAAATGGGTAATTCTTATATTATAAATATGTTTCAAAAAATGGGAACATTGGAAAATCTATTAAAATAAACTTCATGCCAAAGGCAGACATGGAGAGTCCAAGAAAAGGAAGTTATGGACCAATTCATCTATGAACATAGATGTACAGATATTAAATAAAATACTAAAAAACTGATTTTGGTAGTACATAAAAAAACACATTTTAATTAATAGAGTTTATCCCAGGAATTCCTAGATAATTCAACATGAAATGTCTAATTATTATTCACTATATTAGCAGAAAGAGATAAGACATATGATCTCTTAATATATGCATTCATCAATAAATGGAGAGAATCATTCAGATAAACATTCATAATAAAAACACTGTACCCTAAAAGTAGAATGGAACTTCCTTCCTCTTCTTTCTTCCTTCACTCAAAGTGATGAAACTTTAGAATTATTCACAATATATCAGGAACAAGATAAGAATGTCTGCTACTATGGCTTCTCTTTAACAGTATGCTATTTTTAAAAAATCCTTCATAATTTGAAAGCAAAAGACAAAATTCTTTTCTTGGTTGATGATATCTACATAGAAAATCCAATAGATTTCATAGAAATCCATAAAAAGTAGAAATCCATAAAAAATACTAAATTTATATAAGGAATTAGCACAGTTTCTAGATAAATTATCAATGCTTAAAAACAAATAGCATAACTAAAACCAGTAATAATAATAGAAAATGAGGTAGAAAAAAATTTGTATCAGGAACAAAAATACAATATTCCCAGGAACAAATCCAATAAACATGTACAAAATTTTTTGAAGAAACGTTTAAATAAAATTATTGAAGAACACTATCTATCCAAATAAGTAGAGATCTATGCTATGTTCCTACATAATAAAATTTAAGGATATCAACTTTCTCCCAAATGAACCTATAAAATTAATGCAATTTCAGTAAGTTTTGGTTCTTGTGGGTAAAACTTGACAAGATGATCTAAAAACTCACATGGAAAGGCATAAACAAGAACAACTAAAAACAGATTTTAAAAACAGAGATGAGGGGTTACAGGGAGGCTCAGTCACTTAAACCAACTTTTGGTTTCAGCTCAGGTGAGGATCTTATGGGTCCTGGCTTTGAACCCGTTGTCAGGCTCTGCACTAACAGTGCAAAGCCTGCTTGGGATTCTCTCTCTCCCTCTCTCTCTCTCTCTGCCCCTCCCCCTCTTGTGCCTGCTCTCTCTCTCTCTCTCTCTCTCTCTCTTTCAAAATAAACTAAAAACAAATAAAAACAAAGATGAAAAGACTTACATAAGATATTAAAAACTGTCATGGACACCTAGTAATTTAAACAGTGATAAAAGGCAGACAAATAGACAAATAGATGAATAAAACAGAATACAGATTCCCAAATAGACTTATGCATAAATGAAATCTCAATTTTGACAAAGGTCCAATGATAATAAATGGGAAAAAATAGGATATTCAAAAATTTAAGTGGTTAACCATGTAGAAAAAAAATAGTAGATAACTCACATCATATGCAAAAATAAATTCTAGACAGATTTTAGACAATATTAAAAGCAAACTTTAAAGTTAAAAAAATACATAATTGAGTATCTCTATGACTGAGGGTTAAGGAAGTATTTTCTAAACAAGATACAGAAAACACAAACCATGAAGGAAAATCTACATAAATGACTAGATTAAAATTTAAAACACTTTTTCAATAAAAGACATCATAAGAAAAGTTTAAATAATCCTTGGTTTAAAAAAGCTATTTTAAAGTATATATATGTGTGTGTTTGTTAAAGGAACATTATTCAATATATAACAAAACAACACCTTATAAACTCTTACTTATATTTTTAAAAAAGAAAACCATACAATAAAAAAAAAGCAAAGTATATACAAAAGAAGTTTACATAAAATGAAATTCAAATAATCAGTAAACCTATGCATGCAACTGTGGCAAACTATTTGTTGGATTGCAAATAGAATGAATTCTCAGACATTGACAGTTCTTGACACAATCTCAAGAGCTAATAAAACAAACACAAAAAATTCAATGAGAACATAAAAGATTTGAATAAAACAACTAACCAATGTGACTTAATTCACAGATAAAGAGCATTATATTCAATAATTGAAGAAATAAATACAAAAAGTAGACATTATTTTAAAGTTTATTCTGGGCCATAAAGCAAATCTCCACAAATTTCAAAGAACTGAAATCAGGGATGCCTGGGTGGTTCAGTCGGTTCAGCGTCAGACTACTGATTTTGGCTCAGGTCAATATCTCACTGTGGTAAGATGGAGCCCTGTGGGGCTCTGTGCTGAGCACGGACCCTGCTTGGAATTCTTTTTTTCCTTCTCCTTCTACCCCTCCCCTTCCCTGTTCATTCTCTCTCTCTCTCTCTCTCTCTCTCTCTCTCTCTCTCTCTCTCTTTCAAAAGAGAGAGAGAGAGAGAGGAAAAAAAAAAACAACAACAACAGAAAAACCAAAGAACTGAAATCATAAGTGTGTGTCCCCTGACCAACATGGAATTAAATTATAGAGTGGGGGGCGCCTGGGTGGAGCAGTCGGTTAAGCGTCCGACTTCAGCCAGGTCACGATCTTGCGGTCTGTGAGTTCAAGCCCCGCGTCGGGCTCTGGGCTGATGGCTCGGAGCCTGTTTCTGATTCTGTGTCTCCCTCTCTCTCTGACCCTCCCCCGCTCATGCTCTGTCTCTCTCTGTCCCAAAAATAAATTAAAAAAAAATAATAATAAATAAATAAATAAATAAATAAATAAATAAATTATAGAGTGGAATTAAAAATAACTAGAAAAATCTTGAAATGTTTGGAAATTAGGCAACATGCTTTTAAATAAACAAACGATTTAAGAAGAAATCACAAGACACAATAGAAAACATACAGAACTGAATGATAATAAAAAAACAACATATCAAAATTGGTGGGATGCAGCAAAAACAATGCTTAGAGGGATATATATTGCTTTAAATACAAATAAGAACAGAAAAAAGATTTAAAATCAATGACTTACACTTCTAACCCAAGAATCTGGAAAAGGGAAACAAGTGAAAGGAAATAGAAGGATAAAAGTAATAAAATTATGTGGAGAAATTGATAAAGTAGAAAAATTAACAAAGCTTTGGCTTTAGTTCTTTGTACACATTAATAACACTGATTAACACTTAACAAGAGAGAAGGAACACAAATTGCTAATATGAGGAATAAACAGAGGACATCCATGCAGATCGGATGCACATCAAAAGGATAATAAGAGGATATTATAAACAACTTTATGCCAAAAAACTTGAAAAATACAGTGCTCAAATCTTGAAAAATAGAATTTACCAAAAAATGACCCAGAAGAAATGAAACACCTGTACATGCATATATCTTAAAAAAAAAAATCAAATCCATTATTTAAAATATTTTCTCATAAGAATTCCAGGTGTAGTAATTGCTGTGGCAGTGCCTATACTAAAACTGGAGTGATACAGAGGATATTGGCATGGCTCCTGAGCAAGGATAACACACAAAACTCCAAGTGTGGATGATTTCACTGGTGAATTCTTCCTACTAGCAAAAGTAATGCCAATCTTACAAAAATTCTCCCAAAGAAGAGCAAAACACTCAACTCACCAACTCCTAACTCATTCATGACCCAGCAAAACTCTGATACTAAAATCTAAAAAGAACTAAGAAAGGAAAATATGAGCCTATATTTCTTATGAATACAAATATGAATATATTAAGTAAAACCTTAGCCAACAGAATCTAATTTTATATAAAAATACATCAAAACTAAGTGAAATTTACCTGAAAAAATCAACCAATATAGTTCACCTAGTAAATGAACAAGGGAGATAAGCCATATGATTATTTCAATAAATACAGAAAACGTATTTGATCATATTCACCATACATTTATTATTTAAAAGGAAAATGCTCAACACACTAGAAGTAACCAAGAATTTCATCAACCTGATAAAAGTTATCTACAAAATAAAATTTAATGGCTAACATAATGTGGTAAAATATTGACCACTCCACCCCCTAACTCCTAAGCATGGCAAGAAGACAAGATTTCTACAACTACCAGTTCTTTCCAAAATTGGAAGTCTTCACTAGGTCAAGGAAGCAATAAAAAATATTTTCAAGAATAAAAGATTGAAAAATAAATATTATTATTCACAGATGATATAATTGTACATATAGCATGTTCAAAATAATTTACAAATGATTAGAAATTGTAAGTGAATTTAGGAAGGTTGCTAAATACAAGGTAAATATATCCTGTTTTGTGTTTACTCCCAGAGGTAGGCTATAACCCTTCCTAATTCATAGGTAGAATGTTGAGGCTGATGACAATCCAGAGACCTAGAGAATTTGAAAGAAAGTTTACTGTTATAACAAGGGACTCCTAGGGAGAGCGGAAAGGGCATAAGCAGGTCCAGGCAGGCTTCAGCAGAGCAGAGAGAGTGGGTTGGGCCTTAGAGTGTCAAGGGGGCAGGACTGGAGAGAAGTCCCTGAGGGTGGACTGGGAATTTGCCAAGTGTGAATTCCCATATGTCCCAAAGGAGCTCACTTGGACTTTCTTATCAATTATGCCCAGATATGGAACAGAAGAGAAAAAGGAAGTTGGGCTTATAAGAAGTCAGAAGTCAAACATCAAAACATGGAGTCAGACTCTTATATGACCCAAATCAATTGTATTTCTTTATACAAGTAAAAACAAAAACAAAGCAATTGATAAGTGAAATTTCAAAGGACTGCTATTTATAGGAGCATCAGAATGCATCAGATACCTAGAATAAATCTAATGAAAACAACTGAAAGATCTTTATGCAGTGAAAACTACTAAACATTGCTGAGGAAAGTGAAAGATTTTAATAAATAGAAGAATATGCTATGTTAGTGGACTGAAAGATTCAATGTTGTTAAGATGTGGATTCTCCCCCATATCGATCTATAGGTTTAGTGTAATTGCTATAAAAATCCCAAGAGTCCTTTTGTGGAGATGAAAAACCCACTGATGAGTATGCAGTCTGAATCAGAGGACTGAGCTGGGTGATTAGAATGGCAGGCATTATCAAGCTAAAATTACCTTGATGAATTTATTCCATGCTAGGAAAAAGAATTTCCAGAAGGAAAAAATACTCGTTTGTATCAGAGCCCACTTCCTTCTCTAGACACTGTTGAGGATGCTATACCCATGTTTGCCTCTCGTTTCCTTCATGGTTCCAATCTCCCACCTGACATATCTCTTTGAAAATCAGTGTATTACACTCTGCAAACTTGGTGCCAATTATGTCATATTGAATTACAACTAATAGTTTAACCTTCTCCCCATACCCGATCTTATTAGCAGGAAAAGAGTCTCTCCTCCAAGACTTTTCCTTTTCCCACCCATTTCCAGATTGTCTAAAAACTTTGGGGCTCACTCATTCCATGTATATAATCCTGCTTCCAAAAACAATGCAAGGCACGGAGATAGCTAGAGGTCATCATTGCTGTTGCTTCTGGTTGCCATGTGGTGGACTAGTTCACAAGCAGCCCTGCAGTCAGCATGTCCTTTATTGCTAGGGAACCACAGAAATGTTCCCATTTAGGCTGCATTAGAGCACATGAAGGGTGCAGTCTATTTAAGTTCATAATTCAGTCCTCAGCTGGCATTTCTCCCAAGCACAAGCACTGTGCAGGACAATGGGCTTGAAAATCTTCCACCCTCAGACATATATTGGGCTAAAACCTGGTCCTTCTACCAAATCTTCTTACCATGGGATGAGCCTGAGTTGCCCATCTAAATAAATATCCACCTAACCCCCACTATTGGTGCACCACCACCCTATTTCACCCCCATTTTCCATTTTCAAACACTTTTAAAACATTTTAAAACAAAAACAATGTTTTACAAAAGTGCTATTCAGGGTGTGATCCAGGAAGCCAGGGCAGCATTTAGTTTCACCTGGGAGCTTGTAGGAAATGCAAATTCTCATGCCCAACTGATGGCCTTCTGAATGAGAAATTCAAGGGTGGAACCTAGGAATCTGCATTTAACATGCTTTCCAGATTATCCTCATGCACAATGTTTGACTAGCACTGTTTTAAAGTGTTTTGATACTGCCTTTTACAATGAGAACAGTTGTGTTAATATTTTCAGTTTATAGTTCTAACTCAGCCAAGGAGCCATTCTATTTAAGAGCCTATTTCGAGTGTTCACAATGCCTTAATTATGCTCTTACTAGTCAGAATATTTTATTTTTTTTATTATTTTTTTTTCAGAAGATTTTAAAAGTGTAGTCGTTCTTTGAAAGAAAATCCTACCTTTAGACAAACACACACATGGAAATCTAAGGGACTATGCAAGAGAAATTTCACTTTTCCTTACAGTCCCCTGTTGGTTTAAATTGAGTGGGTAAAAGTGATAGAAGCCATTGCACTTGATTGGATTGCCATATATACTTTTTATGTTTATTTATTTATTTATTTATTTTGAGACAGAGAGCATGTGAGTGGGAAAAGGGCAGAGAGAGAGAGGGAGAGAGAGAATCCCAAGCAGGCTCCACACCATCAGCATGGAGCCTAATGAGGGGCTTGATCCCACAACTGTGAGATCATGACCTGAGCTGAAATCAAGAGTGAGATGCTTAACCAACTGAGCCACCCAGGCACTCCTGGACTGCCATCTTTTGCTGCAATCTCCTCTGTATTTTTTTTTTTTAATCCTCATTCCATCTGCTAAGCCCTGCCTCCTCATTGTCATCCCATGTACATTCAAAACAATAAATACACTGCATAACACTCGGTCCCCAAGGAACTCAGGAGCCCTTGATAAATCATAAAGTTGGCATTTCTAATTCTCTCCATATTTTGCCTTGGGCTATTAGAATATAGGATTTTGGACAGCAATCCACATTTTAAAAGAGTTAGGGAAGGAATATAAGCACAGATACAAAGATGTTCAGCGTTTGACAGTATAATATAAAGAGACCATCTAAAAAAACTGCAGGCTGTTAGGGATACTGAGGGGTGGATGTAAGTAAAGCATCAGTGACCCCCTTAGCCTTAACCATAAAAGCTAACAGAAGGCATGCAACAGTCTTGGAAGACATCGCCTTTTCCACGCATTGTGAGCACCAAATTTCCTGAACAGTGCATCCCTCCTCCTTCCCTTTTTCCCCCCCTAATGCAATTCAGTACATGGAAATGTCCCAAAATCTAGGCACAAAAAATGTCACTATGCATCCACATGATGTTAAAAAATGATTGCATTTTCCTACACAGGTTACACAACCACTTTAGTTTAAAAAGCTAGAGGAAATTTTTCACGGACTTAAAGGTTTGCCAAAACTCCCTCATTTGCCTACTAATCCCAGGTATAGAAGCCATACAAGTAGCCTCTGCATTTTAGACATACCCTTAAATATTAACCCCCTCCCCATTTTCTCCACCTCCACTCTCTGTCTTACTCTGCTCTCCACCAGAAAGCTGTTTGGCAAATTACAAAGAATAATGTGGTCTTTTCTGACAGTTTGGCTGGGGAGCCCCAAATGTAAACTCACATCACTGCTACCAATGAATGATTTTATTCATTTTAAGGCACCTATTTTCTTTTATTCAAATACACTTTTTAAGACACGCAAGGAACCAAGACGAAGTGGAATCAGGTTTGTTTCGGAAGGGAGATTTACGTGATGATCTCTACATTAAAAATATTAAAAATTACTCTAAAAATTCCCTGTTAAAACGGCATTCCTTTTTTGCATATTCAACCCCTAAAACATCAAGGTGTATGTGGGTGTGGGTATGTTTATGGTCATGTGGGCCTGGTTTGTTTGGGGAGAGGTTGCACTTCACCATTGCCACCCACTCTGTCTCAAAACCTAAGGTATTCTGAGGTGCCCCTAGGTTACCTGGAAGTGAATTCACCATACTTCAGTACCAGCACGTCTCTCTTCAAAATGTGGCTCAGGAGTCACTAAAGGAAACCACACAGTGTTAAGACTAAACATTCTTGAGTAAGCCTCAGTTATGGCAAGTTCAACAGCCTGGCCGTTGAGAAGGCAGTTACCGAAATTTTCCAAATAAATAAAGCAAACAAGTTACTTCAGGAAGAAGTTCACATCTATATGATTTATAATACTGGGAGTTGGCCCATTGAGGCAGGAGGAACCCAGTGAACCAGCAGTAAACCAGAGGCCACCCAAGCACTCAGAGCTGCCTCCAAGGTTTTAGTTCATGTTCAACCACCTACTGAATCCTCACCAGGAGTTACTCTGTTCGGGAAGGTGATGGCGTCTTACAACATCCTGCAAGACCTACTGGCGTGAACTTTATCATTCAGTCTCTACATGGGTTAATATTAACAGGGGGAAAAAATAGGAATCCTATTTAGAGTCCCCTGGCAGCAAGCAAATAGAGAAAAAAAAATACTCCTCCAAAATCAATGTTTGCTTTGCTGAGGGCCTCCTTAGGTGTACATTGGAAACAATTCTGTCTGTCTCCCACAGTTAAGTCACCCTGCAGCCTCATATGCCAGCCAGGAGTACTTAGCAGTCCAGAATCAACAGGTTGCTGCTGTTGAGCAGTACCAGAACACAGGGGCAAAAAAAGAATGGAAAATGTTATATGCAACAGAGCAGCCGTGACAGATGATGATGATAAAAGATGAGAAGCACCCTGAAGACTCAGCCTCTCTTGACCCCCATCCACTAACCTTAAACTGGGCACCATTTCCAAGGATCATTCTAGCCATTAAGGCAAAAGCTAATGCTCTGTAGCTGGTCTCCATACGTCATTCTTAGGCACTTCCAAATTAAATCACACACATACACATACAACACCACCTTACATAGTATATATATCACATAGGAAGATATTATGTGTTGATGGAGATAAGTAAACATATTTAGCACTCTTGTGATCACACCCATGTATCTTTCTTAATACATATCATACAGGTGTAGAATTAGGCAATAAAAGGCATAAATTGTGTTTAAGTTATCCTATATATGTCCTTAGGCAGGGGCATAAACTGGGAATGAATTAATAATTGATAATATTAGGTCAATAACAAGTTTCTAAGCTCCCAGGTAGGGAAGTTCCAATTTGGTTCACCATTAGATAATTAATACATTAATGCAGTTTTTGTAAAAATTGTATAAAAATCTAATTATAAGCCCTATCTCATAGAGAACTAGAGATGTAAGTATAGACAGTAGTTAGTAGAAGAAACGTTTAAAATAATGCTCCAAATATTCATTTAGGTGAAACATTTTATTCAGCATCCCCAATGCAGGTGATTATCTTTGAGAATGTCAGGTATGCACATAAATATTTGCATATATGTAAAACCTTGGTTTGTCAACATAATTCATGTCAGAAACATGCTTGTAATCCAAAGCACTCGTATATCAAAGTGAATTTCAAGAACCATTGGCTTAGTTGTGATCATGTGACATTCGGTGACATGTACTACTCATATTGCAAGACATCATTTATCACGTTAAAAATTTATTAGAAATGTTTGTTTGTCTTGTGGAACACTCACAGAACAAGTTACTCACAATCCAAGATTTTACTGTATGTTTGTATATATTTGCACATAAGACACTACTTATGTATCATTCTTTTATGACACCGTAGTAAGGAAAAACAGCATAGGTGGGAGAAATTGTTTTTTAAAACAAGACAGAATTAATGATCATGAAGCAAGGACTGAAAACAAACAATAAAATCAGGAAATGGAAGCCACTTGTGAGAAGAAAACCTAAGTAGCGAAAAGATTTTAGAGGAGCTGAATATGTCTAATGGCATAATACACAGGACACAGGAAAAACGTGTTGAAGTTAGAATAAGAGTCTGGAAAAATTGCTACAAAACATATCTCTCTATCAGAGTATAAAATTTCTGGATTTAAAAAAGTGAAAAGAAAAAATTGTGACAATATCAGAGTATTTCATAAATTTAATGAACCAGATAGAGAAAAATATGGGAAATAGAAAGGCCGAGACGTCCCTTGGAAGTTCTCAAGACCGACAAAGCAAGATCAGGAGTGTGTTTTTTTCTCTTACGACTGTATTTACTTTAAAAAGGTTAATGAAATGACTACTGAACTAGGGAACCCCAAAGGACAGAAGAGTAGGCAACAACTTTGCAAAGGTAAGATTATGCAAGTGAAGTATAAGTCTAAATGCAAAATCTCCAACAAGAATCGCTGCAGAAGGGCACACTCCATAGCTTTACATAAAGTTATCACATCCGAAGCCAGTGTTTGGAGAGCAAGATGATAGGAGATTTCCTTAGATTATGTGGAGCAGAGCCCCTACACTGGTCCCAGATAGACATGTAGCATGACCAATATATAAACCTTGCTTATCTGAACCCCTGAGATTTGGGGGTTGTTTATAACTGTAGCAGAACCTGGTCTATCCTCACCGATACAACAAGGGTGAAGAATCAATCTCCTTCCTATGAAGGATTCTCGCTGTAATTATTGTGCAGCCAAGGTCAAACTTAATCATATGTGTATAATACAACCAAAGATTCCAAATGCTGTTTCTGGTATACAGTGAACAACCAGCTTCATTTCCTTAGAGATTATGGTGTTTTGAAGAGACAATTGGGGAAATTGTCACTATGTAGACACCAGTGATTGCGGACTTCGTGTTAAAACTTGGATTCTGCAATTATAAAGAAAGGCAGGGGTGAAGGTCGTGTAACAAGGGATATAAGAATAGCCCAAGTACAATTCAAGACAATGTGTGTTCATGATGAAGAGCATCTATAGAGGAGGGCTCAAAACAAAAAGAGAAAATAAACGAGAAAGTACAGTAGCAATGGAGAAGATCAAGGTAGAGCATAATTTTTCTAATACAGAGTCTATTTTCATTCTGTTTGAAATCTGGAGAGCACCTGCCCTTAAGCTTGCCTACTTGTCTGGAAGGCATAGGTCTCCGGTTCCAGCACCCAACCAACAAACACTGGCGATAAGTTGTGATGGGGAAGGATCAGAGATAACCAAGGATGAGCCTGGAAAAGACTGTATCCATGAGACTCCAGAAGGAAAAGCAAAAGCAGACTTTTTCTTAACCAAAAGTAAAGAAGCTCAACAAGTAGTCAAAGATGACGTTACTGGTTTCTTGTTTAACAGGTGAATGACACTGCTCTGGAGCCCCCTCAAATCTTTTGTGGTTAGTTTTGATTGGAAAGTTAAAATGGAGCTTTTGCTGTTTGTTTATTCCCTACCCATTTCCACAAATAACTTAAGTGCATAAGAAAATGAAATCTACCAAATTACACTGGTACTCACACTGGTGAAGAAGGACTTTTATGTCTCCCTTCTATACGCCTCAATATTATTTGAAATTTGTACAAAGGTCATGTATTACTTCTCACTTCAAAGAACAAGGTTAGACATCTAATGGGACTTACTGATGAAGTGGACAATCAAACATTGAAGACAGATAACTTCCAAGAAATGCAGCCAAGTAACACATAAAAAATGTACACAATATACAACAGATTACAATTGGGCTCACCAGCATGTCTGGAGGAAGTACAGAGGGTCTCATCTGAACTATACTCAGAGTTGTTGCTTAGAACCATTTCTGACCGTACATCAGTCTTGTTAGTCACGAGAGTAGAGAAACAAAGACTACTCAACACCTCAAGTCCCAAGATAGTAATGCCATTGGTTAGGAGTGACTTTGAACAACTTTGGAAACAAGTGAAAAGAGAAATACAGGAAATTTAGATCAGGAGACCACTTCAGAAATTTAGATCAGGAGACCACTTCAGACATTCAAAATGGAACAAAAGATGTCACCGAAAAACCAGAAGGACGATGGAAATGATTCAGACAAATTTTTCTGGACAATCTAGTAGTCGGGAAAGTATATTAGTTAGCAGAAGCTGAGGCAGAAAGAGCTCTGATATGGGTTTAAGACACAGAATGTCGAGGCAGTGACACCCAATGGGATGTTCCTAGCAAGGTGACCCAGTCTCAAAAAGAAATGAATGCTAAGGTCAGTTGTCAGTGGAAATTCCACCTTGAAAGAATCTGTTATCTCCTCCCCACCACCATGAGATAGAACATTACATTGTCTTCTTTTTTAGTTGTTTTTAAGTGACCTCCATCAGTGCACTTTAGAGAGCAGAGGGATGTCAGGGTCATAACTCAACTTGAGAACTGCATGAAGCAAGGTGAAATTTTTCTCAACACTGGAAAATCTAAGAATTTGTCTCAAACACAGAACTTAGAGTGCCTGACTCTATGAAGAAATTGACGTTTTTACCTAAAATAACTGTTCAAACTGTACATTTGCTCCGTTTTATAAACATCAGAAGGGCACCACTGACACCCAAGTGAAAAATCCCCACCTTGGCCAAAATGGTTTCACATAAAAACAACTCACCTACCAAGTAAAACTTTCTGCACTCCTTGTGCCCAGGGGAATTAGGGGCAGGGGAGCTAGCGCCTGCTCTGCAACGAAGCAAAGATTTTAACCCCAAATGGCAAAGATGCTTCTAGGTTGAAATGCTGCTGGCTTTAACATCTCTTTTCCTCTTGGGAGCAAAGTAGGTACCTCCCAAATTCACCCTAGAGCAGCCCCACACCAGGATTTTGTCTGTTGTCCACCTTTTAACTTGCTCTGTGTAAACATTTCCCCCTCGCCCGCAGACAGCCGCCCACCTCCGCCTGCCTCCCTGCCTCCCTGCTCGCTGGCCTCCCCTCCCCAGCTTTCAGCTGGAGGAGCGCCTCGCAAACAACTCGTGCTTTGGGGCTCAATGTTCTTCACGCCTGCCAGTTCTTTCAGGAGGTCGTTTACACGCTTGGCTCTTACTTCAATCAGCTACTCTGGAGCAGCCAGTGAAAAGTGCTTTTACTCCCGAAAAATATTAGAGTGCTTTGTTGCAAATGGTGGGTGAATCCGTGGCCCCCAATCATTAAAGATAATAGCCAACCCAACATGACTCAACCAGTGGCTACTTAGGGGGTGACTGTATTCCCAAGAAGTGCGACATGACAATTTCAACTGGCAGATTATGCTTTATAAATCATTTGCATTTTCTTCTGATTCATCAAATGTCTTTTGGCCCTGACTACCTGTTCACCCTCTTGTTTGTAAATTGCCATGGTGCGTGACTCCTAATGGGCCAAAAAAGGCACAAAGCTAACATTTACTCATTACATCCACATAGAGTGTATGAAGAAAAACACACCCTTGCACACACCCTTTAGAAAAGGCATAAATTTTCACAGGAAAAATATTTCCAGGGGAGCTCCATGTATTTCTTTACTCAGTTGTAATGGCAATATTATCGAATTAGTTTGTGCTGCCTCCAACTTAATATTTTCATTTGGTTCTTTTTCCTCTTAAGTGTACTATAAAAAGATGATTAATCAAAAAAGGAGGGTTACCTTTGATTAAGGAAGTTAGTTATGAGTGGCTAACTTAATGTAGGTGGGAGGTTTCACTCAGCCATTTTATTTTCTTCTCCATGGGAGACCTAGAAAAATGGGCCATAGGAAATACTACAAAGAAGGAATCACTGGAGTAGTAAAAACCTTTAAAGGAAACTTCAACTTCCACTGCCATCATCAATAAGCAATGCCGAGAATGTTTCTTTGTCTACATTTTATTGCACGTTTAATGGGCCTCCAAGTGCTGTACAAACATTAAACATGTTTCCAAAATCCCATGATGGATTATATAAGTAATCACCATAAAATTATGCTCATTTCATGATGGGGAACCTGAGTTAAACCTGAATTATAAGAAAAGAGATTGTTTCCATTATTGTTCAGTTTACTCCTGGAGTGCCACAAAAAGCATTTTTCAAAAGGCAGTGTTGGGAGCGTGCGCTTTGGAGTCAGAATGCCTACATTAGATCCCTGGTTCTGCCTTCTTGTTAACTGAATGAGCATAGGAAAGTCTTTAGCCTCCCCATACCTCAGTCTTCTCATCTGTAAAATGGGGATAATGATGGTACCCTCTGTCAAGTATGTCAAGAATTGGTTTTGAAGATTAAGTCAATTTTCAAAAATTGCTTAGAATATTGCCATACTTACATAGTAGGTCCTATATGGTAACAGCTGTTGTTGTTGCTATTGTTTATGAGACATCAGAATGTATAAATACTAAGTGGAAGAAAGAATGTAGAATAGAGAAAGCATGCATGAGGTAAGTATTTAGCCTTCTCAGCTTTCATGCATGTCTGTGTCTACATACCTTCAAGGGTGCTTCCCTGGCCAAGGCAAAAAGTGTGCCCCAGATAGAAGCCATCCTTAACTTTATCCCAAGAACCCTAACCTCCCAGGACTCCCTTTTTCTGGTGTGCTAGAGAAAAGCTTTGGTAACAACAGTCTCTTCTTCCCCTTAAGAGAGTATCCAGCTTCCTCCACAAGGTCAGTCTCAAGACCATTTTTTCCCCAGTAAGAATATCTCTGACTCTCCGCCACAACTGTTCCCACCTCAGATGGAATTGAGGAGAAAACCTAATGTTATAATTTGTTCATTGCCTCGTGAACTGAACCTGAAAACTGAAACACATTTCTGCTTCTAAAGGTTAAGTCCTTACTTCCAAGCCAGGCCCTGTGCCCTTTACACTGAGTGGCCTCTCCTCACGGCCCGGCCTGCAAAGGAACAATGAACTTGGCACAGACCAAGTGCACACATTTTCTCAGCACAAGTTACCACTACGTGCCCCGCCAGTGCCTCATGGCCCCAGAAATTCTCCATCTGGCTGCATTCTTTGAAGCATGGTCAGAAAGTCAAATAAAGCCAAATGTTCTACCAGGTAGAAGGAAGTGACCAAGAAGTTCTCATGCTACCATATTCCTTTGCATACATGGGCATGTTGCTTTAAGGTAGTTCCTACATGTGCTACCCCTATAATAAAGACAAGTGACTTAATCTGTCCAGTCCCAGTCCTCTCAGGTATAAAATAGCACTAATAAAAGGCATCCATTTCAGTTGTTGTGGGAATTAAAGAAGATATAGCCATCTCTTATACTTAGTAGGATATTTTTAAAGCTTAGTACAGTTGACCTTGGAACAATGCAGGTTTGAACTGCATAGTCCTCTTATACATGGATTTTTTGGATAAATACACTACAGCACTATGAATATATGTTCTCTTTCTAATGATTTTCTTAATAGTGTTTGCTTTTCTCTAGCTTACTTTATTGCAAGAATGCAATATATGATATGTATAATAAAATAGGTATTCATCAACTCTGTATGTTACCAGTAATGGTAGATTATTAGCAGTTATCCCTATGGATAAGATTGAGATACTGAATCATAGAATTGCTCCTTGTTCTGACAGTATCCTGTCTAGAGTGAATCCTCCCTTCTTTGATTTTCCCTGAAATTATCAGCCAAACTCCAAATCCTATAAGTTCTTTCCAACACCCTCTTATTGAGACACCCCATGGTTCTCTATGATTTACATACTCCCTTGCTATAAAGGGTGATAAACTCAACCTGTCCAACTACAGAAGTGGTCCTTGATGTCGTTGGTTAAAGGGAACTGGCAGTTGTCATAGTTGGCTCTCCGCCACCGCTGCCCTTGAAGAATGCTACCATCCCTGCAACTGTCTCCAGAGAGAACCCTTCACTCCTACTTCTTTGTGTCATTGGTTCCAAAATGACTTTGTGTCATTACTTTGGGTCATTAGTACCCACATGGGTACATATGATTAGATGATTATTAAGGCAGCAGGGCAAAGGAAATACTGCTGTTTTGTTTTGTTTTTATTTTGTGTGGATCCCACCAAGACTCATAGAGAAGAGAATTTCCCAAACATAGGAAGGACATTTGGAAGAAGAGAGAGAGGGAGGGAGAGAGAGAGGAAAGAAGGAGGGAAGGAAAGAAGAGGAGAGAAAGAAAGAAAGAAAGAAAGAAAGAAAGAAAGAAAGAAAGAAAGAAAGAAAGAAAGAAAGAAAGAAAGAAAAGAAAAGAAAGCCTGGTATGTTATTGTTACAGTGACTCCTACAAAAAGTGACAATGAGGTAAAGAAAAAGGGAGAGATTGCACTGTACTCACCAAATCATGACCTGAGACCAAATCATGACCAAATCATGACCTCTTCCTCCAGCCTCCAGATACATGGTGGGAGTACAGGCAGAAAAGCAGGATGGAACATATAGGTATGCTGCCCTATGTTCCCAAGTGACAAGTTATATTGGCTTCCCTTCTGTGTTAGCTAGGATTATGTTTAACTGCACAGATCAGAAAAACCCAAATAACAGTGGTTTAAATCAGATACACATTTCCATCCCATTTTGTGGCAATGCCAGTGGTGCTCAGCTCCTTTTTACTTGCTGCTTCATCATCTTTAGCACATCTAAGGTCCTAGCACATTTCTTCACCTTCTTATCTTTCCATCCATATGTCAGGGAGCAAGAAGAAGGAGGTGATCAAGAAGTTCTCATGCTTCCCGTCCCCTCCCAAGAAGGCTTCCTAGAACTCACACACAAGACAATATTACAATATATTGTAGTGGTCAGACCTTAGTCACAGGCCCACACCTAAGTGAATGGGGGAGGGAGTACTGGATACTGGAGAATCTAGACCTTTAGCAGGGCAAAATATCAAAAGGAATGGTAGAATGGACGTTAGAGTAGCACCACGCAGTCCCAGCCACAACTCATTTTAAATTTTTCAGTGCCCATGAATGAGCAAATGTATGTGAACTGCAGTAACACACCTATGGAGAGAAATTTATCACCTTCAGAAACATGAACTAAGCTGTCTCAGCCAGCTCTCTGGAATGGTTAACTCACTACTAACAGATTCACCAGTCAGCTATAAGCTGGATCGTTAAGGCCATGGTTAGCCTTTTTCTTCTTTTTCTAGATTCTGTTTTCCCAGAACTAGAGGAGGTGACATTGTTAAAGCTGACTCCTTGCAACCCAATCAAGAAGGATAAAAAAGAGTTTGTTTTAAAAAAGAAGATGAAAGCTAAATTAACAAATATGAAACATATTTATTTCACTTCATTCTCTGCCAGAATGTACATTTGCTGTGGTACAGATAAATTGTTCTCAAATTGTGATCTCAGGGCCATTGGTGGTCCAATATGTCGTAGGTGGTCCTGTGGCTAATTACAAATATGTTCTAAAAATCAGTCTAAATGTGTGTTTTAAATTTATTTTAACTCATTTGTTGAATTGAAATCAAAATATAAGAATCAATATTTTAAAACTGTAACCTCAGCAATGATTATTAATTTGAGAAAAGATTTCTCAAGATTTGTGTATGTGTGTGGTGGTAGGGTAGGTGGTCCAGTGGGCCTTGCCCAGTCTTCATGTTCTGCAACTTAAAAAAAATTGAGGGGATAGAGTCTATCCTCTTTAGCAGAGGGTGAGCCATGGGGCTACAAGACCAAAATCATCAGTTATAGAGGACCCAACAGTAAGCTTTATGTCAATTCATATATGGTCTATGAAATGAGCTTTCTGCAAGAATGGACCTACAACAGCCTATTTTGTATTGTGATTTGGAGTCACCTTATGATTATGTAGAGACCAACAAAGACACCCTTAAATGCAACCAAGGTTAAAGAGGGTCAATTTAGACTTGAAAATTGTAATATTACTACCAAACTGGGGAGTAAAAACACAGGATAGGTTGACAGAGTTAAGAAAGAAAGAAAGAAAGAAAGAAAGAAAGAAAGAAAGAAAGAAAGAAAGAAAGAAAGAAAGAAAGAAAGAAAGAAAGAAAGAAAGAAAGAAAAAAGTTTTGAGAATAAGATTCTAGGTTTATATAGTTATATTTTTTTTTTCCAGAGGGTACCCTGAATAAGTCACACTGTTGTTCATGTTGGATTGGTTGTTCTATCGAACAGCTTTTGCTCACGGTATTATTTCTTATATTATGACAACTCTATTCTAATTCTGGATACATGAAGTAATTTTCTAATTTAATTTGATTTAGCAAGTGGATTCCATTCCCTGATTGAAATGTGTGTGTAGGGAGGTGCCTGGGTGGCTCAGTCGGTTAAGCGTCTGACTTCAGCTCAGGTCATAATCTCACTGTCCATGAGTTTGAGCCCTGCATCGGGCTTGTGCCAACAGCTCAGAGCCTGGAGCCTGCTTTGGATTCTGTGTCTCCCTTTCTCTCTGCCCCCTACCCCACTCACACTGCCATTCTCTCTCTCTCTCTCTTCCTCCCTCCCTCCCTCAAAAATAAGTAAACATTAAAAAAGAAAAAAAATTAAACATTAATTTTTTAATTAAATTTTAAAAATTTAAAATTTAAAAAAAATTTTAAAAATTAAAATTTTAATTTAATTTAAAAAAACATTAAAAAAAAAAAACCCGAGACTCAGTGGCTCAGTTGGTTAAATTGACAACTTGGGCTCAGGGCATGATCTAGATGCTCACGGGTTGGAGCCCCGCATCGGACTCTGTGCTGACATCTCAGAACCTGGAGCCTGGAGCCTGTTTTGAATTCTGTGTCTCCTTCTCTCTCCACCCCTCCCCCACTCATGCTTCGTGTGTGTGTGTGTCTCTCTCTCTAAAATAAAAAATAAACATTAAAAAACTTTAAAAAAAAGAAAAAATTAAAAAAGAAAGGTGTGTGTATGTGTAAGCTTGGCACTTGGCTTTAAAATTTGCTACTTTTAATTCATTCTTTCATTCATTTATGGTGCTTTACTGGGCACCTACTTTGTGCTAGAGACTGTGTTACGTATTAGAGATTCACTAGTGGTTTCATGGAGGACAAGATCCTATGGATCAAATTTACAATATGTGAATAAATAAAAAATTTCTGAACCATGGATGACCAACCTTGGTGGTGTCATTCTGATAAAGCCCTTCTTGAAATATTTTTTCTTACTGTTTGCCTTAGACTGGGTTGTCTTAAGAGCAGAATCTAAAACAAAGGCTATGATCAGGTACTAAATTTGAGATGCAGTTCTAGAAAGTAGCTATAAAAAGTGGAAGAAAGTTGGGCAGGGAATAAGAAAAAGTCAATAAGAAGATGCATTACTGTGTTGGCCCCAGTATGAGAAATGGAGATCAATCCAATGGAATTCTCTGGAAGAGCTTAATGAAATACATGTTTGGATGGCTTACCCACAGAACAAAATTGGAAAGCATTCATCTATCAGTTCACATCACACTTTCAACAATATCACATCACACTATCACTTTCAACGATGGCTCCCGGGGCATCAACTTCCCTATTTTTCTGGACTCTGGATGCAAAGTGGCAAGCCTGGGTCCACGAGCATCCCATGCTGTAGTATCCAAAGCCCCAGGAGAGGAAGTAAGAACTATGAAGCAAAGATCCAGTAAAAAGCACTCTTGATGAAGTACACCTGATGAAGTATGGAAGCCTACACAGAACTGATTGCTACAACAATGGCTGGCCATGGTAGGAAGTGACCCTAGCAGGATGTGGAAGAATGCTTAAGAAATGCCTATAAATTATTCTGTGACAATGACAGTGATGAGTAATGTGATAATCATCTTATTTCCAGATCATCTTCACCATTTCCTTCACTACCACCTCTGCCACATACATCCACCTTCACCATCATCACCTCTGTCACATCCTTCACAACCACTTTCATCACCACCACGACCACCACCTCCATCCTCACCCCCATCCCCAGCCAGTACCCTTCCCTCCACCAGCAGTGCTGCGGACACTACTGTTAGTCTACACTGCCACCTTCCTCCACCACCACCGTATGTAAGTCACACCATCACTGAGAGCGCCTCAAAACTGTTATTCTGAATGTTGACTCTGAGCATTTATAATTCTTAATAAATAGTCTTTAGTCCTGGAGTAAAGTTTTTGTGGTAATTTAAATTAGGGAAGATTTGTTTAGTTCCTGAGTAACTATTAAGTGTTAAATGGTTTTTAAGTCTTACTACATAATAATTTGGAAGTGGAAGAAAAAAACACCTCAAACTCCTTGTAAACTTGATTCATCATCATCCCCAAAAGATACTAAAGAAACAGAGATTTAGACAAATTTTTGTACAAGAATGCTAATTGCAACATTACGTAAGATGATGAAAATGGAAATAATGTCCAATAATTATATTAAGGTATAATAAATTATGGTGCATATTTGAAAGGAAAAAAATAATGATATGGGATAATGTTCATACTATATTACCAGTGAAAAGTGTATGATATAAGAAGGGCTAGTTATCTACCCTATATCTATTCTCCCATTCTCCCTTTCTTTCTTATCAACAAAACCTCAACTTTATCAGGAGTGGCAATGTGTCCAACTAATAGAACATTTGCTCTCATCCCTTGAAGATGCCTGCAGGGAAGATGACCCAATGGTCAGAGATAAAGCACCCATCTTTCAATAGTGAAGAGAAAAGCCATATGTTATGAATGGATGAGAGGAAGCTAGAATAAGCCTAGATCCTTGAGGACTTCTCAAGCTGCTAAGCCAACCCTAGTCTGCCTATGTTCAGACCTTTTTGTTTTGTTTTGTATGAAAAGCAAAAACCTCTTTTTGTTAAGCCACTATAGTTGAGCTCTGTTACAGGAGCCAAAGGCAATGTTAAGTAATACTTACAGGTTCTGCAATTTTGTTTGAAAAATTGAGAGGATTTGCATGCCATAAAATCCACTTATTTTAAGTGTAAAATTCAACAAATGTTACTGTTTTTCCAGAATTTGCAACTTATTTTTATTTTATATTTTTCACTTAGCTTGCATATCATGTTATAGATACTACATATGGATCTGAGGTTCTCTTGTTAAATAGCTGCATCATGTTTATGATAGTCATTAGTGTTATATACTGATTAATTCAATCCAATATCAGGAAACAATTGCTCTGCCCATGGAGTTAGGTCTGGCCACCTTATGAAATGAAATGTGCCCATAAGTGACCCACATTTCTTTGAAGTAGAAGCTTTAAGATTCAATATATGCAATTCAGCACTTTCTTTCTATCTGTCATAGTGACTGGTAATGCTCTAAATAGTGGCAGATAAAACAGCCTGGGTCCCAGAGTGTGGAGGACACAGAGTACAGCCCTTAGCTGAGCCAGATGAGTATGTATCATTAGTGAAAAATAAATCTTTGCTTATTTAACCTACTGAGAATTTGAGATTGTTTTCTCATAGCAGCGTAACCTAGCCAATCCTGCAGGTATAGTGTTATATACTAAGATCAATCATTCCTGTATTATTTGCCATTTGTTCAACTTGAATTTTTTTATATTATAAACAATGATGAAATGAATATCCTTGTATATTTATGTTTATGCATATTTGAACTGTTTTCAAATACAGTACTAGAAGTAAAATTATGGGATCAAAAAGTAGGCACACTTTATATTCTAAAAGATATTACCAAGTTGCTTCCAAAGAAAAGTTTTGAATATTCTCACAGAAAGTGACTGTATCCTAGCCATAACACCAATAACAGTATTATTATTTTCACTTTTGCTAGCCTGATAGGCAAAAAATTTTATTGTGCTTAATTTATACTTCTCTGGTAGTGAAATAGAGCATTTATTTTCATATGTTTGCTAGTTGTTTGAATATCTTCTTTGTAAATTACTAGTTTTATTGTGAAGTACTTACTGTGACCTTACCTTTATCCTCTTGGATTGCTTACCTTTTCTTCCAGATTTGTAGAAGCTCTTTAATATAGTCTGAGTATTAATCTTTATGTTATATGATACAGATATTTTCTGCAACTCAGTCTTGCATTTTTATATCTGTTGAGTGCAGAACTCTAAAAATATTATGTAATTAAATCTATCATTTTATTTTATAGCTTCTGGGTTGGGTGGGGGAGGAAAGCCTTTTCCCTGTATGATTTTTAAAGTTCTCTTATTTCCTTTTAATACTTCTGTAATCACTTTTTACATTTCACACTTGCAATCCATCAGGATTTTCTTAAATGAATGATGTGAGGTGGACAAAGCATCTTACTATAACACTTTCAAAATAGACTACTAGCTTTTCCCATGGCATTATTTCTCCTACTGATTCAAAATACCACCTTTGTCATAATCAAAATTAGTAAGTATGAAAAGATTGATTACTGAAACTTGTTCTATTTCAATGATCAATTTTAACCTATTCATACACCAGTAACCCCCCTCAAAGTTTAATTAAGCAAGACCCCCATAATTGTTCTACTTCTGATTTTTTTCTATTAACTGTTCTTGCAAGTATTCTCTTTCAGATTAGTTTGAGAACCAAATCACCAAGTTCCCTAAAATATCATTAGAATTCTGAAAGTAGGTACTATTTATACATAATTTTAATTAAGCAAGACCCCCATAATTGTTTTACTTTTGATTTTTTTCTATTAACTATTCTTGCAAGTATTCTCTTTCAGATTAGTTTGAGAACCAAATCACCAAGTTCCCTAAAATATCATTAGAATTCTGAGATTATGTACTATTTATAAATTACTTTGGAGTAATTTGACATCTTTACAATATTTGCAACCAGGAACACGGCATGTCCCTCCACTTATTTAAGTCTTCTTTCATGTCTTTGGTAAAGATTTATAGTTACCTCCATAGAGGTCTTGTACATTTCTTGCTCCGTTTTTTAATGGATTATTTTTGACATCTTGTTTCCCCAGGTTACAAGGCAGAAATGAAGTCATTAGACTCAGGCAGTTGCTTCAGTTCAAAAGCTTTGGTTTCACTCTGGTATTTAATGTTTAGAAAATGTCTACTTATTCCTTCCTCTCAACTCAAGCAAAGCATTATCTTTCAGTTGTGACAGTTTGGAACAACCCATTGCATTTGACCTGCACATTTTCTTTCATCTGATCTATATTTATGTTCTGTTGCATGAATGATGACAGGGTAGTTGATCCCAATTGGCTCAGTTCTCATCAGCCAAACGGTTCTTGCATTCTTATACTGTTTTAAATGATGACTCCCTCTGAGTATGTTAGTTATTAAATCACAGTGAAATTCTTTTTGCACAACATGATGTTACATTTATATTAAACCCCTGAGGGCAACAATGTAGTACATACTGCACACACAGGCTCGCAGGCACAATGTAGGGCCTTATTGTGCACAGGAAACAGAAGGCTAGATTCCTCTTAGAAGAAGAGGTATTGGCATATTTTGCTAGGATCCAACAGGTGAGTCAGTAATGGTGAAAGAGCCATGAGTGCAGCCTACTCCCATTCATTATTATGATTCTTTAACTGATAGGCTTTCACAGAAAACAGAAATTCTAAAATTTGCTTTGAATTTCATGTAAAAGCACAGGATGCTTTTGAAATGTCACAATGCTTTTTATTGAGGACTTTTTCTCTCTTCCAGGTTTCATATATATGTTTGAAAAATGTTTTTTCTGTTTTTGAAGTTCTGTAAATCTAAGTAGAATATTAAGATTTGATTGAACTCATACAACATCTGTGATAGCAAGAAAGTACTTTGGAAGTTCTTATCTTTCTTTACTTTCCATCCATGTTTTTTTCTTCTATCTCTTTCTCTCTATATATAATTATTTTGTTTCTTTTCATTGCTTTTGCTTTTCAAATATAAATAGTAGGAGACATATGGATTCATCAGCAGCTCATTGGAGACTATAATAGCTTCATATTCAAATTAAGGTTGCATAAACAGATATGTGAGTTTTCTTAACCGTCAGCTATGACACAACTTCCCAAAGATTCCTGTATTCACCACTGACCTTGTTTTATAAGGTGAATTTATATCCTCCCAAAAGATATGTCGAAGTCTTAACCCCTTGTACCTCAGAATGTGACCTTACTTGGAAATAGGGTAATTACAGATGTAATTAGTTGAGGTCATATTTGAGCAGAGTGGGCCCTAATCCTATATGACTGGTGTCCTTATACAAAGACCACCATGTGAAGAAGGAGGCAGAGATACGAGTGAGGCATCTACACAGCAAGGAATGCCAGCTGCTAGGAGGGAGGCAGGGAACAGAGTCTCCTTCAGAGCCCTCAGAAGAAAACAGTAGTGCCAACATCTTGATTTCAGGCTTCTTGCATCCAGACTGTGAAAGAATAAATTCCTATTGTCTTAAGAAATCCAGTTTGTGGCTCTTGGTTACAACACATTATGAAACAAATATATCCTCAACGTTTTTTTTTTTTTTTATTTATTTTTGGGACAGAGAGAGACAGAGCATGAATGGGGGAGGGGCAGAGAAAGAGGGAGACACAGAATCGGAAACAGGCTCCAGGCTCCGAGCCATCAGCCCAGAGCCTGACGCGGGGCTCGAACTCACAGACCGCGAGATCGTGACCTGGCTGAAGTCGGACGCTTAACCGACTGCGCCACCCAGGCGCCCCTGAAACAAATATATCCTACTTAAGAATGTAGGTATCGGTTCTTCCTAGTGTGCAAATTTGGATCCCAAGTTATTCTCTTCTGTATCCTGAATCATCCTAGATACACATCAGTATGTTTTAGAAATAGATATTCTGGACACACATCGTACTTGACTGCAGTAGGGAGCACTTTGGGATAAAAATCTAAACTAATAGATGAGGTACAAGTACTCAGTTTGCCATAAACCTAACTTGATACATGCTAGCTTTGATCTTCTTTATCTGTGAAGCCAGTGGCTGCCCCCTGGAAAGAAGTTTAGATTATCTCCAAGCCACATCTTCAGCCCCAGGATGAACTGTCCTGTCTGTGAGTATGCGACCTACTAACTGGATCACCTAAGATTCTGCTCCTAGAACCCTGTGACAAGTCTCTCAATAAGAACCGTAGCACGGATGGGAATCCATTAGTTAGGGCTCACATCTCACATCACTTCACAGAAAACCTTGCCTTGGGGTTCTTGGGTGGCTCAGTCGGTTAAGCGTCCAGTTCTTGGTTTCAGCTCAGGTCATGATCTCACAGGTCTTGAGATCTAGCCCCACATCAGGCTCTGTGCTGACAGCGTGGAGCCTGCTTGGGATTTTCTCTCCCTCTTCTCTCTGCCCCTCCTGCTTTCTCTGTCTCTTTCCCTCTCCCTTTCAAAATAAAGAAATAAAACTTAAAAAAGAAAAGAAAAGAAAAGAAAAGAAAAGAAAAGAAAAGAAAAGAAAAGAAAACCTTGCCTTTGCTGCAACCAGCACTGCTTACTGTCATCTTTCACACCTGCTGGCCTTCTAACTGCCTGCCATTTGCCTCTATGTTTATAATGCATCTTTCCTGTGTGCATGCGTGTGTGTGTATATATATGTGTATTTATTTTTAACTCTTTTAAATTCAACACTGCCCTATACATGCCATGTCCCTCCTTGGAGTCTTTTTACTGACCTCATAGTCTTATTCATACATTCAAAAACTATTTCTCTCCTGGCTCACTATAAAACTGAAACCTCTAAATCCCTTATTTTATTCAATGGACATAAGATTTCACTGGGGGAAGGAAGAGCTGCTATTGCCTCCAGCACACATAGGATTGGGGAGGATCTTCACCATTGGAATATAAATATTTCATGTGCAAGCTTCTTTGTGGAAAAATTATTTTATGATATAAAGAACCCCATGGGGCACTATTTGATCTAAGACACATATGCAGCAGTTTTAGTGAAGTCAGTGGAAATCTACATGGGTCCCCTGATGGAAGGAATTAAATTCAGATAGGATGAGATAATTTCACCAGATGCCACATATTTCCATGTAAAACTGAAAATCATAAAATAAGAAGATTAGAAATGGGGGGAAATACTTGCATTATCTGATATCCTTCACCAGGAGGTGTTTGAAGAGAAGCAACAGGCTTTTTTGTCAGTAGAATCTTTGACAGAGAAGAGGGCACTTAGGTCATTTTAGAATTATTTAGGAGTTCTTTTATAGAAGTATTTCCTATCTCTAAGAATTCAGACTACCAGCCTGTGAGGGGTTTTTTAATGTCAAATTCTACAGAATACTTCATGGGATAAACAGGAAGTTCACCAACAAGAAACAACCATCTTAAAATGGATTTCCAGAATTTACCCCCAGGAGTAATATGCCCACACCACAGTAAGAAGTGCATTATTTGGTTTGAGTAGGGTGACGGACACATGATGGGCTCCTAGGCCTGGAGTGTAGGGATAGCATAAGGGAGAGAAACCAGGGTTTTGTGTGTGCCTTCTTAAGCTGAGGAAAGTGAAGCTGAGCAAAGATTTCCCTAAGGCTGTTCAGCTAACTGACCATATTTCCTTGATCGGCCTCTCATCTTCCCACAGGGCACTGAGGATCAACTCCATAGCTGAAATGTGTGGAAGCATTCCTTCTGGACAGACCCTTTCTGCTCTACTCCTGAACTCCAGCCTCATCTATGAAGGTTAGTGGGAACACTGCTTTCAGTTTGAGTTTTTAGGCTTGCTGAGTGAAGTAGTCTGAAGAGACAGCATGTCAATGTCAACATGAGCTCCAATTCCTTGCCTTATTTAAACTAGATGTGGAAAGGGCTGAACTTCAGCTTCTAGATAAAATGCAGCCAATTTAAAGTTACCTCAAATATGAAGGGGTTATTGTTGGACATAGGGGAGTATAACTGCAATTTTATGTTATAAATACATAATAAAGCTATTATATAAATGTAAGTAAGCATTGCCCTCAGGAAGAGGTCCAAACTCATTAGCTAGGCCATAAAAAGGCTCTGCCTGCTTTTCCAGCTAAGACCTAAGCTTCTCAGGCCCCTCCCACAGTGCCTTCCAGCCAAACTAAACTTCTGGAGGTTGGCCAAAAATGTAGCTTCAGCCCTTCCGTTTCCTTCTGATGCCCATCTCAAGACCCACCCGCCCCCTCTCACTCTAAGTAATTCTTCCTCTTCCTTCAAGGTAAGAATTTTAGATTTACAGCCCTTCCATTCTAGAATGTCCTCCCTGAGCCACCAAATTTGGAAGGAGGTTCACTCTGTGTTAACTCCAAGCCAAGCACTTGATACTTTGAAATGTTCTGTTAACTTGCCTTCTGCTCCCACTAATCTGAAACCTCCCTGAGGACAGGGACTGGGTCTCAGTCACCACGGTGTCCCTAGCACCCTGCACAGTATCCAGTAATGGTAGGTATCAGTTATTTTGTTTCAAATGAAGAATCCGTCCCTCTTCCCTGCAGAGTATTTATGCAAACTACATCATGAGGCAAATTTTCTCAGTATATTATATCTTCCCAGTAAAGAATGTTGTGACTGGCTGGTGTCTGTGAGTCACCATGTTTAAACCAAGACTTGGATTAGAAGCAACAGGGTTGAGGATAAGTTCAGGTTAACACAAATAAAACAAAATGAAACAAAACAAATGGCTTTCAACTGTGATTTCATTGTCTGTTGAAGAGAAATAATATATATATAATAATATTTCTTTTCCTCACAGAGTCATGGTGAGGTTAAATGAGATAACCCACATTAAGCCCTCTCGTAGAACACCTGGTACAAAGTAAACAGTAATTGTTAGTTTAAGGAATGATAGTATAATAGAGTCTTAGAGGTCATTTAACACAACCTCCTCTCCCCTAGTGCAGGGCCTTACCTGAGGGTTGTTCACTCAGTGTCTGTCAGAACACCCAATAGGCTCTAGTCACTGTAAGAAAGCTCTTCCTCTAGATGAGGTGAAATCTGCGTGTTGCATACATCAATCCTACTATTCTCCATATGGAGAAGTCAGATTCTTTTTCTTTTTCTTTTCATTGATTTTATCTACATAAGTAGTATACAAATACATTCCCTTTCTTAGAAACTTAGAACATTACAGTTAAACTCCCTTTCCCCACATTCTTTTCATTCTCAGAGCCCACCTCCTTTGTATATGTCAACTTTCCAAAAGCTATACCTCTGTTTCTCTCCCTTTCCCTGACCCCTCTGTTCCAACTCTACTTGTCCTTAGGCGAAATCCCCATTTCTTTCCTCATGGTGTAACGTTTCTGTTCTGAAAGTCTCCACCATCCGAGTGGCCTTCATCTGACCATATCTAAAATCATCAGTGTTAGCCTCTGCAATGTGTTGTCATTTCTCAGGGGTTGTGGTGGTGCCTGTCCCTCTCTAAACTGACCATGGAGAAATAAAATTACCTTTTAATACAGTCTGGCAATATTAATCAAAATCTAAAGTGCATAAATTCTTTTATGCACTTTTTATTCACATAGGTACACAGGAACCTATACATAATTGATACACATACACACACACAGATGTTCGTGTTTGTTAAGTATTTATTCTAGTGGATATCCAAATATTATTATAATATACATCTAATAAAAATAATGAGGTTGATATGGTTGAGTTTATTTGGAAACACGGGCTAAGTGATATTGTTAAAGAGAAGAAAAGAATTTTCAGAAAAATATTTTTAGACTACTCCCATCTATGTTAAAAAACTTTCAAAGTAGAAAAATATTTACTTATATTTGAACAGAAAATGTCTAAAAGACTACATAGAAACAGCTAAAAGTTATTATATTGGGGGAGAGAGAATGAGGTATGGCAAAAGAGGGGATAGATCAACTTTTCTTTTTCATTTAATACCTTTTTACAGTGTTTGAATTTATTTTTATTTTTTTGCCATGAGCCTGTATTAATTTTATAGTTTAAATAAATATAGTTAAAACTTAGTTAAACGTATTTAACTAAGAAAAATTCTTTCTTACTACCAAAGTATAAAAATCAAGACATAAGAGATTTGAGCAAAAAAAAGCTCATATTCCTGAATGTGCATTTAGTCCAATTAAATGAATGAACATTTCTAAAGGAATGTCACTCAGAGAAGGGAGGAGAAAAGTTATCCAAAGAAGCTGAAGAAAAAAAGTAGCTAAGAGACAAATGATTGCAGTGAAGATCTGAGTATAGTCTAAAGGAAATGAAGCCTAACCAGTGGACTTCAAATATCCCCATCCCATTGAGAAGACCATTCCCATAGTGGTGAGGTAGTTGGTGCCATGGTTCATAGATTTCAAGTATTTGGGTCCATAAGCAAGACCTTCACAAGTGTGAGGTAATTTCATTAGATTATTTTTGGCTGATATTATAAAATTCAATGATTATGAAGGCACAATAATCAAAATGAGTAAATCATTAAGAAGTGAAGTACCCGTATGTTCGCCTTAGCGTGGGAAGAGTAGAGAATTGAAATATGAAGTATACAGAATGATAGCTGTTTGAGTTATCATATTCCCTCATGTTTTGAATTAGCATTAGTTTCTTCTGTCCAGCCACAGTACATGCTTCTTAAAAGAAAGAGGTTACATGTCATGAATGTCTGCTGTTAATTTATACAACTGCTATATAATCCTTGCATTGAAGAAACCCTAGCTGTAAGGTTCCAGATGTACTTTCTGTCATTGTCTTTGAATGGACTCACATTTTACTCTATTGGGAAGCTGACAAGTTAGTTTGTTACTGTTTTATGGATGGTTGCTGGCATAAGACATGAAACTCATGGGTCAGAGACAAAGGACTTTATTGTTCACTGCACACTAGGCAGCATGAGTTTCATATTGGTTTGCTTTGATTCCCTATGACTCTCCAAGTCCCATGGGTGACACAAATGAGATTAAATGGATTTCTGCAAATACATTTTGTTGAATTATAGAAGAGGATAAATGACTATTGAGGTATTTATTACTTTTACAGGGTGTAGTGAATAAGACTACTCTTTGCCTGAAGGGAGATGTTATCTCATCCTTCAAGGTTACCACTGCAAATACAATCCTGAGACTACACTAACTGCAAATACAACTACAGAGTTAAACTATGGGGCAGTTGAGAAATGGCCCAGGTAAAGAGTGGCCAGAGCCTTGCATGCTTGGCATATCCAGTGTACATGTGCAGGGGCACTCAGGGCCCATGGAGAATTGTCTCTCCTAACACTTTCTAGTTGGAAAGAGAGTAGGAATATGAAGAGACAATCTATGATTCTCTGATTGTAACAACATTATAAGAAAAGTTTTAAGAAAGAAAGAGAGAGAGAAAGAAAGCAAAGAAAGAAAGAAAGAGGGAAAAGGGAAGAGGGAGGGAGAGGGGAAGGAAAGAGAAGAGAAGAGAAGAGAAGAGAAGAGAAGAGAAGAGAAGAGAAGAGAAGAGAAGAGAAGAGAAGAGGAGAAAAGAGGAGAAAAGAGGAGAGGAGAGGAGAGGAGAGGAGAGGAGAGGAGAGGAGAGGAGAGGAGAGGAGAGGAGAGGAAAGGAAAGGAAAGGAAAGGAAAGGAAAGGAAAGGAAAGGAAAGGAAAGGAAAGGAAAGAAAAATAAACCTACCACCCAAAAACATCAGATCTACTGTTTATATATTAGGGTGATAATCCAACTATGCTTTAAGTCACTGGAGTATGTCCTACAATGTCTCCCATAGGGATATCTCTCCTGGTTCTCAGAATCAAGGAAAGGAAGTGGGGAGAGAGAAAACACATGCTGAACTCAGGCCATAAGATCTGTCCTCTGCCTGTACCCTGAACTCAAGTGTCCTTTGAGACAGGAACCTCTGTTGGCTTTCTGTCAGTAAATCCCTTCTGTGTTTTCGTTTCTCTGGTGCTCTTTTCTTAGGCTCTATGTTGTCTTGTTCCAATCCTTCCTTAGGATAACTAATATATAGAAGGCTAGATCTTTCTCTTTCTCTTCATTGTGCACCCATTGAAACTTGTTCTGAACATGCTTCAAGCACAGTATCTCTAACACTAATTTTTTTTATTAACACCTGATTTTCAAATGTGGTCTTCATCCCTCAGAATCATGACAGTCCTCCCAATGTGCTGAAATGTAAAAACTTCCTTCTATTTTTTATTTTAAAACATTTTTTAAATGTTTATTCGTTTTTGAGAGAGAGAAACAGAGAGAGAGAGTGAGAGATAGAGAGGCAGAGTGTGAGTGGAAGAGGGGCAGAGGGAGAGGGAGACAGAATCCAAAGCAGGTTCCAGACTCTGAGCTGTCAGCACAGAGCCGGACATGGGGCTCAAACCCACGAACATGAGATCATGACCTGAGCCAAAGTCGGACACTCAACCAACTGAGCCACCCAGGTGCCCCCTTCCTTCTATTTTTAAGTGCACAGACTTTATTTTTCCAATGACTTAGGACTGGTATTAATAATAATAGTAACCGAAATAATCGTTACTACTTATATGATGCCTACTAGGTACCAGGCATTTTTTCTATCAGTTTCAATCCTCACAACAGCCAAACAATGTAAGTATTATTAACATTTCCATTTCACAGATGAATAAACTGAAGTACTAGAAGGTGAAATATCTCATCAGGGACAGTCAGTATTCATACTCAGGCCGTTGGGCTCAAGGGTCTGCAATCCTAATCCATAATGAAAATTAAGTAAAGTGTTCATGACATTATTTCCTCTCTAATTTTTTGTTATCACCAATCTCTTTTGTTTTTAGTGAAAAATGATAATAAATAATAAGGTCGGTGCTAGCCAAGTTGCCTTTTCCATGTAAATATGGTTGAAAAAACTCTTTGAAAACCACAATACTAGACAATGAGATGTTTGTAAACATGGTATATGTCTTAAATCTTACCTCCCAGTGCCTGGCAAGGTACCTGGTATGTAACTGGAACTCAAGGAAGAAAGAGAGAGGAAAGGAATAATGGGAAATAAAAGGATGGAAGAGGAGAGAAGGGAAGGAGGAGGGAAAGGGTGGTCACATGGGAGAAAGAACGAAAATGCAAGAGGAAGAGGGGAAACAATCCTGATAATAACCATGTATTACAGACATGTATTTGTTGATTGGTCCAGTACCAGTAACAAAATGAGCTGACAGGAAACCTCTGCTTAAGAAAAGAGAGTATTTGGTGCTTAGGTGCTATTTTACCATTGGCCCAGAACACTTTCTTTTCCCTTGGATGTCTCAAAATGCCTTTTTCATTGTCTTTTTAGTTATTCTTGTTTTCTTTTATTCTTCCAGTACACATATAAATGAAGGGACTAAAAGAGAAGGTAAGAAGATGCTATCCTATAAGACTTCAATACCTTGTACTCAGAATATTTTGAACAAGGTCAGAAATAATATACACAGTAACACTAGCAAGAGAGCCTTTCTGAGCATAGTGCTTTACCAATACAGACCAAGTTTTATTACACAAAATAGGAGAATACCAATCTTATTCTAGATATACATTTCAAAAAGTAAATGACTCACTGCCCCTTTAAAAAAAGAAACAATGCCAGCAACGTAGCATTCATGAACAGCCCTATGATAATAAACAAGTGTGGGCAGATTAAAAAAAAAAAAGTATTTGCAAGGAAACTAGTTCATTCCCAGAGTTTCCAAGGGCTTAGTATAAAAAACAGTGACAACATGTTTTGTTAAAACAAGAAAAAAATGCCTTACAGTGTTTATAACTATTTTCAAAAGGAAGTTGCATGGCCTAATGAACTGCATCTTGGATTGGGAATCAGGAATTTTGAATTCTGCTCTTTCTCAAACACTGTCTGGCTGTGTGGCCTTCGGTAAATTACTTACCCTCTCTGTGTTTCATCTTTTTTTTAAAAAATGGGAATTATACTGACAGACTACACAGAAGAGGTATTATGTTCACCAATGAATTAGTGACTAAAATGAATCGTTCAAATATGAACAAAGAAGTGCTATGTCTAACCTGAAACACACATTTTAAAGTAGTTGGGAACAGCTCCCTCATTAGGTAAATAAGGCAGTTCGACCAGTTGATTTTTGAAATAAATTCCAACTTCAAAAATTCAATTACTCTAAAAATCACATTTCTAAAACAACCCCAGAAAATTCATAATTTACTTTTGATATTGAAACTGCTTACCCTTTTGCATAGTTTCCAAATGAGAATCACCTATTTTTTTAAAATATGTTTTCATGAAGCAGGATGAGAAACAGAGAAATTACTTCAGCATCTGTGTCCTCGTCTACTCTTAGCAAACCTTATTAACCTTTGGAATTTTGACTCTGATTTATTAATGACCCACAGTAAATTTAGTCAAATATGACAGAATCTAAGAAATCTTTCATTATACCCATGAAAGCCCAACCAGCACAAGCCCATAGTGTTTTGTACACACTTTCTGATATTATCTGATCAGATGTCTGTTGCTTTGTTAGATTATAAAATGACGCAGGATGGAGACTGTCCCTTCCCCATCTTGCACACACAACAACTAGCATAATGCTTGGCACATGGACACTCTTAAATAAATATCTGTTGAGCAAAACTGAAATCGGAGCAGTTAAGTTGGTTTCTTCAGGAGAATTGGATTCGAAATAAATTTCTTGAATTGACAGTTTTCTAACTAACAGAACCAAGAATCACAGAGAACAGCTTCAGAAGCCTCCTCTATCAAATTGCTGGATAAGGGAATGTAATGAGGCGTAGCTAATTTAATAATTTCAGTAACCTTCAATAATTTTCCACTAGGCACAGATTATCTAAACTTAGCATGACATATGGGGCCTATGTGACTGTATTACCATCCTTTTGGGATAGAAAAAATTCTCTCCATCTTCACCTCACAATGGCAACTCTGCTTAATGCACACTTCCCTCTGGCCACGTTAAACTCTTTGCTAATTTGCAAACACTTTAGACCTTTGTACATCCTACCACCCTCCGTAAGGATTTTCTAAGGGAAATGCCTTTATATGTGCTAGTCCTTGAAACTAGTATTTTGTCCCTTTTCTGCCCACATGAACTCCTACCCATCTTTAGGACCATACTCTGTGAGGTTCTACCAAACTCTCACTCCACTTCTTTGATACATAGCTCTATAACAACACATATTTTTATCATTTGTTATATAAACTCATCAAAGGCAGATGCTGGGTCTCATTCTTTTTTATGATCCCAATACTAGCATGATGTGTGCCTCTTATTATGTGGTGAATACATTTTTATACAATGGATTAATGTTTGTGGGTCCAGTTTTTCAAATTAAGGTTCTCTCTCCAACAACATTTTCTGAAATCAGTAGACCCTTGGGCTTTGAAGGTTAGTCAATCAGTACATTGTGGTGGGAAGAAGGGCACATGGCAACTTGGAGGGCTATTAGAATTCCTGTTAAAGAAGCCACCTCACCAAGCCAACCATGCCTACTTAGCAAGTTTATAAGACTTGCATCACAATAAGCCATTGGGATCGGGACATCAGAGACTAGGTTTTTGAGGGTAAGGAAGTTAGTCATACAGGCTTGTGTGACAACAAAATTGGAGATATGATAAAAATCGTTTTACAAAGAAAAATGAGTTCATTATTTTTTTTTTAAGATTTTATTTCTAAATAATCTCTACACCCAAAGTGGGTCTCAAACTTATAACCCTGAGGTCAAGAGTCACATTTTCTACTGACGGAGCCAGTCAGGTGCCCCCAAAGTAGAGTGAGTTTATATCATTGGTTGTTTAAAACAAATGACCTCTCTCTAAAATGAGATTGCGATTGTAGGGATTAGTGTAGTGTTTCCATGAGGAATTTCCTTCCCAGCACTTCTCAGCACAGTTCTATGTTTTTCCAAATCCCAATTACCAGCAAAGTAAGTAGAGAAACTGAGAAACTGTTTCTACCGTGAGAATTAAAGTAACAGAGGAATGTCACTTATTTGAAGGAATCCACTAATGTCAACCCCATAAAGAGTGAAAATGTTGTCACATGGAGATTAAGGTTGGCATTTCTAGGAACAGGAAAGGGGAATGTAAGAGGGAAGGCAGCTAGGTTGGGCCTGAAAGTAATACTTTTGCAACTAAATGTGTTCCATCACTTGAGTTGGAAGCACTCTGCTTAGCTGCTGTGATAGTAGACTGTGCTCACTGCTTCAGTAATTACCCCCAACAGTCCCTGATAATGAGGCCACTTGATTATGAATATGTCCTATCCTAGAGCATGAGGATGAAAACTAATGGGAATGAGACACAAAACTGCCAAAGAGAATGAGAAAAGCTGGCTTAATTTTCACGTGAAGAAACTGAGGCCTGGCTAGATGAAGGGACTCTTCTAAAGACACTTGATGACCAAGAAGCAGAGGCAGAATCAAATCTAAATTCTTTCCCCCTTGTGCAGTCTCTGAAAATAACCAACCGTAAAAATAGGGGAAGGAAAAAAACAAGTTAGAGAGGGAGGGAGCCAAATCATAAGAGACTCTTAAAAACTGAGAATAAACTGAGGGTTGATGGGGGGGTGGGAGGGAGGGGAAAGTGGGTGATGGGCATTGAGGAAGGCACCTGTTGGGATGAGCACTGGGTGTTGTACAGAAACCAATTTGACAATAAATTTCATATTAAAAAAAAATAAACTAAATAGCATTGCTTAGAGGAAGTAGGCTCATACACTGCCAGCAGAAGTAGAAATTGGCACAGGCTTTTTGAAAGCGATTAGGCATGATATACTGGGCACTTTTAATTTTTTTAATATTTATTTATTTACTTATTTATTTATAGGCGCTTTAAAATGTTCACACCATTTGACCCCATCACATCAGTTTTAGCACACCAGCCTTTGGAAAAGCCAAAGATGGGTAAATATTTTTGCACAAAGAAATATATACCTTTAAGTAAATATAGTATCTTTAATACATAATTTAATATAATATCTAATGTAATATCTCTAAGACCTAAGATGTTTAAATAAATACCTTTATGCAATATACATATTATATATATAATGTGTTTGTTGGGGGAGGTGGGAGAGAATTGGCACTAAAGTTCCACTCCGTGCCCTTCAGAAGCTCACAGTAATAAGCATACCTATGACTCGGACAGTCAATCAATGTCACTATTTTCCTGCCTCTGTCTACACTCACTTTGGTCAGGGCTCAGGGCTACCCTTCATGCTATCAATCATCCCACCAAGTGTGCAAGCAACTCTCTCTCCTCCAGGGGCCTCAGCTGCCCTTGGCTGTTAGACAAGAAGAACCACGAGAAGGACAAACAGGCATTAACTCAACCTCCAGGGGCACTGGCAACGGAGCATGCATGTCAGTGTCTTGTCTCATTCTCATGTATCATGACTCCTGCCCCCACTGTCTTCATCAGCACTTGGGCATTTTTTAGTCTACTCTCTAGAGATTGAAAACAAACAAAAAACTTTGTTCTGCAAATATCACCTTAATTGTCTTACACTTGGAGTAGTGTCTATTGGAATTAATAAAAGTATCTGCAGCCTTTGTTTTATGTGCCCCAAGTGGGTGACTCAGTCTAGTTGTTTAGGGTGGGGGCTGGGGGATTTCAGGGAAGGCGCGGTGGAAGGGAAATGGGGGAAGGGATGGACCTTGGGGCATAAAGAGGAAATATGATGAGCACAGAAAAGGAGGCAAACATTCTAATAGTCCAAAATAAATTATACCGCCAAACAAGTAACATATACACATGTTCAAGAGTTTAAGCAGTACTAATGAGTAATACTGAAAGACAAAGTTTCTTACAACTCCATCTCCCTAAATCTTTCCCCACAGGTGAGTTGTTCAGCCTCTTCAGTTTATCACCTCCAGAAGGGGCCAGGTTTAGGTTTTGTGGAGCCTGAAAGGTATTCACTCTGTGGAACTCTTTTAAAGGAAAAGTATTCATCTGACAGTTTGTATACATCTCCAGGCTCCATAAGGAGCCTGGAGGAGTAAGGAACCCCAACGCTTCATTAATTTCCTGCTTAAAGTCCCCTTGGCAATCTCTGTACTCAAAACGGCCTCTATACACTTTGAAAGGCACAGACTTAGGTCACCCAAGATAGCCTCTACCTCCTTTTCTCATCTATGTCTACTGATATTTGCCAGTTATATTTTTAGTTCTTTGGGGATCTTTTTATCTTTAGATGATATGCTAAAACCTCTATATCTACTTCTTCAGAAAAGTTAAAGATTAGAAAATGAATTTCCCTGCACTTTTCTTTTTCTCTCTGTCCCACCTCTGCTACCTCTGAATTTTTGTCAGCTGTACCAGAACTCCAAAAATAGCAAACTTGACAAAATATGTTTTGCTCAGTATCTATAATTAAGTCTTCTGTACTGTCAATAAAATGATTTTGAACATTGATAGCATCATGATCATGAGTGTTAATGAGTGCAGATACACACAGTGTGATTGAAAGTGGGAAGAGGAAATGTAATCAACAACATGAAATGTGGGCTCATACAGGAACCTATCTCAAATGTTAAATTCAAATAAATTCTGTTACTTCATTCCGTTAATTGCTCAAAAATTTTGTAATTTTGACTTTCCTTTATATTTACACCTTAACTTTCTTGTACTGATTTTTTTTCTTAGCATTTCTAATTATCTTTTTCTTTGTTTGCTTTCCTTTTTACAGTTCTTAGGGTAATAATGTGTTTCTAATGATCACCAAGCACACCCAGCTTTTTCAAGTTTTGTCTGTTATAATCAGTATCATTTTTTCTCAAAGACATTCTGCCTCAAACTCTGGCTTCCTGTTCTAATTTTGAAATTTTTTTAATGTTTTTTTTTTTGAGAGAGAGAGAGAGAGCAGAAGAGGAGCAGAGAGAGAGAGGGAGACACAGAATCCGAAGCAGGCTCCAGGTTCTGAGCCATCAGCCCAGAGCCCAATGTGGGGCTTGAACTCATGAACCATGAGATCATGACTTGAGCCAAACTTGGATGCTTAACCGACTGAGCCACCCAGGCGCCCCATTCCCATTCTAATTTTGAATGATTGCTTTCCTGGCCTGCCACACAAAAGCATCCTAAGAATTCTTTTCATAATATTTCTCTGATAAGGCAACTGGATCTTGACACTCATGCTTTCCTCTTTCTTGGATCCCTTTTTGGTTTTGCAGTAGCACATCCTGAAGGAACTTTTTATAGAAAGAAGGGAGGAACACTTTCTCAGGCCTTGCACATCTCAAATATGTCATTACTTTGTCTTCAGATTTGATTGATAATTTAACTCCGTATAGAATTCTAAATTTAAATGAATTTTCTCTCAGAACTATGAAGGCATTGCCTCACTAGTTCTAGCATCCAACACATCTGAAAAAAGAGGGGGGGATGCAAATCAGATTCTTATTCCTTTCCATATTGCCTGCTTCGTTTTTTCCCTACTCTGTAGATGCTTTTAGTAACTTCTTTTTATCATTTGTGTTTAAAGACTTCAGTAGTCTAGGTACTAAGATGGGTATCTTTTCACTCCAGTTTGGTCTTCTATATTGCCTTTCAATAAAAAAAAAACTTAATGTCTTTCTTCAGCTTAGGAGACTTTCCCTCAAAAGTTTAAAAAATTATTTTCTCCCCTCTATTTTCTCTGTGCTTTGATTCTGTAACTTCTCCTAGATGTTTCATCTTCTGAATTAATCCTCTATGTCTCTGAAAGCTCATATTATCTTTTCTTCTCTTGCCTTTTTGTTCTGAAATATGGATGACTTCCATGAGTTTTCTTTTAGCATTCTATTGAAAAATTTGGCCATGGTAGTTTTCAATTCAAATAAAGTTTTCTTGTCCTTGGATTTAATAAATTTCCCAATTTATTAAAAACTTCTCTTCAGTTTTCTGAATTACCTCCATTTCTTTAGGGTTAATTGTTGTGTGTTTCTTCTCAGTTCTTGTCTGTATGCCATTGGCTTTCTTCAACTGTCTTGGTTGCCTGTTTATGTTTGGAATAAAGAAATTAGACTGATAGTCAAGTTCCTCCACTGAGGAATAGTCTATTTTCTCAGCAAACCTTTCTACCAGGTGGAGGTTTGTTCTAGAACTGTGTATACAGGTCAGGGTAAGTATCTTGTCTCCAGGGGATAACTGGTTGAGTGGTCATTACTAGCCAAAATTAGAAAAGAGTTGCCATGGAATATGTATCCACACCCAAATCCTGCTTATTTCCAGGCAGCTAGTTTAACTTCTTTGCATTTCTTTGGTTTCTGCCTGTGGATAACTTCCACTGTCAGTCGCTCTGCCCATACACAGGTGGGGAAAGAGAGTGGAGGATGAGGAGGCAGGTGAATCAGGTGTTTCACAGCAGACCTGCGGCTTCATACCCACATGCCCAACCCACCTTATGTCCCTGCTTTTTGACTAATACCATGCTTGGAATTTATCTGAGGTTCAACAAGGAAACTGGGTTTCACCAATTTCTTCCTCTTTTTAGTGGCTGAGGTTTCCCCGCAATCTACCTGCTTCCTGTGTTCTAGAAAGTCAGCAACACATCGCGCCTGCTGATGATCCTTGTCCATTTGCTCCTAAATGGTTATGGATTTACTTTATTTTGTATTTCTATAGTGTCATTCTGCACTATTTTGTGCTTTTTAAGTGTCATTTCAATAATGTTTAGAAAAATCATGAAGTAAAATCTGCCTTCCAAGGCCTGTTTCTTCCACTAAAGCTTTAACCTTAAAAAAAACCCCAGAACTTTCCTCTAAAAAGATTCAGGTCTATGTACACACACACACACACACACACACACACACACACACACACGTAAAGTTTTGGAATCAAATGATTTTTTGAGGTAGCAGGAGGGAGAAAATCGATAGATGCTCAAGAAATACTTAGTTGACTGATTTAAAAATTTTGTTCAAGAGAATATAATAGATTTGTAATATATGAAAAGAGCAATGTGGAAAGTTGTTCAGTACTGGACACTAATTATCTAGGCATTTGGTGAAAATGAAGGGTAATTTTTTTTTTTTTTGTAAATAGAGCTGGTTAATGATTTCAGTGGAAGCAGAATATTACAGATGATGAGTTAGAACACGGCAACGCGCTCCTAGTATTTAAATGGAACAGCTATTAACCACTTTCTCAGTTTTGCCTGTACACATGGTCATGAAAAATTGTGCAAGGTTTATTGCAAATATATCTTGTAAGTGAAGTTACACGAAGCAATAAAATGCAGTAGTCCTTGCTTTACTAGGCCACTCTGGACTTTACCAAAACCCTCTTTTTCTTACACAGCAGCCATTAAATGGGGAGCCATAACTGCGTGTAATGTAATTAAATGGTAAAAGACTTTTAACATTTTTTATAGGCTTATGAAATATTATTCCCCTGGATCTTTGAAATCTGAAAGTAGTAGCACATTGGTAACTCCCAGTATTGAAGATTCTTTTAATGAGGCACTTGGCTTTGAATAGAGAAAAATGGTAAGAAAAGCAGTCAAAACTCTGCATTATTTCACTAAGTACTGTGAGCGTTGGTTACTTTAGACAAGCCATGGTAAGGGAGGTTGGGTTACTTTAGACAAGCCATGGTAAAGAAGGTTGGAAATTTTCACTTCTGGGACCAATTGTGAATCTTCCCAGGTCTTCTTGACATTCTGGGTTTCGGTGCCTGTGCCTTTGTCTATTTTGTAATCATAAACAATAATAGTGGGAAAAATCATCTACTCCTGCCTTTTCCCCCCATACTTCATCCCTCTCTCCCTTTTCTCTTCTTTTCTTTTTGGAAATTTCACAAATACAGAGAAGTACAAAGAATTAAATGGCAGACATTCTTATCTTTCCCATTGACAGTTAAACACTAGTAACATTTTGCCTTATTTGCTTTCAGCTTTTCTCCTATGGAAATATGTTAAAAGATATTATACTAATGTATGACTACATTGTCTTCTTAAAAGAAAAAATATTAAAAAGTTACAGAGGAAAATAAAAGTACTCTTTAATCTGTAACCCGTTTTCAAAATATTCTCCATTTCTAAGAGGTAATCAGTAGTATAAATTAGCCTTTAAGCCTTTTGTGGAAAATTCTTTTACACTTTTATGTACATATCCACAGAGTAACTATTGTGTTGCTTTGTATACATTTTTAAATTATATATAGATCATATCATGTTGTTTATTTGTGATCAACTTGTTTTACTTACTAAATATTATGTTTTTGAGATCTATCCTTATTGCTACACATAGCTATACTGCATTTGCTTAAATGGCTATATTGTAGCCCAACATTAATTTTCTTTGATGGAAATAGATATTTATGACATCAGATTTCCTTGGGTCAGTATATCTGCTGTATTCTTATCCATCCTTTTTTTTCCTTTTTGTGTCATTTCACCTTAACCCGGTCTCTCATCAATAGAATAGAGCTAGATTATGTTTTCAAATGTAAGAGTGTCCCTCTCTAATTAGACAAAGTTACTCCATTTGCATTTATTGTGATTCTTAATAAATTTTTACTTGATTCTTGTTTTTTCTTGGGGATGAGCCAAGATGGGGGAACAGCATGGAAGTTTTTTGTGTGTCTCCCATCCATGAAATATAGCCAGACCAACATAAACCATGCTGCACACCTAGAAAACTCATCTGAGGATGAACACAACAATCTACACAACCTGAACCACAGAATTCAGCAGGTGCATGACGCGGAGAGGTGAACAGGGGGAGAGAGAAGCTGCCGTGGGCAGGGAGCCGCTTTGGAAGGATGGAAACGGGGTGGGGGGGGTTAGAATATGGGAAAAGCACCCCCCCCCCCGCAAAAAAAAGCAGCTGGAGAGAAAGTGAAAAAGTGGAAACAGCCGCAAGGACTGAACTAAAAAGGGAGAAAGGAGAAAGGAGAAAGGAGAGGGTTTAAATTCCATTAAGACTATAAACAGGGGGAGCGCAGAGTCTGCAGCTCTGCAGCTCAATACCTGGCAGCGCTCTGGTGAGAAAGATGAATCCCCAGGAGCAGAGTGGAGTCCAGGTATCTTCAGGCCACACGGGAAGAGGCGGCTCCCTTGCCAGGAGGACACGGGGTAGAGGCTGTGTGGGTGCCCTAAAGGCAAGGCCCCAGTGGACCCAGGAGAACAACCACATTCGCTGGTGCTGGAACAAGGTCATTAAGGGTGAAGCCAGGTGCCAGATGTGTGTTGTGATTTGCCATAATCCTTGAAATGCTGCTGATGCTACGCAATCTCGCGAACTTTCTCTGGGGCGGGCTGGCACCCAGCTGCAGTCTCTGGGCTTCGGCAGCAGCATGGTCCCGCCAACGTTCCTGGGTGTGGCCGGCACCCGGCCACTGCTCAGTGAGACCCTCCCGCAGAGGGGCAGAATGGGTCAAAGCCGCAGTCCCTCAAAAGGAAGGGGTCGGGAAAAACAGTCACATCTGAGACAAAACTCAGGAGGAAGGTTCTGCCTGGGGCTTGGTCAGGGACGGTGTAAAAGCGGGAGTGGACGAAAGCCGAAGACAAAGGATGGGTGTGCAAATCCTGATCGGGAAGAACAGAGTTCCAATACTAGAGAGAGTGGAGCTGGGCGACGCCATTATCACAGCACCCGCGCATGTGCACAGGCACCTACAAGCCTGGCAACAATCTACCTCAGTAAACTAAGCAACGCCATCTAGTGGAGAACAGAGCCATTACACTAAGCCCCGCCCAACTGGGCCAACCTTGCTCTTCAGGAGCATAAGTCTTTCTGCCAGCTTAGTTTATGGACTATAAAGCGCTTCATAGTTTGACTTCCGGGGGAAAATGAAGTAATTTAAGTCGTATTTCAGTTCACCAATCTATTCAATTTTCTTTCTTTTTTTCTTTTTTCTCTTTTTCATTTCTTTTCTTTTTTTGATACAGAAAGAGAAAAATCATATTTATTTTCAATTTTTATTAAAAATATTTTTCTTTAATTTTTTTCTACCATATTTTTTACTTTTGTGTAAAGTTTTTCAAATTCTATTTTACATCCATCATTTCATTTTAGTCTACTTCAGTGTATTCATTTTTTCAAATTTTCAAACAATTTCTTTTTTTTTCTTTCCCCTTTTTTCTCTACTCTATCAAGCCCCTTTCAACAGCCAGACCAAAACACACCTAGGATCTAGCATTATTTATTTGATATTTGTGTGTGTGTGTGTTTTCAATTTTTTAATTTTAGTATTTTTTTAATTTTAATGTTTTAACCTCATTAATTCCTTTTCTCCTTCAAAATGACGAAACGAAGGAATTCAACCCAAAGGAAAGAGCATAAAGAAACGACAGCCAGGGACTTAACCAACACAGATACAAGCAACATGTTTGAACCAGAATTTAGAATCACAATAATAACAATACTAGCTGGAGTCGAAAATAGATTAGAATTCCTTTCTGTGGAGATAGAAGAAGTAAAACTACTCAGGATATATAAAAAAAAAATGCTATAACTGAGCTGCAATCTCCAATGGATGCCATGGTGGCAAGGATGGATGAGGCAGAACAGAGAATCAGTGATATAGATGACAAACTTATGGAGAATAATGAAGCAGAAAAAAAGAGGGAGACTAAGGCAAAAAAACATGATTTAAGATTTAGCGAAATCAGTGACTTTTTAAAAAGTAATAACATCAGAATCATAGGGGTCCCAGAAGAGGAAGAGAGAGAAATAGGTGTAGAAGGGTTATGTGAGCAAATTATAGTGGAAAACACTCCTAACCTGGGGAAAGACACACACATCAAATTCCAGGAAGCACAGAGGACTCCCATTAGATTCAACAAAACCAACCATCAACAAGGCATATCATAGTCAAATTGACAAAATACTCAGGCAAGGAAAGAATCATGAAAGCAGCAAGGGAAAATGTCCTTAACCTACAAGGGAAGAAAGATCAGGTTTGCAGCAGACCTATCCACAGAAACGTGGCAGGCCAGAAAGGAGTAGCAGGATATATTCAATGCGCTAAATCAGAAAATATGCAGCCAAGAATTTTTTATCCAGCAAGGCTGTCATTCAAAATAGAAGAAGTAAAAAGTTTAAAAAAGATTTTTAAAAGTTTAAAAAAGATAAACAAGTTTAAAAATTAAAGGAGTTTGTGACCACCAAACCAGCCCTGCAAGAAATTTTAAGGGGGACCCTGTGAGGGGAGAACAGATAGAAAAAAAAAGACAAACAAATAAATAAAGACCAAAAGCAACAAAGACTAGAAAGGACCAGAGAACACCACCAGAAACTCCAACACTACATGCAATATAATGGCAATAAATTCATATCTTTCAATACTCACTCTAAATGTCAATGGACTCAATGCTCCAATCAAAAGACATAGGGTAACAGAATGGTTAAGAAAACAAGATTCATCTATATGCTGTTTACAAGAGACCCACTTTAGACCTAAAGACACCTTCAGATTGAAAGTAAGGGGATGGAGAACCATCTATCATGCTAATGGTCAACAAAAGAAAGCCAGAGTAGCCGTACTTATATCAGACAATCTAGACCTTAAAATAAAGACAGTATCAAGAGATGAAGAAGGGCATTATATCATAATCAAGGGGTCTATCCAACAAGAAGACCTAACAGTTGTAAACATTTATGCACCAAATGTGGGACACCCAAATATATAAATCAAATAATCACACTTAAAGAAACTCATTGATAATAATACCATAATAGTAGGAACTTCACCACCCCACTTACAACAATGGACCGATCATCTAATCAAAATATCAACAAGGAAACAATGGCTTTGAATGACACACTGGACCAGATGGACTTAACAGATACATTCAGAACATTTCAACCTGAAGCAGCAGACTATACATTCTTCTCCAGTACACATGGAACGTTCTCCACAATAGACCACATACAGGGACACAAATCGGCCCTCAATAAGTACAAAAAGATTGAGATCATACTGTGCACATTTTCAGACCACAATGCTATGAAACTCGAAGTCAACCACAAGAAAAATTTGGAAAGGTAACAAATACTTGGAGACTAAAGAACATCCTACTAAAGAATGAATGGGCTAACCAAGAAGTTAAAGAGGAAAAAAAGTCCATGGAAGCCAATGAAAATGATAACACCATAATCCGTAACCTCTGGGATGCAGCAAAGGCAGTCATAAGAGGCAAGTATATAGCAACCCAGGCCTTCCTAAAGAAGGAAGAAACATCTCAGATACACAACCTAAACTTACACCCTAAAGAGCTGGAAAAAGAAAAACAAATAAGACCCAAAAATAGAAGACAGAAAATAATAAAGATTAGAGCAGAAATTAATGCTATCGAAACCAAAAAACAGTAGAACAGATCAATGAAACCAGAAGCTAGTTCTTTGAAAGAATTAACAAAACTGATAAACCACTAGCCAGTTTGATCAACAAGAAAAAGGAAAGGACCCCAAATAAATAAAATCAAGAATGAAAGAGGACAGGTCACAACCAACACAGCAGAAATAAAAACAATAATAAGAGAATATTATGAGCAATTAACGCCAATAAAATGGGCAATCTGGAAGAAATGGACAAGTTCCTAGAAACATGTACACTACCAAAACTGAAACAGAAAGAAATAGAAAATTTGAACAGACCCATAACCAGTAAAGAAATCGAAATAGTAATCAAAAGTCTCCCAAAAAAGAAGAGTCCAGGGCCAGATGGCTTTCCAGGGGAATTCTACCAAACATTTAAGGAAGAGTTAACACCTATTCTCTTGAAGCTGTTCCAAAAACTAGAAATGGAAGGAAACCTTCTAAACTCTTTCTATGAAGTCAGCATTACCTTGATTCCAAAACCAGACAGAGACACCACTAAAAAGAACTATAGACCAATTTCCCTGATGTAAATGGATGCAAAAATCTTCAACAAGATATTAGCCAACCGGATCCAAGAATTATTAAAAAAAATAATCACCACAACTAAGTGGGGCTTATACCTAGGATGAAGGACTGGTTCAATATCTGCAAAACAATCAGTGTGTTTCATCACATCAATAAAAGAAAAGACAAGAACCATATGATCCTCTAAATAGATGCAGAGAAAGCATTTGACAAAATACAACATTCTTTCTTGATAAAAACCCTCAAGAAAGTGGGGATAGAAGGATCACACCTCAAGATCATAAAGCCATATGCAAAAGACCCAATGCTAACATCATCCTCATGGGGAGAAACTGAGAGCTTTCCCTGTAAGGTCAGGAACAAGACAGGGATTTCCACTCTCGCCACTGTTATTCAACATAGTATTGGAAGTCTTAGCCTCTGCAATCAGACAACACAAAGAAATAAAAGGCATCCAAATCAGCCAGGAGGAGGTCAAACTTTCACTCTTCCCAGATGACATGATACTCTATATGGAAAACCCAAAAGATTCCACCAAAAAACTGCTAGAACTGGTTCATGAATTCAGCAAAGTTTCAGGATATAAAATCAACTCACAGAAATCGGTTGCATTCCTATACACCAACAATGAAGCAAGAGAAAAAGAAATGAAGGAATCAATCCCATTTATACCTGCACAAAAAAACCATAAAACACCTAGGAATAAATCTAACCAAAGAGGTGAAAAAATCTATACACTGAAAACTATAGCAAGCTTATGAAATTAATTGAAGAAGACACAAAAAAATGTAAAAAGATTCTATGCTTCTAGATAGGAAGAGAAAATATTGTTAAAATGTCAATACTATGAAAAGCAATCTACATATTCAATGCAATGCCTACCAAAATAACACCAGCATTCTTCACAGAGCTAGAACAAACAATCCTAAAATTTGTATGGAACCAGAAAAGACCCTGAATAGTCAAAGCAATCTTGAAAAAGAAAACCAAAGCAGGAGACCTCACAATCCCGGACTTCCAGCTGTACTACAAAGTTGTAATCATCAAGACAATATGGTACTGGCACAAAAACTAGACACTCAGATCAATGGAACAGAATAGAGAACCCAGAAATGGACCCACAAACGTGTGTCCAAATAATCTTTGACAAAGCAGGAAAGAATATTCAATGGAATAAAGACAGTCTCTTCAGCAAGTGGTGCTGGGAAAAATGGGCAGCAACATGCAGAAGAATGAACCTGACCACTTTCTTACACCATACACAAAAATAAACTCAAAATGGTCGAAAGACCGAAATGTAAGAAAGGAAGCCATCAAAATCCTCGAGGAGAAAGCAGGCAAAACCTCTTTGATCTTGGCCACAGCAACTCCTTACTCAACACGTCTCCAGAGGCAAGGGAAACAAAAGAAAAAATGAACTATTGGGACCTCATCAAAATAAAAATCTTCTGCACAGTGAAGGAAACAATCAGCAAAACTAAAAGGCAACCAACAGAATGGGAGAAGATATTTGCAAACGACATATCAGATAAAGGGTTAATATCCAAAATCTATAAAGAACTTATCAAACTCAACACCCAAATAACAAATATTCCAGTGAAGAAATGGGCAAAACACATGAATAGACACTTCTCCAAGGAAGACATCCAGATGGCCAACCGACACATAAAAAAAAAAATGCTCAACATCACTCATCATCAGGGAAATACAAATCAAAACCACAATGAGATATCACCTTACACCTGTCAGAATGGCTAACATTGACAATTCAGGCAACAACAGATGTTGGCAAGGATGTGGAGAAAGAGGATCTCTTTTGCATTGCTGGTGGGAATGCAAACTGGTGAAGTCACTCTGGAAAAAGTATGGAGATTCCTCAAAAAATAAAAAAATAGAACTACCCTAGGACCCAGCAATTGCACTACTAGGCATTTATCCACGTGATACAGGTATGCTGTTTCGAAGGGACACATGCACCCCAATGTTTATAGCAGTACTATCAACAATAGCCAAAATATGGAAAGAGCCCAAATGTCCATTGATGGATGAATGGATAAAGAAGATGTGGTGTATATATGTACAATGGAGTATTACTCAGCAATCAAAAAGAATGAAATCTTGTCATTTGCAAGTATATGGATGGAACTGGAGGATATTATGATAAGCAAAATAGTCAGAGAAAGACAAATATCATATGACTTCACTCATATGAGGACTTAAGACATAGAACAAATGAACATAAGGGAAGGGAAGCAAAAATAATATAAAAACAGGGAGGGGACAAAACATAAGAGACTCTTAAATATGGAGAACAAACAGAGGGTTACAGGAGGGCTGTGGGAGGGGGATGGGTTAAATGGGTAAGGGACATTAGGGAATCTACTTCTGAAATAATTGTTGCACTATATGCTAATTTGGATGTAAATTAAAACATTAAAATTAAAAAAAAAATTTTTACTTAATTCTTCCACCTGATTTTTTTGTTTCTCATTTACCATGGTTTCTCTTTGTGTGTATGTGTGCGTGTGTGTGTTTTACTTTTAATCTTCCTCTTTTCCTCTCTTCCAATGGAATAAGGATGCTTTCTTGAATCTGTTTTTCCATTTGTTGGAATTGAACTTATAACTCTATTTCCTATTATTTAGTGATTACTCTTAAATATATAACATGTAATGTAGCTCATTTTTTCTTAGCAAAGTCTCATGTTTATCACTACCCTGAACTTCCTTTGCTTTTAGGTTGCTTTTGGTTTCCTCCACATTGGTATTCTCCATCTGCTTTCTTTTTTTTGAAATGTTAGTTTATTTTTGTTACCAAAAACATAAAGTAGGGGCACCTTGCTAGCTCAGTCGGTGGAGCATGTGACTCTTGATCTCAGGGTTGTGAGTTTGAGCCCCACATTGGGTGTTGAGATTACCTAAAAAATAAAATCTTTAAAACAATATAAAGTATATATTCGGATTATTGCTGTCTTATTATTTTTTATGGTCAATGTTTATTTCTGCCGCTGCTTTATGACCCCCGCTAAGGAACAGCTTGTATTTTCCCATTGCGCATGTCTATGCAGGGTGAAGGCACCACTACCTTCTTGTTGGCCCTGCCAGTGACCAGGTTTACTGGCTAAAACTGTCCTGTGGAGCCCGATGTTTTTATTTTGGAATAGGGAGTTTGGAATAGGAGAATATAAGCTTAAGCTCCATTCCATGTTGAGGATTTTGCAGTGCTAACCTGGATTAATAAAATTAGTGTTGGTTTGTTTGTTTAATTGATGGTGGACATATGGGGAGGCAGATACTCCATTAAAATATAATTACACGAAGAACTATACATGAATTAAAGTTAAATAGAAAACAGTGGATGATCAGAGGAACTGGGGTGATAGGGATCTCATTTTCTTTGGAAGACACAGATGTCTTCTCAGTGAGGTATATTTTGATTTGTCCCTTGAGGGATAATGGAACATAAGCCAGGCCAAGCATTATAGGCAGAGGAACTGGGAGTGCAAGGTCATTAAGATATGAAAGAGCAGGGCTAATTCAGAAAATGGCACAAAGCTCTACATGATTGGAGTGAAGGACATGGGTTGCAGTCAGGTGACGACTATTCCTTTTTTTCTTATGTTTATTTTTATTTTTGAGAGACAGAGAGAGAGAGACAGAGCACGAGCAGGGGAGGAGCAGAAAGAGAGGGAGACACAGAATCCGAAGCAGGCTCCAGGCTCTGAGCTGTCAACACAGAGCCCAATGTGGAGCTTGAACTCACAAACCCAAGATCATAACCTGAGCTGAAGTTGGACGCTTAACCACTGAGCCACCCAGGTGCTCCAGATGCTGACTGTTCTTGAATGCACGTAAAAAAGCTGGGTGTTCCACGTGACTCTGGCTGGTGGCTACCCAGCACATCGGCTCACCCCTTTTCTCATCCCTGGCAACACTGAATTAGTCATTCCACTTTTCTCACTCAGACTAGGCATGCTCTTAGAAAGCTTTTCCACATGATACTCCCAGAGAATGGTTTCCAGTTAAAAAGAGTTGGCATTTCTATTTGTCACCTCTGCTGTTAACAATGGGAAGCCCCTGAAATCATTCATTCATACTTTGGAAAAACAGCTTTGGTGAAGGCATGGACACAAAAGATGGAGTAGGAAGTGGTTGCAGACTAGAGATGATGAAGGTTTGTCATTAGATGAGGTAACTGATATAGAGCAGAAGATTGGAGAAGAAATTTAGCGGGTGGGCTTAATCCTGATTTGGCACTAAGAGAAGGAGAGAAAAGGATGGAGACCAAAGGCAAATACAAGCGCAGCTCTAAGCTTTCAGAGTTGGAAGACTGGGTTGGAGGTGGAGGGTACCTGGTTTCACCTCCTTCCAGAGCACCTATGATTCGGGCTGCGGCTATGGTGAGCAATTCCCACATGGGCCATCAGTGTCCCGCTTCAAGGACCTGCTAAGTGGCTCTGGTGTTCTTCCTCATGGTTTTGGAAAGTCCTAGCATGGAAACAGCCAGAAATGTGTGAGAATTTATGACTTTGAGGAGGGGAGTAGCATCAACTGAGAAGGAAGGCAAGTTGGTGGATAAATGTCCCAGCCTCTGCCCTTTGAGGGGACAAATCTGAAGCACGTGCCATGCGACTCCTGAGGGCTCCCAGTGGGGCTGAGCCTCTCAGCTGCAGGTGCTAGTAATGAGATCAATAGCACGTTCTTTCCTTGCCCCTCCTCCTTTCTTGTCTTTTCTCAGCTCCACACTCCTCCTTGTGAGCTGACACCTCAAATAAGGCACCTGCACCTTAGTCCTCGTCCCATGCTGTGCCTTTGGATCACCAGATAAAGACTGTGATGAAAATACCGTTATTTGGAAGGGATGCAGACTTGAACAGAAGGCTGGAAGTGGAAGTCATGGATGGGAAAACAAAGCATTTTCAATGGGAAGTTTGTGTGATGATCCTAAACATTAAAAAACAGAGAATGGCACATAGCAGGCTCTCAGCACAGGTGTGCTTTGTTTTACTGCACTTGGCTTTATTGCCCTTCACAGGTATTGTGTTGCTTACAGATTGAAGGTTTGTAGCAACCCCTGCATCAAGCAAGTCTATTGGCTGCATTTTCCCAACAGTATGTACTCACTTCATGTCTCTGTGTCACATTTTAGTCATTCCCACAATATTTCAAACTTTATTATTATTATTATTATTATTATTATTATATTTGTCACAGTGATCCGTGATCAGTGATCTGGGATGTTACCATTATAATCGTTTTGGGGCCAAATGCATGAACTGTGTTCATATAAGATGGCAAATTTAATCCCTGAATGTTGTGCATGTTCCAACTGCTCCACCAACTAGCCACTCCCCCATCTCTCCCTCTCCTCGGGCCTCCCTATTCCCTGAGACACAACAACATTGAAATCAGGCCAATTAGTAACCCTACTTTGGTCTCTAAGTGTTCAAGTAAAAGGAAGAGTTGCATGTTTCTCCTTTCAAATCAAAAGCTAGATGTGATTAAGCTCAGTGAGGAAGGTATGTCCAAAGCCGAGATAGGCTGAAAAGCTAGGCCTCCTGCAGCAAACATTCAGCTGCATTGGGAATGCAAAGGAAAAGTCCTTGAAGAAAATTAGAAGTGCTACTCTGGTGAACACATCAATGAAAGGAAAGTAAAACAGCTTTATTGCTGATATGGGGGTTTCAGGGGTCTGGTTAGAAGACCAAACCAGCCACAACATTGCCTAATTAACCAGAGCCTAATCCCGAGCAAAGCCCTAACTCTTTTCAATTTCACGAAGGCTTGGAGAGGTGAGGAAGCTACAGAAGAAAAGTGCGAAGCTAGCAGAGGTTGGTTCATGAGGTTTAAGGAAAGAAACCGTCTCCAGAACCTAAAAGTGCAAAGTGAACCAGCAGGTGCTGATGGAGAAGCTGAAGTGAGTTATCCAGAAGATCTAGCTAAGATCATTAATGAAGGTGGCTACACTAAACAGATTTTCAATGTAGACAAAACAGCTTTCTTTTAGAAGATGCCAGCTAGGACTTTCACAGCTAGAGAGGAGAGGTCCATGCCTGGCTTCAGAGCTTCAAAGGACAGTCTGACTCTCTTGTTAGCAGCTTAATGCAGCTGGTGACTTGAAGTTGAAGCCAATGTTCATTGGCCATTCTGAAAATTATGCGGCCCTTAAGAATTATGTTAAATCTACTTTGCCTGTACTCTACCAACAAAGCAATAAAGCCTGGATGACAGCACATCTGTTTACTATATGGTTTACTGAATATTTGGAGCTCACTTTTGAGACCTACTTCTCAGGGAAAAAGGTATCTTTTGAAATATTACTGCTCATTGGCAATGTACCTAGTTACCAAAAAGCACTGAGGGGAGATGTGCAATGAGATTCATATTGTTTTCAAACCTGCCGACAACATCCATTCCGTAGCCTATGGATCAGGGAGTGATTTCATCTTTCAAGTCTTATTATTTAAGAAATACATTGCATAAGGTTATAGTTGCTATAGGCAGTGAAAACCTTCTGGAAAGGATTCACTATTTTGGATATCATTAAAAACATTCATGATTCAGAGGAAGGGGTCAAAATAATAACATGATCAGAGTTTGGAAGAAGTTGATTCCAACCCTCATGGATGACTATGAGGTGTTCAAGACTTCAGCAGAGGAAATACTGCAGATGAGGTGGAAATAGCAAGAGAACTAGAATTAGAAGTGGGGCCTGAAGATGTGACTGAATTGCTGCCATCTTGTGAAAGAAACTAACGGGGGAGGAGTTGCTTCTTATAGATATGCAAAGAAAGTGGTTTCTTGAGATAAAATCTACACGCAGTGAAGATGCTGTGAAGACTGTTGACAGAAAGGACTTAGCTGATAAAGCAGTGGTGGGATTTGAGAGGACTTCAATTCTGAAAGAAGTTCTGCTGTGAGTAAAATGCTATCAAACAGCATCTCATGCAGCAGAGAAGCCCTTTATGAAAGGAAAAGTCAATCAATGTGGCAAAACACATTGTTATCTTATTTTAAGAAATTGCCACAGCCACCCCAACCTTCAGCAACCACCACCCTGATCATTCAGCAGCCATCAACATCGAGGCAAGACCCTCCACCCTCAAAAAGATTAGGACTTGCTGGAAGCTTAGACGATGATTAGCACTTTTTAGCAATAAAGCATTTTTAAATTAAGGTATGTACATATTTTTAGGCATGATGCTATTGCACACTTAATAGACTACAGTATGGTGTGCAGATAACTTTTTTTTTTTTTATTTTTTTTTTTTAATGTTTTTTTAAATTTATTTTTGGGACAGAGAGAGACAGAGCATGAACGGGGGAGGGGCAGAGAGAGAGGGAGACACAGAATCGGAAACAGGCTCCAGGCTCCGAGCCATCAGCCCAGAGCCTGACGCGGGGCTCGAACTCACGGACCGCGAGATCGTGACCTGGCTGAAGTCGGACGCTTAACCGACTGCGCCACCCAGGTGCCCCCAGATAACTTTTATATGCACTGGGAAAACAAAAAATTCATTTGACTGGCTTTATTTCGATATTTCCTTTATTGCCGGTGGTCTGGAACCAAACCCACAATATCTCCAAGGTATGCTTGCAATGTGATGAACAGACAACAGTTGAAGTCTTAGAGTAGATGAAATCTTATGTTTAAGACTAATTCATCCTGAAAAGAGACCCAAGGCATGAACTAATGCTTCAAGAGATGTTTATGGAGCCTGGTGCTCTGTTTACTTTTTACACACTAATTGGCAAATTTATTGGGTTGCCAAGATGGCAAGTTTATGGATTAAAAAATATATATAATTTACTGGTAAATGTCATCTGTGTTGTATTTGAGTTGCTCTTTTTTTTTTCCTTTGAAGAAAGTTTAGGTTAAAAAGAAAAGTAAAAATTACAGGAAATAATATGCGAATTCATGTCATTTGTGAAGACTTTTGAAAGACCAGGGGAGTTGGGTTTGGGACCTGCTTCCCTCCTCCCCTGTTCAATGACTGTCATTGTCTCAATGGGGAGAAAAGTTTCTGCATTTTGCTGAGCTGATGTGAGGTGCAGCTCACGAGTAAGCACCTTTGTTTATAAAGCTGTGCTGTAAAATACGTTAGCTATAGCCACATGTGGCTACTGAGGACTGGAAATGTGGCTAGGGCAACTGAGAAATATTTTCATTTATTTTATTGTAATTAGTTTAAATAAAGAAGCTTAAGCAATGTAAAATATTTTTCCATGAAACGCAAGTTTGTTTTGGTAGGACTATATTACACTCTGTTGAAAATGTAGCATTTGAATGGATATGTCTAAGGCTTAGTATGATAATTAAAGGGGGTAAATCGTCTCATTAATAATTTTTAAAAGCTCTGTTGAAATATAATTGATATACAAAACACCATGCATATTTAACATGTACAACTTAATGAGTTTGGACATAATGCATAAAACCAGGAAATTATCCCCACAATAAGGGTAATAGACATATCCATCACCTCCAAAAATTTTGTGTGTGTGGTAAGAACACAACACAGATCTACCCTCTTGCAAAGTTTCAAGTGCAATATACAGTATTATTTAGTACCCCAATGCCATGCAGCATATTCCTAGAACTAATTCATCTTGTAATTTTATGTAGTATTTTGCAATGAGAATGTTTTAGGTATGTTTGGTTAAACAAAATTTATTAAAATTCTTTCTTTCTCTCTCTCTCTTTTCCTTCCTTCCTTTCTTTCCCTCTTCCTTCTTTCTTTCTTTCTTTCTTTCTTTCTTTCTTTCTTTCTTTCTTTCTTTCTTTCTTTCTTTCTTTCTTTCTTTTCTTTCTTTCCAGTAGGCCCCATGCCCAGCATGGAGCCCAATGCGGGGCTTGAACTCACGATCCTGAGATCAAGACCTGAGCTGATACCAAGAGTTGGATGCTTAACTGACTGAGCCACCCAGGCACCCCTCTTTTTGCTGTTTTTAATGTGGCTATTAGAAAATAAAACTAGATATGTGGTTAATATTATATTTCTATTGACAGTGTTGGTATAAAATGTCCTGAAAGTATAAGCCACAAGAGCTCTGGTTAACGGAGGCCTCTTCTGGGTACAAGGATTATGGTTGGGGTGCGTCCTCAGCAGCTTTTCTTTGGCCTTATGCTTCTCATGTATCTACCACACTGATATCTCTTACCACCATGGGGACTGGGAATATAAGGCACAAATCCTATAACAAAAGAAATGTTCTCTAGGGTTTAGTTTTGTTTTGCTTTGATTTTTGACCCAGACTTGGCTCTTTAATATATTTGTCAGTTTGTTTGTTTTATCGGGGCCTAAAGCATTAGGTTTTGTTTCAAAATGGCAGGAAGAGCATAAGGGTGGGACCCGAAGAGGAAACAAAACAAAACAAAACAAAAACCCTTGGCCCTGTTAAGAACGGAGCAAGGGTGTGGCTGGAACTGAGCTGGCACCTACTCCCTGAGCCCAGAGACAAGGGATCAGGTGGAGGACAGCCTGGGGTGGAGGCCAAGATCATCGGTGAGGGGAGAATGCTAAGCCAGAGGAGCAAACCTTGTTCCCAACACAGGGTCCAAGACGGGAGAGGAGGCCAAGAGCAGTGGGTGCCAGCAGTGGGTGCCAACCCAAAACAATAGATGCAGGGACAAATCACAGAGGTGAAAGTCTCATAAATGAGCTGCTAAGAGAAAACATGAGGGTGAGAGACAAGCCAGATGGAGGGTGGGAGCACGAGACAGGGGATGTAGTCAGATGTCCACCCATCTTCCAGGTCCCTCCTGCCAGGTGAGAGGACCACACTGCTCAGCCCTTGTCAGGGACCCTCCCCTCTGCCCAGCTGCTGACAAATGTGTTTACTTACCCAGCCCTAGAATTTAAAGCAAACTCTATTGGGCTGTCTTCAAACTGGTTGGTATTGTTGAGTTTTTTGGCTCCTGTACATATATCACACAAAAGTCTAGTTTATTTGTCGCTCTATCCTACTAGCCTGGAGCTGTCTCAACCCTCTCTGTTGCCAGCGCCCAACAAAGTTAACAAGCTACAAACAAGTAGCCCAAGCGGTGGGCAGCGGAGGTGGGCCTGGAATTAGGAAACCATGTCACTCAAGGATATGTAAATCCTGGTACTTTTTAAAAAAGTTCCCACAGATTCTTTTGGAATGCATGGATATTTAAATATCCATATGCATGCATGTTAAAACCCACTATATGAAATAACACCTTCATTTTGGTGTCAGTCTAGGCGAGGGGCGCCCACTTTTAGGATGGATTGGGGAGGCTGTTTTCAAGAGCTATTCTTTGCAGCTGGATTGTTCACTGACTCGATGGAGCTAAAACTCTTCCAAAGAAGTGAACTGTCCTCACAGAAATAGCTGAAAGAAACACACCAAGTTTCTTGGCATGATGCAGCAAGGCAGGCTGCAATAGATTAGCTCTGCCCTTAACAACAAGTTTCACTGGGCCGATGAGAGATGTTATGGAAACGTATCAAGGGAAAGAGGACTCCAGCTTCAGCTGGCCAGCAGACCATAGGGTAATCACTGCAATGAAAATACTGAACGAGCACCAAGACTCACAAAGCAGCTTATTATAAGGATTTAATATACAGTATTATGGGGAATCTGGATAGCTCTTGTAATGGGATATGGAGCCTTGCTCTTCTCAGTCCCTGGTTCGAATTTGGATTAAGTCCATTTCAACTAAAATTAGTTGCCATTTGAGACAATTTGGAGGCCTTGGCAAAGCAAGTTGGTCATCTCATCCCGGCTACCAGGAGAGCTGACCTCACATGCAGGGGCTACATCCCCAAAGTAAAAAAATCCCAAGTGTTCTCTTGCTATAGGTTTCCTTAAAAAAAAATTTTTTTTAATGTTTATTTATTTTTGAGAGAGAGACAGAGAGACAGAGCGTGAGAGGGGGAGGGGCAGAGAGAGAGGGAGACACAGAATCCGAAGCAGGCTCACGGCTCTGAGCTGTCAGCACAGAGCCTGACGCGGGGCTCAAACTCACAGACTGCAAGATGATGACTGAGCCGAAGTTGGACGCTTAACTGACTGAACCGCCCAGGTGCCCCGATAGGCTTCTTTTTAGAGCAGAGATAGGAGTCCCACACTAACATTATTTTAAAAATGCTTGAATCACAAACTCCAACTCTATGGCCCTCATTCAGTTTTGGAGAGTCAAAATTGTAAAGATTAAAAAAAAAACCCAAAACAACAACAAGTTGTTAACGTTTGAAGTTTAGTTACTGAGTCAGACTTCTTTAAGAAAGCACCATGGTGATTTGGTAACTGTAAGCTACTATAGCTATCAGGAGGTTCTTTAGCAGGGGCCAGGTCTGCCCTATATTCAAGTGCAGTCAAAGATTCCAGGGAAGTCATCTTTCAGGGCTATGTGCTCTTTTTAATGCCTGTCTTCCCCGGATCCTGCTCTGTCTTGCTTGTCCAACTCTAAGTTATCAAATAGCTGAATCAAATAGCAACAGGAATAAAATTGAGTCAGCAAAGGCTTGCTATCTCTCTCCATCTATAAAGAAGATGGTTGTCTGTCACCTATAACCTGCATTGCTACACCTTTGTTTTGTGGAAGGTTAGGAAATAAGAGTTATCAGAAAAGTGCCTGAGAACATCATGGTGCTCGAGGATGTGAAATTCCCAGGTACACTGAAGCTCTTTCAACATTACTGTTAAGTCCACGATCTATTACATGTTCGTCATTGATTCAGACTCTCCTGCATTGCCTCAGCCAGAAAAGTGGAGTCACAGGTAGAACTGTAAAAAGGCTGGCGTTCCTAAGCTTGTGGGCTCCTGGATCTCCCTGCATTCACTGCCACGATCTGGCATCTGAACTCTTTCTTGTGACTTTAGTTCCATAGCATATACACTAGTTACAAAAATTCTCTCTGAGTGTTGTGTTCCAGTAAACTAAAATCTAGATAGATATATGCTTTCAGGATTGTGCAGACAAAAATTAACGTACAGGTAGGCAGTCACACCTTCTACATCCCTTCATGTGTTTGGGTTTCTCTTCAGTCTGTCATCTTCTGATGCCAGAGTCATTGAAACAGGAGAAGAGAAGATTTGAAAGCCCCTGTACCTTACCAAGTAACCATTCAGTGGACACAGCCACAACAATTGTCAGCTAAGGGACACCATCAAAGGCATTCCTAGACACTAGAGAGGAGAAACAATAGAATTCTCTTCCTGGTCCTTGAGATCTTGTTCACTTTCCTTCACAAACCAACCAGAAATGAAATTCATAAGTAAAATAAGCTATAGTCAACACGCTGTCCTAACATTATGGAATAATGAAAAGAAAGTAATTTATATTTGCAAATGAATTTTGATATACCTCTATGCTCCATCTTTATGGCTGAGATAGCTCTAAATGTAACCTGATAGAGTTGTGTTTTATTAGCAGCATAGCTACCAGTGGCACACTCTTATGAAAGTCTGGACGGTGCTCATAAGGGAACAAAACAAAATGTCTTCCACATGGACTCATTCCTTGAGCATTCCTAATATGTTCAAGCTGTGCAAAAGATACTTCATGTAGACCTATAAGTGGAATTAGAGTCTAGGCTTGGGTAATTAAAAGCAGGTTTTTCACCTTTGTGAACGGTCTCAAAGGATGTGGGGAAAATCCCTACATTGCACGGCAGGGCAACAAAGCACAAAATATCCATCTTTGCTTCCTTATACCTAAAGGTGGGTACAATCCCTCCAGGATTATAACAACCCAAATGTCTCCACCGCTTTCCAAACTACCTTCATGAAAAACCAGAGTTAGAATGTCAATCTAGGGACTTGGTTCCTCATGAAGTTCTGTGGTGTGCTCCACCATAAATTACTGCAAATATGTGTACAGTGCCCATTGTACCCACTAAATTATACATTCTAAGGGAGCCAAGGCTATGCCTGTCCTGATCACCACTGCATCGCCTGACATGGACTAGGCACTCAACAAGGATTTGTTGAGTGAATCAATGAGGAAATGAATGAATGAATGAAACAGTACTATATAGTCATCAGACCTGCATCAGTTTATCAGCACAGACCAACTATACACTGTAATGCTTAAAGAAACTTGCCTTTAAATATTTTTATATTTATATTTTTATAACCTACTTATATTAGGTTTAAATGTAGTAACTCCACGGCATCTCATGTGGACCTAAGAACACCTCTAGCTCAATATCTGTGGTAATTTCAATGTCGTGGTGATTTCTTGGGTCAGAAGAATGGGGCTTTGTGCCTAAGAGCTAATATTTAGAGGATGCAAAGAAACATAGCCTCCAAATTAAACTCTTCCTCATTTCCTGCTTCACTCCTTTCCTTTGTGGCTGCATGTGGTGCGCTCTGCCTGGGGTCTTACGGTGGCATGTCGCATTTCAAGGAAGATCTCACGTCGTGTGTACAATCTGCATCCGAACACTGTTGGACTAGGAGTCAGGAAGTCTGGATTTGCATCCCACTTTTGCCACTATCTGGCTGTGGGACCTTACAAAAGTTACTCCACTTCTCTAAGTCTCTGTTTCCTTGTTTATAAAATAGAAGGATGGGACTAAGAGTCTCTGACTGTTCTTTCCAGCTCATCTATGTAACATTTAGTGATATTTCAGACATGGGAATAAACAGACAGGTAAACCCACAGTTGTGACCAAGCTAGAACGTGGTTAAAAAAAAAAAAAAAAGGCAAAGGTTGGTAACTGAGCTTTGCCTAGTTGACAAAATGCCCTTGGAACTTCACAGAAGAAAAAGAAGGAAAACAAGTCTGTTTAGGTTGTGTGGTTTCTGTAACATGAATTTAACTAATTTCACTCTCTGTCTAGAAAAGTTTTATATTTTGTTTTGCATTACCTGGGAGATTTGTCACATGATGTATTCTTATTTTTCTTTACTTTCAATATTTAAAGGTAGGCTTTAACATCAGGTCCTAAACTGTCCAAAATAGGCACCACATACTGATGGTGGTTGCTACCTGTCAGAAATGAGAATCCTGATTTCTCAATGCTCATAATTGCAAATAAATAATTCTCTCCCAGCAACTAAATAATTTTCTCCCTTGCAGAATCCTTGAAACTCTGAGCTTCAATTTAAAGATCAATTCCTGTAAACTCTATCGTACTTAGGCCTAAGCACATAGGAGATTAATACTGAAATGTTAAAGGGCTATAATTTGGGGGTTCTAAGATCATCTTATGGTTAGCCCATGAGATCTGGGAATTGCTCTGTCTGGAGAGAAAGGAACTGAAATGCATTCATGTGGCAACAGGATTTTATTTGAACAGCAGGCAGCTGCCTGCTAGCATTGCTTTTAGAATTGGCATCCCCTGCATTGAAGCCTTATTGGGATAGAGAAGTATCTCAACTGCCCCCACTTCAGCACCAGGTTGGGCCCACTCCTCCAAGCATCTTCTGGTATCTACTGACCAGCTTTCCTCCCAGATGCTAAGGAATCCTGGGGCTGCGTGAGAACTACGTCCACAACAGGGAGAAAGTCCAGCATGTGGTAACAAGCTTCTGTACACAAAGAACCGCAGGCTTCCTTCTCAAACTAAAGGAATCAAAGAAAGAACAGAGTGTTGATTGTTCAGCTTTCTATGTCCACCTGCCATAGGATCTTGAGCTGAGCAAATGGCAGATAATTTTACTTGGAAGCTTTATCATTGTACAATGACTTGAAATTGAGCATGAGAGGGAGAGATAAAATAGCACTCTGTGTGTGTGTGTGTGTGTGTGTGTGTGTGTGGTGCACGTGGAAGGGCCCAGGCTTTTGGAAGACATCACTCATCACTGAACTCCAAGAGCAAGTCTCCGAACTATGAGTACTCTAATATACAGCAATATAGGAAATCCCTGGATGCAACTGAAAAGTCTCAGACTAGATTCTTCTTCACCTTTAATGCAGAGCCCATACCTTTGTTATATCCCACTGATTGCCAGAGACCTGAGCTCCCTCCACCCTCGGTTATGAGCGGTTACAAGAAAAAATTACAGGGAATATGCATCAACTAGGTCTTTCCTCCAAGTCCTGGAAAAAAAAAATGGGATAAACTGACGGCCAAGGCTGCTGAAGGGCTAAAGCAACAGTCTTGTCTCTCCCCATTAAAGTCTTTAAAAGCTTAACATAGTTTTCATTTCTCAGCGCTAATTCAAATCTAAGTCTCTTGCCTTCCTCACAAATCCTCCCTCCACCTTGAATTGGTTGCTCCAGGAGCATCTTCCCTGCTATTATTAGTGGATAATTGCTTAACATTTTCTAGAGGTAATTAACCTTGGCTTTGAAATGAAAGAAATCCCTAAATTGAGCAATATGATGAAAGCCATTCTTTCATGTAATTTAGTCTCATCAGCCAAGTACATCAATTTCTAGCTCAAAGGCAGGGCTGAAGAATAAGCAGTGGCGATACTGTAAAGAAAAAAACTCAAGGTCTCAACACTGTCAATCTCAGTTTCTTCAGAACAGGGATCCCAATGCAGCAGCCTGATTGCATGAGGTCAGTGGTTCCGTTCAAGCTCAACACAGCGACCTTGACAAAGGACATCTGTTAGGAGTCCACGTCGAGCTGACAGCAAGATGCTAGGTATTGCATGCATACTGAAGACTCCAGAAGTTCATCAAGCACCCCTAATTCTGCATTAAAATTTAATTTCTCTTAACATTTTTAGGAAAACAAATGTCATAGTTCAAGGAGCTCTGCTAGTCTACATGCAGTTTGTTGATCCCCGCCAGTGTCTGTATCCTTGCCTGTTTCATAATTAATTGGGTAAGCAGCTCCTTTACGACTATAGGTTTTGAGGTTGTGAGATCCCACAAACAACATGCTTGCCCCCCTGCCTCCACCTAAGGCTGTGCCCAGCTGATTTCAGACTGATGGATATCAGAATTTTCCTCTTGCCGAGAGAAAGATTTCCAAGATGGAGACTAAACAACATCCGCTGGTATCTTGTTCCAAAGGTTGGGAAAGTTCTGTGCCAGCAAACCACTTTGTGGTTGCATTAGACGCTCTCGCCTGCCCTGCGGTTAGCTGGAAGTCAGTTTACCGCAGGGCTTTTATCACCCAGAGGCTGCATTTAGCTTTCTGGGTGACCGTGGCCCACACCCCAAACCAGAGGAAGGCCCTGAGGGGCTTTTTAAGGACCATCCAGAAACCCTCAGAGATGCAGGAGGTCCAGATCAGATCTACAGACACAGATTTGCAAAAAAGAGAGAGAGAGACAGAGAGAGAGAGAGAGAGAGAGAGAGAGAGAGAGAGAGACAGAGAGAGAGAGACAGAGAGATCACTTTGGCGCCCTCTAGGGGCAGTTTATTGCCATCTTGTAGATTGTGAAATCATACATTTGGGTAATTTCATGTCAGTATGGAGACAAACATCTTGTTAGTGATTTCCTCATATGGCTTACCAGTACCCTTTCCTACATTCTTTTTGTTGATTATTTTACATGACCACAGGATCCCTTTTCTCATGGAAACTTCATCATAAAATCCTGTACCAAAGGGGAAAAAAACCCAACAACAACAAAATTAAAGCCAGAGATTTTGATTGTGTCTATCAGTTCTGTTTATTTTGATGCAAGCACTGGAGGCAGCTCTTCAGCCATCCTTTTTAAATGTTTCCCATTCACAAACATGTGATTTGAGTTGGTTTCATTCCCCTTTAACAAACAGGGGGAGCTCTGGGGGAACAAATATTATGATGCCTAATAATTAACAGCATGGTCTGCCTATTTTTCCAAGCACTGCTACTTACTGTCTTTGGGTAAGTTACTTAACCTCTGCACCTCAGTTTTCTCAAGCAGAAGTGGGTCAAATAAGAGTGCCCTCCTCATAAAAGTGCTGTGAGGATTACATGAGATAATGCCCGTGAAGCATGTCATCCTCCTTCACAGGTGTCCAGGGTCTCTGGCACTCAAGGCAGGAGAGTGCAGGAAACTCAGGGGTCACATAACAAAGGCACGCACCTCATAGGGTCATGGAACGCATTAAATTAGTTAAGGAAGGCAAAACACCAGAATAATGTTTAGTACCTAGCAAACATTTGAAATCGTTTGCCGTTGTTAGTTTCCTTGTGTATCTCCATTTTATACTCGAGCGAACGAAAACATACAGAGGTTAAGTAACTTGCTTAGGAAATGGACAAACAGTAAGCAGCAGAGTCAGGAATCCATCTGACTCCATGGCCCATGCTCTTTACTACTATGCTCTCTCCATGCATAGTAGCTATTACTATCAGTACTATTTTGACAGGAGAAATAATTTTCAAGCAGGCCTGCTGTCACCTACTGAAGAGAAGTTTCCAATTCATCAGCCTGCAAAGTGCACACTTAGCCTTACACTAAGACAGTAAACATGTAACCACCCATTAACCAATCTTTTGGAGGCATGGGGCAGAAGTCCTCCATATTTTTGTTTTATAATAAGAGGATATTTTCCACTTGCTAAGATATTTGACCTGATCTGGGAAAGTGGAGACAGCCACTAAGGAATTTAAAGAGGGAGTATCCAGAGGAAGAGCCGAAAAGCATTCTTAGGGTCTTCCTGCCAAGGTGGACTGAATCGAATGCCCTGGTAACTTCCAACCTTTCTCTAGGAAGGCCTCCAGGCCACTCCACTTTCTGATTTTAACACAGACGATGCTCCCTGCTCCTCTGAGAAGTAATCTGAGGTTTCTTACAATTTCTGTTGAACTTGGACAGAGATATTCTATGCTTACAATCATTGGAGTGTTCCTAATGTAGTTACAATAGGACTGCTCCCTGACGTATGGCTTCAGCCATCTTTGTCAGCATGTTACCATCTCTGCTATCTAAGCTGCTAAACCTCAGAATCTTCCCAGCTCAAGGAGTGCCCATTGATTTTAGCTTCCAAAAACAGATTTCCCGCTGTACCACCAGATCATAACTGTTGGTGAAGTCCCCTGCTAGTCTGCTTACTGTCTACAAGTGCTGAGGTTACGGAAACTCAAATCTCTGAGGCTGTCTTATTTTCTCTGAGGGCACAGAGCTAAAAGAAGATGGTTTGTTGTTTTAGGGAAGACACTCACTCCTAAGAAATTTCTAGCTATTGGGCAGGGGAAAAAAAACTGTTTTGGAAAATACCAAGTTTTTCTGATGTTGAAGTGGTACAAATATGTATTTAAAGGAGGTGCTTTCCTGAGAGGTGTAGCTGAGGAGGATGCCTGCATTTGAGCTCAATTTGGCTCTGAGGCTTCCTGGTACATTTTCTTTTCCCTTATTTAGACAAGGTAGTAAAGTACTTCATAAGTGAGTTTCTTCTCTTACTTACGTGCTGTACAAGGAGAGAAGCCCACTTGTACTGAAGTAAAATTACCTGAAAAATTCGTTTTCCTAGGAAGTGCTGTCTTGGTAAGAGGAAGATGTTTTCAGGTTGAGTATTAGTCTTGAAGACTCTGGAAGAAAAAAAAAAAACACTCTGAAAGGCTTCATACTGCCTGAAAGTTGTCATCGTTGACAATCACTATTAATAGTCGAAGCAATGAGACAGCAATGATAATGTCACTTACATTGGCCTTTATATGGGTCTCCACATTGAAAAGTTCAAGTGCCACATGCAAGGGTATAGATGGTTTCTCAGGTGTGTTATGGTCCCATTAACAGATGGAAAACCAAACTTGCAAAGGTATCTGTCTCTCTAAAGGGCCCAGAAGAAGTCACTCAATGGTGACAGAAAAAAATACAACTTCAGGACCATACCTTTTAATATGCACCATCATTCCAAGTGTAGGGTTGACAAGTGTGGTTGTATACAATGTAATTAGCCTCTGAGGAGCAGGGATGCATGATACTAGAATGTTCATTCATTCATTCATTCCATGTTCGTTGAGTGTTCATTACATGCCAGCTATCACTTCAGGCAGTGGGGTACAAAGTGTCTAAGGTCACAGAGCTTCCGTTCTGGTGGCTAGAGACAAAAAAAAAATCAAAATGAAGTATCAGGTAGACATAAATGCTGTGAGGCAAATAAAACAAAGGAACAGAGCTAGGAAACACTGAGCATGTCCACAGGGTCTTGTTTTCTATAGCATGGTCAAAGAAAGCCTCCACAAGAAGGTGGCATTTGAGCAGGTATCTGAAGGACATTAAGGTTCAGTAAGAGTTGTTAAAGTATAATTTTCAAACAGTCAAAAAGCGACTCTTGCATAAATAGAAGCTGAACATATGTCAAAGATTTATTCTACTCAGTAGTTAGTAAAGGATCAATAAAACGTTAAGATTGGTTCAAAAGGGCATTGAAAAAATCTGTCATTTACAGGGAGTTTAACAACGGAGTGCTCAACTAAGTAAGGATGTTACATTGGAGACTAAACTGGTTAACATCCTACTATATTCTATATAAACTATATTCTTTGAGGTTATCTTTCTAACAGACAGAAATTGGGTCTCTCCTGGAAAAAAATCTATAACAAGTAACTTCACTACATCTAGGATTTTTAATCCATAGTAAACAGTGAGTAAAATAAGGCACATTCTTGTGTAAGCCTATTAAACAATGTATCCGTGGCACATTGAAAGGACATACGGCTCACCTTTTTAAGTTTGCCTTCTCCTCCACCTCCTCCTTCTTCTTCTTATAAAAAAAGCCACACAGCTGAAGGAAGAACATTGCAGGCAGAAACAATGTGAGTGAATCAGCCCATTTCCCTGACTTAGGGAGGATCCCTCCCACTGACGCAGACTCACACATTCACCTGGACCTTATTATGAATTTTGGTGTAAGTAAATAGCTGGGGGCAATCTGGAGAAGCTGGAAGGTTTATATTAGAAAGTGAGTGGGTACTGAAGTTGGCAGTTGAGAGTGTGGGGATTTTCAGAAGATATTAGGAAGTGAGGAGTATGAAAAGTGGTGAATGAAGGATGAATGGATTTGTGCAACAATTTGCTACTTTTATTGGGCATGAAAACATACTTTGTCTATCCCAGCTCCACCTTTGCCTGTTTCCTGAGAGACTGAGCAAAGATATGAATTAGTTCTGATTACTTTCGGTTTGTTTGTTGGACTGGGTTCAATAGGAGATGGGACCATGTCCTTTCTAGAACTTGTCTCTGAAACAATCACATGCATTAGGGTGTTTCAGCATGGAAACACTGTCACTGGAAGCTGAGCAGGAAAGGAAGTGAGAATGCCTCTCAAGTCTGGAGGGTTAGAGAAGTGCCCCCCATCCAGGGAAGACACTTGTAGTTGCCCCTCTTCTCTTCACTTTACCCACCTTCTAGCCACCGCTCTAGCTGAGGTTTTCCGAGCCTTACTGTGGACTCTGGTGCCCCATGCCTGCCCTTCAGACCCTCGCTCCTGCCTTTCTCCACATGTTCCGGGCTGAAACCTAATCTCTGTTTTCCAAAATACCTTTTCTTCTCACTCTTCACGCTGCATACAACCCCCCCTGCATGTCCTCATGGTAGTTTAACTACCATCCAAGGAACCCAGTATCTCCAAACTCTTCACTTGGCCAACTGGGTGATGATACCATAATAACAGAGGCTCTTCAACATAAGGAGCAGGTATGGATGTAGGGAGTTTATTTTTTCAGATGGTATTTATAGTCCCTCTAGGATATCTAAGTAGAAGTGTTCAGTAGGTAATTCCCACTTTCTGCCATCCCACCCTTTCACTGATGGATGGAGACGGACAGTGAGGGTTTCAGGCACCAGACAAGGAAGAGGAAATGGTGATCTGATGGAAGAGGAAAATGGTGGCGTTGATGGATACCCTATCCCCCCTGCTCCCTGCCAAGAAGGATAATATGTGGAAAGAGGTGGACGAGGCAGCTGGGGAGAAAAGAAATGAGTTTGTAACCCCAGCCCCTTTGCTCTTAGAAAGAGGCTCTTGCTCCCAGACACTTTCTTCACACTGTCTCAAAGTCCACTAATTAGAAATTCATTTGGGTTAATATTCAAGTATCCTGAAATGATTAAGGAGACCACCATTCTTTCATTCCTTCAAGTTGGTTCAATAAACACTTGTTTACTTCCTTGTTTTACTGAAGTTTACGAGAGGGTGGGAACAGAATCACACTTTCAGGATCCTAAATTAAAAGGGCAAATGCAAAGGAGGTTGGGGTAAACAGTCACTGAACAGGAAAGGATGATGACCACTTTTGTTCTGGTCTCAACTCAGAATCATCTTGCCTTCTTTGGCCAGTGATGTGAACCTTGCATCTGAGCCCTGTCCCCAGGCAACATCTCCAGGGGTTCCAAAGTTCCACACTTGGTTTCCTCTTATTCTGGAGTACCAGGCTATCTGCTCCAAATTAGTCCTAGATTTTGCTAAAAGTAATGCAAATTTCCATGCATGTTCCCCTATTCATCCTGGGGGATGTTTTCAAATTTCATCCAGCTTAGAGTGGCACCAAGAAGCATTCTGTTCTCTCTCCCATCTTCAAGGTCAAGAATTTGAATCCTGATTGCTGAGAAAGGCCAGACTTCTCCTAGAAGGAAATATTTTTGTTAGAGAAGTCTGTGTCAGATTATTTCGTCTGTTAACAGCAGAACCAGAAGATAATGAGGACTATTTGACAGAGTCTAGCATTGACAAATGGTACACATTTTTGAACTCATTTCAAAGTACAAACTCCTATTTCATTTCGTTTTCTAGGGCTCTGAATAACTTATAGACAATTTAATTGCCTGTATTTGGAATAGGGAATTCCTAAAATGCTGAGTATAATATTTGGATTTAAAGAAAAAGACACCATAATAGAGGCCATTGTTCAAGTAAGTAGAGACAGGTTCATGTATTTCAAACCTTGGATAAAATATAAAGAAGATCATTGAGCTCTAATTTGAAAGAATTCCACTGAAAGACTCAGAAAGCAATCCACTGTGAGAATATGAGACAGAATTATAATATTTACTGGACAATTGTTTGCTAAGAAGCATTTATTTTATATCACTTTTTAACAAGACTGAACTGTCAAATTGTTTAAAATTCCATTGGAAAAATTTGGATTATCACAAAAGTGTTTACTCTTTTATCCTTCCATGTATATTGGATTACTCATGGAGGACAATGGAAAGAATCTGAGAAATGCTGGTTTTAACAGCAACTTAGACTGCATTTCAGAAATTTTATAGACTATGTAAACGAAAGCAACTTTTGGATATGTATTAACATAGCCGTGACACTACTGGTATAACGTAAGGCGCAGAGAAATGAAAATTCCAGCACTATCAGCAAAGATTTTCCTTTGGAAGATGACGGTACAAGTGAAACATGCTTCCCATATAACAACCGTGCTTGCATACACAAAAAAGAATCATCTTTATCTTGTTTTGCTAAATGCCATTGTTAGCTCCAGCAGCTATGATTCTGAGTCTGTGCAATAATACATGACCTTTTATAGTCATTCTGGAACTATGGAATTATCACCTATGAAGACACTGTAATCATATATAACCTTAGATCACCCACTGAATATACTTCCATGAAAAGCATGTTTAGAACAAAGCCAAACTTTTTCTTGGTATGAAAATCACTTTTGATTCTCCATTCTAATACCAGATAGGCACTTCCACTGGTCATGTGTGAGTTCCAAGGACATAGATAACTCACGATGATGCAACAGGTCTTAGCTGCATGAGGATCACCTGGAAGGCTGGTAGCAGCAGATTGCGGGATCTCTGCCCCCAGAGTTTCTGAGTCAGTGTACCTAAAATGGGGCAGAGAATGCATTTCTAACACATGATGTTGATGCTGCTTTCCTGGGAACCACACTTTGAGAACTGCTGCACTAAATGACTCTAGGTAGGGAGTGCTAAAAGCAATTTTAGGGAAAAAAAAATCTTACGTGTGGGTCAGGCTGGTCTTGGGAAAAATGAAAACAAAGAAAAAGCCTATAAGCTTCCCTCTAAAGGCTCAGCCTCTCTATGGTCCCCTCCTCCACACAGAACCCTCTGCCTCCTGGTTTCCATTCTCTCTTTCCGACCTCCAGTTCTCAAAAGTACTCACAGGTCTTGCTATCTTAATTGACCCTAAAATGTACATTAACCATAGCAGCAGTTATTCCTCTCAGGGACCTTTGCATTTTGACATGGATCAAAAATTCAGACCTGACCTGATAAATGAAATCTGAACAAAAAAAGGTGTTAATTTTATATGGGAAAAACTGTTACATTTCCACTCCATCACCTACATTACACTAGAGTGATCTAAAAGTCAAATCTCTTCGCGTTACTTTCTTGTTCAAAGTCTTCAATGACTATCCTTCTCCCACAGGCAAATTTTAAAGGCAAGGCTTCCAGGCTTTTCCATATATGCCACTGCCTACCTTCTCAACCTCCTCAGCCACCTTGCCCTCCTTCCACTTTGTATATGACAGTACTGAACTATTTTAAATTCTTTGAAAATGACCTATTCTCAGGATCAGCTACATTATTTGGGGAACCCAGGGAAAGATGAAAATGAAGGGCCCTCTGATCAAGATGTATTAAAGAATTTCAAGACAGCACTTGCAGAGATTCGCCCAAGTCCAAAGGCTTCTGAGCACAGAGCGCTGTGTGGCTGCAGGTCACACACACATGAGCAGCCCTGACTGTTCCAGAGACAATAATCTCTAAGTCCCTTGGCGCTTGTCTTGGGGTATCACAAAGAAACCAGTCAGGGTGTGTCATTTCCTTTTGCTGTGAGTTGGTATCTCTAGGTTTGTTGAATGTCAAATGCAGGAAAGCACCTGAGCTTCGCCATGCCTTTGTTCATTTTCCAGGAAAACTCTTAGGTAGCCAGAGGGTACAATGTACTGCTTTGACCCTGGCACTACTTGCTCTCCTTATGCCACTGTCCTAATCTCTCCCTCTTTTGTACCTTTGCAAGGTACCATTCCTGCCTTCTGAAATGCCATTCCCTGTTTCTCACCTGATTAACTTGCATTCAACCAGCCTTAGAGGCTCAGCTGAGGCTCCTCTTCTGCTGGGAGGCCTTTCCCAAATTCCAGAGCCCCTGCGTGCACAGTACACTCTGCCCTTTAGTGGTCAGCCTGCTGGGTTTTCATCTTGTTCGCATGAGCACCGTATTGACTAAGCTCCAAGCTATTCCAAAGCATCGGTGGTGTCTTCATCTTTGTATCTGCAGAACCTAGCACGACATCTGGATTGGAGAAATGGCTTCAAAATGCTCATAACGTGGAAGAACAGGAGGTCATGCGTGCTAACATTTTTCACAACTCAAAAATAGTTTCTTGGAAGAAAACCATTTCTGAAGCTGACAGGCAGCTTACATGGGACTCAGAATTCTTCCAGAACTCCTAGGTGAGGTGGTCAACTGACTTCTAGTTACCGCAAAGGAAGGAAGCTCTGGGGCAAGAACTGAACTGCTTAGCCTCTTGAACCTAATCTGAGTGGGTGTGAACCCCAGAGACGTGTTCAGTCCCACTCAGTGGAGGAATCTAACACATGAGAGAGTCTGAGAGAGTCATCAAGAATGCCTTTCCTAGACCGGCTTCATATGGGAACTTTTAATCTTAATTCAAATATCAGAGACTGTCTGAGGTCTACAGTCAACTTTCCAGGGCTGATGATCTAGTTTGTGGTTGATGTAAGTTATTTGCGTCTCCTCCTCCTTCGTGACTTCTGACTACTCACTGTCGTTCTACCCTGAGTGGGTGGTGAAATACCTTACAAGCTGAAATTCAAACCAATAAAGTCTGCTTTTTGTAAGTTTATGGTTTATCTATGAATTTCATGTACCCAAGCTATCTTCATCCCTGGCTGATTCAAAATTTGAGCATTGGCAGGATATCATATTTACTTAGGTATTTTTCTCCAACTTGCGGGAATATACTATTCTGGGTTTCTGGGTGCATTTTGAGAGAAAATCCAGGAAGCTTTTTTTTTTAATATAATCTTCTTAGTTGTTTTTCAGCCATTGATATATACTTTGTGCCTGCAAACAGTCTAGGATTGAAGCAGCATCTGGTTTGTTTTCTTTCTGGCCAGGCCAGGGAGAAAAGGGAGCTAGTTGTTCCTGACTTTCTCCATAGACTGCTGCTTCTTTCTCTCTTTCTCTTCCATCTCTCATGACGCGGGTGGGCTTTCACTCCCTTGAGGTGCCTCCAGCCCTTGGACATCACTAAAGAGCTGGGACAAAGGGTGGTCAGGTTCAGACACAAATCTCAAAAGGCAAACAAGGTTAGATTCCTCTTCAGCTGACACTGAAGCCTGAATCCCTGTTCAGACAGGCACACTAGCCCACCTGCTCCAAAAGCAAATCCTGGGCTGCCTAAACCACACCACTCATAATGGAGTGTCAGGGAGCATAGGAGAAAGTCCTGAGTGACCCAGAAGTGTGTCTCAATAGTAAGGCAACTTTATCTCTCCAATGTTAATGGTTCTGTTTGCTTGGATACTTAATTCACTTAGGAGCCTTACAAATTGCAAATCTGTAGACTTACAAATTTATAGACTTAGAATCTGGACTCTCAGGGTTGTGAGGGAATTCAACAGGTTGTATAGTTGGTCCCTTCCAACACCTGAGTCCTTCTCTGCCACTGCCATGCCTGGGTTTTGTTATTATCTGTGCTTAAACGTTACCAAGGATGGCGAATTTACTGCTTGCCCAAGGTCACCCATTTCATCCTTGAGTAGCTCTTTTAGAAATATCTTCTTTTCATAAACCAGATGTCAGCTAAAGTCAACTTGCCCTTTCATATTTAAATGAAACTGTTTTGAATTCTCATGCCTTATGAGGTAAGCCATTCAGCAACTCTTTCAAACTCTTCGTTAATCTTTGACATGTGGGCAGGAGGTTGTTTATAACTGTCCAGGCCACCTCTGGCTGAGGCTTAATCGCTCCATGTATGGAGCCCTCTCTTTTCTATGCCTATTCTCTTTTCTACTGTCGCCTCTTCCTCCACACTAAGCAGCACTCTGTTTTCCTGTTGGGACATTCCACGTGAGCCTGTCTCAAACACAAGGCTGTGCAAGTGTGTGTGACATACTTTTACAGGACAATTCAGACAACTGCTGGAGTCAACAGTGCAGTGACCAATCTGTTTATGACTAAATATTGCACATTTCTAGTCTTCAAAGCCCCTCAGGTACCTCATCACCAGGACCTCATTCCCTGGCCACATTTCCCTGTAGCTTCCACCTCCCACCTTGTACTTGGCCCCCTCTTTTCTTTTAACTCCTCCCCTCTTCTGTCAAATTCTTGGCTTACGTCCCAAATCCTAGTTGACTTCCTCTATAGAGAAATTTGGTTTTGCCTTTATCTTCTAGACCTTGACCTTGGGATCTCTTGGCCCACATCCAGGGCAGTTTACCAATGTGTTTCCCCAAAGACAGTCTACTCCCTAAAAGCCTTGTGCCAGAGGATACCCTGTCCCCATATGGTTACACAAAGTCCACGTCTGACTCCCTGTCAGCTCTACCCAGTTCATTACAACCTGCCTTCTCTTGGCTGGCTTCTGACTCTGGAGTCATTGCTGTAGACAGAAAGAACACAGGCTTTGGAATCCGACCAGAGTCTGAATCCCAGATCTACTATTCATCAGTCATGTGACATCATTGGCCTAACTTCTGAAGACCATCATTCTCAGCTAAGAAATGGTAATTATACCATCTAAAGAATTTATGTGAAAATTTGATTAGATAATATACAGTGTCTGGCACATAGTAGACCCTCAACAATTTTTATTTATTTGAATTAAAATAAAATAAGATGGAGATCAGCCTTGAACATCTATCTCCCAAGCAAACAGAACCATTTATGCCAAATAAGCAAAACTAAATGCAGCTTCTTTTATAAGTGTACATGAAACTTACCTTAGGTTATTTCTTGTATATGCCACTGATAATCATAACAGAAATTTAAAATGTCCTCCTAAAATGGTATAAGAAAAGCACTTTTAACCAATCCCCTGCCATCTGGAAACCCCCACCATAATAACCAATCACTGTAAAGGTTAAGCAACTTCCTCATTGTCAGTTTATAAGCCATCCTATAACATCATGCCTCTGAACTTCATACCAGTTTTGGGTCTCAAGCACTGCTGACGGTGACCTTTTTTTCCTCATTCAGTAAAATATTCATATCAAGTAAAGCTCTCTAAATTTTCTTTTAACCCTTTCCTTCTCCCCCAGCCTCAAAAAGCTTCAAAGCTGGTGCAGATGAACCCTCCCCAGCCTGGTTGGTTCCCTGCTTGTTTTGACCCCTGATCCCTCCCTCCTTGCTATCTTGGCTTTCCTGCCATTTCATCTGGTCCCTGCTTTCATTCCCAGCTTTGGCTTTCATGACTCAGTCACTCCCACTCATATGCAGAAGTGGAAGAAATGTCTCCTTCTGCCTCTCCCTTTGTTTGCCATCATGATTCTGACTTACCTGGAAACAGCTTCAGAGATGATTAAGTTATGGCTCACAGATATAATTGAGCCGTTTCCGAATTTCCAAATGGCATCAGAAGCGCTGAGATCACCATGAAGATGCATCGTCTTCTTTGTCAGTGAGGACTGAAGAAACGCTGGCCGTCATATCTCTTTTTTGGAATCTCCTAAGTAAGGACCTCAGTAGCCCTGAAAGAAAAAAAAAAACAAAAAAAAACAAAAAAAACAAGTCAGAGATACCATGATAGCTGTCACAACCCAAACCCCGTGAACACAAAATATTTAAAAATGTTAAATAAGCAAATAAAGTATCTTTTTTTTTTTTTTTAATTTTTTTTTCAACGTTTTTAATTTATTTTTGGGACAGAGAGAGACAGAGCATGAGCGGGGGAGGGGCAGAGAGAGAGGGAGACACAGAATCGGAAACAGGTTCCAGGCTCCGAGCCATCAGCCCAGAGCCCGACGCGGGGCTCGAACTCACAGACCGCAAGATCGTGACCTGGCTGAAGTCGGACGCTTAACCGACTGCGCCACCCAGGCGCCCCAAGTATCTTGCAACATAATCTCTGTTCTGGTGCTAAATAACTTTGTTTTAAATATACAAAACTCCAGACATAAGCCCTTAAGGATAAAATGCTAGTAATGAAATTGATACTAAGTGAAGACGACCATTTTTTATGAAATATTTATTGACTTACCACATAGGCTATCTGAACCTCAAAACTAACTCAGCCTCTGCCGTGGTGGGACTTCAGGATGGAGGCTGACAGAGAACGTACCCTCACCCACTCAGCCAGGCAGATGCTCCGGGATGTACATGTCATTCAGATTTGGCTATTCTTGTGGTGTGGGGAAAGAGCTGCATGATTTCACTGGCATTTCCATATCAGAGAGGAATTCTAAGAGAAAGTATCATATTTGAGCTGCTTGAGGGGACTGTTCCATAAGCAATTTCAGGCAAATTATTTATCTCTTTGAGGTGTACACGCTCATTTGCACAAAAAGTATAAAATGAATGCCACTATTAGTTTGAAAACAGGTCTGGCTATTATAACAAAAGTCAAAATAACCGCGGTTTAAAAGAGGCGGGCTGTTTTCTCTCTCATGATACAGTTTGAACACAACGAGTCCAGAGTTAACAGCATAGCTCCCCAGTTTGGGGCCAGGCTCCTCGGATCCTGTTTTGCATCTTCAACACATAGCTTTCACCTCAGGGCTAAACTGTCTGTTCCCAACTCTTGTCTCCACATCTACATTCCAGCCAGTGAAAAGGAAGGAGAAGGGAAGGGCACAATCTTTCCCTAAATTTAAGGGTATGAACTGTAAGTTGTTTATATCTTTCTGCTCGCATCCCATTGGCTAGCACTTAGTCATGTGGTCACAACAATCTGCACCACAAACTACAAGCCAGAATCTTCCACCGGGATTCCACGTACCCAGCTAAACTTCAACACCACTCATCATCAGGGAAATACAAATCAAAATCACAATGAGATTCCACATCACACCCATCAGATGGCTAAAATTAACAGAAGAAACAACAGGTGTTGGTGAGGATATGGAGAAATGGGAACCCTCTTGCGCTGCTGGTGGAAATGCAAATTGGTGCAGCCACTCTCTGGAGAACAGCATGAAGGTTCCTCAAAAAACTAAAAATAGAACTACTTTATGATGGAGCAATTGCCCTATTAGGTATTTACCCAAAGGATACAAAAATACAGATTCAAAGGGGTCACGTGCACCCCAATGTTTCTAGCAGCATTATCAACAACAGCCAAACTATGTAGAGAGTCCAAATGTCCATCCACTGATGAATGGATACAGAGGTGGTATATGTATATAATGGAGTATTAGTCATCAAAAAGAATGAGATCTTGCCCAATTCATTTGCAACGACCTGGGTGGAGCTAGAGTGCATTATGCTAAGTGAAATAAGTCAACCAGAGAAAGACAAATACCACATACTTCTGCTTATATGTGGAATTTAAGAAAAAAACAGGTGATCATATGAGTGAGCAGGTTGGGAAGAGAGGGAAACAAACCACAAGGGACTCTTAATGATTGAGAACTGAGGGCCGATGGAGGGAGGAGGGTGGTAGATGGGCTAGATGAGTGACGGGTACTAAGGAGAGCACTTGTGATGAGCACTAGGTGTTGTAAGTCATGAATCACTGAATTCTATTTCTGAAACCAATAATGCACTGTATGTTAACTAACTAGAATTTAAATTAAAAAAAAAAATCAGGACTTGTCTTGCTAACAAAGGAAAAGAGAATACATACTCCAGGGCAGCTAGCAACTATCCTCAAAACAATATAGGTAGAATGTTTGACACAAAGTCAATGTTCAATCGATAGTAATGTGTTTTTTTTATAATAAGCAAAAATTTAAATAAGTTGATTTTATTTCATTCTTGATATAGAGACAAAAGAAAAAGGTGTGTGTATCTCCACACAGAGACTCACAATGTGGGTCTGATTAAGAGTGGCTGTGGTTTGGAAATAGAGCGACCAGCGCTGCACTGGCCTTCTGGCCCTGCTGGGTTTTAGGCAGTGAAGGCATCATCTGTGGGCCCAGCCTTGCCCAGTCCCCCAACCAATCCCAATCAGGTGATCACTGGTGAGCAGTCTTTCAGCTCTACATGCACCATTTGGTGTGTGTTGGGGAGTCCAAATTGTAGTCTGCCCATAATGCCCAATTCATTTCTTCAATTCATGAATCTGGCCTTCTGGTGAATTTTTTCCCCTTGTCCACTGGTGCAAACATACCTCATGAACAAGCCTACCCAAAACATTATACAGGGGGACATTACTCACATCCTTTGTATACACTGCCATGCTGCTATCATTACCTTTCATGCAAGGAGTCTTTTTTCCTCAAGTTCCAAGAAAGAAAAGAGAAATAAAAAGAAAAAAAGAAAAAGAAAAAGAAAGAGAAAATAAGGAAAGGGAAGGGAAGGGAAGGGAAGGGAAGGGAAGGAAAGGAAAGGAAAGGAAAGGAAAGGAAAGGAAAGGAAAGGAAAAGAAAGGGAAAAGACAATCAGAAGCCAAGACAGTAGGAAACCATGCCAAAGAGTTATATATCCAGAATAGAAACCATAACACTAAGCACAAACTTCAGAGTGGGACACTGCAGTAGTGGGTGGTCACGTGGCAGTGTTCCATAAACTCCAGATCACAATACAGGATGACATAAGACATGTCCTACCATATTGGGAGGGAGAATTGATGGTGGGGGGGGAGAGAGGGTGACTCATGCCATCATTCCTCACTCGAACGATTCTTACAGTCGGCAGGACATCCAAGAAGGACATACCCCGAGTGAAAATTACTTGACCATTTGGCAAAGTACTAAGTAGTACAAAGTACTAAGATAGTATTTCACCAACCACTAGAAAAATTTCAAGTTAAACCATGGAAAAGTCACCCTGTGGGTGTGGAAAGGAATAATATTTTAAGATAAGCTCTGGGGCTTTCTCTGTCAAAAATGAAATAGCCTGACCAATCAGAACAGGACTCAATAAAGGGAGAAATTTCACATGAACTCTTCAACTAATGATAAAATAAGAATAGAACTCAATGTGAGAGCTTCAATGGATCTAAGAGGCCACCCGAACTCACTGTTCTATAGTTCAGAAAGCTACAGATTTGCTTAGCCCATATGTGGCAGAGCCACAATGAAAACCTGAGCACTGGAGGCTCCTGGTCCAGTGAGCCTTGGCAGGAACTTTCTGACATCAGAGGACTCTTTTATTCTAAAAAGAAAATATTTCTTGTGGGAAATCAGTACTATGTTCTTAAACTGATTTTATCAAAAAAAGGACGAGACTGGAGATGGCGAAACAAATCCTAAGTGTATAAACAATGTCATCCAACTGTTGTATAATGACTACATTCCAGAGGGGTTTTCAGAGTGACAAATGACTTCAAACAAACATTTGGTTCTGGCGGCACCTTTTGTAAGTGGCTTTAGAGGAACTGTGGAATGCAGAAGAATGCAGAAGAGAGTGGTGATCTAACCAGACTGGGAATGAGGAAAATCCTATGTCAAGTGACTGGAAGAGAGAATAAAGTAATGTTTATGAAATCCCCCTTTCTATCTGAGTGAGACAACAGGGACTGCCTAGACCCAGCAGATGTTCCATGTAAGTGAAGAGTTGCCCCACGTGACCCAAACCCAATGGCAGGGACCAGACTGCACACGTGAGAGAGCAACAAGCCACCATCCCGCCAGCAAGGAGAGCAGGTAGAAGCTGGCAGGCAATGGGTAGTGTGGGAGGCAGCAGGTTGAGGGGAAAGGGCACTGCACAAGGACTCAGAGGACTTGGGTCCCAGTCCTGGCACTTACACTAGTTGTCCTAGTTGTGCCACCGTGGGTAGGTTACTTAACATCTCTGGATGGGCTTCAGTTTCCTACTCCATAAAAGGAGAAGGTTTCATTCCATCTTTGCCGGCTCGAAAATTCTGCTTTCCAGGGTTCACTAGTCAAATGCCTACAGCAATGTTTCCCAACCCCCCAACCTGAGGCAGTTTGGCCCTTCAGGAGACATCTGGCAATGTCACAACTGGTTGTCACACAGTGGGAAGGGGCTACTGCTGTTGGCATTAGGTGGGTGAGGGACAGGGATGCTATTCAACACCTCCAAATACAAGGAAAGCTCCCCACAACAAAGAATCACACAGCCCAAAATGTCAGTAATGCCAAGGCTGAAAAACACTAACTGAAAGGACAATAGACAAACCCATTTCAGCCAATTAATGTCATGTTGCCAGATCTGTTGAAGAGAATCTGAAAATGTGGATTTTTTTGTAAAATATCCCCAATTGAAGAGAGAGCAACATTTTTTTTTAATACATAGAAAACACTCTGGGAGCCAAATAAAATGGGGCTTTAGGACAAATTCTGTCTGCAAGCTGTCAATTTCTGAAATCTAATTAGCCACATACTGTCCAAGTAATTAGTGTCATTTAACTGAAAGCATGGATTTGTTCATCTGTGTCTAGTTATCTGAGCTAAAGTGAAGCAGGTCACGGTTAATCCGTGTGCGTGCTCATACACACGTCTGTGTGATACAGTGGAAAAAACACTACATGAAGTGTTCAGAGACATACCCACTTACCATGTGGGTAACTTTAGGGTCAGAATCATTAAATTCTCTGAACAACAGGGTCTCCACTTTCATGGAGGGTATCAATATTCTTTCTGTCTACTTCTCCAGGTTGTCACAGGATAATAGTATCATGGAGCTGAGGGGTGCCTAGGTGGTGCAGTCAGCTAAGCCTCAGGCTCTTGATTTCGGCTCAGGTCATGATCTCATGGGTTCATGAGACCGAGCCCCACGGAGGGTTTGGTGTTACCATCATGGAGCCTGCTTGGGATTCTCTCTTACTCTCACCCTCTCGCTCTACCCCTCACCTCACAAAAATAATAAATATTTAAAACAATAAAATAAAAATACATATCTTGCAGCTGTAAGGATCTTCAGAAATCACTTCATACACAGTTATGCCCAGAGAAGTGATCCCATGACGTTGCCCTTGAACTCAGTCAATGGCAGGCCCGGGGCTTGGAAGCAGGTGTTCTGACTCCCTATCTTTAGTTCTGTGAGGGTGAGAGGAAGGGAGGTGGTGTGGGTGAGAGTGCCAGATGTACACTCTTCCAGATGTGGTCTGCCACCATTTGATCTTTCAGTTGTGCCTGAGCAGCACCAGATGGGACCCGAGGAGGAAATGAGAGGGACGGGAAAGCTCTCTGGAGCCTGTAAATGGCTCCCCTGTCTCCCAAACGGAAGGTTGGTGTTTGCGTTCGTTTTTCTCCAACGTACACCAGCAGGCAGGTCTCTGGTCAGCAGCAATGCAAGTGCCTGATATTGAGCAAAAGGAGGCCTGAGCCAGAGCGTGTGACTGGCTCAGCACGGACACTTTACCCTGCTCAGAAAAACTATGCAAGAGCACCTCCGCACCATCAGTGGGCTGCTGAGAGGAACAGTGCGGTCACGGCGCCACAGGGGCCCACGGCGTTCATGGGAGCTAGTGGCCTCAGGTGACTCTCCAAGGCTAACCATGGTGTATAGACAGAACCCTTCCCCCACCTGCCTCCTCCGAGCACCTCCAGTGCTTTCCTGCCCGCGACTTTGTTCCATTACTGCCTCCTGTTGGGGATGAGCCCCGTTCCTGTGCTTACCTAAGGGCCTGGGTCGGCGGCTCACAACCGGGCCAGGGGCTGCCTCCGAGGCTTTGCCGAAGCGCAGCGTGCGCATGTCTGTTCTGCAGCCGGCTTTCCCGTGGGGCGGAGTTTCAGCTCCCACCCCGGCTGCCCTGAGCAGGTCAAGCAACTGCTCTCTTAAGTTCTCAGAGTCGCTTCCGTCTTCTCTTAGCCTGCTCGCTGGCTGCGGTCGCACGGAGAGGCCCGGGTGTTGGCATCAACATTTAGAGCTTCTGTCTTTTTTCTTTAGTGCTAACCCGTCTCCCAAGCCCATGGTGAACATCACCACGGGCTGTCCTGTCCGTGGAGCGGGTGAGACGGAACTTGCTGATGCTGCAGCCGCTGCCGTGCCGTGCGCTCGGCTGCTCCAGCAGGTTTCACATTTTTTAGTGTAATGACAGAGTTTTCAGTTACTTACAGGATGTAATTATAAATACATATTTGCAATAGAACCAGCTTGATGTGCTTATTTTTCCATTAATAGCACACTGCACTTTTTGGAATGTGTGTACCACCCTTTCCTTAAAGCTCAGCTAAAGCCTTAACCTCCCCCTCTTAGGCCTTCCAGCCAATGTCTTTCTTATGTCTGTACCACTGACTGGGGACTGGAGACTCTCTATGTCTCATCCGTTTAGGTGGGATTGAAGGAAGAGTCACCTACTGTGTGTTCTACCCAATATAAAGAGTGTTAACCTTGGAAAACAAGCAACACTTCTTAGATCCTCTTTATCTCCATCATGTGAGCTAGTGCTGTAGTTACTAGACTCCCAAGAAGATTTAGAGTCCACAGAGACTTTGAGGGCCAGGGACCTAATAAAATAGCATCTTGCTTCCATGTGAGAGTGATAAGTATTTTGAAGAATCAGACATGGGAGTAGCAGAGATAAAGGCCAGTGACTAAAATGAAGTTGGAAGACACAGCTCAGGGTGAGATCCAGCTGAATGTCAAGGTGTCAAATAAGTGGCAGTAGTGGTGGTCTGGCCAGGCCTCTCACTGGTGAGGCAGAACAGTGGAGACAAGTTCTCAGGTAGACGCTCATCTCCAAAGAGAAGAAGGACAGGGTTATTAGTCACCACTAGATTTACCTCAAATTTACCAATTTGCAAACCAGTGTAGCTGCCTTGAGCCACGTCACTAAAGGGGCAAAGTTACACTTTGGAAGTTACACTTGTAAGCTCCCTCCATATGGAAGGCTGCATGAGACGTGGGGGAGGCTCGTTCTCCCTTAAAATTTATTTTTATTTCTTTTTAATTTCTTTTTAATGTTTATTTTTGAGAGAGAGGGGGAGAGCACGAGTGGAGGAAGAGCGGGGGGGGGGGGGGGACAGAGGATCTGCGTGGGCTCTGTGGTGACAGCACAGAGCCCGATGTGGGGCTCACACTCACCAACCATGAAATCACGACCTGAGCTGAGGTCAGACGCTTGACCGACTGAGCCACCCAAGTTCCCCAACAGTTTATTTCTTTTTTTTTGTATTTATTTTTTATTTTTTTAATGTTTATTTATTTTTGGGAGAGAGAGGATGAGCCAAGGAGGGGCAGAGAGAGAGGGAGACACAGAATCTGAAGCAGGCTCCAGGCTCTGAGCTACAGAGTTGACTCTCAGCACAGAGTCCAACGCAGGGCTTGAACTCACGGACTGAACTGGGAGATCATGACCTGAGCTGAAGTCGGATGCTTAACCAACTGAGCCACCCAGGTGCCCCCCAACAGTTTATTTTAAATGATGGCAACATCCAAGCTATTTTTTCCAATATCTTTACCAAATTTGAACACACGTCCTTGAAACCTCACCCAAATCCCAGCGCAATCTTCTGACATTACCGATTCCTCTTGAAACAGGTTTATGTTTCAAGCAAGTGATTTTATAGCAAGAAGTGATTTTATAGCATCATAAAATGATCATATTACTAAGGATTCATACACAAACACTTCTTAACTTATTAACTGAACTAATTCATTTCTTCAGTGCCTGCATTAGTATGGCCTATCTGTAATTCACTTGCCTTTGCAGAGACAGGGGAGAACATGATGGGAGAGTGAGAGCGGCTCAGAAGTGAAGCCTGTCCACCCCATGGAGACTGGTAGGAAAGGCAACATCTATAGGAGAGCTTAATTAGGCCAATCCAGGGGATAGATTCAAATCCGTGACCAGAATTTGTGAGGCTAAGGAAGCAGCATTACAAAGTCTGTAGTTTATATTTTTCTCATTTTTTTCTTTCTTTATATAAAAGACTTAAGTTTTTTAAAAGCAGTGTTAAACTGAGGGTTGATGGGGGGTGGGAGGGAGGGGAGGGTGGGTGATGGGTATTGAGGAGGGCACCTTTTGGGATGAGCAGTGGGTGTTGTATGGAAACCAATTTGACAATAAATTTCATATATTGAAAAAAAAATAAAACAAAGTATACATATAAAAAAAAAAGCAGTGTTAGTTGCACAGCAAAATTGACAGGAAGATACAGAGATTTCCCAAGTACTCCCTGTCCCTATACATGCATAGCCCGCCTGATTACCAAAATCCCCCACCAGAGTGGTACACTTATTATAATTGATGAGCCTATATGGACACATTATAATCACCCAAAGTCCACAATCTACTTTGGGTTTACTCTTTGTATTCCATGGGTTGGGCAAATGTGTAATGACATTTATCTATTATTAGAGTATCATACTGAGGATTTTTACTGCCTTAAAGATCCTCTGTGCTATTCGTTACTTTCCCCTTCACCTGCTGTCCCCCTCATCACTGATGTTTTCATTGTCTCCATAGTTTTGCTTTTTCCAGAATGTCACATAGTTGTAATCATACAATACAGTATGTAGCCTTTTCAGATTTTCTTTCACTTACTAATATGCATTTAAATTTCCTCCATGTCTTTTCATGGTTTGAGAGCTCATTTCTTCTTAGCAATGAATAATATTCCACTGTCTGGATTTACCACAGTTTATCCATTGACCTACCGAAGGGCATCTTGTTTGCTTCCAAGTTTTAACAATTATGAATAAAGTTGCTATAAACGTCCACGTGCAGGTTTCCTGTGTGGACATGAGTTTTTGACTCCAATGGATAAATACCAAGGGGCACAGTTGCTGGACTGTATGGTAAGGGTATTATGCTCAGCTTTGTAGAAACCACTAAATCGTCTTCCAAAGTGGCTGCATCATTTTGCATTCCCACCAGCAATGAGTGTTGTCAGCATTTGATGTCAGTGTTCCAGGTTTTGGCTATTTTAATAGGTGTGCAGTGGTATCTCGTCATTGTTTTAATATGCATTCCTCTGATAACACAGGGTAGGGCATCTTCTCATTTGCTTATTTGCCATCTATATATCTTCCTTGGTGATGTGTCTGTTAAGGCCTTTAGATCATTTCCTAATTGGGTTGTTTGTTTTCTTATTGTTGAGTTTTAAGTATTCTTTCTATATTTGCATAATGGTCCTTTAGCCAATGTATCCTTTGCAAATATTTTCTTCCAGTCTGTGACTTGCCTTCTCATTGTCTTAACATTGTCTTTCAAAGAGCAGAAGTTTTAATTTTAATGAATTCCAGCTTACCAACTATTTATGTCATGGATCATGCCTTTGGTGTTGTACCTTAAAAGGCCATCACCAAATCCAAGTTCATCTAGTTTTTTCTCCTATGGTATCTTCAAGGAATTTTATAGTTTTGGATTTTTACATTTAGGTCTGTAATCCATTTTAATTTTTGTAAAGGGGGAATATCTGTGTCTAGATTCTTTTTTTTTTTTTTTTGTCTGTAGATGTCCTTTTCTGTCCAAAGACTCTTTTTTCAATTTTATTGCATTTGCTCCTTTGTCAAAGATCAGTTGACTACATTTATGAGGGTCTACTTCTGGGGCTTTTTTTCTGTTCCATTGATGCATTTGTCTATTCTTTTTTTTTTTTAAGATTTTATTTTTAAGTAGTCTCTACACCCAACATTGGGCTTGAAACCATAACCCCAAGGTCAAGATTTGCATGCTCCTCTAACTGAGCCAGCCAGGCATCCCTCTATTTGTCTATTCTTTTGCCAACACCACACTGTCTTGTTACTGTAGCTTTATAGTGAGTCTTGAAGTTGGTAATGTCAATTCTCCATCTTTGTTTTCCTCTTTCAATATTGTGTTGGCTGTTCTGGATCCTTTGCTTCTCCATGTAAACCTTAGAATTAATCTATCCATATCTATCAAATAACTTGCTGAGATTTTGATTGGGATAGCATTGAATCTATAGATGAAATTGGGATGAACTGACATTTTGACAATATTGAGTCTTCTTTTCCATGACATGAAGAATCTATATTTATTTAGTTCTTCTTTGATTTCATATATCAGAGTTTTATAGTTTTCCTCATATAGATCTTTTACCTCTTTGTTAGATTTATAACTTAAGTATTTCAAGTTGGGGGGGTGCTAATGTAAATAGTGTTGTATTTTTTTATTTCAAGTTCCACTTGTTCATTACTGGTATATAGTAAAGCAATTTACTTTGGTATATTAAAATTGTATCCTGTGACCTGGTTGTAATTGCTTATTAGTTCCAGAAGTTTTTTTGTTGACTCACATTTTTTCCATAGATGATTTTGTCATCTATGAACAAAGAGAGTTTTATGTATTCCTCTCCAATCCGTATGCCTTTTATTTCCCTTTCTTGTCTTGTTGCATCAGCAAGGACTTGCAGTACAATGTTGAAGGAGTGGTTGAGAGAGGACATCTTGGCCTTGTACCTGACCTTAGTCAGAAAAATTTGGGTTCCTCATTAAGTGTGATGTTAGCTCTAGGTTTATTGTAGATATATCTTTATCAAGTTGAAGGAGTTCTCCTTTGTTCTTAGTTTGCTGAGAGTTCTTATGATGAATGAGTGCTGGATATTATCTAGTGCTTTTTCTGCATCTACTGATATGATTAATGGTGATATCATCAGTGGCATGTGATATAATGATTATATTAATTGATTTTTGAATGTTGAATCAGCCTTGCATACATGGGATAAATCACACTTGGTCATTGTGTTTCTTTCTAAACTGTTTTGGTTTTAGTTTGCTAATATTTTGTTGAAGATTTTTGCATTTATATTCATGAGATATTGGTCTGTAGTTTTCTTGTAATGTCTTTGTTTGGTTTTGGTATTAGGATAATACTGGCTTCCTAGAATGGATTGGAAAATATTCTTTGTGATTCTATCCTCTTAAAGAGATTGTAGAGAATTGGTATAATTTCCTTCTTAAATCTTTGGTAGAATTCGCTGTGAACCCATCTGGGCCTGGTGCTTATTGTTTTGGAAGGTTATTAATTATTTGTTTAATTTCTTAACTAGATATTGGCCTGTTTAGATTGTTTATTTCTTCTTGTGTCAGTTTGAGCAAATTGTGTCTTTCAAGGAATTGGACTATTTCCTTCACGCTGTCAAAATTGTGGACAAAGAGTTGTTCATAGGTTTCTTTAACATCCACAGGATCTATAGTCACGACCCCTCTTTCATTTGTGATATTAGCAATTTGTGTCCTCTCTTTTTCTTAGTTAGCCTGACTAAAAGCTTACTGTTTTGTTGCTCTTTTCAAATAATCAGCTTTTAACTTTATTGGTGTTCTCTATTTATTTCTTATTTTCATTTTCATTGATTTCTGCTCTAATTCTTATTTCTTTTCTTCTGCTCACTTTGGATTTAACTTGCTCTTCTTTTTCTAGTTTCCTATGCTAGCAACTAAGAGTGTTGATTTTATATCTTTCTTCTTTTTTAATATATGCATTCAATGCTATAAATTTCACTCTAAGCATCACTTTTGTTGCAGCTCATAAATTTTGTTGTGTTTACTGTATAATTCTTAGTGGTTCCAAGAATAAGCTTAGACTTTAAGAAATTTGATGAATTTCGTGAATGAATCCTGGGATGATAACCCCCTGTGAATGAATGAAATTTCCCAAAAAGTAGGTGTTGTTTTCAAGGAGCAAAGTGATAAAGAAAGACACTATATTTGGGAGAGAAAAGTAAAATTGAAGTCAAGAAATAAGGTTAGAAACAGGAATGGCTATAGTATACTGCCTGTAAAGACTTAATTTGGGGAATCTTTCTTGGACTATGGAAATAATAAGTGGATGGTCAATTTTCTTTTCCTGTAATACATCACAATTCTTTTTTGTTTCCACTAGAGCTTAAGAACAACCAGCTACCTGTCTATAACTTTATGAGATGGTAGTAAACAAGGAAATGACACAATAATTAAAAATAGAACTGTCATCAAAATCCAGCAATCTCGTTTGGTATTTATTCAAGGGAATTGGAATCAGGATTTCAAAGAGATACTTTGTACTTCCATGTTCACTGCAACATTACTCCCAATAGGCAAAATATGGAAACTACCTAAATGCCCACCGATAGATGGATGGATAGAGAAAATCTGATATATACATACAAAAGAATATTATTCAGTTTTAAAAGAGGAAGAAAGTCCTAACATTTGTAGCAACATGAATAGACCCCGAGGACATTGCACTATGTGAAATAAGTCAGACATAGGGAGACAGATAAATACTGTATGATCTCACTTGTACCTAAAACCTAAAATAGTCAAACTCATAGAAACAGAGGGTACAATGCTGATTGCCAAGGGCTTAGACTAAGGGAATATGGGTAAGTGATAAATAAAGATTGTAAAGTTTAATTTATGTAAAATAGATAAGTTCTAGAGATTTGCTAGTAGATTATTATTATAAAGACTTGTTATTATTACCATTATTACTATTATTACAAAGTAGGTTAGGAGAAACCTTGGGAGGTGATGGGTATGTCTAAGACTTTGATGGCCGTGATGGTTTCCTGGGTGTATGATTACCCCAAACTCTTTGAGTTGTAAATATTAAATATGTATAACTTTTTACATGTCAGTTATACCTTAACAACAACAAAAGAGAAAAAGATAGAAATGACAGAACTATCAATACAAGTAAGGCCCCTGTTCACCTCTTCTTGACCATCCTTTGACAATGTGGATGTGACACACTGAGGAGGAGAGAGGAGAACTACACATCTCAGGTGAGGCAGCAATCAGGGATGATTCAGAAACAAATATAAACTAAATAGTCTCTTTTCTTTACTAAATATGTCATAGGGAGATGACTCTTAATGGGAAGAAAAAACTGTTTCTTGGGTCATTGGTGGAAAGGCCCTGCTGCCTTCGTAATACAATCAGCTGTTTTCTTTTTGTGTTACAGGAGCCATTCCATTAGAGCTACATTATATTTCTTTATAAACAAATATAGATACTAACCATCAACCAAGTAAGGGATGCTCAGTGGTTCTTTAATCACAGAATATTGTAGAACTACTACCTTTTCCTAAGTTCTGTTTCTATGAATAATTTACAGAGTTGTGCGACATGCAGATAACACAAGGAAATAGGAATTATTGTTTTTACGCAGACCATCTTGTTTCTTGCCTGTAAACTGCCTCCAAGTGGCTTTGAAAACAATATTGCTTTACATCGCTTTCAAAGAAGGAGAGCTACCTGAGAGCATTTACATCTCATATTCAACAGAGACTATTTCTGTGCACCTCCATCATGCCATTCAGATGGACTACATCAGTTAGTGTTTCTTCTTAAGGAGAAAATCCACTGGGGCGCAGGAGAGTTTAGAATTTTTGCGATGAAAAGAGGGAGAAATTACAAAAACCAACTGTTTGGAAGAAATCTAGAGCATCCTAAAAGTCACTGTAATTAAAACACAGCAGTTTGTAATTATTCTGAAGAGAAAAAATAGTAAGAAAGGCTCAAAAATACTAATGTGGTTACCCAAGGTCCTACCACATTAATTCGAACTGACTTAGATATGATATCTTCAGATGGGCTGAAAACTGTTTGGAAGGCTTAAAACAAAAGAAACTGCATTATAATTAGGTGGAAAAAGCAGTGGGTTTGGAGTCACTGGAGTATGGGGTTGGTTCTGCCATTGACTAACCAACTGACCTTTGGCAATTCGTGGAACTTCTCTGTGACTCAAATTTTGAAGCTGCAAAACAGGATACTACCACTTAACCTTGGGTTTAAAGAATGTGTGTAAAGGTTATTTTCTTTTTTCAAGTGCTGCTCTCCACACCCCTCTTTCTCTTCTTTCCATCCAGTGATAGACAACCTCCTGCCTAACTTCCCCACCAGCCACCTGCTTCACCTTTATTTGTATATTCAAATTCTTCCTTAGCATAATCCTTGAATTTACACTTTTTTTAATATTGTGCAAAGCCAACATTCAATGTCCTTTAAAAAACTTAACCCTTGAGTATATGTATGTTCAGTGTTTCTTCAAATTATACATCAAATTAAGAAAAAAATGACTCCTCTCATTATCCCTTTGCTCTTCATTTACCACTTGCATCTCTTTGGCTCCCACCATTAGTTAAAATTAATTCACTGTTCAGGTTCTTGTTATAGGTGAAGCGGTCAAACATAAAGGGGTTTACTGAGGTATTGTTTTGATAAGGTCAGAGTCGTCTCTGTAACAGTGCTCAGGAATAATGATTGTAATTCATTATTTAAGTAGAAGTTTCAGTAGAATTTCTTAAACTTTATTTGTATTGAAATAATCTGAAACATAAGTTAAAAAATGAAAATTTCAGAAGGCTTCTTCAGAAGATTCTGATTTGGAATGTTTAGGTAAAAAACCAGGAATCTGCATTTTTAACAGGTATCCCTGGTGATTCTGATGTGGGAGATTCACAGACCATCCCTCCAGAAATGCTATTAGAGGTTATTTAGACATTTCCAAGAGTAATCTGGAGTTTTCAATCCTTGTGGCTTAAAAAAGAATATTGTATAAAGAAAAATGTTTGCAGAAGGATTTTTTTATATTAAAAAATGTGATGACGTATGTCATCAGAGCACAAACTGGAGTTTGGATGGTAGTTTGTTCATTTAATACCTGTGTGTCTTAAAAAAGGTCATTAGTTTTATTTTCCTATTGTGTAGCATAATAACACCATTAGTCGCTCCAAGCAGGTATCATAGGGATAAAATGTAAAATAAAAACACCTTAGTCATGAAAAGTACGATAGAAACATTAATAGTTCTCTTTAGTATTGATATTTTTTTTTTAATTTTTTTTAACGTTTATTTATTTTTGAGACAGAGAGAGACAGAGCATGAACGGGGGAGGGTCAGAGAGAGGGAGACACAGAATCTGAAACAGTCTCCAGGCTCTGAGCTGTCAGCACAGAGCCCGTCGCGGGGCTCGAACTCACGGACCGCGAGATCATGACCTGAGCCGAAGTCGGCCGCTTAACCGACTGAGCCACCCAGGCGCCCCTAGTATTGATAATTTCAAGAGCTAGATTATTCAACTAAATGAAGAAAAGCTAAGCCCAGATTTTCCATTAATGTTTTCACCCACATAAAGTATGAAGGGTATGTTTGTCAGCACCCAGCAACAAACCAAGGCTAGACATAGGCTGAGGTGCAACCATGAAACATCTATGTGATTAAATAGCAGTTTTCTGGCATTAACAGCAATTCAATAGAATCTGTGCTTTAGTACAAAGAATTGCTAATACAATGTATAAATAAACTTTAAATGGCATTTTTTTTTCTTATTGCACTAATTCATTTCAGACAAGTTCAACCCATCCTTCAAAAGAAAGAAAAGGAAAGTTACCAGTTACAGACTAGCTGCAAATGAATTATGCGATTTTCCCGTTATCTGGGAGCCATTTTTTATTCTGTGTAAGATAGTGTCAGGTAGATCACAAGTACACTGATTACAAATTTATTTATAATCCAGGGTCTGGATTTTGGAATGTAGTGAAAGATCAACTGAAGAATGTGGTGGTTTGTATCTTTCTATCTCTGCCTGTACCCCTTCAAATATATATGTATATATATATATGCACATATATTTATAACATTCATACAGAGCAAATGCATGACAATATATGACATACACCCAATGTATGTGTGTGTGTATGCATGCCACTTTCAGATTAATACACTTTTTTTTGGCAAGAGAAAAAGTGTTTAGTAAAATTTTCCAACTTTGAACAGTTAAACGTAACCCTGGCATGTGCTTTCATAGCAAAGGTTTGTATCCTCATCATGTTTGTATTCTGGGTATCTTGTGTAGTGCCTACAAACATGAGACACTGGAAAATACTAATCGTTGAAGTTGATCTGATCTCTGGAACAAGACCCAGGTTGGTCTTAGTTAGATTCTCAAGGAAGTATTAATGTAAACAGGTTACAAGACAAAGCAGGTTATTAAGACAGAGCAGGTTAGGGGCGCCTGGGTGGCTCAGTCGGTTAAGCGTCCGACATCGGCTCAGGTCATGATCTCGTTGTTTGTGAGTTCGAGCCCCGCGTCGGGCTCTGTGCTGACAGCCCGGAGCCTGCAGCCTGATTCAGATTCTGTGTCTCCCTCTCTCTCTGCCCCTTCCCTGCTCATACTCTGCCTCTCTGTGTCTCTCAAAAATAAATAAATGGAAAAAAAAAAAAAGACCAGGTTATACTGCAATAACAGAAAACTCCCAGATCTCAGTGACTTATACGCAAAAAAAGGTTTAGTTCTCATTCAAGTAAAATCAGTTGTGGATGTAGGCAACCCTCCAAGCCAACTGTCCTTCATGCGTCAGCTACGTGTTGTAGATCCACAGTCTCAATACAGGTCTCTTCCCCTGCCCCCAGCATGGGAAGAGAGCTTTGGACTGGCATCAAGAGTTAGATGTGTTTGGCATGGATGTGACACATATCACTTCTGTGAAGCCGATGATGAAGACTATTAGATGGTGGCGCTGCTCCACTTTACTCTCATGGTTTAGGGAAATATAGTCCACTCTGTGTCCCGGAAACAGAAGAGAACTGGATACAATAAGACCAGAAGTCTCTATGATACAGTTTAAATGGTTTCCAAGGAAACACATAACAAGCAATAAGCTTCTTTGAAGAGGGGGAGAAATAAAAAGAAAAATAAACTGATGAAGAAACTACTTAATCGTAAAAAAATAACAGATCTTAGGTGATGATTATGAAGGAAAATTCCAGCTTGAATACATTTTTAATCTAACTAAAGCTAACTTTAAAAGTCAATGTGAGTTTATTTTAAAACAACATGTATCTAATATTTTAAAGCAGTCTTTTGTTTGTCAATTTATATCTAAATAAAAAATACAAATAATAATAGAACTGGGAAGATAGGAAAACCAATAGTAAGCTGATTAAATTCTGTTCTGAGGTAAGTTTTCATTCTGGCATGAAATATATGGTCTACAATCACTGGGACTTTGATTAAAGCCATTTTCCCTTCCTTTGATTGTATATGTTTTTTCCTTGAGGAATTCTAGGAAAAATGTTCTAACATAATGTAATTATGATTTAAATTCATGCTAGGCCAAAGCTGGAAGTATTGTGCCAGTATAGTTTCTGGTCATCACAGAACTTTTATAAAATGGTTGCCAGAATTGACTTGACTCTCTCAGAGTTGTTTAGAATAGCTTTTCTCTGGGACTTTTTCAATACCAGATCCCTCATGGATTAAAAACTGGACCGATCCCAAGCCTGACACAAAGAATTTAGAACTAAATTATTAACATAACTTATGATAGTTTCCTCCTCAGTCACAGAGGTGTGATTAAACTTACTGGTTCAGCCATTAGAGTTGGCTAGCGATCCTTGAAGAAGAAATTGCATGAATTTATAAGAAATGGAAGCCAAGCTTAATTTTAACTTTTGTGTGAAAGCATCTTCAATATTATAATTAATCTTCTTGTATGAATGTAATGTAGGATAGTTTGAAATACCATGTGCTACGGGAAAGCTCAAATGCAGTACTTTCTGTATGTGCTGGACTAGGTCAAGTCTGAATTCCCCTCCAGACCTAGAATTTGATGTGTAGACAGAGCGTGCAATTTTGCAATCTGCCAAGCCAGAAGAGGATTTAACATTACATTCAAAACTGTACTCAAGTTGTCAAAAAATGTTCAATAAAATAACATTGCAAATCATACTCAGTCAAACTAGCTGGCAAAGGTAGCATGACAAAACTGAGGAATAAAGCATATGGGACTTAGTGTTATTTACATGTTTTCAGGGCTTACGCTCTGGGTGGCTCGCTATTTACAAGACAGAAGTTTCCACCCTTACCCTCTGCTTTAGGTTTGAGACAAGGCCAAGTCCTCCTTCTGACTTCATTTGACTGTGGTCTAGTTCAGATTAGTGTTTGTCACCACTCTTCACAGCAGACAGGAATGCAGCAGACTGGGGGAAGAGGAGAAGGGTGGGGGAGGAGAAGGGGAGGAGGAGGGGAGGAAAATGAAGAGATTGAGGGACTAACTCTGTTCAAGGGAAACACCTGAGACAATCACAACAATGACATATGGAGGCTGCATGGCAGTCAGATGTTCACAGTTTAATTCTAGAGAACAGTTGAAGAGCATTTTAGAATTCTCAAAATATTTGCTACCACCAGAAGAAAAAGTCATTCAGTAAAGTGTTATTATGCTCCCTCTCTGAAGATGTTTCTCAGAATTCTAAGCTTCTTAGAAGCTAAAGGGACATCTGGCTGAAAGATGACAGATCATAAATACTTTTCCAATAAATTAAGCTATGGTTTAACAGAAAAGAAAAACTATCAGTCAGAACAAATGAATCAACATAACACAAGTTTTCTAAAAGTTAAAAAATGACATTCCATCAATATGAAAAATATTAACAAAAAATAATGAGAAATTTTAAAGATCATGGAAACAGCACTTTTTTTTTCTTTATGAATACAGAACAAACTCTTAATTACAAGTCAGACATTGGTTTAATGGCTTTACATGTATTAACCTTCTAACAACCTTAGGGAGTTCTATTGTCTTTCTAAAAGTGAGAAAGCTGAGGCATGGTAAGGTTATATATTAAGCAGATAGATGATGAATGTGAAACTTGAACCCAGACAGCCTGGCTCCATCCTGCATAAACTGTGATAAATTATAAAAGGGAAGAACACAAATCTTCTCTCTGTTAAGTTTTGCAATGGGGACAATATTGAATATTTCCAAATTCTTAATACGTGATGTAGTTTCTGATGTTAATATCACTGGTGGGTTGTATCAGTTTCAATTAATAGGTAAAATTCAAGGAAAGGAGCTAGTGGTTCTTGGCTCTGTGTTGTGCTCTATGACTAAGATTTACAACAGAATTAGATTATGTTGATTCAGTCATTTCTATTTTCTATGCTTAAATGTAAGGTTATAATGCTCATCATGCTATTATGTTATTGATTTGGACAGAGATTTGAGAATTGATTAGAATTAGGGAGAAGATGAGTTTTTTGGAAGAACCTTTATCATTACATTTATATTAGCTAAGCTTGTAGCTGGTTGATTTCCTTATATTCCAGCCAGGCTTTCTTGTCATTTAGCTAATATAACTATAGGCTAAATCCCAGTATTAAGTGGTATTGATTTACTTGAGTTGTGGAACATAAATCTTTTCCCACCAGGTAAATAGCAATCAAAGGGAATTTGGCTTAGAAGGGAAATGATTTTCCCACCACTTTGCCCCATCAGCATAAACCCTGACTCTCCAAGAAGCCACAGGCTTTGGTAGAGGCTTTGGTGATACACCACTCAGCATAATCAGGTTGCCAAGAGACTGTGCCTAAAGTTTGTACTGAGAAAGATCATCAGCATCCTTTAAAGGGAGATATATTACAAAAGTGAATCCAAAAAGATTTGAGTGGCTAGGTTAAATGAAATAGGCGAATGTAGCTGGCAAAAGAAAGTATCTTCCCTTCTGAAAAGCATGGCTTTGGCATCAGGCAGTCCTGGGTTGGAACCTAGCTTCACACTTGACAAGCTGTGATCACTGGTGAATTACTGAATGTCTCTCAGCCTTACTTTCCTCCTCTTCTTTAAAAAACATTAAGTAGGGGCGCCTGGGTGGCTTGGTCGGTTGAGCGTCTGACTTCGGCTCAGGTCATGATCTCACGGTCTGTGAGTTCGAGCCCCGCGTCGGGCTCTGTGCTGACAGCTCAGAGCCTCGAGCCTGTTTCAGATTCTGTGTCTCCCTCTCTCTCTGACCCTCCCCTGTTCATGCTCTGTCTCTCTCTGTCTCAAAAATAAATAAACATTAAAAAAAAAAAATAAAAAATAAAAAACATTAAGTAGTTGTAATATGTCTAGCACAACGCATGACACAAAATAGGAGCTCAATAAATTATTTTTAAGTGAAAAGCTACTTCTCAACAAATTCAATTATTAGAAAAAGAGTGTGAATAAAATATTTTTGAAGACTCATAACTAAGACATTATTTTTCATTAACCAAATATCCATTTTGGAAGTCTGAATCCTTATTATTTAATTTCTGAATAATGAATACTTTCAGCTATTCTAAATTAATTGAATAATGAAGTTATTCAATCTGCTTAATTTTTAAAATTAAAGCCATATGGATCCTCATTACTTGCAAAAGCAGGCCAAGACTGATTCTATAGTGGTTCCTCAAATTGACAAGACGAGTGTCTGATTTTTAGGATAATTTTGGCCAAAGATCAGAGAAATCCCTTCTGCTTGTAGGCACTAAACTAGAAATGTTCCTAGCCCCAGGAGTGATACCTTAGTCAGAGGATTATTCAATAAAGTCTCTTTTACCCTTTACTCATGATAAAATTAGATAACATATCAATCACAGTCTTTCCAGCTTTCTGGTGACATACCTTTTCTTAGAGTGTTTCACATGCTTATGTACTGGTGACATGCCTACTCTCAACCTTAAAAAGGATATAAGAAAACAAATTTGTTAAAGATCAGGGAAAAAATAACCTGGTCATTCCTTCTCCTCTGGCAAGGGAATTTCTAGATTTACTCTCTCCAATATGGTAGCTACTAGTTACAGCTGGTTATATAAATTTAAATTTAATTAAAACAAAATAAAATGAAATAATTTCGTTTTCTCCGTCACACTAGCCATATTTCAAGTGTTCAAGAGTCACATACAGCTAGTGGCTACTATCATTACATAAAGCATATATAATATACAGTTTCCATCATCTCCATAATTTCTATCAGGAAGTCTGGCTCAATGATTGACAGTCAAGGTATTCAATTATAATTTTTTTCTCACTGAGCATACTAACATATATTCCTCTTATTTTTCTTATTCCTTAAGAAGTTTGTAAAAATACTTCTAGCACAAAATGTAAGACTGAATACTGTCTTGTGCCTCTACTCTCACTCCTTGTTTTGACTTACTTCATGGGAATGGAATTGCTCCAATATTGTGGTTCCATGTTCTCGATTTTATAAGGGAATGAAGCATGGCCACCTGACAGTGATCTCTGCTTGGTGAAGAAAAGTTGATTGCCCAAGGGTTACCTGACACATTGCACCTCTCAAGTATTTCTACTGGTCAACAGCATACTCATTAGAATAGCTCTTCAAGAAAGGACAGGCTGAAACTGTTACCTAAGGCAAGCAGTAGGCAGTGAAATGGTTCTTTTCTTTCCTACTGCTCCTATTTGGAATCTCTTGGATTTTGTCATGTCTTATCCCTCACGATACCTATCCCATCTTATTTATGCTTCCTTTCTCATTATTTGTCCATGTTCACCATAATGGTGAGATTGGTGGTGCCACATGGCAAGGAGAAAATAAGCCCTTTTCATGAGGGCTGAGAAGCCCGTCCCTCCTCCCTAGAAGGATAATTAAGGCTGAGAAAATGTTGGTCCTTTGTGCTCCAAGCCAGGGCTATTCTTTCATTATCCTGTATCTGGACCCTGTTTATTCTACACTTTAACTCAGTCAGAAAATGCACAGAATAACTTGAAGCCACATATTCTTTTGCAGTATACACAATTCTATATGAAGATTTATCTTTACCTCAAGGGCTAGGGGTAAAAAAGGGTATCTTTTGTACTTCCACTTCTCCCACCATCACAAATAAAATTCCTAACCAATCTTGAAAGGATTACATAAGAGCTTGTGGATATTTGTACTAATGAATTCTGTTCCACAGTAAACCTTCGAGGAAAGACACTCTGCTTTGCAGAGTAAGTCATAGTAAAGAGAGGCAGGCAGGTCAAACTTGAAGCCATATAGAAGAAAAGAGGGTGAAAAAGGAACCAGCTGGCTCCCAGGTACATACATACCCACTGGAGATTTGCAGGTGTCTTAGCCATTCATTTACCAACTTTCTCCTTGTCTTCAACCCAGTCGTGCTTTTACCATCTGTACTTCATCCTGTTAGTATCTCTGCCGCAATGACACAAACCACCACCGACGACTTTATTCTATCCCTACTACATTGTTTACATTCTTAGCATTCAAAGTGAACTTATGAATGAGTTTTCCCACAGAGACATTAGTTGTTTCAATAAATTTAGGTCTTAGGAGATCATTAGTTGTAATGTGGAGAACTGATTATTTGGGAGCAAGAACGGAAGCAAGAGATCACTTAGGAGACTATTTTAAAAGTCTAGGCAAGAGATAATGAAGGCTTTGGTCAGGGAGGTAGTAGTGAAATGAATGGGAAAAAGTAGATAGATTCAGGCGAAACCTTCGAGGAAAACTGACAGGACTGACTTTGTGTTAGGGAGCGAGGGGGGAGAAAAGAGAGAAAGGGGGAGATGATATTGACATTTGCTGAGATGGGAAATATTACAAAAGATAGAGAAAAGACCTCTGAGTAGCAGAGGAGGGGTGGTGGCGAAGAGCGAAGAGCATTGGGTTTAGTACGTGAAGTACCACATCAAGTGGAAATATTAAGTAGGAAGCCCAAGATAGGGCTCTGGACTTCAGAGAACTGGGCTGGAGACACAAATCTGGTGGTCTTCGGCATACTATGGGCAATATATAAAAAGCCAGGGAATCAGACGGGATCACATAGAAAGAGAGACTAAAACAAGGAGGGCACTGGCCCTGTTACATTTAAGGTGAAGGTGTATACAACACTGCATTATGGGTTATGCAGAATTTTTAGACTACTTAATATGTGTTAATAGAGAGTATGCATCTCAAATGATAAGGAATAGGGAGAAAACACTTCTGAACACAAAATTCCTTCAGGTGAGGAACTACCAGCATAACAAAGGGTTGTATTAAGTAGATTACCCTGACACTGACAAAATTTCGTTTATATAAAAGTGAACAAATCTCATTTTTCAACAACTTTAGCTAGCTGGTTATTTATCTGGATTGTCTTGAAAGAACAGACCAGAGTTTTCTAAAAAGTCTGATCTGATATTTCCACCTAGTTTACTTCATTTTATATAACGGCTACCAACATTTCAGAAACAGTTCTCATTTGATACAAAGTGCAAGAGTTCTTCCCCTGCTTTCTGAGACAAAAAGACAAGTGCAAGAGAAATATGTGTTGCTTAAAAACATATTGGTTTGCCTATAAAATTTGTAACATAGGATGGATTTTAAAGAACAGCTCACTGAGACAAGAACTAAAATTTTACTACCTGAATCATTGTTTAAATTTTTTATAGCTTAAATTAAATATTTACATTTTGGGTTGTTATGGACAACAGGCAAAAAGAAAGATAAAAATACTTTACAGGGTAGTGCTTTCCCTGGCGTCTAGCAGTTACTAACATTTTACAGAATAGCACCAACGCGAAAGAGCAAAAACTCAAAATTCATTACTTATATATCTTGACACAAGAAGTTTTCTACAATCTGTTTCAGTATCTGAGCTCTGTTGAAATTAGTGATTTGTACATTTTGTGGCTTCAGATTTTTCTTTTTAAGTCAGCTCCCAGACTTCTGAGAACCGAATGTTTGCCAGGACTGAGTCAAGTTTTCCTACCTTTTGAATGAGTTTGTTTTTTGATTTCTGTGTATTTCTCAAAAATACAAGACCAGCTCATTTCACAAATGGGAGTAAGGGGTGGATTTTAAAAGCCTATCAGATATTCTTTGGATTCTGTGATCAGGACTCTCACACCACATTGCTCTGGACATTCCCTGACCTATTCCACTCTTAAACACCTTCCTTCTCCTCTCAACCACAACTCCAGTGGGGCCCTCTGAATCTTTTACTCTTGATCACAGAACCCTGCGCAATCTCTTCTCCAGCCTTTCTTCCTCATTTCGTTTTGTAACCGAAACCTGATGGACCATGACCAGTGAGGCTAACACTTACCTTACCGCCCACTCAACAGAAAGCTGTTTCTTACTCTTAGGGCCAGGCAAGTCTTAGAACCGTAAGAAATTATTCCGCACATCATTTTCCAGATGTTCTTCCCTCCGCCCACCCTTAGAAGAGCTTCTAAATTTGGGTAGCACATCTCTATTAATTGAGTAGCATTCTAGTAGCTATGATATAGTGATTTAGTCATTTCAGTAGCATTTGGAAGTACAGAATTCACCTTAGAGTGTTTAGAAGTTTTGTTGATTCATTGAAGGCTGGTTACTGTTTTATGAGAGGTAACTTTCCTACCAAACCTTCATTTAGAAATACAGTAGTTAGAGGTGGCTGGGTGGCTCAGTTGGTTAAGCGTCCAACTTCAGCTCAGGTCATGATCTCAAAATTCACGGGTTTGAGCCCTGCATGGGGCTCTGTGCTGAAGGGTCAGAGCCTGGAGCCTGCTTTGGATTCTGTGTCTTTCTCTCTGTCTCTCTCTCTGCCTCTCCCCTACTCAAAAATGAATAAAAACATTTAAAAAATGGAAATACAGTAATCATAGCCAGTCCTTTAAATTAGTAGTCAGACTCCACTATCTCAGAATTAGTAGATTTATTATATTACAAGTGCAATGATCGATTGCTTGATTGATTCAATTATTTATGAACTCAGAATTATATACGAAGTTCACACCATAGGCTAGGCACTATGGAATGCCTTCAAGACACAATAAATGAAACAGATATGTGTTCTCCCTTATGGAGGAGAGATTATACAACAAAAACCAAGAACACAGATTAATTAAAAATGACAATTAACACAAAATATTTGCTTCTATAAATACTCCATACGAAAGTCCAGTATGTAACATGCAGGGATGGGGGAGGTACAATTTAAAGGGAATCAACTTGGGGCACTGGGGTGGTTCAGTTAGTTAAGCGTCCGACTTTGACTCAGGTCATGATCTTGAGGTTCATGGGTTCGAGTCCTGTGTCGGGCTCTGTGCTGGAAGCTCGGAGCCTGGAGGCTGCTTTGGATTCTGTGTGTGTGTGTCTCTCTTTCTGCCCTTCCCTTGGTCATGCTCTGTCTCTCAAAAATAAATTGTTTTTGGTCATCAACTTGTTGAGAATGGATGCTTCTGAGAAAAGGAAAACAGAAAACTAGAGAAGAGCAAGGGAAATTTTACCAGCACTTTTCCTTCTATTTATAGAGCAATGATTGATGCCCAAGTAGCCCCTGCATTGTGGCAGATGAGGTGTATGAAAATGTGTTTAGTTTTCAATTAAATAAAAGGAATGGTTTTAGTTTTGCCGGGCTTAAACAAATCCTGGCTGTCCCAGCTGGCAGTGCTCATATAGTTTCTGCCCACTTAATGTGATGCTGGTGGTGATGCTACAAGTAAGTGGCCCATGGACTCAGAACACGTTGGCTTTCTGCTTCTTGTTAGCAGAGTCTTTGGAGACACAGTAGAGTTGTTTGCTGGTATGTAAACAGAAGACTAGGAGCTAAATGCTTTGATCCAACTTGCCTTTTTCTCTTGGGGCTTTTTAATGTTTTCCAGGTTTTTACATATGGCTTCCCCTCCTCCCCCCTTGTTCAGGATTTAATATGCAAAGGCTATCTTTTAAATTAGGTGAACAGATAATTCTTTTGCTTTTATTGTTTTTTAAAGCATAGATAGCATTTCCTGATTCCATTCAGTTTAACTGCCGGATTAAAAAAAAAAAAGTCATTATAGATGCTTGACTCAGTGCAGAATAACACCAATCATAGGGACATTGTTCTGGTTTTAATTTCAGAGCAATCACTGAGCAAGGCTCCTTTGAATTGGAACATGAATCAGCATTTAGCAAAGCTGAGTTTAAACCTCTACTCCAGATTCTGAGTGACAGAGAAGTTCTAAATAGGGCACTGTTTGTTCATAGTTTTAGGTATCTGTGATTTACTTGGCTTTGTTAGACAATAGGGGCTTTGGTTCAGTTATATTTTTAACATTCCTTAAAATAAATCAAAGAGTGTTCCCATTTTGGATGTGGATTACTATGGTGGAGGAAATGAAGAATTTACAAGTGCTGAGTATCCAGGGATTATGCGCTGGGCTCTGTGCTGGATTGCCTTGATTAATATTCTTTTGGTTACACGGAATAGAAACTGGCTCTGGCTAGCTTAGGGGAAAAAAGTAAGTGGTGTTGGCATACTGCAAGAATATTTGGGTATCTCATAGAATCCAGGACTCAGGCAAGGCAGGGATCAGGGGACTTCCAACCTCAGAAGTTCTCATCTCTGGTTCCGTAGGGTAAAGTAGTTAAGTGTCTCACCAGATGACTCTGCACAGGAGGCCCAGTTGAGGTCAGATCTTCACTTGTGGATCAGTTTAGGTCAGAGAGGCTGGACCATATTGTTTAACCAGTTGTGTGTGGGTAACCACATTTGTATCTCATGGACAGTTCTCAGAGAAAGGGGAGTAATTGTGAACTGGTGGCCACACCAACATGGCCTATATATGGAGCATTTTAAAAGCTTAATTTAATTTTCGCAAAAAGCCTATAAAAATCGCTATTTCTACCTCACAAAGAGAAAACGGAGACTCAAATTGGTCAGGCAACTTGTTCAACATTCCACAATTAGAATGAGGCAGAGCCAGAACTCCAACTAGGTTTACAAGGAGGGAGGGTAGTCTTCCTCTTAAAAGATTAAAATAGTGTGATGAGATTACATGGAAGAGAGAGTTTCAGATATCTTCTCATGGAGAGAATATTAAGCATCTCCAGTGTACTAGAATGAGTAAACTGCATGTTGAAAGCTTTGAGGTTGAATCCCAACTCCACTTGGTCATTCATCATGCATGAGCAAGTAAATACCTCTCCACTAATAAATATGGATAGATCATCTCCTTCACAGGGCTGTTTTAACTACAGGGTTATTGGTATAAGATGTGAAAATACTTGGCACAAAGAAGATACTCATTTGCAGGGGCAGAAAACTTTTCTACTAATGAACCCTCAAGCATGCTATTAAAAATGCAGTCACTGTTTGATAAAGCTTTATCATTCAAAACATCTAACTGCTGTCTTCCTCTCAGCTGTTCAAAATGGTGCCTTAGTCACCTAAACATAAAGGTAGCAAATGCTACATAAAAATAATTAGCAGAATCATACAATGGGCAAAGAAAGTTTAAAAACAAAACATTTGGGTATTTTTCTTTGAGACTTTGGGCTCACATTTCAGGGAAAAACTCTTACCTTTAGTCATGGCACAGTCTTGAAGCATTTAATTCTCTTAGTGAGTACTACTGGAGATGGTCTATGTCCTTTTGATAACCAGAGCAAAAGGAGAATACAGTTCTTAAAGAGGAAATCCGTAATTTGAACATCACTGAAACAGATTATCGGCTAATTCGGTTTGGAAGGATCAATGTACTCAAATAATTGATTCTTTGCCCAGATGATTATTCTTAGTTATCTTTAAGGGCAGCTCTGTGGAATAAAAAAAGCACTGTAGCAATCCAGGAGTTTCTTGTGCTTGGTGGGTATTCTGCAAATACCTGTAGACTGATCAGTACCAATTTGTTCCAAATTACTTCAGACAACAATTAGTCTAAGCCAATAGCAAAGCTGGAACCCCAAACAGAAAAGAAAAAAAATCAATCTGTGGTGGTACAGGCATGAAAGAGAGGTATAGACTAGATTTTCTTGACATTTCCACTGTCTCCGGATCTTAGTCTGAGTCTTAGTATCAGTGACCTATGCTTCATTTTCATCTAATTCACATTTAAGCGACTTGTAAAATATCTTATCATTTTAAATTTGATGACAGAGAGTCAAGTGATTTTTTTAAACTTTATCTGGAGAGAGAGAGAGAGAGCGAGAGAGCGCACATGCGTGCAAGAGAGGGGGAAGGGCAGAGAGAGAGAGAGAGAGAGAGAGGGAGAGAGAGAAGAGAGAGAGAATCCCAAGCAGGCTCTACACTGTCAGCATAGATCCCAGTTGGGGCTGGGGTTGAAACTCACAAACCGTGACATGACCTAAGCCAAAATCAAGAGCTGGACGTTTAACCACTGAGCCATCAAGGTGCCCTAAGAGTCAACTGATTTTAAATATGACTATAACATTGTGTTATTGGCTTGTTCCTGAATTAAAAGCCCTCCTCCTTGATTTACTATGTTGCTGTTTGCTTTAATTTCTCATTTAAATTTATAAGAGAAAACTAAGTAGTTATCAACACTTAAAAACGACTGTTGGCAAATTTTATTTCAAATGTTTAGGTGGAGGTATAAAAACATCACCATCCATAAATATAGAAGTTTAAGAAAATTTTTTTTAAAAGAATCAATTTTTGAAAGATTAAAAAAGGAAAAATAATAACCAAGTAAGCTTTTGGAGTTCTTTTTATTAGATTGAGAAATCCCAGAAAAGTACAAAGCCCATGGAAATAGAAGTATTTCAGAAAACAAGACAAAATGTTTGCATACATTTTAATGACAGCATTTTAATTCTGATGTTAAAAAGACTCATGATTTTGCATTAAAGTACACTGCTCATAATTTAAATACATTCTGAAGTAATGGGAAAGGATTTCATATCTTTTATATTGAACCTGAATTCCTATAAATGGCTAAGTTATATTATCTTTCTAGAGATTAAGTTCATGATAGGATTAATAAGAAAAATGATTTTATTGATTTATAGTGATCCGAAGAACAAAAACAGGAAATAAGCATATATATCACACACATACCCCTTTAAGTGGTACATCAGATCAAAGCTGAATTAATATAATAATGTTCAGTATTTTTAATCACTACCAATGAAAATACATAGATCCCTCTATAGAAAAGGGGTTTGGTAATATCAGAATGACTCTGTCATGTCAGTGTTTTATATCCCAGTTACACAGATAAATTAGTGATGTGGAAATCCATGCTGTTTATCCGCAAAATCAAATAAATGTATGGCTACATTCCAGAATCTTATCAGGAGCCACTGTGAAGCAATAAGTAAAGGTATTTACTACTTTTACCAAATACTATGTAATAGGCCACCAGAGAATATGAAGTTTAATTAACTTTTGGTAATGTGGCAATTTTCAATGGTTTTTGGGTCACATTTTATTTTCTGTTGCTGCTGCTACTCCTACTACTATGAAAATAACAGTAAATGTAGAGGAGAAAACAAGAGAAAATAAATCAGATCTTGTGATAGTTCTTCTAAATATTGGTTTAGTTTACCCTTGAAGTGGAAATCAATTCTCCAAGGTTTGGAAAGAAAACAAAAGCATCTTTAGAATTCACAGCATGTATTTTAGAGGTCTAATGATTTATCCATTGCCAGTGTGGGTTTGCTTGTCATGTTCTCTTTATTCAATGTCAACTGGTTCTGTAGCTATTAAAGCACTTAACTGTTTCTGAGCACAAGAGAGGAACAGTTCCAAACTGGACAGGCTTCTTTGGCGGATGACTTGATCAAGCTGTTGATTTTTTTTAAAAGAGGGAGAGAAAAAGAGAAAAAAAAATACACTTAGTTGAGGGGTAAGGAATATTATGCCACTGAAGCCCACTAGATGAGGGCTTAAGATGATTTAGAAAATCAAATAGTGCTTTAAACTCAGAGACAATGTAGTCACTAATTCTGGCCTATATTATCTAAAGTGAGGTGATAATCATTATAATTTTAAAATCAGTATTAGTATTCAGTTACTAGAGAAATAGCATACATTTGATCAGCTCACACACACACACACGCGCGCGCGTGTGTGTGTGCGCCCCCCACACAAAGAGGAATATTATTCAGCCATGACCATGAAAAAGAATGAAATCTTGCCATTCTCAATCACATGGATGGAGTCAGGAAGTATAACTAAGTGAAATAAGTCAGAGAAACACAAATACCGTATGATTTCATGCATATGTGGAATTTAAGAAACAAAACAAATGAGTGAAGGGAAAAAACGAGAGAAAGACAAACCAAGAAAGAGACTCTTAACGATAGAAAACAAACTGATGGCAACCAGAGAGGAGGCAGATTGGCGGATGGGTGAAATAGGTGATGGTGATTAAAGAGTATACTTATGATAAGCACTGAGTAATGTATAGAATTGATGAATCACTATATGGTATACCTGAAACATAACACTGTATATTAACTATACTGGAATTGAAATTAAAAACTTAAATGAAAAATAAATTTGCCCCTGGTATAAAAATAACCAATGACAACACATTGCCTATAGGTTAGAAAACAATGAAGGAATTCAAAAAGTTAAGTAAATTCCATTTCACAGAATATACCTTTCATACTTATGTGAAATTTGACATAATCTTCTGACAAGCTTTCCCCAACATAAAAGAAAAAAATTCAACCAAGAATTCTGTTAAATTCCACTTCTACAATCTGCTGACATTCAAAATGACTGAAAAACTGGAAGATTAAAACTTTGAAATATCCTAAAAATTAGTTAATAAAAATGCACTGTATTTAGCAAAATGCTCATGTAAACAAATTGAACACTACTAAGAGTCCCTTCAATTCTAACAGTTTTACATTAATGTACATACAGAAATAGGATTTCTCCTCATCCTTTTTCCTGTTTTTATTTTCCCCTTCCTCTCTCAGATGATATACCTTTAGGTGAATATATGCCTCTACTTATACATGTCTATTCAACAAGACAGCTCATCATGACAATATAAAGCCCCAGTGAGCAGAGACCTTGTGTGTCTTGCTGACTATTGTACCCCAGCAACTAGAAGAGGGTCTGGCACATGTTAGACACTCAGTAAATATTTACTGAGATTGAATGAATCAATAGTTACTCAAACAGAGCAAGGCAGTCTACCAGGAAATGACAGATACATATTTAATTCTAAAAGTGAAAACATGTTCGACCTAATCTAAAAAATATGTAGGAGATCAAGGTGAATTTTTAAAAGTTTTATTTTAATATATATAAAACAAATTGAAATATAAATACTTGTAGTTTTAAAAAAATTGCACTTGGTCCAAATTCAAATAGTACAGCAGGGTGTACTAATAACTAACTCCAGTCCATTCCCAGTTTCTATCCATTTTGGGATGTTTTCAAGCATTTAAAGATAGGTTTTTAAAATATTTGATCCAGATCTTAATAATTTTTAACTATGGGAGAGTGCATACAATCACTTTATTTCAACGGCTTTAGTGGAAATTTTATTACTGAAATTTTCCCGATATCATTTAAGACATTACTTGACTGCGTTCCATCATCTATGTAGCCACTCTCCTCACTGATAGACATGTAAATTTACTCCAGTTTTGTCTTGTTTTTGAAGCACCAAGGACATTAACCACCTCAGTGCACTCCTTTCAAAAGATCTTCGATGCTGTCTCTTGGTCAGATTCTAATAGGTGAAATTTCTACATCATAATATTTGCATATTTTAAATTGTGATAGATAATACCAAATTGCTTTATAGAGTGAGGATACTAATATATTAGTCCAATCTGCAGTGTATGAGAGGATCACCCGTTTTCTTCTCTTAAATCGTTGCATACTTTTCCATTGTGTATTTATAATTTTATATGTACTTATATAAAAATGGATATTTTATTATTTATTTAAAATTTACTTAAAAATTATTTAAAAATTATGCATTAGCCAAAGCATATGTCATCTGCAGTGTTATTTCTACCTTGAATCAGGTTTCCATATATGCAAGAGTCTGTCTTTAGGCTCCTTATTCTGTTCCAATAGACAATTTACCTGTCCCTACACAAATATAATGCTATCTTAATTACAACTTTATAATAAACCTGAATATATTGCATGTTAAGAAACATATTACTAACTATACCATCAAATATTTCAGAAGAATATAAATTAGTGAATATTTGTAATAAAATTGAATTTAAAACGGAAGTGGTCAGACTAGACATAGTCTGATGTCCTTTTTTTCATATAGCACAAAGCCAAGCAAAATTTTAAAGTGTATTATTTTGAGTTACATCAGTAGGCAATAATGTATTTCTTTTTAAGGCAAGGAAATTATGCAATCACAAATGAGGATGGTTGTATCTGGAGTTGTATGTAGAGGATAGTGTCAGGCTGGGTGAGACACATGGGTTCATTTTGGAGGTGGCTTCATGAGTGTTTGTTTTACAATTAAGTTTCATAACTCATGTTCATATATCATAAGTGTTAGCTTTAATAGTTCAGTCTTCTAGAAGCCCCTAGAATAATCAGGAGCTCCATTAAAACGAAATTTAACTGAATATATTAGAATTTCTGAATATGAGATGGAGGATAAACTTTTCTGCTTTAGAAGGCCTATCACACAAGCTCACATAACACGCAACCTGTGACTGTTGCTAAGTAACAATAATCATCTCTACTTATCCATTCAGAATGAATACATATTTTGTAAAAATTTTAAAAGCATAATATATATAAGAAGGTTTGATAAAATGTTTACTTAAACATATCAAGCACTTCTCTTCTTTTGCTTATGGAATTAGTGGATTATATGATGATGGCCATACTGGTTTTGGGGTTAGACAGCTCCAAAGTTCATTTTGCATCTTCCACTAAGCCTCTCCAGGACTTTCTGAAGACAGGGATCCATTAAATCAACAGGAACTCAACACTTCAAGGAGCAATAAGGTGACACTGATCCCCTAGATAAACTGGGCCATCACAGAGCTGAACTTCTAATTTGGTGGTGCTTCCTGGGCATGATACATAACATCATATCTGTGAGGAGGAACACTTAAGATCTTTCTCTTATGAAGACAGTGAATTCCTGTCTCTGAAACGAGTATATCAAGCTGATGTTCATGGCAAATTCCTGAATTTCAACAGCTTCTGTTTTATTAGGCATTATCTTATTATCCTTTATTGAGGCAAGAAGATTTCTGCAAAATATTCAACTCTTTTTGCCCCTTGAAGATTGGGAGTTAGTCCTGTATTTGTGACTTTCATTTCAAAGTGAATCAAAGATTTGTATTCTATGACTTTGTGCTGACAATATATTATGTCCAGGGTAGTGGTGGCAAACATTTCTGGATATGGGGTTTACAATCTCTTAATAACACTGTAGCTCTAACTGCTTTGTTTTCCCTTCATTTTCTGTTGCTTCAGCCTTTATTCAGCTCTTTCAGATACCTGGAAATCACCTGGAAATTCTGAGGTCTCAGTAATAGACACCTGTGCTTTATAAATATTTTTCCCCCTCTTTGCATCTCTTGAGTTTGCATACCGCTGAAAACCATTTCAAAGCATACTACTTGCCAGAAGTTAATATTAATAAGATTAGGAGGGGAAAAAAAGAACACATGAGTTCCTAGTAATTCCCTGCATTAGATTTACCTTTCCATTAGTATTTCATGCTATGGCAAAGAAAAAGAAAAACATGTCTAGACATAAGCTTTCGTTCCAAAATACAATACAATGGATGGTGAACATACCTTGGTCTAAAAAGCACAATTCAAAGTCAATTACAAACAAGTATGGCTTTTTTTTTTTTTTTCTGGAGCAAGGAGGGGCACAGAGAGAGAGAGAAAGAGAAAGAATACCAAGCAGGCTCCACACTCAGCACAAAGCCTGATGCAGGGCTTGATCTCACAACCATGAGATCATGACCTGAGCCGAAATCAAGAGTCAGATGCTTAACCAACTGAGCCACTCAGGCACCCCTATGTAGGTTATTTTAATAGAACTGTTAAGAGCACTGTTCACATCCCAGAAAATCTTATACATTGTTTTTGAATATATATATTATATGTCTTATATATATGATATATATAATACACTTAGTACTGATTTCAATATCTTTTGGGCCTCTACCAGCAACATATACCAAGAGATGTGAAAATACTAGGTTTACCTTTATCAATGTTACTTTTTTAACCTGCCCTCCACCATATTTTAAAGTATGCTTACAAAGTGATCTAATTTTTTAATAAAGCTAGAATGGATATCTGGCAAATTCACTGATGGAAGGTGATTCATAAACAAATGTTATCAGTTTAGTAATAGTACATGCTATGGATTCAGTTTTCACATTCACTAACAAACTCTTTCATGAGCACTGAAGAAAGGTCAAGTATGATGATCTGGAACTGTGATTACTCAGGCAGATTTTCCAGTTAACATCATCATATTGGGTAAGAAAGACTGTTTACCTTCTAATAAGAAATGAAATAGTTCTTTAGTCACTTATTTGTTATGATGCCGACCCTTTAATGGTGTTATCTGGATATGAACATCCCTCTTTTTCTGACTTTATTATACACCTCCCCTCACAACAGGCCCTCAAGTTGTTTCATTTACATGTTTAAGATTGAGGTAATCAATTAATCAGCTAATCAGTTGATCAATAAAAAAGTCAGAATCGCCTACTCTTTGTACATGATTGCTCTGAGGCCTGGGCACTAAAAGTATAAAATAATGTCCTTGTCCTTAAGAAGTTTATAATCTTTCAGGAGAGACACACACACACAGTAATTGAAGAACAATTAGATGATGTGTAAAGATGGAGTCTAATGGAAGATGACAGACAGGGAGGGATCATGGCAGGAGGGCTGCAGTGAAAACTTCACGGAGGTGGGACTTGAACAGGTGCTCAGAGTATCAAAAGCATTTCCTTAGATAAAGAGGAGAAGATGTGTTAGAAATTTGAGGAAAGCAGGTTAGGAGAACAAAGATAGACTATTGAGAGACACTGAAGAAGGAGGCTTGACTGTAGTGGAGAAAGTCTGCTTAGGACTATTCATACATTCTTTCATTTGCTCATTTATTTAATATTTCTCTGTCACCTACGATGTGCATTATAGGCACTGGAAATACAGTGATGAATCAGACAATACTCAGTTTTATCATAATTTATACTGTAGTTTGAGGAGACAAACTGATACTTTTCAGGTGGAGATCAGTAGTATAAAAAATAACAAAGTAGCACTTGACAAAAACCAAGGTGAGAGCTTTTGGTAACGAAAAGAACTGAAAGAAGAAAGGGAAGAAAGGCACCATGCAAATGCATCCGGAAAGAAAATTTTACGGCAGATGTAACTGCAAGAGTGAGGTCCGAAATGTAGGTCCGGATTTGGTTTGACTAAGGATGGGCAACACATATAGTAAAACTGGAGCAAAATGAGCAGTGGGGAGAAGGAGGGAGGATCAAAGAAACAAGACAGTGGCCAGAGCATGTAGGACACTCTAGGTGGTAGGAGGGCATTGGAGAGTGTTGAGCAGGAGTATGACCGCACTCTAGGTTTGAAAAAGACCACATTTTGGGGCGCCTGGGTGGCTCAGTCAGTTGAGTGTCCGACTTCAGCTCAGGTCATGAGCTCGCGGTCCGTGGGTTCGAGCCCCGCGTCGGGCTCTGGGCTGATGGCTCGGAGCCTGGAGCCTGTTTCCGATTCTGTGTCTCCCTCGCTCTCTGCCCCTCCCCCGTTCATGCTCTGTCTCTCTCTGTCTCAAAAATAAATTAAAAACGCTAAAAAAAAAAAAAAAGAAAAAAAAGAAAAAGACCACATTTTGTTACTGGAGATGACAGACTGTAGTGGGGCAAGAGCGGAAGAGGAAGACCCAGTTCTGAGACTTTTGGTGTGGGCAAGATATAACGTTACTCAGACCACTTCCAGTGGAAGCTTCACTGTAGGTCAGTTTTGGAACCTATCTGAGATAGAACCAACTTGAGTTGCTGATGGATTAGAATTGTGGATGAATGGAGAAGAGAAATAAAAGGTGATTCTCAGAATGGTATTGCCATTTACTGATGATGGACTGCAGCTGGAGTGAGGAAAACTAGAATTTTGTTTTAGACGGGGTTGGTTTGTCTAATCCTATCAGATAAGTCAGATATTGGATAGAAGAGTGTAATTCAGGAGGGAGATCAGGGCAAGAGATACAAATTTTGAAATCATCTTTATGTGAATGTCAACTTATTTGGAAAAAGGGTCTTTGCAGATATAATTAAGATGTAAGATGGAGTCATACCAGATTAGGATGGCCTCTAACCCAATCACTGCTGTCCTACTCAAGAGACAGGGAAACACAGAAACAGACACAGGGAAGAACACCATGTGCAAATGGAGGCAGAGACTGGGGTGATGCGGCTGTAGACCAAGGAATGCATCAGATTGCCAGCAACAGCAGGAGCTAGGATCTTGCCCTGGAGCCTTCAGAGATGGCACGGCCATGCCAACACCTTCATTTCAGACTTCTAGCTTCTAAGGCTAAACTGTCAAAGAATAAATGCCTGTTGTTTTAAGCCATCCAGTTTGTGGTCCTTTGTTATAGCAGCCCAAGGAAACTACTAACAATGATTTTTCCAAGTTGTTGAGGTCCTTACAAACTAGAGTAGTGTTTCCCACAATGTGTAAAATATCATTTCTATGTAGTACATGTTCTATTTTTGTTTTAGGGTTTTTTAGTCAGGTAAGCTTGGGAAATGAGGAATTAAAAAGGTTTCTTTTCTTTAGAACTCCTCAGAGCTTTTGTGCTCATAAACATTTGAATTGCCAAAATGGCTATAGTATGGTAACATTTCTCCAACTTTTTTAAACTTTGGAATTGTGTGTGTGTGTGTGTGTGTGTGTGTGCATGTGCATAAAGCATAACTGGAAAAATGCTCCACAAATTGATTTTTCTTCAGAACTCCTGTAGACTCAAAACAAACTGCAAATATAGGAAGAAGACTACACTGATCGAGTTTCCTCTTATAAGTAAGCATGGAATTTTAGCGAGAAGATATTTTGAGATTTCATAGTCTAAATTGATGCTCTGGGTGGTTAAGAGACCAGTTTCACAAACTTGTATGTCTTCCTACACTTAAAAAATATGCTTCTTTAAAATATATTTAAATGTATTACAACCTGAGTTTATCTTTGCTTAAAAAAACTCTACTACGTATCAAGTACATTCTAGGCCCTCCCTAAGTATTTAACAATTGGTAGGTAAGAGTCATTCCTAGAAGGTGCAGAGAACTATTCTGGGTGTGGTGACATCACCACTCTTAGCCTCAATGTAGACATGAAGGAAGTAGACTGCAGATCGATTTTAAAACTCAATATGCAAACATAACTGTAGTGGTTTGGTATGTTTTATGAAACCATCATAATAAGGGCTGACAGACTTGAAGAAGATCAATTTATTCTTGAGTGGTGATTACTTTTATTGTGTGACATTTACATATTTTTGCTCTAAAGACCATCTTTACTTTTCTCTTGTATCTTCAAATTCTGCTTCTCATCATTTCAGCCCAAGAAACTTTAGACTTTTGTATAACATTACTAGTTGCATTAATGGAGATTCTATGCTATCTGTTTTATTACTGCTATATTAACCATAAAGAGTTTCTCTTTTAAAATAGTCTTTTCTTGACATTTTCAGATAAGAAAATTTGATTGCAAGAGGGATCTATTGTATATAAAGCTTGAGTTTAGACATGAAATCCCCTCTCTGGGAATATAACTATGTCATTATTGTAAATCATGTTGAAAGGGACTCTGAACCAACTTTAGGATAATAATGTTACATAAAATACATGTTTAGAATAACTCTGACTCTAAAAGGTTCAATGTAGTCAGGGCAGTGGTCTGAACTAAGGCAGTGCCAACTGCCTCAACCATGAACTTCAGAAAATGGAGGCCTAATCTCTTTACCAGAACATTTACAGGTCATCATTCATGTCCCAGGAAGACTTTCAATCCAGAGTTCTCATCTCCTTTTCCCTTTGAGGATACTTTTCAACTTTAAAGTATATTTCAAGTCTGACTATTTATACAGTTAAAAAATGTCAACATATAAAGAAATTGTGTAACTTTCTACCATGCACAAGATGAATTACAGATGCTCTTTTAGAGTAAATGAAAAACGGGTATTAAACCTTATTGGCCACAACTGAAGAACTGTTTTTTTGCTTTCTTTTGTTTTGTTTTAAGATGTCTTAGGGCAAGTAAATTCTCTGTTTTTGAATCATCTAAAGTAAGTTCTACATATTTGGGCAGTCCTGTCTTTTCATCTCAAACTACCATAGAATCCACTGGGCTATGGGAATATTCATTTTTGCTCCTTGCAAAATCATCTGGACAGAATAAGTCAATATGCATTCCAGATTCTGACGTGCAGGCAAACCACCTTGGAATACAACCTTATTCAATCTTGAAACAAACAGCTGGCCAGAAAAGGATGTACTGTAGTAGTGAGTAAAGATTTTACTCTTACTTGCCTGATAGTAGCCACTAGACTTTATGATATGAGCTTCCCCATGCGAAGTTGAATGAATTTGAAAAAAAGCGCAGGGTTGGTGGGGGGAGGTTCTGGTAACAACTGCTTTAGTCCCAATTCTGACAATTTCCAAAGAAAATATAAAAATTTCCAAAACAACTTAAAAAAAGAAAGCCATAGATTTAGGGAAATTTTAGAAAAACAAAAGGAAAGGTAAACAAAATTGTAGAAGTAGTATATAGAAATTCTATCTTAGGGCTCTAAGCCATAAGGTTATATTTACCCATTAATAAGTTCCATATCCTACTTTTTAGAGTTCAATGGCAAGCTATGAGTTTATCTCAAATATAAGATAGATTGATTCTGGCAAGGCAGAAGACTGATTTTAATATGACATTCCACATAAAGTTTTTAATGTAATTTGTTACATGCTCCCAAACGATGAAACAACCTTTTCCCACATTATTTTTTCAAGGTCTTGGTTACTGCAAATACTGCAATCTGTAGGATGGCCTTTTGTAAATTAAATAAACATAAAGATCTAAATAGATACTGTTATGTAACAAAATGTTCAAGTAACAAACACAAACTCTTGCATTTTTGTCAATTCATCTTTAAAAGATTTTAGCAATTATTTTGTGTCAATCTAAGGAACATCTGCCAATTACTATCTATCTCCTCTTTTGTTTTGACCTTCAGCAACTCAAATTTCATCTTATTTTGAAGTAGAAGAAAGAATTACATGACCTCCTGGGTCCTGTCTTCCCATGCTATCTTATAATCTCAGATGACTGATAAATTTTGTCTTATATGTTTTATCTACAAAAACAGGTAAGTGGCTGTCCACAAGGCTTGTTCATGAGCTCTGTGCACACATATACTGAAAATGATTTACAGTGCATGATCAATAATCCCACAATGTTGAAATAAGTCTCGTCTTGTTTTGAGAATAGTGTTACTAATTCTTGATTGGTAGTGTTTGCTACCTGCCAGGCAGAGATGAACATCTTTATGTGTTGTATTAGTTGCCTGTCATTGTGTAACAAATCACCCTAAACCTAGTGGTTTAAAGCAGAAAATATTTATCATCTCACAGTTTGTAGGTAAGGGAACTGGGTGCCGCTTAACTGAATGCCTCTGGCTCCTGGTCTCTACTGAGGGGTTGCCATCAAGTAAGTTCTCAGCTTGGCTATAGTCAATTCAAAGTTCATCTGGGCAAGAATCTGCTTCCAAGGTCTCTCGTGGCTGTTGGCAGGCCTCAAAATATCCATTTCTAACAGAGCTCATGTGAGCCCTCCACAAGGCTGCGTAATAATATAGGCAGCTGACTTCCTAAAGCAAGCAATCCAAGAGAAAATGAGAGGGATCAAAAGCACACCAAGAGAGTGAGAGAGCACCCAAGACAAAAGCCACAATCTTTTCATAACCCGATTTCATTCAGTCTAGCCCAGGCTCAGGGCAGGGAGATTGCATTAAGTGCAGGGCACCATTGGGAAACGTAAACTATGTATTTTCTCATTTTTATTCTTTTGAAACTCTATGAATGAGGCTGCTGAGGCTTAGAGACTGATAACTTGGCCAAGTGGCAGGGCCAAGACTCAAATCCAGGGGAGCATGACACGAAACCTATTGTCTAAACCGCAATACTACACTGCCTGCTCAGATAAGAACTGCAGTTATGATTGGGGTCCTTGCCATAATACCTGTTTTGCTAGAAATATGTAGGAGTTTCTTGCACTGCATACACTTGTGCAAAAACCTGTCACGATGCCAAAAGCCCTACAGATAGTCATTAAAACATGTGATCATCTTCTCTTCCTAAATAGGTTCAGGAAGGTTTCTGTTATATCAATACACAAATAGTTCCCTGAAAATGCAACAGCAGTATTTAAAGAAAAACTGGCATATTAAATATTTCATATAAGAAATCACTGCCTGGGCGCCTGGGGGGCTCAGTCGTGCGAGCCCTGCGTTGGGCTCTGTGCTGACAGCTCAGAGCCTGGAGCCTGCTTCAGATTCTGTGTCTCCCTCTCTCTCTGCCCCTCCCCTACTCACGCCCTGTCTCTCTCTTTCAAAGATGAATAAATGTTAAAAAAAATTAAAAAAAAAAGAAATCACTGCCTTAAAGAACTTATAAACCTCAGCGGCTGTATATAAAAACAACAGACTACTTACTTCCTGCTAGGTCCATAACAAAAGAAAAGGCAAACATTTGTAAAAGCAATGTATGGTATGGATCTCACCCTTGTGGTACTTTTGAGACTTAAACAGTCTTCACTTGCTTACCTTCATATTTCCATTACTACTGATATAACTGGCTAAGTATACAGTGTGAGATGCTCCACAGCTGTCATGCACATCTGATTCCCATTAGGAACTCCTCAGCATTCAAAACTGAACCAATGGAACAAAGCATCGTTTAACCAAATGGAAGTTAGTGTGAATAGACTTTTTTCTCTCATTTAAAATATAGAGTACCGCTCCTCCTCTTCATTCAGGATTTTATGGTGTGCACTTGATCAGTGAAGCCTCAAGGAAAAAATACCATCTGTCTGGCACATTTTAAAACAGATTTATCCTACTGAGGAAACCAAGTGGGCAAACACCCAGTCAGTCCTTTTAAAATCCCTTGCTGCCTCCCAGCTGGAACAGGGAATGTAAGAAAACCCTAACCTTCCTCCTTCTTGTAAACAAGTAAAGGAAGTTTGCTTTCAATTAAGAAAGCTAAACTTGGATATTGCTGCCTAAAAATGGCAATAGCACCTGCTCAAATAGAAGATGCTGAAAAATAATTAACACTAAACACCCACCAAACAGAAGGTATCAGAAGTCAGGAAATATGGCACAGTGTGTGAGTTCTCTCTCCAAGATTCCATTTTCCTTTTTCTTACCAATAAAATTTTAGTTTAGTTCTAGGACCAATAGGAGTATCCTTAAGCCATCACTCCCAAGACTCCCTCCCAGCCAGGGGTAGCTCAAGAAGTGGGAGTGTAAGTTACTGGGTAGGACCTCCAGGGGATTTCCTTAAAAATGGGACAGACTCCTATCCCAAATTCTTTTTCCTTTAATGTTTTCATTTTTCCTTTCTCCTCCATCACAAACGTGTTTACTGGAGCTCCAGCTATTATTCTGTAGCCTTAACAATGTAAGCCAGTGCTAAAGATAGAAAAAGTACAAAGACAGAAGGATCCTGAATCATTTATGACTTTTTTTAAGGCTCTGTACCAGCTTTAAACTGCTTACCTCTGGACTTACCGATGCTGTTATTTCTAGTTTCTTTTGTTAGGAGACAGATATAGATCCCAGTGACAAAGGTATCAACTTTACACTGTGCATGTCTACCATCACATCAGAAACAAAAATTTACTTTTTAGAGTGTAAGATCAAAAATTCGAGCATAAGCTCAAAATGTTAAGTGAATGAGATGAAAATTTCAGGCAATTTAGCCATTTTTAATTTGGCGACTGAAAAACAACCAATGGAATATAATCTCCTGTAATAGCTTAAGAGTATGTGAATGGTAGAAAATAAAAATAAAAATGGTAAAAAATAAAAATAATGCAATAAAAATTCCAGCAAGTTATTTTATGGGTATCAATAAACTGATTGTACAATTTATATGGAGAAATAAAAGACTCAGAATAGCCAACTCGATATTGAAGAGAAAGAAAAGAGTTGGGGGACCAATACTACCAGACTTCAAGACTTATTATAAAGTGACAGTAATCAAGGTAGCACAGTACTGGTGAAAGAACAGATTGAAGAAAGATCAGTTGAACAGAAGAGAGTCTAGAAATAGACCCCCATAAATACAGCTGGACTGGTATTTGACAAAGGAGCAAAGACAGTACAATTGAGGAAAAACAGTCTTTTTAACAAATGGTACTAAAACACCTAGATAGCCACAGGACAAAAAAATGAATCTAGACATACACCTTACCCTTTCACAAAAATTAACTCAAAATTAATTGTAGACCTGAAGGTACAGTGCAAAACTATAAAATCCCTGAAAGACAACAGAAGAGAAAACCTAGATAACCTTGGGTACGGTGATGTCTTTTTAGATACAATATAAAAGGCACAATCCATGAAAGAAGTAATTGATAAGCTCAGATTCATTAAAAATTTCTGCCCTGTAAAAGCCAGTATCAAGATGGTAAGACGACAAGACACAGAGGAGGAGAAAATATTTGAAAAGACACATCTGTTAAAGTCTGTAATCCAAAATATACAAAGAATTATTAAAATTCAACAATAAGAAACCTAATTTAAAAATGGACCAAAGAACTTAACACCTCTCCAGAGAAGATATGCAGATGGGAAATAAGTTATGAAAAGATCTACATCAGAGAAATGTATATTAACATGAGATACCACTAAACATTTATTAGAATGGCCAAAATCTAGAACAATGACATCACCAAACGCTGATGAAAATGTGGAGCAACAAGAACTCTCATTCACTGCTGGTGAGAATGCAAAATGGTACAGCCACTTTGGAAGACAATTTGGTGGTTTCTTACAAAATTAAACATACTCTTACCATATGTTCCAGCAATCTCATTCCTTGGCATTTACCCATATACCAAGGAGTTGGAAGGAGCTGAAAACTTATGTCCACACAAAAAATTGCATATGGATGTTTGTAGCAGTTTTATTCATAACTGCCCAAACTTGGAAGCAAACTAGATGTTCTTCAGTAGGTAAATGGATAAATAAGCTGTAGCACATCCAAATGATGACATATTATTCAGCACAAACAATAAATTGGCTATCAAACCATGACAAGACTTGCAGGGAACTTAAGTGCATATTGGTAAGTGAAAGAAGTCAAACTGAAGAGGCTGCGTACTGTATAATGGAAAAGGCAAAACTTCTGGAAAAGGCAAAACTGTGGAGACAGCAAAAACTTAAGTGGTTGCCAGGGGTGGGGTAGGAGGTGATGAATAAGCAAAGCACAGAGGTTTTTTTAGAGCAATGGAAATATTCTGTATAATGATAGATACATTATTCATTTGTCCAAACCCACAGAATATACAACACAAAGAGTGAACCTTAGTGTAAAGTATGCATTTTGGCGATTATGATAGGTCAATATAGGTTCATTGAGTGTTAACAAATGCACTGTTCTGGTGGGGGAATGTTGATAATGGGGGAGATTATGCACGTGTAGGATGAGAGGGTATATGGGAAACCTTTGTATCTTCCTCTCAATTTTTTTGTAAACTTAAAAATACTCTAAAAAGTTAAGTGTTTTTAAGAAAGTTATATGGTGGTCTCATTTTATAGCATGTCTTCAAAGAAAACACTGAAGTACATTTCTTAAATTTATGGTGAGTATATGCAGAAATACAAACTTCATTTTTTAAAAGAAGTAGTCTTTTAATGATGGGAGAGCTTTGCATAAAAATAAAGGAAGTGTCTAGCCTTGCCTGAATCGTTGGCTGAGAAACTGGGAAAAGTTAGGGATGATATTTAGAGAGAAAGACCACCACACCAACAAAGATCTTAGATATCTCTGCAGAAGTAGTCTTCCTCTTGTAAACTTAAACATGGGATTGCCAAATTCCATTAGTTCGTGGATTACTGTAAAAATTATCAATCTAGTAATAATTTTTAAAGGATACTTGAACCATAGTTAAGAAAAGACATATTTGAGTGAAGGACAGCAGAAGGACTGAGACCTTTGGGAGTGTAGTGGATACCGATCTACATGTATCCTGTAGACAGGAAACAAAATCACAACTGCTCTATTTGAGGCACAATGTGGAACAATCATCAAAAAGTGAGATAAAGTTCCAGAAAGCAAAGAAAGCTGACTGGAGTTTTTCCTTCTCTTGGGGGACTTCATCTCATTATTTGATGATCATTCCACACAGCTTCCTTGTACTGAAAAAGCTAATGACCCACAATGGTCAGTCACTGGTATAAAACTGTTCACAAAAAGTGGTGCAAACTATTGATATTAGGACTCAACATTCCTTCCTTAATTTCATCAGGTTAGTTTAATACAGTTGACTCTTGAACAACATAGGTTTGACTTATGTAGGTCCACTTATATGTGGATTTTTTATAGTACAGTACTGCAAATGTGTTTTCTCCTCATGATTTTCTATTTTTTTAAGTTTATTTCTTTAATTTTATTTTTTAAATCATTTTTTAAAAGTTTATTTTGAGAGAGACAGAACATGAGCAGGGGAGGGATAAAGAGAGGGTGAGAGAGAGAGAGAGAGAGAGAGAGAGAGAGAATGAATCCCAAGAGGCTCTGCAGGGTTAGTGCAGAGCCTGACATGGGGCTAGAACTCACAAAACTGTGAGATCATGACCTGAGCCAAAGTCAAAAGTTGGACGTTTAACCGACTGAGCCACCCAGTCGCCCCTATTTAAAGTAATCTCTCCACCCAACATGGGGCTCAAACTCACGACCTTGAGATCATGAATTGAATGTTTTTCCAGCTGAGCCAGCCAAGCACCCCCTTATGATTTTCTTAATAACATTTTATTTTCTCCAGCTTTCCCTATTATAAGAATGTAGTATATAATACACATAACATACAAAATATGTGTGAATCAACTTTTATGTTATCGATAAGACTTCTGGTCAACAGTAAGGTATCAGTAGTTAAGTTTTTGGAGAGTCAAAAGGTACACGTGGATTTTCAACTGTGGGATGTCAGCACCTCTAACTTCTGCATTCTTCAAGGGTCAGCTGTATTTTCAGAAGAAGTATCAAAAGTAGAATGGTGGAGGGGGTGGCGCCTGGGTGGCTCAGTTGGTTAAGCATTTGACTTCAGCCCAGGTCATGATCTCATGGTTCATGGGTTCAAGCCCTGCATCAGGCTCTGTTGCCAACAGCTCAGAGCCTGGAGCCTGCTTTGTATTCTGTCTCCCTCTCTCTCTGACTCTCTACTGCTCATGGTCTCTCTCAAAAATAAACATTAAAAAGAAATTAAAAACAAAAGTAGAATGGGAAGTAAGAACTGACTAAATTATGATTATCACTTTTATTTTACAAACAAGGAAATTAAAACATTAAAAAGTTCTATATTTGAGAATTGTTAGTAAAACCATACTTACAGAACATGTAAGTTCCTGGCTCCAGACTATGAACTCATACTGTCACAATGAATTAATGTATAATACATTATGGAAGAAAGTTAAGATTTAATGAAAATAATATTTGTGGGGAGAATATCTTTTAAAATGAACTCTAGTAAGTTGTGTTGGAAGAATGAATAATACTGCAAAAGACTATTCCTATCCTAAAATATTTAAAAATACAGGGAACATGACAAAAGCGTTTGATAAGAAATTGTTACAAAATACCTGTGTGTAATAAAGACCACAAAATACTCCTGTTGTTCAAATCAAACAGTAAAGCCGATGGAGAGGCTAAGGAAACAACTTTCTTTTTTTTATTTAAAAATTTAATAAAGTATTTTATTGAAATGCACTTTAAGTTTTTATTTAAATTCTAGTTAACTTACATGGTAAAATTGGTTTCAGGTGTAGAATTTAGTGATCCATCACTTACATATGACACCTAGTGCTCATCACCAGTGCCTTCCGTAATACCCATTACCCATCTAGCCGATTCCCCCATCCTCCTCCCTCCCTGTTTGTTCTTTGCAGTTAAGAGTCTCTTATGGTTTGCTTCCTTCTCCCTCTCTCTTTTTTTTCTCTTGCCCTATGTTCATCTGCTTTGTTTCTTAAATTCCACACGAGTAAAATCACATAGTATATTCTCCGACTTATTAACCTTAATCATAATACACGGCAAGATTTCATTCTTTGATGGCTAAGTAATATTCCATTGTGTATGTGTGTCATACACATATACACCACGTTCTTTTTTTAAAAAATGCTTATTTATTTATTTTTAGAGAGAAAGTGAGTGTGCGAGAGGGGAAGGGGCAGAGAGAGAGGGAGAGAGAATCCCAAGCAGGCCTGAAGCTTCCAGCACAGGTGGGGCTTGAACTCATGAACCATGAGTTCATGGCCTGAGTTGAAATCAAGATTTGGACGCTTAACTGACCGAGCCACCCAGGCACCCCTATACGCCACATCTTTATCTATTCAAATAAAGTTTGAAAAAGAAACACAGCAAAGCAACATTTCAAAATCATTTTTCATTACCCTGCTATTTTATCCAAAACAAGTAGGTGGGAGGGGGAACACAATAAATATTAAGGATCCTATGAGTGGTTATGTTTTTAGTATTCTAGAGTTCTTATAAAGGGAACCACATAATTTTTAACTATATACGTCTCAATAGTCTTTGGTAATGCAAAAAAGGGAAAAGTAGAATTGGGAAATATATTTATCAGTTAATCAAAATATCATAACTATAGTTACCAATAACAAACACTTGAAATGTGAGTTACTGAAAAATTAATCATAACTTACTTGACAAATGGGCAAAAACAGAATGATTACTCTAGAAGAAAATATTCAAAGGCTATATATTTCACAGGCAAGCAAACTATTAATAGAAAATGAAGTGTACATTACTGTGAAGTGTAAATTTGTACATTACAAATTTAATGTAAAAATAAAGACTGTTTTGGAAATTTGCTCCTAATTAAAGAGATTACAGGTGCCTGATTTGAATATCGGTAAGCCAGTTACAATTCTCTAAATCAAAAAAAAAGGAACAGACTTAATGAAAATATTCTGAAGTAGAATTATGCCATTATTAAAATCAGGTAGCTTGATTAAAACTCCATGTATACCTGCATTTTGCTTATAGATCAAGCATAATGAATATTAAAGAAATACACTGATACAATTTCCCAGATCAAATATGGCACTGGGGCTATCATTAGCCCCAATTCACTAATGAATAGTGTCCAAATATCACATATTGCAAGGAAATAATGAGAGTAATATCTTCTTCTTGGTCAATATTTAATAGTTTGCTGAGAGAATGAGTGCTACTGACCCATGTGCTTTGAGTTCTTTGAACAGAACTTACACTGTCCCATCCCAATATTACTTTCCTGGACACACGTATGGTCAATGATAACCATTTTCTAAATGGCTGATAAAGGTTACAGACACACTGTGTCACATGGAATAGAGTAAACTAACTACACATTAGTACCTTACAAATGTATGACACTGTTTTCAAATTGGTTTAATTCAGTGGTCTCTAAATATTTTGGTTTTGTATCCCCTTACACATTTTTAAGTTGCTATCTAACCTTTTATTTATTGTAAGTTATACAGTTTTACAAAGGATGGAATTTTCAGCATATTATATTATACTTGCTGACATCTATAAATAGAACAATTACTTACTTTTTTAGATATATCCTATTTATACCCCACATAACTTATTTAAACAAAATACAAACATCTGAAACTTTTACACTATTCCTTCTCTTTTCTTAAACTTCTGTATTCAACCACCGGTCCCCCATTTTTATCCTAGGCATACATCTTATGCTTACAACTTGTAATGATCACTCTATTTTACTTCTCTGAAATATATATATTTAAAGTTAAAAAAATGAAATAATCCCAAATCGGATACCTTCTAGAGATTAAATTATAATTTTGAAGTCCCTTCAATGTGGGCTCATCAGATTACATTAGTTAAGGACTACTCAAGTTTAAGTCAACATTTACTGGACATATCGGCAGCATTTGATAGAACTACAACTCCAATGAATCACTTTTTTTCACTTTCCTTCTGGGACATCTTTCTGACTTGGTCTCCCTTTGCTCACTTGGTTGCAGCCACCCTGTCTTCCTTGCCCTTTCTCAAATATAACCAAGTTCCTTTCTGTATCAGCCCTTTGCACTTGGTGTTCCCTCCATCTGGAATATCTTTCTAGATAACTGCATGACTTCATCACTCTCTACACGCCAACCTCAATTCATTGTTGAGGCCTGCTTTCACACACTTCTAAACAGCACACCTGCTCTTCAGCCGCATCACTAACTCATCACCCTGATCCCAAAGGCATGTAACATCCACAAATATCACACATTTGTTTAATGTCAGCCTCATACCTCATTAAAATGTAGGCTCCCTAAGAAAATCCTAGGAAACCAGACATAGATTCTGATGTATTTACTTCTGCCTCTCCGAAGTCTAGAACAGTACCTGGCATGTAATGAGGGCTGACTAAATGTTTGCTGAATTTACTAAATAAAGAACAAAATGAGAAGAGATAATTACTAAATTTATTTTAGCAACTGTATACTAGAAAAAAATACTGTAATATATTTTCAAGAATTTCAACAAATGGTACTTTTGCCTTCACAAAAAGTAATATGTATAAGGGATTTAAAATGATTAAAAGAAACTGCAAGTTATTTTACAAAGCACTTAGCACACTAGTGATGGTATTCTTTAGATGTACATCATCTATTAATAAAATACAATATCACATGAAATAGAGGTTTGCATCAGTACGTAGATGCTTTGTTTTCATGGTACATAGATAGAATAAAAATAAATGGAGGAGTAAAAGAATTAGTAACAATAACTTATAAAATTATTTGAAAATTATACACATTTTGGAATTTTTAACAATAAAATGAAAAAAATGTCAAGTTTCTTAATTTCTATCACTGAAAATTGTTGTTGTTGAGAATCATTCATTTTCTAAACTTTGTCAGATCTATTTAATGCAGTGAAAGCTCCAGCCATGTTGCTTTCTGGCACTGCTCATTTTGTGCTTCTGAAGCTGGAAGAATTAGTTAATGACATGTTGAAATCTCTCTGAAAGACAGTTTTCTGGATGGCTCCAACAGTCTAGATAATATTCCAAGTCTTGAAACAGCATGGAATCACACAGAGTGCTTAACTGGACCTAACAGAGACTTTTTCCGGTGGTTTCTGAATGCATGAGCTCTGTTTGCTCGGACAGTTTTTAATAACCAGTTCTCTGCCCCCTCTTCTCTGTGCATCTCAATATTAGTTACATATGCCTCTTAAAAATTACTCTTTGAATCCAGGCCACACCATGAAGATATAAAATTATCTCTCAAAAAGAATTTTGCTCTTGTCTACAGATACTTCCTTATCCATCTCTGAGTGGAGAAGTGGCCCCGTACCAGTTACTATGGCTGCAAAACAAATTACCCTACAACTCAGTGGTGTAAAACAACCATTTATTATGCTCATGAACTCTGTGGGTCAGGAATTTGAACATAGTGCAGCTGTAGCAGCTTGCCTCTGCTCCGTGATATTTGGGATCTTGGCTGGAAGACGTGAAGACTAGAAGCTACATTCAGCCGAAGGCTTACTCACTCTCCCATCTGGTGGCTGATGCTGGCTGGAGGTTGGAGACCTCAGTTCCTTTCCATGTGGGGCTTCCATGTTGTCGCCCCAAATAGGCCAGTTTGAATTTTGTCACAGCATGATGGCTATATTCACAAGTGATTATTACAAGACACAAAAAGAGTGGAGCCCTTATTGCCTTGTTTGATTTAGCCTCAAAATCACTCAGTGTCCTATTTATCAGATTTGTTCAGGCAGGCCCAAAGTTCAGTCCCAGGTTCAAGAGGAGGGGATATAGACTATGCTTACTGATGGGGAGTAGCAACTGACAGGGAGAATGTGGATTGGGAACACCGCTATGATCATTTTTGAAAAATACAACCTGCCACAGGTCCTAATTGGATACTATTTCTTAGCATTCTCAGTTTCCTGAGGGTGTTAATCTTATCTCTAGTGTTGCAGTAAGCAATTCACCTAAATTACAAGAGGCAATATGGGTCTCTGAATCAGAGTCAGAAAGAATAACTTCAATCTTTATGGGACTCAAGAGGCAGGAAAAAGCAAGGTTGAAGAGTGAAGAATATATGGCAGATTAAGCAAATGCTAACAATATATTTGAGAGGCAAATTATTTTCCATGTCAGTCTTGTTTTCAACAAATCACTTGCAAATGGATTTTCCTTTCTTTTTAAAAAGGTAGAACTTCCTTAAAATATATCACATCGTGTCTTCCTGAAATACATGCCCTTGCCTACACTTACATCGTTGTTCCCATTGTCTCAGAGTGCCTTCCTCAGCAAGTAGAAAACCAGGAGATAACCAGGTGTATGCACTCATCTTACCCTACTGACTTTATATAAACCCCATCCCTAATCCTGTGGGTTTATATTGTTCTGTAAGCTGAGCAGTGTGAAAATTCTCCTAAAGTCTCAATGTAAATGTTTCTCTAATCCTATTAAAGCCACAAAACAGACCCAGATGAATGAGTAGGAAACTGAGCTAAAGAACTCTCTCTGACCTCGATACCACTGTCAGTCTTGGCATTGACTTCATTGGTCAGCATTTCCTTCTAAGTATGGCATGGCTCAAATGGGAAAGCAAAACTGTAGCTTACTCCTGTCTAGAACACTCAAGTCCAACCTATATACCCCTCCAGCCAAAGCTCTGGAGAGGATTCTGAATAGACTTAAAAAAATAAAATAAAAAGGGTTGAAATACCGAACATATAAAAAACAGACACAAAACAACACAACAATGTATTTAAGTTGGTTTTCTCTTTTTAAAGCTACGACATAATCAATATATTATATGTTGAAACAATGAAGTATAAAGCAGGAGGCATAATCTTTCCCATTCTACCTCCCAGAGAAGACAATCACCATTGTCTTTTACTTGTTTAAATATATATATGTATATATATATACATATATACATATATATGTTGTTGTTTGTTTTGTTTTGTTTTTTAATGTTTGTTTAGTTTTGAGAGAGAGAGAGACAGAATGTGAGTGGGGGAGAGACAGAGAGAGAGAGAGGGAGACATAGAATCCGAAACAGGCTCTAGGCTCTGAGCTGTCAGCACAGAGCCTGACGCAGGTCTCGACCTCAGGAACAACGAGATCATGACCTAGGCCAAAGTCAGATGCTCAACCGACTGAGCCACCCAGGCGCCCCTAAATATATTTTCTAATATAGCATATACAGAGAGATAGATAATTCAGGAGATTTTGGAGTCATATCAACAAATGCAGGTAATATTCTTTTTAATGGATGTACAGCATTCCACTGTAACATAATTTATTTAACCAGCCCTCTACTGATGGACAATTCAGTTGTTTCTCATTTTGAAAATATCCAAGAATAAAATTCTATTGTGTGAATATTTGCCATGGGCTATGAGCAAAAACACAACTTCAAATGTGATGAGGATTTATTGTTAGACTTTTTTGAGGTGCTTACAAGGCAATTGAGGGGGAAGAGAAGATAAAGATGTGTATACATAAGATGACACTCTACTTCACAAAACAGAGCTAAAATGTGTTGGTAGTAACATCGAGGGCTTGGGTTCTTGTTAATGAGGCCCTTGGGAAAATATAAACACTCCTCCCAAGTTCAAATCTCAAGCCGGCCCACTACATTCTGGTTTTCAGCTTGAGCTTCTGGCACATAAGCCTGCAATTGGGGCCTTGCATCAGATGCCAAACTAAACATTTGGGAACAAGAATTATAATAACCCCCTTTTTTTTGTTTGTTTGTTTGAAGTAATTTAAAAACATATAGCATAAAGTAAAACAAAGAAAATTTAGGATGAGGGAATAACTCTAAGAAATAGAAAACTTGATGGCTTTCAAAGCATTTTCTTGGATATTCATTCATGTTATTCAGAGTATAGAATTAATTGCCAAGGTAGATCAGCATGGCCTTTTGAGAACAGAAGGAAGGGGAGATATGAATTCCTTCACAGACATTAGTGGAAAATACAAAAACTAAGACCCCCTGAATGCATGGGGTAATGGCAGAACAGAGATCTATTTAAATTCACTTTCCACATTGCCAGGCCTAGCTAAATTTGCATGATTGACTAATGGACATTCTAGTGAAAACTCCAGACTGTTGCTGCTGTTGTTGCCAATCATGAACTTTTCATGTAGTTCAACCCTGCCTCACTCTCTGTTTTAAGAAGAGGAAAATAATTGTCTGCCCCTGAAGGCTTTCATATTAAACATGTCAAAGCACATTACAGATGATGTAGAAAGAACTTTGACATATTTAGCATAAAATATTTTAGTGTCAGAAGACTATTCTCTACTTAAAATGACAGATTGTTCTCAAAGGCCTAACAGAATCTGTGGACTTATTAAAAGAACATGCTAGCATCTCCTCGATTAGTCTTTATAATGCTTGTTCCTTTGACAGGAGAGTGGTTCCCCTTGGGAGAGTAGTGGTGATTGAGAAGGAGCCCTGGAAGGAGGTAGTCCGGCATGTTGGTAATATTCTGCTTGACCACAGTGCTGGTTACACAGGTGTGCCTCCTTTGTGAAAATTCACTGAGCGCTATTCTTAGAGTTTATGTTAGACTATAATAAGAGGTTTTTAGAAAAGGAAGTGGGTGAGTACTTACAACCTCATATACAATAGCTACTTTCTCTTGATATGTAAAAGATATTAGTAAGCTATTAATAATCAGCATAACAAAAAATATGTTTCTTTAATTAAAAAAAAAGATGTTTTCTACACTGATGAATCAGCTAGTTTTACATTAATGTGAATCACTCTGTTATGTATTTCCCAAATACAATGTGTTCTTAATGATGGAGAGTGATGCAATCAAGTGTTAATTTGTATGCTTTGCTTACTTTCATGCACCTCAGCATAATTAGTACTATGTCTGAAAGAAAATATGTACTAAATAATAACAGCAAAAACTTATCAAGCGCTTATAATGTGCCATGCATCAGACACTAAGTGAAGTAATTAACATTCCAACTACCATTTAACTTTATAAGAGTCAGTCTCTCTCCTGCCGAAAAACCCCATTCCAAGATGGCACACAATGAATACTCAATACTGTTAGCTATTATTTGCACAGAATTTCTCTTCCTTTATAGTTTGCGTGTTCTTTCATTTATATAAACATAGCTGAGGATCTATGATGCGCCAGGCATGTTATGTTGTGATCTTAAGAATCCTGTGCTATTTCTACTTGGGGGAGTTATGGAGGACATATAGCATGGAGGAAAAAGTTTGCTAATAAAGTTTTAAATTTGTTTTTAATTTTCATAGCATATCTAAGACTTGACAAAGAAAAGCACAGGATTATCGAGTAAAGGCAGTACAATAAATCTCTCTGCATTTCATCATTTTAAAATCATCAGTTCCTTTGCAAATGAGATTTATTTTCCAACCAAGAAGTATTCTGTGGTATCTGTTCTCTCCAGGATCATACAATTTGGTATTGATTTACCAGTTACTCCATGTTTTCACAACAGACCCAATTAATTCAGAAACTATGAGAATGGGGGACATGATTTATATACCCGGGGTTGGCAAACTTTTTTGTAGAGTCAGATAATAAATAACGAAGGCTTTTCAGGCCATATGGTCTCTGTCACAGTTACTCAACTCCGCTCTTGTAGCATGCAAGCAGCCATAGATAACATGTAAACAAATGAATGTAGCTGTGTTCCAATAAAACTTTATTTAAAAAGAAAAACAGGCAGCAAGTTGGATTAGGCCCATTAGTCATGTTTGGCCAATGCCTGCTTTATCCCACCATACCTTTTATAGTGCTACACAGACAGGTGGCCTCAGTAAATACATCATGCTTGACATAGTCAATGATGTTAAAAAAGGAAATGCAGGAAATGGGAGAGAAATGGCATTAATTCTGAGTTCTCTAAGAGCACATATCCACATTCCCTCTACTTCTAACCTGGAATGCACCTCTTCCATTCTTAAATTAGACTCTAGAACTAGAGAGAATAGACTTTCTACTGATGTAAGGAGTTTTCCTATGTTAGAAAAAGGAAAATAAATTTGACAAAAAATTCAAGTTGATAGGGAGCATAGACTTGGTACTCATTGTGGTATCTTTTCCCTTGAGAGCAGAAAACTGACATTTGTAGATAAGGTAGGAAAAATCCACTGGTAAAAAGAACCTATTCATAATAGAGTGCATCACAGAAACCCATACGGGTGGTCTGGCCAGGCTGAAGTGGTTGGCAGTGGGATTTGAAAAAAAAAGATTAACACAAGATGTTAAGTACTGAAATCCATCTAGTCACAAACACGTGTGTTTTTAATGACATTCAGAGCCATTCTGTAAAATGAAAGAACAGAGGTTAACTCATTTTATTGAAAACATCATAAAAAATCCTAGAGTACCCTAGAACTAAGAACCTTTTATTATTTTCTCATGGCTGAAAATCATGTTCATCTGCCAGTGACAAATAACATTCATTGGTTATGGTGGAGACAGAAGCCTGACAGCAACATGACAGCAAGGGACCACACCAACACATTTTTTTCCAACATAAAATTGACATATGAGAGGCAGACACAGTGCAGGGGGTCCTTCATAAAACAAAGGAACAAAATAAGTACAGCTTGTCCTCAGACTCCTTTTCAGTAAGAGGGAATCACCCCAGGCTCAGTACTTGCCATGACCTCCACTCTCATTTATTCAGCAGATATTTACTGAATGACTATAAAATATCAGGCACTGGTGTCTGCATTGGAACATATGGTTTTTTTTTTCTTTTAAAACATGCCATTCTTAGAGAGAAATAGAAAGCAACTATCTAAAACAGTAAATAAAATAATTTCAGTCACTGGTTAAGTGCTAGGAAAAAAAAAAAGCATCGGTGGTAGAGCATGGTAGCTGGAAGGAGAAAAGTATGGAGTAATTTTAGCTAAGATGGTCAGGGATGGACATTTTGAAAAGGTAACATTTGGCAGACCTTTGGAAGATTTCAAGTTTGGCAATGACATGATCAGATTTATGCTTCAAAAATGCTGCATGAAAAATGTATTGTAGCAGGGTCAGTGGGCACAAAACTGGTAGCAAGTAGTCTTGGTTAAGATGATGGTGTCTTGGTCTTATGACACAGGAGTGGAGATGGTGATAAAATGATATACTCAGAAGATATTCTGGAGGCATATTTGACCCTCTGAAAGATGATGCTGGCTTGGTCTAGAGAGGATGCAATGGGAAGATAGTGATGAGTTGATGGGTTCGGTATTATTCTAGAGTATATTCGTCAGCTTTGTTGGAAGACCATGTAAGTTGTGGAAAGAGAATGACTTTCAGGATTATGGTTTGAGTGACTGCTATGATATTGAGATAAGAAAGGCTTCAGAAGGAGCAAATCTGGCAGGAGACAGGTGGTGGAAATCAAGAAACCTACTTTAGACATGGCAAGTCTAATCCCATGTCCTCAGGTATACTTCACAGGAAGGAAGGTTAGATACTGTGTTCTTCTAGGGAAAAATGATTATCTCATATTTATATTATCCAAAGGATTAAGTATACAACAGAGGTGTCAAAAACAAATGACAAATTAACTTAGGAAACAAATCACTATCCACCTATTTTTCAAAGTGTAATTATGTGAAAAGAATTAGCAAGTTAGATAGGGACTGTAAAAGACTTTCAGGAAAACTATTTCTGATTTCCATTTCTTATCTAAAAACCAACTTCTCCACCCTTTTCAATTTCAAGATTCAACCTCTGGTGGCCACCCTCTCTTCAACACTGGTACCTCTCCCTGCTGGTATAACCATACTCTCAGAAGAGTACAAGAGTAAGTACTGATACTGCTAGACATTTCAAAATTATTAGCGGTCTAGAAATGTGAGAAGAGTTCTTGGATCAAGACATACAGATTTGGGTGCCTGGGTGGCTCAGTCGGTTGAGCATCTGACTTCGGCTCAGGTTATGACCTTGTGGTTCACAAGTTTGGGTCCTTCATCAGGCTCTGTGCTGACAGCTCAGAGCCTGGAGCTTGCTTCAGATTCTGGGTCTCCCTCTCTGTCCCTCTCCCTCTTAAAAATAAACAAACATTTAAAAAAAGACACAGAATTTACTTCTAAGTGAAAATAATACTCCTTCACCAAACATTTTGTGCTAGAAGTAGCCTTGAAACCTAAAAAATACTATATTCATATTACAAGCAATAGAAATTCTGTAATTTTGTGCTTTAGAGCATTCCTTTTCTCCCTTTCTTATCTTCATTATCAGCCTTGAAAAGTAATCCAAATGTTTTTATTTGGATGGTATCTAGCTAGCTATCACACATATCTTTTTATACATGGTATATCTTTAAATATTATGCATCTTTAATTACACACTGATAATCTATGCATACTATTTTTTTAAAGTATATTTATTCTGAGAGAGAGAGACAGAGAAAGAGAGTGTGCATGCGCGTGCACAAGCAGGAGAGGGCAGAGAGAGAGGGAGAAAGAATTCCAAGGCATGGAGCCCAACTCAGGGCTTGACCTCACAAACCGTGAGATCATGATCTGAGCCAAAACCAGCAATCAGATGCTAACCCAACCGAGTCACCCAGGTGCCCCTATACAAACTAGTTTTTAAAAGAGAACTTAATAAAACAATTATATTAAAAACATAAACTAGGTCACTCATGTCATCATCCAGAACTAAGATCTACTAAACTGTGATGTATGTAACACTTCTGTCTAGAGAATAGCAGTCCCTTGCTGCTTGAAAACAATAAATAGCCTTCCACCTTGCAAGATGACACATATGCCTCCACCACCCCCACTCACATCCCACCACTAAGATTTATACCTACCTATTCAAGACGTGGGCCCCACACCAAGGTCATGAATTGAGTATTACATCATAAACCAGCCTAGGAAGTGCTGTGGCTGCTAAGAGAAGAAAGGGACTATCGCTCAAAGGAACCGTAGGACCTAGTCAAGCAAATACCAGCAGGGCACAGGACACTATATATGAGAGAGTCCTCAATCAAGAGGAGATAGACTGAGTTTAGATAACGGAGATTATTGATATGGAAACATTCTCTCATAGGATTTAATACCCTAGCAAGATCACATGAGATGATGCTAAGACGCTGCTATGAGGGCTCTTGGAAGAATACAGAAAGCAATGGTCCATATAACATGAAGCAGAAATGCCGTAATTGCTATGGCAGACAGTAGAAGTGCTATCACAGACTACACCATCCAAAACCTGCTGGCCTGACAGAATGAGGGAATGATCTATTAAAGGTGCAGCTAGGGCTCCTTGGAGATGATATCCTATAATTCATTCTCTAGGATACAGAATACGCTTTAAGTCAACAACCATTATAAGGAGCTGTGTTTCCAAAAAGTAGAATTCATGGGTCCAGGAACTAAGAGGTAGCAGTACAAGTGGCCCTATTTATCATCATATTCTTAATAACTGAATTGGAGAATCTGTGCTTCTCACTCCTGCAGACCCTAGGCTTTAGAGGTACTGATTCCTAGAAGGGTGATGATATTCCACCAAAGGACACAAAATAAGTCTCATTAAACTTTAAGCTATTATTGCTAACTGGTCACTTTGGGCTCCTCATGCCAAGAACAGTAGGCAAGGAAAGAAGGCAGAGGTAATTGATCCTTATCAAAAAAGACAGGGGCAACAAATAAGCAAACAAACAAACAAAAGAGGAGACAAGGCCTGTTACACAATTACACAATGACATCCTGGTGATCCAGTTGGGCATCTCTTAGAACTCCTTTGCCTATTTTTACTGTAAACAGACAAGTTTAACAGCTATAGCCTGAGAAACACATGGCAACAGAATCTTAGAGGTCTTACAGATGCGGTTGGGGTTATTTCATCATTAAGCCCCTGAAACAGCAGAGTTCAGCCAAGAGTAAGAGGAATCTAGAACAAAGAGTAGAGGAGGGAGATAAGAATTAGTTGTGGCCTTGAGATCAGCTAAAGCAAGAGTTACTAGCTCATCTCACCAACTTTCCTTTTGTAGGTTTCCCCACAGAAGAAGACCAAAGACCAAACGATCCTCAAGGAACTGTTTCAAGAACTTAAATAATGGAAGTGGATTTGATTGGTGCAAAAGATGAATTGTAGTGCACTACCAAGAATCTGCTTTCAAGATGAACATACCAATTCCCCTAGTTGCCGAGATTGTTGGTGACTGGTGGGTTTTAGCAGAATCCCTCTCAGGGAATTGAGACCTTGGCCAAGGTCATGCCCTCTCTCTGAGAGACTCCTGCATTCAATGACTGGTTGCTGTGGGAGTACAAAGTTCAGACCCCTGGCCTCAAGGTGATCTGATCCAACTCTGAAGGGCCACCCCAGCTCTGAGGCTCCACAGAATTAGCTGAAGCCCTTGTACAACTATCTTGCAACTCCTCCCTTTGCTCAATCCTATTTCCTTCTCCCCACATAGGTACTGATCCTAAGGGTATTCCCTGATAAATTTCCTGCACATAAATCTCAATCTCAGAGTTTCTTTTGTGGGGGCATCTGCCTTAAGACAAACTGGTAAGGCTGTACTAGTATCAGCTGATTATTAGATGTGGATATGGCATAAAGACATTAACTCCTAGAGCTGTAAGAGGCCAGAAAGAGCATTCCTTTTCAATGGGAAGCACTTTCCTTTCCCTAAAAAGGAATTCAGAAAAGTTGTGGGAGGGTAGGAAGACAACTAAAAAACATTCAAAATAGTTTCTGAGTCCCTTGGAAAAATATCTTTATAATTTAGGATACTTATTTTGATAAACAGAATAGTGTCATTGAGAAAATTGATAGTGATTTTGGAGTCAGTTGTTTGTCAGTAGGGGATGGGTGCTACTGGCCATCTATTAGATAGAGGCCAGGAATGATGTTAATCATCCAACCAACAATGACTATCCAGCCTCCCACAATAAAGAATTATTTGGCTTAAAAGGTCAATAGAGCCAACGCTGAGAAACCCTGGTTTAGAGGTCATGAAGTATATTACATTCATTATCTCATTACATTCTTGGGATTATGGGGAATATTAGTATCTCTTTACTACAGATGGGGAAATTGAGCTCTGTGAAGGAAACTAACTTGCCAAAGATTGAAAAGAATGCTACCAGTAAAAATGGGTATAGTAGTTCATTTTATTTCATGCAACTTTTTCTGGTCCAGATGGCAGTCACTACTGGAACTTATCTCAATTAATCACATCCCTACAAACCAAGAGGTAGCAAGCATATGTATAAAGCTTGATTTGCAGGCTCACAACTGTCATTTACTGCTAAATTCATTGTATTATGAAACTGAACCCTTCATTATATTAAGAAACTAAAGCCTGAATTCACATCAGAGAAAAAAAATCATTTTCAAATTTACACTTCTGAATTTACATAACATTTATTCCCAAAGCTTGATTCAAATAAAGAATTTATACATTGTATAGTACTACTGGTAGATTTAATATATCTACACATAGCATTTAAAATAAAATTGTTTTGTAATTTAGCCCTGAGAAACACGCTCAGGATATACTGTCACCAATGATAATCACAAGTCTGTCAAGAGGGAGCATGGAGTCTAGTTGTTAGGATTGTTCCCTCTGGAGTCCCAAATTCTGCCATTTTCTAGTGGTATGACCTTGGGTAAGTTACCTAACCTTTCTCAAAGCTTAAGTTTTCTTTTTCTTTCTTTTCTTTGTTTTCTTTCTTTTCTTTCCTTTCTTTTCTTTCTTTCTTTTCTTTCTTTCTTTCTTTCTTTCTTTCTTTCTTTCTTTCTTTCTTTCTTTCTTTCTTTCTTTCTTTCTTTCTTTCTTTCTTTCTTTCTTTCTTTTCTAATATGAAATTTATCGTCAAATTGGTTTCCATACAACACCCAGCGCTCATCCCAACAGGTGCCCTCCTCAATGCCCATCACCCACTTTCCCCTACCTCCCACCCTCCATCAACCCTCAGTTTATTCTCAGTTTTCAACAGTTTCTCATGGTTTGCCTCCTTCCCTCTCTGTAATTCCCCCCCCTCCCCTCCCCCATGGTCTTCCGTTAAGTTTCTCAGGATCCACATAAGAGTGAAAACATATGGTGTCTGTCTTTCTCTGCCTGACTTATTTTACTTAGCATAACACTCTCCAGTTCCATCCACGTTGCTACAAAGGCCATATTTCATTCTTTCTCATTGCCAAGTAGTATTCCATTGTATATATAAACCACAACTTCTTTATCCATTCATCAGGTGATGGACATTTAGGCTCTTTCCATAATTTGGCTATTGTTGAAAGTGCTGCTATAAACATTGGGGTACAAGTGCCCCTATGCATCAGCACTCCTATATTCCTTGGGTAAATTCCTAGCAGTGCTATTGCTGGGTTATAGGGTAGGATCTATTTTTAATTTTTTGAGGAACCTCCACACCGTTTTCCAGAGTGGCTGCAAAAGCCTAAGTTTTCTTACGTGTAAAATAGTAACTTACTATGAGGCCTGTTTTAAGGATTAAATAAGATAATGCATATGAAATAGTGACTGGTAAACTATGCACACTGAATAACTGATAGTTATATTGAACATCTGTTGCTTTTTGGCTTCTGGCATCTTAGTTCTCCCTCTTAATGGCAACTTGAACTCCATTTGGGGATTTAATTCTTACCCCTTGGATTTAGTACGGTGGACTGTAATTAGGTGTCTTGCCCTCCCCTAGCCAAAGGGCAGGCATGTAACCCAAACCAACCCAGTCAGATTCTCCTTCTCTGGAATTTATATACCAAGTGGAGAAACAACACAGAAAATGGTAAATTTTGTCCATTCATGGTAATGCTACCCTAACCAGTTTATTTTTCACTGTAACACCATTGTTAACACTGTTGCCTCTGAATTTCCAAAGGTGATTTATTTATCTTGCCATGCCAATGTCTGGTGTACAGCCTTCCATCAATTCCATAAGCCTCTGATAACCTTTCAACAAAATCCCTTTTCCTAAAGTTAACCTGATCCAGGTCTATTGCTTGTAACCAAAAAAAACTCTATATACACCAGCTATATCTGAAATCTGCATAAATTATCTAATCTAATTGATATTTAATTATAGTAAGTGCAAATAAGATTTAGTGACTTCTCTCTGCTTTCAGAAATACGTTTTATCATTGATTTGGCTTTTGGTTTTAGCCCTAATACATATCCCCACACAGTGAAGTCTATGAGGACTGTTTACCTAAAAGAAAATTCTGTGGAGCAAAGGTGCTGTTTAAGCAGTCATCTCTGTTTGCTCTCTGTTGGAGCACTTCTTGGTAGGGCTTCAAGAAATACAAGGCAAGTGAAAAGAAACTGAATGTCTGATTGATGTCTGATTGCCTGAGTCCACAATTCTATAGGCTTACCTGAGATCTTAAATAAGAATCTTTTCAGATACAGAGGCTTTCATTATTTTTGGCTTTCCTTCTGTGTCTTGGATGTGGTTGCTCTTTGGGTATAGCTACGGGTCAGACTCTGTGTGGTCAATCTGAATCTGCAATTACTGGCATCCAGGGTCAGAGGAGAGGGGTGTAGCAGCAGTGAAAGTGCATGTTTCTTAAACAAGGAAAGAAATGAATAATCACTTTGGTTTTGCTTTACAGATGCTTTGATCCGCTTCATTTTTCACTGTGGGAAGACAGAATGGCAATCTCTGAGTTGCTTTAGCGTTCACTTCCCAGAATAAATCTTTCAAGGCCATGGAGTATCATGCCTCTGTCAGCGGGGCTGCACTATGAACAAGCCATTAAGATGGCATTTCAGTGCAGGGCACAGAAATAATATACTTTCCCATCACTTGGTGTACAAAATTTGGCGCTCCACTCATTTGTCTGCACTTCAGAGCAAACGATTCTAAGGGCAAACGGTAAGAGTTCTTTGAGCAGAAAAGTTTGGAAAACTTAAGTGGGTAGTTAAGAAGGTCAAAGATTTCCTTGTTCTTACAGAATAATTATGCCCAATTCCAGTTTTTTTGTGAAAAAACAGGGGAAAAGAAGTCCATTAATGGATACCAAAATGGGCAACAGTTCCTATCTTCAGTGTTACTGAAGCAGCCTTTACCGACTGTAGTGCGTACAGTTTAGGGTGTTCTACCGCACCATGACCAGTTGGTCATTCTGCAGCAAGTTTCCAAAACTAAAATGGCAGGTTAATTTATAGCCTTAGTGAAGCTGTTCTGCTAACCTTCACTGAAGTCCATTACCTGCCCCACAGGGCATTTTTTCTTGATCTACATATGATGAGTGAAATACATGCATAAGAATCTTCTAAGTGACATAAACATTTCCATGCATATAGTTCAATAATTAGTTCAAAATCTTCCTTAAAAAAAACCCACCTAACTTATAGAAGGCATGGAAATATTTAGTGATTACATAATTTATTCATCTTCCTAGGAAATACTTTACCCCCCCTGGTGGTAAAGAAGCAACTAATTCAGGGTGGTCTTTGATTATTCTTTCCTCTCAGTTGTATGCCCTCTTTTCTCAACCTACTAGTTAGCAATTCTACATTTTGTACAGTCTAAGGATGCTCGTTGCAAGGGATTTATTTATATCATGGATTGTGCTATACTGAACACATAATGGAACTCATCAATTAAAGATTGCTGAAGTGACAGTTTCAGCACCATGTCTTATGGTAATATATATATCCTTCCTTATTCTTAAGAAACATTCAAATGTCATCAATTATTTCAGTGGGTACTTTTTAAGCCAGAATCTAATTTTAAAATTTATAGTCTAGTTCAAAACTTGCTATGAGATTTAGAAGGTGCTAATTTCAACCATGAACACAGAGTAATGTTCTTCAGTGTGAAGCTGCATCTAATCATTCGTTCACTTCTCATGGGGAGCAGAGGAATGAGGCATCTCAGTGATTCCCACTATTCCCTACATAAAACTCTACTAGCGCTTTCTCACCAGAGACCAGATGAATGCTAACTACTTTTATGAAGTTATAGGATATATGCAGATGTAAGATATAGTTACTCTGTATCTGTAGGGTTTTTTGGTTGTAAGCAATAGAACTGGATCAGGCTAACTTTAGAAAAAGAAATTTTGTTGAAAGGATACCAGAGGCTTGCATAATTGATGGGAGGCCATAGCCCAGACATGGGAATGGACAAGCAAAGTTTTTCTCCTTTCATTAAATTGACATTTTTCAGTTCAAGTACAATAAGCTAAAACACTCACTACCTTGCATATTTTACTACTTTTGAGAATTTTCGTTTTCCTTAGTTTAAATCAGAGGCTGCTATATTATAGCTAAGGAAACTAAGAGATGGCACCATGCTTTTAAAAATATGATTCCAGGGGCGCCTGGGTGGCGCAGTCGGTTAAGCGTCCGACTTCAGCCAGGTCATGATCTCGCGGTCCGTGAGTTCGAGCCCCGCGTCAGGCTCTGGGCTGATGGCTCGGAGCCTGGAGCCTGCTTCCGATTCTGTGTCTCCCTCTCTCTCTGCCCCTCCCCCGTTCATGCTCTGTCTCTCTCTGTCCCAAAAATAAATTAAAAAAAAAAAAAAAGTTGGAAAAAATATGATTCCACTGAACTAATACTGGGTGTCAATCCTAGATTGGCCCTCTGTCACAATGCTGCTGAGAACTACAACCAGTTCAGGTGACTAATTCTTATCTGAATATATCGTTTCTGTGGTGTAAACTTGTTGGAAGACAGGTAAAATTGTTATAAGGGTTTACCTGAGATGACAATTGGGGTCTTTAAGTAATGGGGAAAAGCATACAGGAGTCTACACTTGACTTATGGACTAATGACTACTTAAAGGCATGGACTTACAGAATTCTGCCTCCATTTAAGAAAAATGGAGAGAAGAATGCCATGTCTTTCAGATAATGCATAGATAACAAATAAAAAATTTAAAATACTCCCCCAAAATAAATAAGGCAATTTATATATTTAAAAGCAGTTGATTCAATACAAACTTTACTCTAGAGGCCTTAGTCTTTACATTGTACTCAGATAAGTAACATCCATTTCTGATTCCGAATTAGGTGCTCATATTATTGTCACTTGTGACTTCTATGCTTGGTTTTGTCCTTCATTTCTTTTTTCTTATCTAAATTCCAACCCTTCTTATCAGTCAGAGGTGTATTTAGCTGTGTGCAACAGAAATCTGACAAACAGTGGCTTAAAGAAGGATTTATTATTTAATGCACCATGGTCTCTGGGAGTAAGCCGTCCAGAGCTGGTAAGCAGTCCAGGAACAGACTATTTTCTTGCATGGGGCTCTTTAGTGCATGTGTGTGTGTGTGTGTGTGTGTGTTTGTGTGTGTGTAATATATATATATATATATATATATATTACACACACAGTTCCCTTTGATCATAAGATGGCTGTTGCACCCTCAAGTATTAGTTTATGTACTAAACAGGAAGGAAGTGAAAGGAAAAGCAAAGCATACTTGCCAAAGGAGTGTGCCAGTTTTTACCAAAAAAAGAAACTTCTTAGAAACCTCACTCAGTAGACTCTTTAGCACCTCAGTGGCCAGAACTGGGTTATGTGACCACTAAAGACTGAAGAGGAGTTTGAGGAGGAAGCTGTCTATGACTGTATACACTGCTGCCTTTAAAAACCCTGGAATCCTATTAATTCAGCAGAAGGAGAAACTTTATTTTATGTAGGTAATTAGCACTGTTTGCCACAATTCTGCAGTGCTAGATGAAGAACTATGGTCTTTACACAGTCTGCCCTGTTTCTTCATGTTCCCTTCTCTGAACATTCTGGGCAATTATCATTGAGCTGAGTCATGTATTACAACAATTGTGTGCTGCCTTGTACAATGCACTCATTTTAAAACATGTATTTAGACTCATCATCCCATAAGTTCTCAAAAATGAGTGTCAGATTTCATAATACTTCTGCATCATATAAATATGATATTTGACTTACTAATGAATTTACTCACGAATTTCATCTCAATCCTGTTCTCTAGAAAAGTAAATAGCTTATCATTGTTGCTCTAAAAGATATTTCATTTTTGACTACTCCCTAAGCAATCTAGCTATTTTCTAAATTGCTTTAAGAGTCTTACTGGCTCTCTGCTATAGTTCCTAAGCTTATAGCTTTCTTAACAACATTACAACAATAAAACCAAACAAATGAGAAAAAACACCACCCTGTGTTATATCAAAGGTCTTAAGGAGTGAGGTATATTTTAAAATAACCTGAAACTTAGCACTGAAGTAACTGTGGTACAAATCAATTATGACAACTATTTTGCATCTGTTTCCATCTTCATTTTCTCTCTCAAACATGTCTTCCAATTAAGAGAAATGAAACAATAAATAGAGAGTCTTCAACAAACAGTGCAACTTTCTCAATAAATAAGTGCTCTCCTTACTATAATAGCTCTCTAAAAAATCTTTATGGTTATCTTTTCTTAGACATAAGTGTGGAAAAGACCACTGGTCTAAAATAGAACCTCCATGGCCCAACAAAATGGTTATTTCTTAATTTATGAACACATATTGTATTTTTCTAGGAATATGTTATACATGTTATGAAATAAGTACTATTTAAAAAAGGATAATGCAATTGAATAATGCTTCCTTGTATTTGAAAATCTTGATACAGCAATTTGACTCTAGATGTAGTTTAACACTTATTTTACTTTTTAATTTGAGAGGCAGAGAGAAAGAGAGAGAGAGAGAGAGAGAGAGAGAGAGAGAGAACATGCATACAAGCAGAGGAGAGGAGCAGAGGGAGAGGGAACAAATCTTAAGCAGGCTCCACGCTCAGCACAGAACCTGACATGGGGCTCGATCTCATGACCGTGAGATCATGACCTGAGCCAAAATCAAAAGTCGGATGTTCAACTGACTAAGCCACCCAGGTACCCCAACACTTGGTTTCAATGTCTGTCAGAGCTGAAAAAGAGACCTCAAAATAATATGTAGGTGAAATCTGAAACACAGCATAGTTAACTCTACTTATTAAATCATGAGGCTCATTTTCCAATTTCCAGAGTTTAGTGAAATTTTGAAAACACTGAATTGAGTATTGTATGACACTAAAAATCTGTGAAAAAGTTGTAGTATTTTTACTGTTATGTTTGGTGTTTTCAGGAGATGAGAGAAGAAACAGGAGGCAAGATGACATAGAGCCCTATAGGCCACTGCAATGACTCTGGTTTTCCTCTGAGTGACATGGACTCATTTCAAGATTTTATACAGAGGAGTGATATAAATCTGACCGAAGTTTCAAAAATGACTTCTCAGTGCAAGTGTAGAAGTAAAGATACCAGTCGGGGCGCCTGGGTGGCTCAGTCGGTTGAGTGTCCGACTTTGGCTCAGGTCATGATCTCACAGTTTGTGAGTTCCAGCCCCACGTCAGGCTCTGTGCTGACAGCTCAGAGCCTGGAGCCTGCTTCAGATTCTGTGTCTCCCTCTCTCTCTGCTCCTTCCCTACTCACACTCTGTCTCTCTCTCAAAAAATAAACAAAGATTTAAAAAAAAAAAAAAAGAAGTAAAGATACCAGTTAGGAGGTTTGTGTAGAAGTCCAGGCAAGAGCTGACAGTGGCTTGGGCAGTGGTGAAAGCAATCGAAGTGGTCAGAATCTGGATATATATATATTTTTTAATTTTTTTTAATGTTTATTTTTTCTTGAGAGAGAGAGAGAGAGAAAGAGAGAGAGAGAGCAGGGGAGGGGCAGAAAGAGAGGGAGACAGAATCCCAAGCAGGCTCCGTGCCGTCAGCACAGAGCCTGATGTGGGGCTTGAACCCATGAACCATGAGATCATGACCTGAGCCGAAACCAAGAGTTGGAGGCTTAACCAACTGAGCCACCCAGGCGCCCCAGAATCTGGATATATTTTAAAGATAGATATCCCTATATATTAGATATAGGGAGAGAGAAGTAATTCTTAAAGTTTTAGCTTACACATCATTATGTTGAGAAGGATTCTCTGATCCACTAGGACTTCATTAGGTCATCTTTCCAGGTGCTTCGATAGCACCCTGTGCCACTTCTGTCTCAGCACTTTCACATGGGTGGCAATTTCTGGTTTTCCCCAGACTACAGTTTTTCCAAGACTATAATCCTTGGAAGTGTAGACATCATGTCTATCTTACTTATAGTATATACTCACTATATAAATATTAAATCAGCAATTGTTAATGAGTGAATAGAATATGTAAAATCTATACAGTAGAAATCAATAATACTCTGTTGGCAATAAAAATGTTGGGAAATTTTTTATTGGTATAATATTGTACAAAATCTTATTTTTCAACAGTGCTACATCACCAATTCTATCAAACTGTTCATAATCACTTATATTTTATTATGAACTATTGTAGTTAACAGCCAAATTATGGGAAGAGTCCAAATGTCCATCAACTGATGAACGGATTAAGAAGATGTGGTGTACAATGGAATACTACTTGGTGATAAAAAAAGAATGAAATTTTGTTATTTGCAACAATGTGGATGGAACTGGAGGGTATTATGCTAAATGAAATACATCAGTCAGAAAAAGATATCATATGTTTTCACTCATATATGGAATTTGAGAAAGCTAACAGAAGACCATAGGGGAAGGGAGGGAAAAATAAGTTACAAACAGAGAAGGAGGCAAACCATAAGAGACCCTTAAATACTGAGAACAAACTGAGGGCTAATGGAAATGGGGGGGGGGTTGGGGAGGCAGGAAAATGGGAGATGGGCACTGAGGAAGGCACTTGTTGGGATGAGCACTGGGTGTTGTATGTAAGGGATGAATCATGGGAATCTACTCCCGTAGCCAAGACTACACTGTATACACTGTATGTTAGCTAAAATGACAATAAATTATTAAAAACAAACAAACAAAAAAATTCCTGTAGTTAAATCATAGTATATTCTTTAGCAGATGGTAGTAGCTCTTGAAAGACTTTATCAAGGGCATCTAATATTTTTCACACCCTAACGTATGAGAAAGTCTTAAGAACCTACAGCATATATGAGAATTGCTGATTTTATTTCATGTGTCATCCTTGCACAGGGACCATGCTAATCTTCTCTGTTTTGTTCCAGTTTTAGTGTATGTGCCGCTGACGTGAACACTAACTGCTTTTATTTTAAATGTCAAATTGGCCAGACCATATACTATTAGACACTAATAGGTTGAGTGTAGAAATAAAACAATTACAGCTTCAGGGAGGGAAGTTGGGAACATTCCTGTGCTGACTGCTGATAATGCAGTTCAAATCTCTATGGAATAGATCTACTGACAATCCTTTGTTTTTTCTTAGTTTTATACAGTATATACATATTCTGAGAAAAAGTTATTGAAACAGAGCTTTAAAAGCCCAAAGCAAATGGGTAGCACAGCTTTCCATGATTCAAAACCTGGTAATGGTATTAATTTCACTCTTCACAT